>NC_060140.1:314849206-319649206 GCF_021461385.2 Schistocerca piceifrons | reverse complement strand
GCAAGTGCATTACCAACTGAGCTACCGAAGCACGACTCACGCCGGGCACTCACAGCTGTACTTCTGGCAGTACCTCGTCTCCTACCTTCCAAACTTTACAGAAGCTCTCCTGCGAAACTTGCAGGACTAGCACTCCTGAAAGAAAGGATATTGTGGATGACATGGCTTAGCCACAGCCTGGGGGATGTTTCTAGAATGAGATTTTCACTCTGCAGCGGAGTGTGCGCTGATATGAAGCTTCCTGGCAGATTAAAACTGTGTGCCCGACCGAGACTCGACAAAGGTCCCGAGTTCGAGACTCGGTCGGGCACACAGTTTTAATCTGCCAGGAAGTTTCATGTTGATTTTAAATTAACAACAGCCTCAGTTGCAATGTTTACCTAGATTTACCTGGGTTGGAAGAAACGTAAATTTTTAAACACTTCCTATATGACAAAAATAACCTTCTTAACGACCAGGTGCAGCTGCGAAACAAAAACTTTTTTGAAGGGGTTCAACCGTTATTCCATCCGCCATAATATTGGGGAGTAATCATTATACCCTTGCCAACATGTTTTAGCACTCCCGTTTGCTGAATAGCTGGGTTTATCTGGTATTTCAAACCCGTAGTTATCATCACGTAGTCAAGTTCGATGATTAGCCCGAATATGCTAGGTTGTCTTAAAATAGTAAACGCATTGCTCCCTTCGCTTTTGACGTCCAACAAATTATTACAAATGTTGAGACAATCTATGTGTCTATCTTCCTTACAGAATAACGTATAAGTCAATTTCGTTAGCCTCACCTGGTTATTCATAAAATTTTAAATTTAGGAGTGCATGTTGGTACCAGTGTTAACAAGTACGCATGACACACTTTCGCGCATGCGCTCTCGAGGCTATAGCCAGTTCCAGTACAACATCCGTTGCTGCCGTACTGCGGTCGCGAAGTGGGGCCGAGGCTGTTTCCCAGATAAGTTATTGAAATATAACGATGTATTACTATATTATAGTTTTTAGTTTTTGACGTTGTCCATTACGGGCAAATCGTAGTTCCTTTTATTCTGAAGAAGGTTGGGTTATTCCAACTGAAAAGTAGGTAAATCTAGGTAAACATTGCAAATGAGGCTGTTGTTAATTTAAAATTAATATTTATACAGTTGCTGACAGGGCCGCGAAATATTGAAAATATCAAACATGTTCTTAATTTCAGGAAGAAATTTCTGAGAATGTACGTCTGGAGCACAGTACTGTATGGTAGTGAAACATGGAATATGGGAAAAACGGAACAGAAGAGAAGGGAAGCACTTGAGATATTGAAAATTAGATGGAGTATTAAGGTAAAGAACGAGGAAGTCGTCCGCTAAACGAAGGAAAGAATATAAGGAAATCACCAAGAGGAAGAAGGAAGAGTATGATAGGACATCTGTTGGCACATTAGGAAAAGTTTCCATGGAACTAGAGAGAGCTGTCGAGGGTAAAAACGATAGATGAAGACTGAGATTGGAATACATTCAGTAAATAACTGAGGATGTAAATTGCAAGTGCTATTCTGAGAAGAAAGGTTTGACACAGGAGGGTATTTCGTGGCGGGCTGCATCAATCAATCAGGAGACTGATGATGACTGAAAAAAAACCTCAGGCCAGCATTTGGTGGGTGGTGGATGGTGGGCATCCGACCGCAGCCCACCGCCCTCGTTGAAGAAAGCGTTCACGTGAAGCCGTCTGCAGTGCAACCCAGGCGCAGCGACACCTTACGCTGTTTTCACGTTCCCAGCCAGCAGCCGAGCTTCGTCGGAGCTGATGCAGCAGACTTACAAGCGTGCTGCATCAGATAATCGTACAAGTGGTTTGAACGTGAATCTTTATTAGGTCACTTCCTTGTCTGTCTGACTGTTCAGTACAAATTTTACAACTGATTTTAAACCAACTACCCGATACGTTAGAGACTTCAAATTTTAAATTTAGTTTAGGTCTGCATGGCAGTGCAGTGTTAACAAGCTTGCTAGTCAATCTGTTCGGCATGGGTGGCGGGGATTTTGAAAGGTAAGTAAAGCCCGACATCTCGGCTGCCTTATGGGACACTCATGTTGTGTGGGTAGTGATGGTATGTGTTCCAGGTGGTATGTGAGTGTACGGAAAAGGCTGAGCAGAGAGGGAGGAGGGGGGAGGGATGAAGAGGAGATGGATACCGCTTACTTTTCTATCTACTCACCACAGATTTTGCAATTGATTATTAACTTATATCCTAATTCACTACAGAATTGAACTTTTAAACATAACTCAGTGCAGGATGACAAATCAATATTAAATCGCTTTCTTGTGTCGAGTGTGGCGGCGATTAATTTGTGTACTGCTATAATTTCCCCCTTTTTCTGTTCCAATTTCGAATGTTTCGCGGGCTGAACGATTTCGCGGAAGCCTCCGTGTGAGCTCGATATTATCTAAATTTTACCTTCAAGGTCGTTTCGTAATATATACGCAGGAAGAAGCAGTAAATTGGTTGAGTCAGATGCAGAGAAACTGAAATGAACCTGAAATTTACAGCACGTTTCTGCTCTACAGTCGTCAAAATGTTTGAAATCAATTGAAAAGGTCGCACACACAAGACCAAAAATCAAAAAAAAAAAATATACTTTGATAAAAAAAATTTACTATCGCGTTTTTCTAAATCAGTTTGGGCTTAGGAACATTTATTGTAGTCTTGAAGATCTGTGACCGAAAATTTTTAACAGCTACGAAAATACTTGTAAAACTAAGAATCTGAGGCGCATGCAGTACGTAATTGACTCATGATTAGTTCACCTTCTTACTGTTATTAATTGTATGTGTCTGACGTTCCTCATTTTAAATCTTTCAAGTATTTTTATAGATATTAAAATGTTACAATGACAGATTTTCGGTAGACTACTGTCTCGTCGGGTTAGGTAACTGTATGTGGCAATAAAAAATTATTTTAAACTCTTTAGTCGAATTTAAAAAAAAAATGCTACGAGGGTTGAAACATTAATAGTGGCAACTATTTACTTACAACTCGTGCAAAATAGATACGTGTTTCAAAGTTTTACTGCCCTTCAAAGTAGTCAACAGCATTGTGTATAACCCGCTGCCAGCGTTGTGGAAGCCGTAGGATACTCTTAGCAGTGCAGTTGTGTTGACAGTTCGAGCGGCGCGGTCTGTTGCCGACGAATTTGTGGCAGGTCTGAAGCGAATGCCGTGAAGTGTTTCCTTCAGTTTACAAATGGAGTTGAACTTACGAGGGCTTAAGTCAGGGGAGTGCAGTAGGTGGTATAGCACTTAGCAACCCCATCAGTCAAACAAATCAGAAACAGCTTGCACTGTACGTGTTTGAACATTGTCCTGCAAAATGATGGTCAGGTCCTGCAGAAAGAATCATCATTTCTGTCTATATTCTGTTGATTTTTGGAACACAATCTACGACCAGCTTGGAGACAGAAGTGATGATACTGACAACGGGCTACACACAATGTTAGTGACTACTTTGAAGGTCAGTAAAACTTTGAAACACATATCTATTTTGTACGAGCTGTAAATAAATAGTTTCCACTATTAAAGTTCCAACCCTCGTATATTAAAAATTCATTTTAGTTCAAACATTTTCATTTCTTAATCTCTCTCGAGAATCAGAGGCAGATAATAGTGCACTGGCGGCCTATATGTTTCTCCCAGACGCCATTTTGTCATAAATGCTTAGTGTCCAGTAGACTGGTCACTAAGACTTTGTATAAAAAAGAAAAAAATCAAAAACTAGCTAGCTTTTGCCATTTCCCAGATCTGTTTACGTAATAGGCAAAGCACGCGTGTCGTTAGCACAAGCTGCTTGTCAACAGCGTCCGACACGATATGCATGCAAAAATTAGGGCTCGGTCTCATGCATGAGTAAGCCGCGCACAGAAAAGAGCGGAAATATTTCCCATGGAAATTCATACTGCACGGGCCTCCCAGATATAGCTGCCGCCACCGCCGCAGCCGCGGCCGGGCAGTAGCTCATGCATATTCGGCCGCTCCGGGCCGATCACGCTCCCATTAACACTGTCACATTTGAAATTCAGAGCTTCTTTCCGTGTGGCACGCTGGCCCGGTGGCGATTTGCCGCCTCTTACTCTCGCGCCGTTTACTGCCGCGGACTGCGGGCAGCGCCTCTGACGGCGATGCGACGAGTGATACCAGCTGCCGGGGTCCCGCCGCCGCCGTCGCCGCCTCGCACAACATTAGACCTTGTAACACCTCCACACGTCTCATTACCATTTTTATCTGCTCTCCTCGGCTTCTCTTTATGTCGTGCTTGGACGCCGGCTAACTACGAGAGACGAGCGAATACGGCTTTCCGTGTGCTTGAGGCAGTCGTATCCGTTTCTTCCGAGGAGCGATAAATTTTAGCGTGGCAGAGCGCGACCCATACATCACCGACCGAGGTGGCGCAGCGATTAAAGCAGTGGACTCGCATTCTGCGGGAGCTGAAGGTATAAATTGCAAGCGACCAGTCTTATTTAGGATTTCGACTTAATCACGTAAATCACTTCAGGCGAGGACCTGAATGGCTTTTTACTATAAACGGCATAATTTCCCTCTCTTCTTGAACATCTAGGCCAAGTACACAAGACTATGTTTGACACGAATAGTACTGTGTGCTTCGATGGACGACCAGAATCGGATCAAAGTTCCAACGAGGGCACATGGGATGAAAGAGGGGGGGGCCGTCATTTCGTATTGGGACAGAGTGTTCATGGGTCTCATGACTGTTCCCGATGCAAAAGAAGGTCAAATTACTGCAGTACCCAGTGATGTAAACAAGTTATTATGATCATACTAAAATATTTTTTGTATTTCCAAGGCACCTGTGGCTTGTTTACTGTGGGGGCGACGGCAAATTAGAATTTTTTTTAATGGGGGGGGGGGGGGGGTTGACTCTGTATGACGGTGTAAAATCCCAATTTTAGTAGAATGGGCTAGAAACATACTAATTAATCAATTTATCATTTAATGTAGTAACGACATTTTTCGCGGATGTGCCAGGAGCGTTCAATAGGTATGTACCTATCGCTTGAGCCTTGTCCTGCAGTGACTGAGGGTCAGCCATCGTTAATCGGATTTCGCATGTTAATGTTTAAGGGGTGGCCGGATGCCCTTCCTGTCGCCACACCGTAACCCCCGGGACGAATTAGTGTACCCCAGCTGTCTGCTTGGTCCGTAATCCATGGAATAGTGCGAAAGTGTTCAGATGTCTGCGAGCCGTATAACTGAGGCGGAACATGGGGACCAACCTGGTATTCACCTAGCGGGATGTGGAAAACCGCCTAAAAGCCATATCCAGGCTGGCCGGCACATCGGCCCTCGTCGTCAATCCGCCGAGCGGATTCGATCCGGGGCCGGCGCGCCTACCCGAGTCCAGGAAGCAGCGCGTTAGGGCGCTCGGCTAACCTGCCGGGTTAGGAGCGTTCAATAGGTAACGCAACATATTTTTCTTTCTCTGCCAATTTTGGATCAATAAATGCTTACTTTGTTGTGGGACTTCGTGGAATACTTCTGCTGTGACCCCTATAATTTCATGAAGTTCCTATAGGTTGCGGCGCTATATGTATCCTTCAAAATGGCGTCTGTAACGGAGGTGCGTTCAAGGCAGAGAGCTGTCATTCGTTTCTTTTGGCGGAAAACCAGAGCATCGCACATAGTCATAGACGTTTGCAGAACGTCTGCCGAGACCTGGCAGTGAACAAAAGCACGGTGAGTCCTCGGGCGAGGCATCTGCTATCATAGCAAACCTGTCCGTATCTCCTGCAGTGTTGGAACGTGCGGATACTCCCATTCGAAGTGATCAACGGATCACAATCAAACAATTCGCTGCTCAACTGAACAACGCGAGGCCTCATGCAAGTCCAGGCACCCGAGAAAAAGTCGCCAAACTTCATTGGATTGTTCTCCATAGTCCATCATGCGGCCCGGATCCCGCACTTCCCAACTTCCATCTATTTGGCTCAATGGGCCAACGAACGATGGAATCCGTGGGAAATAGTACATGGATGATGGGAAGGTTACTGATGCAGCAAGACGTTCGCTCCAAATGGTACCATGCGGACATACAGGCGCTCCCATAACGTGACGTTAGTCCGTCGCTTCGAACGGAGATTACATTGAAAAATATTATTTTGAAGTCAAATGACATGGTATATTGCAATCCTGAATAAAACCCAACTGCTATCAGAAAGAAAGTGTTTCTCGAACAGCCTATAGTAGCTTTAGGGATAGTGAATGAGAAGTATTTAAGAAAACAATAGGAAATTGCGTGAAGTGGAAACTAGATACTAAGAAACTCCAAAACAATGTCCTGTGTAGTTCCTGATGGAAGAAAAGACGCTGCGAGTGATGTTTATAGTTGGCAACAATGTAATCTCCGGTCGCAGCGTTACAATGAGAACCTTTACGAAATGACCATTGGATACCTCGCATGACGCTGTGTACACTCCACGCTACGACCAAAATTGGAATACTACACGTATATGCGTTGTTTTCGCACATTTGCCTATGGTGATAAATTGTCGTAGCTAAAAGTGTAAATCGAAATTTGTCAAAGGAGGAGAAGCTATTTTTCATACGTTAAATACTACAAAGGACTAATTATAGCTGTTATAATAGTACTGATTAATAGCCTTATATTTACGAGAAAAGTACTAAGTATATGCTGGCGGTGTGGGAGGATGCTGCTAGTCTCTCTGTCGAACGTATACTTACGCTGATGAGCCAAAACATTATGACCAATGCTCACCACGAGGTTGAATCTCTCCTGGTGGTATTGTGGGGCCGGCCGCGGTGGAAGAGCGGTTCTAAGCCCTTCAGTCCGGAACCGCCCAACCGCTATGGTCGCAGGTTCGAATCCTGCCTCGGGCATGGATGTGTGTGATGTCCTTAAGTTAGTTAGGTTTAAGTAGTTCTCAGTTCTAGGGGACTGATGACCTCAGATGTTAAGTCCCATAGTGCTCAGAGCCATTTGAACCATTTGGTATTGCGGGAACGTGACGCAGTAAGGAAAGAATGTAAGCGGAAAAGAGACGAATGAGCAGTCATTATAGCGAAGATAAGGGCCCCAAATGCGGAAATCCACTGATATACGCGATTTTTGACAAAGAGCACATTGTTGTGGCGCTGCAGCTGGAAACTAGTATTTCTGAAATGGCGAAGCCGGTCGCCTGTTGGACTGCTACTGTCGTGAGCACCAATGGAAAGTGACCGAGGGGTGGTGAAATAGAGAATAGGCCGCGTGGTTTTGGACGATCACGTCTCATCGCAAAACGTTGTCAGAGGATCCCGCACTGTGCATTCCAGGATTGGCAGCAATCTGTAGGAGATCTGATGACTGAATACAATGCTGGAACAGGCACTAGTTTTTCGGAGCACACCGTTCAAACGCCGTTGTTGAGCATGGAGCTCCACATCAAGAAACCCCTAAGTGTTTCTATGTTGATCCAACGACACTGTCAGTTATGATTGCAGTGGGTACAGAATCACCTAGTTTTCTCCGTGGATTGATAGAACTGTGTCGCCTGCGGAATGAATCGCTTTTCTTGTTGCGTCAGGTCGATGGCTGGGTCCTTAGACACCATCATCCAGACGAATGGCTGCATGAAACATGCACCACACCACAGATGCAGGCCGGTGAGAGCAGAACTATGCCATGGGGTACACTGAGTTGGGCTCCCATGGGACCTGTGGTGGTAATCTAAGGTATCATACCAGCAGCGAGCTACGTGAACATTATTGCAGACTACCTGCATCGCTTCATGCTTGAAGTTTAGCGCTATGGCCAAGCGGGGTAACTGTCCGTGTTGCAAGGTCATAATCCTGCTGGAGTGGTTTAAGAGGCGTTATACGGAACTCACGTTGATGTCTTGTCCAGCAAATGTGCATCTGCCTGAAATGTACCCATTGGAACACATTCCGGACGTGTCTACTCATAAGTCAAGCAATTCCTGGGGGCTTACCATCCAGTAATTTGTGGGAATTGTTTGACTTTAGCGCAGATATCTGGTGCCACATACTTCTGGAATCCTGTCAAGCAGAATCTGTTATACTGAGTTTGAAAAGTACTGTGTTTGAAAAGTAGAACAACACGCTATTAAACACATAGCCGTAATGTTTTGGCTCATCCACGTACACTCCTGGAAATTGAAATAAGAACACCGTGAATTCATTGTCCCAGGAAGGGGAAACTTTATTGACACATTCCTGGGGTCAGATACATCACATGATAACACTGACAGAACCACAGGCACATAGACACAGGCAACAGAGCATGCACAATGTCGGCACTAGTACAGTGTATATCCACCTTTCGCAGCAATGCAGGCTGCTATTCTCCCATGGAGACGATCGTAGAGATGCTGGATGTAGTCCTGTGGAACGGCTTGCCATGCCATTTCCACCTGGCGCCTCAGTTGGACCAGCGTTCATGCTGGACGTGCAGACCGCGTGAGACGACGCTTCATCCAGTCCCAAACATGCTCAATGGGGGACAGATCCGGAGATCTTGCTGGCCAGGGTAGTTGACTTACACCTTCTAGAGCACGTTGGGTGGCACGGGATACATGCGGACGTGCATTGTCCCGTTGGAACAGCAAGTTCCCTTGCCGGTCTAGGAATGGTAGAACGATGGGTTCGATGACGGTTTGGATGTACCGTGCACTATTCAGTGTCCCCTCGACGATCACCAGTGGTGTACGGCCAGTGTAGGAGATCGCTCCCCACACCATGATGCCGGGTGTTGGCCCTGTGTGCCTCGGTCGTATGCAGTCCTGATTGTGGCGCTCACCTGCACGGCGCCAAACACGCATACGACCATCATTGGCACCAAGGCAGAAGCGACTCTCATCGCTGAAGACGACACGTCTCCATTCGTCCCTCCATTCACGCCTGTCGCGACACCACTGGAGGCGGGCTGCACGATGTTGGGGCGTGAGCGGAAGACGGCCTAACGGTGTGCGGGACCGTAGCCCAGCTTCATGGAGACGGTTGCGAATGGTCCTCGCCGATACCCCAGGAGCAACAGTGTCCCTAATTTGCTGGGAAGTGGCGGTGCGGTCCCCTACAGCACTGCGTAGGATCCTAGGGTCTTGGCGTGCATCCGTGCGTCGCTGCGGTCCGGTCCCAGGTCGACGGGCACGTGCACCTTCCGCCGACCACTGGCGACAACATCGATGTACTGTGCAGACCTCACGCCCCACGTGTTGAGCAATTCGGCGGTACGTCCACCCGGCCTCCCGCATGCCCACTATACGCCCTCGCTCAAAGTCCGTCAACTGCAGATACGGTTCACGTCCACGCTGTCGCGGCATGCTACCAGTGTTAAAGACTGCGATGGAGCTCCGTATGCCACGGCAAACTGGCTGACACTGACGTCGGCAGTGCACAAATGCTGCGCAGCTAGCGCCATTCGACAGCCAACACCGCGGTTCCTGGTGTGTCCGCTGTGCCGTGCGTGTGATCATTGCTTGTACAGCCCTCTCGCAGTGTCCGGAGCAAGTATGGTGGGTCTGACACACCAGTGTCAATGTGTTCTTTTTTCCATTTCCAGGAGTGTATTTCGACCATTTCTCAACTGCAAGAAAGTACCTTAATTATAAACCCAACATGTTGTCGAGGTGAAGCATAAGGCTGTATTGTCCAATGTATAGATCCGGCACTTTGCCCATTCTGTAATTTTGATCCAATCAGGATATCTAGATACAAACGATCACGTTTGGAAACATGCAAAGTGATAAAAGTCTCTCTCCATGCCCGAGTCTGTTGTTTGACCGAAACTGGTAGTTTTAATAAAGAAGTGAAAAACAGGTATTGCTCCAAATTATGATTAATTTTTAGGTTAGTTAAAAGTTGTTATTTGTCACTTTTTCATCGTTTTCGTTTTCTCTTACTGAAATTTGCTTCCCTTTCCATATTTCTCCTTGGTTTCCATTACTGCTTGCTCAATATTCAGACTGAATATATCCGGGGTAGACTACAACCCTCTTTCACTCCCTTCTCAACCACTGCTTCTGTTCCTCTGCTTCCTTAGTGTGCTTAAAGCTCCGAGACCAAACTCTTGTGACCGGCAGCTGCACACCCATTTATATAACTTTGGAGCCAAAATTATGCTTCCAGAGCTTTATAGTCGTCCTGGGTATTGCACTCCCATCACGCCATGAGTAAGGTTATTTATCGCCGCATCCCACGTGAAACAGCATCGGGCGTCACCAGTCAAGTAATGAAAGATCCACTACCAGCCAACCGGGTAACATCGCGCATACTTCACAAATCACTGTCGTTGATTTTCTGCGGCAAAGTGGGAAGTATCGCAACCAAATGCTATACTGCATAGCTTACATGGATGCGACCGGAGTCGTTCACTTAGAAATAGTCCGCAATGCAACCACGGATAGATTCTTGCTGACACTAAAGATTTATTGGCAGCAGCAGCATTCCACACACCATCCATAGTGACAATACCAAAACGTTCCACGCAGCCACCAAAGAGACAACAAAACTGTTGAGAGCCGTCTCCGATGATAAGACCCACCCATACCTCGCTCAATTAAACCGTTGGTTGGAAGTTTAGAGCTCTGAGTGCGGCTAGGAGGGGAGTACGGTGGGAGAGGACTGTAGGTTCAACCAAAAGATGTCTACGAAAATTAATTGGACTCTCCAGTGTGGACGAGGAAGTACGACTTATTGCGCTCGTGAATACTGAAACAGTCCTCAACTCGAGGACAGTCTCCCAACCTGAAGACGAAATGCTCATTCCAGCACACTTAGTTGTAGTGAAGAGATTTACGCTGCCATACGGTCCACAGCCACCAATCATAACAGCCTTGATGAGAGTGCTCAGACTCCGTCGAAAACAGCAGAAGATTTTTGGAAGCGCTGAAGAAAGCAGTATCTCATGCTCTTGTACAAGTTCCACGGAGTCAGCGCCCAAATGGAAGATAGATCACGATCCGAATCTTTAGCGTCATCCTTTTGCACGAAGGACCTTTCCGGCGGTGCATAAGAACGAAGGCAAGAGTACAGGAGCTGAAAGAAGACAGAGATGAAGTCCCACGCACAGCCATCCTTGTTACTGACGTTGCAGGACAACTTACCTGGCCTGGCCTCGCTGTAGAACACTGTGGGAAGGATGTGGGGAATCGTTAAACAATAACTCTGAAATGTGGTTTATCTCTAATGTTATACTGAAATATATTACATAACTTCCATGATGCGGAAGATTTGTGTAACCTCACGTTAAAATCAGTTTCTAATTGTTCACACACATGTATTGTCAGCAGTGAAGTACGGTAGAAGTGGTGTTATGATATGGTGATGTTTTTAGTGGCTAGAATGTGACCCCTTTATTTCTTTTAATGCGCTTAAGAGGATGCCAAATGTGTAAGGATATGAACACAAAATGTATAGCTTTGCGTACCGCATAAAGTATAGGAACAGTTCAGAGACGATGACTATCAACATGACGATGCACCTTGTCATAAAGTAGCAGCTGTTTGCAGTGGTATGATGACAAAAAAATTCCTGAAATGGACTAGCCTGCCCAGAGTCCCGACATGATCTCAGTGAAACACCTTTTGGATGAGTTAGAACGCTGAAGTCGACTTTGCTCAGTACTCCATAGTCCAACAACTCCACTTTCTCTAGTTTCGGCTCTTGAGGAGGAACTGGCTGTCATTTCTCCACAGACATTCTGAAGCATCATTAAAAGTGCCTCCATCAAAGTTCAAGCCGTCATAAAGACGAAAGGTGGGGACACCCTTTTATTAATGTCCACTAATAGATGTCCGGGTACTTTCGCATTATTCTAGTACAAACTTTGATGTAACGTAATATTACTCCCGAACGATACCCCCCCAAGTGTTCTGGAGAAAACGAGGTTCAAAGTTTTACGAGCCTATTAAATATCACACAAGAGCATCAACTATCGAGTAGCGACGTTAGTGCAACGGCTGAAGGCGACAAAAAATATGGTTCAAATGGCTCCAAGCACTATGGGACTTAACATCTGAGGTCATCAGTCCCCTAGAACTTAGAACTACTTAAAGCTAACTAACCTAAGGACATCACACACATCCATGCCCGAGGCAATATTCGAACCTGCGACCGTAGCAGCATCGCGGTTCCGGACTGAAGAGCATAGAATCGCTTGACCACAGCGGCCGGCTGAAGGCGACAGACTGTGCTCGTGCCCCGCCGTTTTATATTCCCTTCCTTACCTTCCACCGAACGCTTGTATCATAACAAAAAATATCATGGTTATTCCGAAAAGTATGGTACTTATCTTGGTAATCGTAATGGTACACTTGTGGCACAATATAGTAAGGGATCATGATGGGCGTACTGCACAGACGACGTACGGGTGTACGTAGCCGAGGTTGATAAGGCACGCAGGTGCTGTGGCGCTCGACTCTGAGGTAAGCCGGTTAGAATCCTGATGCTGAGTAAAAATTTCCACTATCTTTATTTGACCGGAAAGGGGAGATGAGATGGCGGCATAAAGTTCCTGATCAACATGCTTTGCACCAATGTTTTGGATTAAATTCCAAACCTCTCCACAATGTCTCATGGAGCAGGCAATTGACACTGTTGATGTGATCCGTCGGTTGAGGACGTTAAGCTCGGCGGCCTTCAAGGTGCTACTTGAGAGTTTTTGGCATGTTACGGAACCGCGTTTCACCCTCTCTCTTCTCTAATCATCGACACTACTCTGTACACGTTTCCATTACACTCTCCTGTACTTAAAAAATGTGCATACGCCACTATTGTCACATATCCACAAGAAAAGGGCCAGTTTTCGCGGAGGAAGAACTCCCTTTCGGACAGGCAGCTGAACCCACCCCTTTGCTAGCCGAGCCACCGGGAACACCGCTTTTGTATTGTTTTGGGGGTATCAATAGATCACAGCTGTGCCCCCTAGAGCGGAGAGGTCAGTATGCGCCCTACAGTACAATTTATCGAACTGTTTGATCTTTCGTTAGTGTGCACTGAAAAGGGTACGATTACTTCGTTTTTGAAATGGAGCTGATGCCACGACCTTCAACAATGATGGAAGGATCTGCACACGAAAAACGTTGTATAAATAAATAATAATGAAAGTGAAAATTATCTGAATATGTTAAATATTTGCTGAAATGCTCTATTTCTGATCGTAAGCCTAAGCTGTGATAGTAAATGAACTGTCGTAATGCGAAAGACAGGCTGCACTGTAAATATGATAATCGTCGTAACGAAATGGGCAAGTCTTTCATACTGTAGAAGTTAGCAATCTGATTGCAAGAATTTTGAACAGTGCAAACTGCCTGAATAATTAACTTGGACATGAACCCAAGAGTAATTGGCTTTGCAAAATTTGATCACAAAAACTGTCTTTGAATACCGGAAGTTGGCCCTGATTGAATAAATAAAAAAAAGTCATAATCTTTTCTCCTTACCTCTACTTTGCGCAAATCTGGATAACGCTTGCAGTAATGCTCTGTCTCGAGCGCCGCTATGCTAAAGCTGCAAATTACTGTATCTACACAGAGACACTCGAGAGGTGCAATGAGTTCTCTGTTAATTGCAAATCGAACAGTTTATCGAATGTATTTGGTTGGATGTTCCATTAAAAAGAATTGTAAGAGAAAGGTTGGTAAGGAAATGAAATATGCGCATACGTGACAACACTATGTTTCTTTTCTTTTGTTTTTTTTTTTTTTTGTATATTGAAAAAAAAACGTACTCAAGGTAGATTTTAAATTTAATAAATTTCTCAACATCCAAACAATACACTTTCCTATCTCTCAAATCTAACGACTTTCAGTACAATAACCAAGTTAGCTGGATGGCGCAGCAATAGTGAAAAAAAAGGTAACATCGTTATTGTATTTATCTGAAATTCCATTAGATTTCTTCCTTCACAAATCAGTTTCATTACCATGTTGACTGAACAAAACGTTAAATTCAGACATTAAATTTGAATCGTAATATTGCTACAGCTTTAACACTGCTTAACATTATCAGCCAAACTCTACCACAGCTAAACTTCGACTGCTCTCTCTACAGAAGCTAGTTAGTTAGTTAGCTGGTTGCGTGTTCCATTGATCAATCGCACGGTACGGTAGCCGTTATGATGTGGAACGTGTCATGTGCACAAGAAATGCGTATATGAAACAAGATTTTTTAATATATATATATATATATATATATATATATATATATATATATATATATATATATTTATTACAGAGTTAAAGATTAATATTTCTATTTTTTACCCCATTCCTTTAAATGGCACAAAATGCATGTACTATATTTATAGATTTATTTACTCCTATTCAAGAATTCATTTATGCTATAGAAGTTGTCAAGGAGATATGATTTCAATTTATTTTTGAAGCTATTACCGCTGTCTGTGAGACATTTTATTTCATATGGTAAATTGTCGAAAATTTTTATAGCAGTATATTTTACCCCTTGCTGTGCCAAAAATAGGTTGAGTAAAGGATCGTGTAAGTCTTTCTTTTTTCTGGTATTTTAATCATGAATGTCACTGTTGTTTTTAAACTAGTCCATGTTGTTGAGAACAAACTTCATTAGTGAGTAAATGTACTGTGAAGCTGTTGTAAGAATTCCCAATCTTTCAAAATGATGCCTACAAGAAGTGCGACTATGAACCCCACACATTACTCTAACCACTTTCTTTTGAGCAGTGAATACTTTTTGTCTAAATGTTGAGTTACCCCAAAATATTATTGCGTATGACATCATAGAGTGAAAGTATGCAAAGTATGTTAACTTACTAATTTCTGTATCCTCAAAATTGGCAATTATTCTGATTGCAAAAGTTTCTGAACCTGTTCGCCTTAGAAGATCTAAAATATGAATTTTCCAATTAAGATTCTCATCTATGTGTACACCCAAAAACTTTGTATGCTCTACCCTGTCTACTGACTTCTGTTGAAGTGTTATATTTATTGAAGGAATTGTACTTCTGCAGCAGAAAATTGGATCTACTGTGTTTTTTCAAAGTTTAGAGCAAGCCCATTTGCAGAAAAACCAATTAATGACTTTTCCAAAGACCTTATTTGCATAATTTTCAATTGGAGTTTCTTTTACCGGATTAATAATGATGCTTGTATCATCAGCAAACAGTGTCAGTTGAGCTTCCTGTTTCAGACAGGAAGGGAAGGGAAGCTAAACATTATCTGCCCCACTGCGCCCTCGCGCAGTTCAATAATACTCACTTAACTTCTGCGACACAGCTTACAACATCGCTGCTTGCTCACAATCGATTCAGTTAGCAAAAATTCTGATACCAAAATTATACATGACACCTATCAACGAGTGTTTCATTGGATGTTAGCAGCAGAAAAAAAACGCTCGAATGAGGTATGTGTAACCTTCTAATCTGTCGCCTTGTGCGATTGGTGGTTGCACTAATGCCGCAGCTCGATGTCAGGCGCTCTCGTATGGTATGGAACAGGATCGTAGAACTTTGGACACCAATACCTCTGAAATGATTGAGAAACGCATCGTAGTAGAGCAGCTTTTGTTACGTTTGATTATACACTACAACTGAGCGAAAGATGAGCAAAATAGGTACCCGTTGGATGTATGTTTCCATTGCAAGAGAATGGATAGATTGATAAAAAGGATCTGGACATATGAAGGAATAATTAATTTGGTAGAAGATGTAAGTATGGGGAAGGGTGAAGAGGGCAAAAATTGTAGAGAAAATTTAAAGCTTCAGTACACTGAGTAGATTCAAATCGATATATGGTACAGCACTTATGTACTTATGGAAAGACTTGCCAGAGGGAAACTAGCATGAATAGATGCATTATGGACATTCTTCACACTGCTGATTGCAATAATGTGAGCCACATGTACATAAAAATTTATTGCAAATGCTCTGGTTTTGCTTACATCTCTCTACCTATAATAATAACGAAACTGTACAACCGTCATGTATGTCTGTTTTTCTGTTTGAACACGCTCATCTCCAAAAATACTGGACGAATTTTCATTGAGTTTTCGAAGGTAACTTGGGTGTAGTTTGAGGCAACGTATATTCTTTATTTCACCAAAATCGTAACACGGAAAGAAGATATCGAAATTAAAATTTTATAAATGCGAATGTAATTCTGTTACATTTTCGCGACGAAATTGCTGAACCGCTGTAGATGAAATTTGGTATGGAGAGATTTTGAAACCTGAGGAAGAACATTGGCTGTTTTATAAATTAAAAGCAAATCCACCTCCAACAGGTTGAAATAGGGAGTGCAACATCTTTTTTTCCAACTGTGAATATAAACCAAGTTTTTTTAAAAAAATGGCCTGTTGGGAGGAGAACTTGTGGATCGAGGGTACCGTACAAATTTAATTATCTATAAAAATGGTTGATTCGTGCCGGGAATTGAGAATCTCGACGATTTTTGCCTGTTATTGACATTAATAGTGAAGAGATATTGGTCCCGAAAGTTCCAAGATCTTCGAGAATGTTTTAATTTTAATTCTGAATTCGGGTAACAAAAGGCAAAAGAAATATTCTTTTCATGTGGCATAATTACAAATTAACAATTTTCTTTTTGCCCTTTACTTTTACTGTGAAACCTTGCCTCTTGCCAAACGACATGAGTCTAGCCCAATGCGAAGTACCTTATAGGTTTTGATGAGCGAGTATGCGAGTATCAAAATACGTGACATAAATTGAATGTACTGCATGAGAAGCTTCAACATTTACACCGCCAAGGCACCGTAGACCTTTGTAAGTAACAAATTTAAACTTCATACCCCTACCCTTACCTGAGACAAGGGGTTTTTAACAGTTGGACAGAGAGACAGACAGACGACAAAGTGATCCTATAACGGTTCCGTTTTTACCGATTAAGGTACGGAACACTAAAAATTATTAAATTTGCTACATAATGTACACGTTGTGTAATATATAGCTCCTTCGGCAGCACAATGTACATATTCACACTCCTGTCCATGCACTTCTGCACGCACCACACGGAAGCGACGTTACATGTGCCACGCGTCATGCGTAGGGGCAATTGGGGAGAGGGGGGGTTGAACTATGCTTGAACAGTCAGGCATTTGAGGGCCACTGACATTATTGCACACACAATGGCTTATTTACCCACCAGCGCTTATCATAACAAACTACCGATATCGCGTGTGCACGCACAGGTTAACAGCTAGTCTCTGTATAACTGGACTGATACTCATACGTACCTCAGTAATAAATACGCGAAGTTTTAATTATTTCCTTGAGAAATGAAGTTCATTAATTTCTGGTTCATATCTCCAGTCCTTTATGCACTGACACCCCAGCGCCACAATAACGTAGCAAACCGCGAGAGAACAAAAATGCAAAATGATTGAGCTTATTGATGCACTGAAGTATCATGCAGTAGTTCATTTTCCGCATTTTCAACTGAGTAACGGTGGAAAAAAAAACATGTGGACTTGGTGGAAGAACACGGCAGTAATGCACCGTCATAAAACAGGGTGGTTAGGTGGCGCAGCCGCTTCCTGAATGACAAAGAAGGTAATGGCAGACATTGGCGACTCCAGACGAAGATTTCGAAAACTCCTGAAATTTGGATGAAATAGTATTATATTCCTGGACTCACGCAGTCTGTCGATGATAGCCACAATATCCCGCAGGCAGTCGAGACATGGGAGGGGGAATGCCTCGCCGTTTGTCTTTCAGTGCTGACAACGCCAGATAGCGCACGTCTCGTACCGATCATAACGTACGCTGAAAATAAAACCATGACAAGTTAACAAATCCTAACAATTATAAATAATACAAACCTGCTTAAGTAGGTGTACTGTAGTGTCTAGATAATATGTTTGGGACACGGCAGTGTGGAAATAAATGTTACTTTGCACAACTGGTTTGCCTGTTCAGAACTGTCTGGCAGACGGGGCGACGGAACGCTGCATGCCATCACAGATTGTCGGCTACTTCTCATTGTTCTCAAAAACGAAATATGGAAAATATTTGTATAGAAAAGCATTTAAGCGTGTTTGCCGTTGTTTTTTTTAATAAAAAACGAACAAAATAATCTCTGCGCTACTCCTTATTTTGCGAATTTTAAGTAAGTCTTACCAAAATCTATTTTTTTCCAGTCAATCGAATTTCCTCAGTTACAGAGAATGGTCCAAGTTCACCCTGAATGCCGGCCGCGGTGGCGTGCGGTTCTAGGCGCTCCAGTCCGGAGCCGCGCTGCTGCTACGGTCGCAGGTTCGAATCCTGCCTCGGGCATGGGTGTGTGTGATGTCCTTAGGTTAGTTAGGTTTACGTAGTTCTAAGTTCTAGGGGACTGATGACCACATCAGTTGAGTCCCATAGTGCTCAGAGCCATTTGAACCATTTACCCTGAATGGTGGTATAAAATCCTCCGCAGCATGTCCCGGGATGTCCTCAAAACTAGAAAAAATCCGGGGAAATCCGGAGGTATGGCAGCCCTAAGCAGACAATTCCCCTGTAATGAACCAGGAATTGCAAGCGGACCCTCCCGTGCACGAAGGACGGCTTATTTACCCACCATCTGCAGCTAATTGACGCATGGTGCAGGGGATGGCAATTGAATCTCAATGTAGACAAGTGTAATGTGCTCCAAATACATAGAAAGAAAGATCCCTTATCATTTAGCTACAATATAGCAGCTCAGCAACTGGAAGCAGTTAATTCCATAAATTACCTGGGAGTACGCATTTGGAGTGATTTAAAATGGAATGATCATATAAAGTTGATCGCCGGTAAAGCAGATGGCAGACTGAGATTCATTGGTAGAATCCTAAGGAAATGCAGTCCGAAAACAAAGGAAGTAGGTTACAGTACGCTTGTTCGCCCACTGCTTGAATACTGCTCAGCAGTGTGGGAGATAGAGAAGATCCAACGGAGAGCAGCGCGCTTCATTACAGGATCATTTAGAAATCGCGAAAGCGTTACGGAGATGATAGATAAACTCCAGTGGAAGACTCTGCAGGAGAGACGCTCAGTAGTTCGCTACGGGCTGTTGTTGAAGTTTCGAGAACATACCTTCACCGAGGAGTCAAGCAGTATATTGCTCCCTCCTACGTATATCTCGCGAAGAGACCATGGGGATAAAATCACAGAGATTAGAGCCCACACAGAGGCATACCGACAATCCTTCTTTCCACGAAAAATACGAGACTGGAATAGAAGGGGGAACCGATAGAGGTACCCAAGGTACCCTCTGCCACACACCGTCAGGTGGCTTGCGGAGTATGGATGTAGATGTATCAAGAGAGCGGTTGGTCAGTCTGGTAAAAAAAGCAAGGAAAAAAATATTGTGTCTTAAAGAACTCACCTTACTTCTCGACATAGTCTCCTTTGTGGAATTACACATGATCCAGTGATCCTCCAGCGTTCTTCATTGCATCAGAAAAATGCCTCTTGTCAAACTCTGCAAAATACTCGTTGATTGCTATTATCACTTTCTCATATAATGAAAATCTCTTCCCAGAAAGCCAAACTTTCAAGTTAGGGAATAGGAAGAGGTCACTTGGAGCAAAGTTTGGTGGATAGGGTGGATGAGGAACCAATTCAAAGCACAATTCACGCACTTCCGCCATTGTTAACGCTGATGTGTGTGATGGTGCATTGTCTTAATGAAAGAGCACTCTTTTGCGTTCCAACCTTGGTCATTTCAACCACTGCAACTTTCAAACGATCGAACAATGTAGCACAATATCGTGAGTTATGGATCTGACTTTTGTTCAAATGTTCAAATGTGTGTGAAATCTTATGGGACTTAACTGCTAAGGGCATCGGTCCCTAAGCTTACACACTACTTAACCTAAATTATCTTAAGGACAAACACACACACCCATGGCCGAGGGAGGACTAGAAACTCCGCTGGGACCAACCGCACAGTCCATGACTGCAGCGCCTTAGACCGCTCGGCTAATCTCGCGCGGCGTTCTGACTTTTCAAGTAATCTATGAGAATTATTCCTTGGGGATCCCAGATAAAGGTGGTCATCGCCTTATCAGCCGACAGAATGGTCTTCGCCTTTCTAGTGCACTTTCGCCAGCCTTTGTCCATTGTTTTGACTGCCGTTTTGAGACTGGCGTTAATGATGGATTTAGGAGTCATCAACAGTGACAAATCGGCAGAAAAGGTCTTGTGAACCGCGATTAAACGTCGCCAGACATTGTTTTGAAATGTTGTGCCGGGTGCACTTTTGGCAGACTGTGAGCAATCATGGATCCATCTAAAAAACAACTTCTTCATAGCCTATTCACCATCCAGGATCTTATGGACTTGCTCAGCTGAGATGCCTATAGACTCAGTAATTTCACAATTTTTTATTCGGCTGTCTTGCTTTACTATATCAGGAAGTTTATTAATGATTTCCTTTGTGGTGACCTCAACCAGATGTCCAGAGCACTCTTCGTCTTCGGTATTTGCCCCACCACGCTTAAATTCATTAATCCAAAACTAAATGGCTTTCAATGATGGTGCAGAGTCCACGTGAACTTCATCCAATCCTGTTTTGATATGTGTGGCAGTTTACCCCTTGAAATGTTCAAATGTGTGTCAAATCTTACACACTACTTAACCTAAATTATCCTAAGGACAAACACACATACCCATGTCCGAGGGAGGACTCGAACCTCCGCCGGGACCAGCCACACAGTCCATGACTGCAGCGCCTGAGACCGCTTGGTTAATCCCGCGCGGCCCCCTTGAAATAAACAAGTTTAATAACAGCACCAAACTCGGCTTTCTCCAGTTCCTATCGCAGTCGGCAGACGGTTATTAACAATGAACTGTATGCTGTACATTGTTGAAATTCCTTATACGACTGGAATAATCAAGCTTTCTAACCGTTAAGGCATAGCAAATGTGTTCCCTCACTTTTTTGGAAATTTACCATACTTATCAAACCACTCTCGCACTATTGAGGCGATAATGGGACAGTTTACAGCATCTTGAACACGACAACGGTCGCTGCCAGCTGCCTCCAGCGACTACTCACAGCTGCTCAAGAAGCCCGTCGAACTGAGGCAGCAGCGGAAATATTGAAGCTGTGTCAGGTCAGTCCAGAGTTCTTTAGCTGCTTTTCATCGAGTATGAGTGCTGTTGATACGTCACTATACCGCCAGAAACAACGGAGCATAGCAAAATGAGGAAATACACTTCTCAAAGGAAATAGGGGAACATGATATTGGGGGTCTACCATACTCTACTGAGCAATAATTGACGACTGGTTATGTTGCCACATTATATATTTATCCCTCACAAATTAAGTACATAACAAAATATCATTAACTCATCGTTCATTTACGTAACAAGGACTGAAATGTCAGACAAGTGTCGAAAATAAAGTGGTCCCAGTCATTCATCCCGTCATCGTGGGTACTTTTCATTGTACTTTGAGAGGTTCAATAATCGCTGCCTAACACCTACGTGACATACTCCGTATAAATCTGTAGAGCTCACCCTGTGGTATCTGTTCCCAAAATGGTTCAAATGGCTCTGAGTACTATGGGACTTAACTTCTGAGGTCATCAGTCCCCTAGAACTTATAACTACTTAAACCTAACTAACCTAAGTACATCACACACATCCATGTCCGTGGCAGGATTCGAACCTGCGACCGTACCGGTCGCGCGGTTCCAGACTGTAGCGCCTAGAACCGCTCGGCCACCGCAGCCGGCGTCTGTTCCCGTTCTTCAATAAGAACTCATAACAGTTCTCGGAGAGTCTGTGGTGGAACACGACGATCACGATCAAGCATGTCCCATATATGCACGACGGGTTTTAGGTATGTATGTATTGCCTGGAATTAAGGCATCCATGGACAACGCCGAGATCCCTATGGCTATCAGCACCGAAGCCTCCGCGCAACAGCACAGAACCTTGGAAATTTGTCTGTTTGCTGGACCACATTTGGCAGGTAACACTTACCACGGCTCGCAGCACACGAACAAGGACATCATCTTGCGCCAGAGGATATCTGGACATGTCTGTGAATAACACGTTTCACCAGCGACGAACTTGACAGTTGATATGGGTTGGCAGAACTGAAGACGAGTGACAAGATGTTGTCGTGTTATGCGTTTGGGTCGTAAGGCCCTTTCTCCTAACCTGTTCATTACAGTGTGATCGGATACAGCGGTTCCAGTGGCCCTTCTGAGATCGTCTTGCAGAGCTTTGCCAGTATGTGCAAGACTCCACAATGTAGAGATGACCAGATATCGGTCTAGTAAAGCGTCCTCGACTGCGTCCAACTCACCATGTGTCTCCCTACAGATGGCGCATAAAGAGGCATTTTTGATCAAACAGACCCTCTTGCAACTTGCAGTGCATTAAGATGTCGTATTCCATGTGCTCGGTTGAATACAACGTCCAAAAATGACAACTGCAATTTCCATACCTCACTAGAAAATACTGGGACACCGGTGCTCACATCCTTCTGAGAGGTCATCTGACACTGTGATACATAACACAGCCAATAATGACGAATTATTTTGTTTCCTACAATGGAAGCGAAGATCTCAATCCATGCAATAAGACCACATGTACTGCCTGTATGAAAATAGTTTTAATATACCGGACGTTCATACACTTGTTCCCCTAATTCTTTTCAACTGGTATGTGGTTCCACCAACGCCGAAAAAGGCGAGGACACAACCATTATCAGAGAAGGTGATACTGAGTGGTTTTTGGGAATGCTATAGTATGGTGATAACGTACACTGCTCAACAAAAGTTTGGAATACTACGATAAAATATAGTGTACGATACTAGAGCTCTTTTTGATCTAGGCACTGCACGGATTATCCAGATAAAGCCCTTATAGTGGACGGTGTTTACTACTGACATGCATTGTAGCCGTTTCCGAGTCATGCAGACATACCGCTGCTGCAGCTGTACACCTTGAGCAGTCCAGTATCAACAACAGCTTCATTCAATTTGTGTTTAGCACTGCAGCAACATGCCATGTAGAGGCATAAAACACTTTGATAGAGTCAGGATAGTGACTTTACTTTCAGCATGTCATACACAGTAAGTTGCCACTGATCTGATACATATCACTCAAAGGTGAGTGTTTAAGATGTGGAGGAAGCACAGAGACAGGATATGTAAACAGTAGGCCTCGCATTGTTCGGCCTTGTGTGGCAACGCCAATGCAAGATTGTTTCCTCTAACTGTGGGCCCTCAGGCGCCCAACATCAACTGCCAGAAATGTTGGAAATGACTTCTCCAGAGGCAACAGTGATTTGTATCTCAGACCAAACAGTGCGTCGACGATTGCATGATGGTGGACTTCATTCTAGAGGACCAATGAGGAGTTTTGCACTGAACCAACAGAACCAATGCAATCGAAGGACCTAAGCTCTCGCACTTCAGCACTGGACCATTGCAGAATGGAGTAACGTCATGTTTGCTGACGAGACCAGTATTGGTTTGTAACCAGTCACTAGACGTATCAGGGTTTGAAGAAACATTAGACTACACTAGGATTGCCGATACGTTCAGGAAGTCCATCCGTCTGCAGGTGGAAGTGTAGTCTAAGAATGGCTCTGAGCACTATGGGACTTCACATCTCAGGTCATCAGTCCCCTAGAACTTATAACTACTTAAACCTAACTAACCTAAGTACATCACACACATCCATGCCCAAGGCAGGATTCGAACCTGCGACCGTAGCAGTCGCGCGGTTCCAGACTGAAACGCCTAGAACCGCTCGGCCACACAGGCGGGCGAAGTGTAATGTACTAGGCGGCAATAATGATGGGGCGGCTGACACCTCTAATTCCCATCTAGGGCAATTTGACTGATCTCAGATACCTCCATGAGGTCCTAGAAAAGATTGTTAGGTCCTACAGACATGAAGTCGGTGACAACTTCATCCTAGTCGCTTACATTGTAAGACCGCACCGTACTCTAGCAGTGTCTCTGTATATTCAAAGACACCAACCGAATGCATTGGCTAGCACAGTCCCCAGACATGAATGCAACTGAGCATGCACGGGACCTGACGAAGGCAGCCATTGCATAGTGTCCGAATCCACGTGACAACCTTCAGGACCTCAGTAAAGCTGCCATTGAGAGAAGGGACCTCATACCCCAAGATAAACGTGATTGTCTCATCCAGAGCATGCCTCGCAAAGTTGAAGAAGTCACACATGTGCGAGAAGGACATACTCACTACTAAACTTTGCCGGCCGGGGTGGCCGAACGGTTCTAGGCGCTACAGTCTGGAGCCGCGCGACCGCTACAGTCGCAGGTACGAATCCTGCCTCGGGCATAGATGTGTGTGATGTCCTTAGGTTACTTAGGTTTAAGTAGTTCTAAGTTATAGATGACTGATGACCTCATAAGTTAAGTCCCATAGTGCTGAGAGCCATTTTGAACTAAACTTTGATAACCATCATCATGAGATAAGGATATTCACTGCTTTTGTTTTTTGTTTTCAGGAGGAATTACGTTTTTTTTTTTTTTTGTTATTAAGGTTTTGTACAACCCTCGATGGATGTAGTATAAAACGTCATTGTAGTAAACTTGATGATATTCCAACCTTTTGTTGAGAGGTGTATGTTGTTTGTGATGCTCGTAAGTGGTTGTTGAGATGATGATATTTGGTTTGTGGGGCGTTCAACTGTGCGGACGTCAGCGCCCGTACAAAATCACAATTTCGACACACACCATTTTCTTCTCACAATCTAATCTAGTCACTCTCATAAATGATGATGAAATGATGAGGACAACATAAATACCCAGTCCCCGGGAAGTGGTTGTTGAAGTGTTTCTGATGCTCGTAAGTGGCAAACCATCACACGAGCTTGCCATCGATATCTCTTGACGAGATTATGGCAACTTGTCATGACGAAACATCGTCTAACTGTTTACGCTCCATGACAGCATCCCAGGGCACAGGACTTTCCTCATTTTACCATTCGACTGTCTAATCACCTGCTAGTTAATTTAATGCATGTCCCTCCTTTCGTAGTAAGACACCAAACGTCCCTGTGAAGTACGCAGTATGTGTGTCATCTTTTCGTGACGCACTTTGACAGGGACAGCCGTAATATTTTGTGTTTATTTAAGTGCGGCGCTCCAGTCTGCGGTCAGCACTTGCGCCCCGCTAGCGACCCCGCGGCGGACAAGCTTTCTCACTGGCCCTGCCGGCTGCAGATTTGCCGCGATGCATAATTCAGAGCTCGCTCGCTCCGCACAGAGAGTCTGCTGGAAGAGGAAAAACGCAAAAAAGAAAAGCCGGCCCTCCCTTTTGAAGCCGCTGTCAGTCTCTTGCAGCAGTGTGTACGTTCAGCATTAGCTGTGTAACGCCGGCTGATGACTGTGCCTTCTCGTAGATGAGTCTGTCTCTCGTATTTTTTAAAAAAATTTCAGCGATATTGGTGTTTTTTTGTTGATAAAAATATTGTGATGGAGAATATTCCGACTATTGTGGATGAAAATGAAACATTTTGTATCAGGCACTACCGGCTCATATAGCGTAGGCATCAAACAGGGTCACATGTTCGTCAAAGGTCTCGGAGAAAGAAGATTTATTCACGTGTAGTTTCTGGTCGACATACAGACAGCATAAAGCGTATTAATTCGGCAAGTTAAAGAGCTACGCATGCAGAACATGCTTATATGTAGTATAAATAATGACGTGGAGAACACATTTACTTGAACAGTAAACATAGTCCGATAAATGTTGGTGTTCTGGTCTTTAGTCTGAAGACTGGTTTGTTGTAGCTCTTCATACTAGACTACTCTACCCAAGCCTCTTCATGTCTACGTGGCTACATCAGTATGTACACTTCTGGCCATTAAAAAGGCTGCACCAAGAAGAAATGCAGATGATGAACGGGTATTCATTGGACAAATATATTATACTAGAACTGACATGTGCTTACATTTTCACGCAATTTGGGTACATAGATCGTGGGAAATTAGTACCCAGAACAACCACCTCTGGCTGTAATAGCGGCTGTTATACGCCTGGGCATTGAGTCAAACAGAGCTTGGATGGCGTGTACAGGTACAGCTGCCCATGCAGCTACAACACGACACCACAGTTCTTCAAGAGTAATGACTGTCGTATTGTGACGAGCCAGTTGCTCGACCACCATTGACCAGACGTTTTCAATTGACGAGAGATCTGGAGAATGTGCTGGCAGAGCAGCAGTCGAACATTTTCTGTATCCAGCAAGGCCCCTACAAGACCTGCAACATGCGGTCGTGCATTATCCTGCTGAAATGTAGAGTTTCGCAGGGATCCAATGGAAGGGTGGAGCCATGGGTCGTAACACATCTGAAGTGTAACGTGCACTGTTCAAAGTGCCGTCCATGCGAACAAGAGGTGACCGAGACGTGTAACCAATGGCACCCCATACCATTACGCCGGGTGATACGCCAGTATGGCGATGACGAATACACGCTTCCAATGTGCTTTCACCACGATGTCGCCAAACACGGATGCGACCATCATGATGCTGTAAACGGAACCTAGATTCATCCGAAAAAATTACATTTTGCCATTCACGCACCCAGGTTCGTCGTTCAGTATACCATCTCAAGCGCTCCTGTCTGTGCCGCAGCGTCAAGGGTAACTGCAGCCATGGTCTCCGAGCTGATAGTCCATGCTGCTGCAAACGTCGTCGAACTGTTCGTGCAGATGGTTGTTGTCTCGCAAACGTCCCCATCTGTTGACTCAGGGATCGAGACGTGGCTGCACGATCCGTTACAGCCTTGCGGATAAGATGCCTGTCATCTCTACTGCTAGTGATACGAGGCCGTTGGGATCCAGCACAGCTTTCCGTATTACTGTCCTGAACCCAGCGATTCCATATTCTGTTAACAGTCATTGGATCTCGACCAACGCGTGCGGCAATGTCGCGATACGATAAACCGCAATCGCGATATGCTACAATCCGACGTTTATCAAAGTCGGAAACCTGATGGTAGGCATTTCTCCTCCTTTCACGAATTATCACAACAACGTTTCACCAGGCAACGCCGGTCAACTGCTGTTTGTGTATGAGAAATCAGTTGGAAATTTTCCTCATATCAGCACGTTGTAGGTGTCGCCACCGGCGCCAACCTTGTATGAATGCTCTGAAAAGCTAATCATTTGAATACCACAGCATCTTCTTATTGTCGGTTAAATGTCGCGTCTGTAGCACGTCATCTTCGTGGTGTAGCAATTTTAATGGACAGTAGTGTATATAATGTACCCAAGCCTTGGTCACCATCTACAATTTTAACCTCCCACTCTTACTCCATTATCTGCCTAATGACTGTTTCATAACACAAGATGTGTCCTATCAGCTGGTCACTTCTTTTAGTCAGGTTGTGCCGTAACGTCCTAGTTTCTGCAGTTCTGTTCACTATCACTTCAGTACATCTACCCAACACGCGACACCAATCCTGGGCGAATATTCCGCAAGATTTCTTGCCCATCGGTAACGGAGGTTGTGCTGTTGCGTCGTACGACGTGGTGCTCGCCGTGATCATGGGCAATAGAGATTCGCATCATCCATTTTTCAGCTGACAGTTTGAGGTGAGGCGATGCATGACGTCACATAGCCTGTTCGAAAGCCAAATTCAGTTCTGGAGCAATCATCCGACGTTCCTTTACCTCGAAAGCTGTAGATACGGATCATCTTGAGCCCCTGTCGAACATGGACGGCCTATGCGGTGCAAGTCCTCAACACTGCCTGTCAATTGTAACTGAATCCTTGCTCGCTCCACGTTACACTGACTCCAGTGCACACTTCGATCAACTTGCTTGGTTGACACGCCATCTACGGGTAACGTGATGATGTGGAGCCGATCACTGGACGCGATTGTGACTATTGTGCTCACAGGCGTTTCTAATACGTCCCTTGCGTTGCTTTACTTTAATCTAAAAACGCTGCAGTCGATTAGAGTTCGGCGTCCTACCCGTAGATAGCGCTCATGGTAACTGTGTGTATGTTTACACAAAAAAAAAAAAAAAAAAAAAAAAAAAAAAAAAAACCCGCCAGGGCTGACCTTCCGATCGATACAGGTGTGGTGTCACCGCCAGACATCACACTTGCTAGGTGGTAGCCTTTAAATCGGCCGCGGTCCGTTAGTATACGTCGGACCCGTGTGTCGCCACTATCAGTGATTGCAGACCGAGCGCCGCCACACGGCAGGTCTAGTCTAGAGAGACTCCCTAGCACTCGCCCCAGTTGTACAGCCTACTTTGCTAGCGATGGTTCACTGTCTACATACGCTCTCATTTGCAGAGACGACAATTTAGCATAGCCTTCAGCTACGCCATTTGCTACGACCTAGCAAGGCGCCATATTCAGTTACTATAAGTACTATCTCCAAGAACGTATTCTGCACAGATAATATTATGACTCATGTATCGTCAAGAGCGACGTTCGTCATTAATGGATTAAAGTTAAGTATCAAACTAATTACGTCCGCTTTCTGAATTCTCATTCCTTGTCATGTTCCAGACCTCACGTCAGTATAGTTCTTCCCTCCTCACGCCAGCCTGCTTGAGCTAAAACACATGCATTTCGGCCTCCACTCGTAACACGGTGTTGGCTCTTCTTCTAACACAAAAACAGGAACAGTTGCAACTGCTTGACATCTGCTTTACATATCGGGGTGATGAAGAACGTTTCTTGATTACGGGGCTGGCTAGAGGCGAAAGTGTGAAAAGGGTGCCAGATGCAACACCCCTCCCCCTCTCCCCCCCCCCCCCTTGTAGGCGAGCACAGAGGAAGAGTGTTTCGTCGACCGCAAAGACATGTGGTAATGGGGGAATGACAAATCTTTCGTATTATTTTGAAAGGAGCCACCCGGGCATTTGCCGTGAACAATTTACGGAAACCATCCCTTTATCTGGATAATTGACCTGGATTTAAACCGCCGTTTTCTCAGATGCCTCTCCAGTTTGTTCCCGCGGTACATTCTTACTCTGTGTCTCTTTTAGATCAGGATATATTAAGAGGTCGGTCAGCAGAAGGTGGTATTATAGAAAGCACTCGCTAATAAATCAAGTTACAAATTCTTAGCGATCATCTGATGTTTTTTTAAGTAGCTGGATGTAGGGATGGCGGTTCCCGCTGAAACAACTGGCTTTCCTTTATATCGGTTTATTTCCATACCAGATTAACCTGAGTGATAAAACCGCTCAAAGTAACCTAGATAACCGACTTTCGTTTTTCTATACTACTGTCTATAACAAACACGGAAATGGAACAAAGATAAAAAAAATTTTTACTCTCTCAGTATCGTGATATACAGAATCAAAATACTAAATTAAATAGGCAAGTAAAGAAAAACTTAGTCCGTCTACCGTTGGATGCTATTTTCGAAAAGTGGTAACTTGTTTAATACTATCAAAAAGAAACTTTATTCTCCTTTTGATTCTAATTTTTTGAAGCTTTGGGCCAAAGTCATGTTGTAACCGGTGATCTTTCGCAACAAATAAACGGGTGTGAACTATGTTACAAAAAAGAAATCCAAGAGTTAAAACTTCCAAAATGGAACGCAAGCCGGGAGGTTTGGCCGTGCGGTTCTAGGCGCTTCAGTCTGGAACCACGCGACTGCTACTGTCGCAGGTTCGAATCCTGCCTCGGACATGGATGTGTGTGATGTCCTTAGGTTAGTTAGGTTTAAGTAGTTCTAAGTTCTAGGGGACTGATGATCTCTGATGTTAAGTCCCATAGTGCTCAGAGCCATTTGAACCATTTTTTTTTTTTTTTTGGAACGCAACTCAGGAAAGAAAACGTATGTTTTGACAGAGCACAGAAAAACTATGTGATAATGAAACTGTTGCGTTCATTTGTTGCAGCTTAGGTGACATACTATTACGTTTTCATCATTTCTTGGGAGTGATCACATTCACATTCATACGTACACCTAAATCGGACAAGGGGGCATATTTCACTCACTCACCAGGCGTACGAGTTGGCTGCGTGAATAAGAGAGTCTATGATATGACACACGTACTGTCACTAATGCCATGTATGACACATCAGACGTGTTTTCCGGCGGAGGACTCGGTTGACTTGTCGCCTGCTCATCAAATATTTGCGGTTGCCATTTGAAAGCCACTTTCTTTCGGCTGCTAGTAGAGTAGTTGTGCACAATTAACTGTCATTATTGGTTCCTATTTTACACCTCGCTGTTGCAGACGGACGTTACACCACGACACAGACACAACTTTGAGAACAGCGAAAAGGAAAAATATGGCACGACGCAGATCTGAAGACGGCTCCGCTCGCTTGGCAGTCCAAAACCATAACCACATTTTTTTTTAAATCTCGTTTTGTTCGTCATTGTTCGTTTCATTTGTTCGGTGTGGACGTTCCATGACACGCGTTCAAGCTCATCGTTGATCGCTTCACTCAGTTTTTTATTACAGAGGGCAGCTAACCCTCTGACCGAATACGCTAGCGTGCCAGCTTCTCGATACAAGCTTCACTATATTGGACTTCTGTCCTTGGACTGTCCACTGTTTCCATTATGTTTTCTTTCGCTGTTCAGTAAGTCTTCTTTCTGTTTGCATGCTAGATCTGTATTCAGTTTTTCGCAGGCCTTATACTGGGCCCTCTTACGCTATATCTGAGGGGGGTGCGATGGGAGTTTCCCCTGTGAGTCTAGTGTCATCTATTTTTCAAGCGTGATAAATTTTTCTAAATGTTGGCGGCAAAGACCAGCCCGTTACTCACCTAGTCGTATATGGGAAACCGCATATAATTATGTACACGTTGGCCGGCTCACCGACCCTTGTCGCTTATCAGCCGGGCACCTTCGATCCGGAGCCGGTGCGCCTCTCCGTGTTCCGAACGGGTCCAATCTGTCAAACAGTGTCTCCTCTGTAAAAATCTACGTGGATTTCACAGACATTTTGCAAATCTCAGCTCGCTCTGTTCATCCATGAGATTCAGAGCACTGTATACAGCGGCGGTGAGATTGGCGCCGTCTTCTTTGGCTTCCAGAAGGTGTTCAATAGAGTTTCCCACTGTTAAGTAAACAGAGTACGAGCTTACCGAGTATCGGACCACTTTCAGGACGTCCTAGCAGACAGAACTGAACACGTAGTTCCTAGCGGGACGCAGTCTGACTGTGTTTGAAGCTACCCGCCACGATTTTCTCTCTTATGCCAAACTTCTCATTTAAGAGAAGCAATTGCAACAGGCGTCGTCAGATAGTTGCTGGACGTATTCTAGCATGTCTTCTTCTACAATGATTTGCGCTCTACAGCTCCCTCTGGCACCATCGAAGCTATTCCCGATGTCTTATGAGATGACCTTTCATCCTGTCCCATCTTCTTGTCAGTGTTTTCCATATGTCCTTTTCCTCGCCAATTCTGCGTAGAACGTCGTCATTCCTTACCTTTTCAGCCCACCTAATTTTCAACATACTTCTGTAGCACCACATCTCAAGTGCTTGGAGCCCCTTCTGTTCCGGTTTTCCCACAGTCCATGTTTCACTACCAAACAAAGTTGTGCTCCAAACGTATATTCTCAGAAACGTCTTCCTCAAGTTAAGGCCTATGTCTGATGTTAGTAGACTTCTCTTGGCCAGGAGTGGCATTTTTGCCGATGCTAGTCTGTTTTTTATGTCCTCCTTGCCCACTCCGTCATTCATTATTTTGCTGATAGGTAGCAGAATTCCTTAACTTCGTCTATTTCATAATCCCCAGTCCTGATGTTAAGTATCACGCTGTTCCTACTCCTGCTACTTCTCATTACTTTCGTCTTCCTTTGATTTACTATTAATCCATATTCTGCACTCATTAGACTGTTCATTCCATTCAACAGATCCACTTTCACTGACATAGCAATGTCATAAATTAATCTTATAGCTCATATTCTTTCACCCCGGTTTTTAAATCCACTCTTGAACCTTATTTTTCTTTTCATCATTTCTTCATCGATGTATATGTTGAACAGCAAGGGCGAAAGATTACGACTCTGTCTTACACCCTTTTTAATCAGAGCACTTCGTTCATGGTCTCCAGTCTTGGTTCTTGTACATATTGTACATTACTCGTCGTTCCTTGTAGATTACCCCTATTTTCCGCAGAATCTTGAACATCTTGCACCATTTCACATTGTCGAACGATTTTTCCAGCTCGACAAAACCTATGAATGTGTCTTCAGTCTTTCTTCCATTATCAACCGCAACGTCAGAATTGCTTTCTGGTGCCTCTACCTTAGCTAAAGCCAAACTGATAGTCATCTAACAGATCCTCAATTTTGTTTTCCATTTTTCTGTATATTACTCTTGTCAACAGCTTGAATAAATGAGCTGTAAAGCTGATTGTGAGATAATTTTCGCATTTATCTGTTCTTGGTGTCTTCGGAATTGTGTAGATGATATTTTTCCGAAAGTCTGATGGATCGTCGCCAGTCTCATTCATTCTACACACCAACTTGAATGGGTTATTTGTTAACACTTCTCCCACTGATTAAAGAAATTTTGATAGAGTGTTATCTATCCCTGCTCCCCTATCTCTTCCCAAGCGCCTCCGGTTTTTTTCTCCTGTCACGTCATCAGACAAGCCCTCCCCCTTATAGAGGCCTTCAGTGTACTCTTTCCACCTATCCGCTCTCTCCTTTGCGTTTGACAATGGAATTCCCATTGCACTCTTAATGTTACCACCCTTCCTTTTAGTTTCAGCGAAGCCAGTATATACGCCGCGTCAGTCCTCCCGACGATCTTTTCTTTTTCGACTTTTTCACGTGTTTCCTGCAATCATTTCGTTTCGCTGCCATAGACTTCCTACTCATTTTGTTCCTAAGTGACTTTTATTTTTGTATTCCTGAATTTCCCTGAACATTTTTGTACTTCCTTCCTTCGTAGATCAACTAAAACTTTGAATCTATTACCTGTGGTGTCCTCGATATTACCTTCCTTGTACCTATGCTTTTATTCCGGAATATTGTGATTCCCCTTTTTATAGATGTCGATTCCTCTTCAACTGAACTGCATATTAAGCTATTCGAGATCGAAGTATTTATAGTCTAAGAGACCTTCAAACGTATCTTTCCATTCCTTAGTAAATAAGTATTCCACTGCTTGTCTTCCTGACTATTCTCCTAAACTTCAGTCTACTAGTTGTCAATACTAAATTGTGATCTGAGCCTATACTGCCTGAACATGATATAATATGACCGTAGTCTTCTCGTCTCTCTCTCGGCTACTGAGCGAGGTGGCGCAGTGGTTAGCACACTGGACTCGCATTCGGGAGGACGACGGTTCAATCCCGTCTCTGGCCATCCTGATTTAGGTTTTCCGTGATTTCCCTAAATCGCTTCAGGCAAATGCCGGGATGGTTCCTTTGAAAGGGCACGGCCGATTTCCTTCCCCATCCTTCCCTCACCCGAGCTTGCGCGCTCCGTCTCTAATGACCTCGTTGTCGACGGGACGTTAAACACTAATCTCCTCCTCCTCCTCTCTCTCGGCTGTTTACAAATATACCTCTTCACCTATTCATTCCTGAACAGAGTATTCGCTATTAACAGCTGAAATTTACTGCAGACCTCAGTGTTTTTCCACTCTCATTCCTAGAACGAAGCCCGTATCCTTCTTCAACCTGTCCTTCTACTTTCTCCCTAAAAACACATTCCTGTCCCCCATGTTTATTAGATTTTCATGTACCTTCACATAGTGAATCAGCTGTTTAATACCCTCATACATATTCTCTGTCTTTTCATCTCGGCGTGTCTACGTGAACTGTTAGTCTTGGTCTGCTATCGATTCTGATGAGAGCAACGCTGTCACTGAACTGTTGACAGTTACCCACTCTCTGTCCTACCTTCCTATTCACAACGAATCCTACTCCCGTAATACCTTTTTCTGATGCTGTTTATATTACCCTATGCTCATCTCACATGAAATCCTTGCCTTCTTTCGATTTCACTTAACTGACTCACACTATATCTGGACTGAGACTGAGCATTGTCCTTTTCCGTTTTTTTCGCGTTCCTACCATGTTCAAACTTCTGATATTCCACTGCACTATAGCACTATTCGTAGAACGTTACTCTATACTTAGTTATATTTGTCTCTATCTCATGGTTAGCTCCGTCTTGGCAGTCCCCTCCCGGAGATACGACTGGGCGATCCGTACGGAATCTGTTTCCAATGGAGAGATCATAACAATACTTCCTCAATTACAGTCTACATGTCCTGTGGGTACACATTACGTGTAGTTCATGCAGTGGTTCCCATCGCCATGCCATAGATCATTGTTGAATATTCCGACTTTTAGGTGCAGTTTCCCACCCCAAGGACAAGAGAGTGCTCTGAATCTTTCGTTGCTGGCGTCTGTGCGAAGGCTGCAAAGGCAGAAGACTGACGAGATGTGTAGAAATAAACGTCTATATAGGCTCGACAATTGGTGCAGTGACTGGCAGATGGCCTTGAACGTAAATGCACATGAATGAAGCTAGTGATCAAACTATTCGCGATCAAATACTAAAAATAGTAACAACCGTAAAACACGTAGGAGTAACCGTACAGAACGTATTACTGGGAAATATCCGTACAGTCATACAGTTAAAAAAATACTTTTACAAGGTTGGATTAATAGATGAGATGGGGTTAATCCCACGGATACTCAACTAATTCTAGTGGCAGTCACTGCACGGGAGACGCTGTGCATCACCGAGAGATTACAAAAAACTAATCTGTGATAGAACTGGAGTACTCCTTTAATTGGCTATATCTAATATCAACAAATCTCGTAGTGTACTCTGAACTGAGAGAAGATAAGAGCGGTTGCAAAACAAAAGAAAAAATAATACCGAATATAGTGGGAAGAAATACAACTAGCAGCCATGAGCTACACCATAGTTTGACATAATAACTATGCATTCAGTGGACGGAGGAATAGTTTTTAATAACACAGACAGAAATCTATTCGTTGAAATGGAAATGAAGAAGATTAACAAGAAGAATAAGGTGGAGTCGAATGGAATTTAATTGCGGGCTTAATGAGAAGTGGTTAGCGTTCAGTCTCCAGCGAGATTAACGTCATTAAATTACTGCTCTGTGAGGACTTAGAAAGCGCGTACAAAACAGGAAAGACGTTTTTATGTAGTTACCGTACGGGTTGTTAGCACCTGAGAGTTCACGCTGCTGCTTTAAATGTAGCTTCCTTATACTCGTTGAGGCGCTCGGCTGCCAGGTCATGATTCTCGGTACTCTATGAACAAAATGAATATGCGTGAAAGACTGATACAAGGGCGATATAACACTACCTGTCTTTTTTAAATTTCATATCATTGTCATGTTTTTTAACGTTTTCTACATTAGATTTCCACTTACTGCTGTTTCGCAGTTATTCTTGTTCTATTTAAGTTTGTTAAACACTCATTTTTGGATTGATGTTCATGGGAAAAAAAGCATGTAACTGTAATGACGTACAATAAATATTTTACAACAAAGAACTTGGTACAAACGGTCACCAGTTGAAATGTTCCTTCAAGTTACTGTAAAAAACGTCAAAGATGAAACATCAGCTAAGCGAGATTTAAATATGCAGTAATTCTAAATTTTCGCATACACATTTTGCCGCATCAGAAAGCACATTCCAGCAGCGATGGGATTGATTCTCATTATATTCATTAGGATTTTAAATAAGTACATTCCTTTTCTCCCATTGCTGTATGTTCAGACCAATGCACTGTTCATTGATCTTTTGACCGTGAAAATTCAATACAATTCGCACATCTCGAAAGTACGAAAGATAGAAAATTAAATTATTGAACTTCGTCTCTACAAACATAGGTTCTTTCATATTGCAAAACGTTCAACCAAAGAGCCAACACGAAGTTCAAATCGCTTCGTCATTGAACAATGGTGGTGGCAGTGCTGTTCAAATCTACCTCCTGTGAAATAGTAAGCTACATTTTCGTTTAGTTGAGGATATACAAAACCGTGTGCTTCAAATACGTCTACAAAATAAAACACCTTTACAAAATTATTCAAGTACTTATTAAAAAAATGCTTTTACATGAGAGAGACAATGCAGTACCAACTCAGACAGAGAATCAAGTGACACGAATCTTGTCTTCACAGAAGAAGAACAGAGCCATTTTTTGTTTTGAAAAATAAAAATATAAAGACATGCAAGCAGCATCTTAGTACGCGGAAACTGATCTGTGTGTTACAATTTCTCTTCATATTTTAAGGATTCTTTAATCAAAGAAAAAGGAGGTCTTGTGGCGATAACTGTAACCAACCGTTCTAACCTCATGTAAGTAACATATACAGATTCGGAATGTACCGCTACATTTAATTCACTTTACAGAAGTCAAAGATAATGATCGTATTGTTTGAAAAATAGTTTGAACGAATGTGAGAGCGACAATCAATAAGAACAAGTTTCTCAGCAGTAGAGTAAGTTAGGTACTAAAATGTAAATGTCGTGTGACTAGGGCCTCCCGTCTGGAAGACTGTTCTCCGGGTGCAGGTCTTTCGATTTGACGCCACTTCGGCAACTTGCGCGTCGATGGGGATGAAATGACGATGGTTAGGACAACACAACACATGGAACCTGAGCGGAGAAAATCTCCGACCCTGCCGGGAATCGAAAAAAATGGTTCAAATGGCTCTGAGCACTATGGGACTTAACATCTGAGGTCATCAGTCCCCTAGAACTTAGAACTACTTAAACCTACTAACCTAAGGACATCACACACATGCATGCCGGAGGCAGGATTCGAACCTGCGAGCGGAGCGGTCGCGCGGATCCAGACTGAAGCGCCTAGAACCGCTCGGCCACACGGGTCTGCCCGGGAATCGAACCCGGGCTGTTAGGTACTGAAGCAGTAAAGGTGAAGATAGCATGAATGTTAAAAAACAGTTGGTACATATAAGGCTTACACGTTTTTGCAGATTTGTGCTGCAGCGATTAATATTGTATAGTAAGTGTAAACAGCCACTTCATGTTTTATATAGAGAGTGATTTAATGTTCACTGAGCATCATCACGAGCCGACTTACGATTTGACAGTGGTGCGTTAAACCTATGGGTTTAAGATACAACAGGATAGAACAGAAACGTTTTCCGCAATATTAACAAGTGCGTGGAATTCTGTAACATGAACTCTGTCCACAGGACCTAGCAGACTCATCGGTACCGACCGAACGCCATGTCATCCTCCACCAGTGGCGTCACTGGATGCGATATGGAGATGTGTAGAGTCAGAATAACGCTTTTCCGGCCGTTGTCAGTTCTCGTAACATGGCGCCGCTACTGTTCGGTCAAGTTGATTAATTGTGTAGCTGGTATTATGAGGCTAGTGCAGTCTGTTGGAATCTTCCCACCAAGGAAAACTCCCTGGATATAACGGGGTAACGGGAATCGAATCCGTGCGCTCAGCATGGCAGTGAGCCACGATGAGAACTCAGCACCTTGTACATTGTTTTCGGTCGTAGCAGTTTCAGTGGCATGCTGTTCTATACATAGTCTCATGATACAACGCCATCAGCTACAAATATCACAGTAACATACGCCATCTGCACTAAATATTAGTTGCCTGTCACCACATTGACTCCGTTTTGCCGGCCGCGGTGGTCTAGCGGTTCAGGCGCTCAGTCCGGAACCGCGCGACTGCTACGGTCGCAGGTTCGAATCCTGCCTCGGGCATGGATGTGTGTGGTGTCCTTAGGTTAGTTAGGTTTAAGTAGTTCTAAGTTCTAGGGGACTGATGACCAGAGATGTTAAGTCCCATAGTGCTCAGAGCCATTTTTGACTCCGTTTTGACACCGTGACTGTGTGGAATAATTACTTTTTTGTATTTTCCGCTGCCGGCCACATTTATTCGTTTTGTGTATAATTTAAAAATATTGCAACACGTTTCGAGCATGTTCCCTTTATCTTCAGGAGTTTATACGTATCAAATATGGTTACTTAAAATGTCTCAAACTAAATGAACATAGGACTCTTTGTTTATTGTTCGCTGCTGGTGTGACTGTTGGGGTATTTGGATGAAGGAGAGGGAGGGGGGGGGGGGGAGGGGCGAGTATCGGAGCAGTAGTATGTGTAGACGTGAAGACGTGACGTATAAACAAAATGGAGTTATCGTGTTTAGGTGTGCCCCTGATGACGTCCTGAAAGCTGTTGCCCGATTAGTACTTGTATTGAAGCTAATACTCCAACGTGTCTACAGGGAATAGCGTACCACTCACAACCATGCAACACGGTGTAGCAACAGCGGTCTGAAAAAGATCATAACCGACGGAGATCAGAGATGAGTGTCAGCATTATTAGTGACAACCAATCTGAAATCCAATAGTAACTGCTGCTGTCAGTAGTTGCGGATGCATCTCAAGAAGTTTTCAAGCGAATTGTGCGAAGGGAACTCAGAGCAATGGATATTTGAAGTATGGGATACCTCGCGAAAGACCATTGCTCACAGCAGCAAGGCTGCACGTCTCCAGTGGGCCAAACAACACGGGAGCGGGGGATTACTCGACAGTAGATGTGTTGTGTGGTTCGACGGGTTGCAATTTTACCTCTTTCCAATGAATTAGGGCGTCGAATTCAACGACAGCCCAGTGAGGCTGTTTGGGAGCGCATAGTTCAGATCGCTGGTGGTTCTTTGAGATTGGCTTTGAGGTTGACTTGGTACACACATTCAGGTTGTCGTGAACAAGAACCTGGATAATTACTTCACTACTGGTCTCAGTAGCCGAGGTCGATAACGCACCCCTGTGCGATGGCAGTCGACTCGCTAATAAAACTGGTTCGTATCCTGTTGGTACATGGAATTTCACACTGCTAGAACGTCTACAACTACCTACATACTCCACAAGCCACCATCTGGACGAGGCGGAGGGTACCTCGTACCGCTACTAGTAATTTCCTTCTCTGTTCCATTCGCAAATAAAGCGAGGGAAAATCGACTGTCTTATGCATTCGTAGAATGGTTCTCCAGTCAGCTTCAAGTACCAGTTCTGTACACTTTCTCTATAGTCAGGTATGCATAAAGAGAATAATAGAGGTCCTATCGCACTTCCCTGGGGCACTCCGACGATACCTTGTCTGTGACGAACGCTCGCCGTCGAGGACAACGTACTGCGTTCTGTTACGTCTTACAAGGGGATCATCCATACTGTAAATCATAGATTTTTATGCCCTTCAAATATGCTGTAGACGGCACTTGCCCTGAGTACTTGGCTATCTGGGTTTTTAGCGACGGGCCTTGGTTTTTGAGAACATCGATTTTGAAGTTAATTGCGCGCTTTGTATACCTGTAACATTACACATATTCCGGGCAAGTGAGCGTATCGCAGCTGTAAAGATTCAAAGATACCGCGCTTGAGGTTCCGTGTTCGAATCCTGCTCGTGAATTTTTTTTTCAGAATCGACAGAATATCAACAAACAGTGTAAGGTGTGCGAAATTATAAACATATATTCAGTTATTAATTTTTTCAAATATTCATTCCGTCTGGGGTTCGCAGTTGTGGTTCCAAATGTTCGTACAACGGTCGCTTCTTGTATTACCTGAAATCGATCTCCGCCCATTATCGTCCCCTCTTCCGTGAATAGTGTTAGCCAGAACGGCAACCCCAGCGCCTAGTTGCTGGAAATGAGGATGAGAGTTGCATTCCTTTACGTTCGCATCTAACTACAGCGTCAGTTGCTCGCAAAGCGTCCCTAGTGCCGTGAGTTAGAAAAATTTTGTGAAATGAACCAAGTGTTTCTGTAATAGTGCAGCCAGAAGAAGATCCACAAGTAGAGGAGTTGAACGAAGAACCCAAAGGTGAAATCACAAGTACCATTAAATACGCCAAAAATCTACTCTGCTAACAGGATTCGAAGACGGTACCTCCAGCACGGTAGCCCTGAACCTTTACCGCTGCGCTAGGCTGAGTTTCTCGGAATATATATAATGTTACGTATATACAAAGTGTGGAATGAACTTCAAAATCGATTTTCTCAAAAACCAAGGCCCGTCGCAAAAAGAGCGGATAGCAAGATACTCAGGGTAAGTGCCTCTACAACATATTTGTAGCGCATCAAAATCTGTGATTTACAGTATGGAAGGTTCCCTTGTTAGTCTTCGAACCAGTCACAAAACTGGGAACCTGTTCATTGCTCTCGTACCTTCGTTAACAGTATTTAGACATCAAGGAGAGGAGTGGCGGTGGCTTGAAGTTCCTAATCACCAGTCTCTTCACCAATGCCCTGGATTAAATTCCAAAGCTCTCCGCAGTGTGAACTAATATCATGTGACACTGATGATGGTGATCCATCCGTCGGATGGGGACGTTAAGCTAGGCGGCTCTTTGGTGCTGTTTGAGAGCCGTAGGCTGTATGCCAGCACCGGGTTTTAACCTACGCCTTTTCTCATCATCATACAACACAAACGTATACAACTTTTCGACTAGGCAGAATCCACTCCGTGGAATATCCCAGCCGAAAATGCTACATGACATTTAATTTTAACTTCAAGATTGTCCGTGAGCATTTGTTGACCTTTTTATATATATCTTCATGATAACTATGCTGTGAACGTGAACAAACCCGTCTTCGACCTGGAATCTCATTGACTGGAGGAAAATTGTCTTCAGTGATTAACCCCGCTTCCACATGACACCCGATGGCCAGAGAAGAAGTGTCTGGTGACGCCCCAAGGAGCGGTGGGTTAACCATCTAGCTGTTATGAAGATGGTATCTATTCTTTCGGACATGTTCGAAAGAACAGATACCATTTTCATATAGTTAAGGCAAACCGGCCATTGACCTTCTTCTTCAGTGCTGGATGCACACGCATTGCCCGAACTCTTACGGGACTCGGTAAGATTGTCTGCCGTGAGTGATGAGTGTAATGGGCAGGGTCACTCCGAATGTAGTGTGTGAACACAAAGTTGGAAATGTGGGTCTCACGGGGAGAATGCAAGGGATAAGTCCCTGCAGTCGCACTATCCTCTGTGCCCTCGGTGGCTCAGATGGCAGTCGGCTTTCAGCCGTGATACCGTGCGGACGGGCTCGGCGCGCCGGGCAGTGCTCCGCAGGTGTTGTTGTTTACCCGCTAGCGCGCGGTCGCGTCGTTGTATTGCCGTATAGTACCTGTACCGACCCGACATGGCGTTCTCATATCGAAAAGCTACAATCAAACTAACGTTCAACTCATCGTACACGAGACCGAAGGCCCATGAAATTGAACTGTTTCTACGAGACATCATGCACATAGAACCACAAGAACTGATAGGAATTCATCTGTCTATTGTAACCAGCACAGTGTACCTCAAACTGATTGACGAAGCGGCCTGCGACAGATTACTCCAACGATCTGCAAACGACTTTCGCTTCTGTCACGCAGACGTTAACGTGAGCGTGGTAGGAGTTGACCATGCTGGTCTGGGGGTGCGTACCGTGCGCATCTTTGAACTACCGTTCGAAGTTCCTGTCAACCTAGTCGTTGATGCGCTGCGGCCGTACGGCACAGTTCTGAGCCACACATTCGAAACGTACCCTGTCCTTAACGGGGTACGGCAAGTGCGCATAGAACTTAAGAAGCACGTTCCATCATATGTTTTCGTTGGTGGCTGCCGCGCAATTGTTATATATGATGGACAACCGAGGACCTGCTCGGGCTGCGGCCAGGAAGGCCATGTTAGAACTGAGTGTCTGCAGCGCCGCCTCGTTCAGGTGCCCCGCAATGAACTTCCCCAACGATCCACTATGACCTCTCTCCCGCTAACATACGTGGAGGCGGCACGGCATGATGTGATGGATGATGAAAACCTGCTACCTCCTCAAGCCGCTGCCAGCTCCGTTGGAGAGTCAGCGCCGTCGACGACGCCGCAGCCCAACGGTGCAGAGGTTCCTACAGCCTCTGCCCTCCTCAGCGTCGTGGGCACCCAGCCACCGTCACTGTCGGAATCGGACACAGGGGTTCCTAGCGACCGAGACTGTGTCGAGCCCCGCCCTCCAGTGGATGTCGAATCTCGAACCCGAAAGCAAAAATCACCCAAGCGACACAAGAAGAGGCGATTGTCAGTTGAAGAACAGGACAGAGATGTGAAGCCAGCGGAAGACATCGACTTCGTTGACTCGTCCACAACAGCAACGGACTCCAGTGGCATCATTCACCAAAAGGTGCCTGAAGATAAGGAACACACTCCTAAATTTGGTGGCCCAGAAAACGAGGCGCATTGCGTTGACTCCCAAAATGTGGGCTCCTGTGAGAACGACCAGCCACCAATGACATCACAATCGTCTCTTGGTGATTGGGCAGACGATATGGAGGCAGACGATGCACAGCGAACATCGATATCTCCACCAGAGCCCATGGTTGACATTGAGCCCGGAGGGCTCTGCCAGTCAGGGGCTCATACGGCACAGTAATGCACAGCATACAGATGGATGGCTGTGTGGTGTTTGAGATCACTGTGGGCTTGCACCGGCACACTGCCTCCGCCACTTGATATGTCTCAGTCATACCGTGTGGGAACAGTCAATGTAAATGGTGTCCACTCCACTGTCAAGACCCGCATGTTACACGACATGATCAGAGCGGCAGACTTCGACATTGCCCTTCTCCAGGAGGTCCGTCCCGAGCTGCGTTTAGACCTATATGGCTACACCACCTACAGCCTACGCTTAGGTGATGGCGCAGGAGGAACGGCCATCCTTCTCCGAGATGGCATAGACGCGACGGACGCGACGTACTTGCCGAACGGGCGAGGCATCGCACTCACACTTGGCGCAGTCCGCCTCATTAACGTCTACGCTCCCTCCGGTACTTCGCACCGTGGTGACAGGCATGTCTTCTATTCGGAGGAGGTAGCCCCACTTTTGCAAGGAAATATGGACCATTACATAGTGGGCGGCGATTTTAACAGTGTTCTGCGGCCCGAGGACCAGATACCGCATTACGTTCCATGCCCGGCTCTACAAGCATTGATACGTGACCTCGCGCTCCACGACACATGGCTCTTACATCATGGGACCCAGAGTGGATATACGCACTTTACCAGCAATTCTGCCAGTCGTCTGGACCGGATATACGTCTCGCGTGCCCTCCGCACGGCAACCCGTGATGCAGAACTCTGGCCGACGGCCTTCACGGACCATCTCGCGTACATCTGCACGGTTACCTTACCCCGACAACTCACAAGACGCAGCAGGGGCCCGTGGACTCTGAACGTCTCCCTCCTTCGCGAGGAAGCGTGTCGGCGAGCAGTCACTGACACGTGGCGTCGATGTATCAGGCGCCTGCCTATGTATGCTTCCACGTTGCTGTGGTGGCTTGGATGTGTCAAACCTGCACTCCGAAAGACCTTGATGGCCTACGGGCGTGACAGATCGAACTGGCAAAGGGCAACATCGGAATTTTACTATACAGCGTTACGTAAGCTGGCGACGCAACCACCGTCTCCCGAACGTCAGATGTCCGTACAACGCATCAAAGCTCGTCTACTTCGCATCAGGACCGAGCAGCTCGAAGGTGTCCGCATCCGTGCGCGAGTGCAAGACTGTATCCCCAACGAAACAGCGTCTGTGTATCACATTGTGCGCGAGAGGCGCCACCGCAAACGTCAGCTCATTACGGCGGTAAACACGGAGGAGGGCGGCCGCGCAGTGACACAAACGGACATCGCGCACACGTTCGCCAGACACTATGGGACCTTGTACATGGAAGATCCGCGAAATGTACGTAGTTGTGACGAGCTGTTGCACGATTTTCCCGCCCCTCGGGACGTGGCACCCGATGATTGTCTGCTGTTGCCCATTACACCCGACGAGCTGACATCGGCCTTGGCACGTGGAGCACCGAACAAGTCGCCTGGACCGGACGGTTTACCCCTGGAATTCTACCGCACTTTTTACCACCTTATGGGTGACAAGTGGCTCCAAATGTTTCAAGACCTGATCCACCCTGATTTCACTGTCCCCACAGAATTCACAGAAGGCATTTTGATCCCAGTCCCGAAACCGAATGGTGGTTGTAGGTGGCAGGACTTTCCCCCACTCACACTCCTCAACAACGACTACAAGATCTTCGCCCGTATCCTCCGCGCGCGTCTCCACACCGCTATCGGGAAAGCCATCCACACCGATCAGACATGTTTAGGTGGTGTCAACAACATTCATACGGCGCTAGGAGTATACCGCGACGTAATTGCTTTGACGGCGGCCTGCAAAATACGAGGCGCCCTTGTCGCCGTAGATTTTGACCACGCATTCGACCGCGTCGACCACGGCTTCTTACGCGCAGTTTTGCAACACATGGGACTCTCTCCGGAGTCTGCACAGGTGGTCCTTCGACTGGTCCACGGAGCGCGCTCCCGCATGATGGTCAACGGTTATCAGTCTGGTCACATTGTTGTTGGACGGTCAGTGCGACAAGGGTGCCCCCTGTCGGATATATTATTTGCTGCAGCGCTTGAACCAGCTTTACATGGTCTACGACAGCGATTAACTGGTATCTCCTTGCGGGACGTGACCTTTCGTTGTGGTGCATTCGCCGATGACGTGGTGTTCCTCGCCAGATCAGAGGATGAAATGCATATGGCGCTACAGTGGCTACGCCAGTACGGGGCGGTCGCTGGGAGCGTCATCAACGTGAAGAAGACAAAATACATGGATGTCGGCGGGGGGCTTTCCCACACAACGGCGGTGCCCTTTGACAAGGTGCCCGTACTCAAGTGTTTAGGGGTGCAATTCCATAGCACTGTCCGCCACACGGCGGCGGCTACGTACCGCCGGCTCCTACACCAGACACGTGCTCTGCTGCAGGACAACAAACTGCGTCGCTTGGATATGCTTCTCAGAGCACGTTATGTCAAGACCTATCTTGTCTCAAAACTGAACTACTTTGCGCATATCCTTCCCTTGACGGCTACGATGGCCGACAGATTTCAAGCAGCATATGGACATTTCGTAAGCACCGGTCTGGTTTTTAATGTCCGATACGCCACCCTGGCGCTGCCGCAGCGGGCGGGCGGTATCGGTTTAATTCATGTATATAACCGTGCGCGATCGCTTTATCTCAACACTATGCGTCGCAAGTGGACCTCTGCCCACGCCACTCTGACGGGCACCCTGATAGCGGAAGTGGCACCCCACTCTCTGCATCCTCCGGTTTCTGTAGGACACATTTCACCGGCACTCACCCACATCAGAGGGTTCTTGATTGACTTCAGCTACTTACGGTCAGAACTTCCAACGACACGGGTGCCCAGCACAAAAGACTATTATCGCCTCTATCAACAGCAGCAACCTGTAAATACGGTCACCCACAGACATCCTGAAGTTGCCTGGAACACGGTGTGGCGAGCGGTACACACGCCTTTTCTGCCTACGACGGTGCGTTCATTGTGGTACGTGGTTGTGAATGGGAAGTTCGCTACTCCTCAGAGGCTACATTCCATACATCTGACGGACGACCCCTTATGTCCGACATGCTCAGTCGCTGACTCGGACGCACACCGTCTGACGTGTGCCGCGACCAGTGAGTGCTGGCTACTGACGCAGCGCATGCTGGCGTTACTCTTGCGGCGATTGCTGGAGTCTATCTCCCATGCTGACGTATTGCGCCCCGACAGCGTATACTTTCCATCAACCAGAACGAACGCCGTTAACTGGCTAAAAGGCGTGGCCGTTTACTACATATTTTGCGATGCTCCCAAAGGCACACTCCACTTTTGGTCTCTATTGATGACGACACATGTAGCTTTCAGCCGCCACCCGAAGTACAGAACTCATTTCACAAATTATTTAGGTTCATTACTTGCGGATCCTCCTGCTCACTGGGGCGTTCCGGGTATGAGATGCTGAAAATGAAGAAGAATCCTGGAGCATATTGATCCTCTACGGACGGAATAGGGGGGAACCCCTCCCAACAGACGAGAAGACGACTCGGACGCACGGCTACGGCAGTTATAGGATCTTTCTTTGAAATGAAACAAAAATAAATCTATAAAAAAAAGGATGGATAGAGCGTCTGCCATGTAAGCAGGAGATCCCGGGTTCGAGTCCCGGTCGGGGCACACATTTTCAACTATCCCTGTTGATGTATATCAACGCCTGTCGACAGCTTAGGGTCCTGAGGTAATTATCATTTCACTCTACCTGTTCCCCGACATACGGCTCGACAACTCGACAACGAGGAGTGATGGTCCAGGGTGCCAAAGGATCCCTTTGGTTGTCATCCGCGGCACATTTACATCACGACTGTACGTCGACAATATTCTTCGTCCCGTTTTGTTGCCCTTCGTGTCAAGCCATCCTGAGCTCACATTTCATCAATATAATGCCAGTCTTCTCACGGACAGAGTTTCTACAGCTTGTCTTCGCGTTACCAAACCATATCTTGGCCAGAAAGATTGCCGGATCTGTCCCCAGTTGAGAAAGTTTGGTCCATTAAGCGCTGTGCCTTCCAACCATTTCGGGATTTTGACGATCTCACCAGTCAATTGGACAGAATTTGTCGCGATACCCGTCAAGAGGGTATCTAACAGCTCCACAAATAAATACCGACCCGAATAACTGCTTGCATAAGAGCCAGAGGTGGACCAATATGTTACTGAGTCTCTCAGCTTATAAAGCGCTTTGTCTCGAGTAAATCATCCAGATTTTCTGAAACTGCAATTATTAGTTTGTCCGTACATTACATCACATCTACCAATTTCCGTCTCATTCGGATAATTCCTTTGTGGTGCGTCGTTTTCCTTTTGTCTTAGTGTGAGTTTTGACTGCTTGCTGCAAAAGTAACCCAAAGTGCCATCTCCCGGAGTTCAGCCACTTAAGTTCCAGAACTAACCATCTTCTGCAACTGTTTTCACGCTTACCTTTACCTTGATTTAGTTGTAACAGAGATTCAGTGATGCGTTTCTCCACATGACAGCTGGTGTCCTAATTTTGGCAGCTGCGCAATTTACCGCAGCACGTGGCGCCAACGTGACTGTCCCGTTCGACACGGCAGAGCGCCGTAAATGCTGGTCACGCACTCACGCAATGTTTGCACGCTCGATGCTGCAGTGCATCGCCGTGCAGTTCATGGAGCGCGCATGCGTGGACCGATTCAGATACACATTTCCCGAAAATGCATCATTAATGAGCACAGGCCTGACCTCAGCACGTGGCACAGCAGCTCTGCTTAGAAATAAATAAGTCAACGACTGACGACACGCTAGCAGCCTATTTTTCTCCTAGATTCACATCTCTGTAAGTCACTGTATAAAGAATGGCGGAGTGTGCTTTTTCCCAATATTGGTTTGTTTCAGTACGCATCGCAGTACGGAACACGGAAAGGATGACTAAATGCCTTTGTAAGCGAGCAAATCTCTCCTACCTTACAACCATGTTTAGGAGTACTACGACGTAGGCACTGAAACCTCTTTCTTCAAATTTTCTCGTCTGTTGTTAATCTTCAATAGGCAGGGGCAACCTTTGGTTTGCCACGGGCTGATTTACAAACTTACTTAAGCGCGAGGGCCGCCTTGTCACGTGACCCTACATCAGCGCTCCTGGCGCATAAAGTCAAAAGTAAAGCGTCCGTCAAAAGGGGTAAGGCACAGTTATGGATAGCATCCGTTTGCCGACGCGCCATGCCAACAAATTATGCCTTCAATTACGTGTTTTTAAGAGAACAGTCATTCTGAACTTACTCCGTCTACAGGTGTTTACTTTTATTTACCCGTCGTGGACGTTGTTTCTTTACATCTACATCTACATCTACATCTACATGATTACTCTGCAATTCACATTTAAGTGCTTGGCAGAGGGTTCATCGAACCACAATCATACTATCTCCCTACCATTCCACTCCTGAAGAGCGCGCGGGAAAAACGAACACCTAAACCTTTCTGTTCGAGCTCTGATTTCTCTTATTTTATTTTGATTATCATTCCTACCTATGTAGGTTGGGCTCAACAAAATATTTTCGCATTCGGAAGAGAAAGTTTGTGACTGAAATTTCGTAAATAGATCTCGGCGCGACGGAAAACGTCTTTTCTTTAATGACTTCCATCCCAACTCGCGTATCATATCTGCCACACTCTCTCCCCTATTACGTGATAATACAAAACGAGCTGCCCTTTTTTGCACCCTCTCGATGTCCTCCGACAATCCCACCTGGTAAGGATCCCACACCGCGCAGCAGTATTCTAACAGTGGACGAACGAGTGTAGTGCAAGCTGTCCCTTCAGTGGACTTGTTGCATCTTCTAAGTGTCCTGCCAATGAAACGCAATCTTTGGATCGCCTTCCCCACAATATTATCGATGTGGTCTTTCCAACTGAAGTTGTTCGTAATTTTTACACCCAGGTACTTAGTTGAATTGACAGCCTTGAGAATTGTACTATTTATCGAGTAATCGAATTCCAACGGATTTCTTTTGGAGCAAATGTGGATCACCTCACACTTTTCGTTATTTAGCGTCAACTGCCACCTGCCACACCATACAGAAATCTTTTCTAAATCGCTTTGCAACTGATACTGGTCTTCGGATGACCTTACTAGACGGTAAATTACAGCATCATCTGCGAACAACCTAAGAGAACTGCTCAGATTGTCACCCAGGTCATTTATATAGATCAGGAACAGCAGAGGTCCCAGGACGATTCCCTGGGCAGCATCTGATATCACTTCAGTTTTACTCGATGATTTGCCGTCTTTTACTACGAACTGCGAGCTTCCTGACAGGAAATCACGAATCCAGTCGCACCACCGAGACGATACCCCATAGGCCCGCAGTTTGATTAGAAGTCGCTTGTAAGGAACGGTGTCAAAAGCTTTCCGGAAATCTAGAAATACGGAATCAACTTGAGATCCCCTCTCGATAGCGGCCATTACTTCGTGCGAATAAAGAGCTAGCTGCGTTGCGCAAGAACGATGTTTTCTGAAACCATGCTGATTACGTATCAATAGATCGTTCCCTTCGAGGTGATTCATAATGTTTGAATACCGGATATGCTCCAAAACCGTACTGCAAACCGACGTCAATGATATAGGTCTGTAGTTCGATGAATTACTCCTACTATCCTTCTTAAATACTGGTGCGACCTGCGCAATTTTTCAATCTGCAGGTACAGATCTATCGGTGAGCGAGCGGTTGTATATGATTGCTAAGTAGGGAGCTACTGTATCAGCGTAATCTGAAAGGAACCTAATCGGTATACAATCTGGACCTGAAGACTTCCCGTATCAAGCGATTTGAGTTGCTTCGCAACCCCTAAGGTATCTACATCTAAGAAACTCATGCTAGCAGCTGTTCATGTTTCAAATTCTGGTATATTCCATTCGTCTTCGCTGGTGAAGGAATTTCGGAAAAGTGCGTTCAATAATTCCGGTTTAGCGGTACAGTCTTCAGTAACAGTACCATCGGCACTGCGCAGCGAAGGTATTGACTGCGTCTTGCCGCTTGTGTACTTTACATACGACCAGAATTTCTTTGGATTTTCTACCAAATTTCGAGACAAAGTTTCGTTGTGGAACCTATTAAAGGCATCTCGCAATGAAGTCCGTGCCAAATTTCGCGTGTCTGTAAATTTTAGCCCATCTTAGGGATTTCGCGTTCTTCTGAACTTCGCATGCTTTTTCCGTTGCCTCTGCAACAGCGTTCGGACCTGTTTTGTGTACCATGGGGGATCAGTTCCATCTCTTACCAATTTATGAGGTATGAATCTCTCAATTGCTGTTGCTACTATGAATTTGAGCCACATCTAGTCTACATTTGCATAGTCAGTTCGGAAGGAATGGAGATTGTCTCTTAGGAAGGCTTCTAGTGACATTTTATCCGCTTTTTTAAATAAAATTATTTTGCGTTTGTTTCTGGTGGATTTGGAAGAAACGGTATTGAGCCTAGCTACAACGACCTTGTGATCACTATTCCCTGTATCAGTCTTTACTTACGGCTTTTTCGAATAACTAACTTTAAACTTCCGCTGCGAAATGCTGCAACGCCATCAGTAAAGAGACAGTGTTCACGACACGTAAATAAATGTGAACATCGGAAGATGAAAGGCCACGCATCTCGAAACGTCATCATGGGTAAATAAGCGCTTATAAAAGCAAATGGTTACTTGGTCATAAATCACTTGGAGTTTCAATAGCTGCAAAGTTATGAAACGTTCACAACGGACAATAATTATCTATTTAATGCTTTTACGAGAAAGAATAGAAAAACAAAATACAGCAATGAGATAGGCAATCGAAAAAGCAATTAGGAGTAACTGCGATTTTTGGCCACAGGCACGTCATTGGGCAGTTTGAAATTAAGTAAACAACAGTAGCAAACATTTTTTAGATATTTATCCAAAAATGTCTCTGACTACTGAGCGCATAATAACAAACAATAAGAGAAAGCGGTGGTAGAGAAGAATGGTGAGAATGAAATGGATACACCAGACAACTAATCAGAGGGAAGTGAATGGAATGAGGGATTTTATTAAAAAGAAAAAAAGAAGGATATCGTTATTGCACGACTTCGCTAAAAGAAGGGACAGAGGTGTAGGATACAAACTGATCCTTCAGAAAGTGTCCTAGACTTTACAACCATAGGCAGAATCCTGTGAATGTTAATTTGCAATAGTTTTTCATAGATGAAGAGGCTTGAATAGGGCAGACGAGATTGAAGAGTTGCACAAAATTAGTCTCCGGACTGAAGGCAACAATAAAAACATCGATTTCAACATTTGACACTCAATCCTACACGCAAAGCTGATCGCAGAGAACCAATATTTAAATGTTTACGAATAATTAGAATCTGAGGAATGTCTGGTGCCCAATAGTAAGACGTTGGCAGCCCCACTCTCCATGCTGTTAAGACCGTGTCCGGAGCAGGGAACAAAGCCGTGTGTACTGTTTACTCTACCGTAGGTCGCTGCTTGACGTTCGCGTGCTGGAGTTTGCGTGATGCGGTGACACGGGGCGCTTCGAGCCGGCCTTAAGAAACTTGCAAGTGAGGTAGCTGGCAGGAGGCCCTTCCTGCTGCATGCAGTTCCGAGAACTGTTGACCGGGGCATATATGGATATGCTAAAAAGGTCATTTCTTCGCTACCTAAAAGAGTTCAGCGAACTTAATATTGTGGTAGCAGATGCTATCGCAGGTTGCTGATTACAAGCCGTGACACGTATTCTTCCTCTCTGACTTTCGCAGTAGCCCTTTTCTCAATGTTCGACTTTAACCACTACGTGTACGTTTGTAATCTCTCCCCCAGCTGCAACCCCCCCCCCCCCTCCCCGCCCTCCTCGCTGCTGTATTGATTGATTAATGCAATTTTGAACAAGGCCGTCGTCTCCGAAGAAAATTTGACTGTTTCTTGGAGAGAAGTTTATTATTTTTTCTGTTAGCAGAACAGCCAACACCGTGTTACAACTGGAGGCCGAAATGCACGCGTTTTAGATCACTCAGGCTGGTGTGAGGAGGGAAGAACTGTACTGACACGAGGTCGGCAACATGACAAGGAATGAGAATTCAGAAAGCGGACGTAATTGGTTTGATACTTAACTTTAATCCATTAATGTTGAACGTCGCTCTTGACAGTACATGTTTCACAATATTATCTGTTCAGAATACATTCTTGAAGATAGTACTTATAGTAACTAAGTATGGCGCCTTGTTAGGTCGTAGCAAATGACGTAGCTGAAGGCTACGCTAAATTGTCGTCTCTGCAAATGAGAGCGTATGTAGACAGTGAACCATCGCTAGTAGAGTCGGCTGTACAAGTGGGCGAGTGCTAGGGAGTCTCTCTAGACTAGACCTGCCGTGTGGCGGCGGTCGGTCTGCAATCACTGATAGTGGCGACACGCGGGTCCGACGTATACTAAGGGACCGCGGCCGATTTAAAGGCTACTACCTAGCAAGTGTGGTGTCTGGCGGTGACACCACATTATTATTATTATTATTATTATGAGGAACCTATTCTACTTCTGCACTCTCTACTTATTTGGATTCGGTTTAATGCTTGACAGTGCCATCACTCAAGTAAAATACTAAACGAAAAGGGGTATCACATGACTCAAAGAATCTACAACAGACCTAACCGAAATAATACACAAATTAGTTAATACGGTCGCTGGCCCAGTTGCGTATTTCCAGTATCCGATCAATAATGCAACAGCAATGAATACGTAACTGTTGCGATGGCTGTACGTGTGGCAACAGAAGGTTGACAGGCGTTTCTGACAACACAATACGTTACGAAATGATAATAAATAAGGAAATCAATTGTCTTATATCGTTAATACGCAGTTATTTTAATTTGGAAAAAGGTATTTAAACTCGTTATTGAAAAGTAAATGACTGAGTACCCTATTTTCCTGGACGTGGCAGGCTAAGTACTTTGAACAGTTGTAATTACTATGAAAATGTTTTCGATCAAATAAGCAACTGCTACGTTTCAACTGATTGACAACGCCGAAATACGAACCAACCTAAAACACATAGCATTATTACAACAGACAAAGATAACAGATTTGTGAGCTTAAGTTATTCTTTTCTTTGATTTGCTATTACTTTAGTTTTAGGTTAGTTTATTTTGCTTTGTCTCACCCAATTATCAAGAATGACTCTGCCTCTAAATATTATTGAACAACACACTTAGCTTATTCAGGCTCCATTAACAATTACTTTCAGTTATCCTTAGCAAACGACCAAAAGTGGTAATATTACTCTTTTGGTACTTTTACTTGTTTACACAATGACACTCTGGTATTCAATAACTGGAAAGGAACGGGACCCTGAGTAGGTTCAATGACTGAGGATAATGACAAGGTCAGTGTTTACATACAACACTTATTATGGAAATGAAATCCACTGATAGTGTTACTGAGTAATGTATCATGAAGTTTCTAACGTGAACGAAAATACAACAACGTTAGAGTTTGTTGCATTTGTTGAACCGTCGTCTTCGCTGTCGCCTGCAATGCTTCCATTACACGGGTACACCTTGACTCGCAGTGACCAATTATGGGATAGATCGTGATGTTTTTGGACCCTTTTCCATCTGCCCAAACCTATCGTGCTCTTAGTGTGTCGCTGATGACAACTGCGTCCGACATATGCCCCAAGTGCCCACCACTTGCGTGCGTTCACTCTCTCTAAGTGTCCGGAGCGCTCTGCTCTGACGTGACACTCGCGTCCAGAGATAGCGCTCCAACAAAAGTCTTTACTCTCTGAGAAGGATATTGCTTTTCCTAACTTTGCCCAACGGCATGAACCCAGAATGAATACGTCATAATAGAAACAATTTATACAGGTTAGAAAACATATCTCGTTTGTAATTAACATACAGCGTCTACGGGTTTACGGAATAAAACAAGAAGATCGTATGTACAATAAATGTAATGGTCAAAAATTTTAGGTAGCACACCTATTTATAGTGTCAATTGTTCACTTTTTTATGTGCTTTCACTCACTTTTGGTTCATTAATCTTCTGACTGGTATCGTGCGACCCTCCACAATTTCCTGACTTGTGATAATCTCTCTATCTCAGAGAGTAGCGTCTGACGCCTTTAATTACTTTTATATAGTGTTATTTACGTCTAGCCCTATAGTCCACGCCCTATCAGGTTCCTTCAAGTACCACATAACTTTTCCCTCAGTTCTTAACTCACCGGAGTGGCTGCGCGGCTCGGGGCGCCATGTCACTGTTTGCGCGGTCTCTCCCGCCGGAGGTTCGAGTCCTCCCTCGGGCATGGGTGTGTGTGTTGTTCTTTACGTAAGTTAGTTTAAGTAGTATGTAAGTCTAGGGACCGATGACCTCAGCGGTTTGGTCTCATTGGAATTCACACTCATTTGAACATTTTCTTAACACGCGAACTGCCATACTATTCCTTATTTGACGTCTTGTTTTACTTATTGTTTTCCACAAACTGCCTTGTTGCCGATGCTATGTAAAATCTCTTCATTTGTTATGAGTCCACTTAATTATCAGTAACGTCGTGTAACACCACTTGCAACACTTCGATTCCTTTCTTTCTGACAGTATATAATTTATTTAAATACAATTTGTGGGCTCTTGCCCACTCGTCGCTAACAGGGTGCCTAGGGATGCAGCATTCTCAGAATGCTATACAATTTCAGACAAATAACATTAGTAGTATTAAAATTGAAACAAATTAGCCCTCGGTCGCAAGTTTTTAGTCTCATTAACCAGGTTTCAATGTATGTATGGGAATCTGATACAATCCTAAACCCCTCCCCCCCCCCCCCCTTTTCATTTGGTCAATCTTCTCTTTCTCTTTATCCATGTCCTCCTCCCCTCCCCCCTCCCTCTCTCTGTACATCACCTAGTCCATCAGCACTCTGTCCATCTCTTCCTCCTCTCTATGTCCATTTATCCTCCACTTCCTCTGTCTACTTATCACTCTAACTGACCTTGAGGCTTGTTTATTATTACTGCAAGCGAAACATTCATTCTAAATTAAATTCACTTAAAATCAATGGAAAAAACGATTGGGATCTTTGATATAAGGGATACAGAGCAACTTCTCCACCTGCTGAATCTGTAAGGATAGTATCTTCAAAGATATTATTTCGCAGAGCTTTAATCCGAGAATGGGTAGGATTATAAAATTTCGGACGACTCAGTTTCTGTAGTAGTAATCTAACTAGAAGCCAGTACGCCAGCGATACGTCTATCCTGTTCTCCATAAAATCGACGACAAGGAAGAAAAAAACACATTGTTGTGTGTATAATACATATAAGGAGAAAGAATATAAATATATGAGAAACAATCTGTTCAAAGGTTTACAGATCTTGCTATCGCGGGTGAAATTTGGTGCTCTTAACACAAAAACCTGTACATCGTCTTTAAAAGAATAAATAGCCCACGTCCATCTGAGTATTTATTAGTATATCAAGTAAATAAATGAAGTAAATTTGTCAAGAAATTTTCGAACATTTCCCCTTTATATACTAGTTACATATTTACATACTATACATATTAAAAACATCTCGCATATATCTGTCCAAATGTTTGTTGGAGAAACATGAAAAAATCTGAAGTAAATTGCATAGTATAAGAGATTTGTATACTACACATATTAAGAATATGTGGTCTATATGCGTCCAAGAGTTTATTAGAGCTTATATGTATTTTTTTCAAATATACTTTTTTTCTTTTTTCTTTTTTTTTTTTTTTTCAAGAGGTGGAGCCCCTCCACGCCCATACCGGCATGATAGCTGGCCAACTCAAACGTTCTCCTGTCATCTCTGCATAAGGGTTAGTTTTCACTAATGCGAGGTGTCGCAGGATGTGGGTACTGCGATGTTTGCGTACAGCTGGTTAAGGTTTACCATTAATACGCCATCATCTGGAGATAGATTTGGTCAAAAGTCGAACGAAGGGTAGCAGTTTGAAGGGCTGAGGAGAAAAAGTGCCAAGGCAAGACCCAAGGGAAAAGAAACCTCTGCGAACGTTTGGTCAGGTAGTAACAGCAGTAGCGGATGTCTTGCTGCCTGCGACAGGTCATACAAGGGTAGGTTTTCTTGGTAGTGGGTATCATGCATATCGATACCTTTGACGTTGTGCGGTGCTGTTACCCTGAGGCTGCCGCTGCGTGCCGGTGTTGACCTCTCGGGCAGCATCAGCATACCTGTAACAGGTATATCATCGTTTTGTGTGCGATAGGTCATATATCAGATGCACAGTGTAGGGCGATGTTAGCGATTTGTTTGTGGGTTAGTGGGCGAGCTCGTCGGTTTCCCTGCTGTAGCCTGTTGGTCGGCTTTAATAGCAGCTGGTATATCCATTCAACGTTGCTGATATGCAGGGACTTGCCGAGGTTTGTCGCTTGTTCGTGTATGCTAGGTTGCCATAGGTGGCTATGTCCTAGCTACTAGTGTCTTTGGCCGCTTATGCTTTCACCTATGGTTGTGATCATAATTTGCCAGAGTAAGGATGAAAGGATTGTTCGAGTGTCTCCAGTTTCTGTATAGTCCTGTGGCGTGTTTTTTAAGTGCTTCCTTGAGGGTTTCAAGGCGCTATTAATTGTGAAGATCCACGGTGCATGTGTAGCGTGGAGCGTTGCTAATGATGCGTAGGCACTTTGTTCCGTATGATCTGCAGACGGCGCGCCGGACGGAGTGGCCATGCGGTTCTAGGCGCTACAGTCTGGAGCCGAGCAAATGTTCAAATGTGTGTGAAATCTTATGGGACTTAATTGCTAAGGTCATCAGTCGCTAACCTTACACACTACTTAACCTAAATTATCCTAAGGACAAACACACACACCCATGCCCGAGGGAGGACTCGAACCTCGGCCGGGACCAGCAGCACAGTCCATGACTGTAGCGCCTCAGACCGCTCGGCTAATCCCGCGCGGCCTGGAGCCGAGCGACCGCTACGGTCTCAGGTTCAAATCCTGCCTCGGGCATGTATATGTGTGATGTCCTTAGGTTAGTTAGGTTTAATTAGTTCTAAGTTCTAGGCGACTGATGACCTCAGAAGTTAAGTCGCATAGTGCTCAGAGCCATTTGAACCATTTTTTTGCAGACGGCGCAGCCTGTAGGAGTTGCATATCCCCAGACTGGAGCTGCATTACGTCATCAGATCCTAATCAGTGTCATGTATATGGACCTCGACACCCTCCTATTCAGTGTGCTTTCCTTGCTGAACGTTGGGTAGAGTTGTTTGAGCCTATCGTGCGCTCTGTTGACAACGTATTCGACATGGTCCCCCATGTAAGTTTCCGGTCCAGTCAGACACCAAGATATCTGACTTTCTATCGGAAAACTACAACTACAACTTGTCTTTATATAGTAGTGTAGATGATCAACGTCTCGCTCCAATTATTTTGCACTTATTTAACACTCGGCTAGAAGCGGATCTCTCACCAGGACAACGGACAGCCATGCGGCGGCTGTCCAGTGATGCAGGAGTTGACACGAAGTTCTCCCACGCCGTCCCTACAGCAGACCGTATTTAGTCAGCAAAGAGCATAAAGAATGAGCAGCGGACGGCGGTGTTGGTGGCGTGACACCCGTGCAGGCTGCCCGTCATGAATATCCTCGTCGTTATGCAGGTCGCGTCTGGCGACGGGGCAGCTGTGCACGCCCAACTGTACACACACACTACCGTGGCAGCCTGCAGTGTCCTCAGTTTACAGCCGTGTCCGCCCTGTCTGACGCTGTATTAGTCTGCGCGAGCCAGAAACGGTCTTAACCAATTAGCCTTGAATGCAGAGACGCAGGCTATTTTCTCAGCACGTTCCAGTGAAAGCTCTATCGATTCGCTGCCTCGAAAATTTGCTGCTTAAGCAGCATCGATTTATGATGTGATGAGTGTGTTCTCCTCACGTGCACCTATACTGACTCTGCGACTAACTGAAAGGAACGACCAATCCCACAAAGTTGTTCATTCTCATGCAGCCAATATCTTGAGATGAATATGCGGGGCGTAAAGGGGTAGAAATGCAGATATTTCTATTGGCGACTGAAGACGGTATAACAAATAATATAACATAAATATTTGCTTCATTTGCAGACTAATAATTACAGGTATCGATAGTAGTATGTTTGTAATTTGGGTAGTACCTCCAAGTACATGTGGCACGAGGTAGCCATTCATACTTCATTTCTCCCAAGCAGCAGATTAGGTTTTGAAGTGTGTACAGATGGACGCAAAACGGTTAGCCTACAATGACAGGTGTAATCCACTTAGCTGTGCAGCCACAAACGTGCAGAAAACAACAGGCCAGAATGTTTGTGACATGTTTGTGGGAACATCGTTCGACCAGAGAAGAAACAACCAACGCACGCACGTGTGTACATGTTCAGGTACCACGTATAAATGTAAATGCTCTTGCGCCCCTTACACCCTGCATTTTTCCGTCACTACCAGTTATGATTTTTCGTCCTCCTCGCTTTCATTCTTGAATGTCCGACGTCACTTTTCGACTGTTTTGCTACAGCCCAGTGTCTCGTTCTTTATTTCTGAGTCACTGCTACTGCTGATTTCTCCCTCGTCTTCTGTCACTTTTTGGTTCAAACGGTTCAAATGACTTTGAGCGCTATGGGACTTAACATCTGAGGTCATCAGTCCCCTAGAACATAGAAGTACTTAAACCTAACTAACCTAAGGACATGACACACATCCATGCCCGAGGTAGGATTCCAACCTGCGACCGTAGCGGTCACGCGGTTCCAGACAGCCGGCCGAAGTGGCCGAGCGGTTCCAGGCGCTACAGTCTGGAACTGCGCGACCGCTACGGTCGCAGTTTCGAATCTTGCCTCGGGCATGGATGTGTGTGATGTCCTTAGGTTAGTTACGTTTAAGTAGTTCTAAGTTCTAGGGGACTGATGACCACAGCAGTTAAGTCCCATAGTGCTCAGAGCCATTTGAACAATTTTTGGTTCCAGACTGAAGCGCCTAGAGCCGCTCAGCCACACCGGCCGGCTGTCATTTTTTGAGTGTCAACAACTGCTGCTTGCTCTCCTCTGTTGATGCTTCACGAACCACGTCAGCTAGTCAGTCTGGTCAAACTACAGTTTCTTTTAAAAACATTTACCCATTTTCAGAATTCTGTGTCTTTTGTCTTCTGCCCCACTCTGCATAGGTAGAATTTAGTTTATGACAAATTGCTCTGGCCCGCATCTCGTGGTCGTGCGGTAGCGTTCTTGCTTCCCACGCCCGGGTTCCCGGGTTCGATTCCCGGCGGGGTCAGGGATTTTCTCTGCCTCGTGATGGCTGGGTGTTGTGTGCTGTCCTTAGGTTAGTTAGGTTTAAGTAGTTCTAAGTTCTAGGGGACTTATGACCACAGCAGTTGAGTCCCATAGTGCTCAGAGCCATTTGAACCATAGAGCCAAATTGCTCTGGTGGGGATGCCGAGATTGGCATTGTGGGCTACATCAACAACGTGGATTCTGCAGAAACGTCGTTTTTCCTGTAACGTAGCATGTAAATTTTGCTAGTAAGTTGGAATGGTTACTTTGATAACCAAAACAGTGAGGTAATTCCTAGCACATGTCTGATGGTACTGCGTAATAACAACGTTGTTCTTTGCGCAGCATTTGTTGTTTAGTTGTTTTACTGTTGTCTACAGATCTTAGGAAGATTCGTGATAAGCTGAACCCAATCATTAAAAAAAGTTGAAGCTATCACGTCGGAGTTTAAAAATTTGTTTTACAGTCTGTGATTGCGGATTTTCTCCAAGGATATTGCAGCCATTTTCATCTGAACAGTAGTCCATACTACGATGACTGATTTTCCCATGGTTTGCAAATAATGTTTCATCTGTAAAGATAGTATTGAACAGAGATGACGCATCACTAGTCCGTTTTGCACACACAATTCCGAGAACTGTAACCGATTTTAGAAGTCGTTGCCATGATGCTATTGATGGAACGAAATGTTGAGAAGATGAAATGCGCGAAAATGTGCTGTTTAGAGAACAATCATTTGGCTTTTCCTATCCGCGCATTCAGCCTGACTTGTAGAGACATGGGGATCACTGCTGCAGCTGTATTTCTATCATCAGTGACTGTTCATTGTCGTAGGTGTATTTTATTGTTCACACTTCCAGTTTCTTCATATATTTTTGTAATGAATGTTTACTGAGGCAGATCGTTAGGATATTGCTCGATCAGGTTTCTTTCATCAAAAAACCGTACTACTCCTCTAATAGTTTGGCGACGTTCACCGCAAACGAAAAACATACCCACTCTTTCGACTACTGCATAGATTGTGGAAATTGGAATATCTTCATAAGGGAGTTGCCAGAGCGTTACATAGCGTAGTACAGACTCATGGGGTCCAAGTGCAGAGGTAAACACACTGACTTTACCTGAGCCACGTGTTTGTTTACATTTGGTATAGTAGGACAAACATTTGTCGGGACAGGTTTTGCGGAGCTATTATCTCACCACGTTGTACACAATGAAATTACAATTGAATCAATACCATTAGCTTCTGACAGGCGTTGATATACACCAACAGGGACAGTTGAAAATGTGTGCCCCGACCGGGACTCGAACCCGGCATCTCCTGCTTATGTGGCAGACGCTCTATCCATCGAAGCCACCGAGGGCACAGAGGATAGTGTGACTGCATGGATTTATCGCTGGCACGCTCCCCGTGAGACCCACATTCTCATCTTATAGTTGACACACTACATTCATAGTGCCCCAGTCAGTAGTGTGTGGACTATAAGTTGAGAACGTGGGTGCCAGCGATAAGTCCCTGCACTCGCACTATGCTCTGTGCCCTCGATGGCTCAGATGGATAGACCGTCTGCCATATAAGCAGGAGATCCCGGTTTCGAGCCGCTATTGGGGCACACATTTTCAACCGTCCTCGTTGGCTTATATCAACGCCTGTACGCAGCTAGGGGTATTCATTTCTTTGTATTTTCATAGACTGACGTTCGCAAACAGATAATATGAACAGGACCTTTTTGTAGGAAGTTTAATGGAGATAAATTTTGTACTGGGTTACGTTTCCGCTGAAGGCTACAGTTTTCGAATAATTCAAGAAAAAACAAAAGTGACTTTCACACGCGTTTTTCTTGAATAACTCAAAAACCGTGGCCCCCAGCGCAAACGTATCCCAGTACGAAATTTAACGACGGAGAGAATACGAAAATGTTGCGCATGGTTTTTGAAGGCACTGCAGGTTGCATAAAACCTGTCGATAGAGGCAGCGGAATCGCCCTGTGTGTAACTGGGATTCATGTTGAAATTTCGTTGCTTTTATTGTTATGGTGCAATCAGCCTAATTTACTGTGTTCAGTACTTACTTCGTTAAGTTGTATTTTATATCTGTAATGAAGTCAGACCAATGTCTTGTTTGTATCATTACACGAAATAATTGTATCTGGTGAAATGGGCCCTGTCTGCAACCAAATAAAATACAATAAAAATTACTTGCGTATGTCAGAAAATTGTCCACGTCGTCTGCTGCCATGCAGAGAAAATCTCACCTCGATTTTCTTTTTTTTTTTTAGTTAAGACAGCCCTCTGGTTGCAATGGATTTTATAGTCAACTATAAAATCTCTTGCAACCAGTGGGCTGTCTTTACTACAAAAAAAATATTTTCACGGTTGCTGCACACAGCTATGTTTAAAGTTGTATCACCTCGATATGTTTGCTTTTGTGGAGATATTGTGTCGATCTGTCTAAGCTGCCGCGCCGTGTACGTACTATGTATGCCATCTGCAACTGAAACTTTTGTCGATTGGTCTGCACATAAGTGGAACACGGCTTGAATGAAAAACAAGGCACTGAGGTATGTAATAAGAAAGCCTTTACCTCCCGCTCAGGTTCAGATAGTGGGCGGACCTGCGGCGGTCTCTGTCCCGCCTGCTGTCGCCACAGCGCATCAGCTGATCCCAGTCCAGTAATTGCTGCTCCCGTGTGCTACGTCTACTCCCACGAGGTCTGCCAAATTTCCCAGCGGGCTCCCCGCGATCGCTTTTCCCGCGGATAATCCCTCGCGTCCGCCTTTAATCCCAGCCCGCAGCGCTGCTATTAAAATAATTCATGCCCGTATTTGTGGCTCTCTGCGTAAATGTTTTACGGCGGTCCTTACGGTTTCCTCACCGTGGCCGGCTTTACGAGCAATATGGCCGCCACGTCTCCTTCTCGAACCTCGCTTTTTAAGCGCAACACTATAACCTTTTCCCACCGGTGGCGTCCACCTTAAACGTTACACTTACAACGCCTGCCATATACCACCAAATGTGTCTCTTGACGACAGCCAAACGGCACGTGCTGACATTTAGCCCAGTGTCACTTAAGCCGCTCACACGGGACGTGCAAGCCAATTGGACGTAGAGCGAGGCGAGTTTTATGACGTCCAACGTCACTGTGGAGCACTCCCAGGCATGAAAGGCGGGATCAGACGTGTGAGATTTTTGCCGCCTGGAGAGGAACACCCTCTACGTCGCTTGCAGCACTTTAGAGATGCCGTATTGGCATACTCAGTTCCGCATTTCCTCTTGCTCCAAAAAGTGCGCGCTTGCGGTCTATCCGATGACATATGCAGTTGGCTAGAAAGTTTTCTGACAGACAGGGAGCAGTATGTCGTCTTGAATGGGGAGACTTCAACAGAAGCAAGCGTAACATCAGGTGTGCCCCAGGGCAGCGCAATAGATCCACTGCGTTTTACGATTTACATAAACGATCTGGTTGACGGTATTGACACCGGCAGTAGACTGCTTGGCCGGCCAAGGTGGCCGAGCGGTTCTAGGCGCTACAGTCTGGAATCGCGCGACCGCTACGGTCGCAGGTTCGAATCCTGCCTCGGGCATGGATTAGTTAGGTTTAAGTAGTTCTAAGTTCTAGGGGATTGATGACCTAAGATGTTAAGACCCATAGTGCTCAGAGCAATTTTTTTAGACTGCTCGCCGACGATGCTCTAGTCTACAGGAAAGTAGTATCACGCGAAAGTTATGAACAATTCAATGAGGATTTGCAGAAAATAAATGCGTGGTGAATCATTGGCAAGTATCTCTCAATGTCAGTAAGTGTAACCTACTGCGTATAACAAGGCGGAAATCCCCATTGATGTACGAGCACAAAATAAATGCCCAGTCTTTGGAAGCAGTAACACCCGTCAAGTATCTGGCTGTGACTATTCGAAATGATCTCAAATGGAACGATCAGATTACACAAGTAAAGGGTAAGGCGAATTGTAATATATTGATTATTCCTTGCTACTGTAGTGTTATAGTGAAGCTGTGAGAAAGGAGGACAGGCTCTCCAAAGCGTGGAAGCAGAGACGATTCTGAGGGCAGACGAAATTAGGAGAGATATTGTTACATGAAGTAAACTGTAAGGGGACAGCCTTGCTAAAATGCAGACGCGGTCCCAGGGCGCTAGTTACTCTTTAAGGAATTAACATGTAACTTCATATGTCGTCTAGACGCTGTGGTAGGATGCCACCGTAGAGCTTTGTAACCAACAGACCCGTAGTAGCGTATAAAGCCAACTTGGTACCAGCCCTGAGAACAGCAACGTCAGTAGGCTCACAAGGGTTAGAAAGAGAGCGAGAACGCCAAAAAACTATTCACCTAGTATTCCCTACTCCGGGGAGCCCGAGGGGCGGGACAAAATGACGTATAACAATGATGTTGCAAGCCTTATTTGGCAGAGCAGTTGCGTTTAGCTTTCAACTGATCAATGTTGATACCAAATACGGACTTAGTTAGTGCAACTGCATTAACATCCGCGCCTTAGGGCAGTAAATGGGATCTAACTAAACCGTGATTGGCAGCCCCATGGAAGCGACCTGTAGGGTTGGCTGGGTGGCTTTCATTGGGAAAAACAGTGACCCCACGCGACTCTATAAAACCCCTAGATTCCGCATTTTGGCGGAGTTATCAGTCAGACGATCTGGGCGTCGAATCCGCGTCCGACGACTCCAACCTCGGTCCAGCTCCGTGTAAGTCTGCTCTCTCACTTGGAGTGCCTCAGTGAACAGTGCCACATTCAGTATGTTTTGTTTTGTAACTAAGTTGTTGCCTTAAGATGCTGGTAGTGTTTGCTACTGTCGTTAACATCCACTCCTGAGACTTCTGCACTGGCTTCTGTTGTAACAGTGTTATTCATGCTTTTTCTAACCTAGAACTAGCCTCCAGTGTATTAGTTAGTCCTGTCTGGAATAAACAACTATTTCAGAATCCTGTTTATCCAAGAGTCTCCACAACGAGTTTCCTACCAAACCTCACCACATGCATTTCTAGTAAATGCCTGTACCAGTGTTGGCACAGATAGAAGAAATCAGTCAAATGCCTTCACTCTGAATTGTCCTCCTGCTTTCTGCTCTGTACCGCTCGGGAGCGCAGACTGACCAGTAACCCTTTTCTCACTCTCCCACCTATATCAGGACACGACAAAACTCTAGATTGCGGTTTACTGGTAGAATCCCGAAGCTATGCAGTGATTCAACAAAGGAAATTGCTTAAAATACTTTAGTTTGGTCAGTCTTGGAGATTGTTCGTCTGTATGGGATCCCTACCAGTTGGGTCGGATTCAAGAGATTGCGAAGGTCCAAAGAAGAACGGCAAGATTCGTGGCTGGTACATTTAGCCATCGCGCGAGCGTTACAAATCTCATAGAAAGTTTGAAGTGGGATACACTTACCGATAGACAACGCGCTAAACGGAAGGGGCTGCTCACTAAATTCCAAAATCCGATCTTCGCCGAAGTTGTAGAGCATATATTATTACCACCAACTTTCTAATCTGGCATGTAGCAGTCACTACCCTCCTCTTTCAGTTCGTTGTCATTTCCATTATGCTTACCACCAAAAACATCCTTCAGCCTGGTAAAAAAGCCGCTAAGCCTTCGGGGTTAAGTCCGTTATATCAAAAAGTTGTTAAAAACTTTCCATTAAAACTGCAGAAGAAAATGCTTCGTCAGCGCAGTGACAATCGTTACTGTGACGAAGAAAATTGCCGCTGGACAACAACTCACACTATTTGTTTCGAACTGCGCGGTATAATGGGCAAACTCACTCCACTACTAGTGAAATGTGTAGGTCGGTCTGTTCGTTCCACAGGATGCTCAGCAAGTAGATATGTAGTTCATAACTTGCCGTATTAAAGCCACGGAAGTTATAAGAGATGCTGTAAGTGATCCCGTTGAACTTGAGGACACAGTTGCACACGTAGTGCAGAACATCGGGAACGATGCTCCGAATGTGACGTGTCAGTGCAGCTTGGAGTTCTCGTATGGTGTGTGGACTGCCCTCATATCCCTTTCCCTTCAATGTACCCCATAGAAAGCAATCCGGTGGAGCCAAGTCGTGCGAACGCGGAGGTCAGAGTCCTCGAGAGATGATGCCTTGTGAGCGGTATGGGCAGTCGCCCCATACTGTTCGAATCAGGCATTCTCAGTTTCGTCCTCATTCAGTTCACCTAGAAAGGGCTCCAGAATCCAAGTGCAGTATCGTTCTGCATTTATGGTGTCCTGAAAGAAGATCGGCCCAATGATGCGTTTACGAATCACGGGACACCAAACACCATCCTTTTGATCATGCAGTGGAGGACACCTTAAATGAATGCGGATTCTCCGTGGTCCACACACGATTGTTCTGGCTATTCAGGTAACCGGAGATGTGAAACCATACCACAGCCGTGAAAGACGTTGTGTCAAGAATCCCCTCCCCATTGTCCTGCAGGAAGAACAGAAACCAGTTGCAAATGTTCACACGCGCCGGGTGATCGGTGTCTCTCAGTTCATGCACGACCGACATTTTGTACGGCTACATGGACAGTGACGTCCGGAGAATCTTGTGAGCGGAACCCACGGACACGTGGGCCTGCTGAGCTAGTCGTCTAACCGATTTCTTTGGACTTTGCAGCGTCGTCTTGCACCTCCGCCACCTTCTCTTCGGATGTGGCTGGTCTGCCTCATTTTGGAGCATTATGAACGCTTCCTGTCTTTCGAAACTTGGTAATGAGATTCCGTACAGCATTACAGTTAGGCATCTTCACTCCTGGGAACTTTGTTGCAAACGTAGCTTCTACTGCTGAGGTAAATTTGTCTCCAATGCGGAACTCATGCTCTACAAGAAACACCCTTTGTTCCTTCGTCACCATGATGACCTGTATCACAATGATGTCAGACAAGACGTTGGTCTTCAATCAAACCGGATATGCGAAGAAATACAAATATCTGGACAAATATAGTTCAAATACGTTAAACAATGGAAAATATGGCATTAATAATTGACAATCATATCAGTCATTACTTAGTAGACCACAGCCGGCCGCTGCGCCCGAGCGAATCTCAACGCTTTAGTCCGGAACCGCGCTGCTGCTACGGTCACAGGTTCGAGTCCTGCCTCGAGCATGGATGTATGTGTGATTTCCTTAGGTTAGTTAGGTTTAAGTAGTTCTAAGTCTAGGGGACTGATGACCTCAGATGTTAAGTCTCATAGTGCTCAGAGTCATTTGAACCATTTAGCAGACCACAACATGGCACTGCGTAATTACTTTCTGAACAGCCGGTATATCATGAATAGTCGTTCGACAGTTATTAAACACGACGTACCACTTTCATTCTGAAGCTTCATTCATCACAGTTTCATAAACTTAGGTTTTCTGACAAAATATCGATAGGTCGTACATTCTTTACCCCTAAAAAAACAACATTAGAACACAAATTTCACATTTGGTTGCATCATTAATTTTGTCACGCATTTTAAAATCTTCATGTAAACATTAAATGACCATTCTTATTCGACAATAAGATCGTATTGGTGCATACGGCCGTGAATGGGGTGCGTGGAGAAACGCCCGACGAAACAGATCAAAACACTTTATTTTTGGAATTATCCTTGTACTATTTATAATATTTGAAAACAACGGCTAAATGATGTCATTCTTTAAAATTGTCGTTTCTGTGGCGCCCATCCAAAAAAAGCCCTTCTCCAACACTCCGGTATGCAAAACTTAAGGACGAAAGTAACTTCCGCATGCTGTGTGACTGCCAAGTAACCAACTCGATTAAATTTGGACCATACATTTAAAAAACTACTGCAGTAAAGCACAGAAGGTAAATAAACAAAAAAAAAGAGCAGGTCATGATTCTCAGTAGGGTGTGTCATCACCACGGACGACAGTGCATCATTACGCAACGGGACTCCAATGCTGGCCTCATGACTGATGAGAGTTCTTGTGGTGGGGCGTTTCATTTCTTCGCCAGCGTGATTGGCAACTGCTGGATGGTTGTTGGTGCATGTGGACGTACTATCACGTCTCCCCAACACATTCCGTACGTGTTCAGTTGGGCTTAAGTTGGTGAACGGGCAGATCTGTCCATTTCCCGAATATCATATCGTTCCAATAGATCGACCACCACCGCTGGCCATTGCGGTCTTGCATTATCATCCATAAAATTGAAATAAGGGGTCAATGCACCCCTCGGAATACACACATGGGAACGTGCTCAAATATTCGGAGGTCAGTAGGCAGCTGCAACATTATGCCTCCCCACACCATAATAGTCGAACCAACAAAACGACCATGTTCTTGAGTACTGGGCGTACCCTCACATGTCGAGCGGTGGGAACACGTAATGCACCCAGGAAAATTGTCGAACATCATAGTTTTGGTAGTCCAGGTGTTCCAGTGTATGAAGACATAATTTTGCATAGACGTACTGGCCTCCGAAACATTAAACACGGTCAACGTTATTGTGACACTGTACTCGTTACCCATGTGATTCTTTTCAGGAGTGGGATTCTGCCTGACTTTATTTTTACATTTGGCGATCGGCGACTGTATCAAATAGCATGGGTGGAACAACTCTTGCCAGAAGACGATACTCGGTGGATGGACTGCTCTGCCGTTCCCCCGACTTAACCTTCTGCCTACCAATTTTATTTCAGAAACATTATTGACGGCTCTTTTAATTAGTATCTTAATCAGAAGTAACAATGTGAAAAGACTATGTCCCGCCGATTCGTTTCCCAAGGGATTTGGTGGTAGGGGTGGGGTGAGGGGGTGGGGGTGGGGGGAAGTAGAGACTAGGATGTACAGGATTACTCATAAGTACCTCCATGGTTTCAGAAGACGTCTACGCAAATCTACAAGGCACACTGACAAGAGACCTACATCAGTGGACGCCGCATCTCTCGAACTTCGTAACTCACGCTACGGAATCTCAATATGGGCTTCACTTGTGATGTAACAAGCGTCAATTCGTGGCTGCAAGTCGTGGACGCCATGTGTCTAGGAAGACGCGAAGACAATACGCTTTGCGAATCTGGTAAATGGGCTGCCTATCTGCAGGTGCGAACTAATTCGATGTGACAATACGGAGACAAGGGTTAACAATGAAACTTGAGGAGAGCACACCCTACATGTGCAGTCGCTGACTGTAAGTAATCTGCTAGCGATTAGTGGAATTCTCTTTACCAGAGGGACACTAACACAAAGCTATAACACGCAACAAATTGCGGCTGTTCTCCGATAGCCTATCATGGGACACATGTCCGGCTGGTAGTCAAAAGGTTAAATCCCATCAATCATGTGAGGGATGCGCTGGGAAGACGAATTGCAGCACATCGACATGCACCACCGTATATCTGGTAGTTGTCAATCACGGCGGTAGAGGAATGGAACGTCCTATCACAAGAACTTACCAGACTTCGCCAGCATGGAAGAGCCTTGCAGAACATTAATTTCCGCCAGTGGTAACCACACATCCTATTAAGAACTACACTGAATAGACAAAGAAACTGGTACACCTGCCTAATATCGTCTAGGGCCCCCGTGAGCACGCAGAAGTACCGCAATACGACGTGACATGGACTCGACTAATCTCTGGAGTAGTGTACATAAATCCGTAAGACTACGAGAGGGTAGAGTTTGGTGGCCAGCGGAAGTGTTTAAAGTCAGAAGAGTGTTCATCGAGCCACTATCTATCAATTCTGGACGTGTGGAGTGTCACATCGTCGGAATGCACACTGGACATGAATATATGCAGGTGATCGGACAGGATGCTCACGTACATGTCACCTGTCACAGTCGTATCTAGACGTATCAGGGGTCGCATGTCACTCAAACTGCACACTCCCCACACCATTACAGAGCCTCCACTTTGTTGAGCGGTCATCCGCTGGCATGCAGGGTCCATGGATTGTTGAGGTTGTCTCCATGCCCGTACACGCCCATCCACTCGATACAATTTGAAACGAGACTCGTCAGGCCAGGCAACATGTTTCCAGTCATCAACAGTCCAACGTCGGTGTTGACGGGCCCAGCGAGGCGTAAAGCTTTGTGTCCTGCAGTCATCAAAGGTACAAGAGTGGGCCTTCGACTCCGAATGTCCATAACGATGATGTTTCGTTGCATGTTTCGCAAGCTGACGCTTGTTGTTGGCCCAGAATTGAAATCTGCAGCAGTTTGCGAAAGGGCTGCACTTCTGTCACGTTGAACTATTCTCTTCAGTCGTCACTGGTCCCATTCTTGCAGGATCTTTTTCCGGCCGCAGCGATGTCGGAGATTTGATGTTGTACCTGATATTGATGGTACACTCGTGAAATGGTCGTATGGTAAAATTCCCACTTCATCGCTACCTCGAGATGCTGTGTCCCATCGCTCGTCCGCCGATTATAAAAATACTTCAAATGGCTCTGAGCACTGTGGGACTTAGCTTCTGAGGTCATCAGTCCGCTAGAACTTAGAACTACTTAAACCTAACCTAAGGACATCACACATATCCATTCCCGCCGACTATAACATCGTGTTCAAAGTCACTTAAATATTGATAACCTTCCATTGTAGCAGCAATAACAAATCTAACAACTGCGCCAAACACTTGTCTTATATAGGCGTTGCCGACCGCAGTGCCGTATTCTCCTGTTTATATATTTCTACATTTGAATACGCTTGCATATACCAGTTTCTTTGGCGCTTCAGTGTATGTCGCACCTTTTGCAATACACGTGGATCCGTAATAAATCACACGGAGTTCAGTGTACTTATTTACTTTGAAAAAAGTGTCACTTCTATTCCTCTTTGTCCTTATTTTTTTCAGTTACATTCTTTCTTATATTCTATGTACGGTCCGCCCTCCCGGCTAGCCGCGCGGTCTAACGCGCTGATTCTCGAGCGGGAACGAGTGCCGGTCCCCAGTACGAATCCGCCCGGCGGATTAGTGTTGAGGTCCGGTGTGCTGGCCAGCCTGTGGATGGTTTTTAAGGCGGTTTTCCATCTACCTCCGCGAATGCGGATTGGTTCCGTTTATTCCGCGTCAGTTACACTATTTCGGTGATTGCTGCACAAACACTGTCTCCATGTACGCGAACACCATCATTACTCTACGTCGAAAACATTTGGGGTTACATTCGTCTGGTATGAGACGTTCCCGGCGGGTGGGGGGGGGGGGGGGGGAGGGGGGGGGCATCCACTGGGTGCCAAACCGCACAATAACGATGGGTTCGGTGGGGGCAGCGGTGGGGTGGGTGGACTGCTGTGGCCTATTTTTTTTTTTTTTTCTTTTTTTTTTTTTTTTTTTTATATTTGAGGTAAGGTCTTACGGGACCAAACTGCTGTGGTCATCGGTACCTAAGCTTACACACTACTGAATCTACCTTAAACTAACTTACACTAAGAACAACATACATACCCTTATCTGGAAGGGGGGGGGGGGCATCCACTGGGGGCCAAACCGCACAATAACTATGGATTCGGTGGGGGCGGCGGTGGGGTGGGTGGACTGCTGTGGCCTGTTTTTTTTTTTATTTGTGGTAAGGTCTTATGGGACCAAACTGCTGTGGTCATCGTTACCTAAGCTTACACACTACTCAATCTACCTTAAACTAACTTACGCTAAGGACAACATACATACCCATACCCGAGAGAGGACTCGAAGCTCCGACGGGGGGGCACCGCGCGAACCGTGACAGGGCCCTGAGACCGCGCGGCTGCCCCGCGCGGCTGTGCCCTGTTTTTGGGTTATGAACCACTAAGGGCTACGGCCAGACAAAGCCGCTCCGTCGTTTCTAGGTACCCGGTTTAAATACACAATATGCACGGCCCAGTTTTTATCGAGCTACGTTGGTTGGTAGTGACATATCACGTGAGAGTTACTTTCGGCCTGAAGTTGTACGTATCAGTATAGTTCCGTTGAGGTTTCTAACGAGAATAAAAGGAGCCCTCAGATAATTTATCAGCAGTAGCGTTGGGTTAGGTCTCACATTGCATCTATTGCAGAGCTTCGGCGCAGCAACGGAAACCTTAAATCACGGAGGGGAGCGTGGTATTCCAGCTCGACTCCTCCCGCTTGGGAATGCAGCGATTACCGGCGCGGTATCTCTGCCGGTAATGCAAGCCGGTGGCCAGTCAACAGGAGCCTTGTTTTGCCGGCAGAAACCCACTGCCCTGGTTCGCCGCCGATGGCGTGACTGCGGCTATTTCTCAGCGGGACGGGGGAATAAATTCTCGCGTGCTGCCGGGGCAATCACGTGGCCATTTGCATATCAGTTAGTCGCGCCCTTGAACTACTGCACCGCCTTGCCGCCTTTCCGAAGTGTTGTGCCCCGACCGCGGTCTTACAGACGTCCACCGCAGCGCCGGTTCATTTGTCATACCATCGGGGTCGAATTTCATCGGATACTCGCTACTTTGAAAAATAATGCGATTTTTCTTATGAGATAACTCGCCTTTGCCTACCGAATATTTCTCATTTCATAATTATAGTGTCAGAAAGGCAGAGATAAGACATTCTTACAATCTGATATATCGTCTGTGAAAGTTAAGCAACGCTTTTTTTTTCTTCGATCGGAAAAATTCAAAACCCGCTGCTACGCCAGCACGCCACCTTATCAGCTCCAACGATTTTTCTTATGGCTAATAATAAAGTTTCATGTTCCCGACAGACTTTGGAGTAACAACTATCGACTTGTTATCTACATCTCCGTATCTGTGCTAATTATAGCTGCACGTTGGCGGTGGAGGATGACGGCTAATCATTGATTTATGGTAGCCACTTGCTGTCAAAAGTAAATGAAAATAATGTGGTTTAATTTAGAAATCCATAATATACATCCCAAACCTCGAGAAGTGGTAATCTTATTCAGTGTTGTGAGGCGGGAACACACTTTTCAGCAAAGAGTTCGCATCAGATACTACGATAAAAGAAGCCAAATTACCCTACCTTACACATAACATATCTACGTTTCACAACTTCATCTCGAGTGTTCGTGGGTGAATAGCATAAATAATTTTTATCGATGCATCGAAATATCACGAAAGAAGTATTACTACCGAAAACAGACACAGATAACACGGTACCCATTGTGAGTGTCATAAGTATGCAGGACTCGATTACAATCACAAATATGCAAATCTACGATGAGTAACTTATGTATAAAACTTATGTATAAAACATAATCACACAAGTATGCTCTTTCACAATCTTCTCACGGTTCTCTTGGATCCATGAAAAGGAAAAGAGTGGAGCAGAATCTACATCTCCAATACTCTATCATCCGTTTGAAAGAAAAACACTTTGTTTCTCGAGATTGTTTCTCAGATTTTTACGAGCTATCCCCCGTAAGCCTGAAGACGTTTTATAGTTTCATACGATTTCTTTATACATAAATCTCTAACAACTACTTTGATGCAACCATTACTATTTAATAGACGACCTTATCTCGCAAACGAAAAGGAGTAACATTAGCATAATAGAAGGAATACTCATCTCATAGCCAAGGAAATCACGTACAGAAAATAATTCTGACTCCGACATGGTGATGCAAAGTGTAGAGATCTAAACTCCAAGATACAGTTTTCACCTAAAACCAAGAAATTCCTTAAAAACGCCTTACACGAGGGCCATACCGAAAATAGTGAATAACAATACTTAACATTTAATCCCAATTTTTACTCAAACAAGTACATCATCTTAATCTAGTTACTCTCTGCCACTTTTCAAAATATTATCCACTTTTTTTCTATACATTTTTCCCATCCTTCTGCAAGTTATAACGTATCCTTACGATAGAATTCCGTTCCAGTTTCCCGAAAACAATGCTTGCCGAACGTTCCCGATCGTCTCATAGTGGTGGCTTCGCTGGCATCGGTTCCTTAGCAGAATCGAAAGTATAACAGTCGGAGGGTGTCCATTCCGGGTTGTAGGGAGAACGTGAAAGGGCTTTCCACCGAAATGTCTTGATCGTCTGCATGGTGACACCAGCATTGTGAGGACGGGCGTTATCCTGCTGCAGGATGATATTCTTGACAGATCACTTATCGCGCAATATGCGACGGAGATTCAAAAGTGACTGAAAACAGCGGGTGGCATTTATGGTTTGTCTGAGTTCGAGAAAATCAATCAGAGTGCAACCATGAGCGTCTCAGAAGATAGTGCCCATAATTTTCACAGCAGACAGCACAATATTAGATTTCTCGTCCGATGGCGAATCCATGTGGTACCATTCCATACTCTGGCGTTGTATTTCTTTTTTTTTTTTTTTTTTTTTCAGGCTCGTAATGATGTAACAACCTTTCATCGCTTGTTACAGTACTCATACAAAAAATCATCACTTTCATTTTGAAATCTCTAAAGAAGGTTTTGTGTGATGGTTCTTCTCCGAAGTTTGTTCGAGCTCATCAATTCCATTCCGTGGAGGCAGTTAGAGAACGACTGATTCAGCCGTCTCGTTTCCAACTTTGTCTTCTACCACTTCTGGCGCCCGTGCAGACATCTCTATAACCTCGCTGAAGTCTAAAGTGAGTTCCAACAGAACATTTTCCTTTCTTAAGAAGGAATTCGATGACAGCACGCTGTCAAACATTGATGTTGGCCATTTTGGAAATACTGTCTCTTGTCTGTGATAGACGTTAATGACTTCACAGTATGGTACCATGTGGCATAAAGTCGTTTTTGTCACAGTGCTGGAATTGGAATTTTAAAAATGTGTTGCTCACGACTTTCACTATGGCCTTCGCCGCGCGGTCTAGGGCTTCTTGCCACGGTTCGCGCGGCTGTCCCCGTCGGAGGTTCGAGTCCTCCTTCGGGCATGGGTGTGTGTGTGTGTGTGTGTGTGTGTGTGTGTGTGTGTGTGTGTGTGTGTTGTCCTTAGCGTATGTTAGTTTAAGTTAGATTAAGTAGTGTGTAATCCTAGCGACAGAAGACCTCAGCAGTTTGGTCCCATAGGAACTTACCACAAATTACCTTTACTATGGCCACAGATTACCCTTACTATGGCCCTCGCAGTCCGGTGCTCGTGGTCTCGCGGTAGCGTTCACGCTTCCCGAGCACGGAGTCCCGGGTTCGATTCCCGGCGGGGTCACGGATTTTCCTTGCCTCGAGATGACTGGATGTTGTTGTGTCGTCTTCATCATCATCATTCATCCCCATTACGGTCGGAGGAAGACAATGGCAAACCACCTCCACTAGGACCTTACCTAGTACGGCCGTGCGGGTCTTCCGCATCGTCCCCCTACTCTCTGTCACGAAGTACACATACTTCACCTTCATCATGGCCCTCGTATATTCAGAACTGAAGGCATATTGAAAGACGGCATGTCCTTTGGATCCGCCTGTCTTCCACCTTATTTAGTCTATCGAGCAGACACATAAATTAGCCGCGCGGGATTAGCCGAGCTGCTGAGGCGCTGCAGTCATGGACTGTGCGGCTGGTCCCGGCGGAGGTTCGAGTCCTCCCTCGGGCATGGGTGTGTGTGTTTGTCCTTAGGATAATTGAGGCTAAGAAGTGTGTAAGCTTAGGGACTGATGACCTTAGCAGTTAAGCCCCATAAGATTTCACACACATTTGAACAATTTTGAACACATAAATTAGGCGACTTTCATTAGGTTAGGATAGATTTGTGGTCATAGTCTCTATTAAATAAGGTTGACAGTGGTCGTAAAACTGAATTCAATGGTAGCTATGTGCCTGAAGTTATTAGATGTGGTGGAGCTGAGCGCTTGTTTTGTCGGGCAGCCACGGCTAACGCAGGGGAAGTTTACTGGTGTCTGTTTGCAGAACGCAGCGGGTCGCGAGAGCAAGTATCGACAGAGCAAAGGGAGACTTTGGGCGGAGCTTTCACACGGGGGAAACAGGCGGTCCACTGGCCACGGGAAGTGATGAGCTCAGAGCGGGCCACACCGTATTGTCCCAGATGACAAGGGCAGAATTCCTTACGAGTGCTTTGAGTTGCGACGGACCGAATCAGTGAAAGCTGTTCTCTATCAAGGAGTATTGTAGTCTGTCGTTTCTACAGGGGTCCTCACATTGTTTCCATGCAACTTCCCTGTAAGATCGGTGTCAGTTAGGCCTGTGAAAACATGTAGCCGAAGCGGTCGAAGTCGGGCGGAACTGCAGGACCTCCGACTCTGTGTCGCTGGATGAGCTGTTGCGGATGTTTAGAGGTCACAGAGCCACTCGAGCCGCACTGCTTCCACACACGCAAAATAACAGTTTGTTGATTTAGACGCCGACTGTGACATCAGAAAACGTAACTATGGACACCTGTTCGATGCCTTAAGACTTTTTGGGATTGGAGAAATGTTCAAATGTGTGTGAAATGGGACCGATAAGGTCATCAGTCCCTAAGCTTACACACTACTTAACCAAAATTATCCTAAGGACAAACACACACACCCATGCCCGAGGGAGGACTCGAACCTTCGCCGGGACCAGCCGCACAGTCCATGAAAGCAGCGCCTGAGACCGCTCGGCTAATCCCGCGCAGCGTTGGGATTGGAGGAACACCTTTTTCCCGTCTTATGGAGGGAGGCTGTACAGTATACATGGGTGTACGGGATTGGCGCACGAGGGTGCTACCATTGTCGATTGATGGTTTTTGGCTTTTTGACATGTACTCCATATGGAGTGTTTCGCGGACTTGCATGAAATGGGAGGAGACTGCAGAATTCGATCGGCTGTCGTGAACCACGGAAGTGGATTCTTCTTGTGCCTTCGGTCGTGGAGTCTGGGCATGAAGGTGGATCCAAATGAGAGGAGGAGACGGAGGTCCACCATTCAGCCCAATGCAGAGGCGCCCTGGCTACCGCATTCGAGATTTCTGCATGCGCATGGTCTGTATTTCGCACCACCGGCACTAGGATCCTTTAAGAGTGAACTTCACTCACTGCACCACACGCTCACAACAGCAGCAGTCGCTGTAGGATTAGTGCATTGTGGTAGTTTGTTCCACCCAGCAGTTAACAATCACTGTTAATCGTATTAGTTACTAACTGTATTTGCAACATTTTTTGCATACAGTATCCAAGTGTACCATGGACTACACTTGTTTGATTATGTCATTGTACGACACATAGTTCGGGAAACACGACTTTTTGTACATGGGAGTTCGATTCCTTAAAGAAGCGACTTTGTGGTTTACTGGTCGTGCACTAGTCGATGACGAGATTCCGACGCCACTGACCGAGTTGCATTCACATGTTCGCTCGTATATCTTCCTACCGCAGAGCGCGGTATAGGAAATTGTGGATGCAATTGTACTGTTCTCGGTACACGATTTGGAGTCAACACAGCATTACCAGTTTCGTCCGGAAAGTCGTTGAGCGCTCCTGTTGCATTTTTTTGCGGGCGACGAACATAAGGTAGATTTGTAACGTTTTGTGCCTCGTGTCAGCGTTTGAATGTTAGACTGATGTCGCTGTTGTATTGGGGATATGGCGGGCAACTTTTCGTGCTGGCATCCCTTCTTGCAACGAAGTGACAATTGGCTCACTGTCTATTGTTGAAATGTCCCTTGTTGAGAGACTGAACAGTTCACCCAAGCCACATTGCGCTATTAATGATGGGGGCACAACACGCCTTAAGTTTGCCTGTGTTGCACGGCAAGGTGAACGCAGTGATGTCATGCGGCCAAAAGAGTATCGAGAAAAGACAAAAACTATGCAAGTCATGAAAATCGTGTCTTTTTTGGCGGTTTAAATGTAGTTGCAGTTTCTAATGTTGGAACCCACTTATTATATGTTTGACGTATCACCTCAGTATTAATGCTCTGAAGAAATTACGCTGGTGCATTAGTTTGTGGCGTTTTTGTTCTGCACATTCGTATTCCGGTAGCTATGGGTTTATTTCTCGACTGTCACTTCTTTATTTGTAGTTCACTGTGGCTATCTGCGTTTACACACTGCCATTTTGTCATTTGGAGATAATGAGTGGAGCTGTGGACGGTAAAAAACGGAGTGCCAAATGGAGAAATCGGAAGATTTCCGACACATTCTTCTGTCTGGTTTCAGTAGAGTGGTGCCAGCAGCGGAGGCAACTAAAACATTTTCGCCATGTATGGGGATAATTCCATTGGACAGACAACGGCAAGAAGTTGGTTTCCTTGTTTTAAGGAGGATCGTTTCGATATTAATGACACCCCATGTCCAGGAAAGCCTTGGGGGTCTGATGAAGACCGTTTGAACGCATTAATCCACAACGATCCACACCATTGCACTCTACAACTGCCAAAATCATTCAACCATCGTGCGATATTTGTATGCAATGGGGAAGGTTCAAAAATCAAGTGTATGGGTATTAAAAACTGTAAGCCAAAATCACAAAAATCAGCGGCTGGCCATATCTGCATCTCTGCTCCCTCGTCATCAATTGGCTCGTGAGCAACACCGACAGTTCCTATCCTGTATCGTTACTGGTGACGAGAACTGGTGTCTTTATGCTAACATAAGGATAAGAAAGGAATGTTTGAGCCCAAACAAAGCAACAAATCCCTGTACAAAGACCTGCGCGCATTCATAAAAGACAATGTTGTGCATCTGGTGGAACAGCGACGGTATAGTGATAAGATAATTGACATCCAGTCTTACAAATTTCAAAACTCCGCCGTCTTTCTCCCCACGTCCACCACTGCTGGCGGCTCAGATTCAACTGCGCAACGCTACGCGCTGTTAACATTCAGCTGCCGCTGCCCAACACTACAATGGCAGACAACAATGCAAACTAGCCACGGACTGCACACAGCACAGCCAGTGATTTTCATACAGAGCGCTACGTAACGTTGCCAATAAGAAAACATAAACAGCCTACTTACAATATCTCCTGTCTTACCTTCGTGTTCTTGTGCGAAATGTTTGCTGGTGGCGGTAGAATTGTTCTGCAGGCAGCTTCGAATACCGCTTCTCTACGTTTCATCAATAGTGTTCCCCGAAAAGAACGTCACCTTCTCTCCAGGTATTCCCATTTGCGCTCTCGAAGCATCTCTTTGATACTTGCGTGTTATTCGAACCTCTTCGTAACAAATCCAGCATCCCGCCTCTGAATTGCTTCGATGTCTGCCTTTAATCCGACCTGGTGGGATTCCAAACCCTCTACAGATTTACAGATGAACCACACTTTCCCAAAATTCTCAGGATAAACCGTAATCGACCGTTTCCTTCCCTACCACAATCGTCAAGTTGTCGTTCCGTTTCATATCGCTTTGCAACGTTACGACCAGATATTTAAGCGAGGTGGCTGTCTCAAGCAGTGCACTCCTAACGCTGTATTTCAACTTTACGGGCTTGTTTCTCCTGTTTACCGGAAGAAACGGCGAGGAAAGGAATACATGGAAAACACTGACAAGAAGAAGGGACATTTTGGTAGGTCATCTGTTAAAGCATCATGGCATAGCTTCCATGGTGCTAGAGGGAGCAGCAGAGGGTGAAAACTGTAGAGGAAAACACGGATTGGAATACAGCCAGCAAATAATTGATGACTTGTTACTCTGAGATGACGAGGTTGACGCAGGAGAGGAATTCGTAGCGGACCGCATCAGTCAAAACACTGATGGCTGAGCATTAACTGACTTTAACTTAAATTTTTCTACATTTAGATCTAGCTGTCATTCATGACACCAACTAGAAAGTTTGGCTAATTGATATTGTATCCTTGTACAGTCAATGGCTCTGAGCTCTATGGGACGTAACATCTGAGGTCATCAGTCCCCTTGAACTTAGAACTACTTAAACCTAACTAACCTAAGAACATCACACATATCCAAACCCAAGGCAGGATTCGAACCTGCGATCGTAGCGGTCGTGCGGTTACAGACTGTGGCGTCTAGAACCGCTCGGCCACACCGGCCGGCCCCTCGTACAGTCATCCAAGTTCGTTACCTTCACGTATACCACAGCATCATCAGCAAACAACCGCAGATAGCTGCCCATCCTGTCCGCCAGATAATGTATGTGTACAGAAAATAGTATCAGTCCTATCACACTTCCATGGACACTCCTGATGATACTCTTGTCTCTGATGAACACAAGCTGTCGAGGACAACATACAGGGCTCTATTACTGAAGAAGTTTTCCAGCCACTCACATATCTGGGAAACTATTCCGTATCCTCATACGTTCGTTAACACACTGCAATGGGGCACCACTTAAAATGGTTGTCGGAAAGGTGGAAGTATGGAATCTGCTTGTTGTCACGCATCCATAGTATTCAGGATATCATGTGAGTGAAGAGCAAGCTGAGTTTCGTATGAGCGATGGTTTGTAAGACCGTGCTGTTTCGTAGACAGAAGATTTCCTATCTCAAGGAAATTCACGGTATTCCATCTCAGAATATATTCAAAAACTTTTGAGTAAAGCCAATGTTAAGGATTTTAGTATGTAATTTTGCGGGTTCGTTATTTCGTCCTTCTTACGCACAGGAGTCATCTGCGTTTTCTTTCCAGTCGCTTGTGACTTTGCGCTGGGGTAATGCGTCGTGGAAAATGTGAGCTAAGTAAGGAGCGAATCCCGTAGAGTGCTCTCTGTAGAACCGAACTGGGATTCCATTCGGACCTGGTGACTTTTCAACTCTTTCAGTTGCTGCCCTAAGCCAGGGAGCCTATTACGATGTCGTCCATTAGGGAATATGTGCGATCGTCAAACGATGGTGTGTTTGTACGATTCTCCTGCGTGAACGGTTTCGTAACGCGAAATTTAAAGCTTTCGTTTTGCTGTCGCCAAAAAAAAGAAAAAAAAGAAAGAAAAAGAAAAAGGAGTTTCAAATGGCTCTGAGCACTTTGGGACTTAACGTCTGAGGTCATCAGTCCCCTGTCCCCTAGACATAGAACTACTTAAACCTCACTAACCTAAGGACATTAGACACATCCATGCCCGAGGCAGGATTCGAACCTTCAACCGTAGCGATCGCGAGGTTCCAGACTGAAGCGCCTAGAACCGCTCGGCCACAGCGGCCGGCTTTGCTGTCTCCAACTGCCATGCCAGACTAATCAACGAATGGCTGTACGGAAGGCTTACACCCGCGTAGGGATTGCACATACGATCAGAATTTTCTAGGGCTCTCGACCACATCTCTGACAAGGGAAGTGTCCTTGCACGACGTTGGTGACTCGAGTAGTGAGATACACTGAAGCCCCAAAGAAACTGAAACATCTCCTTGGAAAAATTAATGAATTACTGTGCTGATAAACCGCTTACGATAGATGATTTTCAAACAGCTGAGCAGAACTGAACTTACTCAGACATTTCTCTCTTTACTTATTCTGATCAACACTAAATTGACACACAATATTTTTAGCGCAACGCAATCTGACTTTCAATAATCCCTACAAAAGAATGGCCCTGACTAACAGTAACCTATAACTTTCATGAATCACTTACCTCACAAAAATCTTCCTTACTCGAACAACTGCAGTACAGCGAGCGCCAATACTGCTATCTAAATAAAGGCACTAACTACTGATAGGCATAGTTAGCAAATGAAAGATTTTGATAGGGAACAAACGTGTAGTACGTAAAGAAATATGAATGTTTTAGGTGGACCACATTTTTCGCTTTGTGATAGATGGCGCTGTAATAGTTACAAACATATGGCTCGCAATTTTAGACGAACAGTTGGTAACAGGTAAGTTTTTCCAATTAAAATACAGAACGTAGGTACGTTTGAACACTTTATTTCGGTTGTTCCAATGTGATACATGTACCTTTGTGAACTTATCATTTTTGAGAACGCATGCTGTTACAGCGTGATTACCTGAAAATACCACGGTCAAAAATGTACAAATGTGTGTGAAATCTTATGGGACTTAACTGCTAAGGTCATCAGTCCCTTACACATTACTTAACCTAAATTATCCTAAGGACAAACACACACACCCATGCCCGAGGGAGGACCCGAACCTCCGTCGGGACCAGCCGCACAGTCAATGACGGCAGCGCCCTTGACCGCTGGGCTAATCCCGCGCGGCTAAATACCACATAAATGCAATAAATGCTTAAAATGATGTCCATCAACGACAACGCATTTGGCAATACGTGTAACTACTTTCCTCTCAACAGCGAGTAGTTCGCCTTCCGTAATGTTCGCACGTGCATTGACAATGCGCTGACGAATGTTGTCAGGCGTTGTCCGTGTATCATGATAGCAAATATCCTTCAACTTTCCCCACAGAAAGAAATGCGGGGACGTCAGATGCGGTGAACGTGCGGGCCATGGTATAGTGCTTCGACGACCAATCCACCTGTTATGAAATATGCTATTCAATACCACTTCAACCGCACGCTAGCTATGTGCCGGACATCCATCATGTTGAAAGTACATCGCCATTCTGACATGCAGTGAAAGATCTTGAAGTAAGATCGGTAGAACATTATGTAGGAAATCAGCATACGTTGCACCATTTAGATTGCCATCGATTAAATGGGGGCCAATTATCCTTCCCCCCACAATGCTGCACCATACATTAACCCGCCAAGGTCGCTGATGTTCCACTTGTCGCAGCCATCGTGGATTTTTCGTTGCTCAATAGTTTATATTATGCCGGTTTACGTTACCGCTGTTGGTGAATGACGCTTCGTCGCTAAATAGAACGCGTGCAAAAAATCTGTCATCGTCCCGTAATTTCTCTTGTTCCCAGTGGCAGAACTGTACACGACGTTCAAATTCGTCGCCATGCAAATCCTGGTGCATAGAAATATGGTATGGGTGCAATCGATGTTGATGTAGCATTCTCAATACCGACGTTTTTGAGATTCCCGATTCTCGCGCAGTTTGTCTGCTATTGATGTGTGGATTAGCGGCGACAGCAGCTAAAACACCTACTGGGCATCATCATTTGTTGCAGGTCGTGGTTGACGTATCACATGTGGCTGAACACTTCCTGTTTCCTTAAATAACGTAACTATCCGGCAAACGGTCCAGACACTTGGATGATGTCGTCCAGGATACCGAGCAGCATACGTAGCACACGCCCGTTGGGCATTTTGATCACAATAACAATACATTACACGATATCGACCTTTTCCGCAATTGGTAAACATTCCATTTTAACACGGGTAATGTATCACGAACAAATACCGTCCGCACTGGCGTAATGTTGCGTGATACCACGTAGTAATACGTTTGTGAGTATTACAGCGCCATCTATCACAAAGCGAAAAAAGTGGTCCAACTAAAACATTCATATTTCTTTACGTACTACACGAATAAGTAATAAAAAATGGGTGTTCCTATTTTTAAAAAAACGCAGTTGATATCCGTTTGACCGATGGCAGCGCCATCTAGCGGGCCAACCATAGCGCCATCTGTTTTCCGCCTTCAAGCTAGACGAGTTTCGTTCTTTGTAGTTTCTCGTTTGATGCTTATTTCGTGAGATATTTTGCCCGGTCACTATCAATGGACCACCCTGCGTAATATGAAAGACGTTTCTGACAGCCGAATTTCGGAGTGGGTGTACGTGTAAGATACTGTCGAAGTTTTGTTAGCATTGCATGCAGTCTCGGCTGCTTTAATTAATGTGCAAGTTGTCAAACACCTGCTAAGTGAATCTGCGATAGGTGATACGCCCCAATGTGATCGACCGCACCTGCAGCATGCTTGTCACGCTGTGCAACGGTGCAAGCACAGTTTGCCGTCCGCGAATCCCGGCGGAGCAGGAGGGGGCGTGAGAGGCGGCCAGTGTGCTCAGCTGGCCGGCCGCCACTCGGCAAACATCGGCGCACACACCCCGCGCTGGCTGCGGCCGCCGGGCCTCGCCGCACTCTTCGCCCCTCCATCAGACCAACTCCTCGCCCGTGTTCTGCGTACACAGCGCTGTCACGGCGACCGCTTCGTTTCCTCTCCTTTGCCAGCGTCTCCAGTCCCCCTGCACATCTACACTAGCGCTGTTGACAAAATATCGATGTATGAAGGCGATACCTATCTCTCCGGTAATCGATATATCGATATCGAAAAATGGTTCAAATGACTCTGAGCACTATGGGACTTAACATCTGAGGTCATCAGACCCCTAGACTTAGATCTACTTAAACCTAACTAACCTAAGGACATCACACACATCCATGCCAGAGGCAGGATTCGAACCTGCGATCGTAGCGGTCGCGCGGTTCCATCGATATCGAGATGGCAGTATTGACAGCCAACATTTTTAATTTATATTACGTTTTTTCGCTATTTTCGGTAAGTATTTGAAAGTGTTCTTTTGAAATTGTAGTAGAACATAACATAACATCTTTTGAGCTTTCATCACGTCCAGTCTTTCTATTTGACTGCACGAAGCAAGTATAGATGGCACAAAGAAGAAGTCCGATTGCACTGGGGGTTGGTGGTGTGAATGTAACAACAAGATATCCGATGTGAAGAAACAGTACACCGTTGCTCTAAAAAAATAATTTTTAACGCAATTGATATGCTATTTCTTGACAACGGTATTTTTTAAAAACAGTTGCTGAAACTGATGAACAAAAATCTGAATGACAAGATTGGCCTTTGCGGTGGGAGGAGACGTATGAGGGGAAATTCTGACGTAATCGGCGCTTGGCTCTACCAACAGGAACTACAACGTTAAACTTCATGACGCAATTTTGACACTGTGACTTCTAGTTCACTGGCGTTTGCAGAAATGAAAAAAACTGGAGAGTCGACATAAAATGTTGCAGAGAAAGTGGTTCTGACAAGACGAAATGACCGATTGTCAGGATAAGATTGCCTTTAACAAAGCCATGTTTTGTGTGACGGCCGGCCGAAGTGGTCGAGCGGTTCTAGGCGCTTCAGTCTGGAGCCGCGCGACCGCTGCGGTCGCAGTTTCGAGTCCTGCCTCTGGCATGGATGTGTGTGATGTCCTTAGGTTAGTTAGGTTTAAGTAGTTCTAAGTTCTAGGGGACTGATGACCTCCGATGTTAAGTCCCATAGTGCTCAGAACCATTTGAATCATTTTTTTGTGTGTGACGTAAATGGTGGAAGATGAAAAGTGCTTAATCCAAAGTTCGCAATTGCAAGTGGGTTCTATTAGATGAGGAGTGATGTGTGGTATAAGTTTCATGCTGTAGTCCACGCTTGAAACGAAAAACATTAAAATTTCGTCCAGTACCAACAGAATGGTTGTACTTTCTTTATTCCACCTCCACCATGAGGAAACATATGTGTTACGTCAAACGAAAACTGGGCACAGAGAAACGTCAGTGTTATATCCCTGCCGTCAGAAAGCGAGCTATTTCTGTATTCAATTGGTCATGCCAACGTACGTTTATGGGCTAACAGTGAGTTGTATACCTTACCACTAATTTATTAAACTTATTGATCGCCTCTGAAGATTGTACTTCCTCTTCATGTTTTCTGTTACTGTCGGAACACACTCGGTAACGCCGCGCGGTTTGAGGTACCATGTCAAAGATTGCGCCACCGGACCACCCCTCCACCCCTTTCCGTCGGAGGTTCGAGACCTCCCTCGGGCATATGTGTGTGTGTGTGTGTGTGTGTGTGTGTGTGTGTGTGTTGTTCTTAGCGTAAGTTAGTTTAAGCAGTTTGGTCCCTTAGGGATTCACACACATTTGAACAATTGAACACTCGGTAACGAGTTGAAAGTGTGTACATGTCAACATAATTCTTAGACATTCTGTGAAGATATGTTAAATATTAAAATAAATTCACAGTAGTCTTAGCAGAAGTTTTATTTATATAAATTTATATGTAAACAATATTCACTGCTAACCTTTCAGTTGTTACACTGGTGTATAACTTTCTTCTGTAATTCAGGCAGGTCGGACATTTCACCTTTCACTTGAAATTTTTGTTTCCCATGTGTCTTTTGATTGGTCTGATGCAACCCACCCGCGAATTCCTCTCCTGTGCCAACCACTCAATCTCAGAATAGCACTTGGAACCTAAGTCCTCAATTATTTGCTGAGTGTATTCCAGTCTCTGTCTTCCTCTATAGTTTTTACGCTCTATAGCTCCCTCTAGGATCATGGAAGTTATTCCGTGATGTCTTGACAGATGTCCTACCATTCTGCGCCTTCTTCTTTTCAATGTATTCCATATATACGTCGCAGAATCGGCGAGGACAGAAATATGAGGAATGTATGAGAGTTGATATAAAGCCAAAATCATGATTATGTGAAATAAATGAGTAGTAGTTTGCAGTTTAATGGTGGAAATTCCTTCAAATAGGGTCGCGCATGTAGCGATGTAGCAGGAATGCTGTAAGTCCGCGTTTACACGTGTGAATTCGTGAACTCGCTCTCCTCGCTCTCCTACCTGAGCGAGTCGAGTCCACTTGCACCCGACGCCTTAGGTAGGTGGCAAGTGGGCTGCGGTGGAATTCTCGTTAGTAGAGTATACGGGCACACGAAACGGCGAATTCGGAGATGACGTCATAGCACTCGCTAGCGGGTTTATAGTGAGTATACGGAGCTCGTGTCTGAAATCTACTAGTTATTGGATGTCACCCGAGTAATAAATCCATCAGGGACATTTCAACCCTTCCAAGCTGCCCAAGTCGACTGTTGGTGATGTAGCGTGTGTTTTGGTTGGGAGAATAGCTGCAGGTATGGGTGGGATCTCTGTCATATTTCCTCTTATGAGTCTGATTTAAGTGTACCAACTGTCATTGTTCCCTAGCAGATCAGTCACCCAGTGATCTTCGTTTCTTACACCATGTGTTTCGTCTCCTAGTGGAGAACTGATTAAAGGGTCAACAGGGAAACTACACAGCAATGGAAATCAGTATCGTTAGGCAGTGCATGTATTCAGAAATGGAAATATTTTATAAGAGATACACCTGTCACAAGCTTCCTAACGTATCAGTTACAATAAAGCAGCCTCTGGACCAACAATGAACTTCCTGTAGAAAACGTCAAGTGAACACAAGTTCACAGTAACAATAATGTCTAGAATATAAAGGCCAGCCCCTAGAGAGAACGCAAATAACAAAGAGACCAGCCATGAATCAAGAATGCGATGACAGACACAGGGGTCGGGCAACACAGCTTACCAAGGTACACGATGATTTGCAGCGTTGGTGTCTCGCTTGAAATCTAACGACAAAAAATGGTGCAAATGGCTCTGAGCACTATGGGACTTAACTTCTGAGGTCATCAGTCTCCTAGAACTTAGAACTACTTAAACCTAACTAACCTAAGGACATCACACACATCCATTCCCGAGGCAGGATTCGAACGTGCGACCGCAGCGATCGCGCGGTTCCAGACTGTAGCGCCTAGAACCGCTCGGCCACCCCGGCCGGCATCTAACGATAGCGTCGACGCTACCATCGTTACTGCAGCGTGCTTCGCTATTATAAACATTACGACCAACGTGCGGATGGTAAACACAGGGCTGCTCCAAAGGCAATAGAAGAAAACGCTTGCCACAAAATGGTGGTAACTGCTGCTCGATGAACCTCGCGATAGAGACACCTTCAGTAAGTGCAGCGGAATGGGCTAGAGATCTGATCTCCGGACCGGTTAAAAACTCTGTCGACGAACTACAGTGCACCTCCGCGGCTTAGGAAGACATCCTAGTAGTTAACCTAACAGAAGGTGGACGAGTAACCGTTCCTGCTTTTCTGGCCGACTGGGGCGGCCGGCTTCTCGCCTTGAATTTCGGTGTCCCGAACTGGCGCGGATTCCCAGAACACAGGAGACCCTGTATACCTCCGCTCCGCCACCACTTGACTTCAACGAGGTACCAAGCTAGATTTTGCCGTCTTGGTGCTACAGAAAGATGTTGAAAATTAGACAGATAAGAACTGAAAAGGAAAGAAACTGTGTGACAGGGTGATAGGAGATGTGTTGAGACATCCTGGAATAACTTCCGTAGTACTACAGGGGGACGTAGAGGACAAAAGTTGTAAGGGAGTACAGTTTGGAATGTGTCCAACAAAAAACTGAGTACTGTGGTATAGATACTACTGAGACGAAAATAATGTCACTTTGGCACGGGATACATCATCTCGGCGGGTCGCAACGATCCAATCGGATATGAAAACAAATGTGATCGTATGATTTAGAATTTTCTGCCATTTCATCAGTTGTTAGCGATGGACTTTGTCAGTAAGGCAGATACACTTTACAAGGTTTACGAGTACACAGAAAACTACCTAACAGGTAAAATACAGTACCTTATAACACATGGAAAGTCATAGAGAAAGAACTCGTTCCGGGTGTTATGTACTGGGTGTATCCAAGATAATAACACAAATTTTCAGAAATCTTGCCGGCCGGAGTGGCCGTGCGGTTCTAGGCGCTACAGTCTTGAACCGAGAGACCGCTACGGTCGCAGGTTCGAATCCTGCCTCGGGCATGGATGTGTGTGATGTCCTTAGGTTAGTTAGGTTTAATTAGTTCTAAGTTCTAGGTGACTGATGGCCTCAGAAGTTAAGTCGCATAGTGTTCAGAGCCATTTGAACCATTTTCAGAAATCTTTGAGAATGACAAAATGTATGTTTGAGATAACAAACCATGTACCGTAAATACATAAATTACTGTACCATAACTCTGTTAGAGGAATACGAAAAACAGTAAATCGATGCTTGTAGCGCTTACAGCAAACTGCTACAGTTTTCTGTTGTATCCGTATCTCTGTCTTCCCCTAAAATGTTTGCTCTCTACGGTTCCCTCTAGTTAAGTGGTATTGCCTGTCATCTAACATGTACCCCATCATTCTTTCTCTTAGTTGGTGTTTAACACATATTCCTTTCCTTAGCTATTATATGGAGAACCACAGCATTTCTTACGAATGCACTTAATTTTTAGCGTCCTTCTGTAATACACGTCAGAGTTTCGTTTAGATTATTTTTGTAGTTTTGCAATCGACTCATGCTGTGTTCTGGATTTACGTTCTCAAATACTGGGTGGTTATAATTAAAGTACAGCTACTCATATAGGTCCAATGTGGGCTGTAATTATCGTACGACAGCGGAACTTGGTACATATTCTAAAGCATTAACACGGAACCGATTTACGCTAGAGAAAAAAAAATTGTTCCAGTTTCGGCCACCAGGTGCAAATCTGGAGGTGTGACATACAGAAATTTTTCTACATGCAATGGATTAGACAGGGGACGTCGGCAGAAAACAAGTGAGAAAGGCATAATGTTGATTACATTATATACCAACACTTACACAATTTGTTCAATATGAGCACCAGAGACGTCGATGATATGCTGCACATCGCCAGATTTACACCTGGTGTTCAAAACTGGAACTAATTATTTTCCAGCGTAAATCGGTTCCTCATTAACACATTAGTTTTTCTACCAAGCTTCGCTGCCATACGATAGTTACAGCTCTCACTGGACCTACATGAGTAGCTACACTTTAATTATATCTTTCTCAAACTGAGGCCGTACGCTTATTATAGCGAAGAATGGTCTCTTTGCCTGCGCTAGACTCCTTTTTCAACTGTCCTTGTAGCAACCGTTATTTTCTTCCACTGAAGCAGAATTATTTGTCCCACTACTTTATCTCCACATTGGATACGAAGTTTTTCGCAAATTTCATTTCTGACAATTTTCAATATTTTCGTCATTTTTGGTGTACTCTCACTTCATATTCTGTGCTCAGTAGATTCATAATTCGATTCAAGTGGTCCTGTAATTCATCTTCATTTTGACTGTGGATAACAATGTCATCAGTGAATTTTATCACTGATGTCCTTTCGTACTGAATTTCAACCCAACTCTTGAACCATTCTTTTATTTCCGTCATTGCTTACACAATGAGCAGATTGAACATAGTGGAGGAAGACTGTATAATTTTTAATCCGAGCACTTCGTTCGTGGTCTAATATGATTATTTTCCTCTCTTGGTTCTTGTGCGCATTGTGTATTATCCATCTTACCCTATAGTTTATACCTGACAGGATATCAACGTCGTCAGCTCATTTCGTCATGGCTGTCCCTTCATCCTGAATTGTAATCAAACTTCCGAACCTTCCTTTTACTTTCTTAATTGATTCATAACTATGCAGGTTGAACAGCAGTTGTTCACATTTATCGAGCACGAAAGGATTCCTGCGTAAGCGTTTCACATCTGCCATTTGTGAAGACCTCTGCGACAGACAGCTGCCTGTCTGCAGGGAGTATTTCGCCAATTTCTCGGGTTCCTTCCGCTGCACCGTACATTCGTCGTTACAGGCGATAAAGGCGGTGCCATTAAATCATTTCGCCAGGACGGAGGAAGGAGAAGAGGAACTGCTTACAAGAACCGCATTCCAGCCAATTATGTCGCCTTTACCAACGAAATCAAAATTTACTTCATAATATTTCCTCATATATCACATATATTTTGGAAAGTTAAAGTCAAGTACTCTCTTTTTTAAACTAGTTATCTTTAAAACTAGTTATCTTTAAGATATACTGTGCAACAGCTGTTTTGTAAAAATGAGCTTCAGAACACTGAATGAATTTTTACTGCCAGACAAAGATTTTGCAGGTTTGCGATTATGAGAAAGTAAAAGAGTTACCAATGGTTGTGCATTACTTCCCTGATTCCATATTGTTTGTACACTCAGAACAATCATGCGGTTTTTCATTAATTGTTGCAATATCGGATATTTCATGGATCTAATACGTACATGATTTGAGAGTAAATGTTTCGCATGCTTTCGAATGGAAAAATTTTAATGATTGTAATTTATCGAATCAACTTTGCGTTCACTCATATAGAGTAAATTGATAATACTGGATTATTTCGACAGCTGTGTGCATAATACACGCAGTTGCGGAAATGTATTTCCGCGGTGCATCTCTCCACTCGCTGTATTTTTAAAATGAAGAGAAATGTCAAAATGTAGGTATCGGATAAATGTGAGCGCCGCAACCGGATGTATTTTGGTTAACCCGCTAAACTGAATATCGTTACACGCGGTAACTGCACACATTAGAAAATTTAAAACACTGGACACCTGTAACAGTTACTGTATGACGTTATAGTAGTATTCTTCGCTACATCATCTGACGCCTTCGTAACTCAAAATGAACGTAGTACATTCGTCATTAAATTCCTATGATTCTTCGCACACATTAAACGGGCACGCTTGTAAAATACATACTCGTACATAGAAACAGGTCTATGAGGTGAATGAGATCGCTGTTGAAGTTTAAGGTAGTTTATTTCGAAATTCTTTTTTAAATTTCTGTAGCTGTTTCGCTCGGATCAACGTCATCGACAACTTTTCGTGTTGTATACATAAAACAATTTCGTTTCTGTTTCTTTCGTCTGCCCGTAAAAATAACCTGGCCCACTCTCAGGTTTATCAGATGCCACTGTTTTTCACACGTTCATTTTGAATTTTTAGAGATTGTTGCAGAAGAAATATCAAATGTAGCCGGTAGTAAAGACTAATTCGAACAAAATATTCCACATAGTGTGTGTCCATTGCTTACAAGGATATAACTGTTAGGTCACAACGAAAACAAGTAACAGCTGTTAGAATGTAACCCAAACAAATTATCATAGAAGGTATTGCGCAAAGACAAATGATCAAGTTGGCAACTGTTCTTAATAAATTCCATCTTCAATTGTAATGCATATTCGAAGTTTGACGTCATCATATTTAGCTCCTCTGAGCTGGTCATGGCGTTCTTTTATAAGTGCTGCACCCACCATTATGTGAACGATCAACAGATTTCTTCTGTTTGTTTTTTCATTGTAAACTTCGCATTTCGATCATCCTCACAGGCAACAATCTAAAAGAGAAAGGTCCGTTGATCTTGGTGGCAACGAAACTTGCTCATTCTGCCGATCCATCTTCCGGGGAATGAGGTTCAGATTATGTGTCGCCTGGCGACAAGAATGTGTAGGGGTTTCGCCATGATGCGAGAACATACACATTATTGTAGCGAAAGAAACCTCTTTCAGTTGTACTGGAAGAAGAAAATTTCGGTAATGGAACTCCATAACACGATAAGGTATCACAACAAGCATAAGCAACTGATTGTATCTCATACCACAAATTTGCAGATAAATGTTCCCTTTTTTTAATTATTGGCTTTCGGAACGTTCCGATACAGCGATCTCAATAAGGAAATATTATATTGCAGTTTGTTTCGATAATTCACGGTAAATATTAGTTTAAGTCGTACCGTGTTACAGAGCTTTTAAGAGTTCTTGAAAATTTGTCTTAAAATGTCTTATAGGGTTTCATTGGACTATCGATATGAGGTACGAGTGTTATTAACGCAGTCATGATTGATAGTGGCTTCATCAGTTCAAATGTTCGAATGTGTGTGAAATCTTATGGTACTTAACTGCTAAGGTCATCAGTCCTTAAGCTTACACAATACTTAACCTAGATTATCCTACGGACAAACACACACACCCATGCTCGAGGGAGGACTCGAACCTCCTTCGGGACCAGACGTCTTCATCAGTAAACGGTGTTAATAGTATTACTCGGCATTTCATAATTACTCTACATCAAACTTCAAACCGTCTACCTTCGTCTTCTTCTCGAATGTGTTAATCAGCAGTAAATGTTGCACACAGAGGCCATGCTTACGTAATGTTCACCATATTCTTGTTTATGGAACACCCATGTGGTTCTTGACGGACTACATTCAACGAAATGAATATTGTCTGCTACTCCATTTAAACTCTGTTCATTTGAAATATATGAAATGCACTGATCGGCCAGAACATTATGACCACCGACCTACTATGGACATGAACCCGTCCAAGCTATAGCAACGCCACCTGGCGAGGAATAACTTCTAGTGAGACACCCGAACAATGCATACACCATTAGTGAACGTGCTGTCCGTGTTTAGAATGGAAAAGGGGTGCCATCTATCTGAGCTTGATGGAGGGCAGATTCTGAAGGTCGGGGGACCTGGCACGAGCCTTTCAAAAACTGCATGACTTGTCGGGTGTCCGAAAAATGCTGTGGCGTGTGTCTTCAACAATGTCGAAATCAAGGTGAAACCACTCCCAGACGACGTGGGGTTGGGTGGCCTCCCTCGTTGCAGATGTCGGACGTCGTAGGCTGTGTGGACTGATAAAACAGGACAGACGGCGAACAGTGGCGCAACTATCATTAGACTTAATGTTGGGCAGAGTATAGCTGTGGCTGAACACACAGTGCACCAAACACTGTTATCAGTGGGCCTCCGCAGTCGGCGACCCATGCATGTGCCAAAGTTAACACTATGGCATTGACAACTGCGACTGATATGGGCATGTGACTACCGGCACTGGACATTGGCGCAGTGGCGGAGCGTTGCATTGTCTGATGAATCCCGAATCATGCTGACAGGCAGGCGCGAATCCGACATTTTCCAGGAGAACAGCTCCTTGATACATGTGCTACAGGAGGGAGACAAGTTGGCAGCGGCTCCATTCTGCTCTCGGGAACATTGACATGGGTCCAGTGGAGCTCATGATATGCATCATGACGGCAAAGGAGTATCGTAAGCTGGTTGCTGACCACAGACACTCCTTCATGATGATCATGTTTCCCGAAGGAAATGACCTTTTTCAACAAGATAATGCTCCCTCCATGTCAGAAGGCCAGGAATGTTATGGCATGGTTCGACGAGCACACTGGCAAGTTCCAATTGATGTGCTGTGTCCCTCCCCCATCCCAACTCGCCAGATCTGGACCCAGTCGAACACGTCTGGGATATGACTAAATGTGGCGTCCGAGCTCATCGCCACCCTCCCCGGAATTTACAGGAATTAGGTTACCTGTATGCACAGATGTGGTGCCATCTCCCTCCAGTGAACTAACAAGGCCCCGTTGCTTCCACGCTTAAACCTGTCGCTGCAGTTATCTGTGCCAATGGTGGTCATACCAGCTATTAGGTAGGTGGTCGTAATGTTCTGGCTGTGGTCTGTGCACCAGACTCATGCAGTATAGTGAAACAAAAAAGGAACACTCTTAGGTTTGGAACTTTGCGACTGGGAAATCGTCTGCTGTATTTTCTACAAGCATCAAAAATGGTTCAAAAGGCTCTGAGCACTATGGGACTTAACATCTGAGGGCATCAGTCCCCTACACTTAGAACTACTTAAACCTAACCAACCTAAGGAAATCACACACATCCATGCCCGAGGCAGGATTCGAACCTGCGACCGTAGCAGCAGCGCGGTTCCGGACTGAAGCGCCTAGAACCGCTCGGCTACAGCGGTCGGCTTAAAAGCATCAGGAAAGTTTCCAATACTAAACCCGTACACAAGTACCATATCAGCACACTCAGAGTTTGTAAACGCGTACAGAATGCTTCAACGATAAAGAATAATTGGGCAACAAATCATAATCACAGTTGCAAACATTAAATCACAACATCAACTTCGAAACAAAATTGACTATCGATAAACATATCCACAGCTACTAGAGAACCAACACAAGAAATGAAAACGTGTCTGTTGCCAGTGGTATTTCTGCGACCCATAAGAATGGGACACTAATTATGTAGAATGTTTTATTGGAATTAGTCTTCACTGAAGCGACATAAGTCATGGTTTAGCGACATGCATATATATAGAGATCGCGTACATTAGGTGTAAAAGAGCAATGCGATGGTGAAGCCGTCATTTGAACTCCGTGATTGATCTGGTAATGTTTTCGACATGATTATGACCTTACGACAGGAATTAACAGACTCCGAACACAGAATGGCAGTTGGAGCTAGGCGCATTCCGTTTCGGACGTAGTTAAGGAAGTCAATATTCTGAGATTTAGTGTATGAAGAATATGCCGAGAATAACAAATTTCAGGCATTACCTCTCACCACGGACAACACAGTGGTCGACGGCCTTCATTTAACGACCGAGGGCAGTGCCTTTGTGTAGAGTTGTCAGTGCTAGCAGACAAGCAACACTGCATGAAATAACAGTATAAATCAGTGTGGGACGTCGAAGACAGTATTTGTTAGCAAAGTGCGGCGAAATCTAGTATTCATTGGCTACGGCTGCTGACGACCGATGCGAGCGCCTTTGCTTACACCACGACATCGCCTGCAGCGCCGTACTAGTTTTGTAACCATAACGGTTGGACCTTAGACGACTGGAAAATCCCGGCTTGGTTGGATGAGTTCCGATTTCAGTTGGTAAGAGCTGGTGTTAACGTTCAAGTGTGACGCTGACCCCACGAAGCCATGGATTGAAGTTGTCAACAAGGCACTGTGTAAGCTGGTGATTACTCCATAATGGTATGGGCTGTGTTTATTCAAGTGTGGAGCCGACCCCACGAAGCCATGACCGAAGTTGTCAACATGGCATTATGTAAGTTGTTAGTGGCCCCATAATGATGTGGGCTGTGTTTAATTTGAATGGACTGGGTCCTCCGGTCTAACTGAATCGATCACTGAATGGCTGCTAGGAGACAGTTTGGAGCCATTCATGGACTTCTTGTTCCCAAATAAAAATGGAAATTTTATGGGTGGCAATGCGCCATGTCACGGAACCAAACTTGCTCACGATTGGTTTGAAGAACATTCTGGGCAGTTGGAGCGTATAATTTGGTCACCCAGATCGCACGACAAGAATCCCATCGAACTTTTAAGGGATATAATCGAGAGGTCAGTAAGTGCATAGAATCCTACACAGGCGATACTTTCGCAATTATGAACGGATGTAGAGGCAGCGCGGCTCAATATGTCTTCAGGGGACTTCCACGTCACTTCCAGTTACTGCTCTATGCTGGCAGAAGGAGGTCCGGCACGATATTAGAAGGTACTCCGGTATCCCATGTCTTTTGTCGCCTCAGTCTATAATATTACTTCTTGAAAAATGTGGTATTCCACCATAGGCACCCTGCATAATGCAAGCACTGAAGAGTACGGAAGTGTTAGATTTACTTGTTGACAATATAATTATCGTGTTGTTCATAAGAGCATCAACATTGCGTTTTCCTTCAATAGACTCTCAACGCAATATTTTCACGTACAATCTCTCTTGTTTTCTCCCAGATATAAAACCATTTCAACTTCCAGTTTCTAACGTCCAGCTCTAGCAAACAACAATACACAACGTTTCAACGCTTCAGTGTAATACATTCGTATATATACCACTAACAGAACCATACAGACGTAACATTTTGAGCTGCATGCACAATCTATTGTGCTGTAATTTCAATTACGTACGAAAGTTTATTACGAAGTATGTTTCATTCACTTCTAAGAAAGCAAACAAAGGTGAGGGAAGTACATTCGTAATATACAGTACTGCATTTGTATGATGACAAGTAATTTCGGATCGTCAGTATTATATGGAGCTGTTCACAGGTGCAGCACCATTCACAATGTTCAGTGGGTACAAACTTTCGGTGATCAGACATGTCGCCATCGTCAGGCGCGCGAGCCGCTCCACGCCCACACCGGCATGACATCCAACATAAAAGGTCTACTGCCATCTCTGTAAATTAGTTAGTTTTTACTAAGAGAGGCCTCGCAGGATGTTGGTACTGCAATATTTGCGTACGTCTGGTTATGGTTGAACATTAATACGCGCTCATCTGGAGATTGATTGGATCGAAAGTGCCTTGTCAAGAGCCAAAGGGTAAAAACACATTGGCTAACGAGGTATCACGAAAAGTTTTAACAGAATACCTAAGGGACATGAACTAAATAACAACTGAGACAACCAACACCGATTGCGTCCAGAGCCCTTTTTCCAATCCCGCCTGTGCGTGGACTGGCCGAATTTCCGTCATAGTTGGAATCCGCCACATGCAGGACTAGGGGGCTAGGGGGAGTGGGGGTCAATGTACCGATACGGACATGCGCCGGATATGACGTAGGATAAGTTAGTTTTAAGGACTTAGTTTAGGAAAATTAAGTTAGGGAATTGAAGGGATTAAACATCTTGGCCTGCCCAGTGCCAGGGGCATGCTCTTCGGGTTTAGCTCGATGAGCAAGGCTATTAAAGTAGCTTTATATCTTACTGGCACACATGTGACGCTGCAGGCGATCGGAACTAGTTATAAGAAATAGATATAAGCCGTAGGTATTTGTCATTAAATGCCCATTGTTTGTAATTCCAACTGTAGCTCACGTGAAAATTGTATTTAGCTGCAACATAATTATATCAGTTGTATAATTATTATGACCCACTAATCAGATAAGCAAGTGGGTTAACATTGTATAATTATTAAGGTTTGTAATAAAGAATTTTAAAAAAAGAGTAGAAAACCTCTGCGACAGTTGGGTCGGGTTGTAAGAGCAATAGCGGTTTTCTTGCCGCCTGCGACAGGTCTTGCAAGGGTAGCCTTTGTTAGTAGTGGGTATCATGCAGGCAGATCCCTTGACGTTGTGGCGGGGGTTACTCTGCGGCTGCAGCCGTGTATCGGTGTTGGCTTCACGGTCAGCATCAGCATATCTCTAACAGTTGGATTCATCATCATTTAGTGTCCGATGGACCATACATCAGATTCACAATGTAGGATAGTGTTGGCGGTTTTTTGTGCGTTAGTGTGCGAGCTTGTCGGCTTCCTTGCAGTAGCCTGGTGGTCGGCTTTGATAGCAGCTGGCATATCCAATGTTGCTGATTTGCAGGGGCTTGCCGATGTTGTCACTTGTGCGTGTATCTTAGCTCGCCATAGGTGGTTATGCCCTAGCTAGCAGTGTCTTCGGCCTCTTAAGCTTGCACCTATGGTTGTGGTCGACCTCCTGGTGGCGCACGTCCAGCTTATATCCCCTTCACCTGCCGTCCGCTCAGTACACGGTCCACGCCCGATGATACGCGATGGCGGCCAATGAGGCGGTTAATGTCGGTATATGCGGTCGGCGATACCCAGCAGGGCCCCCCAGCTGCTGTAGCGCGGATGTTGGTGGTAGGCACGCCGTCTGCTTGGCTTCCATCTCGTTGTATCCACTGACTTCTTAAATAGGCACAGTGCTGGTTCCCACGCTTACTGAGAACTGTAGTTGCAGTCACAGTTAAGGAGATAGTCCCTGGTGCGTTATTTCGTTTGCCTCTTAAATGACGCTGTCCCGTTATTTTGACGTCCGTTGTAAAAATTCTGGTGCTTTCGTATTCTATTACATGAGTCTTGGACAAACAGTGCTCTCCAAGAGCCACTTGTCAGGATCAAGATTTAGTGTGTGCCGCTACTGTTCTCGGCATTTTCGATCGTGCGTAATATTTGTCCAACATACGGGGTCACCCAGATGCCCTTACTGACTTCGCTTTATGCTACCCGCAATGTTATATATGGTTTACAAAGACTACGCGCGAGATTTTCCTACTCTCTTGCTTGCTACGCTCAAACTATTAGTCCTACAGAAAAAATGAACAGGACCTTTTTGTAGTAAATTTAATGTGGTTAAATTTTGTAGTGGAATGCATTTTCGGTGGACGGCATGGATTTTGAGTTATTCAAGAAAAACCTACAAAAGTGGCTGCCAAACGCATCTCCCCCCCCCCCCCCCCCAACACACACTTATCGCTCAATAGTCAAGATTTCTAGCATGTTCTTCGTGGCACTTTCTACAGTTTCTGATTGTACGAACGATTTCCGAAATTCGACGTTTTTGGTCTCTATGATTGAGTTATTACGCCACCAGAATAATGGGCAACGTTAACATTATTGATCTAAACGTGCCGCCGACGGTGATGAAAGAGAAACGACTTTTGTAAACGTTATGCAAAAACAAGTTACGCTGAAAATTCGAACCAAGCTTAACCTTTACAAGCACAGAAATTCCGTAATATGGACGCCTGGCGAATAAAACGATGTCATTGTTTATTTTATGGTGTTAAAATACACAAAATCATGAGGTAAAATTCACAAAAACGTCAGTTTTATAATTTGAAAGTGCTCGGCTAAGCCAGTGGCATAATAAGGCCTGTCAATGAAAAAGAAAAACGGTTCAAATGGCTCTAAGCACTGTGGGACTTAACAGATGAGGTCATCAGTCCCCTAAACTTAGAACTACTTAAACCTAACTAACCAAAGGACATCACACACATCCATGCCCGAGGCAGGAATCAAACCTGGGACCGTAGCAGATTAAAACGCCTAGAACCGCTCAGCCACCACGGCCGGCTCCTGTCAATGAAGATCTAAAAAGGTCGAATATGGGAAGTAATGCGTGTAGTCACGAATTTTTGTACGGTGACAGTACGGAGTGACACGAACAACGCCCTAGAAATCTTAACCGGTTTGAGCTGAGTGTTAGAGCAGGTGGGCAGCTGAATGGCATAGACTGTGTCTTGAAAAAATGCTGTAAGACTGACATAAAGAAAAGTGAAAACGGCGTAGTTGTTCGATAAGTAGGGAAACAGATAATCATAACTGCCCTATGAACAAGTTCCAAATGATGACTTAACACGCACTACGTGTCGCTACAGCAAGTGGTATGTGGTGTATGTTAAAGTTTGTTTAGACTGTAAATAGATTACGTAATAAGAATCTGAAAGTAAGAGGCTAGAAGAAGCTAACTAGCGATGGCGGAAGTAATAAAGATCATGGGGTTGTAGACGCAAAAAAGTCGGTTCTAAAAAAGGAAAGTATATTAATATCTAATATAAATGCACCTCTTAGAAAGTCGTTTCTGGAAGCACTGGTCCGTAGTATAGCCTTAACTGAAGTGAAAGGTGGGCAACAAACGGTACAGACAGGAAGGGAAACAGAAGCTCTAGAATAATGTTGAAAATTTGATGGATACGTGAGATACAAGGGCGATGCCCCCTCACCCCCCCCCCCCCCACCCCCCCACCCCCCCACCCCCGCACACCAAGAGTTGAAACTAAATTAAATTCAAATGGTAGCTTTTCAAATCTACGCCAAATTAAGCACATGAATTTAGAGTCTTACTCAATGGATTTAGTCATTTAATTTAGTGTTCCCCAAGACACCTTGCTTTGTGTGCCCTTACCTGTACCAGTGACTTGCGCTCCGCCTCCTGTTCGAATTGTGGGCGGCAAATTTTGGCAGGGCTTCCCAATCCGCTACAACAGCACGCCCTTCGCGTTTCCCTTTGGGCACTGTCTGCTTTGCTCTCATTGCTACTATTTCTCATAATTCAGGAGCAAATCCAAACAGTTTGTGCGTCTTCACGTGATGCCACTGAGAAGTGCTTCTCTGCAGCGCCCGAGTCTTCACACAGCGCGGCGCAGTGGAAGACGCAAACAAAACACTTCCGCCGGGCTATGCAGCTTAGTGTTTGCAGATTTACACTCCAGAAATTTTTCCTACAGTTACATCTCGGGTGCTGATCGCTTCTTGTCTTTCTGCGTCAACTGCAACAGCAGAAAGACCTTTCTCGACCATCAAACTCATTAAGTATGGGTTGAGAAACCGTTGTGGGCAAAACAGCTTAACAGGGCTTGCTTTGTTGTATGTTCATTAAGAGACATCATTATTAACAATTTAAAAAATTATAGAAAGTTATACTGAGAACGGCGGAAGGAATAGAAAATATATGTTTCCTTAATTACAGATAATATTTGATATAATGACAGATGTTCCTCTGTGATGTAAAGAGATTGAGTAATATTAGATGTTAATATGCATGAAGCATGCCAATTATACACTATGTCTAGAGAAGTAAAACTAAAAATATAAACACGTTTGCTTTTTTGTAGAAACAACTTTTTTGCCGGATTTTAACCACACAGTATATCAAAGAAACACAATACTACATTCAAAACTATAGTTTTATGTACCTGTAAGTAATATTTGAGCTACTGTAACCGCGTAACATCGTTCTCACTGTTTACATTGTGCTTCTTTGGAGGTATTAGTCTCAAACACATTGTCATTGTAACAATTAATATGGATATTGCATTTTTATTCCACTACGTTTGTTTACAAACGAGTATCATTGTGAATTGTATTGAAAATAAAAATCGGAAAAAGCTATTTGAGTATCTGTTCAAGACATCACAATCATTATTTTCAATACACACACACATATACCAAACTGGCAAAAATATAACTTTCAACAAATTAAGAACTACTGTTTTAAAAGTATTTTATTCTAATTTCAGTTTATTTGCTTTTAATTTGCTTATCAACTCTGTGTTAACAAAAGGCTTATGAGCTTGTTGCTGTGTGTTAACAATTATGTAAATGAAGTTACCGAGGAAAAGGTAGTAAATGCTACACATTTCAAGAAATTTAGAAATTTTTCTCTAAAATAAAACACATTTTTGCAATTGTTTGATACTTTTATGTATCAAAACAGCTTAAAATAGTAGTTTTTCCTTTACTTTCAGTGAAGGACGCCCCCCCACCCCCCACACACAGAGACACCAAAACTTCATTAATCCTCCCCAGGCGGGGTAACTAACGAAAAGATACTGAATCGAATTGTAGAGAAAAGAAATTTACGGCACAACTTCAAATGGTTCAAATGGCTTTAAGCATTATGAGACATAACATCTGAGGTCGTCAGTGCCCTAGACTTAGAACTACTTAAACCTAACTAATCTATGGGCACCACACACGTCCATGCCAGAGGCAGGATTCGAAGTTGCGACCGAAGCAGCAGTACGGTTCCAGACTGAAGCGCCTACAACCTCTCGGCCACAGAAGCCGGCGCACAACTTGAGTAGGTTTATATGGTATATCCTGAGGGTACCAAGGAATCGTCATGGAGTTACTTGGGTAAAGGGGGAGGGAATTTAAAATGGAAATAATAAGGGAAACCAATTTCTGAATAGAGTAGACAGACTCAGAGGGATGTAGGTTGCAGTAGTTATGCAAAGATTAAGAGGCTTGCGTATAATAGGTTAGTATGGAAAGCCATAGGAAACCAGCCACTGGACTGAAGACCACAACAACAGTATAACCAGGAAATGTATTCGCAAAATCTGCGAATACGGAATTACCACAGCTACATAGTTTACTGGAAGCAAATGAAAATTTGTCCCGGACGCGGGACTCGAACCCGGATTTCGCGCTGTACACGAACTGTCACGTCAACCGCTTCAGCTACCCGTGCCCGCTTCACGGGCAGACCCATACTTCGATGTCCCAATGTCCGTGTAGCGTGTTCGGATAGCCGAAGCAGTTAAGGTGAGCACTCGTGTAAAACGGGAAATCCTGGTTCGACTACCGGTCCGGCACAAATATTCATTTTCTTTCGTAAATTGTATTACTTTGGTAGTCCAATACACGGAATTTTTCCTAATACATTTCCTGATTTAATACGGCTATAAATCGTCTGCAGTTTTTGCATTGCATCGAACTTTTCAGACACTACCAAATACAGACACTGAGCTAATGTACCATAGTATGGATAGTTTTCTAAATTTACTATTGTAATGCCTTTCTAAATGAACGCTTCTTTCCTGTACGATCAAGAATAGCTTCAGTTAAGTGCCTAGCAGGTAGTTTTTCAAATTTATACCAACTCAGAAAGCTTCCATTTATCATCATACAGAGTGTAATGGGGTTTATTGACGGAAGTTTGAGGTATCCGCATGGGGCGTTATGAATTCCGCTAAAACAATGGCTTTTGTTTCAGCCAGGTAGTTTGTTTAATGAAAGTGTATTCGATTTTAGCACACGGGCTTTAAAGCGGCCGTATACAGAAAACGACATCAAACCGCTTTTACCCTGTTATTAGCCCATTGTGCTCCAATTTGCGATGGCGAGTGCATTGTCAACAGCTTCATTCGGTTCAGGTAACGCGCTAACTTCCATAAAATGGTTATTGACTGATGTCAGATGGATTCCCCGTATCACAATTGCTGACGCCGTAAATAAATCGCTGAAATTTTTCTGACGCTTCATGCACGACTGTTGTAATATAATTCTGCACCCGAAGGGAATGGGAATTGACTACGTATCGATTTCTGCTGAACTAACCTGTCGTATATTTTTTACAAAGTCTCCGTCACAGTGGACGTTATAAATGATTTTAATCCTTACATTTAACGTGCTGCAACAGTTTCGTGCTGTTTCTACCATCCTGTCGCAGTGTTTGTTTTAATAACGTTGCTGTGTCTTTTTACTCTGCTTCTATAGCAATGGTAAGTACCCATACAACAACAGTAACAATAACAATAATAATAATAATAATAATAACTGTAGTAAAGTGAGGAAGCAAAATGGGACTCAAAATCTAAAGTAGCCCTAAAACCCGTACAACCCGATTAATATTATATAGATGACATGACACACTATGCAGGAAATCAGAAACCGTAGATAACGACACAAAAAACATTCATTATGATACTAACCTCTGTGTTAAAGAACTGTGTCATTGCTTACGATGGTATAGGTGAAACACAACAATAAACTAGAAAATTAACAATATTTGATGATCAGAGTGCCAGATCTCACAATTGTCGGAGAACAACAATGTATCTCCTTTTGTACGTAACTTACTTGTATCCCAAAAATTGAGAAAATATTCTGATACTACTACATTATGCTGCTCACCTCATCACTACAAAATCATTGAGATAAATTAGAAAGCAAGTAGTTCATTAAGAACTTTCGAAGTGTCATACGAGGAAACCGATTAATTCTAAGTGCCAATAAGAAAGATTTAGTTTCAAGGGCCGTAAATATTGAGGCATTACGTTTTGTTTGTGATAATGCAAGGATAGAAATATAGCAGTAAAGTCTTAACCAGGCGAACTGTGATCAACAAAAATTTCTCATATCTTAAAAATTTTTACAAGTTGTTGACAAAATTAAATTCAAGAAAGAAATCTCTCAGTATTTACTCCTGTTTCTGACAACTCCATTCTCAGGAGCATATTTTGCAAAGTTCACAGTAAAACTTCGTATGATGTTGCAGAGAAAATGGCAACAGTGTCAGAACATCTGATAACACGATTGGTTTTTCGTATGAAGTACGACGTGGCATACATCAGCCGTGGTTGGTTATTTGAGTACATTGACTCTTTCCCTTTCTTCTGTTTCAAAGGAAGAATTTTTAAAAGCTATTTGAGATGGATGAGTATGAGACACTTTAATCGTACTGCATTTGAGATCTTATCTACCTGCTGTGACAACAATGCTTTAGCAGTACCTTTAAAATCATACAAGTCAGTCGTAAGCACTGCAATTACATGGAATGGGTTCATAGCTTCATCTGATTTGGTGGGTATCCTAAGGAGTTAACGTGGAACTGTTTTTCTCTGGAAAAAAATTATTTCCAGTTTTTGCCACCAGGTGCAAATCTGGCACTGTGAATGGAAGAGATTTTTCCTTGTGTTATGAATTAGGAACGGGATGTATACAGAAAAGGTCAAACAAGTGAGAAAGTCATAATGTTGATTTTATTATTAACCGCTGCTTACAAATGGTTCAAATGGCTCTTAAGTACTATGGGACTTAACATCTGAGGTCATCAGTCTCCTAGACTTAGAACTACGTAAACCTACCTAACCTAAGAACGTCACACACAACCATGACAGAGACAGGATTCGAACCTGCGCCCCTACCAGCCTCATGTTTCCGGACTGATGCGCTTAGAACCGCTCGGTCACAACGGTCGGCCACTGCTTACGCAGTCTGTTCAAATATTCTGTTCAATATGAGCACTGGAGACGTTGATGAGATGCTGCGTCCATAGGGACTGACGACCTTAGCAGTTAAGTCCCATAAGATTTCACACACATTTGAACATTTTTGATTACTGTACACTGGCCCTCTAATAAGGACGAGACCGAATGTGTCCCTCGTAAACACGTTATTTTAGATATCGGGTGATCTTGGAGGCCACACATCTGGAAACCTCTGGAGATAACACGTTCGTGGAAGGCTGCATTAAGCATATCTTGCAATGCGCAACCTACACAAGATGCTGCTCAGATGTGTGTGAATTCCTAAGGGACCAAACTGCCGAGGTCACCGGTCCCTAGACTTACACGCTACTTAATCTAATTTATGCTAAGAACAACACACACATCCATTCCCGATGGAGGACTTGAACCTCCGGCGGGAGGGGCCGTGCAATAAGTGACATGGCGCCTCTAACCGCGCGGCCACTCTCCGTGGCAAATGCACTCGTTGCACTGTCAACCTCAGGAAATGGGGCTTCATCAATCTTAATGGAATTTGCCAGTTTGGTGACCAACAGAACCAAGAGCATTGGGCAGTCCGCAGGAGCCCTCCAACTACTTGTACTACTAGTGGTCGTACAGCACCTAACAAAACAGCAGTCAAAACCACCGAATACTGTGTTCTCCACAGAATATGAGGAGAGTTGTCTTTTCGTTTATTAGTTCATTTTTTTTAATTTTCACTTTTTTTCTTGTCTGTATTTAATATGTTCTTGATGTGCATGTAAATCCTTGTATTTTTGTTGTTATTACTTTCTGTCTTTACTTTAGGGAATTTTCTGTGAAATATTACTTTGTATCTAATTAATCTCTGTATCTTATTAATACTCTGCCAGTATTGTAATAATTTCAGCTCCTCGACACTAAAATACACTGTTCAAAAGAATTAAGGGAATGCGTGTATCGACGTCCGGTATGTTAAATCTTTTTTGAAACGGGCTTTACCTGTGGTCTTATTGCGTGGCTTGAGGTCTTTTCTTTGAGTGTATGCAACATTTAAAACCATTCGCCATCAGTTGGCTGCGTTATGCATTACAGTCTCAGATGACGCCTAAAATGAAAGTGAGTACCGGTGTCCTAGTGTTTCTTGTGAACGACGTAGATGTCAGTTGTCATTTGTGTACGTTGCATTCAACCAACCATATCCAATGCTAATTTTAATGCACAATAAGTTGCAAAGGTGGTTTGTTTTATTCAGAAAGGATGTGTTGATGCAGATGCCAATGACATTCCATGTGTCATCCACAACTTTTGGTCACGCTAAAGCGAGACATGTCAGTACACAAGGCAAGTTGGGCAAGGTCGCCCACACATTATAAACCCCCGTAAAGGCCGATATCTGGCCGTGTCTGCGCTGCGGCGTCGTACGGATACCGCCAGAGCACTATGAAACAATCTCAGAAGGGCCACTGGAACCTCTGTGTCCGATCAGACTATAATGAACACGTTTCGATAGAGGACCTTACGACCCAGACGTCCAGTTGGAGTACACTGCTTGACGTTACAACATCTTGCAACTTGCCTTCATTTTTGCCACTCCCATTTCAACTTCGTCGTTGGCAAATCGTGTTATTCACAGACGAGTCCAGATATCCTCTGACACAAAGTGATGGCCGTGTTCGTGTGTGGAGACACGTGGCGAGAGGTACCTGCCAAATGTTGTCCAAGAAATTAACAGATTTCCAAGGTTCCGTAGTGATGTGGGAAGCCTTTAGTGTTAATAGCCGCCGGCAGCTGTGGCCGAGCGGTTCTAGGCGCTTCAGTCCGGAACCGCGCTGCTGCTACGTTCGCAGTTCGTATCCTGCCTCGGGCATGGATGTGTGTGATGTCCTTAGGTTAATTAGGTTTAAGTAGTTCTAAGTCTAGGGGATTGATGACCTCACAAGTTAAGTCCCACAATGCTTGGAGCCAATTGAACCATTTGTTAATAGCCATAGTGATTTTGTCATTGTACATGGTCGTCTTACCGCCAGATATTACAACGAACAGATCCTGTTGGACTATGTGGTGGCTGCTGCATTGCTGCACACTGTGGGGGCCCTGCACTGTTTCTTATGCCAGGGCCCATGTGGCGGGCGTCAGCAGGGACCCCCTTGCGAAGCCTGCACATTGAGGTAACGGAATGGCCAGCGGTGAGTCCCTAGCTAAACTCTATCGTTCATACGTGGGACATGCCAGACGGACGTATTCGTGGTCGTCCTGTTCCACCACAGATTTGCTAAGAACTCTCGTTGGCTCTCATTGAAAAATGGGGGCTGATACCTCAGGGTGACTTCCGCAGACTTCTCCGGAACTTGCCTCATACGTGGCAGGCAGGGATAAATTGTCACGGAGCTCTCATAGTCCAATGAAAAACATCCATGATGATGGGATGAATTGTTGTTTCCATCATATTTTCGACACTTATCGAATATTTCAGTTCATTTTATATAAAGAATTGAGGATGCTTTGTCGTGTACTTAATTTGTGAAATATAAAGGTATAATTTGGTAACATACTCAGTCATCATTTATCATTGCTCAACGGACTATGTTCTTTTGAGCAGTGTAAATTATTCTGATCACATGTCTTGCAAATCCTGCAATTTTCATTCTGATTTCTTCTGATATTGTCCTCACGCACCATTAAACGCCGAAGAGCCAAAGAAACTGGTACGCCTGCCTAATATCGTGTAGGGCCCCCGCTAGCACGCAGAAGTGACGGAACACGGCGTGGCGTGGACTCGACTAACGTCTAAGGTAGTGCTGGAGGGAACTGACCCTATGAATCCTGCAGGGCTGTTCATAATTCCGTAAGAGTACAAGGGGGTGGAGATGTCTTCTGAACAGCACGTTGCAAAGCTTCCTAGATACGCTCAGTAATGTTCATGTTTGGGGAGTTTGGTGGCCAGTGGAAGTGTTTAAACTCAAAAGAGTGTTCCCGGAGCCACTCTGCAACAATTCTGGATTTGTGTGGTGTTGCATTGTCCTGACGGACTTTCCCAAGTCCGTCAGAATGGACAAATGACATGAATGGATACAGGTGACCAGACAGGATGGTTACATACGTATCTAGACATACCAGGGTCCTACATTACTGCAGACGTCACACAATTACAGAGCCTCCACCAGCTAGAACAGTCCGCTGCTCACTTGCAGGGTCCATAGATTCGTGAGGTTGTCTCCATACCCGTACACGTACATCCACTCAATACAATTTCAAACGCGAATTGTCCGACCAGGCAACATGTTTTCAGTCATCAACAGTCCAATGTCGGTGTTGACGGGCCCAGGCGAGTCGTAAAGCATTGTGTCGTGGAGTCATCAAGTGTGCACGATTGGCCCTTCGGCTCCGAAACCCATATCGATGGTGTTTCTTTGAATTGTTTGTGCGCTGACACATGACGATTGCCCAGCAACGAAATCTGCAGCAATTTGCAAATGGGATGCACTTCCGTCACGTTGAACGATTCTCTTCGCTCGTCGTTGGTCCCGTTGCGATGTCGAAAGATTTGATGTTTTACCGGATTCTTGATATTCACGATACACTCGTGAAGTGGTCATACGGGACCTCGGAGATGCTGTGTCCCATCGATGGCGCACCGACTACATCACCACATTCAGACTCACTTAAATCTTGACAACTTGTCACTGTGGCAGCAGTAACCGATCTAACAATTGCGCCAGCCACTTGTTGTCTTGTGTAGGTGATGCCGACCGCAGCGCCATATTCTGCCTGTTTACGTACAACTGTATTTTAATACGCATGCCTATACCAGTTTCTTTGGTGCTTCAGTGCCGGCCGCGGTGGTCTAGCGGTTCTAGGCGCTCAGTCCGGAACCGCGGGACTGCTACGGTCGCAGGTTCGAATCCTGCCTCGGGCATGGATGTGTGTGATGTCCTTAGGTTAGTTAGGTTTAAGTAGTTCTAAGTTCTAGGGGACTGATGACCACAGATGTTAAGTCCCATAGTGCTCAGAGCCATTTGAACCATTTGGTGCTTCAGTGTTGTTCTTTCCTGGGTCTTTACATCCTCATACCCTTACAAACACCACAGAACTACTAGTGGCAACAACATGGCGCATTACTTCTCTAAAGCATTTCCGTTGGCTTATCGAACCAAATCACGAGTGCTTTTGTTCTGTTTTTTCTGCAACAGGGAGTCCACACTGGCACTGTTCGACGCCTTTGTGGTAGAGTGCGTAAGCCGAAAAGGTTTACATCGATTTCTCAGCATTTGTAAGCCAGTTAGTAAGGAGGAGGAAGAGAGATATCGACTGTCTTATATGACTCCCCCGCCGGAAACGTATTGACAAAAGCGAGGAAAATATAATCTCTAACTGTTTTGAGACACCCGTGCTTGTACAGCCGTTTAGAACCGACACCGGCGGCCAATCTCGGCTTGTAGCTGCAGCGGCTATCGGGCTGCGCGTTTGTCGAGCGCGTGTTATCTGGCGGCGGGTTTCAAATTTCATCCGCGGCTCGTTTGGCGGTGGTAGCGGTCTCGAGATACCCGCCAGCCTGCCTTATGAATATGTATGGCGCGTCGCGCACGCGATAAACACCGGGGCCAGCGCCGGCTGATTACAGGTGCGAGGGGCAGAAACTGGGCGCGGGGTGCGGATAGGGGGGGGGGGGAGGGACTGTACTTAACGACAGCCGCTTCTGGAGGGGGGGGGGGGGGGGAGGGCGGCACTGCCAGGAAGAAAACTAGCCCAGGCCCTGACAGGTACACAACAACCTGCACTTCTGCTCGCAGCGCGTGACGTGACGTCTAACGACAATCGTTTGCTCACGATCCGCCTCTCCTACATCCATTCTCGAGTTTTCTCGTCTGATGTTGAAGCACGTGAAATCTCGAACTCTGAGGCTACTTCAAAAGCCTCTATATAGATCTTGTGATTGTTGGTGTTAACCTGGCGGTGGCGTGTAAGTGTGTGGTATAACCCTTATGATGAATTTCTATAGTTAATAGCGACATGACACTTCACATTGCTTTCTGGTTCCATGCGACTCCTACTTTGTTGAAACAAGTTTGAGCATGTTGTGGTTTGTGGAGCCCCAGCACATCACTCACGTCACATAAGAAGAAAAAGTCAAGGTAGCCATTTTATTGAATTTTTGCGCGAAATTTGCATAAGATGAGTGATCGTACAATTAATAGTGTCGTAAATGAACTGTTATAGGCAGAACGGGACAAGGAGAGAGTACTGATTGTCATGTACTTCATGAGCGGCCAACTGATTCCGAGAGTGGAGATGAAAAGAAACTGTTGTTGTTAGTAATCACGACACATCATCAGTACAGGAAGTACATGAAAACGACGAAGATGAAGCCAGTGATAGTTGATAGCTGGGAAAAGATGGAACATGTAAATGGAGAAAAGAATTTCCAAGATGTAACGTTAGAACAAGGTCGCACAATATTATTACCCATCTTCCAGGCTTCGTTGATGATACTAACAATGTGTTACACCATTAGAGTGTTTCAGTCTCTTTATACTATTGAACAATTTGCATATAAGCGCACGGAGTATCAGAGAGAGGTATTCAAAAGTAAACGTCTAGAACCCATAACTAAGCGAGAAAAGATGAAAGTGGGCGCCTGTCTTTAGCATGAATCTAGAATGCAAGTAGATTCAATTTGGAAGACCTTTGGGATCTGATGCAACTGGGATTAAGATTTTTGGGGCTACTATGTCCCTCCAAAGATTCAGATTACTCTTGTGCTATCCTAGTTTTGACGATCACGATAATCGACTAACTAGGAGATAAGTAGAAACATTGGCTCCAGTTAGAGACGTTCTGGAATGTTTTGTGAGTAACTGTAAGACACTCTTTTCTGTATATACATGTCGTGTGACGACGGCCTGCCGGCCGGAGTGGCCGTGCGGTTCTGGGCGCTACAGTCTAGAGCCGAGCGACCGCTACGGTCGCAGGTTCGAATGCTGCCTCGGGCATGGTTGAGTGTGATGTCCTTAGGTTAGTTAGGTTTAATTAGTTCAAAGTGCTAGGCGACTGATGACCTCAGAAATTAAGTCGCATAGTGCTCAGAGCCATTTGAACCATTTGACGACGGCCCCCGTCGGGTAGACCGTTCGCCTGGTGCAAGTCTTTCGAGTTGATGCCACTTCGGCGACTTGCTCGTCGATAGGGATGAAGTGATAATGATTAGTACAACACAACACCAAGTCCCTGAGCGGAGAAAATCTCCGACCGAGCCGGGAATCGAACCCGGGCCCTTAGGACTGACAGTGTGCCGCGCTGACCACTCAGCTACCGCGTCCGGACACTCTTGTCTGTCAATGAATATTTTACATAAGATGACAAATTAGAAGGTATGACTTAGTATTTGTAACTGTTAAGTCACTAATAACAAATAACATTTCATTTTTATGTTACAATATTCAAAATATGTGTAAAAAAAAAAGAAACTGGATGGGATGTACTACATCCCACACACCTCTAGCGTTAAAATTCCAGGCCGCACCACTGATAGGTTAAAGGTGTCTTGGGTCGTCGGTCCTCTAATTTACAGGCTACGTCGTCAATTATTTTTTGAATGTATTCCGATCTGTCTTACACAGTTTTTATCATATGTACCTCTCTCTATTACAATGTCCCATCATCCTGGCTCTACGTCTTGTCAATATTTTCCATCTACACTGGTGTCCAAAATTAAAGCAACAAATCGCCATTTTCTTGTCCTGTGTCTAATTCACTTTAAAATCATACAAACTGTCAACAGATGCCCATACGATCGTGTTCTGCAGGGAAGATGGCATTTCGGTCAACGGAAAACCACGACAACGATGACGTCAGGGTACGGAGTAGTATTTTCCCCGTAGCCTCCCGTCCAGTATCGCCGTGTACCACAATCACAAACATTGCAGTATGGCACAGGAAGACGCCTACCAGACTCTCTGCGGTGGATGGTCATATGAAGAATGGAAGCAGAACAGTCGTAAACTCATGTAGTCCCATGGCTTAACGTGAATCACTCTGTTGTTTCTCGAATGTGGCGACAGTTTACAGGGACCGAAACGGTATGACGAAGACCAGGTCAGGGCCGACCACGTGTGACATCACAAAGAGAGGACTGCTATTTGGCTGTTAGGGCACGACGGTAGCGCCTTAGTACTGCGCAGCAACTGGCACCTCTACTCGCAGCGTCCACTTGACGTGTATCGAGGCGAACGGTGTAGAGAAGGCTTCGACAGAGTGGCCTTTACTGTCGGAGACCTGCTGTATCTGTGCCTCTGTTGCGTCTTCAAAGAAGGAAACGTCTGGAGTAGTCAACATGCCAGCTGGACAGTCTAACAGTGGGCCAACGTTCTTTTCACTGATGCGTTCCAATTTGGTCTGGCGGGTGGCTCTAGAGGGATTCGCATCAGAAGGGAATGTGGAACACTATTTCGAGAGCCGAACATTGTGGAAAGAGACCGATGTCGAGGAGGATCGCTAATGGTGTGAAAAGGGATTATGTTGATCGCTCGAACATCTCTCCATGAAATTGTACGGATGAGTCAGAAAGGTTTAACTGCTGTCAGGTATCGTGATGAGGTCTTGGGACCTCATGTACGGTTGTTGCGAGACGTGTGCCTGCAGAATTCCTACTGATGGATAATAATGCTCGAGTGGCTGGTGATTTCTTGGAAAAATAAGATACCGCATTCTTGGCGTGGCCTGCACGCTCTCCTGACTTGAATCCCATAGAGCATGTCTAGGATGCACTAGGATGCACTAGGGAGCAACCACCAACCACTCTATATGACTTTCGAGCAGCTCAGGAGGATGAATGGGCGTTGTTGCCTCAATGTGACATTGATGACGTTGTTCACAGCATGCTGCGTCGTTGACAGGCCTGTATTGCTACCAGAGAAGGTCAGACTCCATAGTGAGCACATTAATCAGTTATCGGAATGTGTGTGCAAATCTTTTAAGTTGGAAAAAACGAAGAACATTTTCGTGTACTGTTATGGACGTTGCAGTTTATCGCTTCTTTATAGTGTTTTGTGGCAAAATAAACGCAGCCTTGCAAAATTTCCGTTTGTTGCTTCAATTGTGGACACAGTGTATTTACATACTTGCTGATTCTGTGGAGTAACTCCATATTTCTTATCTTATCAGTCAATCTAATTTCAGCATCCCGCTATAGCACTCCGACCAAATGCTCCAATTCTCTTCCTTCCACTTTTCCCCACAGTCCATGAATCACTTCCATACACAGCTGTGCTTCAAACATGTATTCTGCGAAATATCTTCTTCAGATTAAGTTCAATAATTGATACTAGTAGATTTTTGTTTAGCCAAGAACATCCTATTTGCCTGCACTAGTCCATTTCTTAAGTCCTTCTTTGTTCGTCAAATATGTACTTCCTAGGTAGCGTAATTCGTTAATTTTATCTGCTGTCATTAAGTTTACCGCTAATCTCATTTGAGCTATTTATCATTACTTTCGTCTTTCTTCGATTTGATTTCAATCCATACTGTGTGCTTATTAGACTGTTAATTCTGTTCCACAGTTCATGCAATTCTTCTTCATTTTATCATCGAAGCATATGACATATATCCCTTCAGTCTGAATTTTAATCACACTCCCGAAACCTTTCTTCTCTCCTTCATTTCTTCCCCAGCGCATATGCTGAACAGTAGAGGTGAAAGGCTGCACCAGTATCTTACAACCTTTTGAACCTGACAACATCGTTCTTGGTTTTCCCTCCATATTAGTCTTTCTTGTTTCTAAGGCCAAGCCCCTGTTTCTCCTATAGCTTCTACCTAATTTTCTGAGATTTTAGAACATCTTGAACCATTTTATATTGTCAAACGCCTTTTTTAATAAGAAAAACGCCTGTCGATGTGTCCATTATCAAGCGCAATATAAGAACATACTCTCTGGTGCCTTTACATTACCTAAAGCCAGACTTCCGTCATACAAGAGATCATCATTTTTTTTCATTAGGGGGGTAGTTTCTCATTAAAATGTATCTCCTAAAATGTTTTTAATTCATTAAGTACTGTGCACTTCGAGAAACTTCTTCTTCTTCAGGTGCTGAACTGACAAAACTCATGGGATGCCTCTTCATATCGTGCCGGATCTCCTTTTTTCCATACACTGCAGCACCTCAACGTGGCACGGACTCACCAACTCGCTGAAAGTCCCCTGCAGAAACGTTGTGTCATGCTGCATCAATAGCCGTCCGTAACTGCGAAAGTGTTGTTGGTGCAGGATTTTGTGCACAAACTGACCTGTCGATTATGTCCTATAAATATTCGGTGGGATTGGTTCAAATGGCTCTGAGCACTATGGGACTTAACTTCAGCGGTCAACAGTCCCCTAGAACTTAGAACTACTTCAACCTAACTAACCTAAGGACATCACACACATCCAGGCCCGAGGCAGGATTCGAACCTGCGACCGTAGCGGTCGCGCGGTTCCAGACTGTAGCACCTAGAACCGCTCGGCCACACGTCCGGCTTCAATGGGATTCATTCCGGTGATTTGGGTGGCCAAGTCATTCTCTAGAATAGTCCAGAATGTACTCCAAACCATTCGCTTACAACTGCGGTTCGATGACATGGCGCATTGTCATCCATATAAATTCCATCGTTGTTTGGGAACATAAAGTCCATGAATGGCTTCAAATGGTCTTCAGGTAGCCGAGCATAACCACTTACAGTCAATGATCGGTTCTGTTCGACCAGAGGAACACTTTCATTCCATGTAAAAACAGTCCGCACCGTTCTGGAGCCATCACCAGCATGCACAGTGCCTTGTCGACAACTTGGGTCCATGGCATCGTGGGGTCTGCGTGGGTCTTACCAAATGAAGGCGGCACTCGTCTGACCAGCAGACTGACGTCAAATTTCGCCGCACTGTCCTAATGGATGCGTTCGTCGTACGTCCCATAGTGATTTTCGGGGCTGTTTCAGGCAGTGTTGCTTCTCTGTTAACACCTGATCAATCTACGAAAACGTATCTGCCCTCCGGTGTTAAGCGAAGGCCGTCGGCCACTGCGTTGTCCTTGGTGAGAGGTAATGCTTGAAATTCGGTATTCTCGGCACACTCTTGACACTGTGGATCTCGGAATATTGACTTCCCTAACGATTTCCGAAATGGATTGTGCCATGTGTCTAGCTCCAGCTACCATTCCTTTTCAATGTCTTAATTTCCATCGTGTGGCCATAATCATACGGACACCTTTTCACTTGAGTACAAATGACAGCTCCGCCAATGCGCTGCCCTTTTATATCTTGTGTACGTGATACTACCGTCATCTGTATATGTGCATATCGCTTTCCACCTCATTGCACACAATATGTATCATAATTAGCAGTGAAAACTAACACTTCCGTTAATACACGACAGTGGAAGCAAAATCCTTCCCGTAACGATATGTCGGAACGAGATGTTTGCAAGGTAAGTGTGAATGTGTGATTACAAGTTGCCAGTGATTTCAGTTTGAAATATTTCCTTATTTGGTTTAAATATTTCGACAGCAAAACTCCGGTATTAAGTCCCCATCCAGTTGGTTTCAAATTGCAGCAGTGGTGCAGGGTTGGGTAATATGGCACATGCATGATGAGAGGTCGGCAGATTTTGTTGCTGTTTCATTTCAAATCTATACACATTAAGTAGGACAACATCCGATTCTCAAGTAAGTGATGACTCATAACAACAAATTTATTTTTAGTTATTCGTCAAGCGGTTCTTTTGAGGAGGCATAAATCCTAGAACCTAGAACGTTTCATCGGTGACAGTTTCGCTTTTAGGGTACTTCCTGTATGTGATGTCTATGTGTGTGTTTTATTCCCTGGCGAGGTGTTAAGTTTTACGCTTTCCTTGCTTCTCTTTTCACAGTACGCCGAAAAACACATATCACCGAAACAACGAGGTGCATTCGATAAGTAATGCAACACATTTTTTTCCGCCAGTTTCAGTTGAAAAATGCAGACTTCTGGGACATCGAGGATCATTCCCGCTTCAGCTCCTATAGCTTCGTGAAGTTCTGATAGGTGGCGGAGCTATACGTGGCTTTCAAATAGGGTTCTGTAACGGAGATGCGTTCCAAGCGTGGACCTGCTGTTGAGTTTATTTTGACAAAAAACCAGAACATCGCAGAAATTTGTAGCCGCTTGAAGAATGTTCACGGAGACCTGGCAGTGAACAAAACCACGGTGAGCCGTTGGACGAGAGGACCAGGCATTTGTAATAATCGCAACAAGGTCACGCAAAGTTGGTCGATCTCCCATGTGCCGACCGGCCACACACAGCTGTGATTCCTGCAGTGCTGAAACGTGCGGACACACTCTTTCGAGGTGAGGGACGGATCACACCTCGCTGCACGAATGGACGTCTCTGTTGGTAGTGGTGATGCAGTCGTCGTCCAGTTGGCGTTCCTCACCATCTAACAGGAGCAATAAAGGGCAACAAAGTACCATCGTGACAATTTTTTTATCGAACTTCGTCACAGGTGATGAAACATGGGTTCGACACTTCTAACCTAAAACCAAGGGCAGTCCATTGAGTGGCGTCACGCCATCCCTCCTCCGAAGAAAAAGTGCAAAGCAGTACTCTCACTCAGTAAATTCATGGCGACAGTCTTCTGGGTCTCTGAAGGGGTTATTCTCTTTGATGTCCTCCCTCATGGAGCAACGATCAGCTCTGAAGTGCTACCCTCAGGAAACTGAGGAAATGGCTTCAGCGTATTCATCGCCACAAAAATACCGACGAATTTACCTTTCTACATGGCAACACGAAGACTTATAACAATCTGCACACCCTACAGAAGGTCACATCGCTTCAGTGGAATGTTCTTTCTCATCCATCCTACAGCCCATATCACACCTTCAGACTCCCATCTATGGGCCCAATGAAGGATACACTCCACGTGAAGAAATACTTGAGGGAATGAGGAGATTATTGATGAAGTAAGACGTTGGCTCCGACGTCGACCAGTCGTGTGGTACCATTCAGGCCATCTTAGTCAGGTGACGTAAGACCATCGCATTGAACGGAGGGTATGTTGAAAAATAAGGCTTTGTAGCCAAAGAAGGGGGTGATAATAGGATGTACTATACTAGAATTCTCAATAAAACCAACTTGCTTTCAGAAAAAAATGTGTTGCAGTACCTACTGAAGGCCCCTCGTATGTATGCTACTAATCTGCTGTAGTATCAACTTATTGCGTGACAGGTGTTTGGCGTCGCAGCAACTCGCTCTGGCAACTCATCGCCACCCAGAATATTACGTTTATAGAAAAAAACTTTGATATGTCACTGGTTATATATTTTCCTGAAATTCTACGTTTTACTTACGCAAATATAAATAAAAAGTCTGAGCTAGTGGTAACATTATTCACGTACCTCAGATGGAACGATGGGAGAATTCTTTTTACACTGTGCTTGAAAAATGTTTGAAAACTTTTCTCAATTACTTTGCAACTGTTCATACAGGATATTATTTCTGATTTTTTTTATTTATACTGTCAAAACATATCTAATTCCCACTATTCAGTTCATTTTGTAATCTTTGTTAACACGATGAAGTATCTCAAGATTTTCAAGTTTTATGTTAATTGAAAGAACTGTATTGTTTATGTACGCGGATTTGGTGTGTTTTATGGATGCATTTATGTGTTCCGTGCGTCTGTTTCCGAACTGTCCGCTAGATTGCTCTATATATGACAGGGAACATGTCATAGATGTTATTTTAATATTTATCTGATTAGATGTATGGGTCTTGTGGATGATGAGATATATGTATTAACTGCTACAGTCTTTTCTTGGATATAGAAAGAGATATTCTGGTTTTGTGTGTCGGTAAATTTCGAATAAAACAATAAAATAATAAAAACATAAAAACTGAAATAAATACTGTTATCATCATAATCCACATGAAGTCTTCGGCTAGATAAAGACAAATTCTACGCATTTCAATGCATTGCAGCCTTCAGATATCGGATCCATGGTGCTCCTACATGTCTTGTAATGTCATCTACTCTCCTTCCAATAGCTCGTAGTCTCAATCTGTTTTTCTCTCTTGCAATCCGAAATAGCTTTCTTGGTTCGTTTGTTACGACTCCTACTATTTCGTGATACACCACGTTTAGGAAGTAGAGTGAGCATCACAGACGTGTAAATCCACGTAAGGCAAAACATTATTCACAAGTATGTTTAATACCGTTTAGTTTCTAGGAACACTTTGAGTGGAATCGAAGGACGCAGTCTTCTATCTTACATAAAACTAGATATCTATGGAAAGAAAAATTATATTTTCTTTGCCTAGCATTCGTTATTTAATTAGACGTAAGACGCCGATAACATACTTCCAAAAATATCAGTTGAATTGACTTTCACTCGTCGTAAATCAGTAAAACTGTATAAACCACTTACTATTCCATTTCATATAATTTTTAGTCACTCAATGTACAATTCAACGCACCTTTCTGGTCAACGCAAAGAATACGTTACGTACTTCCACAAAATGTTTGAGCTGTCATAAATAGGAATCTCTTGGTGCAATGAGAATTCCGAACTGTCACTATATTCAGCACACAGATCAGCATTCGTAGTAACGAACTTCTAATTCGACTTCGAAATGCAGTTGTTTGCAGTAGGCAGCATTTGAGAAAATGCCTTGGATAGGAACCGTAAGAAAAAAAATCACTTAAATAAGGCTCAAATTTATTTAAAGAAATATAATCTTTCAGGTACGGCATGAGATTAGAAATGTTCTCTGAATAGCTTCACTTTCGGAAAATTGAGAAAGTCAAACCTTGTGGTAAATTACACATCCTCTGACATCCTTCATGCACTGAAACTTTTATCTAAAGGACTGTTCCATTTGAACAACAAAAATAGAGGTTATTTGTGCCAAACATATATGCATTTACAAGATCGGCACGAAATAATAAAAATGAATTTTAAATAAATAATTGTGAATGGGTATTTAACTCATTTACATTTAAAGACAGAGTGCACAAAATCCATTTTCAAAAGATTCTCCTCGTACGTAAACAAATATAATAATTACTGCATTGTTATGAAATTTCGCTCACACTAATATTTCATAAAATGGGTATGAGCATAACACATTACCTCTTCAAAACCAGTCCGGGGAAGAAGAAAGACTGAAGTGAAATTAAGCTTCCTCATTTACACACAAAATAATTCTTAAGGTTAACTATAATGGTTGCTTTCGTCTTAAAAAAAACAATATATATTCGATAAATTATTTACTTTTATTTTTATTGTTCTTCTTAGACAAGTATGCGTTTTCAACGTGCATTTATTACATAGTAGGTGCGTCTCTTGACAAGTCTTTTTGATGATTCAACCTAGTGGCTTTGAGGCTTCTCTCATATCGCATACCAAGAACGCTTCACAGAAATGGCGTATTTCCTTGTAATTCATATAGATTATAGTACCGAGAAAAAGGAAGCTAAAGCGTAAGTATTTTTTCTTATAAAACGTTATGATATTGCCAAAAGAAGTAAAAAACATTGTCGTTAGGTATCAATTCAAATGTCTTCTCCAGAAATCGAAACAAGAACCAAATGGCAATGTAATGAACCACACAAAATAAATAAATACGCAAGTCAGTGAAAGTAAAGAAAAGGCAAAGGAAAATGTGAAAAAGTTCTGAAACTAGGTTAAATTTCTGCTTGAATCCACAGCGGTTCATTGTACGTTTTCGACCATTCGCCTGATTACGTATTCTATCACAACCATTTAATTTTCATTCCATCTGTAATTATTTCTTCCACTGTAGTTTTCTTTGACCCTTTAGTTTATTTTATGTTTTCCTCTAGCAATTTTCGATGAAAATCTCTCCATTGCAACCCTTAATTTTCTAACTGACTGAATATTAACGTGCTTCAAGCTGGAAAGGTCAAGAATGCATTAGCAATTACTTAAAATTATTAACTAAGTCTGTTTCTGGAAGGTGCATAGCTCCACTTGAAGGGCAGTAACAATGATCGTGGGCCCTTTTTTTCACAAATCCTTTGCGTTATAAATGAGTCTGGAAGGTCGAAAAGGGGGTAAATGGATTCACGATGAGCTCAGGCATCACTTTCGTGGTTTCGTCAATACTGTATCCATACACACCGTTTCGTTCTATGCAAATCGGAACCGTGTACTACTGTCTCTCGCAACAGCTCGTAAACCATTCTAATTTAATGCGGTAAACAAGAAAAAGGGATGAATGTTTCACTACTGTGCATCATCCTTCGAATGATTTGTATTAATACCGTGTTAATCACTGGTTGCAGCTTGCAGTACTCATTCTAATCTGCTACAAGTGACACCATTCGAACATTATGTTTTAACTGGAAAGTATGTGACGCCTCTCCACAGGGCGCTGTCGTTGGAGGTGAGTGGAAGAGCGTGGTACGATCCTGACCCAACAGTCTGATATCGTCGATGTTGTGCTTGCATTCGTGCCGAATATGTTTTTTCGGCAGATTATCGCTCTCACAGTGCCTGCTACTGACCCAACCAATTCTCCTGGAAAACTCATTAATAAAGCGCGCGGTCGTTGATCACCGATTTTCGTTATGGAAAACACGCTGTTAGTGTGCTACGAGTAACTGCTTTGGAGCCATGTAGAGCCTAAGTAAAGCGAGACAGACAGTCGCCGGTGAGAAGGCTGTTAACTATGCATGGAATACGTTACGCACATCACACAAATATTTAACCGCAAACAGCTGCTGATCACCTGTCCAGCGTTGGTGCTATAATCGTTTCCTTCGGGTAGTTACGCAGGTGTCAGTTTTTTTTCCTTCGATTTTTTCTATGGTTTTGATGTGCAGGGACAGTTGAACTTTCTCTCAACTAAGTGAAATTTGAAATAACACCCGTTCCTTCAGTATTTGTTTTAATCACGTTCCGAAATCCCTCTGCTGAGGGCGTATGACAACACGTCCATAGGTGACATCTCAGTTGCAAGGAGAAAGATATCAGCTTACATAGGTAGACATGACACAATGACAGTTACCTTAAGTTTTTACATTTTATACAGTTTTATGTTTTGTCTTGTATTGTATGAAGTTAGTATCGTCTTATTACAACCAAATTAATCAATCTGGTTTACGTTTTAGTGAAGATGAATGTCTTAGACAGTACTGATAACCAAACAACCGAGGAGTTAAACGGTACCGTCAAATTTTAAATTGCTATGTATTTAAACAATTTATTGACATTTTAGCCCGTGTAATAAATATCCCGGTAACTCAGTTGTACGTTATTTAGAACCACCATTCTATTGTCCGACCCTGGTAGCTGAGTGATGCCGGCACGGTAGCTCAGCGTGTTCAGTCAGAGAGCTGCGTGCTCTCTGTAATAAATAAAACTGAGTCAAGGAATCAACGAAAACCTTGCATGGGTGTCTTGTGAAGTCCGCCCAGACCAAACACAATGAACTATACAGAACAAAAAAAGAAGTGGTCAGCACGACGGAGTGTCATGCCTAGCGGCCCGTGTTCGATTCCCGGCTGGGTCGGAGATTTTCTCCGCTCAGGGACTGGGAGTTATGATGCCCATGTTATCATCATTTCATCCCCATCGACACGCAAGTCGCCGAAGTGGCGTCAACTCGAAAGACTTGCACCAGGCGAACGGTCTATCCGACGGGAGGCCCCAGCCACACGACATTTTACCATTCTATTTAAATGATATTGCCAAATTTTCGACGTAATTTCATTCAGATCTCTGAAATTAATATATTTGTCAGTTTTAAAAACACGGGCTATCGGATGCCGATGGTACCAACGGTGCTGCAGTTTTGGTAACATGGAACGAATACAGGGATCGAACAAAAATGGGGCAGCACCAGTAACACATCGTATTACCGTGCCTAATAGGGTGTAGGAAACCAGCTGCATTCAAAACAGCTCCCAAATATCTCGGAATGGATAAATACACTTCTATACGCTTTTCAAGGGCATTTTCTACCATTCTGGCTGCAAAATGGTGGCGAGTTCAGGTAAATAATGTTGATGTGGATAACGACTGCGTACCGTTCTCTCCAAAGAAGACCACAAGGGCTCAATAATATTGAGGCCACATAGACATTTTGAGTAACTTGAAGGTGGAGGGTTTAGAAAGGAAAGGAAACGACAGGAATTAATGATAGATGCATCGTGACTTTATGCGGAATCAGCGACGACGAGTGAAATGCGTGCCGGGGCAGTTACATTAACCCCTGTTCTACCGAGACACATTGTTTATCGCAAATATGTGAACTATCTCGGCACGGTCTTCGGCTGCCCCCCACTCACACCTAGCTCCACCTACCCTCAGTCCTTTTCCATGTCCTCCACACGCGCTAATTTTAGACCTGCTCTGGAGGTCGAACGTAAATGAGCATCATCTCTGAAGGCTGTGAATTCATTGCTCATGGAATCGAATCAATTATATGAATGTTTGGTGTCTATTCCTTCTTCTTCATACATGTCACTACGCACCACGGAATCATATAATACAGTGACTGGTCCCTCGCCAGATACACGAATGGAATACAGCAGAAAATAGCTAATACTGGTGACAAGTATTCTCTAGCGTGCACTGTGCAGTGGTTGAGCGGAGTGTGATCGAGGCGCCTTTGCCGCCGCGCGGCAGCAGACCCAGAGTTCGGTCGCTGCCTCCTCCTTGCGGCTGTCCAGTCACCGTGCTGTGCAGACACTCTTCCCTTCGGCCAGCCGTCTGCGGCAGTCCGTGGCCGCATTAATTACCCAGCATAGTTTCTGGCGGCCGGTCTGGCAGCTGTCGACGGCGCCTCCTCTGGACTCAGCCTTTCAGCAGCCCAGAAGCCCCGACAGCAGCCTTAGACCTGTCAGCCGGGGCCTGCTCCACCACTGCCGTCAGTCCGTCCGAGGCCCCACTACTTGGCCAACATTAATTACAGCTGCGACGTCTCTCGCAGCTAATCGTTCGTCTCCGTCTGCAGACCCGTCAAGCAATGAGCTCTGCTCTTGACTTAGAGTTTCCATAAATGTTCCCTGTCTAGATAGCATAAATTGTCTTTATTAATTACGTGTTTTGACATAACCATTTTCAGACACTAATAGAACACACCAAGTGGATCACGGTTTCAGAGCCTAGAATCTTCCATATATGAGGTGAACCAACAGAAAAATAGAATCTTGCACCAGAACTTAAATTATCAAGTTGTAAGAAATGTGTAGTATTGGACATAAACTGTGAAGTCACAGTAATGTGACCATTTGTCTAAAGCCTTAGTAACCGGCTTTTCCAGTGCGAACTCTAGTACAGCGCGCTACGGAATTTGAATCCCCGCCAGACGTCATGGACGTCGAAGACCCCTAGAGGTCTCTGCATCATCGCGCCATGAGCTGTGGTGGCGCGCGCCTCCTGGCCCGCACTTAGAGTGAGTGCGCCACAGTGGAACACGTCGCTGCAGCGGCCAATAGCGGCGTCCACGATAGAGTACTTAAGCGCCTGCCTCTCGCTTAGCCTGTTCTCCTCCACCTCACTCATCTCCTTTCCGAACAGCTTAATTCCCGTCGCTCCGCAATCTTCCTCTCCCTAGACCTCGAACGTGCATATGACCGCGTATGGCATTCCGGTCTCCTCTTCAAGCTCCAAACCTTCGCCCTTCCCATTAACTACGTCCGTCTGATCGGCTCCTTTCTCTCCCGCCGTCCTTCCTATGTCACCATCCAAAACTCAGATTCCTACACCTTTTTCCCCTCCGCCGGTGTGCCCCAAGACTCCGTCCTCTCCCTCCTTCTGTACCTTTTGTACACGGCGGACATGCAGCCGCCGTCAGCCTCCGTCCACCTTCTCCAGTTTGCCGATGACACCGCCTTCCTTGCCCTTGCCCCCACCCTACAGCGCTCTCAACAACTTCTCCAATCCCATCTTGACCGGTTCACCGGTTGGTGCAACCAGTGGTTGCTCAAGGTCAATCCCTCCAAAACCCAGGCGATCATTGTAGGCAAAACCACCCCTTCCTTCCGCCTCCTTGATTTCTATATCACCATCTATGGCCGTCCTATCGCCCTCACTCCCACCCTTAAGTACCTTGGCGTCACCCTCGACCGTCGCCTCTCCTGGTCTCCCCACCTCCGGACAATCCAAGCCAAGGCACGCTCCCGACTCAGTCTCCTAAAGCTCCTCTCTGGCCGTATGTGGGGTCTGGACCCCTCCACCATCCTCCACACCTATAAATCCCTCATCCGCCCTATCCTTTGTTATGCCCATCCGGCTTGGATCTCCGCCCCCCCCCCTACCTTTTATAAATCCCTCCAAATCCTTGAACGTCATGCTCTCCGCCTCGCCTATCGCATCCGTCTCCCCTCCCCCACGCGGATCCTGTACAATCTCATCCCCTTCCCCCACCTCCTCCTTTTCCTTGAAAGGATACGGATCCTGTACACCTCCTGCAAACTCGATCCTCCTCACCCGCTCGTCTCCCCGATCCTCTCCCACCCCCGCCCGCTGCCCGGTCTCCATCTCTCCACCCTCCTTACCCTCTCCCAAGGTGGCTTCCGCCAGCTCCCCCTCCCTGATGATGTCCTCCTCCCATGCATCTACCCCTCCTATCAACTTTGATCCTCCCCCCCACCTCCTGTGTCCTTTCCCTTAGGCACCCTCCCTCCCTCCCTTCCCTTCCCTTCTCTTTCCTTTCCCCCTCCCTCCTCCCCTCTCCCCTGGGCTTCCCCTCCCCCTTCCTCCCTCCCCCCCTCTCCTTTGCCCATGGCATCTCTGCTCTCCCCTCTCCCATTCCCCTTCCCCTTCCTCCTCCACCACCTCCTCTCTTGGCAGGTCCCCGGACTCGTCCACGCTCAGTGAACATTCACGCGCCGGAGATCATCGCCGTCAGTCTTTCGTGTGTGTGCCTTCGTTTGTGTGTAGTGTTGTTCGCCGTCACACCACCACCGTTCACGTGCCGTCGCCATCATCCATGTTACGTGCACCGTGTTGCCTCGTGTTAGTGATGTTTCTCGTCCAGCGTGAACGGCTCCATGTTTTTTCGATTTTTAGTGTCTACATTTTTTTGCCCACCGTTTTTACTGTCTACTCTGTGCCACCTTTATGTACTACTTGCTGTCAAACTCAACGCTGAAGAGCGGTGTATTGTGCTGCTGACAGCCCGCCTTTGTATAAAGTGTTTAAAATCACAATAAAGAAAAAAAAAAAAAAGCTTAGCCTGCTAGTCTAACCCTGTGTACGTCTCAGGACATATCGCCTCGCCTTAGACAGCGTATTTACTTTTGTGTTTTGTTTACGAGTGGACGTGGTTGTCTAGTTAAGTTTTCTTGGCTCTGTTGTTTTGTACTTGTTGTTGTCGTAAGGTCCTTCGTTGGTCGTGTCCGTCCTCTCCTGTTGTGTTGTTCGTGGGCCGCTCCGTGGGTCCCGCCCCGTTTTCTGTCACTTCAACCCCGCGACTGTTTTAAATCCCTCATTCGCCCTATCCTTTGCTATGCCCACCCTGCCTGGATCTCCGCTCCCCCTACCTTTTACAAATCCCTTCAGATCCTAGAACGCCATGCTCTTCGCCTCGCCTATCGCATCCGTCTCCCCTCCCCCACGCGCATCCTGTATGACCTCATTCCGTTCCCCCACCTTCTCCTTTTCCTTGAACGGATACAGATTCTCTACACTTCCCGTAAACTCGATCCTCCTCACCCGCTGGTCTCTTCCATCCTCTCCCGCCCCTGTCCGCTGCCGCACCTGTATTTCCACGTCCCACCTGCTCTCCATCTCTCCACTCTCCACACCCTCTTCCAAGGTGGCTTCCGCCAGCTCCCCCTCCCTGATGATGCTCTCCTACCAACTTTGATCCTCCCTCCCTCTTCCTGTGTTTGTTCCTTTGGGCACCCTCTCTCCCTCCTCTTCCCATTCCCTCCCTCTTCCCTTTCTCCTCACTCCTCCCCCGGGCTTCCCCCTACCCCTCCTCCTCCCATCTCCTCCGCCATTGGCACCTTTACTCTCCCCTCTCCCTCCCCCTCACCTCCTCTTTCCCTCTTGGCAGGTCCCCGGACTCGCACACGCTACATGGACATTCGCGCGCCAGAGATCATCGCCATCGGTTTCTCGTGTGTGTGCCATCGTGTTTGTGTTTGTGTTTAGTGTTCGCCGTCACGCTCCTACGTTCACCATGCCGTCGAGGTCGTCAGTGTTTTTGCGCCCTGGCAACGTGTTTCAGTGTGTATTTCCTCAAGCGTGAACGGCTCTGTGTTTTTTGTATTCTGCGTCTACTGTTTTTTGCCCATCAATATGTTCAGTCTATTGTGTCTTCTTTATGTTTTCTCATTGTCCACTCTGAGGCTGAAGAGCAGCGTAGGATGCTGCTGCCAGCCTACCTGATGTACAGGTATTAAAATAACAATAAAGGAAAAAAAATCGCGACTGGTGACTGTGCCGGTCGCCGTTACAACATGGACCACTGCAAGACGCGCAGGAAAAGAGTACCGACAGGGTGGGGGAGCTACGTCGTCTCCAGTGCTGTGAATAGTGCTAGGTTTGTTAGTTGAGAATCCACAGTGCGGACAGCCTAATCGAGATGATTCCACGGATTTTCGATTAGGTTTAGATCTGGGGAGTTTTGTGACCAGGGGAGCACTGAGAAACATGCACGTAATCTGAGAGCCGTGTGACGCGTTGCATTGTTCTGCTGGTAGATACCATCGGGCATGTAGGTGTGGACATGGCCCTCAAGTATAGATACATATTTTTCTTCATCCATTGTGCCTTCCAGAATGACGAGATCACCCAGGGAATCACACGAAAACGCTACCGAGACCACAACGCTCCCTCTTTCCGACCTGGACCCTTCCGACGATCGCAACATGGCGTTTCTTTCAGACGTTTCATGCCTTACACGGCAATGGTGATCTGTCCAATAGAGCATATAACGTGCTTCATCAGGAAAGGCCACCAGTTACCATTCAGTGGGCGTCTAGTTGTAGTATTGGCGTGCAAATTCTGGCGTTTGTCGCTGATGAACAGGAGTTAGTGTGGATCATCAATCATGCGCATGCTGCAGAGGCCCATATGCATCAACGTCCACCAGTTGCTGAGGAGACATAGATGGTAGCCCATTGCTTCAACTGGGTGGTTAGCTGCTCAACAGTTGCATGTCTATTCGCTCGTACACATTTCTGCAGCCATAGTTCACCCCTGTAGCACAATTGCCCCTGCACCAGGTTTTGATAGCGCCATTTCGCCATGCACGTTGTATTTTCACCACGGCGGCACATGAACAGTTCACAGACTTAGACGTTGCGTTAATACTTTCACCCTTGATCCGAAAGCCAACGATCATGAGCTTTTATAAATCAGATAAACCGCTCTGTTTCAAGAATTACGAGAATGACTGGACTGTTTTCCGCGTCCCCAAGACACACTTTATATGCCTTTCACTATTAAAGCTGCGACCTGCCGCCTGTGAGTGAATATTGCTCTTTGACGTCGAATGTAGTCGATGATCACATCAATGTGATTGGACAGTGTATTATTTGTTACCGCGTCCACGTCCTATGAGTTCTGTGGATCTCGGAGCCGGTTATTAACATCCAGGATGAGGGGGCTTAGTTCTGCCTGGAAATGATGAGTCAGTCTTCCTGTAATTCTCCTAATTACTCTGTAATCGGCCGTACTTTTCTGACCTACGGTGAGTGTTTTTCCCTCAATAGCAGGTTGTTTCCAGCACCTTTTCAAAAATCCTGGCACGACAGACTTCTTTTTGGAGAAGTTCTAGTAGAGGCTGCAGTGAATCTCTACTCTTCACACGTCACAAGGTGAAGTGAAAAGCCTGGACGTAGGAGCATGGGCACTGGACACTCAAAGCGTGAGAAGAGGCTGCAATACACTATGCACGTAAAGTGTACACCTCTGGAGCAGCAGCCCCAAGCGAACGTGTTTGGAAATGCGGTCTGGAGCAAGTAGCCCAACTAAAGAGTACACGCAGGATATTCATACTGCGAAGAATCGAAGGAGAGCGTAAAGTCGTCGTTTATTCATACGAAAAATTTCTGAGATGTCAATGCTCTTATTGGTTACGTAACTGGCTGAGTACCTGGCGTTGCCAGGGCATGTATTTATTTCAGTTCTAATAATCCACCTCCTCCACACCCCTCTCTCTGTCCATTCCTCCTATTCCTCTCTGTCCAACTACTACTCCCTGCTCTTGATCTATCTCCTCCTCTCCCTCTCTCTGTCCACCTCCTCTTTCCTTTCTACATCCATCTTCTCATCTTTCCTCTCCATATTCATGTTCTCCTCCACCCTCTCTCTGCCATCTCCTCCTCCCCTTTCTCTGAGTCGTAAAATGATATAATTTTCTAGCTATATTCAGCGGTATGTGTGGGTACTGTCTGCTGAATATGTAGCGAATAGAGTAAGAAGTAAAGAATTAATATATTAAAGCATTATGCTTCATGCTGCACTTTTACTGCATCAACAACGAAAATGTTGTAAGCTATGAACGTTTTTTCCTTTCATAATTTTGTGGCGCTTGTAAGCGAGAAAATTTTCATAAAGGTTTGAAATTATTTGTCAAGTGTGATGCAATTCGCTAAGTGCTCTCGTTCTCAAACACTGGATATCGCGCATAGTATTTATGCATTATGCAACGTGTACATTATGCAACAAATAGAGTGGAGGCAGGAATTAAACAGAATGAAACTGCATAAGCATTACATTCCTTTCTTTGAATCATATCACGTAGCACATATCAACTAATAAAACCATTTCGACAGATATCATAAGTGCAAAAGTTAAAGAGTAAACAGCTTTTTCAAACAGTAAATATTTACCCCTAATTCCCGTATCGTTTCCCAATCGGTATGTATCTTCTGCTGCGTACTTTCTATTCCTTATGCTTCAACAACTCGTTACCAAATTTAGTCTAAGTCGGTTCAGCGGGTTAGTAATAAGAAATATAAACGTCTTGCATTGTGATGGTTTTTTTTCTATTTGTTTAAAGTTGTTGTGGTGGTGTGTACGTGTTATTGCAAAACGTATGAAAATGTAGCAACAAGAATAACAGGATTATTTAAAAGAAATAAATACTGTCTGATAATTCTTGTTTATGTGCTGCTGAGACCGACTATAATGAATTATTTTCTCATACCTTCTCACTATAAATATATATTGAAATGTTATTTCACTAATTCAGTAAGTTACTTTAAAATGTATGCACCAAATAGTTAACATATCACCCCATACCCTCCTCCCATAACAACGCTGATGTCGTAAATATTTTTTTTAATCACTAATAAATTACTCTGAGAAAAATTAATATTACGCACCAGCCACAAAAATTATTTCATTTACGTGAAGTCTAAGGTTGTTCTACTGAATGTTATTTTCTCTTTTAGAACAGAAAAATAATAAATTCCTATGGGTTCTTGTCCTCGGAGTCCAAATATTTTAATATCGATCGAAAGAATTAACGTCTCATTATTTCTGCAGTTTGAAATTGCCGGTCCATACGCTGACGTTTTGGCGGCGGACACTCTGAAATGGGTATTCTTACCAAGGCAATTTTTCGTAGAAAATCAATAACATCAACCTTTCCCTTTATGCTGGATTAAATGTCAGAATCCTACACCGTTCTGACTGTTCACAATATCAGTATTATTCACCAGTTGCCAATAATTCAGTATCGCCGCACCAGGCGCTAATGGCCGCTTTTCTGTTTGCTGCGGACACAAAACTTAAAACATTCATAGTAGGTTTCCTCGTTATAGATAAAATTCCGTACACTAGAATTCCGTTTAGAAAATTTTATGTTACATTTTAGATTTCTTGCAACACACGCAACACGACTATTTTTTACAATATTTAAAAGAACAGACCTCAGCTTAATCTTTTATTTACACACAATACATATCCAACATATTCTTTCAGTGGTATTCTCAGTTGTTATATCATTATTCTTTGGGGAAAACTGTTTATAAAAATAATAATACATGTTGTTATTGAAATTATTTACATTTCACAATATTTCACTCATTTTCTTTTATCATTTTTCACATATAGCCTTGAAAGTCATTCCTGGAAAAATATTCATCACTTCATAAATCTACAGCACTGTCGCATACACTGATGACACAAAATATTGGCGTTGACATTACAGCGTGATGTGGCAATTTTTCACTCATCAGTGTTTATGATGTCTTGTACCCTGAGCTATGTGTCGTACAATCTTTTTCTTGGTACATTCAGCGGCAGAGGAAGATACTGTCTGTGAAATGTTGCGGATATAGTTAGAAGTGAAGCAGTAAGAAATTTAAACGTCATGCCTGATGCTAAAATGAACGGCGAAAATATTGTAAGTGACAAACCCTTTTCCTTTCATCATTTTGTTCGGTGAGTCAGCAAGAAAAAGTTTCATAAAGGTTTGAAATTATGTGTGAAGTTTGTTGCAGTTTCCTAAATGCTCTCTTATTGAAATAATCGATGAATAAAATCTGTGCACTCATGTGTCGTAGCTTACACTATTTATAGGTGGGGGGGTGGGCGGGGGGGAGGGGGGTTCTTACTCTCAAGGCGATTATTTCCAGAAAGTGATACATGTACCAACGTTGGTTGAAGTCGGTCCATTAGTTTTGGAGGAGATGTGGAACATGTGGAACATACACAGGCGCATACAATCATCCACTTTTATAATATTTGTGGATATATTCTTTTGGGATCGGATCTTGATGAAATAATGTTACCTGGCAAATCTCCCATGAAAATTCATCTAGTATTTTTTGAGACGTTTAGTCAGGCACACAGACAAGAAAATTTTAGTAAAACTTTAAATTACGATATCTTTATCTTCCGTGATCCAAGGTGGATGAAATAAAGCATTTACTTTGCTCGAAACTACACTGAAGTTACGAATGGAAATCCCATAGAAATTTACTTAGCAGTTTCGTAGATCAACTTTGCCAAAGACAAAGAGACAGACAACTGTTTTACAGTTCTGTTATTAGTATACATTGTTGTTTTCTCAAGTAGCAATCACGGAATTGTGTTATTACTGTATTCACATGTAGGCTCAGTTCACAGTTTTGTGTTACGACCTCTCCTTCCACAAACATATTCTTACATAAATTTGCGTTTATACAGCACTTTGAACATAAGGAAGCAGTTATTTTTGTAGATATTAGACAGTTAAGACAAGGGCATGACGACGACGACGAAAAGCCAGAGGACTTGGATTCAATCCTGGTTGGGAAGAAGCAACGAGGGCAGAAACACATGAAGAGTAGAAATGGAAAAGTCTCTAAGTGGGAGATCTCACTTTTGCTAGTATAATCAAAATACTATGTTTCCCTTTTTATACAAAAGTTATTTTTATAAAAAATGGAGAAGATATTCTGATACCACATAATTATGCTGCGCACGTCATCACTGCAAAAAGTAATGGGAGCAATTAGGAAATAATTAATTTATTAGGGACGTTCTAACTGTCATATCAGGAAACTGATTCTAGGCACCACTAAGCAAGCTTTTGTTTCAAATGCCATTAACACAGAGGCACTGCGTGTTATGACAAAAGAAGTACAGAAACACAGCAGTAATATTTTAACTCATAGAACTATAGTCTTTAAATACCATTTCTCATTTGTTTTAAATTTTTCACGAGAGAATAACGATTAAAGTTAAGGAAAAATCTCACCCTTTTTTTTCTCTTGATCTTGCGATCAAATGTTGCGACGTTTACCATAAAACACTCTGTGCTGTTGAGGAAAAAATGCTAACATCGTCGAAAAGTCTTTTTATTCTTGCAGCTAATAAACATGGCTCGCCTTCGAGTTTAAGTACAGCGCGGCATACATCTACTATGGTCGTTCCTATATCAAATACATTGACATTTTTGAGTTCTTCTGTTTTAAAGCAAGATTTTTGATAGCTATTTGAGATGAGTGTTTGATCATACAGCATTTGAAACTCCTTAAATTCAAATAATCAGTTGTCATGCATTGGAATTACATGGAATGGGTTTACGCTCAACAACTTGTGTACATCTTGCGGAACAAACCTCTGGTTGTCCTTTATACCTTCCTATATAGATGCAAAATCCCTGTCACAGCTCAGAAAGCTGCGCCCACCCACCAAAAACGTGTGCGTTGTGGCTTCAAACCATACCGACTAAATGGATGAGACCTCGTTACATGTCACTAGAAAATTCAAAGGAAAACAGTGCTTGGCACTACAAAGACTATGAATCGTCTAGTAATGAATATTTGAAACATTTTCTCCATTATTTGACGCTTGAAACAAGACTAGGGACATTCAACGGAGTACCGAGAACACAACAGCTCTGAAAAGACATTTTGTGAAAAAATGGCACTTACAACGTTTACCATTACCATTACCATTCTTAATTTAATTCCTATTTGTAAAGGACCTAAGTACCAAAGATTGGCAAGAATTTCGGAATTTTGGGAATAGACACGGCATATTTTGACAAGCTGCTGTAAAAACGCAGGAAGGATTTGCCACAAGTGATACAGTGATGTGGGAGACAGTTTCACATAGTTGGAAGTAAGAATTGAATCACATGTTTATATATTAGATGACCGGACTATCGCCGACTATTGGCAGTTCCTTCTCCTTGGCAAGCGGGAATAAAACAAAAGACACAATCAAATGTAACGTGAATTTTCGTGAATTAAGATGCTACGTATACAAATCGAGAATCACACACATAAAATTACAGTCAATAACGCAGAAACAAATGACCGGCGAGGTACGTCATTATGATACATCAGGCCATGAGGATTATGCAGACGCCTTTTCTCGCTATACGCCTGGATTAGGGCGCCGAAGCCCTGTTTGTAGCATTTCAATTCCAAAAGCGAACAATATAAAGGAAGATTTTCGCATCAGCAGTATATAGAAAGGAAAATTTTCCAGGGTTACCGTAAAGGATGACTTTGCACTGAATGGAACAAGATCATATTTCAATGACGAATTATACAGAAACCTACTGTACGATCATTTGCAACAGGTCATTAACTTTCAGCAGCCTGTGAACATTGCACCACCCTATCAGTCTCGGATTTCACTAAAATTTTTTTGAAGAACGCGGGCTTGAACTTGCCTGTGTGACCTCCAAGTCACCTGAAATCAGCTCTTTTGGAAAAATCTGTTGAAAGCCTGTCCTGTAATTAACTTTGAACTGGGAGTTCATATTACATTAATATCCTTTATACCAAATCTGACCTACAGGTAAGTGAACACAATCTGACTGAGGTGATTAAAATTTAGGAGCGGCAAGGACTTTCGCATGGCGCAACTATATAAAAGCGGGGTTAACCAGAGTTTACCAAGCCAAGACCGAAATTTTACTCCTCATTGCAAATATGCATCTGCTAATTGTGTATGAAAATAAATAGTAACTTAAGGAGACAATATGTACAATGATTTTTTTATTTTGCTGCCGTTGTCTTGAGATATTTACTAACCTGGAAAACCCACATATTGTGTAGTAGCGGAATTATCTCGATGAGTCTGTCTCTGCTGGCACACGTCTCGATGTTCCACAGTGACACAGACTTAATTTATAACTGAAACTGCATACAGGGTGTCTCTCCTGTGGGTCGTCAGGTGGATTTTCGGCAGGTATGTGCAATTTCGTTGTTTTAACGCGCAGCTGGATTCAGCCCAAATAAATCCGGCTTCTGACAACACCCAACGTCGACGAAAATCGTCAGTTTGATTCCCATTAGAAACAACAAGATTTGTAAATCAGAATTTGATCGTTATTTCGATACAGTGGTCCCATATTCGTCTAATGCATTATTCGTACCTCTATATATATTAAAAAGAGACACCAAAACTAGAATAACCAACCGTACACCAGCAGGGACAAAGCAGCGCCGCTGCATGGCGGTAGCAGTTACCGCGGGTCATGGCGGTTGCCGCTGGAGTACTGGCTATTTCTCGTCTTTTACTGCTGCTGCACCCATCGATGTAACGAATATCGCACTACAATAATGTAGGACCGTTCTGTCGAACAATTTCATCGTCATTGTTGTTGTTTGTTGTTGTGGTCTTCAGTCCTGAGACTGGTTTGATGCATCTCTCCATGCTACTCTATCCTATGCAAGCCTCTTCATCTCCCAGTACCTACCGCAAACTACATCCTTCTTGATCTCCCTTTAACGATTTTAACCCTCCACGCTGCCCTCCAATACCAAATTGGTGATCCCCTGATGCCTCAGAACATATCCTACCAACCGACCCCTTCTTGTGCCACAAACTCCTTCCCAATTCTATTCAGTACCTCCTCATTAATTATGTGATCTACCCATCTAATCTTCAGCATTCTTCTGTAGCACCACATTTCGAAAGCTTCTATTCTCTTCTTGTCCAAACTATTTATCGTCCATGTTTCACTTCCATACATGGCTACACTCCATACAAATACTTTCAGAAACGTCTTCCTGAGACTTAAATCTATACTCGATGTTAACAAATTTCTCTTCTTCAGAAACGCTTTCCTTGCCATTGACAGTCTACAGTTTATATCTTCTCTATTTCGACCATCGTCAGTTATTTTGCTCCCGAAGTAGCAAAACTCCTGTACTAATTTAAGTGTCTCATTTCCTAATCTAATTCCCTCAGCATCACCCGATTTTATTCGACTACATTCCATTATCCTCGTTTTGCTTTTGTTGATGTTCATCTTATATCCTCCTTTCAGGACACAGTCCATCCCGTTCAACTGCTCTTCCAAGTTCTTTGCTGTCTCTGACAGAATTACAATGTCATCGGCGAACCTCAAGGTTTTTATTTCTTCTCCATGGATTTTAATGTCTACTCCGAATTTTTCATTTGTTTCCTTTACTGCTTGCTCAGTATACAGATTGAATAACATCGGGGAGACGCTACAACCCTGTCTCACTCCCTTCCCAACCACTGCTTCACTTTCATATCCCTCGAATCTTACAACTGCCTCCTGGTTCCTGTACAAATTGTAAATAGCCTTTCGCTTCCTGTATTTTACCCCTGCCACCTTTAGAATTTGAAAGAGAGTATTCCAGTCAACACTGTCAAAAGCTTTCTCTAAGTCTACAAATGCTAGAAATGTAGGTTTGCCTTTCCATAATCTTTTTTCTAAGATACGTCGTAGGGTCAGTATAGCCTCACGTGTTCCAATATTTCTACGGAATCCGAACTGATCTTCCCCGAGGCCGGCTTCTACCAGTTTTTCCATTCGTCTGTAAAGAATTCGTGTTAGTATTTTGCAGCTGTGATTTATTAAACTTACAGTTCGGTAATTTTCACATCTGTCAACACCTGCTTTCTTTGGGATTGGAATTATTATATTCTTCTTGAAGTCTGAGGGTATTTCGCCTGTCTCATACATCTTGCCCACCAGATGGAAGAGTTTTGTCAGGACTGGCTCTCCCAAGGCTGTCAGTAGTTCTAATGGAATGTTGTCTACTCCCGGGGCCTTGTTTAGACTCAGGTCTTTCAGTGCTCTGTCAAATTCTTCCCGCAGTATCATATCTCCCACTTCATCTTCATCTACATCCTCTTCCATTTCAATAATATTGTCCTCAAGTACATCGCCCTTGTATAGACCCTCTATATATCATCGTCATAATCGTTTTATTTGTAACGCGAGACAAACCGACGGTTCCCGCCGACATTAGGCATGAAAGACATGATGAACAGTATTTGTTGGGCTGACTAACCTGCAAGCTGCAAAAACGAAACTGAAATTATCTGCCGAAATATCAGAGAAAATGCGCCTGACGACTCTTAGGAGAGACGCTCTCTATGTAGTCTCTACTTAAGGCAGGAACCTCACACCAGCTTTGAAAACAACTAACATACGTGAGATACATTTCGAAATCGTAGTTCTGAAGTGAACACATCTAGAAGTATGAAGCACGTGGGAAGATTCAGTAAACAAGAACCACGGAGGAGGATAAGGAATTCATAAGATTTGTACAGTGGGGGACGTTACTGAATGGAACTATAAAAAATGGATCAAATGGGTCTGAGCACTATGGGACTTAACATCTATGGTCATCAGTCTCCTAGAACTTAGAACTACTTAAACCGAACTAACCTAAGGACATCACACAACACCCAGTCATCTCGAGACAGAGAAAATCCCTGACCCCGCCGGGAATCGAACCCGGGAACCCGGGCGCGGGAAGCGAGAACGCTACCGCACAACCGCGAGCTGCGGACTGGAACGGTATAAAAATTTCATTTTAGTTTTCACTTGATGTTCGTCATTGCCTTCTGCCTGGCGGCTAGTTGCAGCGTATCAATCACGTTGCACAGAACCGGACAGAACCACTTCGAAACTCACGTGTTGCTGACGAGGTAACACTGCCGAACTGCGCGTCTACAACGTGGCAGTCCAGTAGGGAGGGATGGAGGCGGTCACGTGGGGGTTGAACCGCGGCCAACCGCCGGGATTGGATAGGCCGTCCGCTCTCTTCTTCTGGCAGCTTCCGACCCGACCAGACACTCTCTTCTCTCCTGCTCTCTTGGGCAGTCGCCCCTTCAGTTTCGGCGGCTTCTCTAGGCCTGCCTTTCTTTCTTACTGTATTATATAACCATGCTCTTACAACATGTTTGACTTCTTCAACTCATCGGGTGCCCATTGTTTTCCTTTCCTCCCCAATCCTGACACTGTATCAGATTCAAACTACACTCAGTATTCATGTACAGGATAACACACTTCATGTGTAAATACAGTTTAGCGGATCATTGGCTTTAAATTTCGACCAGATACAATAGACAATATATAATCTCAGCACATTATCATCGGTTCCTGAAACATTGTCTTACGAGTGGATGAGAATTGAGATAAGTCACTTGGAGCCTTGGATGACTAAATTAAAAATTGATACAGATCGTCACGTGCTCTAATCCGCTGAAAAACAAAGATTTAACATTTTCCACGCCAAATACGACTCTGAAATGTATCGCGGACAGAAAACTAATTCTGCATTACCTAAAGGTGACTTAATTTACACTACTGGCAATTAAAATTGCTCCACCAAGAAGAAATGCAAATGATAAACGGGTATTCATTGGACAAATATACACTCCTGGAAATGGAAAAAAGAACACATTGGCACCGGTGTGTCAGACCCACCATACTTGCTCCGGACACTGCGAGAGGGCTGTACAAGCAATGATCACACGCACGGCACAGTGGACACTACCAGGAACCGCGGAGTTGGCCGTCGAATGGCGCTAGCTGCGCAGCATTTGTGCACCGCCGCCGTCAGTGTTAGCCAGTTTGTCGTGGTATACGGAGCTCCATCGCAGTCTTTAACACTGGTAGCATGCCGCGACAGCGTGGACGTGAACCGTATGTGCAGTTGACGGACTTTGAGCGAGGGCGTATAGTGGGCATGCGGGAGGCCGGGTGGACGTACCGCCGAATTGCTCAACACGTGGGGCGTGAGGTCTCCACAGTACATCGATGTTGTCGCCAGTGGTCGGCGGAAGGTGCACGTGCCCGTCGACCTGGGACCGTACCGCAGCGACGCACGGATGCACGCCAAGACCGTAGGATCCTACGCAGTGCCGTAGGGGACCGCACCGCCACTTCCCAGCAAATTAGGGACACTGTTGCTCCTGGGGTATCGGCGAGGATCATTCGCAACCGTCTCCATGAAGCTGGGCTACGGTCCCGCACACCGTTAGGCCGTCTTCCGCTCACGCCCCAACATCGTGCAGCCCGCCTCCAGTGGTGTCGCGACAGGCGTGAATGGAGGGACGAATGGAGACGTGTCGTCTTCAGCGATGAGAGTCGCTTCTGCCTTGGTGCCAATGATGGTCGTATGCGTGTTTGGCGCCGTGCAGGTGAGCGCCACAATCAGGACTGCATACGACCGAGGCACACAGGGCCAACACCCGGCATCATGGTGTGGGGAGCGATCTCCTACACTGGCCGTACACCACTGGTGATCGTCGAGGGGACACTGAATAGTGCACGGTACATCCAAACCGTCATCGAACCCATCGTTCTACCATTCCTAGACCGGCAAGGGAACTTGCTGTTCCAACAGGACAATGCACGTCCGCATGTATCCCTTGCCACCCAACGTGCTCCAGAAGGTGTAAGTCAACTACCCTGGCCAGCAAGATCTCCGGATCTGTCCCCCATTGAGCATGTTTGGGACTGGATGAAGCGTCCTCTCACGCGGTCTGCACGTCCAGCACGAACGCTGGTCCAACTGAGGCGGCAGGTGGAAATGGCATGGCAAGCCGTTCCACAGGACTACATCCAGCATCTCTACGATCGTCTCCATGGGAGAATAGCAGCCTGCATTGCTGCGAAAGGTGGATATACACTGTACTAGTGCCGACATTGAGCATGCTCTGTTGCCTGTGTCTATGTGCCTGTGGTTCTGTCAGTGTGATCATGTGATGTATCTGACCCTAGGAATGTGTCAATAAAGTTTCCCCTGGGACAATGAATTCACGGTGTTCTTATTTCAATTTCCAGGAGTGTATGTCATTTTGCCATTCGTGCACCCAGGTTCGTCGTTGAGTACACCATCGCAGGCGTTCCTGTCTGTGATGCAGCGTCAAGGGTAACCGCAGCGATGGTCTCTAAGCTGATAGTCCATGCTGCTGCAAACGTTGTCGAACTGTTCGTGATTATGGTTGTTGTCCTGTAAACGTCCCCACCTGTTGACTCAGGGATCGAGACGTGGCTGCACGATCCGCTACAGCCATGCGAATAAGATGCCTGTCATCTCGACTGCTAGTGATACGACGCCGTTGGGATGCAGCACGGCGTTCCGTATTACCCTCCTGAACCCACCGATTCCATATTCTGCTAACAGTCATTGGATCCCGACCAACTCGATACGATAAAGCGCAATCGCGATAGGCTACAATGCGACCTTTATCGAAGTCGGAAACGTGATGGTACGCATTTCCCCTCCTGACACGAGGCATCACAACAACGTTTCACCAGGCAACGCCGGTCAACTGCTGTTTGTGTATGGGAAATCGGTTGGAAACTTTCCTCATGTCAGCACGTTGTAGCTGTCGCCACCGGCGGCAACCTTGTGTGAATGCTCCGAAAAGCTAATCATTTGCATATCACAGCATCTTCTTCCTGTCGGTTAAATTTCGCGTCTGTAGCACGTCATATTCGTGGTGTAGCAATTTTAATGTCCAAGTAGTGTACAATCAGGTAAATGCAGCGCTAATGTGTAAAGGAGGCAACAATCTCATCGTAACCTAGAATGAAGTTGGTTTATTGTTCCCATTCCACAATTGCAAGAGAAAGGGCCTATATAGCCAGCGAAATCGGTGCGTCCAGTTGCCACAGTAGCAGGAAAAGGAAGTTCTTTTTCGGTTCTGGCCACGAGGCTATCCAAAACGAATTATGCCGCCTAGTGGTCCTACTGGCCGACTATAGTCAAAGTTGGCTAGACCCGTCAAGACAGTCAAGATATGCCTTTCAGTTTCCACGCAGAGATGTATTGTGCTAGCAGACGGGTATGTGGCACAGATCTTCGAGGCTGACAAGTAACTGGCGCACGAATACGCGGCTGTAAAGTGTTCGTGCCAAAGCAGACGCCTTTCATTATGTTCGCCTTGAACAAATTTCTGAACAATTTTTGCGACATGACAATGCCGTTGAAAGATAAGGATGTTTCCGGAACGGTAGAGATCTATCGTATATTCTGTGGCAAGACCCTGTCAAACAAGATAGGTGTTTGTAATGCAACTACTCACGTGGCGCTGTGAAGCGAAAGAAAACGTGACTGTAGTTGCTCAAAATTATACTTATCTTGAAAGACACGAAGCCTTTTCTTGTTAGTAAAGATGATTTCAAACGACGTCAAAAACAGTAAGGGAGAATATTCGGAAAATGCCATCAACTGTCAAGTGCCTTTGAAGCACATACTGGTGCTGAAAACAACCAAGATCGGTAAGAAAGCACAGCCCTCAATGGTTAGAGCCGAGACCACTTCTAAGTGGAGGTCTTTATCTCGTGTACTACATACGACGTTGTTCCAGATACCGGCTCGAACGTAATTTGCTTGGAGACTGCTCCTCTGAGCTTAATAACTTCATAAAATACTCGCAGACCCTATAATCGTCCGCGTGGTGGCAGTATTTATGGTGAAATATCTCCTTAGTCCTTTATTATCATATCTGACTACTGCTTACCACGGGAGCTTGCGTGACCCTCTTAAGAATTTCAAATCCTAAATTAGCATTTCTTAGACGGCGCGGTCTCGACGATCAAGAGTGCGCTGCAATTTTGACAGTTCCTGGCCCAGAGAAACGTGGCAAACAAACGACCGCAACATTTCATTCAGATCTTGCCGTGTAGCCCGATTATTTCAGTTTAATCGTTCGAAACGCATCGCTGCGGCGTTCCAGAACTGTTTATTCAACTGATTACCACTTACTTCAAGGGCCACAATTTACTACTTTGTCTAAATGGAGTTCTTTTCGATTTAGGATTCTGGGCACCATTTCTATATTTGAGATGCGGTAAATGTCAAGTTTGTAATACTTCTGTGTAGTCTTTAGTTAAGATATTGTAGAAATATGTACAACGAAATGATTGAGCCTGTAGATTTTCTGAAGGCGACTTTGCTATTGAAATTGAAACCGATCACACAATTGAAAATATGCGATATGGGTTGAGAAATAAATAATTTTATGACTTCGAATCATTTTTCTTAGACGTTACAGAGAAATATGTGACACTACTAAATAGGTAGTGCGTGGCTCCGTAATTAAAACGTGGTAATATCGGTCCCTCCGTAAGACAGGAGAAATAAAATAAACATCTTCATCAACAGATGTTAGACAAGTTACCGGTGAAATTACTATTTATGCCAACTGAGATCTTTACCAGTGAGTAATGCAAGTACCATTTTTCAGCGCAAAACTATCATTATGACCGAAAACTGTGGCTCAAGAGGATATTAATTAATGTTCTCATATTGTCTCTGCAGTCACTTCTTCAGATTTTTTACTTCAATTTTCACTTATCTCTACTATATTTATCCCATTCGTCTCTTCTCATACGCCCAGAACTAGGTTTTGGGTCAACACTCTCTTTTATTTTCCGGTTTTTCTTAAAAAACGTTAATCATATGTTCTTTACAGTCTATTAGTTTATCCTTTCTCCTTCCTACTTAATTAAGGTATAATGTTAATGGAGTGTAGTCCAATTAAATCAGGTGATGCTGAGGGAATTAGATTAGGAAATGACACAGTCAAAGGATGGAAATTTATACCCATTATGGATGTGGAACATTGCGACTGTGATGAACAAGTATTTCAAAATTAACTGCAACTACCTTCTTTTTGTGATTTTTTTTTTTTGAACCATGATCGATTTCAAGTCTCCTTAACTTAATAATCATTCGTAGCATTGTGGGTGTCGTGTAGCTCTGGCAACACAGGAAAAAAAAAACGAAACAAATAAGCACTAAGTGTGGTGAAGTATTACAAATTATTTAAATTACAGGATCGACTTGAAGGCATTATTTACAGTTACTAGCAGCCATGGATCTAATCCTACTGCAGTTATCCCTCTGGAAATTTATGTTTTTCAACTACATTAAAATCTCAGCACTGCACAAACTCTTACACAGGCATCGACTCGCACGCGCCTTACAAGATATGAGCAAACAAAAGGGTTATAACTAAAGTTAATGTTTGATGATTAACTATACTCATTGTACTGACTGTTCACATCCTGTCATGTACGTGAGAGTTCGCCCACCCGGCTAACCGTGCGTTCTCACACGTTGCTTCCCGAGCGGAAAGGCGTGCCGGTCCCCGACACGAATCCGCCCGCCGGGTTAGTATCGAGGTCCGGTGTGCCGGCCAGCCTGTGGATGGTTGTTCCATCTGCCTCAACGAATCCGGGCTGGCTCCCCTTATTCCGCCTCAGCTACACTATGTCGACAATTGCTGCGCAAACACTGTCTCCGTGTACACGTACACCATAATTACCCTACCACGCAAACGAAGTGTGTCCGTCGTTCCTAGGTCACCAGTACAACACACACAAGCGTAAGAGATAGTGGCTGCGGCAGAGTTTGTGTAATGCTGTAGTTTTAAGGTAAATGGAAAATATAAATTACAACGTTATTAGAACCAAGCCATGGGTGATAATAACTGTAAGTAATACCTTAAAGTCGGCCTTATAGTGTACATAATGCCTCATACCTCGCTAGTGTCTGTACATGTTCCAGTATTTTTTCCTCTTTTTTCACAACTACACGACAGTCACAATGCTACAAACAACCATTAAAAGTGTATACCATCTGATGATGAATTTCTAGGCGACTTGAAACCGATCATGGTTTGATAAAAGCAGAACTTTCTCAACATGTAACTGGTTGCATTTATTTCAAGAACCCTGTAGACAGTAAAAGTATTACCTGCACAAATAGCAAAACTCTTCTACTACTATCTATTCCTTACCTAATTCTCTCAGAATAGTCTGATTTAAATCGACTACATTATTCTCGCTTCTTACTAGAAGTAGGAAGACAATCAGTAGAGCATAAAGAAATGCGCAATGACAACAGCAAGAAAAGATTTTCTCAAAATCTGAGATACATTAGCATCTAACATGATTTTGAGACTTAGGAAGTTTTTCGCGAAACGTCCTTTTCTGAGGCATAGCCATGGAAATTAGTGAAACACGTGTGGTAAACAGGGCAGACAAACTGGGAACAGAGGCGTTTATAATGTGGTGCGACAGAAGAAGTTGCTAATGATGCAGTCCTGAGTCGAACTGACGAGAAAAGTAATTTATGGTCCAATGCGAGTGAAAGGTGGGCGCGGTCGGTAGGACACGTTTAGATGCATCCATCTGTATTCAGTTTGGTAATGGAGGGAATTAAGTGTGGAGCGGTAAGGGGGAAGGGGTATATTAGATCGTAGAGGGAGATAAAGGCTTGACTGCATTAAGCTGGTTCAAACGGATGCAACAGCTGCGCAGGAACCAGATTTGAGAGTTGGGTCAAACCTGTCTTAGGAATGATGACAACGACAACAAGCTTTCTTGGAGCTATGTCGTGTCGATCTCACATGATAACTTATTTATTGTGACACGCTTTATAGTCAAATCCCCTGCTACAGAACAATTTACTCAGAATTTCCTTGCTAGCTTTGACGTCCAGTTCCGTGCAGGGGAAGTTTCGAAAGTTTTGCTAAGTATCCGTTATTTATTTTACACTATTATAGCTTGCTTTTCCTCTGAGTGCAGTACGTTTTCATGAATTTCCTCTGCATTCGTCTTTTTCAGACAAAACATTTATTTCTGTCGTCTCTTCTCTTCCTTTGCAAAACTGCAGCTTTTCGATTCTGAGTGTCGCTTTTCGTTTTATACCATCATCGCCCTTTCTTTGAGTTATCAGTTTCGTTTTATTAGTGTTCCTTTAAATAACACTATATGAGTTCGCTGCCAGTACTTCCATGTAGCTGTTTATATTCTTTTCTGAATCTGCAGCCAAAACGTGGTCATCATCAAATAGTCTGTAAGGTACTGTTTCTCCGTTTATTTCAGTTGGCATTGCCTTCTCTTTTCTTAATTCACATACTTCAGAACGTAAAGCTCTTAAAAAATCAAGAGAATACTAATAATTTATAGAATAGTTATACTATCCTTTTTCGGCTGGGTAAAAGGCAACATTATTTCACCAGACGTCCGAGGTTTATTTTCCAAAACACGGCGTTCTTGTACTTTAAGAAAGAAAGTGTGCTGTAGGGAAGACTCACTCATTTATAGCGTTTCTACTGTATGCTTTAACTTGGTGAACGGTTGCCCTTCCTGACACCACCGTCGTTTGTTAACTTGAGGAACATTTGCCTAAACGACTACAGAAAACCACCTAAAATTCACTCACAGTCTGGAAAAAGTACGAGATCTACGGTCGTTAAACCAACGCGGGGACTGTGTCCGGCTCTTGCACATGTCCCTGAGGTGAAAGCTGGCGCAGCGCGCATCAAGCTGTGAGGTCTTACACGGACGCCTACTTTATGAAATATCAGTTATCGTACTTGAGTGATTTGTTAGATAAGAGTGTACCACGAGAAATGAGTTCACTGTAAAGTATAAAGTTTGTTAGAAGACATTTATACAGCATAAACTACACTAGAAATGTTTATCTGCCGTAACCGGTTTCGGATTTATAATCCATCACCAGGGGGATCTTACGCAGAGAATTGTATGTTCACCGATTTCTACAAAATGATAACTGTATATAATCCGATAGTACCGTAAGTCTACTTACATTAGTACCTCTACATCAGTGAAATGGGTGTCAGTTGATACGATAGGGTATTAAATCTGTCTTATCTCATATTCTACGGATTGTCATGTATGTTATTGCTGTCAGATCTTAGGCAGTGACAGTTCTTGATCACGTTTGACATAACTTTCATATAGTGTAAACATGGAAATAACAGGTCACAGAGTCCACATTACCCGTATTTTGTTATTTATAAAATCATATTTATATATTTGAGAGGTGTGCACTCATGTATGTAAATTACAAATTTTCGACAATTCATACATGAAGATAGAATATATAAACGATATGAAATTTAAAAATAATCCAACGTATCATGTCAACTTGTACACTTTTACATGGAGGATATTGGAGCAAAATTATCTGGTCAAAACCTTGTCGACATTCTTTATTTACATCTTATTCCGTAACTGTTTCTTCATTAAGAACGTTGTCTGGTTATTTTGTCATATGGATGTTTATTTCAGTGCGGTTCTAGGCGCTGCAGTCTGGAACCGCGAGACCGCTACGGTCGCAGGTTCGAATCCTGCCTCGGGCATGGATGTGTGTTATGTCCTTAGGTTAGTTAGGTTTAACTAGTTGTAAGTTCTAGGGGACTAATGACCTCAGAAGTTGAGTCCCATAGTGCTCAGAGCCATTTTTTTTGTTTATTTCAGTTTCTCCTAGAATATTTAATAAGCTGCTCTTTTTCTGCAAATAGGAAATTGTAATTTTTTTCTTAATGTAGCATTCTAGTATAAAACTGAACAAGTGAAGAATGCATACGAATATATTAAGCTTCAAGGAACAACGTGAAACACTATATTAAACACAACTAAAATGGAGAAACACGAGTATAATGTCGCAAATCACAATATTCTCTTCATGTAGCTAAAAGAAGATACGTCTACAATCACTGTAATCGATCTCTAACTTAGGTCACGTGTTAGCAGAATCATTTATGTCTTTTATGAAGAAAACCATTGTTTGACTTTGAATTCGTCTCTAACAACTCGAAGATTTAATATCCTGCTTTTGAAATTGCGTAGTCCTGCTTCATTCTGAAGCTACAGAACAGTGTAGCTACTGGCAGTGTACAAAACATGTGGTAATGGATTACATCATTTTTCATTTCAAAAAACTTAAATTTAAACTGTTTTCGAGGCATTGGAAGCATTGATTCATTAATAGAATGTAAAAATTGTTGTCGGTCGCAAAATAAAGAAATGTATCTAAAAATAAGTGCAAATTGGTGTAAATATAACTTTTACTGTGAGGGGGCAACAAGAGCCAAAATATGAAGTGATGGGTCTTAAAATTAAAAAAAAAAAAAAAAAGAAAAAGGATACTGACCAGTTGCGAATAGGACTGGCACACGGAGCGTCTGTAAAACTTATGTATGATAACAAATGACAAAATGAGTGCTTTTTCGTGTGATATAGTCCCAAATACACAATTTTTCGAATGATTCTAGACCAACGGGAAATACACTATGGTTTCTGATGAATGAGTTTGGAAATATCAAAACCGTGACATAAATCATTGTATCTTTTGACTGCATTGTCTTAGAAGCTTCAGTTTCTTACAGCGCCTAAAAGACTTAGGCCTTAGTATGAGACTTAATTTAAACTAGGTACGTTGACATGTTCATGAGAAAAAAGGTTTTTAACAGTCGGACAGACAGACAAACAAAGTGATTCCTTAACGGTTTCGTTTTTACCGGCTGATATCCGGAACCCTAAAAAGGAAAGAGGTAAACATCAAACAAGAAGCGGGAATTGGTGTGAATGTACGTTTTACTCACAGGGGAAGTCAAGAAAAGTTAACCACAATGTGAGCTGATTGATTATGGAGTGTCACATGTTTTTCTTCCGTGCTGGCAAAGGCTATGTTTAGAAACTGCAATAGACAGCTGCAGTTATCAATAAAAATCCGTTGCAAGCTTCGTGGAATAAGCAAACTCATTAGTCCGAATGCCATCGAGTGGCGGTTTCATCCTGTTTTTCCTCATACAAAGCGGCACAGAGAGATGTTTCCTCTAAAAACAGCACCAGACTGCCGGTAATTTGCTGCAAATTCTATATCGGCAAGGTGATGGAGTGCTCAGTCGCGTGTTTATAAAATTGTGTCACTAGAGACGTATACCGCCGTTCGGTTCAAATTATTCGCAAATCTTCGTGGACCACTAATACTGACGAGACGTGTAAACCAGTTTAGTTGAAGTGTCCGCAAACCCTCGTGCACGAATGGATGTGGAAGGAATAGCAAATATGTGTACGAGAGCTTTTATTGACGTAAATATAGCTCCAAAAAAATTAAAGAACTGAGGTTTGAAATCATTTACACTGTAGCTTGAAGAAAATTGTGAACTTATCACCGAGTGGGGTAGTGCAGTTGTAAGACTCGTATTCAGGAGGACGATCGTTCAATTTCCCGCCCGTCAACACAGATTTAAATTTTCCGTCATTTCCCTAAATCGCTAAAGGGAGGTTTAGCCACCGATTTCCTGTTCCACTGTTACCCTATTCGAGCTTGTGCTCCATCTGCCATAAAAACCTCGTGGTCGATGGGACGACGTTAAAATCTCGAACGATGGGGAATGTGGCAGTCTGAAAAGAAGCCAATGAGTTGATGTGCTGCAGCACTATGTACGATAAATTCCACTGGAGCCGATGGTTTCTGTTCCATCCGCTAGGAATACGGTGATGATTCCTGTTGACAACCTGTCCACGCTGCGTTGTAGAGCGGCCTGAAGATGGATCATTGTGTCACCGAAAACGGCTGCAATAAAACTAATACACACAGTTGATGATCTTACTGCTGCTACACTTAAATGTAATAGCTGCCGTCCCCTCATCCATTAGAAAATGGATGTATGGAGAAACCAGTGATGTTGAGAGACACACGGTATACTCGTACTGCAAGGTTTGCTTTTGCGATGTTATCCGAAGGTAGGGATATAGCACGAAGTCCAAACCATCATCAGCCTCGACGTCATTAGAGAAGGAGCTTAAGAACGGGCGAAGGAATTACCTGGGCAACTGTCTTTAAAGAAACCGCAGAAAACCTAAATCGGTTTTACCACACGTGTTCCTGTCGAAAGACGCACCAGTGACTAACAGACCATGTCACTTTCCGTGATTTGCGGCTTTAAACAAGCCACAGACCTCTTAATTGCTTTGTACACTTTGATGGACACGGAAACGTAATTCGTAAGTTAAACCGTACAAACCTTTCTGTTGAGGGTTTTAATTGCCCGGGCTTGGAGGCAGCTGTAACGTAACACTTACCCCATACTTCGTGTCACAGTAGTACGCATAATATGTAAAACATAGGTGGCAGTCGAATGAAACCGTGACAGATGGAAAAAAAGTGAGTTAGATGTTCATTATTTCAAAAGTGGTGGCGATAAATATTAATACATTTATCCCACTGTGAGACAAGGCGGTCAATTCCTTCACGGAAAAGTGTTTGTGCTTCTCTACGAAAACATGAAAGTACCCACGCATACACCTCTTCGTTCGATGCAAACCGACGGCCACGAATTTCTCTCTTCGGGGCTCCAAAAACATGCAGATCGCATGGGGAAAGATGGGGGCTGCATGGAGGACGTGTTTTTGCCACCTGTTTCGTTTTCATTTGACTGCACCTTATAATACGCGTTTGCTATATGATCTCCTCAGAAAGAGAATCCTACATACCGTAACTCACGAAATGCCGAACTGTTCTCACGACGTGATACTTGTGGCACATACAAAGAGAAAAAAAAGAAGCTCCTATGTTCATCACGAAGATAGAATTGGTGTACGTAAAATTTATAATTTTTTTTCTGTGTGTTGTGCAATATCCGAACTGATATACACTCCTGGAAATTGAAATAAGAACACCGTGAATTCATTGTCCCAGGAAGGGGAAACTTTATTGACACATTCCTGGGGTCAGATACATCACACGATCACACTGACAGAACCACAGGCACATAGACACAGGCAACAGAGCATGCACAATGTCGGCACTAGTACAGTGTATATCCACCTTTCGCAGCAATGCAGGCTGCTATTCTCCCATGGAGACGATCGTAGAGATGCTGGATGTAGTCCTGTGGAACGGCTTGCCATGCCATTTCCACCTGCCGCCTCAGTTGGACCAGCGTTCGTGCTGGACGTGCAGACCGCGTGAGACGACGCTTCATCCAGTCCCAAACATGCTCAATGGGGGACAGATCCGGAGATCTTGCTGGCCAGGGTAGTTGACTTACACCTTCTAGAGCACGTTGGGTGGCACGGGATACATGCGGACGTGCATTGTCCTATTGGAACAGCAAGTTCCCTTGCCGGTCTAGGAATGGTAGAACGATGGGTTCGATGACGGTTTGGATGTACCGTGCACTATTCAGTGTCCCCTCGACGATCACCAGTGGTGTACGGCCAGTGTAGGAGATCGCTCCCCACACCATGATGCCGGGTGTTGGCCCTGTGTGCCTCGGCCGTATGCAGTCCTGATTGTGGCGCTCACCTGCACGGCGCCAAACACGCATACGACCACCATTGGCACCAAGGCAGAAGCGACTCTCAACGCTGAAGACGACACGTCTCCATTCGTCCCTCCATTCACGCATGTCGCGATACCACTGGAGGCGGGCTGCACGATGTTGGGGGCGTGAGCGGAAGACGGCCTAACGGTGTGCGGGACCGTGGCCCAGCTTCATGGAGACGGTTGCGAATGGTCCTCGCCGATACCCCAGGAGCAACAGTGTCCCTAATTTGCTGGGAAGTGGCGGTGCGGTCCCCTACGGCACTGCGTAGGATCCTACGGTCTTGGCGTGCATCCGTGCGTCGCTGCGGTCCGGTCCCAGGTCGACGGGCACGTGCACCTTCCGCCGACCACTGGCGACAACATCGATGTACTGTGGAGACCTCACGCCTCACGTGTTGAGCAATTCGGCGGTACGTCCACCCGGCCTCCCGCATGCCCACTATACGCCCTCGCTCAAAGTCCGTCAACTGCACATACGGTTCACGTCCACGCTGTCGCGGCATGCTACCAGTGTTAAAGACTGCGATGGAGCTCCGTATGCCACGGCAAACTGGCTGACACTGACGGCGGCGGTGCACAAATGCTGCGCAGCTAGCGCCATTCGACGGCCAACACCGCGGTTCCTGGTGTGTCCGCTGTGCCGTGCGTGTGATCATTACTTGTACAGCCCTCTCGCAGTGTCCGGAGCAAGTATGGTGGGTCTGACACACCGGTGTCAATGTGTTCTTTTTTCCATTTCCAGGAGTGTATGACATCGATTTCTCTTACAATTGTGTGCATAAAGATTTCTGAAGTACACGGCTACTATGAAGTGGGATTTCGTGTTGCCACAAAATATTTTGTTTTGAACACTTTCTCCCAAAGTCCTTCAGCGTTGCATAATATTGATCAGCATTCGGCACCACCACCTCAGGATTACACCTAGGTCATACATTATTTGTTGTATTTATTCTTTCTCTGTAGCGTGAGCGTCTCAAGTCCCGTTCCATTACTAAGGAAGAAATCCCCTGGTTTTTCCCTGAAGTGCTATCAACCTATCTCACCTTCTAGTATTCTATGTATTCTTGGTCTTACTGAGTCTGCGTAGAACATCTTTTCCTTTAATTTCACATAATTTTCAGGATCCTTCTATAACACCATATTGCAGCCCTCCGAGCCTCATATTATCCGATTTCCCCACACCATGCGTTTTATTTCCATCATGTTGTGCTGGAGCCGTTCATTAGCAGAAATTTCTTTCTCAAGTTGTAGCGCAAATTCTATAAATTTAATAAAAGGGCTCTCTTTTTACCTATGAGGGTCTGCTTTTTGTGTTGTCCTGCTAACATCACTTGTTACATTGATTTCAAGGTGATAGAATTGCTTCTTCGTTCTGTGCGTGATACCAAATGTGTGTAAATTTGGCACCGTACCTACGTCTTCCCCTTCTTAATACTCCGTTATTTTATGGTTTGTTCTCAATCTATGTTCTATCCTCTGTAGAAAGTTCATCCGTTCAACAAGTCCAGTTATTTTTCCCTCAATTTCACAGAGGTATCTTATCAGTGACATCTCTTTACCCTGGAATAAAATATCACTTCTGAAATTATCTTTTGTTTCCAACGTTACTTGTTCGTTATTTAGGTTGAACAGTGGAGGTGAAAGGCTACATTGGTACCATACGCCTTTTTTAATCCGAGCATTTCTGTCTCTTTTCTTATTGTTCTCCATTGGTTCATGAACATGTTGTTAACTACTCAACTTCACTACGAACTTTTTTGCGACGTAGTCCGTGGACTCCCGAGTTTTCGATCAGTGCCTCCGTCAACGTAGATAATAGGGGATTTTCTCCGAATTCGACCCGGGAAGTAAACCGATAACATTTTATCCATCAACTCTATAATTCACATCCAAGTGCTTGGCAGAATGTTCACAGAACCACTTTCAGACTTTCTCGGCCGTTCCAGTCTCGCCTAGCAAATGGGAAAATCTTTCCACGTGAATCATGATTTGTCTTATATTATCACGATGTTCATTTTTCCGTACGTAGGTGGAGAAGAAAGGTGGTGACAAATTCTGTGAAAAGATCTTACCGAAACGAAAAACACCTTCATTTTAACGACTGGCACGACAGTTGGCGTGCCATAGCGCTATTTTTCTGTAATGTAAAACAAGTTGCCCTTCTTTGAACTTTTTCGATATCCTCCGCCAATCCTATCTAGTAAGAATCAGATATTGCGAAGCAATAGTCTAGCAGAGGAGGGCTAAGCCTAGGAAAAGCAGTGTCTTTAGTACATTAGTTGCATTTTCTAACTGTTCCGACAATGAAACGCAGTGTGTGTTTCTGTTTTCCAGTAATGGCACCAGTTTAACACGTTAGTAATTGTAATCCCTTGGTATTTACTTGAATCAACAGCCTTAGATTTGTGATTTTTCCTCCGAACGAAATTTAACGTATTCCTTCTCTTAGTCATGTGCTTGACCTCACACTTTTCATTATTTAGAGTGAATTGTCACTTTCCGCACTACACAGAATCTTGTATACATCATTTTTCAGTTCGTATAGAACTTCTAATTTTGCTGGGGTATTAATGAAGGTGCTCGGACTGATCTTCTGTTCACGTGACCTACAGCAGCTGCTAAACGACCCATTGTCCAAGATGTGGGTTTGGTAACTTCTACGTCTAATTTTGGTTTGACATTTACCTTGTGGTTTGCAAACTGCTTCAACCATTCGTAGATGGTCATTGTTAGATGGAGTCGAAGTGTGTCTATTGTGCTATTGTCTACCGCTTTGTCCTGTGCCGAGAGTGCTAACAATGTAGTTTCGATAATCTTGATATGCTCACCACCTAGCGAATCGATAAATTTTAACCTGGGAAGAAAAGTGGAAGAAGATTAACCCGACTGCCGCATTCACTGCCGTGCCAGTTTCCATGTGTGAAAAATGCGTCAAATAATTCTTTCACTCTTTAATGTTTATGTCTTTCATATCTGTTCTTTCATTCTAGCAACCCATATATACGTTAACAATCCTGAACTGATGATATGTCCGTTTCTGGAATGGTTTCATTGTAGCGTGAGAATCTGAACTCAGCAAATGTATCAGTTCATTTTCCATTATTTTTGTGTAAAGCGGTTGGAAACTAAATACGTGCAAGAGAGAGCCTCACGTTCAAACATGGGAACTCTATAAGTATTTTTAATTTGCCTGTAGCACTCGGGCTCTACAAAATGGCTCTGAGCACTATGGGACTTAACATCTTAAGTCATCAGTCCCCTAGAACTTAGAACTAGTTAAACCTAACTAACCTAAGGACATCACACACATCCATGCCAGAGGCAGGATTCGAACCTGCGACCGTAGCAGTCGCGCGGTTCCGGACTGCGCGCCTAGAACCGCGAGACCACCGCGGCCGGCCTCGGGCTCTACAAACCGTATATTTAGTTTCATAGTCAGTTAATTATATGGATAATGCCTATTTTATTGTTTAGTAATTGATAATAATAATAATAATAATGTTAATTTACAAGCCTACGAAGTCACAAGCAAAACTTTCGTCGGTACATTATAAGTAATATTGAGTGCAAAGACAGTGGCAGCTTTTCAAAATAATTCGTGTATTCAGTTTATTTCGTGCTACGTGCCAGCAAAGAAACTTCGCTAAATATTCGTAAAAATACTCAAACTTTTGAAACTGTCTGGTGGCCGGTGACTGCGTTTCATTCGCGGTGAATTCTCTGTTAACTCAGTCCAACTGTTCACCCGTCCCTAATAGGTTACATACGTGAACTGTAAGGCATCCGTAACCAGTAGCTGCAAGCATGCTTATGGGAAATGACACTAGTGATGGCTCAGCGACACAAGGCTGGTTTTTGCGACTAGTTTCTAGATTGAAATGTGCAAGTGGCAGGCAGCGCTGGCAGCGAGCGAAGTTGGGACAGAGTTGGTCAGGCTCTGGACGGACTTGCCAGTTAGGCCTGCATTCAGCGGCTGGTCGGGCCGTCGTCTGCTGCTAATCTCCGCCTCGGGGAACATCAAAGGCCGGCGCAGAAGCCGCCGTAAGAGTTGACCAGGTCAGAGGGCGGCGGATAATGCAGTCGCGTCGGGACCGCCTCACGGCAGAAGGAGCGTTCCGGTACTGGGGGGAGGAGGGACACCTACTTGCTGAAAGACCTGTATGGTGACAAAAAGCAGTGACTAATCCCATAATCAGTGTTAACTAAGCCCCGAAATCTTCAAGCTATGTAAAAGTAGAGTTCTTATGCCCTACAAAATAACCGCTGTCTGACCCGAAAAGTTTAGTTTACACACACACACACACACACACACATACACACACACACACACACACACACACACACACACACACACGTATCAGTGGAGAACACCCTCACAAATGCCCGTGAACAACTCTCCAGATGCTTCAACAGAAACCAATTTTTAACAAATCCCACAGAGAAACATATATGTGCTCTTCATTTCAGAAACAGGGAGGCTAGCTCCAAATCGAAGATAATATGTTCAGGTGTCGAACTGGAACACTGAGAGACCCAAAAATATCAAGGAGTGAGACTTGATAGATCCCTTACTTTCCAGAAGCACTGCATGCGCTGCAAGTCAAAAGTTTCCACCAGGAACAGTCTTCTACAGAAGCTTGTCGGATCAGAGTGGGGTAGTCAACCTGAAACTCTACGAACGTGTGCAATGGCACTATGCTGTTCTGAGATCTGGTATGTATTTCCTGTTTGGTACATTTCAGCACACGCTAAGCAAATGGACATAGCTCTCAATGATACTTTCTGAATTGTAACAGCTTGACTGAAGTGCACTCCAGTACAATGGCTTTACCACCTCGCAGGAATAGCACTAGCTCCTGTTCGGAGAGAATTGTCTGCGAATTAGGAAAGAAAGAAAGTGAAGCAGGAGCGAATACATCCTCTGTATGGGCACGAACTCCATCTGCAACGATTGAAGTCAAGAAGGAGTTTCCAGAGAACATCAACGGCACTTAGAACCACTGCTGAGAAAGCTGGGTTACTATCAAATATCTACCTTCCCCTGGCTGGAACAGAGTATCAGGAACTCTACATCCCGGATGTGATGATAAGTGGACGACTTGAAAGTCCTTGAACAGAATAAGATCCGGAATTGGCAGGTCAAATGCTAATTTGGCAAAATGGGTCTGCACTCATAAAATCATTGTGACTGTGGAGAAGACTAGACTGTTCATCATATGCTTCAATGTCGACTATGTCCAGCCTCCTGCATAGAAGATGAACTTCAACAAGGTATAGGAAATTCGTTTGAAGTGTCCGCGTTTTAGACAAAATAATATAGTCATAACTGTTTATAACATGTATGCTTCTAACACGAGAGTAAACAAAGAGGCAAACTGGTTCTACATAACTGATATATGAATACTGTGAATAATGATTCTGTAGTGATCCAAAATTGAATAAGTGTTAGCTTTCTGCTTGTAGCATACATCTGTGCAATGAACATGTCTCCTCACTTTCGTAATTGTCGAGTTGGAGTACGAAACATCATCACACCATCAGATCCAGAATGTAATGCATGAATATCATTTTTACGTAGCATCACAGCAGCAAGTGAGTTACTCTGCACGATATCTGATAAACAGCAGTCGGTGAAATAACACCGTTGACCTACCTTACCAGCACCTGGAACCTAATAGCATGCGAAGAAGAACTACGTACCACTAATGTCTCGTGACTGCTACTCAGTATGTGACTAGCGATGCATCAAAATGTTTATGTATCATGAGGTGAACCCACAACAATACCAAGATGACTGCCGAACAACATGGCACGTTCTTGTGTCTTAATAACGCAGTATGATAAGGTGCATATTGAAATAAATCCAAAACAAGCAGACTGATAAACCATTCTACTATTACTGGACACAAGGCATGACTTAACAAGCCCGCCTGGGTGGATAAGTTCAAGTATCTTTGAACGTGGCTCTGAAGACTGGAGAACAGACATGGAGCTAATATGTCGCTTAGAGAACTCTCATAACGCGTTCATAAAATTTAAGAAAATTGTCACAAGCACGGACTCAGATCTAATCCTTAGAGTTTGATTTGTAAGATGTTACATCTCTTCTGTACTTCTATATGAGTCTGAAGAATGGACACTAAATAAGTTAAGGCGATAGAGACCTTTGAAATGTGAATATATCACGGAATGCTTAAAATACTGTTGAAAGCAAGAGTAACTAACAAAGAAGTTTTGGGAAGAATACAAAAATATCGGGAAATATTGACATTGATTAAAGGGACATTGCACATGACATTCGTTGAAATTTGATATTTTCTTTTCTACTTCATAGTGTACTTTGTACTTTCTTGAACATTTTGATATATAATACATTAAAATCAGACAATTGTGAGACCTTCAAATAATATTTTGAATGTTGACGTGTGACTGTCAAATTTTACGGCTACATATATACTGACACAGTTGAGCAGTCATATCTTGGAAACTACATAGTCTAGAAGGCTGGTTTGTTGCTGATACTAGTTTTCGTTGAAAGTAGTGTGATTATCGGCTACTTTTGTAGTAAGCTAACTTCTATTGCTTTTTACACACTTTCTTTCATCGAATATCAACCGATGAAAAGCCATGTCATGCTATGTGTCCACATCCACCAAACAATTGGTGTAAATATAGGCAAGCTGAATTTTCTGGCACCCAGCATGAATTTACACATAAACATTTTCTTTTGGCAGTAATGGAGGCAATCATACCTATTTAGAGAGATTTGGCAAATCCTGAGCTGCTGGAGAAGTGTTTACATGGGAAGACCCAGAATGTGAATGAGCCCTTCAATGATGTTGTGTGGTGCTGTGTGCCTAAAACTGTATTTGTTGGCCTTATGACTCTAAAGTTAGCAGTGTCTGATGCTGTAATAACTTTTAATGGTGGAAACTATGGAAGACGTAAGGTTCTGTAGGAGTTAGAGGTAAGATTTGGACAGGACACCGCTAAAGGACTGTGGGAACTGGATGAGCTTCGTGTACATGAAGCAGAGTTAGCTTCTCAGCAAATGAAAAAAGAAGTAAGAAAGAAAAGGAGGAGGCAAGCACTGGGCTGCTGTGACACTGAAGAAGACACAGACTATGGGCCAGGGCAATTCTAGTGCATAAAAGACGCAGGAATGTAAGTCTGTATGAGAATTTCTAATAAAAAAGTTTTAAATCTCATTATCTCTGAACTACATTTTTTGCAATAAATGACCCGTTTCCTAAAAAAGTACTGATGGTAGAGACACGAAAATTTCACAACATGCGAAGTATGAGATTCAACACATATGGAACCAGAATAATTAAAATATTGAGTGTTCGAAAAAAGATAACATATACAATGTTAGTAATAATTGTAGTTCAGTGTATCTAGAAAGGTGGATTCAATAATTATGGAAAATTGTAAGTTGGTGTCTTAAAAATTTTTCGAGATAATGGGTCACAAATTTCGGTAATTTCAGTGGCGGCGTAGGGCATACAATGTCCCCTCAAAAAAAGAAAAACTGCATGTCCAGGACATATTATACAGAATACCAAAAATATGCTTCCACAATTGATAATGGCATGGAAGATTGATGGAAAAAAGAAGAAACGCTTGAAGAGGAATACCACATGACGCACTTTTGTTCTGTGAACCACAGTATTTAACAGTTAGTAATCCTGTCCGCAGGTTTATGTTACAAGGGCGTGCTGAAAAGTAATGCCTCCGAATTTTTTGTTGAAAACTCTTAATGCTCTTGAAACGAAACAGATGTTATTAACGTTGTACATTCTTATTCTTCATGCTTACATATTTATTTCTCAACATAGTCAACGTGGCGACGAACACATTTCTCCCAACAAGAGACCAGCTTGTTGATACCGTCACTGTAGTTTGTTTGACTTTGTTGACGGAGCCAGAAGCTCACCTCTACTTGCTCCGCTTCATTTCTATCAAAATGAAGTACACGAAGGTGTTCTTTAACTTTTGGAAACAGTTAAAAATCGGATGGGGCCGAGTCGGGATTATATGAAGAGCGGTCAATAAGAGTGAACCTAAGGCACTGAATTGTTGCAGGTTTTGTAGCGATCGTGAGTGGTCTGGCATTGTCATGGTGAAGGAGAGTGTGCTTCATGTGTGGACGAACTTTTCGAATTCTAAACTCGATTACATCGGGCTGTTGCTCGCGCACCGATGCAGTTGCCTCACACACTACCATGTTACACGCTACAATTCGGAGCCCTCGAGTGGTAGTGGGCTGGAAATATGTAGATATTAAGAATACAGATGTACAATTTTAATAACGTGCGTTTCATTGAAACAACTTCAAGAGTTTTCACGTAAGGAACTCAGAAGCACTACTTTTCAGCACGTCCTTGTAACATAAACCGGCGGCCAGGATTACGAACTATTGAATACTGCGGTTCACAGAATAAAAATGCGTCATGTGGTCGCCAAAATCCATTAATGGATAAGCAGATAAAGAAAAAAACATGGTTAATAATCGGAGCTAAAAGTAAAAGATTCAGATTCACGACAAGGAATCTGAAAGTCGTGTTCTCATCTTACGGTTTCGAACAAACCAAAAACTATCTTATACTTAACAACTTTGAATTTACAGCACGACGAAAGGAAAAGATAACGTACGGCGCTATAATTAGATTTCATACAGCCAAGTACGAGCAGACTATGAGCTTCCATGTTACTATGCGTAAACACACAGTTGCCTTCCTGCTCCGAAGTAATCGTGACCAAGCGATGCCAGTTTAACCTCACCATTTCTGCTAAGCTGCACCACAGCTAGCAAATTGAAACGATCTCACATAGTTTTGTATTCGTTCTACGAACTTCACAACGACATGGAACGCCAGTAAAGAGAGGCTGTCTTCCTCCCACAGTAGAGACCTCTTGCAAACACAGCACCAAAACCTAGCATCCGACGGAACTCGGTACAGAACATGGAGTACAATGGAAAACACTTTTTGAGACAAGAACTACCACACGGCCTGCAACCCGATAAAGACTCTCATTGGTCGGAAACAACTCCCCAAAGATGTAAAATTGCTTCACTTATCCTACAAAGAGGTTGCTAAAGTGATATATCGATCAATCGAAATTGGTTATAGCAGTCTCGCGTAAGATGTGGCGAAGATAAATGTCACAATGTGCTAAAATCACTGAGCGAAATACTAAACTGGAGAGACTACTACATACAGCAAAATGAAGCGTGACGTCAGAATCGCCATGTTAAAACGAGCAATGTGTCAAATTTTTGTGCTACACAGAAAAAATACAATGACCATGTATGAACACTATACGACGTTGTATGTGTTTAGTTTATAGTTAATTGTTAGCTATTGACTTGTAGCTGGTAACCCTTCTCTTCAAGATCAATTTCGCAACTATTCTGCTACGTTTATGTTCGTAATCTCCGTACTGCAGCTCGCTAAAGATGCTCATAAGTTATGCTTCTCAAGATCTTATCCCTGTGCAAGAGAATTTTTGCTTTCACTTTTTGCATTTTATTTCCTTAATGACGAAACTATGTATTGAAACAAAATGGCCAAAACACTGATATGAAAAATTTCTTATTAAAGTTATCAGATATGTGGCGAACTGTCATACTATAACACATGTTATAAAAACTGCTCCTCTCTATCTACACTTGACGAGAAAAAATGTTCTGTACAAATTATTTGGCAACAATACCGCTGAATCATTACTTTGTTGCTCATTTCAGCTGCTAACGGAGGAAAAATCTTTAGCATTAGTATGAAACACTTAACAGGGTGTTATGTTAACAATTTACACACATTCATTTTGGACAAGGAAGGAGATGGTCAGATTAGTAATATAAACGTCTAATTTTAACTTCAATTTGTTCTTTTGTTTCATTCAATATATATTCACATTTTATAAACTGACAAATGTAATTAGCTTGGCGAACCTTTGCCTCATGCCATAACAGTTACACTGTGCAGCAACTGACGCTTTTTGTGTATGCCTTCAATCTAATTTGAAGGTACACAGTTGCATAACGTCTTATTACGGGTGACTCGTCCATGTCTTCACAGTCAGTGATAGAGATTATTGTACGCACTTTGCCAAATACTTTGGCATGTTCGCCAAAGAAACAACAAACAGAATTATTAAGCCTGTTTTGAAAATGATTGGTGTTTATGATAAACGTCGTCAGAGCAGAACGAAAGCATTTTTCGGTATGCTGCACTATATTAAACACTACTGCATAAGAGTGAGGCAAACAACCTCTGTCAACCATCTTAGCGGAGGCAGCTGGATTTGACACAGGAGTCTTGCGTTGTGTGTGATCATCTGGGCCCATTAAGGGACAGTAATAAGTTCTTTGCTCTCAACAACGTTTTAATAACCTTTCTCATAATATACCCATATATATATATATATATATATATATATATATATATATATATATATATATATAGTAACTGGTATCTTCACTATCATAAACGAACTTATCACTTTGCATCTTATGGCACAAGAATTCATAACACTGAAAGAGCCCACTTTTTCAATATCATCTACGCTACTCTGGTCACTTGCAGTAACATTGCTCTTGAGCGCACTAGAACCGTAGTGTGGTGGGATTATGGTTCGAACCATACATAAATCTGATGCAAGGAAAACTGAATTCCAGATGATCTTGTGAGAGTTTGTACGTTAAAAACTATCACGAAATAGAAACAGAAACTGCTGGGAGAGGCTTCTAACACCATGCATGCACATCAAAAATCCCAACACTAATATTTTTCGTAGATGTGCTAACACACACACCATCAATTCCTTAATGTTTGAAGAAAGTTTTCTGTGCGACAAAGAAATTCAGTCCAAAAATTTACATTTTCAGCTCCCAATGGTTGTTTAAACCCCGTAACATGAACATGCCAAGTTTTTCACACATCGAACAGTTTATCAATAATTCTGATGAATTCTACAGTGGCAGAGGTGTCCTAAAATTCTGGGTGCTGTGCATTTTCTAGACATTCAATGGCGTCAGCAACATTGGAGCCCGTTGTCGGGGCTACTAAAGAGACATTTATTTTCTTATTATAGAAATTCTAATATGAACCAGAAAGAGAACTGACAAATTTTAAAGATTCATGCTCTTGCAGATAATGTAGCTTCAAAGTCCCACTTTATATCCCCAGCTTCACAGCTAATAATTTTCTTTTGAGCTAAAATATTCAGAGTTAATTTCAGCATACAGCACGGATCAACTGTCATTGGCAGGATACTTGAAGTAAGGGGCAAAGTTTTTCAGATTCAGTGAGCATCCAAAATTCTTCAGTGTCTGAATGTTGACAGCAGCACCATCACATGTCACTGTTCTCAAAAGAACTCCAACAGAAAACAATTTCATTTATTGCATCTGATGACAGTTTATTCACAAGCTGATTCCTAACTAACATACTGTCAAAAATAAGAGAACACTCTTTAAGATGTCGTTTGTCAATTATATTATGTTTTGTGTAGTTGAAAATCTCTTGTAGATAGCCAGGTTCACAAGTTAATGATGATACCTAACTACGAAGAATACTGAGATGGGGCAAAAGAAACATAGAGCGTACAAATCTATAAGCACTAGGGTAACAGAAATGCAAAGTGAGTGAAAATACGGAGCCGCGCTGCTGCTACGGTCGCAGGTTCGAATCCTGCCTCGGGCATGGGTGTGTGTGATGTCCTTAGGTTAGTTAGGTTTAAGTAGTTCTAAGTTCTAGGGGACTGATGACCACAGCAATTGAGTCCCATAGTGCTCAGAGCCATTTGAACCATTTTCTTTTTCTTTTTTTTTTTTTTGAGGGAAAATATTTTGGTTACTCCGTTGTATCACCTGGATTGCTTCTTTGCACCACTGTTTTTCAACTGAGTAACAATAAAATCTGAAGGAAAACTACTAAAATGTTCCTGAAGAATGCTTTCCCGATTGTCATTTATGCAGTTTCTTTTGTCCTTGACTTTAATCAATTCTCCTATTTTCCACCTTTTTTCTTTTCACACCGCTTAAGCTTCATCTGGACACGTCTCACTTTTTTCCTAAGGATCGCAATATTGTGAGAAGCATCAGTCTGAACACTTCCATCACACTTCTCTTTTGCTATCGGATTCACATAACGTATTTGTCATTTGGATCTCATTCATTTCCTGAAACAAAATTAAAAGAATCCATTAGCAAAATTGTGACCTACTATAAATACAGACAGAGACATTAACGGCAATGGGTATCCTTGTTGCTAGTTAAATACATGGTTTTACTTTAGAAAATATTGGTTTATTCCGAACAAGCTGCCTTCTCCGGTTGATCTTCACTTACAAATGGTTCGGAAAACTGGGTAAACTTGGTACAGCGTTATCCTTCAGGAACTGTGTATCAGTTGTTTTTTGTAAAATGAGCGCTGCAAATGACACTACGTTTCTGCGGAGTTCAGTATTCCCTTCATACTGCGTTCACCCATTTCCTTAAAAGTTCTGAACGCAAGTGAGGAAAACTGAAAATATTTTAGATATCTTTGTACAGTATTTGAATTTTTCGAACTGTTTTCTTTGCCGTATATTAAAGCATATGTAATTTGCAGATGCAACTGAACACTACCTGTCGTCCATCGATTACTGCAAGCGTATGTAACACAACTCTTGACCATGTTTGTTAAAAAAGGGAGACGGAATCACTTTAAAGCCACAAAGAGGAAACTTACAATATGGCGAGTCTGCCGAAGACCGTCACGGTTTTCTAGGCAAAGGCGCCTTTCAGCTCACTGACTAAAACTGAAATATAGGTGGCGATGAAAGGGTTCACGTTCGAATGCTACAATGGCCTCTTGCCTACATGTCGGTGCTTATGAACTCGCATCGGACTGGCCTTGCGTTACATATACACTGCAGCAACGCTCTCAAACGAAACTTTTTGATCGGCCCATGTGTAATGGGAAGAAGTAAAAAGTGCCGAATGAACAGGCAACTTCCACAGCACCGTTGTGAATTTTGAGGACTTGGGCTGTTATCGTACGTATTCGTTACTGAGAAACGAGTACTCCACGAGGCGCGGATTGAAGTTTTGTTACTGCCTGAAACGTCTTGTTACTCGCCTGTCTAAGAAGATATACGTGCGTGCCGAATCCGTGGTTTCCGTATTCCACCAATTTTTTTATTCTTAACTGAACAAGTCGTTAGTTAAATGGAGTTCAGAATACATTTTGTCACTCGCCATTTTTTCCCGCGTGCACTTCGTGTCCGTCTCGCACGGAGTTGTTAGTATTCGTAATCCTCCAGTTATTTCGTTTTATATGCTACGGTTTCCTCCGTAAAATAAATCACCTGCTTTGGTTAAATGGGAGTCTTAACAGGGATACGGCATGCGGCCGTCCGGTGACCGTATGTGGTCGTGCCTTGCCTTTGCAGAAATGGCCGCCGTGTACCTGAGTGTCTGCCTGCAATGGCCTAAGAGAGGCAGCGCCGTGTCGATTTGGAATTTACTTTGATATGACAACGAGTTCAGTTCTTGCAACTTCAGTTGTTACCACGTAGTCGACATATTCGTCTTAATGAGCAACTGTACTGATATTTAAAATAATTCTCATTTCTTTTTCAGTCTCAGTTGCACATTTTTAAAATTAAATGACTTGTTTCGATCACTGTGGATCATCTTCAGATATAAAACAAAGTAAATCTAAATATGTACCATCTAATCAACACATATTCTAAAAGTAAGTGTACAATATGCGTGCCCCTAAAACTCAGAAACGAGTCCCGGTGCGATCAAGGGAGTTATATGGTGTAGTAGCTCTCTATCCCCCATCCATGAACAAGGCCCCCCCCCACCATTTTTACCTGGAGATCGTGCTTTTGAAGCAATAGGGGATAGGAAATTAAGCCCTCTAAAGCTTTCCATAACAATCCAGAACATTCAAGAGTATTCGATAATATTCCAGAACATTCGAGAGTATTCGAGAGAGTTCTTCAACATTCCAGAATGTTCTGGAATATTCCCCAAGAATCCGGGATGTTCTGGGATGTTCTGAAATAGTTTGGAACGTTCAGGAAGATTCTACAATGTTCGGCAACATCCCGGAACATCCCAAATCATTGTGAAACATCCCAGAACACTCTAGAATGTTGTGGAATGCTCTAGAACATTGCGGACCATTCGAAGCCTTTTTGGTATGCTATGGAATTCGCCACTGGTGACGCTATCCGTTGATAGGGATATATAAAGCAAGCATCGTATTGGATTCGAACGTCGGTTTCTTATCAGTAACGAAGGGAGGAATCGAAAAAGTAGTGCAGTGAGTGAATAAAAACAGTCAAGTGTGAGTAGTCAAAGTGATACAGTGTCTGAATATAAATCGAAAATAAAGTGTGAAAAGTATGTAACTGTACTTATGTATTTATAAGTAAAAAGTTGATTTGATTTATATTTTACAACAATGCCGAAACGTAAAACAGGAGTAGTAGTAATCCATACATGTGTGTGTGTGTGTGTGTGTGTGTGTGTGTGTGTGTGTGTGTGTGTGTGTTTTTCTCACGTCTCTTCCCAAATCACTTGACCTATTTCAACCAAACTTGGTATACATATGACAAATGCTGTGGGGGTAAGAACCACCTACAGTACTTATGAAATGGGAGGAACGGGTCTGAAAAAGAAGCTTAGCCCGTGACACGTAAACCCTCACACTTGATCCATCGAATATCTGAGAGTGAGAGCGCTTATCGACTTACATAATTTCAAACCTTTACAAGAAATTTTCTCGCTGACAACCCCTGCAAAATAGTGAAAGGAAAAAATGTTCATCACTAACTACTTTTCCGCTGTTCATGCAGTAAAAGTACCGCAAGAGATATGGCATTTTAATTTATTACATCTTTACTACTAACTGTGTGCGCGACATAATTTATAGACAGTATGCACATGTATCACTGAATGTAAGTGCAAAATTATATTATTTTCATGTATGTTATTCAGGAGATATGGCGTCATAGACAATGAGAGCCTTGAAAAACTGCCGCATCATGCGTGACGTTTAAATTTATTACTTCCCTGTTACTAACGTTTTCGCAGTAAATTTTGCAGATAGTGTCCACATACGCTGCTTTATGTACCTACGATATTATATCGTTCTACGACACATAGTTCCGGAAATATAACGTCACAAACAGTGAGATGTATTAAAAACTGCCTCATTGTGTATGTCGTTTAAATTTATTACTTTTTTTCCTCAATTCCATTCGCTGAAAATTTTGTAGACAATATCCACATATGCCGCTGAATGTTGCTATAAAATTATGTCACTGTACACCACATAGTTCACGAGATATGACATCATAAACATTAAGGAGAAAACCAGACGCTCCGTGGCAAAGGTGTGGATGCACAACTGTAAATAAATACCCGAGCAACGTCGGGTTTCTTCGCTGTTATTTTACAATAAGTAAAAAAAAAAGAATTGTACATAAATGTAGTATTTACCTAAGTAGTTGCTTCAGCAACCCGTCTTCTTTATACAGAACTTCATATCTTAGAACTGTATATTACAGTTTCGGCCAGTATTTTAAACAGGTACCTGGTAGAGGTCGTGGGGGGAGGATGGGAAAAGGGGAAAAGAAGAGGGGAGGGGGAGGGTGAAATTGCAGTGAGGGTGATCGGAAGAGGTGAAAGGAAGCAGTGAGGAGGAGTACATCGCTGCCCTTGTATACTCCTATATGTTCGTCGTTTTATCTTCTCTCCCAAAAACATTTACAGATTTGAGAAACTGTATTTCTCTAGCTATTGGTACCTAAAATATTTTTCAAGGAGTCTGAAATTCTGCTACGTACATCAGGACGAGACCAGCCGTAACTACATAAGATTTCATTTAGGCCTCTTTCCTCTCTTTATGGAGAGAGGCTACAGAAACAACATCCATGACTGAATGAAAATCTGTTGAATAAATACTGAAAAAGATTAAATACGAAATGATGTCGATTAACATGGTGCAGAGAATAAAACCTAATTACCAGACTCATAAAAATCATCTTAGAAGTATAAAACCATGCGAAAATAATCAACATTCACATTAAGAAGTGTTATCAGTGGAATGAACTGCAGCAAATTCAACCAAATGGCACAGACGGCGAGGTACAGGAAAGAAAGGCTACATCAACGAGCCGTTTCTGTGCGTGAGTGATGGTGTCGTTATTTCTTAACGGGTTACGTCACAATTAAGATACTAGGAATGTGACACTTGCTCCTGTGTTTTATCATCAATTAATATGCCTGATCCCACTGGTCCTTTTACCGAAAAATGCCACTATAATACGATGGACAGTCATAAGATTTTATCACTTCGAAAAAATAAGGTTACATAACTTTTTTAAATTAGTGTGCGGTCCTGGTGAACACTGAAAATCTCGCAGCACAGTAACATAAAACGACACAGTGGCACAGACACTCTAAATATAATCGGAAGGACTGCATGCTATCAATACAATCAGTAAGAATTAGTAATGTCGTGCTGTTGTCATAAATGCTTCCTATGAATATGAACATATTAAATTCACTTTATGTAAATTTTGACAAGGATCAAAGAGTTTCTTGTTAGGTGTCATGATCGAATTTGCTTCAATAATAAAGTAGAAATTATATCATTCGTGAAAATGCCACACACCATAAGGTGGCGTGTGGGCCAGGGACGTAAATATCTCTGTTTTGCTCGTAGGAGCCTTGTATTTGCTATGACACTCTACACATTATGACGCTGACAACGTTACGATCGAAGACGCCCAAGTTGCTTTATTTGTTGTGCGTGTATGACGTCATAACTGTTGACTATTTCAAATCGTCGGAACGTCTAAGGCTCCGTTTAAGGCTATGACAGGCGCGACGGCGTTTCAAATCCACTTTAAATGACTGTAGGTCGCAATCGATAGCGCAATTGATAAATCGATTACCATACCTTATACTGTCATCTGGAGATAATGATGTCATTTCCGCTCGCTCTGTAAGTATATGGAGTGAAAAGGTTCGTTCGTAACGACCAGGATGATACCACATTCTTTGAATTCCGGAAGCATTCGACACAGTTACGCAATGTCGTTTAGTAACCAAAATACGAACTTATCGAGTCACGGACCAGATTTGAAACTAATTCAGGGCTTCCTAGCAGATAAAAGTAAACTCGTCTCTTAACGAAGCGAAATCGACAGAATTTTAAAAAAAATCGAAGATACACCAATGTTATATAACTGTCACCGTTCCCGATACATATAAATGAAAATGTCGGTAGCTCTGTGAGACAGTTTGCAGAAGATTCTGTTGTCTGTAAAAGTTTTCAAGCCCAGAAGAGTTTTGTTGTTGTTGTTGTCTTCAGTCCCGAGACTGGTTTGATGCAGCTCTCCATGCTACTCTATCCTGTGCGAGCTTCTTCATCTCCCAGTACTTACTGCAACCTACATCCTTCTGAATCTGCTTAGTGTATTTATCTCTTGGTCTCCCTCTACGATTTTTACCCTTCACGCTGCACTCCAATGCTAAATTTGTGATCCCTTGATGCCTCAGAACATGTTCTACCAACCGGTCCCTTCTTCTTGTCAAGTTGTCCCACAAACTCCTCTTCTCCCCAGTTCTATTCAATACCTCCTCATTAGTTATGTGATCTACCCATCTAATCTTCAGCATTCTTCTGTAGCACCACATTTCGAAAGTTTCTATTCTCTTCTTGTCCAAACTATTTATCGTCCATGTTTGCTTTCCATACATGGCTACACTCCATACAAATACTTTCAGAAACGACTTCCTGACACTTCAATCTATACTCGATGTTAGCAAATTTCTCTTCTTCAGAAGAGTGTAGCAAAATACAGAAACGCCTGCAGAGCATTGAGATTGTTACAGGAACTGGTAATTGACTCTAAGCCTAGAGGTTAGTACTGTGCAGAAGTACATCGTAAGATCCATTATTATACGGTCACACAATTCCCATTTACGAACGTGAAACATCTCGGAGAAACCATCTAGAACCATCTTTTGTGGAACAACCTGTAAATACGAGTTCTACGGAAAGCGTATACCGTGCTGAAATTCGTTGGTAGAAGCCTACGGAAACGTAGGAAAATCAAGCAAAATAATGCTTACGAAACTCCCGTTCGCACGATTTTTGGCATTGCCTGATAGTTTGGGACACTTAACGCGTAGGATTAAAAGACGTTAGACAGAAAATCGAAAGAGGAGCAGTCATTTCATCGCAGTTTCGTTTAACAAGAGCTGCAGAATTAAGGGAACGCTCATCACAGGTCGCTAGCAGTCGGGCCAAGCAAACGTTGTACAAAACGGAGGGGATTTCTGTTAAAAATCCGAGGGCGTATGTTCTGACAAGAACCAGATAACGTACACTACAGCCCATTAAAATTGCTACACCAAGCACAAATGCAGATGATAAACGGGTATTCATTGGACAAATATATTATACTAGAACTGACATGTGATTACATTTTCACGCAATTCAGGTGCATAGATGCTGAGGAATCACTACCCAGAACAACCACCTCTGGCCATAATAACGGCCTTGATACTCCTGGGCATTGAATCAGAGCTTGGGTGGCATGTACAGGTACAGCTGCCCATACAGCTTCAACACGATACCAAGTTCCTCACGAGTAGTGACTGGCGTATTGTGTCGAACCAGTTGCTCGGCCACCATTGACCAGACGTTTTCAGTTGGTGAGAGATCTGGAGAATGTGCTGGCCAGGGCAGCAGTCGAACAGTTTCTGTATCCAGAAAGGCCCGTACAGGACCTGCAACATGTGGTCGTGCGTTATCCTGCTGAAATGTAGGGTTTCGCAGAGATCGAATCAAGAGTAGAGCCACGGGTCGTAACACATCTGAAATGTAACGTCCACTGTTCAAAGTGCCGTCAGTGCGAACAAGAGGTGACAGAGACGTGTAACCAATGGCACTCCATATCATCACGCCGGGTGATACGCCAGTATGGCGATGACGAATACACGCTTCCACTGTGCGTTCACCGGGATGTCGCCAAACACGGATGCGACCGTCATGATGCTGTAAGCAGAGCCTGGATTCATCCGAAAAAATGGCGTTTTGCCATTCGTGCACACAGGTTCGTCGTTGACTACACCATCGCAGTTGCTCCTGTCTGTAATGCAGCGTCAAGGGTAACCGCAGCCATGGTCTCCGAGCTGATAGTCCATGCTACTGCAAACATCGTCGAACTGTTCGTGCAGATGGTTGTTGTCTTGCAAACGTCCCCATTTGTTGACTGAGGGTTCCAGACGTGGCTGAACGATTCGTTACAGCCATGCCGATAAGATGCCTGTCATCCCGACTGCTAGCGATACGAGGCCGTTGGGATCCAGAACGGCGTTCCGTATTACCCTCCTGAACCCACCGATTCCATATTCTGCTAACAGTCATTGGATCTCGACCACCCAGCCTGAGTGGCCGTGCGGTTCTTGGCGCTACAGTCTGGAGCCGAGCGACCACTACGGTCGCAGGTTCGAATCCTGCCTCGGGCATGGATGTGTGTGATGTCCTTAGGTTAGTTAGGTTTAAGTAGTTCTAAGTTCTAGGGGACTGATGACCTCAGCAGTTAAGTCCCATAGTGCTCACAGCCATTTGAACCATTTAGTTAAGTCGCATAGTGCTCAGAGCCATATGAACCATTTTTTTTATCTCGACAAACGCGAGCAGCAATGTCGCGATACGATAAACCGGAATCGCGATACGCTACAATTCGACCTTTATCATAGTAGGAAACGTGATGATACGCATTTCTTCTCCTTATACGCGGCATCACAACAACGTTTCACCAGGCAACGCCGGTCAACTGCTGTTTGTTTATGAGAAATCGGTTGGAAACTTTCCTCATGTCAGCACGTTGTAGGTGTCGTCACCGGCGCCAACCTTGTGTGAATGCTCTGAAAAGCTAATCATTTTCGTATCACAGCATCTTCTTCCTGTCGGTTAAATTTCGAGTCTGTAGCATGTCATCTTCGTGGTGTAGCAGTTTTAATGGCCAGTAGTGTATTACTCTTCCCCATTAAGTTCTAGTGAAACTACCACGATGGGAAAAAAATCAGGTTAGAGCTCATATCGACAGTTACACTTCCCTCGAACTTGCTTGGAACTGAATAGCAAAGGGGACGGATGGATAAAGGAATAATATAAGTACCCACTTCCATCCTCGTCAAGGTGGTTTGCGGAATACAAACGTAGATGTACGAGCGGTGTCTTAAAGCACTAAGTATCACCCTAAAAAAAACTGATACAGAGTCCGTGTTGATTTGTTGTCGTTAATTCTTTTCTAAGTAGTCACCTTCGAGATTTATACATTTTTCGCAGCATATCGTGACGTCCGAAGGCCTTGACTATAGAATTCTACAGATTTTGCGTTAAACCGCTCTTACATTTCACTGACGACGTCATTTGAGTTGTCCAATCGGCGACCGTGCAACGGATTCTTCATTTTCGGGAACAAGAGAAGTCACTTGGTGCAAGATTGGAAAAATAAGGGGGATGCTGAAAGATTTCAAAACGACATGCTCTCGTTTTGTCAATTGCAGTTCACAATAAGTTTATTCTAATCGAGGTTGACAATGAAATTATGACATTTGAAATATGAAAACTGAGAATGTTTGAGAATATCTTCTTGGATAGCAAGGAAAGTAACCAACAAAACGTGCCAAACTAATGTTCCATGAAGTGAACAAGCATAAAATAAACTTTAAAAAACACTTGTTCGAATCTAATGAATCTACTGCAGTTTTTTTGTTTGTGAAACTTAGCGTCTGATGAAATCAGTACATTTTTTGTATTACTTCCTTGCTTTCTATTTTTAATGTTCACCGGCATAACTAAAGTTGTGACAAATGTGCTTCGACAGTTGCATTTTTTGGATTGGTTGCAACAAACGTAACCCAGGAGCAGGATCCGACAGTATGAACTTGGGAAATCTGCCAAAACAACTCTAAAATTGGCTGGTAGAACTGAATTTTAACCGCTTAGGACCGAACGAAGGCAGTCCTCTTCAGTTTGTCCCAATATTGTGCTTTCAGGCCAACTGGACTGCAGAATTCGTAGTTCTATGACTGCGTTTGGCGCTGTGTTGCAGCCCACAAAGTGGAGAAGACGTCTAGGAATAGGCATAATTTCCCGTGAACAGCGTGACAACCAAAAACTTCCAAGACATATAACGACTCCCACGGCCACAGTCTTTTCCGTCGAGCCCAACACTGCTCAATCTACAATTCCGTACAGTCGCCGATAATCATTGCTAGAAATGTATAAGAAGATTGTAATGAATAAAAAGCATGAACCTAGATTATAGAAGGAGCAGATATCCCTTCTTGCCCCCTTCCCCCCCCCCCCTCAACCCCCCCACCCGCCTCCCCATCCTCTATGGCAGATTGCACAGTTTATCTTTGAATCGTGTGCTGTGGTACTGTGGCGCGCGGACTTACTGTACGTGCGTAACAGGACTGCAGTCATGAACCCCCATCCAATCCTAAATTAATGTGTCAACTCCTTGAGACTACATCTCGTAGATGCAGCCTGTTCTTTCCACTCTGGGATGCAACCCCTGTTAACTATAGTTGGGATAGCGGTTGTCGATGCAGAAGCCGATTTTTAGTTACACCGGTTCTTTTCGTCTCCAATTTAGTCTCAGGGTTAAAATCGCTCAAATTAACTGGTTTTTTAATAATCGTTACCGGTTTTCTTATTGCTGATACTTACAGGAAAAAAATGGCTTTCGAACAAAGGCTGAAGAATTCTAATAAAGGTTAAGGTGTAGGAGATCACGAGCGATATGGGGTTGAGGCTGCGGAAGAAATCAGTCCCATTGTCTCCAGAAAAGATTGCGAAGATGAAACTGACAGGCGCGGAGACAGCGAAAGCAAAAGGTCGCAAGTCGATGGCTTCCCTGCATTGTCACTTTTGGATGGTACAAATTTTTCACTCTGAAGCAACAACAAAATTAAAGATTCTGTTATTATACCGGGTTTATAGCACGTCAATAAAATTATAGACATAACAGTAAAATTTACCTTCTCTTCCAAGGAAATTGTGGATTTTCTCTCTATATATGATGTGTGTCTCCCCCTTTTTAATCTTTTAATGAAGCATAGTACGTCACTGCTACTGCACTTTATGAAATTCTTCCAATCTAGGGATGGTCCATTCTGCAATACAACTGATGTCCGAGAACGATGACGAGACACTGCCCCATAAAACAAGTGGTTGGTTGATTTGGGGGAGAGGACCGAACAGCGAGGTCATCGGTCGCATAGGGGTTAGGGAGGGATGGAGAAAGAAGTCGACTGTGCCCTTTCAGAGGAACCATCCCGGCATTTGCCTGAAGCGATTTAGGGAAATCACGGACAACCTAAATCAGCATGGCCGGACGCGGGTTTGAACCGTCGTCCTCCCGAATGCGTGTGCAGAGTACTAGCAACTGCGCGACGTCGCTCTATATGGACCAGGAGGATTATGTCTTGCACAGCATACGTACATGTGTACTGTCTTAACAGGTCACACTACACAGCAGCAGGTACATTATTGTCTGTGCAATGCTGTACTTATTCTTATACCATGTGTATATTACTAGTGTGCGCAGCTCGTGGTCTTGCCGTAGCGTTCTCGCTTCCCGCGCGCGGGGTCCCGGGTTCGATTCCCAGCGAGGTCAGGGATTTTCTCTGCCTCATGATGATTGGGTGTTGTGTGTTCTTCATAATCATTTCATCATCATTGACTCGCAAGTCGCCGAAGTGGCGTCAACTAAAAAGGACTTGCAATACGGCGGCCGAACTTCCCCGCATGGGGCCTCCTGGCCAACAATGCCATACCATCGTTTCATTTCATTTATATTGCTAGTTTATAACTGAAGGCGTTGTTCTGAAAATAGTGCTGATCGCTTTTTTCCAATTTCCGTTTCAGAGCAATGGAAATTTTACGCAGGGACGTACCCTTTTTTTTTAAAGAAATATTTCAAATCCAAAAATTATAGCTCTGGTGATACGGCAAATTGATGCGCCGATTTTTTACCCGGTTATTAGTAAAAAATATGAAAAAGCAGTTTATACCCGATACCAAAGCAGTACCGAAAAATATCGGTTATTCTTAAGTAAAATACCCGTATCGCTATAAACCGGTTGGTTTTTCGCATCCCTGAACAATAGTCGGGAGCTACCGCCGGGACGTGCCGCCGCTGCTGAGGCGGCCGATTGATCGCGCCCAAGGTCGCGGCTCGCGGAACAATGCGTCCCCCAACAATGCGTGCTGCTCATCAACACCTCCCCTCCCCTAGTCGCCCCGCCCCAGCTTCTACGCGCTCTCTAATTTTACCGCGCGGGCCCGATATGCATTGCGGAACCGCTGGGGGCGACGCGCCTCCTGGTACCACCGCCAAAAAAAGCCGTGGACTCACAGCCGCGGTGCTACTCCTGCTGCCGCCTAATCGCTACGTAGGCCTCGTTCAAAAGTACGCCTATTTTCTTTTAAAGGGTACCAAGGACGTCCTTGCAGAAAGCGCCTCTTTCCTGTTCTCTGCTCACTTCCTCAAGCGAAGGTTAAAAAAACAAAAGCATATAACTTGGCAAAACTTACTGTAGACCTGCCCAGGGTGGCAGCACCGTCGCTTTAAGCTTTAGCCGATTTACGTTCACACGCTTTTTGTGGTTGATGCACTGCAGGCCACGAAGCAATATGTAGGCCTACTCATTTCTTAATATTTTGTTTTAAAATGGCTCTAAGTCTATGAGACTTAACATCTGAAGTCATCAGTCCCCTAGATTTAGAACTATGTAAACCAAACTAACCTAAGGACATCACACACATTCATGCCCGAGGCAGGATTCGAACCTGCCACCGTAACAGCCGCGTGGTTCCGGAATGAAGCGCCTAGAACCGCTCAGCCACAGAGGCCGGTAGTATTTAGTTTTACTTCCATGTAAAATGTGAAGGCAACGTCCAATACAGTTTCATTTCCCTAATTTAAGCATTATCTTATCTCTTACGAACAGTAAATCACAAAATCTAATAAAGTTTTTTGATCATTACCTACTGTCGATTCTTGCTGATTAGTTCTTCGACAAATCGAATTTCTCCTTAAATCAAATCTTCAATAAATCGAGTTTGTCGATAAATCGTACATGTTGCCCCTTCAGAAAACCTGAGTAAATCGAAGAACTCCTTTGTATTTTGTTCCAATCGGTAAATCGAAGCCAGTGTCACGGCAGATTGAGCTGTAGACACTCTACAGGTTGTTCGAAAATTCTCGTTACAAACTTGTCGGACCCGTAGAGGGGATTGAGTACATAGTATTCTGAACACCGAGCCCATGTCCATTCGTTTGGAAACACATTTACTGGGTAGGTTTCCAACAGAATGATCATAGTGGGGAGTGCTTAAGTCTGATTGGCTAATGGCGTTTGACCTGCCTCTCTAACCTGATTCGGGTCACATTCAAATATCTGTGAATGTTAAAGCAACACGGCTGAGTACACGTTTGCCGAATACACCGAAGCTCGCGGTAGTGGAAGAGCTTCTCGCCGCCATTATCAAGATCGTTATGCACAACATCCGATTCCACCGTTTACCCTTTTCGTCACAATTACGCAACGGCTTCGAGAAAGGGGTACCCTCACCGTCAGCAGGAACGATCTTGATGCTGCAACGCATAGCCGAATTGGAAGAGGATAACTACATAATGTTGAAGAGACCTGTCAATTTGTACAATTGTGCATGCAATGGATGTTGCTCTAAAACACTGTCTGGTATGAAAGGTTCGCAGGAGAGCTTATGTAAAGTTTGGAAGGTTGGAGACGAGGTACTGGCGGAAGTAAACCTGTGAGGACGGGCGTGGGGTCGTGCTTGGATAGCTCAGTTCGTAAAGCACTTGCCCGCGAAAGGCAAAGGTCCCGAGTTCGAGTCTCGGTTCGACACACAGTTTCAATCTGCCAGGAAGTTTCATATCAGCGCACACTCCGCTGCAGAGTGAAAATCTCATTACTGTCTGGTATGTTGTAGATGACCAACAACTACATCCGTACCATCTCCTGCACTCCGTACCACCTCTAACACTCACAGACCAAAGAATGAGGCTCGAACTGTGTGAGAAAGATATGATAGACGGCAAATGATGTCAGCCAATCCGACGTAAGCGCCTCTACCCTGTTGCAAACCTACCTGTTGACAATGAGGTCCCATACTCCGAAGAGCGTGAGGGGACGATGCGGGAGACCAGCACCGCTGACTAGGCAAGGTCCTAGCGTAGGTGGTTTCCCATTGTCTTCCTCCGACACCCATTCATCTCAAGGCAGGTAAAATCCCTTACCCCGCCGGGAATCGAACCCGGGACCCCATGTGCGGGAACCGAGAATGCTACCGCAAGACCACGAGTTGCGGACAAACCTACCTAGAAAACATGTATTCAAACTGTTTTAGCACGGAAGGGGCACATTTCCGGACATGGGCTCTGTGGTGTCACCGCCAGACACCACACTTGCTAGGTGGTAGCCTTTAAATCGGCCGCGGTCCATTAGTATACGCCGGACCCGCGTGTCGCCACTGTCAGTGATCGAAGACCGAGCGCCACCACACGGCAGGTCTAGAGAGACTTACTAGCACTCGCCCCCAGTTGTACAGCCGACGTTCATAGCAATGGTTCACTGACAACTTCGCTCTCATTTGCCGAGACGATAGTTAGCATAGCCTTCAGCTACAATTGCTACGACCTAGCAAGGCGCCATAATCCTTTGCTATATATATTGTGGTTATAACATGTATCACCAAGAGCGATGTTCTACAATTGTGAATTAAAGTTAAGTATTCCAGAAGCTACGTACTTTTCTTTATAGCATTCATTACGTATCCTGTTTCAGACCTCACGCCAGCCTGCGTGAGTTTAAGCGCGTGCCTTTCGGCTTCCTCTCATTGTGTCTAGACTGTCTTGTCTAGACACAACAGGCTCCTTTTCAAAATAATGTATTCTTTCCCCTCTACAGGTCCTAGAAGTCTTTGACGGGAATTTTCGAACATCCTGTGTAATTAGAAGTCAGTGGCTAGCTAACACTCGGTAATTCGAATTGCTTCTTTAGTTGTTCTGATAATTCTTTCGTCATTCAACTATTAACGATGCATCTTTGCTGTCTCAACAGTGCATAACTTACCACAGTACGTAAAGGAGGTGCAAAATTATCTGGAAGTAGATGTAAGCGTTCGACTTTCGTAGAAAAGAAGAGGATTATTGAGTTCATGGAAATTGGTTCCGAAAGAGTGTAAAGAAAGGTCTCGGGATTCCGTCATACATGTTGTCGACAATTCTTAAGCAGAAAAACAAGATTTTTCATAAGCATCATAAGGAGGGAGCAACGGGACCCAATGCGATGAGTATTCGCCTCTTGAAAAATAATTACTGAAATGGGTTGGGCAGTGTGGACGATGTTACAGCCTGTTAGTCGAGCGTAGTGCGTTCACCGAAAGTGAGGAATGGCTCGCTAACCACCAAAAAGACACAGTTTTGTTTTTACGAAGATTTATACCGATAAATGTGAGCGTTGGTAACACAATTTTTTCAGCATAGAAAAATGAAAGAAAGTGAAGTTTTCTTTATGAGTTCCCGGAAATTTGAGTGTGCCGTTCGTTTGAATAATTAAACTAAAATAAAAATAATAAAATTGGTAACAAATAAACTTTGAGCTCTATATGTTACTTCCTGTTTCCCTTTGTAAAGGTACGCGTATGTTACTAAAACTGCAGTACCACTTTTCACATGTCCTCTTACTTGGACTTTTTCCTGGTTCCACCTTGATCTCTCAAAGTCGCATTAAAACGAACTCTCGAGTAATTCCACCATGATCAATCAAAGTTGCGTGAAAACGAACTGTGGTTATTCTAATTTCGGTTAAGTTACTTGAAATTAGAACTATCGAAAGTAGACTGTAGTTAGGTCATGGGCAGGGCAACTCAAGTAAAATTCTATCCACTCTTATTTCGCGAAAGGTTCAAGTTAACGAAACAGGATTTTGGGCAAGGTACACGTAATGTTGTTGAATTGTTGATAGTCCCAATTCTTGTATCCACCGAGATACTGAAGCAAGTATGTTCTTTTGCAGTGGAACTACGTAACATTTTTAGAAAAGTTTCGAATCTAATAGTTTCCCTGACATCGTTGGAGCTTTAGGGTTCATGTGCTTGCCGCTGGCGATCTTCTTGGTCTAGCTAAGTCGGTCGCTAGTTCACAGCCCAATGTAAGTAAAGCGAGGTGGCGATAACGCAACAACTAAAGGCATTACGCTTTCTCCGTGTTAACAGGTGCTCCACAGTTTGAAGTGTGCGTCGTGATTTTTTGTTGATGGTGCAACACCTCCTATACCAAACGCGCGTACGGTTTCCGCATTGCACCATTGGCCTCCAAGGTCATCACCCCGATGTTGTGGGATTTTACTCTTTTTTATTTTGTTTGTGTGGGTTTGTGAAAGACTGTGTCTATATATCTCCGTTATCAAGAAATGTATTTCTAGTTTCATAATATTTCATCTGCTCTTCTCTGTTCTTCCATAATTCTTCCGGCATACTCATTTTTCTCATTTTCGATTGAATGCTCTCTATCTAAGACTCTTCTTCAGAATCTGAATTGATCAGATCTTTAGAGTTAATTTCGTGTCTATTTTTCACTTATCTAAAGAAATCTACCACCACGATTGAGGTTTAGATTACTAAAACCTCGTAAAATTTACGATTCCAGTAGGGTATAAAGCAGGACAGTTTTTACTTAATTTCGTATGTAACATACCACTGCAACTCTAATAATAGTAATTAACTAATGCATTAACTATGCATTACGACTTTCTTTGAATAAAACGTGGAGTAGTGAACTTTACAACGGTTCAGTTTCAATGTAACATTTTCTCACATCTAGTGTTCTTCGGTTAAAATATATACATGTTTCGAAAACAGTCCGGTGTGAGTCTATGGTCTCCTCATACAAGATCTTGTGGCTGGAGTTTCTGGAGCGGAAGATGCACGATCCGGACCATATTAACGAATTCAGTATGTGATTGAGGCAGCGAGTTTTCGTTAGTTGTGCAGGTATGAAGGATCAGTTTGGGCACTCCCCAAAACACGCCGCCTGTGACGTGGCAGCGAGCCGTGGAATTTGAATTAACCTGTTGCGGTGAGACAGATAAAGGTTTTGTGCCCTCGTGGCAGCGCATCGGTACACCGCAGCTATCCGCCCCTGTTATTTAGGCCGAGTGGCGTGCACAAGCGCTCTGCCTGTGTTTATTACCTGTGCTGACGTCACAGCTCCGTTTGCCATCGCGGTTAACTCCAATTGTTTAATTACTCGTATTTACAACTTTTACGCATTGTAATTAACAAAGTTAAAGTTAGTTTTTCTGTGTTAAAACTGTATCGTGTTACAATACCACGGTCCGCAGAGCGAACTGACGCAGGATAGGGCTTCACGACCCATCGACATCGTGTTATTAGAGTTGAAAATCTAATTCTTCATGTACCTTTATATATACAGGTCAAATTACGTTATATATGTGTGTGTGTGTGTATGGGGGGGGGGGGGGGGGGGGTTACTCACTGCATCACTGTCACTTCTTCTATTTTCTATAACAGTTGTGACTGGAAGAACGACGGTTGGTAAGACTGCTTGTCAGCTCGAATCTCTGTAATTTTACCTTTGTAGTGTTTTAGCGTCGTTGTAGACAAGAAAGACACGAAGCCCACGTCTACCACAGTAGTACGAGTTTATATGACAACTAGCTCTGCAATGATGAAGAGACTGAAGAAACGTATGACGCTATAAGAGAAATTATTCAGATAGTTAAAGGAGACGAAAATTTGACAGTCATGGAGGACTGGAATTCAATAGTAGGGAAAGGAAGAGAAGGAAAAGTAGTAGGCGAATATGGACTGGGGGTAAGAAATGAAAGAGAAAGCCGCCTGGTAAAATTTTGTGCAGATCATAACTTAATCATAGCTAACACTTGGTTAAAGAAACATGAAAGAAGGTTACATGGAAGAGGCCTAGAGGTTCAAATGGCTCTGAGCACTATGTGACTTAACTTCTTAGGTCATCAGTCCCCTAGAAATTAGAACTAGTTAAACCTAACTAACCTAAGGACACCACACATATCCATGCCCGAGGCAGGATTCGAATCTGCGACCGTAGCGGTGACGCGGTTCCAGACTGTAGCGCCTAGAACCGCTCGGCCACCCCAGCCGGCAGGCCTAGAGACATTGGAAGATTTCATATAAATAATAAAATTGTAAGATAGAGATTTAGGAACATGGTTTTAAATTGCAAGACATTACCAGGGGCATAGATAGCAAAGGACCTGGAAGAGCAGTTGAACGCAATGACAGTGTCTTGAAAGGAGGGTATAAGATGAATATCAACAAAAGCAAATCGAGGATAATGGAATGTAGTCGAATTAAATCAGATGATGCTGAGGGAATTAAATTAGTAAATGAGACACTTAAGGTAGTAGATGAGTTTTGCTATCTGGGGAGCAAAATAACTGATGATGGTCGAAGTAGAGAGGATATAAAATGTAAACTGGCTCTTGCAAGGAAAGGGTTTCTGAAGAAGAAAAATTTGTTAACGTGACCTATAGATTTAAGTGCCAGGAAGTCGTTTTCTGAAAGTATGGAGTGTGGCCATGTATGGAAGCGAAACATGGATGATATATACAGGGCTATTACAAATGATTGAAGCGATTTCATAAATTCACTGTAGCTCCATTCATTGACATATGGTCACGACACACTACAGATACGTAGAAAAACTCATAAAGGTTTGTTCGGCTGAAGCTGCACTTCAGGTTTCTGCCGCCAGAGCGCTCGAGAGCGCAGTGAGACGAAATGGCGACAGGCGCCGAGAAAGCGTATGTCGTGCTTGAAACGCACTCACATCAGTCAGTCATAACAGTGCAACACTTCAGGACGAAGTTCAACAAAGATCCACCAACTGCTAACTCCATTCGGCGGTGGTATGCGCAGTTTAAAGCTTCTGGATGCCTCTGTAAGGGGAAATCAACGGGTCGGCCTGCAGTGAGCGAAGAAACGGTTGAACGCGTGCGGGCAAGTTTCATGCGTAGCCCGCGAAAGTCGACGAATAAAGCAAGCGGGGAGCTAAACGTACCACAGCCGACGGTTTGGAAAATCTTACGGAAAAGGCTAAAGCAGAAGCCTTACCGTTTACAATTGCTACAAGCCCTGACACCCGATGACAAAGTCAAACGCTTTGAATTTTCGGCGCGGTTGCAACAGCTTATGGAAGAGGATGCGTTCAGTGCGAAACTTGTTTTCAGTGATGAAGCAACATTTTTTCTTAATGGTGAAGTGAACAGACACAATGTGCGAATCTGGGCGGTAGAGAATCCTCACGCATTCGTGCAGCAAATTCGCAATTCACCAAAAGTTAACGTGTTTTGTGCAATCTCACGGTTTAAAGTTTACGGCCCCTTTTCTTCTGCGAAAAAAACGTTACAGGACACGTGTATCTGGGCATGCTGGAAAATTGGCTCACACCACAACTGGAGACCGACAGCGCCGACTTCATCTTTCAACAGGATGGTGCTCCACCGCACTTCCATCATGATGTTCGGCATTTCTTAAACGGGAGATTGGAAAACCGATGGATCGGTCGTGGTGGAGATCATGATCAGCAATTCATGTCATGGCCTTCAGGCTCTCCCTACTTAACCCCATGCGATTTCTTTCTGTGGGATTATGTGAAAGATTCAGTGTTTAAACCTCCTCTACCAAGAAACGTGCCAGAACTGCGAGCTCGCATCAACGATGCTTTCGAACTCATTGATGGGGACATGCTGCCCCGACTGTGGGAGGAACTTGATTATCGGCTTGATGTCTGCCGAATCACTAAAGGGGCACATATCGAACATTTGCGAGTGCCTAAAATAACTTTTTGAGTTTTTGTATGTGTGTGCAAAGCGTTGTGAAAATATCTCAAATAATAAAGTTATTGTAGAGCTGTGAAATCGCTTCAATCATTTGTAATAACCCTGTAGTTTAGACAAGAACAGAATAGAAGCTTTCGAAATGTGGTGCTACAGAAGAATGCTTAAGATTAGATGGGTAGATCACGTAACTAATGAGTTGGTGCTGAACAGAATAGGGGAGAAGAGGAATTTGTGGCACAACGTGACTAAAAGAAGGGATCGGTTGGTAGGGCAAGTTCTGAGACATCAAGGGATGGCCAATTTAATATTGGAGGAAAGCGTGGAGTGCAAAAACCGTAGAGGGAGACCAAGATGAATACACTAAGCAGATTCAGAAGGATGTAGGTTGCAGTAGTTACTCGGAGATAAAGAAGCTCGCACAGAATAGAGTAGCATGGAGAGCTGCATCAAGCCAGTCTCTGGAGTGAAGACCACAACAACAACAGTATTTTTGCACAACATACGTAGAAGTAAGTAATATACATTGGTGTTTGTTTCATTTTAATTTATTCGCTTCCTTCCCTGGTGGAACTGGCGGGATAATTTTCGAACTGCACTGTGGTTCGTTTGGGCCAAAAGTTATAGGTTCTGCTGTGGTGACACTCTGTATTTTATTTAAATTTGGGTTTGGGTATAATCTTCTATTTTAAGTTTTTATTTTGTTTCTTGGTTTGATTTCCGTGGGAAGAACGTGGTGAACTCCGGCATATGTCTTAAAACTGAGGGAAAATTTCATAAAAACCTTAGTTGGGGTTGATTTCGACTAGTCATCCGGGTCTTTTAGGTTCTTCAGTATATCTTGTTCATCATTCCCTCGAAGGCACAAGATGCAAGATATGTCATTTTAAGGGGGGTTGGACGTCAATCGGGCCGACGTGGAGCAGGAAAGGCACCACAGGACATTTTATTTTCTACTGACTATACTTTTACAAATAAATTCATAAAACTTTGTCAGCATGACCAGGAAGGATTCAGGATTCACACTCATAGCAGTGGAAGTGCAAAAACATAACAAAAAATAATTTTGTTAGATGTGAAATTTCATCATTTTTTCACTTCCTGTTGGCTGCATTTGTTGCTATAGGTACATTTTTCTTTACAAGTAAGAGAGATTCTTTGATGAATTTTGCACAGCACACAAACCATACTTACAGGTGTATGAAACTATAGAATTTTCCTAATCTATTAAAACCTGTGGTAAAAATTGAGATAAATAAGTACCAAATATGATTTTTTTCTAAACATAAAGTTTAAAACGTAACAGTTCATTCATTTTTTCATAAATTAAATAGATTCTAGACACCTGTAAGTATGGTTTATATGCTGTGCAAAATTCATCGAACGGTCTCCGTTACTTATGAAGAAAAGTGTACCTATAGCAACAAATGCAGCCAATACTAAGTGAAAAAATGATGAAATTTCACATGTAAAAAAATTATTTTGTTATGTTTTTGAACTTCCGCTGCTACGGATGCGATCCTGAATCCTTCCTGGTCAAGCTGACAAAGTTTTATGAATTTACTTGTAAAGGTATAGACAGTGGAAATTAAAATGTCCTGTGATACCTCTCCTGCTCGAAGTCGGTCCGTTTGACGTCCTACCCCCCTTAATCGCTCTTGTTATGGCACTGGATGGATGTGGTTACTTATATCCTGGAAAATTTGATCTGATAGGCAGCTGTTTGAATAATTCCGTTGTTTTTGTTTCCAGTGATGGTTTTCATACCCTAAAGTTTGCTGACGATCTTATAGGTCTTCGTTTTAGTGGCTCTACATTGCCTAATTGATAGAAAACTCTCCTACTGGAAATGGCTCTTGATCTGGCACCTATTATTAGTATCCTTCTTTCAGTACTGAAGACCGCAGGTGTATTTACCATTGATTGCATCCAAAAAGGTGCAGCTTATTGCACAACTGGTTTAATAAAACTACAACATTTGTAAATAAGAGTAAGTGTAGATTCATTTGCGGCGTCTAATTTTACTTTGACGGAGATTTAATTGTCTTTATCCTTGTAGGAACGTACGATTTCGAAACTTTAACACTCAATCGTGGTGCACAACGCCTCTCTTTTAGTATCTACCACTGGAGTTGAACAACTTCATGATGCCTTTGCGCTTACTAAACGATCCTGTGACGAAACTCGCTGTTCTTCTTTCGATTTTAGTTTCCCTTTCTGTCCTATCTGGTATGGGTCCCAGAGCGACGAGCAACATTCAAGTATCGGACGAACTGCACTTTCTAAGGATTCTTCCAGTTAATGTCAGTGTGGCAGCTGAATGACCTTTCACTTGTCTTATGTAGATGATTCTTGAGTCCACAGCCTCGATATATTTTACAAACGGATAAATTTTACCTCATGGGCTGTGCGATTTTCAAACTGATTTTCTATTGGCCATTCTCGACTTTTTAGCCATTATCAAACAAAATTCAGATAACCTTTATGTAAAAACTTACACCCACGGTATTTCCTTTTCACACGCAGACTCGTGAGGAAATACCATGGGAATAAATCTGACGTTGTTGCATGAAATTATGTGGATTATCAATGCTCAAACTAGTGTTTCTAAGCGGTTGAACGAGTGGGATAGTCGATTCGTTTTCCGTTTCATCTGTTGCTACGTGCTACACAGAGGTTATCTCAATCTTACTTCATAATGACTGAAAGTCTAAATTCGCTTAAAGGAAATAAACAGATCTTTCTGCTGTTTATGTGCAATATATTGCACTTGCTTATGCTGATGTTCTACTACCAGTACCTGCAAAAACGACGATCACCTGCCCGTCTTCTTGTATTTCGCATTAATTTTCTAGCTTTGCTAATTCTCTGTAGACAACAGTATCACCGGTGAGAAGCCTCTAGATCTTTAATGTATAACGTGAATAGTAATTTTTCCGTAGCTGCCCCTTATGGAAGGAGACATGCACTGTTATATTTGCTGCTCCAATTCAGCTGGACAAGAATATGGAGGAAACCGGCCGTAACCTTGGTGATATCAGCAGCCAAGATTGGTCTGATTTGCATGATGTGATGTTGGGGAACAACGACAAAAAGAAAATCTAAATCAGAACGTCCAGATGGTAATTTGATCCTTTTCCAGCCAACTTTGTGTCCAATGTCTTAAATTCAGCACCATCTTGTTCAACGTTGAATTCGGATTTGATATCAGCTGACCGCTTTTCAGTATAACGAAAATTGCACGAAACTCCTATGAATGGCATGGGAAGACGAGCATAATCGGGCGGTCACTAAAGGTATTTTGATTGCTGTGAAATATTTCGGCGTATTCATTTACAACTGGACGTAAAAAAATGTTCTTTCCGAAACTATACAATTGAAAAAGAGAGGCAGTGGTCTAAGTATTTATTTCCCCAGATGCCTGCCTCACCGCAGGCACTGACGAACCCAACAAAGCATATGAAATTTGATATAATTTTTGTGTCACGGCCGTGAGGTGGATCCGTGACTTCATTACTGCAGCGAGGGGAGGAAGAAGATCTTTACTTCGGAATGACGTCGACAAGCCGGCGGCCGTGCGTCACAACTTTGGCATGAAAGACTAATTTTCTCGGGTGAGGTACTCGTGCGAGATGGTATTGAAGCTGCTTTAGAAATGTTTGCTTTTACACAAACTGAGCAATGCCGTCTAGGTTTGATTGCCGTTTTGAATTTGTTCACACACCGTTTCTGTCATCTTAAATGTCGCTACCGAACGCTACTGGCTCCTCATGTTTCAATATGTGTCAAAAGAAGTGAACAAGATAAAAACACAGCGACGACAGAAGCGTGGTGTGTAATGCACAGGCTGTTTCAGAGAGACTGCCCGCATACACGCAGATACCAGTTTTCGATGAGCGTCGAGTTAGACTTGTTTGACCATAACGCGCGTCATAAGAAACTGATTCTTCAGCATCCATTTACCGTATCGAGTTGCTTGGCCGTGGTATTAGAGTGTTTCCCATCTTTGGCTGTCCGGATACACTTCTCCACTCTCGACTTGTTGTCATTTCACTTCCTTCCGGACCCTGTCTTCCTACGCTGAACTAGGGGTCTCATGTCTTCAAATTCCTTTTCCAAGTCGTTTTCTGACTATTCTTGTTTGATTTGTGCCCTTCTTAGACCAAACCATTTCAACTTTGATGTTATTATGCTTTCGCATAATATTTGCATCGTCTGTGTTTCTTAACTGATCTTTCAAATCCACAACTTATCTTTTCTAGTTTCTTGGAGCATTGACGTTAGGAACGTCGTTTCTGGGGCCTGGTGTGTACCACTGCCTCTACTGTTGATAGTACACCTACAGGATGTAATATCTACTTACTGGCAAAAATATGCCTGATAAAGAGTTTTTTTGGCCTTTAAGGGGATTTTGTTGTCATGTAGGAAAATAAATTTTTTTTTGGAAAAGGGGGGGGCAGTGACCTCATTTTTTGAAAACTATTACTGATTCCCATGAAAACATGGTGTCTCCAGTTCCGATAGTTCCACAACTCTAAAAAAATTCAAATGGCAACTTTACATGTCTTCCGCAGGCCGTTCAGAAGGTACATTGAGATGCGCATTGGATAAAATGGGCGCTCGTTTGAACACCCCTCTTACAGAACAACCTCCAACCAGAACAACTATCTGAACACAGGCGTTTATGTACAGTGTGTTGCATCCATCCCTAAACTTCGAACGTTTCTAGCTCCCTTTATATTTTTATTTTTAATTTTCTTTTTTTATATATAGTCTTAAGTATTCTGAGTGCTTTGATGAGATCCGCCACGAATTCCTCTCCTGAGTAGCCGTTCCAACCTACGTCCTCAACTGTTTACTAGATGTATTCCAATCTCTGTCTACAATTTTTCCCCTCTAGAGCCCCCTCTAGTACCACGGAGGCTATTTCCGGATGCCTTGCCGGCCGGTGTGGCCGTGCGGTTCTAGGCGCTACAGTTTGGAGCCGAGCGACCGCTACGGTCGCAGGTTCGAATCCTGCTTCGGGCATGGATGTGTGTGATGTCCTTAGGTTAGTTAGGTTTAATTAGTTCTAAGCTCTAGGCGACTGATGACCTCAGAAGTTAAGTCGCATAGAGCTCAGAGCCATTTTGAACCGGATGCCTTAATAGACGTCTTACCATCCTGTCCCTTCATCTTCTTAGTGTTTTCCATATACTCCTTTCATTGCCGATTCTGCGGAGAACTTCCTCATTCCTTACTTTGTCAATCAGTTTAACTTTCAACATTCGTCTGTAGCACCACACCTCAAACGTTTCGATTCTCTTCTGTTCCGGTTTCCCTACAGTCCATGTTTCAGTACCATTCAATGCTGTGCTCCAAATGTACATTCTCAGAAATTTCTTCCTCAAATTAAGACCTATGTTTGATACTAGTAGCAAGAATGCCCTTTTTCCCAGAGGTAGTCTGCTCTTTATGTCCTCCTTACTCCGCCCGTCATGGGTTACTTTACTGCCTAGGTAGCAGAATTCCTTGTCTCCATCTACTGCGTCCCCATCAATCCTGATGTCAAGTTTCTCACTGTTTTCACTTCTGCTACTTATCATTACTTCCGTCTTTTTTCGATTTACTTTCAATTCATAATCTGTACTAATTCTTCTAGCTCCCAAACTAAAATAAATAGATATTTGGTTTGAACTGATTTTCTCACGGCGTACATATTTCAGCTAGATAGACAAAACAATGTTCAGTTTAAAATTTTGTAGCTCTCTGCTGCCATTATCGAAAAAAAAAGTTTGTCCACAGCTCTGCTAGAATCGTAACATTTCAAGCTAGTACCTACATAAATACCCACTACAGATAATGAAGCGGCGACACCTTTGTGTGAAGTCAGGATAGCTGTTGGGAGACTGTCAAGCGTCAACAACATTTGTAAGACATTATTAGAGCTCAAGTACTTATTCTCAGTGTTTACAAGTCATCGTTCTCCAACCAGCCTTGGTTGTTGCTCATTCAGCTGCGTGTCGCATTCTAACTGACGTCCGTTGAGTCAGCCCCTCGGTTGCGCACCCACGAGAAGATGTCAGCTATCCTGGCGCCACAGCAGACTGCCGACGAGCAGTCGCGGCCATTGCCCAGGACGAAGGGGTTTCGAGTTGGCTGCTGGAGTGTACTCGGACTCACTCCGAATTCTATGTTGATCCTACATGAGCCTTCCGCGATGTGCCTGGTGTCGGTAATCGTGTGGTTGGTTAATCTCCTCCCTACCCCTCGTACATTTTAGCACTCACAATACCTGTGTGTATTCCAAGAATGTAGACCCGAAAAGCCCCGTTCCCGGCATCCTTGATGAAGTTCAGTTGTGGCAGCACACCTGTGATGTGGTGTTGTCGGAAGACAGTCAGTGCCTCCATCAGTAGATGTTAGCCTTCATGAGGTGAAGGGTATCGTCTCAAGGACATCTTCAGATAGTTGAGAGACTGTGCTAGACATAATTCACTACAGTATTGTACTCGCAAAATCGAGTGGTATTACCGTGAATACCATCAGTCCAATTAATCTACTCATGACAAGAGTTGGAGAGCTGGGGTATTTAAAGTGAAGTAGTAGAGAGTTAGTGTGGTGCTATGATATGAGACTCTCTTTGCAATTACCACAAATTCCTTCCTTATTTTGCTATATTCACTTACAAGACTGTCAACTTCTGTGTCAGTTCCTTAGTATGTGCTCTTGTGAGGGAGATAGATGTTCTTGCAACACGTCTTACGAGCTAACCAATACGCTTGTATTGCTGCCTTTGTTTTTTCTGTCAAAGTATCCATTCTGCTGAATGCATATCCTCAGTCAGCAGAAAATGTCGTAATATGTCGACGACCTAACCCACTTGCTACATACTGCCTCACTGCCTGCTACTGTCTGACTTGTTTTTGCAGTGCCAGTGTGAATGAGTTTTAATAAATGTTTTGTAATTTCTGCCCCTTGCTCTTCTCTCCTGTAACAGTATTCTTCTCAGCCGTTACTTTGTAAGTTACAGATAAAAACCAGTTATCTAAAACATCATGTATTAACCTTGCCAGCTGACTGCCATAATGGCTGTTCTGTGTGGCTGATTTTAGGTCAGACTGGCCAACATCGCACAAAAATAAAACTACTGCAGTGAAATCTTATCGGATTATCAGCCGAGTGGCGTTGTCGTCTTGTCGCAACGTTTCAATGGGTTCCGTATCTGTCATCTTCGTCTGAAGATGATGGATACAGAGTCAATTGAAACGTTGCGACAAGGCGACGACGCCACTCGGGTGATAACCGGTAAGATTTCACAGCTGAAATACGCCGAGAAAGCCGGAAATCACACATAAAACTGCTACAGTTTGTTAGTACTAAATTACACAAGTTATTAGCACTAGTGTAAAACTTACGTTTAAGAAATCCATCAACGACTGCAATAGACCTTTTAGCTCTCTTCACATTTGCTGTTACTGACTTCTTCTGATATTTCTTGGTGTAATGTTACGAGACCAGCACTCTACACTATGTGAATGACAAATCCGTCTGTCGCTCTTACTCTTATGTGTTAGACTTGGCTTTTGATTCTTTCGCAGAAACTAAAATCAAACACAATATAGTCTGGCGACATTTCGGGGCGATCGTTGCGGCCGACCCCTCTGTGGGCCATGTTTGATTCAGTTATGTTACCTGACGAATGCACGGTGTAGCGGTTCAGCCACATTAGTAGAATACGGTCAGGTTCGTGGCCAGAGAATGCTCCTCCGATATCAGTGGTAACTAATTTGACATAAAAACTCCATATGCGAGTCTCTTAAAACTATTCGCCGATCTGGTAAGATGTCAGGCCTAATTAACAGTCGGCTACTCCACACCACACACTTACAGAGAAGCAAACCTGAAAGTGTGATCGTACAGTGCTATGTGAATTTTCGTCGCACTAGCGATGTGAAATATCGATATTTTTTATGTAATAACTTCTATTAGTTAACAGTAAACATACTGTTAAGAGGTTCTTCCATTAGCAGAACAACAGCACAGTTTGGGATTTTAAAACGCCGCCTTCTGCAAAACACCATGATTTTTTCTTCCTTCTGGTTTCCTTACACGCGTTCGCACACACACACACACACACAGAGTTCCTCCGACGCAGAAACTCGCACCAAACATACAAAATTTGCACCACAGTGCGCAAAAACAAAACGCTGAACAAGTGAGAAGCAACAGCAACACACCCTCCCTCGATGAGTGCGGCGAATGCGTTTTTTAGAAATCTCTTTGTTTTGTCTTAAAACCAGGTTAGAGCGAAATGAAAAATGTGTGAAAAACAGTGTACATAATTACAACCGACGAAGAAACACGGTAAGTATGCACCCTACTGCGGAAAACCTAAGTTCAGAACATATAATATTGTTACTCTCGGGAGAAGAGTGCAATACATATTTTTTGAACGAAGCACACAGATTTTTACGACTACTTTGCAGCTGATGCTGTCAAGCCACAAAACGCGTAACAACAAGCCAAAGCATAAAATCCATTATTTAAAATTAATACAGTTTCAAGCGAGCAGTCGCTGAAACGAAAATGCTCATAACATACACTCCAGGAAATTGAAATAAGAACACCGTGAATTCATTGTCCCAGGAAGGGGAAACTTTATTGACACATTCCTGGGGTCAGATACATCACATGATCACACTGACAGAACCACAGGCACATAGAAATAGGCAACAGAGCATGCCAATGTCGGCACTAGTACAGTGTATATCCACCTTTCGCAGCAATGCAGGCTGCTATTCTCCCATGGAGACGATCGTAGAGATGCTGGATGTAGTCCTGTGGAACGGCTTGCCATGCCATTTCCACCTGCCGCCTCAGTTGGACCAGCGTTCGTGCTGGACGTGCAGACCGCGTGAGACGACGCTTCATCCAGTCCCAAACATGCTCAATGGGGGACAGATCCGGAGATCTTGCTGGCCAGGGTAGTTGACTTACACCTTCTGGAGCACGTTGGGTGGCAAGGGATACATGCGGACGTGCATTGTCCTGTTGGAACAGCAAGTTCCGTTGCCGGTCTAGGAATGGTAGAACGATGGGTTCGATGACGGTTTGGATGTACCGTGCACTATTCAGTGTCCCCTCGACGATCACCAGTGGTGTACGGCCAGTGTAGGAGATCGCTCCCCACACCATGATGCCGGGTGTTGGCCCTGTGTGCCTCGGTCGTATGCAGTCCTGATTGTGGCGCTCACCTGCACGGCGCCAAACACGCATACGACCATCATTGGCACCAAGGCAGAAGCGACTCTCATCGCTGAAGACGACACGTCTCCATTCGTCCCTCCATTCACGCCTGTCGCGACACCACTGGAGGCGGGCTGCACGATGTTGGGGCGTGAGCGGAAGACGGCCTAACGGTGTGCGGGACCGTAGCCCAGCTTCATGGAGACGGTTGCGAATGGTCCTCGCCGATACCCCAGGAGCAACAGTGTCCCTAATTTGCTGGGAAGTGGTGGTGCGGTCCCCTACGGCACTGCGTAGGATCCTACGGTCTTGGCGTGCATCCGTGCGTCGCTGCGGTCCGGTCCCAGGTCGACGGGCACGTGCACCTTCCGCCGACCACTGGCGACAACATCGATGTACTGTGGAGACCTCACGCCCCACGTGTTGAGCAATTCGGCGGTACGTCCACCCGGCCTCCCGCATGCCCACTATACGCCCTCGCTCAAAGTCCGTCAACTGCACATACGGTTCACGTCCACGCTGTCGCGGCATGCTACCAGTGTTAAAGACTGCGATGGAGCTCCGTATGCCACGACAAACTGGCTAACACTGACGGCGGCGGTGCACAAATGCTGCGCAGCTAGCGCCATTCGACGGCCAACACCGCGGTTCCTGGTAGTGTCCACTGTGCCGTGCGTGTGATCATTGCTTGTACAGCCCTCTCGCGGTGTCCGGAGCAAGTATGGTGGGTCTGACACACCGGTGTCAATGTGTTCTTTTTTCCATTTCCAGGAGTGTAGTTTTTAGGCTCAGACAGAAAAATACCACAAATTTCGTATAATATTTTATATAAATAAAACGAGAGCTACTGCAGACAGCAAAGGTGTCAAAACATATTTGTGGAGACAAGCATAAAAGAGAAGCAGTTTGTTTTGCGGAAGCTGAAGTTTTATAAATTTAATTTAATATACAAAACAATGAAACAACAACAGGACCTTCCCACTCCTGCTCGATTATTACCATTACTTCATATTTAAGCCTGAAAACTAAAAAAATTGGTTCTTTTTCATCAGTATATTTAAAATCGATTTTCGTCGTGCTATCAACGGGTACTAATTATTCTGTAATATACAAGTACTGATATAACAACACTAAGAATGTAATTCATTGCCGACATGAAATTCATTCGCTGATATCACTTGCATGAAGCCTCTGCATTCAAGCATACATCCCACGATGACATAAAGTGCATCACACATCAGTTCGTAATTGCAGCACATGTGGAAATAGTTGATATCTTTGTCGTAGGATTGTGTCCTACCTACGAAAGAACTGTTTGTACTTCACCCACAAATTCTTTAAAGGCACGCTAGATGACACCTCTGAACTCAGGTCTGCAACAGTGTCAAAAATGGTTCAAATGGCTCTGAGCACTATGCGACTTAATTTCTGAGGTCATCAGTCGCCTAGAACTTAGAACTAATTAAACTTAAGTAACCTAAGGACATCACACACATCCATGCCCGAGGCAGGATTCGAATCTGCGACCGTAGCGGTCGCTCGGTTCCAGACTGAAGCGCCTAGAACCGCATGGCCACTCCGGCTGGCGCAACAGTGTCATCGCGTTTGTTGAAAAGATCTCTTTTTTCATTTTTTGAGTCATGGATCTTCTGACTGCTTTGATGCCGCCAGCCGCGAATTCCTTTCCTGTACCAACCTCTTCATCTCATAGTAGGACTTGTAACTTACGTCCCCAATTATTTGCCGGAAGTATTCCAGTCTCTGTTTTCCTCTACATTTCTTAAGCTCTACAACTCCTTTTTATTCTATACAGCTCCCTTTAATATCACGGACGTTATTCCTTGATGTTTTAACGGATGTCCTACCATACTTTTCCTTCTTCTTGTCAGTGCTCTCCGTCTATTCCTTTCCTTGTAGATTCTACGGAGAACCACCACATTCATGACGTTATCAGTCCACCAGGTTTTCAACATTCTTCTGCAGCATCACATTTCAAATGCTTCGATTCTCCACTCATCCGGTCTAGTAAACGATAATGAATAAAGTTCTCTGCTCATAGACACCTTAAAAAACGAACATCACAAGGCGGGATAGCATTATTATTAGAAACACATTCAGTTTTAAATATTCGTATTACCGCAAACAATGAGCTGAATCTGAAAACCCGTTTCACTGAGATTATTGTTTCTATTCTACTCACCTCTTACGAATTCAGGCCACCGGGACCGCAGCTGTACATATCTTCTACAAGCATCTGTGCCTTCACACCTTCTACAATTTGGACGAACATTTACATTGAGAGGCACACACATGCCTTGCTCATACTGTGGTATCAAGCAGTCAGGCCTGCAAGATGAGTGGTCTGCCAAGCGAGTGGATTCATTCTTATTTATCGAGTAACATGAACTCTCGTACTCACAATTAAGTCACTAATCAACCTCCTGTATGAATAATACGCAACGGAAACGCATCTCTGACTATCAGTAATTTACATAACTCTGACTGTTCACTAGGCACTGGCAATACCACATTTTCTTTTTTCTTTTATTTAACGGCATTTATCAACACGTGGCCACCGCACTGAATATGAATGGCGCACACATTATAAATTCGGGACATCATGACAACATACAATTCGAAGGAAAAGTCCACCAATCTTTTTCTTTTCACTATCTTATTTATTCTGATAAATGCTATAACCTAAACACACAAATTCTATAACCTACAACAATAACACATGAGAAATTCCGCCCAGTGGGCATGGCTTTACATTTGTGAATCTCTATCTTATGGTCTCGTAATTATTTAACGCTACAGTGCACTTTCTGGATAGGATGGTGGATCTTTTATTATTTCTAACACTTCGACTCTCACAATCATCATCACGAAACTTTCCTCCAGACCGAACAGTACAAAAGGAACACGCATAACCCTCTACCTTGCTACTCTCCCATGCAAACCACACATACTTAAATTACATGACATACACCACACTACAACATGAAATACAACACAGGCAATAGTCACAACTTTATCACTTTCAGCTTTCCCGCTTCAATTAATATTTATCCCAGTTTCACACGACACTACCCCACTTCGTAATTCTACTTTCCTACTATGAACTCTGGAGATATATGCACCTCTTCCTGTGCAATGCAAGCCAAGTGGCGTTGCTGGATAGACGGCCGACTCACCTTGCTTCTCTCTCAGAGTTTGAATCTAGCGTCACACGGAATCATATCACGCAAAGTAATATTAAGAACATATTCATCACACACGCGAGTCCTCAACTGATTCCACGGACGAGTACTTCTCTTTATCCTTTGTCTCATACACAGATTGAGACTCACACAGTACTCACCACGTGGATGTACTCGTCTCTAATTTCAAGTCCTGCACACGCCATTTCTTAAATATTTCAACTTATGGTACACACGCTATTTCTTAAATATTTCAACTTATTGTACACACGCTAGTAATTCAGCTTAACTTAAGCACACGGAAGTATTTCAACTTATTGCTACACGTGGTTTCATTGTGACCGTTGGTCACTTCCGAAGATTACTACAATCCCATTAATATTACCTGCCTGACATTTAATTCTCCCCACAAAAGTTCCTGAAGTAGAGAAATCATTATTTCAAACTATTCTTAAATATTCCACATGCATACCATGTCTCCACTCTTTTGTCTTTACGGAGCACAACTAAAACAGGTCTTAACAGCACAAGATCCAGCGGCAGAGTGCTGAAACATGGCCGTTCTCCAGGTCCTCTCGCACCTCTGCTGAAGTGGGGGAGCACCTTGCTACCATATTGGTCAGCCACATTTCAGGCGCTCAAAGCTCCGGTGAGTTTCATCTCTTTGGTTCCACCAAAAGTGGCCAAAGGATCGTCTCAAAGATGATCATATACTCACATTCACTATCTGCGGTTAGCAGACGACCATACATTCATTCATTTCACAGATCTCACCAAACTGGATGTAGGGATTTATTTTGTGGGAGTGCACATATGATTAATTAAATAAATAAATTGTCATTCTTTCCCACACTGGTATCCGGCTTCGCTGTATTAATTGAAACTGAGTTATTATTAGAAAAAAATGTGTTGTTCTGACAAAAATAATGAAGTATGTTGTACCTATTTTCAATGTCGGGCGGTACTGTACCCTTTCAACATATGCTCCTTAACTCCATGTTTCTCAGATAACAGCTTCGTTAAAGTTTTATCATTACACCTGATACCTGGTTGTATAAAACTAAAGCAATAAATAAAACGCAACAACATCTTTTGTGAACAAGGAAGTAAACCTCGAAGACAGCAGGAGAAATTGCCCTACCCAACTTCTGACGGTCGACCACTTCCTTTCCTCCATAGTGCAGTTCCAGTGCCAAACTACGTTCTTCACAGGCTTGTTAGTGTCTCTCCACAGAACTTGAAGTCGTTGTCGAAATGACCACCAACTTCTTGTTGTTTTGAAACACTTGTGCTCACACTAACAACGTGCCACAATTTTATGTGATCAACAAAAGCACTAGTGCAAAAGAGCCATGACAGCAGTCACGCAATGTCACGTCCGTCTGTAAAGTGTAAAGAGCGCTACAGATCAAAAGTCACATGTTCAACACAGACAATTGTATACATTCATCGAACACAATCCACATAAGCGAATTGTATTTGAGGACCACTATCGTCTCTGACGTACAGGAAAGCCTGTCTGCATTGCAACACATGTTTCCACAGACTCCCGAAAGAATTGCAGTCATTCAGTGACAAACAGGATTTTGCAGTTTCAAGTTACAGTATTTTCTCTTGGCGGAGTCCTATTGCCTTTAGGAATTCGTACGATCCGTTTGAGTTCGATTGATATTATCGCAGCTTATTAAAACGAATTAAAGAAGTGTTGGTAGTCTGATATGAACTTTGAATTGTTACCTTATCCACCTTCCCGATTAGGATGTCGCATAGTTTTCGTTAAAGAAATTCAAGCGAAAATACAAAAATCTAAAAATAGGCTACATCCTTCTATTTTCCAATTACTGCTCATTGTCAGCAATCCTAAGTTATCTTATACAAGCACAATAGGTTATTTGATGGAGTTGCAGCCATGCCACAGAAGAAAAATATTTTCTTCTCTGTTCTAACGAGGATAACTGATTGACTGCTCTGCCTTGTACGATTGTCTTCATACTTGATAGCATTTTAAGCTCAATCACATCTTTTTTTTTAAAAAGCAGCGTGGCACAATTTTTAAAAAAACCGAGCGCTACTATCTACAAAGTATTATTGGCTTGCAAATATATTCGCCTGTAGCTAAATGTGTAGTGTAGTAGGCTTTTAATCGGAAAGTCGTTGGTCTGAAACTTGCTAAGAGCTTTTTTTTTTACTTCTGTTTCATTCGATATTTGTTAACATATGGACTAGTTAATTAAGAAATGTCGAACTATATTTTTTATAAAATTATTTTTCACACAGAAATGCGTAAGCCTTTTTGCTAAATAAAGAAAATTATTTCTATCAATAAGGGAAAGCTGGGCAAAGTGGCCACTCTAAGATTGTTTCTCTCTGACATCATATCATAGATAAGCATATGAAATGTCAAAATATGCGTAAAATGCATATATTCTGTAACAATAAAACAGTTGTATTCAAATTCTAATTTGGTAGTAGAAAAGTGAACTTGAGTGAATGTCTGCAAAGTGGCCACTTTGCCCATTAGGCAGAGTAAAGTGACCAGACACAGAGAAAAGGAAAAACTAGACTCAGATGAAGTGGAGTCTGGTTTTCTAGGGCTTAATGTTTTGATGTCTATTCCTAAAGTTAAAGCAAATCCTTGCCTTACATCTTTTTCTGGATGTGGTAGATTATTCCGCTCATCAAGCTGAAATGACATGGCGTACGTCAGTTACTGATATCTCCATTCCAAATCAAAAATATGGTTGACGAGTTCTTTCTCTTGCTTTTGGTCGAATAAGCATGTGAAGTTCCCAAAAACCCTCTTGCTTAGAGTGCATCAACGGTTTTTAAACTCGTATTCTGAGTGTATTTCTTGAGACAGTGAATAATTTGGCTGCTGTAGCAAACGACGTCTTTTCTCCTGCACATCAACCAGCACCTGTTGCATAGCTTGGGAACGCGTTATTGTTGTAGTGATTTTTAAACAATTTTATTCCATATTAATACACATCTGTAATAAGAGAATATTGCGTTTCACCAAGTTGTTAACATACTAACGCATTATTATACTTTATTTTATGAATACTCTTGTCTTTCTTTTTCAGTTCCGTTGTCTTGAAACAAGTACAAACATTACAAAATATATGGCCACTGTGCCTGACTGCACGCCATTATTATGTAGTCTGAATATGGAATTAGATAACCTAGTCAATTCGTAAACACGTGATTTCGAACACCAGAATATAAAGTTTTACCATCATTATTGCAATTTAAAAGAAAACCTCTCTCTACGAACAGGCCTCGGACAGCCCAACGGTACTGACCGACCGCCATGTCATCCCCAGTCCACAGGCGCCACTGGATACAGAGGTGGAGGGCCACGTGGTCAGCAGACTGCTCTACAGGCCGTAATCAGCTTTCGTCACCAGAGCTGCTACTTCTCAATCAAGTAGCTCCTAAATTGGCCTCAAAAGGGCTGAGTGGATCCCGCTAACCAGCATCGCTCGGTAGGCCAAGCGCGTAACTTCGATGATCCGACGGGAGCCGGCCATTTGCATTGTTGCCGTTAACTAATGGTTCTCATGGCTCTGAGCACTATGGGACTTAACTTCTGACGTCATCAGTCCCCTAGAACTTAGAACTACTTAAACCTAACCAACCTAAGGACAGCACACACATCAGTGCCCGAGGCAGGATTCGAAACTGCAACCGTAGCGCTCACGCGGTTCCAGATTGTAGCGCCTAGAAACGCTCGGCCACCCCGGCCGTGCCGTTAACTATCGTAATATATGCTACTGTGCGTACTGAACGGAGTAATTTTTAATATATGCAGATGAATTTTATAACTTACCTTACAATTAGGCGGAGAAAACACGAAACAGAGCGCGAAACAATCGCCACGAAACCCGCTCAAAAACCAAAGAAGTCTCTCTCAATATTTTAAACGTTCTCCACTAGGCTGCAATAATATCCAAGAGAAAAAAAAATCGAAGTCGACACTCAATCTGCCCTTACCTTACTCTATTTGTCCTTACCCTGCACCTCCGCAAACTATATGAATTATTTTATTATATATTTAATGTTTCCCATTTTCGTACGGAATTTTAGCTCATTGTAAATAGTCGCATTTTCTTGCAAAAAATTTTTATTTTTAATATTTGTAAATTAACATTTTCGTTTGTTAACCAATATGGAATTTAAAATAAAAATAAAAAAAGGTATTCGCGTGATTCGAAACAGTGACTTTGCGATTTCAAGCCAATTACGCTACACATTCACGAAACAGCAAACATACTTACGAACAAATAATAACACTCGAGAATCTTCTGACTATCAAATTTGACTTTTTTAAATTTAGAATTACGTCGTATTGCTTTAGGAAACTGAGCCTAGGCACTGACCTTCGATCCTATAATTAAGAAGAAAATCGAAGGGGCCAGTCCACCATAAGACCCACTTGCAGTACAAATTATTTGACGTGACGGTAGATACGCTACACTTGGCCCAGAGAAAAATTCTTAGTCCATTGTGATTGGCTGTTTCTCACAGAGAGGAACTACAAGTCAACAAATGAAATCGCAGAACCCTTATTGGAGACATTGCTCTAACATTTTGAGGGTACTACAAAAAGGACTATGAGTAACTACACACTTCGCAAGTCACAGTGATGGATATCGCAACCCACCACTATCAGTAAAAGTGAAAAATGAATGTCAACGGCCGTTCAAACGCAGCTGTGTGTGCTTATCCGAGTATTGTTCTGTTTTTATGATCTGAGTTTTTAAAGGAAGCAGATGGCAAAAGTAGGTTTTAGCTGTTCATGTTAAATCATTTTCTTTGTAGTGAACGCTTCAATGACCAAAGTAAATGACATCATGTCATTTTTAACCTATACTACAGAAAAAACGAATTGTAAGAACACTGTCAATTAGTGCACTAATTTACGTAACATAACAGATTATTAAACAGTTTGAGATATTCCACAGCCTCGAGATGCAACATAGTACGCTTAGCCGATAATAGAAAAAGTCCGTATTCTGAGCCATTGTCGAACACAGAGCGTCAATCTATTAAACGTGTACTTTAGCACACTTTTCACTACATTTAACACATAATATTTTGAAGTTATTATTGCTTTTGTGTCTTGTAAACGCTTGCAACTTAAAGGTATTAGGACGTCAGACGGGCCTACTTGGAGCAGGAGAGGCACCACAGGACATTTTATTTTCTACTGTCTATACTTTTACAAATAAATTCATAAAACTTATTCAGCATGACCAGGAAGGATTCGGGATTCACACTCATAGCAGTGGAAGTTCAAAAACATAACAAAATAAATTTGTTTACATGTGAAATTTCATCATTTTTTCGCTTACTGTTGGCTGCATTTGTTGCTATAGGTACATTTTTCTTCACAAGTAAGAGAGATTCTTTGATGAATTTTGCACAGCACACAAACAATACTTACAGGTGTATGAAACTCTAGGATTTTCCAAATCTATTAAAAACTGTGATAAAAATTGAGATAATTAACTACAAAATCTGATTTTTTCTAAACATGAAGTTTAAAACGTAACAGCTCATTTATTTTCTCATAAATTAAATGGATTATAGAGTTTCAGACACCTGTAAGTATGGTTTGTATGCTGCGCAAAATTCATCGAACAGTCTTTCTTACTTATGAAGAAAAGTGTACCTATAGCAACAAATGCAGGCGATAGTAAGTGAAAAAATAATGAAATTTCACATGTAAAAAAACTTATTTTGTTACGTTTTTGAACTTCCGCTGCTACGAGTGTGATCCTGAATCCTTCCTGTTCATGCTGACAAAGTTTTATGAATTTACTTGTAAAAGTATAGACAGTGTAAATTAAAATGTCCTGTGGTGCCCCTCCTGCTCCAAGTCGGCCCGTCTGACGTCCTACGCCCCTTAACTTGGATGGTGCCCATGTGCCACTGTGGGGATATGGGACTTCAGCAAGAAGAGGAATTATTACATCAGTCCTCCTCCGAATTCGAGAATATTTTGTTAACTCTCACCTACATAGGGAAAAACCACCATCGCAACAGTTTAGGACAAATAAGAGCTCGCACGAAAAGATTCAGTTGTAAATTTTTCCCACTAACTATACGAGAGTGGAACGGTTGCCAAACAAATTCGATTGCCGAGTTATCATGTAGATGTAGAATCCAAAATGGCCAGACAGAATGGACGACCTGTCTGCTCGCACAATGCAGTCTCGATAATCTTACGGTAGCGAAATCTCCTCAAACACCGCTAACTCGCCCTTGCTCTTTAGCTATTGCTCTATCGGAACCCCAAATTAAAATTACTGTAAGTTAATATACATGGGGAAACATGAGTTTGGCCTAAGCTCCGATAATGTACTTTTCTTGTGCCCAGTTTTTATTAGTGTGCGATGTGGCTGTAGCACCACACAGGTATTACCTAAACTGACAAGAAAAGGCACAAAACCGCACAGGGGTTTTCACTGTGACGAATCTTCTAATCTTCTCATTATAGCTCAAACCCTTTATTCCGTCGTAAGCGTATATTAATATATTAAGTGACTAATCACAATTCAGGTTTCAAAAGGCTCGCTCTACTTAGATTGTTCTTTATACGTTCAGTGAGCACATAATAACCTGTTTCAACAACTGAATGTCACTTACTGCGTTCTCCTTAAAGGAACCAAGGCTTATGATACTATCAGCACAGTATTCTATTTTTACAGAATACATCGTTCGGCTTGTGTCTGCTTGATTTCCTACCAGCATGGGCATTCATTTTTCCAATTTTCCATTAGCAATGGAAAAAAATTATATATGTTTGTAATGTAATATCGAAAAAATTTCTTTTCCATGTATCCATGAAAACACCTTTGAAATTATGAAATATACGTACAAAGAAATATACAAAATGTACAAATGTATACGTACAGATGAAGTACAAATTAAAATACATAGTGTGCAAAATATAAACTCTCTATAACTTTATTTTACTCACAACTTGATTATAAATAATATTTCTAGTTACATGTCCAGGAGCTACGATGAATAACTTCTTGGGTGATTCCACCATTGAGCAAGTGACATAAAGTTGTCCATGAGAAAAACGTGAGGTTAGATTGCTTTCCATGTATTGGTTCACTGACGATAAATTGGCTAGCTCCTCTCGTTAGCAAAAAATCCATTGCACAAAAGAAATGTATTTGAATTTTGTGGCCGATTCAGACATTTAAATTTTACATATGTCCGTTTAAGCGACTGGAAATACTAGCTGCAGCTTTGTAGCACTTTTATTCATTTATATAATTCATCGTCAACAATCCATTTGAATTGTGCATAAAAGACATATAACATTACAAGGAGGAAGATGGGTATCACCCTCTATTGCGTCTATCTATAGCCGGGCATCACCCTCTATCGGAGCTATCTTTAGCTCAGAAAGGAGCGAGATATGCAGCTATAAAACTCTTTTATAGCCCACGGTAGTAAAATTTATGGGAGGCAGCAACAGTGTTTTCAAATGCTGATTGAAGCTCTTCCCCCTCAACAATTCCTACAATGCCGTAGTGGAATTCGAAATGAGTAGTTTATCACAAAAAAGTAATTAGCTAACACGTAGCCACATAAATAATCTTTTAATTGACCTGTTGGACACCACAACTTTTTTTGTTAATATGATCAACGAGTCATGCATCTGATTAAACACCTACCTATCAACGTCATCTGGTGGCCGTGGTGGTATAGCGGATGGAGCACTGGACTCCAGTCCAAGAGGTTCCGGGTTCAGTATTCGATAGGGGCGGGGATTTTTCCTCCTGCCGGTCCCTCTAGGATGGTCCCAGCTACAGTCAACGTGCTATCAAAATTACTCAGGACCTCGGCCGGGAGTAAAAGGCGGCCAGGGGTAGACCCGTTATCCTCCCTCTCCCAGTGCAAAGGCGAAGAAACGCTGCTCCGTACCTGAAGTCAGCCAGTTACGACAGTCACGGGCTTGCGACACTAACTTTAGGTCTTCAACTGGGTCAACAAATAATGACAGCTAAACTTCAACACTTTCTTACTGTCTTGCATGTGTGAGGGAACCTATTGAAAACAGCAGAACTTCGGGTCTTTACAAAGCGTTCTTAATAATTGTGTGTGTTGTAACCAAAGTTAACTATAGGATAACCTTTCTTTTAACCATTTTTACCTTTAAAGTACACTTTACGAACTGGCCCTCTTCGATTTTTTTTCGTATTTATTTATGGGATATGATGACACTGTAATTCTGGCAGAGACAGCAAAGGACTTGGAAGAGCAGTTGAACGGAATGGACAGTGTCTTGAAAGGAGGATATAAGATGAACATCAACAAAAGCAAAACGGGGATAGTGGGATGTAGTCGAATTAAATCGGGTGATGCTGCGGGAATTAGATTAGGAAATGAGACACTTACTGTAGTAAAGGAGTTTTGCTATTTGGGAAGCAAAGTAACTGATGATAGTCGAAGTAGAGAAGATATAAAATGTAGACTGGCAATGGGAAGGAAAGCGTTTCTGAAGAAGAGAAGTTTGTTAACATCGAGTATAGATTTAAGTGTCAGGAAGTCGTTTCTGAAAGTATTTGTATGGAGTGTAGCCATGTATGAAAGTGAAACATGGACGATAAATAGTTTAGACAAGAAGAGTATAGAAGCTTTCGAAATGTGGTGCTACAGAAGAGTGCTGAAGATTAGATGGGTAGATCACATAACTAATGAGGAGGTATTGAATAGAATTGGGGAGAAGAGGAGTTTGTGGCACAACTTGACTAGAAGAAGGGATCGGTTGGTAGGACATGTTCTGAGGCGTCAACTGATCACCAATTTAGTATTGGAGGGCAGCGTGGAGGGTAAAAATCGTAGAGGGAGACCAAGAGACGAATACACTAAGCAGATTCAGAAGGATGCAGGTTGCAGTAAATACTGGGAGATGAAGAAGCTTGCACAGGATAGGGTAACATGGAAAGCTGCATCAAACCAGTCTCAGGACTGAAGACCACAACAACAACATGAAGTACAACGAGCGCAAAGTAAGTTGACACTCAGCGCTGTGTATGATGGCAGCGACTGTAAATGGGAAATGCTTTTACGGTGGCTCCCACCACCCAACGCGCCAATGGTGAACTTAGTTTGCGCATGTAGTAGCTGCCCATGAATCATTATCCTGAAGTCGCACGACATAATTATAAAAACTAAAATACAATAAGGCAAAAAAAAGCAACTCGAAAAAATCGCCCTAGGATATTAAAGAATTTCTGGCCGCTGTTGCATACTAGTATTTCTAAAATATTAACATAACCGTCGGTAGCTGACTGCGTAGCATAAAAGCCATGTATTCGTAAATAACTGGGTCGAACGTCCCTGAAAGGAACTTCTTTTTTACTGTTATATAAATGACGTATTTGTTAACAAATAGTTATGTTGAGCGCCTTGCCACGGTTCGTGCGGCTCCCCCCTGTCGGAGGTTCGAGTCCTCCCTCGGGCATGGGTGTATGTGTTGCCCTTAGCGTAAGTTTGTTTAAGTTAGATTAAGTAGTGTGTAAGCCTAGGGACCGAAGACCTCCGCAGCTTGGTCGAAAGGATTTCCTCAAATATGAGACAAAATAAATTTTTATTTGCTTATAGGGACTGAACAGCATTATTGATCAATATAATTTTTTTGATTTAACACTGAAGAATTTGGGCATTCTTCACATACTTTTAATTTATTTCCAGCGTCATACAATTAAAAATCAAGGTAAGTCATTATTACAAAAAATTATGGTAGAATATTTAGTAACTGAAATTCCCATTTGTTAATAAATACGGAATCGAAACAACAGTAAAGTTAGTATCAGCGAGATTCGAACCAATTACGTTACGAATAAAAAACAATTTACGTAATGCGTTCCACGATGTCGTTGATTATATTAAAGAAATATTAACTACCGAGCAACGCCCGGAGTTCTAATCTTGGCCGGATGGGGTGGCCGAGCGGTTCTAGGCGCTACAGTCTGGAACCGCGCTACCGCTATGGTCGCAGGTTCGAATCCTGCCTCGGGCATGGATGTGTGTGATGCCCTTAGGTTAGTTAGGTTTAAGTAGTTCTAAGTTCTAGGGGATTGCTGACCTCAGAAGTTAAGTCTCATTGTCTTCAGAGCCATTTAAACCATTTCTTATCTTGAAAGGCTACTGTTTCGAATATTTTTGATAATTGCATCGTACTGCATTAGAAAATTAACGTCCGGCCAAACTCAGAGTACCGTAAGTTTGTAGAAGATTGGAGAAGGCCAGTCCTTAAGAGGCACTTACTGGATTATCGCCTTTTGTTAAAAAATCATTCTGGACCGTATATTCTCATAATTAACCATACCTGTCTTTATTTCGAAACTTCGACCAAGTTACTAACTTCTTTTGTCTAGCATCGTCGGTCTTCCATTTCCTTTCAGAAAATCGAGTTCTCATTTAGAGTAAACAGCTTTAATTTTACGTCAGTATTTTCTGTGAATAATTATTCTGTCGAAAATATTTGACCAAAAAGGTTAGTTTCAATAAAAGCTCGGCTTACAAATGACTGCGAAAGCCAAGGTGGATGCTTGACGCTTGTAGGGACATGGAAGCGTCAGGTTCAAACTTTGCTCAAGCCTCTCGCGACATCTGACGTCACTCGATCCCATGACAGGACGAGCTTCTGTGAGCTGCCCAATTCACCTTCCACGCATGTGTAACTTGGCGCTCTCTGGAAGGTTCCAGACGCCACCATCAGACTAATAAAAGTGGAATACCGAGCCAGCCTGATGACAATGGTGGAGACAGCTAACGAAAGCTCGAGTGTTTTATTCGAAATGGCGGCTTTACAAGATTTACCGAGATTTTACTGAAGCATGCCACAGCGAAAGACTCCGAGGACACAAGAACATTATTTATAGCAAAATAGCTCTTCATAAACTTTCTGCCTTTGTAAAATCATTGTTTTTCGTACCGAATTACTTTAGCATCCTAAATATTACACTATTCTTAACTTCCTTCGTGTAACTGATAAAACCGTATTTCGAAATTTCTTGGTTCAAATGGTTCAAATGGATCTGAGCACTATGGGACTTAACATATATGGTCATCAGTCCCCTAGAACCTAGAACTACTTAAACCTAACTAACGTAAGGACATCACACACCACCCAGTCATCACGAGGCAGAGAAAATCCCTGACCCCGCCGGGAATCGAACCCGGGAACCCGAGCGTAGGAAGCGAGAACGCTACCGCACGACCACGAGCTGCGGACTTCGAAATTTCTTATTTGACTTTAAGCACTGTATTTGTGTATGGTTTTGTCATTACTGTAATGTCGTAGGTGATCACTGTTTAAACCCCAGCCAAACTAATTACAGTCCAGACAGAAAATACATAGTGACACATGATGAAGGATAATAGGCCTTTAATCGAGACATTAGGCGTGAAATGAAATCGGTAACACCACTGGACGAGATTCAGTCTTTCTTTCTGAAGGAGTTCTACAAGAGTTCAGTGGTGTAAAGTGGCACACGCGAACCACTATTCTTAACGAGGAAAATGCACTTAAAAATCACGATAAAAAGATGTAAATAAAGAGTCCCTGATTACTTTGCTATCCTCTGTGATGGACGGGAACAATACGTGATGTATTGAATTGAATGAATAGTCTACTGAGCAGGGAAAACTGATTTTGAAAAAGCCACAAAAGATGGAAGTATTAAAAACCAATAGAAATGAGACTAGCGATGAAATTGGGGTCGCGTAGGAGAAGAAGTAAGGGAATTCTGCTACCTTCGAAGCAAGACAGCACATAACAGACGAAGCAAAGAGGACATAAGCTGCACGCTAGCACAAGTAAGGAGAGTAATATTAGTTGGCATATTTGACGAAGACTGAACATGGAACTCTTCAATTTAGAAAGAAATTTCTCGGAATATACATCTGCATCACAACATTGTATGGAAGTGAATCGTGGCCCGTGGGAAAAGAGGAGAATGAGAGAGTCGACGTGTTTGAAACGTAATGACGTAGAGAGATGATGAAATTTAACTGGACTTATAAGTTAAAATAGAAGCAGTTTTTCGGAAGAATAGGCGAGAAAAACTAATAACAGGAAAAACTAACAAGAAATAGGTACGGGGTAATAGAACATATTCGACAACATTGGAAAGTAAATTCTGTGATAGTAACGGGGGCAGAAAGGAGGTAGAAATTGTAAGGAAAGGAGATTCGAATATGTACAACACATATTTCGGACGTTGGGTACAGGTGCTGGTCTCAGATGTAGAGATACTCGTAGATGAGGAAATCTGTTAGAAAACTGATCCGGTTTGAGTTGTAGTACTCCATGACACAAGCCTAGCGTCTTAATCCACCGCGTTTCGCGACGTATGTTATACTTATCATGCTTGAGCTGTTATTGTCTAATAGAACTAGATGTACAGCGAAAATACAGGAAATTTTAAAGATAATACAACATTTCACAAGACTATAAAATCTTTCTTAAGTTCCTATATTCATTCATGTAGAAGGTAATCTCACCAAAGTATTAGATAGTTTTTATTTGAAATTGAACCATTCCATTTTACATACATGCACTTGCATCGTTGAAGTTACTTTTATATAATTATATAAGAGACACTCAAACGAAAACGAGATAGACCACAAGCGGCTATTCAAAATGATCTAGACACTTTCAGCTGATAGTAAAAAATGATTGAGTTGAGGTAAATCATTATATGATTATATGTATGAAAGCAGCTGCACCATCATTTTCTTTTGTCTTAGCAATGCCCAGCAACGTGGCTGTCAGACCAGCGAAAAAGGCAGTTTGCCGTGTCGCAGTTGCAATAAGACACTAATGTAACTTCATTTTTCAGCAGGATAATACTCCAATGGACTTCCACAACGATGTTCATGAGTTCTTTGTAATTAAGCAACTACAACAACGACGATCCGATCGTGCATCAACTGGCTATCTCCAGTTCCTGGCAGTGTCCTCCCGTTCTCCGGACCTGGCGCAGTGTTATTTTTACCCGCAGAGAGGTACTGTTTTAGTACCTCCACTTCCTCAAAACATCGATGACTTACAAGGAGGTATCAAAATAGCAGTGATTGACATCGATGTGGACACTACAGAGCTAGTGCGGGCCGTTGTGGCTTAAGAGTGGAGGAGTACCCTATGACTAGCGGTTCGTACATTGAACATTTGTGAACATAGCACGAAAAACTTCTTGAGTTGCAGTGCCCATACATATTTTCATATAGTACCTAACCTCAATACAAAAAGTTTTGTACGATCACTTGAAAGTGTATAGATCATTTTGAATAACCTTGTATAACGAGCATGGTGCGGGCGTTGGTAACGCAGGGAAATGTGTGTATAGATATGCCCACTACTGGGAGCGTACGTTCACTGATGTGCCGATTCATGTAAACTGAAGGTAGAGGAGAGAGAAAGGAAACGGAAGGTACTATTGAGATCAGCTGCATCGAGAATTTATGTGGAATCAGCAGCGATGAGTGAAAATGTGTGCCAGATCGGGACTGGAACCCGGGGTTTCCAGCTTACTAGGCAGTTGCGCCATCCGGACATAGCGTTTAACGCAAATGCGCGGACTATCTCTGCATAGCTCCCAGTCGACTCACATTCCCACCCAACGCCACATATACGCATTCCCAGCCCACGTCACGTCATTAGTCCCTTCCTTTACCTTTCCTTTCTTCACCTTTACATGAGCGGTGTAACAGATGGGTTCATATAAGCTGTGCCATTTGTGTGTTACACCTTTCGACTTCAGGTCAGCGAGTCGTGTGTGCTTCATTATGCAGGCGGGGAAAGAGGAACAGCAAGGTGTAGTAAGGTTTTTCAACGCAGGAGTGTCAGGAAGTGAAATTCATGCCCGACGGTCTGATGTGTAAGGCGAACACAGTACCTTACTGGTACATGTGTTTGCGCAGAATAATCGGTTTCGAGAATGTCGGTTGTAATAATTGAAAGACATCAGTCGGTAGAGACAGTCTCATCGCGTCATTACTCCTTTTGTTATTGCTGCTTGTTGATGCCGCAGTCCCGGTTGGGCCGCCGTGCCGGCCGGGGTGGCCGAGCGGTTCTAGGCCCTTCAGTCTGGAACCGCACGACCGCCACTGTCGCAGGTTCGAATCCTGCCTCGGCCATGGATGTGTGTGATGTCCTTAGGTTAGTTAGATGTAAGTAGTTCTAAGTTATAGGGGACTGATGACCTCAGAAGTTAAGTCCCATAGTGTTCAGAGCCATTTAAACCATTTTTGATGCCGCCGTCAGAAATGGCCGACAGCGGAAGGTGGAAAACATTCGGCTTATGTTGGGCATCAGTCACGGTACCGCTCGCGCCACCATGACAGAGAATCTGAAGATCCGGAAAAATCTGCATCCAGTGCGTTCCCCACAGCATGACGGGGGAGCAGAAGTTTATCAGATTCTCAACACCACTGCAGCACCTGGAACTGTACCACTATGAAGAATATCGTGTCCTGTCCCACCCTGTCGTGGGAGACGAAACATGGGATTATTCTCATTCTGAACCGGACAGCAAGCGCCAGAGCCAACAATGGAAGCATATGGTTCCACCCGTACCAAAAAAATCCAAAGTCGTGCACGCCAGCTCCGGGAAAGGCATTATATCCATTTTCTTTGACTGAAAGGGCCTGTTGCTCACTGACTTTCTGGAACACGGTGCCACAATTAACGCATAGTGGTGCGTGGACACTTTGTAAAAATTGAAGTGCATCATCAAGTCCAAACGCTCAGAAATGTTGATGGACGGCATCAGTCTGTTGCAGCAAAATGACCGATCACATGTTGCCGAGGTTGTTTCGATTTCGCTGCTGAAGTTTCGCTGGAAAGCCCATACTCAACCTGATCTCTCCCCATGCGATAGCCATCTTTGTGAAGCCCCAAGGAAAGGCAGTTGTAGCCGTCCATTCGCTTCGGACAAAGAGACGTATCCCAAGCCATGGTTGAGCAGGCCTCCACATGTTTCCGTGATGGCACTGGCCGTCTTGTCTCACAGTGGGATAAACACATTAATAGTTACGACGATTACTTACGAAATAATAACCTGTTTATTTTTTTCCATCTGTCTTCTTTTTCATTTGAGTGTCCCATCGATCCAGAATCAACGTTTTCATTTACGTTTCACGGAACGTGAGACATGACAAACATTCATAAGTTAGTCAAACTCGTCCCTCAGTTTTGCTTCGCATGTCACCCAAAATTGTTAGAAGAGAGGCACCAGCACTCACAAAGAAAATTACACCGTTAGATCAACCGAAACTGGAGACCAGTGGTGAAATACGGGAAGTGTGAAGAAGGCCATGGTGGTACAGCGTGCAACGCACACTCTCGACGAAAATCACGTCGCACAACTGTGACTGAATAGCTCTTGTTGAAAACTGAGAACGCAAGGTACATTTTGTTGCTGTGTTATCGCCATCTCAACTCGACGCATACTGGATGATAAACTAGTGAGTTAGCTATCTGCGACAAGCGTGGCCTCTTATGGCAATCACGTGAACCGACAACTTACAATCAACCCCAAAACGTAAGCGTCCGGATGGGGGACAAGAAAAAAAAATGGTGTAAATGGCTCTGAGCGCTATGGGACTTAACATCTGAGGTCATCAGTTCCCAAGAACTTAGAACTACTTAAATCTAACCAACCTAAGGATATCACACGCATCCATGCCCGAGGCAGGATTCGAACCTGCGACCGTAGCGGTCTCGCGGTTACAGACTGAAGTGCCTAGAACCGCTCGGTCACACCGGCCAGCTGGGGGACAAGAGGGGCGTTTTATTCATAGACGAATTCATACCAATTCCAAGCAATGATTGCGACTCCAGTAAACTATAGATTTAACACTGCCGAGCGCTATGGAAATATTGTGACTTTAGGAATCATGTATACCTTAAGATTTTTGGTTGATAGATATTCACGGAAAATTAAATGGATTACTTGATACGGTAGCGGTTTCGTGCCGTTGTACTGTCCTCAATCTAACAACTCCTTGTCAAACTCTATGGTGTGCGACACTGTGCTACATGCAGTCACAGAGCTATGGATTCAGTACTTCACAGTAATGTGACGAACTGAAGAGAGAAGTACAGGTCAATTTGAAGGTGTTAGTGGGAGACTTTTTTGTTTTGAGTCATCAGTCTTCTGATTGGTTTGATGCGGCCCGAAACAAATTCCTCTCTTGTGCCAAACGCTTCATCTCAGAATAGCATTTGCAACCTATTTCCTCAATTATCATATTTGCTGGATGTATTCCAACTCTGCCTCCCTCTACTGTTTTTGCCTTCTGCAGCTCGCTCTAGTGCTATGGAAGTCATTCCCTAATGTCTTAACAGGTGTCCTATCATCCTGTCCCTTCTCCTTGTCTGTGTTTATCACACATTCCTTTCCTCTCCGATTCTGCGTAGAACCTCCTCATTTCTTACTTTATCAGTTCACCTAATTTTCAACATTCGTTTGTACCACCGTATCTCAAGTGCTTAGATTCTTTTCTGTTCCGGCTTCCCCACGGTCGATTTTTCACTGTCACGCAATGTTGTGCTCCAAATGCATATTCTCAGAAATTTCTTCCTCAGATTAAGGCCTATGTTTGGTACTTTGATACTAGTAGACACATCTTAGCCAGGGATGCCCTTTTTGCCAGTTCTAGTCTACTTTTGATGTCCTCCTTCCTCCGTCCGTCATTGGTTATTTTTCTGCCTAAGTAGTATCTTTTCGCCGGCCGGGGTGGCCGAGTGGTTCTAGGCGCTACAGTCTGGAACCGCGCGACCACTACGGTCACAGGTTCGAATCCTGCCTCGGGGATGGATGCGTGTGACGTCCTTAGGTTAGTTAGGTTTAAGTAGTTCTAAGTTCTAGGGGACTGATGACGTCAGAAGTTAAGTCCCATAGTGCTCAGAGCCATTTGAACCATTTAGTATTTTTTCAATTTGATTTTTAATTCCACTCCTCTACCTTTCTTTCATTTCCACCATTGCATCTTCGATGTAAAGATTGAACAATAGGGGCGAAAAAATTCATCTCTGTCATACATCCTTTTGAATCCTAGCATTTCGATCTTGGTCGTCCACTCGTATTATTCGTTCTTTGCGTCTCATTATAGCTTACCCCTATCTTTCTCAGCATTTCGAACATCTTGCATCATTTGATATTGTCGAACGCTTTTTCCAGGTCGACAAATCCTATGAACGTGTCTTAATTTTTCTTCAGTCTTGCTTCCATTGTCAAGCTCAACGTCAGAACTGCTTCTCTGGTGCCTTTACCTTTCCTAAGGCCAAACTGATCGTCATCACATCCTCAATTATCTTTTCCAATTTTATGTTCAAATGGTTCAAATGGCTCTGAGCACTATGGGACTCAACTGCTGAGGTCATTAGTCCCCTAGAACTTAGAACTAGTTAAACCTAACTAACCTAAGGACATCACAAACATCCATGCCCGAGGCAGGATTCGAACCTGCGACCGTAGCGGTCTTGCGGTTCCAGACTGCAGCGCCTTTAACCGCACGGCCACTTCGGCCGGCCCAATTTTATGTATGTTATTCTTGTCCGCAACTGTAATGCGTAAGCTGTTAATGTGATTGTGCGATAATTCTCGCACTTGGCGGTACCACATACACAAGGTATGAAAGGTTACTGCATTGGCGGAGTTTTTTTTTGTGTTTATTCCCTTTTTTCCCACTTCGAGGAACGTTAATGCGGAATTCTTTGTTGGTTACTTTTCTTGATATTTAACAGGATTTTCTAATTTTTTTTTGTTTTCTTTGAATTTCATTTTTTATGTTTCCCTTGGCAATCTAACACTACTGAAAAATGAACATCTTTGTGAATATTTTCTAGCTATATTTTAACTCGTTGGATATCATGAATTTAATCGTATAAGAATTTAACTTCAAGATAGCTGAATCGATATATAGCAACGATATTCATTCTGACAACATAAAAAATGCGTTTTGCATACGCTACTGAAATATGCACACTGATTAGGTATTAAACTGTCCTACCTGAAAAGATCTGAGTGAATAACTATCAATCGTTAGACATAGAATAAGTTTTGTATGCATCCTGTCAATGTTATTTCTTGGTGCAAGACACGTTTTCCAACCTATCCGAATCTGCTATATAGGGTACTGTACAATTTTACCATCTGGCCCCTCCTGGAAAAATTTCTGGTTCAAATGGCTCTGAGCACTGTGGGACTTAACTTCAGTGATCATCAGTCCTCTAGACTTAGAACTACTTAAACCTAAATAACCTAAGGACATCACACACATTCATGCCCAAGACAGGATTCGAACCTGCGAATGTAGCGGTCGCTCAGTTCCAGACTGTCGCGCCTAGAACCTCTCGGCCACTACGGCCGGCTGGAAAAATTTCTGCGGATGCCCACGGCCCCAAGGTAAACTTTTAGTTTCTATGCGTAAGTCACCCCAAGTCTCTATCTTCACTCATGAATAAGATATTGTCTTGTGAAATCGGATGAGACCTTTGGAACACCCTGTACGGTGGTAGGCCGATAAAGGTCATGAAAGATCACAAGGTGAGTACAATTCAGTATTTATGAGGAGGACATTTAGTATTCGGAACTGGAAGCAATAAACTGTGATTGCCCATTAGTTTAAAATTATCTGCAAACTGTAGCTTACAGCGCAGTGCTGTCAAATTTGAGAACACAATCTTCTTGACGTAGCGGCATGAAGTCGGAAAAATTCTTAACAGATATTCTAGGAATTCTTAATAGATATGCCACTCCACGAAGCTCCTTGAAGCTTGAAAGCAAATGCGTAGTTCTCAGTATCTGTAGGTAGGAATGGAGGCTTGATCGCACTCCCAGCAGCAGTCGACTCGATCATGGGAACAAGTCTTGCGGTTACCGGCGCGGCCTGTCGTGTCAAAAAGTTCGCCACTGAAAGTCAATATTTGGAGACGGCAGCAATATGAAAACGAGAATGACCTGCCGTAATAAAGTATTCGCGTGGCTCTGCTCGAACGGCAAAGTACGCTATCGACCAGTCAGACTACATGTCATGAAAAATAATTGTTATCGGCATCAGATGGAATCGTGACCCACACAATTCCATACGTGTGACAAAAGACTGTCTCGGAGCCGCAAATATTGCTTTCAACACGAACACGTCGGTCATCGCCACCGAGATAAAAGCGAGAGACATCAATAAAGAATACCCAGTTTGTAGTGCGCATGGCTAAACAACCATCGCACTCGACTCGGTCGTACACAGCAGCGGTCCCGTTACTGCAGTCGCACAGTGAACCATAACGTCCCTATTGGCATAAACAAAACAGTGAGCAGAGTGCAGTATTGTGTGCTCATTGGTAGCCTGGGCCCTCTAGACAGACCTTTTATGCCCAAAGAGGCAGGTTGCACACAAACTGTAGTCGAGTGTGTCACACCTGGAAGTAGTGTGCAAAGCTGGAACTGCCGAAAAGCAGTCGCCAACCAGCGAGCAGACAAATCAAACCGAAGGTGGTTCCGCCATACTATCGACATATACATCTATGTAGAGTTATCTACTCCGGAAGTCACCATAAGATGCATAACGGAGGATACCTGTACCACTGTTAGCCATACAATTGCAAATGTAGCCGCACTGGGTAGCCGCGTGGTCTCAAGCGCCTTGCCACGGTTCGAGCGGCTCCCTCCGTCGGAGGTTCGAGTCCTTCCTCGGGTATGAGTGTGTGTCCAAAATGGTTCAAATGGCTCTGAGCGCTATGGGACTTAACATCTGAGGTCATCAGTCCTCTAGAACTTTGAACTACTTAAACCTAACTAACTTAAGGACACCACTCACATCCATTCCCGTGGGAGAATTCGAACCTGCGACCTTAGCGGTCGCGTGGCTCCAGACTGAAGCGCCTAGAACCACACGGCCACACTGGCCGGCATGAGTGTGTGTGCGTTGTCCTTAGCGTAAGTTAGTTTAAGTTAGATTAACTAGTGTGTAAGCCTACGGACCAATGCCCTCAACAGTTTAGTCCCATAGTAACTTACAACCACCATCTGCAAATGGAGGGACGGCGAAACGACTATCTATGAGCTTCCTTGCGAGTCCTGTTTTTTCTCATCTTGTCTTCGCAGTCAGTATGTTGCATCTACGTCGGTGGCAGCAGGATATTCTGCAGTATGCCTCAGATGTCGGTTACTATTCTATAGTGTTTCGCCAAAAGAACGTGGTCTTCCGTTCAAATTATCCCATTTGATTTCACGCATCAGTTCCTTAAAAGTCGCTACTGACAACAAAGCTAGCAACACCCCTCTGAAATGCTTCGGTATCTACCTTTAATCCCGCCTGATAGGGATCCAAAAAGCTCCCGTAGTATTCAAGAAAAGGTTGCACATATATTCTGTATGTGGTCTCCTTAATAAGTAAACTAAATCTTTTCTAGAACTCCCTCAATAAATCTGAGTCGACTACTCTCCTTCTCTACAACCTACGTGAAGGGCTCGTTCCAGTTCATGTTGCTTTGTACCTTAGCAGTCAGTGTGTACTTGTGGTACGACGAGATTAGAACTACGCAGAGTCGAGCCTGTTTCCCCAGGTTCTCAGCCAGTCTCCATGGAACGCAGAACGCTCATATTAAGATATTCAGGTTGACCAAATTACGTCCCCAGCTTACGCATTACCTATAGTATATATTCATTACAGTGTACAACCGTTAATTCACAAGGGGTTGAGTAGGTCAAGCCCAGGGTGTGTTTTGCTTCAAATGAAACTCGGCTAGTTGCAAACACTGGCGTCTCAAACCACTGTCGGTAAGAGTGCACCAAGGGGTGCAATATTGATGGACGTTACACAACACAAATACCGCGACGCGCAAGTCAGCAACTCGGTTAGAAGGGCGCTGCCCGCGCGCGGAGCCAGTCCGCACGCGGCCAAGGCCGAAAGCCGACTTATCACTAACAAGGGAACCTCCCCATCGCACCCCCCTCAGATTTATTTATAAGTTGGCACAGTGGATAGGTCTTGAAAAACTGAACACACATCAATCGAGAAAACAGGAAGAAGTTGTGTGGAACTATGAAAAAAATGAACAAAATATACAAACTGGGTAGTCCATGTGCAAGATAGGCAACATCAAGGATAATGTGAGCTCAGGAGCGCCGTGGTCCCCTGGTTAGCGTGAGCAGCTGCGGAACGAGAGGTCCTTGGTTCAAGTCTTCCCGCGAGTGAAAAGTTTACTTTCTGTATTTTCGCAAAGTTATGATCTGTCCGTTCGTTCATTGACGTCTCTGTTCACTGTAATAAGTTTAGTGTCTGTGTTTTGCGACCGCATCGTAAAACCGTGCGATTAGTAGACGAAAGGACGTGTCTCTCCGATGGGAACCGAAAACATTTTATCGCAACCGATTCCTCCACAGGAAAACATGTCTGATATATTCTATACGACACGGGTGACGGCATGTGCGTCACATGACAGGAATATGTTGTAGACCCACCTAACTTGTACACTTTGCGAATGGGTGAAAATATTCTTCTACCTTGCCCGATTTAGGTTTTCTTGTGGATGTGATAATGACTCCCAAAAAAGTGATGAAAACATAAGAGTTTGTCACATAAACTGAAAATAAAAAATTAAACTTTTCACTCGAGGGAAGACTTAAACCAAGGATCTCTCGTTCCCCGGCTGCTCACGCTAACCACGGGACCACGGCGCTCCTGAGCTCACGTTAACCTTGATGTTGCCTGTCTTGCGCATGGACTACTCAGTTTGTATATTTTGCTTATTTTTTTCATAGTTCCACACAACTTCTTCCTGTTTTCTCGATTGATGTGTGTTCAGTTTTTCAAGGCCTATCCACTGTGCCAACTTATAACTAAACCTGAGGGGGGATGCGATGGGGAGGTTCCCTTGTAAGCCATCCGGACACTGTGGTCACCATAACTGCACAGACTGCCCTAGCACGACTCCCTCACACCCCAATTCTCAACTTATCCATGCACTACTGACGTAGTACCTCTTCCCATTATTCGCTTTACTCGCAGCGTTTCACCGATTCTCGTAGGAGCTCAAGCGTGTTGTGTATCTGCACTGAAGGGATCGTTGCCCATCCTCGTCTTAATTATATACGTGGCTAATTTAATTTCAACTGTTTCCTTAATACCACAATCCCAATAGCTGGCTCTTGTTGTTACACTGTATGGGTTGAACGGTACCAAGGCCACGTTCAGCGATAACAGATTTACTCGACTGTTGCAAGCGTGTCTGACCCAATATACTCTGTGCACCGGTCCTCGACGTTTCTAATGGTCTGTCACAGCTACGTGGGGTACAGTGGACACAAGCCTTGCACAAACCTAGAACATCGTTATTGTATGTAAGGCTATTCGAACAATACTAGACGTCTGTGGAGGTTGCCATTAAACCTAGTTATATTTTTATCGGAACAATAGGTAGCTTTATCAATGATGTTTATGAGAAGGAGGACGAAAATGACTTATTTACTTATTTATTTATTGAGTTTATGGTACCCTACGAGTTAAAACTACACTACTGGCCATTAAAATTGCTACACCAAGAAGAAATGCAGATGATAAACGGGTATTCATTGGACAAATATATTATACTAGAACTGACATGTGATTACATTTTCACGCAATTTGGGTACATAGATCGTGGGAAATCAGTACCCAGAACAACCACCTCTGGCTGTAATAACGGCCTTGATACGCCTGGGCATTGAGTCAAACAGAGCTTGGATGGCGTGTGCAGGTACAGCTGCCCATGCAGCTTCAACACGATACCACAGTTCATCCGGAGTAGTGACTGGCGTATTGTGACGAGCCAGTTGCTCGGCCACCATTGACCAGACGTTTTCAATTGGTGAGATATCTGTAGAATGTGCTGGCCAGGGCAGCAGTCGAACATTTTCTGTATCCAGAAAGGCCCGTACAGTACCCGCTACATGCGGTCGTGCATTATCCTGCTGAAATGTAGTGTTTCGTATGGATCGAATGAAGGGTAGAGCCACGGGTCGCAACACATCTGAAATGTAACGTCCACTGTTCACAGTGCCTTCAATGACAACAAGAGGTGACCGAGACGTGTAACCAATGGCACCCCATACCATCACGCCAGGTGATACGCCAGTATGGCGATGACGAATGCACACTTCCGATGTGCGTTAACCGTGATGTCGCTAAACATGGATGCGACTATCATGATGCTGTAAACAGAACCCGGATTCATTCGAAGAAGTGACGTTTTGCTATTCGTGCACCCAGGTCAGGTTCGTCGTTGAGTACACCATCGCAGGCGCTCCTGTCTGTGATGCAGCGTCAAGGGTAACCGCAGCCATAGTCTCCTAGCTGATAGTCCATGCTGTTGCAAACGTCGTCGAACTGTTCGTGCAGATGGTTGTTGTCTTGCAAACGTCCCCATCTGTTGACTCTGGAATCGAGACGCGGCTGCACGATCCGTTACAGCCATGCGGATCATGTCATCTCGACTGCTAGTGATCCGAGGCCGTTGGGATCCAGCACGGCGTTCCGTATTACCCTCCTGAACCCACCGATTCCATATTCTGCTAACAGTCATTGGATCTCCACCAACGCGAGCAGCAATGTCGCGATACCATAAACCGCGATCGCGATAGGCTACAATCCGACCTTTATCAAAGTCGGAGACGTGATGGTACGCATTTCCCCTCCTTACACGAGGCATCACAACAAAGTTTCACTAGGCAACGCCGGTCAACTGCTGTTTGTGTATGAGAAATCTGTTGGAAACTTTCCTCATGTCAGCTCGTTGTAGGTGTCGCCACCGGCGCCAACCTTGTGTGAATGCTCTGAAAAGCTAATCATTTGCACATCACAGCAATTTCCTGTCGGTTAAATTTCGCGTCTGTAGCACGTCATCCTCGTGGCGTAGCAGGTTTAATGGCCAGTAGTGTACTTAGTCATGAAACCAGTCAGTACATAGTTTATTGAATTCTGATTAGAAAATTTAGAGACAAAATAAATTAATGAATTAATAGAACTTGGAAACGTTTTAGAAGGTGCGTGAATAAATAATACATCACAAATAAAAGTTCTCAACTATTTGAGAACTTCTGTACGCAACAGGAATAGTATACCACAGGAAACCGTTTCATCTTGGCTTTGGAGACTTGGAGTTCCTCAATCAGTTTTTCTCTTCTGCCTATTCAAAATGAAACCTGCTGATGTGTGCACAACCTTTCTGTAGAGTGCAGCGTGGCTCAAGTATAGGACACCTCACGACCGAAATGCCTGACCCTGACACACCTCATCAATCTTACCTACGAAATGAGGAATACAGTTTAACCAGGATTCCAAACGTCGTATCGTTGCTGGTGAATCTTCGCATCATTGGGAGCTAAAAACAGACTGTAATGTTTCGTCGTCCGACCGGGATTCGATCTCTAAACCTTTCGGTTTCTAGGCACATGCTTTACCATTGGCCAACCAGGCCGGACGAGGAAGTGGTGGGATAGCTATTCGGTACTTGTTGTGGGTAAATCAGTAGTCTCACAATGGAAAGAGATGCGAGTGCTGGACCTTTCACGGTACTCGGTCGTTCATTTGAACGACGCGCCGTAGAAATTAATCTCACGGTGGCTGTCTGTCTGTTTACAGCAGAGCTCTTCGCATCTCTCGCCGACTGCTGTCGCCTGTGCCACGAGGATATGCCCGCCCCCACACCGCTGGCCACCGTCCCCGCAGACAAAATAACTTGCCGCCTCTTTGTGGCACCTGTCCCACCGCAGACTCCAGTACCCCGTAGGCAAGAGAGAGTGTTCCCACCCGTTACTCTAGTTGATAGCCAACGGACAGTAGCTAAGTACTTATTATCATCTCCCACAATGTCTGCCTTTCTGGCTCTTCTTGCCATGTTTCTTTATATTTCGCCAATATTTTGCTCTCTTTCTCAAGCCACATATCTAAATAATATAACGAATGTAACCCAGACATTTTAATGCCACATAGCTCGATGTTAGAAGTTATTTTTTTATGATTACTGTGAGGCCAACATAAGCCATCGTGACACGGAAAAACAGCAAATGGTCAGAGTGAGTAATGTTGTACACAATCTCACTTGCATTATTCAACGATAAGTTAAGATTCAAGTGTCAAGTAACACGCAACGAAAAAATTTCCAATATTATTAACATTTTCAAAACCATAAATGTTAGGTAACAGGCTACGGAGCGCTCTGAAAAGAAGAAATGACGACCCTTTTCAATAACCAGGTGTCTACATCAACAAATAGGTGAGTACATTGTTACTAAATTTACTGAGCAACGCTATAAGAAATCTACTCATATAATTGACCTGGTAGGAAGCTCACAGTGAGCAGTGACTGCATCACTATGTTCTCCCTAATAGGGCCTACCAGTACCAAATATTATCAAACTCTCTCTCTCTCTCTCTCTCTCTCTCTGCATATATACAGTACAGAGAGAGAGAGTTCGATAATATTTGGTACACTTGTCCACTTATCAGTCTGTGAGTCTGATGTAGCACCCCCTCTGAACCTCGATGTACGCACTGGTGTGGGTAGGAAGAGTTGTATAAAAACGATGTTCTCTCCTGAGGCAATCCGGCCCCCAGCCACTGTACCTGGTCCTCAAAATCTTAGCTGTTGGCAATGGGACTGGTACGGAGTCTGGGCTGGTCCCACAAGTGTTCTATCAGGTACAGATCAGGCAAAGTTTTCAGCCAAGGGAATACTTCGACATCACGCAGCCAGTTCATTGATAGTCGTGTCATGTGACGACCACCGTCCTGTTGAAAACTACACCACGCTGTTGTTGTATGAGAGGTGACAAATGAGAATGTAGGATGAGATTTTCGCTGTGCAGCGGAATGTGTGCTGATATGAAACTTACTGTCAGATTAAAATTGTGCGAAGGACCGAGACTCGAACTCGGGACCTTTGCCTTTCGCGAGCAAGTGCTCTACCATCTGAGCTACCCAAGCACAACTCACACCCCGTCCTCACAGCTTTACTTAAGTTGTCATTTAATTGACCTGACTTAGCACGAATTGCAATGATACTTCAGGATGTTGCATGTTGCTATTTACCATAGTTTGGTTCTTCTTAAATGAGCTGTTCCATTTGTTGTCCTCATTTTTGGATGTACGAGGGGCGTCGAATAAGTAATAGAACACATTTCTTTCTGGAACCACGTTGCTTTTGTACAGGATTCCGTTACACCATAATATTCCCCACTCTTTTGGCTACAAAAACCCTACTTTTCAACATAATCTCCGTTCAATGCGTCGACCTTACGACACCGTACTCGGAGGGCCTGTATATCCGCTTGGTACCACTGTACCAGTCGATGTCCGAGCCATCTTGCTGCATCAATAATCTCTTCATCATCCATGTACTGATTCCCCCGGAGTTCATTCTTCTTTGGAACAAACAGGTGAAAGTCGAAAGGTATGAGATCATGGCTGTAGGGTGGATGTTCAAGAACAGTCCAATGAAGCATTTTTGTGGCTAAGAACTCGTTGAAGTCTTTTCTACAATTTCCTGAGAGCAGCACAATACACTTCAGAGTTTATCGTTGCACCATGAGGGAGGACATCGAACAGAATAACCCCTTCAGAGTACCAGAAGACCGTAACCATATCTTCACCGGCTGAGGGTGCAGCTTTGAACATTTTCTTCGGAGAAGAGGTGATGTGGTGCCACTCAATGGTTCGTCGTTTTTTTTTTCTAAGCTATATTTCATCGCCTGTGACGATGTCCAACAAAATATTGTCACCATTGGCCTCGTCACGCGCGAGAATTTCCTCACAGATGTTACTTCGTTGCTCTTCTTGGTCTTCTGACAGGCGGCGAAGAGCTCAGCAGTTACACAGCTTTAAGTAACACAACTGAAGGACGAGTGTGTCATAACTGCCAACAGAGCTGATCAGTTAGCACCGATGTGTTTGACTTTGTTACATCGATCACCTCGAATGAGAGTGTCCGCACGTTCCAGCAATGCAGGAGTCACAACTGTGTGTGGCCGTCACACGGGAGATAGGACAGGTTTGCGAGATATTGTTACGATGATGACAGACGCCTCGTCCAACGATCGACGTGCTTTTGTTTACTCCCAGCTCTTCTTAGACATTCTTCTGGCACCTATGAATATCTGCGATGCGCTAATTCCCCGCCAAAAGAAACTCAGTTACTGCTATCTGCTTGGAATGTACCTCCTTTACAGAAATTTTGAAGCTACATATAGCGCCGCCATTTATCTGAAGTTCATGAAACTATAGGAGCTGAAACAGGAATATTCGACGATGTCACGCAACAAATTCTGCAAATTTTCAACAGAAACTGGGCGAGAAAAAGTATTGCGTTACGTACTGAACGCGCCTCTTAATACAGCTCTCTTCTCTGCACAGAGTTACGAATTCCTCCAAAAACTCCCCTATGATCTATCAAATGTTGACAGACTGACCAGCTTGCAGCTCAAGTTCTCAGGCCAGCAGGAGTGGCCGAGCGTTTCTAGGCGCTACAGTCTGGAACCGCGCGACCGCTGCGGTCGCAGGTTCGAATCCTGCCTCGGGCATGAATGTGTGTGATGTCCTTAGGTTAGTTAGATTGAACCATTTGAACCAGTCCTCAGCCGTTTCAATTTAGAGTGCTGCACTCTTGACTTTTCAGATAAACCGAGACAGAAAAAATTCAGAGGTTTGACATCAGGTGATCTTGGAGGGCAAGGTACATGCTCTGCTCGACCATCCAGCTCGGCCCGTACTGGGGCGTAGGACGGCGTCTTGCATCATCCGCCCGATTCATACACCACATTTCGCGTTCACTGACCGTGAATGAAATTTGGCCCCAATTAAATGGGGACATTATCGAAAAGTTTACATTTTAAAAACAAATGTATTTAATAATGTCACAACAAATACACATGTATTTAATAACATCAGTGGATGGTTGTAACCACTGATCTTACAAATACCCGTTTGCCGGCCCGTGTTTATTGCAACAGGTTTGCTTCCATAGTCACATACCTACACCGGTGTCAGTCTTTCTGCTATGCTACGTCTACATATTGCTGCTGAAACGAATAAAATAATAGAATTAAAACACAACTGAAGATTTTTTGCAATATTTCTCTAAAAGACACAAATTTCTAAATTGGTGGTTTATAAGCAATATGAGTTTTTCTTTTTAGGCTCAGTGAATGGTTTTTAAAATCCTGTTTACTTTACGAAAACTACTCCAAGCCATTTTTACTATTATCTTTCTTCCTTTCGTTTCTAATGACTGTTGGATTAAATAATTGCAGAAGTTATGAACCACATTAAGCTACTTTATATTTTTTGTTAAAAAGAAGGATTAAAGGAAATGAAAACCCTCGTTAGAAATCATTTTAATCTCGCTCTTACTGTTAACATGAAGCCTTCCAATCGACTACTGCAGCAGATACGTGGAACCAAACTAGACTTGTTGCATGGAGTTATGCAATAGGCAATAGTGATTTCCGCTACTACGTGGTGTGTACAAATACAGCACTACTTGGAAATAATTTAATGTTAAGAACGTCAGTAGTTGCGTAACATCGAAATTTAAAGAGAAAGGCAGTATGCTGCTAGAGTTTCAGTATTATCACGTGTTCTACAGAGTTGTTGTTTCCATTTCTGCACGGTATTTCGACAACCGACCGAGTCAACTACTTTAGGTGTTGCGAGCTTTTCTGTTATGTCTGGACTCTATAATCAGACAACTACTGTTGTTCTCACGCCGCTATTTATAGCGGAGTCCGATTCCGGACGCGTACTACGTTCTTTAATGCCTATTTGTTTTACAGAGCTCACGTTTTTTACACTGTCGAAGAGAGATGCGATGAACATCAGCGATACTAAAAGGACCAACCAGATCAGCTGTCGTCGAGCACTGCTTCAAATATACTCATGAAATGAAATACGGTGAGAGCAGTATCGTGTTGCAAACGCCTAGTTTCTGTGAGAGCATAATTAAGGAGTTTATCGAAATAAAGACCTCAGAAATACTAATAAACCGGGACGATGGTTGCGATTTAAATAACGCTTGGGACCCGGCTCTCAATTTATTAAAATTTGGTCAACCATCACATCCGCCAGAATCGGAAAGGGCTGAGAAAATGTGCGTCTGACAAGGTATGATTGCGAGCTCCGAAAAACAAAAGAGCAACAAAGGGCGTAGTCGGCGTCGGGAAATGAACTCGTATATAAACAGCGGCGTGAGACCAACAATAGTTCACATCAGCGTTGGAATCCAGGTATCGAGTACACATAACGGCAAAACTCGCAACACCCGAAAACGACAGCTATATCGGTCTTCGAAATATTGTGGCGAAAATGAAGGAAAAAAAAACACTCGGGAGAACACCCGGAAGCTCACTATTAATCAGTCACGCCAAGAAAACCTGAGGTATCACACGAGCTTTTATTAACTGCAGTATGCTTAATTTCCTATGAGAAGAGAACACTAGGATCCAAAACAGAATATGAACCGAGGAGCAGGGCTCCACTAATTGAGTGACAACGTAGACGCACTAGGAACTGATACTAAGCAGCAGCTCCTCGTTATTCCTTCAAAACTACTCGGTCAACACTAAAAGAATTCCTTTCATCGCTCCCTGGCAAGAACAGCGACAGAACTCAAAAATGCAGCACTTCAGAAAAATCAACTTACATATTCTATAAGATTTGTATTGAAACAGTTTATGTGTCCTTTATATTTCAATTACGTAATGTTGACAGTGAGTTCTGTTGTAGTCTAGACAACATAATATGAACATGTAGTTCTGTACTCGCCGAATGTGAGGTGTTAGGAGGTAACTATTAACTAATTCTTTGAGTTGTCACTTTTCTTGATTCGTTAAAAGCTGTTCTGTTTTCTTTATGACTCATCGTAAAAAACTTTTGCCACATTTCCACACCATTCATATATATGTTGCTTACTGTGAAATAATGCGACATTCGAACCTCTATCGCAAAAAATTTGTATTTAAGATAAAATAAAAAATGGAAAACAAGCTAAAATTGTTAGAAAACTACAAAATGCAAAATTGTAATTTATGAAAATTAATGCAGTTTAATGACCAACATCAAGCAGGTACAATTTAAGGAACCCATTTTACGGAAACGTAGAATCATAAATGGGCTTATATAATGTGAGGATACTTTTCCGTGAGAAAAGATATTCAGTATGAACTTTCTTTGTAGCAGAAATTTCCATTTCTTCCCACGGTCGCTGGAACGCACGAATTTTTGAAGTATTTACAACAGCTGCAGTGGACAAAACAGTGTCTGTTCCTTCAGAAAAGTATGCATTGTAATGTAAGATACTGCACATATACTGTATGAACATAGACGTTGTAATAGTCAGTGATGTTAAAAATTACGTTTAAATTACCATATATACCAAAAAGTTTCACAGCTCAAAATGTGCCGCTCTTCTTGAATGAGCCATGCAGACCTGCCAGTAGCAACGCTAAAGTGATACTGTTCTTGCCGTGGCGAATCATGAAAACAAAACTGACACAGCTGACTTGAAGCTGACAAATTGCAAAACAGAGGTGTGACGATCTTCGTGCACTTTGGGGCACTCCACAGGTGTTTTTCAGAACAAAAAAACTAAAAATTGCTGTTTTTGACTAGTGTTACTTTTCTTGCCCGGGTGAAATACATTGCTTCAATCACCGACGTGGATTAGCTGTAATTCCAGCGAAATTTAGAAAAGGTAGGGCATTTAATGTGTGCATAGAGACTGGCAGACAGAAATGTTGACGGGGGCCGAGTAGGGAAACGGATAAGAGGAGACAGCTCTGCATATCAGTTTTTCCTTTTCAACGGAGAGCTTAATTTTTCAGGAGGTACTGCTAATGGCGGCGAAGTCGCCAGAGCATGGATTTCGGCCGTTTTCCTATTTCACGCGGCTGATGCGCCGAAACACCTAGCGACGCGTCAGTATGGACAGAAACACGGCGCTCCAGCTTTGTAAGCTTCTGCTGTGGGGATTACTTCCGATTATTGCTCACAATGAAGCGGCAGATAATGTGAAGCGGGCCGTCACGGGCTTCGTCAATAGCCGCGCCGCCACTGTGGGCGGGTGCGAAATTTTGTGGGCTCTGCATTACAAACTGCTGTAAAGCACCTGACGGCCAACCATAAAGTATTAACTACCTGTTCACTCTACCTTTTCGACTGTGTTCTTTGCTTTGTCTACTACATAAATAATTACCCGTCCTGGAGCGTAATGGTGATGGCCATAGGAAAGAGAAGAATGATACACAAAGTATCCACCGACACACACCATACTACTGTGATGTAGTTCAGTACGGCACAAATAGGGAAAACTGCTGACTATTCGAACTAGAAACGAACGCTTGCGTAAGACTGTGCAACATTCGGTTGTTTATGTATCAGTTCGTCCTACACTGAGTTTGCTGCTGTTCAACCCGATAGGCCACGTGATTTTCACACGCTCTATTTACTTACTCTACTGTAAATGGTTCAAACGGCTCTGAGCACTATGGGACTTAACATCTGAGGTCATCAGTCCCCTAGAACTACTTAAACCTAACTAACCTAAGTACATCACACAAATCCATGCCCGAAGCAGGATTCAAACCTGCGACCGTAGCGGTCGCGCGGTTCCAGACTGAAGCGCCTAGAACCGATCGGCCACACAGGCCGGCACATTACTTTACTTTCTTGGTCACTGGGGTACTCAGTACCTCTGCTCACGTATCACATACCTATCAACATTCCGTAACTGCGCTACCACGCCGGTCGGTGTGGCCGCGCGGTTAAAGGCGCTACAGTCTGGAACCGCGCGACCACTACGGTCGCAGGTTCGAATCCTGCCTCGGGCATGGATGTGTGTGATGTCCTTAGGTTAGTTAGGTTTAAGTAGTTCTAAGTTCTAGGGGACTGATGACCTTAGAAGTTAAGTCCCATAGTGCTCAGAGCCATTTTTTTTTGCGCTACCACATCAGATACGTCCGGCATTTTGGCTGTCTCTTTGAGTATCATTAAATCCTTCTCCATCTCATTCTCCATTGCAAACATAGGACTGTGGAACAAATTCCCCTGCAACCTGTGTCGTATATAAAACCACTTTACATTCATCAGGATATTAAAGCTTTATCTGTTGTCACTGACGTTGCTTCCCGCTCAGCATACCGCAGCTGGTTTCTTTCTGTGCATCAGACAACCAGTGTCTCTGTCACACTGTAAACTATCCGTGTTTGTCACAGTCCCTTCCATTTGTTTTCTTCCATCTCATCTAGAAATCTTACCCTATTATTTCTCACTCTTTCCCTGAGATTTCAATTTATTCTCCATATTAATCCCTTGTGCAGTGCTGTCACACGTTTCTGTTAGACCTCATTACTCGCATTCAACACATACCTAATGAGGAACTTGCTTAACGGTACGAGACCGATATTTCCTAAATTCCACGTATTCGTTACTATAGATACTACTACTGCTATTATTATTATACTCGGTCACATCACTTTACTGATTCCACTATCTAAGTTTCACATCAATGTGCAATAAACTCTAGCAATCGGCGGGTGGCATACTAGCAATGCAGGGCATATAGCGTGTCGGAGGACGGGTAAACAGTGCAGTCGTTGCCGTAATGCGGATACGTAACGATTTGTATGACGTCCAAAAGGGTGTGACCATTGGATTTCGGGTCAAGGGTGGTAGCATTTCTGAAACAGCTATGTTTGTAATCTGCTTGTGAGCTGCCGTGGTTAAAGTATAATGTGCATGGCAAAATGACACCACCCAAAACCAGCGCCGAGGTAACTGTGATACATCACGGGCCATAGATGACAAAGCTGAACCACGGCTGCGGGCATGTCTACGGGCGAATAGACAAGCAACTGGAATGAAATTTTCACTCTGCAGCGGCATGTGTGCTGAATTTGAAAGTTCCTGGCAGATTAAAACTGTGTGCCGGAAAGTTTCAAAATCAGCTCATACTCCGCTGCAGAGTGAAAATTCTGGAAACATCCCCCAGGACGTGGCTAAGCCATGTCTCCGCAATATCCTTTCTTCCAGTAGTGTTAGTCCTGCATTTTTCGCAGGAGAACTTCTGTGGAGTTTGGAAGGTAGGATACGAGGTACTGGCGGAAGTAAAATTGTGAGGACGGGTCGTGAGTCGTGCTTGGGTAGCTCAGTTGGTTTGCCGGCACGGTAACTCAGCGTGTTCGGTCAGAGGATTAGCTGCCCTCTGTAATAAAAAAAAATGAGTTAATCGATCAACCACGAACTGAATCGGGTGTCTTCCGTCTTCCACTCTGAGCAGATACAACGAACGAAAACGAACAAAATGAGATCATAAACAAAATAAAAAATAAATAAAAAAATTGTAGAGCACTTGCCCGCAAAGACAAAGGTGCCGAGTTGGAGTCTCGGTCAGGCACACAGTTTTAATCTGCCGCCCGCATCTCGTGGTCGTGCGGTAGCGTTCTCGCTTCCCACGCCCGGGTTCCCGGGTTCGATTCCCGGCGGGGTCAGGGATTTTCTCTGCCTCGTGATGGCTGGGTGTTGTGTGCTGTCATTAGGTTAGTTAGGTTTAAGTAGTTCTAAGTTCTAGGGGACTGATGACCATAGATGTTAAGTCCCATAGTGCTCAGAGCCATTTGCACCATTTTTTTTTTTAATCTGCCAGGAAGTTTCAGACAAGCAACTGTTAAGCAAATGTGGCTCCTCAACCACCGTTGCTACGTATGGGCCTCCGCAGCTGGTGCATGGTTCATCCAACCACGCTACCTGCTGTTCATCGGCAAGGAAGGCTGGAATTTGCACAACAGTATTGCGTTTGGACGTCCACTGAATGGCAACAGGTGGCTTTTTCAGATAAAGCACGTTTCATGCTCTGTCGGATAGATGGCCGTCGCGTAGTGATGTTTTCGTGTGTTGGGTGTGTATGTGTGTGTATATACTTGTGCTGTTAATAATACGTCGTAAATCACATAGGGCAATACACAACATATTTACTACGACTCCTTATCATGGGTGAGTATTATCATTTTTTATATCGTTAAGGCTTTCTGTGTTCAAGTGCCCTATAAATAAATCACTTTGAATATCTATGTAGACGTAAAATAAATTAAGAACATTTCTGTGTGAAGCCTCTTAATCTTTTACATTTAGAAACATCTCAGGGTTGTAACTGAATGTCTTTTCACATGAATAATAATTTCTACTTTTGTGCATTCGCTTGAAGAAACACATTTTGCATAGTACACTTACTATTAATTCACAGCTCGAGAACTTCCACAACTGATAATCTCGTCACGTGAACAAAAGACAGCCGTGAAGCGGCAACCACCAAAATGTTTTAGTATAGATACGACTCTTTGCAAAATGACTGAAGTTAACTTGACTAAGTACGTTAACTGAAGAAATTAATTGTAAACCGTCTCCATTTGGTTTACGTCATTTACGATAGGAGTAATCTGAACGAAGAATCTGCCGTGTTGCAAATGGCGCTGTCCCGCACGTTATCTGTGAAAAAACTTACAATTAAAATGTCACACATGCAAAGATGCTACCGCTACTGAAATCCGTGATTTGGTTATAAATACCAGCATATATTTAAGAGAAGTACATTACAAGATATATACGTCACCATACACGTCTTTCTCGTATGAAGATTCGAATCCGAGTAAAATACTTATGAAAATCTATTTCTATTGTTTTCCTTGTTCTCCAACCATAGATTATCTTGCAATATTGATACTGCTTTTCATATACTTCCTAATGAAATAATTAATATTTCTGCGAACTCTTTTACACACAGAATATCAGTTCGTTTAAACATTTCATGTCAACCTTTACTAAATGTTTCTCGTTCCCAGAAGACCAGTACAGTTGGCGTGTGCGACCTGCAACAATCGTCGTTAGTGTCCAGGCCGGATGACGTAGTGTTATGGTCTGACGAATGATTTTGTGGCATTTCCCAGGTGATCTCGTCATTCTGGAAGGCCCAATGGATCAAGACAAGTATGCATCCATCCTTGGGGAGCATCCTCACACGCAGTTTGTTTTTTGTCTACACGGTGGCATCTACTAGCCAACGTGTTACACAGCTCGCAGTGTTAGTGCGTGGTTTGAAGACCACTAGGGTGAGTTTACCGTACTGCACTGGTCTCTAGACTCCTCGGATTTGAGCACAATTGAGCATCTGTGGGACCACCTCGATCGGGCTGTTCTCACCATGGATTCTCAGGATTCTCAAAGGCGGAACCTGGTGCAACTGGCCACAGCACTGGAATCGCCAAGGCTCCAGATCCATGTCGGTTCCTTCCCGAACCTCTCGTCGCGCAGTGGTCCGCGTTGCAAAAGTAAGGTTTTCCCGTATTATATCAGGTGGTCACATTAATGTGGTTGGAGAGACTGTATTTCTCATTTATTACAGAAAATGTATCGTTGATTCTCTTGGGATGTCTCGTTAGATGTAATAGAGGGAGTGAAGACACTAGTCTGGACAGGTGAAATAGAGCGTAAATAAACCAGAAGGTCTTACGTAAGTTGTACCTTCCGCCAAGCGTTGTGAAGAAGCTTTACAAAAGAACAAACAGCTATAAAACCCAGCTGTTACGAGAAAAAAATTGAATAGCGTCGTACAGCGTGAGACTCACGCTCCTAATCCACGGGCGAACTGTCGAAGCAGGCTAAGACTAAAGACAGTCGAAGACTGAGACTGAGATGGGGCGGTGATCCTACACTATATGATCAAAAGTATCCGCACACCTGGTTAAAATGACTTACAAGTTCGTGGTGCCCTCAATCGGTAATGCTGTAATTCGATATAGTCTTGATGACAGCTTCCACTCTCTCAGGCATACGTTCAATCAGGTGCTGGAGGCTTTCTTGGGGAATGGCAGCCCATGCTTCTCGGAGTGCTGCACTCTGCACTGAGGCGAGGTATCGATGTCGGTCGGTGAGGCCTGGCACAAAGTTGGCGTTCCAAAGCATACCAAAGGTATTCTATAGGATTCAGATCAGGACTCTGTGCAGGCCAGTCCATTACAGGGATGTTATTGTCGTGTAACCACTCCGCCACTGACCGTGCATTACGAACAGGTGCTCGATCATGTTGAAAGATGCAGTCACCATCCCCGAATTGCTCTTCAACAGTGGGAAGCAAGGAGGTGCCTAAAACATCAATGTAGGCCTGTGCTGTGATAATGCCACGCAAACCAATAAGGGGTGCAAGCCATGAAAAACAGGACCACTCCATAAAACACAGCATCCGAATTTTACTGTTGGCAGTACACACGCTGGCAGATGACCTTCACCGGGCATTCGCCATACCCACACCCTGTCATCAGAGCGCCACATCGTGTACCGTGATTCGTCACTCCACACAACGCTTTTCCACTGTTATATCGTCCAATGTTTACGCTCCTTACACCAAGCGAGGCGTTGTTTGGCATTTACCGGCGTGATGTGTGGCTTATGAGCACCCGCTGTACCATGAAATCCAAGTTTTCTCACCTCCAGCCTAACTGTCATAGTACTTGCAGTGGGTCCTGATGGAGTTTGGAATTCCTGTGTCATACTCTGGATAGATGTCTGCCTATCACACATTACGACCCTCTTCAACTGTTGGCGGTCTCTGTCAGTCAACAGACAAGGTCGGCCTGTACGCGTTTGTGCTGTACGTGTCTCTCTACGTTTCCACTTCACTATCACATCGGAAACAGGGACCTAGAAATGTTTAGAAATGTAGAAACCTCGCGTACCGACGTATGACCCCGGTGACACCCAATCACCTGTCCACGTTCGAAGTCTGTGAGTTCCGCGGAGCACCCCATTCTGCTCACTCACGATGTCTAACGACTATTGAGGTCGCTAATATGGAGTAACTGGCAGTAGGTGGCAGCACAATGCACCTAATATGAAAAACGTTTGTTTTTGGGGGTGTCCGGATAATTTGATCAGACAGTTTATATCGCGCCGGCAGGGTGCGTTAGTAGTTGGAACCATTGAAGGCATGGCTCAGGGGCCTGCATCATTGGTTTCACGGGGTACCCTTGGGACCGCAGTCAGCGTCTGTCGGAAACGTGCGTTTGACTTAATAATTGCGACGCGCCAGTGGGCGTGTTATCGATCTATGATACCACACTTTCCATAATTTAGTTTCATGAGGAATATTGAACCACTTGTTATGCGTCCTTGCACTAGTACAGTAAAAGAAATAAAGGTTTAGTAGAAAGAGGAAAAGAGCTTAGGTGTGTGCCAAAATGGCATATATATATATATATATATATATATATATATATATTTGTTGTTGTGGTCTTCAGTCCTGAGACTGGTTTGATGCAACTCTCAATGCTAGTCTATCCTGTGCAAGCTTCTTCATCTCCCAGTACATACTGCAACCTACATCCTTCTGAATCTGCTTGGTGTATTCATCTCTTGGTCTCCCTCTACGATTTTTACCCTCCACGCTGCCCTCCAATACTAAATTGGTGATCCCTTGATGCCTCAGAACATGTCCTACCAACCAATCCCTTCTTCTAGTCAAGTTGTGCCACAAGCTTCTCTTCTCCCCAATCCTCTTAACACCTCCTCATTAGTTACGTGATCTACCCATCTAATCTTCAGCATTCTTCTATAGCACCACATTTCGAAAGCTTCTATTCCCTTCTTGTCTCAACTATTTATCGTCCATGTTTCACTTCCATACATGGCTGCACTCCATACAAATACTTTCAGAAACTACTTCCTGACACTTAAACCTATACTCGATGTTAACAAATTCTTCAGATGCGCTTTCCTTCCGATTGCCAGTCTACATTTTATATCCTCTCTACTTCGACCATCATCAGTTATTTTGCTCACCAAATAGCAAAACTCATTTGCTACTTTAAATGTCTCATTTCCTAATCTAATTCCTTCACCATCACCCGACTTAATTCGACTACATTCCATTATACTCGTTTAGCTTTTGTTGATGTTCATCTTATATCCTCCTTTCAAGACACTATCCATTCCATTCAACTGCTCTTCCAAGTCCTTTGCTGTCTCTGACAGAATTATAATGTCATCCGCGACCCTCAAAGTTTTTATTTCTTCTCCATGGACTTTAATAACTACTCCGAATTTTTCTTTTGTTTCCTTCACTGCTTGCTCAATATACAGATCGAATAACGTCGGGGAGAAGCTACAACCCTGTCTCACTCCCTTCCCAACCACTGCTTCCCTTTCATGCCCCTCGACTCTTATAACTGCCATCTGGTTTCTGTACAGATTGTAAATAGCCTTTCGCTCCCTATATTTTACCCCTGTCACCTTCAGAATTTGAAAGAGAGTATTCCAGTCAACATTGTCAAAAGCTTTCTCTTAGTCTACAAATGCTAGAAACGTAGGTTTGCCATTCCTTAATCTAGCTTCTAAGATAAGTCGTAGGGTCAGTATTGCCCCACGTGTTCCAATTTTTCTACGGAATCCAAACTGATCTTCCCCTATGTCGGCTTCTACTAGTTTTTCCATTCGTCTGTAAAGAATTCGCGTTAGTATTGAGCAGCCGTGACTTATTAAACTGATATTTCGGTTATTTTCACATCTGTCAACACCTGCTTTCTTTGGAATTGGAATTATTATATTCCTCTTGAAGTCTGAGGGTATTTCGCCTGTCTCATACATCTTGCTCACCAGATGGTAGAGTTTTTTTGAACTGGCTCTCCCAAGGCCGTCAGTAGTTCTATCGGAATGTCGACCAATCCCGGGGCCTTGTTTCGACTCAGGTCTTTCAGTGCTCTGTCAAACTCTTCACACAGTATCATATCTCCCATTTCATCTTCATCTACATCCTCTTCCATTTCCATAATACTGTCCTCAAGTACATCGCCCTTGTATAGACCCTCTATATACTCCTTCCACCTTTCTGCTTTCCCTTCTTTGCTTAGAACTGGGTTTCCATCTGAGTACTTATTATTCATACAAGTGGTTCTGTTTTCTCCAAAGGTCTCTTTAATTTTCCTGTAGGCAGTATCTATCTTACCCCTAGTTAGATAAGCCTCTACATCCTTACATTTATCCTCTAGCCATCCCTGCTTAGCCATTTTGCACTTCCTGTCGATCTAATTTTTGAGACGTTTGTATTCCTTTTTGCTTGCTGCATTTACTGCATTTTTATATTTTCTCCTTTCATCAATTAAATTCAATATTTCTTCTGTTACCCAAGGATTTCTACTAGCCCTCGTCTTTTTACCTACTTGATCTTCTGCTGCCTTCACTACTTCATCCCTCAAAGCTACCCATTCTTCTTCTACTGTATTTCTTTCCCCCATTCCTGCCATTTGTTCCCTTACGCTCTCCCTGAAACTCTGTACAACCTCTGGTTTAGTCAGTTTATCCAGATCCCATCTCCTTAAATTCCCACCTTTTTGCAGTTTCTTCAGTTTTAATCTACAGTTCATAATCAACACATTGTGGTCAGAGTCCACATCTGCCCCTGGAAATGTCTTACAATTTAAAATCTGGTTCCTAAATCTCTGTCTTACCATTATATAATCTATCTGAAATCTGTCAGTATCTCCAGGACTCCTCCGTGTATACAACCTTCTTTTATGATTCTTGAACCAAGTGTTAGCTATGATTAAGTTGTGCTCTGTGCAAAATTCTACCAGGCGGCTTCTTCTTTCATTTCTTACCCTCAATCCACATTCACCTACTACGTTTCCTTCTCTCCCTTTTCCTACTACCGAATTCCAGTCACCCATGACTATTAAATTTTCGTCTCCCTTCACTATCTGAATAATTTCTTTTACTTCGTCATACATTTCTTCAATTTCTTCGTCAGCTGCAGAGCTAGTTGGCATATAAACTTGTACTACTGTGGTAGGCGTGGGCTTCGGGTCTATCTTGGCCACAATAATGCGTTCCTATGCTGTTTGTAGTAGCTTACCCGCATTCCTATTTTTTTATTCATTATTAAACCTACTCCTGCATTACCCCTATTTGACTTTGTATTTATAACCCTGTATTCACCTGACCAAAAGTCTTGTTCCTCCTGCCATCGACCTTCACTAATTACCACTATATCTAACTTTAACCTATCCATTTCCCTTTTTAAATTTTCTAACCTACCTGCCCGATTAAGGGATCTGACATTCCACGCTCCGATCCGTATAACGCCAGTCTTCTTTCTCCTGATAACGACGTCCTCTTGAGTAGTCCCCTCCCGGAGATCCGAATGGGGGACTATTTTACCTCCTGAATATTTTACTCAACAGGACGCCATCATCATTAACCATACAGTAAAGCTGTATGCCCTCGGGAAAAATTACGGCTGTAGTTTCCCCTTGCTTTCAACCGTTCGCAGTACCAGCACAGCAAGGCTGTTTTGGTTAGTGTTACAAGGCCAGATTAGTCAATTATCCAGACTGCTGCCCCTGCAGCTACTGAAAAGGCTGCTGCCCCTCTTCAGGAACCACACGTTTGTCTGGCCTCTCAACAGATACTCCTCCGTTGTGGTTGCACCTACGGTACGGCTATCTGTATCGCTGAGGCACGCAAGCCTCCCCTCCAATGGCAAGGTCTATGGTTCATTGGGGGATATATATATATATATATATATATATATATATATATATATATATATATATATATAGATAGATAGATAGATATATAGATATAGATATTGGAATGAATCTGAAGCATTTTAGGTTGCACCCACTAGTTTCATTTTTTTATACTGGTAATGTCAGAGTATACTCATTATATACCTAACTTATTATTGATGATGTTATTACAAACTCTTGTTATAATCGGTATTGATGTGTCAAAGATTATTCATGACGTTTTCGTTTCAAGCTACTTATCACGAAATAAAATCTGCATGTGGCACTCTCGCTCTACATTTTTGTGGTGTAATATGTGTTTTGATATGGCTGCCTACATTACTCCTTCAAAAACAAGCATACTACCTTACTTTCCGTTTTGGAAGAACATAGTTCTTACTGTAAACTGACTACCATGATTTTTGATTAACTTACGTTACGAAATTATTGCTAAAACACTAATAACTAACCAAATTACTGCCCACTGCTTTTAGCCATGTGGAGTATTTGCATATGGCACTCTACAACAGTGTATATGGTTTCCCTTTTAACTCACATATGTGGAATAGGAAAAGCGGCCATCTGTAAATTTCTGTGGGTATCAGAGTTCCACTGACAGCTATAAGGCTTGCACTATTAATATACAAAGTCGTTCAGCTGCCCCTACCTGAGGGGTTTATGCAACCTGCCAAACCTTCAAAAACCACCTACAGGATTTTCATACTCTCTCGGTACAATGCGAAATCTTAGTCCTACTGGGAAAAAAAACAGTTTTTGTAGGAAATTTAATCTTGTTAAATTTTGTCCTGGGATATGTTTTCTCTGGTGACCATGGTTTTCCACTTATTCAATAAATCACGCTTGAACTTTTGTGCGATTCTATTGAATAATTCGAAAACTACAGCCTCTAGTGGAAATGTTTCTCAGTACTACATTTAACTGCATTAAATTGCCTTCAAAAAGTTCCTGTTTACTTTTTTCTGCAGGACTAATAGTTTGCGTGTAATGAGCGATAGAACATGGAAATTTGCGCGTGATGTTTAAAGGCGTTGCGAGTTGCATAAAACGCATAGGCAGACGAATCAGGCTGTATATTGATCGATGTGTCACTAGAATCCTCTCTCAACAACGGTTCTCAGAAGTAGGAAGTTATAGTATGCTCTAGGAAGGCTTAATCACCAACTCTGCCACCGGACTTCAATACACCATTCTCTTGCACAGGCCCGCTACACTTAATTATACTAAATACACAAATCGAGCGTAGCACACAGGTTGACACACGCATGTGTAAGCTCGACAGTGTACACAGCTAAAGGTGGCGTATGTACTCCATACAATACTGCTGGGCTACTAACTTGCTAAGAGGGGATGCTGGATGACTCAAGGGCAGACAACGTAAGAAAAGAAAATGATTATTCAGCCATATTTTCTGTAATAAAGCTAAATTATGGTAGAAAAACTGCATGAATAGCCTTCAAGCTCATTTTCATTGTTTATTTCTCAGGAATCAATATGTTTAGGTGACGTTATATGGTTCTCCCACCATAATTAATATTTTTATTGTAGTTAAGATTAGGTTACTTTCACTCAAGGAGGGAGACTTAAAAGATATCCTACAAGACACTATGGAGAAAACGATACTGTCTCTCAGTACGACAGCAGGGTCAATACAGAACGAACCGATACAGAGATGAACCGAAGAAATTGATTGGATACTGATTCGATATTCTTTCTAAATCATGCCCATTTCTTTATTTTTCAAAATATGGTTCAAATGGCTCCAAGCACTGTGGGACTTAACATCGCAGGTCATCAATCTCGCCGGCCGCAGTGGCCGAGCAGTTCTGGGCGCTTCAGTCTGTAACCGCGCGACCGCTACGGTCTCAGGTTCGAATCCTGTCTCGTGCATGGATGTGTGTGAGGTCCTTAGGTTAGTTAGGTTTAAGTAGTTCTAAGTTCTATGGGACTGATGACCTCAGATGTTAAGTCCCATAGTGCTGAGTGCCATTTGAACCAATTTTCATCAGTCCCCTAGACTTAGAACAACTTAAACCTAACTAACCTAAGGACATCACACACATGCATGCTCGAGGCAGGATTCGAATCTGCGACCGTAGCAGCAGCGCGGATCCAGACTGAAGCGCCTAGAACCACTCGGTCACATCGGCCGGCCTTATTTTACAGTTATTTATAAGTTTATATATACTTTTCTCAACTAGACCATTAAATCTTACCTTTGACGTGAACGCTGCAAGACTCATCGTCTGGTTAAGTTAAGCGCCCCAGCAGTGAGATAACATCTGACGAAACTGGAAGCGAGAATAATTTGGATCACCGTATCAGCATTTGCTTCTAGGTCGTTCAGATTAGAAATCAAGTATTTCACCGGTATACCACTTCACGTGTTTGAGTTATCTTTGATTCCATAAACCACTGCAGACAAGTTAGATTTTAAAATACGAACTTCCAAAGTTACAAGAGTGAGTAGCTAAACCGCGCCTCCAAATCTGTTTCGAGGGCGATGGTGCAACAGTCAAGGTTGGTATTCGGAAAGAGCATCTTTCAAATCCTTTTACGCTAGCCCCTTCCAGTTTTCTGCGATGTAGTTGAATCACTTCAAGAAAATGCTGGGACAGTTCTTTCGATAATAACATTCAGTATTCCTTAAACTAATCCCACAGAACACGTGTTTTTCCTATTTACCCCGGCTACCTCTTCCGTCCACACGTATGTCGATATTCCACAACACACGTTACGGTGCCGTGGCGGTGGGTACTACGTGTACCACTGTCACTTCCTCCCCTCCCCCTTCTCTCCCCCTCCCACCCCCCTCCCCCCCCGCTCTTTCGCGGGAAAAACGAGCATTGGTAAGCCGCAGTTTGAGCTTGAATCTCTCTGATTTTATGTTCACGGTGTTTTCGTGAAATGTACGTGACATAAAGCAATATATTGGTTGACTCATAAGTAAGTTAAATGTGCTTCACAAAGAAGTTTTTCCCCATAATTAAGAGTGCCTTCAAATGGATCCAAGTTTTCAGGACTGTCCAGCTATGCCTATGTTTAATAAGTTTACTTGTATGATATAGGTTCGTACAGTCACCGTAATGATCCATTGGTAGCGATACGGAGCTGCAGCCTCTGCTGTAGGAACCGCTGCTGTTTCACGCCACTCTCGTGAAAATCTTATTTAAATTTATTTCTCGCGCTAGACTTTCGCGGCCATCTACACTCGTAGCACACTCTGGGATGTGTGAATGAAGTCGTCTCAGTTTTTGGGGTGGGGCGGTGGCGGGACGGACCACTTGCAGCCTCGAACAAACACTCACAAAGTCGCAGGGACAAAGGTCTAATTGTGCGTATATGTAAACCTGAAGCACAAAAGTCCGAAGTTGTTAAAATAATGCTCCACTTTGTATAAATATTGATTTATACTATAGTTCTCTTTGACAAAACAACCACTTTCGTGTTTCTGTTCACGACATATTACACCTCAGCGTTTATATAAATTTAATTGTCTAACGAATCCCGTAGTGGCTGACGTACAACAATACATTTAATTCCGCTCTGACAGCACTCTTCCTGTGCCAGTATCTCAAGCCATAATAAAAAGTATTATTAATCCAGTATCAAGGATCCTATGTCAGCAATGAATGGCATCGCTTACAGGCAGTTTATTCTGGGATCACTTTTTTTCGCTGACGCAAATACGTTAATTCTCAAGCATGCGTAGTGTGGAGTTCGTTACAGTACAGCTGTAAAACACTGTCAACACAGCTGAAATAGACAATCCATCTCAGAAATTTTTCATATCTTAATTCGATTTGTGTCATTACACTGGTTTTCGTAGACACGTGATCAGATTTCAAGTGTGTGGCAATTTGTGGCGTGTCAGTCTCCCATTAACTCATGACCACATGTCAAGCGTCTAGCGAGTTGTGGCGTGCCAGTCTCTCGTTGACTTGTGACCAGATGTCTTCAGTGGGTGAGATATTTGGACAATGTGCCGGCTAGGGCAACACCTGAACGCCCTCTGTATTGTGGAACGTCAGGATAGTGTGGGCAACATGACGTGTTGAATCTTCCTGAAATATAAAACTATGCAGACATCGAAGATTCGACACAGCCACCGGCCTTAACACTTCAAAAATATAACATCTCCTGTCCAGATTACCAGCTACGCGAACGATAGATCATCGTGCGGTGTACCCAGTGGCACCCCATACCGTCACTTCAGCTGCTGGACCCATATGGCGATTACAAATGTAATATGGCAATGTTCATTCTCCCAAAAGCGTGTAAATCCGTTGTGATACCGGGTGATCAAGAACTCAGTATAAATTTAAAAACTGAATAAATCACGGAATAATGTAGATGTACAAATTGACACACATGCTTGGAATGACATTGGATTTTATTAGAACCAAAAAAATACAAAAGTTCAAAAAAGTCCGATAGATGGTGCTTCATCCGATCAGGATAGCAATAATTAGCATAACAAAGTAAGACAAAGCAAAGATGATGTTCCTTACAGGAAATGCTCAATATGTCCACCATCATTCCTCAACAATAGCTGTAGTCGAGGAATAATGTTGTGAACATCACTGTAAAGCATGTCCGGAGTTATGGTGAGGCATTGGCGTCGGATGTTGTCTTTCAGCATCCATAGAGATGTCGGTTGATCACGATACACTTGCGACTTCAGGTAACCCCAAAGCCAATAATCGCACGGACTGAGGTCTGGGGTCCCGGGAGGCGAAGCATGACGAAAGTGGCGGCTGAGCACACGATCATCACCATACGACGCACGCAAGAGATCTTTCACGTGTCTAGCAATATGGGGTGGAGCGCCATCCTGCATAAGCATCGTACGTTCCAGCAGGTGTTTATCAGCCAGACTGGGGATGATGCGATTCTGTAACATATTGGCGTATCTCTCACCCGTCACGGTAGCAGTTACAAAACCAGAATCACGCATTTCCTCGAAGAAAAAAGGCCCGATAACAGTAGATGTGGTAAATAAAACCCATACCGTGACTTTCTCGTAGTGCAGTGGAGTTTCAACGACAGTTATAGGATTTTCGGTAGCCCAAATTCTGCAGTTGTGGGCGTTGACAGACCCTCGGAGCGTGAAATGAGCTTCGTTGGTTCACAACACGTTACTCAACCAATCGTCATCTTCCGCCATCTTTTGAAACGCCCGCACCGCAAATGCCCTCCGCTTCACTAAATCGCCAAGTAACAGTTCATGATGCCGATGGATTTTGTATGTATAGCATCGGAGGTTACGCCTAAGTGCCACCCAAACAGTAGTGTATGGAATGCCGGTGCGACGTGCGACTGCTCGAGCGCTGACTTCCCCGTGCATAGATGAACCCGCTACAGTCTCCATTTGTTCCTGAACTGTCTCAGCAGCATTACGCCTTGTGCTCGGTCGGCCACTACGGGGTCTATCGTATAAACAACCCGTGGCTTCGAACTTCGAAATCATTCTTGCCACAGCTGCATTTGTCAACGGACCTTTACCTGTTCGAATCCCCTTCCTACGCGATAGGATCGTAACGTTGAACTAGCACATTCCCCATTCTGATAATACAGCTTCACTAAAAGCGCCTTTTCAGGTAACGTCAACATGCTGCGACTGCTGGCGCATCTGATTCTCTCTCTCATTACAGCCCCTTTTATACACGACTGTCATGCGCAGTCACTGACGTTTTGCTGTCCAGCGCCATCTGTCGGACATTTTGTGATCGTTGTTTTTTTTTGTTTTTTTTTTGTTCTTATAAAACCCCACGTCGTCCAAGCATGTGTGTCAATTTTTACCTCTCTGTCTACATTAATCCGCGGTTTATTAAGTTTTCAAATTTATACTGACCTTTTCATCACCCGGTACTTTATGCAGAACCAGTTCTCGTCCCAAAAGGCAACTTTTTTCCACTACAGGGGCCAATATTGTTGGGAGCAGTGTCAGTGTGGGCTTATCTCTCTCTGCTGTTAGGTTAAAGTAAGCCGCAAAATGGTCACCATGTTGACAGTCCATAGTGCTCCAACGAAGTTGCACTGTCCGTGTTTCTGTGTAAATAATTGCCTTTCCACAAACTAAATTAAACTGTCCAGTCACAACAATGTGGCTACCTGCCAAAGGCCTGAATGACCTGCTTTCACTTTCACAGCTCGGACTGCTGCAAGACATGCAGGAAGAGAGTCAGTGTGCTTCCAGAAGGTACAAACAGGGATGTGGAGCCGTGCTAACTACAGTGCCACTTCCAGCTTCGCTACGTTATCGGTTGAGGATCCATGGCGCGAACAGCCCGATCGAGATAGTCCCACAGATTCTCTATTGGGTTTAAATACTGGGAGTTTTGGGCAAAGAGAGTACGGTTAGCTCATGCTCGTGCTCTTCAAACCACGCCCGCACTTTGCAAGTTGTGTGTCACGTTGCATTGTCCTTCTGGCAGATGCTATCGTGCCGAGGAAAAATAAACTGCATGTGGTGGTTGACGTGGTCCCCAAGGATAGCTGCATACTTGTGATGATCCATTGTGCCTTTCAGAATGACGAGATCACCCAAAAAATGCTCCCTATCCTGGACCTTCCGACAATGTTGCTGGGTGTTTGTTTTTAGACGATTCACGCCTTGTACGCCAATGGCCATGTACTCGGTGGTGCACAAAAGTTGATTCATCTGAAAAGGCCACCTGCCGCCATTCAGTGGACATCTAGTTGCGGTATTGGTATGCAAGCTTCAGACATCGTCGCCAATGAACAGCATAGGTCCACGAACAAGATGCCTGCTGCGGAGGCCCATGCGTCGTAACGTTCGCTGAACGGTCGTTTGTCGGTAGCCCCTTGGTTCATCTGGGTGATCAGTTTTGCAACAGTTGGACGTCTGCTCGTCCGTACACATCTCCGCAGCCGCCGTTCTTCATGTCATATGGCCCCTAGTGAATTATCTTTGCTTCGGCGCCAGTTCCCATCCACGGTATACTTTAACGGCGGCACGCGCACAGTTTACAAACTTAGCCGTTTCGGAAATGTTTAGACCCTTGGCCCGAAAGCCAATTATCATGCCCTTGTGGACGTCGATAGCTCGCTCTGTTTCCACATTATGACAACGCGACTCCGCTGTTTTCCGCATCCCACCGACACCCTTTATATACCCTTTACTACTAGCGATTATCGCACACTGACGTCGAACATAGGCGGTAAAAAAACGGAAATGAGCGTTCGGCGTCATTGGTCGGGAGGCCCATTACGGGGCAGGTCCGGCCGCCTTGGTGCAGGTCTTATTACATTAGACGCCACATTGGGCGAGATGCGAGCCCGATGGGGATGAAATGATGATAAAGACAACACAACACCCAGACCCTGAGCGGAGAAAATACCCGGGAATCGAACCCGGGCCCGTAGGACGGCAATCCGTCACGCAGACCACGTTTTTTGTTCGTTGCATCTGCTTTTGGTGGACGTCGTAAGACGTCCGTTTAAGTGCTTCATTGATCGATTAACTCAGTTTTTTTATTACAGAGGGCAGCTAACCCTCTGACCGAACACGCTGAACTACCGTCCCGCCACTACTCAGCATTGGGGCGGACAACATAGGTGGCCATCACATTAATCTGACGACCGTGTATTTCCTCACTCAAAATACCTGACGTGGCTGTCCGATCATGCACGACCTATCCAGCAGTAGATCTTTCCACTCGAGCTCTAGCTGCCCGGTCCCTTAATACAGGAGAATTATTATGGCCCTCCTGAACCCCACGATTCGAAATTCGTGCGAGAGTCGTGAGGTCCCGATGAGCAACAGCAGTATTATCAAATAATGACAAATTGTAGTTTTGACGGACCATGGTACTGCCACTGTATTAAGACAAGGAACAAAGATTTAATATGGTTCCTGAACAAAAAAACTCAGAGCGTAATGTTTTCTTATACAGGATCTATGGCCAAATTTTAGGAAACATTCCTCACACATTGAGGAAGAAAACATGTTTTATAAACATGGGTTCTACTTCTCATCATAATCACATTATTAGTGGGGTAACACACAAGAACACAATGTATCAGTACAGTATGGATACCCATTCCTAAATGAAATGTTCAAAACGCCCTTCGTTAGGGAGGATACATGCGTCAGCCCACCATCGCATTGAATCCATGATGCGCTGATGTATCCCTGAAGAATTCTGTATTATTTCATACCTGTCCACAATATGAGCATAAATACTTAGTACATCTTGTACCGCATGCAAGAGCTTTCAAAATCCCGACAGATAAAGATCTAGTCAGTTTTGATCCGGAGGGCGTGGAGGCAAAGCTGTTGTGTTGGAAGAGCAATGGAGTTTGTCGCATGTCAACACAAGCAGTGAAGTTAGTCGCATGTTAACACAAGCAATGAAGTGAGTCACCTTTCAACAAACTCTCCTTCAGTTGGAATAACAAAACTGGTGTTCAACCTAAGAAGAACAGCTTTGTGTATAATTTAACCAAACGCAGCCAAGAGAGTATTTTGAACACTTCAGGTAAGAAAACGTTCAACGTAGTTCTGGTACGTTCTGTTTCTATGTGTTTTCCATGATTAATGTCATTATGAAGGGAAGTAGAAAATGAACTCGAACATAGAAATCAAGCGTTTCTAGACCCATGTCCTCCTTTTATATTTCCTCCGTCTATATGTGAGAAATGTTTCCTAAAATTTTGGCCACATCGTTAAATTACACTCTATATGCAGAATACTGATGATGTCACTCCTGTCTACTCTGTGCAGCTGCAATGGAATTTTAATTAATTCGTTAGTTAGTTAGTTAGTTTCATGCTCCACAGCTGATTTGCATGATAAATTTTGCTGATGTGGAATGATTCATTTTACATTCAAAACGCAAATTCATTTGTAGATATGGCTATATGCTGGTGATTTATAACTTTTTTATTTAATTTTTTAGTGTTATTAAATATAGAGATGTTAGTAATTCCCGGCCACAATGTTTTATGTCATACAATGATAGAAATTCTTCTACGGAATAGAAGAGTTTGTCGAGGAGAAACTTTTGCAGTTGATTTCCGAATTTTACTTTGCTTTCTACTAGGCACCACTGGGTAAGTCAGCAAACTTTCAGCTGCGTCGTTGTGGAACACTTTTTGTGCTAAAGGCAACCTTAATGTGAAGTAATGAATGTCATTTTTCGTCCTCGTATTGTAATTATGTACAACAAACTCCATGAGTGAATAAATATACTGCGAAGCACTAGTCGGAATGCCCAAGTTCTTAAATAGATGTCTATAGCATGATCGGGGGTAAGCACCTTTTCTTTACGGCATGTGTTTGAGCAATGAACAATTTTTTTCATAAACATAAATTACCCCAAGACATTATTCCATGTAACATTATTGAATGAAAGTATGCATAATATGTCAACTTACAGTTTTTTTCCCCCAAAACTTGCAAATATTCACCGAATGAGGTGGCGCAGTGGTCAGCACACTGGACTCGCATTCGGGAGGATGACGTTTCAAAACCTCGTCTGGCTATCCTGAATTAGGTTTTCCGTGATTTCCCTAAATCTCTTCAGGCAAAAGCCTGGATGGTTCCTTTGAAAGAGCACGACCGACTTCCTTCCCCATCCTTCCCTAATACGATGGGACTGATGACCTCGCTGTTTGGTCCCCTCCCTCGCATCAGTCAGTCGTCCTTGAAATAATTCCAAGGGCAGGCGTGGCTGAATTAAGTTGTTTTAGAAGTTACAAAATGTGTTTTTACCAGTTTAAATTCTCATGAATATGGGCAATAATAATTTTGATGTTTCTATCCTATTTATTACTATCTCACCATGTCTTATACAAATCATTGGTATAGTACCCCTTCATGTGTAAAACAGAAAACGTAGTGTCTTTTTGAAATTGATGATGAGACTATTCGCAGAAAACAATGATACTTTTAAGTCCCTTGTTTAGCATTTTATCTGTTGCCTTATGTCTGTGAGGATTGATTATAGTAGTAGTGTCATTTACAAAAGAGCTAATTCTGATTGTTGGATATTAGATGTGAGATCATTTACATACATAATGAACAGTAGTGGGCCAAAGACTGATCCTAGGGGAACCCCATATGTTATTTCTCCAGTCAGAATAATATCCCCAGTCTACATTGTTTGAGTTACTAAGTACAACTTCCTACATTCTTGTGATTATATACGACATTATCCATTGGTTGGCTGCATGATCAGTTTACCTACGAGAATATTGTGCTTCACATACTGAAATACTTTAGATAGGTTGCATAAAATACCAACTGAAGCAATTCTTTTTGTTTAATGCTTGTAAAATTTGGTGAGTGAACATGTAAATGGTATTGGCGTAACTCTTCTGAAATCAAGACTGTGAATTGCCCAAGGATATTATTATGGTCTGATCAGATACTATTCCAGAATACATTTCCAAAAATTTTGGAAAATGACGTTAGTAATGAAACAGGTCGGACATTTGTTCTACCACCTTTCCTAAAGATACATTTAACAACGACATATTTCAGTCTCTCTGGAAAGTGCTTCGAATTAGTGATGCATTACATATTTTAGAGCTTATCATATGTGAACACATCTTTAATTCCCTTATGGAAACAACATCAAAACCAGACGAGATTTTATTTTCGAGAGAATACATCATTTTCTTAAATTCAGAAGGAGAAAGTGGCGATACATTAATATGATTGAATTCTATAAGAGTTACTTTTTAAACATACTGCTGTGAATTTTCTATTGAACTCTTTGTCCCTATACTTTTTACTATATTTAAGAAATGATTGTTAAATATATTTCCTTCCTAATTTTAAACATTTGCTGCAATGTGCGACTACTGCAGGATCTATGCTTGTTCTTGCCAACAGATACATTTCCCGTTTCCTTTCAGAAGATACTTTATTCCCTCTATTGATCCATGGTTTTTTACATGGCTTTTTAGTGTCCTTTATGGTTGGCTTATGCAGAAAGCTATTTTCAAAAAATTGACATAAATCTATCGTGGAATATGTTAAATTTTACGTTAGCATTTGGCTATTGTAAATTTATCAGAAGTCATCCCTTGTAAACGGTTCTTATAAACAATTGTCCTTGAGTCATTAATTATTCTAAGTGATTCCTACTGAGGAGCATCCTGACTGTGCATCATAATCAGAGAGAGCATTTGTTGCTGTGTAAACAGTTATTTTGTTGCTCTGAGTTTCACAAAAAAATTATCTGTTCGGTTCTTAATCTCTTTATCCGCCTGTGTTGGAAAGTTAATTAATGATGTCAAGTTTGTAGGCTGCAAATAAAGTTTGCAGATCGTACTTGCTATCAAAATCCTTTTGGAAATCTACAATGAAGTCACTGCAGACTATTAACGACCTGCTGCTCTCTGACAAATAGCGTAGTAAGGAATCCAGATGCCTCACAAACAGTTCAAAATATCTCAGTGGGGATCTTCGTAGTTACAATTAAGAGTGAACTATTTTTCGGTGTTAATTCACAAGCACACACTTCTATGTGCTGATCACTACAAAATCTTCTTATCTCAATGGCTTTGAGCTTGTGTCTTGTCGTAATATACTGCATGATTCAGGTGCCCAAACCTATGGGTCTATGCAATTCCCAACGCCTTTGTAAACCACGTGCAAGATTTTCATATTCTTTCACTGACTATGCACAAACCATTAGTTCTACACGAAACATGAGCAGAAACATTTTGTTGTAAATTTAATGTGGTGGGGTACATTTTCACTAGAGGCCGCAGATTCGAATTACTCGAGAAAAACATACGAAAGTCATATTCAAACGCGCTTTTTTTAAGACCTCTAAAACCATCTGCTCCAGCGAAAACACCTTCCCCTACAAAATTCAGCTACATTAAAATTCCTATAAAAAGTTCCCATTCATTTCTTTCTGTGGGTCCGATAGCTTGCATGTAACGAGCGAGAGAATATGAAAATCTCATGTGTGGTTTCTGAAGTTGTTGGGGGTCGGAGATTCAGCTAAATAAGCTTGTACTTAAGAGCTCCTTTTTCCGTACGCTCATCAAAGCATGCACTAGACTTTATGGAAAATTGGCATTTCTTTCATGACACCTGTATAGTGTGCAGTTTTACTGTTGCAATCGTGGCCTGTTAGACAAACTGTGCTTTGCAATACTAGATTTATATCTGAGAATGTGAGACAGACAGAAAGCTGTTATCTGAATTAAATTTTAAAAAAAGCGTAATAAGTGACCAGGATGACGTTTCTCCACTAAACAGATGTAGTTCTACACACGCAAAATATAGCAGTGATGGTATTAATTTTGTTTCTACTTGTGTATGCTATTTTTGTCCAGTTTTTCTATTTTAGGTAGAGTTCACAATGCAATTATTCGCTGTGTCGTGCTAAAACGCTTGTTTAATTTCTCATGAAAATACTACATTTATATTTGAAGATAAGTAATATTCTACGCTTAAGTCTCGTCAACATCGAGACGTTAGAGCACTGGCTAGGACTGGACAAAGACAGAGAAAGTAATATACAGTACTGTCGTTGAATAAACCAGCAACTGCACTAGTGGATTCAGCAAATCTAAGGACAATGTAAGTCAGGATGCACCGATAGCGTTTTGAATAACCTTCCTTCAAGCTCGTATTCAACGCCCAAAACATTGTACCATTTCATCTACCAACATAGCTGCACAGCTACAAGCAACTGTGGTTTGCTTCGTTAGCATTGCCTCCTTTGCAGTTCAACTTATCATATATAAGGTCCACCTGTTTTTTCATATGACTTTAGACGATGCCACAGAGGCGCTGATACATGTTTGCGTCGTACGAAAAAAATATGACTTGTGTAACAGTTAGATCTTACACTACTGGACATAAAAATTGCTACACCAAGAAGAAATGGAGATGATAAACGGGTAGTCATTGGACAAATATATTATACTAGAACTGACATGTGATTACATTTTCACGCAGTTTGGGTGCATGGATCCTGAAACATCTGTACCCAGAACAACCACCTCTGGCCGTAATAACGGCCTTGATACGCCTGGGCATTGAGTCAAACAGAGCTTGGATGGCGTGTACAGGTACAGCTGCCCATTCAGCTTCAACACGATACCACAGTTCACCAAGAGTAGTGACTGGTGTATTGTGACGAGCCAGTTGCTCGGCCACCATTGACCAAACGTTCTCAATTGGTGAGAGATCTTTCTGTATCCAGAAAGACCCGTACAGGACCTGCAACATGCCGTTGTGCATTATCCTGCTGAAATGTAGGGTTTCGCAGGGATCGAATGAAGGGTAGAGTGACGGGTCGTAGCACATCTCAAATGGAACGTCCGCTGTTCAAAGTGCCGTCAATGCGAACAAGAGGTGACCGAGACCTGTAACCAATGGCACCTCATACCATCACGCCGGGTGATACGTCAGTATGGCGATGACGAATACACACTTCCAATGTGCGTTCACCGCGATGTCCCCAAACACGGATCCGACCATCACTATGCTGTAAACAGAATCTGGATTCATCCGAAAAAATGACGTTTTGCCATTCGTGCACCCAGGTTCGTCGTTGAGTACACCATCGCAGGCGCTCCTGCCTGTGATGCAGCGTCAAGGTTAACCGCAGCCATGGTCTCCGAGCTGACAGTCCATGCTGCTGCAAACGTCGTCGAACTGTTCGTGCAGATGGTTGTTGTGTTTCAAATGTCCCCATCTGTTGACTCAGGGATCGAGACGTGGCTGCACGATCCGTTACAGCCTGAAACGTCCCCTTTTGAAAAATTATACATGACTGTGCTTAAACTGACATACAATATTTTTTTAGCGCAACGCAATCTGACTTTCAAAAATCCCTACAAAAGAATGGCCCTGACTAACATTAACCTATACCTTTCACAAATCACTTACCTCACAAAAATCTTCGTTACTCAAGCTACTGCAATACAGCGAGCGCCACTATTGCCAGCTAAATAAAAGATTCAAACTACGGAAGGCACTAACTACTGATAGGCATAGTTAGCAAATAAAAGATTTTAATAGAGAACAAACAATGTATTTACCTTAACAGTGTTGAAAAATCATAATATACATAGCAGCTCATGACATCCATTCTTACAAATTTCAAAACTCCGCCATTTCTCTCCCCACATCCACCACTGCTAGCGGCTCACCTCCAACTGCGCAACGCTACGCGCTGTTAACATCCAGCTGCCCAACACTGCAACAGCCAACAACAATGCAAACCAGCCGCAGACTGCACACAGCACAGCCAGTGATTTTCATACAGAGCGCTACGTGGCGTTACCAATATAAAAACCTGAACAGCCTACTTACAAGCCATGCGGATAAGATGCCTGTCATGACGACTGCTAGTGATACGAGGCCGTTGGGATCCAGCACGCACGGTGTTCCATATTACCCTCCTGAATCCACCGATTCCATATTCTGCTAGCAGTCATTGGATCTCGACCAACGGTAGCGGCAATGTCGCGATACGATAAAGCGCAGTCGCGATAGGCTACAATCCGACCTTTATCAAAGTCGGAAACGTGATGGTACACATTTCTCCTCCTTACACGAGGCATCACAACAACGTTTCACCAGGCAACGCCGGTCAACTGCTGTTTGTGTATGAGAATCGACTGGAAACTTTCCTCATGTCAGCACGTTATAGGTGTCGCCACCGGCGCCAACCTTGTGTGAATGCTCTGAAAAGCTAGTCATTTGCATATCACAGCATCTTCTTCCTGTCGGTTACAATTCATGTCTGTAGCACGTCATCTTCGTGGTGTAGCAATTTTAATGGCCAGTAGTGTATATCCAACAGCTGTGACATTCATATCACGCACCCTTAATGCATCACTAATCGGGAAGTGATTACCCTGGTACCTTGAGCCTTACGTAATAAAAGGAAATGGCGACGAACTTCCGTGTTGTAGTTCCGCGAAAGTAGCACAAAGGAGTGCGCTTACACCCGTTGGAGTCCGACTCATTTGTCGGCTCTGTGTCAAGGACGGCGCAACCGCAGTCGCAGCCGGTGGCGGCTTTGGTGGAGGTGGTGGTGGTGGCTTTGGTGGTGGCACCGGCGCCTTGCGCGGTGTGGTGGTGCCAGGCACGCCAAGGACACGCCTGCCGCAGTCGCCGCACCATGCATCCCCCCCCCCCCCCCCTCTCACTCTCTCTCTCTCTCTCTCACTCGCACTCGCACTCCTCTGTAGTCAGTTCCGGTGCTGCTTTTCGACTTCCGCTGCACATAATTCTTAACGCTATTTTTCTCAGAGCTTACACACTGTGGGGGGGGGGGGGGGGGAAATAAGCTGTTGTCTGTCTTGACTCCGAACACTGATCTGACGCAATTCTCCACGCTGGTCTGTCATATACGAGGGTTATTCGGAAAGTAAGGGACGATCGGTCGCCAAATGGAAAATACAGTGGAAACCTGACGAAGCTTTGCACAGATGCGTTGGGCACTGTGTCTAGTACGCCCATCGATCGCATGTCGCTCTTTTGAGTTCTGAGCTCACAGTGAGAACTTAAAGATGGCCGGAAATTAGTGAAATTACTATGAAATCACTACGCTTAGCTGCATTTACGCGTTGATATACGTCAACGGGGACAGTGTAAAACGTGTGCCCCGACCGGGACTCGAAGCCGGGACCTCCTGCTTACATGGCAGACGCTCTATCCATCTGAGCCACCGAGGACACAGAGGATAGTGTGACTGCAGGGACTTATCTCTGGCACACCTCCTGTGAGACCCACATTCCCAGCTTATTGTCCCGCACTATATTCATAGCGCCCCTGCCCATTATACTCATTATTCGCAGCTTTTTGCCGATTCCCGTAAGAGTTCGGGCATTGTTTGTGTATCCGCACAGAAGAAGATGGTCAAATGGCAGATGAGCGTTAACTATATATATATATATATATATATATATATATATATATATATATATATATATACATGTGTGTGTAGGGGGGGGGGGTTGTTGGTACCCCCATCGGGCGCCTCCCCGGCGGATAGGGGAAAGCTTCCTAGATATAGGTGGTACTGGGGAAATGAAATACCCAGGGCGGACCAAAAACCAATAAACCCAGTGGTGTCTGTTCAGCATCTGGCGGCCAGTGGTCAGCGTCTGTTCCTCTAGTTGAGGCAGCTGCACAAAATCTTCTCGAACTCAAAAATCGAGTCGTATACCTGTGGTCTCAACAGAGATCACCACAAAAACTAAAATTCAACTTGAACGCATGATGGAAAAGACGACCACAGAGTCACTACCCCAGGCACCAGTCGATAGACTGAATTCACCTGATCATCGGATCCTGGGGGATCAGGGACACCATGCGGAGAAGAATCGGAGCTTCTCAAAAACTCGCCACACTCTCAAAACGAAACATAAAAATTTTATTGGTACAATTAATGTGAACACCCTCACTAAAAAAAGCAACTCACCAACGCAATGGGAAAATTTAACCTGAAAATCACTGCACTGCAAGAGACAAGATTCACACTTTAACACAGAGAATTACAGGATCTACAAGGGCCAACCTGCCATAAAAGTAAGAGACAAACTACCACTTTTCGGAACAGGATTCGCCGTACACACTTCCGTACTCGACTCAGTTATTGACTTCACGTCTCCCAATGAAAGAGTCTCCCTGTTATCAGTAAAATCAGCTAATAAAGCATACACTCTGATCAATGTGCACGCCCCCACAAATCACCACAATAAAACCTACCCTGAAACAGTGGACAATTTCTGGGAAACACTAGAAGAAACAACAAATAAAGTACCTAGGCACCATGTGAAAATCTTAGTAGGTGATTTTAATGCACAATTAGGGAAGGAAAAAAAATTCAGGGATACCACTGGACCTCACACCAAACACAAACGTACCAACAAGAATGGTGAAAAACTAATCGACTTCTGCAGAAACTTTGGACTTAAAATAATGAGTACCCAGTTTCAAAAACCTGCACATAAATTAACCACATGGAGATCACCCAGTCTTAGACAGGGTGAATACCAAATAGACCATGTCGCAATTTCCAAAGAAAACATAAAAGAAATTCAAAACATCAGAACCCGCAAAGGTGTCTTTGAATCAGATCATCATCTTCTCCAAATAAAAACAAAATTCCAACCCAACAGAATGCTAAAAAGGCCACCCAAAAGTACCAAACCAGATCCGGAATATCTGCAACTGAACAAAGAAAAAATCATCATGCAAATTAATGAGGAAAAATCAACAGACTGGAAGAAACTAACAGAGAAAATTCAGGAAGCCCTCAAATTAGGACAACCCCTTCGCAACAGGAAACATCGCTGGTGGAATGCAACCTGTGATGAGGCAGTTGACAACCGAATAAATGCATGGAAAAAATTTAGCAGTCACAAAACTGAAGAAAACTGGGAGAACTTTCTTAAAACCCAAAAACAGACCTAAAAAATAATTAGAAAAGAAATTTTTATATGACTTTCAGAGAAAACTTACAGGGATACCAAGCGCCTAGCTTGTGCTTCAAGAAACCCGATGGCTCTTTGGAAACCAACACGAAAAATAACTGCAAAATCTTAGCCCAATATTTCAGTTCCCTCCTCAACTGCGAACCACCCCAAGAAAAACTTGTCTTCTCTTCTCCAGTATTCACACACCCAGACTCACATGCCCCGGATCTTGAAGAAATTATGGAGATAGTCAAGCAGTTGAAAAATAACAAAGCACCAGGAGAAGATGGGATCATTGATGAGTTCTGGAAACTAAACGATCCTATACTTATGCAGAAATTACACCGTATAATATCAGACATATGGATAACGGAGCAGATACCAGAGGACTGGAAATGCGCTCTAATTCACCCGCTACACAAAAAGGGCGACAAGACAGACATGAACAATTACAGAGGAATTTCCCTGCTCCCAGTCGCTTACAAAATCCTTTCCAAATCGCTTTTAAACAGGATAGAATCCCAAGCAGATACACTAATTGGTGAATACCAGGCCGGATTCAGAAAAGGACGGTCATGTGCGGAACAGATCTGGTGCTTAAAGACAATATTACAAATGAGGAAATGCAGAAACACAGTAGTTATATTCATCGACTTCAGGAAATCATATGATTCAGTGGACAGTGGAACCCTGTTTAAAATCATGGAAGAATTTGGGATCGACCGAAAGACACGAAAAATCACAGAACAGACACTTACAGGAACAACGGCCAAAGTGAAATCATGGGCGAAGTATCAGAACCCTTCGAAATCAAATCTGGAGTCCGACAGGGGGACGGACTATCCCCAATCCTTTTCAATATTGTTCTAGAAAAGATAATCAGGGAATGGGAACCTCACGTAAAGGGTATCCAAATTGCTATCAAGAAAGAGAACCGAATTAAAGTCAAGTGCCTTGCTTTCGCTGACGATATTGCAATTATCACCAATAACAGAACAGAAGCGATTCACGCAGTGGAAAAACTACATGAAATTTCACAAAAAACCACACTACAGATATCTTATGAAAAAACCCAATATATGGAAAGGCAGCCAGAAAATAAATCCCCTTTAATAACAAAATATGGTAAAATTGCACAAGTCTGCCATTTTAAATACCTCGGTGAAACTATACAGTCCTCAGGATTAAACCGAATTGCCAATGAACAAAGAATCACCAAGCTCCAGAAAGCCTACAAGCTAACATGGACGCATTACAACAAGAAGTGCATTTCGACAGACGCAAAATTAAGGCACTATACAACAGTGATTCTTCCAGAAGCAATCTATGCAACTGAAACAATGGTGATTGATGGTCATTCTAAAATTAGAAAAGCAGGAAAGAAAAATTCTCAGGAAGATTTACGGTCCAATCAACAAAAATGGCATTTGGATGAAGAGACCACAAAACGAGCTCTATAGAAAGATCAACATAGTAACAGATGAAATCAGAAAGCGTCGAGCCAAATTTTATACACACATCTACAGGATGGAAGACTCCAGAACAGCAAAGAAATTATTCAATATTATAACAAGGAGTAAATGTGGCACGGAATGGCTGAAAGAAGTCCAGAGGGATCTACAGCAGATCAACATAAAAAATCTCGAAGATCGCACCGAGTGCCAGCATAAAATCACAAGTGTGAAGTTTGGGGAAAGAACATCGCGTCAGCCTGGTAAAAAATGGACAGAGGAACGGAAGAAGGAGCATTCTGAGAGTATGAGGAGGTTTTGGGAAGCAAAGAAGAAAAACATCCGAAGATGAAATTATGAATTCAAGTTCAATCGCTCTCCTAAAGGGGAACAATCGTTATAATAGTAATAATATATATATATATATATATATATATATATATATATATATATAAAGATGGTATCTGTTCTTTCGGACATGTCTTCTGTGTGAATGCACAAACAGTGCCCGAAGTCTTACGGGAATCGACAAAAAGCCGCGAGTAATGAGTATAATGGGCAGGATCACTACGAATATAGTGCGGGACAATAAGTTGGGAATGTGGGTCTCACGGGAGGCGAGCCAGAGATAAGTCCTTGTAAGCACACAATACTGTGTGTCGTCGGTGGCTCAGATGGATAGAGTATCTGCCATGTAAGTAGGAGATCCTGGGTTCGAGTCCCAGTTGGGGCACACATTTTCGACTGTTCCTGTTGACGTGTATCAACGCCTGTATGCAACTAAGCGTAGTGATTTCATTGTAAGTTCATTTTAAAAACGGGCTGCATGATCATCGAGGGTGAAGTGGCCGTGCGGTTAAAGGCGCTGCAGTCTGGAACCGCAAGACCGCTACGGTCTCAGGGTCGAATCCTGCCTCGGGCATGGATGTTTGTGATGTCCTTAGGTTAGTTAGGTTTAACTAGTTCTGAGTTCTAGGCGACTAATGACCTCAGCAGTTGAGTCCCATAGTGCTCAGAGCCATTTGAACCATTTGATCATCGAGGGTATCTAGTGTCTCCCGCCAAGTATGAGGGCCTGGTGAAAGATTTCGCCTGAAGCTATGCAATCCACATAACATAACTGTCATGGGGTTCATCTACAGTTCTCGGCCGCACTCTGCAGGGGCAATGAAGATGCTCCTGCAGCGTTTTCGATGGGAAGTGTTTGATCACCCGCAATACAGCCCGTAAATGGCTACACCTGAGGTTCATCTCTGCTGCAACGAACCGCTGGCTATGAAGACAATATTTGGACACAGACAACGAGCTGCAGTTCAGGGTAGAAAATTGTCGAAAAGCACTGTCGGCTGTCTTCTATAACGAGGAAATTGAAAAGTTGGTACAACGCTACGACAGATGTCTAAGTCTGAGCGCCGACTGTGTAGAGAAGTAGCTGGAAGGTGTAGCTAACTGTTGCAAATAAAACAGTTTTCATTTTCACTGTGGTTTCCTTTCGCGACCTATCGTTCCTTACTTTCCGAATAGCCCTCGTATCTTCTGGAATTCATATTCGTTTGAAGCTGGTCACTGTGTGCACATGTTGGTCTCCCTCTAAATTTTTTTTATTCCACACACTTCCCTTCATTGCAAAAAAAAAAAAAAAAAAAAAAAAAAAAAAAAAAAAAAAAACCTAGTACTTTTGCATCGGTATCAATAACAGTAATCCGAAGCGTGAACCGAAAGTATCGGCCATGTGAAGTCTTGCGAGTGGAGAATGCTGCCGCCGAGAGAATGAGCCGCCACCAGACACATAACATAGGCGATTCGGTGCCGTTAGGGAAGCATTGCTTGAGATAACGTTGGCAGCTCTGTTCCTGCACGAGAGCCTGAGCATCGTGGGCAATTATGGATAGGTTGACGCAGTATTATTAGATTCCAGAAGGTATTCGACGCAGTTCCACACTGACGCTTAGCGAACAAAGAAAGAGCTTACAAAGTGATCAGATTTCTGAATTGATTGAGCTCTTGACAAAAATGAACGAGGCTAAAATGACAAATGTAAAGGTAAGTTTGGGAATACGCCAATGGAATGTTCTATAGAGATACGTAAATCGTAAATTATCAAATGCGTAACGTTGGAAGCTCCATGAAGCTCGTCACAGGTGACGATATTGTCTAAAGGTAGGGTACGATCCCACAAGAGTGGATGGTAAATTATTGCTGTTGGGACTGGTAGCTGACACTGAACGTAAACAAGTGTAACGCATAAATATGCGAAGAGGTCCGCTACTGTTCGATTACGCAAACAGCAAAAGCTCTGGAAACAACAACAACCGTAAAATACCTAATGAAAACCATCCAAATGCATCTAAGGCGGAATTTCTAAATGTGTTGCATACGGCACTTGCGGTGCTTAAAACGGTGGTCTCTCCAAATTAGGGAAAAATCACAAAACAACGCAAGTTCTGCGAAACACAAAGCAGTTCACAAGTTGCAGTACCGCAGTGCTGCTAACCAGTAACAAATGCGTTGACAGTGATGGTAGCTGACACGACGTCACAGTTACAAATACAAATTTTCTTACAATATTGAACGGCCGTGGTCCCCCTGACCCCCAGATAAAATTATGGACATCCTAAAAGTGACAAAGAAATTCGCTTGCATAATTTGTACATAGAAGGCAGCTGAATGACAATAGAACAAAAATCGTTACTTTGAGCGTTAGAGGAGGCAAGTGTAGTTAAGAAAGCGTCTATCCGACGCCACGTAATGGGGGAATCGTTGTTAGAGACGGCTATTGCATATTGACGGAATGCACTCAGCCTCGTGATGCCAATTGAGGAGCTACTCGACCGAATAGTAGTAGCGGCTTCGGTCAAGAATACCATCTAACGGCCAGGAGAGCGGTGTGCTGACCCCACGCCCCTCCTACTCACATCCTCCACTGAGGATGACACAGCGGTCGGATGGTTCCGATAGGCCACTCGTGGCCTGAAGACGGAGTGCTTTATTGCATATTAGCGCGTCTCTGCTAGGAACCCTCAATAAACAGACACTTTCTGCATCAAAATTCAGTTAAGTGACCCAAGGAATACAATTCATGAAGATGAAATAAGCCCACTGTGGCTTGCCAATTACGTACTCAATGTAAAGCAGCCTCGAGAAATGTGATGCCAATTGTATTCGCCCAGTTATCATTAGGACAGTGCGTCCTCTCAAGCCTGGATGCATGCACTGGGTAGGTTGAAAGAGTGTTACAAAACCGATGAATCCTCTTCTGAGGCAAGCTGTCCCACAACCGTTGTAACAGACCCTTGATATCCATGATACTGGCCAGTGGGACAGAGTAGACGCCCATGCCGGTCCCACCCGTGTTCGCTCGGAGACAGATCTGGAGGCCTTGCTGGGCACGGGAGTAGCTCAGCATTACGCAGACAGTTTATAGAGACACGTGCTATGCGTGGACGTGTATTGCCCTGTTGACAAATTCCATCACGATACTGTCCCATGAGCGATAACACACGACGATGCAGGATGCGAGTGACGTACCGTTGTGCCGTCGCCTCAGTCACTACCGAAGACACACCCGACGGCTCCCCACACCATGACAGGAAGAGTAACATCGCTGTTCCTCCTCTCAAAATTATTGGAAGAACGGGCCTCTGCTCACCACGGGGCAGTAGCTCCCTGGTCTGGCTACTGCTAGTCTCCTATATTGTGGGATGACTCAGATTATAGCAGGGAGTCCAATACTTGTTCTCAGATGGCAAGAGAAGGATTACAACGTGCTTGGTGCGCGGTAAGTGGATCCTCCCTTGTGTTTGTCAAACCGTTCTCGACTGCAACCCTGACGATGAGTGTGCCTAACGTCACGTTCCGTTACAGTCCAACATCGGACTGCTTTCATATCCCAATGGCCCAAAAGTTTGGATGCTGCTCAATTCGACCAGCCGCACAAACTGAGGCCAATAATGAGGCGCTTTTTAAACTCTATCAAATGCTGATGATGCTGTCTCCTACGAGTACGCGTCGTCTCCCTGTCGTTCACAAGCATCACTCAACATCTGACACTGTTCCAGCCCCTTAAATAAGCTTCGTAACAACAGTAAACACGAACAACACTAATTCACTCTATTCTACCTGTCACAGATAATTTCAACTCTAATTATTTACGTACCCACGGATGGTTTGTACGTGTATGAAGTTACATTGACATCAGACCTTGTCTTCGCGATGACTGACTTTTTCGCTAGGCAGTGTATAATAAAGAACTGCTTGCTATGATTGTGAATGAAAAGCACGAAAGTGTGGTTGTTGTAGAGTATTGTATAACGTCCACAATTTTTTTCTTTTCATTTACAATTACGAAATTGCTCTACCAAGAAGCGAAAAACATAGTTAACATAATAAATGCAAGGTACTGGAAGGAACATCGTTATGTGAGCACATTCGATGTCTTTTGTATATAGCATTAACGATCTGATGCAGATTTTATTCACAGGAAGGAATATCCGTGAAATATTACCAAATGGGACTAACGTAAAAGCAGTTGTAGGAAGCGAAAACGAACTACGTCGTTTATATGTCATATTCTTGGTTAGTTCAATCAAGTTAGAATGATGACCTATTTTTAGAAATTCTCAAGTGATTTTAATTGTCAGTGAACCCCATGAGAGGAGGATGTGAAAGTATTTAAAGACTTCAGAGTTATTGGTAACTAGTAGAGAATTTTTATATTTATTGCAGTACAAACCATAGTATTTCACACTAGCTAATTAATTTTGGTCTATGATCACCATCTTTAAGATATGAATACAGGCGATGTATCAGTCACAGCGTGCCTACATATGTGACTGAAATATTTTTTGTATTCAGGTGTTGAAGATGGTCGTCATAGAATTAAATGGTCTGTAGCTGGACTAAATGTAAAAATTCTCGTGTGCATCACTCAGAATTTTGCTGCGATCATTTCACTACTCATACCATGAGAGTACTGTAGAACTCCTCATGAATCTAACACGAAAATATTTGGAAATTAGACGTGTCTTTCGGGGATTTTGAATGTTAAAAATGGTTCAAATGGCTCTGAGCACTATGGGACTTAACATCTGAGGTCATCAGTCCTCTAGAACTTAGAACTACTTAAACCTAACTAACCTAAGGACATTACACACATCCATGCCCGAGGCAGGATTCGAACCTGCGACCGTAGCCGTCGCGCGGTTCCAGGCTGTAGCGCCTAGAACCGCTCGGCCACACCGGCCCGCCTCGAATGTTACAATTTAGAGAACTTTTATCAGAATCTGCATAAACAATTTCATTCTTCCGTTGTAGATAATACCGAACGACTCTAAAAAGAAATCAGAAGAAATTCGGCAATTTACACAGGCACACGCTCAGTCACTTGCCACACATTCCGCGTGGTAGACGGTGCTTTGTGCATTATTTGTGTAGATGCAAATGTGAGATTGTTAATATTACACTTTGTTTTTCCAAAATATGGTACTCCTATATTGACTGTTGTGTTACATGAAAGACATTCAGCTATGGTGTAATTGAAATTACGTGAAAGTTTATGTTGGGGTTTCCTGCGTATTTTAACAATCCAAAGAGGACTCCATTTCTTTCTCTAAGGGGACAGTAAAACACCCCACAAAGGATGTCGTTTATTAGCTTCCGGGATAATGAGGACAGCAGTACACTTCAAAGCAGTGACAAAATTCTGCTTAATTATTTATTAGGAACTGTCTCAAGTGAACTTAAGAGAATTATCAAGTTCCCTCTGTGGCCGTTTATGACGCATTCGTAAATCGTCTCAAAGCGTCCAATATGGCTCCACACAGCAAATTACCTATTATAAGGGAAATCTTTAGTGAGGCTGTTTACAGTACTGGTATCAATCCTCGTTATCTGGAAAACACTTGTTTGTAGTCACTCAAATGTAGGGGAACTACGTTATGTGTATTATTGTTCCATTCTAAATGTCACCAAATTACTGACAGGTAAATGGAAGTAACAGAGAGACTACTTGTGGATCCTGAGGTCACTACAGATTTAAAAGGAACAAATATGTCGCCATTCTTTGGTAATTTCTAACCAAAAGGATGTATGTCCAAAATCACGACCCTCGAACAAAAGTTTGAAGTTCGTTTTTTAGGGGTTGTTTGAGGTAGGGGGGGCAGACAGCAAGGTTATCGGTCACATCGGATTAGGGAAGGACGGGGAAGGAAGTCGGTCGTGCCCTTTCAAAGGAACCACCCCGGCATTTGCCTGGAGCGATTTAGGTTCAAATGGTTCAAATGGCTCTGAGCACTATGGGTCTTAACTTTTGAGGTCATCAGTCCCCTAGAACTTAGAAACTACTTAAACCTAACTAACCTAAGGATATCACACACATCCATGCCCGAGGCAAGATTGGAACCTGCGACCGTAGCGGTCGCGCAGTTCCAGACTGTAGCGCCTAGAGCCGCTCGGCCACTCCGGCCGACCAGCGATTTAGGGAAATCACGGAAAACCTAAATCAGGATGGCCGGACGCGGAATTGAACCGTCGTCCTCCCGAATGCTCTTCTAGAATACGTACCCAACGCCACGCGCAGCTCGTGTAGTGCAATATAGTCTCCATTATATTAATATACACGGTGTAAGTGTCCCGCAAGACACAATATTTGCCTCCACTTCAAAGATCAGTCTGGTGCTTTTAGAACACTGTAGCTGAAGCTCAACTGATACAGTGCTGTAATGTGACCCTCCTTCGTTGACAGGAGTCACGGCAGTTTAGTGTCAGTCAGTTGAACGGAATTAGCCCAGTATTAGACTCGTAACGGAATGAGAGAAAGGAGGTACTGTATTTAGATGTGCTGTATTTAGATGTACTCGTGAGCTCTCGGTGTATGGGCACTATGTGCGTCTCTCTAGATAACAGTGAATCACTCGATGCGATGTAACACGGCGTAAGAACGATGGTGGTGACAAGATCGTAATCGACAAGAACAGGAAAATAATGGTTCACAATGACCGTGACCATCGGTTTCAAACCCTACACTACGACAGTTCAAATGTGTGCGAATTCCTAATGGACCAAACTGCCGAGGTCATCGGTCCCTAGACCTACAAACTACTTAAATTTAGTTTAACTAACTTATGCTAAGAACAACACACACGCACACCCATGTCCGAGGGAGGACTCGAACCTCCGGCGAAGACCGCGCAGTCCGTGACATGGCGGCTCTAACTGCGCGACCATTCCGCGCAGCTCACTACAACAGTAGCGCAGAAAGTAATGCATCACATTTTTTCCCCTTATTGGACACAATGAAATGTACACACAAAAAAGAACGATGTTTCTTCCTATTTGCCAACAGTCACCTTTCCTTTCTCTGGCCCTCCTCCAGCAAGACACACAGGCGATTGTATGCCCTTTCATTACCACTCTGTGCGTTCGTCACGAAGCCATTTTCACTGTGCGAATCACCTCTTCGTCATCCTGAAAATGTCTTGATTCAAACAAGTCTAAGAGAATTGTGTCAGGGCTGTACGATGAATGGAGTAACACTGTCCAACCCCGTTCAGCGATGTGTTCCGAATTCCTCAAACTGTTGTGCGGCTGAGCGTTATCATGTTGAATCTAACAATCACCTGTGTCGTTAGGGAGTCGAAGCGCTTCTTGACTTTGCGTAATGTGTTTACATATGTTTCAGAATTAATGGCGCTGCCTCTTGGCATCACGAATTAGCACACTAGCAAGCTGTATCTTGTCAGGCGTGACAGCTTTGGATGGCCTTCCCGAACGCTGCAAATCTTGTAGCTCTACCGAACCGCCTTCTCTAATGGCCTCACCCTCTTCGCCCAGCGAATAGTCGTACTTCTGTAGACTCAGATGCTCCATAAACTGCACACAAAAGTTTGTGAATATTCCCAACCATTTCTTTTGCCGCAGAGAAAAATTCAGTGATGACACGTTGCTTGTAACATATGAAGGGCTTATTTTAATAGCGGTACAAGCCCATTACCTCCACTTTTCTGCCTATAATGCTTCTGAAATCAATGATCCACACAAACAGAAAGAAGGCATCATCTCTGGCAAGAAGCCGCATGTTTGAATGTTTCTGGTATCTCAACTGCAGATTTTTCATTTAACTTTAGGACTCTGTATCTCAAAATGAACACAAATGGACTTGTACCACTATTGAAATGAGCTTTTCATATATCGCTTACAGGTGCCTGTTTGAAACAATGCTGCACCTACGCTATTTTTCGGTAGAAAGAGAAAGATTTGCGCGCCCACTACAGAAACTTACAAGTAATGTTTATCTTTCTGGGAGACCCTCGAAATTGCTGCTGTATTCAGTAGTCCATTTCAAACAATTTCCAAGCAACCATAGTGAAAGGAAGAGCATGCTATGGACATTTGTAGTCGGGTACATCGCAAAAGACTATAGCTTACACCAGCACTTAATGCTACATATCTTCAGTGGTTTAAACAATTTAGAAACTGGACGGATGCTGCCCGGAGGCATGCGGTTCGGTCTGCCTTATCACCATTTTACCTATTTTCAAATGATGCAAGGCGTCAAATGTGGCGACAAACCAATCAGAAGTTGATCCTGTACTGTGCGGAGGGTGTACATGGGGTAGTTCTGTGACGTTTCGCCGGTGTTTTGCGTACAGTGACTGCGGCCCTCTCATTCAAGGTACTGTATACATGAACTGGGCTGTTTGTTTCAACATTCTCGGTGACCAGGTATGGCCTCTTCTTCTACATCTGTATGATTTGCTCGAAATTTTGCGCGGACTTCAGTGCGAGATGCTTATAATACACTCCTGGAAATGGAAAAAAGAACACATTGACACCGGTGTGTCAGACCCACCATACTTGCTCCGGACACTGCGAGAGGGCTGTACAAGCAATGATCACACGCACGGCACAGCGGACACACCAGGAACCGCGGTGTTGGCCGTCGAATGGCGCTAGCTGCGCAGCATTTGTGCACCGCCGCCGTCAGTGTCAGCCAGTTTGCCGTGGCATACGGAGTTCCATCGCAGTCTTTAACACTGGTAGCATGCCGCGACAGCGTGGACGTGAACCGTATGTGCAGTTGACGGACTCTGAGCGAGGGCGTATAGTGGGCATGCGGGAGGCCGGGTGGACGTACCGCCGAATTGCTCAACACGTGGGGCGTGAGGTCTCCACAGTACATCGATGTTGTCGCCAGTGGTCGGCGGAAGGTGCACGTGCCCGTCGACCTGGGACCGGACCGCAGCGACGCACGGATGCACGCCAAGACCGTAGGATCCTACGCAGTGCCGTAGGGGACCGCACCGCCACTTCGCAGCAAATTAGGGACACTGTTGCTCCTGGGGTTATCGGCGAGGACCATTCGCAAACGTCTCCATGAAGCTGGGCTACGGTCCCGCACACCGTTAGGCCGTCTTCCGCTCACGGCCCAACATCGTGCAGCCCGCCTCCAGTGGTGTCGCGACAGGCGTGAATGGAGGGACGAATGGAGACGTGTCGTCTTCAGCGATGAGAGTCGCTTCTGCCTTGGTGCCAATGAAGGTCGTATGCGTGTTTGGCGCCATGCAGGTGAGCGCCACAATCAGGACTGCATACGACCGAGGCACACAGGGCCAACACCCGGCATCATGGTGTGGGGAGCGATCTCCTACACTGGCCGTACACCACTGGTGATCGTCGAGGGGACACTGAATAGTGCACGGTACATCCAAACCGTCATCGAACCCATCGTTCTACCATTCCTAGACCGGCAAGGGAACTTGCTGTTCCAACAGGACAATGCACGTCCGCATATATCCCGTGCCACCCAACGTGCTCTAGAAGGTGTTAGTCAACTACCCTGGCCAGCAAGATCTCCGGATCTGTCCCCCATTGAGCATGTTTGGGACTGGATGAAGCGTTGTCTCACGCGGTCTGCACGTCCAGCACGAACGCTGCTCCAACTGAGGCGCCAGGTGGAAATGGCATGTCAAGCCGTTCCACAGGACTACATCCAGCATCTCTACGATCGTCTCCATGGGAGAATAGCAGCCTGCATTGCTGCGAAAGGTGGATATACACTGTACTAGTGCCGACATTGTGCATGCTCTGTTGCCTGTGTCTATGTGCCTGTGGTTCTGTCAGTGTGATCATGTGATGTATCTGACCCCAGGAATGTGTCAATAAAGTTTCCCCTTCCTGGGACAATGAATTCACGGTGTTCTTATTTCAATTTCCAGGAGTGTAGTTTCCACAGCGAAACTTTGTCTTGAAACCTGGTAGAAAATGCAAAGAGATTCTGGTCGTATGTAAAGTATGCTAGAAGCAAGACATAATCAGTGCCTTCTCTGTGCGATAGAAATGGAAATACTTTCGACGACAGAGCTGCTAAGACAGAGCTGCTAAACACAGCCTTCCGAAATTCGTTCACCAACGAGGACGAAGTAAATATGAAAGAATTCCAATCTAGAACAACTGCCACCATAAATAACTTAGAAGTAGATAGCCTCTGAGTAGGGAAGCAACTTGACTCACTTAATAAAAGCAATTCCTACTAGTTAGGTTCCTTTCAGAGTATGCTGATGCAGTAGTTCCATACTTAACAATTATACAAGACCGCTCGCTAGACGAAATATCCGTACCTAAAGACTGGAAAGTGGCACAGGTCACACCAATATTCCAGAAAGGTAGTAGGAGTAATGCACTAAATCACAAGCCCATATCATTAATGTCGATATGCAGCAGGATTTTGCAACATATATTGTTTTCGAACATTATGAGTTACCTCGAAGAGAGAGGTCTATTGACACGCAGTCTACACAGATGTAGGAAACATTGTTCTCGTGAGACACAAGTAGCTCTTTACTACACGAAATGTTGAATGCTGTTGACAAGTGATTTCAAATTGACTCTGTATTTTCTGATTTCCCGAAGGCTTTTGACACAGTACCACACAAGAGGCTTGTAGTGAAACTGCGTGCTTATGGAACATCGTCTCAGTTATTTGACTGATTTTGTGATTTCCTGTCTGAGAGGTTACAGGAAAGTGATCGAGTAAAAGAGAAGTGATTGCTGGCGTTCCCCAAGTTAGCGTACTAGGCTTCCCCTGTTTCTCATTTACATAAACAATTTTGAAGACAATCTGAGCAGCCACCTGAGGTTGTCTAGTAAAGTCATCAGAAGATCAAAACGAATTGCAAAACGATTTAGAAAATATATCCGTATGGTGCTAAAATTGAGAAATGACCATAAACAACAAAAAGTGTTAGGTCATCCACATGAGTGTTTAACGTAATCCGTTAAACTTCTTTATAAGATAAATCAGTCAAAGCAGAAGGCCGTAAATTCGACTAAATACCTAGGAATTACAATTACGAACTACTTAAATTGGAAATAACAAATAGAAAATGTTGTAGGGAAGGCAAAACAAAGACGACGTCTTATGGGCAGAGCACTTAGAAAATGTAACAGACCTACTAAAGAGACTGCCTGCACTACGCTTGTCCGTCCTCTTTAGGAGTACTGCTGCGCGGTATAGGATCTTTAACAGGTAGGATTAACGGAGTACATCGAGAAAGTTGAGAGAAGAGCAGCACGTTTTGTATATCCCGAAATAGGGGAGAGAGTGTCACGGATATGATACAGGATGTGAGGTGGAAATCATTAAAACAAAGGTGTTTTTCGTTGCGGAGGAATCTTTTCAAATATCAATCACCAACTTCCTTCTTCGAATGCGGAAATCTTTTGTTGACGCCGACCTACATAGGGAGAAACGATCGTCATAACAAAATAAGGGAAATCAGAGCTCTCACGGAAAGATTTAGGTGTTAGTTTTTTTTCCACGTGCTGTTCGAGATCGCCATAACAGAAAACTATTGTGAAGGTAGTTCGATGATCCTTCTGCCCAGATCAGCCGACACGAATCCCATCGAACATTTACGAACATAATCGAGAGCTCATTTCACCCACAACATCCTGCACCGGAAACACTTTCGCTGTTTTGGACGGTACAGAGTCAGCATGGCTCAAAATTTCTGTAGGGGAATTCCAACGACGTATTGAGTGCATGTCACGTCGAGTTGCTGCACTATGCCGGCAAAAAGAGGCCCTACATGATATGAGGAGGTCTCCAATGACCTTTGTCACAGTGTATATACTACTTCCACCTTTCAGCTTTCAATTCTTTGCTTAGGACTGATTTCGTATCTGGGTTATTGATACTCATGGATATGGTTCTCTTTGTCCAAAGGTGTGTTTAATTTTCTTGTAGGTGGTATGAATCTAATATTGACATATCCGAAATAACATACCAAGCACTTGAGGACCTCGACAAAGCCCGAGAAGAAGAAGGAAAAGATTCATGTAAAGTTTCATAGCTGAAACCGCTTGGAATTGTATGATAAAATAAGTTTAACATTACAGTACTTAATTATATATCTGTGAAAATTTGCTGGTGTTTGATAGTTATTTCTTTTTTTCTTTTCAGGTGAGTATCAGTGCTGTCTTCCTTGGTCGAACCACATCGATACGTAAGTTGGTCGCTCTCTGCAGCTTGCGTAAGTACAACTAGCATTTGCCTGACGAGGAGAACACAAGTGACAAAATCTGATTTCCCAGAAATGGTTCAAATGGCTCTGAGCACTATGGGACTCAACTGCTGAGGTCATTAGTCCCCTAGAACTTAGAACTAGTTAAACCTAACTAACCTAAGGGCATCACAAACATCCATGCCCGAGGCAGGATTCGAACCTGCGACCGTAGCGGTCTTGCGGTTCCAGACTGCAGCGCCTTTAACCGCACGGCCACTTCGGCCGGCTGATTTCCCAGAAACTTCGCTCAATTGCAGAGGGGTCAGAATAAGCGTAAAAATGTCTCGGCTTATATGTAGATACTCTAACGTTTGTGAGAAAACAACGGTCAAAATTTTCAAGGTACTTACGTGCCTTTTAGCGAAAGCACAGTGGCTAGCATCCCAAATTGATGTCCTTGCGTCCCATGTTCGAAACCCTAGGTTCGTATGGAGAAATGTTACTGCGATACTTGCTGTTTCTGAAATACTTTGTTTCGAGTTTTCTACAATCGCTATCATCGAAGGGAATGCACCAAATCTTACAAAAGAATGAACATAAGAATAGATTATAAGAAATGATATAACAAGAATATGAGATTTTAAAAAGATTGTAATTCCTGATAATACTATACATACATAATTACACTATTGACCATTAAAATTGCTACACCAAGAACAAATGCAGATGATAAATGGTTATTAATTGGACACATATATTATACTAGAACTGACATGAGATTACATTTTCACGCAATTTTGATGCATAGATCCCGAGAAATCAGTACCCAGAACAACCAGCTCTGGCCGTAATAACGGCCTTGATACGCCTGGGCATTGAATCAAACAGAGCTTGGATGGCATGTACAGGTACAGCTGCCCATGAAGCTTCAACACGATAACACAGTTCATCAAGAGTAGTGACTGGCGTATTGTGACGAGCCCGTTGCTCGGCCACCATTGACCAGACGTTTTCAATTGGTGAGAGATCTGGAGAATGTGCCAGCCAGGGCAGCACTCGAACATTTTCTGTATCCAGAAAAGCCCGTACAGGGCCTGCAACATGCGGTCGTGCATTATCCTGCTGAAATGTAGAGTTTCGCAGGGATCGAATGAAGGGAAGAGTCACGGGTCGTAACACATCTGAAATATAACGTCCGCTGTTCAGAGTGCCGCCGATGCGAACGAGAAGTGACCGAGACCTGTAACCCATGGCACACCATACGATCACACCGACTGATACGCCAGTATGGCGATAACGAATACACGCTTCCAATGTGCGTTCACCGCGATGTCGCCAAACACGGATGCGACCATCATGATGCTGTAAACAGAACCTGGATTCATCCGAAAAAAATGACGTTTTGCCATTCGTGCACCCAGGTTCGTCGTTGAGTACACCATCGCAGGCGCTCCTGTCTGTGATGCAACGTCAAAGGTAACCGCAGACATGGTCTCCGAGCTGATAGTCCATGCTGCTGCAAACGTCGTCGAACTGTTCGTGCAGATGATTGTTGTCTCGCAAACTTCCCCATCTGTTGACTCATGGATCGAGACGCGGCTGCACAATCCGTTACAGCCATGCGGATAAGATTCCTGTCATCTAGACTGCTAGTGATACGAGGCCATTGGGATCCAGCAAGGCGTTCCGTATTACCCTCCTGAACCCACCGATTCCTTATTCTACTAACAGTCATTGGATCGCGACCAACGTGAGCAGCAATGTCACGATACGATAAGCCATAATCGTGATCGGTACAATCCGAACTTTATCAAAGTCGGAAACGTAATGGTACGCATTTCGCCTCCTCACACGAGGCATCACAAGAACGTTTCACCAGGCAACGCCGGTCAGTTGCTGTTTGTGTATGAGAAATCGGCTGGAAACTTTCCTCATGTCAGCACGTTTTAGGTGTCGCCACCGGCGCCAACCTTGTGTGAATGCTCTTAAAAGCTAATCACTTGCATATCACAGTATCTTCTTCCTGTCGGTTAAATTTTGCGTTTTTAGCACGTCATCTTCGTGGTGTAACAATTTTAATGGCCAGTAGTGTAGATACCCTTGCTCCCCATGTTCGCAACCTGAAGTTCTTGCGAAGAAGTGTTACTGCGATTCTTGCGGTGTTCTGAAATACTTTGTTTCGAATTTGTACAATCTGTACCATTGACAGGAATGCGCCAAATCTTACTGAAGAATAAACATAAGAATTCAACATAATAATTAATATGACAGGAATATGAGATTTTGAAAAGTTTTTAATTCCTGAATATACCATAAATACATAATTATAAAATAAATTTATGATACTTACCTTGAAACTCAGTTGTAATTTTACAATTAATACAACTCCCTTGTATCCCGTAATTATAAGAAATATTCATGCGCGGTAACCTTCCCACGGACATGGATAGATAAATGAAAATAAATAAATAAAGAATCATTTTTGAACACGGGACTCAAAAGTGAGACGCCGCAACGATAACCACTGTGCCATCATTTCTGCTGGCATCGCGCTAAAGGTGTGTACATTACATCGAAAAATTAGGCCGTCGTTTTCTCATAAACAGTCGAGTATCTACTTATATGCCGAAACCCGTGTTTGCTTTTTTTGACCCCCCTGCCACTGAGCGAAGTTTCTGGGAAATCTTGTTATGGCACTTGTCGTGTTCACCTCTTGTAGCTGGGCGTGTTGGTGCGCGACGCACCTGTGCTCGCATCGCCAGCGGCTGCCGCCATCCAGCCAGCGGTCCGGCGCTGTGCGGCGCTGCTGTGGGAGGCGTCTGTCGCACGCAACAAGTCGCCCGTAACTCACAATTTGCAGAGGGGGCAGGCGGGCGCGCGCTCTGTTTCCAGCGGGGCCCGTGCATAAATCTCTGGCCTCTCCCCCACCCCGGCCGGCGGCGTAACGGTGACTGATGGCCGCTGTCCAGCCCCCACACCTACCCTCAACCCCGCTGCTCTACCTGTGTCGTTTCCACAGCACCGCAGGTGGGATCTACCCCAGCAAACAGCTCCAGGACAATGCAACTGATTGCGGATCTACTAGTTTCTGTTTTATTACGCTCACAGTACTGTATGATTTTGGAAATGACATTTTCAGCGTGGGTTCTTAAACTACTAAGTATATTTACAATGGATGATCGATAAATAATGCAACGCATTTTTTCCTTCTCCAATTTCGGTTGAAAAAATGCGGAATCTCTTGCGGGACATCGTGGAATATTCCCTCTTCAGCCCCTACAGTTTCATGAAGTCCCGGAAGGTAAGGGTGCTCCAGGATTCCCCATACAAACTTCTAGTACTTGTAGATGGAACTGAGTATATAATATTTTGAAATGGAACCCATGTCCAGAAATAAACGGTATCCGTTCCTCAGTCATTGGAAAAAATGTTGGTAACGCGACCACTTTTACAAGTTCAAAAATGGTTCAAATGGCTCTGAGCACTATGGGACGCAACTGCTGTGGTCATCAGTCGCCTAGAACTTAGAACTACTTAAACCTAACTAACCTAAGGACATCACACACACCCATGCCCGAGGCAGGATTCGAACCTGCGACCGTAGCAGCAGCGCGGCTCCAGACTGGAGCTTTTACAAGTAATTCTTCGGATTGTTATAATTAAACTTTCCCTATTTAACAGGTTGTAACACGGAAACTAATTACCGTACAAGTACCAAAGTTGGTAGCATTAATGTCCAGAATATGGGGTGCCTGATTTCCATGCGTCACAGCACAACCGTCCAGTTCCAACTATGGCCACCAGGTAGCTTGATCAGTCACCGTCATTCATAGTCTCACACACCTGACCAATCATAGTGCGCTTGTTGACGTCTCAACATGATCTTGGACAAAAGGAGCTGGGCATTATTGGTGAAGCTCTGTTATCAAAACAACAGTAATGCTGCAGCTGAACTTCGAGAATATCGTAAATAGTCTTCACGGGCGTGCCGCCGGATGACGTTGTGCAAATCCCACAATATTTCCTCGGAGCAACTGTCCGACATCATCAGGTGGTGGAACCTCGCTGATGGCTAGGTACGACTGACAAGATCTGCATGTCGACGCCGCTATATATAGAGCATGCGCGTGAAGATTGCGCAGGCACGGGAACCACGCATGCGCAAATTTGCAGATAAATGGCGCCAAACTCAAACGCCCTCTGCCGGGAAACGCAGAGCAGCCGTTCTGCGCGTGCGCTGACACTGTGTTTCTAACATGCTGCCAAAGTTATGACGGGTCTATTATCGAAAGCTCTTTGCTTTCTCGTCGTGATTTAACAGCAGCCAATGCAGGGCTCCAGGCTGTACTTAATTGAAATCCCGCACCCCTGTTGATAAGGTTATCAGCTGTACGGATATGTATTACTTCCTTAATAACGCAATCCCAGGAAGAGGAGACTCACTTCGAGAATATCGCCTCTTGAAAAGATTATGGAAGAGTCCTCTTTCTCCACCTGCTGCTCAGTGCGTGATGAAGAAGTTTGAATCAACTGGAGAACTGGGCGTCATTCTGGGAAGAGGCCGACCACCGGTTATACCTCAGGTGGTTGAAGAAAACGCTGTTGAAATGGCAGACAACGCCGCACGCAGTTCCCAATACTCGAACAGTGCGCTTGCTGTGTCACGACAGTTGAATTTCTCGTGGTCGTCTGTACGGAAGGTGCTTCCAACCATTCTCAAATGGTATCCGTACAAGATCCATATCATACAGCAGCTTGCACCACAGGACGCACAATGACGTGTTGACTTCGCTCTCCACTTTCTCACAAGGACTGAAGTTGACGAGAGCTGGCCCTGGACAATCCTATGGACAGACGAAGCTCATTTTTGTCTGATGGGTAATCTGAACACACAGAATTGGTGAGTGTGTGGATCTTCACCTCCAGTCATTGTGCATGAAGTTCCTCTGTTTGGTGAGCTTGTCACCGTACGGCTACTTTCATCATTTGTCTATTCGTTTTTGAACATGTTGGCGCTGAAGAACCAAAGACGTGCATTGTGAGTGGCCAGTGTTACTGCGATACGTTTCGCCAGCATGTCATACCCAACCTACACGAGAGAGAGACACATAAAACTCAATAGTTTTCATGCAAGATGAGGCCCCACCACACATCACTCGTTAAGTTCACCTGATTCTCCGGAAATGATCGAATTATCAGCCGATCGTTGCCAAATGTTTGGCCGGCATGATCACCTGATTTCACTCCCTGTGATTTCTGTTTGTGGGGCTACCTGAAGGACAGGGTTAAGCAGGGGAACATTCACACGTGTGCTGATCCGAAGCGCAGCATATCAAGAGAGATAGACAGCATACCTACGGACATGCTTCGTTTTGCTGTGCAGAAAGCAATTATGCGCGTGCAGACTGTTCTGGACACCGATGGGCGCCAAATTGAGCCCCTTTTGTAGCAGTAATAATACCGGTATATAGTGGTATGATGTGCCGTAGCAGCAGATTAAAAGTGTTTCAGTAGAAATGACTTTGCTTATTTCTCTTCCCAGCGGCCTTGACATTAATGCTACCACATTTTGTAATTCTACGATAATTATTTTCCTTGTTATGACGCGTTAAATAGAGAAAGTTTAATTACAGCTACCTGGTATTCGACGTGACCCATTACATCACTTGTTTTACAGTTTTACTCATTAATAATCTAGGAAACAAAAAGGAAATAAGTTTTCACAAACACTGTTGTGTACAGTTAAACTTTTCTCTATTTTCCAGAGGAGGGTTTGCATTCTGATATATTACAAGTAAGGTTCGAGGTGGCGTTCACCAAGCTCGGTGCACACATTGTACCTACGAATAATGCTATGGTACTCGCGCCCTATCACATCTGGTTTCTCTGCAATCACAACTCGTGCCACCAGATCTTTTTCTGACTCTACAGGAGTCTCATAAACCAGACTCTTCATTCGACTTCAGAGGAAAAAGTCCACTGGAGTCAAATCCGGTGATCGTGGAGGCCATGTGACTAGACCATCTCGGCCTATTCGTATCCGAATTGTTGTTCCAGACATTGCCGAACATGATGTGAAAAGTGAGGGAATGTACCGTTATGCTAAAGCCAGATGTCTTGACGGTCGTCCTGTGGCACAACTTCCATCAACACTCCCAATACTTGTAGTAAGATGAAGTACAGTATATCGGACCCATGAACTTGGGTGGAGGCATGTACAGTCCAATCACATGACCATCCAGTATACCTGTCCACACATAAAATCTGTGCTGGTATACCTGGACATGCATGGCATGTGGGCTTTTGTCTGCCCAGACATGGTTGCTTCGTTAAATGAGAACACAATCCCTAGTAAATTTACATTCATCTGTGAAAAGAATGCGGCATGGAAATACTGGGGGCTCTTTGATGCAACGGCGCAGGAACTCCATGCAGAACTCAGTACGTGATGAAAATTCGGCTGCCATTAGTGATTATATTTTTTTGAAGAGGTATGGCTGTAGTTGTTGGTCATGCAGAACGTATCAGTCGATGCTGGAAGCAATATCCATTCCATGCGCTATTGCTTGTGTACTTGTTGATGGGTTCTCGTGATGCAGTAAGGCCTCTACAAATTCGGGTGCACAGCATCTCCTTGGAGCATCACGGCCATGCTTGCTGACGCTGAAGGTACGCCTTTCTCGAAGACATTGCGTAATGGTGGCGAAAAGAGTATGCGATAGAGTCGGACATCGTGGATAACGATCTTGATAAAGGCGACGAGAAACTCTACCATTACCGTTAGCTTGGCCATGCATGACGGCGTATTCTGCAAACGTGTACACAATCATATTGCTCTAACACTCACGGACACATGAATGAGGCTCTATCTGGGTCAGAGAGGTAACATGGATGTAAAACGACAACAGCCGTAACGATATAAGCATCTCCACCAATGAACACCCAGTTGCACCTACCTTAAAACACATGTTTACACACGTACGTTTCTGGACGTGGCTTCCAGTTCGAAGTATTGTCTACTCAGTCCTCTCTACAAATACTAGAAGTCTGTAAGGGGAATTTTAGAGCACCCTATAGTTCCATGAAATTCTGATAGATGGTACACCATACGTAGCCTTCAAAATTGCATCTATGGTGGAAATGCTTTCCAAGTAGAGAGCTGTCATTGAGTTTCTTATGGTGGAAAACCAGAGCATCAAACATATTCATAGGCGCTTGCAATATGCCTACGGAGAACTGGCAATGAACAAAAGCACAGTTATCGGAGGCTGAGGCGTCTGTCATCATCACAACAAGTTCGTGCGAAACCTGTATGATCTCTCACGTGCTGGCTGGCTGCCCCGGCTGTGACTACAGCAGCGTTGTAACGTGCGGACACGCTCATTCGACGTGATCGACGAAGTCACCTCTGTATGCAGTGCTGACACACTCATCCACCAGGGGAAATACTCTGAGGAGTGCGCCCGCTGGGTACCTTGCCGCCTGACAGAAGACCTTAAAGGAACTGCTGGTCGATATCTGACCCAATGTCTTGTTGCATCAATAACCTCCCTCGTAACGTGAAAGCAAATCCGCACAGATGGTCCTTCTTTGCACTTTATGCTCCTCCGCTAGGTGGCAAGGAACCCAACGAGCTCACACCTCTGACTATCCCAGCTGTTGGAGAAATGTGTCGGCTGTACCAATAGATACGTCCAGTTGAGCAGCAAGCTCTTTTATTGTTACCCGTCGATCACCTGCGTACGTTCCAGCATTGCAGAAGCGACAGCTGTGTGCGACCGGCAGACTCGAGGGAGATTGGACAGGTTTGCGCGACGTTTTTGCGATGATGACAGAAGCCTCTCCCAACGACTCATGGTGCTTTTGTTCACTTCCAGGTGTCTGTAGACTCTATTCTGCAAGCGCCTTTGAATATCTGCGATCTGCCAAAAGAGACACAGTGACAGCTCTCCACTTTGAACGGACTTCTGTTACAGACGCCATTATGAAGGCTACGTATAGTACCGCCACCTATCAGAACGTCACGTCCTCGATTTTCCACATTAAATTTTACATTTTTTCCTATCTGAAATTGGCCGAGAAAAAACATGTGTTGCATAACTAATTGAACGCCCCTCGTATTTGGTTGACATCTACTTCCATTGGGAATAGAAGTTAGAGTTTTTTTTCTTTATTGTGGTTTCACTCGCCAAAATGGGGCGGGCTGGCAGTGGCACCATCCGCCACTCTTCAGCCAAGGGAGTTACATAAAAACGTAGTCAAATGAGGAAAGAACATGTAACATAGAATGGTATAAATTGGTGTATAAACAAGAACAAAAATAGATGAGTATAAATGGTAGATTTAAAAACAACATAGAAGAGAGCCGCATACACATGCAGAGAATGAGCACTGTGAGTCGACACGAAAACAAAGAAACACCGCAGTGGGAACACGAATAATGCTGGCGACACTGTTGATGCTGGTGGAACGTAGCACTGCACACGGCATTGGAGAAACACTGACACCACAACGAAAATGTTAACAATGAGCACCGAAGGGGACCTACAACCGAGTGAAGGGTAGGAGTGGGGGAAGAAAAGTGAGGGGGGGAAAGATGGTGGGGGGAAACCAGGAGGGGGCGAGGAGATGTTAGAGCCCGCAAAGAAGTATTTAGGTATTCATTTCGGCCACGTACTGTGCGAGAGTGGAACAGTCGAGAAATAGTCTGAAACTATTTGTGTGAACATTTCGTCAAACACGTGGGTATTCGAGTGTAGTCATACAGATTTCGTATAGTGCTTGTGACTATGATGTTGGAACGATCCATACTATCTTACCTGATGGCAAATCTCTTTATAGATCTTGCACTGCATTGAAATGCGAGGACAGAAAATAAAGATGTTCAGTGGATTTATGCCTGGGAAGGCAGCCGCACAGACAGGGAGTTATTCCGCACGCATTACGCAGTGTCAGGGAATAAGGAGATAATTCACGGGAGTAGAATAGCCCGGCGCTTGCGGGGGGCCAAATTAAAGCCGCGCCGGTGAAAATATGAATGAAACCCGAGCGGAGGGGAGCTGGTGAAACTTGAAGCAGGTCAGTAGTAGCCGGCCGGTTGCGCTTCATTAGCCGGCGGCCAAGACACTCGCCGTGGCCTGGGCCGGTAACGGTGCGGCGGTTTGCGCCGGGCGAGCCCTGCCAGCCTAATGAGGGCAGTGGTCGGTAATGAGGGGGGCCTCGCGCTGCGCCTGCCGCTGTGCCAGCACACCTCAGCCCTCCGGAGTGCGCGCGGCTTTAGCTGCAGGGCGCTGCGTGCCACAGCGATTCACATGGGGCGCCCTCGTGCTGTTAGTGAAGAATGGTTTGATGCAGCCCTCCACGCTAATCGTGTGCCATTCAGTTCACATACTCTTCCTGATCGTAAGTATTAGTAGACATTACACTGAGTGAGTAACTAAGAAGGGAAGTGCGTTAACAGCAATGGTGAAAGCTGTAGAAAGCGATCTAGAGGCGCAAGAGCTAATTTGTAAGAACTATGAAACATAAACCCATAAAATGATAAAATGTAAAACTGTAAATATATCTAAATGCAATAGTGAATAAGAGAGAACTCTGAGAAGATTTAAAAAGCAATAGGTAACAGAGAATGGAAGACGAACAAGTTAAAGGGACCAAAAAATAACGTTGCCGTTAGACAAGTTGCTGTACTAGAATGTTATCCCGTAGGACATGGGCTATGTACAGAATATTTTTAACAGGGGAAAATAGATCTCATACTATTAATTTTTTGGTAGCATGCAGGGACAGTTTCATTTTATGCATGAGTGAAGCTGTAAAGACAAATTTTGTTAACAGAAAGTTCAGACTGGGGCTTCTCATAACAAGGTAAATAGTTTACATAATTTTAAGCGTTTTGAAACTATGTTTTTACATAAGGAGAGGCAAAACAAAATGATTTACAGAATTAGTTTTTGAATTGACCAAGTTATAACATTTCAAAAGGAGAGCTTGAAGGAGTTCTGTCAGAACGAATTAAGCTAATTCCTTTGAACTGGACAGGCCATAGGAAATGCTTGGGGAAATTTCTGCGTGTAGCACTGGCACAAGTAAGAGAAAATTATTTTAAATTGTAAACTTGGTATTTGGTGCGACTTAATATTATAAACAGCAAGTTAATTCAATGTGAATTGAGAGTACTGTAGGTGGACCATCTCCTGTCTCCTGCTAGTACGAGGGCAAGAGATGAGCAGACAGTTCCTACCAGATAATGCCATGCGAGTGGCCTCAGCAGCTGGAGTTGCTCAAGTTTCCCACACAGTGGACAGTTAAGAAACACAGAGACAGGAAATGACCATAATAACAGACATTGTGCGCAGATCAGAATACGGTTGGAATAATATCCTAGAAATTTTGTTCCACAGAGGATGATTGTCATATGAAGCCACCAGAAGCAATGATCAATGGAACAAATTAATTCAAATTTATTTAAGGCTAGCTGTTCCCACAGCCGCACTTGTGTATCAGCAAAATGAAATGTAACGTGCTTATGACTTTGTTGACCAGGAGACCCCGTCCAGGAACAGTCCCGAATGGGATGGGGAAAATCCAACCCGGCTGGGAAAAGAACCCATGACTTCATGATCAAGGGTCAGAAACTCCAGCCAAAAGACCATTGGGATAGCGATATGCAGAGGGCGCTAATATCGGGTACATGTGGCATAAAAGGGCAGGGGTCCCTCATCTGCTCTCAGGTGATTTACGTGAAAAGATTTCCGACGTGATAATGGCCGCACGACCGGAGTTAACAGACGTTGAACGCGGAAGGCTAGCTGCAGCTAGACACATGGGACATTCCATTTCGGAAATCCTCAGGGAATTCAATAATCCGAGATCCACAGTGTCAAGAGTGTACCGAGAATACCAAATATCAGGCATTACCTCACATCACAGACCACTCAATGGCCGACAGCCTTCATTTAACGACCGAGAGCAGTGGCGTTGAAATTTGGTTCAAAATGGTTCAAATGGCTCTCAGTAGTACGGGACTTAACACCTGAGGTCATCAGCCCCTATAACTTAGAACTACTTAAACCTAAGGACATCACACACATCCATTCCCGAGGCAGGATTCGAACCTGCGACCGTAGCAGTCGCGCGGTTCCGGACTGAAGCGCCTAGAACCGCTCGGCCACAGGAGCCGGCTTGAAATTTGCCTTTGATGAGCTATGGCAGCAGACGATTGACGTGAATGCCTTTGCTAACAGCACGATATCGCCTGAAGTGCCTCTCCTGGGCTCGCCACCATACGACTGGAGAGTCGTAGCCTTGTCGCATAGCTTCTGGTTCCGCGGTGAGAACTGATGATAGGTTTCGAGTGTAGCGCCGACCCCACGAAGTCATTGACCCAAGATGACAATAAGGCATTGTGGAAGCTGGTGGTGGCTCCATAATGGTGTGAGCCGGATTTACATGGAATGAACAGGTCCTCTGGTCCAACTGAGCCTATCGTTGACTTTGGTTATGTTTGGCTACTTGGATACGATTTTCAGTCATTCATGGACTTCACGTTCCCAAACGAAGATGGAATTTTTATGGATGGTAACGCGGCATGTCACCAGGCCACAGTTGTTCGTGACTGGATATATCGAGAGAATTTTATGGCCACCCAGATTGCCCGACATGAATACCATCCATCATTTATGGGACATAATCGACGGGATATTTCGTGCACAAAATCCTGCACTAGCAACGCTTTCGTAGTTATGGGCTGCTATAGATGCAGCATGGCTCAGTATTTTTGCAGGGCCCCCAACGACTTGTTGAGTCCATGCCACGTCGACTTGCTACCCTAAGTCGAGCAAAACGAGGTCCGACGCGATATTAGGACGTAACCCATTTTTCCACCTCCATGTAATATAGGGTACGTCCACCCTTCGCCGTTATGACGGCTTGAACTTAGTCTGAATGTATGTGGAGGAATGGTAGTCCACTCTTCCTCAAGAGCCAAAACCAGGGTAGGTAGTGATATCAGGCGCTGGGGTTTGGAGTGAAGTCGACGTTCTAACTCATCCCAAAGCTGTCCCATTCTGTTCAAGTCGGGACTCTAGAAAGGACAGTCCATTTCAGAAATGTTATTGTCCAGAAAGTATTGCCTCACAGATGCTGCTTTATGGCAGCGTGCATTGTCATACTGATGCAAATAACCACCCTCTGCTAACTGTTTCTCTATTGTATTCAGCGCAGTAAAATGTGTTTATATTCTTCCAAATGGCTCTGAGCACTATGAGACTCAACTGCTGAGGTCATAACAGGATTCGAACCTGCGACCATAGTGGTCGCGCGGTTCCAGACTGTAGCGCCGAGAACCGCTCAGCCACTCCGTCCGGCTCTGACAGATCTATTTTGCTGCCGGGGACGAAGCGGAGTGAGATGGAAGCGGACGATAGGTGGGACCCCGCGCCGTCTGGTTTCGTGAGTACTAACATAATATGAAATACAGGTACTAGTGAAGTAATGAATAAGCAAAATTGCGAATAACAGACAGAACAAAGCAGACGTAACTTACCTGCGTCAGCTTGTCAGTTAAATGGGATCTTATTACTGGTAAAGTCACGTGCCAAGGCACCTACGTCGAAAGAATAGAGAACATTTCAAGTTAGTGTGAGAGATAAGTGGGAGTAAAAATTAAAAGCAGACGCTGTCGATGGGTGTATTACATTAACAAGCGAATAAGGGGCTGATGGCGAAGGATGGAGAGGGGTGGGAGGGGGAGGGGCGGGGGCGGGGAAGATGGTAATCAAAGGAAGCTTTAAAAACTGGTGAAACAGATTCTAAAAATGTTCATAACTTTCCTCGCCGTCACTAGCCCTTAAATCCGCAGAGGACATGATTTTTCTTCTATTTTCAAATGGCTCTAAGCACTATGGGACTTAACATCTGATGTCATCAGTCCCCTAGACGTAGAACAACTTAAACCTAACTAACCTAAGGACATCACGCAAATCCATGCCCGAGGCAGGATTCGAACCTGCGACCGTAGCAGCAGCGTGGTTCCGGACTGAAGCGCCTAGAGCCGCTCGGCCACAGCGGCCGGCTCTTCTATTTTCTTCGGTCTTAAGTTGAAGGAGTATGCCAGACAATCGGGCGGTGTGGCAAGTAGAACAACAAATAAGAATTTATGAAGAGTCAGCCGGCGCATACCGCGACTACAGTAAACGACCTCAGCATTATGTCGAGAATGTTCTCTACTATCGACAAAGACAAATTTTTTACTATTCCATCCTCACCCATTTCGACAAATGGCATTTTGCTGCATTAGACATAGATCGTCAGTGATTTTGGTACAGCAAAACTGACCTGGGAGTAAGCTGGTTCGAGTCCTGGTATTAGAAAAAATTTTCACTGCCAGTATTTGACAGGAATGGGGAGGAGAGGTGATGGTGTAAGGTTTCTGACCACCTAACCCTGCACCAGTGTCCTTGTTTGTATACCAAACCTCTCCGATGTGTCTCATGAAGGGTGGGCATAAGGCACGGTTGATGGTAATCCGTTCATGGCAAGGAACCGTGAAGATTGGCGGCCCCCATGGTGCTATGTGTCGACACCGAGTTTCGCCCTCCACTTCTCTCATCACCACTACCATCATCATCATCATCATTATCACAATACACTAAACTCTGCACTACACTATACACACACACACACACACACACACACACACACACACACACACACACACACACAATACATACGAGTAATATTACAAAAATTGCAATGGAGCATGTTGTAAATAAGTAAACAAAAGAATAGTAAAACTAATCTACTACTTTCAGTGTCTGATTTCCTAATGTGATACCCTCGTCGTCACCTAATTCGACAACAATCCGTTATCATTACTTTACTTTCTTCGTGTCCACCTTACGACCAAAAATTTTGAAATAAAAATAAGGTAGATTTCTAAGAATGAACTGGAGTGGCCCGTAACTCTTTTTGACAAAATATCGCAAAGCGCAATCGCCAACTTCCGTTAGCCTGCAGCAGTCGTTGAGGCAGAGCACGGCGCGACACGACATGGACAGCACATTAGGCCAAGGACGTCCGAGGATCGATTGTGTCTCCAATTCATATCCGCGGCCGGCTGGGGGCTTTGGTTTATTCATGACGGGGTCGCCAGCCGCACGCACCCCAGGCGGCGGAGCCGCGCTGTGCGTTCTGCGCAAAACCCTCTCCTCTCGGCTTCCGGTTCGCTCGAGGGCCTCGTTCAGTAACTGTTTCTCTCAGCAGCAGACTTTTCGGTTATTTTGACCATGTCACAACTGAAAGAGCTCATCATTTCAGCGACAAGTAGCGTCGGGGGTACCTCAGGGAAATGTGACTAGAAAGGTACTGTTCACGATGTGCAAAGAGTCCACAGAGTGAGTAAACACTGAAGAGCCAAAGAAACTGGTACACCCCCCCCCCTCCTGCCCCTCATATCGTGTAGGGCCCCTTGACGCAGAAGTGCCGCAACACGACATGGCATGGATCGACTTATGTCTGAAGTAACGCTAGAGGGAACTTACTTACTCACTGGTCATACAGGACTCGAGAGTCCATTGTCGCAGCAACGTATTTTCGCCATCTGTCCCTGTCTTGGGCTATTTCCTTCCATTCACCTTCAATACCTAGGCTCCTCAAATCAGCCTTCACATTGTCCTCCCATCTACGCCTCGGTCTCCCCGCAGGACATTTTCCCTCTAGGTGCCCTACCAGTACTCTGCGCGCTGCCCTGCCCTCATCCATTCGAGCTACGTGACCCACCCATCGCAGCCTACGTGAGTGCTAGAGGGAACTGGCACCATAAATCCTGCAGGGCTGTCCATAAAACCGTAAGAGTACGAGGGAGTGGAGATCTCTTCTGAACACCACGTTGCCGAGAATCCCAGATATGCACAGTAAGTTCATTTCTGGGGAGTTTGGTGGCCAGCGGAAGTGTTTAAACTCAGTATAGTGTTCCTGGAGCCACTCCGAAGTAATTCTGGACGTTTGCACGTTGCATTCTCCTGCTGGATTTGCCAAAGTCCGTCGGAAGGTACAATTGGCATAAAAGGACGCAAGTGATCAGACATGATGCTTATGTACGTGTCACCTGCCAGAGCTGTATCTAGACGTGTCAGGGGTCCCGTATCACTCCAACACCATTACACAGCCTCCAACAGCTTGAACAGTCCCCTTCTGACATGCAGGGTCCATGGATTCATAAGGTTGTCTCCACACCCGTACACGTCCATCCGCTTGACACAATTTGAAACGAGACTCGCCCGACCAGGCAACATGCTTCCAATCATCGACAGTCCAGTATCGGTGTTGACGGGCCAAGTCGAGACGTAAAGCTTCGTATCGTACAGTCAAGGATACATGAGTGGGTCTTTGGCTCCGAAAGCCCATATCGATGATGTTTCGTTGAATGGTTCGCACTCTGACACCTGTTGATGGACTAGCATTGAAATATGCGGAAATATGCGGAAAGGTTACACTCTACATCTACATCTATATTTATACTCCGCAACCCACCCAACGGTGTGTGGCGGAGTCCACTTTACGTGCCACGGTCATTACCTCATTTTCTGTTCCAGTCGCGTATGGTTCGCGGGAAGAACGACTGTCTGAAAGCCTCCGTACGCGCACGAATCTCTCTAATTTTACATTCGTGATCTCCTTGGGAGGTATAAGTAGGGGGAAGCAATATATTCGATACCTCATCGAGAAACACACTCTCTCGAAACCTGGCTGGCAAGCTACACCGCGATGCAGAGCGCCTCTCTTGCAGAGTCTGCCACTTGAGTTTGCTAAACATCTCCGTAACGCTATCACGGTTACCAAATAACCCTGTGACGAAACGCGCCGCACTTCTTTGGATCTTCTCTATCTCCTCCGTCAACCCGATCTGGTACGGATCCCACACTGATGAGCAATACTCGAGTATAGGTCGAACGAGTGTTCTGTAAGCCACCTCCTTTGTTGATGGACTACATTTTCTAAGGACTCTCCCAATAAATCTCAACCTGGCACCCGCCTTACCAACAATTAATTTTATATGATCATTCCACTTCAAATCGTTCCGCAAGCATACGCACAGACATTTTACAGAAGGAACTGCTACCAGTGTTTGTTCTACTATCATATAATCATACAATAAAGGATCCTTCTTTCTATGTATTCGCAATATATTACATTTGTCTATGTTAAGGGTCAGTTGCCACTCCCTGCGACAAGTGCCTATCCGCTGCAGATCTTCCTGCATTTCGCTACAATTTTCTAATGCTGCAACTTCTCTGTATACTGCAGCATCATCTGTAAAAAGCCGCATGGAACTTCCGACACTATCTACTAGGTCATTTATATATATTGTGAAAAGCAATGGTCCCATAACACTGTCACGTTGAACGATTCTCTTCAGTCTTTGTTCGTCCCGTTCTTTTCCGTCCGCAGCGATGTCGGAGATTTGCTGTTCTACCGGATTCTTGATATTCACTGTACACTCGTGAAATGGTCGTACAGGAAAATCCGCACTTCATCGCTTCCTCGGAGATGCTGTGTCTCACTTCAGTCTTGATAACCTGGCATTGTAGCAGCAGTAACCGATCTAACAACTGCGCCAGACACTTGTTATCTTATACAGACCTTGCGTACCGCAGCGCCGTATTCTGCCTCTTTACATATCTCTGTATTTGATTACGCATGCCGACACCAGTTTTTTTGGCGCTTCAGTGTATCTCTAACTGTTCATGAATATAAAATTGATGAAGTTTTGGAAGCCACTTGTCGGCGTGTTGCCTTTTGGCGCTCGGCTCAGGTTCTTCGGCCGACGGTCTTTTTTTCGGTCTTTCGGACGTTTCGCCAGAAAGAGTTGTCAGAGATTCACGCTTCATTGCTGACTGGAATCGAGGCCGCAGCTGGAGAATGTATGTATTTCTCGTGCCGACGTCTGAAGGCCTTTCTTTCATTGCCGCCGTAGTTTTCCCCTTCTTATTTGCAACGGTCGTTCGCTGCAGCGGGGAAATCCAGACTCCGTTTACCGTATTACTTTTCTTCTTTCTGTTGGAACTAAAGGCGCGCTAGTAAATTTCTGTAGATTTCTTGAACACAGTAGTGTGGCATTCCTTGTCCGCAAAGAGTTCCTGCATATCCACCTGCATATCGGCCACACACACAGTGCTGCATTATCAGGGCCGATTTCTCATCAGGTTTACAAGGTGGTATGTTCGGTGCCAAAACAAGGTTTGGTGTTCTATACACACATATACGCACATCTTGAACTGAGAATGCAAGCTACATCTGATTGTACTATCACTCATTGTTACACCACAGATTTTTAAATTCACAGTTCTACACTATACTACATGTCACTGTGCAGTAGACTCTAGTGTTCTGGAAGTTATCTGAAATTCTTTTGTCATTTTCCTCGTTATTTAACAACTGGTAGACTGGGAATAATTCAGGAACTCGAATATCTCCATAAAGAGATCACCCACCTAAAAATTTGGGTTGAAGGAAAATTGGTAATACACTAGACAAATTCGCATACGAGTATCAACCAAAAACTAGAAATTGCCACTGGACAAAGAAGATAGTCCGCCGGCGGTCCATAACTTTTTTGTACATATTGCTAATATTTCGTCCAAAGTAACCACAATTCTCCGGAAATTTCAAGATAAATAAATTTATCGTTCACTACAATTTTCTGTTGTGGCGGCTGAAGGTTACAAAATACCGTGCCACTGTGGTGGAGCTCGTATAGATCAGATAACACCCATGAGCTTGCAGCCTACAATCTATTTCCATTAGTAATTCATTGAAGTATGGGAAAATAATAATTTTGGCCACAGCTACATCGTTTAGGGAAAGAACAGTAAAAGGGAGCTTGAAGATATTCATGCTGGAAAATGTTATTCGTTACGATTACCACTGTTAAGCCTAGAAGACACGTAATTTCTCCCATGGTTCCGCTGTTAGCCCACAGCAAATACCACGGACCATGCCTGAAGCAACAGTGTTAGGCAACCTACCACACAGCGCAGTTTCACACTCAAAAAGATGGCGCAGGCAGTTTTATCAGGAAACGTTAAATGTCTGTCTGTCGTAATCCTGAAGTATGTAAGAAATTTAGACAGCTCGAAAATAAATACTTCATTGTGGTAATCCTATTTTAGTCTTCGGGGTTCAGCTGGGAATGACAGGTATCTAGTCGAAACTACGTGATGAAAAATTAACTCCTACCGGCCGCTGTCTCCAAATGACGTTGAGTATTTATGCGATAAGGAAGCACGTTGCGGGGATATTACTGCGGGAAGAGCTGCTAGAACTGTTCAGTTATTCTTTTTAGATTCTTCTGAAGGTCATCAATGGGATACAGCCCAGATTACGAACATCAGCTAAAAACAAAGCTACATTTAGTATCGCGATACTCATCATTAAGTAACCGTAGGGTGCAATAAGTCATAATTGAATAACTCGTCGTGAATAGGGCTGTATACGCAGTTCAACTGAATGACTGATGTATTTAATCATCTGCACTACAGAACTATTAATTTGATCAGCATCTCTATTAAACAGATCTTTGTGCAAACCCATCAGCTTTGATTACCAAAACAAGCAAGTCAGGGGCTATGCTTTACGCTTAAGCACGACCTTCTACGTTGAAAGCAATTAGCCATGCCGTGTCTTTCGAAACTGTATTTATTTGCCTCCTAAGAAATGCGGTACAAATTGTCTAATCAGCTATCTTTCTAGCCTCTCTTCGTTAATTACTAGGTTATTTGCGATTAAATAAAGGTACTTACTGTAACTCCTAGTTCGACCCGCGAAAACTACACTGCATGTTTTCCTTGTCGTCTTTTCTCCGTTTAATTATCCACTTTACTTTTCTTTGTTGTGTCTTCCCGAAAGACATACCACTCAGGTCATTTGCATTTCCCGTTTCCTACGTCTGAGTGATACCGCTTACATTTACATATACATTTACATACATACTCCGCAAGCCACGTTACAGCGCGTTGACGAAGGGTACCCTGTACCACTAATAGTCATTTCCCCTTTCTTCCACTCGCAAGTAAAGCTAGTAAAAAACGACTTTCCATGTACCTGGATTTCTTTTACCTTATCTTAGTGGTCTTTAAGTGAAATGTACGTTGGTGGCAATAGAATCGTTCTATAGTCAATTGCGAATGACGGTACTCTAGATTTCCGCGAAAAGAACGCCGTCTACCTTCCAGGAACTCCCACTTGAGTTCACGAAATATTTCCATAATATTGTTGATCGAAACTACCAGTAACAAATCTAGCTGGATGGCTGAATTGCTTCTGTAGCTTCTCCACCATTTTGTTTCTGTATGAAATGGAGCCCAACTTTACATCTCACTCTATGAAAGTCTACACATTACCGAAATTCGTGTCCTAACGTTTGACTAAACGAAACCTAATTTGAATTGAATTATATGTTACTGGTCTGACTACAACTTTTCTTTGTATTAAATGCGCAAGTTAGATATGTATTTTTATATAAAATTTCCAAACTATATTCAAACTGTTGCATACCACATGGTCAAATATTATGCGTAATGATAAACAGTGGGATGGGGAGAGTAACAACTCCTATGAAACGACATTCCAAGACAACGGTTTGAGAATGAAGTATGTATTCAAAAAGACAGAGTATAACTTCGAGTGAACTTCATAGATAACAATGGTCTGAACAATACTATGCTTAACAAAGTGAACAGCTGAATCAGTTAATATGTTAATGCATGACTCCAGGAAGTGGTGTGGCCTTTCTCTCGGCTTTGAGCAAGAGAACAAAGTTGAGTAGCTGCCAATAATCATTTCTACAAACTAGGTGGACAGTGCTGCAGTCTTACGTGTTACATCATCACTTCAAAATGTGTATCTTTATAAGTCAAAACAGCATTACAGAATTCGTTTATCACTTACAACACATCAACTTAGAATATACCATACTGCGAAGAGGCGAAGACTGTGCCACGAAAAGACCAAACATTGTTTATCAGTAACTTCCTGGCAGATTAAAACTGTGTGCCCGACCGAGACTCGAACTCGGGACCTTTGCCTTTCGCGGGCAATTGCTCTACCAACTGAGCTACCGAAGCACGACTCACGCACGGTACTCACAGCCTTACTTCTGCCAGTACCTCGTTTCCTACCTTCCAAACTTTACAGAAGCTCTCCTGCGAACCTTGCAGAACTAGCACTCCTGAAAGAAAGGATGTTGCAGAGACATGGCTTAGCCACAGCCTGGGGGATGTTTCCAGAATGAGATTTTCACTCTGCAGCGGAGTGTGCGCTGATATGAAACTTCCTGGCAGATTAAAACTGTGTGCCCGACCGAGACTCGAACTCGGGACCTTTGCCTTTCGCGGGCAAGTGCTCTACCAACTGAGCTACCGAAGCACGACTCAGGCCCCGTACTCACAGCCGTACTTCTGCCAGTACCTCGTCTCCTATCAGTATCGTAACTTGCTCACTCTATGACGTGCACATCGATAACGTACAGAAATCGAAATGACCTGACCACCTTACACTTCCATGTCTACCTTTAAAACGGCCTGTTGTGGGTCTTTGAACACTCGAGCACTATGCATATTCAAGAATACGTCGCACTGATGTTCTATAAGTGTTCTCCTTTGCAGATGAACCACACTACTGCTGTTCATATATGCTCGTTCCATTTAATATCGTTTTACAACTTACACCTAGATATACACTGAAGCACCAAAGAAACTGCTATAGGCATGCGTACTCAAATACAGAGATATGTAAACAGGCAGAGTACGGCGCTATGGTCGGCTACGACTATAAACAAGTGTCTGGGACAGTTGTTAGATCGTTTACTCTGCTATCATGGCAAGTTATCAAGATTTAAGTGAGTTTGAATGTGGTATCATAGTCGGTGCACGAGCGATCGTGGGGATTTTCCTGTAAAACCATTTCACAAGTGTACTGTGAATGTCAGGAATCCGGTATAACAACAAATCTCCCGACATCGCTGCGGCTACAAAAAGATCCTGCAAGAACAGGACCAGCGACGACTGAAGAGAATCGTGGGAAAAAGGAACACCTAAATCTTTCCGTTCGAACTCTGATTTCTCTTATTTTATTATGATGATCATTTCTCCCTACGTAGGTGGGTGTCAACAGAATATTTTCGCATTCGGGAAAGAAAGTTGGTGATCGAAATTTCGTAAATAGATCTCGCCGCAAAGAAGGCCGCCTTTGTTTCAGTGAGTGCCACCCCAAATCGCGTATTATATCAGTGACACTCTCACCCTTATTGCGCGTTAACACGAAACGAGCTGCCCTTCTTTGCACTTTTTCGATGTCCTCCGTCAATCCTACCTGGTAAGGATCCCACACCGCGTAGAAATATTCGAGCAGAGGACGGACAAGTGTAATGTAGGCCGTCTCTTTAGTGGGTTTGTCGCATTTTCTAAGTGTTCTGCCAACAAAGCTCAGTCTTTGTTTAGCCTTCGCCACAGTATTATCTATGTGGTCTTTCCAATTTAAGTTGCTCGTAATTGTAATTCCTAGGTATTTAATCGAATTGACAGCCCTTAGATTTGTGCGATTTGTCGTATACCCGAAATCTTGCCTTTCTTAAGTGATTTGAGTTGTTTCGCAACACATAAGATCTCTACTTTTATGTCACTCATGCTAATAGCTGTTCTCTGAAGGTAAAGAAGAGGATGTGGCAGGGAATTTTGGATTACGATTAAGAAATGAAAGAGGGGATAAACTTGTAGAATTCTGCCAAAAAATAAACTTTGCATTACAAATACCTTCTTTAATCATCATCCAAGAAGAAGATATACTTGGAAAATGCCTGGTGACATTAACAGATACCAAATTGACTTCATATTAGTGAAGCAGAGATTTAAAAACCAAGTTAAGGACAGCAGATCATATCCAGGCTGTGATGTGGAAAGTGACCACATACTCGTTATGATAACGACTGAACTAAAATTCAAGAACATTAAAAGAAGAAGTACATGTAAATGGGATTTGACAAACCTGAGAAACGAAAATACACTGAAGCACTATCAACTAGAAACAGACAAGAAAACAAATACACAGAGCTGCAATGACATCCAAAGCAGCTGGGAAAAAATAAAAACTGGTATTTTAGAAGCAGCAGAAGAAGTAATAGGAAAAGAAAGGTCAGAGAAAAGGAAGGAATGGATCACTAATGACCTACTAAATATGATGGAAGAAAGAAGGAAATTAAAAAATTCTGTGAAGAAGGAAGACCAAGAGAAATACAAGAGTCTGAAAAACAGAATCAACAGAGAGGCAAAACAAGCAAGAGAAAAATACCTTAATGATCTCTGTATTTCAGTTGAGGACAACATGAGCAAGGGAAATATCGACAAGGCCTATAAATGTGTGAGACATTGCTTTGGAGACAGAAGAAACAAGTGTAGGGCTGTGATGGATGAAAATGGCAATATGTTGGATGACGATGATGAAGTTGCAAGCAGATGGAAACAATATATAGGAAAACTGTACAGCGGACCAGACCTGTCTGAAAACATCATGGAAGAAGAAACAGAAGTAGATACACACAACATAGGTGAACCTATATTAAAGGTAGAGTTTGAACTAGCTCTGAAAAAATTGAAAAACAACAAATCGCCTAGTATAGACAATATCCCAGCCGAACTTCTGAAATCTGGAGGAGCAAAACTGAATCAGGAGTTGTATAATCTTGTTTTCAACATGTACGAGCAGGGTAAAATTCCTACAGACTTTGAGAAAAACATTATGATCCCCATTCCAAAGAAGGCAAATGCTACAAGATGTGAAAATTATAGGACACTCAGCCTAGTTACTCACGCCTCTAAAATATTAACCTCAATTATCCTAAAACGCATAGAACAAAAAGTCGAAGCTACACTCTCCGAAGACCAGTTTGGATTCCGGAAAGATAGAGGAACCAGAGAAGCAATATTTGCTCTAAAACTAATAATAGAGAAACGACTAGATAAGAACCTGAAAACATACATAGCTTTCGTAGATGTAGAGAAAGCCTTTGATAATGTTAAATGGGATAAAATGTTTGAGGTACTCAAAAAAGTAGCAATAGACCATAAAGATAGAAAAATGATATGGAACCTGTACAAAAACGAGACAGCAGTTATCCGTGGACAGACAAAACAAGAAGAGGTCCAGATACGGAAAGGTGTCAGACAAGGTTGCGCATTATCCCCTGTTATCTTTAACGTATACATTGAAGAGGCGCTGAAAAAAGTAAGGGAAAATTCACAGACGGGTGTAGTAATTCATGGCCAACGAATAGATATGATACGATATGCCGATGATATAGCTGTCGTGGCTGAAAGTGAAGAAGATCTTGTAGTCCAACTGAATAGAATGGATAAAGTTATGGGTGAAGAATATAATCTGAGAATTAATAAAGCAAAAACAAAAGTAATGGCATGTGACAAAGAAGATCAAGTGAAAGTCCAAGCTCATGTAGGCAATGAACTGCTTGAACAAGTTGATAAATTTACTTATCTGGGCAGTAATATTACCAGGGATGGAAGAAGCAAGGCAGAAGTGAGAAGTAGAATAGCTGAAGCAAAGGCTGCTTTTAACAAGAAGAAAAACATATTAACATCTAAGAGCATCAGCCTTGAAACCAGGAAACGATTTTTGAAATCATATGTGTGGAGTGTGGCATGCTATGGGTGTGAAACATGGACTCTCGGGACAGAGGAACAGCAGAAGCTAAATTCTTTTGAAATGTGGTGCTATAGACGCATGCTCAAAATAAAATGGATCGACAAGGTCACAAACGAAGTGGTTCTGGAAAGAGCAGGTGAGAAGAGAAGCTTCTGGAGTTTCATTGTTAAAAGAAGAGTGCAATTTACAGGCCATCTATTAAGACATAAAGGACTCCTGAACACAATCATAGAGGGATATGTCGAGGGAAAAAGACCAAGAGGAAGACCACGACTGAGGTACATGGATCAAATCGTGAAAGATGTGGGATGTGACACCTATAAAGAAATGAAGAGAAAAGCTGAAAGACGCAGAGAATGGAGACAAGCTGCCATTGTAGCTGTTGCAAACCAATCCTTGGATTGACCACTACAGAAGAAGAAGAAGATCAGGATTATTTGTGACTATGTGGTCAAGTGCGTTTTCGCAACCACTTACAATTCGTGTGGTCTCATGAACTAATTGTTCAAAGTAATTCTCAGAGAAAGCATTTGGTAGAATTTCGGAAGATGTTTTCTGTCCACCACCGGCCTTGAACTTGTATTTTCGCCAACAAATCGAGGGTAGATTGAAGTCTCCACTAATTATAGCTGTATGAGTGGGGTACGTATTTGTAATGAAATTCAAGTTTCCTTTGAACCGTTCAGCTATTATATCATATGAGTCGGGGAGCCGGTAGAAGGAGCCAGTTATTATTTTGGTACGGCTGTTGAGTATAACCTCTACCCATAGTAATTCGCAGGAAATATCTATTTCAACCACACTACAAGATAAACTGCTACCACAGACACAAACACACCACCACCTACTTTATTTAATCTATCCTTTCTGAACACGGTTTGCGCCTTTGTAAGAATTTCGGCAGAGTTTATCTCCGGCTTTAGCCAGCTTTCTGTTCCGATAACGATGTCAGCTTCAGTGCTTTCTATCAGCTCTTGAAGCTCTGGTACTTTTCCAACACAGCTACAATACCGACTGTTGCTTGGTCTATTCTTGTACTGGAATCCTGAATAAAACCAACCTGCTTTCAGGAGGAAACGTGTTGCGTTATTCACTGAACACCCCGCATACATGAAACTAGAACATAAGGTAGAAACCTCTATCGAAAATAGCTAAGAGTTAATCCTGAGTGGTTCAGTTAAGCTCTGAAAAGCGTTACGATCGGCATCGTATGATTTTAGGTATGAAAACTGAATATTGTCTAGGATCGATGTGCTCTTGTTAAATGTTCAAAACTTACCGTTGAAGTAGAGTCTGATCTTCGAAGAACAGATGGTACAGACAGGCTTCCATTCACAAAATCGTTCTCAATTGAAGGACGAAAGTGATTTAGAAATGCAGTTTCAATTTGGCTCTGCTGATTTACTCCCGCAAGTACGTACTTTTTTATGTATTTGGTGTTGAAAACTGTCTGTAGCTTCCAATGCTCAAGCAACGTGTGGAATTTTTGTGGAGCACGGTTTTATGACAGCCTGGAAATGTATGACAGTTATTCTACCAATACTTTTCCATTTGCTTAATAAATTCTTAGAAACTTTGAAAGTGACTATAAAAAACCACAGAAGAGCACCTAACATGATCGACTCTGCAATTTTCATTCCACAACCACTATATCAGAATCAAGCTGATATTCGTACGTACAACACTTGTGGCAGATGCTGATTTCACTTTCTCCTTTTGTTTTTTAAAAAGATAATTCATGTAGCTCTTCTTTACGTCGAAAGCAACGTAATGCACTGTCTGAACGTGTGCGAAAATTGCTTCCAGTTTGCATTGGCAGCCATCCGCTGTTTCCTGCTCAGTGAGTAATCAAACTGCTAAAATTGCTTAGAGCAACGTGGGTTACGCAATTAAGATTATATCGAGGCGACACAAATTATCACTAAAATTACAAGAATAATTAGAGAAAACGATTTCCTAGAAAAAAATTGTCCGCCCCCGTTAGCTGAATGGTCGCCGGCACGGTAGCTCAGCGTGTTCGGTCAGAGGGTTACATGCCCTCTGTCGTAAAAAAACTGAGTTAATCGATCAATAACGAACTTAAACGGTTGTCTTACGACGTCCGCCCCGAGCAGATGCAACGAACAAAACCGAACAAAATGAGAAAAAAAAGTGGTCAGCGTCACGGATTGTCAATCCTCTGGGCCCGGGTTCGATTCCCGGCATAGTCGGGGAAATTTTCTCCGCCCAGGGACTGGGTATTGTGCTGTACTCATCATCATCCTATCATCCTCATCGACTGCAGGCCGCCGAAGTGGCGTCAGATTGAAAGACCGGCACCCGGCGAACGGTCTGCCCGACGGGGCCCCTGCCATAGGAATAAATAAATAAACAGAAAAAATTATTAATTCATGTATATCGTCGACAAAATATCAGGCGTTTTATGGGTGTCATCCCGATTTCTTGGGGCGTTTCAAGGCGTAAATGTATTTAACAAGATTTTGCAGCGTTTACTTAAAGAAAAAAAGCTATAAGGTGCAAAGAAAGCCGAAAGCCGGTTCACAAAAATAGATAAGTCAATTATTGTTGTGGAACATTAATACCCAGTTTTCTAGTTTTTAATATACCTGTGTTCTTCCAAGTACTGACAGAAGACTTAATACATTTGTGATGAATGCTTTTTTTAATTATAAATGGCACTATTTGCTTTAGAAATGTTCTTATTACTTTTACTGTAGCATAAAACAATAATTTACTTGTCCCTCTTCTATGACAGCGAAGAAAAATTATCTGTAATTTTGGCTTTTCAGCTGGAAGAAAACTCGAAGTAGTTACAAATAATAAGCGTGTCACACGCAACAACGAATAAACTAAACCAGACTAACAGGCAGAACACAAAATTCAGAAATAACGGCTGCCAACACCTCCACCACTTAGGTCAGTATTGTTAACAGCAATGCAACACATATTGACCAAACCCAATCCTTTATTTTGCCAAAAGTACTCAATGGTGGAAAATTTGCTTCATGCCTCTTTGACTTCCGGTAATTGAATAAATCTCGAAATGTTTTAAAGTACGCAAATTTTCCATTATTTTTGACGTCACTGTCGTGTATTTCACATCTAACACTACTGCCAAGTAGGTCAGACTGTATAATCTGTTTAACTGTTGTCAGACAGCGACATGATCAGACATTAAACAGAGACTTGTAAGAAACACACTGCCAACATGCTCAAGAAGTTCTCGTTATGTCCCTAAAAATACGCAATACAGTCGACAATCTTAATAACATTTACATCGGAAAGGTCAGCAGTGGCCACGTGCGTCTACCACGTTGTGTGATAACATACGAGTGTGTCTGTTATATTATCCAAAAATAATAAAACATTGTCAACTGAAGATCTATGACTGTAGTCGCTACTTAATGAGGTTCCTTCGTAATGACGATACCGTTTAAAGAAATGTGTGTGAACTCTGTGCTGGAAGTGAAATGGAGGAACAGTGATCAATTAGTGACTTGATGGTGTTCCCCATTACGTATTCATTCTGCTTCGTCGGAACATCTGATACAGCTTTTATTTCTGGATTCACCTCGCGGGAGCGGCTCGCTACAAGCTACCTCTTCAAGTCTAAAAACGGCTTCGCTTATAGTGATTACAATCTGTCGTGACGTGATGTGTACTCTCTTGGCCAGGCATGCGCACTTGACTGTTATTGGTCGAATTCAGGGCACTAGGCCAACCATCGATCGTTTTCATTACTAACAACAAACCTGACACAGCAGTTGTTCGCTACATGACAAGGCAGAAATATCGCCATTTTTATTTTTTTACCTTGTCACGTCGCCCATATAGACACCTCAAAGGTTGTGCACTGAGTTTCTCCGCAGGTGATGGCGCAGCAAGCCAATACTACGCCTCTAGACCATGTAAATTGCGTAGCAGCTGCTGAAGTTGAATGGTACCACTTTCAAAGAAATACATTTGAATGCACCTGTACATCAGTTCGGATATAATCTCTTCTTAAGAGAGTTAACATATTGTGAATTTCAATGAAATTTCACTTTTCGGCGAAGCGTTTCCGATAGCTAAACAGTATGACAGCTCGAAACGACTAATTGCAGACCATCAGGAAGTACGGTAGTGCAGAGCAAACTTTTCACGAATGATAGTGCAGCAGCGTTCAGTCACTTCCCTACAGCGAAGTGTCTCTACATACGGTGGTCTCCAAATCGCTAAATCAACTATCCATTCACACATTCTTTTATTCATTAAATACATTGTATTTCACTGTCTCATGGCGAAGAACAATGCTTAGTCATGTGGCGCAAGAGAAGTTATTCTTTAATAGGAATTTTTTCTGGAATCTGTATTGTCATATACTTTGCACCTTTTTGCATGTAATTAGAAAAATTATAAGTGAACATATACAAACAGCAAAAGAGGCACTATGCGACAAAAGCAGTTACTTTCTCAGGTGTACTGTGTAGCACCTGCTCATCTATTGCAAATGGTTTAATATGTAAATAACTTTAAATATGAACGTCGCAGAAAACAAGACATGTTAACAATGAGAATTTTTGCATATCACTCTGTTAACAGGATTTTCAGGACTTTAACATAGGCTTTAATGTAGGTAATTCAATAAATTGTGCAACCAGTGGCTCCTAAAGTATCGTCTGAATTTTCTTATGAAATTCTTAATTTTTTTCCCCAGAAGACAAATATCAATTACGTAATTTGTTTAGGGAGAATATTGTTACAGTGATATTATTATCGTTTGAAGACATTTTGTGCATAGACGATACCTGTTGTATTGTCACCAATGTAGACATTATGTCCGACTTGAAAACGTTTTTCTGTGTGCTACGTTTGATCACTGGATGTTACCGTTGCCTTTATGTGATCCTTACCCACTTGGTGATAGATGTACTCAGGGAATAGTATAGAGAATACCAAATGGTTCCTTGTACTGTCAAGTTGAAAATACGTTGTCGTTTTTCGGTGTGTTTTGATCTGCTATGTAACTAGAGTGAATGTTCGCTGTCCACGCCTCATAGAATTAAAAAAACAGCATTGTAAATCATTCATTGTATTGTTAACTTCTCATGAATGACTCTAGTTACCCTGTTTATGCCGACTGAGTACGAAGTGAAAGGATCTCGGTTTCTATGACATCTTAGGGTACTCACCGCCGATTCTGAAACCGTCGAAAGCCGCATGCAATGCATATTGAGATTACATTTTGGTATTTATTCTTATTACCAGTAGGCTTGGTACTTCCCTGGTTTTCTGCAATTATTTATAAGCTCAGTTCCTTTAAATTCATACTCTTTCGAAATAGTGCAACGGTTATCACTGCGTACATCACTAAAAAATGGTTCAAATGGCTCTGAGCACTATTGGACTCAACTGCTGTGGGCATAAGTCCCCTAGAACTTAGAACTAGTTAAACCTAACTAACCTAAGGACATCACACACATCCATGCCCGAGGCAGGATTCGAACCTGCGACCGTAGCGGTCGTGCGGTTCCAGACTGTAGCGCCTTTAACCGCTCGGCCACTCCGGCCGGCCGTACATCACTCCTTACGGTGATGGCTACTACATCATCCCGTACATTCATCTCTAGCTCGCTAAAAGCCCACTAGGTGTTTCTTCTTAAGCAATTTCCTGCTGTATAGTTCTCTATCTTTTTGGAGAATAATGACAAAATTAAGAATGTGGAGAAAAGACAATGCACCTCAAGTCTCTTTCGAGGCTTTGTCTAGGGTTGTGAGCACCGTTTCTAAAGCGTATTCACGCAATCTATACCTGGAGTAATTTCCATTTCTCGGTGAATACATTTCTCTTATTTCTACTCTTACCTTAGGTTAAATAGAGAGGGAGAGTACTCTGATATGACGTTCTGACACAGACTCGACGAACTGCTGACGCAACTATATAGCTAGGAATATGACTCAAAGAGATCTGAACATGTCATGTATTTAAAAATGTGCATCTGAGACTGAAGAATAAATGAGAACTGTTTTAAAATATAACTTTACCACCTGTTTGTCGATGATTGAGGGCAAGTGATCGAATGTGTGAATTCCTCAGGGACCAAACTACTGAGGTCATCGGTCCGTAGACTTACCCACTACTTAAGCTAACTTAAACTAACTTATGCTAAGAACAACACACACATCCATGCCCGAGGGAGGACTCGAACCTCCGGCGGGAGGGGCCGCACAATCCGTGACATGACGCCTCAAACCGCTAGGCCACTCAGCGCGGCAATAAGTGAACACTCAGTTTCATATCCTCGTTACTTATAACACTGAGGTATTTGTATGAGTTGCCTAACTATTACATTGATACTGTTGTCATACGCCACTACTTTCCCGTGTTTTGTAAAGTGCACCACTTTGCATTATTGTGCATTTAAGGTAAGCTGCCACTGTTTGCACCGCATTAAAATCTTACCAGTATCTGGTTGGATAATTGTGTAGATTTTTGCATAGATAACTGCATGTCTGCAAAAAGCCAGAGATTACCATTACAATTATTGTGCCAGATGATAAATACACTACATGAACACCAAGGGCCACATGGGAATGCCTGAGATTACTTACATTTCTGTCGATGACTCTGCTTCAAAAGTAACATGCTGCTTCCTCCTTACAAAAAAAAATCCACGATCCAGTCACTAATTTTGTTTGATATCTCATTTGATCGAAAATTGATTACAAGTTAAGGGGAAAAACTGTCTCCATATTATTCTTTGGTCTTATGGCACGTAGGTATACGATCAACCAGAACATAGAAAGCATATTCTGTTCCTGTACTGTTCTTTAACACAATGCAGATTTTGTAATTTATTATTCTACACTACACTACACTATTCAAGGCTACACTACACTGCACTATATTACATTATTGTACTATAATAGATGTAAGAAGATAAACTAGTTTTTCCTCTTCTGTCTGATTTGTTAGCCGCTGGTGCGCTGAGACATATCTGGTGTTTGGAGATTGGGACAGAGATCGCTATGAGAGTCTCAGGATGTCCTTCCTGGTCCTCCATGAGGCTCATCCTCTCACTGTGTCCAGAAGGATGTTGTAGTTGGGTATTCTGTTTGGTGCGTCTCTTTGTCGTGATGTACATCTCCTTCTAGGCTCTTTCTCGGTCACGCACTCTTGCATTTCATAAGCTGATACTTAGGCTGGCACCAAGTTCAGCTTGCGCTACAGTTCCTCGTTCCTGATCGTGCTATAGGGTACCTTGTCTGTTAGCACGCTCTCGGGCACTGTGATCCAGGGGTGCTGTCTGCTCTACATTCACGGGTGTTTGTGGCCCGTTTGCGCATTGTTAGTAAATAGCTAGGATATGGACCATGCCCCGACAGGTACTGTATAGCTACTACATTCTTCGATGAAATGTACGACATGTCATGAACTTTCTTTTATGTTGTGTTGGAAAGGTGCTCCCGTTCTTTTCGTCTGAAGAAAAATGCTAGATGCAAGTTCAGTGCACACAGACTTCAGGCTAGCTGCACTTACGTAAAGAATGAACAATGTGAATTACAGCAGGACTGTGAATTTAGCTTTAGTTGTCCTGTGCCAGTATTGAGTAGTCACAATGTGCGTCCTATTCCTTTCTGGCAGACTGAGCGATGTATAATGTGTGTACTTTCGTGTCACTGTTTATGCCCAATAGAATTTACTTTTCTGCATCTACTACTGAATCTGAATGCGGTTACTAACTGAATACGACAGTGAGGGAAGTTAAAGCACATGCGGAACGGAAACCACTGACAACCGTAGGTCTTCTTCTTCATCCGAAGAATAGATTTGCCCTCTTGCAACAAAATTCAGTTGCACTGGATTGCTTCGATCCTTCCTTGAGATAATTTTGCAGACAAATGATTTATTGAAATAAGAGAGAGATACACTTGTTCCTTTTGTATTATTGATTATTATTTCCAGCGTTATATTACGACACCAACAGCTATGTTACAGTGTTATGATCTATTATTGCACCATTTGTACTCACATACGTTGCAATGTGTCGAAATTAATTTATTTCGAGAACGTTTATGTGAACACTGCGCACTTATTTCCATCCTTTGTATTCTGTCTCAACACAGTTAACCATCTCACTATTTCTTTACGTAATTCGTTACTATCCCTCTCATCTCTTTTCTGCCTGCTCCTCTGCTCTGTCTGTCTCCGCTGCCATCTACACTCGCTGGATGACCTTGCTTGGCGTCACCTCCAGAGGTACATCTCCCCAGCTGTCGCCCTGGACTAGCGCCCCTACAGTCTTTGTAACGTGTGTCTCATATTCTTCCATATGTCCTCACATGTCCTCACATGTTTTAACTATAACTGATATAATCTTTCAGTTATTTTGTTTTCCATATGGTGTTTCTTTTCAAAACTGTGGTTGTTGTTGTGGTCTTCAGTCCTAGGACTGGTGTGACGCAGCTCTCCAGACTTCTCTATCCTGTGCAAGCCTCTTCATCTCCCAGTACCTACTGCAGCCTACAACCTTCTGAATCTGCTTATTGTATTCATTTCGTGGTCTCCCTCTGCGATTTTTACCCTCCATGCTGCTCTCCAGTACTAAATTGGTGATCCCTTGATGTCTCAGAACATGTCCTACCAACCGATCCCTTCTTCTAGTCAAGTTGTGCCTCAAACTCCTCTTCTCCGCCAGCCGCGGTGGCCGTGCTGTTCTAGGCACTTAAGTCCGGAAACGCAGGACTGCTACGGTCGCAGGTTCGAACCCTCCCTCGGGCATGGATGTGTGTGATGTCCTTAGGTTAGTTAGGTTTAAGTAGTTCTAAGTTCTAAGGGACTGATGACCTAAGATGTTAAGTCTCATAGTGCTCAAAGCCATTTGAACCATTTTTTTCCTCTTCTCCCCATTTCTATTCAATGCCTGCTCATTAGTTATGTGATCTACCCATCTAATTTTCAGCATTCTTCTGTAGCACCACATTTCGAAAGCTTCTATTCTCTTCTTGTCTCAACTATTTATCGTCCATGTTTTACTTCCATACATGGCTACACTCCATACAAATACTTTCAGAAACGACTTCCTGACACTTAAATCAATACTCGATGTTAGCAAATTTCTCTTCTTCAGAAACACTTTCCTTGCCATTGGTAGTCTACATTTTACATCCTCTCTACTTCGACCATCATCAGTTATTTTGCTCCCCAAATAGCAAAACTTCTCTACTACTTTAAGTGTCTCATTTCCTATCCTAATTCCCGCAGCATCACCCGACTTAAGTCGACTACGTTCCATTATCCTCGTTTTGCTTTTGTTGATGTTCATCTTATGTCCTCCTTTCAAGACACTGTTAATTCCGTTCAACTGCTCTTCCAAGTCCTTTGCTGTCTCTGACAGAATTACAATGTCATTGGCGAACCTCAAGGTTTTTATTTCTTCTCCATGGATTTTAATACCTACTCCGAACTTTTGTTTCGTTTCCTTTACTGCTTGCTCAATATACAGATTGAATAGCATCGGGGAGAGGCTACAACCCTGTCTCACTCCCTTCCCAACCACTGCTGCTTCCCTTTCATGTCCCTCGACTCTTATAACTGCCATCTGCTTTCTGTACAAATTGTAAATGCCTTTCGCTCCCTGTATTTTACCCCTGCCACCTTTACAATTTGAAAGAGAGTATTCGAGTCAACATTGTCAAAAGCTTTCTCTAAGTCTACAGATGCTAGAAACGTAGGTTTGCCTTTCCTTAATCTTTCTTCTAAGATAAGTCGTAGGGACAGTATTCCCTCACGTGTTCCAACATTTCTACGGAATCCATACTGATCGTCCCCGAGATCGGCTTCTACCAGTTTTTCCATCGTCTAAATATCATGGTGCCACACCAAAGTCGGCAACACGCATCGACACCACAGGCACTAGCAGTGTGTCGCTGAAATCCGCGATGCCGAAGGCGAGGGTTCCTTTACTCCGCCCTCTCACTCATCACCGCAGCACCTGCGGTTGGAGATTGATATAGAGTCGAGCACGGACGCTATCTACGCCAGTTCGACCAGACGCGAAGCACTCAAAATCATTTAGTTAGGAGAACAGTGCTATTCAAGTCTCAGATGGAACTGTACTTCTGTAAACGTTGAAGACGTATTTCAAGAGAAGAGTTTGCAATTCTGTGCATCAAGCGACGCTTTACTCTTCAAAGACAGTTGCAAATATTCGACGCACTCCCTTGGCAAATAACAGTTAAGTAAATCTATTTAAGATTCTTGTAATTAACTGAATTATTGTTTCTTATTTAGTAGTTCTGATCAGACATCTCTCAGAATAATCAAAGTACCCACACTTATGACTGAACGATTGCAGCTGTTTCAAGCCATGACAAAAACCCTACTGCTACATTCTCTGGATTTTGTGTGCATGGTTACTTTATACTTTTAGCTAACATCTACAAATTTTAATTGTTTGCACTATGACATTTGCGAGTTACCATAGATATCGACAATATAGCACCCGAGGTGAGTGCGGCCACTGTGGTGTAGAGGCGAGTTGTGGAGGCGGTAGTCTTGGATAGGGGTGACTAGGAAAACTCCACTGCGACAAGAGATACTTTATTCACTGTAGTGGAGCGACGCCCATCGATTCACCCTCTCCAGGCGCATGGTCCACCAGTGTTGCCGATGACGTTGGGAAGTACCGCCCTGGATGTGAATTCACTACTGGCCACTAAAATTGCTACGCCACGAACATGACGTGCTACAGACGCGAACTTTAACCGGCGGGAAGAAGATACTGTGATATGCAAATGATCAGCTTTTCAGAGCATTCACACAAGGTTGGCGCCAGTGGTGACACCTACAACGTGCTGACATGACGAAAGTTTCTAACCGATTTCTCATACACAAACAGCGGTTGACCGGCGTTGCCTGGTCAATCGTTGTTGTGCTGCCTCGTGTAAGGAGAAGAAATGCGTACCATCACGTTTCCGACTTTGATAAAGGTCGGATTGTAGGCTATCGCGATTATGGTTTATTGTATCGCGACATTGCTGCTCGCGTTGTTCGAGATCCTATGACTGTTAACAGAATATGGAATCGGTGGGTTCAGGAGGGTAATACGCAACGCCGTGCTGGATCCCAACGGCCTCGAATCACTAGCAGTCGAGATGACAGGCATCTTATCCGCAAGGATGTAACGGATCGTGCAGCCACGTCTCGATCCCTGAGTCAACAGATGGGGACGTTTGCGAGACAACAACCATCTGCACGAACAGTTCGACGACGCAGCAGCATGGACTATCAGCTCGGAGACCCTTGACGCTGCATCACATACAGGAGCGCCTGCGATGGTGTACTCAACGACGAACCTGGGTGCACGAATGGCAAAATGTCATTTTTTTCGGATGAATCCAGGTTCTGTTTACCGTATCATGATGGTCGCATCCGTGTTTCGCGACATCGCTGTGAACGCACATTGGAAGCGCGTATTCGTCATCGCGATACTGGCGCATCACCCAGCGTGATGGTATGGGGAGCCATTGGTTACACGTCACGGTCACCTCTTGTTCGCATTGACGGCACATTGAACAGTGGACGTTACATTTGAGATGTGTTACGACCCGTGGCTCTACCCTTCATTCGATCCCTGCGAAACACTACATTTCAACAGGATAATGCACGGCCGCATGTTGCTTCTGGATACAGAAAATGTTCGACTGCTGCCCTGGGCAGCACATTCACCATATATCTCACCAATTGAAAACGTATGATCAATGGTGGCCGAGCAACTGGCTCGTCACAATACGCCAGTCACTACTCTTGATGAACTGTGGTATTGTATTGAAGCTGCATGGGCAGCTGCACCTGTACACGCCTACCAAGCTCTGTTTCAGTCAATGCCCAGGCGTATCAAGGCCGTTATTACGGCCAGAGGTGGTCGTTCTGGGTACTGATTTCCCACGATCTATGTACCCAAATTGCGTGAAAATGTAATCACATGTCAGTCCTAGTATAATATATTTGTCCAATGAATACCCATTTATCATCTGCATTTCTTCTTGGTGTACATATTTTAATGCCCAGTAGTGTAGTAGTCCCACCGAAGCAGAAGTTAAGTGATGCGTTGGCGCCATGAGATGGCTCCCTTCTGCGTCGCTTAAGTGTGCGGGGCTAGAAACAGAGGGTATTTATAGAAATTAATAGCACCCTTGTAGTGACGTTACCCTGCTCCTAGGCACGTACAGATCAACTCCTCTGTGCCCCAAAGATGTGGAAATATACCGCAGGCCAGCCCGTCGTTGCATTACCTTTTTGTCACGTCACCGTGATTGCGCGGCTTAACCCGGCCGCCCTGCGGTACAAGCAGTCTCGCTTTGGAAATTACATGTCAACGCCTTTGTGGCTGCACTTACGGCTACGATTGAGCTGCTTTAATTCAGTAACGCCCAAAATTTACCGTCGGCATTACAACACATATTTCAAGTTTGCAGCACAGGTTGTCAGAGGTGCGCAGTCGGCGTGTATACTGTAAGCGTTTAGACGCCATACGACACCGGCTGGTCATTGATGTGCGGGCAGCTTTATCTTGCTCTGGAGAAGGAATCACGCCCCGTGATATGCCGTGTCTGTGCGGTGTACTCTCTTTGTCTGTCTCTCCCCCTCCCCCCCCCCCCTCTCTCTCTCTCTCTCTCTCCCTCTCCCTCTCCCTCTCCCTCTCCCGAGTCGCTGGCACAGCAGTTAGCAGACGAACTGTTAGGTTCTCATCTCTGTTTCTGCCCTGTCCCCGACTTCTTGCCCTTTTCTATGAATGCATGGCTTTACTTGCTTCTTCGTAGCTCTTGCGCCCGGCACTTCCTCTTCCTTCGCTCTCCCCAGTGAAGACGCGGGCGGCTGCGGCCTTTGTGTCGGCGCCGCTGCACGCACGCAGGTGGAGGGTGCGTCCGGACGCGCCGCCGCCTGCGCTGCCGCCGCCCCCAGGCGTCCCGGAGATGAGAGAGGCACCGGTAAGCCGCGCTGTGGTCCGTGGGGCGGCTACGCCCCCGGCTGCTACCACCGCCCACGCCGCCTCCTGCACCACGTAACGTCGCGTGACGCAGACAGCGCCGCATTCTCCAACTGTCGAGAAACACTCCCATGCTGCTTCTGAGAAAGCTCTAAACCAACATGTCAGCCTTCGAAACTGGCGTAGAGATGTCTGATCGCATGCATCTGTACTTACACACGTACATGCCATAAATCCTGAGGTACCAAAAGTCCCGCGACGTGCACGTATGAAGGTGGCGTTAGTGTTGCGTCCCCAAGGTATGAAAGGACAGTGCCTTCGCGAAGCTGTCGTTTGTTTCCGACTGATTTTGGTCCCCACGACGGAAATTAACAGACTTCTAGTTGGAACTAGAGGCATGCGACATTCCACTTCGGAAAATGTTAGGTTATTCAGTACTCCGATATTCACAGTGTCAAGAGCTAGCCCAGATATCAAATTTCAGGCGTTACGTCCTATCATGGACAAGACAGTGGACGGCTAGGAAGTATCCCAAGACTTTTATCATGTCAGTGTATAAGCACTCAAGAGGATCGTATATCTCTTTACTTCCGAAAGGTATGTGACTTACTATCACAAATACGGTTATTAACCTAAGTACCATCGTACATGGTATTAAACAACATTTGTAACTGAGTTTAGGAATGAAAGCTAGTTTAGGCATGATCCAAGTAAATCTTTTAGGACCCTTGCAGCTCATGCTGGATAACCATCTGAGCTAGGTATCCGCACACACCAATTTAATGCAGTATTGACCACTAGATGTCGCGAGATCTGGAACACGCCAGTATAGAAGACGGCGAGTACTGTGTTATTAATAGAGAAGCAGTAACAGCAAAATGGGTCACTCAGCAGCGTTCAGTGACTTATAACGTGGACTAGTCATTAGATGTCACCTGAGTAACAAATCCATCGGGGATATACACTCCTGGAAATTGAAATAAGAACACCGTGAATTCATTGTCCCAGGAAGGGGAAACTTTATTGACACATTCCTGGGGTCAGATACATCACATGATCACACTGACAGAACCACAGGCACATAGACACAGGCAACAGAGCATGCACAATGTCGGCACTAGTACAGTGTATATCCACCTTTCGCAGCAATGCAGGCTGCTATTCTCCCATGGAGACGATCGTAGAGATGCTGGATGTAGTCCTGTGGAACGGCTTGCCATGCCATTTCCACCTGGCGCCTCAGTTGGACCAGCGTTCGTGCTGGACGTGCAGACCGCGTGAGACGACGCTTCATCCAGTCCCAAACATCCTCAATGGGGGACAGATCCGGAGATCTTGCTGGCCAGGGTAGTTGACTTACACCTTCTAGAGCACGTTGGGTGGCACGGGATACATGCGGACGTGCATTGTCCTGTTGGAACAGCAAGTTCCCTTGCCGGTCTAGGAATGGTAGAACGATGGGTTCGATGACGGTTTGGATGTACCGTGCACTATTCAGTGTCCCCTCGACGATCACCAGCGGTGTACGGCCAGTGTAGGAGATCGCTCCCCACACCATGATGCCGGGTGTTGGCCCTGTGTGCCTCGGTCGTATGCAGTCCTGATTGTGGCGCTCACCTGCACGGCGCCAAACACGCATACGACCATCATTGGCACCAAGGCAGAAGCGACTCTCATCGCTGAAGACGACACGTCTCCATTCGTCCTTCCATTCACGCCTGTCACGACACCACTGGAGGCGGGCTGCACGATGTTGGGGCGTGAGCGGAAGACGGCCTAACGGTGTGCGGGACCGTAGCCCAGCTTCATGGAGACGGTTGCGAATGGTCCTCGCCGATACCCGGGAGCAACAGTGTCCCTAATTTGCTGGGAAGTGGCGGTGCGCTCCCCTACGGCACTGCGTAGGATCCTACGGTCCGTGCGTCGCTGCGGTCCGGTCCCAGGTCGACGGGCACGTGCACCTTCCGCCGACCACTGGCGACAACATACGCCCTCGCTCAAAGTCCGTCAACTGCACATACGGTTCACGTCCACGCTGTCGCGGCATGCTACCAGTGTTAGAGACTGCGATGGAGCTCCGTATGTCACGGCAAACTGGCTGACACTGACGGCGGAGGTGCACAAATGCTGCGCAGCTAGCGCCATCCGACGGCCAACACCGCGGTTCCTGGTGTGTCCGCTGTGCCGTGCGTGTGATCATTGCTTGTACAGCCCTCTCGCAGTGTCCGGAGCAAGTATGGTGGGTCTGACACATCGGTGTCAATGTGTTCTTTTTTCCATTTCCAGGAGTGTATCAACCGTTCTAACCCAGCCTAAGTCGACTGTTGTGGTTGTGAGTGGAAACGGGTAGTATCGATCACGGCTAAGCCAATAACAGGAAGAGCTCACGTGATAACGAACAGAGACCTTTAAGCATCGAGGAGGATGGTTGTGAAAAATCACGTCAAATCAGCGGAAGGAATGACTCGCGAGTTCGACAGTGCGGTCTCGTGTCTCCACTCCTGCACCAACCACCTCATCTAAAGTACAGTACTGGCCATTAAAATTGCTACATCACGAAGATGACGTGCTACAGACGCGAAAATTAACCGACAGGAAGAAGATGCTGTGATATGCAAATGATTAGCTTTTCAGAGCAATCACACAAGCCTGGGGCCGGTGGCGACACCTACCAAGTGCTGACATGAGGAAAGTTTCCAACCGATTTCTCATACACAAACAGCAGTTGACCGGCGTTGCCTGGTGAAACGTTGTTGTGATGCATCGTGTAAGGAGGAGAAATGCGTACCATCACGTTTCCGACTTTGATTGTAGCCTGCTGAAATATCGGTTTATCGTATCGCGACAATGATGCTCGCGTTTGTCGAGATCCAATGACTGTTAGCAGAATATGGAATCGGTGGGTTCAGGAGAGTAACACGGAACGCCGTGCTAGATCCCAACGGCCTCGTATCACTAGCAGTCGAGATGACAGGCATCTTATCCGTATGGCTGTCACGGATCGTGCAGCCACGTCTCGATGCCTGTGTCACCAGATGGGGACGTTTGCAAAGCAACAACCATCTGCACGAACAGTTCGACGACGTTTGCAGCAACATGGACTATCAGCTCGGAGACCATGGCTGCGGTTACCCTTGACGCTGCATCACAGACAGGAGCGCCTGCGATGTTGTACTCAACGAAGAACCTGGATGCACAAATGGCAAAACGTCATTTTTTCGGATGCATCCAGGTTCTGTTTACAGCATCATGATGGTCGCATCCGTCTTTTGCGACATCGTGGTGAACGCATATTGGAAGCGTGTATTCATCTTCGCCATACTGGCGTATCACGCGGCGTGATGATATGGGGTGCCTTTGGATACACGTCTCGGTCACCTCTTGTTCGCATTGACGGCACTTTGAACAGTGGACGTTACATTTCAGATGTGTTACGACCCGTGGCTCTACCCTTCATTCCATCCCTGCGAAACCGTACATTTCAGCAGGATAATGCGCGACTGCATGTTGCAGATCCTGTACGGGCCTTTCTGGATACAGAAAATGTTCGACTGCTGCCCTGGCCAGCACGTTCTCCAGCTCTCTCACCAATTGAAAACGTCTGGTCAATGGTGGCCGAGCAACTGGCTCATCACAATACGCCAGTCACTACTCTTGATGAACGGTGGTATCGTGTTGAAGTTACATGGGCAGCTGTACCTGTAGACGCCATCCAAGCTCTGTTTGACTCAATGTCCAGGCGAATCAAGGCCATTACTGCGGCCAGAGGAGGTTGTTCTCTGTACTGATTTCTAAAGATCTATGCACTCAAATTGCGTGAAAATGTAATCACATGTCAGTTCTAGTATAATATATTTGTCCAATGAATACCCGTTTATCGTCTGCATTTCTTATTGGTGTAGCGATTTGAATAGCCATTAGTATAGTAACTGCAGCCTACGTCCTCTCTTATTTTGTGAATGCATTCCAATCTGTGTATTCCTGGATAGCATTTGCCCCCTAGAAGCTCCCTCTATTACCATGTAATTCAAACCATGATTTCTTAACAGATGTTCTATCATTTCCCTTCTTCTTGTCATTGTTTTCCATATACTGGTTCTGCGGGGAACTTGTTTATTTCTCAAATTACCAGTCAATCTCATTTTCAACATTTTTCAGTAGCACCACATCTCACGATCCTCTTCTGTTCCGGTTTCGTGACAGTTCACGTTTCACTACCATACTTAGCAGTGCTACAAAGGTACATTATCAGAAATTTCTTCCTCAAAGTAAACCTGTATTTTATTCTAGTAGACTTGTCTTGGCCAGAAATATCCTTCTTTCCAGTGCCAATAAGCTTATTAAGTTATCCTTGTTCCGTCCATCACGGGTTATTTTGCTGCAGAGGTATCACAAACCCATAATTTGGTCTGCTTCTTGATCTCCAATATCGACGTCGTTAACTTTCTTGCCCTCCTCATTTAGACTACTTCTCATTACTTTCGATTTACTCTCAATCCATATTCGTTCTTGGTCTTACACTCTCATTGTTCCCCCTTGGTACTTGTACACATTGTAACATGTAGGCGCAGGGTGTACACAACTCATATTAATGGCCACTAGTATGTGTCTGGACACTTTTCATTAGATAGCATGTATTAATGAGCTGGCTCATACTAATAACAGAAACGTCGGACTTTTGTAGACGATTCCACTATATTTAAGAGGAATCTCGCACGAGAACTGTGGTATACGTTTTTTGTGTTACAAACAGCTCCAGTTCCAGTTATCTTTATTATTCGCTGACGCGATTATTTAACTTGCAGATCGTTGTTCTGAGTTATAATCATGTATGTTTTCTAGAAAAAATAATAAAAAAGAAATAAGCGAACTACATATACGACTGCACGGCTACTCTATGATACACACCCGTTTTGCACAGAGTTCGTGGACTATTTCTCCACCGCTCTACTCTCGAATAACAAGTGGGAATAAAGTACGCCTAAATCTTTCCGTGCGAATCTGGTTTCTCCCAGTGCATTGCGACGGTCATTTCTCCGTATGTATGTGGGAGTCAACAAAATATTTTCACATTCAGAGGAGGTAGTTGGTGATTGAAGTATCGTGAAAAGATCTCGCCGCAACAGAAACCGCCTGTGTTTTAATGAGTCGCAACCCAGTTCGTGTGTTACATCCGTGACATTCTCTCCCGCATTTTTCGACAGTAAAAATCGGGCTGTCCGTTTCTTAGCTTTTTCAGTGTCCTCTGTTATCTAGCAAGGATCCCAGAAGAGGACTGACAAGTGCAGTGTTGGAGTCTCATTACCAGACTTGTTGCATCTTCTAAGTGTTCTGCCAATGAAACGAAGTCTTTGGTTCGCCTTCCCCACAACATTTTCTTTGCGATAACTCCACTTTAAGTAGTTCGTAAATGTAATCCTTGGTTGTTTGGATGAATCGACAACTTTAAAATCAAAGTGATTCGGTACTCTGTGGGGTGGCGTCACACTTTTTACTGTTTAGGAGATGTTACCGAACAGATATTTTGACTGAATTATCTTGTTGTTCGTTTTGATTTCCTCTGTTGATGATTTTACAAGACACTAAACCATTGAATCATCTGCAAACAGTCTAAGAGGGTTACTCAGATTGTCTCCTGAAATTTTTATACAGATTACGAACAGAGTGCCTATAAAACTTGCTTGGGTAACCCTATATATCATTTCGGTTTCACTAGACAACTTCCTTTCAGTTAGAATTATCTGTGACCTTCCTGACAAGAAACCACGAATCCAGTCGCACACCTGACATGCTCCGTAATAATACAATTATAACAGAAGCTGCTTCTGAGAAAGTGTCAAACGTCTTCTGGAAATGTAGAAATATAGACTCAACCCGAGCCCCCTGTAGATAGCAGTCCTTAACTCGAAGGCGTGTCAATAAAGAGCCAATTGCGTTTCACAAGAACGAAATTTCCTGAATTACTGCTGTTTACGTGTCAATAAATCGTTTTCTTCGAGGCATTTCATAGTATTGGAATAAATTATATTTTGTAGCAACAAATCGATGTCAACGAAGTGGGTCTATAATTCGTCTATAATATTATTTATTCCGTTTCTTGGGCATTTGTGTTGGATGTGCAACTTTCCAGTCTTTCGGTGCGGATCTTCCGTCTAGCGAGCGGCTGTATGTGATTGCTAAATACGAAGTTATTTCATCATCATACTCCGAAAGTTATTTTATTTTTATTGCATTCACACTAAACAGGTCAAAAATAATAAATACGTCGAGACAAGACTGCAGATAAAAACATGAACATGTGGTGTATAAGTGTTGTACAATAACGTTCTCTTTCAATAATACTTGAGAACTAAAATTTCTCTTTATTCTTCACGTACTATTTGTTCATTTCCCAATTCATTCAAGGTAGATTTGTATAATCCGTTTCTTAATTACAGCGCCATTAGAATTTTTCACTATGCAGGTAAGAGCTTGAGACTTTTTTTATTATTCTGCGTTTGAATGAAGAAGTTTCCGGTATCGAATATTTTGATCCTGCAGACCTCAAAGTAGCCGTGCGCATGCTTGTTTACGTCAAAAAATTCCAACTGTATCCACGAAGTTGGCAATGATGCATCAAAATCGCGGTCTGGGTTTGCAAATTATGTAGAATGTTATAAAGTGTGCAGTTCAGCACTAACTGTAACATGTGTAGTACATGTTATTTTCCAATTAAGTGGGCCATAGAGCCCACCTTTAACGAGGCGACTACAAGCTTCCTTAATGAAAGTGTGCACGGAGGGCTAGTATGGAACGTTCCCTGTCGTGCATATATTATGAAAGTGTTATAAGACGATATTTTCACAAAGCTCTTAACCGAAATTGCTTTAATCTCTTTAACTCATTATCGAACAACTCCGCAGCACAGATCGAAGTGAAGTAGCAGTTCTCTGCTTAAAATCATCCCATAAAAATTGTTCACTAGTATTTTAGTTCAGTTAAAGGGAGAAAATAACCATTACTCAATAGAAATGCCTAAGTGTATTGATGTATTAGAGATTCTTACGAAATAAATTAAAAAAGATTGGTACTCCGTGTCTTTTTTAAGGAAAATATAAAATATGCTCTTGTCGTTTCCTACAGTGACTCGTATTAGTTTTTCTGCCCGTTCCAATCACATAAGGAGCGTATGAAGAATGACAGCCTGAATGCCTATGTGCTTCGTAATGGTGGAGACACTGCCGCGAGCTGTAAGTTAAGGGGAACAGCGCTATAGCAGACAAGAAAAGTTAACTTTTAACTAGCGTGATTTATCAGATCTGAAGATTATCTTCAAGTGGTCGAAACTAGTTATCGATTGTGACACTTTGCAACTGATACTGTAGAAATAAATTGTATAATGCAGAACCTCCCCTAATACCTGATTTGTATGACACTATTTAATTTTTTTGATGTGAGTGATTCCAATTCTGACTCATCAATATATTAACTTTTTACATGTTGTTGAGAACAGAATACAAGGTGTTTTAACATTCAAAACAAGTTGCCAGTGTTAAAATCACTTAGCACAGAAGAAACTGGTATAGGCATGTGTATCCAAACACAGAGATACGTAAATGCCTGTGTAAGACAACAAGTATCTGGCGCAGTTGTCAGACCGGTTACTGCTGCTATACTGACAGGTTATCAAGATTTAAGTGAGTTTGAACGTGGTGTTATAGTCGGTGCACAAGCGATGGGACACTGCATCTGCGAGGTAGGATGAAGTTGTGATTTTCCCGTACGACCATTTCACGCGTGTACCGTGAATATCAGGAATCCGATAAAACATCAAATCTCCGACATCGCTGCGGCCGGAAAAAGGTCCTGCAGGAACGGGACCAACGACGAATAAAGAGAATCGTTCAACGTGACAGAAGTGCAACCCTTCCTCAAATTGTTGCAGATTTCAATGCTGGGCCATCAACAAGCGTCAGCGTGCAAACCGTTCAACGAAACATCATCGACATGGGCTTTCGGAGCCGAAGGCCTACTCGTATACCCTTGATGACGGCACGACACAAAGTTTTACGCCTCTCCTGGGCCTGTCAGCACTGACATTGGACTGTTGGGATGTTTCAAATTGTTTCGAGTGGATGGAGGTGTACAGTTACGGAGTCAACCTCAGGAATCCATGGACCCTGCGTGTCAGCACGGGACTGTTCAAGCTGGTAGACGTCTGTAATAGTTTGGGGCGTATGTAGTTGAAGCGATATGGAATCCCTGATACGTCTTGATACGACTCTGACAGGTGACACGTACGCAAGCATCCTGTCTGATCACCTGCATCCATTCATGTCCATTGTGCATTCCGACGGGCTTGGGAAATTCCAGCAGGACAATACGACATCGAACACATTCAGAATTGCTACACAGTGACTCTAGGACCACTCTTATGACTTTAAACAGTGGCCACCAAACCCCCAAGCCACGAACAGTTTTGAGCGTATCTGGGATGCCTTGCAACGTGCTGTTCAGATGAGACCTCCACCCCTTCGTACTCTTGCGGATTTATGGAAAGCCCTGCAGTATCCATGGTGTCACTTTCCCCTCCAGCACTACTTAGACATTAGTCGAGCCCATACCACGTGGTGTTGCGTCACTTCTGAGTGCTCGCGGGGGTCCTACACAATATTAGACAGGTGTACCTGTTGCTATGTGTGTGTGTGTGTGTGTGTGCGCGCGCGCTTGCTTGCGTGTGCGTGAGTACTTGTTTTACATCTCCTCCTGAACCAATGGATCGCTTTCAGTTGGACTTGGTACACGTATCATTTATTATCTGGGAAAAAGCACTGTATCTGGAGTAATTTCAACAAACTTTCGTATATCCACGACTCATTATTTGTATTATTTGTATAAAAATACTCTCCTACCTACGACCCCTTGGGTGGGTGTGGCGATGAGAAGCTGTGACATGCACAAATATTCGCTAACTCCGGAAATTAGTATAGAGTCCATAGTTCTTTGGGTCGCTAGGCTCAGTGGTGACGTTTCGGTCCAAGTTGTGTGTGTGGGGGCGGCGGGGGGGGGGGGAGAGGGAGGGGTCGGAATGGGGCGGGTATGGGAGGCTGGGTTATTTGCCTGCAAAGATACCCGTATATCAGCCAATCTCTGTAACGCCTGCAGCATTATCTACTAGGAAGACGTATCACTTGCAACCTGGAAAAAAAGCTACTTCGACATTAACACCCCCTTAGCAGCTCTCCAGCTGAGGATGGGGGTGAACAGAAGTGAATAAAAGTGTAGTTCACAGACTCCTAAAGCAATTTAAATCAAATGTGGTTCACACACAACTCATATTTTGTATAAAAATACTAAGGGAGCAAAATACCGTTACTATCTCTGAGGATGGCTTTGGGGATGAGAACGGATTGATGCATAAAAATATTCCATAACGACATTCTGGTATATCTTTCCTGTATTTAGCTGACTTGGAATACTTTAATAGTAAGAAGTACAGTTTGTCTCTTATTTGTGCTGTTCACTGTATCTTCAAAGCCGAGACAATGAGCTATGCTGTGAGGCAATAATTTTGCCAATGTGCTTTGGAACCTAAGATAATGCCACACAACTGAATACCACAGAAAAGTGTACCAGCCTCTCTGGAGTTGTACTGTATATAACAGCAGAAATTCATACCTATATGTGTGCAAAATACATGGTGTAACAGGTATAAGTGCAGATTCTTTTATATGTAATACCTTAATACGCACACTGTTTGTTTCTTCTCTGTGCCAAACAGTCTCCCCACAAACAAGTCGTGACCTTTACGACGTGATGCTTTTTGTATGGCCGTACCTGGGCGTGTCTGGGCCTCGAAGTAACGACGCTTGGCAGTACAGACTAGCTGTCTTCCATCCATTTGTTCACACTTCAGCACCTGACCTGCTGCCAAGGGAAAACAAGCATTGTTCTTGTCACATGGAGGTACTACCCAAGCTAAAAACATACAACCTCTAATAGCTATAATTATTAGACTTCAACTGACGTAACTAATGATGCAATTGTCTTCAGTGCACCTTCCTCAGTCGCCAATAAAACTATCTACTCTTACACCCGATACAGCCTGTATATGACATACGTACGTGTACAAAGATGAAGCTTCAGGTAGTGTGTTTCAATAAAAAACTAAACCCAAGACGTTGCCGTTGGTATCCTGACTTTCGAGACGCTGGACCTCGTTTCGTGAGGAAGGAGACCATACCAACTTTGTTAATGTGAGGATGTGCGCTCCGCTGAGTTACAGATGGGACAGCTGCCCACCGCCCCCATTACGAGCCCATCCCGCCGTCGGAGGAGGCGGTGCTAAAGCGTCGTGGCACCCGCAACACCAGCCGGTGTAACTCAGCCGTGAGCGAGAGCTTTCATTTGCTTAATTGGCCCACCTGAGCGCTCTCGGCCCTTCATTACTCGCAGCTTCCACGACACTACTCCTCCGCAGGCACGTGACGAATTCGCGTGCTGCGTGGATGCTGTGAGTCATTACTCACGACTCCTGCGACATTCCGCAGACTCTCCAAGAATCCTCAGTTCACACTTTTATCACTTAGGGGATGCGTAATTCTGTAAGCGAGATCACTGTATCGTAGTTGTAGCAGAATGCTGGAAGTTAATCAGCCATCATGGCAGGATTAACACGATTTGAGTGATATCTTTAATTAGTGAATAAAAAATTGCGCTTGAGCGCGGCAACGTTTGCCATATGAAAAACTTGATTATGCTTGCCAGGTGTAGGAGGTGACCATTCACATGTATCGATGCTAGTATTGATTGTTGTGTTGACGATCGGTCGTATAGAATGAGCAACAATTTGACGCTTTTCTGTTTGGGAAAAATGTAGTAGTATATCGATATAAATGGGATTCAGTATGACAGAGACATAATTTCTATTTCGTGCGATAAATGGCAGCTTGCTTAGACTGTGGCTAGTAAAACGTTATCTGGATGGGTAGGAGGAATAACCTGAAATTTTCACTCTGCAGCGGAGTGTGCGCTGATATGAAACTTCCTGGCAGATTCAAACTGTGTGCCGGACCGAAACTCGAACTCGGGATCTTTGCCTTTCACGGGCAAGTGCTTTACCAAGGATACGAGGTACTGGCAGAAGTAAAGCTGTGAGGACGGGGCGTGAGTCGTGCTTGGGTAGCTCAGTTGGTAGAGCACTTGCCCGCGAAAGGCAAAGGTCCCGAGTTCGAGTATCGGTCCGGCACACAGTTTTAATCTGCCAGGAAGTTTCATTACGAGCATTGTTCATCGCAAGACTGAATGCTGCCTGATAGCGTTGCAGGCACGTGACGCGTTAAGAAAGTATGAGAGGCGTTCAATAAGTAGCGCAACACAGTCTTTATCTCGGCCAGTTTCGTCTGAAAAAATTTGTTGCGGGTCATCGTGGAATATTCCCGCTTCAGCCCCTGTAGTTTCATGCAGCCTTCAAAATGGCGCATGTAAAGGCTGTGCATTCCAAGCAGAGACCTGCCATTGAGTTCATTTTGGCGTAAATACGGCGCATCGTAGATATTCATAGGCGCTTGCAGAATGTCTGCGAAGACCTGGAAGTGAACAAAAGAGCTACGAGTCGTTGGGCGAGGCGTCTGTCTCAACGTAACAAGGTCGCGCAAACCTGTCCAATCTCCCGCGTGCTGGCTTTCGGCAAATAGCTGTGACTCCTGCAATGTTGGAACGTACACAGTTGATCGACGGATCACACTCAAACAACTCGCTGTTCAACTGGACGTCTCTGTTTATGACGGTGACACATGCATTCACCAGTCGGGGTACTCAGACATGTGCGTACAGGGTTCCACGCAGCCCAACAGAACACCATAAAGAGCAACGAAGGACCATCCGTGTGGAATTACTTGCGCGATACGACGCTGATCATGGATGTTATTGGTGCAGCAAGACATTGGCTCCGACGTCGAACAGTAGAGTGATAACATGGAGGGATACAGACCGTCCCAGTAAGGTGGCGTAAGGCCTTCGCATTGAATGGAGATTACGTTGAAAAACAGTTTTATAGCTAAATGCCGGCCGCTGTGGCCGAGCGGTTCTAGGCCCTTCATTCCGGAACCGTGCTGCTGCTACGGTCGCAGGTTCGAATCCTGCCTCGGGCATGGCCGTGTGTGACGTCCTTAGGTTAGTTAGGATTAAGTAGTTCTAACAAGGTTAGTCTAGGGGGACTGATGACCTCAGATGTTAAGTACCATAGTGCTTTGAGCCATTTGAATTTCGTAGCCAAATGATTGGGGAGTAACATGATGCATTGAAATCCTGAATAAAACCAACCTGATCATAGAATGAAGGCTTTCACGGCAGGTGTTGTCATTACTTAACACTTCCGGGCTGAGATGCCGTGGTCCACACATAGAACTCTCCCCTGACGTATTGCCTTCGACTGCGGAAGGCGTCCTCCGAGGACAAGCGCCGAACTGCGAACGAGAGCGCGAGTGAGCGCCGTATATATGAGCTATCCAGAGGGCGCCGCTGTCAATCACGTGACGTCGGCTGTGCTATAATCTCTGATATTGCCAACTTTCTCAATTGAAATTAATCGATTGTCACGCTGTTGCTGCAATGTTGACACCCATATCGTATCCAGCTTAATGTCTTCATCTTTTCTGTTATAATTATTCCTCTCTGCACATTCGCGCTTAATAATGTGACGTCTTTGCTATGGCGGTCGTCTCACTAAACTTTATTTCATGATCACCTTCCTGAAACACATGATCCGCTACAGCCGATTTATCAATACGTCCGAAGCGGCAGTTCCTTTTATGTTCACCCAGACGCGTGTTACACTTCTTTTTGTTGGACATATATAGACCTTTCCACAACTGCACGGTATTTTGTAGACACCTGGTGTAGCTAGGGGGTGTCGTTTATCTTTCGCTGATCTTAAACCTTCTTTCATTTTCGTGGTGGGTCTGAAAACATTTTCTGTAATGAAAACTAACATGCTTTCAGTAAAAAAGTGTTGCATTTCTTGATGAACGCCCCTCGTATATTAACGAAGCAGAGGTGAAGAAGGAATGTTTCTAGTAACGGTACGCTTTGCAAATTGGGAAATCCACTGACATAAGCGACTGTGATAAAGGATAGGTTGTTACGACCTGGCGCCCGGGAATGTGAGCGTCTCATAAATTGCAAAGCTGGTCGGCTGTTCGAGCTCTGCTGTCGTGAGAATATGTGGAAAGTTGTTCAAGGATGATGAACGAGTAGGCACTCCACCACAGAACGTGAAGGTCGTTGGTTTGCCTGCTCTCTGAAGTGGAGAGGCGGTGATCTATGGTAGGGCTGACGATAGAGTACAGTGCTGGCGCACATCGTTCAGCGCACTTTAGTGAACGTTAACCTCCGCAGCAGACGACAACTCCGTATCTGACGTTGACCCAACTGCATCATCAGTAACGGTTCTGTTGGGCAAGGCACAGCCGAGCCTGGTCAGTCGAGAGTAGACCGTCTCGCCTAGTCGGATACATGTTTCAGCAGGCAGAGTTTCTCGTCTGGATACACAATTATCCACGCTAACAGCTATTCGAAATAAACATCACACCATTGACAGTAACCAGTGGAATCAATATTGTGCTATAGGGTCATTCACCTGGGTTTCCGTGTGGTAGTAATCGAAGGCACCATGACAGCTGCGGACCCTAAGTGAAGATCATCTGCAAGCCTTCATGCTTGCTGTCTTCCCCGGTGGCGCTGGCATCTTCCAGTAGGATAATCCGTGTAGTACGGTCAGAAGCGTGCTACAGTAGTCTGAGGAGCATGATGTCTTGATCTCCACGTTCCCCTCATCTGTACCAGATAGAAGACTGCTCGAGTGTTTGGAATAACCATCAACTCGTATTAAAGGAAGACATCGAAGTTGTTAACAGTCGAGCTGCTAGATTCTTTATCTATCGGTTAGATCTGTATTTTGCGGAACTGCTCGTTGAGCATTTATTGGGTATCCAGTGACAGAGAAATTTTGTACATTTGTAACAGAATGCAGAACGATGACTCTATTGCCTCCAACTTTTATTTCGCCTAACGACCTTAGGGAGAAAACTAGGGACATTAGGGAAGGTAAAGAGGCTTACAGGCAATCATTCTTCGTTCTCCATTTTCGAGTGGAACACAAATTATTTGATTACCATGCTGGTGCAATGTTCCTGTACTTTACAGTCGATGCAGTTGTTTGTTCGGATTATTTAATGAATTTCAGCTGTAAGTATCTCATTTGCCAGAACTAACAAATGCAATGGAACAGCACTCAAAGATAAAACTTAACCCTCTTTAAAATGAATTAAATCATATTTCCTTTCAAAATCTTTTCTTAAAGAATTTACTTCATTTACTAGCGATTCATCAAGAACATTAACACATTTAATCACACTATGTGAGCGTGGAAGTAGTTGCCAGAGGGTAACTGATGAAAACAAATTTCTTTCAACAAATGTAAATTTTATTCCTATAAACCCTTCCTTTTTTCTAAAGCACCCTCTAAATATCGAGCTACAATTTATTCAGAGGCAGAAATAAATTTTTTTTTTTTGACAGTATGAGCTTTCGGGCTGAGAACCTTGCCGCTCCATTTTAACACGGCCGTGGTCACGGCCGCTCACAACAACCTCTGAAAAACTAGACTGGTGCAAAGCTGCAACACACGAGATTACTTTAAACTAAAAATTTTAACAACTCGCACAAACACATAAACTATGCACCCCGCAGGAGGGATGGAAATGCTTCAAAACACTCACACTAAGAAAAATTACTTGCCACCGAAAGTGCAACTTGTTTTTAAAAGAAAACTCTTACCGTGGAAGGGTGGCAACTTCATATACTAAAATGACAATTTAAATAAAAACCCATGAAATGCAGTCTTACATAAAATATACAAACATGCTCTACATTACACATATACCGCCTCTCAAGATGATAGGCAAGGTACAAACATATTTCAGGAATTCGGCCTTTACACCTTAAGCAATAAGTTCTTGAACACCAAATCCGACAAACATGACGGAGGCAGCTATTCACGTACGGCAGACCGACAGACAGACAGACAGACACTAACTGCCTAACAAATGCGGACGAGAGACAGACGAGCAAGCTGGGGTCGAGATACTGACCAAGAAAACAAGTAAAATTTAACAAGTAAATGAAATAACATATCACGAAGCACATAACTTCTAATAAACTGCGAAGTCTGGCGAAGACCTGGCGCAGCATCTCCAAAACGCTCTCCCGAACCGTCCGCTGCCAGCCGCTTCAACGGACGCAGGAAGGCGCGCCGAACTCCCGTCTCACGGCGTCGCAGCTCGCGCCAGCCAGACCGATGTCGTGGGTTGGCTACTGTTGCTCTCGTGTTGGCCGCGAAGCCACTACCCCTCGCTATACGGTGCGGCCTACTGGACTGACGTGGCGACCTCACATACGCCGACGCTCAAGACAGACAAGTCATCTTGTGTCCCAGTGCGCGACCGACCAACCGATCGATCCAACCGCCAATAACCATTGCCTGAACAAACTCGGGCAGACTGGCGGCCTAACACATAGTAGCACTGCGGACGACAGACAGACTGACTGCCCCACATTGACCCGGCTGACCAACTGACAGACTCGCCGACTGACCAACTGCCCCTGGCGAGCTCGAGCTCACAGCGCCCCTTAAACGCACGTGAACAGGCAACTTTTCCCCTTTCCCACCAGAGGGAGACACAAAAACTGCGATTGCCACAGCGGCGCCACCGCCAGAAACGGAGGGCGACTGCTTCACACTACGCTCTGCGGCGCGCTCTTAAAAACAGCAAATTTTACCACGGCTCAAAAACCTCAGCTTCACATTTCATAGGTTCGTTAATGCCATTGAGTTTCAATAGAAGCGTCCGAAAGATGCTCAGCTTTATTATCCACCTGTGCAGGCAATATTACCCCTTGCTGAGTGACAGTAGTGGTAGCTGCACTCACATATCACTCCGCTTGTCAGTGTTAACATTTCCAGTCAAGACTATCCAGCGCGAGGCATTCTCCTGTACAACACATTCACCGAGCAAGGTGGGGCAGTGGTCAACACATTGGACTCGCATTCTAAAGGACGACGGTTCAAATCTGCTTCCAGCCATCCACATTTAGGTTTCCAAGATTTCCGTAAATCGCTTAAGGCAATTGCTGGGATGGTTCCTTTGAAACGGTATGGCCAGTTTCCTTCGCCATCATTCCTTAATCTGTGTTTATGCTTTGTTTCTAATGACATCGTTGTCGGCGGTACAATAAACACTTATCTTGCTTTACTTCGCTCATCAAATACAAGCAAATCTTTCACCAGTCTCGATGATGGTTTGAACGACACCAAGCTTCACTGTGTTTGATTCTGTTCACAACGCCGTAACTTGCTGAGTGGTGTACAGTTCGAAGAAACCAAGTCGTAGCTTGATGCAAATTTCATGTCAAACTTCAAAATGTTCAAATGTGAGTGAAATCTTATAGAACTTAACTGCTAAGGTCATCAGTCCCTAAGCTTACACACTACTTAACCTAAATTATCCTAAGGACAAACACACACACCCATGCCCGAGGGAGGACTCGAACCTCCGCCGGGACCAGCCGCACAGTTCATGACTGCAGCGCCCTAGACCGCTCGGGTCAAACTTCAGATCTCGTCATAATTTGCTAGTTGCACTCCTCAATGTCTATGCCTTGTAAAAGCATTGTGGTATTGTAGGAAAACCATTGGGATGGTAGCAGCTTTCGCTCTACGACTAGCCACCAGGTACACAGTTCCTAAGGTTGACTTCCTTCACAACGAAAGTTCTAGTCCCTTCAGTATCCGGCAGGACAAAATCTCACTCTGATTTCCGTTTTAATAACTCATGTATCTTACCCTGGAGGATCAGTTGTTCCAACAACGTACGCTCTCGTGATATTCTTGACATATTTGATTCCCATTTACCAACGAGCGTGAATGAGAGCTCTTTGTGGTTTTACATTTTCAACTGTGAACTTAACAGGGATAAAATAGAGCGAGTATAAGGTTATCTACAACTTGTACAGAAACAACACTCCAACTTTGACTCGAAGGACATTCAAGGGAGGCAGTAATTCAGAACAAATTGTAATCTGTCGCTTATCTTAATCAACCTGCGCATCAGTCAGGCTATAAAAGACAAGAAAAAAATTCGAGAAAGGAACTGAAGTGCAGAGAGAAGAATTAAAAACTTTGCGTTTTTTTTTATCATGATGTTATTCTGTTACCGACCAAGAAAGTGCAAAATGTATGCATCTGATGAATGCTGTCCTGAGAAGAGATCATAATATACGCAGCAACAAATGTAAGATAACGATAATTGAGTGTCGCGAATTAAATCAGGTGATGCTGACAGAATAAGGGAAAATTAATAAATTAGAGAATGAGACGGTAAAAGCAGCATACAAGTTTGCTATCAGGACAGAAGTAAAGCGTGTACAAAACTATGACTGGAAATATCAAGAAAATACACAAGAATTATAAGAACTGCAATACACGACCGTAACGGTATATTTTATTAGAAGAGTATCGATTTCGGCCTATGAGCAGACCACCATGTGTCCCAAAGCATTTGCGTAATTGGCGTAAGAGTTATCAGATATTTGTCAACTAAGCAAATACGTAGCTGAAGTGGTTTTTGGATCCGATTGTGGTCTTATCCTAGATCGAAATCAATCATCTCTCATGAAATATACCGTAATAGCTGTATATTGCATAATACGGTTCTTATCATTCATCAAATGTGTACATCCGCCACAACACATTTCTACAAAATATTTCGTTAATATCGATAATGAATTCAGACGTTAGGAAGTCTTGTCTGAAAGCATTTGTCTCGATTGTAGCCTCATTTGGGGGTGAAATGTCCGGATAAACGGCACCGACAAGAACAACAGAAACCTTTGAAATGCGTTGCAATATCAAAGTACAGCATGCTGCATACGTATTTCAGATAAATGATGAAAAAGTAGTCAGTCAGACCAGGAAGAAAACTATTTTATAGTACCAGCTGTTAAAATAAAGGGATGGACTGACAGGAGGCATCTGAAGCACCAAGGCATAGTTTTACTTCTGCCAGTACCTCGTCCCCAGGTCCCGAGTTCGAGTCTCGGTCCGGCACACAGTTTTAATCTGCCAGGAAGTTTCATATCAGCGCACACTCTGCTGCAGAGTGAAAATCTCATTCTGGAAGGCATAGTTAATTTGATAATGAAAAGAAAGTTTTGCGACGAGAGGGGAGGGCAAATATTGCGGAAGAGGATTTAAGCGCTTTGGCTGTAGGTTTTTAGTATTCACAGAAAGACGATGAGATTTGAGCAGCACGGACTAGCGTGCACACCAGCAGTCTTTGCACTAAGGAACGAAATAGCAACATTTTTTTTCAGACTCTTTCGAGTAGGAAAAATTCTCTGTATTATGTGTAGACTACATGTGTGTCTTTAAAATGCTGTGAGAAATTCCGGGGCTGCACATGAAATGTCCACACTTCTTATTGATTAAACAAAAGCTACTCTTTTGAATGTATGCTACTCTGAATCGCAGTAGTCGCTATCAGAACCGAGCAGACACCACAGAAATGTTATGTCACCTTCTGAATCATTAAGTAGAAATCGCCTGAATAAGAAGGAACTGGACCATTTACAGTGGCATTCGCAAAACTTTCAGTGTGTTTTCTGGCAGCGGGAACCTCGCCGAGGCGGTTCGGACACGACCGCCCTGCTCGCGTGCGCGTTGGTCGTGCTATATATTTTTCCGATGCTGCTACACAAACCCGGAACACGGAACAACAGACCTCCGGCCGCCTCTACACGAACGAGCGCTGTGCAGATCACACGCTTTAATCATTGATGGGCCGCCGTCACGCAAAACATTGCATTAAAGCAATTAGAGCGGTGCGGCGACATGCACCTGCCCACGGAAGGGAGATTTTTATTATATTTTGTTGTTTATTTTTGGACAGCGTGAACCGGTCATCGCACGCTATTTCGCAACATTGGAAGCAAAAGTACGTACTGTGTGGGATTTTCGAGAGCTGGCTTACACGCATACCACTGCCGATCGTAAACATTAGTCCGTATTTCGATATCACAGAGACATCACATTGCACTGACGCAAGGAACAATCTCATTGGCAGATGCAGGGCACGTGACGATTGTATCGCTACGGTGATGAGAATGACTTGAGAGCTGAGAACAGTCAAGATAAATATTCAATAATGTTTCAGATTTAGTCGTATTATGTAGGTGAAAAGGTGCGAACGTGTTTGGTCGCCAACGTAAAATCTTAGTCTATACTGTTTTTGTGTATGAACTTGGTGTTAAATGCATTGAGCTGTGTGACGTGTTTAAATAACAATTGGTATGTATCCCGAAACAGAATTCTCATATAAAGTAACTATGTTTCACCTGTTTGTGCAAAACAGAAATGTTTTTATATTACTTTCCTTCCACAAACAGGTTTCAGTACATCTGTGGCTTTGTCAGTAGGGTCTTATTTTATGAAAGTCTGAAAATACAAGGAACATCTCATTACGTTTACTAGGAGAAATTAGACTGAAGACTTTTTCTCCGCTGTTGAACTTGTGAGTTCTGTTAGTAAAAGCCGGCCGGGGTGGCCGAGCGGTTCTAGGCGCTGCAGTCTGAAACTGCGCGACCGCTACGGTCGCAGGTTAGAATCCTGCCTCGAGCATGAATGTGTGATGTCCTTAGGTTAGTTAGGTTTAAATAGTTCTAAGTTCTAGAGGACTGATGGCCTCCGAGGGTAAGTCCCATAGTGCTCAGAGCCATGTGAACCTTTTTTTTTTTTTTTGTTATTAAACACAGTATGTTAAGTGCTTCTGCACCTTCATCTGCAAGAGAAGATAACGAAACAAACTGTAGGTGCTCATAAAACAAAGGCACCAACAATTTTCTAGTAATGAAACTACACTGAAAATAAAAAGTGATTTTTATTACGTCTCCAGATATATTTACCTAAGCATCCTCTTTTACAAATGACAAGCTGTTTGAACAGTTACTGAAGGTAATACTGAACTTAACCATCAAAATCCTGAACTTGGCAGCAGTCAGCAACTGTAGAATCATCAATACAACGGGAATCATACAACCACGTCAGACCTTCACTTAGGTTTCGAAGATTATAAATCTGTCTTCATCGGAAGAAGTAATAACACACGTCACATACTGCGTGAAAAGAGAAACGAAGTCATAGGATAGGGCTTAGTCAACATATAAGTGCTATGACACAGCCATATGGCTTAGTCAGCAATAAAAATGATCCGGGAAACTCTAAGGTAGACTTTCATCGTACACATCAAACGAACAACTCATTCGAGTCCATGCCCCGCTCTGTTGCTACGGATTTCAGTTTTCGTGGGAGAGCGACTCGCCTAAGCCCCTGGCCTACAACGAGCTTCACAAGTATCTCTGAACTGACAAACGCGGGAGTCAGAGCATTACGTTTCTCTTACCACCTGATCGGTTATTGAATCACTGTTGATGTAGGCTTTGGTTTCGAGCTCTATCTGTACTTGGACTCTGACTCCTCAATTCAGCACACATGTAATGGACACTTGTGCACACACGCAGAACAAGTATGTACAGAGTGAGCAACGTAAAAAATTTGAAACATCACTTTCCATGCGTCCACGTTGAGACTGAGAACCGGGTTGTTCGAAATACTTACTAAGCAAGAGAGCATCCATCCAGTAGCTACTGGTCACGTGGAAAATTAGCAGATGGTCGTCTGAGTCGGGCACGAACCCAATGATCGGTTCTAGAAGATGAATTTTATTTTCCAGAGATACATTAAGCCACAACTTTATGTACGATAATGAATACAGACCGAAGTAATGAATTAAAAATTATATCACGGTTGGGATTCGAAATTGGACTTCCTGCTCCCGAGGGAGATTCTCTAACCACTGCACCGCCCTAGGGCTGCAGCTGTCCTAGTACATCTTCCCCTTCAACACAAATTCCAGTTCACGCCTCAGCCCATCTTGACGTTCCCCTTCTTAACACGTTTCAATATTGCACAGGACTAGTATTGCAGAGGATCTCCAACAATGGAATAGCAAGTTAGCATTGGATGAATTGGGGATAATATGATAGGCAGGGCTATTCCCATTTCCTTCAATGCAAACATGTTATTCCAAAGTTGGAGAGGTTCTGCAAGACTGATACGTGTTAAGAAGGGGAACAACAAGTTGGGCTGAGTCGTTCAAATGGTTCAAATGGCTCTGAGCACTATGGGACTTAACATCTGTGGTCATCAGTCCCCTAGAACTTCGAACTACTTAAACCTAACTAACATAAGGACATCACACACATCCATGCCCGAGGCAGGATTTGAACCTGCGACCGTAGGGACCATTTGTTAATTAGTGCATCAAGTACTGCTTTAATAGTCGACGACGGTTGTAAATTATCAAGAACTCTATCGGAAAGGATTTAATCAAGTTAAATAAATATTTTTATCATTCATACAATAAAGTGTACTAATGTTTCACTCTGTTGTGTTTCCTGTGAGCCATCTCTCAGAGCAATCACAGAATCCATAGTTACGGTCAGACGATTGTAGTTTCTCCTGGTCATAACAAAAAAATTGTTTTAGTGTGTTAACTTCGACAAAATCAAAATTCATACGATGTGAAATTGAAGCGTACATTGACCTTTATCAGTATTTCACTAAGCAGTGCACGGACTGGCCGCGCGGTTCGAGGCTCCATGTCACTGACTGCGCGGCCCGTCCCAGCGGAAGTTCGAGTTCTCCCTCGGTCATGGGTGTGTGTGTTGTTCTTAGCATAGGCTAGTTTAAGTCTAGGGACCTCTGCAGTTTGGTCCCTTAAGAACTCACGTACATTTGAACACACGAAGCAGTGCGACTGTGAACATAGTCCTGTAGACTACGGCTGGATGAGAGTATAAATGAAGTGAATATTCGAACCGTATCCGGTTTGTTGTCGGCAGTAGGTGCGATCAGGCTGTGGTTGGGAGCCTTTACCTGGCTGGAACGATTTTCGCAGACGGTCGAATCTCGAAGTTACCCTTGTCAGCAAGGAAGTGAAAAGTATTCCATATTAATCATAGTTTGCAATTTTATTTAGATCTCCTTGAAGTTTACGAAACTCTTAGTTCTCATGCTATTATATAATTCGAAAGTTAACTGCGAAATTACGAAACTGTTACACACTGTGGTGTCAAAAACCACGGGATAGCTAACAACGGCCGACCGGTGTGGCCGTGCGGTTCTAGGCCCTTCAGTCTGGAGCCGCGTGACCGCTACGGTCGCAGGTTCGAATCCTGCCTCGGACATGGATGTGTGTGATGTCCTTAGGTTAGTTAGGTTTACGTAGTTCTAAGTTCTAGGGGACTGATGACCACAGATGTTAACTCCCATAGTGCTCAGAGCCATTTGAACCATTTTTGAGCTAACAACGTCGTGTCGGACCTCCTGAACCAGGCGTAGTGCAGTACCTCGACGTGGCATGGACTCAACAAGTCGTTGCACGTCCCCTGCAGAAATATTGAGCCATGCTCTCTCTGTAGCCATCCATAATTGCGAAAGTACTGCTAGTGTATCATTCTGTGTACCAACTGTCCACTCGATTACATTCCATAAATGTTCGATGATATTCATGTCGGGCAATCTGGGTAGCCCAACCATTCACTGGAATTGTCCAGAATGTTCTTCAAGACATTCACGACCAATTGTAGCCCGGTCACGTGGCGCCTAACCATTCATAAGAAATCCAAGATTTTTTGGCGGCAAATGGTCTCCAAGTAGCCGAACATAACCATTTCTAGTCAATCGTCGGTTCACTTGGATCAGAGGACCCAGTCCATTCCATGTAAACACAGCCAACACCATTAGGGAGTCACCACCACCTTGCACAGTGCCTTGTTAGCAACTTGGGTATATGGCTTCGTGGGGTCTGCGCCACACTCGAGCCCTACCATCATCTCTTAGAAACTAAAATTGGGATTCATCTGACCAGGTCACTGTTTTCAAGTCTTCTACTGTCAAAGCGATATGGTTACGAGCACAGGAGAGGCGCTGCAGGCGATGTCGTGCTGTTAGCAAAGGCACTCGCGTCGGCCGTCTGCTGTCATAGCCCATTAACGCCAAATTTCGCCGCACTCTTCTAAGGGATACATTCGTAGTACGTCCCACGTTGATTTCTGCTGTTACGCAGTGTTGCTTGTCTGTTAGCCCTGGAAACCCTACGCAAACGCCACTGCTCTCCGTCGTTAAGTGATGGCCGTCGTCCACTGTGTTGCCCTGATGAGAGGTACTACGGAAATTTGGTATTCTAGGCACAATCTTGGCATTGGGGATCTCGGAATATTGAATTATCTAACGATTTACGAAATTTAATATACCTTGTGTCGAGCTCCAACTACCATCCCGCGTTCAAAGTCTGTGCGGCCATATAAAAGTCGGAAACCTTTTTACATGCTTTACCTGAATAAAATTGACAGTTCCGTCAGTGTACTACTCTTTTATACCTTGCTTACGCGATATTCCCGCCATCTTTATATGTGCATATCGCTATTCCACGAATTTTGGCTCTTTACCAAGGTATTTACAATGTATGTTAATTACCTAGTGTATAACGAGTGTCAGACGTGGCCAAATGATGGCGATGGACAGCAATACTTACGTGACACCGCATGAGATTCGTGTATAAAAATCAGCTGTAGTGAGTGGAAGAGTCAGATCACCCCTGTCCAGGCTGGAAAGCACCTGCTTGAAGGTACGACTTTAATGTAGAACAGCGCTCTACTCCATATTGCTACACGGCGAAAGATCTCTTGCACACATCGTTTGGTGAGGATCGCTAGCTGAGCCGCCACATTCGTCACCTCTGACCACCCACGTCCTCAAACCTCGATCCGTGTGATTATTGGTTGTGAGGTTACTTGAAGTCGTAAGTCTCCCGCGATCGTTCTACCTATTTTTTTGAGTCACCAGTCTTCTGACTGGTTCGTTGCAGCCTGCCACGAATCTCTCTCCTGTGCCAACCTCTTCATCTGAGCGAAATACTTGCAAACTTCGACATCAGTTATTTGCTGGATACATTTCAGTTTCTGCTTTCCTCTACAGCTTTTACCCTTTACAGCTATCTCTAGTGGCATGATGTCTTAACAGATGTCTGTTATACTGTCCCTCCTTCTCGCCAATGTTTTCCGTACACTCCACTCCGCGCCATCCTCCGGAGAATCTCCTTATTCCTTACCGTATCAGTCCACCTAATTTTCAACTCTTTCGGTAGCACCACATCTCAAATGTTTCGCATCACTTGTTCTCTGGTTTTCCTACAGTCCATGTTTCACTACCTCATAATGCTGTGGTTCAAACGGACAGTCGCAGAAACTTCTTCCCCAAATTAAGGCCTGTGTTTGATACTAGTATTCTTCACTCGGCCACGAATGGCCTTTCTGCCGTTGCTGGTCTGCTTTTCATCTTCTCTTTGCTCCGTTCCTCATGGGTTTTTTACTGCTCATGTAGCAGAATTCCTTGACTTCATCTACTTCGTGACCATGAATCCTAATGTTAAGCTTCTCGCTGTTCTAATTCCTGCTACTTCTCATTACTTTCGTCTTTCTTCGATTTACTGTCAATACACATTCTCTTCTCACTGGACTGTTCATTGCAGTCAGCAGATACTGTAATTCTTCTGCAATTTCACGGAGGATAGCAATGTCATCAACGAATCCTATCATGGATATCCTTTCACACTGAATTTAATTCCGCTCTTGAATCTTTCTTTTATTTCCGTCATTGCTTCTTCGATGCTCAGATTGAACATTATGGGCGAAAGACTACAGCCATGTCTTATACGCTTTTCAATCCGAGCACGTCGTACTTTGCCTTCCACTCCAATTATTCCCTCTTGGTTCTTGTACACATTGTATATTACCCGTCTTTCCCTACAGCTTACACCTATTTTTTTTAGAATTTAGAACATTTTGCACCATTTTACTTGTCGAAAGCTCTTTGTAAGTCGAGAAATCCTATGAACGTGTGTTGATCTTTTTTTAGGTTGTTCCCATTAGTAATCGCAACGTCAGAACTGACTCTCTGGTACCTATACCTTTCCTAAAGGCTGATGGTACTCTAACGCATCCTCATTACAGATGCTAAAAGATAACATCTAATAGCAATTTCTCGCCATACCTAATGATTCCAGAATGAGATTTTGACTCTGCAGTGGAGTGTGAGCTGATATGAAACTTCCTGGCAGATTAAAACTGTGTGCCGGACCGAGACTTGAACTCGGGACCTTTGCCTTTCGCGGGCAAGTGCTCTACCAACTGAGCTACCGAAGCACGACGCACGCCCCGTCCTCACAGTCTTGCAAGGTTCACAGGAGAGCTTCTGTAAAGTTTGGAAGGTAGGAGACGAGGTACTGGCTGAAGTAAAGCTGTGAGGACGGGGCGTGAGTCGTGCTTGGGTAGCTCAGTTGGCAGTCTCGCCGCGTCAGCCGTGCTGTGCGGACGTGTGCCGAGTTTCGTGCGCCGCCGTCTACTGTGCTTCGGCGTGGTAAAGTCGCAGTGCTTCTTGCATAGTTGCAGAAATTCTACATATATTGAAATCTGAAATATGAATCCGTGATGGCCCACTTGAACAGACAAGATACTTTGAAATTCTCGTTTGATCGTAATTACGCCCGACCTAAACTACACGAAATCGAAGATTGGTTGGAATACGAAGTGAAAGTTGATTCCGAGGATGTCATTGGAATGCATCTTTCGATAGTGAGCAGCGTTGTATTTGTGAAATTGAGGAATGCTAACTTATGTGACAAAATAGTTGAGTGTTGCGGAGGAATTATGAAGTTTAAACATTGTGATGGAAACGTAGGCGAAGTCACCGTAACACATGCAGGGTTTGGATTACGAACGATCAGGATATTCGAACTGCCATTCGAAGTACCGGCGAAACAAATAAACGCAGTGATAGCGCCGTACGGCAAAGTTCTCAGCAATGTTGCCGAACGGTGGTCCAACGCGCGCAAATTCCAAGTTCTCAACGGAGTGAGACAATTAAAGGTCGATTTGTACAAACATGTACCGTCATACATCAGCGTCTGTGGTTTTTTTTTTTCTTTATTGTGATTTCATGCCCCTGCCCCATATGGGCAGGGGAGGGCTGTCAGCAGCACAATCCGCCGCTCTTCAGCCGAGTGACATGACAACTAAAACAAGAATAAAATAATACATACATAAGGAGGTAAAAAAGGGAAACATAAAACAGAGTAAGGGGAGAAAATGGAGGTAAAAATACACTGACATGTAGACGTTCATTGGGGACAGTTAAAAAAGTCACCAGAAAGTTAAAAAAAAAACAACACAGTTGGCGATTCTTAAAACACAGAGAAGACACTGGATGCGCATGCACAGCGTTGGCCACAGTATTAAAAACACTCCGAAACAACACACTTAAAACCCACTGGGAGCACACACGACGAAGAATAAAACTACCAGGCGGGACCTGCCGAGGGAAAGGTCAGAGAGGATGGAAAAGGAGGGGAGAGCATGGGGCAGCTGGGGAAGCGGCGGGATGAAGAGAGGAGGGGCAACTGTGGGTTCACGAAGAGGCAGGAGACACATGGGGCGGGAGAGGAAAAGGGAAGACAGGGCAGGAGGGAGCGCAGAGACACTGAAAGAAGGCACAAGAGATGGACGGGGAGTAGGAGGGGAAATCCGCTGAGAAGGAGGGAGGGGAGGAGAGGGAGCCCTGAGGAGGAGGCAGGAAGAGGGGGTTAGAGTTGGTAGGAAGGGTAGATGTCAGGGCGAAGCTCATCATCCGGGAGTGGTAGATGGTGGAAGTTGTGTTGGGAAAGGAGATGGAGGGTGTGGAGATGGAGAGAGGGAGGGACACAACGGTAAAGGCGCGGCAACTGGTTGGGATTGGAGAGGAAGGGAGACGCCAGGGGGTGAGGGGGATCAAGGCGGCGGACAATATATAGTGTGCGGATGTGTTCAAGGAAAAGGAGAAGATGGGGGAAGGGGATGAGGTCATAGAGGATGCGCGTGGGGGACGGAAGGCGGATGCGGAAGGCGAGGCGGAGTGCATGGCGTTTGAGGATTTGGAGGGCTTTATAGAACCGGGGAGGGGCGGAAATCCAAGCGATGCTGGCATAACAAAGGATGGGGCGGATCATGGATTTGTAGGTGTGAAGGATGGTGGAAGGATGCAGACCCCACGTCCGGCCGGACAGGAGTTTCAGGAGGCGGAGGCGGTTGTGAGCATTGTTTTGGATGGTAAGGAGATGGGGAGTCCAGGTGAGGTGGCGGTCGAGTGTGAGGCCAAGGTATTTGAGGGTAGGAGTGAGGTGGATAGGACGGCCGTAAATGGTGAGGTAGAAATCATGGAGGCGGAAGGAGCGGGTGGTGCGGCCTATGATGATCGCCTGGGTCTTGGAGGGATTAACACGGAGTGGTTCACTGGTTGCACCAAGCAGTGAATTGGTCAAGGTGGGTTTGGAGGGTACGTTGAGACCGTTGAAGGGTAGGATAAAGGGCTAGGAAGGCGGTGTCATCAGCGAACTGGAGAAGATGAACAGGAGGGGGTGGTTTGGGCATATCAGCAGTGTACAGGAGATAGAGGAGAGGGGAAAGGACAGAACCTTGGGGCACGCCGGCAGAGGGGTAGAAAGTACGGGAGTTGGAATTGTGGATAGTCACATAGGAGGGACGATGGGAGAGGAAGGAAGCAACGAGACGGACGAAGTTGATGGGGAGAGCATAGGTCTGTAGTTTGAAACGGAGCCCGGGATGCCGGACACGGTCATAGGCGTTCTGGAGATCAAGGGAAACAAAGGTAGCAGAGCGACGGGAGTTAAGTTGGAGGGAAAGAAGATGGGTAAGGTTAAGGAGCTGGTCGTCAGCAGAGAAGGAAGGCCGGAAGCCACATTGGGTAAGAGGAAGGAGGCGGTGCTGGTTAAGGTGGCGGTGGATACGGCGAGAGAGGATGGCCTCAAAGACCTTACTGAACATGGAGGTGAGGCAGATGGGACGATAGGAAGAGGTAGGAGAGGGGGGTTTGTTAGGCTTAGGGAACAGCAGGACACGGGAAGTCTTCCACAGGTCAGGGTAAAATCCAGTGGAGAGGAGGACATTGTACAGCATAGCAAGGACAGACAGGAAGGATGGAGGGGATTCCTTGAGGTGACGGTAGGTGACGCCATCATGACCAGGGGCGGTGTTGCGTTTGGAGCGGAGGACGAGTGTGATGTCTTGCATGGTGATGGGAGTGTTGATGTCGGAGGGGGGTAGCCGATCCAAGTACTGGAAGCTAGGGGCGAGCGGAGGGACAGAGGTGTCAGTGCGGTCAAGGACAGTGGGGAAGAGGGAGTAATCAAAATGGGGATCGTCAGGAATGGAGAAGACCTCGGACAGGTGGGAAGCAAAATGATTAGCCTTACTGAGGTTGTCAGGAAAGGGTCGATCGTCATGGAGGATGGGGTAATGCGGGGTGGGATGGCTACCAGTAAGGCGGTGGAAGGCTGACCAGTACTTGGAGGAGTGACAGGGAGGGTGGAGTTGAGGCGTGTGCATGTCTGACGCCAGTCCCGGCGTCCGAACTTTGATGCTGCCAACCTTTTGGCAGCCGGCTCGGGTGGCATTACTGGCTAGGACATAACAGATAAAACCTTTCGTTACATACAGCCTGTCTAGTCTACTTGCCGAAGTACTGGATACGTACGTGTATCCTCGGGTGTGAGGGCGAAGGTGGCACCAATCATCTATCATATCTAGGCCGTTAATTAACATCAGCAGCTCCTCACAAAAGTTGAAGTTCGGTATTTGATCTTCTGGACGCAATACGCAGTTAAAATCTCCACCCAAAATTATGTGCAGTCGAGGATCCGTTATTAATGGGACAATTTCGTCCCGGAACAGGTTGCCCCTTGCTCGTTTTCCGCTTGATCCAGAGGGAGCATATATATTAACAAGAAGTAGATCATATATTTGTGCGGTTATGCCTCGTCCAGATTCCAGTATTGCTTTTGCTGTACATGGTATGCCGTGTTTGAACAATATTCCTGTTCCGCATTCACTGCCTATGTTTAAGATCGCCTCATATCCGTATACATCCGCTATTTTGGTCGTAACTACCTCTTGTGACATCGCTATGTCAATGTCGGCGGCATATAAGTAATCCTTCACTGATTGTAACTTTACGTCCGAAACTATTCTGTTTACATTGAGCGTGGCGATTTTATACGCCTGCGTCATTCGGTAGTCCAACTAAGCGCATTCAGTGTCGTCAGACCATGCTGTCCCGCAGACTTGCGGCGATTTCCTGTATCGCTGGCGCTGCTTATACGGACGGCGTCCGAACTTTGATGCTGCCAACCTTTTGGCAGCGGGCTCGGGTGGCATTACTGGCTAGGACATAACATTATCCATAATGTAACTGACTGTGAAATTTGGCCTCTTAACTTCTCGGATCACTGCGCATTTCATATAACTGCGAAGCATACTAAACAAAAAACATTCCTGGGAAGGGGCGTATGGCAGCTAAACGTCTCACTGTTGGAGGACGCAGTACTGAAACAGGAGATCCATGATACATGGCAGCGTTGTCTTCGGATGCAATCCAGATATCCAACACGCATCATGTGGTGGCTACAGTCTGCGAAACCGCGGTTAAAAAAATGCATCGCACGATATGGTCGCATGAAAGCGTACTGGCGAAAACGCACCTTGGAGTATCACTTTCTTTGCCTCCGCGAACTATATGATGACCCCATGGGATTAGTAGCAAACAGCTCTAGAATAAAACGCACTAAAGCAAGAATAACGGCGTTGGTACGACAATCACTAGAGGGGAAAAAAGTTCGATCGCCTCCTCCAATTGAACTGAAACAGGAGAATACGTCCGTATATCACGTGATACGGGAAGCCAAGAGAGGTAAACAAAAGTTAATCCACACTCTCAGTGATGAACAGGGGAACGAATACGATCAACAAGTCACAGTAAAAAACTACGTGGTGCAACATTATACAGATTTTTACTCCGCATCGGCGACTGATGCGACGGCAAGTGAGCCGCTTTTATCCAACATTCAATCCACGGTCCATCCGACTGACAACGCCGACCTTGTAGCCCACATAACTGAGGAAGAAGTATGTGCCATAATCAAAGATTCGCCTACAAAGAAATCTGTAGGTTTAGATGGCCTACCCATAGAATTTTATGCTTGTTCTTGGCCCATCATAGGACCGGAATTCACCAAAATATGCAATGAATTATTGAGAGACGTGCAGATGCCATCTCAGTTTACCGAAGGATTGATTGCATTGATCCCCAGAAAACCACGTAGCACTACGCTGAAGGATTTTCGACCACTAACACTGCTCAATTCCGACTATAAAATCTTCACCCGCCTCATAAACTGTAGACTGAAGGCGGTACTGGCGAAAATACTTGGCCCTTATCAAATGAGTGCTGTCCCAGGGAGATCAATGTCGAATGCATTATGTGAATATAGAGACATAATATATTTGTCGTGGCTATGTAAATGCAATGTTGGTCTCATGTTTTTAGACTTCGATAAGGCTTTTGACCGCATCAACCACCACTTTCTACTAACTGTAATGCAACGGATGGGATTCAGTGCCCATTTTATTCAGATCATACGGAAATGTATAGTCGGAACTTCCTCTCGAATCAAAATTAATGGTCAGCTAAGTTCACCAGTCCCGATCAAGCAGTCAGTGAGACAAGGCTGTCCCCTTTCTATGGCACTATACGCAATCGCCGTAGAACCGTTACTGTTAAACCTGCTTCACAGGTTACAAAGTCTACAGGTGTTGGGTACAAAACCCGTGTGTCATGCTTATGCTGATGACGTCAGTGTAGTAGTTATCACGCACTCAGAAATGGAAGTCGTTCAACAAATAATCCACACCTACACCACTTCTTCCGGAGCCAAACTCAATGAACAAAAATCGAAAATTTTATCTGTCGGACCCCATATGGAGACATTTCAAAGAACATGGCTACAAAGGACAGAAAAGACGAACCACTTAGGTATGATTCTAATGGCCAACCCAAGAGAGATGACAGTAGCCAACTGGGACCATAAACGACATATATTCAGGGCTACTCTCCGTGAACACAAAACTAGAACGCTCAATCGGATACAGAGAGCTCTATTGATTAACAGCTATGCGCTAAGCAAAATATATCACATCGCAGCAGTGTTACCAGTACCCAAGGATACAGCGCAAAAGCTTTTAGCTGCAGCGTATTGGTTCATATGGAGCGGAAACATCTTTAAAGTCACCATGCCAACCATAGTGTTAACCCGCGCCGCTGGTGGTTTGGGCGTCAAAGACATCAAGAACCAATGCACTGCCGTATATATGGACCGAATCCGCAAAATACTGCAGTCACCCCATCCGACAATTACGAAAACGTTATTCAACAGGTTAGCCCCAACGAGCAAAAAGGCCTAAGTCGATGTTGGTCGCATCAGCGCTCAACTCGATCACGTCCGGACTTACTACCTTGGAAATGAGCTATATTCCAGATACTTCACAGCTGCTTAACACCAAAAGGACCTATTACCACCTCACGAGACACCATAGGCAAAACCCAATGGAGCGGTCAACTGGAGTAACGTCTGGAAAAACATTAACAAGCCCATCATCCACTCCAAAGTAGTGTCCACGTGGTATGACATTGTAAACGAGAAGGTCCCCACAGGTGAAAAGCTTCTCAATATCAAAATGAAGCAGAGTACGTACTGCGATCGTTGCCATACTGTAGATACCTTGGCACACATTCTCATCTGCCGAGACCAATACCACATATGGAACTGAACTAGAAAAAAACTCGCAATAATTACTAGAACCACAGACTCTGCTATAACACTTAAAGATGCACTTCAACCAGACTGGCATTTCTTTCCTGCAACAAAGCACAATAGCTACACTTGGATTATCGGCCAGCTTGCATATTTTGCAGTTACGAATACACATGCGAGTATAGACGAGTACATACAGTATATAATGGAAGAACACCACAACTTTGAAACGAGTCGGAAGTACAAAGCTTTGTTTCAAAATTTCTTACTTCACACTTTGCCATAATGAAGCGGTAATTTTTTCGGTTGGTGCACAACACTACAGCGAGTCGATACTAATTTTGCTTCATTATAATTAAGTTGGCATTTATTTATTTATTTTTGTAGTCACAGTGCCTCAGGAAAACTAATTTTGCCAGAAGCCGTAACATAAAACAAATCAGAAGTGCTTGATTGATTTCGTGTTCTTCTGTTTTACGGGTATTGGACAGTTTGTCACGGAAAGAAGATTTATTCAGTTTCTTTATATATTCTTTAAAAATACAAAAATAAATAAAAAAAAGAAAAAGAAATAGGTTAAGTTAGGGTGAAAGTAGCGGTGGCAGCAGATTGTACATTTTTATTTTTTTAGGTTAGACAGGATTTTGGGGGTGATATGGGTGATAGGGGCCAACGCCTGAAGTGGAACTAGCGACTACGACATCTGGCAGCCGAGAGCACACGGCGACATAGTTTTTATCACCAAAAAAAAAGTTAACGTGCTGAACTGTGAAAAAGCGTCTGTTATGGTTCGCAGTTCCAGTCTCACTGACTTCAACGTTTTTACCCCTTCTGTGAAAGAGCTACAAGCAGTCAGATCAAACATCAATAAGAAAATCGCAAGAAAATAAAAAAATTAAAAAAAATAATCGCATGTGGAAAAAGGGCTAACTTCTGCAACATTTAGTTCTTTTGAGGTTGTAATAGACGGCCGTGCAAAAAATAAAAATAAAAGTTGGTAGAGCACTTGCCCGCGAAAGGCAAAGGTCCCGAGTTCGAGTCTCGGTCCAGCACACTGTTTTAACCTGCCAGGAAGTTTCATACCTAATGATATTTCCCTATATCGTCCCTCGCCCACGGGCGTTGCTTATGAATGATTGCCGATATGCTGACCATTTGTTACAAAGAACATCGTCTTTGCTAAAAATCAGTTGCTATATTAATTATTGCTTTTGTGTAACACGAAGCGTCTTTTGTTGCTCATTTCGTTCACTTTTTTGGTTTCAATGAAAGGCCATGTCATTTCAAGCATGTATGTCAATTTTTACTCCTCTAGCTATATTATCCCTTGAAGAACCAAATTTCAATGTCAACGGACTTTTGGATCACGCTGTAGACGCCAGATTGAAATTGATTAAGTGAATCTCAAAGAAATATGTTTCAGCTACAAAAGCAGTTGGTTACAAAACATGGATTCGAGAGTTTCTTGGATATAGTGCATCAGTCTAGTACCCTTACCTAGTAGTATAAATAGAAGATGTATAGAACATCCGACGAAGAGTGGCACGTTTCATTACGGCATCCTTTCGCTGACGCGAGAGCGTTACGTTGCTCAACTAAACGCAGTGGCAGGCATGGCAAAATAGCCGTTGTATATCAAGGGAGAACTACTGACGAAGTTTTCAAGAACGATCTGGCAATGAAACCACTTTCTCCCACGTAGGCCTGCGTCTCGCGAAATGATCACGATCAGAAAATCAGAGAAATTAGATGTCATACGGAGCTTTATCGACAGACATTTTTCGTGTGCGATATTAATGAATGGAATAGGAAAAGGGGAAAAGTTACCTATACCAGAATTACTAGCCGTTACACACATAGATGTAGTGAAGCGAGTCAGTGCGTACGTTCGTGGCGTTTTTTCAAACTTTTCGATCACGTGGCTTTCAGACTACGAATTCGTCGGACCATGTTCGGAGGACATTTTCATCCGGGGAAGAAGTTCCTTGAAGGTTTTTCCATAGAGAGCGGGGAAGATTAAAATCTGAGGACAGACGATCAGGTGAATAAGGTGGGTGTGGACTGACTTCACAAACCATCTTCTGTATAGTGCTTTTTGTTAGTCCAGCAAGATGCGGGCGGGTGTTATCATGCAGTAACATCGGTTCACGCAGTCTTTCTGGTGGTTGTTCTTCGATTACCTCTGCAAGACGTCTCAGTTGTTGACAATAAATATCAGCAGTGATGGTTACACATCGGGGAAGCTATTCGTAGTACACCACATCGTTGCTGTTCCACCAGATGCATAAGATTGTGTTTTGTGGATGCACGCATGTCTTTGTACGGGGAGATGCTGCTTTGTTTGGGCTCAACCATTTTCTCTTTTCCTTATGTTAGCTTAAAGACACAATTTCCATTCATCAGTAAGAATACAGGATAGGAATAGCCGCTGTTGTTCACGAGACGGTTCATGATGAGCAAGCAGAGATGCACTTATAGCAACCCGCTGATTTTTGTGATTTTGGCGCCCATATGCCCGATTTTTGAACCTTACACGATCTTCATCAAACCCCGAAGGTCTTCCTAAACGTGAAGTGTCCTTAATGTCAAAACGACCATCCTTAAAATATGAGAAAACCTTTTTTTCCCCTTCTGCGTCCAATTACATTATCGCCATACACAACGCAAGTGTTTCTGGCTGTCTTTGCTGCTATCACCGCTTCACTGAACTCAAATAGCAACTGTGAATTACAAATAAAAAATGACAAACAATAAATAAATCCATAGCAACCAAAATATCAACATTCAAAACGAAAACGCTACGATCTTACGCACCAATCTAATAGCTGTGGTAGTAATGCTTCAATCAACCCAAAGGTTAGTTTGAACACCACGGTGTTTTACTAGGCATTGTTCTATTAGAAGTGGTATGCTGTTGCCCTTCTGCAACATTTGAACTGTCTTATCGTCTATAGAGGGATCTCCTGTTTGTCGTGGATTCCGAACCTTGATGCAGTTCAGCATTTTTTACGTTCTATAACGGATCTTTTACGTTGGGATAAATTTATTTTATTTTTTGTTAGATGCTTTCGTGAAATAGCTGAATAAATTGTAATTAGGGATAATTTAACTATGCAGAGTAGAGAAGATAAAGTCAAAGAGATGTTCATTGGGCGGACATTGTTGTAATGTAACGTCATTGCGTTGTTCGGTTGTTAAAACAAGTCTTTTGTGTTCCGTCCTGCTGTTCGGTCGTGCGCGTATCTGAAAGCAATTAATTCGGGGACTAGAATAAACTTTAACATAATAGTTACGATTCGATGTTCCGACAAAAGGAGTTATCGTCAGTGTTCAAAAATGGTTCAAATGGCTCTGAGCACTATGGGACTTAACATCTGTGGTCATCAGTCCCCTAGAACTTAGAACTACTTAAACCTAACTAACCTAAGGACATCACACACATCCATGCCCGAGGCAGGATTCGACCCTGCGACCGTAGCAGTCGCGCGGTTCCGGACGGAGCGCCTAGAACCGCTAGACCACCGCGGCCGGCCTAACGTCAGTGTTAATTTGAATTGTGGACGACAGGATTACTTTTGATAGATACGTCCGTACGTAACGAAAGTTTTTCGCATATCAGCCTTGATCGTGACTTTTTATTTAATTAACGATTGCGGGCTCATTAAAACCTATTATGTCATGATTAGGATCAATCCCTCTTTCCTCTTAGATAGTGATCATTCGTTAACATTTACGTCATAAGAAAAATGATTATTAATAAAAGTGATGTTAAATGACAATTACGTGTTATTCCGTTAGTGTGGAACCAACGTAATAACTCTGATATGACAGTGATATATAATTTGTGTTAAATACTGAACTGAGATAGGACGTAAACTGAAATTAGTGAATATTTGATACTGAGTCTACATGAGCAGAAGCGCTTAGGGTTTCTTTGCTCTAAAATGGTAAAATGGGTACGAACTTTAACTCAGTAGTCGACATTATGTATTGCAAAGACATTAGCATTTCATACTTAATTTGACGACGCGCTGTTAAACAAAGGAACGTTGAGTCTCTGTACGAGTAATAAAATTAAATCTAAAAAACATAATTAATAACTGCTCAACCCTGGAGACTTGTGTGGTGAAATTAGAAGTCGGGCATATAAAACAAACTTAAAAATCCAGTCAAGCTACAGTGGAGTCGGCACAACACGACGTGGGCAGTTATAGTTCACAAACACTATCACAGATAAAACAAGGAAAAAATGACGGAGAAACGTTCTAAGACTTAACGGGCTTTGAACCCGACGTCTTTATCACTACACCACTGAACCATAGTGCCACACTTATAACGTTAATATACTTCGTGGAGGAGGGGAGGGAGGGAGGGGTCGTCATGTCTCTCATGACTCCTCCCCCATTTGTCTGCGCCCACTCTCAGGTTAGCGACACCAGAAGCGGACGGAGGCAGCTGCGTCTCGACTTCAACGCCGGCGCCGCGCGGCACTCGGAGTAACGACTGGTGACGGGCGCGGCGGCCATAAACCGGCCGCATAAAATACGAGCGCATGGTGTGGGCCGGGCCGGCGAGCCGCCTGCGCCTGGATTTGTGGTAGCGGCGATATTGAAACGCGAACCGCACAGGGCCATGCCAGGCCAGCCCGGCCCAGGCTGTCCTGTCTCCGCGCCATAAAGCAAACATAGCGAGCACCGCGATAAACGCCTCTGCCTACACTCGCCCCGTCCCGCAACAGGCACGTAAACGTTATTTGTGGATCTGGTGGCCCTGCCAGGAATCCCTCTGACCGCCTCGCCCCCTCCGGCTTTATCGGGGACGTTTCTATTGTTGCTGAACGGAGCTCTTACATGGCGAGGTGTAGGGTGTACGCTTCTCGGGAGCAAATTCCTCATCAGCAGGAAACCTACTGCAATTTCGAGTACACCATTAATGCAATATACACTGAAGAGCCTAAGGAGCTGGGACACCTGCCTAATATCGTGTAGGGCCTCCGCGAACATGCAGAATTGGTGCAACACGACCTTGACTAATTTCTGAAGTTGTTCAAATAATGGTTCAAATCCTCTGAGCACTATGGGACTTAACTTCTGAGGTCATCAGCCCCCTAGAACGTAGAACTACTTAAACCTAACTAACCTAAGGACATCACACACATCCATGCCCAAGGCTGGATTCGAACCTACGACCGTAGTGGCCGCGCGGTTCCAGACAGTAGCGCCTAGAACCGCTCTGCCACTCAGGCCGGCTCTGAAGTTGTGCTGAATGAACTTCACACCATGAATCTTGCAGGGCTGTCCTTAATTCGTAAGAGTACAAGGGGTTGGAGATCCCTTCTGAATGGTACATTGCAAGGCATCCCAAATACACTCATTAATGTTCATGTCTGGGGAGTTTGCTGAACATCGGAATTGTTTAAACTCAGAAGAGTGTTCCTGGAGCCACCCTGTAGCAATTCTGGAAGTATAGGGTGTCACATCCACCTGCTGGAACTGCCGAAGTCCGTAGGAATGCAAAATGCACATGAATGGATGCAGGTGATCAAACAGGATGCTTACGTACCTGCCACTTGTCAGAGTTGTATCTAGAAGTATCATGAGTCCAATATCACTTCAACTGCACACGCCTCATACCATTACAGAGCCTCCACCAGCTTGAACAGTCCCCTGATGCCTTACAGGGTCCATGGATTCATGACGTTGTCTCCATACCCATACTCATCCATCCGCTCAATACCATTTGAAACGAGACTCGTCCGACCAGGCAACCTGTTTCCAGTCATCAACAGTCCAATGTCGGCGTTGAAGGGCCCAGGCGGGGCGTAAAGCTTTGTGTAGTGCAGTCATCAACGGGACACGAGAATGCCTCCAGCTCCCAATGCCCAAATCGATGATGTTTCGTTGAATGATTCACACGCTGACACTTGTTGATGGCGCAACATTGAAATCTGCAGCAATTTGCGGAAGGGTTGCACTACTGTCGCGTAGAACGGTTCTCTGCAGTCGTCTTTGATCCCATTCTCGCAGGATCTTCTTCTGGCCGCAGCGATGTCGGAGGTTTGATATTTTATTGGATTCCTGATATACACAGTACACTCGTAAAGTGGTCGTACTGGAAAATCCCCACTTCATCGCTACCGCGTAGATGCATTGTCCCATCGCTTGTGCACCAACGATAACACCACGTTCAAACTCACATCTTGATAACCTGCCATTGTAACAGCAGTAATCGGTCTACCAACTGCGCCAGACACTTGTTTTCTTATATAGGCAACGCCGACCGCAGCGTCGTATTCTGTCTGTTTACATATCTCTGTAGTTGAGTATGCATGCCTATACCAGTTTCTGGCGCTTCAGTGTACGGTATCAAACATCTCGAGGAAGAAAGTAGTAGTCCAAACAGTTCATTAGGGATCACAGACGAGCAGGCTTTGCTGCCGATGGAGAAGCATGACTAGGAGTTAACATCAAGATGAAAATAAAGACGTCGTTTTTCCAGCAGTATGAGTGGTCAACAATCTAAGGAAGATTGGAGGCCGAAGAACAACTTACAGAAGGCAGTTTTTGTGAGTGTAACTCAATGATTGTATTTGGGCGTCCAGTGCCATGACTTCTCATGGGACAGCTGGTGATGAGGAGCCAGACGTTGGTACTGCTCCAGTCCTGGAGTACAGCCATCCACAAGACGACTTTTCCGATGAGACCGTGGTCACCTCCAGATCAGACGATTATTTCATGTCATCACGACTCCAGTGGACTTGATAATGGGCAGAGTAAAGAAAAATCTGGTTCAAATGGCTCTGAGCACTATGGGACTCAACTGCTGAGGTCATTAGTCCCCTAGAACTTAGAACTAGTTAAACTTAACTAACCTAAGGACATCACAAACATCCATGCCCGAGGCAGGATTCGAACCTGCGACCGTAGCGGTCTTGCGGTTCCAGACTGCAGCGTCTTTAACCGCACGGCCACTTCGGCCGGCTAAGAAAAATCTGGCACCCAACATAAAGGTTAATGGGTAGTGAAGGTCCTACTACAGAAAAGTAGTTCCTGCACAGTAGCGGCATTCTTCCATGCTAGAAAACAGACTTGTTTAGGCGCTGTAGTAACTAAAATACAAATAAAGTTGGTAAGATCGTAAAAGCAAATAACAGTAATTTATTAAAATAATAAATGGCACTCTAGAAAAGACTTGACCACTGGTCTCAGTGATAAGCAAGTAATCTAATAGTTTAGTCTGGACTGTTGTAGACAGCATTTAGTTCAAGCACGAATAGCAGTAACCACCTAACACTCGACGGCAACTGTCCGATAACCACTCAGTAACTCGTTAGTACCTGACCAAACGAAGATGTTCTACTGCTACTGAAATGGCCATGGCTCTGAGCACTATGGGAATTAACTTCTGAGGTCATCAGTCCCCTAGAACTTAAAACTACTTAAACCTAACTAACCCAAGGACATAACACACATCCGTGCCAGAGTCAGGATTCGAACCTGCGAGCGTAGCGGTCGCGCGGTTCCAGACTGTAGTGGCTAGGACCGCTCGGCCACCTCGGCCGGCGAAAAGGTCATCTGCACTCTATTTGGCGGATGTAGGAAATCTTCCCTTGCGCCACTGCCTTACGTGGACTATTGGTGCATGGATAGGACTACTGTAATGGATTGTGGTGGAAGCTTTGTAAGGCTCCTGTTACATGTAACATCTGTGTGGGAACTGATCGTAACTCGCGATGCCACAGCTGGATGCTAACTGGCTGGTTGTGCCCTCTGTGGTAGCAGACATGCACCTAGTGTATACAATAGCTAAGTTCAGTTTCAGAGCACCTGTGGCTCCAGAATTATGGGTCGTAATTCAGTTCTGACGCTGCGGTTGATAATGGAAGCAAGACTGAAGAAAAATCAAAACACGTTCATAGGATTTATCGACTTAGAAAAAGCGTTCTACATTGTCAAATGGCGCAAGATGTTCAAAATTCTGAGGAAAACAGGGGTAAGCTGTAGGAAGAGATGGGTAATATACAACATGTGCAAGAGCGAGAGGGAATAATAAGAGTAGAAGATCAAGAACGAAGGGTGTAAGACGGGAATGTAGTCTTTCACCCCTAATGTTCTATCTATACATCGAAGAAGCAATGATGGAAATAAAAGAAAGGTTCAAGAGTGGAATTAATATTCAAGGCGAAAGAATAACAATGATAAGCTTCGCTGACGACATTGCTGTCCTCAGTGAAAGTGAAGATTAATTACAAGATCTACTGAATGGAATAAACAGTGTACTGATTACGGAGTACGGATTGAGAGTAAATCGAAGGAAGACAAAAGCAATGAGAAGAAGCAGGAATGAGAACAGCGTGAAGCTTCATGGTCACGGAGTAGACGAAGTTAAGTAATTCTGCTACCTCGGCAGGAAAATAACCAATGAAAGAGAAGTCTACTAATATCAAACATAGACCTTAATTTTAGGAAGAAATTTCTGAGGATTTAAGAGTACGTTTGGGGCACAGCACTGTATGGCAGTGAAACATAGACTGTGGGAATACCGAAACAGAAGAGAATCGAAGCATTTGAAATGCGGTGCAACAGACGAATGTCAAAAATTAGGTGGACTGATAAGAGGAATGAGGAGGTTCTGCGCGGAATCGGAGAGGAAAGAAATATATGGGAAACACTAACAAGAAGAAAGGAAATAATCGTAGGACAGCTGTTAAAACATCAGGGAAAAACTTTGATGGTACTTGAGGGAGCTGTAAATGTTAAAAAATTTAGAGGAAAAAAAAATTGGATTACATCCAGCAAATAATTCAAATAATTGACTACTTTATTTGCCAGTGCTACATTGAGGTACTGAGATAAAGAGGTTGGCACAAGAGAGGAATTCATAGCGGGTCGAATCAAACCAGTCGGAAGACTAATGACAAAAAAAAAACTCCTATATGAAATGGCATCTGTACTCAAAGTAACATGATCAGTTATGTATTGACACTATGAAGTCCGAAAAGCTGCTTCTATTTTGAGATGTTTATTTAATCAAAAAAAAAAAATGTTCAAATTTGTGTGAAGTCTTAAGGGACTTAACTGCTAAGGTCATCAGTCCCTAAGCTTACACACTACTGAACCTAAATTATCCTAAGGACAAACACACACACTCATGACCAAGGGAGGACTCGAACCTCCGCCGGGACCAGCCGCACAGTCCACGACTGCAGCGCCCTAGACCGCTCGGCAAATCCCGCGCGGTGTTTATTTAATCACGACAGGCCTCTTTCAGCCATCATCAGACGATCTATAACATCGCTGGTTAGTCACTTAAGCGCTTTTCTTACGTCTTTTAAAGTTATTTTATGACATAGCTTTCATAGGCTACATTTGTTGGAAGTTATAGCCTGAATTTTATTTGTTCTGTGTCATGCAAAAAAAAAGAAAAGAAAAAGACTGGTGGTAAACTTTCTTAAGAGCTCTAATTTTCTCTGGTTCTCTCGTTGTGGTCATCTCAAGAGAAGCATGTGCGATGAAGTGATATGTTTCCTGACTTCTTCCGGAACGTACTCTCTCTCGAAATTTCAATGGTAGGTTTCTGCATGATGCCCTCTGTGAATATTAAGTGAGTATTAAGTAACTTAAAAGTATATATACTCAGCGTAATGAAGCGACTGGAATCAGTAAAGGTAAGCCTTCCGACCCAGACTGCATACTAATTTGGTTCTTTTCAGAGTATTCTGATGTAATAGCTGCATATTTAGAAATCTAATAAACCGTTCCCTCGATGAAAAGTCCTAAAGACCGATAATTGCAGGGGTCTCACCAACACTCAAGAAAGAAAGTAGAAATAATCCGATTAATTAAAAATGCACATTGCTGGCATCGATCTGCATTAGGATTGTGGGACATATACCGTGTTAAAACATTGTGTATCATGTTGTAGAAAACTGTCTGTTGATACATCGTCAACACGGATTCAGAAAATGTCGTCGTTGTGCAACACAACTATCTCTTTATTCTCGTGAAGTAATGAGTGCCATGGACAGGTACTCTCAAACTGATTCTGTATTTTTAAATTTCCAGAAGGCTTTTGACATCATTCTTCACTAGAGACTCACCTCTGAATTCACAGTCGCCGGGTTTGTATAGCACAGTTTATCTGAAACAATCGCAGAATGCCCAAGACTAACTTGTATAACGGTTGCGGGAGTAGTAATCGGTATCAGTTGTTAGTGGACATTTTGTGCCTGTTTGAAATGAACTGTGCAAAACAAATCCTGATGGCTCTTGATTCACAGAGGTGTTCTATTTCTGAATGATCGGAAATTGGAACCTGCAGTAATATACCGCCAACTGTAATCATTTGTAATACATAATTTCTGGCCGTATCCGTGGTCTCTTTCTCACGGCTACTGTGGACTTCAGAGCCATTTCCGTTAAACAGGATCTCTTCTCCACCCTGGAGGCGATTTTGCGATCTTCCTATTATCCTTCTAAACGAGACATTGTCGCTTCCGTCCTGACTTCAGCAGTGAACAGTGTAAAATTTTGAATATGTGTATCGTGTGTTCGCTGTGTGCAGTGACTGGGACTAAGAAGAGAATGGACAATCTAGCACTACCCTTTCACATCATTAACTTCTGTGTAAAGGGCATTGTGCAATAGGGACAAACAGAGAGAAGTATCACTGTTTTAAGCAGACTAGCCCCGTATATGGGAGGATGGAGGCTCCAATCTTCATCTGGCTATCCTAACCTAGGTATTTAGTGGTTTCTGTAAATTATTTCACGAAAATACTGGAATGGTTTCCACAACAAGGCCGCAGATGACTACCTATCCCACCCTTGTCGAACTACACCTGTAAGTATGCAAACGTCTATAAATGTCTACGTAGGTTACATAATTTATTTTTGTTGTTCTTAAAGTCTAATACTAAGACATGTCAAACATCCTTGCCAAAGTGATCTACGTATAAATAAAACTCCTACTACTACGATCACTACAACTACTACTACTACTAATTAGTCTAATCTTTTCTTCTCGGTCCCCACACGTACTGTGTTCCGAGATTCCTACCGTATAACTGGTTCTTGAAAATTTGAAAGTAGATTTAGTATCGTAATTATCGACAGCGAATAAGAGACAAACATGCTCTTGCGCAGATATAACTCTCTTCCGGTCCAAAAACAGTAAAGCAAATATGTGATGCAGTAGCGATCGTTACAGAGCTGTATTAATCCCGCGGCTGCACGGTGACAAACCATTTGCTGCTAACTTATAAACCCGACCCTACTTTACCACAGACTTTTGTGGAACAGTGATGTGTCCACCACTCTCGACAACTTTGGCTATCCGAACGGCTTTTCATTTCGCAACGGAATTTACTTCGTGAATCACATCGCTTGTGAACCGAGTGCTATGTAACACTTGCAAATTGAAACTGTCTGCTGAACCGGGATTCGAACCCAAAACCGCACCTTTCTCGGGCAGTTCTCTTCCCGACTATCCTCGACTCTCGACAATCTCTCTAAGTTTCCGCCACTGCCATTATCGTACCTTCCAAAGTTCATAGCATTTCCAGACTGAAATTTTCACTCTGTAGAGGAGTGTACGTTGATATGAAACTTCCTGGCGGCTTAAAACTGTGTGCTGGATCGAGGCTCGAACTCGGGACCTTTGCCTTTTGCTCTAGAGACTGAGTTACCCAAACACAGCTCACGAACCGTCTTCACAGCTTTACTTCCACCAGCATTTCACCTCCTTCCTTCCAAACTTCTCACTTATTCTGACATACGCTGAGTCTAATCTGGCTGCTGTCTTAAGCCATGGCATTTGGTGTTTTCATATCAGTTTTATATTTGACAAGAGCCGCTCGGCTTCAGCTAATGTAATTTACCACAATCTGTTGTAACAAGTGAGTACTTTTACTTCACAAATATTTTTCTGTTATCAATATTTTGTTGTGTATGTAAAAATAGTTTGTAACCATCTATATGCATTTTTAGCGCCCATTTCTTCTGAAGAAGATATTTTTATTCAGTTTTGAATAAGTTCGTCAATTGTTGTTCAAATATAGTAATATTGGATAAATGATTTAAGGGGTGCTCAAGGGTTGTAATGATGTTGTCATTTATTGTTAATTGACTTTTTCAATTTTGGCCGTTATCCCGTACGCGCATACTAGCCGCACTAGAGTACTGCGCGTACGGCCAAAATGTTTGTCAAGTTCGATGATGTTGCGTCATCATAGTAGATATGGTGTGGGGATAGTATGGGGTGCCCCTCCAACCCCCCACACACTATTTCACTTGTAACGCGGTGGCTGACTTTTTCAGTCTCTTTACAGAAGCCCTTCTGCTTCTCTGACGTTTGGAAGGTAGGAAACGAGGTAGTGACGAGGGAAACTGCCCATCGCACCTTCCTCAGACGAAGTCGTAAGAGGGCCCAATGGACTGCCGTTAAAAACTGAACACATATCAAGCGTGAAAACAGGAAGAAGGTGTGACTGAACTGTGAAGAAAAAGCAAAATGGAAACTGTGAACGATCTAAGGAAGAGAAGTGCAATATGGAGCAGCCAGAAACAGCAATGTCGTCGCGGTGAAGTGGTCACGGTCTTGGAGTGCCAGAGGACCGAGCTGTGTTGAAGCCTCCCTAGTGCCATTTTTTTTTTTTTTCGCTGTTCGCTGTATTAAAATTTGTGTTTGTGTCGAGGTGTAACGTCCGTTTGCAACAGTGACGTTTAAGGAAGGAACCTATAATGACAGTTGATTTGTACTGCATTAGCAGCCGAAAGCAAGTGGCTTTCGAATGAGAACAGCAAACATTTGAGGACAAAGCGATAAGTCAACCAAATCTTTCACCGCAAAACACGTCTTACGTGTCATTCACGGCATTGGTGTCAGTATGTGTGGTGTGATAGGAATCTCTTACCGACGTACGTGATTTGTACGCCTGGTAAGTGAGTAAGATATGCCTCCTTGCACGATTTCGTGCGAATGTGAAAACACTCAATCCCAGGGAAATGATGAAAACATAATAGTTTGTCACATAAGCTGCAACAAAATGTACGCAACAGTTTCACAAACACACAGTTTCTCTGTGCTCTGTCAAAACATACGTTTTTAATGTTTCTGAAGTTGAGGAAATTTCGACTCTTGAATTCCTTTGTCGTAACATAGATCACACCCGTTTATTTTTTGTTTTGATTTTTGTGAGACGTCTATGTGGCATCGTGCGTGCTCTCACTATTCACCATGTTTACTTGCGACGGTAACTTACTCTTAGCACATGACTCATATTCAACTGCCAAGACTACAGAAAGAGAACAAACATTTCAATGACGGGACGGACAGTTGATAAGGTTGTGAAAAAAAAATTGCACGAGAGGGTTTTGAACACGGCTCGTCCGGTTTGTAAGCCAACACTGTGAGCACTTAACAGCGATATTGTCTCTGTATTGCACTTGTTGTCCCTGGACCCGTTCACTGTTTCTATTTTGCTTAGTTCATTATACCTTCTTCCTGTTTTCATGCTTGATCTGTGTGCAGCTTTGATCAGCTATCCACTGGTCCATCTTACCACTAAACCTGAAGGGTGTGCGATGGGGAGTTTCCCTATGTCAGGAGATAAAGCAGTGAGGACGGATCATGAGACGCGTTTGGTAGCTCACTCGGCAGAGCTAGCACAGAGTTTTAATCTGTCAGGAACTTTCTTCACAGCAACTCTGCTGCATACCTCGCTATACTCCACCCGCTTGGATAGCCACAGGTGATAGCTAAACGCCTCCGGGATGCGGGGAGTTGCGCCGACCCGGCTCGAATCTGCCCAGCTGATTAGCGACGGTCCAGTGTGCCATCCAGCCTAGACATGTTTTTAGTTTCCGATATCCATCTAGGCGAATATTGGGCTTGTACCTATGTCCCGCCTCATTTACAAGATTTGCAAACATTTCGTTTTCTCACACTTAGTATAATGCTAGACGCAAACAGATGGGGTTCCCTCTCGGAGGGGAAGGAGTTAAAGGCAAGGGCGGTGACGGTACGGCATTCGTCCATTCTCTGCCCATTTACACTGCCAAATCCAGAACGACATGCTGTCCCTGTGCATACAGGAAAAAGAAGAAGATTCCTTGCTGTACTAGCACTTAAGGAAGCAGGGATATTGCGGTCAAATGGCTCAGCCACAGCTTACGAGCTTCTGTGAAGTTTGTAAATTACGATGGAAACAGAGCTGCGAGGGATTGTGGTGAGGCGGTCTTGAATAGCTCGATCTCGAGGAGCACTTCCGATGAAACGCAAGGTACCGGGTTCGAGTTGTGATCCGGCACACAGTTTTAATCTTCCGTGAGGTTTCATGTATCAGGTACAATTGACTGTAACGCTCTTTTTTTTTTTTTTTTTTTGTACAAGGTGGTAACGAAATCACGGCTACCAGCTTCGCTTTCGTCAATGGCCACGTTCACGCTGCTGCTCTGAAGTTTCGGGGACCAGTCTGCTGCACGTGTGGCCGGCGCGCGAGCCGCACAGGGCGCTACACACAGCCGCTGATCCGGCAGTAACAGCAGCAGCCGCCCACACCCAGGGAGGGCCACGGCGGCAGCGGAGTGTCTGGCTGCGCGTCCCGTCAAAGCGGCTTAATTGCGTGCCTGGGCTTTGTGGCGGCTCGCGCCGCTGTTTTGTGACCTGTCAGGGTGTGTGTGTGTGTGTGTGTGTGTGTGTGTGTGTGTGTGTGTGTGTGGGTGGTGTGGGGGAAGGACGGCAATGAGAGAGAGAGAGAAGGCCACTGAGGGCGAGAGTGAGTGCGGCTGCGGATGAACACGGCTTCTTGTCAGCGTCAGACGCCGAGCGCCGCTCTCAAAGACCGCCACCCGCACAGCAGGGCACGCAAACAGCTCCTGTGACCCCAGCCCCTGCTCAGGACTCCTGGCGTAGCCGCACACGCGGCTTTATCCCCCCCCCCCCCCCTCTGCTTGCCTGTATGCGAGGCGAGATTACAGCTCTCATCCAGAAAGTGCTCGGGCGCTCTGACTTTCAGACACTCGTGAGCTCGCCAGCATATAGCAACGCCTTGTGTCATCTTCCAGGCGACTCAATGAAAAGGTCTTCCGTAAGTTGTTATTGTTGTTGTTGTTGTGGTCTTCAATCGGAGGCCTAGTTTCACCCAGCTCTCCACATTACTCCATCCTCTGATGCCCTCTTCGTCTCAGAGTAACTACAGCAACGCACGTCCACTTGAAACAGCTTACTGTACTCAACCGTTGGCCTACTTCTATAATTTTTATGCCCCACACTTCACACTTCATTTCCAAACTGACGATTCTTTAACGCCACAGTAATTGCCTCCACAAACGGAATTCTTCTTTTAGTCGTGCCTTAAATTTCCATTCTGCCCAGTTTGATTCATTGCCTTCTCAATAAGACAGGCGTTCAATAAGTAACGCAACACCTGGCCTATTTTGATTGCAAAAATGCGGAATTTGTTGTGTGACATTCTAGAATATTCCCACTCCAGCGGTTATTGTTTCATGACCCGCCAGGTTAGCCGAGAGCGCTAATGCGCTGCTTCCTAGACTCGGGTAGGCGTGCTGGCCCCGGATCGAATCCGCCCGGCGGATTACCGTCGTCGGTCGGTGTGCCGGCCAGCCTGGATGTGGTTTTCAGGTGGTTTTCCGCATCCCGCTAGGTGAATATCGGGCTTGTACCCACGTTCCGCCTCAGTTACACGACTTGCAGACATCTGAACACACTCGCACTATTCCATGAATTACACACGACGCAGACAGCAGGGGTACAGTAATTCCGTCCAGGGGGGTACAGGGTGACGGCAGGAAGGGCATCCGGCCATCCCTTTTCACTAACCTTACCAAATCTGTTCCTAACAATGCCGACCCTGCGTCAGTGCGGGAGATGGCACCAGTGAAAGAAAAAAAGGAAGAAAGAAAGCGGTTATAGTTTCATGAAGTTCCTATAGATGGCGGCGCTATACGCATCTTTCAAAAAGACAGCTGTAACGAAGGTGTGTTCCAAGCACAGAGCTGTAACTGAGTTTCTTTTTGCGGAAAACCAGAGCACTGCAGATGTTCATAGGCATTTGCAGTACGTCTACTGAGACCTGGTAGTGAACAAAAGCACGTTGAGTCATTGGGCGAGGCGTTTGTCAGCATCGCAACAAGGACACGCAAACTTGTCCGATGTCCCGCGTGCTGGCTGGCCACGCACACCCTCAAGAAACAGAAGAAACGAATTCAGCGCGTTCATATCTACAAAAAAGTTATCGAACTCCTACTTCTCTATGAAAACGCAAGGCTCCTCACTGGTCTGCGCACTCGAGAGGTTCAAATTGTTCAAATGGCTCTAAGCATGGGACTAAACATCTGAGGTCATCAGTCCCCTAGACTTAGAAGTACTTAAGCCTAACTAACCTAAGGACATCACACACATCCACCCCCGAAGCAGGATTTACCTGTGACCGTAGCAGCAGCGCGGTTCCGGACTGAAGCGCCGAGAACCGCACCCGTGAGGAGATCACAAAACTTCACTGAACTGCTCTTCCTCATTCGCCCTACGGCCCGGATATCGTTGCTTCCGATTTCCATCTCCTTCGCCCATTGAAGGATGCATTACTCTGGAAGCAGTGCGTGGGTACAGCAAGATGAAGGTCCCGACGTCGACCAGTAGAATGGTACCATGCTGACGCACAGGCTCTCCCAGTAAGGTGGAGTGAGGCTGACGCATTGAACGGAGACTGTGTTGAATAACAGAGTTTCATAACCAAAAGCGAGAGGCATAATATGGTGTACTGGAATTCTGAATAAAACCAACCTTCTTTCAGAAAAAACAATGTTCAAATGTGTGTGAAATCTTATGGGACTTAACTGCTAAGGTCATCAGTCCCTAAGCTTACACACTACTTAACCTAAATTATCCTAAGGACAAACACACACACCCATGCCCGAGGGAGGACTCGAACCCCCGCCGGGATCAGCCGCACAGTCCATGACTGGAGCGCCTAAGACCGCTCGGCTAGTCCCGCGCGGCCTTCTTTCAGAAAATATGAATTGCATTACTTGTTGAACGCTTCTCGTACCTATTTGATGTACCTATCTGACCTTCAGCATTCTCTCGTAGCAGCATACTTCAAAAGCTTCTAATCTCCTGGTGCCTGAACTGCTTATAGCCTACGTCTAATTTCCGTTCAAGGCTATCTTCAGAAACATACTTGCTAACATTTAAATTTACACTGTAATGTTAACTGAGTTCCATTTTCTGAAATGGTGTTTTTGCTTCCAGCAGTCTCAGCAGTCTGCATTTTGTCCCCCCCCCCCCCCCCCCCGTGCTTTGATTATCGTCACTTAGTTTGGTGCCTAAATAACAAAACCAATTTACTACTTTTTTTAGTGTGTCGTTTCCTAATCTGTTTCCGTTAGCGTAGCATGATTTAATCCGACCTCATTCTATTACCTATTTTTTATTTCTGTTGCTGTTGATCTTATAACCTCTTTTCTTCTTAATCATTTGCAGTGTGTAACAAAACTACAATGTCATAGGCAAACTTTAAATTTTTTCTTCTATCTGAAATAAGCCTATCTCAATCCCTTCTCAAATATTGCTTCCTCTTCATGCCCTTCTACTCAAAACTACAGTTTGGTTTCTGATCAAGTTCTAAATAGCCTTTCATTTCCTGTACATTATCCCTTCAGTCTTCAGAATTTCTATTTTACATTGTCAAAAGCTTTCTCGGATGCTCGTGAGCATGGATTTGTTTTGGTTCAGTTTATCCACTAAGATGTTTTATGGCTGACGTGTAATAGAAATTGTGCTCCGGTGTTCCGTCAGATTCGGTCGTTGGTTTTGTGTGTATTTTTGGAATCAACAGCAATTCCAACTCCAGATCACGAGTTATGAATGGCAACCGAGCCATTCTACATACGTGTTGACCAACTTATGCATTTTTTGCTAACAGTTTCAATGTTGACTTCATTTATTTGAATCTGAATAGTGTTATAATCTCCACATCTATCATTTATTTCTAATAACCAGCCTTGACATGCCATTCAGTACCGATCAGCCATAGTGTTATTCTCTGCCAATGGCTTCATTCAGATACTGTGTTGAGGACTATGGGGTCAGCAGAGGGGGACCAAATTCTAATAGTTTTCAATTAAAAATAGGGTCACTATGAGTCTGCATTATATGCATGTTTGGTCATATACATGTACGTACGAAATGGAGCTCACTATTGCATGAAAAGCGTGAGAACGTTTTGCCATATAGTTAACATGTGAAACTTTCTTATCTATTGATATACAGGGTGTTACAAAAAGGTACGGCCAAACTTTTAGGAAACGTTCCTCACACACAAATAAAGAAAAGATGTTATGTGGACATGTGTCCGGAAACGCTAAATTTCCATGTTAGAGCTCATTTTAGTTTCGTCAGTATGTACTGTACTTCCTCGATTCACCGCCAGTTGGTCCAATTGAAGGAAGGTAATGTTGACTTCGGTGCTTGTGTTGACATGCGACTCATTGCTCTAAAAGCACTTCAGTACGTAGCATCAACAGGTTAGTGTTCATCACGAACGTGGTTTTGCAGTCAGTGCAATGTTTACAAATGCGGAGTTGGCAGATTCCCATTTGGTGTATGGATTAGCACGGGGCAATAGCCGTGGCGCGGTACGTTTGCATCGAGACAGATTTCCAGAACGAAGGTGTCCCGTCAGGAAGACGTTCGAAGCAATTGATCGGCGTCTTATGGAGCACGGAGCATTCCAGCCTGTGACTCGCGACTGGGGAAGACCTAGAACGACGAGGACACCTGAAATGGACGAGGCAACTCTTCGTGCAGTTGACGATAACCCTAATGTCAGCGTCAGAGAAGTTGCTGCTGTACAAGGTAACGTTGACCACGTCACTGTATGGAGAGTGCTACAGGAGAACCAGTTGTTTCCGTACCATGTACAGCGTGTGCAGGCACTATCAGCAGCTGATTGGCCTCCACGGGTACACTTCTACGAATGGTTCATCCAACAATGTGTCAATCCTCATTTCAGTGCAAATGTTCTCTTTACGGATGAGGCTTCTTTCCAACGTGATCAAATTGTAAATTTTCACAGTCAACATGTGTGGGCTGATGAGAATCCGCACGCAATTGTGCAATCACGTCATCAACACAGATTTTCTGTGAACGTTTGGGCAGGCATTGTTGGTGATGTCTTGATTGGGCCCCATGTTCTTCCACCTACGCTCAATGGAGCACGTTATCATGATTTCATACGGGATACTCTACCTGTGCTGCTAGAACATGTGCCTTTACAAGTACGACACAACATGCGGTTTATGCACGATGGAGCTCCTGCACATTTCAGTCGAAGTGTTCGTACGCTTCTCAACAACAGATTCTGTGACCCACGGATTGGTAGAGGCGGACCAATTCCATGGCCTCCACGCTCTCCTGACCTCATCCCTCTTGACTTTCGTTTATGGAGGCATTTGAAAGCTCTTGTCTACGCAACCCCGGTACCAAATGTAGAGACTCTTCGTGGTCGTATTGTGGACGGCTGTGATACAATACGCCATTCTCCAGGGCTGCATCAGCGCATCAGAGATTCCATGCGACGGAGGGTGGATGCATGTATCCTCGCTAACGGAGGACATTTTGAATATTTCCTGTAACAAAGTGTTTGAAGTCACGCTGGTACATTCTGTTGCTGTGTGTTTTCATTCCATGATTAATGTGATTTGAAGAGAAGTAATAAAATGAGCTCTAACATGGAAAGTAAGCGTTTCCGGACACATGTCCACATAATATATTTTCTTTCTTTGTGTGTGAGGAATGTTTTCTGAAAGTTTGGCCGTACCTTTTTGTAACATCCTGTATATGGGTGTCTACAATTTGTTTCAGCGAAATACTGTAATTATTGGTCATTGATTGCTCGTGAACTGAGAATTAAACACGCGTTTGTAACAACAGAAGTGAAGAAATTACACACTTACTAATATACGGAGCATGAGCGTCCCATAAGCTGTCGGCCTCACTAGACCTCAACAGTTTGTTTAATAGCAGACTGTTTCATGATTCTGTCAAAACTAAGCGGAAAGGATGGAAGGAAACAGAACAGAATTCTCCCCCCCCCCCCCCCCCCCGTCCACCATCCATTTACAGTTACCCATAGTCATACTGTGCAGACTTATATTGACAGAAGTAGCGCTGAGTCACTACGTTCATGTGCAACACATCTTCCTAGAGACGGAAACCGAATTTCGGTAACCGTATTTCACTATCATGTGTACAGGTTAAAGTCTGAGGTGGATTTGCTAGCCCATTTAAATATGGCGTCTGAAAAAGCGTTGTCACAGTTTCTGACTTAATCAGCACAGTCGCTATTTCTCTTCAGTCAGAGGTGTAAACAACTTCAATCTAATATTTCAAGCTATCCTTCACTGTAGAAAAGGGCTCTCCGTCCATATTAGCCATTTTTTAAGAAAAACAAGGCAAAACCAAACAGCCTAAGCACGTTTCAAAACTCGGGCGTCTACATGGGAACGAAAACCGATTGCGCCGTTGAAAAACCGGATCCTAGAAAAGGATTCCCAGAATAGATTTTGAAGTATTTACATGACCATCCAGAAGCGACATTGGGGAATCGGTAACGAAATCCGGTTTTGGGAGCGCCAAGTAAACGGGATGAATGAAATACTGCTAATGGTGAGTGCATACATTGATTTTGTATTGTGAACACTGCGACGTTGTGAAAGTTGTGGGAATTTCCTACTGTCACAATAATGTTAAACATGTTCCATGTACTTCAAAGAATTTCGCACGAATAATTTTCAGATGATGTACACACATCAAAAAGTATCGCGTCACCTCGGTTCACAGAGTTCCGGAACCCGTACAGAAAATTGGAATAGAGATCAACATAAACATCATTTCCAACCTTTTTATTGCTCATGAAAACCACACTTGCATGTTGTACCACCATACAGTTAATCAAGGCACTGTCGGTTCAGACTGCCCCACTCCTCAACGGCGATTCGGCGTAGATACCTCAGAGTGGTTGGTGGGTCACGTTGTCAATAAACAGCCTTTTTCAATCCACCCCAGGCTTGTTGGATAGGATTCATACCTGGAGAATATGCTGGCCACTCTAGTCGAGCGATGTCGTTATCCTGAAGGAAGTGGTGGTGGTGGTGGTGGTTAGTGTTTAACGTCCCGTCGACAACGAGGTCATTAGAGACGGAGCGCAAGCTCGGGTTAGGGAAGGATTGGGAAGGAAATCGGTCGTGCCCTTTCAAAGGAACCATCCCGGCATTTGCCTGAAACGATTTAGGGAAATCACGGAAAACCTAAATCAGGATGGCCGGAGACGGGATTGAACCGTCGTCCTCCCGAATGCGAGTCCAGTGTGCTAACCACTGCGCCACCTCGCTCGGTCCTGAAGGAAGTAATTTACAAGATGTGCACGATGGAGGCGCGAATTGTCGTCCTTGAAGACGAATGCCTCGCCAATAAACTCCCGGCATGGTTGCACTATCGGTCGGAGGATGGCATTCAAGTATCGTACAGCCGTTAGGGCGCCTTCCATGACCATCAGCGGCGTACGTCGGCCCCACATAATGCCACCACAAAACAGCAGGGGACCTACCTTGCTGCACTCACTGGACAGTGTGTCTAAGGCTGAACATTCTGGTATGATTTTTTTTCTAGTAATTTAATTGAAAGCTTTGTTGCTTTGGTAAAAATAAAATTGGTTCTTTTTGTCGTGACAGAATAAATTACTATTAATCACACCAGATTTGTCGGAGAACAGCAGCAACAGGTTTAATTGACCCAGCTTTAAGAAATTCTATTACCTTTTAGCGGAAAATTCGTGCGGTACTCTCCGACGTTAGAAAAGTCGTGGTGTTCCGTTCGGAGCAGGAGGCGGCTGTCTTTTCTCCTTCGCGATATCGAAAATTACTAAAAAAAAAATGAACAGAAATTTTTTTTCGGAGGAAGATCGCGCGGAGAAAACAGACGGAAGTTACATGAAAGAAACCTAAGGGACCAACTAATTGGATTTGTACGAACATATAAACGGAACTGAAAGAACTTGGAATAAATACTATAACGATGTCGTCACGACAGCCTCCTGTTCCGACAGAACACACGCTGGATCATAAGCTGCATAAATCTTTTAAACAGAAAAGATTATCACAAGTATAATTAATGAAAATAAAGTTGAGAGATTTTCTTTGAAATTAAATAAACTTCAAGGCTTCAAGTATTATATTATGAAACGGAAACTTACATTAACATGGCCACCCATTGTGGCGATGGAGCGAATTTTCACGATACACATTCTCGCTTGTTTGTGGCTACATATATTTTTAATCACTTAAACTCTTAAATTTACAATACAATGATTATATCAGTATGGAGCACAATACTTTTGCGTCCGACTCGCAACACATTCACAGAAGAACAGCTAGAGAGCGGCGCGGCTCCCTGAAGAAGTAAAAATTGGCAATTGTTATTTTGAAACATAGGTGCCTCGGTTTTTTTTTTACTGATCGATGGCAGCGTATAACAGTTTATAGCTATCGTGATATTCTGCGCTTTTCAGGAGTGCGGCAAAGATATCTGGTTACAACATTCATTGGTATATGTTAGAAGTTCGCACATACTGACGCAAATACAGAAAAAAAAACTTTTACATATTAAAAATCGCAGTGATAAAGGCTGTAATGTCACAATGCCTCCCATGTGAGGCATGATGATTCCGGAAGGATCATCAGGACTCACATGTAGTTTCAAGACATTACTGTGTTTTATCATCTGTTTACTTTAGTTCCAACATAAAATTGGAATGAGTTTGTCATCTAGTTATTTTATGCTTCCAGTACAGTTATGAAAACAAATGTCTTTCAGTGTCTTTTGTGCACTTTGGCACTTCTCTCAGTTCATTGTAAGGTGTCCTTGCACTGTCATCTTAATTGCTGTTACTGTGAAACAAAATATGACAAAAAACAATCTTAAGTCTAACACACACAAAGATAAATGAATAATACTCTATATAGGAAACAAAACATGTCAGTAGACAAACATACACAGATACATTGAAATAATTATTTAAACAGTCCTCTAAAATTGTCTGTGACCTGTTTGGTCTCGGAATGTTTTTTTTTATCCGTTTCATTAGATTCTTTTAGAATGTCGTTGTTAATCAGGACGTTTCACTTGACACTACACTGTACACTTTTATTTGTCACACGCTCACTTAACCGGAGTCTGCAACGTCTATTCTCGTTCGGTGAGCGGCGTCGTCCGAGAGGTCACGACCCTGGGTGGCGTCTTTTTTGTGTTCGCTCGTGCTGCCTCTCTAGTGTCTCGCATCAAGCGTCATGTCGTTTACATGCAAATAAACAGAAAGAAACCTGTGTTAGGTTCGTGCTATAATGTAGACTTACAGGTAAAGGTTTTATAGGATTCTGGACAGGATTGATAACCTTCCCCTCCAGTTAACGTTTCAGTGCTCAGTAATGCCTTGTCTTTATTTAACTATCTATCGCAAAATATCCGACGTGACTGATTAAATGGAAATTAATTTGAAGCTAAGACTTCTCTTTTTACAGAATAAATAAAGTTCATAATTAAGTTTCACTGTGATAGCTTTAGCAATGTCTCTTGCGTAGTTGTGAGACGGAAAACATTCTAAGGTCAATGACACGCCTCCACAGCGCGCGCGGCGGTTGTGTTTCAAATGTTAATTGTTGAGTTCAACTGCAAGCAGCTCCGAGCTGTTGCCGGTTACTAGTCCAGTGCAACACGCGCTCGTGTATGCTCGTATGAAGTTTAACGTGTGTCACTCGCGCTCTGCTAAAATGAGAACACGCGGAAAACACACGTCTAGTGTCCTTTCTCCATCGTCGATCGGCGAATCGAAAACTTGGGTAGAAAATACCACCGTCTGTTTCGAGGATTTCACACGACAGTCCCTGCGACCTGCCATGCTGCTTACACACAGGTCAGTGAAGCCAACGTTTTACATACAGTTTGCAAAATAATTTTGCTGTGATCGCTGTCACTACCCGCACTTGCGTGTACACATGTCACTGCACGCGTATTTTGTACACTTTATCACTCGCATTTTGTTTAGAACGTCTTAGAGTGTCTGCAAATTCACATCTCCCATCTCACATTGGGATTTCACAGTTCAAGTTACTCACAGGTAAATACATTACAAGATTAAACAATGTCCATAAATTACATACATACATACATACATACATTTCTTAAGTTTGCTTACAGTCACAAAATTCTGTTAACCTTTTCAGTCACGCCACGCCGGATTAGCGTATTGAATACCACTACTTGTGTATCAAGGCACGATTATTTCGGTTATTCTCTCTCCCTTTTACAAAGGTAAAAAAATTTTTTTTAAACAAATCTTTTAAGCAGCTTGTTATTTCGTTTCTCTTCAAAATTTAGTGTCACTGTTTATGTAGAGCACAGATTGAACAAATTCTGTCTCTACTGGTCGACCATACTCATGCATTTCTCTCCGGAAGAGTCATGCTTCATAAAGTTACTGACTGCAAGTACTACTCGCGGAATGTATTATAATCTCTCAACATTGCTACTCGCGATACGCGATAAGAACAAAACTTTCGCTACCGGATCTCTCCCACAAATTTCGTTTCCACTTCAACCGTCTAAAGAGCACTCAGATGAGCCTGTCAAATTCTAATCCTCACTTTTTTTTAATGGGATAGGATGGGGAGGTGGAAGAGGAGAGGATCAAATATGAACATAAATATACTATACACATATACAAATTCTAGCACAACTACACTAGGATATTTTTTTTTTTTTTTTTTGTGACCTTAGATGCATGACATGCGTCACGTGTGCCTTCAAGTGGCTATTCTTTAATCTAATATCAGATCTTAGTTTTATTATTATAATGTGAGTCATATCTGGTGACAGCTTTCTAGTTTATCACGCTTCCTTCTGGGCGCTTGTCGGGCTTGGCTGTGAAATAACTAATTACTTTAGTGCACCTTACATGTTTAAAGAAGAAACGTTTACCATCAGGAATACTTCAGGCTTGTCAGTACGACGTATATGTTTCGATGTAGTGGCACTCTCGACTACATGACCTAACAGCTGTTGTAAAACACAATAAAGGAAATGCTTTGTTGCTTAGCTATTAAATCTTTATGAGGCTTACTGTTCGTAGATGATACTTTGAATCTGAGATTGAATCTCCTGAAAACTATTAAATACTGCTTTTGACAGTTCAAACACTTGGCTACACAAATCTGTTTAATTCTAAAGATCGCGCTAACAAAAGGTATAGTTCATGGCGGTGTTACAATAACGCACAATTTACACGCAATAGGCTGTACTCTGTACACTTAAAGACTAACATTCCATCTTGAGGGCTGAAACAGAAATTGCTTAACCTAATATTTCAAATACATATATTTTCATTGGAGTTGGAAGGTGGCAATCTGCTACTTCCTTCCGTATCTCCATTCACCAATAACGGCATTCCTCAATGCCAACAGCCAATTTGGACTGCTTACACCTATGACTAACTTAAAACTAACTGAGAATCTGTCCTCTCAAATGGAATGTGCTTTCTTTTTCGTACGCCATAATAAATCAAATCTTCAATTACCTCCATAGTTTTTTTTTCGCCAAAGTGTGAGTACTCGTATTGGTGTGTTTGAATACCGAGGCGTTTCACAGGTTAAACCTTAGGCTAATGTTCCTTTGCTCGTTACTTTGCCTCGTTATACTTCTTGAGATCCTGGTGGTGATACAATCCTTTAATTCTGCCAGATGCTGGATCCGCTATTAGATAACATCCTGTATGTGGTTTTCTAATTACTACAAATGGTCCGTCGTACAATAGCCTCCATTTCCGATTTCTTTTCAACAACTTCGATGGTTTAAAATGTGTCCGTAAAAGCACCTTTAGTTTTCCGCTTTCTTGTGATGCGACTGATTTCATTCTTCTGTCACATCACTTGACGATTCTCGCTGGTTTTTTACCCATTGTGTGTGTTGATTTGTATCAAACCCTTGTTGGTAATGCACTTGATTACCAGGCTGAAAACTCGGTACATTACTTGCCTGCGTAAAATATACCGGTGGATTGTATTGTTTTCTTGGTTTATTGTTATTGTATCTAAAGTCCCGTTGTGGTGGCGTGTACTGTTGTTGTTCCATGAATGGTTGTTGCTGAGGCGTGTATTGCTGTTGTTGCTGGTGTTGTGGCTGCCCATAGGGTTGTGGTGGAGGTAGCTGACCTCCGCAATTTTGATTGTTGCAACGTTTACCCTTGTATTTGTTCCCATTCTCGTAGAAGTTACTACCGTTATTGTTTGATTGGTATGGGGCATTCCCGTAATACTGTTGTTGCATGTTGTATATTGGATTGTACCGTTGGTTGCCGTAATGCTTGTTTTTGGGTTTACCATTACGGTAACCATTGTTTCGGCCTCTATTGCGGTTATTGTACTGTTTGTTTCCGTATTGTGTTTCGTGTGAACCATTTCCATTACTACCGTTTCCATTCGAATACGTGCCTGCGTTGTTGTTCTTACGGTTAGCATTCGCACGCGCGTCTTCGTGTATAAGATCGAGCGAATCAAGGACGGATAAAAATGCGTCCTGATCTTCCTCTGACACGTTCACTAATTTTTCGCGTATGGAAATGGGTAGTTTTGACTTAAGGATCATAATAACATCTTTTGTTGTTATGGGAGTGTCCCAATATTGTATCTTTCTCAAGTACTTTTCAAAGTACCGGCGAAGTCCGCCACTGTTCGAATAGAAAGGTTCGGCGTTATAGACCTCTTTGCGTAGGCGTTGCTGAACACCTGCGCTCCAAAATTTGCTTAAAAAGTTCTTCTCAAACTCGCTAAATGTTTTGCACTTATCAACCATCTCGGTTCCCCATATAGCACTGTCTCCTTGTATGTATCCGGTAATGAATTGTATTCTCTGTTTGTCATTCCAGGCAGCTGGAAAGACTCCTGAAAAGTTCTTTAGGAAAACGACTGGATGAATATTTCGCTTTTCCGGTTGGAATGGTTGAAAAACTCTGTGTTTCAATACACTCTCCTCTTTCATGAGGGTTGTGAGTGTCAATTGTTCAGTGTTGTTGTTGTTGTGTGAATCGTTAAATTCATTTTTCAGTCGCGGAATGTACTGTGGTGTGTTGTGTTGTTGTGTTGTCTGGTATTGATGTTCATCTGGCTCAGAAGGTAGTGAGTGTTTCCCGTCGCTCTGGTTATCATACTGTAGTGTTTGAATTTGCTGTTTCAGGTCGGATATCTCATCTGTTACTTGCTTCCGCCATTCCGGCAAATCCCGGGTAAACACTCGTCTAATTTGGCCTAGTTCAGTACAAACAGTGTCTCCTGAACTGCCGGGTGCAGATAATATGTCTAAGGTTGCGGATTTAACAACATCTTTCAAGTCACGTGTAACCTTCTCCTCAACTAGCTTCTCTTGTACATCAATCCATTCTTTGTAATGTTCGGTAAGTGCTTTAGTGTGCGAAGCAACACTACTGTTAACTCTTTCGTCAATAGTTCGGTCCGAAATGTCATTCGCCATTGCACTTACTTTTGATTCTACAGTGGCTACCGCTGTCGCTAACTCGTCTACCTGTCGTGCAACTGTTTTATACGCAAGTTTTACCGAATCGGTTTCTTTGCGACACGCTTCGATTTGAGTTGTGAGATTCTGACCAATGTTATCAATTTTGTTATTCAGAGTGCTTATCTGGGTTTTCAAAGTGGTTACTTGCTCCGTGACGTCACCCTTAACCGAATCTATCTGTGCCGTGACGTCACCCTTAACCGAATCTATCTGTGCCGTGACGTCACCCTTATCCGAATCTATCTGTGCTGTGAGAGAGCCTACTTGCGTAGTGAGGGTACCTACTTTCGCATCAATGATGGTATTTACGTCATTCCTAACTGAGTCAATCTGTGTTGTCATATCCGTTTTCAGCTCTGATAAAAACTTGTCTCTGTCTTTCTCACGTCGTTCGCGATCACGTTCGCGCTGTTCCCTCTCCTGTCTGTCTAGTATCAATTCCTGTAACATTTTGACAATGTCAACTGATACCGTTATCGGGGAGGTGGGTGTTTCCTGCTGAGTGTCGTCCACGTTAGCTACCTCTTGTCTGTCGTCTGTCCTGGCCGTCGTTCCGCGTGAGCGGAGTCGGTAATGTTTGTTAACAGTGCCGTCGCTTTCGTCTGCAGAGTTCGCGCTCGATTGTCCGTCCGCCATAATGAAATTCAACTATTGCCAACTTAAAATGGGTACTGCCAACTGAAATTCTGATTGTCAATTATTCTTGCCGCGCAAGTTAAAGTCGCGGCGCGTTCGTCAAATGTCTAATGTTACGTGGGTAATAACTGACACACGTCTGTAGCAAAAAGACAAGATGGAGTCAACGCCGTTGAAACAATTGATTGCCAACGCTGTTACACAGAAAAGACTGAAATGGCATCCATCTTGAACTTACACGAGAATACTAACTACAGTATAAAACAAATAGGCCAAGCAAAAGATTACAGAAAATGTTCAAATATTTACATAGAAAAAAAATGGTTTTTTACGTTAAGCTACAGAAAGGATAGAGTGAGGTCGAATTTGAAGGTCAATGAGCTACTCTTTAGACACAACTATGGCGAACGAAAATTTGGTACTCACTCGGCGTTGTCTTCCAAACTGCAAATCTGCGTCTTATTAAATCCCAAGATATTTGTGTACATACCGCGTCCTTCAAGATTGCGTATATTTATTTCTCATCCGTAATTTTATGCAGCATTGGGTTCCAAAGAGCGATACATGAAATAAGACAATCATATATTAGTACCGTGACACTTTCAATATTTTAGTCAAGTCCCTGTTCGGGCGCCAGATCTGGTATGATTTTTTTTTTCTAGTAATTTAATTGAAAGCTTTGTTGCTTTGGTAAAAATAAAATTGGTTCTTTTTGTCGTGACAGAATAAATTACTATTAATCACACCAGATTTGTCGGAGAACAGCAGCAACATGTTTAATTGACCCAGCTTTAAGAAATTCTATTACCTTTTAGCGGAAAATTCGTGCGGTACTCTCCGACGTTAGAAAAGTCGTGGTGTTCCGTTCGGAGCAGGAGGCGGCTGTCTTTTCTCCTTCGCAATATCGAAAATTACTAAAAAAAAAATGAACAGAAATTTTTTTTCGGAGGAAGATCGCGCGGAGAAAACAGACGGAAGTTACATGAAAGAAACCTAAGGGACCAACTAATTGGATTTGTACGAACATATAAACGGAACTGAAAGAACTTGGAATAAATACTATAACGATGTCGTCACGACAGCCTCCTGTTCCGACAGAACACACGCTGGATCATAAGCTGCATAAATCTTTTAAACAGAAAAGATTATCACAAGTATAATTAATGAAAATAAAGTTGAGAGATTTTCTTTGAAATTAAATAAACTTCAAGGCTTCAAGTATTATATTATGAAACGGAAACTTACATTAACATGGCCACCCATTGTGGCGATGGAGCGAATTTTCACGATACACATTCTCGCTTGTTTGTGGCTACATATATTTTTAATCACTTAAAATCTTAAATTTACAATACAATGATTATATCAGTATGGAGCACAATACTTTTGCGTCCGACTCGCAACACATTCACAGAAGAACAGCTAGAGAGCGGCGCGGCTCCCTGAAGAAGTAAAAATTGGCAATTGTTATTTTGAAACATAGGTGCCTCGGTTTTTTTTTTACTGATCGATGGCAGCGTATAACAGTTTATAGCTATCGTGATATTCTGCTCTTTTCAGGAGTGCGGCAAAGATATCTGGTTACAACATTCATTGGTATATGTTAGAAGTTCGCACATACTGACGCAAATACAGAAAAAAAAACTTTTACATATTAAAAATCGCAGTGATAAAGGCTGTAATGTCACAACATCCTGACGGGATTGTCTCCTAACACGTCCCCGATGATTGTCTGGTTGAAGGCATATGCGACGATCATCGGTGAAGATAACGTGATTCCAATCCTGAGCGGTCCATTCCGCATACTGTTGGACCATCTGTACCGCGCTTCATGGTATCGTGGTTGCAAAGGTGGACCTCGCCATGGACATCGAGAGTGAAGCTGGGCATCATGCAGCCTATTGTGCACAGTTTGAGTCGCAACAAGCCGTCCTGTGGCTGCACGAAAAGCGTTATTCAACATGGTGGCGTTACTGTCAGGGTTCCTCCGAGCCATAATCCGTAGGTGTAGCGGTCATCCACTGCAGTAGTAAGTAGCCCTTGGGCGGCCTGAGCGAGGCATATCAGCGACAGTTCCTGTCTCTCTGTATCTCCTCCATGTCCAAACAACATCTCATTGGTTCACTCCGAGACGACTGGACACTTTACTTGTCGAGAACCCTTCCTAGCACAAAGTAGCAGTGCGGACGCGAAGGAATCGCGGTATTGACCGTCTAGGCATGGTTGAACTACATACAATACGAGCCGTGTACCTCATTCCTGGTGGAATGACTGGAGGTGATCGGCTTTCGGACCCCCTCTGTCTAATAGGCGCTGCTCATGCCTGGTTGTTTACATCTTTGGGCGGGTTAAGTGACATCCCTGAACAGTCAAAGGAATTGTGTCTGTGATCGTACCTCATTTTCCTCATCACGCTCCACAGTTATTCTCTGTTAGCTTTTTCAAAATAAACAAGTTCTAAGAGGTCTCTCGATTAAATTCTGCATATTTCTCAGTGATCTGTTGCATCATAAATAATGGATTTGTTGTCGGTCTTATTCCACCGAAACTCACTTGTTCTTCACTTGATAAACACTCTGATATTACTTTTCATCTGCAGTTCAGGATCATAGCTTAAGCCTTGTGAGTTGCGCCCAGTAAACTCAGTCCTCCATAATTCTGACGGTTACTTCTGTTCTTTTTCAAACGGCGATGAAACTTTAACTTGTTAGCATGATTTTGGTATATTTTCTTATTAATTACTGAAGTTCTGTTCATGTGGGGAACCTTAAGAGTAAGTTTGACATCAAGATATATATATATATATATATATATATATATATATATATATATATATATATATATATATATACTCCTGGAAATGGAAAAAAGAACACATTGACACCGGTGTGTCAGACCCACCATACTTGCTCCGGACACTGCGAGAGGGCTGTACAAGCAATGATCACACGCACGGCACAGCGGACACACCAGGAACCGCGGTGTTGGCCGTCGAATGGCGCTAGCTGCGCAGCATTTGTGCACCGCCGCCGTCAGTGTCAGCCAGTTTGCCGTGGCATACGGAGCTCCATCGCAGTCTTTAACACTGGTGGCATGCCGCGACAGCGTGGACGTGAACCGTATGTGCAGTTGACGGACTTTGAGCGAGGGCGTATAGTGGGCATGCGGGAGGCCGGATGGACGTACCGCCGAATTGCTCAACACGTGGGGCGTGAGGTCTCCACAGTACATCGATGTTGTCGCCAGTGGTCGGCGGAAGGTGCACGTGCCCGTCGACCTGGGACCGGACCGCAGCGACGCACGGATGCACGCCAAGACCGTAGGATCCTACGCAGTGCCGTAGGGGACCGCACCGCCACTTTCCAGCAAATTAGGGACACTGTTGCTCCTGGGGTATCGGCGAGGACCATTCGCAACCGTCTCCATGAAGCTGGGCTACGGTCCCGCACACCGTTAGGCCGTCTTCCGCTCACGCCCCAACATCGTGCAGCCCGCCTCCAGTGGTGTCGCGACAGGCGTGAATGGAGGGACGAATGGAGACGTGCCGTCTTCAGCGATGAGAGTCGCTTCTGCCTTGGTGCCAATGATGGTCGTATGCGTGTTTGGCGCCGTGCAGGTGAGCGCCACAATCAGGACTGCATACGACCGAGGCACACAGGGCCAACACCCGGCATCATGGTGTGGGGAGCGATCTCCTACACTGGCCGTACACCACTGGTGATCGTCGAGGGGACACTGAATAGTGCACGGCACATCCAAACCGTCATCGAACCCATCGTTCTACCATTCCTAGACCGGCAAGGGAACTTGCTGTTCCAACAGGACAATGCACGTCCGCATGTATCCCGTGCCAACGTGCTCTAGAAGGTGTAAGTCAACTACCCTGGCCAGCAAGATCTCCGGATCTGTCCCCCATTGAGCATGTTTGGGACTGGATGAAGCGTCGTCTCACGCGGTCTGCACATCCAGCACGAACGCTGGTCTAACTGAGGCGCCAGGTGGAAATGGCATGGCAAGCCGTTCCACAGGACTACATCCAGCATCTCTACGATCGTCTCCATGGGAGAAAAGCAGCCTGCATTGCTGCGAAAGGTGGATATACACTGTACTAGTGCCGACATTGTGCATGCTCTGTTGCCTGTGTCTATGTGCCTGTGGTTCTGTCGGTGTGATCATGTGATGTATCTGACCCCAGGAATGTGTCAATAAAGTTTCCCCTTCCTGGGACAATGAATTCACGGTGTTCTTATTTCAATTTCCAGGAGTATATATATATATATATATATATATATATATATATATATATATATATATATATCACATGAACAGAACTTCAGTAATAATAAAATATACCAAAATCATGCTAACAAGTTAAAGTTTCATCGCCGTTTGAAAAAGAACATAGAAGTAACCGTCAGAATTATAGAGGACTGAGTTTACTGGGCGCAACACACAAGGCTTAAGCTGTGATCCTGAACTGCAGATGAAAAGTAATATCAGAGTGTTTATCAAGTGAAGAACAAGTGAGTTTCGGTAGAATAAGACCGACAACAAATCCATTATTTATGATGCAACAGATCACTGAGAAATATGCAGAATTTAATCGAGAGACCTCTTAGAACTTGTTTATTTTGAAAAAGCTAACAGAGAATAACTGTGGAGCGTGATGAGGAAAAGAAGGTACGATCACAGAAACAATTCCTGAGGGAGGGGATGGGACAAGGGTCAGGCTAGGAGACAGCAAGAAGATGTGATCTCACCAGCTGAGACATAGTCGCGATTGTGAACAGTGATCCAATACTATCAAATGTTTTTCATTCTAGTCTTTGAGCACAATATCACTTCCTTTGACGATGATCGGTTTCAGTCAGCAATGACCATCTTCAGATCTGTTCTATACCATGTCTTAATGTGATAAGGCCGTAATGGCATCGTCAACACATCTAAATATACTCAGCACAGCATCGTCACATAGATCTAAACCTTATTTTATGGCTCAAATGGCTCTGAGCACTATGGGACTTAACAACTAAGGTCATCAGTCCCCTAGAACCTAGAACTACTGAAACCTAACTAACCTAAGGCCATCAGACACATTCATACCCGAGGCAGGATTCTAACCTGCGACCGTGGCGGTCGCGCGGTTCCAGACTGAAGCGCCTAGAACCGCTAGGCCACACCGGCCGGCAAACCTTATTTTAGATCTATGTGACGACGCTGTGCTGAGTATATTTATATGTTTTGACGATGCCATTGCGGCCTTATCACATTAGGACATGGTGTAGAATAGATCTGAAGATGGTTATTAATGACTGAAATCTCCGCCCCCGGCAGCTAAGTGGTCAGCGCGACAAAATGTCTGTCCTAAGGGCCCGAGTTCGATTCCCGGCTGGGTCGGAGATTTTCTCCGCTCAGGGACTGAGTGTTGTGTTGTCTTAATCATCATCATTTCATCCCCATCGACACGCAAGTCGCCGAAGTCTCGTCAAATCGAAAGATTTGCACCCGGCGAACGGTTTACCCGACGGGAGACCCTAGTCACACGACATTATTATTACTAACTGAAATCGGTCATCGTCAAAGGAAGTGATACTGTGATCAAAGACTGGAATAAAACACATAAGATGCGATCTACCTCCCACTGCCCCTAGAATCGATTTCTGGATCAGCAAATTCCTGACGGTCGGGAGAGTAAGCTAGCTGGCAGATTCGCTTTTTAGCAGGTCCTGTCACAACAGAAAAGGGAACGCCGGTACATTGCGACCACAGCGAGCCCTATTTTTTAACTCGCCTGAGCATGGCTGGGAATGGCGACCCGCTTCCCGGTGGCGAGGTTACGCGAGGCAGCTGCAGAGTGCGGGTGCGCCGGCTCGGCGGCGATTAACCCCCACCCTGGACGTAGCGGCGCGGCGCGGCTTGTTGCAGCCGGGGCGACTGGGGCCAGCGCTGGCGCCGTTTCTGCCAATTTGTCGCGTTTGCAGGCCGAGCGCGCCCCACCACCGCCACCGTCGCCGCCCACCGCCCCCGGTCGCCGGCCCGGCAGCGGCGCGCTCGATATATCGACACCTGCTGCGTCGGCCGTGTTTTGTTTGCCGCTGCCCATGGAAATGACTTCCAGAAACAATGTCAAGAGCCAGTCGACGGCGGCTGCGGCGGCAGACTTGCCTCATTGTGCGTAAAGGACCTACTTTCGACCCGGAATAGGCTATCGGCAAATGTCCTCTGTACTTCGTTGCAAAGAAACTGAAGGCTACAGACCCAAGTCATGACCCGTCTCATAGCAGTATGTGAACTGTAGCCTCCTTTTCTGAATAATATCGGCAAAAGAAATGTGTTCAAATGTGCGTGAAATCTTATGGGACTTAACTGCTAAGGTCATCAGTCCCTAATCTTACACACTACTTAACCTAAATTTTCCTAAGGACAACCACACACACCCATGCCCGAGGGAGGACTCGAACCTCCTCCGGGATCAGCCGCACAGTCCATAACTGCAGCGCTTAAGACCGCTCGGCTAATCCCACGCGGCTCGGCAAAAGATATACAGATGCAGCTCAGTAGAGGTCTGTGCGATATATCTGGTGGCAGGTCCAAGGGAGCGGAGGCGTTTGTAGATTCAGCACCACCACCAAAAAAAGCTGAGTAATCTCGTTCATAAAGTTACACTACTGGCCATTGAAATTGCTACACAACGAATATGACGTGTTACGGACGAGAAATTTAACCGACAGGAAGAAGATGCTGTGATTTTCAAACGATTAGCTTTTCAGAGCATTCACACAAGGTTGGCGGTGGTGGCGGCGCCTACAACGTGCTGACATGAGGAAAGTTTCCAAGCGATTTCTCATACAAAAACAGCAGTTGACCGCGCGTTGACTGGCGAAACGTTGTTGTGATGCCTCGTGTAAGGAGGAGAAATGCGTACCATCACGTTTCCGACTTTGATAAAGATCGGATTGTAGCCTATGGTGATTGCGGTTTATCGTATAGCGACCTTGCTGCTCGCGTTGGTCGAGATCCAATGACTGTTAGCAGAATATGGAATCGGTGGGTTCAGGAGGGTAATACGGAACGCCGTGCTGGATATCAACGGCTTCCTATCACTAGTACTCGAGATGACAGGCATCTTATCCGCATGGCTGTAACGGATCGTGCAGGCACGTCTCGATCCATGAGTCTACAGATGGGGACGTTTGCAAGACAATAACCATCTGCACGAACAGTTCGACGACGTCTGCAGGGGCATGGACCATCAGCTCCGAGACCATGGCTGCGGTTACCCTTGACGCAGCACCACAGACAGGAGCGCCTGCGAGGTGTACTCAACGACGAACCTGGGTGCACGAATGACAAAACGTCATTATTTCGGATGAATCCACGTTCTGTTTACAGCAACATGATGTCGCATCCGTGTTTGGCGACATCGTGGTGAACGCAGATTGGAAGCGTGTATTCGTCATCGCCATACTGGCGTATCACCCGGCGTGATGGTATAGGGTGCCATTGGTTACACGCCTCGGTCACCTCTTGTTCGCATTGACGGCACTTTCAACAGTGGACGTTACCTTTCAGATGTGATACGACCCGTGGCTCTACCCTTCATTCGATTGCTGAGAAACCCTACATTTCAGCAGGATAATGCACGACCGCATGTTGCAGGTCCTGTACGGGTCTTTCTGGATACAGTAAATGTTCGACTGCTGCCCTGGCCAGCACATTCTCCAGGTCTCTCACCAATTGAAAACGTCTGGTCAGTGATGTCCGATCAACTGGTTCGTCACAATACGCCCGTCACTACCCTTGATGAACTGTGGTATCGTGTTGAAGCTGCATGGGCAGCTGTACCTGTACACGCCATCCATGCTCTGTTTGACTAAATGTCCAGGCGTATGAAGGCCGTTATTACGACCAGAGGTGGTTTTTCTGCGTATTGATTTCTCAAGATCTATGCACCCAAATTGCGTGAAAATGTAATCACATTTCAGTTCTAGTATAATATATTTGACCAATGAATAGCTGGTTATCATCTGCATTTCTTCTTGGTGTAGCAATTTTAATGGCCAGTAGTGTATGTTAATATTGACACAGCAGTTTGTACGCACAGTTGGTGTAGGGGTAGCCGGCACAGTAGCTCAGCGTGTTCGGTCAGAGGGGTAGCTGTCCTCTGTAATAAAAGAAAAGCTGAGTGAATGGATCTACAAAGAACTTCCACCGGGGCGGGGGGGGGGGGGGGGGGGGACGGCATCAAGGAACGTCCTCCACTCCACGAACAGTTGCAACGAACTATGACGAAAAAAAAGTAGTAATGAAAACGACTTCGCTTAAATTTTGAATCAACACCATCAGCAATGCCGGCATAAGAAATCACCCTTACTCCACCAACAGCGTTTTCAGAGAGGGCAGATGGACAGACAGAGATACAGGGCACTCTCTTGCCATGTGGTGGGAAATTTCCCCTTAAAAGACGGAAGAATCAGCAATGGTCAACAGCATGAGGCTCCAGCAAGCAACGGAAACCATTGCATTAAAGCTACGTAACATGTGTCCACAGTACATGTGGCTTTTAATGGAAAAAGTGTCATTATGATCCCCTAATTGGCAACAGATTCCGAACTAGTCCTCCATTCGGCTCTCCTGGAGGAGATTGCCCAGGTGGGTGTGACCATAAGAAAAAGAATAACCAACGAAAGGATAATGCTCACTAGTCGGGAAGTGGAACATCAGGAGTATGAATGTAATAGGCAAGCCAGAAAATCTGAATAGGGAAATGCAAATGCTCATCCTAGATATAGTGGGTGTCAGTGAACTGAATGATTAAAACATTGAATAAACTACGAAAAATAACCTTCTACTACTCGGGGAGTGGAGTATGAGGAGTTTGAACGTCGTAGGGAAGCTAGAAAATCTGAAAAGGGAAATTCAAATGATCAATCTAAATATAGTGGCCATCAGTGAAGTGAAGTGGAAAGAAGACAAGGATTTCTTGTCAGAAGATTGTACAAACGGGTGTAGGATTAGTCGGGAACAGAGACGTAGGGCAGAGAGTGAGTTACTCAGAACAGTTGAGTGTTAGGGTTCTTCTCATCAGAATCGACAGCAAACCAACACCGACAATGATAGTTTAGGAATACTTACCGACGTCGCAAGCTGAAGAAGAAGAAATAAAGAAAGTACATGGTGATTTTGAACGGATAATTCAGTACACAAAGGGAGATGAAAATCTAATAGTAAAGAGGGATTGCAGTGCGGTTTCAGGGGAAGGAGTAGGAGAAAGGGTTACGACAGGTGATACGACTGAGAGAGGAGAAAAACTTATTGAGGTCTGCAGTAAATGTCAGCTAGTAATAGCGAATACTCCGTCAAGAATCACAAGAGGAGGAGATATACTTGGAAAAGTTGGGAGGTAAGGGAAAATTTCAGTTGGATTAAATCATGGTCAGGCAGAAATCCTGAAACCAGATATTGGTTTGTAAGGCCTACGCAGGAGTAGATATAGACTCGGGTCACAATTTAGTCATGATGATGAGTAGGTTGACGTTTAAGAGACTAATCAGGAAGAATGTTTGCACAAAGAAATCTGACACGGAAGTACTAAGGAATGAAGAGATACAGACAGTGCGATAATGAGTTGCTCAGTAGGCAGTTTACTTGAAGATGAAAGGACATCTCCAAAAAGGACATTGACATAAGTAGAAGAGAAAACTGTAGGTACAAGGAAGGCAGCTGCGAAGAAACAATGGGTAACTGAAGAAATACTTGGATTGATTGACGAAAAAGGAAGTACAAAAACGTTCAGGGAAATACGGGAATACAGAAATACAAGTCACTTTTGAATGAAATAAATAAAGAAACAGGGAGTACAGAGAAGTTAAGGTTAAATGGCTGTATGAAAAATATGAAGCAATGGAAAAATAAATTAACATCGGAAGGACTGACTCATCACGTAGAAAAGTCAAAGCAAGTTTGGGTGAAATCAAATGCAAGGGTGGTAACATTAAAAGTGCAAAGGGAATTCGTCTGTTAAATGCAGAGGAGAGAGGGGAATTGGTAGAAAGAGTACATTGAAAGCTTCTTTGAGGGGGAGGACTTGTCTGACGACGCGACGCAAGGAGAAATAGGAGTCTATAGAGATTTGGGATGTAGCATTAGAACAATAATTTAAAAATGATTTTTAGGACTTAAAATCATATAAGACAGGAAAGACAGATGACATTTCATCAGAATATGTAAAATCAGTGGAGGAACTGGCAACAAAACGACTAAGCACGTTGGTATGTAGAATGTATGACACTCGCGATATACCATCAGACTTTCAGAAAAACTTTATCCACACAATTCCGATGATTGTAAGAGCCGATATGTGCGAGAATTTTCGCACAATTAGCTTAAAAATTCATGCATCGAGGTTACTGACAAGAATAATTTACAGATGAATGGAAAACAAAATTGAGGATCTGTATGCTGACGATAAGTCTGGCTTTAGGAAATGTGAAGGGACTAGAGAGGCAGTTCTGACGTTGCGGTTGGTAACGGCAGCAAGACTAAAGAAAAACGAAGTCACTTTCATAGGTTTCGTCGACCTGAAGAAAGCATTCCACAATGTCAAATAGTACAAGTTGTATGAAATTCTAAGAATAATAGGGGTAAGCTATAGGGAATGACAGCTAATATACAAGATATACACGAACTGGGAGGGAATAATAGGAGTGGAAGACCAAGAACGAACGAAGTGCACCTATTAGAAAGTATGTAAGACATTAAAAAAAAAAAAAACACACCCTAGACATGACGGATAATGCAAAGAAATAAAAGGAGACTAGCATAGTCGAAGACGGCATTCCTTTCCGAGAAAAGTCTCGTGTCTAACTTCGGCCTCAATTGAAGATAGATATTGGAGCACAACACTCTGTGGTAGGGAATCATAGACTGTGGGAAAACCTAAAACAGAGGGGATCGAATAGTTTGAGACAAGGTGCTGTACAAGGATGTTGAAAAAAAGATGGACTGATGCCATACAGGTTGAGAAGGTTCCCGCAGAATGGGTATGGTAGGGAACATCTACTTATATGTAAGTACTCGGAAAGCCACTAAAGGTGGCGTCGGGGAGGAAACGTTGCACCACTACGCGTTATTTCCTTTCCTGAGGCACTCGCAAATGAAGCGAGGGAAAATGGGAGCCCACATGCCTCCGTCCGAGCATTAATTTCTGTTGGCTTTTCTTCAATGTTGTTACCCGAAATGTACATTTGTCCCAGGCGAACCGTTCTGCAATCATCCGCAAAGGCCGTTTCTCATTTGTGTTTACGGAGCATTTCCGTAATACTCGAGAGTTGATCGGACCTGCCGGCAGCAAATGTAGCAGCACACCTGCGAACTGCTTCGATGTCTTCCTTTAATCCAATGTGGTGGGAAACCAGTTACTCGTTCCCACAACAGTCCAGTCCAGTTCGGTCTCTCTCGTTCTTTTGCGGGAGTTTACTCGCTTCTTATACTCGCTCCTTATTCCTGCGTTGGTTACAACTTCCAGTTTCGTCGCTTTCTTTCTGTACCGTGCCTAAATTTCTTTTGTTTATTGTGTTTCTCCATTCATTTTCACCTACAAATCGTTCCAGAAATATCGACTTACAATTATTGCATACAGCATTCACCATCCACGATCAGTAGTTCACAACTTTTTTATAATTGTATATTAAAACTAAACAATATGGCCCGATTCGCCTAAACTCGATTTTCGACACGCTTGTCCGTGTTTCCGGAAACAAAGTGCCCACAATTTCCGCTCTACACTTCAGAACGAGTTATACGAGTTCGTATAAATAAAATTTTAAATTGGAACTAAAGGAATTTATGAAAACAGTTTCCTGTACCATCTACACCTTCCAACTTCTGAGGAATAGCTGACAATCCATTGAAGGGACAAAAATCCGTTGTAATCTCAGGTTCGTTCGCTCAATCACCAACTTTCTTCGAGTTTCGAAAATCTCTGAACCTACTTGAATTCGTCGTATACACAATATTGATACTAACACTTCTAGTTTTTAAAACGACAATTTTTAATTGTCTACTACAATTAATACTACACACATCAAAAAAGTTTTGCATCACCTCGGTTCCGAGACTTCCGGAACCTCTACAGAAAATTAGAGTAGATCAACATAAACATCATTTCCGTCCTTTTTATTGCATGAAAACCATGCATTGCATGCTGTACCACTATACAACGAAACCTTCAGAGATGGTCCAGATTGCTGTACACACCGGTACCTCTAATATCCAGTAGCACGTCCTCTTGCATTGATGCATACCTGTATTCGTCGTGGCATACTAACGACAAGTACATCAAGGCACTCTTGGTCCCCATTGTCCCTCCCTTCAACAGAGATTCGGCGTACATCTCTCAGAGTGGTTTCTGGCTCACGTCGTCAGTAAACAGCACTTTTCAATCTATCCCAGGCATCTCTGGAGAACATTCTGTCTACTTTAGTTGAGCGATGTCCTTATCCTGAAGTATGTCATTTACAAGACGTGCACGACGGGGGCGCGAATTGTAGTCCATGAAGACGAATGCCTCTCCAATATGCTGCCGATATGACTGCACTATCGGTCGGAGGATGGAATTCACGTGTTGTACAACCCTTACAAGGCCTTGCGTGACCACCAGCGGCGTACGTCGGCCCCACATAATGCTACTCCAAAACAGCAGGGAACCTCCACCTTGCTGCACTCACTGGACAGTGTGTCTAAGCTGTTCAGCCTGACCGGATTGCCTCCAAACACTTCTCCGTCGATTGGCTGGTTGAAGGCACAAGTGACACTCATCGTTGGAGAGAACATTATCCAAATACTGAGCGGTCCATTCGGCATGTCGTTGAGCCCATTTGTACAGCGCTGCATGGTGTCGTCGTTGCAAAGATGGACCTCGCCATGGACGTCGGGACTGAAGTTGGGCATCACGCAGTCTATTGCGCAAAGTTTGTGTCGTAACACGACGTCCTGTGGCTCCACGAAAAGCATTATTCAACATGCTGGCGTTGCTGTCAGGGTTACTCCGAGCCATAATCCGTAAGCAGCGGTCATCCACTGCAGTAGTATCCCTTGGGCAGCCTGCGTGAGGCATGTCATTGACAGTGTCTGTCTATCTGTATCTCCTCGATGTCCGAATAACATCGCTTGGGTTCACTCCGAGACGCCTGGACTCTTCCCTTGTTGAGAGCTCTTCCTGGCACAAAATAACAATGCGAGCGAGATCGAACCGCGGTATTGACAGTCTAGGCATGGTTGAACTACAGACAACACTCGCCGTGTACCTCCTTCGTGTTGGAATGACGGGAACTGTTCGGCTGTCGGACCCCCTCCATCCAATAGGCGCTGCTCTTGCATGATTGTTTATATCTTTGGGTCGGTTTAGTGATATCTCTGAACATTCAAAGCGACTGTGTCTGTGAGACAATATCCACAGTCAACGTTTATCTTCAGGGGTCCTGGGAACTGGGGTGATGCAAAACTTTTCTGATGTGTGTATTTTCTAATCGGAATGGGGTACATCTCACGAAGCAAAGGAATTTCATTAGAATTTTTTCTAATTTTCTTTTGTTTTTAAGTCTTGCCTTAATTTTTATCCACTACTCTTAAATGTGGTTGTTATTTTCCATGGGCGTGCCCAGGAGGAATACGAGGGAGAGAATGCTACTCTTCCACCCCTACTCACACAAAATTTTATCTTCAAAAACCGAATCCGAACTAGCATTATGCCCGCTACACAAACAGCAGATGTATCAATTATCAGTTTGAAGTAAGACAGAACATGTAATGCATAAAACAAATTAGTATAAGACAGTATCGGTCTCACAGTCATTTATTAAAAGTATGACTACTTTCGGCCACTAGTTGTAGGCTATGTTCAGATAATGCACCATCCGGCCGAGGATGACGCTTGCAATAGTTGTACTGACCCCAGTCGCAGCCAGGTGGTGCATTATCTGAAGATGGCCTACCACTAGTGGCCCAAACTGGTCATATTTTTAATAAATGACTGTGTTTTCCAATAATGTTATCCAAAATTATGCGTGTAATGGATGCTGAGGAGCAGAAAGTGTACCTAAAACAATCTGTCGTAAAAACTCAAAATTTTCTCTTCGATCGCCGTAAAATTAATATGGACGACTCCTCCCTCTCTACTCCGCTTCCTTCCTCACTGAAGCTCAGATGTTACTACACTCTTGGTAATTGCTACAGAGTAACATTTAGTCTAGATTATACCTCTTTTAAACACATTCAGCATTACACAATGAAATAAGAAAAAGAACGGTGAACGGGTAAAAACGAACTGTTCCTATGAATGACCGATCTCCATTGAACTAGTTACCAAAGGTGAATGAGTTTGCCAACCTCTACGGATGATACTGTGCAAGCGCAAAAAAATCTTTGCAACAGATATATTTTCAAAGAAGGATAGGAACACAATAATCAGTCACAGTATCACTATTTTTTTATTATTCTTCCATATCCAGATATCAGCTATAAATAGCCATCTTCAGTGCTAAAATACGAGGAGATTGTATAAGCAGAATTTATTTACATAAAACAATAAGTAAAATACCACGATATCCCATAGCAATGATCCATTCAAGTCAACATACCATTTGAGTGATTTACTATGGAACACACTCACAGCAGTACATGTCACCAAATGACTTTATCAGTGAATAGGGAGGAGGAAACTGACGTTGTTGGTTACAACAAGTACAACTGTTTCATTTTGCTTCATGTAGTGCAAATAACGCCCTGTATATTATGGAAATAACTAAATCAGTTTCGTTGCAATTTAGTCGTTTAAAACCCTTTTTTTAATTAATAAACCAGCAAGTATATCTGAATTTTACCTTTATACTGGAATGAAACTGGGTTACTTACTTCTGTACTCCAGAGGGCGTTACTTACATTACAAGACGCAGTGTGAGACTACTGCACTGGTTGTAAACAACGACCTTAGTTTTCTCCTGCCTATACACCTTTAAAGTCATATGGTGACTGCTGCGAGTGTCTTGGATGGTACTTAACTCAAATAGTGTGTTGACTATAATGAATCATTGCTATTGAACAGCTCGGTGTTTCAATTACAGTTTCATATAAGTTTAGTCTGATTGTGTAATTTTATTGTATTTTAGCATCGAATATTGCTATTTATAGCTGAAATCGTGATAAGCGAGAATAATAAAAATCGCGAGGGATTACGACAGATTGCTGCGGTCCTACATTTCCTTAATTAATCTACACATAACTGTGCACATCGCTTCGTTATGGAATTAGTGTTGGCTAAAGTAAAATCTGATCAGCCAGAACATTATGACCACCTAACAAACAGCCGATATGTCCACCTTTGGCACAGATAACAGCGACGATGCGTCGTGGCGTGGAAGCAATGAGGCCTTTGTAGGTAGCTGGAGGGAACTGGCACTATATCTGCACACACAAGTCATCTAGTTCCCGTAAATCCCGTGGAGAGGTTCAAAATGGTGCAAATGGCTCTGAGCACTATGGGACTTAACATCTGAGGTCATCACTCCCCTAGAACTTAGAACTACTTAAACCTAACTAACCTAAGGACATCGCACACACCCATGCCCGAGGCAGGATTCGAACCTGCGACCGTAGCGGTCGCGCGGTTCCAGACTGAAGCGCCTAGAACCGCTCGGCCACACTGGCCGGCGGAGAGGGACGGTGGAGGGGGGGGGGGGGGAGGGGGGAGGCGATGAGCTCTGGTGCCATGTTTAATCACACCCCAGATGTGCTCGATCGGGTTCAGATATAGCGAGTTGGGGGACCAGCACATCAGTTGGAACTCGACACTGTGTTCCTCGAACCACTCCATCACGCTCCTGGCCTTGTAACATGGTGCATAATGTTTTTGAAAGATGCCACTGCTGTCGGGAAACACGGTCGTCATGACGGGGTGTACGTCGTGTGCAACCAGTGCACGATACTCCTTGGCCGTCATGGAACCTTGCACGAACTCCACTGGACACATGGACGCCCACGTGAATGTTCTCCAGTGCAGAAGGGAGCCCCCGCCAGCTTGTCTCCGTCCCGCAGTACAGGTTGCAAGGAGCTATTCCACTGAAAGATGACGAATTCGCGCTCTCCCATGAGCTTGATGAAGAAGGTATCGGGATTCATTAGACAATGCAATGCTGTGCCACTGCGCCAACGTCCAGTGCCGATGGTCACGTGCCCGCTTCAGTCGTAATTACTGATGTCGAGGTGTTAAATGGTTCAAATGGCTCTGAGCACTATGGGAAATAAGGATTCGAACCTGAGACCGTAGCGGTCGTGCGGTTCCAGACTGTAACACCTAGAACCGCTCGGCCACCCCGGCCGGCTCGAGGAGTTATAATCGGCACACGCATGTGTCGTCAACTTCTCAGGTCCATCGCTAGGAGTGTTCTGTGCACTGTGTGTTCAGAAACACTTGTACTCTGCCCAGCATTAAAGTCTGATGACAGTTCCACCACAGTTGGCCGCCTGTCCTGCTTTACCAGTCTGCCCAGCCTCCGAGGTCCGGCATCTGCAAATGAGGGGTCGCCGCCCAACCCAAAGACGTTTGGATGTTGTTTCATCTTCGTTTCGCCACGTGTTGAACACACACACACATCACTCTTCGAACACTCGACGAGACGTCCAGTTTCCTAAAATGTCTTGTGTCGAGCCTCCATGCCATCACAATCTGCTAAAAGCGGTGGCTCGTTTTTTTACAGGTTACTATCCCTTGCTGTAGGGGCTGTAATTTTGATATTTTTTCTAAACCAGCAAGGTAAAACAGAGGCCACTAATTCCACCACATGAAGTGGATTTAGAGCTCACGTACTCACACCGAGCCGTGAACACTTCCCTGTTTATCAATGGGGGATAATCGAAAATTATTATTACTATTATCGGTACCATGCGTGCAATGGTCGTGCCAGGCGCGCGATTTTGAATCTTTATCCTATCATTAAAGACGCGAGACCTCCACGACCTTATAGGAACCGTTATCATAATTCTACTGTGTCAATAAGGGTGATTTCACGTAATGAAAGGGAGAATGTAAAGATTAAAGGACTCATTTATTTAACAGTTGAATATTGAAGAATTATACAATCAAATGAGGGTGGGGGAAGAAAGAACTGAGTTCAGCAGCCTGCCCTAACGTACGTTCATAATAAGCCACGATGGCAGGAGAAAAGAAATTTTAGGAACGATCGCCGTATTATCAAATGTAGCTCAATTTACTAAAGGAAGGGGTTGCAGGCATGCAATGACCACCACCATGAATCAGCCAAAGACTAAGAAAGAGGCTACTGGGGGTGAATCGCTAGGTAGCCTCCTGTACTAAAGGAATAAAACCAGCAACACACGAAACTATTCATACAGGTGATACTAGCTAGCTTTGACTCGCGGTCCGACTGCGTTAAAGAAACATGAAGGGGCGCCAGACACTCACCACGTGGCGTAGGACAAAGGGCACAAGTTTTCAAGCTAGGAAGACCCAAATTCTGAGTCAAATTTACACGGGAGAACTGAAAGAGCTACTGCCAGACGAAGCTTAAAAGTGAGTATGAAAGTATACACTTTAGTGCCGAACTGCAAGCTGCTGTGACTAACCAACACATCGCGCACATTATGCCCAACTGTACACGGAAAACCTACAGTCTAATAAAACCGGAAAATTGCGCATACCGTAATTTAAGAAAAGTACATCAGTAAAATGACCTATAAGGTTCCCTCTGGGCCGCAGAACGCGAAGCTACAGTGCACGTCGGTGCTCATGCTTACCGAAATTTCATCTTATGGAAGCAGCATCTCCAGCCTCAGGCACGGTCACACTAGAACGGCCCACTGCCCCGTTGTCCAGTATCCACCCGCGGAGGGCGGTTGGCGCCCACCCGCGGAAAACGGGCGCGCACCTGAACTGGCCAATCAGAGGGCCGGAACCTCACAGGGAGGCGACCTCGCGACGTTAAAATCGAGCATAAATAGCAGTCACACGGTTGGTAAGGCAGGTTGGGGAACTGAGAACAGGAGAAACTTTGGCCACTACTGAACATTCAAACGACACCACATGCTACCCTGGCGGTCGGAAAAAGGATGGGCAACGGGAAGCCATCATGGCTGCTAGGAAGACTGCTGCCCTCGCCCATAAATAAAGAAAATTCCTAGAGCCAAGCTCCTCTCATAGATCAGTGTGAGACCAACTGTGAACATCGTCAAATAATTCCTTGACTTGCGCCATAGGGTGGTGGGGTTTCGGGTTCCGCTGAATAGGTCAGGAGTTCACTACACTCAGCTGGCGGCTACACGCGTAGCAGAGGCTGTGTGGCGTGGACTGGGCGGTTTTTTAGGTTAGAAGGCATCGGGAAAGTACGGGGTGGGCTGCAATCTCAAAGGGTGCATGGCAAATACAGGACGTGCTTGGATCAAGGAACAGTCGAAATTGTAGTTTTAAATTGTTGTAGTTGTGCTGGGAAAGTCCCTGAGCTTCAAGCGCTAATAGAAAGCACAGAAGCTGAAATAGTACAGAAAGCTGGCTAAAGCCTGAAATAAGTTCTGCCGAAAGTTTTACAATTTTTACGAAGTCTCAGACGGTGTTCAGGAAAGATAGATTAGGCAGAACTGGTGGTGGGGTGTTTGTGTCTGTCAGTAGTGGTTTATCTCCTAGTGAAGTCGAAGTAGATAGTGCGAATTGGTATGGGTGGAGGTTATACTTAACAGCCGAACTAAGTTAATAATTGGCTCCTTCTACCGACCTCCAGACTCCGATGATATAGTTGCTGAACAGTTCAGAGAAAATTTGAGTCTCGTAACAAATAAAAACCCCACTCATACGGTTATCGTTGGTGGAGACTTCAACCTTCCCTCGATATGTTGGCAAAAATACTTGTTCAAAACCGGTGGTAGGCAGAAAACATCTTCCGAGATTGTCCTAAATGCTTTCTCCGAAAATTATTTCGAGCAGTTAGTCCACGAACCCACGCGAATTCTAAATGGTTGCGAAAACACACTTGACCTCTTAGCCACAAACAATCCAGAGCTAATAGAGAGCATCATGACTGATACAGGGATTAGTGATCACAAGGTCGTTGTAGCTAGGCTCAATACCGCTTCTTCCAAATCCACCAGAAACAAACGCAAAATAATTTTATTTAAAAAAGCGGATAAAGTGTCACTAGAAGCCTTCCTAAGAGACAATCTCCATTCCTTCCGAACTGACTATGCAAATGTATACGAGATGTAGCTCAAATTCAAAGATATAGTAGCAACAGCAATTGAGAGATTCATACCTCATAAATTGGTAAGAGATGGATCTGATCCCCCATGGAACCCAAAACAGATCCGAACGATGTTGCAGAGGCAGCGGAAAAAGCATGCGAAATTCAGAAGAACGCGAAATCCCGAAGATTGTCTGAAATTTACAGACGTGCGAAATTTGGGACGGACTTCAATGCGAGATGCCTTTAATAGGTTCCACAACGACACATTGTCTCGAAATTTGGTAGAAAATCCGAAGAAATTCTGGTCGTATGTAAAGTACACAAGCGGCAAGACGCAGTCAATACCTTCGCTGCGCAGTGCCGATGGTACTGTTACCGACGACTGTGCCGCTAAAGCGGAGCTATTGAACGCAGTTTTCCGAAATTCCTTCACCAGGGAAGACGAATGGAATATTCCAGAATTTGAAACACGAACAGCTGCTAGCATGAGTTTCTTAGAAGTAGATACCTTAGGGGCTACGAAGCAATTCAAATCGCTTGATACGGGCAAGTCTTCAGGTCCAGATTGTATACCGAATAGGTTCCTTTCAGATTACGCTAATACAATAGCTCCCTACTTAGTAACCATATACAACCGCTCCCTCACCGATAGATCTGTACCTACAGATTGGAAAATTGCGCAGGTCGCACCAGTGTTTAAGAAGGGTAGTAGGAGTAATTCATCGAACTACAGACCTATATCATTGACGTCGGTTTACAGTAGGGTTTTGGAGCATATACGGTATTCAAACATTATGAACCACCTCGAAGGGAACGATCTATTGATACGTAATCAGCATGGTTTCAGAAAACATCGTTCTTGTGCAACGCAGTAGCTCTTTATTCGCACGAAGTAATGGTCGCTATCGACAGGGGATCTCAAGTTGATTCCGTATTTCTAGATTTCCGGAAAGCTTTTGACACCATTCCCCACAAGCGACTTCTAATCAACCTGCGGGCCTATGGGATATCATCTCAGTTGTGCGACTGGATTCGTGATTTCCTGTCAGGAAGGGCGCGGTTCGTAGTAATAGATGGCAAATCATCGAGTAAAACTGAAGTGATATCAGGTGTTCCCCAGGGAAGCGTCCTGGGACCTCTGCTGTTCCTGAACTATATAAATGACCTGGGTGACAATCTGAGCAGTTCTCTTAGGTTGTTCGCAGATGATGCTGTAATTTAGCGTCTAGTAAGGTCATCCGAAGACCAGTATCAGTTACAAAGCGATTTAGAAAAGATTGCTGTATGGTGGGGCAGGTGGCAGTTGACGCTAAATAACAAAAAGTGTGAGGTGATCCACATGAGTTCCAAAAGAAATCCGTTGGAATTCAATTACTCGATAAATAGTACAATTCTCAAGGCTCTTAATTCAACTAAGTACCTGGGTGTTAAAATTAAGAACAACTTCAGTTGAAAAGACCACATAGATAATATTGCGGGGAAGGCGAGCAAAAGGTTGCGTTTCATTGGCAGGACACTTACAAGATGCAACAAGTTCACTAAAGAGACAGCTTACACTACACTCGTTCGCCCTCTGTTAGAATATTGCTGCGCGGTGTGGGATCCTTACCAGGTGGGATTGACGGAGGACATCGAAAGGGTGCAAAAAAGGGCAGCTCGTTTTGTATTATCACGTAACAGGGGAGAGAGTGTGGCAGATATGATACGCGAGTTGGGATGGAAGTCAGTAAAGCAAAGAAATTTTTCGTCGCGGCGAGATCTATTTACGAAATTTCAGTCACCAACTTTCTCTTCCGAATGCGAAAATATTTTGTTGGGCCCAACCTACTTAGGTAGGAATGATCATCAAAATAAAATAAGAGAAATCAGAGCTCGAACAGAAAGGTTTAGATGTTCGTTTCTCCCGCGCGCTGTTCGGGAGTGGAATGGTAGAGAGATAGTATGATTGTGGTTCGATGAACCCTCTGCCATGCACTTAAATGTGTATTGTAGAGTAATCATGTAGATATAGATGTAAATGGGGCAACCCATAGAAATTAATAACAGGGCCTGAATTATTATATTACCGAATACCAGAATGCTGGGATTAGAAATATGAAATAAGAGCATTGAGTTGTGAATAAAGTGCCCGTCTTTCACTGCTCTCGGTGAAACTCAGATAGAAGTGGCACCGTCCCCATTTTACACACGGCTCATCTCATTGACACAACATGCACCGTGCGTGTGTCTGACTAGCAGTCATTGCTCCCCAGGTGACGCTGGTATCGCATGGATGGCTTTATACGAGAAGGTGGATCATAACGTTCTGGGTCATCATTGTACCGGGTGATCAAGAAGTCAGTATAAATTTGAAAACTGAATAAATCACGGAATGATGTAGATAGAGAGGTACAAATTGACACACATGCTTGGAATGGCATGGGGGTTTATTAGAACCAAAAAAAACACAAAATTTCAGAAAATGTCTGCCAGATGGCGCTTCATCTGATCAGAATAGCAATAATTAGCATAACAAAGTAAGACAAAGCAAAGATGATGTTCTTTACAGGAAATGCTCAATATGTCCTCCATCAATAGCAGTAGCCGAGGAATAATGTTGTGAACAGCACTTTAAGCATGTCCGGAGTTATGGTGAGGCATTGGCGTCGGATGTTGTCTTTCAGCATCCCCAGAGATGTCGGTCGATTACGATACACTTGCGACTTCAGGTAACCCCAAAGCCAATAATCGCACGGACTGAGGTCTGGGGACCTGGGAGGCCAAGCATGACGAAAGTGGTGGCTGAGCACACGACACGCGCAAGAGATCTTCCACGCGTCTAGCAATATGGGGTGGAGCGCCATCCTGCATAAACATCGTACGTTCCAGCAGGTGTTCATCAGCCAGGCTGGGGATGATGCGATTCTGTAACATATCGGCGTACCTCTCACCCGTCACGGTAGCAGTTACAAAACCAGAATCACGCATTTCCTCGAAGAAAAAAGGCCCGATAACGATAGATGTTGTAAATCCAACTCATACCGTGACTTTCTCGTCGTGCAGTGGAGTTTCCACGACAATTCTAGGATTTTCGGTAGCCCAAATTCTGCAGTTGGGGGCGTTGAGAGACCCTCGGAGCGTGAAATGAGCTTCGTCTGTCCACAACACGTTACTCAACCAATCGTCATCTTCCGCCATCTTTTGAAACGCCCACACCGCAAATGCCCTCCGCTTCACTAAATCTCCAGGTAATAGTTCATGATGCCGATGGATTTTGTACTGATATATCGGAGGGTACGCCTCAGTGCCAACCAAACAGTAGTGTACGGAATACCGGTTCGACGTGCGAATGCACGAAGGCTGCCTTCCCCGTGCATAGACGAACCGGCTACAGTCTCCATTTCTTCCTGAACTGTCTCAGCAGCATTACGCCTACGCCTTGTGCTCGGTCGGCCACTACGGGGTCTATCGTCTAAACAACCCGTAGCTTCGAACTTCGAAATCATTCTCGCCACAGCTGCATTTTTCAACGGACTTTTACCCGTTCGAATCCCCTTGCTGTGGCGATAGGATCGTAACTCTGAACTAGCACATTCCCCATTCTGATAATACAGCTTCACTAAAAGCGCCTTTTCAGGTAACGTCAACATGCTGCTACAGTTGGCGCATCTGATTCTATCTCTCATTACAGCTCCTTTTATACACGATTGTCATGTGCAGTCACTCACGTTTTGCTTTCCATCTGTCTGATATTTTGTAAACTTTGTTTTTTGTTTTGTTTTAATAAAACCCCATGTCTTTCCAACCATGTGTATCAATTTTTACCTCTCTATCTACATTTTTCCGTGGTTTATTAAGTTTTCGCCTTGTACCCGTGGTCTAGGGGTAGCGTCTTTGATTCGTAATCAAAAACGTCTTCGGTCCCGGGTTCGATCCCCGCCACTGCCTAAATTTTGATAAATAATCAGCAATGGCGGCCGAAGACTCCCGGCATAAGAAGTCAGCCTCATTCTGCGAACGGCATTGTCAAAGAGGGCGGAGGAGCGGATAGAGGTTCAGGGCACTCTCTTGTCCTAGGGGTGGGAAATTGCCCCTAAAGGCGGAAGAATCAGCAATGATCAACGACATGAGGATGCAGAAGGCATTGGAAACCACTGCATTAAAGACACGTAATGTGTATCCACAGGACATGTGGTCTGTAATTGAAGAAGTGTCATGATGATCTCTCCATTGGCAAAATATTCCGGAATAGTCCCCCATTCAGATCTCCGGGAGGGGACTGCCAAGGGGGAGGTTACCATGAGAAAAAGATTGAATAATCAACGAAACGATAACGTTCTACGAGACGGGGCGTGGAATGTCAGAAGCTTGAACGTGGTAGGGAAACTAGAAAATCTGAAAAGGGAAATGCAAAGGCTCAATCTAGATACAGTAGGAGTCAGTGAAGTGAAGTGGAAGGAAGACAAGGATTTCTGGTCAGATGAGTATCGGGTAATATCAACAGCAGCAGAAAATGGTATAACAGGTGTAGGATTCGTTATGAATAGGAAGGTAGGGCAGAGGGTGTGTTACTGTAAACAGTTCAGTGACCGGGTTGTCCTAATCAGAATCGACAGCAGACCAACACCGACAACGATAGTTCAGGTATACATGCCGACGTCGCAAGCTGAAGATGAACAGGTAGAGAAAGTGTATGAGGATATTGAAAGGGTAATGCAGTATGTAAAGGGGGACGAAAATCTAATAGTCACGGGCGACTGGAATGCAGTTGTAGAGGAAGGAGTAGAAGAAAAGGTTACAGGAGAATATGGGCTTGGGACAAGGAATGAAAGAGGAGAAAGACTAACTGAGTTCTGTAACAAGTTTCAGCTAGTTATAGCGAATACCCTGTTCAAGAATCACAAGAGGAGGAGGTATACTTGGAAAAGGCCGGGAGATACGGGAGAATTTCAATTAGATTCCATCATGGTCATACAGAGATTCCGAAATCAGATACAGGATTGTAAGGCGTACCCAGGAGCAGATATAGATTCCGATCACAATATAGTAGTGATGAAGAGTAGGCTGAAGTTCAAGACATCAGTCAGGAACAATCAATACGCAAAGAAGTGGGATACGGAAGTACTAAGGAATGACGAGATACGTTTGAACTTCTCTAACGCTATAGATACAGCAATAAGGAATAGCGCAGTAGGCAATACAGTTGAAGAGGAATGGACACTCTGAAAAGGGCCATCGCAGAAGTTGGGAAGGGAAATAGAGGTACAAAGAAGGTAACTGCGAAGAAACCATGGGTAACAAAAGAAATACTTCAGTTGATTGATGAAAGGAGGAAGTACAAACATGTTCTGGGAAAATCAGGAATACAGAAATACAAGTCGCTGAGAAATGAAATAAATAGGAAGTGCAGGGAAGCTAAGACGAAATGGCTGCAGGAAAAAGGTGAAGACATCGAAAGAGATATGATTGTCGGAAGGACATGCTCAGCGTACAGGAAAGTCAAAACAACCTTTGGTGACATTAAAAGCAACGGTGGTAACATCAAGAGTGCAACGGGAATTCCACTGTTAAATGCAGAGGAGAGAGCAGACAGGTGGAAAGAATACATTGAAAGCCTCTATGAGGGTGAAGATTTGTGTGATGTGATAGAAGAAGAAACAAGAGTCGATTTAGAAGAGATAGGGGATCCAGCATTAGAATCGGAATTTAAAAGAGCTTTGGAGGACTTACCGTCAAATAAGGCATAAGGGATAGATAACATTCCATTATAATTTCTAAAAGCACTGGGGGAAGTGGCAACAAAACGACTATTCACGTTGGTGTGTAGAATATATGAGGCTGGCGATATACCATCTGACTTTCGGATAAGCATCATCCACACAATTCCGAAGACGGCAGGAGCTGACAAGTGCGAGAATTATCGCACAATCAGCTTTACAGCTCATGCATCGAAGCTGCTTACAAGAATAATATACAGAACAATGGAAAAGAAAATTGAGAATGCGCTAGGTGACGATCAGTTTAGCTTTAGGAAAAGTAAAGGGACGAGAGAGGCAATTCTGACGTTACGGCTAATAATGGAAGCAAGGCTACAGAAAAATCAAGACACTTTCATAGGATTTGTCGACCTGAAAAAAGCGTTCGACAATATAAAATAGTGCAAGCTGTTCGAGATTCTGAAAAAAGTAGGGGTAAGCAATAGGGAGAGACGGGTCATATACAATATGCACAACAACCAAGAGGGAATAATAAGAGTGGACGATCAAGAACGAAGTGCTCGTATTAAGAAGGCTGTAAGACAAGTCTGTAGCCTTTCGCCCCTACTCTTCAATCTGTACATCGAAGAAGCAATGATGGAAATAAAAGAAAGGTTCAGGAGTGGAATGAAAATACAAGGTGAAAGGATATCAATGATACGATTCGCTGATGACATTGCTATCCTGAGTGAAAGTGAAGATGAATTAAATGATCTGCTGAACGGAATGAACAGTCTAATGAGTACACAGGATGGTTTGAGAGTAAATCGGAGAAAGACGAAGGTAATGAGAAGTAGTAGAAATGAGAACAGCGAGAAACTTAACATCAGGATTGATGGTCACGAAGTCAATGAAGTTAAGGAATTCTGCTACCTAGGCAGTAAAATAACCAATGACGGACGGAGCAAGGAGGACATCAAAAGCAGACTCGCTATGGCAAAAAAGGCATTTCTGGCCAAGAGAAGTCTACTAATATCAAATACCGGCCTTAATTTGAGGAAGAAATTTCTGAGGATGTACGTCTGGAGTACAGCATTGTATGGTAGTGAAACATGGACTGTGGGAAAACCGGAACAGAAGAGAATCGAAGCATTTGAGATGTGGTGCTATAGACGAATGTTGAAAATTAGGTGGACTGATAAGGTAAGGAATGAGGAGGTTCTAGCAGAATTGGAGAGGAAAGGAATATGTGGAAAACACTGATAAGGAGAAGGGACAGGATGATAGGACATCTGCTAAGACATGAGGGAATGACTTCCATGGTACTAGAGGGAGCTGTAGAGGGCAAAAACTGTAGAGGAGGACAGAGATTGGAATACGTCAAGCAAATAATTGAGGACGTAGGTTGCAAGTGCTACTCTGAGATGAAGAGGTTAGCACAGGAAAGGAATTCGTGGCGGGCCGCATCAAACCAGTCAGTAGACTGATGACCAAAAAAAAAATTAAGTTTTCAAATTTATACTGACTTTTTGATCACCCGGTATGAGTATGAAAATGTTACCATTTGCAGAGACACTTGTGGAAGGCAGACCACAACTGCAGCACATAATCTGGTTTTATCCAAAATAAAACATTTATTTCTGAATATTCCTCATATCTATGCTACAGCGCGCTGAGTTACTAAATGTAAAAAATATATATATATATATCTTGTCACTTTCTCTTCAACCTTTGCCCGCACTACAAATGAATATTTAACAAAAAAAATTTGTTCGAAGACACTACTCACGTATTTTTTTCTTTTTTTGTGGGATTCATGAGATCTCTAATTGGGTTCTTGTGGCCCGCCACGAATTGTTTTTCTGTGCCAACCTGCTCATCTCAGAGATGCACTTGTACCCATAGTCTCAATTATTTCTTTAATTATTTCTTGGGTGTATTCTAATCTCTGTCTTCCCCTACAGTTTCTGTGCTCTACTTCTCTCTTCAGTATCATGACAGTTATTCCCTGATGGCTGAAGACATGTCCTATCAATGCGTTCTGGTTCAACCAAGCTCACAAATTATTTTAAAAATTTCTCCTCAGTTGTTGATTGATGTCTCATAATATTGCTATCCAGTTTTTTAGCTGCTGTTCCGTTATTTACGCTTTTTCCCAAAAAATTATTAATGCCTGCAGTGTCAGTGTGGCTGTTTAATCTGCAATTAAGTTACACGCCACCAAGTGTAAAGACAACTATCAACGTTTGTTTCACGTAGGACATTTTGCTTCCAGTTACTTCATACGAGCTCCACGGGAACAAATTTTATTTCTACCATAAACAAACACAACTGCTCTTTCCTTCGTTCTACATGGCACAGGGCTTATTTCCGAGCTACACGCTGTAGAGAATCGGAATATCGCAGTATGATACAGTGGGTGCCAAGTAGTGAAGGAGTTGGGTACCTGTTGCTGCTCGGACGAATGGTCTCTGCGTCGCACAAAATTTTGCTGCGTGTTACGACACCGTTACTGTTAGCGTAAAGCGGTAATTTCGCCCGCAGAGCGCACACGGTGTCATTCGACGCGGTCCTCAAAAAACTGAGCTGACGCAGAAATGAGACGCAAGCGCGGAGCAAATGGCCAGTGAGCGGCGCCGCCGGAGCTGGAGTGGTGGCGAAAGCGGCCGTTGGCACGTCCTGGGCCCGCCGGCGGGCCGTTAAGCGGCGGACGGCCGTGATGGACGCTGGGTGGCGCCGCCCCTGCCGCTGGCATCCATCACGCGGAATGAAACCGCCCCCTCCCCTGCCTCCAGCCGCCCTCACAGCTGGCCGCGATCCAGCCGCCGGAGCCGCCGCCATAAGGGGCGAGACGTGTGCCGACTGCACCTGGAACACAAGGTCTCGAGAGCTCCACTAGCGTGCAGGGGATCCATTAAATCCTTTACGAGACGAAATTTTCCTGTCTCTCCAGAATCTGATTTCCAGCACCGTGTAGCAGGTACTAGAACCTTTGAACTGTCAACCAATGGGCAGAATCGGTGCAGGGCTCTTGCAACTATACTATGTCACCCCAACCGATATTTTTCTTTCTTCTTTTTGGTCATTATAGAACGATGTTAAATGACAAAATGACTGTTAACTACACTACTGGCCATTGAAATTGCTACACCATTAAGAAATTCAGATGATAAACGGGTATTCATTGAACAAATACATTATACTAGAACTGACATGTGATTACCTTTCTGTTGCAATTTGGGCGCATAGATCCTGAGAAATCAGTACCCAGAACAACCACCTCTGGCCTTAATAACGGCCTTGATACGCCTGCGCAGTGAGTCAAACAGAGCTTGGATCGCGTGTACAGGTACAGCTGCCCACGCACTTTCAACACGATACCATAGTTCATCAAGAGTAGTGACTGGCGTATTGTGCCATCAATTCCACATCAAACGCTCCCTTCCCTACAGCCTAGGTATTCGTGGCAAACGTATCTGCTCCAGTGACGAATCCCTCAACAATTACACCTATAACCTGACCCGTGCTTTCCTCTCCCGTAACTATCCTGCAGACTTTTTCCACAAACAGATCTCCCGAGCAATACATTCCTCCCCGTCCAACAACAAAGTTCCTACCCCAAGACCACATAGAAGCATCCCCCTTGTCACCCAATATTATCATAGCCTCGAATACATGAACAAATTACTCCGCCAGGGATATGACTTTCTCAAGTCAAGCCATGAAATGAGATCAACCATTGACAATATTCTCCCCACACCACCCAGAGTTGCCTTTCGTCGCCTTTCTGACCACCGTAACATCCTTGTCAAACCCTACAATATTCCCAGACCACCTTCTCTACCCAGCGGTTCCTACCCCTGTAACCAACCCCGCTGCAAAACCTGCCCCATGCATCCCCCCACAACCACCTACTCCAGCCCCAACACTGGTAAAACATACACAATTCAAGGCAGGGCCACATGTGAAACAACACACTTCATTTATCAGCTGACATGCCTGCACTGCACAGCCTTTTACTTAGGTATGGCGACAACTAAACTGGCTGAGCGCATGAACGGGTACAGACGAACTGTCCGCCTAGAAGATGTCCAGTACCCAGTAGCGGAGCATGCCCTCCAGCATAATTCTAGGGACCTAGGAACCTGCTACACCGTACGTGCCATTTGGCTTCTCCCACCTAACACCAGTCCCTCGTAACTGCGGAGATGGGAACTTGCACTACCACACATCCTTTCATCCCGCCATCCCCCTGGACTGAACCTACGTTAACCAACCTCACTCCCGTTTACTCTTCAGTCTTCTCCTCTTTCCCTTTCCTCTTTAGCCATTCACGCATCTTTTCATCCTACATAGTTATGAAACTTCCTGGCAGATTAAAACTGTGTGCCCGACCGAGACTCGAACTCGGGACCTTTGCCTTTCGCGGGCAAGTGCTCTACCAACTGAGCTACCGAAGCACGACTCACGCCCGGTACTCACAGCTTTACTTCTGCCAGTACCTCGTCTCCTACCTTCCAAACTTTACAGAAGCTCTCCTGCGAACCTTGCACTTGCCCGCGAAAGGCAAAGGTCCCGAGTTCGAGTCTCGGTCGGGCACACAGTTTTAATCTGCCAGGAAGTTTCATATCAGCGCACACTCCACTGCAGAGTGAAAATCTCATTCTGGCTACATAGTTATGTTTATCTTTATACCATATACCTCTTTACTTCTGTATGCATCCTCTTTGGTTTCAAACTGCACAGTACTTACAATAGAATATCTTTGGCTTCCCTCTGACACCCATGCCTCGATCTTTGCTACCCTCCCTGTTTACCTGGGTTGTTTGTAACTGCATCCATTTTCCCTTCTTCCCCTTTTTCCCCCTCTCTCCTCCCTGACGAAGGAACAAAGTTCCGAAAGCTAGGATACGTAAATTTTCTGTTCTGTTTTGTATATCTATCGGCTGTACTGAGCTCAGGTAAGTACTGGCCAGCCCCTCTATCTCTTTGTTAGTATTTGTTTCACATCTTTATATGAGATTTTCCATTAATCATTTAACTAATATTAACTGCAGAACTCGATTAGTCTTTGTTCTCTCTCATTTGTATTATCAAGCCATTATTCTCTCGTAACACTTCCTTCTGATCCTTCCCCTACGACTGCATTCTCGTTCCCCATGTCTATCAGAGTTTCATCTCCCTTTATGTACTGAACGACTCAATGAATATTCTCATATATCTTTCTATCTCTTCGGCTTGCGGCGTCGACATGTATAATTGAACCACTGTTGTCGGTGTTGGTATTTATCGAGTCTGATGAGAACAACCCAATCACTGAACTGTTCACAGTAGCTGTGATTGCTCTCATTAGACATGTCCATTCCTCTTCAGCTGTATTGTCGATTGAGCTACTCATTACCACAGTGTCTGTAGCCTCAAAGAATTTAACAGAAGAACCCTACGTTCCTATTCACAACGAATCCTACTTCCGTTATACCATTCTCTGCTGATGTTGATGTTACTCTATACTCAACTGATTAGCAAGTCCTGTCTCCTTTCACTTCATTTCACTGACCAACACCATATCTAGACTGATACTTAGCATTTCCTTTTCAGGTGTTCTTGCTTCACTACCACGTTCATGCTCGTGTCAATCCACTCCCCGATTCGTAAGGCGTTACCCTTTCATTGGTAGTTCAATCTTTTTCTCAAGGTCACCTCTCCATTGGCAGTTGTCTGCGGACCAGAGGAGAATCGAGGTTTATGAGATGTGGTTACAGAATAATGTTAAAAGTTACGTGGATTGGTAAGATCAGGAATGTGGAAATTCTCCTCAGAATAGGCGAAGAACGTATGGAAAACACTGACAAGAAGAAGGGACACGTTGATGGGATGCTTGTTAATACATCAGGCAATAACTTCCATGGTACTAGAGGGAACTGTAGAGAGAGGTGTTTAGGAGGTGTTTAGGAGAAGATAGGTGCTGGAATCACTCTTTTAGGCCAGCTCAGTTAAAGAATTCTTTAGGCTCATCATAAGCAGTTAGCAAATTAAGATTATCTGTAAAACGCAGTAAACCCATAAACTTCAAGCAGTCAACAAATCAGCAGTTACCAATATAAAAATTTCGGAGAGTGTTAGGGGATATTTTGCTGAGTAAACTGATATGAGGGACGTGTGCCGTCCGGTGGATTCCTGCAGAGGTATAACGCAATTATTGTTTATTGGCTTTGTTAGCTCAGTTATCTTTGTTTCTGGGAAAATACTTTCACATGTATTATACTATCACTAAAATGTACAACATAGTGCACCGAGTAACTTAACAATCGTCATACAGATTTAAAAGTACTGTGACGTGGTTGCCATCGCTACGGTAAGAGCTCAGTAGTCGTCCTTCTGCTCTTACCTTCCTTTTAGCAAATCCACACACGAGCTGCATACCGACGAACGCTTCAACAGTAAACATTTCGACACCGATGTGGATCGCTGCTAACGCACAACGCTGCTCGAAAATCAAACGCGAGAAAGAATCTATCTAGCATTACTAAATTTACGACTGAAAGCGAAGGACAAAGTTTGTTTCCAAACGAGACACACGGCGTATCCCTGCGAGATTGTCACTGTTTTGCACATACAAAGATAAATGGGAGTAATACAACAAACGAAAGACAGTCACTCTAACATATAGTAGGAAACAACGGGTACTTTTTACCAAAACTCAGAAAACATTTCTGAACAGTCTGCAAAATGTTATCGGTCGATTTCGCTTTCGACGTGCGTAGTCTTTAAAATAAGTGCAACACTAAAACTGATATATCTGTTCCAAAGACCTCTTCATCTGCACCTGTCACTATTATTTCTATTGTTAATGAAGCGAAGAACATCAGACGAGTGATAGATCTCGTGCCGTCCATATCAAACCACTGCACCCATTACGATTTATGCCACCTTCCATTCGTGACCGAAGGCGACGCGCCTGTAATGAGGATTTACTGCTCAGTGGCTATAAAGGTACCACAAGCCAAGCGCTCCGCATTTTCACAGTAGATTAAGGGAACCCATGACTTCCCCATTCGTGCAGACTGCAAGTTAGCCAATCTGCAAGTACAATAATCTTAAGTGGTCTTTTTAAGGATATGCAGATGGGAACACTACTTAATCCTTTTCCGCCTTTATCATGCAGATTTCGTAACGGTCGTTATTTCTGGGCAGTGGAAAGCATTTCTTAGAAATTTGAACATGTATGAGATTTTTTTGTGAGTGTTTGTCCACAGGTTAGGCAAATAATTTAATCTAAAAGTCTTCCGCAATGGCTTTATTCTATTAACTCTTCTCAGCGCACCTTTCGTGTTAATTCTGTACGAAAATCCGTTGGCCACCGGTTACTTTTTGTACAGTGACGTATTTAACGACCGACGGTATGGCTACGGGCTCATCTTAGTCAGGGAGAACTTCGAATAATGTGCATTAAATCGTGCTCATATTCGCTCGTCCTGTTTTTATCGTTATGTTGGTCATACGTTTTCGATTTGGCCTCGTAAAAAGGAAGGAAACATTGCAGCAATTCATTGTTAACTTGACCAGCAAACATCCTAACTTAACGTTCACTGCGGACATGTAAAAGGACGTTCTAGTTGAGAAGCTAGACGGTCGAGTTGGCCATTCGGTTTATCTCAAAATGACCTACACATACGTCATCTCAATGCAAGCAGTTTCTATCATCCCGCCCAAAGGAGGATTGTGCTGAACCCTCTAATACATAGAGTTAATACATAGTAGCGTGCTGGACGACACCTTCTCTGCACAGAAATAAACCATCTGACCTCTGGGTTCAGAGACTCTGACTATAGGTCACATTAACTTAAAATACCTCTGCCCGTAAAACATACCTCCAAGCCTGGTCAACGAAATCAAAAAGATCAGAAGGCGACGTTCAACCGTTTTTCGGGGCAACAACAAATAACATTGGCAGAATCTTAAACAGATATTGGTTTAAAGTCGTCTTTCCGTAGCCAAAGGAAATCAGACAGATGCTGTAACCACCGAAGAATATTACTTCAGATTCTCTCCGCAGCTCGTGGTCTAGCGGCTAGCGTTGCTGCCTCTGGATCTTGAGGTCCCGGGTTCAATTCCCCGTCGGATTGAGGATTTTCTCTGCCCGCGGACTGGGTGTTTGTGTTGTCCTCGTAATTTCATCATCATTCGTGACAGTGGCTAGATCGGACTGTGTAAAAAACTGGACATTGTACTGGGGCTGAAGACCGCGCAGTTGAGCGCCCCACAAACAAAACGTCATCATCACTTCAGATTCCCAGGCGCTCACAGCATTCCTTGTGAATGAATGTAGTGGTAGCTATACCGGGCAGCCTATTCGAAACGCTTGTCTGTGCTGTACCGAACATCAGCAGCACATCAAGTAAAAATCTTGCCGTACACAGCCTCGCAAGTACGCACAAAATTCTGATTCAGTAAACACAGATTCTACACTATACTTCAGACCATTGGAGCTCACTCATCAAAGACGTTGTGGAAATTAGAATGTTTGATATGGGATTCGTTCTCAATAACGTGTGGAAGCAGATGTTTGATACCTATTTTGTTGAATACCCTTCTTTTTCCAGGAAGAGAAGTCTTTTCAGGTAATGATCCATGTAGAGACGGAGTCCTTTAAGCCAAATACCAGCCGCTGAATGCGGGGCAGAAGAAACCCAACTGGGAATATTTCGGGATTTCCATTTCCGGCATTTGACTTACAACCAAAGAAAACTTTCCAAAAGGATTACGTTATTTTTACACAATATCTGATCACAACTACTCGGACACCTACAAATAGGTATTAATATTTGCTGTGTCCACTGTTTGCCTTTGAGGTACTTGAACTCTGCTGGTGACACGTTCGATGAGGCGTTTGAAAGCCTATGGAGGAACGGCAGCCCTCTTTACCTCAGGAGAAGAAACAAAAGAAGTTATTTATGTTGCACACCGCAGTCTGAGGAGAAGTCGATGTTCAGTCACATTCCAAAGATGTCTCATTGCGTTCAGATCAGGACGAGGGAAAGAACAATTCCTTTTTTGAATGCGTGGTGTCTGTTCTTTCGAAAGAACAGACATCACGCTGATCCCGAAGTTGTGAAACACTATATGTAAGTTGAAGGGGAATCACTGTTGTCAGCTGCAGCGGGACATTAAACGGATCAGCGGCGACGAGCAAAAATGTGTATCGGACGGGGATTCGAACCCGGGACCTCCTGTTTACTAGACAGGTGCGAAAATCACTACGCCATCCGGGAGAAGGCGTTATCGCAGCTCTATGAGGTATTTCCGTACGCCTCACGGCCGATCCACACTCCCACCGAAAGCCACCTATCCGCAGTTCTTTTCCATTTCTTCCATGCTCGCTGCTCTGAGACTTCAGCAGGAGGTCTGACGTGGATGCATTGTCAGTCTAGGCGAAACAGCTACGAGTGTGTGGTGTCTGTTCTTCCGGAGGAACAGACACCACGCAGTCAAATGGTTCAAATGGCTCTGAGCACTATGGGACTCAACTGCTGAGGTCATTAGTCCCCTAGAACTTAGAACTAGTTAAACCTAACTAACCTAAGGACATCACAAACATCCATGCCCGAGGCAGGATTCGAACCTGCGACCGTAGCGGTCTTGCGGTTCCAGACTGCAGCGCCTTTAACCGCACGGCCACTTCGGCCGGCACGCAGTCAAATAATTCATAATCCTGGCCGGGCAATGGATCCGCTTTCTTCAGTGCGAATGCGCAAATACACTATGTGATCAAAAGTATCCGGACACCTGGCTGAAAATGACTTACAGGTTCGGGGCCCCCTCCAACGGTAATGCTGGAATTCAATATCGTGTTGGCCCACCTTTACCCTTGATGACAACTTCCACTCTCGCAGGCATACGTTTAATGAGATGCTGGAAGGTTTCTTCGGGAATGGCAGCCCATTCTTCACGGAGTGCTGCACTGAGGAGAGGCACCGACGTCGTCGGTGAGGCCCGGCACGAAGTTGGCGTTCCAAAACATCCCAGTGGTGTTCTATATCATTCAGGTCAGCACTCTGTGCAGGCCAATCCATTACAGGGATGATATTGTCGTGTAACCAGTCCACCACAGGCCGTGCATTATGAACAGGTGCTCGATAGTGTTGAAAGATGCAACCGCCATCCCCGAATTGCTCTTCAACAGTGGGAAGCAAAAAGGAGCTTAAAACATCAATGTGGGCCTGTGCTGTGGTAGTGCCACGCGAAACAACGAGTGGTGCAAGCCCGATCCATGAAAAACACAACCACACTATAACTCCACCACCTGCGAATTTTACTATTGTAACTACACACGCGCAGATGACGTTCACCCCGCATTCGCCATACCCACACACTGCCATCGGATCACCACATTGTGTACCCTGGTTTGTCACCCCATACAACGTTTATCCACTGTTCAATCGTCCAATGTTTACATTCCTTACACCAACCGAGGCGTCGTTTGGCACTTACCGGCGTGATGTGTGCCTTATGAACAACCGCCTAACTGTCATAGTACTTGCAGTGGATCCTGATTCAGTCTGGAATTCCTGTTTGATGGTCTGGATCGATGTCTGCCTATTACACATTACGACCCTCTTCAACAGTCGGCGGTCTCTGTCGGTTAACAGACGAGGTCGATCTGTACGTGTGCCTTCACGTTTCCACTTCACTATCATATCGGAAACAGTGGACCTAGGGATGTTTAGGAGTGTGGAAGTCTCGCGTACAGATGTATGACACATGTGACACCCAATCGCCTGACCACGTTCGAAGTTCGTGAGGCCCGCGGAGCGCCCCGCTTCATTCTGCTCTCTCACGATGTGTAATGACTACTGAGGTCGCTGATATAAGTGGCAGTAGTTGGCAGTACAATGTATCTAATATGAAAAAGGTATGGATTTTGGGGTGTCCGGATACTTTTGATCACATAGTGTACGTCTGGCTTGGCAGTACAATGCACCTAATATGAAAAAGGTATGGTTTTGGGGGTGTCCGGATACTTTGATCACATAGTGTACGTCTGGCTTGGCAGTAAAATGCACCTAATATGAGAAAGGTATGGTTTTGGGGGTGTCCGGATACTTTGATCACATAGTGTACGTCTGGCTTGGCAGCACAATGCACCTAATATGAAAAAGGTATGGTTTTGGGGGTGTCCGGATACTTCTGATCACATAGTGTACGTCTGGCTTGGCAGCACAATGCACCTAATATGAAAAAGGTATGGTTTTGGGGGTATCTCGATACTTTTGATCACATAGTGTATGTCTGGCTTCCTGTGGCAATCTTAAGTAGGAAAAGGCAGTATAATGGACAGGGACTGCGGACAGGTGGCGCTCGGTTGGGCTGTGGCTCGGCCGTGCATTTGCGATAACGCTGTGTCCCGGATGGTTCAGTGGTTACCACACCTCCCAAGTAAGCGGGAGATACTGGTTTCGAATCACGGTTTGGTACACACTTTCACTCGTCGCCGCTGACACCGTTTAATGTAATGCTGCAACTGACACCAACGATCCCCCCTCAATTTATAAAGCGAACAATTCATTCCTGCAATGTTATTGTCTACAAAACACTGCCTCACAAGTGGTGCTTTATGATGGGGCGCATTATCATTCTGATACAGTCGTCGTCTCCGAATTGTTTCTATTCTGTATGCAGTGCACAATGCCGTAAAAAATGTACATATTTTTCCGTGATGATGATAATGAGGTCCCATACTCCGAGGTGCGTAGAGGACGATGCGGGAGACCCACACCGCCTACTAGGCAAGGTCCTAGTGGAGGTGGTTTGCCATTGCCTTCCTCCGACCGTAATGAGGATGAATGATTATGATGAAGACGACACAACAACCATATATAGCGTTTTCATAAACGCAATAGCAGAATCACACTCTAACCATGAAGTACGTCCCCATACCGTGAAACCACCTTCTCCATACTCTGTACTACACTTAATGGCAGGTAAGGTTCTCCATCCATTCGCCAAACGCTGACTATCGGTTTGCCACAGAGTATAGAGCGATCCCTCACTCCAGATCACTCGTTTCCAATCATCCGTCGCCCAGTGGCGTCGCCCTTTACACCACCTCAAGCATCGCTTGGCATTGACTGCAGAAGTGGGTAGCCATGAAGCGCTTCTCGACCACTGTACCCCATTCCTTTTAACTCCAGATCCACAGTCACTCTGCTATGTGGACTGCTGGTAGAACTTTGTCCGATACAGCAAATAATATATTCACACGCAACGCCTGGGACTCTGAAGTCACATTCTTCAGTGGGTACAGCATCTGTTTGATTCCTTTCGATGATTTCTTGCAACTTTTTACAACCAATATCTGCAACGCTCGACAGCCGCAGTCCGCCAGCACACGATGTCTGCCTGGTGCTGATTAAGCTTTAGTCTTTGCTTCACGTTTCTACTTGACAGTTATATCACCAACGGTCAACTTGGGCAGCTTTAGAGGGGTCGAAATGCCCCTCGAGTATATTTTTACTCGTGAGGTACAGTTATTAGTCCAAACTCAACGAGCTCTCCTGGAGATTACGTTAGAGCTACACGCTATCTGATCAAACTTACCTGGACACCTACTAGTAGACATTAATATGAGGTGTGTCCACCATTCGTCTTTGTGGCTGCTTGAACTATGCTGGTGACACTTTCGAGGAGCGGTATGAATGTCTGTGGAGGAACGGCAGCCCACTCTTCCTCAGGAGCCGAAATAGAAGAGGGTGTGATGTTGGGCACCGGACTGTGGAGCGAAGTCAATGCTCTATCACATTCTCCTATTACTTTTTTGAAGGACGTCATCTTTACGCCAGTGACTTACAAGTTTTTAGTACACTACTGCAATTTTGGCCTCAGGCCATTATCAAGTGCTGCTGAAAAATACAGAATGTTTAAGAAAATTATTTTACAGATTCATTATTTACGTCGACGTTGTGCCGACTATACAAAACATTGAATTATGCAGCCATGTTACTGACATACGCTACTGGACATTGAAATTGCTACACCACTAAGATGACGTGCTACAGACGCGAAATTTAACCGACAGGAAGAAGATGCTGTGATATGTAAATGATTAGCTTTTCAGAGCATTCACACAACGTTGGCGCCGGTGGCGACACCTACAACGTGCTGACATGAAGAAAGTTTCCAACCGATTTCTCATACACAAACAGCAGTTGACCGGCGTTGCCTGGTGAAACGTTGTTGTGATGCCTCGTATAAGGAGGAGAAATGCGTACCATCACGTTTCTGACTTTGATAAAGGTCGGATTGTAGCGTATCGCGATTGCGGTTTATCGTATCGCGACATTGCTGCTCGCGTTGGGGGAGATCCAATGACTGTTAGCAGGATATGGAATAGTGGGTTCAGGAGGGTAACACGGAACGCCGTGCTGGATCCCAACGGCCTCGTATCACTAGCAGTCGAGATGACAGGGATCTTATCCGCATGGCTGTAACGGATCGTGCAGCCACGACTCAATCGCTGAGTCAACAGATGGGGACGTTCTCAAGACAACAACCATCTGCACGAACAGTTCGACGACAGTTCGACACACCCGTCGTGATAGTATGGGGTGCCATTGGTTACGTGTCTCGGTCACCTCTTGTTCGCATTGACGGCACTTTGAACGGTGGACGTTACATTTCAGATTTGTTACGATCCGTGGCTCTACCCTTCATTCGATCCCTGCGAAACCCTACTTTTCAGCAGGATAATGCACGACCGCATGTTTCAGATCCTACACAGGCCTTTCTGGATACAGAAACGTTCGACTGCTGCCCTGACCAGCACATTCTCCAGATCTCTGACCAATTGAAACCGTCTGGTCAATGGTGGCCGAGCAACTGGCTCGTTACAATACGGCAGTCTCTACTCATGATAAGCTGTGGTATCGTGTTCCAGCTGCATGGGCAGGTCTACCTGTACACACCATCCAAGCTCTGTTTGGCTCAATGCCCAGGCGTATCAAGGCCGTTAATACGGCTAGAGGTGGTTGTTCTTTGGACTGATTTCTCAGGATCTGTGCACCCAAACTGCGTGAAAATGTAATCACATGTCAGTTCCAGTGTAATATATTTGTCCAATGAATACGAGTTTACCATCTGCATTTCTTCTTGGTGTATCAGTTTTAATGGCTAGTTGTGTATTATGGCTTTAAGCCATGTCAACGTGATGTGAGCTGCTTACACTACGTTGCCTTGGATTACAACCATAATATGTAAGTAACATAGCTACATAGTTAAAATGTTTTGTATGTTCGGCATAATGTCGAGATACATAATGAATCTGTAAAATTATTTTCTCAAACATTCTGTATTTCTCAGCAGTACTTGATAATGGCCTAAGGCGCAATTGCACTAGTGTAATAAAAACTTATAACAGTCACTGGCGTAAAGATGATACCCTTCAAAAAAAAATTTTGTGACTGTGAATCCCAGCTACAACAAGTGTCTCCTATTACTGTTTCTCTGTTGACAACGCAATATTCCCTGCTCTCTTTCGTACTGGCGAGTCCGTCTCTCGTCTCATCTAGTGGTCAATTCCGCATTATACAGAGGTGTCCGGATACTTTTGATCAGCTAGTGTATGATGTAATGAAAACAAAGATGCTGCAAGTGACAAATTATAACTGGCGACAGTGTAATCTCTGGTGCAGAGGCTAATATCGCATTAGTTATAACTGTGAAATTCCCTTACGTTTACGAAAGTCAGTTACTTTCCTGAAGAAGGCAATAAAACTTATTGCGAAAACTTTGATATTCATAGAGAATTTACTCTATTAAGTGCGTAACTGTTTCAAATTTTGCATGCTGGCACCTGTTAGAACGGTAAGTGGCTCGTGAGTACATTTTTTTCATTACGTTCGCTTAATTGCCAGTACTATGAATCGATCACAGTGTACGCTAAAGATAATAACAGCAATGTCTAGTGTTTCGCTGCGACCTATTGTTTTCATTGAGGTCTGTTCTGAATAAATCGATGACTACACAGAAGTCCGACACAATGGTCTACGGTTATGTGGTGCTCGCTGACGTCGCCGTAGCTAAGTCACTGGACTTGTATTTTGGAGGAAGGGAGTTTAAATTTTCTCCTGATGATTCTGATCAGGATTATCTGCGGTTTTCTTAAATCACCTTGGTGAGTACTGCTGAGGTTCATTTAACAGACGAAGTCTCATTCAACCATTTTTTTAACCGAGCAAGTGCTTAATATTTCATGACGTCGCCGTTGACGAGGCGTTAAATGCAAATCTACCATTTTTAATTTTTATGTAATGTCAAGTGGAACCAAGTTACAGATCAGAATTTAAGGAAAACAAATATCTAAGTCGCACTTTACTTTTTATTAACAGGTTACCGTTTTGGTTCATAGACATCGCAGACCTCTTCGTATATCTTCAGCGTATGCCACTGTCATAACAACAACTGACATGTTGCTAGGGTGCTTTTGTATTTCGTATAGGGCTAATATGAATTTTATACGACCCGCAGACGTTTGCACTTTTTAAGAAATTCTGTTTGATTACTGTATGTTATTTTATTACGTAGAGAGCGTGGAGGATCTCTCCATTGGTTAAGTAAGACCTACATGTAGATATTTAATGCGCAGCACTAAACTGACAAGTTTAGTTGCAAGATATCGCTGGAATCACATGGCATGTACCTATCAGGTACTAATGTGCCCTTCATTTTTTGCTTGTGATCAGATTTTTTCAAAAATATAAACGTGGCTGCGAACCAGCAACTGTGTAGACCTGAAGAGGTAGAAAAAATCATCCAACCAGTTGCAAAACAAAGGTTTATTAGCCCTTGACCTAGGTTTCGATATTACTAAAAATATCTTCTTCAAAAGGAGTGGGCCTTGTTGCATTACATTGTGGCACATTAGTTCGGACTCGTATTCGGGAGGACGACGGTTCAATCCCGCGTCCGGCCATCCTGATTAAAGTTTTCCGTGATTTCCCTAAATCGCTCCAGGCAAATGCCGGGGTGGTTCCTTTGAAAGAGCACGGCCGACTTCCTTCCCCGTCCTTCCCTAATCCGATGAGACCGATGACCTTGCTGTGCCGGCCGTAGTGGCCGTGCGGTCCTAGGCGCTTCAGTCCGGAACCGCGCGACTTCTACGGTCGCAGGTTCGAATCCTGCCTCGGGCGTGGATGTGTGTGATGTCCCTAGGTTAGTTAGGTTTAAGTAGTTCTAAGTTCTAGGGGACTGATGACCTCAGAAGTTAAGTCCGATAGTGCTCAGAGCCATTTGAACCATTTGAACCTTGCTGTCTGGTCTCCTTCCTCAAACAACCCAACCAACCAACATTAGTTCGCTTAAGCTAATCTTGTCATATACACACACCAAAAAAGGTTTTGCATCACCTGGAATCTGTACAGAAAATTGGAACAGAGAGCAACATAAGCATCATTTCCGTCCTTTCTATTGCTCATGAAAACCACACATTGCATTTTGTACCACCATACAGCGAGACCTTGAGAGGTGGTGGTCCAGACTGCAGTACACACCAGTACCTCTGATACCCAGTAGCACGTCCACTTGCATTGATCCACGAGTGTATTCGTCGTGGAATACTATCCAGAAGTTCATCAAGGTACTGTTGGTCCAGATTGTCCCACTCCTCAACGGCGATTCGGCGTAGATCCCTCAGAGTGGTCGGTGGGTCACGTCGTCCATAAACAGCCATTTTATTGTTTCTTGTTAATGAAACTGGATCGTACACTATGCTTCAAACAACACCTTCTTAACTTAGCTCAAAAGCTGAGGATTCGAAACAACATCCTCCATAAGCTATGCGGAACTACCTGGGGATCTTCAGCAACCACCCTGCGAACTTCAGCTCTGGGCTTGGTATACTCAAGTGCTGAGTATTGTGCACCTGTTTGGATGAATAGTCATCATACAAGGCTTGTTGATACCCAGCTGAATACGACAATGCGCATAATATCTGGCACAATCAGATCTACTCCAGTTTATTGGCTTCCACTGTTAACCGGTATAATGCCTCCTGATCTACGCAGATGTACTGCCCTTATGAGAGAATTCCACAAGATCTCCAGGAATTCTAACCTACCCGTGCATAGCGACCTGCCACTTTTAAATCGCAAGAGACTGAAATCACGTCATCCAACTCTGTGCGATGCTGCTGACATGGTTGCTAAGAATTTCAAACCTCTTGAAGAATGGAAAGGTCGGTGGGAAGCAGTGACAGATGTGCACCTGCATAACATCTTCTCAGGTGCTAAACTTCCAAGTGGATTCGACTTACCACGCAAGACGTGGTCTACTCTCAACAGAATCCGTAGCAGCCATGGGCGATGCAGGGATGCTCTCTTTAAGTGGAACAAGCTGCCTGATCCAGCTTGTGACTGCGGGGCTCCATACCAGACTGTTCACCACATTGTCAGTGAATGCAGGATTCGAGCCTATCACGGCGCCAAAGAGGACTTCCTGCTAGCAACTCCAGATGCAGTGCGCTGGATTGAAGGACTGGATATTCAGTTGTAAAGACAAACTTAAGTTTCTTGTGTGTCAATATGTACATATGTATATGTAATTTCATGATATGTCTGTATTAGCCATACGCTAAATAAATAAGCCATTTTAAATCAATCCCAGGCATGTTCGATAGCGTTCATGTCGTTACCCTGAAGGAAGTCATTCACAAGATGTGCACGACGGGGGCGCGGATTGTCGTCCATGAGGACGAGTGCCTTTCCAATATGCTGCCGATGTAGTTGCACTATCGGTTCGAGGATGGCATTCACTTATCGTACAGCCGTTACGACGCCTTACATGACCACCAGTGGCGTACGTCTGCCCCACATAATGCCACCCCAAAACAGCAGAGAACCTCCACATTGATGCACTCGTTGGACAGTGTGTCTAAGGCGTTCAGCCCGACCGGGTTGACTCCAAACACGTCTCCGACGATTGTCTGGTTGAAGGCATATGCGACACTCATCGGTGAAGAGAACGTAATGCCAATCCTGAGCGGCACATTCGGCATGCTATTGGGCCCATCTGTACCGCGCTGCATGGTGTCGTGGTTGCAAAGATGGACCTCGCGATGGACGTCGGGAGCGAAGTTACGCATCATGCAGCCTACTGAGCACAGTTTGAGTCGTAACACGACCGTCCTGTGGCTGCACGAAAAACATTATTCAACATGGTGGCGTTGCTGTCAAGGTTCCTCCGAGCCATAATCCGTAGGTAGCGGTCATCCACTACAGTGGTAGCACTTGGGTGGCCTGAGCCAGTCATGTCATCGACAGCTCCTCTCTCTCTGTGTCTCCTCCATGTACTAACAACATCGATTGGTTCTCTCTGAGACGCCACACTTTCTTCATTGAGAGCCCTCCCAGGCCAAAGTAACAACGCGGACGCGATCGAATCGCGCTATTGACCATCCAGGCGTGGTTGAACTACAGAGAACACGGGCCGTGTACCTCCTTCGTGCTGCAATAACTGGAACTGATCGGCTGTCGGACCGCGTCCGTCTAACAGGCGCTGCTCATGCATGGTTGTTTGTATCTTTGGGCGGATTTAGTGACATCTCTGAACAGTCAAGGAGACTGTGTCTGTGATACAAAATTCACAGTCAATATCTATCTTCAGGAGTTCTGGGAACCGGGGTGATGCAAAACTTTTTTGATGTGCTTATTTAATATCCTTCACTAAGCTGGTATGTTTAGATGCGAGATACCGCTGGAATCACATGGCGTACACTTACTAGGTATTTATGTGCCGCTGATTTTTTTGCTGGTGATAGTTTTTTCATTTTTATCCATATATTCCATGTAGATTTCTGTAGTGCTATGATTCTTTTATATATATAGGCTCTTATGAGTTTTGCAAAGAGATCTGATGATAGTCAATACACCGCAGCTGGTAATCTTTTAATTACTATCATCTTTATTTTGATGGTGGTTGTTGTTGTTGTTGTGGTCTTCAATCCTGAGACTGGTTTGACACTCATCACTTATGCATTGAAGATGAAGATTGAAACATCTACACGTAACGCTCTGCCTTGAACCCGCAGTACTTTCACTACTGTCTGATCGCCTTAGCAATGACGGTTATACGAGTTGGCTAACATACATCATCAATCATTTTTGTTCGTTTCGTGGAAGCACACATCTGGGATTCGTCCGCCAAAAACATAGTATTAAATATATCGCGCTTGTATTACAAATATAGTTGGTTTATGCGTTTGCCTTATGGCGCTGAATCGCGTTTACACACTATTAAGGAGTCATAAACCCAAGCTCTGGTGGTATTAGAAGTACTGATGCCGTCATACTCCAACACTAAGTTTGATATGCAGCCACATGTTTTTCAACACACGCGGCTACTTATTTACCTTGCGATGTGCTTGCATTCAGGAGGGTTGGTGTGGGAGAATTCGTTGATCTGTCGCATCACACCAATGATGTTTCTGTAACGAGAGCCCAATACTGTTCTGATAGCAACTGTACTAAGGTAACTGAAATGGAATGAATGGAGTTAACGGTGATAAATGAGATGAGTCGTAGACACTTGAACTGATACCAGTCATATTAATTCAAACTTGCAGTTCAATGAATGTATCTACACAGATGTAAATTTGCCAAATTGGGCCACACATTTAATGAGAGAAGTTCCGTGACACAAGCTACGGTGGAGAGATAAAGTGACTGGTTACAGTTACTTGTATTGTCAACTGCTTTATCATTCACTGCCTTCAAGTTTTATAATGCAAAGTAATTACGCGGATTAACGCATTCCTTTCTTTTCTGTTTACATCTGGGACTAAAGAAATTTAGTCCTTGACAGATCAGTGTGAAGCTGACAGTCAAAAATTAAAACTGTTTCATCAGACTTCGTAATTTTGTTCTTATCTTACATATTTTCATCTTAGTCGTTTATTGCAGACATTATTTTTAAATTCCTTTTTTCGAACCTAACTTCCACGTAACAAAGTCGGAATAGCGATGATTTTAGAAACGTTCTGCTTCCTTTATCTGGAAGGTTCACGTCTTCTTCGAATCATTTGTCTTAGAAAGATGAATGAATTCATCAATACTATTTCTTCATATGCAACTACTCTCCACCTCGACCTCGTAGTGTTAACGGCCGGACAACTTGTCCAGCGCAGTGGTAATAAATTACTTGCACAAACCTTCCTCGGGAATCGGTCTGTCTATTAATGTAAACCGTATCAAAGTCTCTACAGTAATTCCTGAGGTTAGCACTTCATACAGAAGCAGAAAAACGCTTCAGGGGAACTTAATAATATGTATAGATTGGTAATTTACTTCTAATAGTCTGGCCTTTTAAACATTATTTCTCTGCAAGATTTCATCATTTCTATTAATAACTGTGTGATTATAACAAAGAAAATTCATTATATTTTTACTATTACGTAACTTACGTTTGTAGTTCTAAATATTATGCATGCCAAACGTCATCTACATAATGCACTCGAAAATAGTAAGTAGTGTATGTTCTACTCCCCTGCCGTATATCAAAATCCATTTCCGTAGTTTCCAGAAATTGTAATTTACGGTTATCTGTACGTATATTTTATTATTTTTATTATTTTCGGAGGTAGCTCCGCTCTCCCAATTACCTTCAGTTTCTCGAGATTATGTTTTCACATACTTTGGCACTATCTGCAGGTAAAGCGTGAGATACTTCCTTAAATTACAGAGTCTAAAAATATGCGGATATCATCATCTTTCTCTACGAAATTCATTTTCCTCCAGAATCCTCTAAAGCAGTTTCTTTCAACTCCTAAGTTTACTAAATAAATTAAAGAATCTTTTTATTAATAGTACTGTACGCATAATCAGTTTTCTATTCCCACAATTTTCATTGAACTTCCATCTCTATTAAATCCACCTCCTTTCAGTTTTCTTCTCAAGACGTTTGGATATCATTATTTTTTTTATTTTATCCACAACTTACTATAGTAAGACAACAATTTAATTTAGGTCATAACAAATACGTTTGCACTGACTTCGTATTTTTTTGTTGAGGTGCTTTACGATGCTAGATGGAAACTCTTGCACGCATAGCTCATTCTCGACCACAGTTATTAAGCTATTCAAACTTCCAGATTACTTCGGTCGCGCTAATATTTGTTTTCCACATGGTGATACCCTTTACTTCACTTTAAAACAATTCTTTTGATTTTGTAGATATTTTCTATAAATGCTATTCTTTGTTTCATCAAATCAGTCATTTCTTCAGTCTTAAAAAATTAAAAAAGTCTTAAGCAGGTCATCGGCAAAGCTACAATTATATACCTATTACTATTTTTCTTGCTCCCACACTTCCTATTTCCCTACATATTCATCTCCATATCATTTGTTTTTCAGATTACTTCAAAGCGCTGTTGGATTGGAGGATTAGAGTACATTCTTTCTTAACTTAGACAGTTAAAAAATCGGCAGACTGCTCTGTTTATGATAGTGTGCTTAGCTCTGTCCATATAAAAATAAATTTTACTTTTCAGGCGTCGGGTGATGTGCAAAATATTGCTAGCTGATCAGAACGCACGAGATGTGGAACTGTTGGCATTATTCTAATGAACAATTGCTTATTGGCTGTATATCATATTTCAGTTATTAGTTTCCTAGCGGTGAATTAGAAGTTCATTTGTCGCAAAAGTCTCTAGCCTTAACTGCAACATACTTCGTAAAATTTTGTTGATAGTCCCGTGGGGCGTGCGGGAAACGCTTGAAAGACCCTGTGTTCAAATAAGTTTATGTTCCTTAATGCCAAATGGGAGCAACTATACCGCTTTTTCCACATGTAAAGAAAGAGAAGGGTAAGCAGTTTGATACCTTTTCAAGGAAACTGTTTGCCCCAGCTAAAGAGTATCGTAAAAAGACATAAGTACGACATTCGTATGGCAAAAACGAGATAAATACATAAACTATAAGGGAAAAAAATTAGCAGCTGCAAAACTAAACGACGCACGTACACCCCTCAAATACCATGTAATGATTTTATAAGATATGGTCTCTATCTTTACCCGCAATGATAAGTAGCATCGATTATACTGCTTTTTCCACATATAAAGATAAAGAGGGGTAACATGTAATCAATTTAAGATCTAGTCCCTATTTTTACTCGCAGTCATAAATAGTATTGCAGTGCTACGTTGTTGGCAGCTGAAATTGCTTTCACAGCCAAAACCAGTATTAAATGTCGAAAAGGTGACAGAACCCTGCTGTTTCACGCTGCTTCAGAAAGAAGCTTATAAAATATTTTCTGTGGTAGGCGGGCGCGACGTGGAACTTGAAATATTAAGAAGATTACAGACTACTCTGGAAAGAGGAGTCGGAAATTCTTCAGGAACAAAGAACTGTTGCCACGTTGTTTTCACCAGCAGACAAGAAATCTGATACGTTTGAAGCTCGGTTGCTGACGAATGCACGGTTGCAGCGCATGATGGACGAAGTAATAAACGTCTGGTGCTTGGGCGTGTAGGACGCAGCCATTGAGCACAGAATGCAAACGCAGAACGAATTATAAATAATTCTGATAATTACCTCAGCATTAAGAACTGAAACTGTAAAAGACTCTACCTCCTCCCACTACTCTTCCAAAGTAAGTGCAGGACTTCCTACGTGGTTTAGTGGATAAGATATCAATACAAAGTCCGTTCTTGTTTTTTAATGCTTCTCAGTGTTACAGATTTAATCGACAGGACATTATCAATCGATGCAAAAGTCTGTAAACGAACGCTAGCAGCAGGTTTATGCACGAGACCGGAACACATCTGCTGGGCCTGCTGACACTGAGGTATTCGATAAAGCGTAGCTGTTTGACAGAAATCTCCAATTTCAACCCATCATTTCACTGAGCTGCCTACACACCCTGAATCGGAAAACAATATTTTCGTGCTAACTGCTTAAAGTTCAGCAGAGTGTAAGCTACACAAACGGAAACTTCACTCCTCTTGACGGATAACGCTTCGTGCAACAAAGCCACTATCAGAAGAGAAATGAATATGTCAGAGATGAAAATGTCTGCCAGACCAGCGTTCGGTTTCGAATCACCTACTTACAAGGGAACATCCCCATCGCACCCCCCTCAGATTTAGTTATAATTTGGCACAGTGGATAAGCCTTGAAAAACTGAACACAGATCAATCGAGAAAACAGGAAGAAGTTGTGTGGAACTATGAAAAAATAAGCAAAATATACAAATTGGGTCGTCCATGCCTAAGATAGGCAATATTAAGGGGGATGTGAGCCGAGGAGCGCCGTGGTCCCGTGGTTAGCATGAATAGCTGCGGAACGAGAGGTCTTTAGTTCGAATCTGCCCTCGGCTGAAAATTTTGCTTTCTTTATTTTCGCAAAGTTATGATCTGTCCGTTCGTTCATTGACGTCTCTGTTCACTGTAATAAGTTTAGTGTCTGTGTTTTGCGACAGCACCGCAAAACCGTGCGATTAGTTGACGAAAGGACGTGTCTCTCCAATGGGAACCGAAAACATTTGATCGCAAGGTCATAGGTCAACCGATTCCTCCACAGGAAAACACGTCTGATATATTCTATACGACACTGGTGACAGTATGTGCGTCACATGACAGGAATATGTTGTCGACCCACCTAACTAGTACACTTGGCGAATGGGTAAAAAGATTCTTCTACCTTGCCCAATTTAGGTTTTCTTGCGGATGTAATAGTCACTCCAAAAAAAGTGATGAAAACATAAGAGTTTGTCACATAAACTGAAAATAAAAAGTTAAAGTTTTCGGTCGGGGGAAGATTTGAACCAAAGACCTCTAGTACCGCAGCTGTTCACGCTAACCACGGGACCACGGCTCTCCTCGTCTCATACCGCCCTTAATATTGCCTATATTGCACATGGACGACCCAGTTTGTATATTTTGCTTATTTTTTCATAGTTCCACACAACTTATTCCTGTTTTCTCGATCGATCTGTGTTCAGTTTTTCAAGGCCTATCCACTGTGCCTACTTATAACTAAATGTCAGGGGGGTGCGATGGGGAGGTTCCCTTGTTAGAACGAGTAGCTGCCTTAAGAAATTAGGCTGTCCAAGCACACTTCCAGATTCGTCTCAGATTTTCAATCTCACTGACGCTTACTTAAATTTAATCAGCTCCTCCAATGGTGTTACTCCCACATAGCGTGTAATAGAACCTCCGGTTGTACAGTTCGTTGGAAATGGCAAGCGAAAATCAGTGTCACTGAAAATATGAGTCGGTATTTTGGATGTCTCCTCAGCGGCCTAAAAGGTACATGTACATCTACATGACACGTAATCCTTCAGTCACCGTATGGTGATGCACGACCGCATGTTGCAGGTCCTGTACGGGCCTTTCTGGATACAGGAAGTGTTCGACTGCTGCCCTGGCCAGCACATTCTTCAGATCTCTCACCAATTGTAAACGTCTGGTCAATGGTGGCCGAGCAACTGGCTCGTCACAATACGCCAGTCACTACTCATGATGAACTGTGGTATCGTGTTGAAGCTGCATGGGCAGCTGTACCTGTAAACGACATCCAAGCTCTGTGACTCAATGCCCAGGCGTATCAAGGCCGTTATTACGGCCAGAGGTGGTTGTTCTGGGTACTGATTTCTCAGGATCTATGCACCCAAATTGCGTGAAAATGTAATCAAATGGTTCAAAAGGCTCTGAGCACTACGAGACTTAGCATCTGAGGTCATCAGTCCCCTAGAACTTAGAACTAGTTAAACCTAACTAACCTAAGGACATCACACACATCCATGCCCGAGGCAGGATTCGAACCTGCGACCGTAGCGGTCGCGCGGTTCCAGACTGAAGCGCCTAGAACCGCTCGGCCACCAGCAGCCGGCGAAAATGTAATCACATGTCAGTTCTAGTATAATATATTTGTCCAATGAATAACCGTTTATCATCTGCATTTCTTCTTGGTGTAGCAACTTTAATGGCCAGCAGTGTATTTTCTGCATTCTGAATTTATCTGTATACGACAAGGCACACTGTCACGTAGCACGGACGCTGTAAGCGGAAACGTAAGACATATTCAATGTGTTGGCTTTACGAAACTTTTTATTCATGTAATGCATACAGTATTTCGACATGCAGGCCCAATATTCTTTCTGTAGTGGTTGGCTGGTTGATCTGGTGAAGGGGACCAAACAGTGTGGTCACCGGTCCCATCGGTTTAGGTAAGGATGGGGAAGGAAACCGACGTGCCCTTTCAAAGGAACCGTCCCAGCATTTGCCTGAAACGATTTAGGGAAATTACGGAGAACTTAAATCGGGATGGTCAGACGCGGGTTTGAACCGTATTCCTTTCGAACGCGAGTCCGTTGTACTAACCACTGCGGGACTTCGCTTGGTTTCCCTGCTGTGCTGAATTTCTGTGTGTTGTGTTTGCATATTTTCCAAACATATTCGAGCCAGAAGGCGTTACTAACATTGTTTTCTTGGTCATTGCATATTTACATTTTGCATGTCATTAACCTGGCACGGCTTATTTTATCACCACCTGTGAGAGTAGCCTATATTTCATTTTACTCACGTATCTTACGTAATTGTTACTACCAGCTTCCCCCTGTAAAGAAATGCGTATGTTGTTGAGTACCATTTTCTACGTACTCTCTTACAAGCTATTACCCACACACACATATCAGTAGTTTTGCTATAATGAGTGATGGTGGGTAAGTAAGGTATTGTAAGTGCAATAACTTGAGCTGTCCTTACGTGTCTGCCTGTTGGGATAAGCACAGTTCGTGTTGCGACCCCACCACCCCCCACCGCCACAATGCACAACACGGTGTCACGCACAGTGTTGCTGCCAAGAGGTTCATGTCAGGGCGTGGCCAGGAACATGCATTTATGCCTCGTGATAGTAGCTATACGTACCACAACACGTTACGTAATGCACATTACGCAACTAATTTAATAATTTTAGCACGACTTACGTTGACTGATAAAAAATGACGTTACATCACCCTCTTAGAGTGCTTTTTTTTCTGAAGTAGGCTATGTTCTTCCTCGGGTTTCAGGCTGTCTGCATACCAAATTTCATCGTAACTGGTTCAGTGATTTAGTCGTGAAACCGCGAAAGAACGAGTTACTTTCGCATTATGGTATTACAGTGGACTGGTAAAGGTAAGAGGGCGTTCCTGATCAAGAGAAATCTGCTGGTATCAAACATAGACCACAAGTTCAGAAACAAATTTCAGAGAATTTACGTTTAGAGCACAGCATTTTATGGTAATGGCCTCTGGACAGAGGGTAAATCAGAACGGAAGAGAAACGAAGCGTTTGAGATGTGGTGCAACAGAAGAAGCTCTCCGCAGAATCGGTGAAGGAAGAAACACAAGGAAAGCACTGACAAGAAGAAGGGACTGGATCAGAGGACATCTATTAAGGCGTCTCGGAATAACTTCCATGGTACTACAGGATGGTGTAGAGAGTAAAAACAGTAGCCTGGAATCCCAGCCAATAATTGAGAACGTAGGTTGTAAGTGCTACTCTGAAATGAAGAGATCGGAACCGGAGAGGAAATCGTGGTAGGCTGCATCAAACCAGTCAGAAGACTTCAGTTATTCGAGTTTTTGTTAGTTCCCTTGAACTTCGAACTATCGAGAGTTATATGTAGTGACGGTTAGGGCTAATCAAAAATGTTTCCGTTCAAATATGCTGTACATGATGACACCTGCAAAAGTGCAACAGACAAATCAGCAGATTATACACTCACGTTCAAAAGAAATAACACCTTCAACAACTAGAGATAGGACGTTCACATTCACAGGACTTGTACGATAGTATTCTCTGCAGAAATGATTGGCATTTGAACCGTATCTATCAGCGAATTCAAGGCCAATATCGATATCCTGGCGCAACACCTCCCAACGGTAAAATGTGCCTGCGGCTCTAGTTGTCGCTATAAATCGAAAGTAATGGATCAGTGCAACTTGAGCAGATGTGCAAGTTGCCTCGCAGACATATGCATGAACCGTACCGTCGTACCAGTGAGTTTAAAAGAGGGTGTATTATTGACATGTAAGAATGCGATGGATCCATCCGGCAAAACTGTTGCTCGTGCAGGACCAAATGTTTCACCAGTGCAACGGGTGTGTGCAGAATGGTTCATGGAAGGCCGTAGAACACGACGAGATCCGTCAGGTCGCACCACCCAGACCACTCCCCTAGACGATCAACACCACATCCTAATGACACTGCAATACGGATCTGCATCCTCTTCGGCTCTGGCGCAACTGTGGAACAGCGTTAACACATCACACATTATCAGGGCTGACAGTCGGTCGCCGTTTATTGCAGGATGGGTTAAGTGCACGTCGTCCACTTATCCGCTTACGTTTGACGAATGTGCAGAAACATGCTAGACGGCAACGATGTATGGGACGACTTCACTGGGGACAGAAATTCCATCAGATAGTGTTTTCCGTCCGGATCCTGTTTGTTTGAAAATGATGGCTGCATTTTGGTTCTCTGCAGACAGGGACAGCTGGATCACAGTGACTGCATTCGTACAAGACATACAGCGCCAACTCGAGGCACTTTGGTGTGTGATGCTATAGGGTACAACCACAAATCACATTTGTTTCGTGTCCAGGGTACTGCTACCTGTAAAATGACCTACGCGAATAATATCCTGTGACCCGTAGCCTTCCCTGCACAGCACCCCAAATGCCAGTTTCAGTAACACAATGCACGACCTCATGTTGCTGCACGAACACGTACCTACTTGCTGTCAAATATGTCAGACTTCTGCCCAGGCCCGCGACATCACCAGAATTCTCGCCAATCGAAAATGTGTCTGATAGGGTGAAACGACAGGTGCAGTGCTGTGATACAATGCTAGGGTTGAACTTCGGAACCAGATGACTTCAGCATGGATGGGTACACCACAGGACGCCTTTAGCGCCTTATACGCGTCGATGCCATCAGGCATGGAACAAGCTACCAGGGCCCATGATGAACCCTGAGCCTACTAGACTACAGGACTCTTGCTGAGCCGAGGTAACTGGAATGCTAATCATTTCTGCAGAACATTGTACTGTAGATGTTCTGTGAATATGAAGGACCTGTCTCTAGTCGTTGAAGGTGTTGTGTTCTTTTTTTCTGAACATGAATGTACGAATTCGTGGTGCCTCTACATTCACACACGTCCGGAAGAACAGAAACCACGCATTCACATAGCTGATTCACATCGATGGGAAATTAATTCATCACTGAGTTCGACCTTGAGTGGGAATATAAAATTAACGGGTATGAGAACATAGACGGGGACTACGGCTAGGTGGCGTTAATTTGGCGTGTGGGCCAGACGGGGAGCTTGAGGGTCAGAAAGGGAGCGTGCCGACATAGTCTTCGCATTTGCGATAAACACTGTGTATGGGTGACGCAATGATTATCGCGAATGCCTAGTAAGCAGGAGATCCTGGGTTCGAATCCCGGTCCGGAACACGTTTTCACTCGTCGCCTTGATTCCACACAAGCTTCCGATGCATACATGTCAGTTCCTTCCGTTTTCTTTCCTTTCTTCCCCCTCCACCTTCACATAATACACTACTGACCATAAAAAATTGCTACACCACGAAGATGACGTGCTACAGACGTGAAATTTAACCGACAGGAAGAAGATGTTGTGATGTGCAATTCACACAAGGTTGCGGCCGGTGGCGACACCTACAACGTGCTGACATGAGGAAAGTTTCCAACCGATTTCTCATACACAAACAGCAGTTGACCGGCGTTGCCTGGTGAAACGTTGTTGTGATGCCTCGTGTAAGGAGGAGAAATGCGTACCATCACGTTTCCGACTTTGATAAAGGACGAATTGTAGCCTATCGCGATTGCGGTTTATCGTATCACGACATTGCTGCTCGCGTTGGTCAGGATCCAATGACTGTTAGCAGAATATGGAATCGGTGGCTTCAGGAGGGTAATACGGAACGCCGTGCTGGATCCCAACGGCCTCGTATCACTAGCAGTCGAGATGACAGGCATCTTATCCGCATGGCTGTAACGGATCGTGCAGCCACGTCTCGATCCCTGAGTCAACAGATGGGGACGTTTGCAAGACAACAACCATCTGCACGAACAGTTCGACGACGTTTGCAGCAGCAAACAGCAGCAGCTCGGAGACCATGGCTGCGGTTACCCTTGACGCTGCAACACAGACAGAAGGGTCTGCGATGGTGTACCCAACGACCAACCTGGGTGCACGATTGGAAAAACGTCATTTTTTCGGATGAATCCAGGTACTGCTTACAGCATCATGACATTGCGGTGAACGCACAGTGGAAACGTGTATTCGTCATTGCCATACTGGCGTATCACCCGGCGTGATGGTATTGGTTACACGTCTCGGTCACCTCTTGTTCGCATTGACGGCACTTTGAACAATGGACGTTACATTTCAGATGTGTTACGACCCGTGGCTCTACCCTTCATTCGATCCCTGCGAAACCCTACATTTCAGTAGGATAATGCACGACCGCATGTTCGACTGCTGCCCTGCCCAGCACATTCTCCAGATCTCTCACCAATTGAAAACGTCTGGTCAATGGTGTCCGAGCAACTGGCTCGTCACAATACGCCAGTCACTACTCTTGATGAACTATGGTATCGTGTTGAAGCTGCATGGGTAGCTATACCTGTACACGCCATCCAAGCTCTGCTTGACTCAAAGCCCAGGCGTATCAAGGCCGTTATTACGGCCAGAGGTGGTTGTTCTGGGTACTGATTTCTCAGGATCTATGCACCCAAATTGCGTGAAAATGTAATCACATGTCACTTCTAGTAGAATATATTTGTCCAATGAATACCCGCTTATCATCTGCATTTCTTCTTGGTGTAGCAATTTTAATGGCCACTAGTGTATTAATCAGGACAGCGGCGGTATTGCACTGTGGATAAAGACGGGAGAAAATTTCGTAGCCGTTTTTGCTGGCGTTATTATTTGCGTGCGGCAGAGAGGCCCACGGCAAGTGTTGCTCTAGGCTCTCCCTACCAGACGCCGGAGTCGGCCGGGGTTGATTTCCTCCGGGTGGTCGCGGCCCGCGGGGGCCATTTATCCCGGCCGGCTGGCCCTGCAGGGAGGGCGCCCGCTGTCGTCCAGCCCCAACGGACTGGGCCCCTTCTCGGTTTGCAGGTCAAGGAGCGCGGAACCAGCAGAGGCGCCACTGAGGAGCCGAACCGCAGTGGTATTCAGCCTCACAAGGAGCTGTCAGGATGGTGTGGCATGTTGTATCGGATACTCCAGTAAGAAATGTGTGACGAAATACACTGAAGCGCCAAAGAAACTGGTATAGGCATGCGCATTCAAACCAGGCAAAATACGGCGCTGCGGTCGGCAACGCCTATATAAGATAACAAGTGTCTGGCGCAGTTGTTAGATCGGTTACTGCTGCTACAATGACAGGTTATCGATATTTAAGTGAGTTTGAACATGGTATTATAGTCGGCGCACGAGCGATGGAACACAGCATCTCCATTTCCACGAACGACCATTTCACGAGTGTACCGTGAATACCAGGTTGTCAGGATGCTGTGCATGTTGTATCGGATACTCCAGTGAGAAATGTGTGACGAAATACACTGAAGCGCCAAAGAAACTGGTATAGGCATGCGCTTTCAAACCAGGCAAAATACGACGCTGAGGTCGGCAACACCTATATAAGACAACAAGTGTCTGGCGCAGTTGTTAGATCGGTTACTGCTGCTACAATGACAGGTTATCGATATTTAAGTGAGTTTGAACATGGTATTATAGTCGGCGCACGAGCGATGGAACACAGCATCTCCATTTCCACGAACGACCATTTCACGAGTGTACCGTGAATACCAGGTTGTCAGGATGCTGTGGCATGTTGTATCGGATACTCCAGTAAGAAATGTGAGACGAAATACACTCAAGCGCCAAAGAAACTGGTATAGGCATGTGCATTCAAACCAGGCGAAATACGGCGCTGCGGTCGGCAACGCCTATATAAGAAAACAAGTGTCTGGCGCAGTTGTTAGATCGGTTACTGCTGCTACAGTGACAGGTTGTCGATATTTAAGTGAGTTTGAACGTTCTATTATAGTCAGCGCACGAGCGAAAGGGCACAGCATCTCCGAGGTAGCGATGAAGTGGGGATTTTCCAGTATGACCATTTCACGAGTGTACCGTGAATACCAGGAATCCGGTGAAAAATCAAATCTCCGACATCGCTGCGGCCGGAGAAAAGATCCTGCAAGAACAGGGCCAACGACGACCGCACAGAACCGTTCAACAACGTGACAGAAGTGCAACCTTTCCGCAAATTGCTGCAGATTAAGATTTCTCGGCTATCAGAAAGTGTCAGCTTGCTAACCACTCAGCGAAACATCATCAATATGGGCTTTCGGAGCCGGAGGACCACTCCTGTACCCTTGGTGACTGCTCGACACAAAACCTTACGCCTCGCCTGAGCCCGTCGACACCGACATTGGACTGTTGATGACTGGAAACATGTTGCCTGGTCGGACGAGTCTCGTTTTAGACTGTATCGAGCGGATGGACGTGTACGGGTATGGAAACAACCTCTTGAATCTGTGGACCCTGTATGTCAGCAGCGAACTGTCCAAGCTGGTAGAAGCTCTTCAATCGTGTGGGGCGTGAGCAGTAGGAGCGATTGGGGACCTCTGATACATGTGTCACGTACATAAGCATGAGCCGAGCGGTTCTAGGAGCTTCATTCTGGAACCAAGCGAGCGTTACGGTCGCAGGTTCGAATCCTGCCTCGGGCATGGATGTATGTGATGTCCTTATTTTAGTTAGGTTTAAGTAGTTATAAGTTCTAGGGGAATGATGACCTCAGAAATTAAGTCCCATAGTGCTCAGAGCCATTTGAAACATTTTTGAACATAAGCATCCTGTCTGTTCAGCTGCATCCATACATGTTCATTGTGCATTCTGACGGACGGGCAATTCCAGCAGAACAATGAGACACCCCAATCGTCCAGCATAGTTACAGAGTGGCTCGAGGAACACTCTTCTGAGTTTAAATTCCCCAGATGTGAGCATTATTGAGCATATCTGGCATTTCTTGAATGCGGTGTTCAGAAGAGATCTCCATCCCCTCGTATTCTTATGGATCTATGTTCAGCCATGCAGCATTCATCTTGTCAATTCCGTCCAGCACTACAGCACTACTTCATATATTAGTGGAGTCCATGCCACATCGTGCTGCGTCACTTCTGCGTGCTCGCGGGGGCCCTGCACGATATTATGAAGGTGTACCAGTTTCTTTGTTTCTTCAATATAGATCGCAGCCAAACGGTAAAATGTCACTGTCCAATGGACACAACATTTCAACAAGCAACCACTTTATCATTATCAGGTGCTCTGAGAAACTAATTGCCTAGGAACAGCGTGGGACTTTTATCTGCTCCCTCTGACGTGCCACACTGTCTGCAGCTCCTGCTGAAATATTGTGTCCATTGGACAGTGACATGCGCCGATCACCAGTGAACTAGACTGCACAAAAGAATTAAGGGATTGCTTTTTCGAAACTCTGAAATCGCCTCTCATTGCGGCACAGTTTCGAATACTGCCTCGGGTATGATGTGTGTGATGCCCGTAGGTTCGTTAGGTTTAAGTAGTTCTAAGTCTAGGAACAGGAGTCGATTTAGAAGAGATAGGGGATCCAGTATTAGAATCGGAATTTAAAAGAGCTTTGGAGGACTTAGGGTCACATAAGTCAGAAGGGATAGATAACATTCCATCAGAATTTCTAAAATCATTGGGGGAAGTGGCAACAAAACGACTACTCACGTTGGTGCGTAGAATATATGAGTCTGGCGACATACCATCTGACTTTCGGAAAAGCATCATCCACACAATTCCGAAGACGGCAAGACCTGACAAGTGCGAGAATTATCGCACAATCAGCTTAACAGCTCATGCATCGAAGCTGCTTGCAAGAATAATATACAGAAGAATGGAAAAGAAAATTGAGAAGGCGCTAGGTGACGATCAGTTTGGCTTTAGGAAAAGTAAAGGGACGAGAGAGGCAATTCTGACGTTACGGCTAATAATGGAAGCAAGACACTTTCATAGGATTTGTCGACCTGGAAAAAGCGTTCGACAATATAAAATGGTGCAAGCTGTTCGAGATTCTGAAAAAAGTAGGGGTAAGCTATAGGGAGAGACGGGTCATATACACTAGGTACAACAACCAAGAGGGAATAATAAGAGTGGACGATCAAGAACGAAGTGCTCGTATTAAGAAGGGTGTAAGACAAGGCTGTAGCCTTTCGCCCCTACTCTTCAATCTGTACATCACGGAAGCATTGATGGAAATAAAACAAAGCTTCAGGAGTGGAATTAAAATACAAGGTGAAAGGATATCAATGATACGATTCGCTGATGACATTGCTATCCTGAGTGAAAGTGAAGAAGAATTAAATGATCTGCTAAACGGAATGAACAGTCTAATGAGTACACAGTATGGTTTGAGAGTAAATCGGAGAAAGACGAAGGTAATGAGAAGTTGTAGAAATGAGAACAGCGAGAAATTTAACATCAGGATTGATGGTCACGAAGTCAATGAAGTTAAGGAATTCTGCTACCTAGGCAGTAAAATAACCAATGACGGACGGAGCAAGGAGGATATCAAAAACAGACTCGCTATGGCAAAAAAGGCATTTCTGGCCAAGAGAAGTCTACTAATATCAAATACCGGCCTTAATTTGAGGAAGAAATTTCTGAGGATGTACGTCTGGAGTACAGCATTGCATGCTAGTGAAACATGGACTGTGGGAAAACCGGAACAGCAGAGAATCGAAGAATTTGAGATGTGGTGCTATAGACGAATGTTGAAAATTAGGTGGACTGATAAGGTAAGGAATGAGGAGGTTCTACGCAGAATCGGAGGGGAAAGGAATATGTGGAAAACACTGACGAGGAGAAGGGACAGGATGATAGGACATCTGCTAAGACATGAGGGAATGACTTCCATGGTACCAGAGGGAGCTGTAGAGGGTAAAAACTGTAGAGAAAGACAGAGATTGGAATACGTCAAGCAAATAATTGAGGACGTAGGATGCAAGTGCTACTCTGAGATGAAGAGGTTAGCACAGGAACGGAATTCGTGGCGGGCCGCATCAAAGCTGAAGCTGATAATATTTTACCTTTGACTTATTTCCCTTACTTTCATACACTTGTGCGTTTTAATTTCACAGTTTGGTGTAACACTACGAACACACAAAATGTCTAAAGAGGTTATGTCTACCGGTAATCTTATGATTTCAGGAATGAATAAACACCGTTTTTCGTTGTAATAAAATTTAAAAAGATAAGAAATGATTCCTTTCTTAATTTTTGGTTATCTCCAAAAACGTGCAATGGCCCATTCCATATTGATTTCAGTTCAATAAGTTTCATTGATTCCTCATCACTGGAGTTCAGTGCTGTTTGCTTGCGCTATATAATGCACAGATATATTTCCATCAGGGGTTCACCTTCGATTTTTAACTTCTCTAACGATTTAGTATGTTTATCAGCTAGCGCACCTGATGATGGTAACGTGACCTCCTGCTGAAATATTGTGTCCATTGGACAGCGACATGCGCCGATCACCAGTGAACTAGACTGCACAAAAGAATTAAGGGAACGCTTTTTCGAAACTCTGAAATTGCCTCTCATTGCGGCGCAAAGGTGCCTACTCTATAATGGTGAAAAACCTTCGGGTTCGACGATACAAGTGAAAAAAAGGCCAAAGCTCAATTCATATGAGCTAAGCTGCGTTAATGATGTCGCACTGGCACAAAATTACAACACAGTTCTGCTCGACGCCACCGTTGACGTGACAAACGATGCGTAGATCGTCTCAGCCCCTGTTAGAACGTTTCATCCCTTCTTTTGACATCTCTCCGATGGAGGTCAGAATTGCGTCACACAGCGTTGAAATCACACGGTTTTCTTAACGGTGTCAGAGAAAAACGTTTCAGACAAACCTTTGCACAGAATCGAAAAGACCTCAGATAATGGTATAAAGGTCATCAATGAAACTACCCCTTAACCTGGGGCCTTGGTTCCCACACATTTCAAGGTTGAAAGCGATAGTCCATAGTGGGATGAGCAATGGGAAAATGTTCTTGACAATCTTTGACATTGGTGACACCCTCTGACGTTTCAGCCCTGCTGTAAGTAAATTGACTGAACGTAATCGCACCTTCTTTCGTGTACACACAACGAAATCTGAACGTGATCCGAAGCACCAAGGAATACTTATGTTCTTTCAGCACTTCTGTTGTCCACCCTCTTGTGGCGTGATCAGATGGGAGTGCAACATTAATGTGTGCATGGATAAAACAGCAAAGGGTCCTTCTAAAGACCCACAGTTCGGCAACATAGTCCGTGCCACCCACGAAACTGTGTTAAGCACGTTAGAAATGTACCTGTCGGGATCTTCGACACCAATGAGCCCGCCAGGAGCTCTAGCACATGAAATCAGGCAAACTTCATCCAAGGGATGTCGGAGGGATTGACTAACGCTCAGGCGCTAAAGCAGCTGACACGCTGACTTAGTGCCGATAGTTCAGAAGATACATTTCTAACGAGCTCAACGAAGATTCGTGGGTGACACCGAAGTTGTTACCAAACTGCGGGAAGGGTGAGAGGGGGGGGGGGGGGAGGGACACCTTGCCGTTTTATTCACGCGCATGTCAATGTTGCGCTCTCACGTGATCACGGGAGGGTTGAAAAAGTAAGTACTGTTCGCTTTTGCACCTTTACAGAGGAAGGTTATAGGCACCTTTGAGACAAATTTCAAACTTAAGTGTCGCTATGTGGGGGCAGTTGCGGGGTTACGAAAAAGTGAGTCTTTAAGGGGGGTTGTAAAAAGTGAGCCTTTAAATTTGTTGCACACTGTATTTTGTCATAAAATACGATGGGAGAAGTTAAAGAATCACAAGAGATGTATCTTTGATGATGCCACTCACGACCATATCGTCCCAATGGAAGTATATTACGCAAGTAAGAATTCCGAACAAAATAGTGATCGCTTGCGAGCGCTTTACATGTTGTAGAACTACCACCAGGCTGTCAAGGGACCCTCCACCGTATGACAGTGAAATAGCGTGCAATTGCCAGTCGGTTTTCTGGAATCAGAGCTGTAAGAAACGTCGACGTGGGGGCGAGACAGGCTGACAAAAAGGAGGGAGCGGGTTTGGATAGTCCAAGGGCACACCATTAATGAAATTCCCCAATTTCATGGTGCATCAAAGTGAATTGTCCAACGGGTTTACAACGAATGATGTAACACTCACATCCAGCAAAGACAATTGTCACGCTTTGTCAGTGACAATCGGTTTCGAAGTCGACGACAAATATTGACGTAAGTGAGTACAGATTTACCTTAGCCAGTTCTTGCGCAAAAGTTTTGGATAAACCCGCATGCAATCGACATTTGGCGTCCTGCACCTTGCAAAAAGATGACAACGGCCGTGCTCAGATGGCTGCAAGCTCTCGATTCTTGTTTAACGAATACGCATGAACCCTATCGCTCTTCGACTTGGCTGCTAAATCATTCGATTTTAATTGCGTAGAAAATATCGGGGACTACTTCGAATACCGAAAGGCGGCAGTCAGCACCACCGCAGTTTGATAGTTCTACGGTATTTAGTCATGGCTGCAGCTGGCTTCAGCTCAGAATGGCTTCAGCTGGCGAGGCGTACCTAGAAACTTGTGGACTCTTTTGTCCTCTGAATCGAGGCCATTATCTAGGCTAGAACCGGTGTTACACAATATTACCTTGTCGTCTCCTCGGTGTGACTAATTTTTGACCAGTTTCCAAATGTTATTACAGAGATTTTACGTATTTACGTAATATTACCGGTAAACCCTTCAAGCCAATGAAAAGCTAAAACTGAAGGTCAATACTGTCGCCATGGGCATGAGATAATAATAATAATAATAATAATAATAATAATTTCGTCGTCTTCAATAACCGGGTGCAAGTCTTTAAACTAGGCGCACCTTCGGTGACTCGTGTGTGCCTCGTCTACGCAAGCTAACCAATTGGTGATAGAGCACCTATAACTTGGCATGGAATGCGAGCCACATACCGTTACTGGTGACGCCTCGCCTCTTTGAGAGGTGAAGGCTACATTAAAGGTAAACTGGAAATTCCAGTGGTCCGATCGGCATTCTATCCAACGACCCCTCGGTTTCCAGACACAAGCTTTGGCGCGAAATACCAGGGCCGGTATCCGAAATGGGGAAATTACAGTCGTTTCCGAAATACCCTCCGCCATATACCGATTCATTCATGCTTCTTCTTGGTCGTCTATGTTCAAACAACTGTAGTCTCCACTGTGGAACGAGGTCAAATGCTGACCAACGTCTTTGTCTTGTATCACTGTAGTACTCCCTTCGGCGGTACATATACAAAAATTGGAACGAGATTGTATCACTGTAGACACCAAACGCAAGCACGTCACTCGAAAAGTAGCTGAACACATTGTGACGATCCAACGCACCATGAACAGTCTCGCCCAGCCGTCGATAAACCAGCCAAACAACTCCCTACATTCTGCCTCCCAACAAAAGATATAACCCACTTAGTCATAACGTTCATCGAAAATAAACATCCTTTGAGCTATCACTTTAAAACGTCACACTGGCAGCCTGTCCTTTATTCCACCTGAATTCCTAAACTGTTTTATTCGATTTTCAAACTACTCTGCGTAGCACCTTCAACGCTGCTATACTCAGTCCCCACAAGAAGCAAAATCGGACCGTGTTCCATTATCTCAACTCTCGCAACTCCTACCAGACAAGTCGCCCTCTCCAACTCCACTCCCCCTTTCTCCACACAACAGCTACCCACTTAAACTCCATACCCATATTCCTCCTCACGAAATAAAAGTCCTTTACCTGTTCCCTCACAGTTGAACTCCGCTCAAGCCGACGAAAACAGTTTCGGCTCATAATCTCTCAATATTACATCAGAACCTCTACTTACAGTTTGGATATTACAGTAATCAACTGTTTTAGTAATATCAATCTCATGCTTTCCATCTTTTGGTATGTTTATAATTCCATTTCGTTATAGACATCTACACCGTCAGCAGTTATCATATTCTGCTATCGATCCTCTCACAGCCTTGGGAAACAGATTGGCGACAAAGGAAATAAAACACTTTGCCTAAGTAGTTCTCGGTGGTTAGTCCATGCGCACCACATATAGTTTCCGGAACAAGTAATCACTATTTGACCTGAACATGTTTAAGCACAGTACAGTCTATGAACTCTGTGAGATTATTTTCTTGATGGACTTCATCAATTCTTGTTTTGAGACTTGAATTGTGTGTATACTGAACTATTCAACTGCATGGATTGATACACAAGTAATATGTTTGTTAGGATAGTTATTTCCGCTCCTCTGTTATAGAACAAGTATTATTTGGTTCTTCCAGCCTTAAGCATATTGCAAATGTGTGGCACACTTAAGACAGGAAAGCCAAATAACACTTGTGATATACAAGGGTACTTGCGTTTCGCACCCCATTGGTGCTTGTCTGCTACGATCAACGAATTATCCGACTGAACGCGTTTTGTGTACGATTCCTTCAAAACAATAATATTATTACCATAATCACCCGAAATCATAGAGCAGAATAGTCTATGAAATAATGGATCAGATTTGTTACACGAACGCAATACTAAACACAGAAAGAACTGAGCTGCTTGAACTTCTAGAACTATAAATTATAGGAACATTTGACGATCAAATTAAGAACTTACCGACAGCAAGTAGTGTAGGAACTGATTTGATATCATACTAATGACTATCAGAAACTTACTCTGTTCACTCTGCGTGACTTCAACTGTCTCCTTTCACGTATTCAGTATTTATTGAAGATGCAGTCAGAAATCAAACGGTGTCTGATAAGATGTGTGTCTTGTATTTTAATATTTTAGGGCGCTGAACTGCGAGATCATCGGCGCCTACTTTATGTGTAAGATAAACTACTTCATAAAACAGAATATGATGCTAAGTAAGGATATAACGTCCGTAATGTATAATGTAAACAACACCATAAATCAGAAAATTATGCTAATTGTTCTTTTATACTTCTCGGAATTTTTCCAGAGGAACATGTTATTCTGGTTGTTTCATATGAACATAATACTATAGAGTTTTTATCACACATGCAAGTTTCTATCACAGGCAGTTCATCAGTGCAGGCCGTTAACAGTGCAATTGACTGAAGCTGTCGGCCGCTGTGCCCGAGCGATTCTAGGCGCTTCAGTCCGGAAATGCGCTGCTGCTGCGGTCGCAGGTTCGAATCCTGCCTCGGGCATGGATGTGTGTGATGTCCTTACGTTAGTTAGGTTTAAGTAGTTCTAAGTCTAGGGGACTGATGACCTCAGATGTTAAGTCGCATAGTGCTTAGAGCAATTTGAACCATTTTTGACTGAAGCTGATAATACTTTGCCTTTGACCTATTTCCCTTACTCTCATACACCAGTGCGTATTAATTTCACAGTTTCGTGTAACACTACGAACACAAAACATGTGTCTGAAGAGGTTACGTCTACCGGTAATCTTAAGACTTCAGGAATGAATAAACACTTTTTTTGTTGTAATAAAATTTAAAAAGATAAGAAATGATTCCTTTCTTAATTTTTGGGCATCTCCAAAAATGTGCAAAGGCCCATTCCATATTGATTTCAGTTCAATAAGTTTAATTGATTCCTCATCACTGGAGTTCAGTGCTGTTTGCTTGCGCTATGTAGTGCACAGATATATTTCCATCAGGGGTACACCTTTGATTTTTAACTTCTCTAACGTATTTAGCATGTTTATCAGCTGCCGTTTAAGAACTTTTGAATTCGTCGTTTCACAAGTCTCACTCTATTAAATATATTTCTTTCGGATTCCATATTCCATCTGACCATACTTTGGCTCTGAGCACTATGCGACTTATGACCATACTTTCCCGTAAGTAATTATCATCTATATTCTACTGTTGATTTTCAAATTTTTAGCCGTTTAGTTACATATACTCAATAATTACTTGCAACCTAGTGTTAAAAACTCATTAGCTTCCATTGGGCTGATACTTCTTATGCAGTAGTAGGGTGCCATCACAAGTAATTAGAGTGAAAAAAACAATTGAACAATATATATATTGGAAGCAACTATTGGAAATGGCATTGATGATGGTAACAGGTATGTGAAAACAGTTTTCAAAAGAATCCTAGGTAAACTAAAAACTGCTCAGTTCATCTCAATCTCGTGAACACAACTGAAGCTTAGCATGCGACAACCGCCGCGACAGACCTGGCTAGTCAACATTTCGCTAACGGCCAAGAGACTTTTATGGCAAATGCATATTTCATGCGCCTAGTTTGAGATATGCATAGCGAGATACAAACTCGCATGGCGCTATGCAGATTTGCCACGCATAACTTTGCATATGCCTATATTTCTTAGTGCCCGGGTGCCTTATGGTAGGAGAACACTTTATTTTTTTTTTTTTTTATTACCGTGGCGAGAGAAGTGGTGCCGGACAGAGAGCAGCGCAGACTGAGTGGGTGGATCTGCCGCGACCTGCAGCGCGCTCCCAGCTAATGGCCTAATTCGTCATCGCAGACCCACAACCTTCATTCAATCTCAGCATCAGGCTTCTCGCATTTCGTTTTAATTTTCTCTGTTGTAATTAACCCTAGCAGGGTAGGAGGAGAATTCGTTCTCTTTGAGGAAGCGTAAGATCGTATTTCTTCTGTTGCATGGAAGAGCCATTAAAATGCACCGTCTGCAGCGCACACAACGAAAATGTCGAGGAAAAAGGAAAGAGATGGTTACGATGGCTTCTCCATTTCCAGCGAACAGAATACACATTTTTAAGCATCATAATCGCTTGCAGTTTGAAATACTGCACATTTTAGCTCCTATTATCGTCCTTCAAACAACTTCCCATCTGCTGTATGGCTACAGTTCGATGAGGGCTCACGGAGAATGCGGCAGAAATCTGATAACAAATAATTGTTCAGCTCTGTCCACAGTAATATGCGATATCGCGACAGTTCGACTTTTATTTATGAATTCGAGAGTAATAAATTGAAGTTGTCACCTTCGGCATTCCTCCGATTGCATATTTGTGTATCGGAGTCTCATTACGGAGAGCACCAAGTTCCACGTATTTGAAATGTATTTCTCGTTGGGTGAATGCAGATGCACAGCTCTTAATTGGGTCACCTGACTGGATGCTCCACCAGTTGTATCAAAATGTTTCCCACATAGTGTTTCCTTCAATTATGGAAACAAACCAAACTCTAGTGGACTCATACCACAACTGTATGGTGGGTGGGAAAGTATTTCCCATCTATATTTGTCGAGCGTTTCTCTCACAGAGCAACAAGAGGTCTTGGCAGCATCGTACAAAATGAGGACACCCACTGCAAGCATGTCAGGATCAGGTCGACGAATTTACTGGCTCAAAACATTTTGCAGAATCAGCTTCTAGAACGCACATGTTACAGATGTCCCCTGGCACACACTGTTTGTAGCTTTGACTCTAATCCAGTAATATGCAGATAATTATCAGTTTCAGCTTGGCGGTGGAATTTTCCCAGCCTTAGAGTGTCGGAATTTATCATTTGTGACGACTCAGACTTCAGTCCTAGCTCAAAGCTTCGTATTAAGTTTTCACCAAGTGCAACAGTCTATTTCAGAAACTGCTCTCCTTCTGTTCGATAACGATCATTTTGCTATCTGCTTTCTACTCTTCACTCAGATCATGCGGAGCCAATCTGGTAGCAACTTTTCTCATCTTTAACTTTTCAGTTATGAATCTGTAAACTGAAATGACAGAATTCATGTCTTGAAAGGCAGTTTCTTCACATGGTTTTCATCAATTCTCTCCTAAAATATTATCATCAATAACCTGAGAGGTGTATTGTGTTTCAGTTGATGGCTTTCCACTCCTTGAATTGTCCTCGGTGTTTCAGGGAGAGAAGTGGACCACCGTGGTACTGTGTTACGATCTACTACTATTCCCATCCATCTTTCTCAAAGCATTGAAAAATTTCTGTTGGGGTATTTCTACGTATGGATTCCATTTTAACGTAGGAACGCTGGTCACTATGTGTAATCTGACCTCACTCGCTTTCAGCTTTCATTTTAAAATTCTTCCATTTTAAAAGTGAATTACGACACAGCCACGCGAACCAGCGTTGTCATATAAGACCGTAATGCCTAAAAGTCTCACTCACAAATGTCATCTACCTCAACTTGATCACGCCAGCGTAACGGTCGCACATGCAAGTGTGCAAGACTTTTGAAATAACCCTCGTACAAATTATGAGGGAGTGGGATTTAATTTAATAACCTAAAGTAAGGTACTTCTTGGGTACTTCTTGGGTACCCTAAACAAATACCAGTCTACGGTGTCTCTCCCTAAAGAGGGCATTACTGTGGCAGACTTTTTCGTGAAAGTTGATGCATTTGGAAATACTTTGCAGAAACCAGTAACTTATGTTCTACATCACTGTTATGACCGTAGTAAATGATTATTATTATAAATCAGTCAGGGCTACAAGATGCTTAATGCTTTGCTATCATAGAGACTACACCACCAGAAAGTATAGCAAATAATGAAATTTGCTTGTTGTGCGTATGAAGCATAGTGCCAAGAACACGTGGCAAAATTTGCAGGTGATTTCAGGATGCATAGTGTGCGAAATTTCGTACAAAGTACTGTCACCCCGGGCACCAACGATGGCTCTAATGTGACTCAGTATCGAATCGAAGTAAGCTTATATGACAGAGAAGGTTACACGTTTTGTGATATCGTCCAGAAATCTCAGTACCATACCAAAGTCGGCGTTGTGCATCGATGACACAGACATTATTGAGGACTCACCGAAAGCTGTAACAACCGATGGCAGGCGCTCCAGAAGACACGCCTATCTTTCAGCATAGCAGCGCCCTAACGCTGTATAGTGTGGAGCATGCAAGAGATCAGCAGTTCATGCCCTCAGCATCATAATGTAGGAACAACGAGTTGTTGAAGTTTCAGACGAAAATGTACTGTTTTAAATGTTGAACATTGTAAATAAAGAGAACAATTTGGTACTTAGTGCATCAAGTGATGCTTTCCTAGTCAACTTTCTTTCTTTTCTTTGCTTGTGCCTTTTTCCCCACTGATATGCAGGGTCGTCATGGTTAACTGGATGTGGAAATGTTAGTTGAAGGGGTGGCTGGATGCCCTTCCTGCCACCACCTCGTACCCCCCCCCCCCCCCGGGAAGGAATGAGTGTACCCCAACTGTCTGCGACTAGTGTAAATCATGGAATAGTGCGAAAGTGTTCAGATGTCTGCGAGCCGTTTAACTGAGGCGGGACGTGGGGAACAGCCCGGTATTCACGTAGGGGTGTGTGGAAAACCGCCTAAAAACCACATCCAGGCGGGCCGGCACACCGGTCCTCGTCGGTAATCCGCCGGGCGGATTCGATCCGGGGCCGGCGCGCCTGCCCGAGTCCAGGAATCAGCGCGTTAGGGCGCTCGGCTAACCTGGCGGGTTGATGCTTTCAACGACAGATGTAAATCATCGAGTGAAATGTGTCAAAGCCAAATAAATCTTTCGTTCATTTGTGTAATAAAGTGAACTGATATTGCATGTGTTCTAACTGATGAACCAGAGCAATCAAAGAACCCAGAGTTGTGGCCAGATGAAAGTAGATTTATCTGGTCACAACATATATCAGCCTTACTTCAACTCAATGTCATCGTTAGTGCTGGCTGGCGAGTCACCAGTCTCGCGGCAACTCCTGACTAAACATTTTCAGTGGGTGAGAGATCTGGAGAACGTGTTGGATGGCTCTGAGCACTATGCGACTTAACTTCTGAGGTCATCAGTTGCTTAGAACTTAGAACTAATTAAACCTAACTAACCTAAGGACATCAGACACATCCATACCCGAGACAGGATTCGAACCTGCGACCGTAGCGGTCGCTCGGCTCCAGACTGCAGCGCCCAGAACCGCACGGCCACTCCGACCGGCGAGAACGTGTTAGACAAGGGAACAGTCGAGCACCCTCTGTATCAAAATATGTCAGGATAGCACGGGCAACACGTAATCTTGCGTTATCTTGATGAAATACTTCACGAATACATCGAAGATAGGGCCTGCCGCCTTGCCTAACACGTCAAAAATGCAACACCTGCTATTCACATTACGTGAAACAAAGGCACCCTACATAATAATTCCAGATGTTGGGCCCGTATGACTATGACAAGTGCAAAATGGCAACTTTCATTTATAGAGCCTTCATTCACGGATACTTTCATTGTGATACGGTACCCAGAGTATAGCCCTCCTGAACTCAATTCCATATTCGCATGACAGTCGTGGGGTCCATTTCACAGCGAGCAGTAATATAGCTGAGCGACAAACAGCAGAGTAGGCCAGGATACGCCGCTGGCGAATTCTGATATGAGGCTAACAAATTAACACATTCAAAATACGATTTTTGAATGAGAAACCCACTGTGTAATTTTGCCTTATATCCAGTATAATCATAAGGTTACTTGAACCTGCGTATCCAAAGAGGTAGTACACTTCATGCCAGTTTGCCGTTCTTACACGTCACTTTCATGGTGTTGCGATAATAACGGTCAGTAGTGTGTTTACAGATGGAAATGAGAGCGTAGCGGAACAACGCGGGAGACCCGCACTGCCGTAATAGGCGAAGTCCTAATGGAGGTGGTTTGCCATTGCCATCCTCCAACCGTAATTTGAGTGAATGATGATGATGAAGACGACACAACAACATCCAGTCATCTCGGGGCAGATAAAAATCCCAGACCCCGGCGGGAATCGAACCCGGGAAGCGAGAACGCTACCGCGAGTCCACGAGCTGCGGACTAACAGATATGCGAAAAATATAAGAACTCGCTCACGATGATACAAATAATCTGAAACCTATAAGGCCCAGAAACTGAGAAATTGTTTGCAAAAGCATGACATTGATTATCCGAATACTCACAATTATTGATGTTCAAATGAATGTGAATTCCTAATGGACCAAACTGCTGAGGTCATCGGTCACTAGACTTACACACTATTTAAACTAACTTAAAATAACTTATGCTAAGAACAACACAGACCCATGCCCGAGGGAGGACTCGAACCTCCGGCGGGAGGAGACGCTCAATCCGTTACATGTCGCATCAAACCACATGGCCACTCCGTGCGGCTCACAGTTAATAAAATGTTCCGCTCTATTATGCCGTGGTCGAATGGACTTCACGTTTAAACCCAGAGCTTCAGCCCCATCCGAAGAGGAAATTCCCAAGGGTTGTCGTAGCTTCTTTGAGTGTCCGATTCACAACCTGCCTTGCTACTGGCTGCAGCAAATTCCGTTTGCGTGTGCGTCCGCGCAATGGCGTGACGACACATGCTTTGAATACCCAAGTGCAATTGCCCGTTGTTGACTGCTTCCGTCCGCTGTTGATATCACCACATGGTGGAAGAGTAGTAAACATTTTCTTCAGCTTCGGTATCTAAATGTGATTAAATTACGCGCCCTCCTCCTTCCTATGGAAACTCCTGGGGTGTTTTACAATCTCTGTGGCGTATCTATTTACCCTTAGATGGTATCCGCGTGTGGCGGCCAGTATTTGAGTCCTATCAAAATGAACGTGGTGGTCTGACTGCAAACCATGTCCCGCAATAGCTGATCTGTCAGTCTCCGTCCTTCTACAATTAACCTGGTGCTCTTCTAGTCGTTTTTTGAGCGTTCTTTTTGTAATACTCTTGTACACTTCCCCGAAACTGCACTGTGTAGCCTAAGTTACTATCTTCTTCCTTGAAAACTGCCCCATGACTCTTCCGCTATTGTAAACAGAATCCTTACATTAGTCCCGTTGAGATGCTCGTTAAAACGATATAGTTCCTCTCTGATATGCATCTACAATTCAACAATTCAAAATTATCATCCACGCGGCAGAACCAAATATTTGGCTCCTTTTTTTTTTTTTTTTTTTTGCTTCCATGAAGACATTCGCTGTAACTCGGCTTCAGGGGCTTACCATACCCACGTCATCCGTTTGCTCATACAACTCATCGGTCCTTCTGAAATACACTACTGTCCATTAAAATTGCTACACCACGAAGGTGGCGTCCTACAGACGCGAAATTTAACCGACAGGAAGACGATGATGTGATATGCAAATGATTAGCAGATGTCCTATCATCCTGTCCCTTCTCCTTATCAGTGTTTTCCACATATTCCTTTCCTCTACGATTCTGCGTAGAACCTCGTCATTCCTTACCTTATCAGTCCACCTAATTTTCAACATTCGTCTATAGCACCACATCTCAAATGCTTCGATTCTCTGCTGTTCCGGTTTTCCCACAGTCCATGTTTCACTACCATACAATGCTGTACTCCAGACGTACATCCTCAGAAATTTCTTCCTCAAATTAAGGCCGGTATTTGATATTAGTAGACTTCTATTGGCCAGAAATGCCTTTTTTGCCATAGCGAGTCTACTTTTGATGTCCTCCTTGCTCCGTCCGTCATTGGTTATTTTACTGCCTAGGTAGCAGAATTCCTTAACTTCATTGACTTCGTGACCATCAATCCTGATGTTAAGTTTCTCGCTGTTCTCATTTCTACTACTTCTCATTACCTTCGTCTTTCTCCGATTTACTCTCAAACCATACTGTGTACTCATTAGACTGTTCATTCCGTTCAACAGATCATTTAATTCTTCTTCACTTTCACTCAGGATAGCAATGTCATCAGCGAATCGTATCATTGATATCCTTTCACCTTGTATTTTAATTCCACTCCTGAACCTTTCTTTTATTTCCATCATTGCTTCCTCGATGTACAGATTGAAGAGTAGGGGCGAAAGGCTACAGCCTTGTCTTACACCCTTCTTAATACGAGCACTCCGTTCTTGATCGTCCACTTTTGTTTTTCCCTCTTGGTTGTTGTACATATTGTATATGACCCGTCTCTCCCTATAGCGTACCTCTACTTTTTTCAGAATCTCGAACAGCTTGCACCATTTTATATTGTCGAACGCTTTTTCCAGGTCGACAAATCCTATGAAAGTGTCTTGATTTTTCTTTAGCCTTGCTTCCATTATTAGCCGTAACGTCAGAATTGCCTCTCTCGTCCCTTTACTTTTCCTAAAGCCAAACTGATCGTCCCCTACCGCATTCTCAATTTTCTTTCCCATTCTTCTGTATATTATTCTTGTAAGCAGCTTCGATGCATGAGCTGTTAAGCTGATTGTGCGATAATTCTCGCACTTGTCAGCTCTTGGCGTCTTCGGAATTGTGTGGATGATGCTTTTCCGAAAGTCAGATGGTATGTCGCCAGACTCATATATTCTACACACCAACGTGAATAGTCGTTTTGTTGCCACTTCCCCCAATGATTTTAGAAATTCTGATGGAATGTTATCTATCCCTTCTGCCTTATTTGACGGTAAGTCCTCCAAAGCTCTTTTAAATTCCGATTCTAATACTGGATCCCCTATCTCTTCTAAATCGACTCCTGTTTCTTCTTCTATCGCATCAGACAAATCTTCACCCTCATAGAGGCTTTCAATGTATTCATTCCACCTATCTGCTCTCTCTTCTGCATTTAACAGTGGAATTCCCGTTGCACTCTTAATGTTACCACCGTTGCTTTTAATGTCACCAAATGTTGTGTTGACTTTCCTGTATGCTGAGTCTGTCCTTCCGACAATCGTATCTTTTTCGATGTCTTCACATTTTTCCTGCAGCCATTTCGTCTTAGCTTCCCTGCACTTCCTATTTATTTCATTCCTCAGAGACTTGTATTTCTGTATTCCTGATTTTCCCGGAACATGTTTGTACTTCCTTCTTTCATCAATCAACTGAAGTATTTCTTCTGTTACTCATGGTTTCTTCGCAGCTACCTTCTTTGTACCTATGTTTTCCTTCCCAACTTCTGTGATGGCCCTTTTTAGCGATGTCCATTCCTCTTCAACTGTATTGCCTACTGCGCTATTCCTTATTGCTGTATCTATAGCGTTAGAGGACTTCAAACGTATCTCGCCATTCCTTAGTACTTCCGTATCCCACTTCTTTGCGTATTGATTCTTCCTGACTAATGTCTTGAACTTCAGCCTACTCTTCATCACTACTATATTGTGATCTGAGTCTGCATCTGCTCCTGGGTACGCCTTACAATCCAGTATCTGATTTCGGAATCTCTGACTGACCATGATGTAATCTAATTGAAATCTTCCCGTATCTCCCGGCCTTTTCCAAGTATACCTCCTCCTCTTCTGATTCTTGAACAAGGTATTCGCTATTACTAGCTGAAACTTGTTACAGAACTCAATTAGTCTTTCTCCTCTTTCATTCCTTGTCCCAAGCCCATATTCTCCTGTAACCTTTTCTTCTACTCCTTCCCCTACAACTGCATTCCAGTCGCCCATCACTATTAGATTTCCGTCCCCCTTTACATACTGCATTACCCTTTCAATATCTTCATACACTTTCTCTATCTGTTCATCTTCAGCTTGCGACGTCGGCATGTGTACCTGAACTATCGTTGTCGGTGCTGGTCTGCTGTCGATTCTGATTAGAACAACCCGGTCACTGAACTGTTCACAGTAACACACCCTCTGCCCTACCTTCCTATTCATAACGAATCCTACACCTGTTATACCATTTTCTGCTACTGTTGATATTACCCGATACTCATCTGACCAGAAATCCTTGTCTTCCTTCCACTTCACTTCACTGACCCCTACTATATCAAGATTTAGCCTTTGCATTTCCCTTTTCAGATTTTCTAGTTTCCCTACCACATTCAAGCTTCTGATATTTCACGCTCCGACTCGTATAACGTTATCCTTTCGTTGATTATTCAATCTTTTTCTCATGGTAATCTCCCCCTTGGCAGCCCCCTCCCGGAGATCCGAATGGGGGACTATTCCGGAATCTTTTGCCAATGGAGAGATCATCATGACACTTCTTCAATTACAGGCCACATGTCCTGTGAATACACGTTACGTGTAAGGAGGAGAAATGCGCACCGTTTCCGACTTTGATAAAGGTCGGCTTGTAGGCTATCGCAATTGCGGTTTATCGTATCGCGACATTGTTGCTCGCGTTGGTCGAGTTCCAATGACTGTTAGCAGAATATGGAATCGGTGGCTTCAGGAGGCTAATCGGAGCGCCGTTTGGATCCCAACGGCCTCGTATCACTATCAGTCGAGATGACAGGCATCTTATCCGTATAGCTGTAACGGATAAGGCAGCCACGTCTCGATCCTGAGTCAACTGATGGGGACGTTTGCAAGACAAAAACCATCTGCACGAACAGTTCGACGACGTTTGGAGCAGTTTGGACTATCAGCATTTTGGACTATCAGCTCGGAGACCATGGCTGCGGTTACCCTTGACGCTGCGTCACAGACAGGAGCGGCTGCGATGGTGTACTCAACGACGAACCTGGGTGCAAGAATGGCAAAACGTCATTTTTTCGGAAGGATTCAGGTTCTGTTTACAGCATCATGATGGTCGCATCCGTCTTTGGCGACACCGCTGTGAACGCACATTGGAAGCGTGTATTCGTCATCGCCATACTTGCGTATTACCCGGCGTGATGGTATGGGGTGCCATTGGCTACACGTCTCGGCCACCTCTTGTTCACATTGACGGAACTTTGAGCAGTGGACGCTACACTTCAGATGTGTTACGACCCGTGGCTCTACCCTTCATTCGATCCCTGCGAAACCCTACATTTCAGCAGGATAATGCACGACCGCAGGTCCTTTACGGGCCTTTCTGGATACAGAAAATGTTCGACTGCTGCCCTGGCCAGCACATTCTCCATATCTCTCACCAACTGAAAACGTGTGTTCAATGGTGGCCGAGCAACTGGCTCGTCACAATACGCCAGTCACTACTCTTGGTGAACTGTGGTATCGTGTTGAAGCTGCATGGGCCGCTGTTAGTATACACGCCATCCAAGCTCTGTTTGACTCAATACCCAGGCGTATCAAGGCCGTTATTACGGCCAGAGGCGGTTGTTCTAGGTACAGATTTCTCAGGATCTATGCCCCCAAATTGCGTGGAAATGTAATCACATGTCAGTTCTAGTATAATATATTTGTCCACTGAATATCCGTTTATCTTCTGTATTTCTTCTTGGTATAGCAATTTAGTGTACGTATTTGTGAGGCAATATTTATATCGGAAGGAAAACCCAGATTCAGCCGTTGATAAACCTTACTGAGCAGAAACATACAAAATTGCGATACCACAGCAAGTGAAAGTGAAAGTTTACATTTTATAGTTATACAGATACTATGTCGGTGGCGGTTACTGAACCCTTATCCTTGTCTCGTGTTCGAGGGATGTAGTGGAAGGTGGAAGAAGGAAGTGCGGCAGGCCGAACTTGGATGCTGACGGAAGGAGACTGCAGGAGGATACAGCGCATGCAAAGTAGCGGCGAGCGAGCGGACTCTCGGCTGGCTTTGGCCGTGTCTGGCGGGGGACGAACCACCGTTGTGGCGGCGTGGCGCGGCTCGCATTGTGGATGCTCACAATGGCGCTGATACAGTTTAGCGCTCGGCCGGCCACAAAGCCGCCGCGCCGCGCCGCCCACGCGCGGCCCCAGCAGAAACTCAGCCGCACTGTGTCGTATCCCGGCAGGCCACTCCCTCGGCACGGGCAACGGCTGCAAATAGCCGCCACCCAGGAATAAAGCCGCCAATACTGAAAGGTCGCGGCCTCGCCAGCGTACCGGCCTCTCAATTAAATGACCTCTCGAAGTGACCGTTGTCGAAAACAATATACCCGAGGCTGAACGTTGTCACTACGGTCTATCAGTTTAATTAAGGAAAATTAGGAATCTCGTCAAAAGTAAGAACAATTCAGTTTGTTTTCTACTCTTCCGAGTTTTCTAGATGTGAACAATCTGTGGCAAAGTAATCTCTCTATTCATCCCCCCCTCCCCCCCCCCCTGCTCCAATCCCTTCCATTTGGCTTCTAGGTGCGGATTCGTGGAGAATCGGGAGTTTACACGCTGCCTGACAAAAAAGATAGGGCACTTAGAAGACATGGTAGAACGTTAATCTATCTTCGTACATTCCGGGGGAGGTTCGAGTCCTCCCTCGGGCTTGGGTGTGTGTGTTTGTCCTTAGGATAATTTAGGTTAAGTAGTGTGTAAGCTTAGGGACTGATGACCTTAGCAGTTAAGTCCCATAAGATTTCACACACATTTTTTTTATCTTCGTACACACACATACACACACACACACACACACACACACACACACACACACACACACACACACGCATGCACGCACACACACGCGCGCGGACGTATGGGTGTACTCAGTAATGAAACAAAGCAGTAGGCTCTGCCAGAAATATCGACTCTTAGACGATGTGTAATAGTATATTTTAATACGACAGTATGCCATCTTAGGCAATTTATAACACTTAAAACACTTGATAATGGCACTTTGAAGCCGAAATCATGATTGCGTAAGTGTAAATGTAGCACTGTAAATAAACAACAGTCTAATGGCGGTACTGACTTTAAAGGGGAAAAAAATCACAGAAATTCGAACTTACACGGATGTCTCCCGACAGTCGTTCTTCACGCTAACCTCACGCTAGAACTGGAAAGGGGGAAATTACACAAGGTGCATCTGAAAAGTTCGGTGAAGTATTTCAGAAAACAAAGAAAACCAGAGTTACAGACAAAACATCTTTACTGCCTTCAAAGTAATCACCATGAACTACAACACACGGTGATATCAACTGTAAAGCTGTTGGAAACTGTCGTCAAATACTTCTGGTGGAGTCGCTCGGAGTTTCGTGACCATGCGTTGTTGGATATCCACGTCGTCTGCGAAGCGTAGGCCTTTCAGGGCTAATTTAAGGCGGTGAAACAAAAAGAAGGCTGCTGCCAGCAAATTCGGAGAATAATTAGGGTGCTGAAGAACAGTCATCTTGTGCTGAGCGAGAAAGTTGAGCGCACTGATCACAGTGTGAGAGCGGGCTTTGTCATGGAGGAAATTCCCCTGTCCACCCTGGTACAGTTACACCGGAACCCACCGGATGCATTGCAGCAGTTCTTTCCAAACGCCCTCGTAAACTACCGCATCGACAGTTTGACCCTCGGGTACAAATTCAAGCACTTGCTTTCGAAAAATGTGATCGTCATCGTCTTAATCTTGAATTTTGTCAGCCGACTTTTCTTGGGAGGCAGGAATACGATGAATGTCATACAGCTGATTGGCACTTAGTCTTCAGATCGTAATGGTAGAACAAAATTTCATCTCCTGTAATTATGGTTTCCAAAAACTGCGGATTCCGGTCAGACATATCGCCGTAATCTCCAGACTCTTTCATCCAAATGCAAACGTAGGCTTCCGCGGCCGTTGTCACAGTCAATAAAATTCTTCTGGGTTTGAGACTGCATTGTAATCTGCAAAAATCCAACGTTTCGGCAACTGTTGCAAGGCACCTTCCTCAGGGTGTATTGCTAACAATATACCCTGAAGAAGGACCCTTGCAACAGTCGCCGAAACGTTGGAATTTTACAGATGACAGTGCTACCTCAAACCCAGAAGAATGTTATTGACTCTTGCATCCGAGTTCTCATCTGTTCGACCGTCAGCGTGCGCAGCACAAACCGGGAACAATACTTCCGCCTTTCCAAATGTCTGCGAACAACATGCTTACACTGTCTCGTACATTTTCGACTCTTCTGCTATCATTCTCAGAGACAGCCGCCGATAATCCGCAAGCATCTGTCCCACTTCTTCTATGTTGCCTGCAATTGTGCATGTTGATGACCGAGCCGAACGCAGCTGTTCCTCGACACCTTCCATTCCGTCTCTAAGGGGTTTAAATCACTAATGAAACGCATTTTTTACTCATTACTTCAACGCCGTAGACTTGTACTGATCTTCCATTAGTCTCCATTGACGTTTTGGCCAATTTGAAGCAAAGCTTCATGTTGACACGTTTCTGCATTGTTTGCTTCATTTTGCAATGACTAAGCTCGATTGTGGGGTTCACCACTGCTTCATATCGGTGATTTGCATGATGGAGGCGCTTGTTGACTTGTCTCTCAATGCACATATGAGGGCGCCGCATTCTAACCAGGGCGCTTTACGCGGAACCATTCACCGAACGTTCCAGACGCACCTTGTGTTGTTACACGAGGTAACCATAGTCACACATAGTGCCTTGCGGTGTTCAGAAGTACAGTTGTAGTTGTTGTTGTGGTCTTCAGTCCAGAGACTGTTTTGATGCAGCTCTCCTTGCTACTCTATCCTGTCCAAGCTTCTTCATCTCCCAGTACCTACTGCAACCTACATCCTTCTGAATCTGTTTAGTGTATTCATCTCTTGGTCTCCCTCTACGATTTTTACCATCCACGCTGCCCTCCAATGCGAAATTGGTGATCCCTTGATGCCTCAGAATATGCCCTACCAAGCGATCCCTTCTTCTAGTCAAGATGTACCAAAAATTTCTCTTCTCCCCGATTCTATTCAATACCTCCTCATTAGGTACGTGATCTACCCATCTAATCTTCAGCATTCTTTTGTAGCACCACATTTCGAAAGCTTCTATGCTCTTCTTGTCCAAACTATTTATCGTCCACGTTTCACTTCCATACAGGGCTACACTCCATACTAATACTTTTAGAAACGACTTCGTGACACTTAAATCTATACTCGATGTTAACTAATTTCTCTTCTTCAGAAACGCTTTCCTTGTCATTGTCAGTCTACATTTATATCCTCTCTACTTCGATCATCGTTAGTTATTTTGCTCCCAAAATAGCAAAACTCATTTACTACTTTAAGCGTCCTAATCTAACTCCCTCAGCATCACCAGATTTAATTCGACTACATTCGAGTATCTTCGTTTTGCTTTTGTTGATATTCGTCATATATCCTCCGTTCAAGACACTGTCCATTCCGTTCAGCTGCTCTTCCTAGTCCTTTGCTGTCTCTGACAGAATTACAATGTCATAGGCGAACTTCAAAGTTTTTATTTCTTCTCCATGGATTTTAATACCTACTCCGAATTTTTCTTTTGCTTCCTTTACTGCTTGCTCAATATACATATATACGGAAGTACAAAGCGATTATAACTAAACGATCGCTAGTTGGCAGGGCCCCCATAAAAAACGAGTGATCATAGGAACTTCCCGGAAACATTTGTTAGGACACGCGGAAAAGGAATAATGAATAATTCGTTGAATGAAACATATTTTAGTTTCTCGATGAGGGGGTAGCATTTGTTAACTGCGTACCATGTTTACGTTCCACGTTACAAACGTTGCTCAGTGTGACGACCATCTGCATCCACGATACCCTGGGATCGCGCAAGAGGTTACTCTATTGTTGCCCGTCTCATTTCAGACGGGAAACTGGCTACCTCCCTCACTATGTTATTGTTAAACCTACAACGTGTGTTAGTTTCAAGTTCATAAACCTTGTTATTCAGGTAACAGCACAGCCATTAATCAGCTATTTCAAATCTGACGATCTTGTTGCCATCTAAGTCCAAAGCAGCTCACTCCCGTACAGCAGGAATCACATGTTGGCGAAGCAGATCACAGTGTACTTGAGCAGTTCATGCTGCGTGTCCATAGTAATTCGGGTATGAGTTCCTGATAGAAACTTATACTAATTATTAATTGCGTCGTGAACGCACGCCACGCAGTAATGCAGAGGATCTTCATAAACATTCGTTGGCGGTGACGACCCCCTAAAACGACAGCTTTGAGTGTTCACTGCCTTTTGAGCGTAATGTGTGCTTCATTACTCCACAAAAATTCCTCGGCTTCAGCATTTGCAAGGTACGTTAGAGAAGTCTACACGAATGTCTGCGGCCCATGACAGAAGTTACTGCGTAATGTGCAGTTTGTACGGATACCACTTCACAACTTTTCGCAGTACTATTCGAACTGAGGACCAGGGATTGTGCAGCTGTCGTGGAACAGTTGGCCCACTGCTTGAAGATTGCACCTAACATTCTCAGCCACGGCAGCAATATCTTATTCAGCAATCTGTTGTGCAGTTAGTCGTCGACCTATCCCAAGAGCAGTTCCCAAATCTCAGGTTAAATCGAGCCACCGAATTATCTTCTTCAGCCCAGTGCGAAAAGATTGACGTTGTTTTCATAAAACAGCTTTACGAGTAAAGCCCTACTCACCTTGTCCAGACTAACGTTCAATGCAACTATAATAAACACTGACATTTTTGTTTACATCATAGGTCACAGCACCAACACGGGCTGTAAGGAGGGTTGTTTCGTGTAGAGACATTAAATTTGCAATTCTGGCAGCGTTTCTTGAAGGTGAGCAGCAAATAAACGAAACTCACAGATATCCCACGCTGTTTCAAATCTGCGGATTGATGCCACACCACAGACTTTGAGCCTGCGGCGAGCTTCACCATTTCTCAGATAAAAGTCGCACGTACACTACAACGATGTAGTTATTGACTAGGCCGTCTGCTTTCGTGTAGTACTGTTCCATGACTGCGTAAGCCGACACCTCCTCGATGACGTCTGCATCTATTGGAAGCTGTGCACGAAACAAAACATGTCACGCAGAAGATGGCAACTCGAAAAACACACAAGCATTGCCCATTGCAGGAAGTAATCCGTTCTGTTTAAGCCCCTATTCATGCAGCGTATGAATGCAGACGTCCGCCCCCCCCGTATCTGATCGACATCTTTCCATTGTGAAGTGCTGCGACGCAGCTTCAACGTACTGTATTGTGAGCGAGAGAAAGGCTGTTGTAGCAGCTTTCACAGCCTTGTCGCGGTACGAACGGCGGCTGCCGGTTGACATCGATTCCGTCTGTTTCCTGAACGGCTTAGGTAGATCTCTACGCAGAATCTGATGCGTCAACCGTCTCGCACTGTGTCAGTTCGTTAATCACTTCACAGTATCATTAAAATTGAGGGTTTTGAATAGTCTGACACGTATGTTAACCGATGATGTGCTCGAAGGCATCACTTCACTTTAGTTAACGCCCGATGTCTTTTATCAGTGGAGACAAAGGTGTCACAATACTTCTCACATACATTATTCATACGTAAACAAAAACGGAAGTAGTTAAGCTACTTTTTAAGAACTGTGTGTCTCACACCGGTATCCCTTATTCCCAGCACATTGATAACTAACAGCACTATGCAATAAAAAAACAGTTGACAACTTGTTACCAATTCCATGGAACGTTGTACTCGTTTCACTAGTGACTTCATATTAAAGACAGAGATTGAATAAAAAATAAGAAGGTGTGTAAAAATCGGTGGTTGTTGTTGTTGTTGTTGTTTCCTTCAGTCCAGAGACTAGTTTAATGCAGCTCTCTGTGCTATTCTATCCTGTACAAGCTTCTTCATCTCCGAGTGACTACTGCAACCTACATCTTTCTGAATCTGCTAAGTGTATTCATACCTTGGTCTCCCTCTACTTTTTTTACCCTCCACGCTTCCCTCCAGTACTAAATTGGTGATCCCTTGATGCCTCAGAACGTGTCCTACCAATCGATCGCTTCTCCTAGTCAAGTTGTGTCCTAAATTCCTTTTCTCCCCAATTCTATTCAGTACCTCCTCATTACCTATGTGATCTGCCAATCTAATCTTCAGCATTCTTCTGTAGCACCACAATTCGAGAACTTCTATTCTCTCCCTGACTAAACTATTTATCGTCCATGTTTCACTTCCACACATGGCTACACTCCATACAGATACTTTCAGAAAAGACTTCCTGATACTTAAATCTATAATCGATGTTATCAGATTTCTCTTCTGCAGAAACGCTTTCCTTGCCATTGCCAGTCTATGTTTTACATTCTTTCCACTTCGACAATCAAGAGTTATTTTGCTCTCTAAATAGCAAAACTCATCTGCTACTTTAAGTGTCTCATTTCCTAATCTAATTCCCTCAGCGTCACCTGATTTAATTCGACTACATTCCATTAGCCACATTTAGCTTTTGTCGATGTTCATCTTAAATCCTCCTTCCAAGACACTGTACGTTCCGTTCAACTGCTTTTCTAGGTCCTTTGATGTCTCTGCAAAAATTACAATGTCATCGGCAAACCTAAAAGTTTTTATTTCTTCTCCATGGATTTTAATTCCTGCTCCAAATTTTTCTTTTGTTTCCTTTCCTTTCGGTATATCTAGTAATTCTGCTCCGATAGTATTGCAGTCGACAAGCGACAGTACTTCGGATTCTTTATCGTGCACTTGCTTGCAGCTTTTGATGTTTATAGTCCTGTAGCAAGGAATGTTGTTGTTGTTGTGGTCCTGGCTTTTCGTCCAAAGCTGATCTGATGCAACCCCATCCCCACTCCAATCCATCCTGTGCAATGCTGTTCGTGCTTGCATAACTACTGCAATCCACATCTTCACGAACCTGCTTACTGTAATGGCGCTTTCGCCTTCATCTACAATTTTTTATTCGTCACACGGTAACTCGAATGACCGTCTGTCTCTTGTAGTCAGATTTGCGCTCCTCTGAGTTTGACCACCACGGAATATAGTACCCGAATCACTACATCGAATGTCCATGTATGAATCTCTGTGCTCCAGTATCGAAGCACCTGTAGGGCCCTTGCGAGCACGCAGAAGTGCCGCAACACGACATGGCATGGACTCGAAAATTACTGAAATAGCGCTGGAGGGAATTGACACCATAAATCCTGCAGGGTTGTCCATAAATCCCTTATAGTACGAGGGGCAGGAGATCTCTTCTGAACAGCACGTTTCAAGGCATTCCAGATATACGGTACTCAATAATGTTCATGTCTAGGGGGTTTGGTGGCCAGCGGAAGTGTTTAAACTCAGAAGAGTGTTCCTGGAGCGACTCTGTAGCAATTGTGGACATGTGGGATGTCGCATCGTCCTTCTGGAATTGCCCAAGTCCGTCGGAACGCACAGTGGACATGAATTGATGCAGGATGGAGGATACTTACGTAAATGTCTCCGGTCAGAGTCATATGTAGACGTATCAGGGGTCCCGTATCATTCCAACTGCACACGCCTCACATCATTACAGAGCCTCCACCAGCGTGATCAGTACGCTGTTGACAGGCAAGGTCCATGGATTCATGAGGTTGTCTCCATACCCGTACACGTCCATCCGCTCGATACAATTTGAAACGAGACTCGTCCGACCACGTAACCTGTTTCCAGTCATCAACAGTCCAATGTCGGTGTTGACTGGCCCAGGCGAGGCGTAATGCTTTGTGTCATGCAATCATCAAGGGTACATGAGTGGGACTTCTGCCCGGAAGCCCTTATCGCTGCAATTTGCGTAAGGGTTGCATTTCTGTGACGTTGAACGATTCTCATCAGTCGTCGTTGGTCCGGTTCTTGTAGGATCTTCTTCCGGCTGCAGCGGTGTCGGAGATTTGATGTTTTACCGGATTCCTGATATTCACGGTACACTCATGAATTGGTCGTACGGGAAAATCCCCACTTCATCGCTGCCTCGGAGATGCTGTGTCCCATCGCTCGTGCGCCGGTTATAACACGACGTTAAAACTCACTTACATTTTGATAACCTGCCATTGTAGCAGCAGTAACCGATCTAACAGCTGCGCCAGACACTTGTTGTCTTATATTGGAGCTGCCGATAGGCAGCGCCGTATTCTGCCTCTTTACATATCTCTGTATTTGAACACACACGCCTATTCCAGTTTCTTTTGTGCTTCAGTGTATATTCTGCCAACCGTCCTGCTGTATAATTTTGTACTGTTTTTCTTTCCTTCACTTCAGTGGGTTGGTAATGCTTTTCCCGACAGTCAACTCCTTTACCGCCCTCTCCGTCTAAAAAAATGGAATTCAAGACCTATGTCACAGACTGATATCCGACCATACTTTTCCCAATAGCGAGTTTTCGTCATTGCAGGAAAACAAAAAGGATAAAAAGTCCTATCCCTTCGGCATTGGCTTGGCGGACCGAGAGCCACGCAGAGAAGTCACAGTCATACGCTTTCTAAGGATGTTATCTGCTGTAAAAACTTATGCTTTTGTATACCCTGATATGCTGATAGCATTCATCTGAAATCTCTAATGTCACCAGCCCGTTTTTCCTCGTTAACCTGAGGGCATGTTGTGTAGTCCATAGGTTACAATGGGGACATAATGGGGGCTGCGTTTCTAATATTGCGACTGCGTCCTTGTATATTGTCCTCGTGGTATCGCATATCGATACCAGCCTACCCACGTACCACAGTTGGCAGTGGTATCACAAGCTTCGGTCCAACGCCGATAGTGATCGTGCAGAGGCATGGAGCATGACCACTGAGCCACACCTCCAGCGGTTCTGGGCTATAAGCGCCCTTTGCCATCACAATGCACTTGAAGCCACTAAGCTACGACACCTTCGTTCGTTCTTAGGACAGCCAATCTCATCCTACTTGCTATCTTATGAGCTGGATCCTTGTTCTTGCTGTTTATTTGCTTGAAAAAATGCAAGTTTGCTGTGTCAACTTGTTGGCTAATCAATTCTGCTCCTGTCCAGCTTTCCTATGACGACAGTTGCCGTACCTCTCTGTAGACCACTTCTCCTTATTTCCTTGTATGAAGTCATACACAACACTCCTCAGTCCTTGTGATCTGCGACCCAGCATCAACCTAGTGACTGCCGTCCACAGTGAACCCACAATCATCGGTTTGGGGTCACTGTTCAGCTAGTAAAGGACACTGTCTTCTCTGTCCCAAGCGGATGATCATTGTTGTGGCCCTCGCTCTCCATAGCACTTGCTCACCCCTGACAGCACCTTGCTCATCTCTAAAGATCGTTATACGGCGTGCATGAAATCCAATTAGAATGTGAAAGGGCAAAGGAATGGTACAGCCACTATAGTCGCTATCATTTTCCTCCTTAAAGTTCTAAGTGCAACTGGCCCATTTCATTGTTACCAACATAATAATTCATACCGTCACCGCTTTCATGGGTAAGATGTGGCTATCCAGAATGGTTATTGTGGTATCGATAGCAAAGATGCCACGGCTTAGGTGCAAGTTATTAAGTTGGCACTACGACAGACACCGACGGCAGCGCCCTCTAGCCGGTGCTGTGGAGGTCTACGAGCTCCGCTACAGATTTTGCCCATTTCATCGAGAGCAGACGGCCTGGAATATCGCTTAAACTACAGTGTGTGTTGACTTGCTATTGAGACTTAGTACAACTCACGGCGGGATGTACGCAAAGATATATAACCGTTTATTAACTTGCTTTTACCTATAGTAAACATCTAATATTTTAATCGCAGTACCGAAGAGCTTGTTCCCTCCTGCTCCTACTCGCTTCCTTCATTCGGCCAACCTTTCAGTTTTTAGGGGCAGACCTACGTGCCGCCTTCCATGCGGGATACAAAAGTTATCCACCTCTTACACCTTACAGTACTACATGTGGACTGTCTTCTGCAGTACAGTTTGTTATCTTAAAAAATTAACTTTTACTGTAGTTTATTTATAAGTGATGGTTCACCTAGCAAATGTCACAGAAAATTCGCATCTGATGTAACCAGTGGTGGATAGGAGCTTACAGCTTGACAATTGGACCAGCTCAAACTATTTTCAGCTAATTTAATTAGTAACTTTGCCCATTAGCACAAAAATGAAGACACTTGTCACCACCTGGCTGTTGGTTTATGACCTCAGCTCCACAATGAAAAATTTTGCTCGATTCGACCTCTTCTACCCTGTTCTGAGCTTATTATTAGATTGCATACCAGGATATATATTAGGATAAATTCCAAAGTAAAGAGTCCCCCTGCCTCAATTAAAATCCGAATATGATGATTATTTTTTCCCTGACGGCGTTGATGATATTGGGTACCGTCGACCCCATCAGTAGCTGAGAGATCAGGAGAAGCCAGTGTAACACCCCATCTCCATGAACGTGAATCACTACTGGAGCAAATCCAGCTGTGCTCAGATTGGAACCAGATCATTTTCTTGTGCAGCATGTAACGATGAATCAACTCTCACGCCCGGAATTTGAGAATAGGTGGTCTTGAACCCATAGTCCTTGGCAGCAATCCACTGTTACTTCCTTGCCTGAAGGCATTAGCTTCAGCATGACACAAGAGCCTCTCCAAGATAAGCATTCTAGGGTGGAGGAGCGTCAGTTGTTGGTAATGCAGTCCATCATGGCTGCCAGTGGGCCACCCTAGAAGCATCAGGTGAAGGATGTGAAAACATCCCTGAAGCTAAGCTCAGCCTCTGACGTCTGGCGAAGGTAGACACCAAGTGGGTCGGTGGCTATAAGGATCAACATTCGACCCTAAGCTCATCAACGCTGATGCTGGAATGTAATGCGGGCAGTCTTGCAGGATGACAGAGTGGTACACTGTCCAGTCACATTAAAGTAACCAACTGCCTTTTGGAGCGCAGAACACCGCAAGCCATTCAGGAAGAATGTTAATGAGGTTCTGGAAAATTCCGACAGGGATGGGGAGCCACTCCAACGCCTGTGCCATGGCCGATTGTGCTAAATTTCTCGGCTGATGGTCTACCTCGATCGTGGTTGTTCCACAGATCCTCGACTGGCTTTAAATACGGAGAGTATGGTGGCCATGGAAGTAAGGTAAACTCATCCTGGTACACGTACACTGGGAACGGTGTGACATTCCACAGTTTCCTGCTGAAAGATGCCTTCGTACTGAGGAACAGCCGGCCGGAGTGGCCGAGCAGTTCTAGGCGCTACAGTCTGTAACCGCGCGACCGCTACGGTCGCAGGTTCGAATCCTGCATCGAGCATGGATGTGTTTGATGTCCTTAAGTTAGTTAGGTTTAAGTAGTTCTAAGTCCTAGGGGACTGATGACCTCAGAAGTTAAGTCCCATAGTGCTCAGAGCCAGCCACTGAGGAAGAACAAACTGCATGTAGGTGTGGATATGGTGGATAGATGCATATTTCTGTTGATACATTGTGCCTTCCATAATCAACTATGGAATGCCATGAAAACAATTCCCACCGCATAATGCCCCCTCCTCCAACCTGGACCGTTCCAACGATTGCTGCAGGATGGGCTACAAAACGTGATTTTTCTGAGAATGCCACCGCTCGCCATCCAGTGAACATGCAGTTGCGTTACTGGCATGCAGATTCCAGCCCTTGTTGTCGATGAACAGCAGTCAGCATGCGTGCATGAACCAGACACCTGCTACAGAGACCCACATTCAGCAACAGTCGATGATAGGTCGTTCGGGAGACACTGTTGGTAGCCCACGGGTTCATGTGGGTGGTCAGCTGCTGAACAGTTGCATTTCTATTTGCTCACACCCGTCGCAACAGCCGTCGTTCACCCCTATCATCTGTGGCCCATGGTGTACCAGTTTCACCTCGGCGCCGGTTTTGGATAGCGCCATATTGTGGTGCACGGCGTACTTTGACCATGGCGGCACGCGAACACTTAAGAGATTTAGCCCTTTTAGAGGTCAAAATTTTAAACATGGTTGAAGAAGCAACTGTTGAAAATCTTCACGGTAAATGATAACAGCCAAACAGTTGCAGAATAAAGATTTATTGAAATTATTAACACAGAGGATTTAAATTAGCACAACCTTTAAAATTTAATGGGGGCGAGCGTCTCGCGCATACTACAAGTGCCCTCTCTCAGTGAAATTGTCCACCCTAGTGGTTGTACACCCTCTTCACGCTAGTTCACAGGCTAACTACTGATAGTATGTCGTCTTCGCATCGAACATCTCTTTATAATTATGCTGTACAGATGGAGGTGATATTTTAATATTAACTACTGACGAGACATTTGACACGATTGTTTAATGCATCTCCACTGCAGGATGTGATTTTAGTAAGTGACTAAAAGTTTTTGTGCTTGTAATACTTTGGTAATTTTCATGGTTACTTAAAGCTATTAGTGCTTTTTTTTCTTCTATCTCAGTTATGTTGCTAAGTTTTATTGCTAATGAAGGTGTATTTTTCTTTCTGATGAAGGTATATTTAGATACACCGAAACCATGGTCAAGGATTTCCATAAATCTTTATTCTGCAACTGTTTGGCTGTTACCTTTTAGAGGTGATCATGCCATTTTAGACGTCGCATGTCTCCCCCCCTCCCACCGCCACCGACGCTAGCGCACTCACCCGCCGTCTGTGAGTGGTTATTAGATTATTTAGATTATTAGATATTGACACTGAGCATAGGCGGAGATCACATTAATGTGGACCATGTACCATGTATACGCTCCCGGAGGAGGCTTGTTGACATGGAAATGTCAGAGGCGTTTCTGTGTCTTAAAGCTGCTGTCGCGTCCCATATTTCTGTAAAACAGCGTGTTGTCTGCTGGGGTGCCTGTATCACTTCTCTGAGGCCTATCACGATAGCGAAAGCCGTGACAGTTGCTTGTTGCAATCAGGGCTGTGGAGGTGTTAGCTTGCGCTGGCCAGCACTGTTACATACCAAACACTAGTCACAATAGCACATTACAAATGTGTAATGCATGGCATTTTAGATGAGGTTATGATAACGAGTACATGTGATTTCGTATCACACATGAGCTTTGCCTCTGCTCGCTACCTAGCAAAGGGATGATGCGGCCAACCGCGCATCGCCGGCCGGGCTACAACCGTCTCGCGTGGAACAGTAGAGATTACAGCATATCCTCGGCGCTGCTGGATCCAATTAATTCCAGATGGAATTTGTAAAGGCGGAGGCCTCGACAGGTCTGCAGCTAAGCGGCCGTGATTCGGCGCTGCCGCCTCCTTCCCCGCTGGCCTCGGCCGCCTGTTTAACATTGCAGCGCCGCCCGTATCACGGCCGCGGTGCCAGACCACGCCCCCGACGGGCCTCTCAATTATTGAGGGGCCGCCCAAGTTGGGCGGCGGTGCCGGTGAGCTGGTGCCGCTACCCGCCCCCAGATGGCAGCCCCGGCGCCCGGCGACAATTAAGGCGGCACCGGCGTGCTGTACGCCGGGCTTCGGAGGCCGCAGCCACGGGCTTAGGCGCGCGCCCCAGCTTTCATATTTAAGCGCTGCGGTGAGGGGCGGCCTTACCGTCTGCTGCTGCTGCTGCCGCTGCTACTTTGGCTCGACAACTCCTCTCTAGCCCACGCTCCCTGGGTAAGCGTAATAACACCCCCAGAGACGTCGGGAGCCTAACCGTCGCTGGACTGTGAGCACTCCCTTGGCCCTCACAACTGATATTGAAGCTTTGTCGACCAGCTAATCCAGTCTTAGTATTCAAAGATTTATTGAGATACTTGCCGACTATTAACCATTTTTCTATTAGAAAGGAAAAGAAATGAAACTGGCCAGGTGAAACTGTAGATGGGGAGGGAGGAGGAGATTAGTCTTTAACGTCCACAACGAGGCCATTAGAGACGGAGCACAAATTTGGATTAGGGAAGGATGCATAAGGAAAGCGGCCGTGCCCTTTAGAAGGAATCATGCCAACATTTGTCTTAAGCGATTTAGAGAAACCGCGGAAAAGCTAAATCAGGATGGCCGGACACTCTTTGAACCGTCGTTCTCCTAAATGAGAGTCCAATGTGGTAACCACTGAACTACCTCGTTCGGAGGAGAACAAAGTATCGAGAAAACTGTCTCGAAAACGGCAAGAAATTTTATAAATTACAAGCTACGATTAACACAGACCTTTTGAGTTGCTTGTGCGGATGTAATTGTGACGTGGATTAACAATAAATCCAACACGTTTTGCGATACTACTGGTAGGACTAGCACAGGAAGTTGAATAAGAGAAGACGGAAAGGAAAGTCTCTCCTGAAGTAGAGATAGGCTGGCTTTCCCAACAGATGAGAGTCTTCAGACCCTATAACCCCAGAGCCGGCCGGAGTGGCCGAGCGGTTCTAGGCACTACAGTCGGGAACCACGCCACCGCTACGGTCGCAGGTTCGAATCCTGCCTCGGGCATGGATGTGTGTGATGTTCTTAGGTCCTTCGGTTGGTTAGGTTTAAGTAGTTCTAAGTTCTAGGGGACTGATGACCTCAGAAGTTAGTCCCTTAGTGCTCAGAGCCATTTGAACCATATAACCCCAGATCTGATACATGCCCGTTGGTATCCAATACCGTTACTGCAGAAAGCTCGGTCGAGCAGCGAACTGAGAATTCCGAACAAACTTAATTACGTATATAGACAGCTCATCCCTTCCGGGCGTCCAGAATCTTGGCGAATTTACCTATTATCGACGTTGACACTGGTAAGTATCGGTCCCAGGAGTTCCGAGATTTTCGAGAATGTTTCAATTTTAATAACATAAATGTGACACAAAGTGGTGGAGGAGGCAGGCGATCATTATTATAATAATCTTTAGCTCCACATTCATTATCAGATTTCCAGGAGCGATTACTGTTATGTAGATATGGCGTTCCAAATACTACTTGAAATGCCTTATGTACGTGCGGTAATCGCTCCTGGGTATCTTATGACGTATAAATTCCGAAACGCGTCACATGAGCAATAAAGTCATTTCTTGCCTAATGCTTGGCTTTTATCATTGTCACTCAGTCAACCTCAATGCAGAACTAATGATTGTTTGAATTTCAAGTTCGACATCGGATAACAAATGACAAAGGATATATTTTTGTGTGCGAAAAAATTACAAATTAAAAATCTTCAGATTTTTTTCATTACTGCCGGCCGCGGTGGTCGTGCGGTTCTAGGCGTTCCAGTCCGGAGCCGCGCTGCTGCTACGGTCGCAGGTCCGAATCCTGCCTCGGGCATGGATGTGTGTGATGTCCTTAGGTTAGTTAGGTTTAATTAGTTCTAAGTTCTAGTGGACTGATGACCACAGCAGTTGAGTCCCATAGTGCTCAGAGCCATTTTTTCATTACTTGTATGTGAAACGATGCTTCCTGCAAAATTCCAAGATTCTAGGCCAACGGGAAGTACCTATAGGTTTTGATGAGTGCAAGTGTCAGAATACGGGAAGTAAATAGCCGTATCTTGTGACTGCATTGACTTAGAAGCTTCAACTTTTACACCGCCAAGGGACCCTGGATCTTAGTATGTGCCACATATTTCAACTTCGTGTCTCCACCCTTTCCTAAGAAAAAGGAGTCTTAGACGTACGAATAGACAGAGCCAGACAATAAATGGCAAAAAATAAAATAAAAGACTTCAATATATAATTACAAATTTACGATTTTCAGGGCTTTTTGCTTTGGTTGTACTGTAACAATTTCCTTTTGCCTAATTTATTTATCCTAGGACAACAGGAAGTGCCCTATAGGTTCTGATTAGTGTGTTTGCGAGTGTTAAAAAATGTAACATAAATCGCCGTATCTTTTGACTGCATTGCCTTAGAAGCTTCAGTGTGTTACACCACCAGATGACCATAGACCCCAGTACCTCATATAAATTTCAAGTCGATTCTATCATTCCTGAGAAATACAGTTTTTAACAGTCGGACAGACAGACAGACAGACAACCAAGTGATTCTTTAAGAAACTTCCTGGCAGATCAGAGAGCACATTCCTGCGAAAGGCAGAGGCCCCGAGTTCGAGTCTCGGTCCGGATCACAGTTTTAATCTGCCAGGAAGTTTCATATCAGCGCACACTCCGCTGCAGAGTAAAAATCTCATTCTGGATCCCTTAAGGGTTCTGTTTTCGCTGACTGAGCTACGGAGCCCTAAAAATAAACTTCCTGTATAGTTAAGTATCGAGAAAAATAAATTTCCGTGTATTCGTGAAAACATATTTGAAATTATAAAACAGTCGTAGAAAGGAATATAATGTATAGGTACAGTATCAAAATTAAGAAACTTGATCCCCGGCAGCTTCTGTACGCTGGGTGCAGCTGCTTCTCGTGTCTACAATGCTATGGTACAGTCTCTTCATAGACGGCTATCGTTTCCCCCCACAGCAGTTTGCGCTGCCAGATGGTGGGAAGTTTTCTCGACTATAGGAGCGTCTTAGTGGTAAGGAATAAATCTATTAAAACTTCAACCAAGATGCGGCATTTTTTCACATATCTCATTGTTTATGACGTCATATCACCTGAGCTATGTATGGTTCCATGATACACTTCTTTAGGTGCATTTTTCGGCATAAACGGGTACTGCATCAGAAAATTATTATGAATACAGCAAGCAGCACAGAAGTAATATAGATTAACGTCATACAAGATGCGTCAGTTTTCCACGCCTCTCATTGTTTCTGATGTCATATCTCCTGAGCTATGATACTTAAGCGGTTCTTACCCCGACAGCGATTGTTTCCTGACAATAAGGGATATGTGTGCCAAATATGGTTGAAATCGGTCAAGTGGTTTAGTAGGAGATGTGGAAAACACACACATACCCATGTAAGTAGACCACATTATTAGTCATCCAGTTTTAAAAACGACAAAAATGTTTAGGAGAAATCTACTCACATATAAATTTAACGTTGGCAGAATATTTGACAATGTCACTGATTTCAAAATGGACATCGTGCTTAACACTAATCGAAGGTAAACTAGTCAGTCTACTTTGTAACAACGCCAACCTCTCTAGTTGGCGGCTGAGAGTGATGCACTGCCGGCCAGTGTGGCCGATTGGTTCTAGGCGCTTCAGTCTGGATCCGGGCGACCGCTACGGTCACAGGTTGGAATCCTGCCTCGGGCATGGATGTGTGTGATGTCCTTAGGTTAGTTTTTGAGTGATGCATCCGCGGCAACACAGATAGGGGCGCCACTGAACACCCCCAACTATTACCACTAGCACATACTGATTTTAATGCCTCTAACAAGGGTAAGGTCTCAGAAACTACCTACCGATTCATCTCCTATTTGGCTGGTCGCTTGTATACAATCTAAAATGGAAGACTCCAAAATCTTTTCGTTCAACATTCAGCCCCCACCCCACCCCCTCCACCCCCCCACCCCCACTACCATTTTTGTGAAAACCGTCCCTACAATTCATGAACGCAATCGATTCAGATTGACGAGATTGATAAACAGCTGAAATTTAAGCATTTTTCCTCACCATACACTGTGTCGTCAAACGCATATTTACCTGGAAATCGAAGACAGGAACTTCTTTTTAACAGCCTCTAATTTACCCTAAGGATTTACGCTGTGCTCTCAAAGCGTCTCTGGCGTAGCGAACAAGGTATCTGTGTGGCGAACAGAGAAACTGGGTTCGGCTCCTGAGTACATTCATTTTTTATCTATATTTTTCCCGTTTCGAAATTTATAGAAATAGGAGGCTCAATAAGGTAAGTAAATCAATAAGGATTAATAAAAAGGTAGGTAAATAAATTTCACAGACGACTTGGACTAGTAATTCGGGTCGCTTAACAACGCCTCTTGCACTCACTGTTTCAGACCTGATACCACAATCATAGAAGATCAAATGAGAGTGGAAGACCAACGATGAATTCTTCTGATTAAAAATGGTGGAAGTCGGGGTTGTAGTCTTTCGTCCCTATTGTTCAATCGATACATCGAAAAAGAAATGATAGAAATAAAACAAAGCTTCAAGAGTGGAATTAAAATTCAACGTGGAAAGATATCAATGAGAAGATTCGCCGATGGCATTGCTGTCATCAGTGAAAGTGAAGAAGACTTTCATGATCTGCTGAATGAATAAACAGTCGGCTGAGTGCACAATATGAATTGTAAGTAAATCGAAGAAGATGAAAGTAATGATCAGCAGAAATGAGAACAGCGAGATACTTAGAATCAAGATGGATGAAGTTAAGGAATTCTCTTACCTAGGCAGAGGAAGGACTACATAAAAGGAAGACCAACACTGGCAGAAAGGGACATTCCTGGACAAGTGAAGTCTCCTAGTATCAAACATACCCCTTAATTTGAAGAAGAAATTTCTGAAAGTGTACATTTTGAGCACAGCATTGTAGGGTAGTGAAACATGGACTGTGGAAAACCTTACCAGAGGAGCATCGAAGCAATTGAGATGTGGTGCTACAGCAGATCGTTGAAAATTATGTGGACTGATAAGATATGCAATAAGGAGGTTGTCCACAGAATCGGCGAGGAAAGGAATATATGTAAAACATTAGAACGTTTTGAACGGGTACTAGCAGCAATAGGCAGCCCAGGTAGCTGACTAGCGGGATAAGGATAACATGCATAACAAAGCAGGTATTACATCAAAATGTTAGAAGTAGTCACAATCAAGCTACAGTAGCCCATTACAAACACTATTGCAGGGTGATTTAAAATTTTATTAGGAAGGCAAAGAGTATGTGGTATGCAAATAGAATAGCTAATTCACAAAATAAAATTAAAACCATATGGTCAGTTGTGAAGGAAATGTCTGGTCAGTAGAAGAAGGTCGACGATATATCGACGATGTAAAGTCCGTTTGTAGTAAAAATATTTCTGTTACTGATAAATCAGATATATGTACAGTACATAACAATCATTTTCTGAGCATTGGTGGTTAATTAAATAAAAGTTGAGTTTCTACAGGGAATCATATAACTTTCTTGACAAATGCCTTTCCGAGACTTATTTCTGAAATACTCCTCTGTGATTCAGACAAGGGGGAGTTTGAGTCAATAATTAAATCACTGAAGATCAAGGGCTCTCATGGATGTATTGGAATGCCTAGCAGAATATTAAAGTACTGTGCTGCACATGTTAGCCCTGTATTTAGCCATATTTGTAATTTTCACTTTAAGAATGGTCTGTTTCCGGAACGACTAAGGTATTCAGTACTAAAGACACTTTATAAAAATGGAGAAACGGAAAATGTAGACAATTTTAGACCTATTCTGTGCCATCAGTGTTTGCTAAAGTCACTGAAAAAGCTGTGTATGTAAGGATAATAGATCATTTTATCACACACGATTTGCTCTCAAATGTACAGTTCGGCTTTAGAAGTCGTTTAACAACTTAAAATGCTATATTCTCTTTCCCTTGTGAGGTACTGCATGGGTTAAATAAAAGGCATATTTTTTGATTAACTAAGGCATTTGATTGTGTTGATCAAAAAATATTGCTCCAGAAGTTGGGCCTGTACGGAGTAGACGGAGTAGCTCATAATTGGTTCACCTCTTACATTAGCAACAGACAGCAAAAGGTCTTTATTCACAATGTTGAAAATGGCTGTGATGTGGGGTCTCTGGGGGGTATGGTCAGGTGGGTTGGAGGGGGGAGGGGGAAGGTTGCCACAGGGATCAGTGTTGGGGCCACTCCCGATCCGTATTTATATAAATGATATGCCCTGTAGTATTACTGGAAATTCTAAAATATTTCTGTCTGCTGATGACACTAGCTTGGTAGTTAAGGATGTTATGTGCAACATTGTCTCAGTTTTAAATAGTGCAGTTCATGACCTAAGTTCATGGCTTGTAGAAAATAAACTAACCCTAAATCACAGTAAGACTCAGTTTTTACAGTTTCTGACATACAATTCAACAAAGCTGACGTTTTAATTTCACAGCACGGGCATATGTTTAGTGAAACTGAACAACTCAGATTTCTAGGTGTTCGGATGGATAGTAAACTGGTGTGGAAAGCCCACGTTCAGGATCTTGTTCAAAGACTTAATGCTGCCATTTTTACTATTCGAACGATGTCTGAAGTGAGTGATCGTTCGACATGAAAATTAGTGTTTCATTGGCTTATGTCGGATGGTACTATATTTTGGGGTAACTCTTCCCATTCTAAAAGGATATTTGTGGCTCGAAAATGTGCGGTTCGAGCAATAAGTGGTGTAGGTTCACGAACCTCTTGTCGAACCATGTTCACGAGTCTGGGTATTTTGACATTGGTTTTTATATATTAATGTCATTTCTTGTTAACAAAATTAGCCTATTCCCAAGAATAAGCAGCTTTCACTCAGTTAATACGCGGCAGAAATCATACCTACATTTGGATTGAACTTCCTTAACTCTTATGCAGAAAGGTGTGCAGTATACTGCTGCATCCATTTTCAAAAAGCTACCACTCGAATTCAAACATCTTAGCAGTAATCCACGCGCTTTCAAATCGAAACTGGGGAGTTTCCTCATGGGTCACTCCTTCTATTCAGTCGAGGAGTTCCTTGAAAAATTAAGCTGCTTCTTGTTGTATTGTTGACTGTGTTTACTTAAACTAATGGACAGACTTTCTTCGTGTTAATAAATATTTTTCTTTTATCTGTTATTAATTTTATGTTGTAATTTCATGTACTGATACGTTCAATGAGCTTGAATATTTGCTCCTCAATTTGGTCCTATGGAACTTGACGTGTAAATAAATAAATAAATAAATACATAAAAATACATAAAAATAAATAAATACATAAATAAATAATGACATGATGGTAGGACACGTGTTAAGACATCAGGGAATAACTTTCATGCCGGCCGGAGTGGCCGTGCGGTTCTAGGCGCTACAGTTTGGAGCCGAGCAACCGCTACGGTCGCAGGCTCAAATCCTACCTCGGGCATGGATGTGTGTGATGTCCTTAGGTTAGTTAGGTTTAATTAGTTCTAAGTTCTAGGCGACTGATGACCTCAGAAGTTAAGTCGCATAGTGCTCAGAGCCATTTGAGCCAATAACTTTCATGGTAAAGAGGGAATCGTGGAGGGTAAAAACTATAGAGGAAGACAGAGACTGGAATACACCCAACAACTAATTCAGGACGTCGGTTGCAAGTGCTACACTGAGATGAAGAGGAACTCGTGGCAGGCGCTACCAAACCAGGCAGAAGACTAATGACTCAAAGAAAAACAGAAAAGAAATATTGCTCACCACTTTGTTTTCATAAGGCTTGCTTGCTGAGGACGGCGTCGCAGAATTATCATACCGCCCCAGCGGCGCAGTTTTTAAACAGACGCGCTCGTAGATAATTGCGCAGAGCGGTAGTTGTGCTTTATTGCATATTGGCTGCAGCAGTGGCTGGCGGCGGAGCAGCCGGCTCGGCGCAGTCCGTTTATAGGGGCGAGTGCGCCGGCGGCGGCGAGGTCGTAAAGCGGCTGTTAACGGCCGCAGATGTATTCGGCCCGCGCATTCTTCCAGGCCGCTCTCCTGGGATGAAACACTAGATCACAGGTTTTACTCGACGTGCTTTTGCTTGCGAGCAGCAACGAATATATCCTTTTTAAAATAAGTTTGGGAAACTCACTTCGCTTCAGGCAGACTCAACAGCATTCCGCGCAGATTAGTAGCATTGGCTGAGTCGGCGAGCTAGAACTACATGGGCGGTTGAAGAAAGTATCAGTCTTCCGAAACTCAGCTGGCCCTATTCTCACACTTTATCCTGCGAACTATGGATGAAGGGCAACAGGGGATTCTATATTCCTATTGTAAGGTGGCTATAATTTCGCACCTTACAAGCACTCATCCGCATACTTTGCCCTGATCTACAAACACAATTACGTACCATGTGATAGGTTGTACATCGTACATATGAATATATAAAGGGTACTGACATTATCACGTACTTGTAAATAATTGTTGCCTGAAAGGTGACGGAGTGTCTTTATTATAAAAACGGCGTAATGCATGATTCCCTATACTAGTAGAGGTTGGAACTCCAGTGGAAATGAAACGGCTGACGGAACTGAAACCCTGGGTGTAAGGCCCACACAGGTGTGTAGGTCTTGCTCAAACACAGGAAATAGCAAGACGGACGTCGTAGCACCTAAGCGCTGGAACATAATAGAGTTGCGACCGGCCGTTGCTGTAGCCGAACCGGAAGGATTATACTTCGGAAACGCTGAAAATCTTGGACGCAGGTGGGAGGAATGAAGAAGCGGCACCTCGGAAACCACGCAGGCTGGGTTATTTAGAAAGGTTTTTTACTCAGAAGCGTACCATTGTACAAGTATAGATTCTTCCTCGCAGCCGGCCGCAGTGCCAAACGGTTCTAGGTACTTCAGTCTTGACCCGCGCGACTGCTACGGTCGCAGGCTCAAATCCTGCCTCGGGCATGGATGTGTGTGATGTCCTTAGGTTAGTTAGGTTTAAGTAGTTCTAAGTTATAGGGGACTGATGACCTCAAATGTTAAGTCCCATAGTGTCAGAGCCATTTTTTTCCTCTAACTTTCCGCTCTGGATGACAAAAGTCTAAAATATGGTAGGTTGGCGTTCGGAAGACTCTGTAAGAGGGAGGATATTCCGTGGTTTCGGGAATATGATTCGTTTTCGGAATTAAGAGGGTGGGGGCCAAGCCTCGCTGGGAAGCCAGCGCTGGAGGGAGTCAGTCTTCCGTTGTGAGCGCCCGTGTGTGACGGTCTCTTGATTTCAGCTTTTGATGGTACAGACGGACTTGGTGTCTTTGCTCTCAGGAGAGTTTAAAGTTAGAACACTTAGGCACTGTAATGTTGCGAACCTATACGATTCTGGACTTCACCTCTGGGTTGGAAGACGTCGTTGAGTACGCAGCGTTCAGTAATTGAGAGCACTTCCTCTGCCTATACTTACATTGAGACGTTATCTGTACTCTGTCCTTGTGGCTGGGAGTTCGCGTTTCTCGTCTGTAGAACCCAGAGAGGAGAAGACAGTATTAGAGCGTATTAGTCAGAGGACTGCCTTTTGCCGTCCTAGTGTTCGAAACAGTTTTATTTTGTGGCTGGAGTTCTTCCACCAACGCAGACGTGTACGAGAACCAGCACGCCGACGCACCAGGCGCAGTATATACGGTGATATCGCAAATTTCTTCGGCTTTTTAGGGCTATAAAGCTAAACAGCTGTGATTACGTTAGTTTATTTCCACTGAGATTCCACACCACTATAGATCATCTTGTTTAGTACGTAGATAATGTCAGTCATTTCTCGTTTTTTATGTTAGATCACGTGTCCATAAAAGGGGGCAGAGTTGGGCAATTGATTAATAATTTTACTTAGGAAATATAGACATTTGTCAGAAAGGGTGTTTTTTTTTAAATCTGCAATAAACGTATAATAAGAAATAACGTTTATCATTTAGTAGTATTAACTGCGTTCATCATTTATGTCTAGATTGTAACTTACGGAATTCAAATGGTTCAAATGGCTCTGAGCACTATGGCCCTTAACTGGTGAGGTCATCAGTCCCATAGAACTTAGAACTACTTAAACCTAACTAACCTAAGGACATCACACACATCCATACCCGAGGCAGGATTCGAACCTGTGACCGTAGCGGTCGCGCGGTTCCAGACTGTAGCGCCTAGAAGCACTCGGCAACCCCGGCCGGCTAATTTACGGAATTAGGAGATCCTAAGATCTGCTTCAAGGGGTAGTCAGACAGGGCCAAATCATCATTTTGGCGTTTATTATTTTCCGTTGCGCACATTCATTTTACACCCGCCTGGAGTAGCGTCTTGGACTATATTTCCTAAAAGCATTTGACGCGATGTCCCACTGAAGACTCTTAACGAAGGTACGAGCATAAGGAATATTCCCGCAGATAGGTGAGTGGATCGAAGACGTCTTAAGTAATAGCACCCAGTATGTTGTCCTCAATTAAGAGTTCATCAGAGACAAATGTATTGTCAGGAGTGCCCTAGGTAAACGTGACAGAACCACTATTATTTTCTGTAAGCGTAAATGATCTTCGGGCAGGGTGGGCAGCAGTCTGTGGTTGTTTGCTGATGATGCTGTAGTGTGTAGAAAGGTGTCAGGATACAAGATGACAGACAAAATTTCTGGTTGATGTGTCGAATGTAAGTTTACGAGGATGAGTAGGAAAAACGTGTAATGCAGTAGTGTCTTGCTTGACACAGTTGCAAAGCGGTATGAAGTTGAACGAGCATGAAAGATTGTTGCTGGGAATGCAAAAGGTCGAGTTCGGTTTATTGGGAGAATTTCAGGATAATGTGTTCATCTGTTGACCATCTGAGCCGCAAGTAAAACGTAGAACTGTGAACCACCGCTGTCTGTGAGTTGTGCGAGATCTTATCTTTAGTGAGTGTTTTCGTCTGGATACGGCATACTTGAAGGAACTTGTGTACTCTCTTCTCGCGCCAAAATGAGGCCATTATCTTTAGATGGTATCGTGTAACTCTAACACCAAACACCCCAATCCTCAGAAAGCACCATTGGCTTCAATATTCCCTGGTCCAGTCACATTAAAGTGACCACTGTCTATGTTCGACGTTCTAAATCTACATCTACATGGATACTCTGCAAATCACACTTAAGTGCCTAGCAGAGGGTTCATCGAATCACCTTCACAATTCTCTATTATTCCATTGTCGTACAGCACAGGGAAAGAATGAACACCTATATTTTTCCGTACGAGTTCTGATTTCCCTTATTTTATCGTGGTGATCGTTCCTCCCTATGTAGGTCGGTGTCAACAAAATATTTTCGCATTCGGAGGAGAACGTTGGTGACTGGAATTTCGTGAGAAGATTCTGTCGCAACGAAAAACGCCTTTCTTTAAATGATGTCCAGCCCAAATTCTGTATCATTTCTGTGACACTCTTTCACATATTTCGGGATGATACAAAACCTGCTGCCTTTCTTTGAACTTTCTACGTACTCCGTCAGTCCAATCTGGTAAGGATTCCACACCGCGCAGCAGTATTCTAGAAGGGGATGGACATGCATAGTGTAGGCAGTCTCTTTAGTAGGTCTGTTACATTTTCTAAGTGTCCTGCCAATGAAACGCAGTCTTTGGCTTGCCTTCCCCACAACATTATCTATGTGTTCCTTCCAATTTAAGTTGTTCGTAATTGTAATACCCAGATATTTAGATGAATTTACAGCTTTTAGATTAGACTGATTTATCGTGTAACCGAAGTTTAACGAGTTCCTTTTAGCACTTATGTGGATGACCTCACACTTTTCGTTACTTAGGGTCAACTGCCACTTTTGGCACCATTCAGATACCTTTTCTAAATCGTTTTGCAGTTTGTTTTGATCTTCTGACGACTTTAGTAGTCGATAAACGACAGTGTCATCTGAAAACAACCGTAGACGGCTGCTCAGATTGTCTCCCAAATCGTTTATATAGGTAAGGAACAGCAAAGGGCCTATAACACTACTTTGGAGAACGCCAGAAATCATTTCTGTTTTATTTGATGACTTTCCGTCAGTTACTACGAACTGTGACATCTCTGACAGGAAATCAAAAATCCAGTCACATATTCCATAAGCACGTAATTTCACTACAAGCCGCCTTCCGGAAATCCAGAAATACGGAATCGATCTGAAATTCTTCGTCAATAGCACTCAACACTTCATGTGAATAAAGAGCTAGTTGTGTTACGCAGGAACAATGTTTTCTAAATCCGTTGACTGTGTGTCAATAGACCGTTCCCTTCGAGGTGATTCATAATGTTCGAACACAATATATGACCCAAAATCCTGCTGCATATCGACGTTAACGATATGGGCCTGTGATTTAGTGGATTACTCCAATAACCACAGGGGGCAGGTGACAAGACTAGCATTGGAGGATACACAAAGCGTGTCGGGAGGATGCGGAAAACAGTGCTGTCGCTGTGTACTGTGGAATCTGAGTGATTTATCTGGCGTTCAAGAGGTCATGATCATTAGCTCTCGGGCCAAAGATGGAAGCATTTCCAAAACGGCTAAGAATGTCAACTTTTCGAGTGCTGTCTTGATTAAAGCACGCCATGTATGGCAAAACGGCGTTATCTAAACATAGCGCAGAAGCAATTATGGTGCATCACGGACCATAGGTGACAGTGGCGAACGACGACTGGAGAGATATGTAAGTGCGAATGGACGTGCAACTGTTGAGCAACTGAATCCTCAGATGAACCAAGTGTCTCCTCAACAACCATCAGCGAACACTGCTGCTTATGGGCCGGCACAGCAGGTGCTTGGTTCATGTGCCCACGTTGACAGTTGTTCATCGGCGACATAGGCTGCAATTTACATCTACATCTACATACATACTCCGCAATCCACCATACGGTGCATGGCGGAGGGTACCTCGTACCACAACTAGCATCTTCTCTCCCTGTTCCACTTCCAAAAAGAACGAGGGAAAAAGACCGCCTATATGCCTCTGTACGAGCCCTAATCTCTCTTATCTTATCTTTGTGGTCTTTCCGGCGAAATGTAAGTTAGAGGCAGTAAAATTGTACTGCAATCAGCCTCAAATGCTGGTTCTCTAAATTTCCTCAGTACCGATTAACGAAAAGACCGCCTCCTTTCCTCCAGAGACTCCCACCCGAGTTCCTGAAGCATTTCCGTAACACTCACGTGATGATCAAACCTACCAGTAACAAATCTAGCAGCCCGCCTCTGAATTGCTTCTATGTCCTCCCTCAATCCGAACTGATAGGGATCCCAAACGCTCGACCAGTACTCAAGAATAGGTGGTATTAGTGTTTTATAAGCGGTCTGCTTTACAGATGAACCACATCTTCCCAAAATTCTACCAATGAACCGAAGACGACTAGACAACTATCCGCCTTCCCCACAACTGCCATTACATGTTTGTCCCACTTCATATCGCTCTGCAATGTTACGCCCAAATATTTAATCGAAGTGACTGTGTCAAGCGCTACGCTACTAATGGAGTATTCAAACATTACAGGATTCTTTTCCCTATTCATCTGCATTAATTTACATTTATATATATTTAGAGTTAGCTGCAATTCTTTACACCAATCACAAATCCTGTCCAAGTCATCTTGAATCCTCCTACAGTCACTCAACGACGACACCTTCCCGTACACCACAGCATCATCAGCAAACGGCCGCACATTGCTACCCACCCTATCCAAAAGATCATTTATGTTGATAGAAATCAACAGCGGACCTATCACACTTCCCTGGGCACTCCAGATGATACCCTCACCTCCGATGAACACTCCCCATCGAGGACAACGCACTGGGTTCTATTACTTAAGAAGTCTTCGAGCCACTCAGAAACTTGCGAATCAATCCCATGCGCTCGTACCTTAGTTATGAGTCTGCAGTGGGGCACCGATTCAAGAAATATGGCATCCGCTGATACCCTTCATCCATGTTTCGCAAGATATCATGTGAAAAAAAGGCGAGTTGCGTTTCGCAAGAGCGATGCTTTCTAAAGCCGTGCTGATCCATTGACAGCAACTTCTCTGTCTCAAGGAAATTCATTATATTCTAACTGAGAATATGTTCAGCCGGCCGAAGTGGCCGAGCGGATCTAGGCGCTACAGCCTGGAACCGTGCGACCGCTACGGTGGCAGGTTCGAATCCTCTCTCGGGCATGACTGTGTGTGATGTCCTTAGGTTAGTTAGGTTTAAGTAGTTCTAAGTTCTAAGGGATTGATGACCTCAGCAGTTGAGTCCCATAGTGCCCAGAGCCATTTGAACCAAGCCAATGTTTTCGTGGCATTCCCTGGGTGATTTCCTCATTCTGGAAAGCATAATAGGTCAACATAAGTATGAATCTATCCTTGAGAATCATGTCCACTGATTCATGTAGTTTGTTTATCCTCGGCACGATAATTTCTACCAGCACGGCAATGCAACGCGTCACACAACTCGTAGTGTGTGTGCATGGTTCAAAGAGCACGGGGTTTGTGTATACCATACGCCCATAACTATAAAAATCCCCGGGTTTAAACTCAAACGAGAACCTGTGGGACCACCTCTATCGGTTTGTGAGCACCATGGATCCTCAAGTGAGAAACCTTATCTAGCGCAGCACTGGAGTTGGCATAGCCCCACATCCCTGACGTACCTTCCAGAACCTCAATGACTCTCTTCCTGCACGTCTTGCAGCAGTCTGCGCTGCGAAAGGTGGTCACTGAGGCTTCTGACAGGTAGTCATACTAATGTGACGCGACAGAGTATAAACACAATGTCGTCTTTCTGGAAGATCACGGGCAGAGTGCAGACTTCCACCAGCAAACTTGTCTGTCGTTAGCTCCGCCAAGCGGCCACGGCGGCGCAGCTCAGATTAACGAACGGGGCCAGGCGGAGCGTCTGCGACCATACATCAGCAGTGGCGGCGCTAATAAATCCTCGCGCTCATCGCAGGAGGCACCACCTGCGCTCCTACCCAGACCTGCGGGCAGACACAAAAAGCTGCCGCCAGTTAACGCCACCTGACGATTGCAGCACTTCGTCACTGTCTCTCCCTCAGCAGCTGCCACTACACCTGCTACAGTAGGAGCGCCATACAGTAGTTACTGCTCCAAACGGAAATGAAAAAGGTTTATAGTTTGAGTCGCACCGTAATTCTACGAAGATTATTGCCGCACCTGTCACATATTTCCAACTTGCTTTAACAACTGGTCGAGAAATTTTCATTTTTTAAATTTATTTTTTATTTTTCAACACTTGTAAACTGTTCTGGCAGATTGTTCTCCGCCTAAGCCATTATGTCTCTGTAAACGATCAAACTTGTTTGCCAAATTCTATGTTGCTCAACTGCAGTAGAATGTCCTTTAAACAATTAAGATTATAAATTCGATTTTATGTATCCACAGGTTTCTCGAACAAGTGTGCAGATGGGCCAATCATGTTTGGCAAATTTAACTGCACTTTTGAAGCAGCTGTCAGGCTGTGCGTATCATGTCATCTGGTATTTCGGCACTAGTGGGCAATGAACGATGTGCAATGCAGGATAAAAGCTTTACATCTTCGAAATCTTTTTCACTTGTCAGATATGTCAAAATAGTAGATAATATATGAATTCTTTCAAAAATGGTTCAAATGGCTCAAAATGGCTCTGAGCACTATGGGACTTAACTACTGAGGTCATCAGTCCCCCAGAACTTAGAACTACTTAAACCTAATTAACCTAAGGACATCACACACGTCCATGCCCGAGGCAGGATTCGAACCTGCGACCGTAGCGGTCACGCGGTTCCAAACTGACGCGCTTAGAACCGCACGGCCACACCGACCGGCCTGGTTCAAATGGCTCCAAGCACTGTGGGACTTAACATCTGAGGTCATCAGTCCCCTAGACTTAGAATTACTTAAACCTAACTAACCTAAAGACAGCGCACACATCCATGCCCGAGGCAGGATTCGAACCTGCGACCGTAGCAGCAGCGCGGTTCCGGACTGAAGCGCCTAGAACCGCTCGGCCACAGTGGCCAGCTATATGAATGGTGTCTGTTCTTTGGAGCATTCATATAATTGATTCCCTTCGATGGGCAATGAATCCATTGCCTTCAGTGCGGATGCACAATTACGTTCGATCTCCAGCGTGAATCTCAAAGCAACGGGCATGAGGACATGGACAGGGACTGAGGATAGGTGGCGGTAGGTGAGAGCGTGAGGGCACCTGAGGAGCATGTCGAGGTAGTCCACGCATTTGCGCTGAACTCTGTGTCTAGGTAGCGCAATGGTTAACGCAGCTGCCTGGTAAGCAGAAGATCCCGGGTTCGAGTCCCAGACCAGCACACATTTTTTACTTGTCGGAGGTGTTATCGAATAAAGTTCCGATGCAACTGATGTCAATAGTTCCTTCCCTTTCCTTTCTTCCTCCTCTACCTTCAATTTACGTAGATTATAGATAATAGTCCGGTAAGTATCTGCCAATTGTTTGACAAATGGTCAAACTTGTTTGTCAAATCTGCGTCAATCAAAATTTCCTTCAACCAAGACTATTAAAGCAGGCCATTCTCAAATAAGTTGACAGACATGTGGAATATTCAAATCTTTTGATTATATGCAAGGACCTTTAAGACTGATAGAAGAACAGGACATAGTTTGTGTATTCCTGGCAGTGCACAGCGACTACAAAGGAACAAAGGAGGAGGTTAGATGAGGGCGGAGTTCCGTTGTTCCAACCCTGGGGATGGTTGCCCTGTATCGCTTCTCCCATCTCCTGTCCGACCCACTTACTACTGCAGCTGACCCGATCATCCATCAAGCCCTGTCCTCTTTTTTTGTGTCGGTGCCGAGGAGAATGTTTCCACGAGACTGAAGCCCCGATGCCGCGATTCCCTTCTTCCATCTATCTTCCTTCTGATTCCGTCCAGAGCCCCCACCTCCAGGCCACAGGCACTACAAGCCCCTGCTTTGGAGCTCTACATGGTATCCACTGCAGCCCCTGCTGAATACCTTTCTGTTCCTTTGTAAATCAGTATCGCAACATGTTTCCTATCTCTACCTTTCCCTCGAACTGATTCAAAATGGAACTCTTCAGAAAATCTCATTTAGTCAGATGTATAAGCACTTTCTGAAAGAGTAGCCGCGCGGGGTTGCCGAGCGGTCTTAGGCGTCTTGCCACGGTTCGCGCAGCTCTCCACGTCGGAGGTTCGAGCCCTCTCTCGGGCATGGGTGTGTGTGTTGTCCTTAGCCTAAGTTAAAGTTACATTAATTAGTGTGTATGCTTAGGGACCGATGACCTCAGCAGTTTGGTCCCATAGCACCTTACCACAAATTTCCAACAAAAAAAAAAGTGCTTTTCTGTCTAGCTCTGGTTCCGAGTACCATGCTATTCTTCTCCCTCGTTGTCCCGTATTTTGCTACCATTACCAACAAATCACTTCACTGATGCATTATTGTGTTAATGAAGAAGACACACGGGTGATCGTTCTCAGACATCGAATACGTAATTTTGAATGTCGAGACTGGCTAATTGTAAGGGTTTGTTGTTTATGCATTAGGCTGAATACCAGTTCACGCAGTGATCCATATTATTCGTTAGGAAATGTTTGTTTTCTCTACATTAGTACATGGAATACACCTATCTTAAAACACACGGTACAATCTTATTAGTGTGATCATCTTCTATGTTCGACGTCAGCGTCTAATAACCGCTCACAGACCGCATGTGACAGCACTATCAGTAGAGGGTATACCAAGCATGTCGGGGAATGCTGAGAACAGTGCAGTCGTTGTCATAATGCGGAATGGAGTGATTATCTGACGTCCAAAATGGAATGATAACTGGCTTTCGAGCCAAGGGTGGATAGAGATGGTGCCCTTCCACGCCCGCACCAACGTGGTGACCAAACCAAAAGTTCTACTGTCACCTCCGTCAACATGTTAGTTATCTAGTAAGTGGATCACAGGATGCTGGGCTGTGATGTTATCCGTGCGTCTGGGTAAGACTACGCATTAACACGGTCCATCAGGTGATAGATAGTGGACGAAACGCGAGTGAGGGTAGCGATTTGAAGAGCAGAGGGAAAAAAGTGGCAAGGCTCGTGCCGTGGGGAAAAACCTCGGCGACAGTGGGATGGGTAGTAAGAGCAGTAGTGGCTTACTAGCTGCGATAGTTAATGCAAGGTTGGATTTGTTAGTATGGGTATCATGCATCATTACCGTGGCAAGCGATGGTGATGTATCCCAGTTGCTGCAGCCGCTACATTCCTGGAACAATCAAGATCGTTATACAGTAGTGGGAGATCGGCCATAGATCATCTCACTGTGTGGGGGATGTGTGGAGCTTGTCTGCATGCAGTGTACGGTACGGCTTCCCTGCGTGGTGCCAGTTATTCGTCAGTGTATTCCAGCTGGATATCCAGTAATGGCGTCTGATTAACAGGGGCTCATCTGTACCTTTGTGTTTGCGTGTGCTTGGCCATAGATGTTAGGTCCTTACAAGTATGTCTTTTGGTCTTGGTTGTGGTCGTAGTTCCCCAGATTCAGAATAAACGGGTTCTGCGAATGTCTGGAGTTTCTGTATAGTCTTGTGGTGAGTTTGTGGATTACCTCCGTGAGAGTCTTAAGTCGGTATTCCCGGTGAAGGTCCGCGATGCGTGTGTATCGTGGAGCATTGCTTATGATTTTGAGTACTTTGTTTTGTATGAGCTGCAGACGGCGCAGGCGTGTAGGCGCAGCGTATCCCCAGACAGGAGCTGCGTACGTCATCAGGGGCCGGATAAGTGTCATGTACATGGACCTCGACACCCTTCTATTCAGTGTGCTACGCCTGTTGAGCATAGGGTAGAGCTGTTTGAGCCGCGCGCTAGCTCGGTTGGTCATGTGTTGTACGTGGTCCCTTCCCCCCCCCCCCCCCCCCAGAGAAATTTCCGGTCCAGCTAGACACCGAAGTATTTGACTTTCTCACGGAAAAGTATTGGGAGTGCATGTAGAGTTACTGGTCTTCAGTATCGGTGTTTGCGCAGTTGCTTCTGTCTTCTAGTGAACAGAACGGCTTCGCACTTGTCGACGTTTACTCTAACACGCCATTTCTCCAACAAAGGCTCAGCCACTCTGAGTGCAGTCTGTAGGCGTGACGTAATGTTTGATGGTTTCCAATCTTGCGCGAGGATGGCTGTGCCATCCGCGTAGATTGCGGTGGAAGCATTTCCGAAACGACTAAGTTTGTACGTCGTTCTCGTGCCGCCTTGGTTAAAGCATTCAGTGCGTGGCAAACTGCACCATCCAAAACCGGCGCCGAGGCGACTATGTTGCACTCCGGCCCATAGATGACCCGGGTTAATGATGGCTGGGGAGATGTGTACGAGCGAATAGACGTGCAACTGACTTCCCCGATGAACCAAGTGGTTACCAACAGTCTCCTTAAAGACCGTTCAGCGAACGTTGCTGAGTATGGGCCTCCACTACAGCTGCCATGCTGACGTAGGCAGTTTAGGCACTGTGTACGATTCAATCTACAACTTTAGTTCATGGAAGGAAGTCTTAGCGCGCTATGACGAGAACAGGTTTATCCTGGAAATTTCTTATTAGCTGTTTTCTACAGACGGCTTTCAGATTCAAATGGCTCTAAGTACTATGGGACTTAATCCGAGACTGATGACCTCAGAAGTTCAGTCGCATAGTGCTCAGAGCCATTTGAACCATTTGAACTAAATCTGAGGTCATCAGCCTACTAGACTTTGAACTACTTAAACCTAACTAACCTAAGGACATCACACACATCCATGCCCGAGGCAGGATTCGAACCTGCGACCGTAGCAGGCCACAGCGGCCGGGCAGACGGCTTTCCTTGCCTCTCTAAACCGTGGGTGATCCATTTCGGCAAAGCAAACGACTGTGGCAAGGCGGCACATCAAAGACGCCACTAGTAAATAACGAATCAAATGGAACCTGACCGTTCTAGATAGACCTTACACATGACTAAGAGGCCTTGGGAATCAAACATGGAAATTTTTTAATCGCAAAGTGCTTTGGGGGAATTTACTTGGACGATAAACAAAAACTGAAGCAAGAAAAATCAGATTTTTAATGACACAACGCACTGGCTGGAGAAAACACGCGGTCCAGTCACATTAAAGTGAACACCGCCAATATTCGACGTCAGCGCGCAATTACCTCTCACAGACGGCAGGCGGCAACACTAGCTGTAGATGTGTGTAAGGGTGTCGGGGAGGGGGGTTGCGGAATATAGTGCAGACAATGTCGTAATGCGAAAAAGGAAGGACATGGGCACTGGCTTTCGAGACAAGGGTGGAAGTATTTCCTAAACGGCTAAGTTTGTAAGCTGTTAGCATGCTCCCGCGGTTAGGGTATACTGTACTTGACCAAATGGCGCTATGCAAGACCAGCGCTGAAGCAACTGCGGTGCACCATGAGCCATAAGCGACTGGGGTGAACAATGGCTGCGGAGATGTGTACAGGGGAATAGGCGTGCAACTGTTGAGCAACTGACCCATCAGATGAACCAAGGGGGCAACCAACAGCGTGTACTCAACGATCGGTCGGCAGACGCTGCTGCGTGTGGGCCCCGCAACATGCATCTGGTTCACGCACCCATGCCGACTGCTGTTCATCGGCGATAAAGACTGGAATTTCTTCTTCTTCTTCAGTAGCGCTACTGCCCTTGGTGAACCTTGGCTTCTTCAACAATCTTCCTCCAAACTTCTAGGTTATTTGCTGCACTTTTCCACCCACGGACTCCCATACTGGTGATAACCATTACTACCTCGTCGATCCATCTTCTTCTAGGTCTCCCTTTTCGCCTAGCTGAATGGATCACACCTTTCATCATTTTATTTGTAATTCTACCCGCTGCCGTTCTCTCCAAGTGTCCTAGCCGTCAAATTCACCGTGATTTCACAAATTTTACCATGTCCCTGCCATGTATTAACTCTTGTAATTCGGCATTGTAGCGTATTCTCCAGCCTTCTGCCTCCCTTATTGGCCCGTAGATTTTGCATAGTATTTTCCGCTGAGTGGTTCTTAGTGGATTTTTATCGTGAAACTTCCTGGCACATTAAAACTGTGTGCCGGACCGAGAGTCGAACTCGGGACCTTTGCCTTTCGCGAGCAAATGGTCTACCGACTGAGCTACCCAACACGACTCACGCCCCGTACTCGCAGCTTTAATTCCGCCAGTACCTCGTCTCATACCTTCAAAACTTCACAGAAGCTCTCCTGCGAACCTTGCAGAACTAGCACTCCTGGAAGAATGGATACTGCGGAGACATGGCTTAGCCACAGCCTGGGACATGTTTCTAGAATGATATTTTCACTCTACAGTGGAGTGTGCGCTGATATGAAACTTCCTGGCGGATTAAAACTGTGTGCCGTACCGAGACTCGAACTCGGGACCTTTGCCTTTTGCTGGCAAATGCTTTACCGACTGACCTGAGGAGGGGGCGTGAGTCGTGCTTGGGTAGCTCAGTCGGTAAAGCATTTGCCAGCGAAAGGCAAAGGTCCCGAGTTCGAGTCTCGGTACGGCACACAGTTTTAATCTGCCAGGAAGTTTCATATCAGCGCACACTCCACTGTAGAGTGAAAATATCATTCTAGATTTTTATCGTGTTCTGTCAACGTTCATACCTCTGACCCGTATGTGATAACCGGACGGACTAGGAACTTATATATTAGCAGTTTGGTTTTCTTGTAACAAGGCTAGTTTTGAAAAGTTGCATATTTGCAAAGTAAGCTCCGTTTCCTACTTTTATTCTTTCCCTTATAGCCTTTCCAATACTGTTATCATTTCCAAGACCGGAATTTGCACGCCAGTAATGCAACTGGACGTTCACTTAATGGTGTCATGTGGCCTTTTCAAACGAATTACGGTTTATGCTCCATTGGACAGATGGCCACTGGCCGTGTCCGGCGTGATAGTGTAAAAGCAAACACCCTGCAAGAGTTGTCAGAATGATCCAGAACCCGGTGCCTTCGATGGGTGATCTTGTCATTCTGGAAGACACAATGGATCAACACAAGTATGCATCTATCCTTGGGAACCACGTTCTCTCCAACATGCAGTATGTTTTCCCTCGGCACAATGGCATCTACCAACAGGACACTGCAATGTGTCGCACAGCTCGCAATGTACGTGCATGGTACGAAGAGCGCCAGGATGACTTTTTCGGACTGCCCTCGCCACCAAACTCCCCGTATTAAAACCCAATCTAGAATCTATGGGACCACCTTGATCAAGCTGCTCGCGCCATGGATCCTCAACCGAGAAACCTATCGAAGCTGACCACGACACTGATGTCGGCAAGGCTTCGCATCCCTGTTGATACCTTCCGATGCATCACTGACTCTCGTCCTGCATGTTTTACAGTGTTCCGTGCTGCCAAAGGTGGTTATTCGGGCTTTCGACAGATGGCCATAGCTTAAGCTATGGGAAAAGTAGAGCAAAGGCAGGAAACTGACTAGAGACTGATGTTCGGTTGGATTATAGGAAGAGGACACTAGAACACGGCTCTCATCGGTTAGAAACTACAGTATACACAGAGAGAACAGATGCTGCTTTTAGATGTTCCCTTCATGTCTGCCACTGCATTCTGACTCACACTCTGCTGCTAATGGGATCGACGGTCACCTTGTCTTGCTGATCCGAAATTCGCTGCACTTCTTTCGTCGATCACCTAAAGTATTTCTGCTACCATCCACGGTTTCTTCGCAGTTAACTCCCTTGTACCTGTGATCTACTCTCCAACTTCCGTGATTGCTTCTTATAGAAAAGTTCGTTTCTCTTAAACTGAACTGCCCACTGCGTTGTTCATTATCGCAGAATTTCAAGTGTATCTCTTCATTGCTTAGCACTTGTTCCCGCAATGATTCTTCCTGACTAGTCTCTACAGCCTTCTCTTAATCATTAGTAAATTGGGATCTGACTCCATATCGGTTCCTGCGTACACCTTACCTCCAGTATCTAGTTCCAGAATCTCTGCCTGACCATGGTGTAATCTACCTGAAATCGTCCCGTATCCCTCGACCCTTTTCCAACTATGCCTCGTCATCCCGTAATTTTTGAACAGACTATTCGCTGTTACTAGATGAACGTTACCGCAGAACTCAGTTAGTGTTCCTCCTATCTTATTTCTACTACCAAGGCTACAGTCCCCCGTAACGCCTTCTTCTGCTCGTTCCCGCATTCCAGTTCCCCATGACTCAGATTTTCGTGTCTCTTTAAGTACTGACGTTCTGAATTACCCGTTCAGTATTCTCATACACTTTCTCTGTCTCTTCATCTTCTGCTTGCGATGTTCGCATGCGTACTTGACCTACTGTTGTCAATGTTGTTTGCTGTTGATTCCGATGAGAACAATCCAGTCACTGAACTGTTCACAGTAACTCACTCTCTGCCCTACATTCCTATTCATAATTGGCCGGGCGTTGGTGGCCGAGCGGTTCTAGGCGCTTCGTCTGGAACCGCGCGACCTCTACGGTCGCAGGTTCGAATCCTGCCTCGGGTATCGATGTGTGTGAAGTCCTTAGGTTAATTAGGTTTAAGTAGTTCTAAGTTCTAGGGGACTGATGACCTGAGATGTTAAGTCCCATAGTGCTCAGAGCCATTTGAACTATTCATAATTAATCCTACTCCCGTTATAACATTTTCTGCTGATTCTGATGTTACTCTACACTTATCTGGCCAGAAATCCTTGTCTCCTTCACATTTCACTTCACTGACCCCCAGTATAGATAGTTCTTTTAGCTTCCCAACAACGATCACACTTCTGACATTCCACGCCCAGATTCTTAGAGCGCTACCCTTTCGTTGGTAATTCAATCTTTTTCTCATTTTCACCTACCCTTTCCCAGTTCCCTCCCGGAGATCCGAATGTGGGACTAGTTTGGAATCTTTTGCCAATGGAGAGATCATCACGACACTTTATTAATTACAGACCACAAGTCTTCGCCTACTAGTACTAACGATTTTTATTCAGAATTTGAGCAGTGGCGATTTTGGAATCCGGGACCCAGTATGTTTTAATTAGTAGTCAAATACGTTACTTCTAGTCTGTGGGTAAACTTCAGTTTGCCTATGGTTACGAAACTGGAATCCAACAAAACGAATAAATCGAGTTTAAGCTACATCCATGCAATTTACGATATTTAGTTATCATGGGTGTATTTTAAACTCGATTACTTCATTCGGTTGTACGCATGAATTTCAAACCTCAATGTGCGTAATCTACAAGGAGTGATCAAGAAAGTTCCGTTTGAGAGCGTTGCTGTAGCGTATAGGCAAAGAGGAGTGTCTCCGATGCGCGTATACGAACACCGTAATGTTGGCCGCGGATTAGCTTCACATTCGTGTCTTCCTGGGGAGCGTGCGGTAAATGTGGAAACATGAACAATGACGAAGTTATTACCAAATGCTTCCAAACCGGATCAACGCGCTGTTACTGTTTCCTTCGCTGCCGATCGACAGACACTGACATACTTCCATCAGAGAATGAAGATTATGTGTGGGGCAACCTGACTGTCGAAAATCACCGTTGTGAAATAGTGCTCTACGTGCTGGTACCGATTCGACAAAAGACGGCAGTCAATCTGGGAGGACAGCCTCGTCCTTTACGGACAACAATAAGCGGCCGGTTGATGATGCGATTATCCCCACGCAGTTAGCACGGTTTCGGTCCCAAGGTCGATGATTCCTCTCAGACAAAGATGTGCAGCAGTCAGTTAAAGACTTCTTCACGCAGCAAGACTCTGTGTTTTACCAAACGGGTACCATCTACCTGATGCGTCGAGTCGATTGCCTCAGTGCTCACGGTAATTTTGCCTGATTGGTACAACGATTCCGGATGTACGTTTTTGTAACGCGAACAATAACAATATAAAAGAACGGAGCAATATCAGCCTAGTTAAAAATATCACGCTAGTAAATCATGCGGCAATTACGTAACTAAAACGTTCCAGTGAATTTCAGCACAACGGTACTCTAAATGGATCACATGTGCAGTAGTTGTCTCACTTTGTATTTTCTGCTGCCTAAGCAAAAAAATGATCAAAATTTTGGGCGTTACAGTGACGTACAGGACGCTACATATGTAATGTATTCGAATGGCGATAAGAATTATGAAATTTACACTGAAATTGTAATCAAGATGAAACTATCGCAATTTGATTTTTTTAGCGTCATTTATGTGAGATATTTCATGCAGCTCATAGCCGTTCCCTTATCGTTTTTCTCCAATCTGTTGCAGAGCTAAACTCGGCATGGTACTACCCTTACACAGGACTATACGATTATCGTGGAGGTATTTTACTACTTCCTCTGGTCTTCGTGTTTTCTCCTCTTTGCAATATTTCATTGCTCTTTCGTACACCAATCAATCAAGGATATGATGCTATTAATTCATTTTGGTGATGTAATTAAAAACAGTTACTTTAGTTGAACGTCAAAGCCGAAATTAATTTAATTTGAAACATGGTTTTTCATTACGTCGCGTAATGTATTCGTCAGAATTTAAATATCGGAATATGCTTAAAGCTTGCCAGAGCGGAAAATAATGGCCAGGGTGCGTTCAAATGTTTGAATGAGGTATATTGCGTTATGCATCGTTAGTATTTCAGTTAGACTTTTCCACATTGTTGAATGTGGACCGTTATCCAGTATAAAGCAAAAACGTATTTGCATTTCATTCTTTGAATTTTCGTCTCCTGTTTGAAAAGATACTAATTATCAAATTGTACCAGGAAACAGCCACAATCCTAATTTCTCTTTTTTTAATTAATACTGATTCGAATTCATGACTATTTTGGGAATCAAATACATCGTAATAGAATGACTCTACGGCTTTTTATTTCTGTCTGACACCTGCCCTACAACAGCAGTTGTCTAATCCTACCATACTGAGGTCATATGGGTCTAAGATTTGAACAACGTGTTTATGCTAATTCTCCCTTATATTCCTCGTTCTTGTATGAAGAATCATGAGGAATAGTTGAAAGAGCACATTCATAAGTAACCTTGATCAGTTGGATATTGAATTATCCTATTTTTATAACACATAGACCTTCTTGCAACATGTACGTCCATACACTAATGGACGATCGTCTATGTTACAGTGACTATCACTCAAAAACTGATTAGGATAAACAAACTACAGGTATTATAACCCTTTGGGTTTAAATGCTGTAACGGGAAACGGGCTTACAGACCTTATTATAGAATTTAATTCCGAATGTTTACGTACAGTACGTACTGACAGAAGCGTCAACTAACATACGAAGACGTTCCGTTTTGCAGAAATAGGTGGAAACCAATTAGAAGTTTTCACGTTGAGGAAAACAGACGAAAACTAAGGTCTCCTTAAAGTATAAATGCTCGCAAAACATATGGTAGCAAAAGGAAAGCTGTGAACATGGTTGAAAAAAAATGTGAGACTTGCAACACTATGTAAAAACTGTCCGAATGAACAGGAGGCTGTGTTAAACACAACAATACACTTCCGTGTGCAACTGGCGAAATTTATGTTATGTAAAGTGCAGTTACTGACAATCTGTCAAACCAAGTGATAAGTGCCATCGACAATGTTTGCAATGCATGCATGGAGGTTTGGATGGCGCAGAATGCAGGGTCATTTGATAATGGTTATGTGAGGTGAATGTGGAAGTAGAGTGTGGAAGGGAGAATGCGAAAAGTGGCAAGCCATTTAGCATGTCCCTTTTCATTTAATATGAGAATGACTGCTAAGAAGATAATGAGAGGGCACAATTATAAATTAAAGGGTCATGAAAACAAAATGGATTACAGTGACAGTACATACTGATCTCTGATTAACTTCGTATGTTAAGTAATCTAACATGGAGCAGGTCTTCTTTTCCTTTGCTTGGGGAAAGGGCGCACACTGGACCTTAGACCGGCAAGCAGTGTTCGACGCAACAAAAAAGTGGAACCGAGCAGCCAACAGAGACTCTGACATTCCCACAGGGCAAGTAGCGTAAGGTGTTGTCTTTGTGAAAGTTTCATCGCCGGGCGAGTCGAGTGGAACGAGTACTATTGTTCATTTACAACTCGTCTCCAGCCTAGCGGCCGAGCACTGCAAAGGTGAGGAACTTTTATCAGCAGGAGACCGGCGCTTTGCCGTGTCCTGAGAAGTGACTTCAAGGAGATGACAATCTAGCGGTTTCCTAAAGAAACACGGTATGCCGCAAAATAAGATCCCGGCCTCGTTTTTTTTTTTGGTTTCTGAGGACCTCTGATGTGAGGCTGGCAGCTGGGCGCGAAAACGTGTGATCGGCAAAAATGGTTGAGATGTCAGGAAGATGGATCATAGGGAGAAGTTTTTGGAAAAGATTCGTGGTTCTAAAAGTCATTCGAGTTTTAACGTGACGCTTGTTGGTTTTTTTTTTTTTTTTTTTTTTTTTTTTTTTTTTTTTTTTTTTTTGTGGGCTTATGCCATGCTTGGTGGTCACGTCTTGTTTGATGGGAAGGAAAGAGCAGGCTGTACGATTCAGCTAGAAAATTAAAATTTCGTTCTGGGCAGGAGGAGAGTGTGCATGAAAGAGTTCTATTGGGCACAGAGAAGAGTGCGTATCTTTTAGTTCAGAGGGTGTCTTGGCGTGGAGTGGATCCCTGTGAACTACCGTCTCTACTTGAGCAGTCAGTTGGGGTGTACAGAGCTTGACCCTCACACTGTACTTGTGAGTCTCAGTCGTCCCAGCAGTGTTCTGCAATCCTCACGTTCGTAATTTATAGTGAGAGCAGTAATAGCTGCACTGACTGTTGTAACCGCGACTTGAACGGTCGCGGGATCGCCGTGATCGAAAGCACAGCGGGACCGAATGGGAGCGGCCGGCGAACAAACAAGATGGACGAACGGGAAAGAATGGACCGACCAAGACATCAAGAATAACAAAATGCAAGAAGCAACGGGTCACAAGCGAAAACCTCACGAAATTAGCAACGTCCACTAGTACATGGAAATAAGCAAAGTAAACACCATGTCTGTAACCGAGATAGCGAGAGACTCAGGCGAATATCAGACTGCCTCGCTTTTTTTCCTTTATTGTGATTATTTCATTCCCCTGCCCCATATGGGCAGGAGAAGGCTGTCAGCGGCACAATCCGCCGCTCTTCAGCTGAGTGACATGACAACTAAAACAAGAATAAAATGTTACATATATAAGGCGATAAGAAAGGGGAACATAAAACAGAGTAATGGGAGAAAATGGAGGTAAAAATACAGTGACATGGAGACGTTCATGGGCGACAGTTAAAAAAGTCACCAGAAAGTTAAAAAACACAGTTGGCGGTTCTTAAAACACAAAGAAGACACCGAATGCACATGCACAAGTTAAAAGTTGGCCATAGTATTAAAAACACTCCAGAACAACACACTTAAAAACTGACAGGTGGGACCTGCTGAAGGAAAGGTCAGAGAGGATGGAAAAGGAGGGGAGAGCCAGGGGCAGCAGGGGTGCCTCGCTGAGTGAGAGGTATGCGCTCAAATACAAGATAGGGTACGTCGTTATTGGCCGCTGAGACCACGTGCTCCACAGTGGCCCCCTCACATTATACGTGGGCCATGAACGCGCGCAGTCACGCTTACGGCGCGACGGGTGCAGAGACCTCTAGTGGTAATCGAGATCCATGCTGTCTGAAGCAGATTCAAAACCCGCAGCGCTCGGTACCAGACCGACATCTTACTGCAACTCTTGGTCAGAATTTAGTCAAAACTCTACAGTTATCTGTTTCAAGCCCAGCATTACTTTGGGTGGATGCACGTGTTCCTCAGTCTGTGAGGCCAACAGTCACTGTGTGCATTTAGTTAGAAGCTCGCGGATCGTTTTTAAAATATCAATCATGTCTAAAGGGCACATTCTCAAGACTTTCAAGTAACTCTGGAAACCAGCAGGATCACTGGTGTAATCCCTGCAGTGAGCTGTGCAATATTAACTGAGGCTGTTAGATAGTCAGAGGCATTTAATGTTGCAAATATTTACTATTAAAAACGGTCTTGATCACAGTTTATTTAGCATGGTGACCGGTTTCGACCACTACTGTGGTCATCTTCAGACCCATGAGTAAAAAAAATGGTTCAAATGGCTCTGAGCACTATGGGACTTAACAGCTGTGGTCATCAGTCCCCTAGAACTTAGAACTAATTAAACCTAACTAACCTAAGGACATCACACACATCCATGCCCGAGGCAGGATTCGAACCTGCGACCGTAGCAGTCGCGCGGTTCCGGACTGCGCGCCTAGAACCGCGAGACCACCGCGGCCGGCGGACCCATGAGTAAGAACCCCCTTCTGCTAGAGAATCACTACTAGCTTTTAATAGTAAATATTTGTAACATATTGATCACTGTCACTCCCATAATGTATTCAAAAGTATTTAATGTTGCGTTTTTAACTAAATAAGTAAATGTGTTCATTTAGAACTTCAGTTAATCTCATTCTTAATATTACGCAGTTCTCCATTTTGGGATCCACAGTTGGGGCCTTAAATTCCTCATGAAAGTTCATCCGTTCCCGCACTGTAATTCAGCTCGGATCTTGAAGCGCTTAATAAATTTTCTGAGTCGGGGTAACCATTTGAAACACACAAGACGTTATGCAAGTGATGTACTTAGAAGTGAGTGGATACTGATTAGGCAACGTGAGCAAAGCTCGGAATGAGTGCTATCTTATTCACATGACTATAACAGGCTGTACAGCTATGCCGATGCTTCAAACTAAAACACCTGTCTGCATTGGCTTCCATTGCCCAGAACCACACCGAACTCTGGTCGCAATGAGCAAGGGAATTCTTTTGTTGAATTTTTGAGAGGCAAAATATAGTAGTAGTTACTGTCATGCTTCATAACTCGCCGCAGGCGTGTCAGCAAACGTTTCTATACTTACCATTGTGAACGTAATCTTTAGTTGCGTGCATGTAATAAGCTGGGTGGTGGGGCATTGAGTAGCAGCAGAGGCCAGCGTAACACGTGCTGCTTCAGTGACATTGCGCCGCATCTGTGTATAGCGTGCAGTACAGGATGCCTGTACACCTTTTAGCGTTGGTTTGCGTTATAGTTTATGCTTGGCGAGGGTATTTAGCTGTTGCAGTGTTCGTTATGGGTGACATAAAGCAAACACGACAAATATTACATTAAGAAGGGACCGATAGTGTTTTTCGAACGTATGAATGTTTATGGTTAGACTCATAAGGAGGAACAGTGGCCCATTGTAGCGTTTGTCGCAACGTTGCCATTTACCAAGGTAGACAACGGCTGCAGTCTGTGGCGTGACGAAGAGCAGACTGGCGACGCCACAGAGTACAAGTATTCTCCATCTCTCTACATGCAGGAAGCCTCATACGGCCGCCTTCTTACTTGTTGACCAGTTGACCAGCAGAGAGAAAAAGGGTAGAATGTGAAGGTTAAGAGCAGTGTTGACTGCAAAATACGTTCTTCACTCCCTCTTATTGACAGCAACCTCTAGAGCATCATCAGGGAGTGTTTGGAGCGTGAAGTACTTGCCTTCGTTCTGGCATCTCCAAGCGCTACACATATATAATGCAGTGATAGACCACGTGTGTCAAACGAGAGCTATGACTGTCTCCCTGATGAGCACGTTCGCCTAACATGTCGCCCATGAAACATATATGCCATAAGGTTGGTCCGCAACTTATTCACCATGGCCCTTTACAAAGCACTACTGATGCTTTTTCAGACTCACATATCGATCCCTTCTTCTATTCAGGTTGTGCTACAAACATTTTTCCCTAATCCTATTCATTACTTCCTCATTAGTTACGTGGTCAGTCCATCTACTCTTCAGCATTCTTCTGCAGTACCACAATTCCTAAGCTCCTATACTCCTTTTATCCAAATAGTTTACGTCCACGTTTCCCTTCCATACATGGCTACAATCCAGACAAATACCATCACAAAAGACTTCCTAACACTTAAATCTATACTCGACGTTAGTAAATTTCTCTGCTTCAGGGATGCCTTTCTTGCCATTTCCAGACTACATTTCATATCCTCTCTACTTCAGCCAGTATAAGTTATTTTGCGGTTCTAGGCGCTTCAGTGCTGCCGTTACGGTCTCAGGTTCGAATCCTGCCTCAGGCATGGTTGTGTGTAATGTCCTTAAGTTAATTAGGTTTAAGTAGTTCTAAGTCTAGGTGACTGATGACCTCAGATGTTAAGTCCCATAGTGCACAGAGCCATTTGAACCTTTTTTTCTGTTTTATGCAAAACTCATCTACTACTTTAAGTGCCTCATTTCCTAATCTGGTTCGCTTAGCATCACCTGACTTAATTCGACTGCATTCCAGTACACTTGTTTTGCTTTTGTTAATGTTCATCTTGTATCCTCCTCTCCAAGACAATATCCATTTCGTGCATCTGCTCTTGCAAGTCCTTTGCCGTCTCCGGCAGCATTACAATGTCACGGTCAAACCAAAAAATTATTATTTCTTCTCCCTCAACTATAATTCCTATTCCAAATTATTCTGTGGTTTCCCCTATTGTTTGTTTAATGTACAGATTGAAGAACATCGGGAATAGAGTACAACTCAATCTTGTGATTGAGGCTCAGTCTTGTTCTTGTTTGCTTTCAGATATATAATTATGTAAAAATGCTTCTGCCTTGAGCAAACACAAACAAAAGTACTCTCTTCTCTGCTATTAAGAAGTATCAGAAGATTCGAACACACAACAAAATGGTACGCATGCATTCACACACACACACACACACACACACACACACACACACACACACACACACAGAGAGAGAGAGAGAGAGAGAGAGAGAGAGAGGTGCACAGACACAGGTTCATGTTAGGTCTAACATATCGATAAATTTATAACATACAAGATGCCTTCCTTAAAAGGAGTCTTCTGATGCATTTTCTCTGACACTTCAGCAGATATTTGCACTGTGTGACAACTCACAGAAAGACTGCTCATAATGTCTTGCATGTGACATCGACTGTTGACAGAAAGCGTCTGTCTGTTTCCCGTTACAAACAAAATGATTTTTGAAGCGGAATTACACATGCACATTCCATAGAGCAGTGAAAATTAGTCCAATGCGAAATTCACTCTATTGACATATCTTACGATGGACAGTAAAGCTCTAAGAATAACCAGTATTCCAGCAGCGATTGATCAACGCTGCCGTATGGCGGCAGAAGTCAGCTCACGCCAGGGCGTTGCTGTCGTTGCTGGTATATTGGATAGTCCCTTTTAACACATGTCGATAAAACAAACATCGCACTAGAGTAATCTGGCACCACTCTATGGAACTGGCACGTAAAATTCCGCTTTAAACATAATTTTGTTATTAACTCTAAACAAACCGGCGCTTTCCGTCGAATCAGGACGTCGCATGGAAGATGTAAGAAGCAATATCTTGTTTGGGCTGACTCCAGTTGTTGTTGTTGTTATTGTTGTGGTCTTCAGTCCTGAGACTGGTTTGATGCAGCTCTCCATGCTACTCTATCCTGTGCAAGCTTCTTCATCTCCCAGTACTTAATGCAACTTACATCCTTCTGAATCTGCTTAATGTATTCATCTCTTGGTCTCCCTCTACGATTTTTACCCTCCACGCTGCCCTCCAATGCTAAATTTGTGATCCCTTGATGCCTCAGAACATGTCCTACCAACCGGTCCCTTCTTGTTGTCAAGTTGTGCCACAAACTCCTCTTCTCCCCAATCCTATTCAATACCTCCTCATTAGTTATGTGATCTACCCATCTAATCTTCAGCATTATTTTGTAGCACCACATTTCGAAAGCTTCTATTCTCTTCTTGTCCAAACTATTTATCGTCCATGTTTCACTTCCATGCATGGCTACACTCCATACACATACTTTCAGAAACGACTTCCTGACACTTAAATCAGTAGTCGATGTTAACAAATTTCTCTTCTTCAGAAACGCTTTCCTTGCCATTGCCAGTCTACATTTTATATCCTCTCTACTTCGACCATCATCACTTATTTTGCTCCCCAAATAGCAAAATTCCTTTACTACTTTAAGTGTCTCAATTTCCTAATCTAATTCCCTCAGCATCACCAGACTTAATTCGACTACATTCCATTAACCTCGTTTTGCTTTTGTTGATGTTCATCTTATATCCTCCTTTCAAGACACTGTCCATTCTGTTCAACTGCTCTTCCAAGTCCTTTGCTGTCTCTCACAGAATTACAATGTCATCGGCGAACCTCGAAGTTTTTATTTCTTCTCCATGGATTTTAATACCTACTCCGAATTTTTCTTTTGTTTCCTTTACTGCTTGCTCAATAAACAAATTGAATAACATCGGGGAGAGGCTACAACCCCGTCTCCCTCCCTTGCTAACCACTGCTTCCGTTTCATGCCTCTCGACTCTTACAACTGCCATCTGGTTTCTGTACAAATTGTAAATAGCCTTTCGCTCCCTGTATTTTACCCCTGCCACCTTTTGAATAGGAAAGAGAGTATTCCAATCAACATTGTCAAAAGCTTTCTCTAAGTCTACAAATGCTAGTAATGTAGGTTTGCCTTTCCTTAATATTTCTTCTAAGATAAGTCGTAGAGCCTCACGTGTTCCAATATTTCTACGGAATCCAAAACATAAGGGAAAATGCGCCTGACGAGGCAGGGACATGCGATATCTTGTAAGAAATACTGGCAAGTTGCAGATCACAATCTGGAGCCATCTGTACAGCAAATGACAAATAAACATATATCAGTACGTAATATTAAGGTACAAATTTTGTTAATTATGCTGTGAATATAAATGGCACAATCCAAAATATTCGCCGGTCGCGATGGCTGAGCGGTTCTTGGATCTTCAGTCCGGAACCATGCGGCTGCTACGGTCGCAGGTTCGAATCCTGCCTCGGGCATGGATGTGTATGATGTCCTTAGGTTAGTTTGGTTTAAGTAGTTCTAAGTTTAGAGGACTGATGACGCAGCTGTTATGTCCCATAGTGCTTAGAGACATTTCAACCATTTGAACCAAACTATTCTATACATTAACTCTGTCCGAACAGTCCTTGGAAGTCCCAACAGCACCGACCCACGTGTCACCCTCTGCCGATAAGCATCACTGGCTTCGGATTTGGTGGGGCACGTGATCAGAACACCGCTCTCCCATCCGCCGTCAGTTTTAGTGGTCGGTGCCTCAGAAGGGCTGAAAGCACTCCGCTTGCCAACAACGCTCTGCAGACCCAGACGGTCATCCATCCAAGTACTCCCCAAGTCCGACAGCTCTTAACGCCGATGATGTGACGCGAGAGAGTGTCACCACTGAGGCAAGGCCGTTAGCCCTACATATTACCAGGCATTAATTTCACCTATAATTCTACAGAAAACAGAGTGAATCTACTGATGATGGTGAAACTTCATCGAAACTTGTGTCGATTTTGAAGGAGAAAATTGTATTTGTTCAAGGGATTACCCTATTCTCATAAATATGAGAACCATGGACCTTGCCGTTGGTGGGGAGGCTTGCGTGCCTCAGCGATACAGATAGCCGTACCGTAGGTGCAACCACAACGGAGGGGTATCTGTTGAGAGGCCAGACAAACGTGTGGTTCCTGAAGAGGGACAGCAGCCTTTTCAGTAGTTGCAAGGGCAACAGTCTGGATGATTGACTGATCTGGCCTTGTAACAATAACCAAAACGGACTTGCTGTGCTGGTACTGCGAACGGCTGAAAGCAAGGGGAAACTACAGCCGTAATTTTTCCCGAGGGCATGCAGCTTTACTGTATGATTACATGATGATGGCGTCCTCTTGGGTAAAATATTCCGGAGGTAAAATAGTCCCCCATTCGGATCTCCGGGCGGGGACTACTCAAGAGGATGTCGTTATCAGGAGAAAGAAAACTGGCTTTCTACGGATCGGAGCGTGGGATGTCAGATCCCTTAATCGGGCAGGTAGGTTAGAAAATTTAAAAAGGGAAATGGATAGGTTGAAGTTAGATATAGTGGGAATTAGTGAAGCTCGGTGGCAGGAGGAACAAGACTTCTGGTCAGGTGACTACAGGGTTATAAACACAAAATCAAATAGGGGTAATGCAGGAGTAGGTTTAATAATGAATAGGAAAATAGGAATGCGGGTAAGCTACTACAAACAGCATAGTGAACGCATTATTGTGGCCAAGATAGATACGAAGCCCACACCTACTACAGTAGTACAAGTTTATATGCCAACTAGCTCTGCAGATGACGAAGAAATTGAAGAAATGTATGATGAAATAAAAGAAATTATTCAGATTGTGAAGGGAGACGAAAATTTAATAGTCATGGGTGACTGGAATTCGAGTGTAGGAAAAGGGAGAGAAGGAAACATAGTAGGTGAATATGGATTGGGGGACAGAAATGAAAGAGGAAGCCGCCTGGTAGAATTTTGCACAGAGCACAACATAATCATAACTAACACTTGGTTTAAGAATCATGAAAGAAGGTTGTATACATGGAAGAACCCTGGAGATACTAAAAGGTATCAGATAGATTATATAATGGTAAGACAGAGATTTAGGAACCAGGTTTCAAATTGTAAGACATTTACAGGGGCAGATGTGGACTCTGACCACAATCTATTGGTTATGAACTGTAGATTAAAACTGAAGAAACTGCAAAAAGGTGGGAATTTAAGGAGATGGGACCTGGATAAACTAAAAGAACCAGAGGTTGTACAGAGATTCAGGGAGAGCATAAGGGAGCAATTGACAGGAATGGGGGAAATAAATACAGTAGAAGAAGAATGGGTAGCTTTGAGAGATGAAGTAGTGAAGGCAGCAGAGGATCAAGTAGGTAAAAAGACGAGGGCTAGTAGAAATCCTTGGGTAACAGAAGAAATATTGAATTTAATTGATGAAAGGAGAAAATATAAAAATGCAGTAAGTGAAACAGGCAAAAAGGAATACAAACGTCTCAAAAATGAGATCGACAGGAAGTGCAAAATGGCTAAGCAGGGATGGCTAGAGGACAAATGTAAGGGTGTAGAGGCCTATCTCACTAGGGGTAAGATAGATACCGCCTACAGGAAAATTAAAGAGACCTTTGGAGATAAGAGAACGACTTGTATGAATATCAAGAGCTCAGATGGAAACCCAGTTCTAAGCAAAGAAGGGAAAGCAGAAAGGTGGAAGGAATATATAGAGGGTCTATACAAGGGCGATGTACTTGAGGACAATATTATGGAAATGGAAGAGGATGTAAATGAAGATGAAATGGGAGATACGATACTGCGTGAAGAGTTTGACAGAGCACTGAAAGACCTAAGTCGAAACAAGGCCCCCGGAGTAGACAATATTCCATTGGAACTACTGACGGCGGTGGGAGAGCCAGTCCTGACAAAACTCTACCGTCTGGTGAGCAAGATGTATGAAACAGGCGAAATAGCCTCAGACTTCAAGAAGAATATAATAATTCCAATCCCAAAGAAAGCAGATGTTGACAGATGTGAAAATTACCGAACTATCAGCTTAATAAGTCACAGCTGCAAAATACTAACACGAATTCTTTACAGACGAATGGAAAAACTAGTAGAAGCCAACCTCGGGAAAGATCAGTTTGGATTCCGTAGAAACACTGGAACACGTGAGGAAATACTGACCTTACGACTTATCTTAGAAGAAAGATTAAGGAAAGGCAAACCTACGTTTCTAGCATTTGTGGACTTAGAGAAAGCTTTTGACAATGTTGACTGGAATACTCTCTTTCAAATTCTAAAGATGGCAGGGGTAAAATACAGGGAGCGAAAGGCTATTTACAATTTGTACAGAAACCAGATGGCAGTTATAAGAGTCGAGGGACATGAAAGGGAAGCAGTGGTTGGGAATGGAGTAAGACAGGGTTGTAGCCTCTCCCCGATGTTGTTCAATCTGTATATTGAGCAAGCAGTAAAGGAAACAAAAGAAAAATTCGGAGTAGGTATTAAAATTCATGGAGAAGAAATAAAAACTTTGAGGTTCGCCGATGACATTGTAATTCTGTCAGAGACAGCAAAGGACTTGGAAGAGCAGTTGAATGGAATGGACAGTGTCTTGAAAGGAGTATATAAGATGAACATCAACAAAAGCAAAACAAGGATAATGGAATGTAGTCTAATTAAGTCGGGTGACGCTGAGGGAATTAGATTAGGAAATGAGGCACTTAAAGTAGTAAAGGAGTTTTGCTATTTGGGGAGCAAAATAACTGATGATGGTCGAAGTAGAGAGGATATAAAATGTAGGCTGGCAATGGCAAGGAAAGCGTTTCTGAAGAAGAGAAACTTGTTAACATCCAGTATTGATTTAAGTGTCAGGAAGTCATTTCTGAAAGTATTCGTATGGAGTGTAGCCATGTATGGAAGTGAAACATGGACGATAAATAGTTTGGACAAGAAGAGAATAGAAGCTTTCGAAATGTGGTGCTACAGAAGAATGCTGAAGATTAGATGGGTAGATCACATAACTAATGAGGAAGTATTGAATAGGATTGGGGAGAAGAGAAGTTTGTGGCACAACTTGACCAGAAGAAGGGTAAGACATGTTCTGAGGCATCAAGGGATCACCAATTTAGTATTGGAGGGCAGCGTGGAGGGTAAAAATCGTAGGGGGAGACCAAGAGATGAATACACTAAGCAGATTCAGAAGGATGTAGGTTGCAGTAGGTACTGGGAGATGAAAAAGCTTGCACACGATAGAGTAGCATGGAGAGCTGCATCAAACCCGTCTCAGGACTGAAGACCACAACAACAACAACATGCAAATTATTTCACAATTATATAAACGATTTACATTTCTGCAGCTGGGGCAACTGGCCTCTTTATTTGTCATTGAGCTGCATTTTCCCCACTCAAACGCAACTGTATTATAATTAAATTAAAAGAGAGAATTATAGCGTGATTAACTCAAAACTTCCAACACCACAATGCCATTTCAAGCATCTTGTCGTTACAATTTAAACAAACGTTAACGTGTAAAGAAATAATAAGCAAACAGTTGCAGTTCTTGTATCCATAGTGTCTTTTCAAAAACACGATGGTCGTTCCGAAAGTAGTGTCTCCTATTTTTATTCATGGGAATTACGCAAGATACAAAAATCACAACAGCACAGCGAAATAGACTAATATTTCAGATACAAACTGTCATCTTTCCACACAGCCACAACCATTCGTAATGCACTTTTGCTAACGATGAACCGGAGCCTGCATGCCGCGCTTGGAAAATCGGAACCAGCTGAGGCGAACTTCCTTACAGCTTTGGAAACAGCTTCCAAGTCTGGAATACGTTCGCCACGTTGACCATCTTTCAGAGGCCCAAAGAGATGGAAGTCTGAAGGTGCTAAGTCGGGACTGTACGGTGGATGTGGTAAGACAGTCCAGTCGAATTGTACAACGAGTTGAGCGGCCACAAAACTGGTGTGAGGCCTGGCGTTATCATATTTCAGGTGAAAGTTGGTCTTTCTCCCTGTCCTTACTCTGGAAATTCGGGCTTTCAGCGTAGTCAGTGTCGTCTTGTAACGTGCTGAACGGACAGTTCTTCCAGGCTCCTGGATATCCATAAGAACAAACACCCTGGCTATTCCAGGAGATTGTGCACATCACTTTACTTGCAGGCAGCTGTGTCTTGAATTTCATCTTTGACGGAGAATTCGCTTGTCGCCTTTCCGTGGACTGTCTTTTGGATTCCGCCTCGTAGAGGTGACACTACGTCTCATCTCCAGTGACGATGCTATTCAGAAAATTTTTACCTTCAGTTTCATATTGGTCCAGCAAGTCCAGACAAATTTCCATTCTATGAGCTTCTTTTTTTCCTTCTATAAGCATCCGTGAGACCCATCTCGCACAGACTTTGCGATAACAGAGATGTTCCAACACTGTTTCCAATGCATTATAGCTGACATTCAGCTTTACATACAATTCTCAGGTCGTTATCCGCCGATCAGCACTGATGAGTTGATCAAGACGCTCTTCATTGCAAAGAATGACAGCTGTGCAGATTCGACTGGGCCGTAGCTTTTCATGCACACCCTTTTCACCACTTTGAAAATGCCGTAGACATCGCCTCACATTGCTTACGTGTGTTGTATCGTCTCCATACACCTCTAGCAAGCGTCGATGGATTTCAATCTTCATCAGTGCGGAATTCAATCAGACATAGCTGTTTTATAGTGTGTCCATATCAGACTCCATTTTGGAGCACTCCAACTACAGCAGAACAACGGAACCACCTGCAAATCAAAGAGGAAGGTTCAAGCATTCGCTCTACACGAATGACATCTGGTTCGGACATCCAAAATCACCGCAAAAAAACACGAGGCGTTACTTTCGCAACGACCCCTGTGGTACATAAGAGCGTTGCCCAGAAAGTAATACACCCCATTTTTTTAATCATTCGAAATCAATACTACGAATGCGAAACGTTACGTATGTATTATTTTAAGTCTCCTGAGTGAGCGCACCAAGTTTCCATCACTTCCGACAAATAGCGTAGCTGCAGGACAATTTCAAAATGACCTCTGTAGGTGATGTAAGCTACAAGCAACGTTCTGTCATTGAATTCGTCCATAGAGAGAAAGGAACTGTGGTGAATATTCACAAATGCTTGTGCAAAGTCTGTGGAGCAACTGCTGTCGGCAAAAGTACAGTTAATCTCTGGGCACGGAGTGTGAGGTACTCAGAAGGCGGTTCGGCAGAGCTCCACGATTTGCAGCAGTCGGGGAGACCATCCACGGCTGTCACACCTGACGTGTTGGAGCGAGCTGGTGTCATTCGCGAGGACAGACGCATTACGACTCGGCAGTTCGCGCCGCATCTGTCAGGCAGCAAAGTAAGTGTGGATGCAATTATCGGCGCTCTTAGATATTCAAAAGTGTGTGCAAGATGGGTCCCGCGGTGTCTAACGGTGGATGACAAACACTTGTATTTATTTGTTGCAAAGTTTTGAAGCTGAATCGGAGGCCTTCTTTTCCCTGATTGTGACAGGTGATGAAACCTGGGTTCACCATTTTGAGCCCACAACAAAGCGACAGTCTATGGAATGTCGCCATTCCCACTTCCCACAGAAGAAAAAATTCAAAGCAACTGCTTCCCCCGGTAAGGTCTTGATCACCGTGTTCTGGGACTGTGAAGGTGTGATTCTAATTGATGTGATGCCAAGAGGCGGTACCATTAATTCAAATGGTTCAAATGGCTCTGAGAACTATGGGACTTAACATCTGAGGTCATCAGTCCCCTAGAATTTAGAACTACTTAGACCTAACTAACCTAACGACATCACACACACCCATGCCCGAGGCAGGATTCGAACCTACGACGGTAGCAGTCGCGCGTTTCCGGATTGCAGCGCCTAGAAGCGCTCGGTCACCGCGGCCGGCACCATTAACAAAACTCAGGACGCGCTTCCGGCGACTTCGGCGCCACAGCAACCCAGGGGATGTTTTGCTGCAACACAATGACACTAGACCCCACACACGTCTGAGGACTGCTGAACACATCGCAAAACAGGGTTGGACAACGTTACTCCATCCATCTTACAGCCCTGACCTAGCCCCCTCGGACTTCCACTTGTTTGGGCCATTAAAGCATGCCATTCATGGAAGACATTTTGCGGACGATGAGATGATTCACAAAATGAAACACTGGCTCCGCCACCCGGACGAGGATTGGTACCGATAGAGCATACACGCCTTTGTTTCGCGCTGGAGGTAGGACATAGAACGAGATGGAGGTTACGTGTAAAAGTAGGGTGTGTAGATGAAACACCATTCTTTCGTGTGTGTAATTCTCATTATGTTCAATAAAGAATAGATGAAGAAAAAACTGAGGTCAATTACTTTCTGGGCAATCCTCGTACACTGTCTGTTGAAGAAAAAACTGAGGTGAATTACTTTCTGGGCAACCCTCGTACACTGTCTGTACAAAAATAGTAAATAGTAAATATACTATTTTTGTACAGAAAAATAGTAAATAGTAAATAGTAAATATACTATTTTTGTACAGACACTACTGGCAAACTGACCGCGACATTTTGCTGTACACGTCTTATTACCGACGCAAAAAATACGATGGGCATAACCCTCCGAAGAAAGCGGCAAAGAACTTAAATTTCTTTTATGCAACTGGTTACTTGTTATTTCGTTACATACAACTACCGTTCCTGAAGATGGATGAAACAGTAAACGTCAGTATATACTTGGTGGCAAGTAGAACAGATAGCTTTCTCGATGAGAAATGCGGACGGCGTCGGACAGCGTGTGACGGAAGGTCGTACGCCGCGGTCGGTCACTCGCCACATAGCTGGCGTGGCGGAGCCCGTAATTAAAGCGACCGCCGAGCGACACGAGACGAGCGAGGGCGGCGCGTGTGCAGGAATGTCTGCCGCCACCCACCCCACTACTAACGCTCAACCCACCGCGGCGCTACTGTGATACAGCAGCCAGCTGGGGTACCCAAAGCGCGCCCACCCTTTCCCAACCCTGATGCCTTCCACATTCTAGTTTATAGAATGATTAAAATCAGATTCGTCTCTTGGCCTTTAGCTGGCACAGTAGGAGGTTACTGTTGCTCCAGTAGTACCTGCGGCAAGCGTAGAGGCAAGATTGGCCGAGTCCAAAAGACACAGTAGGTTTGTGAAGTGCACATGGTCTAGAACAACGGATGCAAGTTCTAGAGGGGCAAGTTTCAAATCCCCGGCTGGCATCAAGATTTGAGTTTGATATTGTTTCCCTAAATACACTGACAAACCAAAATATTTTGACCACCTGCTTAACAGCCAGATTTGTTGGCCTGATGTCAGTATGAGTTCACTATCATGCTCTTCAAACCATTGACGCACTACTTTGAGCTTGTCAAATGGGCAGTTATCGTGCTGGGAGGTGCCATAGGAAGAGACATTAAGCATAAAGAGATTCAGGTGGTAGATGATATAGTTTACTTAGGTCACAGCTGTCATAGTGACTTCTACTGTATATCCCACAGAAGCACACGTGAATACCCTCAATAACATAATATTACCCCCAACGTCCTGCGTCCGTGTCACTGTGCTACGTCACCTAATACTTCCCCCACCAACCTGCGTTTGTTTCGTGGTGCCGTTACGAGAAACCGTACACCTGGGTGATGTCTTATCTGGACATGATCATCGACCTAGTGTCACGAGGAAGGTTTCCAGAATGAGATTTTCACTCTGCAGCGGAGTGTGCGCTGATATGAAACTTCCTGGCAGATTAAAACTGTGTGCCCGACCGAGACTCGAACTCGGGACCGAGACAGGATACTGGCAGAAGTAAAGCTGTGAGAACCGGACGTGAGTCGTGCTTCGGTAGCTCAGATGGTAGAGCACTTGCCCGCGAAAGGCAAGGTCCCCAGTTCGAGTCTCGGTCGGGCACACAGTTTTAATCTGCCAGGAAGTTTCAAGTTTCACGAGGAAGGTTGTTTATCTAGCCAGGCGACAGGTTTCCACTGACCAGCTGATCTCGACGTTTCTATGCTCACTGTAATCGTAACTGATGACGTCGTTGTGCCAACGAGAGAACAGTTAGTGGTCGTCTGCTATGGAGCCCCATATTCAACATTATGCGCGGAACGACGTGCTCCGAAATACTTGTGCCCACCCTAGCATTGTACTCTATCGTCACATCTGCTACATATCGATGCTGATCCTGTTTTGCAGAGCTGCCAAGCCTCCGACCTCCACGTTGTGTGAGGAGGAGTAAATGTCCAATACTTGATAGGCTATTCGTGGTTTTATCATCCTTCAATTACACTCTACAAACGGTCAGGACAATAGCCTACGAACAATTGACCGTTTCGCCGTTTCTGAGATGCATGTTCCCAGTTGCCAGGGCATAACAAATCGCCTTTTGTCAAAACTACTTATGCCAGTTGATTCTTACCATTTTCGACCTGTCTCGTGGCTAAAATTTTTATTGATTAGTCTGTGCACCGCTTACATACATTCCTTACCGCATCACGAGCCTGAAAAATCATCAGGCTGCAATCAGTCACATAGTGCTCAGTGAACACAATGGTGTGGTCTTGCTTATCACGGTAAGTTCAGGGATGCTTTCTTTGAAAACATCACGTTCAGTTTTCTTCCCCAACCTTTCCTAACCCGAGATAGAGGGAGAGAAAGAGAGAGAGAGACAGAGAGAGAGAGAGAGAGAGAGAGAGAGAGAGAGAGAGATACTGCACCTGGCAGTTCAGAATACATCGACTGCAGGCAGCAGACATCTCGGAAACAACTGAAGTCATAATCGTAACACTGAAGAAGTCAGTATTCAACAACGCAAATTACACAATGCGCTCGAACTTTACATTCCAACTAAAAATGAAGAGTTGCGCACCACAGGCTTCACGAGGGATATGGATTTGTCAGGATACAAAGAAACATTGTTTAAACGTGAGCTACGCTCTCCAAGTGTAGGAAACGTATTAACTTCTCGAACGCATTCGGAATAGAATCCATTAAAAACTGCAGTCCACATTTCAAGTCGAAAGAACGACTAATGGATAGTATTTACAACATCAGGACTTACTTGGCGAATAAGCATCTGTAATCTCACAATGGTCTCGAGATAGTTACCCTGATACCGTCCATATTCTAGTTTATAGAATGATTAAAATCACATTCCTCTCTTGGCGTTTAGCTGGCAGGGTAGAAAGTTACTGTTGCTCCAGTAGTACCTGTGGCAAGCGTTTCCTTCACCTGTCACCACCATTTCGTTTTATCACATCATCAGTAACCAGAAGCGCACCTCAGCTGCGTGGAAATAATGAGTGGCAGTCACTCCCCGTCACTCACTATCCATGCGATTCGCTCACTCTCACAGGGGCGATCACTCGCCGATAGTGATTCAAAAGGCGACTATGGAATCTTGACGGTTAGCTACATCGCAACACAGCAAGAGGCACCAAGGAAGCGCATGCAGCCTGTGCACTCAGCAGCTTCACAGCCCACGCGATGCTTGCGTTCCGAGTGGCTATTTAAGCCAAACAAGTAGCTGTGTGAGAAGAGGCAGTGTCGGTCACCTTCGGCAACTTCTGCCAAACTGTGAGAAGCTCTCTCTCTCTCTCTCTCTCTCTCTCTCTCTCTCTCTCTCTCTCTCTCTCTCTCTCCACCTTCCCATCCCTCTCTCCCTCCCCTTCACGGGTTCGATTCCCGGCGGGGTCAGGGATTTTCTTTGCCTCGTGATGACTGGGTGTTGTGTGATGTCCTTCGGTTAGTTAGGTTTAAGTAGTTCTAAGTTCTAGGGGACTGATGACCACAGCTGTTAAGTCCCATAGTGCTCAGAGCCATTCTCCCTCTCCCTCTCCTTCTCCCTCCCTCCCTCTCTGGCTCTCATTGCATATGTATACATTTGCATACATTTAGTATTCGTATGCTTGCTTTTAAAGTCCTGTGTCATATATTTACATTCATGACATGCGCTACACATTTTAAGTAATGACTAAGGCAGTATCGTGGCTTAAACCATTTTAGCCCTTCATCCGTCAAGATGGTCCAAGACCGAAACCGGTGTTTGTGTGTAAAATAATAACAGCTGATGATTCGAATATGCATTTTATACGTTAATTGTTTCTTACCACGTGACTGAATAAGTTGTTTCTTCATTAGTTTTAAGAATTGATTGTGAACTGAATTCTTGTAACTGAAACTGTACATTGAGATCAGTTACTGCCTTATGTGAATGAATTGTCATATGTGTAATAATTGATCATATAGATATTGTATAAGAATTTAATCAGGCATAAGCATGGGTAGCTTCCTGGTGTTACTGACAGGTGGAGTCTTAGGTGTGGAGTGACAGCAGTGATACCAGAGCAAGGTGCAGTTAGAGACTACATTACTGATCTTAAGTAATTTAAGTATTCCTTGGTATTTTTTAAGTCATTTCTGATTTTGGCGTAGTGCCAGACATTTTAAAGAGTGTGTTGTTGATGGCCCATTGAATCTGTTCTATGTTTGGCCTTGTTCTGTTCCTGTAGAATTGATATTTTGTGCTTCGTGATTCTAGGTTTACCTAAGTTCTTTAGGTCTATTTATTTCACTGAAAATGATTTGTGTTATGCTGACAGAAACTTCTGATTGCAACCCAAACCCCACTCCATCTAAGTCCAGCGCTGCAAGTTTAGCGACAAATTTGATATCGAAACCCAGTGCCTGGTACTAGATGAAGTGAAGAATATCTGAAGATTTGGAACCAAAATAGTGTATGGTAGATGAGGAGCCAAAATAGGTAGATGAAGCAAAAAGGTCATAAGAAGCTAACTAACAGAGGCAAAGAGTGCATTTTTCGGTAGAACAAATATACTTGTACAAACGAAATTTGAAGAAGATATTTCAGAATGTATCTTTGGGCACAGAACTGTATAGGAATGAACATGGACTGAGAGTAAACTGGAAAAGAGGACAATAGAGGTATTTGAGGTATGGTTTTACAGGAGGATTAGAATAATGAAATGAAACTTAAGATACAAAACACTGAGGTTGAAAAACTAGCAAACCGTTTCTGTTCTACTCTTATTTGTTTGTAGCCTGGTCTTATTAGGCCATTGTCAGGAAACAACTAACTAGCGTCCACAATATACGCTAGTGTGATGGAAACCAAAATTAGAAACAAACATATTGAATAGAATCTGATTGGTTTTCAAGCCATTTCGAATAAAACATTCGAGTTTTCAAAGGTTATCTCCCCCATCGTCGTCAGGAGTAAAAAACCACAGACTGCCGGGGCCTGGCACTGTTTTCCGCTTATATGAAAACGATTGCAGCGTCTGGCAACACTCAGAGACAACTGAAATGACGAGCTGTACAACTCTCAGCAGCTCCAGTCCGCCGCAATATGGGGCCAACGAGATATACGGGCCCTGCAACTAACTTGTGACGTCACACTAGTCGCCTTGTCCGCCACACTTCGCTAACGCTCGACTCCGTGCAGGGCCCACGAGGAACGAATATTTAATTGAAAAGGTACCCACTAAGGATCTTAATTTTGTGCTATGGAAAAGTTGAATGCATTTAAACACAACAGTAAAGAATTATAAAATTTGTTTGAAATAGTTACGCTCTCCCAGCCTGAGATGGCTGCTGGCGCTCGTAAGACCTGCAGTGTCACGTGTTGTGACGTACGCACCATGGTCTGTCTCTTTCGTGGGCCTCGGCCGCGATACGAGTGACGTCACGTGGCACGATGGGCCGGCGCCACGTTTGAAACTGCTGCTCCCGCCTCCGTGCAAGCACCAAACATTCCGTCTTTGCTTTCTTTCGATATCCAAAGCTCCCGCCCAAACCCTAGTAAATGTGAATCCTGGTCTCTGTTAAATTTGTTGCTACTTATTCTAATCTCGGTCGTCTCCTTTATAACGGAATCCCAATAGTGTCAACACACAGAGAACCCCTGGTCGTGTTTCTAATGTTTAGGATCTGAACCCAAACACACAGAACCCAATAAGACGAAAGCTGGATTGGAGTACTTGAAACATAGTTTCTTTGCTTTCCGAAGTCAGATGTTCATCTATCAATACCATATAAATATAATAGAAATGAGGAAGTACTTGACAGAATCAGCTATGATGTGGTTATATTGAACACAATAATTAGAACAAGACATAACATGATAACAAACGTGTTACCACAATGGAGTGTAAGTAGGCTGTTTAGGTTTTTATGTTGGTAACGTCACGCAGCGCTCTGTATGAAAATCACTGACTGTGCTGTGTGAAGTCTGTGGCTGGTTTGCATTGTTGGAATATTCGCTATTGTAGTGTTTGGCAGTTGAATGTGAACAGCGCATAGCGTTGCGCAGTTTGAGGTGAGCCGCCAGCGGTGGTGGATGTGGAAAGAGCGATGACAGGATTTTGAGAGCGGACGATCTGGACGTGTGTCCATCAGAAAGAGTATATTTGTAAGACTGGATGTCATGAACTGATATATATATATATATATATATATATATATATATATATATATATATATATATATATATATATATATATAATGACTTTTGAACACTATTAAGTTAAATACATTTTTTGTTCTCTATCACAATCTTTCATTTGCTAACTATGCCTATTAGTAGTTAGTGCCTTCAGTAGTTAGAATCTTTTATTTAGCTGGCAGTATTGGCGCTCACTGTATTGCAGTAGTTGGAGTAACGAAGATTTTTGTGAGGTAAGTGATTCTTGAAAGGTATAGGTTATTGTTAGTCAGGGCCATTCTTCTGTAGCGTTGCGTTAAAAATACTGTGTGTCAGTTTAGTGTTGATCAGAATAAGTAAAGAGAGAAATGTCTGAGTACGTTCAGTTCTCCTCAGCTGTTTAAAAATCAAATAACGTAAGGAGTTTATCAGCACATTTATTAATTTTTGTAAGGGGAGGTTTCAAGAGTATAGCATCAATGATGGCAGAAAGAGCTGTTGAGGGCAAAAATTATTGGAGAAGACAGGCATTGGAATATATGCATGACCATGGTGCGTATAAATGCTAGCGCGCGATGATGAGATTCACGGGAGAGGAGATCGTAGCGAACATCGTATTACTAGGAGAATAAAACGAAAAGACGCCATCGTCGAATATCTTGGTGGACTCTTTAAGTGTTACTCGGTTGTGAATGACCTCGCTACTCCGTAATGTAACAGCCCCTGTCAAATAATGCGAAACGGTCCGTATGATGACCGGTGCGGTGTTAGTGTTAGGCTCAGGGGTGGCGCGTCGTAACGGTTACTGGGTGACGGTGTCATGGCAGAGCGGGTGGCAAGGGGTGCCGGAGGGTGGAGCTTGTGATTGGTCGGCGCTGACGAGTGGGCCCAGCTGCCATTTCACGGGGCGCCGGACACGCGGCCACAATGGCCCCGGCCTGTCGTACCCGGGAAATAGCCTGTGGGCTTTTAATAGCCTCCAGGTCCGCGTCTGCGCCTGCACTGGCCGCAGGTTCGTTTTGAGATCATGGCGGCCACTTCCAGTTTATGCGGACCCCGTTTGCGTGTGTGTGTGTGTGTGTGTGTGTGTGTGTGTGTGCGCCCCTGTGTGGGTACACGAAGCGGGGTCACTGAGTTGCTATCGATTATTGGAGTGCCACTTAACAGGGCCCCATATCACTCGTGTCGACCGGTCACGTACGTCTGTGATAACAGAAGCGAGTTAACGGAGAACCGACTCAAAACGGTTTTAATCCCGGTAGATAAAGGCCAAAATGAAAGTCATGAATTATAAAATGTGCTAGTATTAGACTGCAACAAACTGAGGTTTTCGTCTAATAAGAAAGAGTGTCACCAAAAAAGAAAAGGATACCTATTCAAGTACGTGTAACGGAAAAAGAATATAAGAAAGAAGGTGTCCACTGGAATAACTAATTATAGGAGCGGCGCCCAATAAGTAACGTAACACATTTTTTCCCTGAAAGCAGGTTGTTTTTATTCAGGATTCCAGTATACCTTATAATTCCTCACTCTTTTGACTACAGAACACTGTTTTTGCAACATAATCACAGTTCAATACGACAGCCTTACATCACCTTACTGAGAGGGCCCTTATGCCCGCATGATACCACTCCACTGGTCGATGTCGAAGCCACCGTCTTGCTGCATCAGTAACCTCACAGTCCGCCCCCGATAGTTGAATGGTCAGCGTGACTGATTGTCGATCATCTGGGCCCGGGTTCGATTCCCGGCTGGGTCGGGGAATTTTCTTCGCCCAGGGACTGGGTGTTGCGCTGTCCTCATCATTACCTATCATCCTCATCGACTGCAAGTCGCCAAAGTGGCGTCAAATTGAAAGACTGGCAGCCGGCGCACGGTCTGCCCGAAGGGGTGCCCTAGCCATACGATTCAATAAATAAATGAAGTAACCTCCCCCTCATCCACGTACTGCTTCCCGCACAGTGCTCCCTTCGAAGAGCCAAACAAATGGGAGGTTGACAGTGCGAGATCTGGGCTATAGAGTAGATGAGAAAGAAAATTCGAATGAAATTTTGTGAGCTCTTCTTCGGGGTGCAGAGTTGTGTGAGATCTTGCGTTGTCTTGGACAAGGAGAAGTTCGCGTGTATTTTCCTGGCGTTACTTCAATTGCTAACATTGCCAGAATCACAGCTGTGTGCGGCAGGCCGGCACGTGGGAGATCGGACAAGTTTGTTCGATCTTGTTGCCATGACGACAGATTCCTCGTCCGACGACTCACCGAGCTTTTGTTCGCCTCCAGGCCTCCGTATGCATTCTGCTGGCGCTTATGAATATCTGCAATTCTCTAGTTGTCCGCCAAAAGAATCTTAATGACAGCTCTCTGTTTGGAACGCATCTTCGTTACAAACGCCATTTTGATGGCTACGTATAGCGCCGCCACCTGTCGGAACTTTATGAAACTACAAAGGCTGAAGTCGTAATAATCCCTGACGTCCCACAACAAATTCCGCATTTTTTCAACCGAAACTAGGCGAGGAAAAAAATGTGTTGCATTACTTATTGAACGCTCCTTGCAGAAGAACTCAGCAGCACACAGATGTTTGACTGTGACTTGGATTCAGTAAAAAGTCTCCCGTTCTGTCCCAATATTTGTTGACTGTAAGTTATCGATCGCTATAGTGGTGACGACTCTTTGCAACGTTTACAAGGGAAGCCAAAGGATCATCGATCTCCCCTCCACTGCCTCTCCCACTACTCTTCGCGTCCGTCCAGCCCCCCCCCCCCTTTTCTATGTCCCCTACCTCCATCGGCTCCCCCTTTTTCTTTTCCTCTCCTCCCCCCCTCTTTTCCCCCTCATAGGACCGGGTCCTCACCCTCCCCCCCCCACCCCATCTGCCACCGTGTCACCTGTATAGTGCTGTTGTAATTGAGTGTTCAGTTTTGTGCGTCCCCTGTCAGTGTTGCGAACAGCCGCCATACTGTCGCTTGTTGTGCTTTTTATCTCGTGGGAACAGAAACCAGACTGTCGCCGTGGTTTTTTTTTTTTTCTTGTGTCACTTCATCCGCATATTTTAAATTCCACAACTTTCCGCCATTTTACAGTTTTTACAATGTCACCGTTTTATAGCCTGTTTTTCTTGTTTGTTTCTATTCTCATTATGTTTTTGAACTTTTCTGTAGCCTGTAGAGCAGCATATTACGCTGCTGCCAGCCTCCCCCCTCCCCCCCCCCAAAAAATAAAAAAATCGCCGATTTCACTCAATCGTCGCACAACTTTAGCGCATACCTAGAGTAATCTCTTCTCTGGCGTTTATGAAAAATCGAGGTTCATTGTTTTACGAGACTACTGAACGCCATACGAGAGCGTCAGCTGTTTAGGAGCGGCGTTATCCGAATCTCCTAAGACGGTAATCTAGAAATCTGCCATTGCCGCGTTTTTTTTCTTATGTTCCACGGATCACTTGTACCGACTGAAACAACATTGTTTCCTCGGAAATGGATGACAGTAATAATAATAATAATATTAACAGGAAAGGATAGTAATACGAATAGCTAATTGCTTTCCAAATTGAAGCAATTCACACTAAGTTACCAATCTGTGATTATAATTATCGCACACACTACGTAAATTTTGCGGTATGTTATGGCATTGCGCTTCACTAAGGAAGGTACTGACGTCTGCTTATCCGTGTTACCAGCCTATTGGCAGTTGAACATCCGTATATGACAGACAGACCCGTGGAAACCGGTTAAGTACAATAAAATATTCCGATTGTGCAGCTTACGATTGAATTTTTTTTTTAAATATCTTTCCTGTTTGTTGAAGATTATCTCCCACTCCCACAGTTCATCATATTTCGCGTCAAAATAAAAATCTAAATAAAAGTGTAGGTTTTTAGAGAACAGCATTAATAACGATCAGCGATACAAACACACCTTTATTCTCAATCGGTTTCAGTCACTCACACCAGCATAAATAGCAGAAAAGGTGACTACATGAAAAAGTAATTCATCTTTCTCCTGGATGTTTCGAAAGAGTAAGATGAATTTCTTTTCCATTTAAAGAATTTGCCTTTTCTTCTGGTGATGACTGAGTGACCGAAAACGGCAGAGAATAAAGGTTTAATGGGTAAAAAACACAGTTCTTTAAAGTGCCTGAAGGCTGAACAAAGCCACATCACTAAAGTATTAAAAACATGGTTTTCTGTCGATTCCCAGGCATCAGCCATTTTCAGGCACCATCCATTACCGTCTGAAGTCCAAAACCGTCCAGTGGATATACAGGGTGAGAACAAAGTCTTGTCCTGATTATAACGATTTATTACACAATAACCGTTTGACATAATAATTCACATTTGATGCCGTTACATAGGTTAGTGTTATTATTTTTTTAAGACCACTTACATTAGTAAAACTCAACATGTGCTCACTTGGTAGCTCGGAGAATGTCGAGGCGGTTTTCCAGTTCCCGCCAGGTGTTTCGTAACGTGTGTTCTGTCACAGCAGCTTGTATCCTAGCCTTCAGTTCGTCGACGTCAGCAACTGGTGGGACGAAGACTCTGTCCTTGATATAGCTCCAAAAATAAAGTCAAGGGGCGCAATGTCTGGAGAGGGGAATAATGTCCGGATCGGTGGATTGGAAGGAACGATCCAACACCTTGGCCACCCCACTCTCCAGACATTACACCCGTTGACTTTTTTTTCCTAGGGCTATATGAAGGGCAGAGTTTTCGTCACACCAGTTGCTGACGTCGACGAACTGATGGCTACGATACAAGTTGCTATGGGTACTGTGACAGAACACATGTTATTAAACACATGGCGGGAACTGGAAAACACTAACCTATGTAACGGCAGCAAATGTAACTTATTATGTCAAACGGTTATTATTTTATAAGTTTTTACAATCAAGGCAAGACTTTGTGCTCACCCTCTACTATAGCCGGCCATGATACATTTAATTGTTATCATCCAATTCTTGGGGCCTCTAGTAGAACAGTGGTCTAAACGAAAATCTTAAAAATACAATAAAATTCCTAATCGTTGTACTATCGATTTGGTAGTTAGCAGGTGTTATTCTTATGTTTCGACAAATGACCAATAATTGTTGCATCACAAGAAGGGAAGATGTATCAGTGCAAAGGTGGTCGCTCCACCGCTGATTTGCATAACATTGGAGTAGCGATCTGTGATGTATTTGTTGAGTAGTGAAGCTGCTAAACCAGTGGAAATGCTTCGCAGCATGAAAGTACTGTACGATGATTCTTATGTGTCCCTGCAGCAATTTTACGGTTGGTCCAAAAATTTTAACAGAAGTGTAACTTTTATGGAAGGCCCATGGCTTCCGGGCCATGCACATCATGATGTGACTGACGAAAACACTGACACGTGAGGTAGAACCGGTTTACTACTATAAACTAAATAATCTGTATGATGAATATCCGCAGACGTAAGTGGGCACCTTGGATAATAACCGCCTGCTGTTTTGTAAGTAATTTATTTATTTAACGACTGGTTTCGTGGTGTAGAAGCCGCGTCATCTGATTAGATGTGTTCAACCATGACACTAAAGTTGCAAAGTGGACGGGACCGAAAATTCCTTGTCAATGAATAGATGACGCAACTAGCGAACCCATACTATCCGCTTACCTGACGATTCGCTAATTACGTCATTTATTCATCTACGAGGAATATTCGGTCCCGTCCATTTTGTAACTTTAATGTCATGATTTAACATATCTAACCTGATGGTTCAAATGGCTCTGAGCACCATGGGACTTAACGTCTGAGGTCATCAGTCCAACTTGATGGTTCAAATGGCTCAGAGCACCATGAGACTTAACGTCTGAGGTCATAAGTCCCCTAGAGCTTAGAGCTACTTAAACGTAACTAACCTAAGGACATCACACACACCCACGCCCGAGGCAGGATTCGAACCTCTGACCGTAGCGGTCTCGCCGTTCCAGACTGTAGCGCCTAGAGCCGCTTGGCCACCTCGGCCGACTATATCTAACCTGATGATGTGTCTTTCACGCTACGATACTGGCCACTGAATAAATAAATTATTTACAAGAGTAGTCAAGCAGCTATCAAACAAGATTTAAACGAAATAGCCTTTATTTCGGATATTAGTGTCGTTCAGCACCAAGCAAGCTATGATATGCCTGTGTAGTGAAGTGTCCGCAAGATTTTTGCCACGTGATTTGACTGCTGTAAAAGAGATAGTCCCGTCGATGCCTGTAAGGAAATTTTGTGTCGTTTGCAGGTTGAAGGTAATGGGTTTCTCGACAGAACTTTTACAGGAGATGGAACCTGGGTGGAATATTTAGAACCAAAAGCAGGAGAAAGAAATGGCACCATAACTGTTGCCAAAACCGAAGAAGTTTCGCACTATCGGCGGGAAAGTCGTCCTCACACTCTTTTGGACTACTATACCAAGGGGATTAAATTACCAGTAATTCAACTCTCAGATCTACTGCAAAATCGCACTGAAATCAGGAAGAAACGACGAGAATTTCCGACTGTAGTTGTTTCGTTGCAACAAAACAATGCAACATTTTGCCCACTCAACGATCACAATAATACAGGACCCGAAGAAATGTATTGCACATTGGCTCTCGCCCTCCAGTGACTTCCATACCTCCAGATATGAAGGTGAGTATTTCAGAAACGATGAACTGCTGAAATATGTGGTGCACCATTGGCTGTTTTCACAACCAAAAGATTTTTCCTCGTAGTGTATCCATGTACTTCTGAAGCTGTGAAATGCGTGCATTACATGTCGTGGGGACTTCGTCAAAAAATGGAAGATCTTTAATTTTTCCGTACCGCCTCATTTGAACAATCATAAATAATTAAGATCTGCATTTAAATGAACCTCGTAGCATCCTCACATGAATGTTGACCCCTCACGTGTTCTAATGAAACCTTTGGCTAAGACGAATGCTATCTGCTCAAAAAAATTCGTGCACCTATTAGTGGACATTAATATGTGTGTCCACCTGTTTGCCCTTACGATGGTTTGAACCCAGCTGTACGTAGAGGAATGGCAACCCATTCTTCCTCAAGAGCCGAAACCAGAGAAGTAAATTGGTTAAAATGCCTCTGAACACTAAGGGACTTAACTTCTGAGGTCATCAGTCCCCTAGAACCTAGAACTACTTAAACCTAACTAACCTAAAGACATCACACTCATCCATGCCCGAGGCAGGATTTGAACCTGTGACCGTAGCGGTCGCACGGTTCCAGACTGTAGTGCCTAGAACCGCTTGGCCACTCCGGCCGGCAGAGAAGTAAATGATCTATACGCTGGGGTCTGGCTCGAAAGCAACCTTCCAACTCATCCCAAACGTGTTCCACTGGGTTCTTGACTGTTATTGTCAACAAACCGTTGGCTAAAAGATTCTGCGCTATGACAGGGTGCATTGTCATGTTGATTCAAGCAATAATTGTCTCAGAACTGTTCCTGCGTTGTAAGCAGTCGACATTGCTGTAAAATGTGTTCATATCCTTCCGCATTCAGCGTTTCATAAGCATTACAAAAGGTTCGCAGCCTAATCATACCGTAACATCAACTCCCTCGTGCTTAACAGTTGGCACAAAACATGACATGACGGAAGGTAGCATTCTCCAAGCAATCGCCAAACCCAGACGTTTCCATTGGATTGCCACACCACTGTGGCGTAGTCGTGTATCTAATCGTCAGTTCCGCGTTACATAGGACTTTCCGCATGATCAGTAACACACGGTCCACTCACACTAATGTGACCATCGCCAATGTGCGACGTCAGTGTGCGATAGCCAGTCACAGGCGGCAGGTGGTGGCAGCACTAGCAGTGGAGGATATACAGGGTGCTACAAAAAGGTACGGCCAAACTTTCAGGAAACATTCCTCACACACAAATAAAGAAAAGATGTTATGTGGACATGTGTCCGGAAACGCTTAATTTCCATGTTAGAGCTCATTTTAGTTTCAACAGTATGTACTGTACTTCCTCGATTCAATCGAGCACATTATCATGATTTCATGCGGGATAATCTACCTGTGCTGCTAGAACATGTGCCTTTACAAGTACGACACAACATGTGGTTCATGCACGATGGAGCTCCTGCACATTTTAGTCGACGTGTTCGTACGCTTCTCACCAACAGATTCCGTGACCGATGGATTGGTAGAGGCGGACCAATTCCATGGCCTCCACGCTCTCCTGACCTCAACCCTCTTGACTTTCATTTATGGGGGCATTTGAAAGCTCTTGTCTACGCAACGCCGGTACCAATTGTGGACGGCTGTGATAGAATACGCCATTCTCCAGGACTGCTTCAGCGCATCAGGGATTCCATGCGACGGAGGGTGGATGCATGTATCCTCGCTAACGGAGGACATTTTGAACATTTCCTGTAACAAAGTGTTTGAAGTCACGCTGGTACGTTCTGTTGCTGTGTTTCCATTCCATGGTTAATGTGATTTGAAGAGAAGTAATAAAATGAGCTCTAATATGGAAAGTAAGCGTTTCCGGACACATGTCCACATAACATATTTTCTTTCTTTGTGTGTGAGGAATGTTTCCTGATAGTTTGGCCGTACCTTTTTGTAACACCCTGTATTAAGCGTGTCGGGGACGCGGAAAACAGTGCACTCAATTATAGAGCGCAGAAATCAGTCGTCCTTTTTTTTTGTAGGTTTTATTACGCAAATCCAGACTTCGGCTAGTTCCTAGCCATTATCAATGTAACGTTTTCTAATATCGATGCATGTTAGTTCCCTGTTGTTAGGGCGTCAGACACAGTTCTTTGAATACTGCTGGGTAAAGAAGGTAGCTTGTGTGGGAAACACCAAACTGTGACTGACGCCCGAACATCAGGGAACTAACATGCATCAAGGTTAGAAAATGTTACATTGATAATGGCTAGGTACTAGCCGAAATCTGGGTTTGCGTAATAAAACCTACAATAAAAAGGACGACTGATTGCTGCTCTTTATAATTCATAAATCACATAACAGTCGTTGAGAGCACCCACTTTCCCAATGGAAGATAACCTGAGTGCACTCGTTGTCGTAACGCAGAAACTGAGTGATTTATCTGACTTCCAAAAGGGCATGAGTTTGAGACCAAGGGTGGAAGCTTTTCTGAAACGGTTAAGTTAGTAAACTGTTGACGTGCCGCCATGGTATATCGTACATGCCAAAATGGCGCTGCATCGAGGCAACTGAGGTGCATCAGGCGCCATAGATGACAGCGGTGAACGACGGGCGAATAGACTGCAACTGATGAGCAACTGACCACGCAAATGAAAGAGGGGTTACCAACAGTGTGACCTCATCGACCGTTCACCGAGCGTTGTTGCGTGTGGGCCTCCGCAGCAGGCGGCTGACTCGTGCACGCATGCTGACTGCTGTTCATCGGAGACGAAGGCTGGAGTTTGCACGCCAGTGCTGCAACTGTACGTCCACTGAGCGGCGACAAGTCTCCCTTTCAGCTGAATCATGTTTTATGCTCCATCGGACAGATGGCCGTTGGCGTGTATGACCCTGCAACCATCGTCGTAAGGATCCAGGCCAGTTGAGCTAGGATTATGGTCTAGGGAATGTTTCGGTGTCATTCCTTGGGTGATCTCGTCATTCTGGAAGGGCCAATCAACCAACAAAAGTACGCATCGAAGCTTGGGGATCATTCCCAACCCTATATGCATTTTTTCACGATGGCATCTACCAGCAGGACAACGCAACGTGTGACGCAATTCGATGTGTAAGTGCGTGGTTCGAAGTACATCAGTATGCGTTCACTATACTCCTTAAATCATCAAATTACCCCAATTAAAACTCGATCGAGCATCTGTGGGATTACCTCGACGGTCTCCTCGTGCCATGGATCCTCAAACCTAGCGCAGCTGGCCACGGCGCTGGAGTTAGCATGGATCCACACCCCTGTCGGTACCTTCCAGAGCCTCTTACGCCCGCGCTGGCCTACGTGGTTATTCAGACATTTGGGAGGTGGTCACATTAATGTGACCGAGCGGTGTATACTTAGAGGCTGCTGAAAATTACTATACAGTGGGAATTGATTTGCGTATTAAAGAATTTGACTGGAATAAGCTTTATTGTTAAACTGCAGCTGTGTTGAGTTGTGGTCGTACAACATGCTGACGCGCGCTTACCGCATGGTCTATTAAAAGGTGCGTCCACACTTCTTGTACTCGTCAGACTCGTCTGTAGGAGACGCGTCTGCTTGGCTGACTGGCGGTCGTGCTGCTGCTGTCTTCGTCCACTCTATCCAAGTTGCTTGCCAGGCTTTGACTCGTGAAGATCTGCTCCGTACTCGCAGTTGTGACCAGCGCCAGGTACCTGATTTAAAAGTGGACTGAATGGTTATAGCAAATGTCAGGATCCTCCTGATGCGCCTGTTAGGTCAAGAGCAAGATAGAAGAAGGCGCAACAACAAAGAGTCAAGAAAACGCTGTTGTTGGATTACCACAGTTCTCAGAAGCAGTAAAAGTTATAGTACGAATGATCTGACGGATGACTTACATGTTTTAAATATACATTTCGAGACATGGCCCCGTATGTCCGTACCTGATTTTGAAAATTTAATGAATTTGTTTGGACCGAAGTTAGCAAATTTCAGAAAGCTGTACGAGTTACTAGCCAACGGCCTTGCCGCAGTGATAACACCGGTTCCCGTCAGATCACCGAAGTTAAGCGCTGTCGGGCCACTTGGATGGGTGACCATGCGGTCTGCACAGCGCTGTTGGCAAGCGGGTTGCACTCAGCCCTTGTGAGGCAAACTGAGAAGCTACGTGATTGAGAAGTAGCGGCTCCGGTCTCTTAAGCTATCATACGGCCGGGAGAGCGGTGTGCTGACCACATGCGCCTTCCTATCCGCATCCAGTGACACTTGTGGGCTGAGGATGACACGGCGGCCGGTCGGTACCGTTGGGCCTTCCGAGGCCTGTTCGGACGGAGTTTAGACCTTAATTTATACCAGTTACTGAGTGATTACCTAACAACTGGCCGTTCCTACTCCACCCTCAGTTTTTTATGTAAAGTCCGAAACAGCTGATATCAAACATTGTTCCTGGAGAACGCAGGATATTATTCATAAATATGTATGAATTTAATAGTAAAACCTTCGGTCCACTCCATTTTAAAAGGAAAGCAGATGTCCAAAACTGTAACAGCCCTCTAGGAGGAAATGGATGTGACAGTCTTTTTAACTACTGTTTAAAAGCAATTTTTTTAAAAAATCAAACAATTTAGAAGGCCAAATCACCAGTAAGAGAAATGGTTAATATAATACTTGACACAATAAATGAAACACAGTTTGAAACAGTTGATTTCAATGACTCAGGTCAGTTGAACATGTAACTGAATGAGTTGAAAGCCCCAACTAGTACACAGATAAATGATTCTGAGACTGCACCACCTGACATATCGAAAAATTCAATACATCATTAATGAACAATAATACCACAAAAGTTCTGTACCCAAGGCAGCTCAGACTACGTGTCTTTTTAAGAAAAGAACAAATTTTCTTCCATTAAATAGTACCGGTACAATAACCAGACCCAGCTCCCGCTGAAGTATATCGACTAAGTCTTCCAGCAGCGCCCATAAGTTCCACCAGCAGCAGGGAGTCTCTCTTAACCCCTTGTAAAAACATAAAGTTCAATGGCAGCGGCAATGACACCGATACGGGCCAAAGTGTTAACACGGCGGTGCGGAGAGCGGCGTGCTGCAGGAAGTCGAGCCGGCTCGTCTACCCTCGCAGACGGACAGGTTGATCACAAGAGAGGACGCGACGTGGCCTTCAAGGATCGGCTTCCAGCAGACGGCGCCATACTCGCACCACACCTCAAGCCGCGCCACTGCATGTCCCGACGAGGCGGCGCGGGAATTCAAGTCGCCGCAAACTCTTGACGACTTGATATCCGCACAAAAACGCAGAGAAAAAAACTGAACTGGACGGGAACGGCGACCCCACTGATCAAGGCTTGTCGCGTGCACACCACTCTCGCAGCTCACAGCGCATCCTTTTGATGTAGCGACAACAGGCGGAGCCAGACAAGCCTTAGGCTCACGTGGCTCGTGAGCCCACCTCGCAGAGAGCCCTTCGAGCCTACTGCCGTCTGTAGCCCCTCCTTTTCATTTCTCCCAGTAATTCACCGAAAAATCTTGACACAAGCTTTAATAAAAAAAGAAATTTAATTCTAGCATTACTGAAGATGAGGAACCGGGGAATATGAATCATCCACAAGCTTCACTTTAAGTTCGCACATATTGGAACACAACCAGTTAAAACACAAACAATTATGTGTTGCAATTGATTAGGTAGGTCACAGCTATACTGACAACAGATTAAGGATTGCAGATTTAGAAATTTTAAATTCAACGAAAATTAGGAAATAAACAGTTAAACTGGAGAACAATTTGGTTCAGATTTGACTGTTATACATTATAGCACTGAAACACTTTTCCATGAGATAAATCGTAGAACACGGAGATCTAAGCAAATTCATGCGTTACAGGAAACCAAATCAGTTAGTGTAATTTGAGAGTGATATTTCAGTGGGCTTACTTAAACACTAAATAAGACAGGGTAAATCTACCTCCCATTTAAACGGACATATACATTAAATCATGGAAATAGCACAATGAATTTAAAGATATCATAAATATATATGAAACAGGCTTCTAACACAATACTGTTCCACCCTGAACAATTCAGTATATAAAAGGGGTTACAATTTTTTTTTAAACCGTCACTTTGGGATCACATTGGCTGTGTAAAATTAGCTTAATAAAGTCAACCACAATAAGTTACTCTCTAGAGCTATATAAAACTATCATAAGATCAAAGGAGTCCAATGGACCAGCGTTGGCCTAAAGAAAGCTTGAGGAATTAACCCCTCCCTAAGACTGAGGCAGGTAAAGAAAGGGTAAGATTGACCCCCAATTAGGTTCCTTTCGGAGTGTGCTGATGCATTAGGTCCATATTTAACAAAGTACCCAAAGACTGGGAAGTTGCTTAGGTCACACCATTATTCAAGAAAGGTACTGGAATAATCCACTAAATTACAGGCCCATATCGTTAACGTCGATATGCAGCAGGATTTTGGAACATATATTGTGTTCGAACATTATCAATTACCTCGAAGAAAACGGTCTATTGACACACAGTCAACATGGGTTTAGAAAACATCGTTCCTGTGAAACACAACTAGCTCTTTATTTACATGAAGTGTTGAATGCTATTGACAAGCGACTTCAGATCGATTCCGCATTTCTGGATTTCCGGAAGGATTTTGACACTGTACCACACAAGCTTATCGAATATCGTCTCTTTGTATTATAGCAAAATATGGGAGAGAGTGTCACAGAAATGATACAGGATTTGGGCTGGACATCATTAAAAGAAAGGCGTTTTTCGTTGCGACGGAATCTTCTCACGAAATTCCAATCACCAACTTTCTCCTCCGAATGCGAAAATATTTTGTTGACACCGACCTACATAGGGAGGAACGATCACCACGATAAAATAAGGGAAATCAGAGCTCGTACGGAAGGATGTAGGTGTTCATTCTTTTCGCGCGCTATACGAAATGGCTCTGAGCACTATGGGACTCAACTGCTGAGGTCATAAGTCCCCTAGAACTGAAAACTACTTAAGCTTAACTAACCTAAGGACATCACGCACATCCATGCCCGAGGCAGGATTCGAACCTGTGACCGTAGCGGTCGCGCGATTCCAGACTGTAGCGCCTAGAGCCGCTCGGCCACTCTGGCCGGCGCGCTATACAAAATTGGAATAATAGAAAATGTGAAGGTGGTTCGATGAACCCTCTGCCAGGCACTTAAATGTGATTCTCAGAGTATCCATGTGGATGTAGAAGGTGCTAAACTCATTAATTGAAGCGATTGGCTGAAGAACAAACAAGTTACGATAGAAATCGTAACGGCCAGCAGGAGCCGGGCAAATGTAATGGCATGTCAGAAGAGTCCGGGAATTCACACTTCCAGAATAAGGGTAGAAAATAGAAGACCGTGTAGTCACTCAAGAAATGAGAGGACTGGAATGAACCAAATAAAAAAATGTTCAAATGGCTCTGAGCACTATGGGACTTAACATGTAAGGTCATCAGTTCCCTAGAACTTAGAACTACTTATACCTAACTAACAAAAGGACATCCATGACCGAGGTAGGATTCGAACCTGCGACCGCAGCGGTCGCGCGGTTCCGGACTGTAGCGCCTAGAACCAAATAAAATTATTATTAATTAACCTAAGGAGAAACGTCTTGAATCAGACACCACTATTACGTCCTGACGCTAGTAACCTTATCGAGGCCACGTCCACACTCGGCATAGAGCGTCGACAACTCCCCACTGCCCGTCTTCCCGTCACCCCCCGCTGCACGTGCAACGAGGTACCGCTCTACACAGAGAGCACAGCGCCCCCTTGGAATCGCTAGTAAACAAAAGATGGCGCGTGGCTGGAATTGAAATTAACGCTGCAAGCGACATTAACAGGGAGAGGAATCGAACTGTGAGGAACACACAGTTCACTGTTGACGTTGCTCGTAAGGCTCGCGAGTTAAACACACGAGTAGTGTGGCCGCATCTTCTCGTCCCTTCTGAGTGTCCAGCACCCACGTCATTGCGTTGCACGTTGACGTCTGGGTCCCGTGTGAAGAGCGCTTTAGCACAGTACCTAGACAGCGGCCCGCGCAGCCCGAGACGAGCGCCGGCGGCAGTGGATGCCGGGACTTTGGCGGTCAGACCCCCCACCCCTCCACGGAACCACACAGCCTCTGCCGCTGGCGCTCCGGAGGCCGGAGGCGTAATTTCCGACCGGCGATAGCGCGTCCAAAGAAATGCCACTCCAGGTAAGGAAATGAGCGTTACAGTTTTTACTCGCACAATGACGGCCAGACGCGAGGGGAAAACATGGGGGCGAATTAACTGCGAGCGGACCGCGCCGTGGAAAATGAATAACAGCGGAACAAAGCATCCGAGTGAGAGGGCGGCGACGGCGGACAAAAGGAGCTGTATGTAGGCCGGCCTTAGAAACAGAAACACTGATAAAAGAAGCGGCGCAAAGGACTCAAAAGTTCTTTGTCTTGCGGATGTCGGAAAGCTGTTATTAAAAGCTGTATCCACAGCCGGCGCTTTGAATCTCCGCCATCTTCTGCGGGCCACGTGCTGCCGAGAGTTTCTGCTGTGAAGAGCGCTGGGAGGACGGGACAGGTGCGAGGACATATTGAGCGGCGCGCAGCGACGGATGGATGGTGACGTCGATTACAGCCACTCAATAGCGTTAAGGAGTACACCAGGATAGAAATTTTTTGAGCCTCTTTTTTTGTTGGCCAGTATACGAGGATCACTCCAAAAGAAATGCACACTATTCTTGTAAAAATACAGTTTTCATTCTGCATGTGTGAAAGTTTTACAGTATGTAGATACATCCTTCCCGCTTGTTTTCAAACTTAGTTCAATCTGTTCCCGTGAGTCGCGCTGCCACAGCATGTCTTCAAGATGGCTGCTACACTTGACGTTGGTCAGAAGCAACGTGTCGTCTTAGAATTCCTGTGCTGTGAAAACGATACAGTGGGATACATCCACAAGAGGTTGAAAAAGGTGTATGGAGATGGTGCTGTCGATCACAGTACAGTTAGTCGGTGGACAAGCAGGTTAAGTGATGAAAGCGAGCACGGCAATATTGTGGGTTGTCCTCGCAGGGGCAGGCCTCGTACTGCACACACTCCATACAATGTGCAGAGAGTTAACGAATTGGTGGCTGCTGACAGACGCATCACAGTGAACGAATTGTCACGCTACGTTGGGATAGGGGAAGGAAGTGTTTGAAGAAAATGACAATGCGCGGCCACATGTCAGTCAAAAAACCATGGATGCGATCACAGAACTGGGATAGACTACACTGAAACACCCGCCTTACTGTCATGACCTGGCTCCATGTGACTATCATCACTATGGGAAACTGAAAGACTCTCTTCGTGGAACAAGGTTTGAAGATGATGACTCCCATGTGCACACTGCCAAACAGTGGGTCCAACAGGTTGGTCCACCGAGCGAGATGGCGCAGTGGTTAGCACACTGGACTCGCATTCGGGAGGACGACGGTTCAATCCCGTCTCCGGCCATCCTGATTTAGGTTTTCCGTGATTTCCCTAAATCGTTTCAGGCGAATGCCGAGATGGTTCCTTTGAAAGGGCACGGCCGATTTCCTTCCCAATCCTTCCTTAAACCGAGCTTGCGCTCCGTCTCTAATGACCTCGTTGTCGACGGGACGTTAAACACTAACCACCACCACCACAGGTTGGTCCAGAATTTTACCGTGCGGGTATACAGGCGCTGGTTCCAAGATGGCGTAAGGCAGTTGAGAGGGATGGAAGTTATGTGGATAAATGAAAATATTGTTCGTAAAGGATGTATCTGCACACTGTAAAACTTTCAAAAATTTACAATAAAATATGGATTTAAAAAAATAGTATGCATTTCTTTTGGAGTGACTCTCGTTTCCTTAGAGGGTCTATTTGTAAGATTCATTCATAAAAATGTGCTATAAATGTTAAAATATGGTAGCGATTTACTGCATGGGCATCCGTCACACCCGAGCGCTCGAGTTCAACCGATGTAATGCTACAGCAGTTACCGACGGAATGGGAGTCGTGTTAGTTTCGGATGGAGGACACTAGTATCAGCTAAAATACTATTGTCAAAAAGACTTCCCTTCGAAAAATAATTCGTTTACGGTTATCAGTCTGGGACCACGTTCTTGTCTCGCGTCTGCTTACCATCTCGTTTCGCTTGTTTCTTTTTTCTTTTTTCCTTCTTTTTTTTTCACACGAATTAAAACGTAATGCCTGAAGACGATAAAAAAACGTATTTATAAGGATGGAAAAGTTTACGAAAGGAATCCATATCGTGCAAAAGAAAAAAAACTTTCACTGGGAAGAGGAAGCCACCTTATCGATATAATTTGGTTCGAATAGGGAGTCTATCGACGTCGACAGAAAGAAGGACCAATTGTACGGTGCTGGAATGGCCGAGTAAAGTTTTGTTAAGTTTCAACGTTAATAAACACAGGTTGAAAGTTTAATCGCCTGTTTTTTTTTCTAAACAACATTTGTCATGTTCGCGGTAGCTGTAACTCTAGAAATAGACAAGCAAATTACGTTACACTTTTTTGTAACTACTGCAGTACGTAAGACTTTTGCTATATATTTTAATTTCCATTCTTTGGTGAACGAAATTATAACGAGTTCTTTGTCAAAAACATAAGCTATTATTTCAAAGTGCCTACTTTACTACGTTAGAAAATATCATCAGTATCAAAACTTTCTTGGAAATTTTGTTCTAGGATGAAACTTGTGGTGTTTAGAGCTCCCATCAACCGCTCTCACACTTCGCAGAAGCCTTTCGTCGATGTTGTGAAGTGTCATTGGTTAGAAGCTCTTTACTTAAAAAATACGTAATACAGTCCTAAAGGTGTACAATATAGGTCTAAAGCTGTTGTTTGTTATTTTATTAATGAAATAAAATCATGAATATCAGCTCCAAAATCTACCGGCACCTGGTCTGCTTCCTTAACATAGTTTCCCCATTTCTTACTTTTTTCACATGGGTATTCAAGTACTGCTACAGCTCAGTCGAGTCTTGTTGGATGAGAAGTTAGCGTGTTACCTCCACACTAGGAAGTTTAAAAGTGTAAACATGCCTTCGTAATCTTTAACTTTCTTGATAAATTAAACGTCACTTGCCCATATGCGGAGTAAATCTCCGCGAGGTGGCGGGGGAATGCGGAGGGTGTCGTAACGCTGATGGACCATAGGCAGCGGCTTTCTGCTGACAGAAGCTAACCTCCGTAGCACGATACATCCGTGACACGCGTGACGTCACACATTTTGTTTCTAATTAGAACCGTAATCGCACGCTACCGTTACTGACACGCAGTGGCAGTCTGGTGAACCTCTTCTACGCCACCTGATGTCTAATGCCACTGACATAATTGTTTCCTCTTTCTGACTGAAATTATGTCGTGTTTCGGGATTTCTGTTTCTTCTCTAGAGAGCTTATCATAATACCCGCTCGTAGCTCCTAGGACCTTGAACTGTGATATGACTGCAAGGCGCGTTCTTCCTCTGCGATATTCGCCTACGTGCTCCCATATTCGATTTTGCATCGTTATATTTTTGTTGTTTTCTTTCAATTGTCCACAACTGTGCGTTATTACGTACACTCGCTCTTTTGTAATAGTTGGTGGGAGACCTTCGCGGACCATGAAAATCGTCTGTCTTGCTCGTCAGTTGCTATGCCGGATCTCCAAGATCTCTCCTATACAGCCAATAACCTGCTTCAAAGAAACAAAAATTGAAAAAAACTTTGAATTCAGCAGACAGCTGTACGCTACTGCGACTTTTCCGTAACAGTCGTAAATTTCTTCAATCTGTCTCTCCTCGAAGCACTTTCGTTCTTCGATTTTTCTCTCTCTCCTCAAAGTTCTTATAGCCCCACGCTTCTGCCGTGTATGAACATTTTAAACTAGAAGTACTCCGTATTATGAAATTTTGTTCTATCTGGAAGATCAGTACGACCACGGCATTAGTGGCTCGGAAAATTTTAGTAACTGTAACATATCCGGCTGTGGAAGCTCTTATTTTATAAACATACCCTGGCCTAGGCTTTTGCTTCCAGATACAGATTTCTCTATAGTAAACTACATCGCATTAAAACAGTGCCATGGACGCATGAAATTTCTGACTCTGACACACACACACACACACACACTTACACACATATAGATATAGCATGATTCTACCACATTTTTCCCTATCAATTGTCATCGATACCTTCAGGAGTGTATGCATTCATTGGAAATTGTTCAGCGATTTCATTTGATATCGGCTCCACGTTAACTTCTATCTGTCAGTCATTTTCCAGCCGTACGGTGTCTTGGATATTAGCGTGCCGTTAGTTTAGATGTCTAAGATCTCACTGAGCTTGTCTACCTTGCAGAACCACGCAGCAATCGGCAAACTACGTCGTCACACGCTAGCTACATGATGTATAGAATGAGCATTCAGATGCGCTGAACAGGTATTTTAGCGTCTCCCAGGTCACCTGAGTTCGCTACCTGTAAGGTTTGCACGTAAGCGTGCTGCAGACTCAATGCCAGTAGGTTCCTAGCGCAAACAGATCCCGTTCAAAAATGCCGTTGATTTTGTACATAAGTTTCCTTAACATCTTATCATTCCGAAATCAGAAACTTTGAAGAAGGGAAAACCGAGGGCATTTCGCCCCCTTACAATTGTCAAATCTCAAATGTTACAAAATAATTATTACAGCAACAAAAGGGATAGCCACAGCTATTTTTTAGGTTTTGTGCTGCATTTGCTCGTTTTGCCTAGCGTCCGTTGTAATAAATCATGCTGCGGCGACATTATGAAAAGACTTCCTAGTAATGCCAAATGAAAGATGACCTGAAGAACATCGGGTTTGGAACTTTGAGATGCAGAAAATTATCCAGCCATGCTTGTCCATTATTTTTTATCAATATTCCTTTATTCACTTTTTATTTATAATAGCAGGCCCACCATAACATCGTACTTATTTGGTGTATTTTACACACAAGGGTCCACTACATAACGCAATAAAATATCACAAAAATTAATATTTCTAAGGTACAAAAAAGGACTGTCGAAACTTTTTTGTAAAGTATTTCGTGCTCACTCTGAAGTGTTTTTAGAGATTAAATTCGTCCCGCCTTACTTTCTGGTACCATTTTTTATGTTTCTTCCTTCTTAAGGAAACAAAATACTAATCGCAAATAATCATTCTCCCTATGAAAGATGCCAGTAGTCTAGCCTCCACTGTGACTATTCCACAATAGGTACAATGATTTGGAAATCTTAATAGTTTGGAGATAATGAATCAGACTTGCATATATGCACTGTTGGCCACTACAATTGCTAATCTAGAAAATTTTATTTATTGTTCGTTTATAATAAGGTATAAATAAGGCGTGATTAAATTTGTGGTTGCTTTAAGGGTACATACATGGGGCGTTCGATAAGCACTGTAAAACATTTTTCTCTCGGCCAATTTCGGTTAAAAAAAAGGCTGAATTTGTAGTGGAACATCATTGATTATTCCCTCGTCAATGCCTATAGTCTCATGAAATTCCGATGGGTGATGGTGCTATACGCAACCTTCGAAATCTCGTCTGTAGCGGAGGGACATTCCAAGCAGAGACCTGACACTGAGTTTCTTTTGGTGAAGAACCAGAGCAACGCAGATATTCATCACTACTTACAGAATGTCTATGGAGGCCTGGCAGTGAACAGAAGCACTACGCGTCGTTGGGTGAGACGTCTGTCATCATCGCAAGAAGATAGCGCAAACCTGTCCGATCTCCACCCTACATCCCGGATTTCACACCTTCCGACTTCCGTCTGTTTGACTCAATGAAGGATGCATTCAGCGGAAGGCAGTAAGTGCATGAAGGGAAGATATTGATGCAGCAAGACGTCGATTCCAACGTCGACCAGTACAGTGAAACTATGCTGGCATACAGGCCTTCCCATTAATGTGGCGTTAGGCCGTCACATTGAATGGAGATTACGTTGAAAAATAGAATTTTATAGCCACAAAGGTGAGGAATAATATGGTGTATTTGAATCCTAAATAAAACCAGGATGAAGAATCGGACTTGTGCAGGAAAGTCCAAACAAGTGAAAAAGGCATAATGTTGATTTTATTATTAACCGCCACTTATACACTTTGCTCAGTCTGATTAAAAATACGCTGCATTGTGTTTCCTTATATGCAGAAAGTACACTGATTTGCAAAACCTAGAGAAGAATGTAACTTCTGCATTGTGTGTCTCTGCCAAGTAACATGGCACGATAAAATTTGGATCATACACACATCATAAAAAGCTTAGCATAACCCAGTTCCCAGAACTCCTGAAGATAGACGTTGACTGTGGATGTTGTATCACAGACATAGTCCCTTTGACTGTTCAGAGATGTCACTAAACCGGCCCAAAGATGTAAACAACCAGGCATGAGCAGCGCCTATTAGACAGAGAGGGTCCGACAACCTTTCAGTTCCAGTCATTCCACCAGGAGGAGATACACGGCTCGAGTTGTCTATAGTTCAAGCACGCCTAGACGGTCAATACTAAGGGTCGATCTCGTCCGCATTGTTACTTTGTGTCAGGAAGGGCTCTCAACAAGGGAAGTGTCCATGCGTCTCGGAGTGAATCAAAGCGATGTTTTGCCGGCATGGAGGAGATAGAGAGAGACAGGAACTATCTCGCTCAGGCCGCACAAGGGCTGTTACTGTAGTGGACGACCGCTACCTACGGATTATGGCTCGGAGGAACCTTGACAGCAACACCACCATGTTGAGTAATGCTTTTTGTGAAGCCACAGGACATCGTGTAACGACTCAAACTGTGCGCAATAGGCTGCATGATGCGCAACTTCACACACGACGTTCATGGCGAGGTCCATCTTTGGAGCCACGACACCATGCAGCGCGGTACAGATAGGTCCAACAATATGGCGAATGGTCCGTTCAGGATTGGCATCACGTTCTCTTCACCGATGACTGTCGCATATGCCTTCAACCAGACAATCGGTGGAATCCTGTTTGGAGGCAACCCGGTTAGGCTGAATGCCTTAGAGACGCTGGCCAGCGGTTGCACCAAGGTGGAGGTTTCCTGCCGTCTTGGGGTGGCGTTATGTGGGGCCGATGTACGGCGCTGATGATCATGGAAGGCGCCGTAACGGCTGTACGGTACGTGAATACCATCCTCCGACCGATAGTGCAACGATTTCGGCAACATGTTGGCGAGGCATTCGTCTTAATGGGCGACAATTCGCACGCCCATCGTGCACATCTTGTGAATGGCTTCCTTCAGGGTAACGACATCGCTCGACTAGAGTGGCCAGCATGTTCTCCAGACGTGAACCCTATCGAACATGCCTGGGATGGATTGAAAAGGGCTGTTTATGGATGACGTGACCCAGAAACCACTCTGAGGAATCTACGCTGTATCACTGTTGAGGAGTGGGACAATCTGAATCAACAGTGCCTTGATGATCTTGTGGATGGTATGCTACGACGAACATGGGCATGCATCAACGCAAGATGACGGCCTACTGGTTATTAGAGATACCTGTGTGTACAGCAATCTGGACCACCACCGCTGAAGGTCTCGCTGTATGGTGGTACAACAAGCAATGTGTGGTTTTCATGAGCAATAAAAAGGGCGGAAATGATATTGATGTTGATCTCTATTCCAATTTTCTGTACAGGTTCCGGAACTCTCGGAACGGAGGTGATGCAAAAACTTTTTGGATGTTTGTACATACAAACAGATGCTACACTATAATACAAAAAGTAACTTAAAGAAATACGCAATGAGATGATTCATGATGGTCCCCTGGACATTACAATAGACGGTACATGGTTTTTAAAAGCGTGTGGCAGCACCAGAAAGGCAGTTCATGCTCTGCACCATACTTCGTCACAAGGTTGTTAATTTCCCTTGGTGGGGCGTTCAACTGCTCCACTACCGCGGATGACAACTGCTGGATCGTCGTTGGTATATGTGGATGTGCTGCAATACGTCTCTCGAACGCACCCCACAGGTGCTAAATGAGATGTAAGTCGAGGGAATGCGAAGGCAGTCCTTATACCGAATATCATTTCTTTCCATGAGTCCTTCACATGTGTCCGCAGCTCGTGGTCGTGCGATAGCGTTCTCGCTTCCCACGCCCGAGTTCCCGGGTTCGATTCCCGGCGGGGTCAGGGATTTTCTCTGCCTCGTGATGACTGGGTGTTGTGTGATGTCCTTAGGTTAGTTAGGTTTAAGTAGTTCTAAGTTCTAGGGGACTGATGACCATAGCTGTTAAGTCCCATAGTGCTCAGAGCCATTTGAACCATTTGAATTTGAACCTTCACATGTGCTGTTCGATGCAGTCGCCCATCGTCGCCCATTAAAATTAAATCAGGGCCAAAATCGACCCTGAAACACATATGGGAAGGCAAGACAGAGTCACAATAACGATGACTGGTGCTTATACCGTGTTCAAAGGTTTAGAGGTCTGTACACTCAAGAAACTTTTTGACTCCCCTCACCACAACATTTGAACAAAACAATCATTTTGGTAATACTTGACATACCCCTATATAGCGAGAGATGGGAACAGGTAATGTAGCGAAGAACATTGTCGAATATAATCGTCTCGTTGGCCTACGTATTATGGTAGGGGGAGGCGTAATGTTGCATGGGCTTACTGACATCCAAATCTTTTAACACGGTACAGTCACCAATCAACGTTATTGTGCCACTCTATTCCTTCCCCACGCGTATCTTTACAGGGGTCCGTTTGGCCCTGACTTCATTTTTGTGCATGACAATGCGCGACACCATCGAACAGTGTAGATAAAGAAATTTTTCGAAAGAGAGGATATTGGGAGAATGGACTTATCTGTCCAGTCCCTCGACTTAAATCGAATCGCGAAACATATAGGATACAGTGAGGAGACCCGTTACCAAGGCCCATGCAAAATTTGTCAAACGCCCTGGTCGACAAGTGGAACACCCTACTACAAGGAGTTCTTACCAACCTTGGGGCCAGCACGGGACCACGTTGCAAAGCATGTACTGCCGTTCGTGGTGATCACACATCCTATGAAGAACCGTGTTCCACCTTTAATAATGTCTAGGGGACCATCATAAATCGCGGTGACATCAGTATAATCATTGCCTTTGAATAAAACCGTCACTTCTGTTCGCCTAAATGGGTATTTCTTTCAGTTACCTTCCGTAACTTTGGAAAAAAGAGATCCACTTGCATGAATATCAAGAGCTCAGATGGAAACCCAATTCGAAGCAAACAAGGGAAAGCAGAAAGGTGGAAGGAGTATATAGAGGGGTCTATACAAGGGCGATGTACTTGAGGACAATATTATGGAAATTGAAGAGGATGTACATGAAGATGAATTGGGAGATACGATACTGCGTGATGAGTTTGACAGAGCACTGAAAGACCTAAGTCAAAACAGGGCCCCGGGAGTAGACAATATTCCATTAGAACTACTGACAGCCTTGGGAGAGCCAGGCCTAACAAAACTCTACCATCTGGTGAGCAAGATGTATGAGACAGACGAAATACCCTCAGACTTCAAGATGAATACAATAATTCCAATCCCAAAGAAAGCAGTAGTTGACAGATGTGAAAATTACCGCACTATCAGTTTAATAAGCCACGGCTGCAAAATACTATCGCGAAATTTTTACAGACGAATGGAAAAACTGGTAGAAGCCGACCTCGGGGAAGATCAGTTTGGATCCCGTAGAAATGTTGGAACACGTGAGGCAATACTGACCCTACGACTTATCTTAGAGAATAGATTAAGGAAAGGCAAACCTACGTTTCGAGCATTTGTAGACTTAGAGAAAGCTTTTGACAATGTTGACTGGAATACTCTCTTTCAAATTCTGAAGATGGAAGGGGTAAAATACAGGGAGCGAAAGGCTATTTACAATTTGTACAGAAACCAGATGGCAGTTATAAGAGTCGAGGGGCATGAAAGGGAAGCAGTGGTTGGGAACAGAGTGACACAGGGATGTAGCCTATCCCCGATATTATTCAATCTGTATATATAGCAAGCAGTAAAGGAAACAAAAGAACGGAATTGGAATTAAAATCCATGGAGAAGAAATAAAAACTTTGAGGTTCGCCGATGACATTGTAATTCTGTCAGAGACAGCAAAGGACCTGGAAGAGCAGCTGAATTGAATGGACAGTGCCTTGAAAGGAGGATGTAAGATGAACATCAACAAAAGCAAAACGAGGATAATGGAATGTAGTCGAATTAAATCGGGTGATGCTGCGGGAATTAGATTAGGAAATGAGACGCTTAAAGTAGTAAATGAGTTTTGCTATTTGGGGACAAAATAACTGATGATGGTCGAAGTAGAGAGGACATAAAATGTAGACTGGCAGTGGCAAGGAAAGCGTTTCTGAAGAAGAGAAATTTGTTAGCATCGAGTATAGATTTCAGTGTCAGGAAGTCGTTTCTGAAAGTATTTGTATAGAAGTGAAACAAGGACGATAAATCGTTTGGACAAGAAGAGAATAGAAGCTTTCGAAATGTGGCGCTACAGAAAAATGCTGAAGATTAGATGGGCAGATCGCATAACTAATGAGGATGTATTAAATAGAATTGGGGAGAAGAGAAATTTGTGGCACAACTTTCGTAAAACATATTCTGAGGCATCAAGGAATCACCAATTTAGTGTTGGAGGGCAGCGTGGAGGGTAAAAATCGTAGAGGGAGACCAAGAGATGAATACACTAAACAGATTCAAAAGGATGTAGGTTGCAGTAGGTACTGGGATATGAAGAACCTTGCACAGGATAGAGTAGCATGGAGACCTGCATCAAACCAGTGTCTCGACGGAAGGCCACAACAACAACAAGCTTCCGTGCTACACTACAGCAGATTTTTATGTATCATCAAGCAAAGTTATTTGGCAGTGACAGATTAAGCGAAAATTACTTCCGTCTTTAAGGTTTGCACACCAGTGGAGTTGGTCTTACTCCTACTTGACTTTTGCTGTTTCGAACCTGCGACCGTAGCGGTCGCACGGTTCCGGACTGAAGCTCCAAGAATCGCTCGGCCAAAGTGGCCGGCTCATTGTTATACCCACCAGTTAAATCTCGTAATGCTTAAAGCTGTTCCGATTAGTAAAACTGTGCGAATAGTTTTCACTGAAGTTCAGAAGTTTTGCAGGTCCCTTTCAGCAATTCCGCAAAGAATAGTAACTCTCGACGAAATTGTACGAAAACGGCTGGCAAGTTCAGTGTCTACTCGTGGGGAGGTCCCGGCGGAGGTTCGAGTCCTCCCTTGGGCATGGGTGTGTGTCTGTTGGTCCTTAGGATAATTTAGGTTAAGTAGTGTGTCAGCTTATGGACTGATGGCCTTAGCAGTTAAGTCCCTTAAGACTGAACATACTCGTGGAGATTTCCAGCCAAGTAGTGTCAATACAGCTTTAAAATACAGGAAAGATATTGTCAAGTGCGTGATTAATATGGTCAATGTCTAATGAAGATACCATACTACAAGGGTTTATTTCCTGAATCCCTTTTTCTATATAAAATTATGATCCATGTGTATATTTTGTATACATACGTGCAAAAAAGGATGTGATTCAATTTAGACACAAAATCAGCTGACAGCTTTACTGGAATAAATTACGAAAGCTACGATAGGTACAATTAGAACTTCAGCAGATTTGCATGTGCACCGAAAAGAAGGAAAGTTGAAGATGGGGGAGTGGTATTAAATCTATCGTTTGAGGCAAAAGAAATACATATTGTTATTATGTTATGACGAGAAAAAAGATTGAAGTTCGCTGGACACCTAGTACAAGTCTATGTATGTATGTATGTGTGTGTGTGTGTGTGTGTGTGTTTGTGTGTGTGTGTGTGTATGTGTGTGTGTGTAACTTTTAACTTAGTGGATCACATAAATGATAATAATCTTTGAGATACATTGAACGAATCTTGAAATCGAGAATTAGTATAATCCCTACCTCAGAAGCTGAGCCTTGTTTTCATGAACGAAAAGCGTCTAAACCTTCTTAAGGAATAGTATAGACTGAGAAACACCATTGGCACCTGCAATACTCGCTATTGAACCAGACGTCGTCTTAGGTATTCCTGACCTCAATCAACGAGCGACTGAAAAATTTGCACATATAAAGGAACGAAAAGTGGAATTCCTGTACAAATAATCACCACCACATCAAACGGCAGAGATATTATCGAATGGTGTTAACATCGGCCCTCAAAAAAAAATGTTCAAATGTATGTGAAATCTTACGGGACTTAATTGCTAAGGTCATCAGTCCCTAAGCTTACACACTACTGAACCTAAATTATTCTAAGGACGGACGGCCGGAGTGGCCGAGGGGTTCTAGGCGCTACAGTCTGGAACCGCGCGACCGTTACGGTCGCAGGTTCGAAACCTGCCTCGGGCAAGGATGTGTGTGATGTCCTTAGGTTAATTAGGTTTAAGTTCTAGGGGACTGATGACCTCAGCAGTTAAGTCCCATAGTGCTCAGAGCCATTTGAACCATTCTAAGGACAAACACACACACCCATGCCCGAAGGAGGACCCGAACCTCCGCCGGGACCAGCCGCACTCGGCCCTCCTGAGAAAAGTTATTAAGGCAGGCTTACTACTTTTTGTGTACATGCAGTTACAATTCATCTTAATTTCTTTTATTCTGCAAAATAATATTTTATTCTATGTACAGTCGTGGACAAAACGAGCGAGACCCCTCGCCTTTTCGTTATGCTGATCCGCACAGCTTTAAAGTCTGCTACACAGCATAACAGGCAAGGCGACGAAGTGATACCAATATACCATGCACAGGCGTGAAATTGACAAACTATCCGAACAATGTCAGACTGTTTTCAATCATGTGTAAGGCTATATTAACGCTGATTAGTGTGTTAACACGTAAATATAAGATATAAATGAAAGAAGAAACGCTGATTAGTATGACCTGTACTAATAAAAATGAATTTCAGCTTATCGAGATAACACAGCTGTTCTAGTAAGACGAAGTACCCCAGATCGTTACGAATTAGCAAAATATTTTGAGCACTCGGCCGCGAAACGGTTTGTGTCAACTTTCGGACCAGTCATAGTGGATTACCGTTGCTGACCTGCCATGAAAGTGTGGAAATGTAGCAATGTGTGAAGATTCATAACGAAATTCAGTTAAAAATCATTCAGTGCCACACGTAAGTCAATTCAATTATTGACAGAAGCGGAAAAAGGAAGGCAGTAACAAGTATGAAATTCTACAAGAGTTTCATATTAACATCCACAGGGCGCCACTACAGAATAAATGTAGCAATAAAACGTATTGGGGGCGCGAGAATATCCTAAAATTGCTTTACTGATAGTCTATCTGCCTCCATCGAGATTAGAACCTAAAACAGATCAGACCTCCCTTGCAGTAGCAAACACCTTACACTGCGCTAGCAGACAACCGGGGCAAACAGCCATCTGTTATTACCTCAGACATAAATAAGCCGGCAATTTCGCAATTAAAATGGCAAAATTATCAGCAGTTTCTGTTGCATAGAGCTTTCTGGACATGAATTGTCTACCTTTATGTCACCTCTTATGTGAGAATCATTAGGGATGTTTATCGAAATAACAAAATACTGCCGGCCGAAGTGGCCGTGCGGTTAAAGGCGCTGCAGTCTGGAACCGCAAGACCGCTACGGTCGCAGGTTCGAATCCTGCCTCGGGCATGGATGTTTGTGATGTCCTTAGGTTAGTTAGGTTTAACTAGTTCTAAGTTCTAGGGGGCTAATGACCTCAGCAGTTGAGTCCCATAGTGCTCAGAGCCATTTGAACAAAATACTGTTATTAGCGAGTAGCGGCAACGGGTTCTATACAACGCTGGTGACTACTTTGAAGGACAGTAACAGGTGCAAACATGGAACTCTTTTGTATCGGTTGTGAACAAATAGTTGCCACTATTTAAGTTCCAACCCTCGTATAGTCTTACATATGATTGAAAACAATCTGACAAAGTTTGGATAGTTCGTCAATTTCAAGCCTGTGCACAGTATGTTGGTAGCACTTCGTCGCCTTGCCTGTAGCAGACTTTAAGCTGTGCAGATCAGCATAACGAAAAGGCGAGGGGTCTCGCTCGTTTTGTCAACGACTGTACATCTGTTAATGTTATTACGATTAGATGCTGCAATGACATGAGTGAGTGATCTGTTTATCACAAAAGCAGGAGCGGTGCGCTGAATTTCTCTTGTTCGTTGTTTTCTTGGTGAACCAAGTGCACCACCATCTTCCTTCGTCACGAGCTCTCCCTGCTTCACGGTGTTGCAATTTTAATGGCCAGCGGGGTAAATCTACAGACGGCTACTCTGCGAGTACTGGTAGTAGGTTTATTGGGTACATGGGCGTGGATCAACCAGTAGGTAGCACTTGGTGAGGCTGGAGATGTCGTGAGGGAAGCGGCTGCTGCTTGGGCGGGGGCGGGACGAGCGATGGGCGGCACCGGTCGTCCTCTGGCGTCCCTCCCGTACCGCCACGAGATCCCCCCGCCATCGATCTGGCGGTCGCTGCCCACCAGACACCCAATTCCGATTCCACTCTGGATGCGTCCCCACCTGAAGCCTCAGAATCTCCAGTCGCCCCGGCTCTCGTGGCTGCCGTGTGAGTGTCGTTACCTCAGAGACTGTGGCGGCGCGCTAACAACGCATCGGCGAGAGACACCTCCTCTGCATGCGTTTGTGCTGGCGCAGCTTACGTTGCCTTGTAGTAATGTTGACAGCTGTCAAAATAACACAGTGCAGTGCAGTTCTCTTAGGTTGTCCGCAGATGATGCTGTAGTTTACCGTCTAGTAAGGTCATCCGAAGACCAGTATCAGTTGCAAAGCGATTTAGGAAAGATTGCTGTATGGTGTGTCAGGTGACAGTTTACGCTAAATAACGAAAAGTGTGAGGTGATCCACATGAGTTCCAAAAGAAATCCGTTGGAATTCGGTTACTCGATAAATAGTACAATTCTCAAGGCTGTCAATTCAACCAAGTACCTGGATGTTAAAATTACGAACAACTTCAGTTGGAAAGACCACATAGATAATATTGTGAGGAAGGCGACTCAAAGGTTGCGCTTCATTGGCAGGACACTTACAAGATGCAACAAGTGCACTAAAGAGACAGCTTACACTATACTCGTTCGTCCTCTGTTAGAATATTGCTGCGCGGTGTGGGATCCTTACCAGGTGGGATTGACGGAGGACATCGAAAGGGTGCAAAAAAGGGCAGCTCGTTTTGTATTATCACGTAATAGGGGAGAGAATGTGGCAGATATACGCGAGTTGGGATGGAAGTCATTAAAGCAAAGACGTTTTTCGTCGCGGCGAGATCTATTTACGAAATTTCAGTCACCAACTTTCTCTTCCGAATGCGAAAATATTTTGTTGAGCCCAACCTACATAGGTAGGAATGATCATCAAAAAAAAAAAGACAAATCAGAGCTCGAACAGAAAGGTTTAGGTGTTCGTTTTTCCCGCGCGCTGTTTGGGAGTGGAATGGTAGAGAGAGATAGTATGATTGTGATTCGATGAACCCTCTGCCAAGCACTTAAATGTGAATTGCAGAGTAATCATGTAGATGTAGATGTAGATGTAGATGCATTAGAAATGCTCAGTCGCTACTTGATGTACGGATTTTTCTTCCGTTACTTGTGAAGATGGACAACAAAAATACGGCAAGGGAAAGGAAATGTAGTCGAATTAAATCACGGGCCGCTGCGAAAATTAGACTAGGAAATGAGACACTAAGAGCATTCGGTGAGTTTTACTGTCTTGCAGCTAAACGACTGATGATGCCGGAATATGCAAAATGCAGACTGGCAATAGCAAGAAAAGCATTTCAGAACAAGAGATATTTCTTGACATGTATATAAATAAAATTCAACTGCCAGTATGTGAAACATAGCTCGACCGATTTTGCTGATTTCTTTTTTTTTCAGACCGAAGTTTGCATTAAAGACTATTGCTGGAAATTCTAATGTTATTTATGTACGAAAATCTCAATGAAAGAAATATGACGTTCAATTTGACAGTTCTGTTGTCTCCTGTTTTCATAATAACAAAAAATTTGGCATTGAATAGCGATATTTTGCGATAAAAAAGTGTACAATTAAAATCGATATGATGATGTCTTTGATGTGTTGTGAGACTGAATTAATGCCAGTTCGCGGTAATTTGGTGCGATACAAACATTCAACTGGTTTCTCTTCGTACCTTTTTACTTTGCAGACCGCAGGCGTACAATGAAAGTCAAATGCATGATCATTGATTTTGTGAAACTGTCGAAGACCGTAGACAGCGTCTGAATGCAAATCGAAGGAGAATTATACAATAAACACTTTCCGTTAAACCGGCAGCGAGAAAGAAGACGCTAAGGTGTGCTGTGATAATGTGCGATTTTGGTTCCTTTTTGCAGACAATAAAGTTGTGTTTATGGCAAACTTTGTAATTCTGTCTGTTCGTAGATTAAAATCATGCTAAATATTGTCATTAAAGTTACCATTCTCACAGATGCAGCATCTGAAAATTTCTCTCTCATACACAACAGCCGCGTGGGATTAGCCGAGCGGTCTAAGGCGCTGTAGTCATGGACTGTGCGGCTGGTCCCGGCGGAGGTTCGAGTGCTCCTTCGGGCATGGTTGTGTGTGTTTGTCCTTAGGATGATTTAGGTTAAGTAGTGTGTAAGCTTAGGGACTGATGACCTTAGCAGTTAAGTCCCATAAGATTTCACACACATAACACAGTATACTAATGATTCCGAAAGATGTACCCATTCATTTTGACATCTGTTGCAATGTAGGTTCCGTTTGCAGTAACATCAATAACATTAAATATGGTGAGGGACGGGGGGTAAGGAAATAGATAAGGGAGGAGGAAATGTATACAAAGAAGAGGAAGGAGCATATGGACAGAGAGATGAGGGAGGAGGGGATGGATAGACAGGGTGAGATGAGAGGTGTACAGGGAGTGGTGGGAAGGTGATGGACAGAGATGGGGGGAGGAGGAGGAGATGTACAAAGGGAGGAGAAAGGAGGAGGAGGAGATGGAGGAGGAGGAGGAGGAGGAAGAAGAGAAGGAGACGACGGATAAAGAAAGGGAGCAAATGGAGATTAGGACGTGTGTCCGATTCCCACACTTATTTAGCAATTGCGAAGCATTGCCGGGTTCGGTAGTCTAATATAAATTTAACTGTCAGAATCTCATTTCTTTAGATAGTTGTCTGTTCTTTTCTGGTGTTCTCTCAACCAGTCAGTCACTTCGGTATAATAGTTTGAACGTACTCTTTCCCTGTACTAGTCTGCTTGTTATATCTTTTTGCTTCGTCCGTCATGCATTACTTTACCCACAGTATAGCAGAATTCTTTCACCACTTCTAAGTGATTTCCAATTTATTTAAAAATTTTCTCCATCTGATTTCTGCTATCACACAGTAATTTTGTAATTCCTTCTACATCTACATCTACAACTACATGATTACTCTGCAATTCATATTTAAGTGCTTGGCAGAGGGTTCATCGAACCACAATCATACTATCCATCTACCATTCCACTCCCGAACAGCGCGCGGGAAAAACGAACACCTAAACCTTTCTGTTCGAGCTCTGATTTCTCTTATTTTATTTTGATGATCATTCCTACCTATGTAGGTTGGGCTCCACAAAATATTTTCGCATTCGGAAGAGAAAGTTGGTGACTGAAATTTCGTAAATGGCTGGCTCTGAGCACTATGCGACTTAACTTCTGAGGTCATCAGTCGCCTAGAACTTAGAACTAATTAAACCTAACTAACCTAAGAACATCACACACATCCATGCCCGAGGCAGGATACGAACCTGCGACCGTAGTGGTCGCTCGGCTCCAGACTGTAGCGCCTAGAACCGCACGGCCACTCCGGCCGGCATTTCGTAAATACACTCCTGGAAATTGAAATAAGAACACCGTGAATTCATTGTCCCAGGAAGGGGAAACTTTATTGACACATTCCTGGGGTCAGATACATCACATGATCACACTGACAGAACCACAGGCACATAGACACAGACAACAGAGCATGCACAATGTCGGCACTAGTACAGTGTATATCCACCTTTCGCAGCAATGCAGGCTGCTATCCTCCCATGGAGACGATCGTAGAGATGCTGGATGTAGTCCTGTGGAACGGCTTGCCATGCCATTTCCACCTGGCGCCTCAGTTGGACCAGCGTTCGTGCTGGACGTGCAGACCGCGTGAGACGACGCTTCATCCAGTCCCAAACATGCTTAATGGGGGACAGATCCGGAGATCTTGCTGGCCAGGGTAGTTGACTTACACCTTCTAGAGCACGTTGGGTGGCACGGGATACATGCGGACGTGCATTGTCCTGTTGGAACAGCAAGTTCCCTTGCCGGTCTAGGAATGGTAGAACCATGGGTTCGATGACGGTTTGGATGTACCGTGCACTATTCAGTGTCCCCTCGACGATCACCAGTGGTGTACGGCCAGTGTAGGAGATCGCTCCCCACACCATGATGCCGGGTGTTGGCCCTGTGCGCCTCGGTCGTATGCAGTCCTGATTGTGGCGCTCACCTGCACGGCGCCAAACACGCATACGACCATCATTGGCACCAAGGCAGAAGCGACTCTCATCGCTGAAGACGACACGTCTCCATTCTTCCCTCCATTCACGCCTGTCGCGACACCACTGGAGGCGGGCTGCACGATGTTGAGGCGTGAGCGGAAGACGGCCTAACGGTGTGCGGGACCGTAGCCCAGCTTCATGGAGACGGTTGCGAATGGTCCTCGCCGATACCCCAGGAGCAACAGTGTCCCTAATTTGCTGGGAAGTGGCGGTGCGGTCCCCTACGGCACTGCGTAGGATCCTACGGTCTTGGCGTGCATCCGTGCGTCGCTGCGGTCCGGTCCCAGGTCGACGGGCACGTGCACCTTCCGCCGACCACTGGCGACAACATCGATGTACTGTGGAGACCTCACGCCCCACGTGTTGAGCAATTCGGCGGTACGTCCACCCGGCCTCCCGCATTCCCACTATACGCCCTCGCTCAAAGTCCGTCAACTGCACATACGGTTCACGTCCACGCTGTCGCGGCATGCTACCAGTGTTAAAGACTGCGATGGAGCTCCGTATGCCACGGCAAACTGGCTGACACTGACGGTAGCGGTGCACAAATGCTGCGCAGCTAGCGCCATTCGACGGCCAACACCGCGGTTCCTGGTGTGTCCGCTGTGCCGTGCGTGTGATCATTGCTTGTACAGCCCTCTCGCAGTGTCCGGAGCAAGTATGGTGGGTCTGACACACCGGTGTCAATGTGTTCTTTTTTCCATTTCCAGGAGTGTAGATCTCGCCGCGACAAAAACCTCTTTGCTTTAATGACTTCCATCCCAACTCGCGTATCATATCTGCCACAGTCTCTCCCCTATTACGTGATAATACAAAACGAGCTGCCCTTTTTTGCACCCTTTCGATGTCCTCCGTCAATCCCACCTGGTAAGGATCCCACACCGCGCAGCAATATTCTAACAGAGGACGAACGAGTGTAGTGTAAGCTGTCTCTTTAGTGGACTTGTTGCATCTTCTAAGTGTCCTGCCAATGAAACGCAACCTTTGGGTCGCCTTCCCCACAATATTATCTATGTGGTCTTTCCAACTGAAGTGGATCACCTCACACTTTTCGTTATTTAGTGTCAACTGCCACCTGCCACACCATACAGCAATCTTTTCTAAATCGCTTTGCAACTGATACTGGTCTTCGGATGACCTTACTGGACGGTAAATTACGGCATCATCTGCGAACAACCTAAGAGAACTGCTCAGATTGTCACCCAGGTCATTTCTATAGATCAGGAACAGCAGAGGTCCCAGGACGCTTCCCTGGGTAACACCTGATATCCACCAATCCTATTTCTGATGCGAGTATTCCAATCACTGCAATAAAAAAGTCTTGGGATTCTCCCTTGCATTCACAGTGGGTAATAATGTCGTCGTTGCTTACAACTGACAACCTTTCATTCTGAATTTCAGCCCCACTTCCAAACCTTCCTTGTATTCCCTTCATTGCTTCTTCAAGAGAAGAGTTGAACAGCTATCCGCATCTCTGCTTTACTTCCTTATCTCTTGAGAGTACTTCCAGCCTTGGTCTTCTGCTCTTATTGTTACCTCTTGGTTCTCGGCCATGCTGTATGTTACCTGTCACTCCCTGTATTATTTTTCTGAGGATTTCAAATATCTCGTTCACTTTTGCGGCAGTAGCCTGGAATTTTGAACCTTGTCACCAACCGGGTGAATGGATTCAGCGCTTCGACAATTGTAAGAGTTGTTTGGAGCTCACAGAATCTTGGGTGGACTACCCTTCTGCCGACTCGCGGCCTGTATGGCTCTATGGTTATATCCGAAGGTATTATTTGTTTCGGTAGTCGGAAGTCAGTGATCCACTACGATCGCAAAAGTCATTGTGGCAGCAGAGAAGGCTTAGAAGAATTGTCAAATGTATTTGAAAGTGTTAGTTTTGCGGATTAATAGGTGTGAAGATGTTTGATCGATGGAAAGCATATATTAGATCTAGGAGCTATTGGCTAAGTGGAGGAAGTTTTAACAGAAGGGAATTTTAATTAGGTAAGGTAAGTCAATTGCATTTGCTTACACGTTCCGTGGGTTATACTGAGGCTATCGTACATTTTATACTGAGGCTATCGTACATTCTTAAATTTCGTAAAGGTAGTGACACCGAGAATTGATCCAGGTCCGCTGTTTCCTTCACTAATCTGTAGAGTTTTATATAGCATAATTTAATGCGCCTCACATCTGTGAGCAATGCATTTTGGACAGAAAACCCCTGGTGTACTTACAAATGTCAAACAAACAAGTTGTTGTAAGGGAGTGATGAAGACAGTACTTGAAAGAAGCGATGTTACTTTTTTTCTCTCGGGCAAGTTTCTTCGGTTAAATGGGAGTTTTAATCTTTTATGATATTTGTTCAGAACAACGTTCAAAGGACCTCAGAACTCGGTAGAGGTCGAAGAATAGGTGAGATGTGTTGTTAAAGAGTTATTGGATCTGAAATAGAATCTCTCGTGGTGAATATAAACTCTTCTTCAGAACCTTTAACAACTTCTGACCGCACGATGATAAGACTTTTATGACTTATTTGCACCACAACGTTCAAAGAATGAAACACCAACGCTACTAGTTATCGTACACACAACAGCAGCGGGAGAAAAGGTTTATAGTCCATAAATGTATATCGCTGCTCAAACTGAAGGCGTAGAACGGGAAGACAGTCGCATGCGGCAAGGCAAAATATGAAACCGCCGAAATGGGCAGCTCTTGCTGAGACCTATGGTCTGGGCACCCTGAGCTCAAACTGTTTCCCGTATCTTCCTTCAGTAGCAATATCCAGCGCTGAGCGTCTTTGCAAGGTACTACGTTAGGAAATGTGTAGGCTGTATTTACTCCTCACATTAAGTCCTATTTTTGATACTAATAGGCTTCTCTTCGCCAGGAATACTCTTCTTTGCCACTCCTAGTCCGCTTTATATGTCCTCCTTGCTCCGTCATGTGTTACTTTACTGCCTACGCAGCAGAATTCCTTCACTTCGTCTGCTTCGTGAGCACCAATCCTGATGTTAAGTTTCTCGCTGTGTTCATTTCTTCTACTTTTCGTTACTTTCGTCGTTAATAATCATCTTGGGGTTGAAGCTCTTTTCTTCCGTGTTTGCTTTAAGAATACGTATGTTTTTTGATAGGGTCCGCCTTTAGCAAAACACAATTTTCTTATTTAACCCAAACATGTTTCACTGCAGTTGCAGCACCTTTAGTGGGGTTGTATTTTTCATCTGTTAAAGATAAAGAGTGTTCTTAGCTGTTTGTATGCATGTAGCTATTAGTTTTTAAATCGTAATTACAGATATTTGAAAAAACACATAAATTACGAATTCATACCTTTTTACCATATGGTGTGGTTTTTCTGATGTGTTGTGTTTCTACAGTGACCGTTTAGTTCTACAGTTTGTCATCTGCAACCACTTATACCTTAAAGTAGATAAATTGAATTATTTAATTCTGTGTGTGTGTGTGTGTGTGTGTGAAAAGGGAGGGAGGGAGGGAGGGAGGGAGGGAGGGAGAGAGAGAGAGAGAGAGAGAGAGAGAGAGAGAGAGTAAGTTTTAGAATTTTGTGTGCGTGTGTGTGTGTTTGTGTGTGTGTGTGGGGGGGGGGGATGATAGCTCTATAGGTTGGTCTTGTCTAATAAATCTTTGAGGGCAGAGAACAAAATGCCATTACAGAGAGCTGTATATTCATTTATCACTTGTTTGCCTTCCACTATGGCTTTTTGTATCTGATAATTTTCTTCAATTATTCGTTTTTGTGGGGGACTGTTGCTGCACATTTGAGAATTTTCAATTTCGTATTGATGTTTGTTGGTTTATGTTTCTTGTCCATGAGATGTTCAGCAAATGAGGAATGACAGCTGTTACTTTTTAATGCTCTCCTGTGTTCTGTGTATCTGGTATTAATGTTTCTGCTTGTCTGCCCTATATAAACTGCTTTGCAGTCCTGGCATGTTAGTTAGTAAATACCAGATGTGTTGTGTTTGTCTGTGCTTGTGTTGGTTGTCCTTAGTTTTCTCTGTGTTTTGTCTGTCCTGTAGGCTATTTTACCCCTCGTTTTTTGAGTATGTTCCTTGGACTGCTCTGTTGTTGTAGTTGAGAGTGAACCACCTGTTTGTCATTGTGGGTGTTTTCCTGTCCATGTATGCTCATGAGTGCCTTCTGTGTGTTTGTAAGTTGATGAGAAGGCTTTTATTTTTGTGTGTTTGGTGTCCTTTTTAATTTTGTTTTAATTTTGTGGTTCAGTTCATCTATAGTGTTTGTGTCATATCCATTCTCTACTGCTATTTGTCTGATTGTCTGCAATTCATACTTGTAGTTGTTTTAAGTGAGTGGGATTTTGTTCAGTCTGTGTAGCATATATTGGAAGCCGGCTAGTTTGTGTGTAATCAGATGATTAGAGTCTTTGTGAATGGCTGTGCTGGTGGTGCTCACTTTCCTGAATAAAGAGAACTGATGTTGGTGGTTGTGTCTGTATATTGTGAGGTAAAGGAAGTTCCTTTTGTCGTGTTCTGTTTCTATGGCGAATTTTATTTTCAGATGCACTTTGTTTATATCACTGTGGAGTTGTTGGATGCGACTTGGTGTTTCATCTATAAGGCATATGATGTCATCTACATAACGGTACCAATATATTATCTGGGACTGTTTGGGTCTTACTATTGTTTCGAATGTTTTATTTTCAATGTGATTGAGGAAAACGTTGGCCGGGAATCCACCACCAGTCACGATAGCAATGTCATCAGCGAATCGTATCGTTTATACCCTCTCACCTTCAATTTTAATTCCAGCCCTGAACCTTTCTTTTATTTCCATCATTGCTTCTTCGATGTACAGGTTGAACAGTAGGGGCGAAAGACTACATCCCTGTCTTACACCCTTTTTTAATCCGAGCACTTCGTTCTTGGTCGTTCACTCTCATTATTCCCTCTTGGCTCTTGTACATATTGTATATTACCCGTCTCTACCTATAGCATACCCCTATTTTTCTCAGAATTTCGAACATCCTGCACCATTTTACACTGTCGAACGCTTTTTTTAGGTCGACAAATCCTATGAACGTGTCTTGATTTTTCTTTAGTCTTGCTTCCTCTATCAACCGCAATGTCAGAATTGCCTCTCTGATGCCTTTACCTTTGGCTTTAGCCAAAGTGCTCGTCATCTAACACACTCTCAATTTTCTTTTCCATTCTTCTGTATATTATTCTTGTAAGCAACTGGGATGCATGAGCTCTTAAGCTGATTGTGCGATAATTCGCACACTCAGCTCTTGCAGTTTTGCAGATATTTTTCCGAAAGTCAGATAGCGTATCGCGAGACTCATAGATTATACACACCACCGTAAACAGTCATTTTGTTGACACTTCCCCAGAATGATTTAAGAAATTCTTATGGAATGTTATCTGTCCCTCCTGCCTTATTTGATTTTAAGACTTCCAGAGCTCTTTTAAATTCTAATACTGGAGTCACTGTCTTTTCTAAACAGACCCCTGTTTCATCTTCTATCACATCAGACAAGTATTCCCACTCATAGAGCCATCCTAAATACTCTTTCCACCTACCCGCTCTCCTCTCTGCATTTAACAGTGGAATTTCCATTACACTCTTTATTTTACCACCCTTCCTTTTAATTTCACAGAATGTTGTTTTGAATCTTCTACGCAGTGAGTCAGTCCTTCCGACTATCATTTCTTTTTCTATTTCTTCACATTTTTCATGCAGCCATTTCGTCTTATCTTCCCTGCGCTTCCCATTTATTTCATTCTTAAGTGATTGCATTTCTGTATTCCAGAATTTCCATGAACGTTTTTATAGTTCCTTTTATAATCGATCAGCTGAAGTATTTCTTCTTTTACCCATGGTTTCTTCGCAGTTAACTTCTTTGTACGTATGTTTCTTCCTTCCAGCTTCTGTGACTGTCGTTCTTAAGAGATGTCTATTCTTCTTCAGCTGAATTTCCTATTAAGCTATTCCCGATAGCAGTATCTATATCCTTATAGAACTTCAAGCGCATCTCTTCGTTCCTTAGTACTTCCGTATCCCACTTTTTTGCGCACTGATTTTTTGGTGCCCAGTCTTTCAACTTTAGCCTACTAAATGATAATCTTTGCCTGTGTCTGCTCCTAGGTACGCCTTACAATCTACTATCTGGTTTCGGAAACTGTGCCTGACCATGATGTTATATAACTAATATCTTTCCGTATCTCCTGGCCTTTTCAAGTTTGCTACGTCCTCTTGTAATTCTTGAACAGAGTATTTAATTTAAATTTGTTGCAGGGCTCAATTAGTCTTCCTCCTCTCTCATTCCTACTACCAAGCGCATATTGTCCAGTAGAAGTTTCTTACACTCCTTCTCCTATAACCGCATTCCAATCGCCATTGACTATTAGAGTTTTATTTCACCTCACGTACTGAATTACCAATATCCTCATATACCTCCTCTCTCTCTTCATCTTCTGCTTGTGACGTCGCCATGTACAGGTGAAGTAGCTCTGTGCAACAGTGTTAAAGAGGTCGTGAGGATGATAATAGGCGAACAAAATTCAGCGGCGCTCCATCTAGAAAGACTAAACTCTCGATATCGAATAAATATAGTGCAATTTAGTGTCTGAATATAGATCCCTTTCCACCAAACGTTGACGAGTCTATGAACACGCCAATCTTGTCTTATTTTCTGTGAGATAGGCTACTGCCAGATGGCGCCTATGAATTTTTTGTTCTGTTTTTTATATCGCTCGAGGTATTTCGGGACATACATATTCATCGATCGACTTTCCCGCATCGCTGGCGCAAGTTGAAACCTCTTGCCCCTAGAGGGTTCCAAGTTGTGGCACGTAACGCGGCGGTTAGTAACGTAACTACGAGGTTTGGATAAAAAGTAGTGGCAACTCTGCCCTAACATGAAGTATGGGCGTCAAATGACATGCGCCCTGTCTGCAGCCAATAGCAGAAAATCAGTTCAAGCAGTGCAGCGATCAGGGACGGCAATGCTTGACGCAGCTGTAGTGTGTACTGTCTGAAAGAGGTCAGTTCAAGCGCCCTAACAATGTGTTTAGGGAAGACTAACAACTTAGTGGATCGACACTGGACTGAAACCAGGCCAGAGTGCCCAACAATGCTTTCAGCGGCCGCGTGAGGCGTGTGGTGATGCAGCATTGCCATATCGTACGGTAGCGAGACGGTGAAAGTGATTCGGGTTGACAGGTAGGGCATTCAAGGTCAGCAGTCCAATCAATGTAAACTCTCTGGTTTCCCTCGCCCACAGAAAGTGCGTCGTGAACCAGCTGGTATCAATGTGGCTTACGATACCCTTGGGTTAATCCTGCATCACGTTGTACCACAGGGGACAGGTGGTCACTGCAGCCTACTACTGGTATTTCTCGCGACATCACTTTCGTGCCGCACTGAGAAGAAAGCGACGGCACCTTCTGGCGCTGCATCCCATCATCCTTCATGACAATCCACGATGACACATGGCGAACCCTGTGTAGGAGTTGCCGTGCACGTGTGGTCGGAGATACTGAGGCATCCGCCGTATTCACCCGATATGAGTCCACGTGATTACGACCAGTTCGTCAAAATGAAGGAACCTTATCTGGCACGCGCTACGGAACAAGAGAAGGCATCATCCGTGCCATAGGGCGGTCCTTCAGAGACCGACAGAGATGGACGCCCTAACGACGTACACCTTCTACCGGTGTGACTGGAGGTGATCGAGATGCGCGGCGATTGAACTGAGGGTATATAATAAGATGAACGTCTGTTAAGTTTGATGTAAGTTATAACAGTGTTTCCACTACTTTTTACCCAGCTTATGTACGTCGGTGCGTGAGAGACTCTTCGAAAACACACATGGAGCACCCTTTCCTTCAGCGTGAAGATGCCAGACCACAAACTAGAGCTGCGACATCTACAATTTGAGATTACAGTGTCCGGAAACGGCATTCGCTGCGCAAACTCTGCAAAGTAGGTGTCTAGGACCAGGCTGCGTAGTTGTTTAGCGTAAGGTAGGTCTGCGCTACGAGAATAAAATTTGATTTTCCTTTAAACCAACTTACGACCTAGATGCAGTTCACCCACAAATGTTGTGTATGGAAATAAGACGTAGGCTAGAATCTAGAGTGTCAAAAAAATGTGTATGAAATCCGATGGGACTTAACTGTTAAGGTCACCAGTCCCTAAGCTTACACACTACTTAACCTAAATTATCCTAAGGACAAACACACCCACCCATGCCCGAGGGAGGACTCGAGCCTCCGCCGGGACCAGCCGCACCTAGAGTGTCACATAGGGCTCAGGGAAAACTATTTCATATTTGAAACTTCCTGGCAGATTAAAACTGTGTGCCCGACCGAGACTCGAACTCGGGACCTTTGCCTTTCGCGGGAAAGTGCTCTACCAACTGAGCTACCGAAGCACGACTCACGGCCGCTACTCACAGCTTTACTTCTGCCAGTACCTCGTCTCCTACCTTCCAAACTTTACAGAAGCTCTCCTGCTCTCGCAGGAGAGCTTCTGTAAAGTTTGGAAGGTAGGAGACGAGGTACTGGCAGAAGTAAAGCTGTGAGTAGCGGCCGTGAGTCGTGCTTCGGTAGCTCAGTTGGTAGAGCACTTTCCCGCGAAAGGCAAAGGTCCCGAGTTCGAGTCTCGGTCGGGCACACAGTTTTAATCTGCCAGGAAGTTTCATATCAGCGCACACTCCGCTGCAGAGTGAAAATCTCATTCTATTTCATATTTGTGTATCCTCTCAGAGTTGCGTGAACTGAAACAGAGAAATCAACTGTTCATTCTTCTAATAAAGAGGTTTTATAAGCTGCAAAAGCAACTACTGCATTAAATATCTAAATGACACAAGGAAAATTTGACCTGTCTTTTGCTGTACGTGGCTGTGTGCTTCTTAAACGTAAAATATATGCTGTCGTACAACTTTACCTACGTTGCTTTAACTTATATCATATGGGATACATTCGCTGAACTAAACATTTTATTAAGAATAAACTGGTGACCACCTGTACACAGCAAAATAAGTATTCTTCTTAATGAAACATGCTTTGCCGGCCGAGCGGTTCAGGGCGCTACAGTCTGGAACCGCGCGACCGCTACGGTCGCAGGTTCGAATCCCTCCTCGGGCATGGATGTGTGTGATGTCCTCAGGTCAGTTAGGTTTAAGTAGTTCTAAGTTCTAGGGGACTGACGACCTCAGAAGTTAAGTCCCATAGTGCTCAGAGCCATTTGAACCATTTTCAAACATTTTTTCATGCTGAACATAATCGCGTAATGACAGAGTTATCAGCTACATGCAATACACGCTGTCGACTTATTTCACATTGCAATGCAATTTCGTACACACATAAATGAAATAAACCTTTTACTAACAGTGATTTGGTAACCACCCTAATCATATAACATAAATTTTTTATTCCAAAAAAATAACTTTATACTTATTTAATCATATGTTCAAACTGTTGACCATGCACAGAAATGCACATTGGCAACTGCCGTTCGCAAGAACGATGAACAGATGGGTGATATGGGAGAGCATTCACTACCGATTCGACTGCACGTATTGTCCGGCTTCGTTATAGACCGTATCTTGAGTGTTCGCCAAAGAAAGAAATCGGGGGAGCTCGTAGGTGATTTGACGGCAGAATTTCGTCTATCCAACGTCCAGGAAAGCTTTCATTCAGTACTTGTTTTGCAACAGGGGACGAGTGAGCTGGACAACCGTCTTGTTGCAGCCATATACACCGTCGAATATCCAGTGATACCTCATCTAAAAGAACCGGCAGAACGTTCGTCAGCAAGTGTGCATACGAATGTCCATTTAGAACGCCAACCATGTAATTTCCTAAGATGCCGAACCATACGTTGCTCCACCGCTGTTGACGTAGCACCTGTCGAAGCCAGTGAGGGTTTTCGGCTGCCCGGTAGTGCGTGTTACGCAAATTTGCATTAGCATGGCTAGTAAATGTTGCTTTATCGGTAAAGAGCACACGATAGAAAAACGTAGGCTCGTCTCTCAGTTGCTGAAGGACAAACCGACAAAATTCCTTAAGACGTTCTAAATCACGGTCGTCGATTGCCTGATGTAGTGACAGATCATGGGGTGAAAATGCAGGGTGTCGTACCACTAGCGTCGTAGCCAGAAGAGCTTCTTCGTGTCCTCTGTCATTTACAGTCTTTTTTCTTGTCCTCTTTTTTTATGTTTAGATAGCCTCTCGGCATTAGCGTCTTAATAATTTGTGCAATTGTCTGGCGCGTCCGACATTGGCGGGCCAGATAGGTAGCCATATACCACTGTACTGTTTGTGTGAAATTTCTTTTACATTTACCATGTAAAAGCAAATCCTAATTGGTGTACATGTCTGCACGCAACGAATGTTGAAGTAGACATGAGCGGCCTGCAGTGCAGACAAGTAAACAGGCAAATGTGTTGACATTCTGACACAGCTTAGCACGAGAATTCTGCTTGGCGATTTTTGCACCCCTAATGCCGATTCCGGTCACTGTGCTCTCAAATTCTAGGACAACTCTCGAATTTTTTTTACGACAGGTTTCGACATCAACGTTATCAAACGCTATTTCACTGTAATTGTCTTCTCAAGACCTATCGAACACAGTTACAAAAAGTGTACGGTTCTTTTTAAAAAACGTACTTTCTTCAGTATATCCGTTGACGCCAGCGCTAAACAATTAACCAAATAAAAAAATACGTGCCGCTCGACTCTCCAACATTTGCCGAAAACCGCTTTTCAATATGTGTGACGGTGCACAAAATAAAAGGTGTGTTACGTCTTATGTGACTCACCCTATATAGGCTACTCAGGTGTCAGTAATCAAATGTTTCGTTTTTATATGCAAGGAATTCAAAATTCTCGCCCATTGTTATTTCCCTTCCGTGTTGTGACTGCTGTCGGCGGCACTGAGTTAAAATAATGACAGCATGGCAACGCTGTGTACCGGAGAAATAGACAGTGGGCCAACGAAAGTGTGCACCAGATCAATCACAGTTCATTAATTCTGGTCTCAGGCTGAAAGAGAGTGAAACCATTATTATTATAATAGTGTTAACACATAAACAAAGTCTCTGCTAAATTGATCATTGGATAATGATTCCTGCTCATTCCAAGAGAACGGCTTACATTGTTCGTAAAGCATATGGGGTACAACAGAGAATTGGCGAAAGCACTTCATGAAGCTCCAAGGAAAAACAAGTTATTTCCCACTCCAGTTCGTTCTAAAATGTTTCACATTCGAGTATGTTTCTTTCTTTGTGAATTCATTATACTTTTCAAAATATATCTTGAATGTTAATTTAAATATTTACTAATTAGCATTTTTGCTTACTTATTGAATTAGTTATAGCTTAATTTTGTATCTCATGGCTAAAGCATCTGTAATACATGAATAAAACAAATGCAAGTAAATTATGTGGTTACGTGCCGTATAGGCTCACATTTTTGCACATGACAGTTGTAATTTGTCTTTCATTGTTGAATAAGGGTCTCATAGTTCAGCCCTGAGCCGGCCCTGCACTGTACAGACTTAACTGTAGTCAAAGCACCGCGGCATTAGTCAGGCGCAACAGGCAACGGCCAAAACATCACCAGGGAATGGAATAAAAATTTTTTTACATCGACATTTCCAGAAAACGAACCAATGTTAATAAACTTACCATCAATTCTTATCCCTAAACTACTCCGAAATGCCGCACTTTTAAAGCGCAGAATCAGATACAAAGTCTCTCGATTTGTCCTTTATCTTGGTACAGTACTAAGGAATTTGTCCCACAAATGGAATACTTTTTACCTTTGTGGAGTGATGTAAACACTATAAAACATCACACGATCTTGTACTACTACTTTTTCCTGCTCAGATTTTGGCATTAGTACTTAACAAAACGTGTTGCATGTGAAGCAACACCTTCCGATCCCAATACATACTTCGGTGTGTTTACGATAAAAAAAGGTTCATAGATTTTCACACATAGTCATTCACTCGCTTATTTATAGTTTTCCTTAGTACATAAGCGCCAGTTTGTATCGTCCAGCTCCAAGAGCGCCAGTTACACCAGGACTTCATGGCTTGCAAGAGATACATATCGATGGATTTGTGTTTCGCGTCATTGTGAGCAATATAGGAGGTGCATATACTACCTAGCATAACATCTGGCTTCTTGTTTGAGTGATGTGGTCTTTTTGTTCACACCATTTTCTCTGGTGGATTTACTGCAAATCATAGGAGCTAAGGTGGAAGAGGATATGTTACATGTTTTCAAACTTACATTTCTTTTAACGAGCAATATTTTGAACAAACCGATAGTGTTGCTATTGCTAGCCCTCTGTCTCCCATAGTAACCAAATTTTCTATGGAATACATAGAGGGTAAAGCACTTCAAACGACGTATTTGAAAACTAAGCACACAGGACAGCAATGCTTCCTTCGTTTTTAACACAATTTCCTCTATTCGAACATTTTCTCCACTGTGGCGAAAAAAAGGAGACCTCTCGTTTCTGGATATCATGGAATGCAGATAGGAATATTCATCCTTTGATGACAGTGTGTTCCGTAAAGTTACACACACCGACCAGTATCTATGATCAAGGAGCTGTCATCAAGCAGCCCAACACAGCAGTGTATTACGGACTCTCGTTCATAGGGCTAGAGTTATCTCAGACCCATATCACCAGAGAGCTTAGTCATGTGCGCTCTATATTTGTTCGGAGCGAATACTACGATAAAAAGCACCCCGTCGTCAGGACACAAGTGGCCCATGGGGACCATCCTACCGCCGTGTCATCCTCAGGTGAGGATGCGGATAGGAGGGGCGTGTGGTCAGCACACCACTTTACCAGTCGTTATGATGGTTTTCTTTGACCGGTGCCGCTACTATTCGTCGAGTAGCTCTTCAATTGGCTCCACGAGGCTGAGTGAACCCCGAAAAATGGCAACAGCGCATGACGACCGGGATGGTCACCCATCCAAGTGCCGGGCACGCCCGACAGCGCTTAACTTCGGTGAAGGGAACCGGTGTACCCACTGCGGCAAGACCGTTACCAATACTACGATAAGCACATTCGTAACTGATTTTGACTAGAACGCGCTAAATCCCCAAGAAGAAGTGGACTCCACGATGGATGATTTTCTACCTTATAGTCATGTCGTGTCCTTTGAGAGGCAGCCTAGTCAAGAAATTTCGAATAATGTTACGCACCTTACGCCCTCCACCGTGAAAACAGATGATGCTTGATTTCTCTGCAGACGACCTATTCCTAAGGAGACTAGGAATATACAAAATTCCGTGACAGTGGGAAGATCGTACGCTGCCCAGATGCATCGCACTGTTAAAGACAGATGCTGTGAATATAGGCGTAGTACCAGATTTGACCACGCAAAAGTGTCCGCTGTTGCTGGACACTCTATTTTCTATTTGCGTGATCACTTTGTATACACGGACTCAGTGATCCAGAAAGAGGGTGGCTCTACACAGGAAATACGATGTAGAATAGTTCTGGGTTGGGATGCCAAATCGAATCTGGCAGTTATTTTTGAATGAACGAGCCCTCACCAGACAGATTAAACTGAGAGCGCTAATAGATGCTCTTGAGATATGGATGTATAGGAGGCTTCTGAAAGTGTCATGAATGGGCAAATGAACCAACAACTCAATCCTTCAAGAAAGTAGGATGGAGAAGAGGTGGTTGTTCAGAATTTGTCTCCAATGAATCCTGCAGTTATTTGGTCACCTAGGCAGACGACAGGAGGGTAACTAGGGAAAGACGATCATGCGAGGCAAAGTCCAAGAGGAAACACTACAGGAAAGACCACCGAGACGATGGATGGATGAGGTAAAGGAGAAGACAGGTCAAGTATGGTGCCACCTACTCCGAGATGCAAAGACAGGAATAAATGGAAATAGACTTGAGAGACTCGTGTGATAGATCACTAACTTTCACCTATGAAAGACGTTTCGCGATTCCCAGCTAGCTTCCTTTTCTGCCAACTTGAAGCACTATTAAAGGATCTATTGCTCTCAGCTAGTCAAATACATAAAATGAAAATAATACATGTTGAACTGTATCAATGTGTAACGCGATGAAATGACATGTTAACGGTTAACTGCTTAAAGATTTTACGTTGCTAACCATTTCGAATATAAGTAAAAAAAATAGACTTGAGAAACAGGCAAATATTTTCATAACACGAGAGACAATAGCACAGAATTCAGATTTGCAGCAATATGTATAGTTTCATTTTGATGGCGCTATAGTTCTGATATTTCGATCGTGGGAAACTTGTATAGTCTCATCACTAACAGGAGCCTCCAGGTAGAGCAATATAGTCCACATGTAACATCTAAGAAGCCGTACATTTAAGTATTCGATATCATTAGAGAGCGTTATGAGAAGCCAAATTAAAGTTTAGTGCTCCTGGACTCAACGTAGCCACACAAATGCGCACGTCCAAAATAGCTTCCTTTTTAATCCTTTTGAACCCCGATGCCGCAGAGACAAATAATACCACGGGGAAAGGAAAGTTTCTACGCCACAGCTAAAAACTGAAGTAATATTTTTATTTTGAACCTACAAAGGATTACGATATTTCATATCTGCTACGCGCAGTGTGCAGTAAAGTGATAGCCTAAAGCAGATTTTGTAGCTTCTCATTTTAGACACTGAGCAAGTACACGACAAGAAGTGGTTTTTTCCCACTGTCTTCTATTCCTTTCAGACCTCTAGAGGAAGGAAAATTTTTCTTTATGTGGTAATGCTATTAGGTGATTTTTTAAATATTTTTAGATGCAAGATTTACACAAAAATATGTACACGGTTTTCAGAACGTTCTTTGAACACTTGGCTTAATTTTATTGACTAGAATAACTAATCACGATAAATTGTCTGTTGCAATTCCGGCGGTCATTAGCTGCTGCGCACTCCTTCATTGACTTGCTGATATTTTAATAGCGATGCCCAACAGCTGACAGCACTTGCGCGTGATGAAAAGATTGAACATTCAGAAAAATGTACCACAAGTTTCCAATGGGAAAAAGTACTTCCATTGCAGCTATGACACAGAAAAAGTTAATGTACCCAGTGGTAACCATAGGGTCTGAAAACGTTAAAAGAAGTTTTCCCAATTTTTCAACATTTTTATGTGATAGTGTCCTTGACGTCATTCCAATAACTGCCGTAGCTTGTTGTCATATCCGGGCTACATGTCCATCATAATTCAATACTAATACTCACCTTCTTGTTCGGTCATTGCGTGAACTTGGTATTTGGTGACATTGGTAATTACCAGCTCATATATTGTATCACAACTTAGGCGTCTTGAAATGTAAAACATGATGCATAAACAGAGACAACGGCAGGACATCAAAACTCAAAATAAAATCCAATTTTATTAGACATGCTTTTATTATGAGTATACCTAAAAAATACAAGGTGTCAGGGAAGGGGAAATCAGTATAAGATGCATATGAAAAGGCTTCGGTTGACATACAATAAAATACGAACTAGGAAACTCTGCTAAAAGAAAACACCTACGCTATTAATAATCTTTTTCGACATACTTTGAAGAACAGCCTGCCAGTTCCACCTCTCAGGGACCGTTTATATATCTTTATCGCACGGATCCGAACTTGTTTACGTAGAACGCCGATAGCAAAAAATGCATAAAATATCAACTTGCGCGGCAGACCTCCTTCTGTTTTTGTTATGTCTTTTGTCGAGGAATCGACGTATGTAGGATGCTGGAAAAAGTGTATTGTACTTTAAGAGGTGGCAGTACACATCGAAACGTGAAAAAAAAACCATGAAATATTTCATCAGATCAGGAGACGCATACTTTCCGAAATCGTTGTTCACAGGAGGGTCGCAAAGTGATGTTAATTCATGGGAACGTTTCCGTCTGCCCAGTAACATAAGTAATCGCGCATTGTTTGCAGTACTGCAGTCGCTCAAGAAGTACCGCTCAGACATGAGAATGACAGGTATAACACTGCGGCCTAGCATCGCAGATTGGTTCCAGGAGTTTTTCCTACTAATTGTAGCTCACGTCTATCCATCGAAGGGGCATGGAGTTAGCTACGATTTCTACTATTTACTTTCTGGAATGCCAGGGAACCGATATCCATAGGATGCTGAAAAAGGTAGACCGAACAGCTTGTCGGACGGTACTCCGTCACGTCGACATTTTTTTAGCGTAAAGGGCGTCGCTTCTTAAGCTATTCCGTTTTCTGAATCATAGCAAAGTTATTTTCTGAGTAGCAGTAGAACATCATATTGACTACGTCGCTTGTGGAGCAGTAGGACTGCATAGGTAACAAGTGGTGTGAAAATAAAGCGCATTGAACCATTCGTAGCACAAATAGTACAATAACAGTAGAACCAAAATGAAGTCGCCTATTTACGAATGTGACACACCACGATATGTATGATTATTGCGAGTAATTTACTGTAAAATAACATAGAGTAGTATGAATGAAATTAGAATAAGGCACAAATCGAACCGCACAACTGGCTGCAGACTACCTAACGCGCGAAGTAATCTGTGCCTACAGAACTGTGATCGAGAAAGTCATCAAAAAACATTAGTGAACTTGTTGGCGGGGCACCAATGCATGAATGCGCTGATACTCAAAATCACAAACAATTCAATTCATAACCTCCTAAGGACAAGTGTTCACATGTCGGAAAGTGTGTGTCTGCGGAACATTATCGAATGGACATGTATTGTTCCGGCGGGTATTGGCATCTCTCAATATATTCGACGCTTTATATTACCACTCTGTTAGCGACAACCTCGTAAATAAACAACTGTATGCAGACGAGTAATAGGTAGTGTATGTTTCAGCACCCCTTTGATTGCCATTTGCCAGGGAGACAGCTCGCGATTCTGCTCCTCAGCCGTTGAGGCTGTAGACGGGGAAAGTACGTGGCATCGTAAATCTTGGGGAGCTGAAGCACCTGCTGCGTTGCATGCGTGCGCGCATCCCTGACCTGAGGCGAGAGACGCACGTGTTCGCGCTCCGAGGCCAGCCGAGGCCAGCCGACGACGGCCGAAGCCCTCGCCGCTCGATGCCCGGCCAGCGGGACGGCGGCCCGTGACGTCAGCGGCGCCTCGCGTGACGTCACGGGGTAACGAGCCGCCGCCCCGTCTGCCGGCGCCACGCTGCAACACACACGCACCCGCTCGCCTCCACAAGCACAACAAAGCTTCCTCAACAAGCCTGCCATCTTTCTTTTCGCCACCTGGTGGCCAAGCGACTGAGTGAAAAACATGACTTCAGAATCAGAGTCGGTGCACCAGGCGTAGTGCGGCTTTCGCTATTGTTGGCTCAACGCTGAGAAATTTGACAGCTGTCCTGGTGTGTATCGATAGCAAAAGCTACTAAAGGTTTCAAACTTTCCATTTATCGTTTGTGGAAAGGACTACAATTGATTTCGATCGCGAGACAGGTGCTTGATACCCTGCAGTTTCAGTCCTTGTACCATGTCTTATGTTTCCAAACATTTTTGGTGAACTTCGTTTACTGTTGAAAACTAGGTTCAGGACCAACACATACTGTTAACGTGTCTACATAATTCATTCAAGCGTTCTCCACTGCAGGAAGAAAGATTCCTTCTCATTAACATTAAGTAAATCTTCTGTCCGAGCTTTACAGGAGCTGACAACAATATTAAGTAGGAAACACTTCCCCCATGATCTGCAAAATATTATTTAAATCGCTGCTCTCGGGCAGGAGTTGCTGTAGCTCAGCCTCATTAAAAGCTGAGTGCACATGTTTCTAATACATAGCGGTATTTGGATCAAAATTTCGAATCAATTGGTGAAGATCTTTTGGAGGCTTAAGATTTTGAACAAACAAACATTTACATTTTTGTGTAGAGTTCCTCTATAATTATTACACATATATTTATCTGTACTCCTATATGAGCACAAGTCGTCATTTAACTTTGTTACCAAACATCTCAAAATGTTCTTCATAGATTTACCCCAAATTTTTACGTCATTCTCTAATAAAAGCTCTGACGGACATAGGCTACCAATTTGTCAGTATGTAAGGTATTATTATATGTGTCATTGAGAATATGAACTGATATATTCAACCAACCTTAAACAGTATAAAAAGCGAAGTATTGCAGTCAGTTTCGACCAAGAAACACACACACACCCCTTCGTATACGATATGCAGAGTTATGTAAAACAGACATTAAAGAAATATTTAGCATACATCCATCCGAACGTTTATTAGGATATCATGTAGAAATCTGAATTAAATCAGGCAAAACATTGCTAAAGCACACACACACACACACACACACACACACACACACACACACACACACACACACACACATATTATTATTTTCGATTATTCCCTATTGAGAGAATGACTGAACTTGAGTAGTCATGATTTCTTCTTCTTTCTTCGTTCTTCACAAATTCTCTTCATACGTTCATTGTGTTCTCTCGTGCGTTCTTCCGACCATCTTTGTCCCGTTCTGTTCTCCTATGTTCTTGTTTGAGTGTAGTATTCTTTGTGATGTTTCTAAACTGTTCTCTATTGTTTATGTTGTCTTGTGTGATGGCCAGTTCTTTAATGTCTTCTTCTGCTTCAGTGATCCACTTTGTTTCGTTTGTGCTCTTGTCAATATCTCAAGGATTTGTCTTGTTTTATTTATATTCATCCTGTGCAGTGTCCCATTTACCTTGACTATCAAAAATCTTTTCGTTTAGATTCAAAACAAAATATGTATCAAGCAGATTTTTCTACCCTCCAGGAGACAACAGTGAGCATGATCGTTTTTCTCGTAACTTTGTCTATTACGAAGATGTGAAGAGAATATCTTTAAAAAAAAGTAATATCAAATATTTCATATTCGGTAATCCATTTTTCTCTCGTCCAGTCTTTTTCAAAAACGTATTGCAGTGTACCACTTACATAGAGATGAAGTTACTGAAAATATAGCACAGCAGTGCGACTGGGAACGTAATTATAAACAAAATTAATCTACATTTCGATCAATAAAAAATGAATATTTCCTGAAGCAGAAATACAGCACACTTCGTTGGGAAGAAGTATATTAATATACTTATTCTTATTTATAGGCTACAAACGGTTAATCATTTGATGTAAGAATCATATGCACAGTAAAATCTCGCTGAAATATAGATAGTATCATAATATGCACAGAAAATTGAAACATAATGTCGCAAATGCTTCAAAAAAGCCGTATGGACGCGTGTAGCAAGACGCTACCTAAAACTCAAGCATAATCAAAAGAGACTGTAATACCTTACCTTTTCCCCATCTTATTTTATTCAAATATGATACATAGCTGCTACCATGCTGTGCTCATAGTAATAGGCATGTACAGTTATTCTGGATATTTGTATAGTATTAAACAACAGTAGTACGACTGCTTTCAGTCACGATATAATAATATGTCTTTCTCTTTCATATCCTCTGCATTATACAACAACTTCCAACGGAAAAATATCGACAATGTAGTCGATCTACTTGCACCGGAACCAGTTTTGTTTTTAGCCTCCTGCTAAATATTCCAGTGCAGCTAACGATCTCGTAGCTAGACCAGTAGAAATACTCAAAAGGATAGAAATACACCAGAAAGGTAAATAAGTGACAATGAATTAAAAAAAGGATAGAGGAGTGGGGATTCTCTAGTTTCCCATTTCTGTTTTCATTTATTTAGTGAAAAGTCACATTGTACAGAATTTCTATTCTATTTTCCGAGGAACTGTACTTTTCGTCAAAAAAAAAAAAAAAAAGAAAGAAAGAAAGGAAAAAAAAGTCCAGCAGGTGTCGTTTAGTTGGCACCATTATTTGGGCCTTGTAGTTGACATACCTGAACTGGATACTGATATTCAACTGATTTTATTGTGCCCTTGCAGTTTGCATCGTATTATAATTCATTTTGACTACTTACACTACCACATATGTAAATTGCTATATAGTACACTGAAGGGAAATCATGATAATTAATGTATATATGGTATACCGCAATATAAAGATAATACGGAAGTTGCAGAAAGTAAAACAGGATTTTAAGCCCATAATCCACATTTACCTGAATCATCGACCAAAAGCGACATTTGTCGGTTCTACCATTTCATGGAGCCAGGCAGGCTCTGAAGTGGACCGTAAGGAATGGAATTTCCAAGAGCCTCTGTCGATTAGAGTCGATTTATTGGCCTTGAGATAATTAAAGAAAACAAGGCCGATTTCAAAACTTCAGGTACGGCTCTCAGAATACAGGCAAAGGTGTCCTTCATTTCCAACGGCTCCCGTGAAGCAGTGATGTTAAAAGTAGTTTCTCCGATGACCTCCTGTAATCAACTTATCAGGCACCCAGATTAAACAAGAGGCTGCGTTCGTATTCTGGAGATGTGAGATCTGCCATAGTTTCTATATATACAGGGTTTTTCATAAATGCTTCTGTTCAGAAGATGACTGTGCGAAAACTACAAGCCATATAGGAAAATATCACATATCAGTGGACAGAACATCTCTCCAAGTTCTTAACACACAGTTGCTCAATGGGGGCACCGACTGTGACACGCCAAACGTCCATACGCCCCTGAAATTCATTGAACTCACTGATAGAAATGCCCTGGAAGGACGAGACACCTTCCCGCTTTGGAATTCTGTTCATCAGGTTGCCTGTCCACAGGCGTGAACTAATTCGAAACGACAATACGGAGCGGATTCTTTGTCTGCATTTCCTGACACGTCTGCCCCCTGAGCTACGGTGGGTATTACGAACCGATACTTGAGTAGTGCTCTATCCACTGATATGTGTTTATTTTCTATAGGTCTCGCAGTTTTTTCCCACTCGTCTTCTGAATCTCTGGATGTACTTACGAATGACCCTTTCTGTACATTTAGGAAAATACTGAAATGGTTCTTTTGAAAGGAAATTTCCATGGCCATGCCTACATCTCTAATAAGTTGACCATAAAGGCATTTGTCACAAATCTTGTTACTGTCTGTTTTCCTCTTTGAACTTAGATCAGCTAGCGTTGAGACATGAAGTAGCTGTGTAATATATCCACGAACAATGTGATTAGTTGTATTTTAGCTTAGTGATTGCTGTCTACGGTCGCAGTTGTCCAACAAAACTGTTGTAGGAGGACATTTTTATTAATTTTCTATTTCGTTTGCGAATCTCTCGTCACAGTTATACGTCATAACATTTAACACTGGATAGCAGGAATAGTAAACAAGCGTATTTTATAGGCAAAATGCGTTCAGCAAGTCAAATACATAATCGGTAAATGGAGTATTTATTGTCTGAAGTTTGTAATATTATTTTTGTTGAGAGCCCTTATTATGCCGTTTGTAATTGGGCCTCTATAAATGGTCACTTGTTGTTCAAAAATTTTTCCGTTGACGTATTTCCAATGTTGCTCATTTTTAGAAAGTTTGCTAAACAAAATACAAAGTATAACCACAAACGTATTTTACCCAAGTCATCAAGAATAAAGTTACAGAAGCTATTACAAAATATTAAAAAAATGAATCAGTCATAACAAATATAACAGTCTTGAATAAAAATATGTCGCATCTCAAATTATCTTTGTTCCTTTCAATAAAATATCAAGAAAAGTAGTCGTTTTTCCGCTGAAAAGTATGAGACGGATTAGAAGCTTTTATGGAGAAAATAACCGACTGCATCAGCACCTGATGTATACTATAGCAGAGACAAAATTACACAAAAATACAGATTCTGATGTCTACTGAACAAACACATGAAATTACGATGACCGTAAGCAAACGTGTAGCAGCGTTTTTTGAACATTCGGAAAAATTAATGCCGTAGGAATATCGTAGCTCCACTGTCTATGCTCCACACGATATGTTGATTTCGTCATGTGCACGTTAATGAGACGAAAGAGTAAGTATCGATTATTAATGCATATTGTATTCAGCTGTCGTCGTTCACTCACTCGTGACATCGAGAATAACGTTTATTCATGCATTATTTACTATGAGTGGGCTAAAACAAAGCCCTATTTCATTTTGTTCCAACGTGGGCCCCAATTTATAATACAAAATGAAAAACAAACACAACGCTGCATCAGCAGGCAGCGAAATAGCAGTGTTCTCGTTGGGTGGACTGAACGCGATTCTTTTTATCTCATTTTCACTGTCAACCACTCGCGGGGAATACATTCACAAGCAGATACGGCTATATGTGGTAATAAATGGAAAATTAACGAATCTAAACCCCATTAGTAACATTGACACAGATCGAATTCATGTTATTTTTGTTCGAATCTCCCACTGGACATTTGTGTACATTTCCGTTAATTTCAATGGCAACGGTAAAATGTCTTTGAAAGGACACATTCTATTACATTGTTACCAACAATGTAATGACTTCCTTGTTGCTACTTCCATATGCTGTACGTACGGCTGTAGCGCGATCTTGGATCTCCAAGATTACTTTCTTAGAAAGTTTTACAACCTCTTTTACGCAATATACTATGTGAGACTATCAGATATGTGTAACGTCAAACGAGAAAGTAAAGGATAACGATTGTTATCATTTCGTGATTGTGGTGAACGGGCTTGGTAATTTTATCAAAAGGGTCTCCAGGAGGTAAGTATACAAAAGCAGTAAAAGTGTTTACAAAGAATTTTAGTTCCGTATTAAGTTACTGGATGTTTTCAGGACACCTTTGGTTACTTGTGTACATAATGACTAGCACAATCCTTCAATTTTGTGAGTCTGCGCTTCAAACCACTTTATCATGTTTCGAACCACATTATCACAGCCTCTCAAAAATCATCAACTAGGATGGTTTCTAAGCTATGGAATTATTTTCTTGGGGAACAAATACACAGGATATGAAAACCTCTTCAACAGAAAAGGGCCATAAGGAAATGACCGAAAAGAGTATTCATTGTAAAGATCTGTTATCTGTTCAAACCGCTGAGAATTTTAACTATACCATACGAGGTACATTTACCAATCATCTGTGCACATCGAAAATAGCACATATAATTACTGCAAAAACTGCTTTATCCATGACCTTGGAACAAGAGCTAGATTAAACTTATATTTGCCAATAAATACTAAATATAAAACAAAAGGCAGCTCCTTCTACCAATGAACAAAACTATGCAAAAAATTCACAAAGTAGCTTAAAGAGATGCTAAGACCAGCTTATTTAACAATGCAGTTAAAAGTACTTATTAGGCAATACATTGTGTACATTAAAGGAGTACTCAGCCAACACAGAGCAGAGGCTTGATAAAAAATGTTAAAGATACAAATGATAATAAAGTTAATACAACGTATATCATTTCACATAACACTTTCATATTAAGTGTTTTTTTCCTTCTGTTTTTTCTCTTTTGTGGAAAACCTTACTCTCGAAGCTATATAATGTACAACACTAACACGTTATCCCATTTCTGAGCTCATCATGTAACTCGTTGTAGATGGGTGCAGACTCAGATTCTTCAGGCTAGCAAATGGGAAATTTCGATGAACGACACGGAAACCAGATACCGTTGCTGTTGGCCTATCATCAGCTGATTCTGTGTGTAGTGTTGCATTATGAGACAATGTGCGTATAGTATGTATGGTGTGTGCAGTGAATAGGAGTGAGAAATGAACAGTGTAGCTCTAGCCTCGTTCATAACTAAATAACTTCTTTGTAAAAGCGTACTCGAGGGATAAACCGAATAAAGCAGCACTGCGTTAAACAGACTGGGTCTTTTATTCGGGTGAATGGAGGCTCCGGCCTTAATCCACTTACCCTGATTGTGATTTGACCATGTTTCCCAAAACTATTTCAGGCAAATATTGGTATAGCTCCTACTATAAGGTCAAGTGATCTAGAATGAATATAACTACTCTACTATTACTAGTACTACTACTACTGCTTGTTAAATGGTTCAAATGGCTCTGAGCACTATGGGACTTAACATCTATGGTCATCAGTCCCCTATAACTTAGAACTACTTAAACCTAACCAACCTAAGGAAATCAGACGACACCCAGCCATCACGAGGCAGAGAAAATCCCTGACCCCGCCGGGAATCGAACCCGGGAACCCGGGCGTGGGAAGCGAGAACGCTACCGCACGACCACGAGATGCGGGCACTGCTTGTTAGTCATCCCCTTCTTCCCGCTCCTTAGAGCATTTTTACCGCTCGTTTCATGTAGCTGTACTCCTTTTTTCTTACACCTCACAATGAAAGTTCGAGTCCTTTGGGTCAATATTATCCAATTCGTAGAGGGTCGTAAAATGAGTACTTTAATTATTCGTTATTTGGTCTTGAAACTCTTGCAGTGCAGTGGTAGCCCACTGGACTCGCATTCGGGAGGACGACGGTTCAATCCCGAGTCCGGCCATCCTGATTTAGGTTTTCCGTGATTTCCATAAATCGCTCCAGGCAAATGCTGGGATGGTTCCTTTGAAAGGGCACGACCGACTTCCTTCCACATCCTTCCCTAATCCGATGAGACCGATGACCTCGCTGTTTGGTCTCTTCCCCCCAAACAATCCATTCAATCCATCTTGCAGTGGTCGTATTTGCAAACAAAATTACTGGATTTCAGGTCCGCCTGTTACGCAAAAAACTATTTTTTTATACAAACCCAAACGCCTTTCAGTAGCTCTGTGCCATCATCGGTGGGTATTCTTTATTCATTTTTCATTTTTTGTACATTTTTAGGTTATGTAGAACAATCTGTACATTGCCGCTTATCGGGAGCTTGTCACAGTTAGCTCCGAATCATCTAGAGTTGAAATGTACACAGACACATGTTTTTATTTCAGTTCTCACTCGCAAGTAACACTTACTCACTTTGCAGGGTAAAGTGTTAATGTTGCTGGTCTGTGTCAAAACCCTGTTGATGCTCACTTGGTCGGCCGTGTTGGCCGAGCGGCTCTAGGCGCTTCAGTCTGGGACCGCGCGACCGCTACGGTCGCACGTTCGAATCCTGCCTCGGGCATGGATGTGTGTGATGTCCTTAGGTTACTTAGGTTTAAGTAGTTCTAAGTTCTAGGGGACTGATGACCTCAGATGTTAAGTCCCATAGTGCTCAGAGCCGATGTTCACTTGTCTGGGTTTATGTAATGGAACAAGTGAACGTCAGCAGGGACTGGACCCGCCGCACGAACATCAACACTGTGTTCTCCAAAGCGAAAAATGTTACTTGCGAGTGAATTTCTGCAGAAACATGTTAGTGCTTCCTGTGAATTTCAACAACGGATAAGAATGCAACTGAAATTCGGTGTTTAGAAATTATAGAAGCTACGGATGTACAGTAAGATACAGACATTCTAATTTGAATAAAGAATTGTTGCACAGCAGATACAACTCACGAGTGCACGTATACATTTTTAGGGTTATTACTTGGCTCAAACGGCAAAGAATCAGATCCGGCTCACGCCATGTGAGTCACAAATCGGTATTCCAGTGTTGCATGAGTTATGGAGCCACTTGCAACACATTTTCACACCCAGCCGAAAAATAATCAAGGAGTGCAAACAGCGCAGTGTGGCAGCAGCCGATACGTCATTCTCGAGCCTTACAATACGGAGACGTGACATATAACCCCCGCTTCAGGGCGTCATAGCACTGACGGAAAGGGCGAAGACTAGGGGAAGTGACAATAACTGAAATACCACGGTGCAACCAAGTCCACTGACATCTCCGAATAATGAGGCAAAATACCACAACGCCAGTTATGATGACGTTATGTCCACTTAAACACGACCATTTCAAAAGCTTCAGTCTCCGTGTCTGGTCGTCCTACCCGCATCTCTGATTCCGACGGAATGTTAGTCTCACTACTTACAGGAAATAGTGAAAAATCTTCCGCACTGGCTGTTAAAATGCTTTTATTACAAAGCCACCGCCGGTTTCGCATCAATGAAAATGCATTTTCAGGTGACAGGTTTCTTTATCTTCTTACTCAGTCAAGGCGTGGCAAGATAAATGCTACGAACCAATTCTCATTGCTCATCGTCAAGCTTGAACAAATAGTGCGCTAAAAGCTGTTGTCTACGGTCACACTGACAGATATCTTGGACAACCGCTTTCAGCGCGATATTGGTTTAATCTTGGCGATGAACGATGTGAATTGGCTCCTAGCATTTACTTCGCCGCTTCATAGCTGTTTAAAAGGATAAAGAAACCTATCATCTGAAGATGCATCTCCACTGATGCGAAACCGGTCGTGACCTTTTAATGAAACTATTTTAAAAGCCAGTGTGGAAGATTTTTCACGTTGTGCAACTCTGTCTGTTGTTTTCCGACCTGTGCAATAACTTACGGGATAACTTGGGTGCCGAACCGCGATGTGCAACTTGCTGCCAAAAAGATTTCGCACTCAGGACTGCAGCCAGCCAGCCAGCCGGAGTGGAACTCAGCGACTCAAGCTGTCACAGTTGAGGAACCTCCGTCACTGAGGAAGATGTGGACGAATCTGGGCCTTCCCCTGGTTAAGGGCTATACCACGTGACAGCAAACTATCCCCTACAACCTGCTTTTTCTTTAATCTCATTTTGTTCGCTTTCGTTCGTTGCGTCTGCTCGGGTCGGACGTCGTAAGACACCCGTTTTAGTTCGTTGTTGATCGGTGAACTCAGTTTTTTTTTTTTTTTTTTTTAATTACAGAGGGCAGCTAACCCTCTGACCGAACACGCTCAGCTACCGTGCCGGCGTCCTCTTAGGCGAGTATGCCTCCATGCCTGTACGTAGTATCACCTCCCTGGCTATGCGCTGTGTTGCTGATTTGGGTCCTGGACATCCGCCTTCACGACGGCCACAGTCCGTGATACGCTGTCGGCGCCAGTTTAAGCTCATGTCTCTCTTCGAGTGTGCTGGAGTGGCCCACACGAGATATTGGTGAGCAACAGTGGGCTAGCGCCTACAGACTTCTTTTCCGACTACCTGCAGAACATCACCGCTCGGTGCTGATGTACGCCACGGCCGCAGCCGACGAAGCGCTGTGTCCGCATTCCTTGCCTTCCGGGGCACCCAAGAAGACAATCTGCACTGTAAAATTATAAGTAACAAATATGGTTTCAGACAAGGAAGATTCACTGACGCCTTAGAGCGTATGACAGCCACCCACACCAGCTCCCCATCCTGACCTCCTGCACATGTGGCATCACCACCACACCCCTTAGCCACCACCCCAACTAAAAATCTTGACCCAAGTGATGGCTGCAACAGAATATCAACTGACAGTGACGCGAAGATACTGAAACTTCTTTGGACTTACAAAAGAAACGGTTGTTATGAAACAGGCTAACCTGAAATCCAGTAACTGGATGCTTTAAGTTTAGGGACCAATGGGAAGGAATATTTCAAGAGCCACAAGTGTTGGATCGCCAACCCGTCTGAGACATGTTTTTGTAAGCAGCTTATCATTCATAAATAAATAGCTGCATGCAGAAAAGATGTTGATAACGGCGGAAATAACATTCTGTCGAGGTAAAACTTTCGAAAACGATTTTTCCAAACTCAATGTACATTTTCTCTTTTTTAATCAGTCTTGTGACTGGTTTGATGCGGCCCGCCACGAATTCCTCTCCGGGCCAGACTCTTCACCTCAGAGTAGTACTTGCAGCCTATTTCTTTCATTATTTGCTGAATGTATCCCAGTTTCTGTCTTCCTCTATACCCTACAGCTACCTCTAGTACTATGGATATTATTCCCTGAGGTCCTAACAGATACGCTAACATTGTGTCCCTTCTTCTTGTCAGTGTTTTCCATATATTACTTTACTCGCCGATTCTCCTCATTCCTTGCAGTATCTTTTCGCCAATTTCAACATTCTTCTATAGCACCAGATGTCAAATTCTTCTATACTCTTCTGCTCCTGGACTGTGTGGCTGGTCCAGGCGGAGGTTCGAGTCCTCCCTCGGGCATGGGTGTGTGTGTGTTTCTCCTTAGGATAATTTAGGTTAAGTAGTGTGTAAGCTTAGGGACTCATGCAGTTAAGTCCCATAACATTTCACTCACATTTTTTTTATTTTTTTATTTTTTTTTCTTTTTTTTTCTTTTTGTTCTGCTCCAGTTTTCCCCGCCGGCCGCGGTGGCTGAGCGGTTCTAGGCGCTTCAGTCCGGAACCGCGCGATTGCTACGGTCGCAGGTTCGAATCCTGCCTCGGACATGGATGTGTGTCATGTCCTTAGGTTAGTTAGGTTTAAGTAGTTCTAAGTTCTAGGGGACTGATGACCTCAGAAGTTAAGTCCCATAGTGCTAAGAGCCATTTGAACCATTTGAACCAGTTTTCCCACGGTCCACGTCTCACTGCTGTGCTCCAGCCGTAAATTCTCAGAAATTTTTTTCTCGGATTAAGGCCTATATTTGATACTAGTAGACTTCTCTTGGCTAGGAATGCCCTTTTTTTCCAATGCTAGTCTGCTTTTGATGTTTTCCTTCCTCCGTACGTCATGGATCATTTTGCTGCCAAGGTAGCAGAATTCCTTAACGTCATCTACTTCGTGATCACCAATTATGATGTTTAGTTTCTCGTTGTTCTCATTTCCGCTACTTCTCATTACTTCCGGCTTCTTTCGATTTACTCACATTCTGTACTTATTAGACTGTCCGTTCCATTCAAAAGATTCTGTAATTCTTCTTTATTTTCACTGGGGATAGCAATGTCATCAGCGAATTTTAACATTGATATAACCTTTCAACATGAATGTTAATCCCACTCTTTAACCTTTCTTTTATTTACGACATTGCTTCTTCGACATAGAGGTTGAAAGGCAGTGAAAAAGAGTACTTTCCTGTCTTATGTACTTTTTAATCCATGCGCTTCGTTCTTGGTCTTCCACTCTTATATTTCCGTCTTGATTCTTGATATATTGTATATTACCCGTATTTCCGTATACCTTACTCCTGCTCTTATCAGGATTTCGGATATCTTGCATCATTTCAGACTGTTGTACGCTTTTCCCAGGTCGACGAATCCTATAAAGGTGTCTTGATATTTATTCAGTCTTGCTTCCGTTATCAACCATAACGTCAGAACTGCCTCTCTGGTACTTGCGTACGGCATCATTAACTGAGAAAGTAATGTACGGAAAAGACGTAAAAAGATAACAATATTTACCGCCGGCCGAAGTGGCCGTGCGGTTAAAGGCGCTGCAGTCTGGAACCGCAAGACCGCTACGGTCGCAGGTTCGAATCCTGCCTCGGGCATGGATGTTTGTGATGTCCTTAGGTTAGTTAGGTTTAACTAGTTCTAAGTTCTAGGGGACTAATGACCTCAGCAGTTGAGTCCCATGGTGCTCAGAGCCATTTGAACCATTTACCAGAGGTATGAAAATGAGAGCTTAATTTGGCAGAAGCAAACGCCAAGGCGCGTCGTACAGAGGCGGGAATGGGCAATCGCATGCCAGTCACTGCGCATAGAATCTCCGTCGGAGAGTCGCCGTGAGTGTAGTGTGTACGCCATGTTTGCTTTTAATTCCCCCAATAATTTATGGACACGGCCGGCGCGGTAATGGAATTAAAAAATCCCATCAGAGGCGGGCAGGTGTTCCGGCGCCATAAACACGAGCGGCAGTTAAGACCGTCGGGCGCTGGTCGCTGGGCGGCCTTAATGAAACTGCCCCCGCGCGGGCATTCCGCGAAGCCATCTGTTTCGGCCCGTCCGGCTGTCACTGGCCGACGTTAGGGGGAGCTTCCATGAACCATCTCCGTCATTGCGGCACAGAAGCCGACGCATTCCACTCACGGGTCACCGTGACGGCATTCTGGTGCACACCATGTCTGTTGTCAGAAAACAGTCATTTGCTACGCTAACACAGGATGCAGCTTCCGGAAGAGGATACCGTTTATCGCTGTCGTGTTACATGTGAAGCCCAAAAATAGTTTTACTAGACCAGTCAGATGTCGGATATCCGACCGTCACTTGTTTTACACAAGTTGCCTCTAGAAATCAGATGTTCCGATTTCTCGTTAAATCAGAGCAGTGGCTAACTCTCTTTAGTTATATATACAGGGTGTTTCAAAAATGACCGGTATATTTGAAACGGCAATAAAAACTAAACGAGCAGCGACAGAAATACACCGTTTGTTGCAATATGCTTGGGACAACAGTACATTTTCAGGCAGACAAACTTTCGAAATTACAGTAGTTACAATTTTCAACAACAGATGGCGCTGCGGTCTGGGAAACTCTATAGTACGATATTTTCCACATATCCACCATGCGTAGCAATAATATGGCGTAGTCTCTGAATGAAATTACTCGAAACTTTTGACAACGTGTCTGGCGGAATGGCTTCACATGCAGATGAGATGTACTGCTTCAGCTGTTCAATTGTTTCTGGATTCTGGCGGTACACCTGGTCTTTCAAGTGTCCCCACAGAAAGAAGTCACAGGGGTTCATGTCTGGCGAATAGGGAGGCCAATCCACGCCGCCTCCTGTATGTTTCGCATAGCGCAAAGCAATCACACGATCATCGAAATATTCATTCAGGAAATTAAAGACGTCGGCCGTGCGATGTGGCCGGGCACCATCTTGCATAAACCACGAGGTGTTCGCAGTGTCGTCTAAGGCAGTTTGTACAGCCACAAATTCACGAAGAATGTCCAGATAGCGTGATGCAGTAATCGTTTCGGATCTGAAAAATGGGCCAATGATTCCTTTGGAAGAAATGGCGGCCCAGACCAGTACTTTTTGAGGATGCAGGGACGATGGGACTGCAACATGGGGCTTTTCGGTTCCCCATACGCGCCAGTTCTGTTTATTGACGAAGCCGTCCAGGTAAAAATAAGCTTCGTCAGTAAACCAAATGCTGCCCACATGCATATCACCGTCATCAATCCTGTGCACTATATCGCTAGCGAATGTCTCTCACGCAGCAATGGTAGTGGCACTGAGGGGTTGCCGCGTTTGAATTTTGTATGGATAGAGGTGTAAACTCTGGCGCATGAGACGATACGTGGACGTTGGCGTCATTTGGACCGCAGCTGCAACACGGCGAATGGAAACCCGAGGCCGCTGTTGGATCACCTGCTGCACTAGCTGCGCGTTGCCCTCTGTGGTTGCCGTACGCGGTCGCCCTACCTTTCCAGCACGTTCATCCGTCACGTTGCCAGTCCATTGAAATTTTTCAAACAGATCCTTTATTGTATCGCTTTTCGGTCCTTTGGTTACATTAAACCTCCGTTGAAAACTTCGTCTTGTTGCAACAACACTGTGTTCTAGACGGTGGAATTCCAACACCAGAAAAATCCTCTGTTCTAAGGAATAAACCATGTTGTCTACAGCACACTTGCACGTTGTGAACAGCACACGCTTACAGCAGAAAGACGACGTACAGAATGGCGCACCCACAGACTACGTTGTCTTCTATATCTTTCACATCACTTGCAGCGCCATCTGTTGTTGAAAATTGTAACTACTGTAATTTCGAAAGTTTGTCCGCCTGAAAATGTACTGTTGTCCCAAGCATATTGCAACAAACGGTGTATTTCTATCGCTGCTCGTTTAGTTTTTATTGCCCTTTCAAATATACCGGTCATTTTTGAAACACCCTGTAGGAGGTATACAACTTCATATTCAGTTGTAATACACTCTTAGACGACAAAACCACACACAACAGTGGAGTTCACATAGGAATCGACGGAAAAATCGAAATTGTAAACTCTGGTAGCTGATGGATGAATGATTGACGCTGCAACCAAATTTCACCGCACTACTGGTTGTTGTTGTTGTGGTCTTCAGTCCACAGATTGGTTTGATGCAGCTCTCCATGTTACTCTATCCTGTTTCTTCATCTCCCAGTACCTACTGCAACCTACTCCTTCTGAATCGGCTTAGTGTATTCATCTCTTGGTCTCCCTCTACGATTTTTACCCTCCACGCTGCCCTCCAATACTAAATTGGTGATCCCTTGATGCCTCAGAACACGTCCTACCAACCTATCCCTCCTTCTAGTCAAGGTGTGTCACAAATTTCTCTTCTCCCTAAATCTGTTCAATACCTCCTCATTAGTTATATGATCTACCCATCTAATCTCCCGCATTCTTCTGCATTTCAAAAGCTTCTATTCTCTTCTTGTCCAAACTATTTATCGCTCACGTTTCACTTCCATACATGGCCACACTCCATATAAATACCTTCAGATATGACTTCCTGACACTTAAATCCATACTCGATGTTACAAATTTTCCTTCTTCAGAAACCCTTTCCTTGCCATTGCCAGTCTACATTTTATATCCTCTCTACTTCGACCATCATCAGTTATTTTGCTCCCCAAATAGCAAAACTCATTTACTACTTTAAGCGTCTCATTTCCTAATCTAATACCCTCAGCATCGACCGATTTAATTTGACTACATTCCAATATCCTAGTTTTGCTTTTGTTGATGTTCATCTTATATCCTCCTTTCATGACAATGTCTATTGCGTTCAGCTGCTCTTCCAAGTCCTTTGCTATCTCTGACAGAATTACAATGTCATCGGCGAACTTCAAAGTTTTTATTTCTTCTCCATGGATTTTAATACCTACTCCGAACTTTTCTTTTGTTTCCTTTACTGCTTGCTCAATATACAAATTGAACAACATCGGGGACAGGCTACAATTCTGTCTCACTCTGTTCCCAACCACTGCTTCCCTTTCGTGCCCCTCAACTCTTGTAACTGCCAACTGGTTTCTGTACAAATTGTAAATAGCCTTTGGCTCCCTGTATTTTACCCCTGCCACCTTCAGTATTCCAGTCAACATTCTTAAAAGCTTTCTCTAAGTCTAGAAATGCTAGAAACGTAGGTTTTCCTTTCCTTAATCTATTTTCTGAGATAAGTCGTAGCGTCAGTATTGCCTCACGTGTTCCAACATTTCTACGAAATCCAAACTGATCTTCCCCGAGGTCGTCTTCTACCAGTTTTTCCATTCATCTGTAAAGAATTCGTGTTAGTATTTTGCAGCCGTGGCTTATTAAACTGATAGTTCGGTAATTTTCACATCTGTCAACAGCTGCGTTCTTTGGGATTGGAATTATTGTATTCTTCTTGAAGTCTGAGGGTATTTCGCCTGTCTCATACATCTTGCTCACCAGATGGTAGAGTTTTGTCAGGATTGATTCTCCCAAGGCTATCAGTAGTTCTAATGGAATGTTGTTTACTCCTGGGGCCTTGTTTCGGCTTAGGTCTTTCAGTGCTCTGTCAAACTCTTCAAGCAGTATCATATCTCCCATTTGCACCGCTGGTAAGGACGGCAAACAGGAGACATACCGATATCAGGGTATAAGGTCTTTGCGACTTTCATTCTGTGTACGCAGTTGGACAGTAATTATGCCTCGCAGACATGCGCGTCAAAAATGTACGCATTTGAGAGAGGACAGATATTTGGGCTGAAAGAGGGCCAATCGCTCGGCATTTGAATAGTAGCGGTGTCAGTATTCGAAGGAGTTGGCAGTAATGGGTGAAACGAACACGGCATCAAGAGGTAAGCGGTCCACCTAGAGAGACGACAGAACGAGAGGACCGAATAATCGTCAGACTGCCACTGGGAGCCTTGGATTCATTACCATTGAACCGACGTGCAAATGGCTCTTCAGTGACCACAAGGATCATTAATAGGCGGCTCACGGAAGGAGGTTGAGGTCACGGCCCCCCTTGCACTCACTACTGTACACCAACAAGCGAGTTTGTTGTGGTGTCGGACACATTCAACCTGGAATCTCATTGGCTGAACTTCAGTTGTCTTCATTGTTTAGTCCCGCTTCGACCTGAGCCCTAGCGACCAGCGAAGATGTCTGGAGACTCCCTGGACAATGGTGGGATACCCACCTGATTGTCGGCCAGCATGCAGCCCGATAACCAGGAGATCGGTTTGGGATGCCATGTCATTCCACAGCAGGACCCGTCTGGTTGTCATCCGCAGTATTCTTACAGGACAGCGGTACGTTGGAGATACTCTACGTCCCGTTTTGTTGCCTTTCATGGCAAGCCATCTTGGGCTTACATTTCAGCAGGATAATGCCCGCCCGCACAAAGCGAGAGTTTCTACTGCTACAGTGACCAGCAGTATCGTCGAATCTCTCTCCAAATGAGAACGTTTGGAGCATTTTGAGCAGGACCCTCCAACAGCCTCGGATTTTGACGTTCTAACATGCTAACTGGGCACAATTTCGCTCGGTATCCCTCAGGAGGACATCCAACAACTCTATCAATCAATTCCAAGCAGAATAACTGATTCCATAAGAGCCAGAGGTTGACTAACACACAATTTACTTGCTCAGTTTCTGAAGCTTCTTCTCTTAATAAATAATCCATTATTTCCGAAATTGTAGTCACTTGTTTGTCTGTGCACGTACATCACATTTACCAACTTTCGTCCCATTCGGGTAAATTTCGTGGTACGTCTTCGTTTTTGTCTGAGAGTGTGTTTCTACTACACCTTCAATGCCAGAAGAGTCACTCTGACCAGGTTAGATAAAAATTTTTTCAAAACAACCTGACAACAACCTAAGCAAGTTTACGTGGGGACGAAAATAGATTGTGGTAGAGGAAATCTGATAGATAGAATCACATTTCCGGAATCCATATTGTAGCGTTTTCATTACGACCAGAAACGATATTGAAAAATCGGTTTACGAAATTGCGTTATGTGTGCCTTGCGCAAACGTAGTAAACAAGTTGATTAGAAAACTCTCTATGAATTAAAATAAAAGCGAGTGAAGTCCGTCCCGATAGCTGAGTGGTCAGAATGACGGATTGCCACCTGCGGGCCCGGGTTCGATTCCCGGCTGGGTCAGGGATTTTCTCCGCTCAGGGACTGGGTGTTGTGTTTCCTTCATCATCAGGTCGCCCAATGTGGCGTCGAATGTAATAAGACCTGCACCAAGGCGGATGGACCTGCCCCGCAAGGGACCTCCCGGCCAATGACGCTAAACGTTCATTTCCAAGGCAAGTGTAAGGTTATTCACAACAGAAACCAGATTGCAGTTAAACAGTAGAACAACACGCAGCAGTAGTTGAGAAGGGAGTGAGCGAGGGTTGTAGTCTACTCCAACGTTATTCAATATGTACACTCTTTGACATAAAACTCGACCGGCGGCCGACCGCTTCAGAGGCTAAGTCCGCGCCGATCGCGACATGGGACGACAGGCTGATTACGCCTGTGGTCTAGCGGTAGAGTGCGTTGTTTCTGTTCATAATGTCAGTGGATCGAGAGCAGCTGGCATAAAATATTTTATAGCCTCTTCTGTCTGAATGCTGAGGACGTGAATGTAATGGTAGCGCAGATTCAATCTATTTCGCTTTCTGACACGCCGATATCAAAATTTTATCCAGTAACGATTTTGCGGCAGATTTCCTGCTGACTGTCCTCCTCTGGACGCCGTATGCGGCAAAGCTCCGCGATCCACTGGCTGGCTACCAGTAACGGCCGTGGCGACGGCAGTGGGGCTGTACTCCCCCGTTCTTTATCGAAAGCGTCTGCTACCGCTCACCGCATTTGATGATTTAAACGCTTTATTATTAAATGTTGCTTCACAGAAAATTTCTACAACTTCCATTCACGCTCAAAAGCAACGGAGACAGACGCCCTGATTCGTAGGCAGGTATTATATTACATTAATCGGCAAGAGCTGAGTATGGCCCGAAATTAATTTTATAGACTGGGACAAAATTAAACCACCTCACTACATTCGATGAATTTATAAATGCTTCATACCTCGTTACTATTCCTTTCAAACGCAATTATTTGTGGAAATTTTGGTCAATGTTCGGATGTTTTCGTCAAGCCAGAGTGAGCGTCTGTGGTGTAAAATGTATTACAGTTCTTGTTTCATTCCTTATGGTAAGTCTATGCGATAAACTGTGTGAATACCTTGCAATGCATGATCTGTAGCAGTGCAGGAACACTGCACATTTGGAGTTCCATGTATGGGTTCGTGAAGTATTTAATGTTGATCTGAAGTGATAGTTAAGGTCATCAGATTTAAACCAGAAAAATTTGTCGTTTTGGAGGTTTCAGAGAACGGAAAGGAATTACTAACGCCGGTGTTAGAAAACGTCTACAGTTAAATTCTATTGCAAAAATTTAGAAGAGGGGAACTATATTAATCAACATGTGCACTTCATAATCAACCTTCTGACATGTTAGACCTGTATGACGAACAAAGCTAAAATTTGTATCGTTGACAGTCGGTTTGAATCTTTTCAGGAACTATTTTACAGTGAAGCACCTTGGCATTTGCAAAGCAGACATCCATGATATTAACTTAATTTACTAAGTCGAGATCGGACGAAGATTGATGTTTAACGGCATTCTTCAGATTTCGTATAAGGAACTTTTACTAGCAGTTTGCAACGCCATTATTAAAATGGAAAATAAAAGGATGTAGTCAGCGGCTTCTACCGTGATTGGAACTGCATGAGCTGGGTTTGAATCCATATGCGGAACAAGACGGTTCGTCGTGTCATTTGAAGTTCATACATATTCTCAAGTAGCTGCTCGTGAATAACTTAAATTTTTAATGTCATTTTGTGTTAAATAATAAGTACGGTATGTTACTTTGAAGAGGAAATCATGAATACGACGAATTTACTACGTGCATTACCAATGTGACGTAATAATGAGAGTGGTAACATTTCAGGTATGTCATTTATTGTACTAAATGTAAGCTTACAAGCCTTAAGGACAGTCTCATCTGTGATAAGGTGTTCCCTGATATTTGTAGTATCGTGGTATTACTTTACATCTTGAGTTATTGCGATACAGGGCAGTGTTTTCTAGTGGTGACTTGTTGGAACCATTTTCAATAGTCAAACGACTGCACCAAGGAGCGATTAGAGGACCTGCTAGACAGCTGCGTTATGCCGATTGCATGTGAATCAGGCGAAATGCAATTCGGGTCGTTCGGATACTTTTGAGCACGACTGTACATCTCGAGGTGAAAACGTACGAAAATGCACGTTTGCACTTTTGCGAACTTCTGTTTTATTTTCGCATCAATACTGTTGTGAACCCACCAACTGGTATCAATGCATTACATTATCATCCATTATATATAATCATTTTGATAGTACACTTGATATTATAGATGAGTAGGACACAAGACAGGACATAGATAATGTCCGTTTGACGTCAACAGTGTGTAACATTTTACTTTTTTTGAATAGAACAATGTTCCTCTCCAATAATTTTTAGATTAGTTACAATAAGCTTACGCTGCAAGAGAATTCGCTTGTATTTTTCAATAAGTGGTCTGTTGTCGGTTTGAAGGTCTTCCATTACATCGGTAACGTTGTGCAGCTCCACCGAGGACTGTCTGGAGTAGGGTGGAGATAGCAATGTGAAAGTTGCGAGCTGTCGAGTACGATCTTCATATTCCTAATGCGATTAGGACATCGTATACTCTTGACGACGTTTAGCACCTGTGCGGCACAGTCACCCAATTTCAGAATTCATGTTGAGTAATCCTGCTAAATTCCCATAATATTGTCTTTTTATATTGATGAGTAATATGGATAGTCGTCACGTTCATGTGCCGTCTACAACGCAAATTTAATGTTACTATCCTAGGAACTAACCTGCAATACGTTTTGTATTTCATAATCGGAACTATCTGCATTAACCGTCATCAGAGCAATGTCAGGGAACAGAATGCAGCAGTGCCTTGGTACCTACTTGGGGACCTGCTTGAGTCGTGTTCTAAGGAATGGGTAGTTGCTGGTTCACATTATATTACAATAGCGAGAAGTACCGACTTTTCCTTTTCTCTGCAAACATCCAGAACTAAATTCAGTAACTAAATGCTAAGAATATATTTGCATTGTGCCAACTCAAAGATCAATAGATATGGATATAGATATAGATTTTTATATTTAAAGCCATTCTCGTTCTGCGTTGGAATAAACATCATTCATTATTTTCTTGTTCTTGTTACGATTGTTATTGTCATTCTCTCACTCGCAAGAGTTTTCACATTCCTATTTGGTATCGATGCACATGAAGAGTGGCTATGAAAGAAGGGAATACTGAATGTTACGTCAAGCAGAATACACTCATTTACTTCGGCTCCTCGTGATCAACGCTGCAGGAGAAGTGAGATACATAAAGTTGACAGTGTGAGGACAGACATGCTGGCACAACTCTGCAACTACACAGTGTTACCAGATAAAATGATGCTGCGGAATCGAAAGTACAGTACGGACTTTGCCACAGTAGCAGACAGCTGCTAATTTCGGACCATGATCGTGGATTACACTTCGGTCAGTGCTGGTTAGAGTGTTGCAACTGTAAATGGAAGGCTTTGTTTGATAGTCTTGTGCTAATGCTGCCTGAATAAATTATGCCATTGGATAAAAAGCGGTTTAGACCTAACCCACGAGGGGGGTAGGCACAGTGGTCTGCTTCAGGAATTCCAAGCAATATAACACAAGAAACAACCCAGGAAGGGTTCCAACAGCTACTTTCATGCAGAGACATGCATTTGGAATCTGTTCATCGTTACGGGGTCAAACAAGAGGGTAACATTACTGAAACAATGATCAGGCTACTTATTATATAATAGAGCATACATATTTCAAGGAGGAAACGTATGAAGACGCAGACTTCCTCGTTATCAATATGTGCGGCATATCTTTCGTGTTAACGAAAGTAATATCCTGCTCTACCTCTTCTTACGTCTCAAATGAAATGAATTCCATGAGGAATCGAATATTTGTTGACTGCGTCTCTTCTTGCTTCCATTCTTACCAACATATTTCATCATTGTCGTGGTAATCATGACATTCTATGTGTATTCTGCAAAAGATTGCACGAGGACAAATTCGACATCCAGGTGCAAAGCGTTTGGTATCTTACATTATATTCAATTCGAATAAGCTTCCGATGTATTTTTACTTCGTTTGCATTTTTAGATGATTATGAACGTTACGGAAAATTATCTCACATGCTTTATGTTGAATGAGAAACATTGAATGACCCGTTTTGCTTTCCCTACGTTGAAATGGTGTAATGTCGGCGGCAACAGCCTTCTTCCACGCCGGAAGCTGTAACTTGTTTCATTCTGGATTAATGATAGTTGAATGTCTCAAATGTATACATATCCCACAAGGCGACGTCAGAAACCATCAGGGGAGAACGCCGCATAAAAACCAAACGGTCGCGCGCGTCTCCACTCTGAAGAACCGTACCGGAGAATCACGGCAAGCATTTCGCTGAAGAGCTACCTCGTAAGAGAGCCGAGAAATGGCAGCGTCGTAGCAAGTATTTGTCAATACTCTGATAGTGCATTTACTTCCGGGTGTAGGCCGGCATTACCTCGCTAATTTCACTTGAGATTCGTTTTCCACATCGAAGACTCGTACGATATAATCCACTGTAAGATGACACAATTAGAAAGTATATTTAATTTCTGGACTCCAAGAACGGCGTTCTTAACAATAAGTAACACCTGTTTGTGTCTGCATTCGGGAGGACGACGGTGCAATCCCGCGCCCGGCCTTCCTGATGTAGGTTTTCAGTGATTTCCCTAAATCGCCTCAGGCAATGCCGGGATGGTTCCTTAGAAAGGGCACGGCCGATTTCCTTCTCCATCCTTCCCTAATCCGAGCTTGTGCTCCGTCTCTAATGACATCGTTGTCGACGGGACGTTGAAACAGTAATCTCCTCCTCCTCTGTTTGTGTGTTTAAGGTTGCATTTTGAGGCTCAGGCAACATCGCAGTGACTATAGTCCGTCTCTTGCTGCCAGTGTGTCGTTAGCTCAGAGGTTCCCTTGTGCGTTGCAGTGCCTTAAGGCTTGTAAGCCTACATTTAGTACAATAAATGACATACCTGAAATGTTACCACTCTGATTATTACGTCACATTGGTAATGCGCGTAGTAAATTCGTCGTATTCATGATTTCCTCTTCAAAGTAACATACCGTACTTATTATTTAACACAAAATGACATTAAAAAATTAAGTTATTCACGAGCAGCTACTTGAGAATATGTATGAACTTCAAATGACACAACGAACCGTCTTGTTCCGCATACGGATTCAAACCCAGCTCATGCAGACTAAGCAAAGATTTCGTGACTGACGGAAACTAACAGTCATTCCTGATTAGGCATACAGAGAGTGATATACCTCGATTTTAGATAGTATCGGTTAGCAAATATCAACTTTAAATTGCATAACGCAAACATTTTTAACGGACGCGAATTCCTACCCAGCATCTATTGTCCCTGTTAACGAACTACGAGAGATGTTAAATATTGCTTCTTTACAAGTAACTCACTTGAAATGCCGTGAGGTAAAGCTTTGTGTTGGACACGGATTCGAACACAGAACCTAATCGGATTGCTATCGAGGCACAGTCAAATGTGACATATCGGATTTTCGCGGCAGTAGCTAGATGTTTTAACTGAAATGACGAGACGAAAAATTAATTTTTTCCTTCCCAGGCACCAACCCGGCACCTATCGCTGTTATATTCTAGAGAAAACGAACGTTAAATATGGGTTTGTTGCACCAGAAGTGACATGTGAGTATGTTTAACTAGAAATAATATGACGAAGAGTTCAGCGCTCACTGGGAGTAGAGCCCCACACATATCGTTGTTGACTACACACAAAGAGACGTCAGCTACCGAATGTTTCTCCACCAGTTGCTCAGAATAACATCTTGAACTTACAGTCATCTCGCAAATCGTTCTGTGTCTCACTGGGAGTTAAAAACGACAGATATCGTTAGTGTTGACAACGAATGAAAATACATTAAAAATCAAAATTATTATCCACCAGCAAATAGGTGTTCTCATGCTAGAGCTTGATAATACATAATTAAATCTTTAGTGCCGGGCCAGGATTCGATCTCATTGTGGAGATGTTGAGGAACCTGCTGTTTTGAACAAACAACAAATTGTAGCCGAGCTGTATTGTCACGAAGGGATCAAATTCCGCGTTAAGGGCGGTCTGAGTTGCATTCCAGTTCAGAACCAATTTTATCGACATACAGAAGTTCAGATAAAAGATGGAGTAAGTGTCCTGTGACCATATATAGCGTTTGTTTCGTCACTTGAAATAAATAACTAGTATAAGAAAGGGTACTGGTGATAGAGTTTCTACATGTCGCCACTCCAGACTTTATTGTGGTTCAGCCTACCGTCTACTTGGTAGAGAAGGAATATCACCTTAAATGTGAATTTGCAGACCACACTGCCATTATATCGTCTTTACTTGGTGTAGCCAGTAGAGAATGGAATCTGTCTCTCCCTATCTAAAATCATTGACAGAAGTGGGTTCAAATGGTTCAAATGGCTCTGAGCACTATGGGCCTCAACTTCTGAGGTCATTAGTCAACTAGAACTTAGAACTAGTTAAACCTAACTAACCTAAGGACATCACAAACATCCATGCCCGAGGCAGGATTCGAACCTGCGACCGTAGCGGTCTTGCGGTTCCAGACTGCAGCGCCTTTAACCGCACGGCCACTTCGGCCGGCGACAGAAGTGGGAATCGAACCCAGACCATAGGTATAACAACCTACCATCCGTCCAACAGACCACGAAATCCTCTTCTCTGGGACTCATTTTTATATCGTAACGCTGTAGCGCCACACTGGATGAGAATTCTGACACACAGGCTCCCTGTAGTAATTCGCAGCATGTTCAGTAAATTCATTTACTTGGTTGACCGAATCACCACGAACTAGCTGCCTCGGCTACCCAGAGCATACATTCGACTCTGTTTTGTAATTACCGAAATAAAATCACGTAACTGCCACCTACACAGAACTGCCAACAGTGTAGAATGCAGAAGTTTAAATAGGAAGTGTTCCTTTCCACTTGAGCTATTCTATTGCGCTATCTGTTTGTAGAAAATGTCATTCAGTCCAAAAGAAAAGCTGTAACTGTTTGTCTCTCAGAAGCCAAGACCTGGCGATATGTATAATCTCACAGTGCTGTGGAATCCAAAAGTTCTGGAGGAATAGTTGTCGAGCTCTGGAGCTGTTGTAGCTACGTGTCAGCTAGTAGCGTAGATAAGATGTCGCGAGATCGAATACATTCAGTGCTACATTTTTTAAAACGCAATTCTGCTGTCTGCTTCAGGGATTTTCTCGGCCTCGTGATGACTGGGTGTTGTGTGCTGTCCTTAGGTTAGTTAGGTTTACGTAGTTCTAAGATCTAGGGGACTGATGACCATAGATGTTAAGTCCCATAGTGCTCAGAGCCATTTGAACCATTTTTTTATTTGCTGTCTGCTGAAGTTATCAATCTAATGGAACTTTGAATATAATTCCCTTCACTTCTCAACCCAAAGTAGTCGCATGTGAAAAAAGGGCTAACTACTGTGACATTTTGTTCTATTCAGGTTTAATAGACACCAGGCCGCAGATGCATCTCGAAGATGTGTAGGGAGAGCGCATCGTGCCATAATATGTCAGAAAATTATTTTGTACATTAGCTGTCGTGTGGTAGTGAGATTTTATTCTTCTTCAAACTTTGTTTGACAGCTTTAACTCAGAACAAGTTTTCTATATGCATGTAATCAATAAACTGCATGTGCATTGTCAGACTGTCATAGGTAACATCAGAGAATTCGCATATATCGTTGATGATTAATTTCTCTCTCTTGTTTACTATTGTTTTAACAACACTAAAGGAAACCTTACGAAAATTGTGCACTGTATTATAAGAAATGAAATAAAACTAACCACGATAACCTTACTATGAAAGTCTGTTTTAATAAAACCGAGTATCTGTACACAAGTGTGCCTCTATCGACACGAATTAGTAAAATACTGCTCACTTAGATTTTGATTGGGTCTGTGTTTAATTGGTATGCTGTGTCATACTCAAGAGGTATGCAAATGTGGCATTTCATAAATATAGTTACGTATTCCTAGAAACCCAAAATTTGCTTGTCAGCAGCGGAAAGAGGCGTTACCTGTTGTGCAGCATTGTAAGTTTTTCAACATTGCACTATGAGGGGGAAGTATTTCCTTGCGATTTCCTTATTGATGTTTGATCCGACCGCTTGTAGCTCTTTCACAGAAGGGATAAAAACGTTGCAATCAGTAAGACTGGAACTGCGAACCATAATAGACGCTTTTTCACAGGTCAGCACGTTACCACACAGCTGGCGGAGAGGTATGGCTCTAAGCTTCCTCTTACGAGGGCAATAGTGCCTAGAACTCGTAAACCGCTATTTAAAGGTCGAGATTAGTTGCAATTTCCACCTGTAACGATTTTTCTGGGCTGAAAACCGTAAATTTACAATCTTTTGTTACACTTCAAGCGATAATAACTCAGATTATTCAATGGAAATGACAGGTAAAATCAAGTGAACTTTGAGGCTCAATTCCGTGCACACCAGTAAGTAACTCATCGATCACAGAGTTGCCAAACATTCGTTGCCTTGTTGCCAAATCTCAGTTACAGTACCAGCAGGAAGAAGACGAACGGATATGATCCTACAGCTAGCTGGGAAGTGACCATAGCTGGTGTCTCCAAGGTGCGGCTGCTATGGCCTGGAATACATAATGCGTCTGATTCGCATTCTGTAACCAGGTTTAGGGACTGGAGCGTAGTTACTAATAATACTCAGAGCTGACTGCAAACTAAGCATCATAAATCAGTAACTTTCGTTGTTGTTTTTATACTTCTTTCGTAAGTGTACTCAAAACTAAGAAACTCATTCACTGGCGTTTTCGTGCCTCGCCGATAGTCGAGCACAACAAACAAATAAAAATAAAAACGAATGTGTATGTATGCGTGTGTGTGTGTGTGTGTGTGTGTGTGTGTGTGTGTGTGTGTGTGTGTGTGTGTGTGTGAGTGTGTGTGTGAGAGAGAGAGAGAGAGAGAGAGAGAGAGAGAGTGAGAGAGAGTGAGAGAGAGAGTGAGAGAGAGAGAGAGAGAGAGAGAGAGAAAAAGGAATGAGAGAGAGCGTAAAAAATTGTTGTAAAGAAATTGAACCATGGTATTTAAAGAAATCTTTCATTAAAATGACACGTTCCACATCATTACGAAATGTCGTATCCACGATGTATGGAATAAGAATTAATCTAATTTAATCTAATCACATCATATTGATGACTAGCCATGAGGAGTCATGAATTACCGAAATTTTTGCCAATACCAGTAGCCAAATCTAAACTTGAAAATAAAAGACGACAATTTTTGTAATAATCCGTGACTCCTATCAAGACCCTTTCGTCCCTGTAATCTAACCACGAAAGATGTCTGATATACCTCCATTCTGAAGTAACAAAGTGTGCATGCATTAAAAGATGAAGCGCATGATGTGAAGTTCTGTGAAGGAGATACGAACCCAACACGTAATCGGATTGTTAACAAAGAAAAATCAAATGTTACGTATCGGTTTTTCTTACGAGCCGCAAGGTATCTGAATCTAAAATAAAGACACAAACTTTTGTGCCTAAGCGACAATCGAACTGCACACCTACCGTGCATCCACGAATATAGCTTAAGTATCAGTTGCTTACTCATGAACAGTAAGATGTGTGCGTGTTTGACCAGAAATAACGACACCAGTTTCGATTGTTGGCAACACATGAACAGACATTAAAAACGCACGTTAATTTTCACTAGCAGGTGGGTGTGCACTTGATAAAGCTTGAAATGGAATTATGAATATTTTTGTACTGGATCAGGGTTCAGATCCACATACTTACCTTTGGAGGTGACCTAGAGAAGATTGTAGTCTTGGGAAAAGGAACGAAATGATTGAACTATACTGTTTCGAGAGATTCAGATCCTCGAAAGAGGAGATACGAATTCGAATCACAGTCCAGCACCAAATTTTTAAACGTCTCTAGTTCAATCAAGTACAAGTAAAATAAGAGCCCTGTCCCTGTAAATGGCTATCGGTTCATCAAATAAAATAAAATTTGCTAATGTAAGTAAGCTTACTGGCGACTGTATTTCTGTTTACCATGACTTCCGCTATGTCATTTCCCAACGTAAACCGGCTCTGCCCAGTTGGTAATAAAGGAACGTGATGTTTAATGCGGATTCTGGATTATAACGGCTTTCTCTTGAGGTTACCAGAGGTAAAATAAATCTTTGTGCCTCTTAAAAGTAAATGCCTGAACCCACGCATTGCACCTGTGATAGTTCGTTCCACCAGACCATTGTGGCCACATTTTCCAGCCCCAGGAGTGTGCTGTAACGGATGATGTGCCTAGCTTACAAAATTAATCACGGTGGAAAAAATGCCAGTCTATTAAATGGTCAAGTCGAAGCAAGCTTCTGACGCAGAGATTATGCTATTCTCATGTCAGCAGGATGTAAAGACTCTTCTAGGCATCATAGGCTGGATGTGAAGCCATTTTGATTTTTCACAAATTCAGCAACTTTCTTAGTTCGAGAAAATCCACATCCACATCTTACTGTTCATGAGTAAGCAACTGATACTTAAGCTGTATTCGTGGATGCACGGTAGGTGTGCAGTTCCATTGTCGCTTAGGCACAAAAGTTTGTATCCTTATTTTAGATTCAGATACCTTGCGGCTCGTAAGGAAAACCGATACGTAACATTTGAGTTTTCTTAGTTAACAATCCGATTACGTGTTGGGTTCGTATCTCCATCACAGAACTTCACATCATGCACTTCACCTTTAAATGCATGCACACTTTGTCACTTCAGAATGGAGGTATATCAGACATCTTTCGTGGTTAGATTACAGGGACGAAAGGGTTTTGATAGGAGTCACGGTTTATTACAAAAATTGTCGTCTTTTATTTTCAAGTTTAGATTTGTTTACTGGTATTGGCAAAAATTTCGGTAATTCATGACTCTTCACGGCTAGTCATCAATATGATGTGATTAGATTAGATTACATTAGATTAATTCTTGTTCCATACATCATGAATACGACATTTCGTAATGATGTGGAATGTGTAATTTTAATGAAAGATTTCGTTAAATACCATGATTCAATTTCTTTACAACAATTTTTTACACTCTCTCTCATTCCTTTTTATTTCTCTCTCTCTCTCTCCCTCTCTCCCTCTCTCTCTCTCTCTCTCTCTATCTCTCTCTCTCTCTATCTCTCTCTCTCTCTCTCTCTCTCTCTCTCTCTCACACACACACACACACACACACACACACACACACATATAAACATTCTTTTTTATTTTTATTTGTTTGTTGTGCTCGACATCGGCGAGGCACGAAAACGCCAGTGAATGAGTTTCTTAGTTTAGAGTACACTTACGAAACAAATATAAAAACATCAATGAGAGTTACTGACTTATCAGACGCATTACGTATTCCAGGCCGTAGCAGCCGCGACTTAGAGACACCAGCTATGGTCACTTCCCAGCCGGCTGTAGGATCACATCGGTTCGTCTTCTTCCTGCTGGTACTGTAACTGAGATTTGGCAACAAGGCAACGTATGTTTTGCAACTCTGTGATCGACGAGTTACTTCCTGGTGTGCACGGAATTAAGCCTCAAAGTTCACTTGATTTTACCTGTCATTTCCATTGAATAATCTGAGTTATTATCGCTTGAAGTGTAACAAAAGATTGTGAATTTACGGTTTTCAGCCCAGGAAAGTCGTTGCAGGGGGAAATCGAAACTAATCTCGACCTTTAAATAGCGGTTTACGAGTCTAGGCACTATTCCCGTCGTAAGAGAATGCTCAGACCCATACCTCTTCGCCAGCTCTGTGGTAACGTGCTGACCTGTGGAAAAGCGTATGTTATGGTTCGCAGTTCCAGTCTTACTGATTGCAACGTTTTTATCCCTTCTGTGAAAGAGCTACAAGCAGTCGGATCAAACATCAATAAGGAAATCGCAAGGAAATACTTCCCCCTCATAGTGCAATGTTGAAAAACTTACAATGCTGCACAACAGGTAACGCCTCTTTCCGCTGCTGACAAGCAAATTTTGGGTTTCTAGGAATACGTAACTATATTTATGAAATGCCACATTTGCATACCTCTTGAGTATGACACAGCATACCAATTAAACACAGACCCAATCAAAATCTAAGTGAGTAGTATTTTACTAATTCGTGTCGATAGAGGCACACTTGTGTACAGATACTCGGTTTTATTAAAACAGACTTTCATAGTAAGGTTATCGTGGTTAGTTTTATTTCATTTCTTATAATACAGTGCACAAGTTTCGTAAGGTTTCCTTTAGTGTTGTTGAAACAATAGTAAACATGAGAGAGAAATTAATCATCAACGATATATGCGAATTCTCTGATGTTACCTATGACAGTCTGACAATGCACATGCAGTTTATTGATTACATGCATGTAGAAAACTTGTTCTGAGTTAAAGCTGTCAAACAAAGTTTGAAGAAGAATAAAATCTCACTACCACACGACAGCTAATGTACAAAATAATTTTCTGACATATTATGGCACGATGCGCTCTCCATACACATCTTCGAGATGCATCTGCTGCCTGGTATCTATTAAACCTGAATAGAACAAAATGTCACAGTAGTTAGCCCCTTTTCCACATGCGACTACTTTGGGTTGAGAAGTGAAGGGAATTATGTTCAAAGTTCCATTAGATTGATAACTTCAGCAGACAGCAGAATTGCGTTTTAAAAAACGTAACACTGAATGTATTCGATCTCGCGACATGTTATCTACGCTACTAGCTGACACGTAGCTACAACAGCTCCAGAGCTCGACAACTATTCCTCCAGAACTTTTGGATTCCACAGCACTGTGAGATTATACATATCGCCAGGTCTTGGCTTCTGAGAGACAAACAGTTACAGCTTTTCTTTTGGACTGAATGACGTTTTCTACAAACAGATAGCGCAATAGAATAGCACAAGTGGAAAGCAACACTTCCTATTTAAACTTCTGCATCCTTCACTGTTGGCAGTTCTGTGTAGGTGGCAGTTACGTGATTTTATTTCGGTGATTACAAAACAGAGTCGAATGTATCCACTGGGTAGCCGAGACAGCTAGTTCGTGGTGATTCGGTCAACCAAGTAAATGAATTTACTGAACATGCTGCAAATTACTACAGGGAGCCTGTGTGTCAGAATTCTCATCCAGTGTGGCGCTACTGCGTTACGATAGAAAAATGAGTCCCAGAGAAGAGGATTTCGTAGTCTGTTGGACGGATGGTAGGTTGTTATACCTATGGTCTGGGTACGATTCCCACTTCTGTCAATGATTTTAGATAGGGAGAGACAGATTCCATTCTCTCCTGGCTACACCAAGTGAAGAAGATATAATGGCAGTGTGGTCTGAAAATTCACATTTAAGGTGATATTCCTTCTCTACCAAGTAGACGGTAGGCTGAACCACAATAAAGTCTGGAGTGGCGACATGTAGAAACTCTATCACCAGTACCCTTTCTTATACTAGTTATTTATTTCAAGTGACGAAACAAACGCTATATATGGTCACAGGACACTTACTCCATCTTTTATCTGAACTTCTGTATGTCGATAAAATTGGTTCTGAACTGGGATGCAACTCAGACCGCCCTTAACGCGGAATTTGATCCCTTCGTGACAATACAGCTCGGCTACAATTTGTTGTTTGTTCAAAACAGCAGGTTCCTCAACATCTCCACAATGAGATCGAATCCTGGCCCGGCACTAAAGATTTAATTATGTATTATCAAGCTCTAGCATGAGAACACCTATTTGCTGGTGGATAATAATTTTGATTTTTAATGTATTTTCATTCGTTGTCAACACTAACGATATCTGACGTTTTTAACTCCCAGTGAGACGCAGAACGATTTGCGAGATGACTGTAAGTTCAAGATGTTATTCTGAGCAACTGGTGGAGAAAAATTCGGTAGCTGACGTCTCTTTGTGTGTAGTCAACAACGATATGTGTGGGGCTCTACTCCCAGTGAGCGCTGAACTCTTCGTCATATTATTTCTAGTTAAACATACTCACATGTCACTTCTGGTGCAACAAACCCATATTTAACGTTCGTTTTCTCTAGAATATAACAGCGATAGGTGCCGGGTTGGTGCCTGGGAAGGAAAAAATTAATGTTTCGTCTCGTCATTTCAGTTAAAACATCTAGCTACTGCCGCGAAAATCCGATATGTCACATTTGACTGTGCTTCGATAGCAATCCGATTAGGTTCTGTGTTCGAATCCGCGTCCAACACAAAGCTTTACCTCACGGCATTTCAAGTGAGTTACTTGTGAAGAAGCAATATTTAACATCTCTCGTAGTTCGTTAACAGGGACAATAGATGCTGGGTAGGAATTCGCGTCCGTTAAAAATGTTTGCGTTATGCAATTTAAAGTTGATATTTGCTAACTGATACTATCTAAAATCGAGGTATATCACTCTCTGTATGCCTAATCAGGAATGACTGTTAGTTTCCGTCAGTCACGAAATCTTTGCTTAGTCTGCATGAGCTGGGTTTGAATCCATATGCGGAACAAGACGGTTCGTTGTGTCATTTGAAGTTCATACGTATTCTCAGGTAGCTGCTCGTGTATAACTTAAATTTTTAATGTCATTTTGTGTTAAATAATAAGTACGGTATGTTACTTTGAAGAGGAAATCATGAATACGACGAATTTACTACGTGCATTACCAATGTGACGTAATAATGAGAGTGGTAACATTTCAGGTATGTCATTTACTGTACTAAATGTAAGCTTACAAGCCTTAAGGACAGTCTCATCTGTGATAAGGTGTTCCCTGATATTTGTAGTATCGTGGTATTACTTTACATCTTGAGTTATTGCGATACAGGGCAGTGTTTTCTAGTGGTGACTTGTTGGAACCATTTTCAATAGTCAAACGACTGTACCAAGGATCGATTAGAGGACCTGCTAGACAGCTGCGTTATGCCGGTTGCATGCGAATCAGGCGAAATGCAATTCAGGTCGTTCGGATACTTTTGAGCACGACTGTACATCTCGAGGTGAAAACGTACGAAAACGCACGTTTGCACTTTTGCGAACTTCTGTTTTATTTTCGCATCAATACTGTTGGGAACCCACCAACTGGTATCAATGCATTACACTATCATCCATTATATATAATCATTTTGATAGTACACTTGATATTATAGATGACTAGGACATAAGACAGAACATAGATAATGTCCGTTTGACGTCAACAGTGTGTAACATTTTACTTTTTTTGAATAGGACAATGTTCCTCTCCAATAATTTTTAGATTAGTTACAATAAGGTTACGCTGCAAGAGAATTCGATTGTATTTTCCAATAAGTGGTCTGTTGTCGGTTTGAAGGCCTTCCAATACCTCGGCAACGTAGTGCAGCTCCACCGAGGACTGTCTGGAGTAGGGTGGAGATAGCAATGTGAAAGTTGCGAGCTGTCGAGTACGATCTTCATATTCCTAATGCGATTAGGACATCGTATACTCTTGACGACGTTTAGCACCCGTGCGGCACAGTCACCCAATTTCAGAATTCATGTTGAGTAATCCTGCTAAATTCCCATAATATTGTCTTTTTATATTGATGAGTAATATGGATAGTCGTCACGTTCATGTGCCGTCTACAACGCAAATTTAATGTTACTATCCTAGGAACTAACCTGCAATACGTTTTGTATTTCATAATCGGAACTATCTGCATTAACCGTCATCAGAGCAATGTCAGGGAACAGAATGCAGCAGTGCCTTGGTACCTACTTGGGGACCTGCTTGAGTCGTGTTCTAAGGAATGGGTAGTTGCTGGTTCACATTATATTACAATAGCGAGAAGTACCGACTTTTCCTTTTCTCTGCAAACATCCAGAACTAAATTCAGTAACTAAATGCTAAGAATATATTTGCATTGTGCCAACTCAAAGATCAATAGATATGGATATAGATATAGATTTTTATATTTAAAGCCATTCTCGTTCTGCGTTGGAATAAACATCATTCATTATTTTCTTGTTCTTGTTACGATTGTTATTGTCATTCTCTCACTCGCAAGAGTTTTCACATTCCTATTTGGTATCGATGCACATGAAGAGTGGCTATGAAAGAAGGGAATACTGAATGTTACGTCAAGCAGAATACACTCATTTACTTCGGCTCCTCGTGATCAACGCTGCAGGAGAAGTGAGATACATAAAGTTGACAGTGTGAGGACAGACATGCTGGCACAACTCTGCAACTACACAGTGTTACCAGATAAAATGATGCTGCGGAATCGAAAGTACAGTACGGACTTTGCCACAGTAGCAGACAGCTGCTAATTTCGGACCATGATCGTGGATTACACTTCGGTCAGTGCTGGTTAGAGTGTTGCAACTGTAAATGGAAGGCTTTGTTTGATAGTCTTGTGCTAATGCTGCCTGAATAAATTATGCCATTGGATAAAAAGCGGTTTAGACCTAACCCACGAGGGGGGTAGGCACAGTGGTCTGCTTCAGGAATTCCAAGCAATATAACACAAGAAACAACCCAGGAAGGGTTCCAACAGCTACTTTCATGCAGAGACATGCATTTGGAATCTGTTCATCGTTACGGGGTCAAACAAGAGGGTAACATTACTGAAACAATGATCAGGCTACTTATTATATAATAGAGCATACATATTTCAAGGAGGAAACGTATGAAGACGCAGACTTCCTCGTTATCAATATGTGCGGCATATCTTTCGTGTTAACGAAAGTAATATCCTGCTCTACCTCTTCTTACGTCTCAAATGAAATGAATTCCATGAGGAATCGAATATTTGTTGACTGCGTCTCTTCTTGCTTCCATTCTTACCAACATATTTCATCATTGTCGTGGTAATCATGACATTCTATGTGTATTCTGCAAAAGATTGCACGAGGACAAATTCGACATCCAGGTGCAAAGCGTTTGGTATCTTACATTATATTCAATTCGAATAAGCTTCCGATGTATTTTTACTTCGTTTGCATTTTTAGATGATTATGAACGTTACGGAAAATTATCTCACATGCTTTATGTTGAATGAGAAACATTGAATGACCCGTTTTGCTTTCCCTACGTTGAAATGGTGTAATGTCGGCGGCAACAGCCTTCTTCCACGCCGGAAGCTGTAACTTGTTTCATTCTGGATTAATGATAGTTGAATGTCTCAAATGTATACATATCCCACAAGGCGACGTCAGAAACCATCAGGGGAGAACGCCGCATAAAAACCAAACGGTCGCGCGCGTCTCCACTCTGAAGAACCGTACCGGAGAATCACGGCAAGCATTTCGCTGAAGATCTACCTCGTAAGAGAGCCGAGAAATGGCAGCGTCGTAGCAAGTATTTGTCAACACTCTGATAGTGCATTTACTTCCGGGTGTAGGCCAGCATTACCTCGCTAAATACACTTGACATTCGTTTTCCACATCGAAGACTCGTACGATATAATCCACTGTAAGATGACACAATTAGAAAGTATATTTAATTTCTGGACTCCAAGAACGGCGTTCTTCACATAAGTAACACCTGTTTGTGTCTGCATTCGGGAGGACGACGGTGCAATCCCGCGCCCGGCCATCCTGATGTAGGTTTTCAGTGATTTCCCTAAATCGCCTCAGGCAATGCCGGGATGGTTCCTTAGAAAGGGCACGGCCGATTTCCTTCTCCATCCTTCCCTAATCCGAGCTTGTGCTCCGTCTCTAATGACATCGTTGTCGACGGGACGTTGAAACAGTAATCTCCTCCTCCTCTGTTTGTGTGTTTAACGTTGCATTTTGAGGCTCAGGCAACATCGCAGTGACTATAGTCCGTCTCTTGCTGCCAGTGTGTCGTTAGCTCAGAGGTTCCCTTGTGCGTTGCAGTGCCTTAAGGCTTGTAAGCTTACATTTGGTACAATAAATGACATACCTGAAATGTTACCACTCTCATTATTACGTCATTGTGCGTTGCAGTGCTCGTACCATGTGACATGGCAGTTCCAAACACGGTAGAAGCCGCTGACTACATCCTTTTATTTTCCATTTTAATTAATGGCGTTGCAAACTGCTAGTAAAAGTTCCTTATACGAAATCTGAAGAATGCCGTTAGACATCAATCTTCGTCCGATCTCGACTTAGTAAATTAAGTTAATATCATGGATGTCTGCTTTGCAAATGCCAAGGTGAGTCACTGTGAAATAGATCCTGAAAAGATTCAAATCGACTGTCAACGATATAAATTTGAGCTTTGTTCGTCATAGAGGTCTAACATTTCAGAAGGTTGTTTATGAAGTGCACATGTTGATTAATATAGTTCCCCTCTTCTAAATTTTTGCAATAGTATTTAACTGTAGACGTTTTCTAACACCGGCGTTAGCAATTCCTTTCCGTTCTCTGAAACCTCCAAAACGACAAATTTTTCTGGTTTAAATCTGATGACCTTAACTATCACTTCAGATCAACATTAAATACTTCACGAACCCATACATGGAACTCCAAATGTGCAGTGTTCCTGCACTGCTACAGAGCATGCATTGCAAGGTATTCACACAGTTTATCGCATAGACTTACCATAAGGAATGAAACAAGAACTGTAATATACTTTACACCACAGACGCTCACTCTGGCTTGACGAAAACATCCGAACATTGACCAAAATTTCCACAAATAATTGCGTTTGAAAGGAATAGAAACGAGATATGAAGCATTTATAAATTCATCGAATGTAGTGAGGTGGTGTAATTTCGTCCCAGTCTATAAAATTAATTTCGGGCCATACTCAGCTCTTGCCGATTAATGTAATACAATACCCGCCTACTAATCAGGCGTCTGTATACATTGCTTTTGAGCGAGAATGGAAATTGTAGAAATTTTCCGTGAAGCAACGTTTAATAATGAAGCGTTTTAGCCGGCCGAAGTGGCCGTGCGGTTAAAGACGCTGCAGTCTGGAACCGCAAGACCGCTACGGTCGCAGGTTCGAATCCTGCCTCGGGCATGGATGTTTGTGATGTCCTTAGGTTAGTTAGGTTTAACTAGTTCTAAGTTCTAGGGGACTAATGACCTCAGCAGTTGAGTCCCATAGTGCTCAGAGCCATTTGAACCATTTGAAGCGTTTTAAATCACCAAAAGCGATGAGCGGTAGCAGACGCTTTCGATAAAGAACGGGGGAGTGCAGCGCCGCTGCTGTCGCCACGGCCGTTGCCGGTAGCCAGCCAGTGGATCGCGGAGCTTTGCCGCATACGGCGTCCAGAGGACGACAGTCTGCAGGAAATCTGCCGCAAAATCATTACTGGATAAAATTTTGATATCGGTGTGTCAGAAAGCGAAATAGATTGAATCTGCGCTACCATTACATTCACGTCTTCAGCATTCAGACAGAAGAGGCTATAAAAATATTTTATGCCAGCTGCTCTCGATCCACTGACATTATCTACAGAAACAACGCACGCTATCGCTAGACCACAGGCGTAATCAGCCTACAGTTTCTCTAGCATGGGACAAGTTTTCCTCCAGGAAGTGCCGCAGTCTACAGTGTTGCCAGGTTGTGCAGATAACCGGACTTAGAGAATTAGCGAGTTGGCCAGTTTTTTTTGTCCCATGTCGCGATCGGCACGGACTTTGCCTCTGAAGCGGCCGGCCGCCGGTCGAGTTTTATGTCAAAGAGTGTACATTGAACAAGCAGAAAATGAAACCAAGGAGAAATTTGAAAAGGGAATCAAATTTCAGGAAAATGATATGAATTCTTTAAGGTTTGGCAGTGACAAATGTTCAAATGTGTGTGAAATCTTATGGGACTTAACTGTTAAGGTCATCAGTCCCTAAGCTTACACACTGCTTAACCTAAATTATCCTAAGGACAAACACACACACTCATGCCCGAGGGAGGACTCGAACCTCCGCCGGGACCAGCCGCACAGTCCATGACTGCAGCGTCTTAGACCACCCGGCTAATCCCGCACGGCTTGGCAGTGACATTGTTATTCTATCAGAGGCGGCGAAGAACAGGTAAGATTATTTAAATGGAACTGATATTATCTTGAAAACAGATAACAAGATGAATAACAATAAAGATGAAACAATAGTAATGGGCTGTAGAGGAAGTAAATCATGCGATATAGAGAAAAACGGGACACTAAAATTAGTAGATTAGATCTGCTAATTGGAGTCGAAAAATAATTGAAGATGCCTGAAGCAGCGAGAAAATTATATATAAAAAAGATAAAATTGTCAGGATCGAATATAAATTTAAGTGTTGTATCTCATTTCTGAAGGTATATGTCTGGAATATAGCCTTGCACGGAAGTGAAAAGTAGTTCGTTAACACTTCAGAGATAAAGAGTACAGAAGCTTCTGCAATGTGGTACTAGATGAGAATGCTGAGAACTCGACCGATAGATTGAATAACACATGAGGAGATACTGGATCATGGGGGAAAAGGAAATGAATGGCACAAATTCCCTAAAAGAAGGGCGAGGTTGATAAGACACATCCTGAGATATCAAAAAGTCGTCAGTTTGGTAATGGAAGAAAGGCTGTTGGATAAAACTTTGAGAACAATTCTGGAATACAACAAACTGGTTCAAATGTGTGTAGGTTGCTGTATTTATTCAGAGATGAAGAGGCTTCCACAAAATAGACTAGCGTGGAGAGCTGTATCAAATCAGTCTTCGGACTGAAAGTTACAATAAAACTTACAGGATGGGCAAACTGAAACTGGCATAGAAAATGATTAATGCGTCGTCAGACAGGCAGCCCAGCATACATCATCCGGCCCGGGTGTGGTTGAAGTAAGCTGCGTTGGCTGTCGTGAGGGTGCAAGACATATTTTACTCGTCAGTCTTAATATGTTCGCCTAATTCAGAAGATATTCTTTGCACCAGCTATTGTAGAAGGCAAACTCAAATGTACTTAACACCATACTGCACGGATACCTGTGGTGTGCCTATTTTCATGCGCAAAAAAAAATTTTGGTCGCCAACATACATTCACTCCTTAACACACTTGACTACAGCGTGGCATATAGTTTCTCCGAAAGTTCTCTGCAGATTTTGGAACTCATCACCTCACTAGTTCAGAGAGATCCCGTTCGAAAGTACTGCAGATGGATCAAATGGCTCTGAGCATTATGGGACTTAACATCTGAGGTCATCAGTCACCTAGAACTTAGAACTACTTAAACCTAACTAACCTAAGGACATCACACACATCCATGCCCGAGGCAGGATTCGAACCTGCGACCGTAGCGGTCGCGCGGTTCCGAACTGTAGCGCCGAGAACCGCTTGGCCACACCGGTCGGCCTGTACGGCAGATTTTGTATATCCGTCTCACAAGCTTATAAAAGATTTTCAAATATTTGCTTAAAGCTTTGAAGGGATCAGAGCAACTGCTTTTCGCTTCTTTATTGTCACAGCTCAGAGGTTGCTGTTTATTGTCTCATAGGAAAAGAACCTGGAGCAATCGCTACTGCATTTGATCGTATTACCGGACTCTCCCTTCTAATAAAATGTTTCAGCGAAGGCACTTCGAAATGATTTCCTGGTTAACCGAAGCGAAACTGTGTCGAAAAACTTCGAATTTGCTTGTACGACATGATGGACATTAATGATTTAACGTACTCTGGGAAATTTGTAGGGGCAAATTTCTTACCTTCTTAAGTTTTGGAACATTTAATCTTCGTTCACATTTAGAAAACTAAACATAGCGACTTCACAGCCACTAATACTGCAGTTCCCTGTTGTGACTACTTTGAAACGAGCACAGTGATCTGAAGAGTTGTATTATAAGGAGGTTATGGGACACACTGTAATACCTAGGCCGGCCGGCTACAGTTTGGAACCGCGCGACCGCTGCGGTCGCAGGTTCGAATTCTGCCTCGGGCTTGGATGTGTGTTTAGGTTCAAGGAGTTCTAAGTTCTAAGGGACTGATGAACTCAGATGTTAAATCCCATAATGCTTAGAGCCATTTGTTGTGATTCGAATCGTGTTGTGTGCTACATTAGATTTCGTCGTGTTTGTTTGTCTTACTGTACTGTCAAACTTGAGTACGTATCATGGTGTTTTACCTTCTTCCAAACGCGGATTCACTTGTGAGTTTACTGTTATTGCGCTGTAGTACATTGGTGTAGTACATTCACATTTTCTCTCTTCCACCACTTGTTGGAAATGGAAGCATACTACTCCACAAGTGAAATGGCCGATATGCTATTCTGCTATGGCTTAGCAAATGGACGTACGCTGCGAACGGGTGCCCTCTATGCTGAAAAACATTCACAGCGCAGAGTAATCTCTCATAAGCTGTTCGGTAGACTTTTCCAACGTCTGAGGGACACAGGTACCTTTGCAGCTCAGAAGACTGACAATGGAAGGCCCCACACAGTCCGCACGGCTGACATGGAAGAGCGTATACTACTGGGACCAGTGTGCGACGATTAGCAGCAGCAGAAGACTTGTCTCACTCTCGCATCTGGATCATATTGCGTGAACAATTATTGCACCCATAAACGGGGTGGTCCATTGATAGTGACCGGGCCAAATATCTCACGAAATAAGCATCAAACGAAAAAAACTACAAAGCACGAAACTCGTCTAGCTTGAAGGGGGAAACCAGATGGCGCTATAGTTGGCCCGTTAGATGGCGCTGCCATAGGTCAAACGGATATCAACTGCTTTTTTTAAAATAGGAACCCCCGTTTTTATTACATATTCCTGTACTACGTAAAGAAATACGAATGTTTTAGTTGGACTACTTTTTTCGCTTTGTGATAGATGGCGCTGTAATAGTCACAAACGTATACGTACGTGGTATCACGTAACATTCAGCCAGTGCGGACGGTATTTGCTTCGTGATACATTACCCGAGTTAAAGTGGACCGTTTACCAATTGCGGAAAAGGTCTATATCGTTCTGAGGTATGGCTATTGTGATCAAAATGCCCAACGGGCTTGTGCTGTGTATGCTGCTCGGTATCCTGAATGACATCATCCAAGTTTACGGACCGTTGGCCGGATAGTTACGTTACTTAAGGAAACAGGAAGTGTTCAGCCACATGTGAAACGTCAACCACGGCCTGCAACAAATTATGATGCCCAAGTAGGTATTTTAGCTGCTGTCGCGGCTAATCCGCACATCAGTAGCAGAAAAATTGCGCGACAATCGTGAATCTCAAAAACGTCGGTGTTGAGAATGCTACATCAACATCGATTGCACCCGTACCATGTTTCTATCCACCAGGAATTGCATGGCGACGACTTTGAAGGTCGTATACAGTTCTGCCACTGGGCACAAGAGAAATTACAAAACTGTAACAGTCTAAATTGCGCAATGTATGCTGATTTCATACGTAATGTTCTACCGATGCTACTACAAGACGTTTCACTGCATGACAAAATGGCGATGTACTTCCAACATGATGGATGTCCGGCACATAGCTCGCATGCGGTTGAAGCGGTATTGAATAGCATATTTCATGACAGGTGGATTTGTCGCCGAAGCACCATGCCATGGCTCGCACGTTCACCGGATCTGACGTCCCCGGGTTTCTCTCTGTGACGAAAGTTGAAGGATATTTGCTATCGTGATCCACCGACAACGCCTGACAACATGCGTCAGCGCATTCTCAGTGCATGTGAGAACATTACGGAAAGCGAACTACTCGCTGTTGAGAGGAATATCGCTACACGTATTGCAGAATGTATTGAGGTTGGCTGGCATCATTTTGAGCATTTATTGCATTAATGTAGTATTTACGGGTAATCACGCTGTAACAGCATGCATTCTCAGAAATAATAAGTTCACAAAGGTACATGTATCACATTGGAACAACCGAAATAAAATGTTCAAACGTACCTACGTTCTGTATTTCAATTTAAAAAACCTACCTGTTACCAACTGTTCGTCTAAAATTGTCGGCCATATGTTTGTGACTATTACAGCGCCATCTATCACAAAGCGAAAAAAGTGGTCCAACTAAAACATTCACATTTCTTTACGTCCTACAAGTATATGTAATAAAAATGTGGGTTCCTATTAAAAAAACGCAATTAATATCCGTTTGACCTATGATAGCGCCATCTAGCAGGCCAACAATAGCGTCATCTGGTTACCCCCTTGAAGCTAGACAAGTTTCGCTCTTTGTAGTTTTTTCGTTTGACGCTTATTTCGAGAGATATTTGGCCCGATCACGATCAATGGACCACCCTGTATACTACAGCGTTTTGAGGCCCTAAGGCCACAGGATCATCATGGCAGACGACGGTTCTGCAAATGGCTGTGTACCGCAGAGCCACTGTTAACATCCACTATTTTATTTACCGATGAGGCAGGTTTCACAAGCGATGCTGTTGTGAATTTCCATAACCAGCATGTATGGACAGATGTAAATCATCATGCAATTCAGGAAAGAGGGTATCAACGCCGATTCTCAGCCAACGTGTGGACAGGCATACTTGGTCATAGATTAACAGGGACATACGTCCTACCATGAAGGTCAACTGTTGCGCATTATCTGAACATTCTGATTAATGTATTTCCTACCTTTCTGGAGGCTGTGTCACTGCAGCAACGAATACAAATGTGGTTTATGCATGGTGGCGCACCAGCACGCTTTCGTCGCACAGAGTGAGCGAACATCTGAAGCAGACATTTCAGGACAGCTGGATTGGTTGCGGTCGGGTGGAGGGGGGAGCGAGAGGAAGGGGGGGGGGGGGGGGGTGGGCACACCTTGGCCTACTAGTTTTTCGGACCTCAATTCTTAGACTTCTGGTTATGACGACACTTGAAGGAGTCAGCGACGTGAACACCACAGGGTCACATCATCAATGCGTGCCAGCAGGTACTTCAAAAGGTGCGTCATCCCTTACGCCAGAGGGCAGAGGGGTGCATTTTCATGAATGGACGTAACTTTGAACACCTCCTGCAAACATATGTTTATCGCAGAATGTATGCATTTCCGAACCCGTGTTTATTGGTCTTATCTTTCATCTACATCTACATCTACATTTATACTCCGTAAGCCACCAAACGGTGTGTGGCGGAGCACTTTACGTGCCACTGTCATTACCTCCCTTTTCTGTTCCAGTCGCGTATGGTTCGCGGGAAGAACGACTGTCTGAAAGCCTCCGTGCGCGCTCGAATCTCTCTAATTTTACATTCGTGATCTCCTCGGGAGGTATAAGTAGGGGGAAGCAATTTATTCGATACCTCATCCAGAAACGCACCCTCTCGAAACCTGGACAGCAAGCTACACCGCGATGCAGAGCGCCTCTCTTACAGAGTCTGCCACTTGAGTTTGTTAAACATCTCCGTAACGCTATCACGCTTACCAAATAACCCTGCGACGAAACGCGCCGCTCTTCTTTGGATCTTCTCTATCTCCTCCGTCAACCCGATCTTTCTTGTTTGGATGAGTGCTACCACCTCCCAAAGTATTCCACACTACTTTTGTAGGCTCTGTATATGTGTCCTCGTACAATCGGATGGATCGTTTCAACATAATAACTTTATAGTTCTATGCGTAAGTTTCTAACTTAAGTCTTGTACAGATTATTGTCTCGTGAAGCCAGATAAATCTTTCCGAAATTACAGAAATGGTTAAGTTCACAGAACTATATAGAGCCTCCTGCTGAAGCGCCCAAGAACTACAGCCCGAACATTTAAACTTTTTGACACTGACCCAAAACGGGCTCAGGTATGTTTCTGGAGCAATTTTCATCATGTGGTTTTCATGTGAGTCTATAGGGGACACAATACAAGAGGGTTCCTAACAGCCGAAAAGTCGCAAAGAGCACTCGAGTTTTTAGGAATACTCTCGAATATTAAGAAATGTTTTTAAATTCTCTATAACGTGATCGAATAGCTTAGAATGCAAATAGGAAACAGCGCACATCATATCACACTTCGGTAAAATCGTCTTAACTGGTGACATGTACAAATTGTTAGGTAAAGTATATCAACTCATCGAAAAAGTGTTCCGCTTTTACAGGATGTAAATACAACTGTCTAGAACATACCACAATGATGTAGGGAAAATTTGGCCGAACAGTTTGATGTAAAGCACTTGTTGTTTATCAATCCGGAAAACAACCTCAAACTGGCCAACAAAAGCCACCTAGGCCACAGTGCATGCGCGCCGCGAGAGATTTTTAATACCTTCCAGACCTTCTGTCCCACCAGCTTTCGTTAAAATGAGGGTAATGTTACGAAATACGTTATGCAAAAACGAATTACGTTTCCAATTTGATCCAAACCTAACCCCTACAGGTACAGTAGTCTCATGGAAAGAACGCAAGAGAAACTTTTTAATTTTACCCTGTTAATATTTACATAATTGTGAAGTAAAATTTACACAACCATCAATTTCACACTAATTCACTGCTTAGCCGGTTGCATATGAGTGCGAAAGGATACAAAAAAATCACACGCAGTGCGTATGCGCTGTTGCCTAGGCGAATTTTATGTTATTTCTCGCCGGCCGGTGTGGCCGTGCGGTTCTAGGCGCTTCAGTCTGGAGCCTCGTGACCGTTACGGTCGCAGGTTCGAATCCTGCCTTGGGCATGGATGTGTGTGATGTCCTTCGGTTAGTTAGGCTTAAGTAGTTCTAAGTTCTAGGGGACTGATGACCACAGATGTTAAGTCCCATAGTGCTCAGAGCCATTTTTTTGTTATTTCGCGGTTTTCTCAACCATTAGTGCCTTGCAGTAAACCGTTCGTCTCTTCCTCTACACGAGTGAGGTGCGTTGAAAATATATATCGCTCACAGGAAAATACGTAAAGCCCGCATCTCGTGGTCGTGCGGTAGCGTTCTCGCTTCCCACGCCCGGGTTCCCGGGTTCGATTCCCGGCGGGGTCAGGGATTTTCTCTGCCTCGTGATGGCTGGGTGTTGTGTGCTGTCCTTATGTTAGTTAGGTTTAAGTAGTTCTAAGTTCTAGGGGACTTATGACCACAGCAGTTGAGTCCCATAGTGCTCAGAGCCATTTTTGAAAATACGCAAACAAAGAATAGTTGTGTGGGTGAACAATTTTAGCAACAAAAAATTAATCATTTCAACAAACAAATCAATGAATACGAAAAATGATACAAGGACACGAAACAACATTTTATTCCATTGATACAATAACGAACCAACACGAAAGCGTAAAGTTTCTAACATAATTACCAAACATGGTCAATGTTTCTGGTACGTCCTCGCAAAAAAGCTTCTAGCAGGCGCCGTACAGGCGGAAGTATTAATAGGAAAAGAAAAAGGCAGGTCAGTATTAATACCACAAATTCAGAGGTTTTCAACTAACGTACTATTCAGTTTTGAAAGGCTCCAATTTCCGATCAAATTAGCATAGAGTATGATTATCGATAAAGCACAAGAGCGAACATTCCAGAGTTTGGGAATGGGCTTAAAACAATGATGTTTCCCGCACGGACAGCTATGCGTAGTGTGGTCTCGTGTTGGACAGCAACAAACCTTAGTCGCATTTGCACTATAAAGCAAAACGCCTGGCGATTTTTACAGGATATACTTTGAATAAGTTAGATCCTACACAAATGATATTATTAATAGCACATTTTTTCCAACTCAGAATGTAAATGGAAAAAAGACCATACGAAGCGCTTCTAGTTATGTAAAACAGAGCTATAAATGCAAGCCACCCCTTTTGATGCTATGTCTGGTGTAACTTTTTCTTAATTGTAAAAGACTTAAGAGAGAAAAGCATAGTTCTATCCCTCGCATATACACAAACTGCAGCTAATTGTGTGAGTTTATGCAGGAGTAACTACTTCTTTAACTTGCAGGACAGAACTTCGATTAGCTGTGGAACTGTCGGTTCGCGAAGTTTCGAGACGTTCCAACCCTAAGTTTCAAACCCAAGGGCAAGCCTTCTGGCTCGGCGCTGTTTGACTGCTGCCGTCCTCGGTGTCTAATTACCGCCGTCGCTGACTTCTGCTGCTGCCTCGACCATGCATTGAGTACTGTAGACCAGTTTGCCCAGCTAAACGCTGTGACCTGATAGGTTCCGACATCTTGCACAGTCCAACAAAAAGATCTATTAACGCCCAACGGACTGTGTGATACGATGAACTGCTAAAACTTTTCACACTTCAATTCTAGACTTCGTGTCTGTTTCCGATGCGAATGTGTGATTTCATTTTACAACCCGGTAGCCAATTTCCTGTACTCTGGTCATTATTATTTGTTCAGATATAAACCGTGTTGTCAGGTCGATGGGCCAGCACAACTTTTTTCCACGACTACACGGCATTGCTGCTGAAAAGACAGTACATAGTACAGTAGTACGAACGTGGACAGGTCTAACACTGCTTTATTGTTGGATTACCTTATTGTTTCCACGGCTAGATATTAGTATTATTTCATCCGTTATGGCGTACTTACCTTCGATAGCCACACAAATTTCAGGAAGAATAAGTAACATAAAACAAAACAAAAAATAAGTAATAACACTTCGAAATCTTACGAACGAGAGGGCACGCCCTTTACACTTATATGAAACTAAACACAGGTAGAACTTCCTATTGGACGAAAGGGCAGTTAACGTGCATGAAATCGCTGACGTCACAGGCATATCCAAAGAAAGAGTTCATTTCAAATGTGGGATCACTTATTGGAAAGCTTTGTGCCATATTCCACATTTTTACTGAGAGCTTTAAGAAAGTAAAAGCGAGAAAGAGGAGAGGCCGATTGCGTCTACGAATAAGAATATGACCAATTTTCTTCGAGACACATAGGGCATTCTTCTCATTGATTTCCTTGCAAAGAGCAACACACTGTTGAATATGCAAGTACTGTAGACAAAGTGGATTAAGAAATACGCTCTAGAAGGCCTAGATTCGACAGAGATTATGTAAACTTTTTCGATGACAAGGCATCTTCTTACAAGAGTACTTAGCAAAGGCAAAATTGAAGTATTTGAAATAATTTTATGCGTTTCCACATATTTGTGAAATAAGTTGCTGCAGCTCTGTCATAAGTTGCATTACGAAATCATTATTTTTCCTTGATGATGACTAGTTTCGGACACTTATATTTTCAAACCACCCTACAAATAAACTTACGAGACATACTAATATACACGTAAGGTATGCAAATTCTCATGGTCATTTAGTTATTTGGGTTGTCTTACTAGTTACGTACTGTGTTGTAAATGTTACTCATACAATACAGGTGAAAGCCCTTGTACAAAATTTACCCCTACAGTGACGGTCAAAGCGGCACTATAGCCGACTCAGCAACAGTAAATAGACCACATAGGTCAGAATGAGATTTTCACTCTGCAGTGGAGTGTGCGCTGATATGAACTTCCTGGCAGATTAAAACTGTGTGCTCGACCGAGACTCGAACTCGGGACCTTTGCCTTTCGCGGGCAAGTCCTCTACCATCTGAGCTACCGAAGCACGACTCACGCCCGGTCCTCACAGCTTTACTTCTGCCAGTATCTCGTCTCCTACCTTCCAAACTTTACAGAAGCTCTCCTGCGAACCAAGCAGAACTAGCACTCCTGAAAGAAAGGATATGGCGGAGACATGGCTTAGCCACAGCCTGGGGGATGTTTCCAGAATGAGATTTTCACTCTGCAGCGGAGTGTGCGCTGATATGAAATTTCCTGGCAGATTAAAACTGTGTGCACCGACCGAGACTCGAACTCGGGACCTTTGCCTTTCGCGGGCAAGTGCTCTACCATCTGAGCTACCGAAGCACGACTCACGCCCGGTCCTCACAGCTTTACTTCTGCCAGTATCTCGTCTCCTACCTTCCAAACTTTACAGAAGCTCTCCTGCGAACCAAGCAGAACTAGTACTCCTGAAAGAAAGGATATGGCGGAGACATAATCTGCCAGGAAGTTTCACATAGGTTAGACATTGGCGAACTGGTGTGCAGAGACACCAGAGTTTACCAAGTGAAACCCAATAGGCCGCTAACGGCGGCGCTCCTCGAAGATAAAATGTTTACTGTGTTTACTGACTAAACAGTACCGCCTTTTTTCTTTCATTAACCCAGTATGGACTTAAAAACCCTACAGTCTCACAGAATTTTTTTTTGCTCAGATCACTCACTGGTCTCTACTGGGTCGAATTACACCAATTACGGCATGACATGACGTCACCCCAGACGCTACAGTTTCATGAGCTGCCCTCCTATTTTACGCCCAGTCCCAGAAAGTTACGCCTCTTTATTATAACTTAAAACCAAAAAGTGGGGCAGTCCCGCCCCCTTCCCATATTTGTACTGCCACAGCTGTTGACAGGTCGAGGTATGGGCAAGTCACCATTTCAACTGAGCAGCGTCGGTTCGAGAACGTTTTTCAGCCCAAACGACTTATAATTCGGCGTATCCCTTTCTCAACATTTCCGTTGCACACTTTCACCTGTTTCAGTTTTTCACATTAGTTTTGATACGCACTGAACACAAATCCTGTAGTTGAGCAGCCCTACCAGCCCCTTCAGCTTGACGCTCCAAGCAGCGGCTTGGGTCGCATTATCCTTACACGAGCTCTGCAGCAGGAGGTTCAAAACGCTCTGACTTTCGCTACCGGTTGCTGCATTATCAGTTGACAAGAGCCCGGGACGGGACCGTGGGGAGCGTTTTGCCACACGTAGAAGTTTAAGTATAATTTAGCCCTGGACTTACAATAGTGGACGTAGGATCAAATGCCACTGAGACATTATATTGAAAAACCAAGAGATAGTGAGCTAGCTGATCTTATGGGTGCACTAGTAACCGACCAACTGCACCTCGCTTTTAAATGCGGTGACATCACGTAGCGGTGGCCTGCCTCAGTAGGTGAGATCACTGACAAACACTTCTCCGTTAACGGTCGACTCGGAGGTAACCGTTTCGAATCCTGGTCGTGGAAATAAACAGCAAGTTAAGGAAAGCAGCTGTTCTTCATGACTAGACGTTGCATTATGTCATGGGTTAAATTCGTAACCTCTCCGCAGATTCTTATGAATAAAGGCATTTGACACTGTTGATGGTGACGCGTGTTTGGTTACATTTTGTATTATAGAGCACACATTTGTAGAAGCTCTTCTCCCGACGGCGGGACAGTGGTTTGCGGCACTGTTATCTTGATACTATTTGATCAAGTGCCATATGTATTATTTCGCTGAAGTTCTGTAACAAGCTTCTTTCAAATACTACAGGAAAAAAGTCTGTGGTTCCATTCAAAAAAAATTCGGTTTCGTAATTCGGCGATTATAAACGATGAAAGAAAAGAAAATTTGTCGGAATGTGCACAATAACTTGGCGTAACCGCAGCTCGAGATATTTATTCATTCTGCTTATATTTGAGGTGGCCTGGCTTAAGGGGGGTAGGACGTCAAACGGGCCGTCTTGGAGCAGGAGAGACGCCACAGGACATTTTAATTTCCACTGTCTATACTTTTACGAATAAATTCATAAAACTTTGTCAGCATGACCAGGAAGGATTGAGGATTCACACTCATAGCAGTGGAAGTTCAAAAACATAACAAAATTAATTTTGTTTTACATGTGAAAGTTCATCATTTTTTCACTTACTATTGGCTGCGTTTGTTGCCGTAGGTACACGTTTCTTCATAAGTAAGAGAGATTCTCCGATGAATTTTGCACAGCATACAAACCATACCTACAGGTGTATGAAACGCTAGAAATTATTTAATTGATGAAAAAATGAATGGGCTGTTACATTTTAAATGTCATGTTTAGAAAAAAATCTAATTTTATAGTTAATTATCTCAATTTTTACCGCAGTTATTAACAGATTTGGAAAATTCTAGAGTTTCGTACACCTGTAAGTGTGGTTTGTATGCTGTGCAAAATTCATCGAAGAATCTCCCGTACTTATGAAGAAAAGTGTACCTATAGCAACAAATGCAGCCAATGGTAGGTGAACAAAAGCTGAAATACAAATTTAAATAAATAAATTATTTTCTTATATTTTTGAACTTCCAACACTATAAGTGTAAATCTTGAATCCTTTCTGGTCATTCTGACAAAGTTTTATGAATCTATTTTTAAAAGTATAGACAGTACAAATTAAAAAATCCTGTTGTGTCTCTCCTGCTGCAAGTCGTCCCGTTTGACGTCCTACCCCCCTTAACTGCCTCACCCCGTATTGTATCTTTCCTGCTTCGGCCATAGTCAGTTATTTTGATGCCCAGATATAAAAAACTAGTGTAATACTTCTACTTCCTCATTTCCTAACCTAATTCCCTCAGCATACTCTTATTTGCTTTGACTACATTCCATTACCCCTGTTTTCCTTTCATTTATATTCATCCTATAGCCTCTGGTTCAAATGGTTCAAATGGCTCTGAGCACTACGCGACTTCTGAGGTCATCAGTCACCTCGAACTTAGAACTAATTAAACCTAACTAACCTATGGACATCACACACATCCATGCCCGAGGCAGGATTCGAACCTGCGACCGTAGCGCCCTTAGCCTCTTTTCAAGACACTTTCCACTGGGAAAATTGTACTGACCCGAAAGGGAACTATGTGGGAAAATAGTAGCATTTCTTACGTAGAAGACGTAGCTTGTCGCCTGAGATCGCGAGCTTCCTCCCACGCTTCAGCACTTTCCCTTCCGAACCTCCGATAATTGTTGACGCCGCAGGGTCGTGGCGAGTTGGGAACGGGCTGCAGCGCCTACAAGATGCGATGCGGCCAGCCCGCGGAACACGGCAGCGGGCTCGTGAATTGTTAATGGATCCGCAACCGGCTCAGCTGCGGAGACTGCATCCGCGCTAACCGCTAACATCCCCCCGCGCCGTTCCGCTTCGCTGCTAAACCAAACGTCTCATGCAGTCTCAATGTGGCCTTCTGACCTCGATACGCGCTGCACCTGCCTAATGTGAGCAACTGCAACGTTGCCAATGCCCCCGTTTCTCATTTTCCACACAGGAAATGTCAACAAAATACTTTTTCGATGGATATGGAACCTGTGACATAATAGCATCTTAACATTAGTGTTATGTCACAGCACAGAAGCATTTTCACTCATTTTGTCGTCTGACTAGTCTATGCACCTCTCCACGATTTCCTCTCTTGCGCTAACCTCTACATCTCGAATCAGAATTTACACCCTATGTTCTCTGTTATTTATTGAAAATATTCCAAACCCTACATTCATATACAATTTTTACCGTCTACAGCTCCGCTCCCGTCCTGCTAGTACCTTATAAGTTCTTCCCCGCAGTCGCAACACATATCCTATCATCCGGTTCCTTCTCATAATAATTAGGGTTTTCGCATATTTCTTTCCACACCGATTCAACGGGAAGCCTCCTCATTTCATATCAGCCCAATTAATTTTCAGCAGCCCCGCCTCAAAAGCTTCCATTGACTCATATTTTTGTTTTCCCATAGTCCCTGCCTTACGTTCACACAATCCTGCTCTCCAGATGTATATTCTCGGATAATCGTTCCTCACATTAAGGCATATGGTTCTTACCACGATACTTCTTTTAGCGAGGAATACTCTCTTTGCCTTTGATCATCTGCTTCTTCGGAGTGGCCGAGCGGTTCTAGGCGCTACAGTCTGGAACCGCGTGACCGCTACGGTCGCAGGTTCGAATCCTGCCTCGGGCATGGATGTGTGTGATGTACGTAGGTTAGTTAGGTTCTAGGGGACTGATCACCTCAGAAGTTAAGTCCCGTAGTGCTCAGAGCCATTTTGAGCCATCTGCTTCTTATATCCTCCTTGATTCGTCCTTCCTGTGTTATTTCGCTTCTGTGCTATTATAATAATTTCATTTCATGTAATATGTACTCCGCAATATTAGCGCGAAGTTTATCGACATTCTCATTCCATCCATTTATTTGTACCTTCATCTATCTTCTTTTTCCTCTCACTCAATATTCTGTATTCACTCTGTTCGGTAGATCCTGTAACGCTTCCTCATTTTCACGGAAAACAGCGATGCAGTCACTGAATGTTATCGTTTTACGCTGTTCCCCTGAATTTCAGGCCCACATTTTAAAACTTCTCTATTGTTCTTTCATATGCAGGTTGAACAGCTGAGGAGAAAATTTTCATCCCTGCCTACGAACACATGTATCTTGGAATCGCATTTTCATTGCACCTTCTCGGTTCTTGTGCGTAAATCATATTACCAACTGTCCCCTGCAGGGTGTACCTACAGCGTCATTTATCGAACGTCTTGAGGAATAAATCCATTCCAGACAGACCTTAGACTAATAAAAGACCACCTTCATGCATTCACTGGTGTAGAGAGATTTAATGTACGTATCTACTTCAGAAAATTCTTCAACACTTGCGAATCTGTGAAGAGCTGTACCCCTTTATCAAATCGAATTCTGGCTTATCCCGACCCGGATCATACAAAGTACAATAGGAGGTGATTGGACAAAGAGGCAGACATGGTGGCAGGTTTATTCTTTGCACGGCGATGCGTGATCTGATAATGCAGGAGCAGAGCAATGGTCGTAAAAACATTAGACTTATAGTTCAGCAATACATGTGGCCTGTGGAGAGTACTTAATTTAGCAAAATATGATATTGTTTAAAACTACCATCAACCGAGTACCATTTCCCAAGGTAAAACTGTTTGTAGCCTAGTGTTTTTATTACAAAACTCCTAATCAAGCGATGTAACATGTATAGGTTTGTTTGCGGAGACAGTATTTCGAAATGCAATCTTTTGACTATACTATGCTGCATTCCAAATGTGAGTTGTAGACATTGACTTATGAATAGGACAGAACGGTTTGTCAAGGAGATCATTGCATCTACATTTTTTGGGCGTTTAATGACAGTTCAAGAATACTATGAAATTAGTTAATCCTTGAATAAAATACTTCGCAATGAATTACTAATATATAGTTAATATTTCTTTTATCACCCAACGCACAATATGAAGTCTGAAGCTTAATTCTATACGTTTTGCTGCATTTAACGTTATTTATTTTGAATGTAGTGCGAAGTGAATCACCTAAAACTTGCACTGCAAATTTTACGGAAATAGAAAATGCTATTGATGTACGTTTTCCAAAGAATAAAAAATCAGGGGCATGTATCGTTAGCCAATCAACAGATTGTAATAATACTTAGAAAGTGCAGTATTTGTGCAAACCTACACTTTCTTAATTACATCAGTGCCTGTTGACATTAACAAACTAAAGGTAGGATAAATCATAATGTCACTGATGTTTGTTGCAGGATTCCAGTGCGACTCGTATAAGGGATATCGCATTTAGAAAACTTTAAACAACAACATTTGTCTGTGTCATTCAACCTGTGTAGTTTCTAGGTACGATGTTGCTATGTTTGCTTACAGTGTGCTTGTGTGTTCCTTGAGTGCATTGCGACTTGCTAGACAGTTAGTGTGTGACAGTCCAAGCATGTCTTCACGAATTGTTTACAGATCGTTGGATTGGACGCAGAGAACCGGTATCTCGACGGAGCCGTTCGCCGGATTTGATATCTACAGAATTTTTTCTTGGGGGAAAGCTGAAGGACGCTGTCCACAAGGACATACGAGCTACACCCGAAGACATGCAACGACGTAGTGCCGCAGCCTGCTCAGACATCTCCGCTGAAATTCTAGCACGTGTGCAGCAATCGTTCCATACTAGACTTGAAGCGTGCATTGCCGGTGGTCATTTTGAACACAATCCTTGATGGTCAGTTGTCTCGTTACTGATCAGAATTCACAAAAGTAGTGTATGCACTTGTGTAGTTATTTAGTGTCTGCTATCATAGGGATTTTACAAGTGTCACTGCAGAAATTTTTCAAAATGTGACCGCACTAGAATCCTGCAACAATTTTTTTTATTTACACGTCAAGTTCCATAGGAATAAATTAAGGAGCAAATCTCCAAGGTCATGGAACGTGTCAGTATATGAAATTACAACGTAAAAGTAATAGCAGATAAAAATAAAATGTTATGAACCCAAGAAAAGTAAAGCCATAAGTTTAAGTAAACGCAATGAACAATACAACATAAGAATCAGCTTAATTCTCAAGGAACTCCTCGACAGAATAGGAGGAGATAACCATGAGGAAGCTCTTCAGTTTCGATTTGAAACCGCGTGGATTACTGTTAAGATGTTTGAATTCTTGTGGTAGCTTATTGGAAATGGATGCAGCCATATACTGCACCCCCTTCTGCACAGTAGTTAAGGAAGTTAGATCCAAATGCAGGTCTGATATGAGCCGAGTATTAACTGAGTGTAAGCTGCTCATTCTTGAGAATAAGCTGATATTGTTAACAAGAAATGACAGAAAGAAAATATATATTTAGAGGCGAATGTCAAAATATCCAGATTCGTGAACAGGGGTTGACAAGAGTTTCGTGAACTCACACTACTTATTGCGCGAACCGCCCGTTTCTGAACTAAAAATATCATTTTAGAATGTGAAGAGTTATCCCAAAATAGAATACCATACGACATAAGTGAATGAAAATAAGCAAAGTAGACTAATTTTTGTGTCGGACGATTACTTACTTCAGATACCGTTCGAATAGTAAAAATGGCACCATTAAGTCTTTGAATAAGACCTTGAACGTGGGCTTCCCAAGACACTTTACTATCTACCTGACCACCTAGAAATTTGAACTGTTTAGTCTCTCTAATCATACGCCCATTCTGTGACATTAAAACGTCAGGTTTTGTTGAATTGTTAGAAACTCTAAAAACTGAGTCTCACTGTGAGTCAGCGTTAGTTTGTTTTCTACAAGCCATGAACTTATGTCATGAACTACACTATTTGAAACCGAGCCAATGTTGTACACAACATCCCATTACTGCCAAGTTAGTGTCATCAGCAAACAGAAATATTTTAGATTAGCCCGTAAAACTAAAGGGCATATCATTTATATAAATAAGGAACAGGAATGGCCCCAACACTGATCCCTGGGGCACACCCCCTCCCCCCCACCCCCCACCCCATTTGACTGGCTAAATAAAGGGATAACATGTGCAGCAAAGTACTTCAATATCCTGCTAGGCACTCCATTGTATCCATGAGAGTCCTTAGTCTTCAGTGATTTAGTTATTGACTCAACCTCCCCCTTGTCTGAATCACAGAGGAGTATTTCAGACATCAATCTTTGAAAGGCATTTGTAAGAGAGTTATCCGATTCCCCGTCGAAACTAAATTTTTATTTAATTCACCAGCAATGCTCAGAAAATGGTTGTTAATTACTGTATATATGTCTTATTTATCAGTAAAAGAAATATTTTTACTACGAACTGACCTTATATCGTCGACATTGTGCTGCTGACCAGACACTTCCTTCAGAACTGACCAGATGGTTTCCATTTTATCCTGTGAATTAGCTATAACATCGACATTCTAGTTTACCTACTTTTAGTTTGTTAAATTCAGTCAGCATTGTTCCATTTAAAAAAAATATATGTTTGCACGAAAATACACTTTCTAAGTACAATTAGAATCTGTTGATTGGCTAACAATACGAGCCTCTAACTACCAATCCATTGGTGTGAAAACAGCACACGAATAGCACTTTCTATTTACACAATATCTGCGGTGCAAGCTTTAGGTGATTCACCCTGTTTAGTAAATATGGAGCTAGGAAACGAAAAATATGTAAATTATATATTTCGTAAGTTTTTTGTTATCCTGGGAAAGATGTCATTTGAAAACAATCTCATGAGCCCTGTCACCAAAGCAGAGGAAGTTAGATGTATCGTTCACAGAACCTACAACACAGGCACGTCTGGAGCTTAGGCTTCGCGTCGAGTCCTTCGTGTGATACGCCACCCATTTGCTTTGACCTTCATGCATCGCCATGAGGTCAATCTTGAACCTGTTATTTGCAACATACAGCCGTCTACGAAATCACGACTTCGTGTTCTGCAAGATAAAATGATTACACGCCAGTTGCATGCAAATCTTCTTGCGGCGGAAGTCAAACCGAGAGTCACGCGAACCCTAATTATCATTAAAGGGAAGACTTCACAAGAAAGATATCTCTCCAGCGACGAGAAACAATAACCAAGCTCTCAGAATAGGTGTTCTGCGAAGACCACAGAAATATCGTGCTGGAGTCAGATGTCCTTCCCAGAATGGTCGTGACGGCGGAATGCGAGTCTTGAAACATAAAATGAGAGGACATTCAGAAAATAAATACCGTTTTCTTTCTACAGATATTTTTGTGTCATACAATTAAACTAAATCGTATTTTACATATAGTTTGATACCCAAGCTACTTCCCTACATAGTCACCGTCCTAATTGAGGCACTTGTGCTGTTTCACCGGCTTTTCTATGCCTTTTGCATACTCAGTTGCCGCTAAGTTTTTGAACCACTGACTAACGGCTTCTTTAAATTCATCATTTTTTTCCATGGCGTTGACAAATATTTCAATCTGGGGAATGAGTGATAATCACTTGGGGCTTAGTCCTTACTGTGTAGCAGATTTTGAGACATCTCTCACTGAAACCGCTAAAAAGACATCTGTGTCACTTCCGCAGCAGCAGGCGTGCATTGTTGTGAGGGGGGGGAGGGGGGAGGTGACTCCACTGGTTAGTATTCCGGGCCGCATGTTTTTAATGGCGTGGCGAAGACACTGAGGCGTCTGAGAGTAGGGCGCAGCATTTATGGTCTAACCTCTAGGCATGCAAAATGGTTCAAATGTCTCTGAGCACTATGGGACTTAACTTCTAAGGTCATCAGCGCCCCAGAACTTAGAACTACTTAAACCTAACTAACCTAGGGACACCACACACATCCATGCCCAAGGCAGGATTCGAACCTGCAACCGTAGCGGTCGCGCGGTTCCAGACTGTAGCGCCTAGAACCGCTCGGCCACTCCGGTCGGCTCTAGGCATGCAGTCGACGAGCAGGACATCCTAGCCACAGCATAATCTCTCTGGTGCTCAAATTTGTTTTGCTTTTTTCGGTTTCCTAGAGGACTGTGAAAGAAGTGATTCCATTGCTCAGCACTTTGCTTTTGGTGTGGGATGATCTTATCACCAGTCACAATGTGATTCAAAAATTCATCGCCATCCTTTCCGCAGCGACTGAGAATGTCAGTGCAGTTGCCACTCAATTTACGTTCGTCTGACAAAATTCAGGGAACCCCCGTGGCACACACTTTCTTACAGCCCAGATCTGCACTAACAGTCTTGTACAAGACAGTTCACGCAATATCTGGATTGAATGAGTGCAGTCTGCCAATAGTGAAACGCCTATCTTCTTGGATTTGTGTGTGAGTACATCATCAATTCTCCCGTCCGCCATTAAACATGATATACCACATCTGAACTCACACTTCGTTCATCACATTACCGTAAGCCTCAGTTATCTATCTATAAATGTCGATGTGTCGGACTTTTTGTGCGATTAAAAATCGGATAACACTGTGCACCTCACACTTAGTAGGACTGTCAATTTTGTCATCCATTTTGAAGGAGGACAGCTAAGCAGCAGCTCTATTGGATCGTAGTTGCCGCCAGTCTGAAGTGGACGAGTACCAAGGTCAGTGGTCAGTCGGCGGGGGTAATGGTGGGGAGGGATACTGTAACGTGTAAAAACATAACATTTCTTTCTTTCGAATGATCCTTGTATTTTCGTTATATTTCTGAGCCATTGCAATTTAGATATGTATCTGTAAGGCATGACATTCAACAATATGTGTGAGACGCACTGCTGCTCTTTTTTACTGTGTGTGACATATATTTGAGTTGTAGCAAGGGGGATTCTTCTAGTATTTCGTATTCCTTTTAGTTTCAAATACAAAAATTTCCGCCCACTTCATCACAAATTTACGTCTTTCTCTTGGATCACCATTTAGTTATTAGTTATCAATTCTTCAACGACTCCTTAACTTGCTAGCTCTGAATAAAACATAGAATGACGTTTCAGTTCTTTCCCAGAGTCTCATCCCAATACCATCCAACCATATTTTTCTCTCTGCCGCACTTCCTATCTATCTATCTATCACTAGTGCCTCAATCCCGCAGTTTGCACACGGTCGGCACGGCTAGTTTGAAGGGATGGTCGGATGCCCTTCCTGCCGCCACCCCGTACCCACCCAGGACGGAATTAGTGTACCCCAGCAGTCTGCGTCTAGTGTAAATCATGAAATAGTGCGAACGCGTTTCAAATGTCTGTCAGTCGTGTAACTGAGGCGAGTCGTGGGGACCAGCCCATTATTCACCTAGTGGGATGCGGAAAACCACCTAAAAACCACATCAAGGCTAGCCGGCAAACCGACCCTCGTAAGTAGTTCACCAGGCGGATTTGATCCGGGGCCGAAGCGCGTACCCTCATTAGCGCTCTTGGCTAACCTGGCGGGTTCTGCCACATTACCATAATATCATATATTGCACTCCCCTGTAAAGTTGAGGCCAGGCTCTCAAAGTTCATCATTAGTTTATTGCCAGGTGTAGAGGGTGAAGCAGGTACAGTTGTTTCGAGTATGTATTTTAAGTACTGCATACATTTAATCTCATCTGACACTTTACATTCAGTGCACAGCCACCCCTCCGCTGCTAAAGTCTGAAACAGTTATCCATCACCTATGATCGATATCCGCCGCCTACTTCCTATTCGCCGAACTAGGAATATCAAACGGATTACATTTAATTTATAAGGCCAAATATGGAATATCTCGCTTATAAAATAGCAGCAAATTTCTCATACTGCAAGTGAAATGAATTTGGTAGACACGTACCACTGATAACTTGTTACCTACTGACTGCGTTCATCGACATAGAGCCCCCGTGTATTTTTGTATGGCAGAGTGTTATGACGACACAGTATTACTTTACCTCTTTCATATCTTATGCTTGTATGTAAGAAATGTAAGGTGATTTGAGGTGAAGGCACTTCATCTCACTGCACGTTTCAAAAGATCCAGCGTCCACAGATATACGTGAATAATTCTCTCTGTAATGAGAAAAAGCTCCGACGTTATGACCTCGGATTGGCCAATCGGGACAGGCAGACTGTCATGTCATGCTTAGCCGAAGGCATCGTTCAGATACGATATCGAGGGACGTGTGGTCAGCTCCTCCGTATGGCAGTGAGTCACACTGACCATCCTCAATAATGATGGTGAACACAATTAAAAAAAAAAAAAAACACTTTCGTCGATGGCAGTATAAAGTGGAACGAATCATGGATAAGTGGTACAATGATGTAATCGACCTTGTAAAGAGTGTGCCTTGGCAGTAGTAGTCTACTAGTATAGAATATAGGTCTTACTGCAGGATGAAATTTCTTAGAACTTACGTTCGGAAAAAAGGATTGTACGGGAGCGAGACACTGACTGCGGGGAAAACGGAATAGAAGAGAATCGAAGCGTCTGAGATGTGATGCTACAGAAGAATGTTGAAAATTACATGGACTGATAAGATGAGGAATGAAGAGGTTCTCCAAAGAATCGGCGAGGAAAGGAATATATAGGAAACACTGACAAGGAGAAGGATCAGGATGATAGGACATCTATTCAGACTTCAGAGAATAACTTCCCTGGTATTATGGAGAGCTGTAGAAGGTAGAAACTGTAAGACAGAGACTGGAATACATCTAGCAAATAAGTGAGAACATAAGTCGCAATTGCTACTCTGAGATAAAATGTTTGACACAAGAAACGGATTCGTGGCGGGCCGCATCAAACAAGCCGGAAGACTAATGTTTTAACTCTTCCAATTCTCTGCTTAAGTGAAGGCGTACCAGGAGAGTCGTGTTCCTAAACATTGAGATCTTCTTGTTGTTGTGGTCTTCAGTCCTGAGACTGGTCTGATGCAGCTCTCCATGATAATCTATCCTGTGCAAGCTCCTTCATCTCCCAGTACCTACTGCAACCTACATCCTTCTGAATCTGCTTAGTGTATTCATCTCTTGGTCTCCCTCTACGGCCGGCCGAAGTGGCCGTGCGGTTAAAGGCGCTGCAGTCTGGAACCGCAAGACCGCTACGGTCGCGGGTTCGAATCCTGCCTCGGGCATGGATGTTTGTGATGTCCTTAGGTTAGTTAGGTTTAACTAGTTCTAAGTTCTAGGGGACTAATGACCTCAGAAGTTGAGTCCCATAGTGCTCAGAGCCATTTGAACCATTTTCTCCCTCTACGATTTTTACCATCCACGCTGCCCTCCAACGCTAAATTTGTGATCCCTTGTTGTCTCAGAACATGTCTTACCAACCGATCCCTTCTTCTAGTCAAGTTGTGCCACAAACTTCTCTTCTCCCCAATCCTATGCAATACCTCCTCATTAGTTACGTGATCTACCCACCTAATCTTCAACATTCTTCTGTAGCACCACATTTCGAAAGCCTCTATTCTCCTCTTGTCCAAACTAATTATTGTCCATGTTTCACTTCCATACATGGCTACACTCCATACAAATACTTTCAGAAACGACTTCCTGACACTTAAATCTATACTCGATGTTAACAAATTTCTCTTCTTCAGAAACGCTTTACTTGCCATTGCCAGTCTACATTTTATATCCTCTCTACTTCGACCATCGTCAGTTATTTTGCTCCCCAAATAGCAAAACTCTTTTACTACTTTAAGTGTCTCATTTCCTAATCTAATTCGGTCAACATCACCCGACTTAATTCGACTACATTCCATTATCCTCGTTTTGCTTTTGTTGGTGTTCATCTTATATCCTCCTTTCCAGATACTGTCCATTCCGTTCAACTGCTCTTCCAAGTCCTTTGCTGTCTCTGACAGAATTACAATGTCATCGGCGAACCTCAACGTTTTATTTCTTCTCCATGGATATTAATACCTACTCCGAATTTTTCTTTTGTTTCCTTTACTGCTTGCTCAATATACAAATTGAATAACATCGGGGACAGGCTACAACCCTGTCTCACTCCCTTCCCAACCGCTGCTTCCCTCTCAAGCCCCTCGACTCTTATAACTGCCATCTTGTTTCTGTACAAATTGTAAATAGTCTTTCGCTCCCTGTATTTTACCCCTGCCACCTTCAGAATTTGAAAGAGAGTATTCCAGTCAACATTGTCAAAAGCTTTCTCTAAGTCTACAAATTCTAGAAATGTAGGTTTGCCTTACCTTAATCTTTCTTCTAAGATAAGTCGTAAGGTCGGTATTGTCTCACGTGTTCCAACATTTCTACGGAATCCAAACTGATCTTCCCCGAGGTCTGCTTCAACCAGTTTTTCCATTCGTCTGTAAAGAATTCGCGTTAGTATTTTGCAGCTGTGACTTATTAATCTGATAGTTCGATAATTTTCACATCTATCAACACCTTCTTTCTTTGGGATTGGAATTATTATATTCTTCTTGAAGTCTGAGGGCATTTCGCCTGTCTCGTACATCTTGCTCACCAAATGGTAGAGTTTTGTCAGGACTGGTTCTCCCAAGGCCGTCAGTAGTTCTACTGGAATGTTGTCTACTCCCGGGGCCTTGTTTCGACTCAGGTCTTTCAGTGCTCTGTCAAACTCTTCACGCAGTATCGTATCTCCCATTTCATCTTCATCTACATCCTCTTCCATTTCCATAATATTGTCCTCAAGTACATCGCCCTTGTATAGACCCTCTATATACTCCTTCCACCTTTCTGCTTTCCCCTCTTTGCTTAGAACTGGATTTCCATCTGAGCTCTTGATACTCATACAAGTGGCTCTCTTTTCTCCAAAGGTCTCTTTAATTTTCCTGTAGGCTGTATCTATCTTAACCCTAGTGAGATAAGCCTCTACATCCCTACATTTGTCCTCTAGCCATGCCTGCTTAGCCATTTTGCACTTCTTGTCGATCTCATTTTTTAGACGTTTGTATTCCTTTTTCCCTGCTTCATTTACTGTATTTTTATATTTTCTCCTTTCATCAATTAAATTCAATATTTCTTCTGTTTCCTAAGGATTTCTACTAGCCCTCGTCTTTTTACCAACTTGATCCTCTGCTGCCTTCACTACTTCATCCCTTAGAGCTACCCATTCGTCTTCTACTGTATTTATTTCCCCCATTCCTGTCAATTGTTCCCTTATGCTGTCCCTGAAACTCTGTACAACCTCTGGTTTACTCAGTTTATCCAGGTCCCATCTCCTTAAATTCCCACCTTTTTGCAATTTCTTCAGTTTTCACCTATAGTTCATAACCAATAGATTGTGGTCAGAGCCCACATCTGCCCCTGGAAACGTCCTACAATTTAAAGCCTGGTTCCTAAATCTCTGTCTTACCATTATATAATCTATCTGATACCTTTTAGTATCTCCAGGATTCTTCCATGTAGACAACCTTCTTTTATGATTCTTGAACCAAGTGTTAGCTATGATTAAGTTATGCTCTGTGCAAAATTCTACCAGACGGCTTCCTCTTTCATTTCTTAGCCTCAGTCCATATTCACCTACTATTTTTCCTTCTCTCCCTTTTCCTACTCTTGAATTCCAGTCACCCATGACTATTAAATTTTCGTCTCCCTTCACTACCTGAATAATTTATTTTATCTCATCATACATTTCTTCAATTTCTTCGTCACCTGCAGAGCTAGTTGGCATATAAACTTGTACTACTGTAGTAGGCATGGGCTTCGTGCTTATCTTGGCCACTATAATACGTTCACTATGCTGTTTGTAGTAGCTTACCCGCACTCCTAATTTTTTTATTCATTAATAAACCCACTCCTGCATTACCCCTATTTGATTTTGTATTTATAACCCTGTATTCACCTGACCAGAAGTCTTGTTCCTCCTGCCACCGAACTTCACTAATTCCCACTATGTCTAACTTTAACCTCTCCATTTCCCTTTTTAAATTTTCTAACCTACCTGCCTGATTAAGGGATCTGACATTCCACGCTCCGATTGAGATATGACGGTATTTATTGGACGGTATTTATAGGACGTTATTCAGAATGGAAGTGCACTTAGCTGCTCCTGTTGTATCGTTTTCAATATTTATATTGTCCTCTAAAACAATGTTGTCAACGAGCCGTTAAATCCTACTCTCCCTTGCTTCTTTAATGTTTACATGAAAAATATTACCTCGAAGATCACTCCAACTCTACTTTCTTTTTTACCTGTTGTGTTGTCGCAATGAAATCCATTTCTTCACGACGTATGGCAGGCTCCCGGTCATCCGTTGGCGAATTACCCTTGCGTAGTTCGGCGATTTTTGGAAAAACGGCTGAAGTATTCTGGTGTAATTAGGACGAATATTTTCATTTATTATTATGCAGTTGATTGATGTTTACCATGAGAAGACGATTCAGGCCTGAATGCCATAGTCATTTTTCCCTGAAATATTTTTCCGTTGTTTCTCGTATCATTTTCAGTTAAAAGTGGGGACACTACGTTGTAACATGTCCACAGCCGATTTCGTATCTACATTTTGTCTAGTATTTTCTTTAGGTGCTAAATGTAGATAATACCCAACTCACGCAAAGCCAATAGTATAAGAAAATTGTTTAGGTTTCTTCTGGAAGAGATCTCGTCAGAATTCTCGTTTTTGATACGAATTAGATAATACACACCGAGTGTTAACCTGTATGACGCTGAAGTTACATATGCGAGGAAGATAGTAGATGTACGCAAACGTATTGTTCTAATGGTCGAGAAGAAATTGCGTACGAACCGTGAGAGACTTAAGGAAAATTTTTTAAAAAATCTTTTATGTTCTGCAAACAAAGCTGACAGCTAAGCGGGACCGACACAACGTAAGTGCCTGAAAATTTCAGTTTGCGTGATACTAGATTGCACTTCTGGTGCCAGCAGAAGAGAGTAGTAGGTGTTCACGTATCACGTCGGATGTTGATAAAGAAAGCTGGAAATACAATTGTATTTGTCGTTGTTTCACAGCCTCCTAAAATTCTTTGAAAGACTTCATTTTCGCCATTGACTGTACGTTTGTTAAAAATCCACTATTGCAATATCAACCATTTAGTCATTTTCAAGTGAATAACTGCTGCAAACAATGTTGTATATGACAAAATTAAGCATTACTACTGACAGAACACATACAACTCACAATGAAGTGACAAAAATCTGGATTAAATGTGACTAAAAATTACTTACATGCCGTAAGCACGGCAGTAGTCACCGATAAAAGGAATGAAAATGACGTGAATCTCCAGTGTTGGTGTCAGCCTTAGTTACATACACCATCTAGATAAAGTGTAAAATGATTCAATATGTTACGAGACCCACATCGTAAAACACACAAATAAATACAACACTCTTCACTAAATTTACTATTATGTGACATCAAATAAAATTCGAGCTCACTGCACATGTCAGTAACGATTAGCATACGCGTCAAAACAGTTGGGAGCCGGCGGCTGTGGTCGAGCGGCTCTAGGCGCTTCAGTCGGGAACTACGCGGCTGCTACGGTGGCCGGTTCGAATCCTGCCTCGGGCATGGATGTGTGTGATGTCCTTAGGTTAGTTAGGTTTAAGTAGTTCTAAGTCTAGGGGACTGATGACCTTAGATCTTAAGTCCCATAATGCTTAGAGCCATTTGAACCATTTGGAAACAGTTGCGAAAGCGCTAGTGCGAATTTACGTCATCTCCAGAGAGTACACTTAAGACGCACGCAGGCTCGTGATACAAAAACATCAGGAAACTATCAGAGTGGTTTCTGTACGTTTAAATGGAGGTTTTATAGTAAAAATAAAGCCAAACGTTGTCATATATTACAACATGAACAAGGCTGATGTAGAACATGTCAATACACTTTACAGCTACTACCGATTCGCAAGCAAAACAATGAATTGGTGAAAAAGACTTTGCTTTCACTTTTTCCTAATATCTGCTGTTTACTTTTTTATGTCATCAGGCAAAAGATGTCTCTGGCAGAATGTATAAAGAAAAGTTAGCATGGATTTGCTAGTTGCAGGAGGAGACTTTCAATTACTGGAACGTAATCACTAGCGTAAATAAGAAATTCGCTCGCTATTTTCCAGAAAAGGTACAACCTGCTGCCTAGAAAGTGTACCACAGTGTTTTCAAGACTACCATTCGGAAGTAAAATGTGTATGAATCACATGTAATTATTTTTATCGTAAAATGTGAAATATATATTCACCTTCGAGGTTTGTTTCCTGTTTTCTTTCTGCTCAAAATCCTTGAACACATATATTAGCAAGGATATTATCTATTTTGTAAAGTGTGGGATTTAAAATTATTCTAGATGTGTACTTCTAAGATGATTGAATATTGAGTAAATATTTTCTAAATCTGCTTTAAAATCGCCAGTTCACTTACGCAATCGAAGAGGAGAGGTGGCAGTGTTGAATACCTTAACAGTGGATCGATAGACGAGAACCTATTGAGCGGCCACCAACATAATGAGACTGATTTACCACCAGCAGAATACTTTCTGACGCACCAAGCGGCGGTCTTCATTAAGAAAAATCTGTGGAGGTAGTGAAAAATGTGATCACTAGCGCTTCAGACTGTTAAAAAGTAGCTGCGAAATCGTTAGCCAAAGTCATCAGTCTCTTTCCAACAGATGCTCTTTCCGTTTCAAAGCAGAAGGTGCAATTATTTATTTATCAGATTTCATAAGACCATGCTCGACAAAACTACTTGGTCATGTAACGAGCCGATACACCCATGTTGTTGTTGTTGTGATCTTCAGTCCTGAGACTGGTTTGATGCAGCTCTCCATGCTACTCTATCCTGTGCAAGCTTCATCTCCCAGTACCTACTGCAACCTAAATCCTTTAGAATCTGCTTAATGTATTCATCTCTTGGTCTCCCTCTATGATTTTTACCCTCCACGCTGCCCTCCACTACTAAATTGGTGATCCCTTGATGATTCAGAACATGTCCTATCAACCGGTCCCTTCATCTAGTCAAGTTGTGCCACAAATTTCTCTTCTCCCCAATTCTATTCAATACCTCCTCATTAGTTATGTGATCTACCCATCCAATCTTCAACATTCTTCTGCAGCACCACATTCCGAAAGCTTCTATTCTCTTCTTTTCTGTACTATTTATCTTTCATGTTTCACTTCCATACATGGCTACACTCCATACAAATACTTTCAGAAATGACTTCCTGACACTTAGATCTATATTCGATGTTAACAAATTTCTCTTCTTCAGAAACGCTTTCCTTGCCATTGCCAATCTATAAACAAAAATCTATACGTTCGTTACTTCAAAATCATTCATCTCCGAAAGTTCTTGACCGAGTGCCTTGAAACCTTGACACAACGTTGCATTCAAATATAGGCGTGCTTTTAGGTACCTATGTAAGAGTATATTTTAATACATATAATACTTAATGTATAAAACGGAAACATTGTTACCAAAAATCTCAAAATGTAGGTTTCCCACTTACTTCAAATTTTCACACGTTATATATACGTGTAAAAATATATACATAGGGTGGTCCATTGAAAGTGACCGGGCCAAATATCTCACGAAATTAGATTCAAACGAAAAAATAAGAAGAATAAATCTCTTCGAGCGTGATGGGGGAAAACAGACGGCGCCATGGATGGCCCTCTAGACGCGCTGCCATAGTTCAGATTAATAGAAACTGAGTTTTTTAAATAGGCACCCCAATTTTTATTACATATTCGTACAGTACGTAAACAAATATGAATGGTTGACATGAAACATTTGCTTCAGTTTGTGATGGATTGCGCTGTAATATTCCAACACTTACAAAACGCCTCACCCATATAGATGAGCAGTTGGTAATTACGGGTTTTTTAAATTAAAACACAAAAAGTAGTTACGCTTGGACTTTATTTGCTGTTGTTCCAATGTGCTACATTTGCTTTTGTGACATTATCATAAATTTCATAAATAATGGGAACGCTAACTGTTACTGCGTGAGCAATCGTAATAACTTAATTAATGTAATACAAAAAAAAGTTTTGTTTCACTTCGATTCCGAGATTTCCGGAACCTGTACAGAAAATTGGAACAGAGATCAACATAAACATCATTTCCGCCCTTTTTATTGCTCATGAAAACCACACATTACTTGTTCTACCACCATACAGTGAGACCTTCAGAGGTGGTGGTTCACACACTGGTACCTCTAATACCCAGTAGCATGTCATCTTGCTTTGATGCATGCCTGTAGTCACCGTGGCATATTATCCACAAGTTCATCAAGGCACTGTCGGTTCAGATTGTTCCACTCATCAACGGCGATTTGGCGTAGATCCCTCAGAGTTGTTAGTGGGTCACATCGTCCATAAACAGCTCATTTCGAACTATCACAGGCATGTTCGAAAGGGTTAATGTCTGGAGAACAAGCTGAGCACTCTAGTCGAGCGATGTCGTTATCCTGAAAGAAGTCATTCGTAAGATGTGCACGATGGGGGTGCGAATTGTCGTCCATGAAGACGAATGCCTCGCCAATACGCTGCCGATATGGTTGTACTACCGGTCGGAGGATGGCATTCAAGTATCGTACAGCCGTTGCGGCGCCTTCCATGACCACCAGCGGCGTACCTCGGTCCCACATATTGTCACCCCAAAACAGCAGGGAACCTCCACCTCGCTGCACTCGCTGGACAGTGTGTCTACGGCGTTCAGCCTGACCGGGTTGCCTCCAAACACGTCTCCGACGATTGTCTGGTTGAAGGCATATGCGACACTCACCGGTGAAGAGATGATGCCAATGCTGAGCGGTCCATTCGGCATGTTGTTGGAACCATCTCTACCGCGCTGCATGGTGTTGTGGTTGCAAAGATAACCTCGCCATGGGCGTTGGGAGTGAAGTTGCGTATCATGAAGCTATTGCGCGCAGTTTGAGTCGTAACACAACGTCCTGTGGCAGCATGAAAAGCATTATTCAACATGGTGGCGTTGCTGACAGGATTCCTCCGAGCCATAATCCGCCCTTGGGCGGCCTGAGCGAGGCATATCATATACAGCTCCTGTTTCTCTGTATCTCCTCCATGTCCGAACAACATCGCTTTTTTTCACTCCGAGACGCCTAGGCACTTCCTCTGTTGAGAGCCCTTCCTGGCACAAAGTAATAATGCGGACGCGATCGAACCGCGGTATTGACCGTCTAGACATGGTTGAACTACAGACGACAAGACCCGTGTACCTCCTTCCTGGTGGAATTACTGGAACTGATAGGCTGTCGGACACCATCCGTCTAATGGGCGCTGCTCATCCATGGTTGTTTACATCTTTGGGCGGGTTTACTGACATTTCTGAACAGTCAAGGGGACTGTGTCTGTGATACAATATCCACAGTCAACGTCTGCCTTCAGAAGTTCTGAAAACCAAGGTGATGCAAAACTTTTTTTGATGTGTGTGTATGCTCAAAATTATATCCTTCAACCTCAATGCATTTGGCAATACGCGTAACGAAATTCCTCTCAACAGCAAGTAGACCGCCTTCAGGAATTGTCGCACATGCATTGACAATGCGCTGACGCATGTTTTCTGGCATTGTCTGCAGATCACGATACCAAATATCTTTCAATTTTCGCCAAAGAAAGAATTTCGGAGATGTAAGGTCCGGTGAACATGCAGTCCATGGTATGGTGCTTTACGACCAATCCTACTGTCATTAGCGCGGAATTAGCCGAGCGGTCTGGGACGCTGCAGTCATGGACTGTGCGGCTGATCCCGGCGGAGGTTCGAGTCTTCCCTCGGGCATGGATGTGTGTGTTTGTCCTTAGGATAATTTAGGTTAAGTAGTGTGTAAGCTTAGGGACTGATGACCTTAGCAGTTAAGTCCCATAAGATTTCACACACATTTGAACATTTTACTGTCATTAGGTCCGCACACTTGGACGCTGTCTGTCAGGATAACGATCAACATACATAGCACAAGCTTTTCGGGCATTTTGATCACAATAGCCATAAATAAACACCGTATCTACCTTTCTGGTATTGTTAAACGTTCCATTTTAACAAGATATGTTTTCCCCGTAATTATTATGACTGAACATCTTTTTTCCTTTATTGAGTTTCTATTCCCCCCCGAAAAGGGGTAGGGGGGGGTCGGCTGGCAGCAGCTTAGTACGCCGCTTTTCAGCCTACAGATTTTTAATACTGAACACCTTTATTATCATACCTAATTTAAGTAATTGCACACAGTGCTATCGGGTGCGTTGCTACATTTGTGACAATATTACAGCGCCATCCATCACAAAGCGAAACAAATGCTCCAAATCAAACATTCATATTTATTTACTTACTATACGAATATGTAATAAAAATAGGGGTTCGTATTTAAAAAATACAGTTTCTATCAATTTCACCGATGGCAGCGCCATCTAGTGAGCTATCCATAGCACCATCTGTTTTCCCCCGTCACGCTCGAACAGATTTGTTCTTCTTATTTTTTCGTTTGATGCTAATTTCGTGAGATATTTGGCCCAGTCACTATCAATGGACCACACTGTATATTAAGAAGTACATAGTATAATGTCTCTAAACCTTTACTACTGTAATAAAGGTGTAATAATTTGAAGTCAGAAAGGTACAGTTTGAGAACTTTGGTAACAATGATTTCCCCTTTGTACTGCTAATGACTTGCAAATAAAAGAAATGGTGTAACACGAAAAAAATTGTGAAACTGTATACACACAAATAACATATTACCCAGGAAAGTCCTCAACTCTCTCTGTACTCCTGCACAACGTGGAAGCTGCAAACAGCCGTACACAATTCTGTACAATGCTTCAGGATGTCTTTGACAAGTACCTATCATTTTTCCGTCTAGCGTTCAGTGAACGAATATACAGATTTGTCGTAATGAGTCACTGTTGTTAACAGAAAATCCCACGATGGAATATTTGTACAGAAGGGAATAGTTAGAATTCTGCGACACTGGGACAATAGTATACACGAAATTTGTGAACTGACCCTTCAGAATCTGATCGCCCTTTTCTGAGCTAAGGATATTCGTAGTGAGAGTACTGAGTTGTCCCAGAAGTTAACACCACACGGGATAATATAGTGAAAGGGAGGAAAGTAAAGAAGCCTTCGCATTTCAGTGTCAGGGACAAAAAAATGGTTCAAATGGCTCTGATCACTATGGGACTTAACATCTTAGGTCATTAGTCCCCTTGAGCTTAGAACTACTTAAACCTAACTAACCTAAGGACATCACACACATCCACGCCCGAAGCAGGATTCGAACCTGCGACCGTAGCAGTCGCGCGATTCCGGACTGAAGCGCCTAGAACCTCTAGGCCACCGCGGACGGCACCAAATTACATAAAGATTAACTGAGATACTGCGGAATGTAATGATTTTCAATATTTCTTGTTCATTATTTGCAAGGCAAAACTGGAGAGAATCTCATCTGCCATTAGGCGGCCAAAATAAAACATACTGAACTCATTCAGTGCTGTGGATTTTAGTAAATGACATTTATTACTACGCTTTTTAACTTTGACATTAATGAAAGATCAAAATTGAGAAGTCTCTCGCATTTACATTTAATAACATGAATCGTCAGCGTAATAGCTGACTAAATCCTGCTAGGGGAGATGAGCTCCCTGCACTACGAAGTCCTGAAAAAAACTTTGTTAATTATAATTACTGGTTGTGACCATGAGAGGTGACAACTAAGTGCCCGCATCTCGTGGTCGTGCGGTAGCGTTCTCGCTTCCCATGCCCGGGTTCCCGGGTTCGATTCCCGGCGGGGTCAGGGATTTTCTCTGCCTCGTGATGGCTGGGTGTTGTGTGATGTCCTTAGGTTAGTTACGTTTAAGTAGTTCTAAGTTCTAGGGGACTGATGACCATAGATGTTAAGTCCCATAGTGCTCAGAGCCATTTTTTTGTGACAACTAAGTCAATCATACACACTTTCTAATAACAATTTCTATTATGTGTTCCAAAAATACAGATAAAACTTACGTTAATTATCAGACAGCACTACAACGGCGGCCTACCGCTAGACGAAACAAAACAGGAGAGCTAGTTCAATCAAAGCATTGTCTCTGGTCTTCATGGCCTATGTTACACAGAGATTATACCAAAAAACTGTGTTTTGTCAATTACATCGATATTTGTCTTTTGATGATAATAACTTACGTTCTTCACTATTTGTTATACATCGCGCACACGTACACAGTCTTGAAATAATTTATAATTCATACGTCTCATAACAAAAACTTCCTTTCCCTTTTTCCAAATGTCCATTTATATGACGTACCGTTACAATGTGTGATGTTGAGACACTCTCGTAGTAGTAATTTGATTTAATTATCTGGTGATCTTGGACATAGCAATTGATTTAGTATCGGCATAACAACTTCACCACATCTGTTTTTCATATAACTTGCATGGAACGAACTCAGGCGTCAACTCCGTCTCAGAGGCAGTATCCGCGAAGTCAACGACCAGTTACAACAACTCTGGGCCATTTTGGATCAGGAGAAGATTCAACGGCTTTATGGCGTTCTTCCCAACCGAATCAGTGTAGGCATGCAGGCCAAATGAGGCTCAACGTCGTCCTGATATGTGGGCTCAGAGCCATTTGAAACTTTTTTTTTTTTTTGTAATTTGGTACATAAATAACCATTAGCCCCTGAGACCCATATTAATAATTACAGTTTGCGTAAGAATACGCATATTTTCTTTCTGAATAACAGCGCTCACGCAAACTATTTATTAGAAGGATGTGAGTCGCGCGTTGTGTTCAAAACATATTATATCGTACGTACTTCGGGGCAGCCGATGTCCGTACGAATGTTATCGAGGGCATAAGTTAATTAAAAGTCTCATGCTAGCTCACAATATTTAAAGCCACCCCAACCAAAATCATAAAATATATAATTATAAAAATAAAAAAAATACACTTGTACCGTGATAACATGTAGTTCACAGTGACACATGTGGATGAGCATTGTCCTTCTGATAAATGTAATGACGAAACTGTCGCACGAGGACATGAGATATCCATAACGTACGTACCACTGACCATCAAAGTATCCTCAATCACTACCAGCCATGACCTGAAGTCATACCCGCTGGTTCCCCACAGCATGACGCCAGGAATAACTCTGCCGTGCCTCTCCAAAAGAGCAGAAGAATGGGTCGTCTCCTCCGGTCGCCGCCTTATTCGCTGATGATGGTCATTCTTGTAGTGCAGAAACATGATGCATCACTGAACACAATGTGATGCCACTCATCAGCAGACTATGCTTCCTAGTCATGCCACAGTTCCAGACTCGGCCGTTTGTATTGTGATGTCAACTGCAGCCTACGCACATGACAGTATTTCCGTAGACTGGCTGCTGCCTATCTCTGACCAATGGTGCGAGATGATGCAGAATGTTGCAGGCGTAGATGGGAATGGGTTAAGATGTTCTTGGTGGACAGTTCGAGGATCTTGCCTTGTGGTGGTCTGACGTGGTGGACCGGAAGTTTGACGACGTGTATGACTGCCCTCACGTTCCCATGCAATCCAACATCGTGTCACTGTCACATCTTAATTCCCTCAAAAATTAAAATATTGCACGATGCGACCTAGAAGCCAAATGGGGACTCACAGTTAGGGCCCTATTAAATTCAACCAGGTGCTGATTACACTGTCGCAACCGCGCATGTGGCTTCTTCGTTACATTCATAGCGATCAGTCAACAAACAGCGCTATTCACACCTCCTATACGTCCTATCAGGCCTGGTATGAACAAAAAAAAACGAATATCGCTAATGAATTGTGGTGGCCGTTCTACCTGTCACAGAGAATTGCTACTGTAATCATTTCCTCCCCATCCCCCCCCCCCCCCACACCGCCGGCGGTATTTACATGTACGAGGTACACTGACATCCGACCAGTCTTCTGGGCGCTTTGTTTGGCAGCGTGTGTATTCGGCCCTGCACATGGCTTCGATACGTAAGCTTCGCGCCTCGGCCGCCACGCGGCGCTCTCCGTCAGAGGACGGGTAGGAGGTCAGCCGGCCACTCCCGCCACGGGCAGCCCAGCCACCTGTTGCTGGAGCGCCCCCACCTCGCCCCACTGGTAGGCATCCATATTCAGGACGGCAGCGCGCACCTAATGACTCCCAGGCGGATGCCTTGTTCGTAAAAAGAGACAGTCGGACGGCCTGCCTCACACGTATCACGCGTATGAGACCGCCATTTTTAAGACAACGTAACGTGGACTGATGTTTACGTCACAGTGCAACCCAAGGACGTTGTCACATTTTAGTGTACGTTCAGGCCAATGACGGGGATGTTTCAAACGGCCTGTCACACAATATTCTAGTGTACAAATGTGCTGCAACATTCTGTACTACTCAAAATTTTTACTGAGTAATTTGACAGGTGGAAGTGGGGTTGTAAGGTTCGGGAGGTGTTCTCAAATTGAAGGACTGGAGACCCCACATGGTTTCTACAGAGTTCAGCAGGTTTAGAGCAAAAGGAAATATTATTAAGACCAATACCAAACAAATACTATTTATACAGTTACCACAATTTTAATTAATTGCCAATAAACAGATAACAGGGTACAGACCTTCAACAAACAACCAACGCTGACCGAATAGTCAGGGGTTAAGTTCACAGAGAAGTTGAATGTCACAGACACAGCTGCCATTAAGTACTAAAACATATATCACTACATTGAAACCAAGATCACTTTTTTTCCAAATAGCGAACGATAATATTTTAAGGTTCTCAGGTAAGACAACAGCGCCCAATAAACAGTCACTTAATGCAGAGTTACAGCTAGCTAAATACACTGAAGTTTAGGAGAACAGCTACTATTAATCATAAAAGATTCTGTCACTACACTGAAATCAGAAGTACAGATTTTTACAAGCATCAAACAATGATATTTTTGAAGGGAGACAGCCAAGGCAGCAGCTTCCAATAAACAGCTTTACCTAATCACCTTATTAAACAACCAGGAACAGTTCTTCTGAAATTCAGCAATCCCTTAATGCAGGGATGAAGCTTGGAAAAATTCCTCATCTACAGCAGCTATTAATTAAACACATCAAAAAAAGTTTTGCATCGTCTTGGTCCCGTGAGTTCCGTAACCTGTACGGAAAATTGGAATAGAGGTCAACATAAACATCATTTCCGCCCTTTTTATTGCTCATGAAATCCACACATTGCATGTTGTACCACCATTCAGCGAGACCTTCAGAGGTCGTGGTCCAGATTTCTGTACACACCGGTACCTCAAATACCCAGCAGCACGTCCTCTTGCATTGATGCATGCCTTTATTCGTCGTGGCATACTGTCCACAAGTTCATCAAGTCACTGTTTGTCCAGATTGTCCCACACCTCAACGGCGATTCGGCGTGGATCCCTCAGAGTGGTTGGTGGATCACGTCGTCCATAAACAGCCCTTTTCAATCAATCCCAGGCATGTTTGATAGGGTTCATGTCTGGAGAACATGCTGACCACTCTACTCGAGCCATGTAGAAGGAAGGAAGTCATTCACAAGATGTGCACGATGGGGGCGCGAATTGTCGTCCATGAGAAGAATGCCTCGCCAGTATGCTGCCGATACACGAGTAGTTGCACTATCGGTAGGAGGATGGCATCCACATATCGTACAGCCGTTCCGGCGCCTTCTATGATAACCAGCGGCGTCCGTCGGCCCCATATATTGCCACCCCCAAAACAGTTACCTTGCTGCACTCACTAAACAGTTTGTCTAAGGCGTTCAGCCTGACGGGGTTGCCTCCGAACACGTCTCCGACGATTTTCTGGTTGAAGGGATATGCAAGCCTCATCGATGAAGAGAACGTGATACCAATCCTGAGTGGTCCATTCGGCATGTTGTTGGACCCATCTGTAGCACGCTCCATGGTGTCGTGGTTGGAAAGATGGACCTTGCCATGGACGTCAGGAATGAAGTTGCACATCATGCAGCTATTGCGCACAGTTTGAGTCGTAACACGACGGCCTGTGGCAGCACGAGAAGCGTTATTCAACATGGTGGCGTTGCTGTCAGGGTTCCTCCGAGCCATAATCCGTAGGTAGTCTTCATCCACTGCAGTAGTAGCCCTTGGGCGGCCTGAGCGAAGCGTGTCATCAACAGTTCCTGCCTCTCTGCATCTCCTCCATGTCCGAACAACATTGCTTTGGTTCACTCTGAGTCACCTGGACACTTCTCTTGTTTAAGCCCTTCCTGGCACAAAGTAACAACGCGGACGCGATTGTACCGCGGTAATGAGCATCTAGGTATGGTTGAACTACACAGAACACGAGCCTTGTACCTCCTTCCTGGTGGAATGACTGGAACTGATCGGCTGTCAAACTCCCTCCGTCTAACAGGCGCTGCTCATGCATGGTTGTTTACATCTTTGGGTGGGTTTAGTGACATCTCTGAGCAGTCAAAGGGACTGTGTCTGTGAATCAATATCCACAGTCAACATCTATCTTCAGGAGTTCTTGGAACTGGGGTGATGCAAAACGTTTTTTGATGTGTGTATAAAACATCTTTCCATACCTTGAAGCCAAGTACAGGTTTTCATAACCAAGTGACTATTTTTCAAAAGGGGACAGGTAAGATAGCAGCCTTCAGAACAGTTCCAAGAAATAACCTTATTAAGCACCAAGATACAGAATTTGTATCCAAAATCAGTGAGCACTAAGTGAAGAAAGAAAGACAATTAACCTTACTACATAAATTTAGGAGAATATCTATACACAGCTACCACTAATTATGAAACCTCTTTATCACATTGAAATCAAGTACAAGTTTTTCATAAGCAACAAACAACTATTTCTAAAAGGAGTGGGGAGACAATTTCTAAAGCGAGAGGGGAGACGGACAAGACAGCAGCCTTCAATAAATACTACAGCAGGTATTGCACTGTATTTGATCGTGGGTTAAGATGACACGAAACCAACCAGCAGGCGAAAGAGAAGGAGGAGAGGTGAGAGCCAAATGCAATTTACTTAGCTTGGGCAGGACGGGGCCGCTTTTTCGCTCCTTAAGACGCCTAGAGACTAGGCCGCTTTCACTAGCGTTGAACTGGTCAAAACAACCCCAAGTAGCCATCCGCTCCAAACCCTGCTAGGATGGCCCTTAACAGCAACCACTTGGCAGAACAGACGGTGACCGCTTGTGAACCAGACGCTCCACCGTCATCAGGGTTGACCGTTGGGCCCCCTACCATCAGAAGCCTCGAGGCGCTGGCACTTCCAGCAAAACTCCAGTTCCTCACCGACCTCACTAATCACGAAGCCTTCCCATACCGCGCTTTTATCGCTAGCGGGACCGACATTCGTGAGGTCCAAATTTAAGAGGCAAAGACGCTCCTAGAGGGAGTTAAATCGATTAAGTATCGAGCCCACACGGCTCATAATTATTAGATAAACCTCTGCTTTATACTGTAATAGGTAAATATCAAATTTCATATGGATATTATTGAGTAGTGTATTAATCAATATGTCTGCAGTATCTTTGAAGGGCTTTCTTTCCATGGAACATAGTTCGACTGATTCTTGGGCATTTTTCAGCAGTGTGGGATAATTGTCAAACTGTGTCAATAGAAGAAAGAATAAAAAGATCCAACGAAGCTTTGCGCAATTCGTTACGAAATAATTTAGTCACAGTCAGAGCGTTACCGAGGTTTTCATCAGGATAGAGGGGTTGTACGTCAAGGGGAGGTTCGTTGTTAAAGTTCCGAGATCATATAATCAAAGAAGAGTCAGGCACTACATTAGATCCTTCCTCGTACGTCTCACGAAATCACCACAATTAGAGAATCATTGGCATTAGACCTCAAACGGAAGTTTATTCACAGTCGTACTTTGCACGTACCATTCGCAAATGGAGTACGAATGGAGAGAAAGGGAGAAGTACCAGAAGTACCATTCGCCACACACCGTAAGGTGGTTTGCGTAGTACCCTGCTGAGCTAAACTTATGCAGGAAAGTAATTTCCGCATTATGTGTCACTGTCAAGTAGCTCGATGAAATGTGGACCATACATAGACAGAACTGCTTCAGTATAGTAACAGGGTGACTGTAAGAAATAGGCAACGAGACAAAAAGAAATGACACAGGACAATAATTAGAGTGCAGTCACTGCGGTTTATGATGGTACCCTGAGGATTACAAATGGCCGCCCATCGTTCATAATGGGGGGGTGTGATCACCACCGACGGCAATGCACCGTGTTCCCGTCCTGGCCACGAGGCTGGTAAAGCGTTCTTAAGGGTGTTCCACTCCTCTTCAGCACGGTTAACGACTGCTGGATATTACTGGAGCATGTGGACGTGCTGCAGTACGCCTCCCCACCGCATCCCACCCGTTATCGATGTGACTGAAGGCGGGGCAACGGGCAGGCCTGCCCATTCTCCAAATATCTTCTCGTTCCAAGAGCATCTCCACCTGTGCTGTTCGATGCGGTTGCGCATGGTCGCCCACGAAAATGAAGTCAGGGCCGAGCGCACTCCCTTAAAAGGCGAACACGGGGAAGACGTGCAGCGTCAAAGTAATGTTGACCTGTACGTGCACCATATTGAAAGTTCTGGTGGTGAGTACGCCCAAGATAGATTGTGCTTCCCTTTGCCATAAACACTGGGACACCAAAACGATCATTTTTGATAATGTTCCTGGGTTTGATGATATTTGGTGTGTGGAGCGCTCGACTGCGCGGTCATCAGAGCCCGTATAGAGTCCCAATTTTTACACAGTCCAATGGTCACGAATGATGGTGATGAAATGATGAGGACAACACAGACACACAGTTCCCAGGCAGAGAAAAATCCCCAACCCAGCCGGGAATCGAACCCGGGACCCCGTGATCCAGAAGCAGAAACACTAGCCACTAGACCACGAGCTGCGGATATGTTCCTGGGTGCATTGAATGAAACACAACCCAAACTGAATCTGGTTTCTCCTGAGAAGAGCACGCGCCTCGCCCCTCGTTGGTCCAGCCGATATGCCCTTGGCACCACCGTAGACGGCGCTAGTGATGAGCGGGTATCAACGGAACGTAGTGGTAGACTAAGAAGGAAACCACCTCCATGCACTCGCCGTGCCACTGTGAAGCGTGAGATTACGTGCCGTGCAGTTCTGTTAAATGTGGTTGCACCTGCACAAGCTGTTTGACATGGGCCCCTTCTTCCCTGTTGCACAATGCAGCGCTCATCTACTGCTCTAGTTGACTGTGGTCCGACCACCTCCTCTCCTTCGGCCATCAGTGTCTGTAGCCGGCCGTGGTGGCCGTGTGGTTCTAGGCGCTCCAGTCCGGAGCCGCGCTGCTGCTACGGTCGCAGGTTCGAATCCTGCCTCGAGCGTGGGTGTGTGTGATGTCCATAGGTTAGTTAGGTTTAAGTAGTTCTAAGTTCTAGGGGACTGATGACCACAGCCGTTGAGTCCCATAGTGCTCAGAGCCATTTGAACCATTTTCAGTGTCTGTGTTTCGGGACGCTCCCCAAACACTTGATACAATATTGTGAGCAATACCAAACTGCGTCCTTCTTCTAATTTCCCGATGATCCTTCCCCGTGCAAAGTCACTCAGATGTTGTCTCCGGCCCATGTAGTAATGAAGAACACCGCCACACTGCAGCGTAACCAGTCACTGACTGACACACACACTGACTTTTCCCGTTCCTTCAGCTACCTCGTGTTACAGGGCCAGCCCAATTTTCCGCAGTAGTCTCGCTAACCTAATCCAATCTGACACCCTGTGTGTGTGCACGACTAGGAGATCTCTGGAAACAAGCTTGCACACCTTCATTCATTTCCACAGTGTTACTAATATCTTATGCTAATTTACCTGTCTCGTCCTTAAGGTTTGCACAGTAGTGGATAAATGTCGATGTAGATCACTCAGAACCTTTTTGGCACATAGAGCGACGCAGTATCGGAAAACTTAAAAAAGAAAACTTGTCGCCCCTGTCAGTTCACCTTGGACAACATTTTATGTTACCCCTTGAACATACTGGCAACCAAACACAATTCTTGAATAATAATGATTGAAACCAACAGCTGTATTGTAATCCAACGGCGTTTGTTCTAAAAATGCTAATGGTTTCGACTCCAAAAAGCGCCGTCTTCAGGCCCCAAGCGTTATTTGCCATCACCGTACGAACCACAATGACAAAGCGCAACGGAGTCTTCAACTGGAACCGATGTAACTTATTAAGCATGTTAAGTCAGAACGTCCAACCAACAAACTCGAATGCAGCGGGGCCAAAAATCAGCTGGATTCCGTAACTTCCAGTGACAAATCCACCAATGGTCAGACTACCGTACGGTGCTTACGAAGTATGTATGCAAACATAGATGCAGATGTACGGCATATGTTAACGACTGTTGTTATAACCTTCATCTTCATTTTCGTGTAAAAGACAACCGTCTCCACCAGGATCACATCCAGACGAAGCATAGGCACACGGTGAGAGCGAGGTGAGGTGCTTCCGCAGTTTTATTAGCTCGTTTTCTGAAAAACAGAAGATTTTGTAAGTTTGTAGGTAACGAACTTCTACCGACAGTGGCGTCAGCACCTGTAGCCACCCCCTGGACCTGGACAGAGCGTTGCAAAGGCTTTGAGTTGACACCGAGTATGCATGAGGGAGGGGAGCTTTTAATAAACTGGCTGCGTTGAAACTGGGCACCGACTGCTTCCCATTAGCCACCATGTTGTGGATTTAAACTCAACAATTAACGACTGGTGCCATCAAAGTAAAACCTCGGGCACAGTGACTCATGTGCCTGGGGTAGTTATTAATAGTTGACCTTGCTCAGTTCAATGTAAACGAACATATTAATTCGACCATAAATGTTTAGTAAATCTAAACTAATTAGTATATTAAATATTAAATTACTTACCTTCACTCCGTTATTATGATTAGATAATGCTGATATTCACCGGAAGCATTCTATATTTGATGTGCTACGCAACTACCTTATCATTAAAACAATGGAAAACCCACAGTACACTAAGACTAATAACTCTGCTATCGAAATAAGCAAAAATGATCTCAAATGTCGCACAAACAAACAAAAAGGTCGCCGAACACAGTGCACTTTCGCCTCTTTATTCTCTTGCATTCACATCGTCTAGCTATACACGTAGCATTTAATATCAACAAAAAAATCACTTATTTACTTTAACATTTTTCAAAAAGATGTTCAAATGTGTGTCAAATCTTATGGGACTTAACTGCTAAGGTTATCAGTCACTAAGCTTACACACTACTTAACCTAAATTATCCTAAGGACAGCCGGCCGCGGTTCTAGGCGCGCAGTCCGGAACCGCGCGACTGCTACGGTCGCAGGTTCGAATCCTGCCTCGGGCATGGATGTGTGTGATGTCCTTAGGTTAGTTAGGTTTAAGTAGTTCTAAGTTCTAGGGGACTGATGACCACAGATGTTAAGTTCCATAGTGCTCAGAACCATTTGAACCATTTTTGATCCTAAGGACAAACACACACACCCATGCCCGAGGGAGGACTCGAACCTCCACCGGGACCAGCCGCACAGTCCATGACTGCAGCGCCTGAGACCACTCGGCTAATCCCTCACGGCCAACGTTTCTCACTTTAGCAACCTATTTCTGTATTTTAAATTGTTAAAACTCGAGCAGGACGATAATGTTGGAGATTTTAATGGGTCTATAAACGAAATATTTCTTTGCGTATTGTTGAATTCTAGATTCATAACTACGGTCTCCTTGCAGCGTATCCTGTGACTGTGTTTTTTGTATTGGTGCTTGAGTTATCGTTGGCTCTAGATACGCCACCCGTTTTGGCCTCTGATTTACTGAATGCTTGGGTTGTGTGGAAATCCCATCAGGCAATGTGAACAAGATCTGTACTGATTCTTTGATTATATGTCAACTCCATTCTTTGTAACTGATAGTTTATTACACCGACCCAAGTGGTCGACTAGTAGTGACGGCTTAACATGTAAAAAGATAACAATAAAATAAATGAACTTATGGTTCTAAACTTAATAATCATGACTGCAGTAGAAGCAGATATGAATAAGGTCATCATCAACTAATCCGACTTTTCTGATCCACCTCGCACCAACCACATACATTACCCATTTGCGCTATTACAACGCGTCTGCTGGCGCACTCGGTACGTCTCGAGGTGGCGTAGTAGCGGACGGTATAAATGCTCCTCTACTTGTTGGACAAGTTGCATGTTCTCTGATCAATGTTCACCCTATTTCTCTGGTGGTCGTTTAAACTTAGAAAATGTGAATTATGATTGGCACGAAGTTTTTTTCGCGCACTGAACTTTCGACCGCCAAGCAGGGCTCAGTGTCGTTATATTCCGTTAGACAGTCAGCTCCCTTGTCTCGGGTAGCTCTGGTTAATTGTCGCCAAACTTGGCTTGGCTGTTTCCGTCGAGCCTGTGTCGTCTGAAGACACAGCAGCCGTACATTTGGCATTGGGGAATTTTACTTCTGTCGTGCAGTTAATGGTGATAAATTACACGGAACTCCAAATCATTTGACCCGTAATAGCTCGCTAGCGCTTTTTCCGTATCTTACCTGTTTCACCACTTCGTCGTCCGCTACCTCTACACTTTAGTTAGTACTAATTTAAATTAAATACTAGGCGTTACCTCTCATTTTCTATAGTTAATTTTCTCAGACAGACGCAAATTGTAGCTTCTGGTAAAAGCGCGTGCCCAACTTGCGTCTCATTTTCCCTCGCTCTCTCTCTCTCTTGTGACACACACACACACACACACACACACACACACACACACACACACACACACACACACACACATACATACACATGCACATACATATGCGCACCGACGTAAAAGTCCCCAGCCCAGCGCAACGGGCATACGTAGCTGGAGGGAATCTTCGAGAGGTCCCATAAGGCGTAATTATGCCGCCCACGCTGGCCACAAAGACCTATTGTCCCAAATTCTAATTTCGATTTCTACATTGCATTTTCCCCAAAAAGAATCTTCACAGAGGAATAAGGACTCTCTGAAGTGAAGTCCGTGCTTGACTTTCTCTGTCCGGAGAGAACTGTTTCGAGGCCCAGATCAATTGAGGTTATAATATGTTCCAGATACAGGGTGCGTTTGGTTCATGAATGGTCTCAGAAAGTAAATTAAACAAGAGTTACAAACTAAATACGTACACTGATCTTCAAAGTAATCACCATTAGCTACGAAAGCCTCATCACCTCGGCTGTAAATGTGTTGGAAACTGTTAGCGAACGCTTCTTGTGGAATCGCTTGAAGCACTGTGGCTAAGCTTTGTTGGATATCCGCAGCTTGGGAATGTTGCTGATATTCAACTCTGCTGTTATCCTTAAAGACAGCTGCCGATCATTCGCAAGCATCCATCGCATCCGTGCCATTGAAAAGTGGGCCGCAAAACGAAGCAACGTGTTAACGTCAAGTTTTGCTTAAAAGTAGGGAAAAGGGGGACAGACATTCATGGAATTTTGTACAAGTATACGGTGTTGAAGCAGTAGTAAAAAGTGAGTGTCTGAGTGATTTAAAGGTCGGTTTCGAGGATAGACCGCTTTCGGGCCAACTCGCACGATCCCAAACAATATCGGACGAGTGCGCCAGAGGCTTGCGGATGATCAGCGGCTGTCTACGATAATGAGAGCAAAAAAATTGAAGATAGTGTAAGTGCTAACGTTCACAAACATTCGCAGATGTTGCGGATATCTCACGACTCGCGACCACGGTGATTCGAGCTATTGCATAAGAAGCCTTCGCTGACAGTTTCCAAGAACTTTACAATTGATGTTAGAAGTTTGTAACAGCTAATGGTGACAACTCTGAAATTCAGTAAAAGCCTTTTCTTGTTGTTCCCCTCTTTTCCCTCATTTTCTGCGCCGGTTCAAAGAACTTACTACGCCGGCCGGTGTGGTCGCTCGGATCTAGGCGCTTCAGTCTGGAACCGCGCGACCGCTACGGTCGCAGATTCGAATCCTGCCTCGGGCATGAATATGTGTTATTTCCTTAGGTTAGTTAGGTTTAAGCAGTTCTAAGTTCTAGGGGACTGATGACCTCAGATGTTAAGTCCCATAGTTCCCAGAGCTATTTGAACCATTTTTGCACTTACTACACATGCGTTCTAAGTAACGTGATATGACTGCCTGACGATTTCCTTGCCCAGTACTTTCTAACACGGTACTGTGCTCCGTATTTAACGTCCTCCTTGTCGATTAGAATTCTAAGCTTCCTTACATGTTGATTACGTCTCACTGGACACAACTGGGCTACTTGTCGATGCCTTCAGACACACGGAATATACCTACACTGTCTTCACGCATTCGCGTTCCATCTCTAACGCGAAATATCCTTGGTGATGTTTATCCTGATCGGACAAGTTAGCATTCCGATCAGGTCAGTATTAGTCAGAAAACATAAGAATCACCCAACGTGTGATCAACAAGTTGAAATACAATTTTATCATCATTTCTGATACGAGCGTCCGTTCATTCCTCACCGACATTGTCACTATCCAAGCTCGCATAAGCTGTTTGTTATTTAGTTAGAAATTCAACGGTTAACTAACCTAGCAGCCACAGCAAAGAATCAGTTGTACGTTTTAAGCATAAATTTATGTCATACTCATTAAGGATTCTAAACGTTTTGGCGCTCAAAGTGAGAGCCAAGTTATTGCAACTTAAATATGAATCAGATATTCAGCATAAAATGGTTCAAATGGCTCTGAGCACTATGGGACTTAACTTCTGAGGTCATCAGTCCCCTAGAACTTAGAATTACTTAAACGTAACTATCCTAAGGACATCACATACATCCATGCCCGAGGCAGGATTCGAACCTGCGACCGTAGCGGTCGCGCGGTTCCAGACTGTAGCGCCTAGAACCGCTCGGCCACCCCGGCCGGCTATACAGCACAAGTCACACAAAAAGTTCAAGAAGGATAAACAGATTTAAGCAATAGATATTTGACTTAAGCAATAGATATTAATGTGTGTGTTTGTGTGTGTGTGTGTGTGTGTGTGTGTGTGTGTGTGTGTGAATTCCTAAGAGACAAACTGCTGAGGTCATCCGTCACTAGACTTACACACTACGTAAACTATCTTAAACTAACTTATGCTAAAAACAGCACACACACACACACACACACACACACACACACACATACATGCCCGAGGGAAGACTCTAACCTCCAGCGGGACTGGGCCTCGCAATCCGTGACATGTTGCCTCAAACCACACGGCCAATAGATATTAACATACAGATTAAGTGGCTGTATGTATTTATTTATGTTCCACATCTCCTCCTAAACCACTGGATCAAATGCAACCATACGTGGTACACAAATAACCTACTCTCGGGAAAGAATCGCTGAGGACTTAAGAAGCACCCCCTCTCTAAAGGTAGATGACGACGTGCGAACAGCCAGAATATTTACATTCAATATTTGAGAATAAGCGCACTTAGTGGCTTGCAACATACTTCACATGATTTCAAAAATTTACGAGACTTTTTCCCTTTGATATTCCTCACAAAAAGATGAACACAAAAAAAGTTTATCACTTCCTACATTTTCACTGTTACAGTAAAACTACGGCATCAGGCATGACGTTTTACTTTATTTCTTTACTATTAACACTAATCGCAACACATTTTTTCAGACAGTATTCACTTATACCACTGAATGTACTGGTAAAAATATATGATTGTACGACGCATTACCCAGGAGATATGACGCCGTAAGCACTGAAATGCGCGGAAAGCTGCTGCATCATGAATGGCGTTTTAATTTATTACTTCTTCGCATACAGTATCCACATACAGGTATAATACTGAATGTACGTGCAAAATTATGTACGACGCATTACCCAGGAGATATGACGCCGTAAGCACTGAAATGCGCGGAAAGCTGCTGCATCATGAATGGCGTTTTAATTTATTACTTCTTCGCATACAGTATCCACATACAGGTATAATACTGAATGTACGTGCAAAATTATATCATTATGAAACACATAGTTCAACAGATATGTCATAAACTTTGAGATGTGAGAAAATGAAACTGCAGGTAAGAACCAGCAACCTCCTGTTGGTGTGGAGGTGATAATGTGGAGAGAATTGGGGGAGGAGTAGATGGAGAGAGAGGGACACAGGTAGGAGGGAGGAGGAGACGGACAAAGAGAGACGGAGAAATAGTCAGAGAAACGTGGGGAGAGAGAGGGAAGCGGAGGAGATGGGCAGAGAGGGGAGAGGGAAGGAAGGGATGGAAAGAGAAAGGAAACTGTAGAAAATATGCTGAGGGGGTGGGTGGAGGAGACAGGCATATTGCACCAAATCGCATGGTAATTCTGGTACAGCGGAATCAATAATGTGCAACTCGGTCGATAAAAAAAAAGTACACTACTGGCCATTAAAATGGCTACACCGAGAAGAAATGCAGATGAGAAAAGGGTATTCATTGGACAAATATATTATACTAGAACTGAGATGTGATTACATTTTCACGCAATTTGGGTGCATAGATCCTGAGAAATCAGTACCAACACGCGAAACCGCTACGGTCGCAGGTTCGAATCCTGCCTCGGGCATGGATGTGTGTGATGCCCTTAGGTTAGTTAGGTTTAACTAGTTCTAAGTTCTAGGGGACTAATGAGCTCAGAAGTTGAGTCCCATAGTGCTCAGAGTCATTTGAACCAATCAGTACCAACAACAACCACCTCTGGCCGTATTAGCGGCCTTGATACGTATGGGCATTGAGTCAAACAGAACTTGGATGCCGTTTACAGGTACAGCAGCCCATGCAGCTTCAACACGATACCACAGTTCATTAAGAGTAGTGACTGGCGTATTGTGACGAGCAAGTTGCTCGGCCACCATTGACCAGACGTTTTCAATTGGTGAGAGATCTGGAGAATGTGCTGGCCAGGGCAGCAGTCGAACATTTTCTCTGTCCAGAAAGGCCCGTACAAGACCTGCAACATGCAGTCGTGCATTATCCTGCTGAAATGTAGGGTTTTGCAGGGATAGAATGAAGGGCAGAGTCACGGGTCGTAACACATCTGAAATTTAACGTTCACTGTTCAAAGTGCTGTCAATGGCAACAAGAGGTGACCGACACGTGTAACCAATGCCACCCCATACCATCACGCTGGGTGATACGCCACTATGGCGATGACGAATACACGCTTCCAATGTGCGTTCACCGCGATGTCGCCAAACACGGATGTGACTATCATGATGCTGTAAACAGAACCTGGATTCATCCGAAAATATGACGTTTCGCCATTCGTGCGCCCAGATTCGTCGTTGAGAACACCATCGCAGGCGCTCCTGTCTGTGATGCAGCGTCAAGGGTAACCGCAGCCATGGTCTCCGAGCAGATACTCCATGCTGCTGCAAACGTCGTCGAACTGTTCGTGCAGATGATTGTTGTCTTGCAAACGCCCCATCTGTTGACTCAGGGATCGAGACGTGGCTGCACGATCCGTTACAGTCATGCGGATAAGATGCCTGTCATCTCGACTGCTAGTGATACGAGGCAGTTGGGATCCAGGACGGCGTTCCGTATTACCCTCCTGAACCCACCGATTCCATATTCTGCTAACAGTCATTGGATCCCGACCAACGCAAGTAGCAATGTCGCGGTACGATAAATAATTGCAATCGCGATAGGCTACGATCCGACCTTTATCAAAGTCGGAAACGTGATGGTATGCGTTTCTCCTGCTTACACGAGGCATCACAACAACGTTTCACCAGCCAACGCCGGTCAACTGCTGTTTGTGTATGAGAAATCGGTTGGAAACTTTCCTCATGTCAGCACGCTGTATGTGTCACCACCGGCGCCATACTTGTGTGAACTCTCTGAAAAGCTAATCGTTTGGATATCACAGCATCTTCTTCCTGTCGGTTAAATTACGCGTCTGTAGCACGTCATGTTCGTGGTGTAGGAATTTTAATGGTCAGTAGTGTATTAGAAGCTGATTGAAGGAAACGAAAAAGTATTTCGTGATGAAAGAGATAGATGCGTATCGCATCCCCGTAATGTACGTTAGAAGCATATCATGACAGAATTGAAAGGTGAGATATGAGACCACAGGACACAAAAATTGGAAACGTTTAAAATAAAAAGGAAATAAAGCAGCGCAGTATGAACAGAAAGAACTAATGACACCAATCCCTAAACTTTTTCTATTATGTGGTATCCAGTTTTGATGTACATTTTACCGTTATTCTCATTTCTACTTCTGTTCAATACTTTCGTCTTTCTTTCGTTTACTCTCAAACCATTTTCTGTTCTCAGTAGAGTGTTAATCCTATACAGCAAGTCGAGTAACTCGTACCCATCTTCACTGAGGATAGCATATCTTATTACTGAAATACTTTTCCCAAGAATCTTAAAAGCAGTACTGTATCATTATTTTAGTTCTGCCATTGCTTCTTCAGTGTAACAGTAAGGGAGAAAGACTGTACAACTATGACCACCTGCTTAATAGCTTGTTTGTCTTTGGAACGAAATGTATCACTGATTCTGCGTATCAGGGATCCGAAGGTTTGTTGTTTGTGGAGACATGAGGCATTAGATATCTACGCAAAGGTCGTGTAATTCCCGTAAATAAAGGGCTGCTGATTAGCGTACGCTGTAATGGCGCCCGATAGCGAGTCGTATGGGTTCCATAGGACTTACATCAGGCGAATTTGGTTGCCGAGACATCAACGTGATTTCACTATAATCCTTCTCAAACCACTGTAGCACAGTTCTGGTGCAATTATACTGCTGAAAGGTGACATCGCCGTCAAGAAAGACATCAAGCTTGAATGGACGCAGGTGGTTCGCAGCTGTCAGTGTGTCTTAGATTTTTATCACAGGTCCCACACAAGCGCCGGAGAATGTCTTCGATAGCATAATACTGCTCCCACCAGACTGCATCTATGGCGCGGTGGGCGTTTCGAGCCTTGCTCACCTCGGTACGGCATTTGTGGAGACGATAGTCGATCTGGCGTAGTAAAAATGTGATTTCCCAAAGAGCCGACTCGTTTCCATTGAGTGACGATCGAATCCCGATGTTCCCGTGGCCACTGCAGTTGTAACTGCCGATGTCGTTGGGTCAGCATGCGACCATGTAGGGGTGGTCTGCTGTGGAGCTCCATGTTCAACAATGTACAATGAACGGTGTGCTCCGTAACGCTTGTACGTGCACCAGCATTGTGCTCTTTCGGCAGAGATGCGACAGATTACCATCTATCCTACTTTACAGAGCAGACAAGCATCCAAGCCCCATGTTCTGTGAAGGTTTGTGGACGTCCAATGATTTAGCGCCTAATGGTAGTATCACTGTCCTTCTACCTGTTTCCGTAGATACTCACGACAGTAGCACGTCAACATTCGACCAGCTTCGCCGTCTCTGCTCTGCTCTGCGTCAAAGTCGAACATCTCAACGTATTTCACCATTTGCACCCCATATCTTCGTTAGGGTGATATCTCCTCCGCATCTTCTCCGCATACATACCTTTTTTTTTTTTTTTTTTTTACCGCAACGCCACCAGATGGCATCCAATGTCGCAGTGTTTTGGCTTATTAGTGTATACCTGCCTTAAGCACTTTGTAATCCAAGCAATTCTCTCTTTGTCTTCCATTCTTTTTGATCCCTTTTGGTTCTTGTACGTATTGTGTATTAGAAAAGTTGTAACACTCCAGTACTGACACTACCCACACAGAACTGGATCAGTCTAAACGTACTAACAGCAAGTGTGTATTGCACATTGAAGGTGCACCAAAATATATCTCTGATCCTAATTTCCTGATTTTGCACACTCGTTCCTGATTTACTTACTTTGGTGATATTTCACATCCACATGCATGAAATACTGCAGTACGTAAATTTTTAAATCAGACAAAAATTCCCTGCCTGTGCCTCGTACAGTGTGGCGTTATCGGCTGTGGCGCGCCAATGCTCTGACCTTTCGTCCAGGGACGGCGGCCTCTCGGCACCAACAGAATAATCGACAGCAACTGCCCACAGCGAGTCCCGCTGTAAGAAGAATCTGTTTTTGAATATACAAAAGCCGTCACTTTTCAAAAGAGTCGTGCAAAAATATTTACAGCCAGGAATGTTGCTGCCGGACTGTATTTCGCTTACAAGATTTAGTCCTGTCCCCTGTTACAATGGAACGTGGCACGTGGAAGAAATGAGAAATGCCTTACTGAAATATACCGAACTTACCACATTGTGAAAATAATTTCTTTTTAAGTACAAGGACTATTGAAAAATTAAACTAAAGAAACAGATGATTGTAAAAATAGTCAAAGGTTTCTTAATTTTACCATTGTCCGATAAACCTGGGCGAAACTCTTAACAAATAAATTACAAATCTGCAACCTGTAACTGTTTTTACTACAGCTTATAATAAGGTATCTCTACCCATCCAGCCGTCCGCAGCTCGTGGTCTTGCGGTAGCGTTCTCGCTTCCCGCCCACGGGGTCCCGGGTTCGATTTCCGGCGGTGTCAGGGATTTTCCCTGCCTCGAGATGACTGGGTGTTGTTGTGTTGGGTTCATCGTCACCATTCATCCCCATTACAGTCGGAGGAAGGCAATGGCAAACCACCCACCCTAGAACCTTGCCGAGTCAGCGGTGCGGGTCTCCCGCACCGTTCCATACGCTCCTCGGAGTATGAGACCTCTTCATCATCACCCATCCCGCCACCATGGAATAAAGTAGCTACCAAAGGATCAGATATCTATTTTGTCCATTGCAAACGCAGGTTACTGAGGGTCAGACATTCCAATGCGTTGACGCTGAGGTCACGGATGTCTCGTAAAGCATTAGTGGAGAATGTATCGAGGCAAACCAGAGCCACGTGAGCGATCATTTGCTCTTCAGCTCCACGTTGGTCGTATCGGGCGCATTCTGAAGCTCCCCATTGAATCTGGCTCTTGTTGCAGATACCACGCTCTGTGCGAATCCTGCTGATGTTGCAACACTGTCTCCTGTAACCTTAAGAGTTAGATCTGTCACGAGAAGGACATTCGTGACATTCTGATCGCGCCAAAGTGATGTCGAGTGATCACTGATATTGAAGTCGTTGAGCTGCTTGGTGACTGCTACAGGTGGATGTCTTCACTTTAGTCTCAGTTTAAGTCTCGGTTTAAGAAAATCTCCATCGACATGTGAGCCGCAGTCGTCTTGTTTCGGGTAGCTACTAGACCTATTGACTAGGTCCAGTTATGGTTCCCGTTACCTAGTTTAGGCATGTTTCAGCAAGGTTTGTATGGCAGCTATTGATCCAGAAAGGAGCACAGTATTCTGCGGTTGGCACTACGAAGACTATTCTGCTACTTCTTAAGGTTTCGGTGACGTATTGGCCAGCTCCTGAATAAAGTTATTTCTAGATTTTGCAGATAATTTTCCAGGTATTGTTTTGAAGGCAAGTTTCCCGTCGAGAGTGACACCGTAGAATGTGCATTACACTCATCGACCAGAACATTATGACCACCGACCTACTATCGATATAAACCCGTCCAGGCGATAGCAGCGCCACCTGGCGAGGGACGACTGCTAGTCAGACACACGCGTGGTGCGTGTAGTAGCGGTGAGCTTGCTGTCCCTGTGTAGTTTGGGGAAGGCGCGCAATCAATCTGAGTTTGACTGAGGGCAGATTCTGATGGCCCGGAGGCAAGTCACGAACGTTTCGGAAACTGCACGACTTGTCGAGTGTTCGAGGATTGCTGTGGTGAGTGTCTTCTTCAACACGTGTCCAAACCAAGGTGAAGCCATGTCCAGACGACGTGGAGTTGGGCGGCCACCCCTCATTCAAGATGTCAGGCTGGGCAGATTACAAGTGTGTCAGGCTGGGCGGACTGGTAAAACAGGACAGGCGGAGCTGTGGTGGAAGTTACATCAGACTTCAACGCTGGGCAGATTACAAGTGTGTCTGAACACACAGTGCACCAAACAATCCTAACGGTGGACCTCCGAAGTCGACGACACATACATGTGCCAGCGTTAAGAACACATCGGCAACTACGACTGTAGTGGGCACGTGACCATCGGCACTGGATGTTGGCGCAGTGGCAGAGTGTTGCATGGTCTAATGAATCGCAATGCCTTCTACCTCATTCCGATGGAAGAGCGCGAATCCGTCGTCTTCCAGTGGAAAAGCTCCTTAACACCTGTACCGCAGGACGGAGACAAACTGACGGTTGCTCCGTTATACTCTGGGGAAAATTCACGGCATCCATGGGTCCAGTGGAGTTCGTGAAAGGCGCAATGTCTGAAAGAACAGACGCCATATACATATAAGTATATAGTTCTGGCAATACTGGCCATGACCTTCTTCTTCTGTGCGGATGCACACATATTCCCCGAACTCTTACGGGACTTGGTAAAAATGTCTTCCCCGAGTAATGAGTGTGTTGGGTTGGAACACTCCGAATGTAGTGTGTGGACATACAAGTTGAGAATGTGGGTCTCGCGGGAGGCGTGCGGGAGGTAGTCCCTGCAGTCGCACTATCCTCTGTGCTCAGCTGGATAGAGCGTCTGCCATGTAAGCAGGAGATCCCGGCTTCGAGTCCCGGGGCACACATTTTCACCTGTCCCCGTTGATATATATCAACGCCTGTCAGCAGCTGAAGGTATTAACATAACTCTACTCGGCTGCAGGTCCTCAATGGTGTCTGTTCTTTCGGACATGTCTGAAACAACAGACACCATATCCAAATAAGTACATAATTATTCCAAGGTCTTCTGTTAGTACATCCTCAGTTTGGTCAAAGCTGAAAATATGGGTACCGGTGTCAGTACCATCTGCGTACATGAATTTCCGAGACGTTGTTGAAGGTATATCTGAGATTTATATGAAACATTAGAAGTGTTTGCACAGATCCTTGTGGTAGGCCATTTTTTAGGTTAAGGAAAATACTTGACTTCCAATTGAGGAACATCTCATTGACTAAACGAAGAAAGGACTTTTAAGGAATAAGCTCGTACACCTTGAGTAGCAGCCCATCTTTCCAGATTGTATCATAGGCTGATCTTAAATCAATATACGCAGCGGAAGTTTTGAGTTGTTTTTGGGATGTAGGTTGTGAGAGAGAGTACCTGATAGCAATAGTTTCATTCCAGCATAAAACTAGGTAATTATATTGATATGATATTCTTTACAAAGGGTATTACACGCGCTTAAGGGGCGTCAAACGGGCCGAATCGGAGCAGGAGAGGCACCACAGGACATTTTATTTTCTACTGTCTATACTTTTACAAATAAATTCGTAAGACTTTGTCAGCATGACCAGGAAGGATTCAGGATTCACACTCATAGCAGTGGAAGTGCAAAAACATAGCAAAATAATTTTTTTTTAGATATGAAATTTCATCCTTTTTTCACTTACTGTTGGCTGCATTTGTTGCTATAGGTACATTTTTCTTCACAAGTAAGAGAAATTCATTAATTAATTTTGAACAGCATACAAATCATACTTACAGGTGTATGAAACTCTAGAATTTTACAAATCTATTAAAAACTGTGGTAAAAATTGAGATAATTAACTACAAAATTTGATTTTTTTCTAAAGTTTAAAACGTAACAGCTCATTAATTTTTTCATAAATTAAATAGATTCTAGAGTTTCAGACGCCTGTATGTATGGTTTGTATGCTGTACAAAATTCATCGAACAGTCTCACTTACTTATGAAGAAAAGTGTACCTATAGCAACAAATGCAGCCAATAGTAAGTGAAAAAATGATGAAATTTCACATGTAAAAAAATATTTTGTTATATTTTTGAACTTCCGCTGCTACGAATGTGAATCCTGAATCCTACCTGGTCATGCTGACAAAGTTTTATGAATTTACTTGATCGTTCTTCGATAGATGCTTACTTTTTTTGGCTATGATTTCTGGCCTAGGGTATTTCTGTCCGATTTCGAGATTGTGCAGTAAACTCCTTGGTGTTTGGTTGCTGCATTTAAAATTTAGGCTCTCCAGTGTTTAATTTCATTAAACTGTTCTTGCGTTGTCAATGGATTCTAGCAGTTGTTCACTAGATTTCAGTCCCTTGTGCGTTCCTTGTAATGGTACAGTTTTTATCAGTCTTCATTCCAACAGCGATCCTGGAATAGTATATGTTTTTTGGCTGAGGTAATTACGAAGCGGCAAATCTTTCGGAGTCCTCTGCTTTTGGTGAAATCCATCTGATGTCATTTTCCAGTTGTTCGCTGAATTTGTCCTAGCTGACGTTTGTGAAATTCCATCTAGGCGTGGAATGGAACAAATGATGGGAATCGTTACGCCTAGTATGATAACAGTTGGTCGATGTTGAGTTTAGGGAAAGTTTTCATGTACTTCTTTAATAGTGTGGCTTAGTTGTGTGTCAGATTAGGATTATATCCTTTCCTCCAGCTTGCACATCCGAAAATGAGTTTTTCCTTACCGTCGAAAAGAAGTTGTTTATTCCTCTGGGAACTGCCTGATAAGCTGTTTGTTATTGTTGTTGTAGCCCCAGAGTTGTTAGTGAGAGTTAAAATCTGTGATGTGCAAGGCTGGTAAAAAATAGGGAATACACAACTGCGCGATTGTGCGTTTGGAGATTTATAAATAATGACAACTGGTGTTTCTTCTACTTTTACAGCAAGAACAATAATACCCCGTGACAAGGCTGAATATATTATCGAGACAGAGGGATGCCTGTTTTATTACAGGTAGCAATTCCATATTTTGGATGATTCAATGCTCCACAGATATTCTATCCTTGTGTATTCGTGATTGATTCACGTAGTTTTCGACAAAAAGTATCACGACGCATAACATGGCTGTCTTTTTCTTACGAGTCGGTCAACAGACGATTTAAGTTTTTTTAAATAATTCATTTTTCTGTATCTGATTTTTTGTTATTTTGAAATGAACAATGTACAACATTGTCTATCATTTAGCTAATTTTGTCCCTTTGCTAATTGCCAAGCAATACCACAAAAAAATTGTTGTCCGTACGTTTTGTGACCAACACAGCAGAACGGTAGAAAAGTTATAAGTGATGGCGTCCTTGATAATAGTTCCAGACAATCATAGCAGGAGGCCGGCCGGAGTGGCCGTGCGGTTCTAGGCGCTACAGTCTGGAGCCGAGCGACCGTAACGGTCGCAAGTTCGAATTCTGCCTCGGGCATTGATGTGTGTGATGTCCTTAGTTTAGTTAGGTTTAAGTAGTTCTAAGTTCTAGGCGACTGATGACCTCAGAAGTTAAGTCGCATAGTGCTCAGAGCCATTTGAACCATAGCAGGTAGGGTCACAATTATCATGAGGAGTCCATATGTAAAATGAAAGAAGTGCAATGCTGTTTAGTGGTCCTGGAAGACATAAAACGAAGTGCTCAGTTTGAAAACGGTGTAAAACAGGAATGAAGTCTTTTCCCCCTACAGTTCAATATGCACATCTAAGAGGCAATGAGGGAAATAAAAGAAAGATTCAACCGTGTACTTAAAATTCAAGATGAAATGATACCAGTGATAAGATTCGCTGATGACATTGCTATCCTCAGTGAAAGTGAAGGAGAATTATAGGTTCTGCTGAATCGAATTAACAGTGGAATGAGTATAGAATATGGACTGAGAGGAAATCGAAGAAAGACGAAAGTAATGAGAAGTAGCAAAAATGAGAACAGCGAGAACTTAACATCAGGATTGGTGATCACGAAGTAGATGAAATTAAGCAATTCTGCTACCTATGCCTTAATTTCAGGAAGAAATTTCTGAGAATGTACGTTAGGAACACAGCTTTGTATGGTATTGAAACATGGGCTGTGGAAAAAGCGGAACAGAAGAGGATCGAAGCATTTGAGATGTGGTATTACAGACAATACAGACGAATGTTGAACATTAGGTGGATTGATAAGGTAAGGAATGAGGAGGTTCTGCACAGAATAGGAGAGGAAACGAATATATGGAAAACACTGACAAGGAGAAGGGACAGGATAATAGGACATATGTTAAGACATCAGGGAATGACTTCCATGGTACTAGAGGGACCTGTAGAGGGCAAAAACTGTAGAGGAAGACAGAGGTTGGAATACGTCCACCAAATAATTGAGGACGTAGGGTGCAAATGCTACTCTGAGATGAAGAGGTTGGCACAGGAGAGGAATTCGTGGCTGGCCGCATCAAACCAGTCAGAAGACTGATGACCCAAAAAAAAAGTCCATAACTCACTTCCTTTCAGTGCTGTGCTCCAGACGTTCATTATCAGAAATTTCGTCTTTAAATTAAGTCCAATGTTTGATACTAGCAGCATTATTTTAGCCTGCTGCGTTATGAACTTTTTAATTCGAATATTGATCTAAGTGCCACTTATGCTACTTAGTTATCATAAAATTTCCCCTAGTAGGCCTAGAAATCTACATTCGTAAATACGCCCGTGTCAATTTGATACCGATTTTCACGGCGACTTCCAGCATCCGGGCAGAGCCGCTGTTACGGTGGAAATGGCGTGGCGCTGGCGGACAGCCCACTAGGCTCTACGCCGCCGACGGCTGTGTTGACAGAAATTTCTGAGAATGTACGTTTGGAACACAACTTTGCGTGGCATTGAAACATGGACTGTGGAAAAACCGGAACAGGAGAGAATCGAAGCATTTGAGATGTGGTATTACAGACGGATGTTGATCATTAGGTGGATTGACAAGGTAAGGAATGAGGAGTTTCTGCACAGAATAGGAGAAGAAAGGATTATATGGAAATCACTGACAAGGAGAAGGGACAATATGATAGGACATCTGTTAAGACATCAGGGAATGACTTCCATGGTACTAGAGGGAGCTGTAGAAAGCAAAACCTGTAGACGAAGACAGAGACTGGAATACATGCAGCAAATAATTGACCACGTAGGTCGCAAGTGCGACTCTGAGATGAAGAGGTTGGCACAGGAGAGGAATTCGTGGCGGGCTGCATCAAACCAGTCAGAAGACTGATGACTCAAAAATAAAAAAAATAACGAGAAAAATTTAAGGCATATCTTTGTAACTGCAAAAATACAAAATAGTTGTACAGCTTGTAAATGATTCTCCAGTTAAATACCTAGGAAGAAAGGTTATGAAGCATGGTTAAATCTAAGAAAACACAAGATGAAGATTAAAAGAGTGAAAGAAAGCATCCTTCTGAAAAGAAATTTAGGTGGTGTCAAATATTGACACCTAATAAGTTCCAGAAAGTGTTCGTCCCCATGAGTAAACGAAGATAGAGCTCGGCTTCACTTTCATAACTGGGGAGAAGTTGAGAGAACAAACGCGGCAGGAGGACTGGGATCGGATAAGGATCAGGCAGGGCTGGCGGGACGCTAACTGGGGGAGAATTCTGGTGGGCCGCGGGCGGTCCGGCGCCGGAATATGAGATGGCGACGATAGCCGGCCGGCGCGCCAGATGAATGTTTCCGGACGAGCGAGAGGCGCCCGGCTCCTCGGAGCATTGTCCCGCCGGGAACAAAGGGCCGGCCCCCTCCCCCACCCCCTCAGCGCACCGTTCCACCCCACTCCCAGGGCGTCGGCGCGACCCTCCGCTCGAGTGCTCTCCTGTGCGGGGCCGACGCGACAAGCGGCGCGCTCCTTGTTTACCGACGGCGGCGATCACGGCCGCTTCCCCTTAATGGGTATTGCTGCTGCCTGCCCACGGCTCGGCGTAGCTGTCAGACCAGCGCAGCGCAGAGGTACCGGAGCTTCGAGGGACCGACGCCGAGTCCTTATTGTCCCAACAGCAAAGCAGTCAGCTGTGGTAATCTAATACACAGGGTATTTACTCTGAAGCGCCAAAGAAGCTGGTATAGGCATGCGTATTCAAATACAGAGATATACACTACTGGCCATTAAAATTGATACACCAAGAAGAAATGCAGGTGATGAACGGGTATTCATTGGAAAAATATATTATACTAGAACTGACATATGATTACATTTTCACGCAATTTGGGTGCAGAGATCCTGAGAAATCAGTACCCAGAACAACCACCATTGGCCGTAATAACGGCCTTGATACGCCTGGGCATTGAGTCAAACAGAGCTTGGATGGCGTGTACAGGTACAGCTGCCCATGCAGCTTCAACACGATACCACACTTCATCAAGAGTAGTGACTGGCGCATTGTGACGAGCCAGTTGCTCGGCCACCATTGACCAGACGTTTTCAATTGCTGAGAATGTACTGGGCAGGGCAGCAGTCGAACATTTTCTGTATCCAGAAAGGCCCTTACGAGACCTGCAACATGCGGTCGTGCATTATCCTGCTGAAATGTAGGGTTTCGCAGGGACCGAATGAAGGGTAGAGCCACGGGTCGAAACACATCTGAAATGTAACGTCCACTCTTCAAAGTGCCGTCAAAGCGATCAAGAGGTGACCGAGACGTGTAACCAATGGCACCCTTTACCATCACGCCGGTTGATACGCCAGTACGGCGATGACGGATACACACTTCGAATGTGCGTTCACCGAGATGTCGCCAAACACGGGTGCGACCATCATGATCCTGTAAACAGAACCTGGATTCATTCAAAAAAATGACGTTTTGCCATTCGTGCACCCAGATTCGTCGTTGAGTACACCATCGCAGGCGCTCCTCTCTGTGACGCAGCGTCAAGGGTAACCGCAACCGTGGTCTCCGAGGTGATAGTCCATGCTGCTGCAAGCGACGTCGAACTGTTCGTGCAGATGGTGGTTGTTTTTCAAACATCCCCATCTGTTGACTCCGGGCCGGCCGGAGTGGCCGAGCGGCTCTAGGCGCTACAGTCTGGAACCGAGCGACCGCTACGGTCGCAGGTTCGAATCATGCCTCGGGCATGGATATGTGTGCTGTCCTTAGGTTAGTCAGGTTTAATTAGCTCTTAGTTCTAGGCGACTGATGACCTCAGAAGTTAAGTCGCATAGTGCTCAGAGCCATGTGAACCATTTTTTTTTTTTTTTTTTTGTTGACTTAGAGATCGAGACGTGGCTGCACTATCCGTTACAGCCATGCGGATAAAATGCCTATCATCTCGACTGCTAGTGCCACGAGGCCGTTGGGATCCAGCATGGCGTTCCGTATTACCCTCCTGAACCCACCGATTCCATATTCTGCTAACAGTCATTGGATCTCGACCAACGTGAGCATCAATGTCGCGATACGATAAACCGCAATCGTGATATGCTACAATCTGACCTTTATCAAAGTCGGAAACGTGATGGTATGCATTTCTCCTCCTTACATGAGGCATCACAACAACGTTTCGCCAGGCAACGCCGGTCAATTGCTATTTGTGTATGAGAAATCGGTTGGAAACGTTCCTCATGTCAGCACGTTGTAGGTGTCGCCACCGGCGGCAACCTTGTGTGAATGCTCTGAAAAGCTAATCATTTGCGTATCCCTGCATCTTCTTCCTATCGGTTAAATTTCGCGTCTGTAGCACGTCATCTTCGTGGTGTAGCAATTTTAATGGCCAGTAGGGTATAAATAGGCAGAATACGGCGCTGCCGTCGGCAACGACTATATAAGACAAGTGTCTGGCGTAGTTGTTAGATCGGTTACTATTGTTACAATGGCAGATAATTGAGATTTGAGTGAGTTTGAATGTTGTGTTACAGTCGGCGCACGGGAAGTGCAACCCTTCGGCAAACTGCTGCAGATTTTAATGCTGGGACATCAACAAGAATTCTGTAGCGATGCAGTCCTCCAACAAAGGAAATAGCTTACAATACGTTAGTTCGTCCAGTCTTAGAGTATTGTTCGTCTGTATGGGACCCTTACCAGTTGGATCTGATCCAAGAAATTGAGATGGTCCAAAGAAGAGCGGCAAGATTCGTGACTGGTACATTTAGCCATCGCGAGAGCGTTACAAATCTCATAGAAAGTTTGAAGTGGGACACACTTGATAGACGACGCGCTAAACAGAAGGGGCTGCTCACTAAATTCCGAAATTTGTAGAGCATATATTATTACCAGCAACTTTCAAATCATTCAAAGATAAGGGAAATAAGAGCTCGTACTGAGGCGTTCAGACAGTCGTTTTTCCCTCGTGCGATCCGCGAGTGGAACAGAGGGGGAGAAATATGACTCTGGCGCGAATTATGTCCTTCGCCCCACATCGCTTGGTGGCTAGCGGAGTATATATGTAGATGTAGAACAAGTGTCAGCGCGCGAACCATTCAGCGACGCATTATCGATATGGGCTCTCGGAGAAGGAGGCCCAACAGTGTACCCTTGATGACTGCACGACACAAAGCTTTACGCTTCACCTGTTGTTACACCGAAATTGGACTGTTGGTGACAGGAAACAAGTTGCCTAGTTGGACAAGTCTCGTTTCAAATTGTACCGAGTGTATGGACGTTTACAGGTATGGAGACAGCCTCATGAATCCATGGAACCTGCATGTCAGCAGCGGACTGTCCAAGCTGGTGGAGGCTCTGTAATGGTGAGGGGTGTTTGCAGTTGCAGTGATATGGGACCCCTGTCACGTCTAGATACGACTCTGACATGTGGCACACACGTAAGCATCCTGTCTGATCACCTGCATCCATTCACGCCCATTGTGCATTGCGAAAGACTTGGGCAATTCCAGCAGGACAATGCGACACCCCATACGTTCGTGGTTGCTACAGAGTCGCTCCAGGAACACTGTTCTGAGTTTAAACACTTCCGCTGGCCACCAAACCCCCGAGACATGAACATTATTGAGTATATCTGGAATGTCTTGCAACGTGCTGTTCAGGAGAGATCTCCTGCCCGTCGTACTCTTACGGATTTATGGGCAGCCCTGCAGGATTCATGGTGTCACTTCCATCCAGCACAACTTCAGACATTAGTCGAGTGCATGTCACGTCGTATTGCGGCACTTCTGCTTGCACGCGGGGGCCCTACACGATATTAGTCAGGTGTACCAGCGTAATATACAGGATATTTATTTTAAAAATAGATTAAAAACGATGTGGATCGCAATAAAATATTTATTTAGAGTGTTTGCCAGTTTTGGTCAGAATGTGACCATCTTTAGGCAATTTATACCATATTGCTGGGCGGTGGTGATGAACGGGGCAGATGTTACGACTCCACGAACGTCAAGTGCTGAGTCATAACACCTGCTCCGTTCACCACCACCGTCTACCCTCACGGCATAAATGGTCTAAAGCTCGTCACATTCTGACCGAAACCGGTGACCATTGTTAAGTAATATTTTATTGTGGTCAAACTGTTTCAATACATTTTTAAAGTATTTTTATCCAGACCGCTGTTTCTCCACGGGAAATGTTCTCAAAAAGTACTGTTTGTTTTCATTTAAAAAAGACTTCGTCCGAAGAGGCCATGAAGGCCCAATGGTACCGACCGACCGCGTTGTTATCCTCAGACCACAAGTGTCACTGGATGTGGATATGAAGGGACATGTGGTCAGTACGCCCCTTTCCCTGGAGTATGTCAGTTTACGAAACCGGAGCCGCTACTTCTGAATGAAGTAGCTCCTCAGGTTGCCTCACAAGATCTGAGTGCAGCCTGCTTGCCAACAGCTTTCGGCACACCGGATGCTCATCCAACCAAGTAATAGCCCACCCCGACAGCGTTTAACTTCGGTGATCTGACGGGAATCAGTGTTACAGCTGGGCCAAGGCAACGATTCTACACCAAAAAATAAGTACCGTTTACCCAAACCATTGTTTCCCATTCGTGGTGGATGGCGCTGTAATCGAAAGGAACGAATTGTGCCTGTTTTTTCAATTAAGAGCTGATGAATTTGATCCTATATTTCATTTACGATGTAAACGTAAACGTTCATGTTCTAACGGTGATATCGATGTTCAAACGTTACTTGAGTGTTGCAAATGTGATTGTGCAGTCCAGATAATAGGACATTCGGAAGAGCACAGCTACATAACAAGAGTATTCACAAGAAATCAGGAGAAAAGGTTCAGCATAACTACACAAAAACAACTTGCCATACCTCAAGAATAGCCACATACTACAATCATCATATCTGTGCTAATTTAGACCTGCAGCCGGTTTCGATTGGCAGCCACAGGACACACACAATGTAGGACAAAAGAGAAATAAAAGAAAAATAACACCGAGAATGCCATAACTGTGGTAAAACATGTTTGGACGTTAAAACACAACAATAATTCGTCTACCTGAAAAAAGGTGGAAACATCCTTAATTCACTGTTATTTCCTGCAAGCATGGGAACTGAGATGAAAACTCCAACATGATAAAAAACAATACCGCTAAATATTGATATTTCTGGCAAATAAACTACTTGTATGGTAACATACTTTTCTGTTCCCTACGGAGCTGATTGTGGTGAGTCCCCAAACTAAAGGAATGTTTGATTTCTGTGGCCGCACTCGACAACCGCCATCGGGGTGATTGATTTCGATGTAACCCTCACGCTGGCCCTTACGCGGCTCCCGGGGGAGTACAATCCACAACCACTCTAAGAAAGTAAAATGTTCATGAAATGCTTGAGACAGGGTCACCTGTCAAGGATACTCACCGGACTCAATTCCCCCAATGGTGAAAGGCAAGGGAACTCACTGAAATCAAGCACCTCAGTGGTGAGAGGCAAGGGGCCTCACATATATCAAGCATCCCGATGCGAACGGAAAATTATTACATCCACGTCGTTGTTCCTGGATCACGTTAAACCTAGGTTCTAACCAGACATTGAAACTGTTAAACATATTTTAATGTACAATCAGATTTGTAGCTCTAAAGTAAATTTCGAACATAAATATGAACCATTAGAACACAAAGGTCTACATTTACGTAGTAAATTAAATGTACAATAACATTCGCCGTTTCTTAATTGCAAAAACAGGCACACTTGATATTTGTTGATTACAGCGTCATCTATCACTTATGGAAAACAATGGTTTGAGTTAACAGTACGTATTTTTTGGCATAGAATCCGAATATGCAATAAAATGGAGGGAGGGGGTTCCAATTTGAAATTATAAAGTTGACCCCGTCCGCGCAGGAGGGGTGGATAGGAGGTATCCAGTTGTAGCACAGACAGACGCCCTCTTTACCGATATTAACTCTTCACCTACAAAATTTTCTTTTTTTTCGTACGATGCGTCGTTTTCGAAATATTGTGACTCTCAAGTTAAAACAAACACTCTGTATGAAACTTGATATTTGCCAAAGCCATTCTCTATAATCGATATTTTTGGAAAGTCTTTAACTGTGTCATTCATGGTTTATATTATGAACAGGGGAACTGGGGACAGAGCAGCATACTTAACGTTTAGCAGTTTTTTTTAAATAAAAGGGCACAAGAAAACACTTCTTAAAATTATAAAAAATCGCCTTGTAATATGACCTAACGTACCTTACTTGAAAATAACTTAAAACTGCATGTTATGCATATTTTACATTTTTCAAACAAATGCTTGCATATTTTCCGTTCTACTCCATCCGCAAGGTAGAATGGGATAAGACACTTTTTTGTGAAATTAATGTATAAACGATTAAATTATTAGGAATATCATCCTGAAACTAAGACATGGAGTTAATTAACAAAAAAAAAAAAAATTTAGTCTATGGAATATGGAATCTTCAAAAAATTCTTAATAATAAGAAAATATTTTCATGTCATTACGAAAAATGTACGCCGGTCGCGGTGGCCGAGCGGTCCGCCGGCCGAAGTGGCCGTGCGGTTAAAGGCGCTGCAGTCTGGAACCGCAAGACCGCTACGGTCGCAGGTTCGAATCCTGCCTCGGGCATGGATGTTTGTGATGTCCTTAGGTTAGTTAGGTTTAACTAGTTCTAAGTTCTAGGGGACTAATGGCCTCAGCAGTTGAGTCCCATAGTGCTCAGAGCCATTTTGAACCGAGCGGTCCTAGGCGCTTCAGTCCGGAACCGAGCGACTGTTACGGTCGCAGGTTCGAATTCATTCTCGGGCGTGGATGTGTGTGATGTCCTTAGGTTAGTTAGCTTTACGTTTCTAAGTATAGAGGACCGATGACCTTATATGTTAAGTCCCGTAGTGCTCAGAGCCATTTTAACCATGTGAAAAATCTACAGTTATTTTTAATACTTAATACCCTGTTACTGTTGTTTACCCAATTGTTCGTGCAGCTGACGTATTTTCTGGCTTGCGAATAGACAACGTGGAAACCTAGTAATAAATCCTACAACCCAGTCCTGCCCAGCTAGATAAGTTTCTTCGTCAGATCTGTGTGGTAAGTCCTTTCTTTCTGCTACTTTATAAGCTGATGATCTGAAAATGAGACATTTCATCGTTGGATTAAATAGTTTGCTCTCTATTGACTTCATGTATTCTACGAGCTGTCTATTTGTTCTGCACAGAACACATTTTTATATACCATCTGATTTGTCGACTCTGAGCTTTGTGAGCGTATATTTCGAACGTTGATTTTGTTATGTTAAACTCCTCAGATGCTATCAAAATTCCCATTTCACAAGATAAAATGGTTGAAACTAACATTTTCATCGACTGAATTTCCAATTGGTGTCTTTCAGTCTTTCTGATGTAATCACATATCATCTGGAAAAGCTAGGAGAAAAAGAAGAAATATACAGTCTGAAATCTACTTGCATCAAAAATTGATGGTACTGATTGAGACACTTTCCAGTTCCACTCGTCCCGTTCCGCCTCAAGAAGACATTTCAGGTGAACAACTTTTATAGTGCATAATATATATAACTGACATCTAGCGAGTGGCATGCACTTTAAAATTACATGTCAGTCAAATGCGTAAAATTAACAATTAATGGCTTATCTCACGTTGTAATTCACTAAAAGTTATAAAAAACACGAATAGAATATTTCACCTATAAGTCATAGTCCACGTCAAAATGGCTGTCGCTCCCTTCCTTCCATTCACAGACATAGTTACACGTCACTACAGTAAGTTGCAGCACTCTCCAGCCTAGAAAATAGCACAGTCCCGTTGCATTCCGATTTTCCCTAGTTGTTTGTTCATCCTCTATGCCTTACTATACCATTCATCCGATTACGATAAAACCTTGTTGAGTTTCTGTGCTCGCACCCGCTAAGATTCTTGCCTCCCATAGAGGTGGTAGTGGAGGTAAAAAGCATAACTCTGGAACATCTAGAGCAACTTCAAGTAATTTTTAGATGAGACTCATTATTTGTACAAAAGTATTGTTGGTGTAATATACTCTAACAGTCGTTAGAGGAGGGGATGGGGATGATAACACGTGACATGTAAAATGTATTCGACAGAGACAGATACTAGTACCAAATCTGATAGACAGGAGCGTGGCAAGTGGTAAGGTGGAAGGAGTTATGTGCAAGAAATTAGCACAAAGTTTTATTAGCTTAGTCTTCGGTCCAAGATAACAAACATACAAGTTTGTAAAAAAAAAAAAAAATGGTATCTACATTTAATGATAAAAGGTCAGAGCAGAGTCAACAATGCGTGTAATGACTGTATTTTTTAGGGAACAAAGGTATCGTGCATAGCGAAGATACCTATCTAATGTAACTTCCATATGATGATTCGGTCCATATATGTATCTAGCAATGGATCTTAATTGCAGTGACATGTGATGACACAGCACACCGCAAGGCAACTTTGTTGTGTGCAGTGGACGTTTGTGTAGTCGAGTTAGACTCTCTTGTGCACAACAACGAAAAATTGTTTGTGAACAAATCCGCTAACACAGAAATTGACTTCAGGTGACATCCACAGTTTATTCACAAACGTACTATCGTCGTTTAGCTTTTCAAGCATACGCTCACAGAACTGTCGTATTAGGTGGTCATCAGGCTCAGTCCCTAGACGATATGCAGCTTGTATGGATGGTAATATACGTCGTAGAACTCTTGAACTATACATCTATAAAGAAGATGCATAACGAGAGACTGAACGATGAGGTCTTCTTAGTACAGCGGCACTGGCCAGCTTTGATACCCCCTGGTGTCCGAAAGGTCGCAAGTGGTCTGGAGATTTCGTTTTCATTACTGGACTAGTTTCTTCATAATCACGTATCCACGTGTTAACTGCGTGAGCTAATGGATGTGATGGTAACGTATTAAATTGAAGCAGTGGCGAAGTTCTCTACGTGCTGCTTCCATAATGTCGTTGTTATTGTAAGTTTTGATCGCAAAAGCACTATGCACAGCACCCCATGTATCCATGTTAGCTAAATGTCGGGAAAGCGTTACCTGGTTTCTGAATGTTACTTAGCGTTTACAACTCGCCAGGGCTACCAACACAAATTTCAAAATCTCCCGTTTCTCTGAATTCCGCCGTATTTGGACATAATCGCGGTGTCTGCGCAGACCAGTCACCTGCGGTTAAACGGACATTGACAAGGAAACCGTCACACTCGTCATGACGAAACCTGCGGTGACTTTTAGCCACACCTAAAATCCAGTTGCCAAATTTCAGCTGCCGATACACTCTGGAAGGTAGATAACATCCGAGTGAGAATCATGCTACCCTCGTGATGCTTATTTCAAACTGCCGGAAAAGTTCACAATCAACTGATTCACAGTGCTCAGTAGCCGAAATCTATAAAACCACCTTAACGGTTTTCAGTTAATTAACAGAAGTCGAGTGAGAATCAAAAACAGAAGAGCTCTTTTCTTAACAGTATTGTGTTAGTGTATTCAGTGAAGTAGAGTGAGTGTTCATCGTGCTGATGGCCTAGTCACTATTGGTGGGACGGAACTTGAGTTCTGACTAGAGAAGCATGCGAAGGAAATCGGACACTGCATGTTGAAAGTGACCATCCTGTAAATCGCTTTACTTGATTAAGCGGAACCACGAAAACATAGATCTTGATACCTTGACAGGAACGTGAACCACACATTACCGAACACGATGAAGTTTCTTCCTACTGACATCGCGCTAGTCAAAAATCTGGCGTAGAAACAACGCACATATCTTGCGTAAGTGTATGTAGCTTGTTATTGTTAGAGTACCTGTAAGGAAATTTGTTATCGTTATTCATTAACACCTAAGAATACCTAACGAAATCGGCTACATCTGAAAAGAAATTGATATTTTGCATCGCAACAGTTAGAAGAAAACATCATTTCCTACACAAATCGTGATTATTTTATAACAGTTGTATATATCACAAACATAAAAGTAGAGTCGCTTCCTGCATCCAACTTGTACAAAACATATCTCCAACATTCTGTCACATCAGAAAAAATTCAAACCAGCACCTCTACAGTACACATCAACCTCTTTTGTCCTGTAGAAAAAAATGCACTAATGCTAAGAACTAGGATATTTAAAATTTCTTGTAACTTATTTTGAAAGTAGAGCAAACTTAGGCAACAGCGTATTATCAGATTTAATTTTCCTGGAGTGACAGCTTTCGTTGAACGTTACACATTCTTTGTAATCAATAACCCGTGTGAAATTCAATTATCACTCCCAGTCAAATCATCTATGATGGAAAACAGTTTTCCCGTAATAAATATATATTTTTTGTTAGTCGGCAAAGCCTCGCCGTAGCTTGAAGTTTTACTTCGAAACTCAGTGATAGCTTTACGCATAAATCTGATAGAACAGTGAGTAAAGCGTCATCCAGTAGCGGCCGTCTGCTGTTCCAGTAGACACTCTTCTGGTGATATTACTCCCTTTTCCGCGTCTCCCTGATCCTGCCTTCCTTTATTAATACATTTTGAAAGTGAAGGGACATACAGTACTCACGTGAGTTCCATGGTACGTAGCAAAATATATTTACTATTTTGTCAGGAAATTTCAAAATATATTAAATTCCTGAAAACATTACCTAAATATGTCATTGTTTTCCCCCGCAGAAAGTTTAAGAATGGAACACAATTAACGTAACTGACATCAGGTAGTTACCTTTGTTCTAAAATCTAGTTAAAGAGAGACGATGATAAAATATTTTCCCAAATGCGAGGACTTCCACTGAGTCAGAATTTAGTACCACCATTATACCACGAACCATCTGCTTGGTCCGTTATATTCACGATGTCCCTGAACTCAGAATTACGCGGAATGTATCAAAATGACTCAATTTTTTCCAATCACCCAGCATTTGTTTTAGGGACTTGTGCATGCTTCAATTCAAGAAAAATGTGGACAGTGACTGTTTAATCGGTCGTGATACTAACAGGGGGGAACATGTTCATCACGGGATGGTTATCTATATGATGGCGAAATAGCGTTGTCGCTTTCCTGTCATCACATGCTGCAGTGTGTACACTGTACAATGGCGAATAAAAATCATTTCTAATGATTTTCTATGCAGAATCATTGCCGTTTAATGAGGATTAATTTATTTCATAATATGTGAACGACTATACGTTACTCATTGTTCTACCAGAATATTTGAGTTGTAGTTGATATGTGAAAGAAACCTAATGTACCGTTTTAATTACCTGCTCAACAAAGCACATGTGGAATTGATCGTGAATATACTCCATCGAATATTCGAACAAATTCGGTCACAATTTATTTGACCTAATAGCCAAACGCAAACAGAATTTTTGGCAACTTTTTGGTCAGTTATCTGCATAAATATTTGAAACGTTGGTATATCATAAAACAAAACCAAAATAAGCAAAATATTGTAAAAATATATTTCATAAAAAATTAATGTCAGGTTTTAGTTTTTCTCTATCATGTAATAAGAATAATGTAATGAATAACCTTCATCTGAAATACATATGCAACTCAAAAGGAAGGGGATATGCACATGGAATCGATGAAAAACAGTATCCAGAAGTTTCTACGAAACCATGTTTGATTAGAATGATCTATTAAATTCCAGCAGGTGCAGGTTTATCTAAATAATTGCCTTGTCAGTGTTCTAACAGAAGTAAGCATTTACGTACGCCGTTTCCTTGGTTTATTTTATCCCTGTTCAATGAAAAATTGAGGAATTTGAAAACATCGATTCTACAGAAATATGGTTCAGAATTTGCTTAGAAAATTAAAGCAACAACAACTCGTAACTCGCTGGGGCCATTAAATGTGGAAGCATGTACACCCGTTTAGCACCTCTTGTTTACCGTATTATTCGCAGCACGTATCTATACGCCCACACTATGGATTACACTAAATTCACAAGATACACAGAGACCAGAAGCCATTATTTCCATTATTAGCACAATATTGCCCCTGTATTCTGGTCGCTGCGCTCGGCTATCTCGAGGAGTCGTTAATTTCCGCCTTTGGCCGGCTCCTAAATGGTGGACCACTAATACCAGCGCCATCAAAGACGTCATCACGTCTTCGGAGATCCATCCAGACGGCCCCCTCTCGACCAATAAAAGGCTTAAAGGCGATATCGTGCTGCAGAAGCTCCTGCATCTCACCAAGGACACCCGGACGTTCGCAGTCGTTTTACAGCACAGATACGTCTTTCTTTGACATAGTTTAAAACTAGTGCTCTATCCGAGAACGTGCTGCAGAATGTTTAATAGGAGAAGACTATTATTGGACTCATTTAGCGTTATCAGTTTCTTCGTTTCTCTTCCAGATTTGACGGAATATGCCGTTATTTTTCTTTGAAGTTCTGTCTGTGTTTCTCTTTAGAGCCATACTAAAAAAAATTACTGAACTACCAAGCAAAAGTGTCAAGTTTACACGCAGAATGCCACCGTAGATTTCTGTCCTGATTCTGACATAGCTTTCAATCATCTGCTATTATCTCACAGTGTAAACGTCGAGGAAAGAGTATTTGTTATGCCTTGAGTTTATTGAGCCAGAGTTTGATTAAATCATACTTTGGAGTAGAACTGGAGGACAGGACACCGGCCACAGGCATCTTTCTAGGCACCATAAGCAAGTAGCCACAGGTCCGGCCACATAAATTAATAAAATAGGGAATAAGATTCGAAAAGGGCCATTTTAACTTAATTGATTCGGTGAGTTTGAGAAAATGTCGTACCCAACAATTAAGTTCAAGGAAGTGCACAAATATTATTGTATCTCAAATGATTGACTTATCCACGCAGTATTTTTTGAAGGTATATTACTTGAATATGCAAAATTTTTATTGTTTTCATTGATATATGAAAAGTGCCCTTTGCGTTATTGTACGTATATGATATGTTTATTTTGCATTGCACGATCTGCTGTTCCGCAATCATACAGTTAAATTCAGCATATCTAAGAAGTAAGGCAACAGTGGAAAATATTAATGAAAGGTAATTTTAATCAAATACCATGTTAGGTTGCCATCGAGGATTAAACTTCTGAAATAGAATAAAATACGAGAACGACTGAGAAATAGATCTCAAAGTAAAGAAACAGGAAAGAAACTAAATGAACACATATTCAACTTTAATGCCATAAATAACATTTTGACTTACAAAATCACATCTTATCATTTTAATGACTTAGTTGCATTTAATTCGACGATTCATTTTGTTCAGTATTGATTGTCGAAGTTAGAGTTGAAGCAATGCGTTTTGAAAGGTCTTTATTGTCAGGTATATTGTACATAATGGCTAGCTTCCAGCGAGATGAATGTGTGAAACTCGCAAAAGAACTCAATTCTTACAATATATATGAAAACAGTAACTGTTCTCGAAAGAACAGAATACTGTTGATGACCGTGCAGCTTCTCCTGGAACAAATGAGGACTAACTGAAACCCTCAGCTGCCGACAGGTGTTGTTGATATACCACGATGTGGACAGCTGAAAATGTGTGCACCGACCGGGACTCGAACCCGGGACCTCCTGCTTACATGGCAGACGCTCGGCAGTGAATGGGCAAAAGTCTGTAAGGTACAATACATATGTAGAATTGTGGACAGTTGGAAATGTGAGTCTCACGGGAAGCGTGCAAGGGATAAGTCCCTGCAGTCGCGCTATTCATCTGTATCCTCAGATGATAGAGCGTCTGCCATGTAAGCAGGAGGTCCCCGGTTCGAGTCCCGGTCGGGGCACACTTTTTCAGCTGTCCACATCGAGGTATATCAACAACACCTGTCGGCAGCTGAGGGTTTCAGTTAGTCATCATAGATTCTTACAAGCCTGTAACTGAAAAAGGATTGTCCTATCTTCCCAGTTTGACACATTACAGAAAAATTCATAACCTTGCAACTACATGTTGCGTGGTTTTGTACCCCACAAAGCTTGAAAAGGTCCCAACTTCTAAAGAAGACACCTTAACGCATTGAAATTTAATAGTTTTCTCCTGTTTTTTATTTGTATTTTACATGCATTTGCGGCCATAGATGAAGTCTAGGTTAGGACACCTACAGTCTGGTATAGCCATGTTCTCCACAGTCTACCACAATAGCTGTTTTGCTAAAAACCGAATATTGTTGAGGAAGTAGGACTGGTGTCCTTTGCCCACATACACGCGTTAAACCACTGTTCTTGTTTAGTATCCCCGTAGGAACTGAAAACCGATGTGGGGTAGGCACAAAGCAGCCGTATTTATGTTGTGCTTGGATGTGTTGAACCAACGCCTGTCTGCAACTCGATGAGGAGTGTACGAGGGAGCGACAGAGAGAAGATTGGCAACTCCTTTTCGACTCTGTCCTGTTCAGATTCGCAATCACCTCGACTGTAGGACAGAATGAAATCACTGCCACGCTAAGGAAACGGCTTGTTTCTCGTAAACAGTGTGACGACCAATCAAAACCAAGTACGTATTGATTGCTATGACCGTAACATTACCTACTGCACTCTATAGCTTTAAATCTCATGTTTAATAGAATCACAGACAATTCTGTAACGAACAAAAAATCATACTGCAGATTTCTGGAGATGACAGTTGGCCATTTACTGTCGTCGATCATTTACTGTCAACTGTCAAAAATGAAAAGCTACGTAAGAAACAAAGATACAGGAGTAATAGTGAAATTAATGCAATCGCAAAAACATTCGATTACCTGATAAATTTGTTATTAACTGTACAAAAGGAGATCATAAAAATAAAATGTCTAACGCGGATTTGATTGTGCCCCAATATAACCAAAAAAGGGGCATAAAACCTTAACAGCATCATCTTACAAGAGGATAAAAGGAATCACACTAATTTGAGGATGGTTAAGAGAATTCTAGTGTTTCCCATTGCATCACTTGGACCGTGGCATCCCTGTCCGTTAATCAATGGATGGTCGAATCTTCTGTATTTTTAGCCTAACATTTGCTTATAATGTTTAGAGTAATAGCTCATCTTGCTTAGAAAGCAAATTTCTGCGTCCGTGGTGTTAGCTAATTTATGCCTCCTGGCTCTGTACACAACAACTGAAGGAAATACCAAAAACAGGAGAAAAAACTTCATGTCAAGCAGAAATAAAGTCAGGTATAAATACTGTTTTCTCATTTAAAATCAACTCAGAAATGGTAGAGATGTCTCGTCCGAACGCAAAATATCGATTCTCATCTTTCACTAAGTCAGTGCTGGAAAAAGGTACTTAAAATCGTACATACATTTTTTTTCTTCTTCTTCATTTGCTGGGAAACTATTACTACGCAAAAAATTAATTACAGGTGACAGTCACCGCGCGAAACGGGCAGGCAGTTGTACCTAGGCCGAGCTGCTTTCAGCAGCACTGAGTTTGTTCTGCATTTATATGTTAATTTCTGTTCCAGTATTTCAAGCAACGGACAAGAAAAGGTATCTGTATGTTAATGAGAGAAAGTTTAATTTTAAGGGCCAAGCCTGTTCTCGGAAAAATATCTGCGGAATTCTGGGAAACTTACTTAGCCTATGGCGACGAACACTTTCCTAATAAAGACACTCACGCTGGAGTAATTGACATATTGGGCCGATGTCTCTGCTTATGACTTTCCATAGAAATCTGTTTGTTCAAACAATCATCTTTGTCACTTGTTCACATAACACAGAATGAGCAAAACAAAACTGGCCTGGGAAAAATATGAGGAGCGATCAAAAAGACTCCGTTTGAGGGCGTTGCTGCAGCGACAATATAGCGCGACTTCGATGCGGGTATACACTGACGAGCCAAAACGTTATGGGCACCTGCTTAATAGCTTGTCCGTCCGTCTTTGTAACGCAATAAATCGCCGATTCTGCATATAATCGATTTTACAGTTCGTTCGTACATTTGTGTCACCAGGTGTCTACGCAGAAGTCATGTAATTCCAGTAAATAACTGGCCGCTGATTTGTGTATGGGGTGATGGAAACCATCGGATTCACATCAGGCGAATCTAGTGGCCAAGACATTAACGTGATTTCACTATCATGCTCCTCGACCCATCTTACGGGGAGGTTTACTATCTTTGGCCCGAAAAAAGCGTGTCCTTTGAGATTTTTGTTTCGGGATGTGTTATAGATATCAACGTCAAATTTGGTCAAAATGTTTATCGATACTTCCTCTACAAACTGAATTTTTTTCGACCGGAAATGTCGAAGAGCAAAGGTGGAACGAAACAAAATTTATATGTAGATCTCCACGTGCGGTATGTCACAGGTCATCCGACTCGTCTGAAATCAAAATTGAGTTGACGTTAGCGAAGTATGTAAGATTCTTTAGGAGTTGTACCTCGCTTTTTGAACCATAGGAAACAAAATGGAGGCCATTTGAAGAAAAAAGAGTTTTTCATCGATTTTTCCACTCCGTCGGCCAAGTAAAAATATTTATAGTTGGATCGGAATAAAAGTGGCACAACTTCTAGACAATTTAGTTATCTTCGTGGGAAACAAATAATCATGCCAATCGGTTCAGTAGATTTGAAGTTACCATATTGAGCGATGAAAAAAATAAACGCCATTTCGAGAAAAACGCGTTTGAAGTTTTGACTACATACAAATGCAATATTATGCAACGCACGTTCAATCTGCTATTCCGGGTCCATAAACTAGTCCTCGCTCTTCCTCATAGAGAGCGTTCTGCTCTATCGAGGCCATCCTGTACAGCTCCAGAGCCGCTCGTACGGCGGCTGACAAGCGGTTTTCGGCCGCTTGATCTGGTGGTCGTCCGAATGCTTGGCGAACTGCGTTGAATAGAGTCCCAGGGTGACGTTCATCGTTGTCATGGTCTTCAGAATTGTTGAATACCCTTCGTTAAAGCTGCTCTCTGCCAGGAAAGTGGCAATCTCCACAGTCTTCGCGCCAGAATGCAAATGCTTGGGGGGCTAACTTCCAAACACCCCGCGTTCAAACTTGAATTTTGTCTGTTTCCTCCCAAGCACCGGTACAGTAACTCGTCCTCCGAAAGAAAAAAAACTGGTGCGTGAAAAAGGCCAATTTCAAGCATGTGCATTTTTTTGTTCAACCGCGAATAACAAAAATTTCCGTTCCGTATTCGAAAAAACTGTTTCAAGGATGGGTTCTGAACTCTTTTATTGATCCAAAAACGCAATTTTTAAAAAATCGATTTTTTTAACCAAAAGATAGTAAACCTCCCCTTAACACGATTCAGGCTTCGAGACACAGGCAATCATACTGCTGTAAGACGACGTCGTTGTTAGGGAAGACATCGGGCATAAAGGGATGCAGGTGCTCCGCAGCTGATCTGGTGTTCTCGATTACTACCACAGGTCCCACGCAAGCGGACAGAAATGTCTATCATAGCATAATACTGAATAAAATCTTTTCGGTTTACAAGCCGCGTCAATTCGAGTAAAATTCTCGAGCTTTCGATGGCTACCTCCACCATCATCGTCAGGAGTACAACTACTGACTGGAAACTTAGTCAGTAGTTTTACTCCTGGCGACGATGGCGGAGCTAGCCATCGAAAGCTGGAGAATTTCACTCGAATTGACGCGGCTTGAAAACAGAGAAGATTTTATTCAGACATACCGCCACGAAAGACTCCGAGGATACATAGCATAATATTGCTCCCACCAGCCTCCGTCCATAGCGGGTTGCATGGATGATGGCGTTTGTGGAGTCGACCATCGACCCGGTGCAGTAAAAACCTGATTCATCCCACTAGCCGACAGACAGTCCAGTATCGATGATCCCGATCCTGTTACAATTGTAACAGATGATGCCGTTGGGCCAACATGTGAACACATATGGGTCGTGAGCTGCGCAGCCACTTGTTCAACAGTGTGCGCTGAATGGTATGCTCCGAAACACATGTGACCCCGATAGCTGAGTGGTCAATGTGACGGATGCCGTCCTACGGGCCCGGGTTCGATTCCCGGCTGTGTCGGGGTTTTCTCCGCTCAGGGACTGGGTGTTGTGTTTCCTTCATCATCATTTCATCCCCATCCGGCGCAGGTTGCCCAATGTGGCGTCGAATGTAATAAGACCTGCACCAAGGCGGATGGACCTGCCCCGCAAGGGGCCTCCCGGCCAATGACGCCAAGAGCTCATTTCCACTACCAGCATTGTACTCTTTCGGCAGATAAGCCTCCAAGCCCCAAGTTCTGGAAAGTGTTGTGGACGTCCAACCACGAAGCGCCTAGTGGTAGTTTCGTTGCCCTTCTATCACTTTCCGTAGACGCTCAAGACTGTAGTACGTCAACATTCGATCAGCTTGGACGTTACCGACATACTCTTTCTCAGGCTCTGCGTACTAATAACCTGCCCTTTGGTAAAGTCTCATATCTCCACTGGGTAATGCCCCATCCGTTTCTGACCGTTTCACATACTTTTCTTACTGTGTCACGTGCCCTGAACGCCACCAAGGAGACACCCAACCTTGCAGTGGGCAGTGGCACTAATGTTCTTGTTATCAGTTTACAAGCACCGACATGTAGACAAGGGATTAGTGTGGCATTCATGTCTTTCCGATGTGCGTACGGTAAACACGGGAAAGTGAACTGAGGCGACGTTATTACCAAACGTGTTCAAACAGGACCAACGTGCTGTTATTCTTTCCTTGGCTGCCGAAGGACAAACACCGGTAGACAACCATCGAACATAAGAAAATGAAGAATGTGTATGGGGTAACATGATTTTCGCAAACCATCCTTGTGGAATGGAGAAAAACTGCGACAAAGTGTACTGTTGGTTCATTATAACGCACGTTCCACATCGCAAATGTCGTAACGTAGAAGTTACGCCGGTTCAAAAGAGACACTAGACTGCCTGCTGTACAGTTCTGATCTCTCCCCAAGCGATTATCACTGCTTCGGCCCCTGTGAAAAGGTCTTGAAGGGACGACGATTCCTGTCGGGTGAGGATGTGTAACAGGCAGTTCTGGACTTCTTCACGCTGCAAGACACGGTTTTTTCTCAATGTTCAAAGCGATTTTGTCAGATTGGCGTACCGATTCTGGACTTGTATGGCCTTTGGAAACTATCTGATCGCTCCTTATATATGATGCATCGTAATATAGGCAACCCACTTTCACATCATTCGCACCTGGAGCGGATGATGTAAGTCAAATTGCATATTTTAAGGTACATGTTGTTTTCCGGGCCAATTTTATTGTGCCAAATCCGAGTATGATGTGTATGCTTTATGCCACCTATAATAAATACTACAGTGTCAAAATATGTCCATCGAGCCTAAACAAACATGAAAATCAGCGCTAAATACTATACACTTACTCTGATTCGCACGCTACAACAGAACGACGTTACTGTCCCGGGCGCCACGTGGTACACTTACACTTGGTGCTTGCGAACTGCCCCACATCCCGCCTTCTTACGTGCACACCACTAGAGTAGCGGAATATGAGAGTGTCCACAGCATACTCATCATGAAGATGAAGAAGAAAGGGCAATAGATGGTCAATGACGGTGCTGAAATAAACATCACGGTTCATGTTCGCGGTAGCCTGAATGAGTGGACCCAATTCGTTTTAGGAAAGAAATGCCCAGAATGTCTGAAAACTACCTATAGTCTCAACTACACACTGCGCATTTGACGCTTCATTGGGCTGTCGGTGCATTCGACGCTTTACATTTTTTGGAAAAAAATTCGCGACTCGTCAGACGACCCTCAACGTATCCAGCCAGCTATTGTGACATTTCTGTCTTACTTGGCACATTGGAAACGCTGAGCCTTGTGTGCTGCTGTAACCTACTCTAACTTCCTGACTCCAAACGTCCAGTACGTGAAGTTCTCTTCACGACTTTTCCTCGGAAACTTGTTGAGCTGGATCTGCATTTATCTACAGCAGCAATTTCAGTCGAATTTGAAACCGATAACGCTTTGTCAAGATCTTTTCACAACTGTTCCTACGCTGCGATTGGTACACCATTCGTTGAAGTGCGTTGTACAGTCTACTTTGATACACTCCCGCATCGAGCAATTTTATTTATTATGTGGTCATGAGCACGTTCAAACACGACAGTTACTCCGTACCATGTGTCACATCTCTACATCTTCCCACGTTAGTTTGTTGATTTCATACATCCGAGTGGCACATACAGGATGACTTCATGATGTTACAAACGATGGAGAAATGTAGGTGTATCAGTTTGAGTTGAGGGACCTGGTCCGGAAACGACCGTGTCGAAAGTCATCAGCTAAATCGTCCTGATACCTCTGATAGTGCAATACAGGTAGCACTAATGCTGGTGCTGAGATTCTAGAATAGGCAACATTCCGAGGTCGTAGTACAGACAAAGATAATAAAATAATGTCTAGTACACATGAGGTCTAAAATGCATCCTTAACACCTATGAGCATTTCTTCATCTTCTCTGCTGTGAAAATCAGTACTGTCAGATGTATCAGAACTATTTTCGCTTATAACTTTCGACTCTGTTGATACGACTGCCCTTCTCCACCTCTCCTGAAAGTTCCCAGCATTATCACGGTATACCCTGTAAGTGCCACTTCATTGCCATCACTTACGTTACCGGCAGAGGTTCACGTGTCTACCTAGACTGCTTACACCACGCTTGTCCACCCTATTCTGGAGTATTGCTGTGCGGTGTGGGATCCGCATCAGGTCGGACTGACGGATGACATCGCAAAAGTACAAAGAAGGGCAGCTCGTTTTGTATTATCGCGAAATAGGGGAGACTGTGTCACAGACATCATACGTGAATTGGAGTTGCAGTCATTAAAACAAAGGCGTTTTTCGTTGCGACGGGATCTTGTCATGAAATTTCAATCACCAGTTTTCTCCTCCGATTGCGAAAACACTATGTTGGCACCCACCTACATAGGCAGAAATGATCATCACGATAAAATAAGAGAAATCAGGGCTCGCACAGAAAAATTTAATTGCTCGTTTTTTCCTCGTGCCGTTCGAGAGTGGAACGGTAGAGAGACAGCTTGAAGGTGGTTCATTGAACTCTCTGCCAGACACTTTATTGTGAATAGCAGAGTAATCGCATAGATGTAGATGTAGCACATTTGTACACCGTTTACGGCGAGCCAAAATAACGAATGTGTTCTTTTAAGGGCGTGACTTAACATTTTTTTCCGGTGAGAAAGCGAACAACCTTTCGGTAGGGATTAGATGTCTGTGACTGTGCTTGCAGTAAATCAACTAAAGGTGGGACAAAGGAAAGCATAACAGGGAAGCAGGGAAGACTAGAAACGAGAGCAGACCTCTCTGGTCACACTGCAGCAGCGGGCAATAGAGTGCAGTACAGCGATTTTGGGCGGGGGTGGTTTGGGGAGGGTGTATGGGGTTGCCTGCTACAGGTTGCGCTCAGCCAATCTGCCGGCGCGGCGCGTCGCCCACGTCACAGCACTATGCTAATAACAGCAGAGCGGAGCTCCGGGATTGAACGCAAACAGGCGGCCAATAGCACGCAAACAGCAAAAACCCAAACAGTGCTGGCCAGTGCTCAGCACTCAGCACTCGGCACTGCAGAGGCGGGCGTTTAGCGCTGCTATTGTGGTGCCTCCAGACAAACGCACAACGATTCATTTTCCACTTCAGAGACAGGCTCAATGCTCTCTTTATAAGTGTTGGTACTGCCTTTTCGATAACGGTTATCTTGCAAGTCGTTTTTTGTGTTATCAGTCTTGGTTTTGCGGCCTCTATTGTGCCAACCTCTTGATCTCAATGTAGCATCCTACGACCTCAATTATTTGCTGTATGTATTCCAATCTTTATTTTCCTCTACAGTTTTTGACCTGTACAATTAACTCTAGCACCATGGAAGTTACTCCCTGACGTCTTAATGGGTCCTATCGTCCTGTCCCTTCTCCTTGTCAGTCTTTTCCACATATTCCTTTCTTCTCCGATTCTGCGCAAAACCTCCTCACTCCTTTCCTTATCAGTCCACCTAATTTTCAACAATCGTCTGTAGCACATCTCAAATGCTTCGATTCTCTTCTGTTCTGTTTTCCCACAGTTCATGTTTCACAACCATACAATGTTGTGCTCCAGACGCGCATTCGCAGAAATTTCAGCCGGCTGGGGTGGCCGAGCGGTTCTAGGCGCTACAGTCTGGAACCGCGCGACCGCTACGGTCGCAGGTTCGAATCCTGCCTCGGGCATGGATGTGTGTGATGTCCTTAGGTTAGCTAAGTTTGAGTAGTTCTAAGTTCAAGGGGACTGATGACCTCAGAAGTTAAGTACCATCGTGCTCAGAGCCATTTGAACCATCAGAAATTTCATCCTCAAATTAAGGCCAATGTTTGGTACTTTTTGCCAGCGCTAGTCTGCTTTTGATGTCCTCCTCGTTCCGTCATTCATTGGTTATTTTGCTGCCCACGTAGCAGAATTCCTTAATTTCATCTACTTCGTGACCACCAATCCTGATGTTAAGTTTCTCACTGTTCTCATTTCTGCTACTTCCCATTACGTTTGTCTTTCTTTAATTTACTCTCAATCCATACTCTGTACTTATTAGACTGTTCATTCCATTCAGCAGATCCTGTAATTCTTCTTCACTTTCACTCAGGATAGAAATGTTATTAGCAAATTGTATCATTGGTATCCTTTCACTCTGAATTTTAATTCCACTCCTGAAGCTTCCTTGTTTCTTCGATGTAGAGACTGAACAGTAGGGGCGAAAGGCTACTTCCTTGTCTTACACCCTTTTTAATTCGAGCACTTCGTTTTGGTCGTCCACACACCTTATATCTCACCCCTATTTTTCTTATAATTTCGGAAATCTTGCACCATTTTTACACTGTCGAACGCTTTTTCCAGGTCGACAAATCCTATCAACGTTTCTTCATTTTTCTTTAGTCTTGCTTTCATTGTCAACCGCAACGTCAGAATTGCCTCTCTGGTGCCTTTACCATTTCTAAAGCCAAGCTGATCGTCATCTAGAACATCCTCAGTTTTCTTTTCCATTTTTCTGCATATTATTCTTGTCAGCGACTTAGATGCATAAGCTGATAGACTGGTTGTACGATAATTCTCGCACTTGTCAGCTCTTGCAGTCTTCGGAATTGTGTGCACGATATTTCTCCGAAAGTCAGATTCATACACTCTACACACCAACGCGATTAGTCGTACTGTTGTCACTTCTTCCAAAGATATTAGAAATTCTGATGGAACGTTTTCTATCCCTTCCGCCTTATTTGATCTTAAGTCTCCAAGGCTCTCTTAAATTCTGATTCTAATACTGGATCCCCTATCTTTTTTAAATCGACTCTCCTGTTTCTTATTCTGTCACATCTGAAAAGTCTTCCCCCTCAGAGAGTCCTTCAATATACTCTTTCCACCTCTCCGTTCCCTCCTCTGCATTTAAAAGTGGGATTCACGTTGGATTCTTACTGAAACCAGCCTTGCTTTTGCGTCACCGAAGGTTGTTTCGACTTTCCTGTGTGCTGTATCAGTCCTTCCACAAGTCGCTTAGCCTAAGTGAATTAAGTGTGTAAGCTTAAGCCTCTTGGACTCAGTCTATAATTTATATGCCAAATTCCGAATGCAAGACTTAAAAAATAATAGAAAAACTAATATCTAAAGATTAATCAGGTTACAGATAAAGGCGATCCAATATTGAAAATATTTTCACACTGTAAAAAGTTGTAGAAAATGGACGAGAGTTCAATAGGGAAACTATTCTCGCTTTTGTGGATTTCGAGAAGCATTCCATAATGTTAATAGAGAAATGCTGTGAAATATCATGGGTGAACGAGGTTATCCATGTTACCTCATAAATGCTATTAAGAGCCTATGCACAAACACCGAAATTGTTATAGATATGTGAAATATAGCAACAAAGCCAGATCATGTAATTCTTCTTCACTTACACTCAGAATAGCAATGTCATCTGCGAATCTTAATACTGGTATCCTTTCACCTGAATTATAATCCTACTCTTGAATCTTTCTTTCATTTCTGTCATTGCTTTTTCGATGCATAGATTGAACAGCAGAAGCGAAGAACTACATCCCTGTTTTAAAGCTTTTTAATCCGAGCACTTCGTTACTGATATTCCACTCTTACTGTTCCCTCTTCGTTCTTGTACATATTGTATAGTACCCGTCACTCCTTATATCTTACCCCTATTTTCCTCAAGCTTTCGAACATCTTGCGCCATTTTGCATTGTCTAACGCTTTCTCCAGATGGACTAATCCAATGAACGTGTCGTGATTTTTCTTCACCGTGCCTTCGATTATCAACCGCCACTAAGAACTGCATATCAGGCCCCTTTACTTTTCCTGACGCATCTTCAGTTCTCTTCTCAATTCGTCTGAATATTATTCTTGTCAGCAAATTGGACGCGTGAGCTGTTAAGCGGATTGTACAAAAAAATGGTTCAAATGGCTCTGAGCACTATGGGACATAACTTCTGAGGTCATCAGTCCCCTAGAACTTAGAACTACTTAAATCTAACTAACCTAAGGACATCACACACATCCATGCCCGAGGCAGAATTCGAATCTGCGACCGTAGCGGTAGCTCGGTTCCAGACTGTAGTGCCTAGAACCGCTCGGCCACTCCGGTCGGCTCAGATTGTACAATATATATACTTATACATACAATATACACTCCTGGAAATTGAAATAAGAACACCGTGAATTCATTGTCCCAGAAAGGGGAAACTTTATTGACACATTCCTGGGGTCAGATACATCACAAGATCACACTGACAGAACCACAGGCACATAGACACAGGCAACAGAGCATGCACAATGTCGGCACTAGTACAGTGTATATCCACCTTTCGCAGCAATGCAGGCTGCTATTCTCCCATGGAGACGATCGTAGAGATGCTGGATGTAGTCCTGTGGAACGGCTTGCCATGCCATTTCCACCTGGCGCCTCAGTTGGACCAGCGTTCGTGCTGGACGTGCAGACCGCGTGAGACGACGCTTCATCCAGTCCCAAACATGCTCAATGGGGGACAGATCCGGAATCCGGAGATCTTGCTGGCCAGGGTAGTTGACTTACACCTTCTAGAGCACGTTGGGTGGCACGGGATACATGCGGACGTGCATTGTCCTGTTGGAACAGCAAGTTCCCTTGCCGGTCTAGGAATGGTAGAACGATGGGTTCGATGACGGTTTGGATGTACCGTGCACTATTCAGTGTCCCCTCGACGATCACCAGTGGTGTACGGCCAGTGTAGGAGATCGCTCCCCACACCATGATGCCGGGTGTTGGCCCTGTGTGCCTCGGTCGTATGCAGTCCTGATTGTGGCGCTCACCTGCACGGCGCCAAACACGCATACGACCATCATTGGCACCAAGGCAGAAGCGACTCTCATCGCTGAAGACGACACGTCTCCATTCGTCCCTCCATTCATGCCTGTCGCGACACCACTGGAGGCGGGCTGCACGATGTTGGGGCGTTAGCGGAAGACGGCCTAACGGTGTGCGGGACCGTAGCCCAGCTTCATGGAGACGGTTGCGAATGGTCCTCGCCGATACCCCAGGAGCAACAGTGTCCCTAATTTGCTGGGAAGTGGAGGTGCGGTCCCCTACGGCACTGCGTAGGATCCTACGGTCTTGGCGTGCATCCGTGCGTCGCTGCGGTCCGGTCCCAGGTCGACGGGCACGTGCACCTTCCGCCGACCACTGGCGACAACATCGATGTACTGTGGAGACCTCACGCCCCACGTGTTGAGCAATTCGGCGGTACGTCCACCCGGCCTCCCGCATGCCCACTATACGCCCTCGCTCAAAGTCCGTCAACTGCACATACGGTTCACGTCCACGCTGTCACGGCATGCTACCAGTGTTAAAGACTGCGATGGAGCTCCGTATGCTACGGAAAACTGGCTGACACTGACGGCGGCGGTGCACAAATGCTGCGCAGCTAGCGCCATTCGACGGCCAACACCGCGGTTCCTGGTGTGTCCGCTGTGCCGCGCGTGTGATCGTTGCTTGTACAGCCCTCTCGCAGTGTCCGGAGCAAGTATGGTGGGTCTGACACACCGGTGTCAATGTGTTCTTTTTTCCATTTCCAGGAGTGTATATACTTTTCGGCACTTGCAATCTTTGGAATTCAGTGAATGATATTTTTTCCGAAAGTCAGATGGCATATCTCCAGACCCATACATTATACACACCAGCGTGAAAACGTGAATAGTCGTTTTGTTACCACTTCCCCCAATTATTTTAAAAACTCTGAGGTAATGTTATTTATCCCTTCCGCCTTATTTGATTTTAAGTCTTCCAGAGCTCTTTTAAATTCTGATCCTAATACCGGATCCACTATATCGTGTATATCGAATCCTGCTTCTTCTTCTATCACGTAATTAGACAAGTCCTCCCCCACATAGAGGCCTTCAATATATTGTTTCCACCTTCCCGCTCTCTCCTTTGCATTTAACTGTGGTATTCCCACTGTGCTCTTAATGTTGCCGGCCTTGCTTTTAGTTGCAGCGAATATTGCTTTGACTTACCTGTAAGCTGAGTCAGTCCAACAATCATTTCTTTTTCGATTTCTCCACATTTTTCATGTACTTTCTTTTTACTTCTTTCCTAAGTCACTTGTATTTCTCTATTGCTGAATTTCCTTGAACGTTTTTTCTATTTCAATTAGCTGAATTATATCCTCTGTTACCCATGGTTTCTTCGCAGTTACCTTCTTCGCACCTATGTTTTTCATTCCAACTTTTCTGACTGCCCTTTTTAGAGATGTTCAATCTTCAACTGAATTGCCTACTGAGCTATTCTTTATCCTAGTATCTGCAGCCTCAGAGAACTTTAAGCGCATCTCTTCATTGCTTAGTACTTCCGTATCCCATTTCTTTGCTCAGTGATTCTTCTTGACTAGTCTCTTAAACTTCAGCCTACTCTTCATCACTACTAAATTGTGATCTGAGTCTATATCTATTAGTACCACAGGACAAAATCGTGTGGAATTGTGTGGCGTAGGTGGATATGGCATGCGTGAAGAAGCCTGAGGTCTCTCTTCCTCGCCAAACTGAGATGATAATCAAAGTAGGGCCAATGTTACGCTATATCAGCGTAATGTCTCCTAGGGATAGTAGTTCTTTGTCCAGTATGTTAATCTTCGGGAGAAATGATAAAACTCAGATAAGAAACGTTAGAATCTCACTTATTGTGCACATCCAGCATAGTATGAAGAATAAATTATTATGTTTGTAGGTGATCTGTGAGTAGGGAAGGAGAGAAAACTGGTACACAGAGCTGCCCTCTCTGGGAGTCGTAGTTACTCAAACCCGCCTGCAAATCAAGCCGGCTTTCAAGGATGTTTACGTCAATCGATAGTGCTCCAACTCTACGCTAGAGTTCGTCAATCAAAGTTGTTGGTGAATGGCGGTTTGGCAGTTTCTCAGCAACCCGTAACCAGATGTTTTCATGGTTTCAGCAGGTGAGAGATCTGAAGAACTTGCTACCAGGGCAACAGTAGAACGCCCTCTGCACTAAAGTAGGTGGACAACATACAGTCTTGCGTTATTTCGCTGGAAGATAATATGACAGTGAGATTGAAAATAGGGCGCAGCCATCGGTTATAATATGTCAGACGTGTAATGCCTGCTGTCCGAACTACCGGCCACGCGAACAGAGCTGATTGTGTTGTATACCTATACTATCACGGCGATCGTACAACAATGACGAGAGTATTCTAGTAACTGTCGCTCTCCTAGGAGCCTCCACACATGGCTACCCGTATCGCGCTGCACAGAGAACCGAGACCCGTCCAAAGAAACGGTGGGAGGAGCGTGGCGCACTCCTGTGTCCAGTGCTTCCGCTGAGTGCATCATTGTCGTCGCTTCTCTCGCAGCTGCCTCGTCAAGAGAACCTGCAACAATGGTCGCCGTACTGTCAGTGCCTCAGACGGCGTTCCAATGTACGAGTGGAACCCACCTTGTTGCTAACAACACCATTCAGTGACCAGAGGACTGCGATGTGACTGTACGATCATGCCCGCCCGTTAGAACAACATGTCTGTGCTCACGAAAGCTATTTGTTTGCAGCGTTAAATTCCTGCATGCTGTAGAATGTGGTCCTCCTGAACCAAGTGATTTTACGTTTCCCGACAGTCGCGAGATCCCAGCCAGCCCGTCCATTATTATCGCGAAACGATGAACAGTCCCCCCCCCCCCCCCCCGCCCCCTCAATGGGCTATGATCCAGCCGCTAGTGTTCTTATTTCCTTTTTACACAATGTGTAACACGATGCTCTCACAATCAACCAACATTCAGTCCATTGTCTAAATGAAAATTATTTTACTGATGGAACGTTGTGTTATTGTGCTCTTCAGTACTCGTAATTACATGTGACTTCTGGCAAGTTTCGCACACTATGAAGCGCCCATATTGCAACCCTGAAGTTCGCCCGGCACAGGCGAAAATCTGTTACTGGTTAATAAATAATAAAAATTTTACTTGTTTCGAACGACTACGTATTCGTCAGATACATTATTTTATGTTCAAATAGTTTATTTTTAGTTCTCCTTTATGGAGCTGAGATGTGGACAGTAACTGAAGGGGACTGCAAGAGAACTAATACTCTCGAGGTGTGACATATAGGAGGTTGCTGAGAATATCATGGATGGACAAACGAACCAACAAATCAGTCCTTCAAGAACTCAGGTTGGAAAAAAGTTTGTCCAGTATTTGTTTCTAGCGAATCCTGCAGTTCATTGGTCGTATAGTGGGACGACATGAGGATAACGCAAAAGAAGATCATCCTAGGTGAAGTCGAAGGGAAAGATTGCGGGCGAGACCATTAAGACGATTAATGGATCAGATAAAGGAGAAGTCACAACAATCATGGGGCCAACTACCCCGAGATGCAGAACACCGGGAAAAATGGCGACTGGCTGTTGAGAGAATTGTATGATGGGTCACAACCTTTCAGCTATAAAAGACAAAATGCTGATAATGAGTTCATTTATCAACTTCTCAACGTTTGTAGAAGTAATATTTCCGCACTCTGTACATCAGCACGTTAATCTGTGTGGGAAGCTACATTTTTCTAATGACATCGCCCACACCGTGGTTGAGCCGGCAGCACAATTGGTTGCCACACGAAATAGCTGAGATTGATTCCAGGTACACAAAAGGATATTGCTTCTAAGGACTAGATGAAGTTGCAGGTCAAATGAAGCACGTTCTAATTCGTAGGCAATGTAATGCACGTTTCGATTTGTATTTCCGCATTGAGCTTTCTTCTCTAGCCTGTTGTAGTCTCTGTTTCGTTGCACTGACTATATTCTAATCTCTTCCAGGTTCATGCTGGTCCTAGTCTGCCTCATCTTCAGCGTCCTCTCCACCATAGAAGAGTACGGAACCTTCGCCAACGCCACTCTCTTCTGGATGGTGAGTACTCACATTTTTTCCCTTTTTTATTGTAGACTACGGAGGTCTCTCTCATAAATATACTGCGGCGAGGTTGTCGCGAATTATTTTATTTGATTAAAGTAAAACAACATCCAACAATTGTACACTGGAAAGTTGTATAATTTTTGTAACTCTTATGTTGGAGTACTTAAGGTGCTTTTTTAGAGTTAGGAACAACATCATTGTTTTGGAAGAGGTAATACCTTGTTTATCTGAGCTAGGTGGGACCGCAGGTCTCCCAGATTATCCGAAAATTCAGAAAAAATTAAAATAACATTGGTTAAATGGTATAAAAACAAACATTATACTTATTTTCACGTAAACACGGGAGTTATGCATTATTGTTAAATAAATTCTAAGCGAATATTGAAAAACTACAATGAGATTTGTTCACTTAAATGATCGGAAAATCTTTTTCTTAATCACATTATTACGTCGTTTATGTAAAGCACGATCACACAGGTGTTGCGTCAGGATTAGTGTCGGGCAAAATTTGTTGTGCCTTACGTTCCATATAAACCATTATGTTTTTCAGCTGAGTTGTTGCCTCTGTATGTGTCATTATGTCTTCAGACTAAGCGCCAACTTTGTCAGATAATCAATTATAGCTATCGTCATTGTCTGCAGACGAACAAACAGCGATAATTTTGTTATCAGATCTTACCGTTGTCAATTCACGGCCAGTCCTTTATATTTATAGCACCTACGTATGAACATCTTGGAATGTTTTCAAATGCTTCACTGATCTCCGAAGGATCGACATTGCAACAAAATTATTCATCCAGTGTACGACCTGCGTCAAAAAAGTGACAGACGACTGGTTCCAGATTATTCTTCCAGTCGGACACCGTTGAAGTTCGAACACAAAAGTCAGTAACAATGTTTTCAACAGTTCTTCTTCGTTCATCTTATGCAGTACGCCTAACGTTTTGTCCACGATACCACCTTCTTTCTCTTTGATGTTTATTTTACTCTGGCAAAAAACAGAGGCATTGCAGTACTGTACACGTCAACTTGTTAAATGATACCGTGACAGGGTGCGTGTATGCCGGCTAGCTGAACTTAAATTTAGTGATTGTTGTCATCTATTGTTTTTGTTATTACTTCCGAAGTATCGAATACTTTACAGCTACAGTACTTGATAAAAAAACGATCCGGATGAACCGGAGATCCGGTTTATTGAGGGCCGGATGAACGAGGTTCCACTGTTTGAGACGACACACGAAAATATCAAAGGGTGAAAGCCAAAAGAATGAAGTGATATTACAACATGCTCTGTAGAATAGGTTCTGTATTCGGATCCCAAAGAGATGAATTTTGACACAACTAAGTATATAAAGCAAAACAAATACTTCAGAGCTATTATGTACGTATGTAGTACGTACGTATATACCTACATAATACGAGGGCTATTCGGAAAGTAAGGAACGATAGGTCACGAAGTGGAAACCACAGTGAAAATCGAAACTGTTTTGTTTGAAACCTTTCAGCTACTTCTCTACACAGTCGCCGCTCAGACTTAGACATCTGTCGTAGCGTTGTACCAACTTTTCAATTCCCTTGTTACAGAAGACAGCCGCCAGTGCTTTTCGACAACTTTCTACTCTGGACTGCAGTTCGTTGTCTGTGTCAAAATATTGTCTGCATAGCCAGCGGTACATTTGAACAGAGATGAACCTCAGCGGTAGCCAATTACGGGCCGTATTGTGGGTGAGCAAACTTCCCATCCAAAACGCTGCAGGAGCATTTTCATTGCCCCTGCATAAGGCGGACGAGAATTGTCGTGTAGAACGAAAGGCATGACAGTTATGTTACGTGGATTGCATAGCTTCAGGCGAAATCTTTCGCCAGACCATCATACTTTGTCGATCTTTACGTTCTCACTGTGAGCTCAGAACTGGAAAGAGCGACATGATACGATCGATCGGCAGACTAGACGCAGTGCCCAACGCATCTGTGCAAAGCTCCATCAGATTTTCACTGTATTTTCCATTTCGCGACCGATCGTTCCTTACTTTCGGAATAACCCTCGTATATATATATAGTATATACGTATATAGCATTAACCACCAGTTGGTGAATGAAGCGACCTGCCACTAATACTTTTTGAATGTTTTATTTTACTGCCATAACCGGTTTCGGGCTACCATGCCCATCTTCAGATGGCTAACATTTTCCGTTACATAGATGCTTTGGTTAACAGCATGGCGTCTGGTCCACACTGCGCGAGAACATTTCAATATTCAGTGCGACTTTATCCATTATATCACACGTAGTGGGCGTGTCACACGACGGGAACGTCGTATGGGAAGATCGTCACACCTACTCTTACGCACATTTCACCCCTTCTTTTGACTCCTCTGCGATGGAGATAAGAAGTGCGACGCACAGCGTTTAAAACACGCTGTTTTCTAAGAGTGGCCGAGGATAGCATTTCAGCCACACCGTCGCCCATAATCGACACGAAGAGGCCTTAGAGTGTGGCATTAGGAGCGTCAATGTGCCACGTACCCAACGTTCGTCTAGAGAGACTGGCAACCCCTCAGACACTGAAGCATAACGGGGTTGTATATTTAGGAGGCGTTGCTTCCTTCGGACTGTGTCGATCACAAAAAAAAGACTACAGAAGGCTGGACAAGCGCCACCAGAGGTCCTCCGTGCCACGTACCTACACTATTGGACATTACAATTGCTACACCAAGAAGAAACGCAGATAATAAACGGGTATTCATTGGACAAATATATCAGACTAGAACTGACATGGCCGGCCGAAGTGGGCGAGTGGTTCTGGGCGCTACAGTCTGGAACCGCGCGACCGCTACGGTCGCAGGTGTGATGTCCTTAGGTTAGTTAAGTTTAAGTAGCTCTAAGTTCTAGGGGAATGATGACCTCAGAAGTTAAGTCCCATAGTGCTCAGAGCCATTTGAACCATTTTTTTAGAACTGACATGTGATTACATTATCACGCAAATTTGGTGCATAGATCCTGAGAAATCAGTACCCAGAACAACCACCTCTGGCCGTAATAAAGGCCTTTATACGCCTGGGCATTGAGTCAAACACAGCTTGGATGGCGTGTAGAGATACAGTTGCCCATGCACCTTCAACACGATACCACAGTTCATCAGGAGTAGTGACTGGCGTATTGTGACGAGCCAGTTGCTCGGCTACCATAGACCAGACGTTTTCAATTGGTGAGAGATCTGGGGAATGTGCTGGCCAGGGCAGTAGTCGAAAATTTTCTGTATCCAGAAAGGCCCGTACCGGACCTGCAACATGCGGTCGTGCATTATCCTGATGAAATGTAGGGTTTCGCAGGGATCTAATGAAGGATAGAGCCAGGGGTCGTAACACATCTGAAATGTAACGTTCACTGTTCAAAGTGCCGTCAATGCGAACAAGAGGTGACCGAGACGTGTAACCAATGGCATCCCATACCATCACGCCGGGTGATAGGCCAGTATGGCGATGACGAATACACGCTTCCAATGTGCATTCACCGCGATATCGCCAAACACGCATGCGACCATCATGATGCTGTAAACAGAACCTGGAATCATTCGAAAAAATGACGTTTTGCCATTCGTGCACCCAGGTTCGTCGCTGAGTACACCATCGCAGGCGCTCCTGTCTGTTATGCAGCGTCAAGGGTAACCAGAGCCGTGGTCTCCGAGCAGATACTCCATGCTGCTGCAAACGTCGTCCAACTGTTCGTGCACATGGTTGTTGTCTTGCAAACGTCCTCATATGTTGACTCAGGGATCGAGACGTGGCCGCACGATCCGTTACAGCCATGCGGGTAAGATGCCTGTCATCTCGACTCCTAGTGATACTAGGCCGTTGGGATCCAGCACGGCGTTCCGTATTACCCTACTGAACCCACCGATTCCATATTCTGCTAACAGTCATTGGATCTCGACCAATGCGAGCAGCAATGTCGCGATACGATAAACCGCAATCGCGATAGGCTACAATCCGACCTTTATCAAAGGCGGAAACGTGATGGTATGCATTTCTCCTCCTTAGACGAGGCATCACAACAACGTTTCACCAGGGAACGCCGGTCAACTGCTGTTTGTGTACGAGAAATCAGTTGCAAACTTTCCTCATGTCAGCACGTTTTAGGTGTCGCCACCGCCGCCAACCTTGTGTGAATGCTCTGAAAATCTAATCATTTGCGTATCACAGCATCTTCTTCCTGTCGGTTAAGTTTCGCGTGTGTAGCACGTCATCTTCGTGGTATAGCATTTTTAATGGACAGTAGTATTTCCTCTGCCGTGTCACGTGTGCGGAACTAGATCGACACGAATTCCTCCGCTCCCCGGCTATATAGGGCGGTGCAAGCCAAGATATCGGCAGTTCGCTCCACCGCATCTCTGGGACAATCATGCACCGGCTCTTAACAGCACAACCCGGTCGGAAGCCACTGTGGTGGGACCTACGACATACCAGTGATCCAGTGATATCCCGAGACGTATCTGTCCCCCAACTACACCGAACATTCAACTTCCGTCGTCATGGATTATCAGTGGCATAGTCTTCACTTCCCACTACGTTTATTCACTGTGTGTTCCAGGCGTATGCCAGTTAGTGTCTGAGAAGTTCTACTCTTTTTTATTGCGAAGAGTTTTTCCTTTATTCTCAAATCTCTCTTCTGTGGTGGTAATAAAGCCTTTTTTTGTTTACCTGCGCATTTTTAGTGCTTATAAGTATCTCCCCATGGGATTTATAGGACAATGAAATCACTCCCTTCCTCTGGGCATTCATTCTCACGTATTACGCGGTCGAAAAACTACAGTTCGCAGAATGATCAGAACTGGGACGACGGCCGGCCGGAGTGGCCGAGCGGTTCTAGGCGCTTCAGTCTGGAACCGCGCGACCGCCACGGTCGCAGGTTCGAATCCTGCCTCGGGCATGGATGTGTGTGATGTCCTTAGGTTAGTTAGGTTTAAGTACTTCTAAGTTGTAGGGGACTGATGACCTCAGAAGTTGAGTTCCATAGTGCTCAGAGCCATTTTTGAACCATGACGACGTTCTTAACAACCTTTGACACTGCTGACACCCTACACCCCCTCCCCAGAAGATTCTACCCTTCTCTTAAGGACATCGTTGGCCAGCAACCCCACTGAGTGTAATCGCACCTCGTACGACCGCAGTTTTTGTTCCGGTGTTTAGGTTGAAACTGGTAGATACCGCTCCAAACCATTCCACGAAATACGAATTTGATCCGCTGAAGCATAGGATGCTTATGCCTTCTCAGTTCTCCTGTTTCGCGCCCTTGTGTGGCGTGATCGAAGGCGGAAGTTGACCCTGGACGTGAATAAAAGTAACATACTGCGCAGGCATGCCAGAGGAAGTCCACTACTATACATTTACACTATTGGTGTAAAATTATTGTAAACGGAAACTACCGCAATATATAGGAGTAACCTACTGGAGTGACCTTACAGGTAAGTGCAGTGACATCATAAAACATATAGGAAGAAAATCGGATGTCAGACTGAGATTCACAGGAAGAACCTTAAGGAAATATAATTCATCGACGAAAGAAGTGACTTACAAAACGCTTGTTCGGCCGATACTTGAGCACTGATTATCAGTGTTGGCCCCTTACCATGTTGGATTAATCAACGAAATAGACAAAGTCCAGCGAAGAGTGGCGTGCTTCGTCACGGAACGTCTAGTCGGCGTAAGAGCGTTTCGGAAATGTTCAACAACATCCGAAAGAGTACGTTCCGTAAAGACTCGGACAGCGTATTACTTTCTCCCGCATAAATCTGGCGAAGTGACCAGGACGAAAAAGTCCGAGGAATTACAGCGAATGGAATGGGGGGATTAAGTAGCGACAGCAGAAGAGCACTCCACCACACACCGTCAGTTGGTTTGCGGAGTGTAGATGTAGATCACCATATATGCTGCTTTAAAGACAGAGCAAGCCTCTAAATTCCGCGTTCTGTCGTGAGGTGTGGATTATTTTTATCCATTTTATTTCGGAAGGTATCTCCGTAATATTCTCCCCAGACGCTGGCTAGATTAGACTGACCAGAAATTCTGACTTTCAAGTTCGTGACAGCAGTGGCCAGGCGATGCACGTAGAGATCGAGAGACCACACACCACGTGCCGTTCCTTGTCGTAGAAGGAAGGTTAGAACCAATTGCTGATTCCGAATCACGTTGTCCGATAACCGTAACCAAAAAATTCTGGCATGTTGGACAATTCGTTCGTTCTCATCTGTTTCCTAATTTGTCGTTCGTTGCTGCCACAGAACGGCCCCTTGACAAGGCTGAACATTCTACGTGAAGCAGTCTCGTCGTGTAGATCGCCTTACCGGTGATCTGTCCCAAACATCCCTCCGCAGTGTTTGACACTGTTTTAAAATACCTCTTGTCCCCTGTTAGACCAGAAATTATGGAAAGGTGAAACAGCGTTCCCAGGCGAGTGGCTCGGAAACGGGCAGACACTATCCTACGGTCACGGAAAAAAGCCGCAACACCAAAAAATAATTAATGTAGAGTGATGAAATTTTGGGAATAGTTTTGTCTAGGTAACATATTAAGTGATTAACATTGCAAGACCACAGGTTAATGGACGCGTTACAAATGTGAAATGCTGGTACATTAACAACCGGTGTAACCACCAGATTGTTGAATTAAAGCATGCAAACGTGTGTTCATTGTGCTGTACAGGTGCCGGATGTCAGTTTGTAAGATGGAGTTCCATCCATGTTGCACTTCATCGGTCAAAGCTGGTTGTGGATGACGCTGAAGTCGTCGTTCGATGATATTCCATATGTACTCGATTGAAGACAGATCAGGTGATCGAGCAGGCGAAGGCAAAGTGTTCACATTCTGTAGAGCATGTTGGGTTACAACAGCGGTATGTGGACGGGCGTTATCGTATGGGTAAACACCCTATGGAACGCTCTTCATGAATGTCAGCACAGCACGTGGAATCACAGGCTGATGTACAAATTTGTAGTCAGAGTGCATGGGATAACCACAAGAGTGCTCCTGCTATTATACGAAATCGCGCCCCAGTCCATAATTCCAGGTATAGGTCCAGTGTGTCTAGCCTGCAGACAGGTTGGTTGCAGTCCTTCAGCTATCCTCCTTCTAAACAAGACATGGCCACCACTGGCACCGAGGTAAATCAAGCTTTCATCACAAAGCACAACAGACCTCCACCTTGCTGTCCAGACAGCTGAAGTTGCAAATGGGGGTGGTTTGGGGTCTACATCTACATCTACATCTACATCCATACTCCGCAAGCCACCCGACGGTGTGTGGCGGAGGGTACTTTGAGTACCTCTATCGGTTCTCCCTTCTATTCCAGTCTCATATTGTTCGTGGAAAGAAAGATTGTCGGTATTCCTCGGCTCTAATCTCTCTGACTTTATCCTCATGGTCTCTTCGCGAGATATACGTAGGAGGGAGCAATATACTGCTTGACTCCTCGGTGAAGGTATGTTCTCGAAACTTCAACAAAAGCCCGTACCGAGCTACAGAGAGTATCTCTTGCAGTGTCTTCCACTGGAGTCTATCATCTCTGTAACGCTTTCGCTATTACTAAATGATCCTGTAACGAAGCGCGCTGCTCTCCGTTGGATCTTCTCTATCTCTTCTATCAACCCTATCTGGTACGGATCCCACACCAGTGAGCAGTATTCAAGCAGTGGGCGAACAAGTGTACTGTACTGTACTGTAACCTACTTCCTTTGTTTTCGGATTTCATTTCCTTAGGATTCTTTCAATGAATCTCATTCTGGCATCTGCTTTACCGACGATCGACTTTGTATGATCATTCCATTTTAAATCACTCCTAATGCCTACTCCCAGATAATTTATGGAATTAACTGCTTCCAGTTGCTGACCTGCTATATTGTAGCTAAATGATAATGTATCTTTCTTTCTATGTATTCGCAGCACATTACACTTGTCTACGTTGAGATTCAATTGCTATTCCCTGCACCATGCGTCACTTCGCTGAAGATCCTCCTGCATTTCAGTAAAATTTTCCATTGTTACAACCTCTCGATATACCACAGCATCATCCGCAAAAAGTCTCAGTGAACTTCCGATTCTATCCACAAGGTCATTTACGTATATTGTGAATAGCAACGGTCCTACGACACTCCCCTGCGGCACACCTTACATCACTCGTACTTTAGAAGACTTGTCTCCATTGAGAATGACATGCTGCGTTCTGTTACCTAGGAACTCTTCAGTCCAATCACACAATTCGTCTGACAGTCCATATGCTCTTACTTCGTTCATTAAACGACTGTTGGAACTGTATCGAACGCCTTGCGGAAGTCAAGAAACACGGCATCTAGCTGGGATCCCGTGTCTATGGCCCTCTGAGTCTCGTGGACGAATAGCGCGAGCTGGGTTTCACACGATCGTCTTTTTCGAAACCCACGCTGATTCCTACGGAGTAGATTTCTAGTCTCCAGAAAAGTCATTATACTCGAACATAATACGTGTTCCAAAATTCTACAACTGATCGACGTTAGAGATATAGGTCTATAGTTCTGCACATCTGTTCGTCGTCCCTTCTTGAAAACGGGGACGACCTGGGCCCTTTTCCAGTCCTTTGGAACGCTACACTCTTCTAGAGACCTACGGTACACCGCTGCAAGAAGGGGGGCAAGTTCCTTCGCGTACTCTCTGTAAAATCGAACTGGTATCCCATCAGGTCCAGCGGCCTTTCCTCTTTTGAGCGATTTTAATTGTTTCAATGGGATAGGCACTACAGTGCGTCTGGCTCGGAGCTGTCCTTCAATAACAGATTTGTAACAGTTCGTTGTGTCACTGTGGTGCCAACTGCTGCTTAAATAGCTGCTGCAAATGCAGTACGATGCGCCACAGCCATACGCAGAACCCGATGGTCTTCCTCCTCGGTGATGCCAAGTGACTGCCCGGAGGCCGATCTTCTTGTGACCGTATATTCTCGTGACCACCGCTGTCATCAGTCATGTATACTGGCTACATTCCTGCCAAGTCATTCTGCAATATGACTCGATCTCGTTCAGACTCAGTGAGGTGTTGGTAATGGCGTCTTTGTCGCCTTAAAGACATTCTTGACTAACACCAACTTACAGGGTCCAACCTCAAGGTAACTGACGTTCGCGACCGTTATAGCGTGTATTTAGAGCAAATCTGATTCGCTTCCTCATTGTGCCGCTACGGTCGCCATTCTTCTGCGACCGGTGCCAAGTTTGATTACACATCATGTTTGAGATTTAGAGATGCGTCTGCAGACGTTCGTTTATGTCGCACAACTCCTCATTGGCGTTGCGATTTTTTTTCCGTTATATTTGCAGCCCTGATTGCATTGTATCCGTCTCCTCCTACAGGTGTGATTCGTCCTTTTGAATAACCTTCTTCTGGTTCGTATGAAGAGTGGGGCAACGGCTGGTCTGACCTTTAGCCGTGTTTTCAAATTTCTTTATTCAAATGCAACTGGTTTCGGTAACACCTGCACGGTCATCAGGACTATCTTTTGGCAAAAATTGGACCTATGATTAAAGTTCCATACGGCCATAACATAAAATTAAACTCAGCATCCGCAGATCTGCTCGTACATTAAGTGCGCAAAGAGCATTTCTTGCGTGAACAAATTTCAAACATAATTTCACATATATTCTAAACGTTTCCAATTTCCATGCTCAACGTCAAATATTCAAATGGCTCTGAGCACTATACGACTTAACTTCTGAGGTCATCAGTCGCCTAGAACTTACAACTAATCAAACTTAACTAACCTAAGGACATCACACACATCCATGCCCGAGGCAGGATTCGAAACTGCGACCGTAGCGGTCGCTCGGTTCCAGACTGCAGGGCCTAGAACCACACGGCCACTCCGGCCGGCGTCAAATATTCAACGTATTAACTCCTTTACAAAGTAATTATACGTTTGATACAATTTTATGCAAGGGAATTCGATTCTTTAAATAACAGGGTGTGGAGAGGGGGTGGGGGGAGTGTATTGGTTGGCTCCTGAATCCTTATAAGTTTTATGATACTACTAACCGAACACTACTGGCAATTCTCTCTCACTCTCTCTCTTTCTACATTGCCAACCACTCGAGCTGAGCTGGTAGCTCACGAATTTCGGACTGTAACAGCTATGCTCGCAAACGGTTGAGCAAATTTTGTTATTGGGCCGCCCTATTAGCATACGTTACAACCGGCGCCGCGCCGCTCTGCGGCGATTCATTTGCGCGCGCGCTCTGTGGTTTCAGGCGGTTAGCTAATTAGTGTGCAGTGCTAACGATGCTCAACAGGTGGCAGCACCTGTAACGTTCAAACAATCGATTGGCGGGCCTTCTGCTGGCGCTCTGGGCCATTTTTTTTCGTCAACTCGATTGTCAGGGCTTCCCGGCAGCCGAAGCCATTGAACACATTGTTCGCTGTGAACGGTTTTGTACAGCATAGCGGCCGGAAATGACTGTAAACTTCCGGGAAAATCATTAAACACCGACTGTACACTTTGTCTGAAGAATACGAAACAAAGTAGTTTACATCTCTTGCGCTTGAAGACTGTCTAATAGGAATGGACCAGAAAAGCGAGGTAGATAATCTCCGTCATAAAGGATTCAAAGCTTGCTTCTTGAAATGCCCCATTTTCATTAGAAAAATATTAAGCGGAATATGTTTTGCTCTTCGTTTTGTTTTATATTTTACCAATCTATTGAGAAATCCGTCTTTAAACAAAATTAAAACGAAATTCTAACAGCTATGCTGAAGAAATTAGTTTTTTCAACATTGCTTATGAAAGTTAAAATAGAGAAAAGATCAAACCTACCAACGGTTTACAGATGAAAATCGACAGTCATTTCTTTAATATACACTATTTGATAAAAAGTATCCCTACGCTCATTCGTGGGCATTAATATGGTGCAATCAGCTCAGCTTTGTAACGGCTTGAACTCTGTTGGGGAAACTTTCAATGATCTGTTCGAATGTCTGTGAAGCAATGGCAGCCCAATCTTCCCCAAGGGTCGAAACCAGAGTAGGTTGTAGTATTGGCCAGGGTCAATAATGAAATAGACGTTCTAACCCATCCAAAAGGTGTTCTGTTGCGTTCAGGTTCGGACTCTATAAGCAGGCCAGGCCATTTGAATAACGTTATTGTCCAAATAGCATTGTCTTGCCTCACAGTAGCTCCTTTTTCGCACGCTGCATGTCTTGCTGGTACAATCAGCCACTGTCTCGAACGGTTCCTCTCCTATACCCAGTACACAATGCTGTAAAACGTGTTCATATTCTCCAGAATTTAGTGTTTTTAAGCGCATTAAGGGGAATACACCATTAACCCTGTAAAACACCCCCATACCGCAACACTTCCTCCCCTTTACTTCACTGTCGGAATTTCACGTTCTCCAGGCATTCGCAAAACCCAGATTATTCTGTCAGACTGCCACAGGGTATAGCGCCATTCATCACCCTAAATTATTCGTTTCCAGTCATCCAATTCCCATTGGCATCTCTCTTCACAGCACATCGAGTGTCACTTAGCATTGACTATAGGAATATGCGGCATGTGAGGAGCCAGTCGAACATTGTACCACACTGTTCTTACCTCCGTAAGCACAGTCATTGTGTTAACTGGACTGTTGGCAACACTGTGGAACTTACGAGTGATGTTTCCTTTTAACTCCTTCGCCACTGCTTGACAGTCCCCGTCCATCAGTACCTGAGGTTTGGCAGATAATGGTTTAGCTGTGGCTGCGGTTTCGCGTTTCTGCCTCAGTCTCATCACCAACAGTCATCTTGGGCAGCTTTAGAGGTGTTGAAATGCCCCTGATGGATTTCTTACTCAGGTGACATCCAATGACTATTCTACTTTCGAAGTCATTGATCTCTCCGACCTGTTCTACATCTACGTCTATTCGACTGCATTGCGATTCATACTTAAGTGCCTGGCAGAGGGTTCTCCGAACACCTTCAGACCGTTTCCATACCGTACACTAACAGCATATGGGAAAAATGAACACTTAAATCTTTCCTTAAGAGTTCTGATTTTTCACATTTTATTACGATTATCTTTTCTCCCCGTATTGGTTGGCAACAGTTTAATATTTACGCACTCAGAGGAGAAAGTCGTTGACTGAAGTTTCATGAAAAGATCTCGCCGCATCGAAAAACAACTTTGGTGTAATGATTGCCACCCGAACTCTCTTATCATATCCGTAGCATCCTCTCCCCTAGTTCATGTTAGTACAGAACTAGTTGCCTTTATTTGGACTTTTTCGATGTCCTTCTTCAGTCCTGTCTAGTAAGGATCCCATAACGCATAGCTATACTGTGGCAGAGGACGGACAAACCTGGAGTGGGCAGTGCCTCTAGCAGACCTTCGGCATCTCCTAAGAATTCTGCCAATAAAAAGTGCATTCCCTTCCCCACAATGATATCTACGTGATAGTTCCATTTAAGTTGTTCGTAATTGTAATTGTAGATGTTTATATGAACTGACAGCCTTTAGCCGGCAGCGATGGCCGAGCGGTTCTAGGCGCTTCAGTCCGGAACCGAGCGACTGCTACGCTCACAGGTTCGAATCCTGCCTCGGGCATGGATGCGTGTGATGTCCTTAGGTTAGTTAGGTTTAAGTAGTTCAAACTCTAGGGGACTGATGACCTCAGATGTTAAGTCCCATAGTGCTCAGAGCCATTTGAACCATTTTTTTTTTTTTTTTGACAGCCTTGAGATTCGTGTGACTTATCATGTACCCCAGTGATACCCAATCTAGTCCCTACAACAGATACTGGGCGTTCCAGCATTCGTGGTACACAGTAGGTTTTCGTAAGATTTTAGACATAAATTATTTGATAAGTAATTACGATTGTATGTTTTACTTTGCTATAACTCTATTTTGCAAATTTTATAAACTGAAGTTACTTCCGTAATAAAATGGTTCAAATGGCTCTGAGCACTATGGGACTTAACATCTGAGGTCATCAGTCCCCTAGAACTTAGAACTACTTAAACCTAATTAACCTAAGGACATTACACACATCCATGCCCGAGGCAGGATTCGAACCTGCGACCGTAGCGGTCGCGCGGTTCCAAACTGAAGCGCCTCGAACCGCTCGGCCAAATCGGCCGGCCTTCCGTGATATCTCGTGTTTCGTTCAGCAGTACACATCGACGCCTAGATGCTTCTGATCACATAGAGTAATTAGACAGCGTCGACAGGGTAACCTTAAACCAATCAGCCCAGCCAAATAACCTTTCCAAGAAAATCCCTGGAACTGAAAGTCTGATAATTACTATGCAAGTTAAACCCAAAGCGAAATGTAATAAATAGGTGAGTTATAATTATAGTTTTGTCAGAAACATAGCAGTATCGTGGTGAATCGGTGCCCTTATGCAGTACTGCCGAAGCTGCTCCCTTCACCACAGTCCTTCCTCCCCCTCTCCCTCCCCCATAAAACTACCTTTCGGCAGTTTCTTCCTGCACAGACTCAGCAAATTAAATGATTTTTTATTTAGGATTTAGGTTTAATAAACATGAATTTGCTTAAGTGAACTCAATTGATGAAAAATGTTGCGCGCAACAAATTAAGTGTATCATTGCTGTTGATAAAATACAAATTGTATAAACATTTACGGTAGAACAAAATCTATATATTAACATTTATGACATCTACTGTACGTTGCAACTGTGTAAAGTTAACTTTAGTATAAAGAACAGACTTTATTTGCTTCCCATAAATTATTTATTACAAATAGAAAAAAGAGCTGTAATCAAGAACTGAGAAAATACTCCTTTCCAAGATATCTGCTTTTAGTGTAACTAGCTTCTGTCCACGACTTCGTGCTCCTGGATCTGAAACCAGTACGAATTCTGAAAAATCCTGAATACCATCGGTTAGAAAAACTGATATAAATAAAGCCCGCATCTCGTGGTCGTGCGGTAGCGTTCTCGCTTCCCACGCACGGGTTCCCGGGTTCGATTCCCGGCGGGGTCAGGGATTTTCTCTGCCTCGTGATGGCTGGGTGTTGTGTGATGTCCTTAGGTTAGTTAGGTTTAAGTAGTTCTAAGTTCTAGGGGACTGATGACCATAGATGTTAAGTCCCATAGTGCTCAGAGCCATTTGAACCATTTGATATAAATAAATGAAGGTGAAGCTGTCAAAAAGGTGCAACGGTAAAGAATTGACGTGTCTGTAAACACGGATACACATATTTGAAGTAGAAAACTTAAGTAGACCTGGATAGGTTAACAGCCTGGTGTTGTATTTAAACAAATTACGAAAATTAAAGAATTTGATGTTTTGCCCATAGGACCCATTATAAACAAATTATCTGAGCAAGCAACTCGCGAGTTAGCTAAGTGGAATTTTTAATTGTCCATGTCATAAACAGTTCGTCCAGAGGTCCACGCAAGCTGCTCGAAGTGTTTGTCCTTGCGACTTATTGATGGTCGTGGCGAAGCCAATGCTCGTGACAAACCGTGCGCATTTGGATTGGAAAGAGAAAATGTTGGGAATGAGGGGTATACGTTTTAAGAAAATTATTTCACTAGCTCCTCAGCCCTTGAGAATATCGGATGTTATTACGAAGCGACACCACTTTAAGGCGAGTTCAATAACACAACTTCGGAGGGGCTAAGATCGGAAGCAGCACAAAACCGAATACCACTTATAGAACGGCGTTATGCGCGGGGAGTTCGGATGCAGAAACGGAAAAACTAATACGGAATCATAACAGTTCTATCACTTCACTTTTGTAGCTAAGACACGATGAAAACCTATGAAGAAATGTAAGAAGGTGATTTTTAGTGTCAACTCGACGAACTTATCAGCGATAATAGTTACACCGATTCAAGAAGGAATTCAAGAATGTCTGTGGATGACGGGATTAACATCGTTATTATGATACTAAAAAGTTCCAAAATACTACTGTTTATGGATTCTATGATTTCTATCCTGGTTTATTCAGTTGAGTTTTATAAAACCTGCTGTCCGGACTTTTTTCTTCCTATATAATAAAATGATCCTTACTCGAAACAGAGTGGATGCACATCAATAAACAATTCCAGTTTTACTCATTTCCGTGGACAATTTACGCTGGACCTAAAATTTGATTATGGCACAATTCGTTTCACAAAAAAGTACCTAAAAGTTCCTAAGACAGTTTTCCTGTATCTCTTATGGACTCCGATTTCCCTGTACTGACCCAGTTAAAGACAACACTCTGTATGTATAGATAATTCGGCTTCTTGGCGGCCTATCAAGATGAAACATACACCAGATTTTAAGTTAGACCTCCAACAATAAAACTGTGAAAACCGCATCTAATTTCGTGCCGTTGTTTCTGGGTGATGTGCGCATACATATACGGACAGACAGACAAAAAAAATTCTAAAAATAATTTTCTGGCTTCTATCGCTGTTATAAAGACCTCTCATATTAAGCTTTCTTAAATATCTCCTGTGTACAGACATTAGCCAGTTACAGTTTTATTTTGTGTATAGATATGACTTTAAATTGCTTAGAGCGAAGCAATTTCTTTCACTAAAATGAAGTTTAGCATTTGCGTCGTATCCATTGGACAAGATAACGAAATTCGGCAGTCTCCTTTTACTAATCTGAGACCTTACATCGTCTTTCATCGCTTCTGCTCTGCTGAAATTGCGTTCAAAAGGTGCAGCAGACTCTAGAATTTTCATAAATGCCCTCAATGCTATTGCCGTGTTTTGATAGACATCTCTTAATCAGTACTTTCAAAAACAGTTAGTTCAAAATAACCAAAAGAGAAGACGACAACGGTCTTCATCAACACTTTTATCTTGGACTTGAAAGTGCTCCTAGATCACCAGATTCGTGAGGTATACAGCCGATGACAGAGCATAGCATAGCAGTCCATTCAGTTAGGGCTTTCGGACAGAACGCGCCTTCACGGCGTTCTGGCACCTCCCAGTGAATAACGAGTCAGCATGGAAGATTTAAAACAGTACAGGTGAATTAAATCGCAACGTAACTAAAATTTGCCGCAGCACCGGTACGAGTGGAAGCGACAATGGCTGACCAACGTCATGGCAGCTGTGGGGAGAGGAGAGGAAAGACGCAGGAATGTTTGTCATGCATTGCTACCAACTCAGGCGCCACGCACCGACCAGCTCCTGTAATAAAATGGCGCGCGGAACTAACTTTTCGTGAAGTCGTTCACCGAGCAACTACAATGGAACTGACTGAACTTTGCACCTGGCAGCAGTTAAGACATGACGTCAAAGTAACGAAGGATACCGAATTGTGCCGATGCGTGTCGAGCAGAACTAGTGAGCAAAGTGACACAGCTACAGGGACCTGTTCTTTATATTAAATCTTGTGCTTTTGTTGCTTTGATTATGAGAAACTATGGCTGGGGTAGAGGGGGGGGGAGGCGTATGGTTGAAAAGGTGCGTCCCGACACCTAAAATTTTATAAATTAAACGCTTTATAGAATCAATAAGTCGCAAATCTCGTTATATTAATCGGACGAGGAAAGATCCTTGAATCTGAAAAATTTGAAAAAATATCATATTACGTGGTTACGTATAATCTGGTGAGCAAGATGTATGAGACAGGCGAAATACCCACAGACTTCAAAAAGAATATAATAATTCCAATCCCAAAGAAAGCAGGTGTTGACAGATGTGAAAATTACCGAACTATCAGTTTAATAAGTCACAGCTGCAAAATACTAACGCGAATTCTCTACAGACGAATGGAAAAACTGGTAGAAGCGGACCTCGGGGAAGATCAGTTTGGATTCCGTAGAAATGTTGGAACACGTGAGGCAATACTAACCTTACGACTTATCTTAGAAGAAAGATTAAGAAAAGGCAAACCTACGTTTCTAGCATTTGTAGACTTGGAGAAAGCTTTTGACAACGTTAACTGGAATACTCTCTTTCAAATTCTGAAGGTGGCAGGGGTAAAATACAGGGAGCGAAAGGCTATTTACAATTTGTACAGAAACCAGATGGCAGTTATAAGAGTCGAGGGGCATGAAACGGAAGCAGTGGTTGGGAAAGGAGTGAGACAGGGTTGTAGCCTCTCCCCGATGTTATTCAATCTGTATATTGAGCAAGCAGTAAAGGAAACAAAAGAAAAATTCGGAGTAGGTATTAAAATCCATGGAGAAGAAATAAAATCTTTGAGGTTCGCCGATGACATTGTAATTCTGTCAGAGACAGCAAAGGACTTCGAAGAGCAGTTGAACGGAATGGACAGTGTCCTGAAAGGGGGATATAAGATGAACATCAACAAAAGCAAAACAAGGATAATGGAATGTAGTCAAATTAAATCGGGTGATGCTGAGGGGATTAGATTAGGAAATGAGACACTTAAAGTAGTAAAGGAGTTTTGCTATTTAGGGAGTAAAATAACTGATGATGGTCGAAGTAGAGAGGATATAAAATGTAGACTGGCAATGGCAAGGAAATCGTTTCTGAAGAAGAGAAATTTGTTAACATCGAGTATAGATTTAAGTGTCAGGAAGTCGTTTCTGAAAGTATTTGTATGGAGTGTAGCCATGTATGGAAGTGAAACATGGACGATAAGCAGTTTGGACGGGAAGAGAATAGAAGCTTTCGAAATGTGGTGCTACAGAAGAATGCCGAAGATAAGGTGGGTAGATCACGTAACTAATGAGGAGGTATTGAATAGGATTGGGGAGAAGAGAAGTTTGTGGCACAACTTGACTAGAAGAAGGGATCGGTTGGTAGGACATGTTTTGAGGCATCAAGGGATCACTAATTTAGCATTGGAGAGCAGCGTGGAGGGTAAAAATCGTAGAGGGAGACCAAGAGATGAATACACTAAGCAGATTCAGAAGGATGTAGGCTGCAGTAGGTACTGGTCGATGAAGAAGCTTGCACAGGATAGAGTAGCATGGAGAGCTGCATCAAACCAGTCTCAGGACTGAAGATCACAACAACAACAACATCATATTACCGCCATAAGCTGCTGGTATAGTATCTTATACTGACAACCACTTTCAGTCGTCTAACCATCATCAAGTTCATAAAAGTATTCACAACATAATGTTAGCAGAAATGAAACCATGAATAATGCACTGTCATGACAACGTAGTATAAATTACGTCGTCGGCGTACAACAACTGCGAGAGGGAGCGTACACCTTCACGTTAAAACTGTGATCTGTGTTAACGCTCTGAACATATTCCTACCATGCAGAGGAGACTGAACAGCTGCCTATTGTTTGAACGGTAACTATGACGACTTTATATTTCGCCTAACATGATGTCGTGAATATCTTTTACTTAACTTGACGATGGTGAAATGGCTTTGTGACAACCGTGCCCGCTAACAGTCTTGGGATCAGGGTACAATTTCTTCTTGTAGACAGAAAAAAGGAACACGAGAGGTCGAAAAACTCACGTAACTCTCTCGGTTAATTCTTAGTTCCATTTTGGCGCACTCTCTGTGGCTGCGCCATTGGTGGGTGAAGAAAGGGGTGGGGGGGGGGCACACCTTCGGCACGACCATGTTCAAAAATGCACTGAAACACATTATTGATAATAAAAAAGATGTAGTGCAGTAGTTATGACAGTTATTTTTACTTATTATTTTAATAAATACAGCAACCATCCACTTTTTTACGTATTTTTGCTTAAGCTTAATACATGTTTCCATTTTTCAACCATTTTCTGTTTGTGTAACATATGTTTGGGTCTTCAGTCAGTACATATGGTAGTTATATCGTCCACAGGAAACTGCTTAGCTACTACACTTCGGTAGTTGTATATTTACGATGTATTGCTGTTTAAGTGTACTTACTTTCTACTCCGCTTGTTATTACGCCGATTTTCGCCCTTATGGATGTGGCATAACCACTTTCTTAGTTCTGCACAAAAACAGCCCGCAAACCGCCATGTTGCCGACTGACGTCTTTGTTTACATCCGAAAATTTATCTGTGGTCAAAGATTACGTTTTGTTTATAGGTTCTGCTATGGTCAAACTCATATTTTGCTAGAGCTTCTGCAGGTCTAAGTAAATTTAAATTGTTTAACATCAGTGTGCTTAGTGTTCTACACGTTTAATAAGTGCATTAGTAACTTTTTACGTTATGTGGTACATCATTAAAAAAATAAAAATAATTTACTACATCTTGTACAAAGAAATTAATATTACTTTTTTCCTCTCCCTATAGCTTACCCCTATTTCCTTAGAATTTTGAGCATCTTGCACCATTTTACATTGGCGAACGCTTTTTACAGGTCCACATATTCTATGAACGTGTCTTGATTTTTCTTCAGTCTTGCTTTCACTATCAATGGCAACATAAGAACTGCCTGTCTGGTGCCTTTATTTTTGCTAAGGCGAATCTGATCGTCATGTAACAAGTCTTCACTTTGCTTTTCCATTCTTTTGTATTTTGTCCTTGTCAGCAATTTGAATGTATGATTTGTTAAGCTGATTGTGCGACAATTTTCGCACTCGCTCTTCTAACTCTGGATTCCGTATCTCTTCTATACCAATTCCTGTTTCTTCTTCTATCACATCAGACAAATCTCTTCCCTACCAGTAGAGGCCAACAATGTAGTCTTAGCACCCATCTACTCTCTCTTCTGCATTTAACAGTGGTATTTCTATTGCACTCTTAAACTTACCACCCTTGCCTTTATTTTCACCAAAGGTTGTTTTGACTTTCCTATATGCTCAGTCAGTCCTTCCGATGGCATTTCGTTTCCAATTTCTTCACATTTTTCATGGAACTATTTCGCCTTACCTTCCCCGTACTTCCTTTTTATTTCATTCCTAAGCGACTTCTGTATTCCAGCAATCCTCTGAACATTTTTGTACTTCCTTCTTTCATAGAACAACCGAAATATTTCTTCTGTTACCCATGGTTTTTCCTTTGTTACCTTCTTTGTACCTATGTTTTTCTTTCCTAGTTCTGTGATTGTCCTTCTTAGAGATGTCCAATCCTCTTTAACTGAACTGCCTACTGAGCTATTCCTTATCACAGGTTCTTTAGCCTTAGAGAACTTAAGCTTATCTCTTCCTTCCTCAGTACTTCCCGTATCAATACAGTATATGATTTCGGATTCTCCGCCTTGTCATGATGTAATCTATCTGAAATCTTCCCGTATCTTCTGGCCTTTCCCAAGTGCACGTCCTCCTCTTGTAATTCTTGAACTGAGTATTTGCTATTATTAGCTGATATTTATTGCAGAACTTGATTAGTCTTCCTCAGCTCTCATTCCTAGTACCAAGCCCATATTCTCCCGTAACCCTTTCTTCTTCTCCTTACCCTACAACCGCCTTCCAATCCCTCATGACTATTAGATTTTCATGTCCCTTTACATACGGAACTTCCCGTTCAGTATCCTCAAAGACTTTCTCTACCCTTCATCTTCGGCTTGCGACGTTGGCATGTGTACATGAACTATTGTTGTAGGTGTTGGCTTGGCGTAGAGTCTGATGAGAATAAGCCTATCACTGGACACAGTAACATACTCTCTGCCGTACCTTCCTATTCACTGCATTACAGACACCTAATGTGTATCTACAGGACATGTGGCCTATAATTGAAGAAGTGCCATTTTGGTCTTTCCATTGGCAAAACATTCCAAATAGTCCCCTCGTTTGGGTCTCCACGAGAAGACTGACTACAAGCAGAATTCAGAAAATATCGTTCTTGCGAAACAAAACTAGCTCTTCATACTCATGAAGTAATGAGTGCTATCGATAGAGGATGTCAAATTGATTCCATTTTTTTAGATTTACAGAAGGCTTACGACACCGCTCCTCACAAGCGTCTTCTAATCAAACTGCGTGCCTGTCAGAAAGGTCACGGTTCGAAGTAATAGACGGAAAGTCATCGAGTGAAACAGAAGTAATATCCGGCGTTCCCCAAGGAAGTTTTATAAACCCTCTATTGTTCCTGATCTATATTAACGACATAGGAAACAATCTGAGTAGCCCTCTTTGGTTATTTGCAGATGATGCTGTCATTCACCGTCTTGTAAAGTCATCAGATGACCAAAACGAATTGCAAAAATATTTAGATACGATATCTGTATGGTGCTGAAAGTGGCAATTGACCCTGAGTAAAGAAAAGTGTGAAGTTATTCACATGAGTACTACAAGAAATCCGCTAAATTTCGATTGCGCGGTAAGTCACACAAATCTGAAGGCAGTAAATCCAACTAAATACTTAGGAATTACAATTACAAATAACCGAAATTGAAACGATCTCATAGATAATGTTGTGGGTAGAGCAAGCCAAAGACTGCGATTCATTGGCAGAAAGAAGGTGCAACAGATTTACTAAAGAGACTGCTTACAGTACACTTGTCCGCCCTACTCTGGAGTATTGCTGTGCGATGTGGGATCCGCATCAGGTGGGACTGACGAGTGACATCGAAAAAGTTCAAAGAAGGGCAGCTCGTTTTGCATTATCGCGAAATAGGAAAGATAGTGCCACAGACATGATACGTAAATTGGAGTGTCAATCATTAAAACAAAGGCGTTTTTTCGTTGCGACGGATCTTTTCATGAAATTTCAATCACCAGTTTTCTCCTCTGATTTCGAAAACATTCTGTTGGAACCCACCTACATAGGGGGAAATGATCATCACGATAAAATAAAAGAAATCAGGGCTCGCACAGAAAAATTTAAGTGCTCGTTATTCCCGCGCGCCTTTCGAGAGTGGAACGGTAGAGAGACAGCTTGAAGGTGTTTCATTGAACCCTCTGCCAGGCACTTTATTGTGAATAGCAGAGTAATCCCGTAGATGTAGATGTGACAACGATGAAAAAACTGAATAACCAACGAAAGGATGGCGTTCTACGAGTCGGGCGAGGAATAACAGAAGTTTGAAGACGGAAATGCTAAGGATCAATTTAGATATAGTGGGGGTCAGTGAAGTGAAATGGAGTACACATTCATTGAAGTGTCTGAACGCCTAAGGAGGAATGGGGTCCTATTCTTGCACTAAAACTGAAACATGAGAAGATAGTTATGTTGGACGCTGGGGTCTGGAACAAAGTCGTCTCATTCCATAGATGTTCCCGTGGATTCAGTTAGGAACTGTGGGCCGGCCAGTCCATTTCAGGAATGTTATTGTCGAGAAACCACTGCCTGAGAGATATTGCTGTATGTCAGGGTGCATTGTCTTGCTGATACAAAGAACCGTTACTCAGAATCACTCGTTTGCAATCATCGAATGTACAGGGATATCACTCTTTACTTTATCTCAAGCGTCACTTAGTGTTGACTACAAAAACGTATGGCTTGCGAGGAGCTGCTTGATCATTGTACCCTATTGCTTTTAACTCGCTACCCACAGTCTTCGACGATACTAGTCTTACCGTTCCTATTAGTGTTGTATTGCGCAACCGTCGAATGGTGTTTACATGTCAATAGCACGTTAGATGGATATTCCGTATTCGGCGAATATTTACTATTTGCACGGTATACGAGAGAGAATTGTCAGCGCATGTGCTTCGGTAAGTGCCGAAGTGATAAAGGATACCACTCAGTCCATGATAATAAGATTGTACTGACACCAATGGACGTTCATTCCACCTTTGTGACTTTCGTTGACCTTCAAAGACCTTACTGTTACACATCATTGTATTCGTCTCGATAGGCGCCTTCAGAAAATAAGCACCAAACTATAGCATCCCACTAAAAAACGAAGTTGACCTTCGTATCTCTGAAGCGGCACCACCTAGCAACAAAAAACCCAACGTCATATTATGGCCCAATATTTTAGTTATGAGGCCCAGCATAAAGTAAACACGTTTCATAACAGAAAGATTATTTTAAGACCTCAAGATGACAGCGAAGTCTGTCGAAAACGATTGTTTTAGGTTAAGAAACACTTAAGCAACCTTGGTTTTTGAAAGCTTTTAACAAGTAAAAGCCGGCCCGTGGGGCCGTGCGGTTCTAGGCGCTTCAGTCTGGAACCGCGTGACCACTACGGTCGCAGGTTCAAATCCTGCCTCGGGCATGGATGTGTGTGATGTCCTTAGGTTAGTTAGGTTTTAGTAGTTCTAAGTTCTAAGGGACTGATGACCACAGATGTTAAGTCCCATAGTGCTCAGAGCCATTTGAACCATTTTGAACAAGTAAAACAGATCGCTCCTTCTGTCTTCTCAAAATGAGAAAATTCAATCATATATAAGTGTAAAATTATGTAATCACGGAAACTTTGTTGTATTTTAGGACAAAGATGTAAAACTTGCGAAGAAGTCAACTCTGCCGTTTGCGATGGGCTCAGTCTCCAAACTAGTTACGGTAGAATAAAATCATTTTAAAAAACTTGCGGTTGGTTGCAGTATTTCCTGTAGCGTAATTTACAAAAACATCTGCGGTGTTCTCTAACCAAAATGGATAAGACAAATTTAAAAGGTTTCAGTTTTTGATATTAAGATTTGGATTAACAATTTGTGCATTAATATAGCATAACAACCTCATAAAATAACCCATGATTCGTCACAACATTAATTTAATTTTAGGAAGTCCATTAAGGCCTACTACAGCGCATTAACAAAGTTAAGGAAGGCCCTTAATATTCCTACCACACAGTGTGACGTAAAGTCACGTAAACTGTGGTGAGGGACACCACTTAACATTGTTCACTTGCTTAATTAAATATTAACGTTCACCTGATTAGCATCAACTTTTGAAGAGCATTTGCGTTCTGGAACGTATTAAGAATTTTATCCTCCTATTCGTAAAAATCATTCCTGAAAAGAATTATCCTGGCATCGATACGGCACATCTTACAACTAGTTGCAGCTATGTTTACCACTGTTACATGCACAAATCCTGACAAATTTGCCCTTAACGAGAATCTGAAATTAGAGATAGAGCAAATAAGAATAAAGCACATCACTTACTGTGTTTTGCGTTATCGGATGTCTTCAATTAAATTCACTCTCTCTCACTCAGCTCTTTATTCATTTGCTACAAATTTCTTCTCATCAGTTGTACTACTTGAAACATCATCACTTTAGCTTTACCTGTCGAAATTGTCATAATTTATATTGGGGTTATGACCCGATCGTCAGCAAACATTATTGTCGTAAAATATTTATTCTTACTATCAAAAGTTTTGTTTATTGTGTTAACCTAATTCTTTGTTGTCGCGTCAGTGTGAACACTGTAAGTTTGGGTGAAAGTAGGCACCCACTTCCTACTCTTTGGTTAATTTTTGCTGCGATTGATTCACACCTCAGATTAAGTGCGTAGGGATCCTCGTATCTTCATAGAGCATCCCACAAGACATTTTTTTAACCCTGTGTAATGCCTATTGATCCCCTGTTGGTTTTGGTCGGCAAGCAATTACGGTTTATAAGCCTTCACATGTTGCCACAATGATAAACTTGGTTACTGGAATCCTGAACTGTCTATGATAAAACCAGTTACACTTGTAAAAATTATTTCTTCCTAAAAAAAAATACTACTCCATTTCACGGCATAGATCCCATCTTCAGTTGGATCTGCAAAATGGTAATACCCATCCATATGGTTAAGCTAATCAAAGCTAAATAGAACCAAAAGAAATTCTCAGAAAAAAAAATCGCTATACATACATTAAAATGTGCGTCCACAAAGGATACATAACTAAGGTTAAAATATGTTAAAATAGTGCATCCCTGGTTGGTGGAACGCAAGACAATATCCTTTTCAATCCTAAGTCTGCCAGGAACGCTCTCGCAGAGGAGGACGTACATAAAAAAATAAAGTTCCCAAATTATAAGCGCAGAAACAACGTTAAAAGAAATAAAATATGTAAAGAGTTAACGGCCCTACATCCCAAATCCCCCATTACATTACTTCCAACGATCCAGGCATAGGGTCGTGCCACTCTTTGATCGGCATGAAGGCAGATAGGCATTCTTTCGAACACTGAAACGTCCGAGGAAGGGTTTATATAGACTGCGCGCCTGCAGGTATGTGAGGGAAAGAATTTAACCCCCTGAGTAAAGTTTGCGACTCACCAGTGCTGCAGTTATGCATTCTTTGCAGACTCATATTTCAATGTACGTATAAGGATTCTCTTCTGAGAATTTCTATTCGTTTTGTTTAGCTTTGATTATCCTAACCATATGGTTAGGTATTATTATTCGTTTAAAATTTTGCAGATGCACCTGAGGATAAGACGTATGTCCCGAAAGCGGGTAGTGCTTTGCTTTTTAGAATTAAATAATTTTTACAGCCGTAGCGAATTTTATCACTGACAGTGAATAACAGACATATGTCCTGAAAGCGAGCAGTGTTTCCTTTTTAGAGTTAAATAATTTTTACAGCTGTAGCGAATTTTATCACCGACAATGAACAACAGTTTTTGATGTCCCGTCAAGATAAACGTGTGAGAAATCTTGAATGTTGATACAAATCCGAAACACCTATCCCAGCATAAGAAATAAAACAGCAATGATTTTTTTTTTTTTTTGTAAATGTGATGATTTCTTAATCTGAGTTATAGCAAGATTAATATCCCCACGCCCGTTTCAGCTGAAGACCTCTCTAAAGTTATGAATAGTAGTGTAGGATAAGAGAAAGTATTCTCAGTAATGTTCTAGACAATTAAGCGCAATGCGGATACAAATGAATTAGGACTATATTGGTTTCATTGACCTTCTGTTAAGAGCTTGGAGAACCACAGGAGGGTTGTTTCAGACTTTCCGTATCACCTACACGTTCCAAAAACCGTTAACCGCTGAATTAATATGTGACATGAGATGCAAGAGGTGCAGATGTTGACTGTGGTCTGTCGCGGGTGCAGCCATTACATGCGCAAACACAGGGAGAGCCCTCCAGGGTTGGTGTACACAAGGCGACAATTGGGCTCCATGGCCCACATTGTTAATGTAATATTGCTAACACTGTCTGTAGGGGGTCAGTCAGGCTGCTCTAAGGGTTGTCGTTCTTGGTAGTGTGGTTCACGTGGTTGGTTTGATCGTTGCAGTTGCTACGTTTACATACGACACAATTTCCGCAAGACGAAAACCGGATTTCGGAAGCCCTTTTTCTCTTGTGTGTTTGCATGTTAACACCTGCATTAATTTTTGTATACCCGCTCAGATACTGGTTTTCTAATCTTTCGTTCTCTCATACGAATAGCCTCTGAACGTCAACTGTTCCATTTCCAGTTCAGTCAGCATCATGCCTGTTTGTTGTCAATTCAATACAGGGGGTATGTATCTTCTTTCTCTAACATACATTCTCCTTCATCCTCTCCTCTATCCAGGATGTGGAACCGAATAGTACAAGGGAGCTCGAAATACGTCCGTGCTCATACATGGGCGGAAAATCTATTGAGAAAAGTAAATCCAGTACATAGAACCACATTTACATCAGTATTGGAGTGTTTAATTGATCACTCAGAAGCGATATTGGGAAATTCGTATACGACAGCTGATGTTGCGAGCCCCATGTTGACGTACTAACTCTGACGCGTTAGCGGAATATCAGTTTGTGTTGTTAGTGCTCTGAAAGTATTGCGAATATATTATATTAATAATAGTTATGGAGCGAATGTAGATGCCAGAAACATGGCACTATACAACATCCAAGAACAAAAATTCTCCATTTGTTTTCCGAAAAGCATGAAAGACCTCTCCACAGGACAGGGTAATTCATTTATTTCATATTTCATGAGGGCTTGATTAAGAGCTTGGATCTCCACTGTTCATCTGACGAGACCGGTCACGGGAACTAGAGCCTTACTTCTTCGCGTGTGATAATGGTCTCCGCTCTTCATTTATCCTTATCTCAGCATCGCGGAGAGTTGAAAAATTTCTACTGCTATTCGTCACACTCGTTTAATTCAGCGGCGACTGGGTTTTTAATTTTCGAAATGAAAAATTGCTTTGAGGGAGACGGTTTCCGGAATACTTTATTGAGTCGTCTGTGAAAAGAGGAATAAATGGATTATACTTTCTCTCAGGCTTTCCGTATACTGTGAGACCAAGGACAATATTGATCGGGAGTGAGCGTGTCCAATTTTATCAGTACCAGGATGCTGGAATTCTCTTTCAACTCTCTTGGAATTACAATTTCCGCTGCCGTCCGTATCTTTAGCGATCGACTAAACAGCTGTCTTAGTTTTACAGAAGGAAGGCAGCTTACGCTATTTGTTAGTAAAACTGGTAAAAATAACTTTCCAGGAGGTGGTGCCCCAAAGCTCGCATATATTTGAAAAATGTATTATTACCGTCTTGAGCTGCTGGTAAAATTCTTTATTTTCACTAACACCATCACGTCATAGAAGTATTAATAGCTTAATGTTAGGCAAAATATAAAATCATTATAGCCAAATGCTGAAACAATGAATTACACATTTTTATCAAATCCTGATATAAATTACAAAGTCAACCTATAAAAACCGTGCTAGGTACTACACCACTCATGTTATAAATGTTGGCAGCGGTAGCGCCTCACTAAGTTGAAGACAGTTAACTCATCACGGCAGCTTGTACATCGGTGAACCAGTGGCGGATACGTTGAGGCAGAATGGTGTCCCATCCTCGTGGATCTACGGTAAAGCATAAACAGTAGGTGGTCTTCTTGACTTTGGGAGAGTATTCTTGACCACATTGTCTTCCACCGAAGAACGCTTGAGAAGTTCAGATTTCTTTCTTATTATTTTCGATGGCGGGTCGAGGGGGAGTTTCCGGTAACTATATTCGTCCAGTAGTGCACGTATCTTCGTATCATAGTCCGTGTGTTCCATAATTAATTAATTGCTTGCATCACTGTGTTGTGATCGCGGGCCATTGTGCTCAGCCCCGGTCATGTTGGCTGCTGTTAACTTCACTTTCGTGAGAATACGGTTCTTTTCACACCGTATTTCGTCCGCTGTTTCATTTGGTCGCTTGCGGACTGCCAGTTGACGTCATTTATTATTTCAGGACAGTAATGTCCCGCGTCGCAGGTGCGAAATTAAGAAAGGATGCACGACGCTCCTTAGTTTTCTTCTTGTAGTAGCTGGAGTTTATTGCTGCTTCTTCTTTTGTAAAGTTTCTTCGCAACGCTTGGAGAAAACTACAAGTTAACAAAACTTCTATTTACAGTTTTTACGTCGTCGTTAATCTTTTCAGCTCCTGTGCAAATTTCCTCTGACGAAAGCTATTTACAATTTCGACACTTAAATCAAAGTTCATAGCTGATTACAACTGTATGCTGAACCGAGACTCGAGCTCGGGACCTTTGCCTTTCGCGAACAAGTGCTCAACCAACGGAGCTACCCGACCACAAATCACCACTTCTCTGCAGATCTTTACTTCCACCTGTACCTAATCTCCTACCTACCAAACTTCACAGAAGTTCTCCTACCAGTCTTTCAAGACTAGCATTCCTTGAAGGAGGGATATTGCGGATACATGGCTTAGCCACAGACTGGGGGACGTTTGCAGAATGAAATTTTCGCTCTGCAGCCGATAGTGCACTTGCTCGAGACAGTCCAAGGTCCCGAAAAAATGGTTCAAATGGCTCTAAGCACTATGGGACTTAAAATCTGAGGTCATCAATCCCCTAGACTTAGAACTGCTTAAACCTAACCAACCTTAGGACAGGACACAGCCGGCTGGGGTGTTCGAGCGGTTCTAGGCGCTACAGTCTGGAACCGCGCGACCGCTACGGTCGCAGGTTCGAATCCTGCCTCGGGCATGGATTTGTGTGATGTTCTTAGATTAGTTAGGTTTAGTTAGTTCTAAGTTGTAGGGTACTAATGACCTTATAAGTTGAGACCCATAGTGCTCAGAGCCATTTGAACCATTTTTGTTATCACACACATCCATGCCCGAGGCAGGATTCGAACGTGTGACTGTAGCAGCAGCGCGGTTTCGGACTGAAGCGCCTAGAACCGCTCGGCCACAGAGGTCGGCCCAAGGTCCCAAGTCCGAGTCTCGTTCCGGCAAACAGTCTTAATCTGTCAGTATCAGCTCACTCTCCTCTGCAGAGTGAAAATTTCTTTCTGAACGCGTGAATCGTTCCAGGTACGTTACTAGCATGATCAGTTCTAATATGTCAGGAAAGAATAGAATTGAAAATTTTCTAATAACTCCAAGAAAATGAAAATCGCTGATGATATAGGCCCGCGTTTCTGTACAACCGACTTTTATATAACGACAAGGCAACGAGTTTCTCGTAACAGCTTAACGCGCAGCGCATTGATTTGCAAGACAAGAGAAGAACCAAACTTAGATCCAAAGCTCGCACCAGATTAATAACCTTCGGCGTGGCACACCGGCCAGCATGAGGATCGATTTTAGGCCGTTTTCACATGTGTACAGATGAATTCTGGGCTGCTTATCGTTCTCCGCCTGAAAAACAAAATTAAAATCGACCTTCAGGCGCAGATGAATTTCCTGCCTTGAGGTAACTGACTTTTGGGGCGACAGCAAGCGCAACCGGCACTAGAAGTAAAACAAAATTAATTACAAGATTGTGCAGGGGCAATTTCCAAATGATAGCGGAACCACACAAAAGTTGACAAAAAGTATAAACAATATTCGGCAACATAATATTAGCACTTATCTAAAGGCGGTACTGAGTAGTGCTATATCATTGGGTAGGACATATGCGGATGGTCTTGGAAATGTTGGCACCTGACTCACATTATTGTACAACATGTACCAACAGAGCAAAATATTAGACGAAGGCACACCGCCTTCTGTTAGTTAAGTAACTTAGTTCAAAATGCTTTGCACGAATGTTTATGAGCTAAAATAAGCCTATATGCATCGAAGATTTGCGCCTATTAGAAATGTGTGTGTCGGACATTTGTAAGAATATATTTATTTTGGCTCCCATTTTCACTGTTGAGATATTTCATTTGCATGCCCTTATTCGAAATAGCAGCCAACAAATATTAGCCATTTGAAGAATTCTCTGCGTTTTGTTTTAGTTACAGCATTCCGGCAACCCACCCAGCTGTCTCTACACCAAAATATCTACATTTATTTGGTTTGTTGTAACCATACACATACTAAACACAGGAGCTTAGTAGGAAGAATGTGGAAAGTTGATTCAAAACACTTTTTGATAAAGACACCTAGAAAACACGTTGTTAGCACTCCTTCATAGTAAAGTAATGTTCATCACTTTGGAATACAATATTAAATGCGTCAGTACAGCAAAATCGCATTGTATGTGCACTTAAACAATTGTTGAATGTTTTGCACAACAATAACCATAAGGCTTGAGCTTATTAGTTACCCCTTTCAATAAAATTTCTTATTCCAGTTCCAAACTCCAAATCAACCAAGCCATCTAAACTTGTAAATTATTAGTAAAGTGTAATGAAGTGATGCTTAAATAATCAATAATATTTAACTATTGGTATCATTTGGTAGTTAATTACTTATTGTAGTGTTTGTTAATAGGAAACCTTAAAAGTAGAGGTATGTTCCTACAGAAAGAAAACTTGGGATATTCAGATTTTGACACCAGCCTATCCCAGTTTCAAACACGAATAATACACAGTGAAAATTTAAACTCTGTACAAAAATATACCCTTTCTGTTGCATAACAATTGTCTTATTTAACATAAAGATCTCGCTAAATGTGAACTATACTGCTACATTTGCACGAGAAAAAAATGTTAAAACTGTAATCAAATACTCATTTTATTTTTAAAGCATTTCAAATGGATGAAAAGTATCAGTCATACTTTTTGTATCTGAAAACCACTTCAGACCATTACGTTCACAAAACAAACATTAACATTCCGTATGGAACACTGACTGTGCTTTTATAGCAGTGAAGATTTGAACTATATGTTTCAACAAGAACGAATTATTTTTCTGCACACTGATGACTGCCTTAATTAGAAAAAAGAAACCTATCGTTCTTTCCCTGCTCTAAATGCCTCAATCACTTAGGTAAAAATTAAATTTATTTGTCTCCCCTGCACTACTGAGTAAAATCATTGGGCATGCTCTGTCTCAGAGACGCTCTGAGATACGAAAGTGTGACCAAAAGTTGCCAAATGATCCCTCGCAGCTAGCGATGAAGACACTGACGGAACGATCTGGATGGATACATTCGGGAAGATACTTATGTTACCATATTTAACACTCAATGACCCACAAGAATTCTGCTCGTCTTGATGGTTTGATGTAATGGCAGCTCGGTTGCAGCATTTTGCAGATCAAAATATCTGCCTACATTTGTTCACTATCTACATCACGGCAGTAAATTTTGCAAAAAGTTTTGTATTTGGTCCCCTTGTTCGCCTTGAGAGTTTCTAGCAAAGCCCTCTTGCTTTGTTGCGTTGGCTCACATGGAGTAACGATTCATCTAGTAGCCGAAAACAAAATGAAAATGCTCTTTACGAGAGATAGATATGTCTTGTGGAACTATTGTTCAACACAGTCCTGATGACTCCCTTTCACCCATCTACGCCCTTCTCTTTTCGTGCTCTCCTTGTCGTCTTTCACCTTATTGGGGTCTTCTGCTCCTCCCCTCCGCCCGCTCCTCCTACGTCCACCCACTTTCGCTTTTCTTTCGCATTTTCAATTTCTTTCTCTCTTTACTCAACTACGCCCCTACGCAAACGACGCCGAGGGCTGCCCTAGCGTAGCTGTTGTCACCACACTCGTGGTACTTCGACTTGACATTGACCATGGATGGCATTTTAACGAGCACTGTTTTGGCTCTCTGTCAGTTGTAGGTCACTCTTACTGTTCAACAGCATGATTCAGTAGGTAACAAAAGAGTGGCGAAAGCAAGATTGTGTGCTTGAAATAAACGATTTAGCGTTCTAGGCGCTACAGTCAGGAACCGCGCGATCAATATGGTCGCAGGTTCGAATCCTGCCTCGGGCATGGATGTCGTTAGGTTAGTTAGGTTTAAGTAGCTCTAAGTTCTAGGGGACTGATGACCTCAGAAGTTAAGTCCCATAGTGCTCAGAGCCATTTGAACCATTTTTACGATTTAGTCACATTATGTGGAGGCGGAGATAGGTTACCTTGCTTCCGCAGACGGTCTTGTAATCCTACACCGTGAAGTAACAGAAAATGACTGAACTCTTAAAAGGGATTGCATATTTAGTTCAACAATGGTAATATGGCGAGGAGAAAACAACCGAAGTAGAAGACCGAGGCAACTTGGTCTGTAGCGAGGAAATAAACACGTAACAAACGAATGAAAGAAATGTAGGTACAGATAAACACCAGTCGAATTTTCGAATTTTCTTAGTACTTTGCGTAGTCTTCAATGGGTTCATTAGTACAGGAAGAGAATTTTCTTCGCAAAAGTATTGTAATTTAAAGAAAATAAAACAATCAAAGCGATCCGATTTTGTGATCACACTGTGGTTGTTGTGAGCAGCACCAATACAGCGCGAGGCTGGTTAGCACCAAATGAACACCGTAGGATGACAAGATGAAAAACTCTCGGTCTAACTCTTAAAGCTTAGGTCGTAATTGTGATTCATTGAAGGAAAAGAATGCTTACCAATTATGGTTACAGACGTGGAATTGCCGTGTCCGATTCATGGTGACCGTGTTGAAATTCTCTGAGATGGTTTAGAACTCGGAGCTCTCGATACGACAAAAAGTAATATTAACACCCAAGCCACTGAAGTGACGGCAGATAGGAATACTCGTCCCAGGCTGGAAATCAAACGCCACCTCGAGAGCTCTTCACGTAGCCTTCGTCCTTTTAAGTATACTGTGCCATGCATATTGTAAGAGGTCCATGACTAAGGAATTTTTTTTGCTAGCGCACTCGAGCAGATGTAATTTCGATTGATTGCTCACGCGGTGCCTGCGATATGTAAGCTATAAGAGAATCTCAGACCAGAGAGCAGTGTTGTCAGCAGTAGGAACTGAGTAGCTGTAGGAGTAAGTTGTAGCTAGCAGTCGTGTGTAAGCAGTTGGCTGGGCCAGTCGTGGAAAGTGATGGCGGTGCCTGAGCGATGTAGTATAAGGTAAAAGCAACCTCACGCATATGTACCATTCTTGTATCAAGTTCCATGTAAATGTTTTTTTAAAAAAATCTCTTAATAACAATCTTTATTATAAAAATTAACTTTTGATAATCATTCATCTCAATTTAAAGAATTTACTAATTTCTTCAATCCATGGCCATCCCGATTATTGTAAAGAAAAATCATTTGTTTCCTTTTTATACATGACAAATCTATCGGCCAGCATTGCACTGGGCTGTGCCAGAAAAATTTATTATAGGAGCAGATATATACGCGTTATCCGGCGACTTCATTGAGGTAAGAATTTTCAGTTTATTCAGTATGATCTTTCAGAGCCATGACGCAGCACTGCTGACGTCCAAATTTACCAGTTTGGATTCACAGTCAGTTAATTATTGAAAGGTTATAAGTGAGCCACAATTGTTCATTGGGAGGTTAGTCAAATTGTGTTATTGGTTGGTTACGGAATTTATCTGTTGGTAGGTTACGCTAAATGTGAATGCCACACATAATTATATTTTTATCTATTGGGAGGTTACAATATGCTATCGGACTTGTGCCCTTTTTGAACAGTAAAAAACTGCGTGTGAAGAAAAATCTCTTGATGCCTTAGTCCTGAAGGCTTGGACGTGTTAGACGAGCAGCCTTGGCACTTGAGAACGATAATGCTTTTACAGAGATACTGAATGGTTATAATTAAAATGTAGAGACGACCAGTGTGGGTTGTAACTATCACACTGCAAGGAAAACTTTGTAGATGTTCTAATGCTTTAAAGAGGAACTGATTTACGCCGGGAAAAAAAACATTAGTTCCAATTTTGGCACCAGGTGCGAATCTGGTGCCGTGAATGCAAGAGAGACGCACAGAAATATTTCCGTACTTAATGGATAAGGAATGGGATGTGGGTAGAAAAGGACAAACAAATGAGAAAGGAATAAGGATGATTTTTTGATTTTACTATTATCTGCCGCTTACACAATCTGTTCAATATGAGCACCGGAAACATCGTTGAGATGCTTTACAGAGCCAGATTTGCACCTGGTGACCAAAATTGGAACCAATTTTTTTTTTTTAACAGTGTAAATCGGTTCCACATTAACTCATTAGCGTAGCTACCAAGTTTCATTGACGTACTATAATTACAGCCCACACTGGATCTCGGAGACTAGCGTTACTTTAATTATAAACGCCTTGTTATAAATACGTTTTCGTAGGTTAAACACTGGTATCCGTCACTCAGGTATGAGGGAAACATCCAAGTGCAATTTTTTCTTTCTGAGAGAATCTGCGTTCTCTAAGCCACATCGCGAGTTTCATTTTCGTTGTTATTACTCCATAACGCTCAAGTTGCGCCTCGCTACGTTGTAATGAAGAGTCCGTTTGTAAGCAGCACGCGGTTATCCGGGCATGCAGCCCAGCTGCCGTAATGGAAGCGGAAATTAACTGAGGCCAATCAACTGATGGGACTATTCGTTTAGGATGCGCAGTGGTTCTCCTTGTATCGAGTTCCGAGATGAATGGTCTCGCCAGCTGTGATTAACGCATTCACACATATTATTTCTTTTTTAAAAAAAAAGTAGGGAAACGACGAGTAAAGAATACAATACCGTTGCCTGTGGCTTCGGTTTTGATGAATTTGTTTTAAAGAAAGAGACTCGGAACACCGGTGTGGTGGTGATTTTGTTCACAATATTTGCCTAAACAATAAAGAAACAGTAATTTAATAACAGTCGAATATGGCATACTTCGAGACAATCCGTACCAGCCCAAATATGCATCAAATTTCGCTTTGTGAGATGAGTTATACCGACATTTCGAGAGAACTTCTAGAGAATAGGCCACAGAACCTTTTCAACTTAGAAGCTTAACAGATGCTTACTATAGCAAAACTACATATACTCGAGTAAACGTTAACAGATGTTCGGAAACACCACATAACACTAATTTTACCCATATAAACCACAGATTTAATAAAGTTGTCGCTTTGAATGTGTACATAACGTACAACGGAACGTACAGTTTATTTTACACTTCTTCCCATACTGTTGTTTGGAAGTCACATTCACACTTCATTTGAGGATGTTATTCGTTCTGTTATTTTAATTGACTTAAGATTTTGTGTGTGGTGTGTTACATAAAACTGTCGAGTTCCGGTCTGTCTGTCTATCCAAAATCATATGTTTCACTTGTGTCTGCAAGTGTTTCCAGTCTCTACTCTGATGTGTTACGTCAAAATAACTGATAACCTAGAGTCATCCATCTTCTCAGAGCATAAGTGAACGGGAAAAATATTCGACCCTAAAGCTACACTGCTGCTCACGTACTAGCAGCTTAACGTTGGTGGGCAGGTTTACGTGTCTCAGTGATCCACTGAGCTATGCTGGCAGGAGCTATGCTCCTGGAAGGGTCACCCATGCCAGATAGATCAGTTGCTGAGATTGCAGACAAGGAGTAGTCCCACAAGGGGTCTCGCACCTTGGGAGTATGTGGGTGGCAACCACATGGTCCCTTAGCTAAGTCTGACATTACTTCCACTTGCTTGTGTCAGGCTTCTTCTGTTTTCTTTCCTATCGGCCTCCCTTGGCCAACTCTTTCTATTTCGAACACAACGGTATTAGTTTTCGAGGCCCTATGGAGTCTTCCATTTTTCTTGTCTATCTTCAACGAAGAGGACAGGGAAGGCTCTAGAGACGTGGTGAAGCCAGCTTTCTTAAGGGAGTAAACCCTGAAAAGAAATCCTGCCAGCTCAGGGCAGAACAGTGTCAATACCATTACTGGGCTAACCATGCGTAGCGCCTGTAACGCGGCCAAGAGTCGTTTTACCCCCACAAAAAAACTCACAAATGTGCCTCGGAATAGGATGGAACCCCATAAGTCGAAAACGGCTACTTACTCTGATTTACGATTTGGCACATGGAATATTATAAGTCTGTGTAGACCTAAAGCTGTACAGACAGTTGTCTCTGAACTAGAAGAGTATAAAATTGACGTTACAGCGTTACAAGAAACAAGATGGCTCGGGGAAGGGATATTACGTGATAAGAAATCAGTAATCTTTAACAGAGACTGTGAAGAAAATAGTAAGCATGAACATGGAACGGGATTTGTGTTGATTGAGCGGGTGATAGAGCTAGTGAAGGTCTTCAGTACAGTCAGCAACAGGATATCGTGTATAACTATTAGACATAGGTACGGCGATCTCACTCTTGTTAATGCATATGCACCAACAAACGTAAGTGATGAACAGGAGAAGAGTGAATTCTATGAAGAAGTGGAAAGAACAGTGAAGAGCATTAGCATCAGAAATCTTAAGGTTATTTTGGGAGACTTCAGTGCCAAAGTGGGAAAAGAAGAGCTGTATAGACCAACTTTTGGACAAGAGAGTTTACATGCAAAACAACTGAAAATGGCATACTGTTAATCAGTCTTGCGTTAAGTCAGAATCTTGTGGTGAGCTCAACATCTTTCACTCACTAACAGATCCACAAAGACACCTGGATTTCCCCAGATGGTAGCACTGTCAATCAAATAGATCATCTGCTGATAGCTGAGAGGCACAATAAGTGTTTTGATGAATGTGAGGTCGTACAGAGGAGCAGATGCGAACACAGACCACTTGCTAGTCATAGCCAAATTACGGTTACAGCTGTGCTACAAATTGAAAAAGAACAACATGGCCAAGAGACAATTTGATGTTGAGAAGCTAAGGGTTCCAGAGATATGCCAGCAGTATAACATTAAAGTGCGTAACAAGTTTGAAGTATTGGCATCAGACCACGCTGATGAAATAAATGTTAACAAGCAATGGGAAGAAATAAGGACCTCTGTAACTGAAGCAACTGAAGAAATTCTAGGAGAGAAAAAGCTAACAACGGAGAAGAAATGGTTCAGTGAGACATGTGAACAAGCTGTGAAGGCCAGGAAGAGAGTAAGGGTGATGCACATGCAGGACAGACAATATGCGGTACAACAGGAAGCACTCAAGACCGTACGAAGAGAAACAAGTAGGATTCTGAGAACAGAAAAACGAAATTTCATGAACAATATGACTGATGAAATCGAAAAGGGAAGTACAATATCAGACAGCAGTAAAATGTTTCAGATGTTGAAACATGTGAGGAATGGTCACAGAAACGAAGCTTTAGCTATTAATGATAAGGATGTAAATATGCTAACAGACAAGAAACAAAATTCTGAGTAGGTGGAGAGAATATTTTGAAGAGCTATTAAATGCCGAAGATCCAGAGAGTGTCTTTCCACATGAGAAAAAGACAGAGGGTGAAGGAGAAGCCGCAAACATTCAAATGACTCAACAAGATGTAGAAAGAGCAGTGAGGAAACAAAGAATAATAAGGCACCAGGACAAGACAGTATAACGGCAGAGATGTTAAAGACAGGAGGAGAAACTGTTCAGGAAGAGCTATACAATCTCATAAAAGAAATATGGGAAAAAGAGGAAATCCCAGAAGTTTGGAAATCAGCCGTCATTCTCCCACCGCATAAAAAGAACAGTAATAGAAACTGTAACGACTACAGAGGCATTTCTGTCTTAAGTGTACCTTATAAAGTTCTATCTATAATAATACTTGAAAAACTTAAGCCATTTGCAAAAATATTGTACGACAGTACCAGGCAGGCTTCCAGGAAGGACGATCAACCATCGGTCAAATTTTCACCATGAGGCAAATCTGGAAAAAGTGTGGGAATTCAGCCATCGGTTTCTGGTGACGTTCGTGGACTTCTCAAACGCTTGTGACGGTATCCACAGATTAAGTATGTACAACATCCTGAGAGAGCTTGGTATACCAATGAAGTTAATAAATATGGTCAATGCATGCACAGCGGAGACAACAGCCAAAGTCAAATACCAAGGGGAGCTGTCCGAGGAATTCCATAACAGAACTGGTGTAAGACAAGGTGATGTTATTTCATCACTGTTATTTAATCTAGTCGTAGAGAAAGCAATCCAAGAAATGAAAACAGAAAACAAAGGGGTGATGCTAAATGGTAGGACAGATTTATTGTGTTATGCAGACGATATCGCAGTTCTAGCAGAATCAGAGAAAGAGAAACTGTAGAGGACCTACCGCAAAATGCAAGTAAGATCGGGTTACGGATTAGTGTGGAAAAGACCGAGGTAATGGAGGTATCAAGAGAAGCCCTTAATGACATCTCATTACAGGTAGGGATATGAAAATTTGCTAAAGCGGAAAATTTTAAATACCTTGGTACATGGTTCAACAGACAAAATAATTTAAAACAGGAAATAAACCAACGTATTGTGAACGGGTCTAAAAGTTATTTCAGTCTAAAGCAGGTAATGTCATCCAAGAATCTGTCAATTAAGATAGAACTTAAGGCATACAGTGCCGTGATAGTGCCAGTATTGTTGTATGGGACAGAAACCCTAAGCGCAAGAAAGATGGATGAGGAAAACTTGTTGGTCTTCGAAAGAAAAATTATGAAATCTTTGGACCTGTCCAGGAAGGTAGCTCGGGGAGACGTAGAAAAAACCAAGAATTGTATGAGCTGATGAGGCTACCGAACATCATTCAAAAACTGAAAGCGCTGAGAATAAGCTTAGCAGCCAACATTGCTAGGAGACCAGGCACCTCTCGGGCAAAAGCCGTACTTATGGGTAGAACTGATGGTACCCGTCCAATCGGAAGACCCAGGAATTGATGGGAGGATGAGCTACAGAAAGATCTTTGCCAGCCAGGAGTCCATGACAACTGGATCCAAAGTGCAAAGGATCACCATCTGTGGAGGAGCATTGTGAGCTCGGCGCATGATCTACAGGAACCTCGATCACCGATATGTTTAGTTTCGAAAATTTATTAGCTGCTTCTAGAATGAATGAATGAATATTAGCAGTCATCCTAAAGACACATAGAGCTAGAATTTTGATACTGATGTCAATCACTTTTATTTAATTATATAAGACATATCCTTCTCAAATACCGCACCGTAGTCTGCTAGCGAAGCTGTTATCTTACCACTCATTCAAACATTATTTGTTTCTAGCAGGTCACATGTATGCGTTGTTGGTTTTCATTATTTCAAGCTTAACAATGCCTTTACGCCCCCAACCACCTCACCAATCCGAAATGGTACTAGTTAATTTTCAACCACCGTAGTGTTTTAATACAAATAATAAGTCATCAGTGTACCAAGTTTGGTGGAAATAGCTGGAAGCATTTCACAGCTACGCCGATTTGTTTTGCATAGCACCGTTTCCCATCTAATCCTCCCTTCACTATGGGTGTTTATGACGCTCTTACCCTCCCTATGTCTTTGTAGATAATAAATCGTGATACGTGCAACATTTGGCAAAGAAAGAAAGGAAAAAAACTCTGAATGTCACTTGTTCTTCTGACGGAGAAAATACGACAAAAGAATTTTTTTGTTATCAGTCACCAATTATCTGCAGGATGTATCCCAATCCCTGTCTTTCTCTACCAGATTTTACCCTCTTAAGCTCCCTCTAATATCACGGGAGTTATTTCCTAATGTCTTAATACATATTCTATCATCCTGTCCCCTTCTTCTAGGCAACGTTTTCCATTTACTGCTTCTACCTATTCTGCTGAGAACCTCGTCATTGCTTCTCTTATCAGTTCACCTAATTTTCAACATTTGTCTGTAGCACCACATCGATTCTCTTCTGTTCCGGTTTTCTCACAGTTCATATCTCCCTGCCTTGCAAAGCTGTGCTCCAAACGTACATTCTCAGAAATTTCCGCCTCACGTTAAGACCTGTGTTTGATATTAGTAGACTTCTCTTGGACAGCAATGCACTTCTTTCGAGAGCTAGTCTACTTTTTATGTCGTCCTTGTTCCGTCCGACATGAGCTATTTTGCTACCCAGGTAGCACAATTCCTTAACTTCGTCTACTTGGTGATCACCAATCCCGATGTTAACTTCCCTGTTGTTCTCATTTTAGCTGCTCCTCATTACGTTTTTCTGCTATTTACTCTCAGTCAGTATTCTGTACTCATTACATCGTACACTACATTCCACAGATATTGTAATTCTTATTCACTTTCTCTAAGGGTACCAAATTATTTTAAAAACGACATAACAACGAAATATAAAAAATCTCTGTGTTGTAGCCTTCAGTCTGAAGACTGGTTTAATGCAACTCTCGATGTTACTCTGCCCTGTGCAAGTCTCTTCATCTCCGAGTAACTACTGCAACCTACATCTTTCTGAATTATATACCATTTACATCTCTTGGTCTTCCCCTACGATTTTTACCCCCCATGCTTCCCTCCGGTACTGAATTGGTGATCCCTTGATTTCTCAGAATGTGTCATACCAACCGAGCCCTTCTTCTAGCCAGGTTTTGCCGCAAATTTCTTGTCTCCCCAATTCTGTTCAGTACCTCCTCGCCGGCCGCGGTGGTCTCGCGGTTCTAGGCGCGCAGTCCGGAACCGTGCGACTGCTACGGTCGCAGGTTCGAATCCGGCCTCGGGCATGGATGTGTGTGATGTCCTTAGGTTAGTTAGGTTTAAGTAGTTCTAAGTTCTAGGGGACTGACGACCACAGCAGTTGAGTCCCATAGTGCTCAGAGCCAGTAGCTCCTCATTATTTATGTGATCTACCCATCTCATCTTCAGCATTCTTCAGTAGTATCACATTTCAAAATCTACATGACAACACTCCATACAAATACTTTCAGAAAAGACTTCCTAACACTTAACCCTATATTCAATATTAACAAATTTTTCTTCTTCAGAAATTACTTTCTTCCCATTGCCAGCCTACATTTTATATCCTTTCTACTTCGATCATCATCAGTTATTTTTCTGCCCAAATAGTAAAACCCATTTACTGCTTTGTATAATTTCCTAATCTAATTCCCACAGAAACACCTGACTTAATTCGACTACGTTCCATTATCCTTGTTTTGCGTTTGTTGATGTTGATCTCATATCCTCCTCTCAAGACACTGTCCATTCTGTTCAACCGATGTTTCAAGTCCTTCGCTGTCTCTGATACAATTACGTCATCAGCAAACCTCAAAGTTTTTATTTCTTCGTCCGCAGCTCGTGGTCGTGCGGTAGCGTTCTCGCTTCCCACGCCCGGGTTCCCGGGTTCGATTCCCGGTGGGGTTAGGGATTTTTTCTGCCTCGTGATGACTGGGTGTTGTGTGATGTCCTTGGGTTAGTTAGGTTTAAGTAGTTCTAAGTTCTAGGGGACTGATGACCATAGATGTTAAGTCCCATAGTGCTCAGAGCCATTTTTATTTCTTCTCCCTGAAGTTTAATTCCTACTCCCAATTTTTCTTTTGTTTCCTTTACTGCAGGCTCAATATACAATTGAATAACGTCGGAGATAGGCTGCTACCCTTTATCACTTCCTTCTCGACCTTGTTTCCATTTTATGCCCCTCGACTCTTATAACTGCCATCTGGTTTCAGTAAGAATTGTAAATAATATTTCACTCCCTGTGTTTTGCCCCTTCCGCCTTTAGAATTTGAAAGACAATATTCCAATCAATATTGTCAAAAGCTTTCTCTATGTCTACAAATGCTATTAACGTAGGTTTTCTTTTTCTTAACCTATCTTCTATGATAAGTTGTTGGGTCAGTATTGTCTCGCGTGTTTCTACATTTTCCAGAATGTGTGTTTTGCTTCTCCTGATAACGACATCCCCCTGAATAGTCCCCGCCCGGAGATCCGAATGGGAAACTATTTTACCTCCGCAATATTTTACGCAAGAGGATGCCATCACCATTTAACCATACAGCAGAGCTGTATGACCTCGGGAAAAATAACAGCTGTAGTTTCCCCTTGCTTTTACGGCGCCAGTTGTCTCTTGAGCTGCAAATGAGCAATATCGCTCTACCACTATTAAAACGATGAAATTAATAGTTTAATTAAAACTGTGAAATTAAATTGCACTTTGAAGTAGTATACCCTTTTTGTACTTAATACTAGATCCAATTTTGAAACCAGACCCTTGACTTTCGTGAGATGTCGTCTTAGTTACTTTGCTGTCCATGCTGTCTCACAGCGAGTCACAAAGCATCAGTCTGTCAGTTAAACAAGCCAATTGCAAAAGCTTCCCGACTACAGCTTATTCGTCATTCGTTCAGTGAATAATTGTGTGAAGGACAACGTCGCTGTCCGTCTGCTTCACAAAAAATATCGGAAAACAGCATGAAAGCGTTTCTAAGACTACACAGGTGCTATATATGTACCTGAAAAGACATTTAAACATGTCACAATATAAAAAGGTATTCTCAGTATAAAAGTGATATGACCATGCTGGCATGGTAACAGTGACATTATGCCACAACTAATCAGAAAACGGGTTCAAAAATCTACATGGAAAACGGACATTGAATGTATCTTGCAGTTAGTAGTATCATTAATGTTTAGCAGAATTTACAAACTAAACAGTTTACGGAATTTCAGTATTAAACGATTCAAACTGTTTCATTAAACATTTCGTTGTACTAACAGTCATATTAACAAACTGACGAACTAATGATACAGTTGGAAACTTTTAACATTGACCTATAGGAATAATTAGAAAGTGGAATTTGTTGAAAACAGAACTTAATCTGTTTGGTAATTAGAGATCGTTATCTGATACGAAGCGCCACTATGAATCTACAATCCGTGCTTGACTGTTTAAATTTTACTCTGCGATATTATTTTTTGCGTGAAATATTACACAAAATATTTCTTAGGACCATTTTGCTTGGTTTCTGCGTACATACACTGATTCAAATAATGAAAGACGCTTTGGAAGTGTACTGGAAAATTTTGTGAAGACTGAACACTATGCAACGGGGAAGAAATTGTAAATAAAAAGATACTCTCAAATATCTAAGTTCAACAAACTATTCGTTTCTAAATAAAAAGCATTTTTGCAGCAATTTACCAGGCACCTTGCTGTCACTGTATACAGCTTGAATTTTACTCATATTAATCATTAATTTAAAACAGTTCACATCCAAATTTTCTTTGATTGAATAAAATGGTAGTTTTATTTCCTGCTCAAATTAAAATTCGTACTTCCCCTAAGAAAAACGGTCACTCCCACAAACTTGACAACAACTTATGTCCCGTATGCTGCTTAGTCTATCCGAACCTAGATTTGTTATGTTTGTTCGATTCGTGTTCTTGCACTGACCATTAGATAATTTGAACGAACTCTATCGACTTTACCTTTTAACTGCATTGTACTGCAAATCTAAATTCAATACATCGATAATATTTAACGTAGTACAGCTTGTTTAGTCGGTGACTGCATAATGAAGTAAGTGGCAGTCAAATGAAAACGAGACACATGGGAAAAAGGTGTGTAAACGGATTTTTTGTTTTTTTTTCAATCTTTATTTCTATACATGATAAACCGCTGCCTTACGTAGTTAGTGGTTCGTATTAATGTTACAATCATTGATTGTTACGTCTGATCTACGACCTACAAGTAGTGTGTTAGTGAGTACTCTGATATGGGAAACCTACATTGTTAGTTTTAACTACTGACTACGCATTAACAGTATTCTACTATAATCAAATACTCTACACTATCTGCAGCGTTACAGGTTGCGCCAGTTTAATATAAACCTACCATGAAATATACTAAGATGGTATCTGTTCAGATACCATCGGTGACCATGCAGCTCGTTAGAATGAAATTACAATGAAATGAATACCGTTAGCTGCTTACAGGCGTTGACATACGTCAAAGGGTACAGATGAAAATATGTGCCCCGACCGGGACTCAAACCCGGGAGCTCCTGCTTACATGGCAGACGCTCTATCCATCTGAGCCACCGAGGACACAGAGGACAGCGCGAATGCAGGGATTTATCTCTGGCACGCCTCCTGCGAAACCCACATTCCCAACGTATTGTCCCGCACTACATTCGTAGCACCCCCGCCCATTATACTCATTGCTCGCGGTGTGTTGCCGATACCCGTAAGAGTTCGGGCACTGTTTGTGCATTCGCACAGAAGAAGAAGATGTTCAAGTGGCCGGTGAGCCTTTACTATATATATATATATATATACACGAGGGTTATTCCAAAAGTAAGGTCCGATTGATTGCCAAATTGAAACCACAGTGAACATCAGAAATGTTTTACTTGTAACAATTAGCTACACCTTTCAGCTACTTCTCTACGCAGTCGCCGTTCTGACTTAGACTTTTGTCATAGCGTTGTACCAACTTTTCAATAGCCTCATCATAGAAGGCAGCCGCCAGTGCTTTCCGCCAATTCTCCACGCTGGCCTACACCTCGTTGTCTGTGTCAAAATGTTGTCTTCAAAGACAGCGGTTCATGTGACCAGAGATGAAACTCAGGGGGAGACAATTGCGGACTGTATTGTGGGTAATCTCACATTTCCATTTGAAAACGATGCAGGAGCATCTTCATTGCCCCTGCAGAATGCGGCTGAGAATTGTCATGAAGACGAAACAGCACGACAGTTATGTAATGTTGGCTGCATAGCTTCAGGCGAAATTTCTCACCAGGCCCTCGTACTTGGCGGCAGACACTATTTTCTAGACATCTTTACGCACTCACTGCGAGCTCAGAAATGAGAAGAGCGACGTGATGCTAACTGGGGTTATACTAGAGACACTACCCAACACATCTGTGCAAAGCTTTATCGGATTTTCATAGTTGTTTCCATTTCGCGACCGATCGGACCTTACTTTTGGAATAACCCTCGTATATATATATATATATATATATATATATATATATATATAGAGAGAGAGAGAGAGAGAGAGAGAGAGAGAGAGAGAGAGAGCTCGTTAGAATGAAATTACAATGAAATGAACACCGTTAGCTGCTTACAGGCGTTGACATACGTCAACGGGGACTGATGAAAATGTGTGCCTCGACCTGGACTCGAACCCCGTTGACGTATGTCGACGCCTGTAAGCAGCTAACGGTGTTCATTTCATTGTAATTTCTACTATGTAATGGCCATGCCCACCGAGCCTGGGTTGGCCCAGAAGTCTTTAATCATCGCTGCAATCTTCAATCTGTCTAACACTACCTTACAACTAATTTCTACTGTACTAACCTATTCTACGTCAAATTCGGTGCGTTTGTCAGGCCCGGTGTTTGGCGCACCCATCCCTCTAGCCCAGAGCGTGGTGAGTAAACTGTTCATTATTTCAAAAGTAATCGCCATAACTGTTAATACATGTACATCAGTGTGAGACAAGACGGTAATTGTCTTCACGGAAAAAAAATGTTCGCGGTTGCCTACAGACCCGTAAGTACAGACGTGCACCTCTTCGTCCGAAGCAAACCAGCGGTCACGTATGTATTGCTTCAGTGCTCCAAAAATATGTAGATGGAGAAAGATCGGTGCTGTATGGAGAATGTTAAGGGATTCCTAGAGAAACTTCTGCAGCATACTCGAAACAACCTCGGCAAAACGTGGGATGGAATTATCTTGCAATAGAATTATATGATATCCTGGGCGTTTGGACCTCATGGTGCTCTTCAATTTTTAAGATTCCACGTGAAAGTTCCGCCGGGAGGGGCTTCCACATCCTCCATACAGTCCTGATATCTCCCAACGTGATTTCTATATTTTTGAAACCCTGGAGGAGGACGTTCCTGGAAGGTGCTTCGAACAGAATAATTGTTCCGCAGGAATCCCCAAACATTTTTCCGTGAAGACACTGACTGTCTTTTCTCAGAGTGGGATAAATGTGTTAACAGTTTTGGCGATTAATAGACAGTTTACTTAGTTTTTTCCACGTGTCTCGTTTTCATTTGACTTCCCCTTATAGGACTACCTCTCGTGTTGCACTAACAACTGCGCACAGACGTACTGAATAATGTGACTGCCGATCGTCATATTGTAGTGTCAGCCCTCGCAGTTAAATAATACACGCCTGTATCGTTCTCCATTATACCTACTTTTTGTCTTAATTTATTATGATTTTCCTCCACGAGAAGATTTAGAAATTTTAGCTACTTCCAAATAGTACCCACGTATAAATCAATAAAGTATTCACTGTACAAGGTGGGAACTCCTTAGTTTATCAGGAATCGCAACATCGAAAACTACTTACGTAAAAAGGAAATGAGCATAATCTATACGTTACAAATGTGCCCTCGATTTAATGCAAGTATGTTACGAAAACAATGTTACTATTGTTCATTTCATAAATTTTCACGCTAATAATGAAACAGATATCCATCTGCATTATGTAATACTGAAATGACGGAAACTTACCATATATACGAATGTAACAAAAGGCTAAGACCAAACTTTAAGCCCACATTGCTCTCACAGCAAAAGAAAATATGTACAAGTGGTTTCTGGAACTCTTATTTCAATGTTAGCATTCATTTTCTACAACTCTTTAATACTATATTAATCACGTGGAACACGGGAGTGGAATATACCACAGTAGCGTCCGCAGAACCTGAGCTAGAAGGAAGTGGCTCAGTATAGCTTCGTGGTGAACAACAACGAAGTTGTTTAGAGATGTAAAACAATTGCATGATGTTAGGAAGAACTTCTCTAACAGAAGGTAAAACTGTTGTTTATTAAAACACAACCGGCTTCGCGGCCTAAAGCCGCATCGTCAGGTACAACTTACATGTTAAAAAGCAAAGTACAGTGTCACCACATTTTGTGCATATTACAATTAACAACGGATTCTCTAAAATATGTTGACAACGTTAAAAGATCGTGGGCATACCCATCGCTTCTAGTCAAAATTTATTATTCAGAGAACAATGGGGTATGTCTACGTTCTTTTAACGTTGTGTGTACATTTTAGACAGTCCTTTATTAATTATTGTTCTCTGAATAATAAATTTTGATTAGAAGCAATGGGTATGCCTATGATATTTTAACGTTTTGAGGATATTTTAGACATTCCTTTATTAATTTTAATATCCACAAATGTGGTGACCCTGCAGTTTGCTTTTTACCGTGTAGGTTGCACCTGATGATTGTGCCTTAGGCCGCGAAACCGATTATTTTAGTAAACAACAATTTTACCAGCTGTTAGCGGAGTTCTTCATAACATCATGCCAGCTGATGTTGCCCAGAACATAAAATAGTTTGTGTTAAAACAAATGGCTACAGTTACACGTGCTGCTACCCAGAAACCATTGATTTTTCTTGATTTCCGCTAACTGATTTCAACTTGATTCTGTTGTGTGTTTGTTGGAGCAGGATGCACGTTCGGTTTGAGAGGATCCTTCCTTGCATATCAGCAAAATGAATGAAATTCTATCTTGCGCATTTGGTATTATTGTGGTCTTCTTTCCGAAAACCGGTTTCATGTATTTCTCTGCGCTAGTGTAGCCTGTTTAAGCCTTTTAATCACTGTCAAATTATTGTAACTAACATCCATCTGAATATGCTTACTGTGTTCGAGGCTGGGCCTACCTCTATACAATTCTTATGCACCGCGTGTCTCCCCCACGTGTCACTCTGTTATCAAGCCGACAGTTCCTTGATGCTTTGGGATGTTTCATATCAGTCGGTGCCCTCTTTTAGTCAAGTTGTACCATAAATTTCCTTTTTCCCCCGTTCGATTCATTACCTCTTCGATAGTTATTCTACTTACCCATCTAATTAATAGGTTTATACTTTGAAACAGCAACGAGACGCAATAAAGTTTGTAAACGGTTGCTGTCACGTCTTCGTATGAAGGAATTATATAGCAATTTGGAATTCACGATATCCATGATTTATGGGGCTATACGGCAAGCTCGTTTATTTGAATAGAAGCGTACGGGGCCTGAAGATGGCAAAACGAAATGTCTAAACTGGTTGCTTTCTGAATAAAATAAAATATCTTAAAGTATACGGCTGTTGGTGAATTTTTTGACACTGAAAATTACTTACCAGCCGAGTGTCCACTGGCCATGATGAACCAACAGCGATTAAAAGAGATTCTGCTCGTATGTGAAGTATACCAGTGGAAAGACACAATCAATACCCTCACTGCACGATAGCAGTAGTGATGTTACACATAATAGTGCCTCTAAAGGAGAATTAATAAACACAGTTTTCAGAAATTCCTTCACCAAAGAATGTAAAGTAAATATTCGAGAATTAGAATCAAGACCACTGCCAACTTGAGTAAATTAAAAGCAGACATCCCCGGTGTAGAGAATCAGCTTAAAACACTTACGAAAGGCAAGGGCTGCGGTCCAGGTTGTATACCAATCAGGTTCCTTTCAGAGTATGCTCATACAGTAGCCCAATACTTTTAATATACAACGATTCGCTCGTAGAACGATTCGTACAGAAAGACTTGGGTTGCACAAGCCACACAACTACTCAAGAAAGGAAATAGGAGTGATCCGCTGAATTAGAGACTCATGTCACTAACGTCTCTTTGCAGTAGGATTTTGTAACACATACAGTGCTCAGTATTACGGGTCACCTCGAAGAAAACGATTTATTGACAATAGCCAACACCGGTTCAAAAAATATCTCTCTTGTGAAACACAGCTAGCTCCTTATTCTCTCGAAGTAATCAGTGCTATTGATAGGGGACGTCAACTAGATTCCAAAGTCGTATATTTTCAATAAGGCTGCGTCGCCCATCTAGTCTTCAGCGGCCTTCTATAACACCACATTTCAAAAGCTTTGATTCTCTTCTGGCTGAATTGTTGACATTCCACGTTAGACTTCCGTACAAGGCTACACTGCAGACAAATACTCTCAGAAAAGACTTCACGAAACAAATGTTCAGTCTTTATGTAATAATTCTTAGGTTCACTGTCAGTAGCTTTCCAAGAAACATATTCCGTGATAGATAGAAAGGAAGTTGTGGGCCAATCCCTTGGCTACCACGTTGTCTGGGCGTAAACCTACTAGACTTTGATTCATAAGGGTCAGTTGAAAGCTTTTATGTACTGAAATCTGGTACAAGATGCAGAGAACATGTTGCACATTTTTTCACAAAGTTGGTAAGGAACAGTCCCTGCATGTTACTGCGGAGACCATAGACCATCAGACACATCCCAGTAAGCCCCCCGTTTGTGGCCGAGCGGTACTAGGCACTTCAGTCCGGAACCGCACTGCTCCTACGGTCGCAGGTTCGAATCCTGCCTCGGGCATGGATGTGTGTGCTCTCCTTAGGTTAGTTAAGTTAAGGTATCTCTAAGTCTAGGGGACTGATGACCTCAGATGTTAAGTCCCATAGTGCCCAGAGGCATTTGAACCATTTTGAGCATCCCAGTAGAATGCTCCTCAAGATCACACGACAGTCGACCAGAAGAAATCCAGCTGGTGACTCCAACGTCTCTAAATTACGTAAATGCTCTAGATGTTTGTGTATATGGGTGTGGGCTGTATATACGACTCTCTACATTCTATGTAGTTTTTGGATGCATCAAAGAGCCATACGATAAAAAATAGAAATAAATCTAGGTAGTAATTTAAACCAGGTGTCAACTCTATTTTTCTGCCTATGTGTTTTTAAAATACCTACAGAATATGTCTTAAGCAGCTTCTTGTTCCTGAAAAATATACGTGGCAGCCCATAAGTCGTTTCGAAAACATTACTGTGGCTGGGTGAAAATTACGAACAGCAGACAACAGAATAGAGCTTAGTTTTTAAGTCTACTGTAGTCATGCAATGTCCAGTATGCACACGTCATCTACATATGGTGTACGACATCCGTCGTTACTAAACCCCGATGCGCGTGTACGCAGGAGAGGCAGAACAATACCCAGTGCGCTGTTCGAGTGCCATTCACTCCGCTGCGGCAGCTGGCCCTGATTTAACGAGATGGAGTACACCGCCGAGACTTGCTAACATTGACACGCTCAGGGAACTGTTCAGGTCCGCAACATGGCCAGCGCCATTTGCAGACAAAGCAGCAGCCGTCACCATACAAACGCAGTATTGACAGTGTTACCAGACGCTTTGTTCTGGTTCCAGAGCCTGTGATTGACCCTGTTGTTGGGCTATCGCAAGCCTCCACAAACGCATCTTGCATTCACCCTCTCCTTTGGTCCTGGGTTTCAGCCACTTCATGAAGAACACTACGATACTGCATTTTATGAACGAGAACTAATGCGATAACTGAATGTTACACAAAAGGTAAAATCATGTTTCAGAGGCTGGTTACGCACATACTGGGATCTAATTCTGTTTAGCATTGATATGTTACGTATGGCACGCCAAATTCTGGCGGTTTTTTGTGGTAAACGACATATAATTATTTTTCTGTCCTGTCCTTTCCTAAGACCTCGCATTGGTGAGGTTGTAATCACCACACCTTGCTGTTTCTCTTGGTGGTCGCCTAGATAGGAGTCGGATATGCTTTCCATCATCGATATCTTGTTGGATTTGTGGAGTTTTACTATCGACGACCTTTTTCTTCAAATGTGTGTGAAATCTTATGGGACTTAACTGCTAAGGTCATCAGTCCCTGAGCTTACATATTACTTAGCCTAAATCATCCTAAGGACAAACACACACACCCATGCCCAAGGGAGGACTCGAACCTCCGCCGGGACCAGCCGCAGAATCCATGACTGCACCCCCCTAGACCGATCGGCTAATCCCGCGCGGCGACCTTTTTGTACTCGTTCGTGAGAGCCGTGATTGAAAGGTTGGAAGGAGGCTTAGTACTGATAGCCGTTCCATAATTATCTAATTTGACAACTCCAGGAATCATTCATATGGTTCTATTTAGGTGGACACCTGGTTTCTTGTGTACGTGGGATGTTTACCCGAACAGAGACACAATATTCAGAAGTTGCTCAGATACAAAAATGGTTCAAAGGGCTCTGAGCACTATGGGACTTAACATCTGAGGTCATCAGTCCCCTAGAACGTAGAACTACTTAACCTAAGGACATCACACACATCCATGCCCGAGGCAGGATTCGAACCTGCAACCGTAGCAGTCTCGCGGCTCCGAACTGAAGCGCCTAGAACCGCACGGCCACCACGGCCGGCTGCTCAGATACAAACCAGAGCAGAAGAACGTAGGATGGATGCCGATGTTACGCATGTTGTTCCACATAGCTTCTGGTTGACGCTTCTTCAGCTGTTTTTGTTAGATGCTCTCTGAAAGACAGAATTCTATCAAGGGTTGCCCCAGTTGCTTTGGTCTTTGATAGTATGTGTAGTGTTTTGAAATTGTGTGTTGAGTTTTCTTCTGGCGCGTTTATTATTAGACGGAAGCAGAAAACTTTTTTTTTTTTTTTGCGACCGTTTGGAGTCTCCATTACATCTAGTTCCTCCGTTAGAATTCTTCTGACCGTCAGTTGAGCTACATATTGTTGCAAGTCCCCAGTCACCGACGTAACCATACTTCCTTGATTTTATTTTTGGCGTGCCCGCAACGTATTAGCTGAAAAGAAGGGGAGCAAGGACTGATCCCTGTAGTACATCGCTTTTTAATTTTCTTCGAGAAATGATGTAGGATCGCATATCTACTTACAACATTCGGTCGTTCAGCATACTGACGATTACTCGAGTGGTTTTGAAGGAATACTACCCAGAATCAGAGCAGAATAGAGATGGTACATTCAGTTGGTCAGCATATACAGCAAATGAAGAAGGATATCGACTCGTAATTAGTTGTAAACAGAGAATGGGTACGTTTGGCTACTAAATGTACAACAGATATCGTTCTTAAGCTCCACAGATTACGAAAAATTTTGCTATATTGAACTACCCTGGGCAACAGAAGCAATGATTCATTTCCACCACCCTTCTTGCGCGTTCCAGTAAGACCATTGGTTTCTTCGATGTAAAAGCTCCGTAAGACACTGTGAAGTGCTCGGTGGAGCTTACGTCACGCAAATATTATCGACTGTCTTTCCTATTCCATTCGCGCCGCTGTCTGTATGCTTTTGTACGTTCTCTAACCTCTCCTACCATTTTCTCAAGATCCCTGTGCATGGTATGGGATGGTGGCAAGATAGCTGTCACAGTCTTCTTCAAAAACAAGGTTTCTAGATTTGTCCAGCTGGATTTCTTGAGAACTATCTCGTCTTTCTTCCAAAGATTCCCACTTACGATCGCCGAGTGTTTCTTTCATACTTTCTAGCTGGCTAGACCGACTTGCTATTGTCACGCCTAGTTGATAAGAACTTCAAAGACTGGAACAATACGCTAGAACTGGTCGCATTAGCGTCTTCTATGGCGTTTCCTTTACAGATGCACCGCACTGTAGTCCATTCAGCCTCCCATATACAGATTTCACATTATCGTTCCAGTTAATATCGTTTCTTACTATTGTCTGAATGCTTATAGAATGTGGCATGCTCAAGACCGTCATTATTGGTGATTGTGACCAGGTGCTGTCTAGTTCTTCATCTTTGCTGCAGGCTTTATCTTAAATCTTTCTGCTTGCAATTGCGATCGTACTGTACACAAGTGCATCATAAGCGAACAGTCTTGTAGTTCTGTTGATCCTATAAGACAGAGGTGGCTACAATGTGCAACACACACAATACTAGCGGTAGCAGCAACAGTAAGGATTGTCTTTTCACTTAAAATGTCAAAGTTTTCATTACATGAAGAATGTGTAATGTGAGGTCGCACCGACTGAAACTCATAGCCAGTTGAATGAGACATAAGGTGATGGTGTCATGGATGTGTCTAATGTGCGTTCTTTGGAGCGACAGTTCAAAGAAAGCAGAACGTAGTGTGACAACAAACCAAGAAAATCTCGGCCTCGCACCGGCCGGTTTGACGACATGATCGAACGAGCGGAGAAAGTTGTTTTGGATGCTAGCCGAAAGAGCGTGGGGCTCATCGTCTCCATCGTTGGCATCTCCGTGTGATGTGTGCACACAATCCTGCATGAAGACCTGAAAATATGAAAAGTGTCGTCCAACTGGGTGCCAGAAATGCTGACGGACGACCACAAGGCTGCGTATGTGGCGTGTTGCCAGGCAATGTTGGCGACATGAATGGGACTTTCTTTTCATCGATTGTAACAATGGATGAGACATGGATGCCGTTTTTCATTCCTGAAAAGAAACTCCATTCAGATCGCCTTTGTAAGTATCAAAAACGGCCCTTGTTCCCACCACGGCCGCTATAGTTCTGAATGTACAGTGCTGTTGTCTCTGTCACATATTTATAACGAGTTCATGCCTATTTTAAAACAAACCGCATGTATCTATCTGTTTCTGTTCCTCAAAAATGAATCATTGGTGTTATACAGGGTGGCGCAAAAGTCGATGGACTCTGATTTAAACAGAAGGTTGAATTTATGTTTCATTATAAAGACAAACAATACTTACAATTATTTTTTATGTTCAAACTGTTTTCCATCTTCATTAAAAAATCTTTGAAGTCTTTTTGGAAGATTCGATGGCATAGTGTGGTATCACTGTCCAGATACTGAAATGGATCATGTATTTAGTCTTTTAGTTCAGCAATGGTCTGAGGCTTTTGAGAATAAATGGAGTCATTGATGACACTGCATAGAAAAAAAATCCATAGGCGTGAAACCTAGTGAACGTGGAAGGTTGTCAATACCTGCCCTTCGACCTGTCACTTTTCTTTGGAAAGTTTCGTTTAAATAATCGCGGATGGCAGTGGCAGAATCTGGTTGAGCACCAACGTGTTGAAAGCAAATTTCTGAAATCATATTAACAGAATCTCCCGTCGGTTCTTGGTAGAACAACATTATAATAAATGAAAAGCACCAGTTTGCTTTTGTTCTACACGTCATAAGTCCTAATGCCACGTAATTCTGAAGCATATCCAAATAGTTACCTCCTGTCAGTGTTTCTTCAGAAAGTATGGCCCAAGTACGCCAAATAATGATACTGCCCCCTAAACACTCACGGCAGGTGGATTTAGTGGCTGTTCTAACAAAAGATTTTAATTGTCATTGTACCAGTAAGTGCACTGATGTCTGTTAACTTAAAATTGGCATCGTCAGGCTACACCGTTTTATTGAATTGTTTAGGATGATGTTTCTTTTGGTCAAGCATCACTTCAAAAAACTGAAGAAGTCGATCTGGATCACCTTCAAATAATCCATGTCTTAAATGTGGAATGTAAACTTTATACTTCTGTTTGTGTAACATTCTTCGCACTGACCTTCGCCATATATCCAGCTCAGCTGTCAATGGTCTGACTGATTTTCACGGGTTTTGGATCACAACTAAACGGACCCGTAATTCATTTTCCTCAGTTGTGACTGTTGTTGGGTTGTCCTACCACAAAAAAATCTGCGTTCTTCAAATCTATTTCGTATATCATACACTGTTGGTGTAGACGGTGGTTTTGACCTAAAGTGTCTTCCCCATTAATTGACTATTCCAGTAGCACCACTTTTATAAAATGATTTTAACGCGAAAATCTTTTCTTCTTTCCTTAACATCGTGACAATTCGGAAAACTACAGTTGTAAACACGTCTCACTGATCACCTTTTCAACAATTTTTTAGTTCGATCATTGTGTTTTTTGGTCAATGCATTGCATTTTATACCAACTGAACAAGGCATAATTATCACCATTTGGCAAAACTTCCAATTCTACTACGTCTTGCTGTTGGTTTTCTTTTCTTTTAGCCAACTGTCAGTGACTTTTGCGCCACCGTGTACACTCAGGTACAAAATCCATTGGACAGCGATGTGTACGTATACAGATGACGGTAGTATTGCGTACATAAGGTGGAAAAGAACATAGCTTGGCGGATCTGTCATTTGCACTCATGTGATTCATGTGAAAAGGATTCTGACGCGATTACGGCTTCATGACGGGAATTAATAGACTCTGAACGCTGAGTGGTACTTGGGGCTAGACTCATGAGTCATTCCATTTCGGAAATCTTTAGGGAATTCAGTATTCCGAGATCCACAGCGTCAAGAACGTGCCGAGAATACCAGATTTCACGCATTACTTTTCATCACGGACAACGCAGTGGCCGAAGGCCTTCACTTGATGACCGAGAGCAGTGGCGTTTGCGTAGAGTTGTCAGTGCTAACAAACAAGCAACAATGCGTGAAATAACCGCAGATATCAATGTGGGACATACGATGAACGTATCCGATAGAACATTCACGCGAAATTTGGCGCTGAAGAGCTATGGCAGCCTTTGCACGAGATAGCCTTCAGCGCCTCTCCTGGGCTCGTGACCCTATCGGTTGGGCCCTAGACGGATGCAAAACCGTGACCTGGTCAGATGAAGCCCGATTGCAGTTGGTAAGAGCTGATGGTAGGGTCGACTGTGGTGCAGACCCCACGACTCCATGGATATACGAGGGTCATTCAATAAAAAGCGTTTGTTTTTACTAAACATTACTTTTTCTACTTTTCAAAATAATCCCCTTGAACATTTATGCACTTGTTCCAACGGGCTACAAGCTTTTTAATTCTGGCTGCAAAGAACTTTTTATCTTGATGTTTGAACCAATTTCCCACAAACTTATTCACGTCCTCGTTGTCCTGGAACCTCTGCGCACGTAATGCCTCCTTCAGTGCACCAAACAATGGACATCTCTAGGTGCTAAATCAGGATTGTAAGGGGGATGAGGCAGTACTATCCAGCCCATTTTGTCGACGGTTTCATGGGTTAGATGAGCAATATGAGGACGTACGTTGTCTTGCTGGGGTATCATACCTCTCCTCTAAGATCCACTACGTCTCCCTCTGGCTTCACCTTGTTTAAAAGCAAATCCGAGCAGTAGTCGCTGTCCATTGTACGCTGCTCTTCCAGGTAATCACAAAAAACTGGATCTTCAGCATACCAAAACACCGTCAACATGACTTTTCCTGCTGGTGCTTGGGTTTTGAATCTTTTCTTGACAGACGAGTTGGTTTGCTTCAACTCTACGCTTTGCCTTTTTGATTCTGGCTCATAATAGTGAACCCAAGTTTTATCAAAGTTAAATATTGCTGAGGAAGTGCTCACTTCTTTCATAATGTTCCTTTACCTCTGTGCACACTCTCAACCTTGTTGCTTGTGTAGGCGCGTCAACTGCTTTGTGACCCATCTTGCACATGTTTTGCGGTACTACAGCTTGTCACAGATAATGTTATTAACTGTGCCCGTACTAACCTGAATCTTATCAACTATCATTTCCACAATCACACGACGGTCAGCACGAATAATGTCATTAATTCGAATTTAAAGTGAGGGGGTTGAAACTGCAACTGGTCGGACAGAACGGTGTTCGTCAGTCACTGAATTGCGACCTTTTTTGAAATGCTCTACCCACTTGTAAAAATTTGCACGGTTCGTACAACCGTCACCATAAACTTAAGACATTCTACAGTATATATTCACTGATTTGTCGCCTTCAGCAAGTAAAAAACCAATAACAGAACGTTGTTCAACTAATGTGGCCGTTTCAAGCGGATTCACCATCTTGCAACGTATTTTTGAGATTATAAACAAAACAATGTTGATACATCAGCTGATCAGGGTTCATGTCAACTTAAAGCCATAAAAGTACCAAACTTTCCCTAGTAACAGTTTTTTCCCAGACCACTGTGTCTCTTTAATTATTGAATGACCCTCGTAAGCTGTCAACAACGAACTTTGCAAGCCGGTGGTGGCTCCATAATGATGTGTGCTTTGTTTACATGGAACGAGTTGAATCCGCTGGTCCAGCTGAAACGATGATGGACTGGGGATGGTTATATTCGGCAACTTGGAGACCATTTGCAGCCATTCATTGTGGACTTCATGTTCCCAAACAACTAGGAATTTTTATGGATGATAATGCGCTATGTCATGGGTCACAACTGTTCACGACTGATTTGAAAATCATTCGGGATCATTTGAGCGAATGATTTGGCCACGCAGATAGCTCGATATGAAGCCCATTGAACATTAATAGGCCGTAATCGAGAGGTCAGTTCGTGCACAAAGTCCCGCACCGGCAACACTTCCGCAATTACGGACGGCTGTAGAGGCGGCATAGGTCAATTTTTCCGCAGGGGACTTCCAACGACTTGTTAAGTCCATGTCAAGGTGAGTTGCTGCACTATGCCGGGAAGAAGGCCTGTCGCGATTGTAGGAGGTATCCCATGACTATTCTCACAGTGTAACTTGACTGCACCTCGTCTTAGCCAAATATCCACCGTGCCAGCCACATATTTGTAAAGAAGCCCTGTACGATCGTATCATGGTTATTAGTCGCCGATGTGGTATAGTGACGGACGCCTTCCTGTATTCTACGAATCCAGAGTCTACCTGTTCTCCTTCAACCGCTGTTTACAAGATGTCGTACACGGACAAAGCAAGCAGTGTGTCACACGACTGAATTGTCCAGGGCTCGTGCTGACTCTTCGAGACAAATTTGTAATCCTGAAGCAAATTCATAACATACCATCTTAGAATAACCTCCAGGACTCTGCAAAAGACTGCAGTCAGTGATTCTGGTCTGTAAATCTGCAGGTCCGATCTTTTACCTTTTTCACAAACAGGATTGACCTGTGCTCTTTTTCCGGTCCGAATTAACGAGGTCTTCAGATGGCCAAAAGGTAAATCAGAAGAAGTGGTCCCTTATGTAAAGACACTGGCGGAAAAAAATGTCAGCCCTCCTGGAAAGACAAAGTCGATTTTGATCGTGTGATTTCGCAAGCCGTCTGGGGGATAGATGTACTGATAATAGCCTCAGCCTCGTACGCCGACAGATTAGTTGGTATAGCTACCAGAGCGCCATCTGTGTCTACCCTTTAATACGCTCACAGTCATAAGGCTCAGTCTGCTGCAAACGGTGCGTCCTACAGCCGACTGAGAGAGCTTCAAAAGAGTCAAATTACAGCCCTCTGTGTGGCCGGCTGGTCCTTTCCGAGAATCGCCACTTGAGTTGTACGTGTTGTATCAGTCGTGCAACGATGCTGATATCGGAGAGTCATGTGATTATTCTCACATCCATAGATGAGGTTCTGGAAGTCCACGAAGCACGGACGTCCACCAGGATCGTCTTATTGTAAGCGCAGCAGTGGCAGATCGTACAGCTACCACAGTACAGATGAGAGGGCTTTTGAGCCCAGTCGTGTCATCACGAACTGTTACGAACCGATTATTAGCAGGAGAATAAGTTCACGCACACCTCTACCCAGTGTTCCATTCACGACATATGGTGCCGTTAGGGGATCACTTGGAAGACGAGATGGCGCGCTGTGGTCTTCAGCGATGAAAGCAGATTCTGCCTGCACACAAGTGATGGTCGTTTGCGTATACGACAGACCTGGTGAGCGCTGTCTTGTAGAGTGTATTCGTCTAAGACACGCTAGGCCCACCCAGACGTTATAATCTGGGGTGCGACACGCTAATATTCTCGTTCACCTTTGGTGTTTCTGGAGGGAACACTAACCAATGCCCGGTAAGCGCAGAATGTTGTTAGACCCATTCTTTTTCCGTTCTTGCAACGGGAAAGTGATGTGTTGTTCCAACAGAATAACGCCCGCCCACACGCTACACATGAAACTCGATGCTCTCTGTAAGACGTCAGCAACTTCCCTGGCCAGCACGATCTACGGACTTGTCTCTAATGTAGCAAGTGTGGGATATGATGGGACAGAACTATGCGAAGACGTCGAGCATGTGTGGCAAAACGTATCCTAGGACAGTATTCCCCATCTACACGATCGACTGGATGCCAGAGTCAGTGCCTGCATTGCTACCCATCTAACATGGGTGTTGCAGTATGTGTCGATATCCGTTGCCTCAGAACTGCATGTACTACGATCTGTAAATGTCATAATTTCATATACTCCATATGAACTGTTGTCACAAATCTTGAATACATCGGAAGCCTCTAAAGGGGCGTACTGATTTTTTTTTTTCCGGCAGTGTATAAGGCAGGAAAGCTATGGAACCTTTTCTAAGCAATTAGACTACTATACCACTGAAAAGATTTTCAAAAAAATGCAAAATACAGTCAGGTCTGAGTGCCGGAGTTCTTTGAAGCTAGCCCCTCCCAACAACGGGATACATGCTCAGGCACTGTTGCAGGCTGCGGTAAGACGACGAGGCTGTTGATTGCGCTGTGAGAACTGAGAAGTTGGCGCTGCAGGTTGTCACTATCGATTCTGCAGCCTACTTGTTGCTTTGGTGGTTCGGATCGATGCCAGCTGTCTAACAGGCCAACACAGAATACATTTACCTTGGAAGTTTAGAATTATGCAGGCCCCTCACTGGTCGGTAACAAAAATGCAAGGGTATTAACTTGATTTTTTGATACTTATTTGACAAAATTCTTATGCACAGCAATACATAGTGTTTTTTGAAGAAATGTGTCACATATTCCTACAGGAGGCAGTGTGGGTCAAAACCAGAATAAAAGTTCTTATAATTAAATATCCGGAAATAAATACTTGTTGAGTTGTATGCCGATTTGTCCTCTCATACCCATCTGTCTGTTACGTATGCGTAGACACTATAGAAATTTCTGCATGTGGATTCCAAGCATGCTGACACGTGCTTCAGCCCTTCTACGCAGTGAATCATACATTCTTTCAAATATATCTTCGCCCACACGGATAGCGTCACATACATAGTATGCTAAGGAACAGAGACACTGTTTGACAGATTAATCATAGACAATGATGAACGACATTAAACACAGTACTTACGTAACAGAGGTGGAGTGGTATATTTATAACAAAAAACGGCACAGATTTCACCATATGGGAAAGAATGATAAGGGACATAAATAACGTTCGTGTTTGACACAGTTCTTGTTCCAAACATAAAGGTCGATATCGGCCTCTCAGTATGGAATATGCCCTCCTCGGACACTAATGCTTGATGCGTCATTCCTTTCGGCACATCGAAATTAAACACATAACCAGTTTGTAGTTGCCACACACTTCTTTATTGCAAACACAGGCACAGATCTTTCAAAATTTACTCAAGCAATTTTCAATAGTTAAAACAATGTTCATAAAACCCCATTAATAAAATTTAACTGACATAACTGAATGCTTCATGATTTACATAGGAACTGGCTTCCATATCAAATTCTAAAACTGCTTCCATGGACTGATTTTTATCAACTGTAACAAATTAAAGTATTATCAGATTGATTGATGCACTCGACTAAGCTTCTCTTTAGTATTACTCACAGGTGCGAGGTTCACATACACAATATAGCGTATTAAATGGTCTTAACACGGAGCCATTACAATTTGTTTTACGTTGAATATTAGTGATGGACGCGAGCATACGGAAAGGTGCTACCAGATAGAGGACATTCACGGACGAGAAGGTAAAATGGAGCTGTAGTCAACTTTGGGCTACAAACAGAGCTCCACCGGAAAGATGGAATTGCAGGACACTAACAAGGTAACCACAGACACCGATCCAGGTCCTTCAATTTCCCTCTTCCACCGTGATAGCCCAATCAGAGTTTTCTCGCGTTGACCACTGCGAATTATCTGAAACATAAACACATTAGCTGTAGACAACACTCTGGCGCATCATATAGACAAACATATCTGCCCAACCGATTATAAACAAACCTTTAATTATACATGGCACCAATGAACCCAAGTCTGACTAACCTAGATGAGCGCTTGCCCAGTAACGGCTTTTAAAATTTGATTGGCCAATTCTCTAGAACAAAGAAAAAAAATAATAACATAGGAACAGGAATAGGGAAAAATTATTTCGGCCCGCTCTTGAACGTCAGGCACAGGCTTACGTAATATTTTGCATGACCTCTAGCCACGCATTAAGCACGGCTTCTTGTCTATTGGTTGTGCGTAGCTAGCACTACCTTAAATACCATCAACATATCAGGCGCCCAGACCTAGTACAGTGACAAATAACTGAAACAAACAAGATAGTTTTCAGTGCACCCGGGTATTCAATTAACGTGGACAGAACCCACGAAGAAACAATTCGACGACTCCAGTTCGTTCACTTTGACTAACATGTAACAGACGCGAAGAAAATCTGTACTTCAAATCTCCAGGAAATCCCAGTCACCATCGGCAGCGGATCTGCATTCAAACGGCGAAACACGCCCCAGCAGTTGCCCACGCTCCTTCGTCGTACCGACTCGGACACTCGCCAGCGTCACACGTCACTGTCGCTCACACAGCTGATACCCGAACGCCAGCCCCTGCAGAGCGCGCGCGCCGCAGTTAAATAGCCATCCGCCAAAGATGTGAAGAAGACAAGCAGGCATCGAAAATCGACGCACAACGATCGGGATGACTATCGATGGAGACTGGCACCAGCAGCGCACCAGCTCAGTGCTCATTATGCACCTATTAGTTATCCTGGCTACAAAACTATTGAGGAGTTCTAGAGTGATATTGTCCCACTTCTCTCTTAAGACGGTTTTCACTTCTGGCACGGTTCAGAGACGAGGTTTTCGTTGAGGAACGCTTCTGCTTGTGCTATAGGTTTTAAATCAGCGGGGTACGGAGACCATTCCATACGTTCAGCATCTTCAATTTCCAGTATGTCCGGCATTTCAGTAGTCCTGTGTGGGTGGACATTATCATCCATAAACAGAAAGTCAGGATCTGCCGAACTCCTAAACAAACGGACATGATCGTAATAACCTGCTAGCAGTACCGATGTGCTGTAATGGTACCTTGCGCGAAGATACACAGCGGTGTTCGGATGTTGTGCATAGCGCGTTCTCACACCATAAGACCTAGGCCATACCGATGGCGTTCAAGAACATTATGTGGTGTTTAATATTTTCCCTCTCTCTCTCCACACTAACTGGCGCCACAGTGAAGCGAGAGTCATCGGAGAACATCATTCTAGACCAATGCTGCTGATCCCAACAATCATGCTCCCTACATCAACAAACTCCCTCTCGGCGATGGCGTGGTTGAAATGGGATGCATTTAACAAGCTTCCGAGAATACAAACATGCCTGATTTAATCGTTGCGGACTGGTTCTGACAGACGCACGTGTACGGGTAGCGGTTGCAAGGCCTGCAACGATCTGCTTAGGAGTGAGATTGTTCCTTTTCATCAGTAGGACTATGTATCGATCCTCTTGTGGTGGATCGTCTACGACAACGGGCATGCTTTTGCACTGCATTTCCACCTACAGCAGACATTTTTAATCATGATATGACACTTTCGCACACATCCACTACTATGGCCACGGTAGTGACAGTATGACCCGCTCTGAGCTGTCCATCTGCTCGTCCACGGTCGTACGCACTCGAATGATGTCACGCAGACACGTTGGCGTACCACACGGAATGTCTCGCTAATCAATTCCATAACATCGTACCGCATGGACTGTCGAATGCATACAGAGCGTTCGTGCACAGATTCGCTGCAGTTAACAATTCCCGCGCTATAAATTTCACTTTACTATCACCGATCTGCCGTTTTTCGGCAATCGTCTGTTGCTCCGAAGCAGTTGGCAGTGTTCATTATCAAGTGTCAGTTGTTCCTTCGCAGTTGTCAAACAACGTATATCGTTAATACGCTTCTGTAACATCTGCATAATGCCGATGGGTTGGACGTACATCAATGCCTTGAAGTGGCTCCACAGGCAGAAATCCAATAAATTCAGGTCCCGTGAACGGGGAGGCCATGCTGCTGGACCACATCGACCAGTCAAAAATGGTTCAAATGGCTCTGAGCACTATGGGACTTAACAGCTGTGGTCATCAGTCCCCTAGAACGTAGAACTACTTAAACCTAACTAACCTAAGGACATCACACACATCCATGCCCGAGGCAGGATTCGAACCTGCGACGGTAGCGGTCACGCGGTTCCAGACTGAAGCGCGTATAACCGCGAGCCACCGCGACCGGCACATCGACCAGTCCATCGCTCACGAAACGTTTAAGTGAGATAGGGTGGCATGATCCGTAGAAAACAGGATAGAGCCCCGTCGTGTACAAACTACAGCCGTTATCTTTCTGCAAGGCAAATTTTTCCAATAGCTTTGGTAACTCGTCGTGTAGAAATCGGTGATACAAGGCACCTGTTAAACTGTTTGATAAAGTTTACGGCTTATGAGTTTACCACCGACATTTCCTACCCATACATTGATACTGAAGCGATGCTGATGCCTCACTTCCATGATTTCTCTAGGATTTACATTTTCCCGCACGTGCGTATTTTGGTAATTTACTATGCCATCCCTTGTGAGTCCTGGATCATCTGCAAATAAAATGCAGGCTGTGATCTGTGGATCTTCAGAAACCTGTTGTACAAGCCATCGACAGAAATGTAATCCGGTGTGGTGGTCTGATGATTGAAGAACTTCCACGTATTGCACATGACAGGGATGAAGCAGATGGTTCGTGCAGAACTGACCACGGAAGTGCATGGCTGGTATCTACAGCGACTCGCTCCTCGCACACTTGTTTCAGGATCATTTGCATGTCGCAATATCTGCTCCTCCATCTCAGGCGTGCTACTGTGCGGGGCCTAAGCGCCCAGTTGGCCTCGCTGCGAATGATTCAGTGTATGCAAGTTCCTGCAAAACCCTGCTAAACATTCTTGCACACATAATGGGGCGTTGCAGATTGTTGCGCTGGTATGATTGGTATCAGTGCCACCATCAGCATCCTGCAAATTACAACCATTCACATATGCACAATAAACTGCAACAGTAAGACAGCCTGCACCACCGAATAGTACGATGAAGCAGCCCATATATTAACAGGTATTGCTTTCGAGACATTTATTTATAGGAACGTTTCTTATAGTTACTGCCAGTACTACTTCCTGTAGAAACATGAGTATGTGACAGTTTTTAAAACATCAAGCTTTTAATTTTTCATTTCACTTTTTGATACGTTTAACATATAGGTAATCTGTATATAGTCTCTAGGAGCTCATAAAATACTGCCGAGCTTGTTTTGTTAACCTCAGGGCAATCGAGATATTGAAATCAACTTGTTTACTTTTTTAAATAGCTTCACGCTGTCCCTTGGTTTCAAACTAGTAATTTTCATTGCGAAAAATTAGGTGATATAAATATTTTGTAAGTCTGATAGGACGTTTTGGAGTCAAAGCTGTGACATTAGAATTTCTTGTTGTGACGTGCCACCGAAGTTTTACGCCACTGTACCCGACAACATGTTTCGCCGAGATAAAGGTTCTTCATTTGAAATGTTTTAACTGTGTGAAGTACACTGGCACCAGTGAATAAACAGGATTCTTTTGTTAGCAGTTCTATCGAAATTAGTTCTAAATATGTTTGAATTAGCCATGTACATTTGCACACACACACACACACACACACATATATATATATATATATATATATATATCCTTCAGGCCATTGTACAATACACGGTGAAGGATGCGTTGCAACAATACTACTGGCGGCACTTCTTACAAATACAAACTTTTTTTCTATCCCATTCCATTCGTCTACTGAGTGAGGGAGTAACTGTCTGTAAGCCTCTGGAAGGTCTCTATTTTTATGAAATTTTCATGGTACCTCTTGTGATGTAATCAAGCCTGAGGCATCTTCAGAATTCTTTAATAAAGTCGTGGATCGGTAATTGCTTTCTCCAATTTAAATGTTCGTGTAAAACTATACCCACTAAAATCCAGTATTTCATGCATAACTGTTTATATCTTATACCACAATTTTAATATCTTTTGGTACCATATGTGTTTAGAATAAAATTTTAATGTTGTGGGATAAAAGTCTATAAATTTAAATCTACCAAGTTTCGCGAAACAGTTACCAGTATATGTCTTTGATAACGGTGGTAAGCTCTTTGCTTTAAGTGTTATCTTTGCCCAGTTTCTTTATGAGGAGTTCACGGGAGATCGTGTAGTGATAGAGACAAGTCGTACGTGTGATACGGTAGAAAGCACTGGAACTGACAGCTAATGGAAGCGAATGAATGTTACTTTTTGTTATCCCGTTGTTGGAACAGGTATAATACAGATGTTCTGAGTGCAATTTTTCTTTCTGTTCCGTAGATAGTGTTCCATCAGTCTTCCGGAATCCTAACATCAGTTGATGTTCTTTGTACAATGCAGACCTGCGGCATTATCATACTTATATAAGACGACGTCTAAGCTGACTTCAAGACATTCAACTAGTTAAAACTCTACTATAGTAAAGAGAATATGTATCCTTCAATACAACTCCATTCAAAATAATGACAAACGTCCGGTCCATGGACAAGTCTTCTTCTCATTCCTCATCAGTCAATTTCCATATCTTGAAATCGGAAGGCTCCAGAGTGATGTTTTTACAGGGCCGGAAACATTGGCCTCCTGCGCCGATCAACAATTAATCCCGTTCTCCAGGCCAGTTAGTAGGAACAGAATTGCATTACTTAATTGAAAAGTTTAAATATTTTTATACTAACCAGGACAATATTTCACGCAGAATTCTGTGACGGTTCGCAGCAAACAGATTGCAGTTATCTGGCAACCGGCTCCTTTGCACACACAAGTTAACTTCTGTTATACTATGCTTCCACCAGTGTCAGTTTACGCTATAAATTACGGTCAGCTGTATAACCCACATGTATGTCGTTCCTTGTCTGAGAAATGTCTTGCACGTAAAAGATGTTCATAGGGATAGAGGTGATATGAATTCTATAGTGAAATCAACAAGAAAAACGAAGGAGTAAGAGGAATCAAAAGCAAACAACGTGAGGGCGTTTATTAACGCTATTGAGTTACACTACATAATTATCCATCTGTCAAAGATGAATTTGGGGACTTGCGATATTGATATAAAGAAAACACGAATTTGAAAGCCATAACATTGACTTGTTACTGTACATTTTCTGTGACATTAAATGAGAAACACTTTCCCGATATTCCTAAAAATATTATTTATTTGATCAAGAACTGACTTTCGACTTTTTATGACGTCGTGAGGTGATAATGGAATGTTGTATCCACAAATAAAGTGATTTGCATACTACTGTCACAGATACTACATACGATAATGGCATACAGGTGGCTTACACAGAAATCGAAATATCGCCAAAATTTTAGATAGCCCTACAAAAATTTAAAAATCACGCAACTGCAGACTTCATTTTTACAATAATAACGACGTATATAAATTACTATTCAGTAATGAAGACAAACTGGAACCTTAGGCGCAAAGTAGTTTGTGTGAAATCACGCGCAAGCACAAAGGAAAAGTATTGGCAGGTCATTCGTACAGAACTGTGGCAATTAGGTTATCACAACATCAGAGACACTGGAGAGTAGGGAAGAGTCTCATTAATCGCGGAACATCTTTTGACAGATCACCAACCTTACGATGTACACTGCGAAATTTTACACAGTGTTAAGCAAAGCAGAAAAATATCTGGAAACACTTGAACATGTAATAGGTTGGCAGCGTTGTTTTAAACGACCAGACACAGTTGCCCTTCTGCACCCTGTTAAATAAAGTATCAGATACGCAGTTACTAGATTACAACTGTAAATTCAACTTTATTTTTCTTTCGTCTATCGTAAACAAGTAAACCTTAACTTTTCAATTTTGTTCAATCTAAAGATCTGTATGTAATATAAAAATGTAATGTTCAGTATCTCATTATGTTGTGCGCCTTTTGTATGCGCATCAGTAATAACGTAGGGTCATTTTGTCTGTGGTGGTGATGGGCTAAAGGGATCGCAGCGATCCACCGCATAGGCGATCGATCCCTTGGTGTGTGGCCCTATCACAGCGATCGGTCGCTGATCGCATGGGAATCCCAGTCAGCCTGATGAATATTATGCGATTCGTGCTTACAATATGGTCGCCAGGTTGGTCAGCGACGTGTGCCAATACTATTGCGACTCGTTCCTATAGTTATTAGAAGTGCTTCTCCGTGGATGTCCGATGAAGCAATTTCTTTGGGTTATCATGAACCTTGGCCAAGACAGTCTCTTTCGTTTGTATGAAGTCTTTCATCGCCCGGAACTGGGTTTTTCCAACACACTGCCTGTTTATTTAAACTTGGTGATTAATTCCCCGATGGCGTTAAAAAAAATAAGGTGACGATGACGGTGCCGAAGGTTAAATTCTTCCGCAGTTGTGATACGACCATCCTTCTCGTCCACTTAAGAGCGCTAACACAACTCGTTCTTCTTTAGAGAGAGCCTTATCTCAATCTAAATAAAAATATCAGAATTAGTAGAATTTATTACATTATTATTTAGTTATTAATTTATTATTATTTATTAATATTTATGGACACATCGAGACTGCAAACTAATTGCGTAAAATGCGGTAGCGTTCTCGCTTTCCACGCCCGGGTTCCCGGGTTCGATTCCCGGCGGGGTCAGGGATTTTCTCTGCCTCGTGATGACTGGGTGTTGTGTGATGTCCGTAGGTTAGTTAGGTTTAAGTAGTCCTAGGGGACTGATGACCATAGATGTTAAGTCCCATAGTGCTCGGAGCCATTTTTTGAATAGCGGAAAAACTTGCAGTTAAGTTATAGTGAGTAAAAAAGGAACTGAGAACGAATAAATGAAAACCGAATTGTGTTAACAAACTGGAAAGATATATACAACCCACTTGGCGTCAGCGATGAACGTAATGAATTTTGTAAAGTAACCTAAGGTCCCCAAGGAAAACGTTTCAACACAAGTTTAATGAATTAATAATTCTCGTTAGGTTAAAATATATGTTTTGCAAGTATTCGTGGGAATACGGGAATCATTTGCGACTGTTGTTAAACATATAAGTTCTTTGTCCATAGCAAACCTTCTCGACAAAGTGTCATTCGTAATACTCTTTGAAACTGCTTGGAAAATCGCTTGTGTGTGGGATGTCGAGGCGAACGACCCATTGCAGGCGACATCACATGCGACAGGTCGTTGCGATCCTCCCTCGTTTGTGTGGGGGCTTATGGGGCCCTACACCAAGCAACGTATCGCAGCAATTCGTCGCTAGGCCGTGCGATCTGTCCGTTCATTGCAGCTCTGTGAAGAAATCGTTGTTTGGCAGCGATCGGTTGCTGATCGCACGTAATTCTCAAGGAAACTGATGTACCGCTTGGGTTTCTATATGAGCGTCTCACTGCGACTCATTTGTCTAGATATTAAGATGGTTATGTAGTTTCATTTCGCTATCCCCACGTGGAGTATGATCACTACGTCACAACATATAGTTGCCGGACAGGGTGGCCGAGCGGTTCTAGTCGCTTCAGTCTGGAACCGCGCGACCGCTACTGTCGCATGTTCGAATCCTGCCTCGGGCATGAATGTGTGTGATGTCCTTAGGTTAGTTAGGTTTAAGTAGTTCAAAGTTCTAGAGGACTGATGACCTCAGATGTTAAGTCCCATAGTGCTCAGAGCCATTTGAACCATTTTGAACAACATGTAGTTGTTCATGGAGCACAAAACAGTCCGAAAATTTAGTTTAAGGGGAAGTTAAACATATATTAAGAAGAAATACAAATCTAAAAACACTGAAACCCTTACATTTTGTAGTAAGGAGCATGCTGTAGAAGTAGGAATTCACGTTTTGCTCGTAGTCAAACACAATGTTCTGAGTTATTTAGATATCAACTAGACGCATTATTAAAGCTTTCAGCTTCCAAACAAAATGTAGTAATATTAAGTGGTTCAAGATGGTTCAAATGGCTCTGAGCACTATGGGACCTAACATCTGAGGTCACCAGTCCCCTAGAACTTACAACTACTTAAACCTAACTAACCTAAGGACGACACACACATCCATGCCCGAGGCAGGATTCGAACCTGCCAGACTGAAGCGCCTAGAACCGCTCGGCCACTTCGGCCGGCCTAATATTAAATGGTCATTTTAATTTAAATGCATGGTGTATACCCATTTTATAGTCATACTGATGTCCCGTGTCGTTTCATAGGATCTGATTCTCCTTCATAAAATTTGCAAAAAGAGTTGTGGAAACCAGCAATGCTGCTACTGACGAATTTCAGAATACGCATCGGAATTTCTATGTAATTACTTATAGTTAAACTGCGAGAGTAATAAATAAAAAATTAATTGTAGAATTTAAAATGTTTTCTGCGAAATACAAGCTGAAACTATCCAACACATACAATTAAATGTATTCTGTCACATTGCCTACTTTTCCCAAGAAAAGCGTCCCGCAACAAGGCTAATAAATTGCAATTCCTGTTTATTTTTTGCCAGTATTTGTCTACATGCGGAGATCAACAGCCACTGCTGCTAAACATAATTCATTTTCCACATCCAAACGACAGTGCTGTTCGAAATATGGGTTGCAGTTGTTTGGCAAATTAATCGTCTGTGGCGGGGGTCAAAGGAAATGATCACCTATTTACGGCAATGTCGCTCGACAAATCGCCAGCGATCCGTCTCTTGTGTGTTTCAGGAAGACCAAATAAAACATTTTTCAGAACATCAGGAACGTGCTTCCTAGTTAATATTATCGTCGTAGTCTGTTTGATAACGACAGAGAATTAATATTCTACATTTTGTCATAGAAAATTAAACGTATGGCTTAGCGTTTCATTTCCGTCCTCGTTATTCGAAGATTTTTCATTTCATTTTTGCTGTTGAAAAATTGTCCATTCTTAAATCATAAGCTATAATTTCTTTCCTGGTGAAATATTATTATATAGTTTTGTTTCTGTTTGACAACATTGCCACAACTTAAGGATCTGATCGTTATCATAATATTATACTGAGTTATTCTGTCAACGAACCTCTGCTTCTATCGGAATCGAGTGGAGTACTTAACGATTTTCGCTGGTCGCGCTTATGCAATCGACAATCGCGGCAGCGGCGCCGTTACAACTGACGATCGCCAGCGACGCTGCGTGAAATCATCTGGTATGGCGAGCGCCGCTGAATTTTTAATCGCCGGGAAATTACGCGCAGACGCCGCTGCGGAATTCCACCGACCGGAACGGAATGGTCCGCGTCATCTGTCCGATATATCGATTTTCATTAGCGGAAAGAAGGCCAGCAGCCGGAGCCACTGGCTTATGAATAAAGTTGTTATCCTTTTTTGGCCCGTTCCGAGTCGGGCTGGGCCATCCGTTAAATCGCTCTAGTGAGCCGAAGTTTTTATTGGGGCGCGGCTTTATACACCAGGCGAAAGGAGAGCTGGAATGCGACCGCTGGAGCGTTGCGGAGCGCCATTCTCCAGCGTGCAGCTGCTCACACGTCGAATTGGGGCTGCGGGTGGCAGACATTTCGCCATCCCCACAGAGCTCACCTGGGTTTCACGCGCAGAGAGAAAGGAAGACTTATTGACAAGCGCTATGACGTTAACGATTTATACTTGTTTGAAAGTGTGTCTGCTTATAGTTTTTTTGTGTGTGTGGACGGTACCGTAAACCGGGTATATTTTGACCACCGTCGTTACTTTTCCCATTCGTACGCAAAACTCTTACAACTCTCTGCTGGCTCTCAGTTGAGTGTTTAGTATACACTGTTTGGTGGTAAAGTTCCATCAAAAGACACTAGATGACACCATGTAGTGAGACTTTTCTTGCGCCATGTTGGCAAAACTGTTGCGACTTAAAATAGCTTATGAAAAATTGTGTTAAAATATGGTGGTGCGAAATCCGCCAATATCATTTAACTGCAAAGCCATTGGTGTTTTTCAACTACATCAGGTATGTTACTCGGTTACTTTTTTGTTCATATGTACACTCCTGGAAATTGAAATAAGAACACCGTGAATTCATTGTCCCAGGAAGGGGAAACTTTATTGACACATTCCTGGGGTCAGATACATCACATGATCACACTGACAGAACCACAGGCACATAGACACAGGCAACAGAGCATGCACAATGTCGGCACTAGTACAGTGTATATCCACCTTTCGCAGCAATGCAGGCTGCTATTCTCCCATGGAGACGATCGTAGAGATGCTGGATGTAGTCCTGTGGAACGGCTTGCCATGCCATTTCCACCTGGCGCCTCAGTTGGACCAGCGTTCGTGCTGGACGTGCAGACCGCGTGAGACGACGCTTCATCCAGTTCCAAACATGCTCAATGGGGGACAGATCCGGAGATCTTGCTGGCCAGGGTAGTTGACTTACACCTTCTAGAGCACGTTGGGTGGCACGGGATACATGCGGACGTGCATTGTCCTGTTGGAACAGCAAGTTCCCTTGCCGGTCTAGGAATGGTAGAACGATGGGTTCGATGACGGTTTGGATGTACCGTACACTATTCAGTGTCCCCTCGACGATCACCAGTGGTGTACGGCCAGTGTAGGAAATCGCTCCCCACACCATGATGCCGGGTGTTGGCCCTGTGTGCCTCGGTCGTATGCAGTCCTGATTGTGGCGCTCACCTGCACGGCGCCAAACACGCATACGACCATCATTGGCACCAAGGCAGAAGCGACTCTCATCGCTGAAGACGAAACGTCTCCATTTGTCCCTCCATTCACGCCTGTCGCGACACCACTGGAGGCGGGCTGCACGATGTTGGGGTGTGAGCGGAAGACGGCCTAACGGTGTGCGGGACCGTAGCCCAGCTTCATGGAGACGGTTGCGAATGGTCCTCGCCGATACCCCAGGAGCAACAGTGTCCCTAATTTGCTGGGAAGTGGCGGTGCGGTCCCCTATGGCACTGCGTAGGATCCTACGGTCTTGGCGTGCATCCGTGCGTCGCTGCGGTCCGGTCCCAGGTCGACGGGCACGTGCACCTTCCGCCGACCACTGGCGACAACATCGATGTACTGTGGAGACCTCACGCCCCACGTGTTGAGCAATTCGGCGGTACGTCCACCCGGCCTCCAGCATGCCCACTATACGCCCTCGCTCAAAGTCCGTCAACTGCACATACGGTTCACGTCCACGCTGTCGTGGCATGCTACCAGTGTTAAAGACTGCGATGGAGCTCCGTATGCCACGGCAAACTGGCTGACACTGATGGCGGCGGTGCACAAATGCTGCGCAGCTAGCGCCATTCGACGGCCAACACCGCGGTTCCTGGTGTGTCCACTGTGCCGTGCGTGTGATCATTGCTTGTACAGCCCTCTCGCAGTGTCCGGAGCAAGTATGGTGGGTCTGACACACCGGTGTCAATGTGTTCTTTTTTCCATTTCCAGGAGTGTATTTATTGTGCCACTACTTGTTTCGATCTCTCACACCACCGATTTCAGGTGGAGATTTACGTAGTTACATTCTTGCCTTTAGAGAATAGCCTCGTCGCAGTAGGGGGCCAAATGCTAATCTGTTAATGTTTCATCTTCTACTGGTGATAAAAACGCTTTTTTTCAGAATCAGCACTACTAAATCCAAAAACATAAACTATACAAGGGTAATATGCTCAATCTGGTAAAGTCACACAAAAAGATGCTGCATACTGCTACCATATACGAGATGTTTCTATATTTATATTAAGTTAATGCTGTATTTGTACATAGCACCAAAAATTTAACCACGCAACGTATAGTGGTACATTAGACTTAGAGACTGACGTAGAAAACTCTTTATATTTAATTATCAGTCACCGTTCGGTATGGACGAATAATTGCCCTGCGTATTAAGAAAGAAAAAAATGGTAACTTACATGCTCCTACATCTGTAAAAAATGAGATTCGAACTTCCGCCACATCCTTCTAGATGATGGTACGGACTGATGGTCTCATGGATTCGACATCACACTAGGAATCATTACTATCCATGACTACCGGATAGCCTCTAAAAGCCGTTGTAGCAGCGTCAAATATCCGCGCAGTACCCCGAATGATCTCTGCAAAAATCAAGTCAGCAGTAAAGCAACGGTGTTGTGACTGCTAATTATCCGCCAAACATTCTGCAAGTGATGGCGTTGTTCACTTCATGTCACAACGAAATGCTGAAATTACGATCTTTGAAAAATACCGTTAGCTGGTCAGATGGTTGGTTCAAATGGCTCTGAGCACTATGGGACTTAACATCTATGGTCATCAGTCCCCTAGAACTTAGAACTACTTAAACCTAACTAACCTAAGGACAGCACACAACACCCAGCCATCACGAGGCAGAGAAAATCCCTGACCCCGCCGGGAATCGAACCCGGGAACCCGGGCGTGGGAAGCGAGAACGCTACCGCACGACCACGAGATGCGGGCTGGTCAGATGAGTATAGGGTAATAACAGCAGCAGAAAACAGTATAACCGGAGTGGGATTCGTTACGAATAGGAAGTTATGACAGACAGTGAGTAGCTGGGAACAATTCAATGATAGGTTTTCTCTTATCAGAATCGACAGCAAGGTAACACCGTCAACAATAGTTCAGGCAGAAGATGAAGATGAAGATGAAGATGAAGAGACAGAGAAGCTATATGAGGATATTCAACGGGTAACTTAGTACGTAAAGGGAGATGAAAATCTAGTAGTCAAAAGGACTGGAATGCTGCTGTAGGGGACGGTGTAGAAGAAAGGGTTGCCGGATAATATGGGCTTGGTACTAGGATTGAGAGAGAAGAAAGACTAATTGAATTCTGCAATTAATTTCTGCTGGTAATAGCGAATATTCGGTTCACGAATCACAAGAAGATGAGGCAGGAAGATTTGCAAAGTTTCCAGTTAGATTACATCTTGGTCAGGCAGAGATTCCAGGACTGTGCGGCTGGTCCCGACGGAGGTTCGAGTCCTCCCTCGGGCATGGGGGTGTGTGTTCGTCCTTAGGATAATTTAGGCTAAGTAGTGTGTAAGCTTAGGGACTGATGACCATAGCAGTCAAGTCCCATAATATTTCATACACATTACACAGAGATTCCCAATCAGACATTGGATTGTAAGACGTATCCAGGAGCAGATATATATGCAGATCACAATTTAGTAATGGTAAAGAGTACGCTGAAATTTAAAGACTAGTCAGGAAGAATCAGTGTGCGAAGAAATAGGATACCGAAGTACTAAGGACTAAAGAAATACCCTTGCAGTTCTGTGAGCTGCAGATATTCCGGTAATGAGCAACTCATTAGGTAGTTCAGTTGAAGAGGAGTGAATATCTCTAAAAACTGCAATCACATGAGAGAAAAACGAAGATACAAGGAAGGTACCTACGAGGAAGCCATGGGTAACAGAAGAAACACTTTAGCTGATTGACGAAGGAAGGAAGTACAAAAATGCTCAGAGAAATTTAGGAATACAGAAATACAAGTCACTTAGGAATGAAATAAATAGGAAGAGCAGTGAAGCTAAGGCGAAATGAATATATGAAAATTGTAAGGAAATCGAAAAAGAAATGATTGGTGGAAGAAGGACTCAGCATATAGAAAACAAAAAATCTTCGGAGAAAGTAAAATTGAGGATGTGTTAGGTAAAGGCACCAGAGAGGCCTTGTTTGATAATGGAAGAAATGCTGGAGAAAAGTCAATACGTCCATTGTATTCGTCCACTTGGAAAAAGCGTTCGACAATGTAAAATGGCGCAAGATGTTCGAAATCCTTAGAAAAATAGGGGTAAGCTATAGAATTAGCAGAAATAAGAACAGCGAGAAACTTATCATAATTGGTGATCGAGAAGTACATGAAGTTAAGGAATTCTGGTACCCAGGCAGCAAAATAACCCATGATGGACGGAGCAAGATGGACTTAAAAAGCAGATTAGCACTGGAGAGGAGGACATTCCTGGCCAAGAGAAGCCTACTAGTGTCAAACGTAGATCTTAATTTAAGGAAAAAATTTCTGAGAATGAAAACCGGAACAGCAGAGAATAGAAGCTTTTGTGATGTGGTGCAACAGAAGGATGTTGTCAATTAGGTGGACTGATGCGGAGAGGAATGAGGAGGTCCTTCGCAGATTGGCGAGGAGAGAAATATATGGACAACACAGACAAGAAGAAGGGCCAGGATGATAGGACATTTGTCAGAACTTCGGGAAATGACTTACCCGGTACTAGAGGGTAAAAGCTGTAGAGGGTAAAAGCTGTAGAGGAAGACATAGACTGGGATTTATCAAGCAAATAATTGAGGACATAGGCTGCAAGTGCTACTCTGAGATATAAAGGTTGGCGCAGGAGAGGAAGTTGTGCTGGGCTGTACCAAACCAGTCAGAAGCTGTATATGACAAAGAAAAAAAAGTGCACCGAAAGGAGTACAAATAATGCAAAGAAACATACGTCCGAAAACCAGTGGTTTCCACGATAGCACTTGTGCAGTAGTGCAGTCACAAGTGCTGGTTGATCAATAGCGTTTCGCCATACCATGGTTTCCCAGGTCTCCCGACTTGAACCCGTTGGACTTTTTTTTCTGTTATTGTCGGAATAGTCAGAAGCTTTGGTGTATTCCAAACCTTTTGATGGTGTCGATGAACTCTGGGATCGCATCGTGGATGCCTGCCAACACGTTCGAATCACGCCTTGGCATCTACGAGGAGATGGCTGAAGACTGCCTTTACAATAACAATGGCCCTGTGGAAGACTTGTTGTAATGTGTTTGTCCTCGCGTGTTTATCTGCAGTTTGCATCGTCACGAACTCCGTTACAAGGTATTGATGTGCACAGTTGTATACGTCGTGTCGGGGAAACTGTTAATTTACGGGCGTATGTTTGTTAGGATTATTTTCTTGCGTCATCGTTAGCTACCTCTCGCTTTCGTTGGTAACGACAATAGTGAAACACACTGTAATCCATATATACAGAGTGAGGCAACTCAGACACACCACACAAAATATATCGAGAACGATTGCTATATCCAGAACGATTCGCTGAGATACATTGGACAATGTGACAAAATGTGACTCTTTAGGTTTTGCCAACGGATCTGTTGTTATTACACTTGTGCAAGTCCTACAATATTTCATCGAACAACTCTTCGATATCTTCACGTGATGGTTGTTGCTGTCTTCACTGCTGCAAGATGAGACTCGTGATTGTAGCACCGAGCGAGGTGCACTGTGGTTTGGATTCGGGAGGACGACGATTCGAATCCGTATCCGGTCATCTTGCTTTAGGTTTTCCGTGATTTCCCTAAATCATTTAAGGCAAATGCCGGGACGGTTGCTTTGGAAAGGGCACAGCCGATATCCTTTCCATTGTTGAATCATTTCAAGCTTGTGTCCTGTCTTTAGTAACCTCGACGTCGACGGGACGTCAACCCCAACACCCTCGTAACCATCGCGCGGTGGCCATGGCGGCGGCGTCGAAATATATCAGACTGGGAGCAGCAATTACGCATGCGCGCGGGGACGCGATTAATTTTGAATGGAAGCGACGTTCGCAGAGCCCGCTAACAGGAGCGGAGGAGAACCCATCCGCGCTTGCGTAATGGACAGTGACTGTGCTGCCGTAAGCTCCTGAGGTTAAAAGATGAATTCAGTCTCTGCAACGGGTTGCGTCGAGTCAAACAGCGCACGATACATGCGGCCTGCTTAAGAACACACTCGAAGTATGATGATGCTGAGGACAAATCTTCAGTCGTATCGTGAAACATGCGACGTCCGATGTTCAACTAATGCTTGTTGTGTTCGGTCAAATACGATCTTGGCCTGAGAAAACGTGGCGTGTATAAAATCCCATGTCAGGGTGGGACACGTTATATTCGGTAGACATGTCGCACCGTGGGAGAACGTTATGTTGAATACAAGTACAAGCAATATACACGTCTGGGCCAACCTGACAAATTTTCACTAGTGGATCATTGTCTGATCTTGCAGTTACCACCACCTGAAGAAGTAGAACGGTTGTTAAGGTGAAATACTGTGGGACCTGCACAATGTTATCGGTCGGCAAACCCGGGAAATATTTTACGTCAAATGTTTTGACGTACGCAAGTAATTTGTGACGTTTATAGCAGCCGAATTATGATACCATTTTTTTTCTTCTAGATGGAATTAAATACTTTTTCCGGTAGCCCTGTAAAGTGCCTGTGAAGTGGACACCAAGGACAAAACATGTGTGGAGCTTGATCACATACTACCTAGATATAAGCGCCGCTAACCACCGTCCCACAGTCAGAGTAGAGATGCAGTGTACCAAAAAACAGTATGATTCGAGTGATTATCCGTGTCCTCGAGCTTACAAATTGTTACCGTCTCCTCCACCCGTTCCAAGTACTGCCTGCCACTACTTCCTCTTTCAATATCCCTAGGCTTTTAATATGAAAGCCAATCCATCTTGAAAATCGTTTTAATATAATAAAAATATTTTATCTAATAACAAAAAATATATAAATGTTTTAATCCAACAATAATCATCATGACGACAGTAATAGTAATACTAACATGTTTAAATCGGTGATTATTTCATCACTTAACCATAACGTCCAAAAAATTGCAGTTGGCAGGAGCGCATTATTGGATCTTTGTGTGAAAAACTTAGACATGTAGGGGATACGCAAAATAATGTGAAAACCTGTACTTATTTGGGAATGGTTTATTAATAAAGGGTTGGATCCCCATTTGCCCGTAATACAGCAGCGATTCTTCTTGTAAAACTGGCATATAATGATTGCATAGTCTCCAATGGAAATTCATGCCACTCTTCGATCAGAACCTCTTCTAATTCCTCTAGTGATGAGGGAAGCGGAAATCTGCTCCGGAGTCTGCGCTCCAATACGACCAATAAGGATTCGATAAAGTTTAAGTCCGGAATCTGTGCTGGCCGGGGAAGACGCTGCAATTTAGTTGGGAAGTTCTTCATACCACGATTGTACTTTCCTGGTTGTGTGAATGGGTGCATTATCGTCCTGAAGTATGGTATCATTGTTGGGGAACAAAATATAAATCATAGGGTGCACCTTATCGCCTATAATGTTCACACGGCCTTTGAGAGTACTGATGGGACCAGCAGAACGTCATACCCACACCATCATACTTCCACCTCCACGCCTAACCGTTGGAATCAAGCAATCAGGATTGTAGGCTTCTTTTGGCGTTCTCCAGGCGTAAACGCGGCCCGATGTTGGAAATTACGAAAACGTTGACTCCTCGGACCATATGACGTGTTTCCACTGATCAGCAATCCAGGATTTATGCTCCTAACACCATGTTTTAAGCTTCTTTGCGTTGGTTGTCGTCACTAATGGTTTCGCTATAGCAGCTCGTCTATCAGTATTTGCTTTATGGAGTTCTCGGCGGACAGTGTCGATAGATACGGGATCTCGAAGATGGCTGTTGGGCTCTGCAGTCACTTCAGCCGCTGTAGTTTTGTGTTGTTTTGACACAACTCGTGTTAGCGTACGGCGATGTCTGTCATTTAGTTTTGATTTTCGCCCACTGTTACGTCTACACGATGATGATTGTTTAGGCTGCCAGGAGATATGCTCCTGCTAATTGGGCTCCCACAATCTGCCTTCTTTGGAACTCTGCTACGTCTTTCATTGCACGTCGACCTCGGTCTCTGAATGCAAATACGAAGTGTGCACTACTCCTAAACAATCTGCACTGGTGCCTAGACCGTACTGAACACGCACAGTCCAGCGCGACACGTGCCTTTCCTCAGTAGTTGACCATCAAACACAACCATCCCATTACTACCACTGTTCACATTATTTTGCCTAACCCTCTGTGTGCCATACAGTCGCTTCTAAGAGCTGTAAAGCAACAAACTCTCACAACTTTGACAACGCCAAAAGTTACTCAAAAGAAAATTTGTGTATACACTTACAATTAAAGGTAATTTAATTGCAATGGCTGCGCGAATATGTAAATGGGGAAATGTTGTTTCTGCAAAAATGGTTCAAATGGTTCTAAGCACTATGACACTTAACATCTGAGGTCATCAGTCCCCTAGACTTAGAACTACTTAAACCTAGCCGGCCAAGGTGGCCGAGCGGTTCAAGGCGCTTCAGTGCGGAACCGTTCGACCGCTACGGTCGCAGGTTCGAATCCTGCCTCGGGCATGGATGTGTGTGATGTCCTTAGGTTAGTTAGGTTTAAGTAGTTCAAAGTTCTAGGGGACTGATGACCTCCGATATTAAGTCCTATAGTGCTCAGAGCCATTTGAACCACTTAAACCTAACTAACCTAAGGACATCACACACATCCATGCCCGAGCAGGATTCGAACCTGCGACCGTAGCAGCAGCGCGGTTCCGGACTGAAGCGCCTAGAACCGCTGGGCCACAATGACCGGCGTTGTTTCTGCATCTAAGAATTTCTGCTTTTTTTTATTTATTGGACAGTGTTTTTTGTCTGGAACTTCCTGTGATTTTTGAACTAAAAACAGTCGTTATTGCAATTTATTCGTTTATTAACAACGCGATTCGCCTTAGTGGGGACTCTTGAAATTATCTTAAAATTTTTCTTTTACAACATACAATAACCAAAAAAGGCCTGTGTGCTCGACTGAAACACGCGTCGGATCATAATGATCCGAAAAGACCTTTTCCTTTTATGGCGTTTTAAAAACATTGTGATTTGCCGGTCCTACCTGTAGACTCACGTAACGTGTCGGGCTTGTAGTTGACAGCTGCTACGGTCAGTTCGTGAATGGGCCCCTTTACCAGGCAGGAATGTTGCCGGTCAGGCCGCAAGCCAATCCAACTGACCAGCCTTCGAGCAAGCAACTGAGAAGCATCCCGTGTTACACACTGCTTGTAATTTCTAGAATTCATCACCACTTTCGAGACTTTTAGTTTTCATGCTACTATATTTTCAGAAAGTAAACAAAAATGGTTCAAATGGCTCTGACCACTATGGGACTTAACACCTGAGGTCATCATTCCCCTAGAACTTAGAACTACTTAAACCTAACTAACCTAAGGACAACACACACATTCATGCCCGAGACAGGATTCGAACCTGCGACCGTAGCAGTCGCGCGGTTCCGGACTAAAGCGCCTAGAACCGCTCGGCCACCGCGGCCGGCAGAAATTAGAAACTGTTATACGTAAAATTATAAAAGCTTTTACTAAAAAGTTGTTTGGAGTGGATCAGAGCCCCCTTACCCCCTCGCTAGCATTAGACCCATCGCGATAAAAGCGGAAAATAATACCCGTAAGCCAGCGAAAGTTTCACTGTGAGCCAGAGTGTGCAGCCAGCTCCTGGAAGAAGACCGAAAGATCGCATCAGAAAATTCTGCAGGGAAAACGTGGTACTAAGACCAAAAAACTTCCAACGCTAATGAAAACAGCCGCGAAAACCTACGTCCTTAAATTCCGCCGCCTTTTCTCGGAACACTTTTTTGCTCTTCTTCTTTCTTTTGCGTTCTTGACTTTCCGCTGTTGTTTACTGTGTCTCCTATATTTCCGCCCAAGTTGCTAGACACCAGCCTTAAGTACATGAGTGATAACTGTGGGGGTATAGAAGCACAAATAGCGGAGCCATTTTCCGTGAAAAATCGCCTGCCCTCGCAGCGGCATTCACTTTGCATAAAGCGGCGCTCCCATTTGTCGGCGTCCACAGCGGCGCGCGCTGCGCATGCATGCATCCATCCAGCCATCCATCCATCCATGGCCGGCTTGCGACGCAGCTGGCGCTTCCCACGGCGAGGGCCCGAGGCGGGCACCGTACACCAGAAATCACTAGCTCGCACTACACCGCGTAACGCGCCATCACGCAGCGTTCCGCTTCTGCAGCCCGTCCGCAGCTGCTGTAGTGGACACAACGAATCGCGGCCAGTCGAACTGTCTCTTCACAAACGCACGGAGAACGTGCCGATAAACCTATCCTCGGTGTGACACTACAAGAACGCACGATCGCCATGCCGATAAATGGATTCTCTGCGGTCCACTTGCTACAAGAGAGTTCTAGAGGCAACAAATAAGAGTGTAGTCTGCAGAGGAGACTTAACACAGGCGTTTCATTAAGGCAGCCTTTCTATCAGTTAACCAAAATACCGTTACAAGTTTACATAAGCAACCAGAAGAAATTGCAACTAATTTTATAGATCATTAGTTCCTACTTACATCCCTGGTGCTTCGTTGTATGCCCCTAGAGTCCCCACACTCGATCCAAATCACGGAGACAATGTTTCAAACACCCATTAATACACGCCTTTGCAATTGCTAAGGAACAACTGACACTTGCTAAGAAACAACAGCCAATTATTATGGAACAACCGTCAATTGCTACGGAACATCCGACCGATCTACATCTACATCTACGTACATACTCCGCAATCCACCATACGGTGCGTGGCGGAGGGTACCTCGTACCACAACTAGCATCTTCTCTCCCTGTTCCACTCCCAAACAGAACGAGGGAAAAATGACTTCCTATATGCCTCTGTACGAGCCCTAATCTCTCTTGTCTTTGTGGTCTTTCCGTGAAATATAAGTTGGCGGTAGTAATATTGTACTGCAGTCAGCCTCAAATGCTGGTTCTCAAAATTTTCTCAGTAGCGATTCTCGAAAAGAACGCCTCTTTTCCTCCAGAGACCCCCACCCGAGTTCCTGAAGCATTTCCGTAACACTCGCGTGGTGATCAAACCTACCAGTAACAAATCTAGCAGCCTGCCTCTGAATTGCTTCTATATCCTCCCTCAATCCGACCTGATAGGGATCCCAAACTCTCGAGCTGTGCTCAAGAATAGGTCGTATTAATGTTTTATAAGGGGTCTCCTTTACAGATGAACATCTTCCCAAAATTGTACCAATGAATCGAAGACGACTATCCGCCTTCCCTACAACTGCCATTACATGCTTGTCCCACTTCATATCGCTCTGCAATGTTACGCCCAAACATTTAATCGACGTGACTGTCAAGCGCTACACTACTAATGGAGTATTCAAACATTACGGGATTCTTTTTCCTATTCATCTGCATTAATTTACATTATATTTAGAGCTAATTGCCACTCTTTACTCCAATCACAAATCCTGTCCAAGTCATTTTGTATCCTGCTACAGTCACTCAACGACGACACCTTCCCGTACACCACGGCATCGTCAGCAAACAGCCGCACATTGCTATCCACCCTATCCAAAAGATCGTTTATGTAGATAGAAAACAACAGCGGACCTACCACACTTCCCTGGGGCACTCAAGATGGTACCCTCACCTCCGATGGACACTCACAATCGAGGACAACGTACTGGGTTCTATTACTTAAGGAGTCTTCGAGCCACTCACATATTTGGGAACCAACCCCATATGCTCGTACCTTAGTTAGGAGTCTGCAGTGGGGCACCGAGTCAAACGCTTTCCGGAAGTCAAGGAATATGGTATCCGTCTGATACCATTCATCCATGGTTCGCAAGATATCATATGATAAAAGGGCGAGTTGCGTTTCGCAGGAGCGATGCTTTCTAAAGTTGTGCTGATGCATGGACAGCAACTTCTCTGTCTCAAGAAAATTCATTATATTCGAACTGAAAATATGTTATAGAATCCTGCAACAAACCGATGTTAAGAATGTCTGTAATTTTTAGAATCCGTCCTTCTACCCTCCTTATATACAGGCGCCACCTGCGCTTTTTTCCAGTCGCTCGGGACTTTGCGTTGGGCACGAGATTCGCGATAAATGCAAGCCAATGCATTAGAGTACTCTCTGTAAAACCGAATTGGAATCCCATCAAGACCTGGCGATTTATTTATTTTCAACCCATTCAGCTGCTTCACAACCCAGGGATGTCTATCACTATGTCCTCCATACGGGAATCTGTGCGAGACTCAAACGGCGGTATGTTTGTACGATCCTCCTGCGTGAAAGATTTCTCAAATCCCAAATTTAATATTTCAGCTTGCGTTTTGCTGTCTTCCGTTGCCAGGCCAGACTGATCAGTGAGTGCCTGGATGGAAGCCTTCGACCCGCCTACCGATTTTACGTAAGACCAGAATTACCCTGGGGTTTTCAGCAAGATTTTTTGCTAAGGTATGACGGTGGTAGTGGTTGAATGCTTCGCGCATCGCTCTTTTTACAGCAGCACGAATCTCTACTAACTTTTGCCTGTCCTCATTCTCCTGATCTTTCTTGTACCGCGAGTGCAAAGTAAAAGGAAATATAAAGGGCGGGACATGTTATCTGCAGCGAAGCCTGTGCACGAGTATTCTGTATGCATTCGACTGTTCACGCAGCACGGTGTTTGAGGTAGGTGTTTGTGGAACCGATTAGTGTGACATTCCGTGTGGCACAGAAACATATATGCAACACGTCATTTGGGTGCTTGCGGTCGTGGACGACCAGTTCGACGGCTAAGTGTCACTACCGTAGCCACAGTAGTGGGTCTGTCCAAAACTGTTAAATCGCGATTAAAAAAGACTTCTGCAAGTGTAAATGTTATGCAAAAGCATGTTCGTGGTCGTAGACGGACAATCACACCACAAGAGGGTCGATACGTAACCCTAATGGCGAGATGTAATAGTCATCTCTTTCCTAACCATATCACGGCTTTGCAACAGCTATTGGTACACGTGTCTCTGTCAGAACCATTTCGCGGCTATTATATCACACCACTTTGTAGGTTCGGAAGCGTGTTCAATGCTCCTCCCCCCCCCCCCTCCACTTCAACCACACCATCGTCGAGAAAGAGTTCGCTTTATAGGCAGCATGCTGACTGGGATCACCAACAGTGGTCCAGAGTGATGTTCTTCAACGAATCCCGCTTGATTCTGGCGAGATATTCTGGCCACCAGTTAGTGTGGAGAAAGTGTGGAACACGTTACAAATCACAGAATGTTCATGAATGTCTTCGGTATGACCTAGACGTTACGGTGTTTGGAGGCATTAGGCATATGCACAATGGCCGAACACTGCTGTATATCTTTACATGAGGTGCAGTTATATCACAGGATAATACTGTGGATCGTGTCTTTTTAGGGATGCAGTAGGTCCCGACTTTCTGTTTATGGATGACGATACCCGCCCAGACAGGACGGCAGAGATGATGGGCAGACTGGAAAGTGGACGTATTGAACGTATGGAATGGCCTACATATTTCCCGGAACTAAATGAGCATGGGGATGTTCTTAGCTGAAATGTTTCCCAACTAATGCTCCCTCCATGAATCGTGTAACAACTGAAAACCGTCATGAGAAATGAGTGGGACGATATCTTCAAAGGACTCCTCAACAGTCTGGTAACCAGCATCAATAACAGGTTGAAGATCTGCGTTAGTACCTGAGGAGAACATATTCACTGAGAGTCTGATATCTATCTTTATGATGGGAATCTGACCTATGTCAAACGTTAACTTTATTTACGTCTGTTATCCAATTTTCCCAAGTGGTGAGATCTGTCCCATTTTTCGTAATAAATATGCCACTCCTCCTCTATTATGTATGTATTGTGTTTCATGTCGTCCATCATTGCCTGTCATTATTCCCGTACAGCAATGTCTATGTTCCTTAGCAGTTGTCAAGCAGTTTGTTCCGCAAGATGTACACAAGAGTGTTCAACAGATAGAGGTATGAATCCATTCCCTGTAATTCCAATGCATACAACTAAGTTCTTTGATTCTAAAGACGCTGCTGAAGCATTGTTGTCAATGCTGGCGTGTAAAAGATTCAAATACAATATGATCAAAGTGACACCCATCCCAAATAGCTAAATAAAAATTCTTTTTCTGAAACAGAAGAATGACCATCCCCGATAGTGCCACCTGTTACAGCGACACATATGGGATGGGGAGATGCGTTGGCACCGGATCGAATTCGCCCAGTGGGTTAACGACGAGAATTGCTGTGCCGTCCAACCTGGATGAGGTATTTAGGCTGTTTCCCATATCTCACCAGGTACATACCGGGCCTGTGCGCAAGTCCCGCCTGAGTTGGAAGATTCGCAAAAATTTAGAGAACTTCCGCTCACTTTCACAAGAAAAACACTACACGCAGACACTGGGATACACATACACTACTGGCCATTAAAATTGCTACACCAAGAAGAAATACAGATGATAAACGGGTATTTATTGGACAAATATGTTATACTAAAACTGACATGTGATTACATTTTCACGCAATTTGGGTGCATAGATCCTTAGAAATCAGTACCCAGAACAACCACCTCTGGCCGTAATAACGGCCTTGATACGCCTGGGAATGAGTCAGACGTAGCTTGGATGGCGTCTACAGGTACAACTGCCCATGCACCTTCAACACGTTACCATAGTTCATCAAGAGTAGTGACTGGTGTATTGTGACGAGCCAGTTGCTCGGCCACCGTTGGACAGACGTTTTCAATTGCTGAGAGATCTGGAGAATTTGCTGCCCAGGGCAGCAGTCGAACATTTTCTGTATCCAGAAAGGCCCGTACTGGACCTGCAACTTGCGGTCGTGCACTATCCTGCTGAAATGTAGGGTTTTGCAGGGATCGAATGAAGGGTAGAGCCACGGGTCGTAACACATCTGAAATGAAACGTCCACTTTTCAAAGTGCCGTCAGTACGAACAAGAGGTGACCGAGACGTGTAACCAATGGCACTCCATACCATCACACCGGTTGATACGCCAGTATGGCGATGACGAATACACGCTTCCAATGTGCGTTCACCGCGATGTCGCCAAACACAGATGCGACCATCATGATGCTGCAAACAGAACCTGGATTCATCCGAAAAAATGACATTTTGCCATTCGTGCACCCAGGTTCGTCGTTGAGTACACCATCGCTGGCGCTCCTGTCTGTAATGCAGCGTCAAGGATAACAGCAGCCATGGTCTCCGTCTGATTTCCATGCTGCTGCAAACGTCGTCGAACTGTTCGTGCAGATGGTTGTTATCTTGCAAACGTCCCCATCTGTTGACTCAGGGACCGAGACGTGGCTGCACGATCCGTTACAGCCATGCGGATAAGATGCCTGTCATCTCGACTGCTAGTGATACGAGGCCGTTGGGATCCAGCACGGCGTTCCGATTTACCCTACTGAACCCACTGATTCCATATTCTGCCAACAGTCATTGGATCCCTACCAACGCGAGCAGCTATGTCACGATACGATAAACTGCATCGCAATAGGCTACAATCCGACCTTTATCAAAGTCGGAAACGTGATGGTACGTATTTCTCCTCCTTACACGAGGCATCACAACAACGTTTCACCAGGCAACGCCGGTCAACTGCTGTTTGTGTATGGGAAATCGGTTGTAAACTTTCCGCATGTCAGCACGTTGTAGGTGTCGCCACCGGCGCCCACTTTGTGTGAATGCTCTGAAAAGCTAATCATTTGCATATCACAGCATCTTCGTCGTGTCGGTTAAATTTCGCGTCTGTTGCACGTCATCTTCGTGGTGTAGCAATTTTAATGGCCAGTATTGTATTCCCTACCGGGGTGCTACATGGTGGCGACAAGAAGGACATGCGGCCACCCCTTTAAACTAACGACACCAAATTGTTAATAACCGTACCGACCAAACATCGATACGGGACAAAGGCAAAAGAACGAGAATACTGGAAAAATATCAGTGTACTCAGTAGAGACCGTTGTAGATATATTTCATGCAGTATTTCATCTGAAAGATCAATCATGTCTGTCAGATCTGTTGAAGAGGCTGCCATTTCTTCCTCAACAACACAAGGAGTTTTACAGTAAACTTTGCAACATCTGATCCTAAAAACGGAATTGCTGAACAAACAGAAGTCAATGCTGAGAGATCTTTCTTCTTAGATTTAATTATATTCTCCTGCAAAACTTTTTAAAAGAATGCGAATTGTTTTTTTATACTACACTTTTATTAGTTACATATTACCATTGTACTCCTATGCTTGTGTTAACATAAATAAAGCTTAATACCTCTGTATTAATGGCACAGGAAACAAAAATATTCTTACTGGCTCTGCGAACCACAGTTCCTTGGTATGGCACTTGGAACGCCCTTAACAGATTATCGTTTTCTAACTGATGCAGCGGGCAGCATAGTACTGTGGTATTTCTTTTCTTGTGGTACTTTTTGAATAGTAATAAATTATGTACAAAAAGAGGTACATTTTTTTCGATTATACTGTCAAATATGAGGTCTAGCACTTAGAATCTTTTCCATTTCCACTCTTCAGTTATATAAATTTACGGCGTTGTATATCGTATACTACAGTAGCGAACTTTCGGAAACGTTTTTCTATCTCTTGCACTGGAGTAGAATTTAGCTGCGTTCTATTTCGCAGATCGAGTATAAGTGAGTATGTTTCTCCTGCAAATGTTTCCAATGTCTCCTTGTAGACTATTCCTTCTTAATTTTATGTGTCTTCTTACAGCCTTCATGATTAACCAAGAAAAAACACAGAATTATCGTATGACGAAACTTTTCTATTCGTTCAACGTGTTGCTGAACACTGAATGTCAAAGTATCAGGACATAAATTACACCCAAATGTTTGTGATCCTACACAGATATATCGATGGGGAATGTAACATAAACCGAAGAATATTGAAACTTCTGAGCGATAAACAAACATGCTAAAACTGACAGAAACCAGAGGCACTATGAGAAAAAATAAAAAAAACGAAAATTGGATTATACTATACATCATTATTTGTAGTACAATGAAGTAGCCCAGCCTTGATTACAAGTCATAGTTTGAAACTGAATGTAACAAAGAAACAAAGTGAACCGGATGCACAGAGAGATACTGAAAGTTGCTTCAAATAATGCTGCAACTGCAAGGCACAGGAAACATCTTTAAAAATGGATAGGTGGGAAAGTTTTCTACTGTTTTCGTTTTCTTTTATTCTCAGTCTACCACCTAAGTCTTAAAGTAAACACACGTATTCCTCAGATAATTCCAAATAGGGTTATAAAGCATCATTTAAAGCCAAAAATTTGTGTACGAAAGGAAACATCTTCATTTCAGCAAGCTAAATTTATGCTAATAAGGCCTACCGTCGAAAGTTACTTTAAGGCATCGGGTAGCACTGTCACATCAATCAGCAAATAAGTGTCTGCACTCACATTTTTTCGGCCTTTGCTGCTTTTAGTTCGTATTATTTTGTTGTTACGTAGTATAAGCACTGTGGACCTGATAAAAACAAACTAGAAGGCTTCTGTTTATTTTGTTCTCCGTGGTCTGCCTAAAAGGCAAATTTCGTTTTGAAATAACTTTATAGCGTAATCATGAAAATAACACAGTTGTATCGATGAAGTAATGCTGGATTTGCACAATATGATTCGACGGCAAACCCGAGAAGAGTGTTTGCGTACACGAACATGTTTTAAAGCAAAAAGGAAAGTACCATGTCTAGTCAGTGAGAACATTAGATAACAGAAGTTCCATTACAAACAGTGTGGTACAAATTTATACATCATTCTCACTTTTTAGGAAAACCCTAAGCTCATTACCGCTATGTCACTGTGCAATGTTGCGCTTATGATGTTGACTCTTCCCACAGAAAGAATGTTCACTCACCTTGCGGTGATTCCTTCTTCTGCAGTCCGGTCGGCACGTCTTCTTTGTTAGAAACGAATAATTTTCCTCTAGTGGAAAATCTGTAATAGAACTACTAGCATTACACGAATCCAACGAATGTAACAATTTTTTTCAGTATCAGGATAACCATGCAACTGAAAGGTAGTTTTTGAGTGAAAACTTCGATACATTGGAACATCTTTGACACAAAATCACTGCCGAGCCCGTGATAATCTTATGTTGTAGTTTCAACACTCACACGCAATCATAGTCATTCATTATAACCAGCTTACGGTGGTTAACCGACCCCGTTACCAAAAGACAGAATGCTCGCTCAAATATTACACAATTTGATCACAACGTAGTTTGCGGTCACGGCTAGTAGAACTTACGACGCCTATTTTGGTTATTCAAAAGTCACAGTTTACATCTTAAAATCGGTATTTCACTTCTTCATTTTTCACACACTTCACGGTCAAGTTTCAATCAATCTTCTGCAAAATTATAATACCTATTCAGTGCTCCTTATATCCACATCCAAACACAATGATGGCTGAGCTCCGACATGAACTCTTTAGACTTCATAAAGCTATTCCTTAGCCCACAAAATACGCGTGAACGTACTGTCCTCTGATTGGCTTATACACATCATAGACAACCCGATATTAATATTAAAACGCGCAGTCCCACCGTCTTTTACATCTGACCAATCACAACTTAACAGCTTTTATGAACACTTTACTAGATGAACAAATTTCCCAGTTCCATGAACTGGCTATTTGTACATTAAAATATTCCCTGAGAGTACACTTCACTTTCTCTGTACAATCACAGTTCTCAAGCTAACGTGTACTCAGTTAATTGACATAACAATATTCATTTAATATCTTACTTTCCAATCACATCATCATTTCCATTAGTAAACAAATTATCTGTACTCACAAAAACCACATATTTTGTTTCCAAAGTATGTTTTGACTCACTGATAATTTGATAGTAAGATGCTGAGACCTTTCGGCCACAGTCGTAACTACTTGCAGCTAGCTACTTGATCATAGCGCATCGCACCTGTCATTCGACAACCATCAGGCATTGTCTGAAGCTGTCTGCCCACTGCCGACTTTTAGGCTACGGTCAAGGTGGCTCCGATATCGGTGGATTCCACCGACGACCGACATCGGCCGGAGACGGCCAATCTTTTCATATCAGTACGTCACTACGTGACCGACCACACTGTAGCCGATCACATCTCGTGAACATACGGACTTCGGATGACAATCGGCGAAATTCAAATCAGTTTGCTTTCTTCTGTCAAATCGACCGACGTACTCGTACACGAAAAACGGAGCGTGAGAAACTGATAAGTTTAGTCCAAGAAAGAGTGAGTTTGTGGCATTCTGAAACTGAAAATATCATAATCGTGATGTAGTTGGGAATCTATGGATTGAAATCGCAGGTTTATTCGAAACCACAAATAGGCAAAATTTTTATTGAAAATTTTAGATGTAGTTATAACCTCAAAAAATAATTCAGGTGAAAAGGGCAGGCGCCGGACGCTGTGGCCGAACGGTTTTAGGCGCTTCAGTGCGGAACCGCGCTGCTGCTACGGTCGCAGGTTCGAATCCTGCCTCGGGTATGGATGTGTGTGATGTCCTTAGGTTAGTTAGGTTAAAGTAGTTCTAAGTCTAGGGGACTGATGATCTCAGATGTTAAGTCTCTTTTTTTAAAGGGCGGCGTATCTTACATAATTATAGCTACTGTACTGAATCTTTTTTGTGGTAGGTTGTTATTAGTTGTCTACTAACTTACTGCTTACTGGCGTTTTATGAGAAGGTTAGTGATTCTGTTAAAATGAAGTGGTTTGCAAATGTGATGTACAGTATGTATTTCCACTTATAAGTGCTGTAGGTTATCACATTATCTTATGCTAAACTTTATGCTTATCTTCCATTCGTGTGCTAAATGACAGTCATTGATGGTTGATTGACATATGTCTGCTCAACTTTAAACAAATACTGCGAAACAGAGTGTTTATGACCTGCTTTCAAGATCACTATGAATTATCTCGAGTATATAAAAAGATGTTTCTCCCGTCGTTTCGTATATTCCTTATTCCGATAAATGAGGACAGAGTGTATAGTACTAGCCACGTTCTTGACGAGACAAGAAAACTCATTGACATGAATTTGGCATCTCTTTAATAGCAGAAGCCGCTATGCAGCACTCGCATCCAAGCACAGAGGCCTCATGGTATCCACCACACCCTAAGAAGTTAAAATCTGGCCTACTTCGTACATAGAATAGATTCTAACCTAACCTAAGCTAGCCGAACCTCCTTTGACCCTGGCAAAAACTGACGGAGGAGATCGGACGCACTATGACCACGCTATCGGCCGGTGTTATCAGGCGACCTCTGGCGACAGTGTCTGAGTTGTCGTTGTCGTTGCCACTGCGAACGCATCTAACATAGGCACAGTATGAAGCGCTAGGCATCGACTGCTAATAGAAATTTTAGAAAATGTGAAACACGAGACTGGAAACAAAGAAAAATGTAAAATATCCTACTACCAGTAGTGCAAAATCTCTTGTAGATGAAGCAACAATAAATTATTTACTGCAATATTAATGAAATACTTTCTGTAGTTCGGTCTGTATGTGTGTGTGTGTGTGTGTGTGTGTGTGTGTGTGTGTGTGTGTGTGTGCATACCAAAATCTAGAACATTTTTGGACAAACAAGTAAATAATGAATTACGATACAGTCTGTATCTTAGAAAGCAGTCTTGTAGTTAGTAGAAGTATTTTCTTAGGCAACATATTCACATAATCAATCCTGAGCAGGGAGCGCTCTTATTTATAATAAATAACATTGAGTATTGTAGATCATACTTCTGTAAATTAATAACAAAGTCTCATAATCTTTTAGAAAGATATAAATGAAAAAAAGCCAGAAGCCAGCCTGCTACATTTTCCTTCAGTTCTCGGCATTGTCTATTACGCTACGGTTTTAACGTTGCAGCAGTGCCTAATTCCTGTACTACACAATGTACAGGGCGGTCAGAAACAGACTGAAAAGCTTGTAAAGGTTCTGCTAGGTAGTTTGTGCTGAAAAATAATCGTTAAGAAAAAAATTCGACACGTTGCTCGTTTACGAGTTAATTAGCATTGAAGTTAGCCAATCACGCCACTGTGCGCACAAATTTAAGTGACCCGCCAGATACAATTAGCGTTAGTCGTTCTGAGAAGATGGATGACAGCGCAGGAATCTGCTCAGCCTTTGTCTCATGTTCGCTCCTTACTACCGTCCCATGTCCAACTTTTGTGTCGCTCTCTTGTTCCGTTTTAGGAAACCAAACGAAAGGACACGTTTAGCGACACCGTCTCTGACAGGCCGCTTGAATTTGCACGGTCCATGGCCGGACTGGCTAACTTCAGTGTTAATTAACTCGTAAACTGGCATATCGGATTTTTTAACAGTTATTTCTCAGCACAAACTATCCAGCAACACCGTTAGAAAATTTTCAGACTGTTTTTGGATGTGAGGTCCGTCAGTTATGCAAAACACCGTTTCTCTCATGGGTACTGAGAACAATGGTGTTTTGCATAACTGGCGGACCTCACATCCAAAAATTTTTAACTGCATACACGTCCAATACAAGGAGCTGCAAATCAAAAAGATGCATATTTTCAGACTGTTTCTGATAGGTTGTCCCAGGAGGAGTAGTCGCTATTCAGGAATAAGACAGGAAGGCTCCTGTGAAGCAAAAATCTTCTTGTGGACATATTCCCGATACCGAACTGTTTCCTAAATGGAACACATTTAATGCGCATTGTTATTTATTTTCTGTATTATTCTATACATTGTCGGGTGAAAATGTGTACACTTGTACAACAGTTAATAAACATTACAACATGCGTTTTACGAAGTATCAGTTGAAAAATACGCGTTTTTAACACATTCGCCTGTAATCGTTTCCACACAAGTCACATTAAAGCTGTTGTACAATTCACAATAAATGTTCGAATGCCACATTTTCAACTTCAGTGCACTTGTGTTCTCTTTGGAGAACATGTTGCGTTACTTGCCTGAGTGTCTGCACGTTCCCTAAAGGGGGCAGCAGCGTCCATGATGCGACCAAGCAACTTCAACTTTCGTTTGCCCACCTCAGACTTGATTCAACCCCATAAACAAAACACTAATGGCGACCTTTGTGGCCAGTTAACGGTACTACCACGACCAAACCAGCAATTATGGTAATATGGATTGACGAATGCCCTCACACGTCTGGTACAATTGGGAGGAGCTCCATCATCCTGGACGTGTATGCGTGGCGAAAGGAACGTGCCAAGGTGTTCAACAAACGAATTTTCTAAAAAATGCAAGCAATTCTGTCCCATCATTTATTTGTGAAACTACATTGTACAATCGCCCACAAATTTAACATATTCACAAGTACCTTTACCTTTGATCCATATAAATACAGTTTCATTAACAGATATCTTACGTCTACTACGTGTATACAAGGAGAAGGGTGAGGGTGACATATATGTTGATTTGCCGAAGTCTTTATTTGCATTTTCTGTCACATGATATGTTCGATAGGCAATGATGTCACGATCGACGAAGCTTTCCAGTCCGGATACATTGGGTACGCCTGTACCTCCACGTACAATAGCGACTGTTAACCATCCATTCCCATGGGTAAAGGAATCATTGATGTCGATGCTGAAGTTCAGTCTGCAACCACAGAAGACTGCGGGTCCATCCAATAGCGAATGTGCAGCGACAGATTTGATAGTATTCTTTTTCTTGTCGGCGGCAGATGTTGTCATTTCAACGTCTTCAATTGTTTTATATATTATATATATATATATATATTCCACACGACTGGACCTATCAAATAACCGGAAAACAAATGTACATCTCTGAGACCATCCGGAATAGGACACATCCCCATATGAAGCTTTTTGCTTCAAATGAGCGTGCCTGTCATGTCGCTAATATTGAACCTTCCTCTCGGGGACACCCTGCATACGAATGTCTAAAGACTTTAATAGCAAATGTCATTATTTCATATTTAACTACAAACATCAAAAAAAGTTTTGCATCACCTCGGTTCCGAGAGTTCCGGAAACTATACAGAAAATTGGAGTAGAGATCAACATAAACATCATTTCCGCCCTTTATTAGTCATGGAAACCACACACTGCGTGTTGCACCACCATACAGCAAGACAATAGAGGTGGCGGTCCAGAGTGCTGTACACACCGGTACCTCTAATACCTAATAGCATGTCCTCTGCATTGATGAATGCCTGTATTCATCGTGGCATTCTATCCACAAGTTTGTCAAGGCACTCTTGGTCCATATTGTCCCGCTCCTCAACAGTTATTCGGCGTAGATCTCTCAGAGTGGTTGGTGGGTCACGTCGTTTATAAACAGCCCTTTTGAATCTATGTCAGACATATTCGATGGGGTTCATGTCTGGAGAACATGCTGGCCACTCTACTCGAGCGATATCGTTATCCTGCAGGAAATCATTCGCAAGATGTGCATGAGGGTGGTGCCAACTGTCGTCCATGAAGACGAATGCCTCTCCAATATGCTGCCGATATAGTTGCACTATCGGTCGGAGGATTGCATTCACGTATCGTACAGCCGTTACGGCGCCTTCCATGACCACTTGCGGCTTACTTCGGCCCCACGTAATGTCATCCCAAAACAGCAGGAAACCTCCACCTTGCTGCACTCGCTGGACAGTGTGTCTAAGGCGTTCAGCCTGACCGGGTTGCCTCCAAACACGTCTCCGACCACTGACTGATTGAAGGCATATGCGACACTCATCGGTGAAGAGAACGTGAGCGGTTCATTTGGCATGTTTTTCGGCCCATTGTCACCACGCTGCATGGTGTGGTTGCAAAGATGGACTTCGCCATGGACGACGGGAGTGAAAATGGTTCAAATGGCTCTGAGCACTATGCGACTTAACTTATGAGGTCATCAGTCGCCTAGAACTTAGAACTAATTAAACCTAACTAACCTAAGGACATCACACACATCCATGCCCGAGGCAGGATTCGAACCTGTGACCGTAGCGGTCGCTCGGCTCCAGACTGTAGCGCCTAGAACCGCACGGCCACTCCGGCCGGCGACGGGAGTGAAGTTGCGCATCATGCGGCCTTCTGCGCACAGTTTGAGTTGTAACATGACGTTCTGTGGCTGCACGAAAAGCATTATTCAAGATGGTGGAGTTGCTGTCAGGGTTCCTACGAGCCATAATCCGTAGGTAGCGGTCATCCACTGCAGTAGTAGCCCTTGGGCGACCTGAGCGGGACATGTCATCGACAGTTCCTGTCTCTCTGTATCTCCTCCATGTCCGAACAACATCGCTTCGGTTCACTCCGAGACGCCTGGACACTTCCCTTGTTGAGAGCCCTTCCTGGCACAAAGTAACAATGCGAACGCGATTAAACCGCGGTATTAACCGTCTAGGCATGGTTGAACTACAGACAACCCGAGCCGTGTACCTCCTTGCTGGTGGAATGATTGGATCTGATCGGCTGTCAGGCCCCCTCTGTCTAATACGCGGTGCCCATGCATAGTTTTTTTTTTTTTTTTTTTTTTTTTTACATTTGGGCGGAATTAGTGACATCTCTGAACAGTCGAAGGGACTGTGTCTTTCATCCAATATCCACAGTCAACGTCTATCTTCAGGAGTTCTGGGAACCGGGATGATGCAAAACTTTTTTGATGTGTGTATAACAAAGTGTACCAAAAACGAAACGTTTTGCTAAATAATCAATATATCGTAGTATTGACGCCGGTCGGTGTGGCCGAGCTGTTCTAGGCGCTTCAGTCTACGGTCACAGGTTTGAATCCTGCCTCGGGCATGGATGTGTGTGATGTCCTTAGGTTAGTTAGGTTTAAGTAGTTCTAAGTTCTGGGGGACTGATGCCCTCAGATGTTAAGTCCCATAGTGCTCAGAGTCATTATTTTTATTGTAGCGCTGAAACGCCCTACTCAAATAAAACAATAGTTATAATACGAAAACCATTAAATACGATCTCTTTAACATTCTATGAGTAGACCGCCGTCATTTTAATACAGCAAATAGCACTAAAAACATTAGTTTTCGACAGATCATCAATGCGCTGATTGTTTCAAGAAACTTATGTTCGCAGCAAGTGCGTTATAAAACCACCAAATGCGGATTCCAACTCCGTATCACTTTATCCAATATGGCATTTCCTATGTTCTGCTTGCGACGTAAAACCGATGTTGCACCTCATTGGCCACGTTCATTTTCACGAGGCACACACTTCGCATTCTAGTGGAAAGTGAAGATCCATACTGTGACTTACAAAATTCGATCAGCTTTGACGCAACGTAAGAGGACGACTTTATGCTCCCTGAGCGCTAGATAGCCGATGCTAGAGCCGTCGCCAATGAACTAGTAACGTATTATCGCCTATCTGAACGGCCGTGTTGCGGACGACAGCGGTCAATTGACTTCCACGATAACCACTGGACCGCAGACTCACTCGTGAGCAAACGAACATAGAGGCAGGACTTAATTTCGAACGGAACACGTCGAGCGGGCGTTCCGGCATCTCCCAGGGAATTTTTTCAACTTACTGGAACATGTCGGGCACGGAGATTGTAAATAGCATCATATCGCAACGTAACTACACTAAAGCACCAAACAGACTGGTATAGGCATGCATGTTCAAATACGGAGATATATAAATAAGCACAATACCGCGCTGTCATCGGCAACGGCTATATAAGAAAACACGTGTCTGGCGCAGTTGTTATATAGGTTACAGCTGCTACAATGGCGGGTTATCAAGATTTAAGTGAGTCTGGACGTGGTATTATAGTCAGCGGACTTGCGATGGGACACGCCATCTCCGAGGCAGCGATGAAGTGGGCATTTTCGAAAGTGTACCGTGAATATCAGGAATCCGGTAAAACAACAAATCTCTGACATCTCAGAATGAAACACGAGACTTGAAACAAGAAAAGATCCTGCAAGAACGGGACCAACGACGACTGAGGGAATCGTTCAACGTGACAGAAGTGCAACTATTCCGCAAATTGCTGCAGATTTCAGTGCTGGGCCATCAAAAAGTGTCAGCTTGCGAACCATCAACGAAACATCATCAATATGGGTTTTCGGAGCCGAAGGGCCGTGGGCTATCCATCATGACTGCAGGACACGAAGCTTTACGCCTCATCTGTGCCCGCCAACACCGACATTGGACTGTTGATGATTGGAAACATGTTGCCTGGTCGGACGAGTCTCGTTTCAAATTGTGTCGAGGAGATGGATGTGTATGGGTATGGAGACAACCTCGTGAATCCATGGACACTGCATGTCAGCAGGGGACTGTTGAAGCTGGTGGAGGCTCTGTAATGGTGTGGAGCTTGTGCAGTAGAAGTGATATGTGACCCCTGATACTTCTAAATACGACTCAGACATGTTCCAAGTATGTAAGCATCCTGTTCACCTACATCCATTCACGTCCATTGTGCATTCCGACTGGCAAGGGCAATTCCAGCAGGACAATGCGATATCCCACATACCCCAAACTGTTACAAAGTGGCTCCAGGATCACTCTTCTAAGTTTAAACAGTTCCGCTGGCCACCGAACTCGCCAGACATGAACATTATTGAGCATATCTGGGATGCCTTGCAGGGTGCTGTTCAGAAGAGATCTCCATCCCCTTGTACTCTTACGGACTTATGGACAGCCCTGCAGGATTCATGGTGGCAATTCTCTCCAGCACTACTTCAGACATTATTCGAGTCCATGCCACGTTGTGTTGAGCCACTTCTGCATGCTTACGGGGGCACTACACGATATTAGGCAGGTGTACCTGTTTCTTTGGCTCTTCAGTGTGTAATTTGCCGCTGCTCCGGCACCCTTTAACGTGACAATGGGTGACCATCGTAATGCTATTGGCAGGGGCGTGGGGCGAGACACTGTGTGTGTGTGTGTGTGTGTGTGTGTGTGTGTGTGTGTGTGTGTGTGTTCTTGTGTGTGTGTACGCTATACACAACATAAGTCGAGCTTCATTCCGAAGTTGTGATTGGCCCTTATGTTTTGTTTGTGATTGCCAGCCACCTCAGACGTCTAGTAGCAATCCGAGGTCTAATGTTATGTGTGTCAACCAGAAATAAGTAACGTAAGCAATATTTGAACATAAGAGTCAGTAATAAGTGCTTTAAAGAAATATTATTTGTTCAGTGTAACAATTTATGCCATAGCTGCTGATCAACTGCACTCAAGCCGCACGCATGTCTAAGAGGTCGCAGTCTTCCGAGCCGAAACGTAAACACCCTCCCCCTCACGTCCGTGGCGCTCATGAACTTTTCCTCCTTCCCTGCCCAGCACTTTTGTTAGAACATACGTCGACGCTCACCATAGCTTGGATTAACTTACTGACTTGTGCCAATATTGTTCGAGCCAAACTAGGGAGCAAAGTGACCCTGCTGTGGGGACAGACGATAGCACCTGTTGTTGGTATTAAATCCTATGGTTTAATTGATTTGGTTATAAGGAATTATGTTTTAAAAACCTGAATTTGGGAATATTTTCTTTTGGAAAATAATTACTCCTCATTGTATGTTTTATCACAGTTTTTCAAAAATCGAAATTTGTGATTTTTGTGGATTGGGGTGGGGTGGGGTGCCGGATTCGGGGGGGGGGAGGGGTTGTTGTATGGTCGAAGAGTTGCATTGCGCTGTTTAAAATGTGTATCTCTTCTTCCATTCGTTAAAGTCATATTTCTATAAAACTTCTTTGAAGGTTAACGAATACAAATACCACATAATCACAAGTAACAGAAAAAACTACACCGTGCAATAAAGGACTATAATCGTCACGAAGTCATAAACGAGATATTATTTGACAAAAATAAAAAAAATTGCTAGAAATGCGTTAATACATCCAGTGTCTGTCGAGTCATAGTTCCTAAAACAGCAATTGCTGCGTTTTACGTTTATCCCTTATTCTTCATCGAATTCCATATGTGGAGTTTCCATGAAGGAATTAAACTACTACGAGATGGAACAGCTTGTGACAAAGATCTAGATAATGGGATCACCTCTGCTTTTAGCAATGGAGTACTACAGCGCGGATATAATGAAATTAATGTAGCGGGTCCACGTGTGGCCCCTGTCAAATGTACATACCGTGCAATTCTACTGTGTTTTGATCGGCCACATCCGCGCAGCATCTGCCATGTTACCGAGTGATACGTTTGTCTGTATTGGATGCAAAAAGTAGAGTGCTATTGTCCCCCGCTAAAACAACCAACCTCATTCCAATGTGACGTCATCGCCAACCAGCAGGTCAGCGGTAGCGCCCCATCCACCGACATTATTTAGCTCACCATCGCTAGAGGAGTGCCGTACAGGTTCCTTCCAATCCGTGAAGACTGACCGCCTCCCTCCAGTGACGTAACTTTAAACCTTCCTCCATCTAATGTCTGTCACCGTATTTGCATTCATTCGATACGTACAGGGTGAAGAAAAACAAGCACTAAGGTCAGATTGGGGCAGGGAACGTCAAACTGAGCAAAACTGTCGAAGAACCACAGGTCGGAAAATGACCGTTTTGTAGGTACAGACACGAAACGACAGTTACTCAGCGACGAGTGCACACAAGATCGTCCTGTAAACGAGCATGTCTAGGTGTGCCTAGCACAGGTGAGCACGTGTGGGAGTTTTACGTCAAGACCTGCACATCTAGACTACCTGGGAAGCCATCGAGGCATCCACACCTAAACTGATAAACAACAGCGATACTCTTCGACCGACGTCTCAGCACTTGGAACACGTGGGATCAGTCGCCCCAGAAATATGCCATCGCATTCGAGTTCATCGGGCCGTCATCCAGGAGGCCCACTGAAAACAATCCCTAGAAGGGCTTAAGGACTCAGGAAGCCTGCAGCCATTCGTACGAGTCAATAACGAGCAAATTACCCTTTTTCCTAAAAATCAGGAAGTGAGGCCAAGCAGAGGTAGCATTATAGCAAGAACCAAGCACACACAAACACCCACACACACGCACAAAATAATAATCCGACTGATCACCTCTTCAAAAATGTCAACTTTGTAACGAAGTGATGGACACAAATTTCCAATACTTGGTGGAAAAAAAAGAGAGAGAGAGATTTCAGGCAAAAAGACTAAAATATATCTCTGTTCTTTTCCCCTGTTATCTTAGTCGCACTAACTGATTTACTGTGTTAGAATAGAAATACAGACATGACCTGTTCCGTTGGGCCGCACGGGATTAGCCGAGCGGTCTCAGGCGCTGCAGTCATGGACTGTGCGGCTGGTCCTGGCGGAGGTTCGAGTTCTCCCTCGGGCATGGATGTGTGTGTTTGTCCTTAGGTTAATTTAGGTTAAGTAGTGTGTAAGCTTAGGGACTGATGACCTTAGCAGTTAAGTCCCATAAGATTTCACACACATTTGAACATTTTTTTGTTCCGTTGGCAAACATTGAAACATATAGCCTCTAGATCTCATTGTTAGTAGCATTGCACCTTATCGTACCATCTGTCAACTATCTTACTGCAGTGGCAGTACGGCACTTACGGTAATAGTCAAGCTTCATCCAGTGAACGTCACAGAAAATTCGCTTCTAACGTAACCACATACGGCTAGGAATTCAAAGTTTACCTAGCTGTGTCTGTTCAGCAGAAACCGTTATTTTCAGTTAATCTAATTAGTAACTGTCGTATGTAGTAAAACAGGTATTAGCTGGGGTAAATTGGTTTAAATACACACACATATGTGCGCTCGTCGCTGACTGGCTGTCGTTCTACGAAAGCAACTCCATAACGTTGCGTTTACGACCTTGGGTTATTTGGATAATTTTTCTCCGTGTCCCTAACCGTTTCTGATTTCACTATCAAGTGGTTTTCCTCCAATGTATGTATGTTACCCATGAACAAGTAAAGATGCAAAAGAGAAATCGATGTTATTGTAACACTGCGTAACAGCGCCGAATGTTCCAAGCCACAGCTCCAGCATGATGCCAGTATATAAGGACGACGACTATGTGGCAGTAACCAAAGTTGTTAGTAAAACCTGAACGCCACTGCAGTGCTATGACAGATGAACCATGTGAAACCTGAGGAAAATATACGACAACATACCTGAAATCTGGTTTCGCTGTATAGAGCGGATCAGCTTATGGTTGCATGTCGGTACAAAGATGACACAGCAAAGCCAAGGGCTGATGGGGGGGGGGGGGGGACCTGAACAGATGAGGGGGAAAACAAGGAAGGAGGAGAGGAAAAACGAGAGGGGGGACCGAAGGAGGTTGAGGACTCATAAGGGGGGGAGGGGCAGGGAAGACATGAGAGGGAATGGGAAAAGGCAGAGGAGGGAAATGCAAAAGGACTCAGGGGCGAGAAGGAGGGCAGAGAGGGGTTTTTTTTTCTTTGTCGTCAGTCTACTGACTGGTTTGATGCGGCCCGCCACGAATTCCTTTCCTATGCTAACCTCTTCATCTCAGAGTAGCACTTGCGACCTACGTCTTAGCAGATGTCCTATCATTCTGTCCCTTCTCCTTATCAGTGTTTTCCACATATTCCTTTCCTCTCCGATTCTGCTTAGAACCTCCTCATTCCTTACCTTATCAGTCCACCTAATTTTCAACATTCGTCTATATCACCACATCTCAAATGCTTCGATTCTCTTCTGTTCCGGTTTTCCCACAGTCCATGTTTCACTACCATACAATGCTGTACTCCAGACGTACATCCTCAGAAATTTCTTCCTCAAATTAAGGCCGGTATTTGATATTAGTAGACTTCTCTTGGCCAGAAATGCCTTTTTTGCCATAGCGAGTCTGCTTTTCATGTCCTCCTTGCTCCGTCCGTCATTGGTTATTTTACTGCCTAGGTAGCAGAATTCCTTAACTTCATTGACTTCGTGACCATCAATCCTGATGTTAAGTTTCTCGCTGTTCTCATTTCTACTACTTCTCATTACCTTCGCCTTTCTCCGATTTACTCTCAAACCATACTGTGTACTCATTAGACTGTTCATTCCGTTCAGCATATCATTTAATTCTTCTTCACTTTCACTCAGGATAGCAATGTCATCAGCGAATCGTATCATTGATATCCTTTCACCTTGTATTTTAATTCCACTCCTGAACCTTTCTTTTATTTCCATCATTGCTTCCTCGATGTACAGATTGAAGAGTAGGGGCGAAAGGTTACAGCCTTGTCTTACACCCTTCTTAACACGAGCACTTCGTTCTTGATCGTCCACTCTTAATATTCCCTCTTGGTTGTTGTACATTTTGTATATGACCCGTCTCTCCCTAAAGCTTACCCCTGCTTTTTTCAGAATCTTGAACAGCTTGCACCATTTTATATTGTCGAACGCTTTTTCCAGGTCGACAAATCCTATGAAAGTGTCTTGATTTTTCTTTAGCCTTGGTTCCATTATTAGCCGTAACGTCAGAATTGCCTCTCTCGTCCCTTTACTTTTCCTAAAGCCAAACTGATGGTCACCTAGCGCATTCTCAACTTTCTTTTCCATTTTCTGTATATTATTCTTGTAAGCAGCTTCGATGCATGAGCTGTTAAGCTGATTGTGCGATAATTCTCACACTTGTCAGCTCTTGCCGTCTTCGGAATTGTGTGGATGATGCTTTTCCGAAAGTCAGATGGTATATCTCCAGACTCATATATTCTACACACCAACGTGAGTAGTCGTTTTGTTGCCACTTCCCCCAATGATTTTAGAAATTCTGATGGAATGTTATCCATCCCTTCTGCCTCATTTGACCGTAAGTCCTCCAAAGCTCTTTTAAATTCCGATTCTAATACTGGATCCCCTATCTCTTCCAAATCGACTCCTGTTTCTTCTTCTATCACATCAGACAAATCTGTCTGTAATTGAAGAAGTGTCATGATGATCTCTCCATTGGCAAAAGATTCCGGAATAGTCCCCCATTCGGATCTCCGGGAGGGGACTGCCAAGGGGGAGGTTACCATGAGAAAAAGATTGAATAATCTACGAAAGGATAACGTTCTACGAGTCGGGGCGTGGAATGTCAGAAGCTTGAACGTGGTAGGGAAACTAGAAAATCTCAAAAGGGAAATGCAAAGGCTCAATCTAGATATAGTAGGGGTCAGTGAAGTGAAGTGTAAGGAAGACAAGGATTTCTGGTCAGATGAGTATCGGGTAATATCAACAGCAGCAGAAAATGGTATAACAGGTGTAGGATTCGTTATGAATAGGAAGGTAGGGCAGAGGGTGTGTTACTGTGAACAGTTCAGTGACCGGGTTGTTCTAATCAGAATCGACAGCAGACCAACACCGGCAACGATAGTTCAGGTATACATGCCGACGTCGCAAGCTGAAGATGAACAGATAGAGAAAGTGTATGAGGATATTGAAAGGGTAATGCAGTATGTAAAGGCGGACGAAAATCTAATAGTCATGGGCGACTGGAATGCAGTTGTAGGGGAAGGGGTAGAAGAAAAGGTTACAGGATAATATGGGCTTGGGACGAGGAATGAAACAGGAGAAAGGCTAATTGAGTTCTGTAACAAGTTTCAGCTAGTAATAGCGAATACCCTGTTCAAGAATCACAAGAGGAGGAGGTATACTTGGAAAAGGCCGGGAGATACGGGAAGATTTCAATTAGGTTACATCATGGTCAGACAGAGATTCCGAAATCAGATACTGGATTGTAAGGCGTACCCAGGAGCAGATACAGACTCAGATCACAATATAGTAGTGATGAAGAGTAGGCTGAAGTTCAAGACATTAGTCAGAAAGAATCAATATGCAAAGAAGTGGTATACAGAAGTACTAAGGAATGACGTGATACGTTTGAAGTTCTCTAACGCTATAGATACAGCAATAAGGAATAGCGCAGTAGACAGTACAGTTGAATGGACATCTCTAAAAAGGGCCATCACAGAAGTTGGGAAGGAAAATATAGGTACAAAGAAGGTAGCTGTGAAGAAACCATGGGTAACAGAAGAAATACTGCAGTTGATTGATGAAAGGAGGAAGTACAAACATGTTCCGGGAAAATCAGGAATACAGAAATACAAGTCACTGAGGAATGAAATAAATAGGAAGTACAGGGAAGCTAAGACGAAATGGCTGCAGGAAAAATGTGAAGACATCGAAAAAGATATGATTGTCGGAAGGACAGACTCAGCATACAGGAAAGTCAAAACAACCTTTGGTGACATTAAAACCAACGGTGGTAACATTGAGAGTGCAACGGGAATTCCACTGTTAAATGCAGAGGAAAGAGCAGATAGGTGGAAAGAATACATTGAAAGCCTCTATGAGGGTGAAGAGAGAAGGTAGGCGGGGAAAAATGGGGATGGAAGGGGGGAGAGGGAGCCCAGGAAAAGGACAGAGGAAAGGATGTGGGGCGAGGATCAGAGTTGATAGGAGGGATAAATGGAGGGAGAGAGGGGATCATCTGGGAGGGGGAGTTGATGGAAGCCACCTTGGGAAAGGAGATGAAGGGTGTAGAGATGGATGATAGGGGGGACCCAACAGTGAAGACGTGGCAGGGGGCGGAGATGGGAGTGGAGAGGAGCAACCAGGGGGTGAGGGGGATCAAGGCAGCGGGAGGTGTAGAGTATGCGGATATGTTCAAGGAATAGGAGCAGATGGGGGAAAGGAATGAGGTCATAGATGATCCGCGTGGGGGATGGGAGGTGTATACGGAAGGTGAGGTGGAGTGCATGACACTCATGGATCTGGAGGGACTTACAGAATTTGGGGGGGGGGGGGGGGGCAGATATCCAGGCGGGACTGGCATAACAGAGGATGGGTTGGATTAAGGATTTGTAGGTGGGGAGGATGGTAGAGGGGTGCAACCCCCATGTCCGGCCAGAGAGGAATTTGAGGAGTTGGGGCTTTGGATTGGATGGAGCTGAAATGAGGGATCCAGGTGAGGTGATGGTCAATGGTGAGGCCAAGGTAGGTGAGGGTGGGACAGACAGGATGGGCGCAGATGGTAAGGGAGAAATCCAGGGACCAGAAGGAGCGAGTAGTATGACCCACGATGATTGCCTCGGTCTTGGAAGGATTGATTTTCAGGAGCCACTGGTTACACTAAGCGGTAAAAAGGTCAAGGTGATTCTGGAGAAGGCGTTGGGACCGTTGGAGGGTAGGAGCGAGGGTGAGGAATGCGGTGTCATCGGCATATTGCAAGAGGTGTACTATTGGATGGGGGGGGGGGGCATATCTGCCGTCTACAGGAGGTAGAGGAGAGGAGAGAAGACAGAGCACCGGGGCACACCTGCAGAGGGGTAGAAGGTGTGGGAATTGGCATTATGGATTTTAACATAGGAGGGGCAGCGGGAGAGAAAGACGGCCATCAGATGGATGTAGTTGACAGGAAGGGTGTAGGTTTAGAACGTAAGGTGAGGTGAGACAGGCGGTTAAATAATCGGATGGTAATCCAACCCTGGGACAGCTGAAGGACCCGCCAACGAACTAATCAATTCCCTTCCACCCGACCAACGGCATGACAACGGAAAGCATCAGCTGAGGACGAAGATACCAGCAGCACTAAGTCTTCAAAATTGGCGTCTAAAAACAGCCAAGGCACAATAACCACTCAAAGAAAAATAATATGAACAAACAACTAAAATTTATAATATTACTTGAAAATACAGCTCTTCGGTTGCACAGCTAAAAAATTTTCAACTTTACCTAGGTTTCAACTGCTCTAAGGCAGCCTTCATCAGAAGTAAAAAATTTTTACATTACATAGAGTAAATAGTTATGCAATGGTTTAGAGCAACAGTGCTCACGTTAAAGATAAAAATATATTTGTACATTATAAAATTTTCCTAGGAATGCACAACTAAAAGGATGTCAAACTACATGCAGCGCCAGTCAACATCAACATGACGAGGAAAAACATACTGCCGGAAAACTACTTTAACGACCAGGGCAGGTAACTGGGGCGTTAACGGCCACAAGGCAGAAAATACCGCAGGTGCATTTCACTGATACGTAACAACCAATTTAATAATTAAAGAACGGGAAGACGCCTGCGAAATTTCGCAGACTCTAACACACCATACGTTGCTGCTAGCCGGAATGGCCCAGGAAGCAATAACTGGCATTGATCGAAGAGAGGTCACAGCAGTTGAGGATTCATAAAAGGTTAACCGATCACTCAACTTCATTGTCCAGGTTCGGTGGGCAACGAACTTCGTAGCTCTCACAGCTAGTGCCTCACAATCCGATCACGCGTGCATGCCACCAGCAGTCCCGGCCTGACTCCATGCCGCGGAGACTTCCTCGCTGCTCTGTCCCAACCACACAAGTCCGCAGCTCGTGGTCTTGGGGTAGCGTTCTCGCTTCCCACGCACGGGGTCCCGGGTTCGATTCCCGGCGGGCTTGGGGATTTTCTCTGCTTCTTGATGACTGGGTGTTGTGTGTCTTTCATCATCATGTCATCATCATTGACTCGCAAGTCGCCGAAGTGGCGTCAACTAAAAAGGACTTGCAATACGGCGGCCGAACTTCCCCGCATGGAGCCTCTCGGCCAACAATGCCATACGATCATTTCATTTACTGCCACACACATAACCACGCCGAAATATAGCGATCACACCAAAGATAGTACAGCAGTACTAGTATCGATAAGTGCTGCTGCTACCACTGATAGAGGCTAGTCAGCAACTCGTTATGGTAGTAACTCAGGGAGAAATAAGACGCCACTCGACTGTGACAAAATGCCAAAGAACAAACGGCATCAAGGTGAGCCGGCCACAGCTCAGCACCAGGTCCATACACATCTACACTCGTATACACTGTCTGATCAAAAGTATCCGGACACTCCACTGTAATGTGGAATTGACCTATAGCTACCAAGAGAGGTGGATCCGTTAGTATGAAAGAAGGGAGGGAGTATTTTTCTATCAGTAGAGAAGCAGTAACAACGGGAACAACCTCAGGTAAACCAAGAAGAGGCAGTCCTCATGCAGGCTATTTAAGGACAGCGACTGTAGAGTATTGAGGAAGATGGCTGCAAAAAATCGTATCAACTTAGCGCAAGGAATCACTCTTGAATTCAACGTGCTACCAGCAATCCAGCAAGTACAACGACTGTGCGTACAGAGTTAAAAAGAATGGGGTGCAATGATCGAGCTGCTCTCCATGAGCCACACGTTTCTGTAGTCAGTCCAAAGCGACGCTTGAGCTGGTTAGAAAGCCGCGCCACGAGACAACTGGTGCCTGGAAACGACTGATTTGTAAAGATGAACCACGCTGTACCCTGTGGCAATCCGATGGAAGGCTGTGGGTTTGGAGATTGCCTAGAGAACATTATCAAGTGAAGCGCTAACAGTTAAGTATTAAGGACAACGTGTTACACTGTGGGGTGTTTTTCGTGGTTACGGTGTGGACCCCTTACAGCACTTAAGAAAACGCAATACGGGAAGGTACGAACACATTTTACAGCGTTGTGTATCGCATAGTGTAGAGAAGCAGTTCGAGGACTATGATTATATGTGTTAGCATGACACTGAACCCTGAAGTAAAGCAGCATCTGTGAGGCAATGGTTTGTGGACGACAACATTCGTGAAATGGACTGGCCTGTCCACAGTTCCGACCTCAAACCAATGGAACACCTTGGGGATGAGTTAGAACGTATACACAGCTGCAGATCCCAGATTCCATCATCACTACTTTATCTGCCTTCGGCTCTTGAGGAAGAATAGGCTGCCATTCCTCCAAAGACATTCAGACACTTTGATTTCAAGCCGTTACGAAATGGAATGGTGGACACATCAGATATTAATGTCCACTAATAGGTGTCCAGATACTTCTGAACAATGTGAAAAGCGTCCGTTCAGCAAGCAAAGGGCATGAGTCGTCGATCACTGTTGAAAGGGCAACGGAGAACCACAGTCGCTCAGACATCGTCCGTTGGTGCAGTCATCAGCGTCGGTCAGAGTCATTGCCGAACAGTCCTGCATCTATCACGGATAACCGTGAGAGTCGAACTGGAAGCCTACCACCCACTTACTGATTGCCGTAGCTGGACGCCGCCGGCAGAACGTCGAGGGCTGGATTTCGCTTCCTGGGTGACACTGTAACGCAGACGCTTTGTCATGCACATAACGCACGTGGCGAGACCACAGCGTCTGTGCACACCATCTCCCACCCGGAAGACACAGCGAGAAGACTGATTCTTTAATTCTGACCACAGTTTCGACTTCCCAATAAAATTCCGAGTAAATTGATACCAAACACAGACCAGTCGGTTAATTAATTAAGAAGTCGTCAGTTTCAGTGAATCATTTAATACTACTAAACAAATTTTCCCAGGTCCGCAGACATTACAGAGGAATTGTGTGCATACATTGTACACAGAAAGTCCCGTAGAGAGGACTGAGTACATAATATTTTGAACAGGAACCTGTGTCCGGAAACGTCATCCAACGACGCTATAGAGCGTCACACTTATAAGGCGCCAGCACTGTAAGAGTATGTATAAATAGGGTGATCTCGTGATGATGTTAGGGACTCTCAGGGATGGTGGATACGGATAAATGTATCAATTTGAAGTAAGGGTCCCTCTACCAGAAACAAACGAGTCACAAGCGAAAATCCTTCTGATGCCACTGACAGTGGAATCCATGTACCAGTACCGCTGGTGCCAAGAATGTAGGGTATGCGACTTTCATAGGTGGTAGTATGGACCCAAACAAGAAACAATGCCTGGTAAACATGGGCTCCAAAATTCATTCCTGAGGAGCTACGAGGACTTGGTCATCTTCGCCAACGTGAAACACATCTCATCTACGAAAGAAGTGCACATAGCGTGTAAGGCATATATTTTAGAGCCTATGTTCAGAAACCTTTTTTTCCTGTTTTGGTCCATAATACCACCTCTGAAACTTGTATATCCTACATTCCTAGCAAAAACAGTACTGGTAAATGTGTGCCACTGTCAGAGGTATCAGAATGTCTTCTGTTTGTAATTTTCGACTCGTTTCTTTCCGTTCAGTGACCCTTACTTCTAAGTGATACGTTTGTCCTTCTCCATTATCACGGAATCACCTTGTCTACAGGCTGGTCCATTGATCGTGACCGGGACAAATATCTCACGAAATAAGTGTCAAACGAAAAAACTACAAAGAACGAAACTTGTCTAGCTTGAAGGGGGAAACCAGATGGCGCTATGGATGGCCCGCTAGATGGCGCTGCCATAGGTACAACGGATATCAACTGCGTTTTTTTAAAATAGGAACCCCCATTTTTTATTACATATTACCCGTTTTGCGACCGCCCCTCTACACATCATCATCTGACCTGCTGCCAAGGAGAAAATTTGCATTAATGGCCTGCTCTTGCCACATGTACTTGAAGGTACTACCGAACATAAAACATACGGTTTGTAATAGCTATATTTGTTAGTCTGCACATTGACGTGAATACTGATGTAATGTTGCTCAGTACACCGTCCTCAATCACCAGTAGAGATATCTGCACTTATTGGCCAACTTTCAGTTTATTTACGGTATATATGTATTTGTGTGAAATCTGTCTGTATTGCCATTACTACCTGATGATGACGGAATATCTTAAAATATGGTCAAATATTAAGTAATTTAAGCATGTTAATAAAACGTATCAGTGTGCTATTAATAAACGTAGCAATGAGAGGCCAAATATATTAAATTAACCGATTTTTTCGTTTTTAGAAGTGTTCCACCTAAGGATGTACGTAAAATACCCTTCGAGTAATTCATGGCTGGATTTACACCTGGAATCGACCTCAAAGCTGCTGAACTATGAAACGGAGGATTCGCAATCAGCTCACATCTACATCTACATCTACGTGATTACTCTGCAATTCACATTTTAGCTCCCTACCATTCCACTCCAGAACAGCGCGCGGGAAAAACGAACACCTAAACCTTTCTCTTATTTTATTTTGATGATCACTCCTACCTATGTAGGTTGGGCTCAACAAAATATTTTCGTATTCGGAAGATAAAGTTGGTGACTGAAATTTCGTAAATAGATCTCGCCGCGACGAAAAACGTCTTTGCTTTAATGACTTCCATCCCAACTCGCGTATCATATCTGTCACACTCTCTCCCCTATTACGTGATAATACAAAACGAGCTGCCCTTTTTTGCACCATTTCCATGTCCTCCGTCAATCCCACCTGGTAAGGATCCCACACCGCGCAGCAATATTCTAACAGAGGACGAACGAGTGTAGTGTAAGCTGTCTCTTTAGTAGACTTGTTGCATCTTCTAAGTGTCCTGCCAATGAAACGCGATCTTTGGCTCGCCTTCCCCACAATGTTATCTATGTGGTCTTTCCAACTGAAGTTGGTCGTAATTTTAACACCCAGGTACTTAGTTGAATTGACAGCCTTGAGAATTGTACTATTTATCGAGTAATTGAATTCCAACGGATTTCTTTTGGAACTCATGTGGATCACCTCACACTTTTCGTTATTTAGCGTCAACTGCCACCTGCCACACCATACAGCAATCTTTTCTAAATCGCTTTGCAACTGATACTGGTCTTCGGATGACCTTACTATACGGTAAATTGCAGCATCATCTGCGAACAACCTAAGAGAACTGCTCAGATTGTCACCCAGGTCATTTATATAGGTCAGGAACAGCAGAGGTCCCAGGACGCTTCCCTGGGGAACACCTGATATCACTTCAGTTTTACTCGATGATTTGCCGTCTATTACTACGAACTGCGACCTTCCTGACAGGAAATCACGAATCCAGTCGCACAACCGAGACGATACCCCATAGGCCCGCAGCCTGATTAGAAGTCGCTTGTGAGGAACGGCGTCAAAAGCTTTCCGGAAATCTAGAAATACGGAATCAACTTGAGACCCCCTGTCGATAGCGGCCATTACTTCGTGCGAATAATTTCTTTCCTACGTAAACGGCGCTGCTGTCTTTCGTTAAGTGACCTTCTTTCGTGCGTTGCACAAGACCGATGTTTTCTGAAACCATGCTGATTACGTATCAATAGATCGTTCCCTTTCGAGGTGATTCATAATGATTGAATTGCAGTAAATGATCACAGCTGAGCGTTTACGCACGTAGTGAAAGCTGCGTCCCTGCGCGTTGGTTGGAATCCAGACCGCTCGCTCTTCAGAGAGCCGATGCAGATTCCGACGGGCGCTCAAGAGCTTCCCTCAACGTCGGGTTGTCAGCAGGATGGCTCCCACGGCGTTCATCTCACAGCCTTTTCTCGCGCGTACGCCCCCATTCGCCTCTTTCTCTGCCACAAACACACACACACACACACACACACACACACACGTTAGCCTGCTGACGTGCGGGCGGGATTACCACCTGCCTACGCCGGCAGATCGATCGGTGTTCGGGCCCCTTCCCTCGCAGGGGCGCCGAAACAATGCCATTTATAGCCCGGGGGCCGATCAAAGTTTCAGCAGCCTCCGGAAAAGCGCAGCGGCCCTTCTGGTGGCGCGGATCGGCGCTCCGGCTGCCTCCTTCCGCCAGCTCCCTGCCTGCGCCTGCTGGCACCATGTGAGGCCTCGGTGTGGGCAATTCTCCACACCTCGCATCTGACCCTACCAACGCCGCTTATTCACCGGCGGACCACTGCACTGCCGGACCACATTCATTAGCAAAACATACATAGTCATCACTTAAATTAAACGTCTTTACTACAGCCCCCGACAAAAAAATAATTGAAGAAACCAGAATGGGAAGAGGAACCTAAATGAAACTTTACGACTTGAGGGTGTGTGTTTGTTATTTCAGTGATTATAAAATCGAGTCAAATTTATGAAGAACTTCGTCGTTTGAGCCAACTTATACAGTGAGGTGACAAAAGTCATGGCATATCTCCTCTGATCTCCGTTTTCCCAACGTAGTGCAGCAACTCGAAGTAGGATGGACTCAACAAGTCCCCTGCGGAAATAATGACCAAGGCTGACTCTCTAGCCATCCATAACTACGAAAGACTTGCCGGCGCAGCATTTTAAGGACGAACTGACCTCTCGATTATTTCCCATTAATTGGATTCATATCGGGCGATCAGAGTGGCCAAATCATTCGCTCGAACTGTCCAGTATGTTCGTCAAACCAATCGCGCACGCTTGTTGTTTGGGAACACGTAGTAATAGAACCCAGTACGTTGTCCTCGATGGTGAGTGTTCATCGGAGGTGAGGGTATAATCCGGAGTGCCCCGGGGAAGTGTGGTAGGTCCGCTGTTGTTTTCTATCTACATAAATGATCTTTTGGATAGGGTGGATAGCAATGTGCGGCTGTTTGCTGATGATGCTGTGGTGTACGGGAAGGTGTCGTCGTTGAGTGACTGTAGCAGGATATAAGATGATTTGGACAGCATTTGTGATTGGTGTAAAGAATGGCAGCTAGCTCTAAATATAGATAAATGTAAGTTAATGCAGATGAATAGGAAAAAGAATCCCGTAATGTTTGAATGCTCCATAAGTAGTGTAGTGCTTGACACGGTCACGTCGATTAAATATTTGGGCGTAACATTGCAGAGCGATATGAAGTGGGACAAGCATGTAATGGCAGTTGTGTGGAAGGCGGATAGTCGTCTTCGGTTCATTGGTAGAATTTTGGGAAGATGTGATTTGTCTGTAAAGGAGACCGCTTATAAAACACTAATACGACCTATTCTTGAGTAATGCTCGACCGTTTGGGATCCCTATCAGGTCGGATTGAGGGAGGACATAGAAGTAATTCAGAGGCGGGCTGCTAGATTTGTTACTGGTAGGTTTGATCATCACGCGAGTGATACGGAAATGCTTCAGGAACTGGCGTGGGAGTCTCTGGAGCAAAGGAGGCGTTCTTTTCGTGAATCGCTACTGAGGAAATTTAGAGAACCAGCATTGGAGGCTGATTGCAGTACAATTTTACTGCCGCCAACTTATATTTCGCGGAAAGACCACAAAGATAAGAGAGATTAGGGCTCGTACAGAGGCATATAGGCAGTCATTTTTCCCTCGTTCTGTTTGGGAGTGGAACAGGGAGAGATGCTAGTTGTGGTACGAGGTACCCTCCGCCACGCACCGTATGGTGGATTGCGGAGTATGTATGTAGATGTAGAAGTCCATGAATGGCTACAAATGATCTCCAAGTGGCCGAACATTATCATTTCCAGCCAGTGATCGGTTCACTTCGAACAGAGAACCCAGTGCATTCTATGTAAGCACATACCACACCATTACAGAGCCATCACCAGCTTGAACAGTGCCTTGTTGACAGGTCCATGGCTTCGCGGGGTCTGCATCGCACTCGAACCATACCATACAGCTCTTACCACCTGAAATCGGGACTCATCTGACCAGGCCACGGTTTTCTAGTCGTCTGGGATCCGTTCGATACAGTCACGAGCCCAGGAGAGTCGCTGCAGGCGATGTGATGCTGTCAACAAAGGCACTCGCATAGGTTGTCTGCTGTCATAATTAACGCAAAGTTTCGCGCAGTACCCTAACGGATACTTTCGTCACACTCCCACTTAGATTTCTGTGATTATTTCACGCAGAGTTACTTGTCTGTTTGCACTGATAACTCTATGTGAACGGTGCTGCTCTCGCTCGTGAAGTGAAGGTCGTCGGCCACTGTGTTGTCCTTGGTGAGGGGTAACGCCTGAAATGTGATATTCTCTACACACTCTCGACACTATGAATCTCGGAATATCCAATTTCGTAACGATTTCCGATATTTAATTTCCCATGTGCCTAGCTCCATCTACCATACAACGTTAAAAGTCTGTTAATTCCCGTCGTGAGGCCATAATCACGTGGGAAACCATTTTACATGAATTACCCGACTACAAATGACAGCTCCGCCAATTCACTGTCCTTTTATACCTTGTACACGCGATTCTACCGCCATATGTATACTGGCATGTCGCTGTCCTATGACTTTCTCACTCTAACCTCATCTACATCTACATGATTACTCTACTATTCACAAGAAAGTGCCTGGCAGAGGGTTCAATGAACCACCTTCAAGTTGTCTCTCTACCGTTCCACTCTCGAACGGCACGCTGGAAAAAGGAGCACGTAAATTTTTCTATGCTAGCCCTAATACCTCAGTGTACGTAAGACGTTGCACTTCTTACTACATCTAGCCATTTTTCCCTCGAGTTCCGTAAGTTTGGTTGTCGGGAAAGTTAGATTCAAGAGACGTTTGCACGCGTAGTTCGAATACCGCTATAGTCATTTTTGTTCTATTCGCTGACTACTAGAATCCATTTCAAGAACCTCACATTTGCGACAGATTTTGCTTAGCCTTTACATCAGCATTAGAGCTTACGAAGTCGATCACTTAAAATATATATCTTGAAAAATATTTGACGGCAAAGTTTAATATATAATTGTGATCATAGCTATGGGGAATGCATTATAAGGTAATGTAAGTTTGTAGTGAATAAAAACCATAGGTAGTTGCTGAAAAAAATGATTAGCTTAAAACATAAAGTAAAAGTTTTCGTAATCTTACGTGGGAGGCTAGAACCTCAGAGTCGATATTCAGACTATTTTATTTTGTTATGCGAATTTTAAGATTCAGATTATTCAATTTAAATCCTATAATAGAAAGATCCAAAGCCACCGCCAGCAGCTAAGATGGGCGTTATTATCGTACCGAGTAGCAGTAATGGAAACTGAAGTACAAATACCGCTACTCTCATAGTAATCGTAAATTTATAATAGTGCCTGGCAACAGACATTATAATCCCCTCTGCCCTGGATGCACATACTGATTCGGTTGGGAAGGGTGTCAATGCCGCAGTATCACCTCTGAGACAAGCTGCCCTCAACTATTGTAACCGGTCCTCGTTATCTTGCCTGCTGGCACTGGGACCGATTTTACATCTGAACTGGTGCCCCACATGTTCTGTCGGAGACACATCTAGGGAACTTTGTTGGCCAAGGAAGTGCCTCAACATCCTTGTGTGGACGAGCACTGCCCTGCCGCATGAGAAGTGAACACATAAGAGCGCTAGGTGTCTGTGATGTGCCGTTCTGCTGTCAAGAGTTCCCTCAATCACTATCAGATGTGACCTGAAGTCCTTCCCGATGGCTCTCCACACCATGACGCCAAGAATGAAATCGCTGTACCTCTCCAAAACTATGTAATATGGGATCTCTCTCAAGGTCACCGCCATACTCGCCGACGGAGGTTGAGCGTCATTCGAGGTAGAGCAGTACCGCGATTCATCACTGAGCACAATGCGACGATATAAATCAGCAGTCTATTCTTCCCGGTAACCGCATCAGTCTAAACACAGCCGTTTGTGTCGCAGTGTTAGGGCAGTCTACGCATGGGACAATATTCTCAATTTAGATTAAGTAGTGTGTAAGATTGGGGACTGATGACCTTAGCAGTTTTAAGATTTCACACACATTTGGCAATATTCTCCTAATCCGGCTTCTGTTAGTCCCAGACCAATGATGCGAAACGGCATCTAGTGTTGCAGGGAGTCCATTACTTGCTCTCGGAGGGCAGAAGCAAACGTGCTTGACGCAGAACACGGCGATTATTCCTTGTGGTGGTCAGACGTAGCCGACCAGAGCATTACTCACATGTATGCCTCCTCTAAGGTTCCCATGCAATCCAACATCGCCCACTCTCACACCCGAACGCCCCACAAATCTGGCTGCTGCGCGATTCGACCAGCTGGTCAAATGGAGGCACAGAATGAGAGCACTTTCAAACTCTATCAAGTGCTGATAACGGTGTCTCATACGAGTACGGGGCATCTTCATGACCTTCACAGTGATCATTCAATACCCGACGCTGTTAACGTTCCTCATATACCCTACATGTCCTGCAACAATACTAATACACTCTGGTGGCCGTCCCACCAGTTGCAGCCGGCCGGTGTTTCCGAGCGGTTCTAGGCGCTTCAGTTCGGAACCGCGTGACTGCTACGGTCGCAGGTTCGAATCCTGCCTCGAGCATGGATGGTTTGAAGTCCTTAGGTTAGTTAGGTTTAAGTAGTTCTAAGATCTAGGGGACTGATGACCTCAGCAGTTAAGTCCCATAGCGCTCAGAGTCATTTGAACCATTTTTGAACCACCAGTTACAGAGAATTGCAATTCTAATTTACACACCCGCAGATCTTTGGAAAGTTACATTGACTTTCGACCATGTCTTTTGGGTGCCTAACTTCTTTTGTCAGGCAGTGTTGCACACAACATCTCGCAGCAGTACCCGCCATGTTTGGTTTGTAGAGAAAAAATGGTTGCTGTTATTTTGGATTCTGGAACGTTAGGCAGATGGCACAGGGAAATGGGAAATTTGGAAAGAAGTGATGACAGCTGTGAGAAGTTGGGTTACAAGTGGGATTGGAAGCTTTCTGTGAGAAACTCATTGAAATTTAGTAATTTTAAATTATAGGCATTTTGTAACAATGGGAACAGTGTGATTGTTGCTGGGTGGGAATTCCGATATCGTTACAATCTGGGGAAATCTTGCCATTCATCAAGATATGCTGCTGAGAATTCCGAGGAGACGGATTTAGCGCCAGGAAAGAAATCGCTGTTGTCTCAATACACTCAACAAACCCCAATAAACGTAGAGGCAATTCGGACGTCAATCAAAATGAGCCAATACTATTCGACAAGGAAACACGGGGCAGTATTAAATTCAGAGCAAAACAACCGTCCATCGTATATTGACAGTGATCTCAAGTTTCACTTCTACAAAACTGAAGCTGTACAGGAACTGAAATCATCATACTGCGTGGAGCGATAACAATTCTGTGAAAAATGATGGGGAAAAATTAGTCACTAACCAGTTTTTGTTGACAATATTTTTATGCTGAACAAGGTTCGCTCCCATATGAGATGGTGCTTGAGAACCCCTCTCAGTTGCACGATCATTTCACAGAATCAAAGTTACAGTTCTGTGTGTCGCATAAACGCATTGCGTGATGGGGTTTTACTTCTTTCAGGATAACAGGCGAATGGAGAAACAGAAATGTCTGTGTATATGAGTGTCTGCTGGAGGCAATTTTAGTAGAATTACCAAAATTTTTCTAAATTTTATAATCGTTCGTTTCAAGAACCTTTTGGTAACCACACAATTTCATCATTTTGTGACAGTCGTAGGCTACCACGATCGGAAAATTTGCCACTGTATGATTTTTTTTCTTGTGATGACACACCAAAAGCAAAGTGTACACCTCCTACGATAAGAAATTCGCTGAAGCGGAAGCAAGAATGCGAGACGAAATCACCGCATTTCCCGAGGATGTTGTCCTGGACGCCGAGTGTTCATCAGAGGAGTGCCCTAGAGAAGTATGGCTGGACTGCTGTTGTTCTCTATACAAACAAACTATGTGAAGTACAGGATGAGGAGCAATCTGCGAATGTTTTGTGCTGATGCCGTAGCTTACGAAAAAATGCCGCCGTTGAATGCCATCAGGAGGACACAGAGTGACAGAATTTCTACACTACCCGATCAAAAGTATCCGAACACTGGTTTGCAATTCGAAATTGGCTACAGCTGTCACGAGAGACGTACCCGCCAGTATGAGAGGAGATGGCTGGTACTGCGCTGTCAGTAGAGAAGAAGTAATAGCGGAATGAGTTGGTCAGGACAACCCAGCGACATCGAACGTGGGCTACTTACTGGGTGTCAACTGAGTAACAAACTAAACTCCACCCAAACAGGCCATGAAGGCCCAACGGTGCCGAACAGACCATGAAGGCCCAACGGTGCCGACCAACCGCCGTGTCATCCACAGCCAACAGGCGTCACTGTATGCGGATACGGAGGGGCGTGTGGCCAGCACACGACTCTGTCTGCTGTATGTCAGTTTACGAGACCAGTGACTCTACTTCTCCTTAAAATACCTCCTCAGTTTCCCTCGCAAGGGCTGAGTTCATCCTGCTTGCCAACAGCGTTCGGTAGACCGGATGGTCACCCATTCAAGTGCTAGCCCAGTCCGACAGCGCTTAACTTCGGTGATCTACATCTACATCTACATTTATACTCCGCAAGCCACCCAAAGGTGTGTGGCGGAGGGCATTTTACGTGCCACTGTCATTACCTCCCTTTCCTGTTCCAGTCGCGTATGGTTCGCGGGAAGAACGACTGTCTGAAAGCCTCCGTGCGCGCTCTAATCTCTCTAATTTTACATTCGTGATCTCCTCGGGAGGTATAAGTAGGGGGAAGCAATATATTCGATACCTCATCCAGAAACTCACCCTCTTGAAACCTGGCGAGCAATCTACACCGCGATGCAGAGCGCCTCTCTTGCAGAGTCTGCCACTTGAGTTTATTAAACATCTCCGTAACGCTATCACGGTTACCAAATAACCCTGTGACGAAACGCGCCGCTCTTCTTTGGATCTTCTCTATCTCGTCCGTCAAACCGATCTGGTACGGATCCCACACTGATGAGCAATACTCAAGTATAGGTCGAACGAGAGTTTTGTAAGCCACCTCCTTTGTTGATGGACTACATTTTCTAAGCACTCTCCCAATGAATCTCAACCTGGTACCCGCCTTACCAACAATTAATTTTATATGATCATTCCACTTCAAATCGTTCCGCACGCATACTCCCAGATATTTTACAGAAGTAACTGCTACCAGTGTTTGTTCCGCTATCATATAATCATACAATAAAGGATCCTTCTTTCTATGTATTCGCAGTACATTGCATTTGTAATGATCTGACGGAAACCGGTGTTCCCAATGCGGCAATACCGTTGTGAGTAGCAAAAACATCAGGGATATTTCAACCCTTTTGAAGCTGCCCAAGTCGACTGTTGTTGACGTTCCTGAAGTGGAAAAACGAAAGAATAATCGAAGTTAAACCAGTACCATGCAGGCTTCATGTACTGACGTTCAGAGATCGCAGAGCATTGCAGACAGTGAAATATAAAAGAATCACATTAAATCAGAGGAATAAATCACTGATCAGTTCCAAAGTGCCACCAGCTGTCCAGCTAGCATAATGACTGTGCGTGAAGAGTTAAAAAGAATGGGGCACATTGAGTGAACAGTCCTCTTAAGTCACACATTTCTTTGCCAATTCTAAGCGACGCTTGAGTTGGAGGAAAAAGTGTAGCTGTTTGCCAGTAGATGACTGGTAACGAGTGATTTGGGTTGATGAAGCACGTTGTACACTGTGACAATCAGATGCTAGGGTTAAGGTTCGACGAAAGCCTGGAGAACGTTCCCTGCTATCACTTATAATGCGAACAGTGAAATACGGAGAAACTGAGGAATCGGTGCTAACGTATGAGCGTGTTTTCCTTGGTTAGAGTGTAGCCCCTTATTGCAATTAAGAAAACGCTAAATGCGGAAGGAGACAAACACATCTTGCTACCGATGGTCCACCTCAGGAAAATGTGTGACAAAATCGTCAACATTTTATTTTCAGCGTAACTTCAACATTATGTTTTCCATTTCATGTAAGTCGTAAATATTCACTGTTAATGAAATGTTTGAAAAATAGAAACGTGTATCAGCAGCCCAATATGAGGGACTGGTTTCCTTCATTGAGCCAGGCAGTTTCCGTGAATGGGTTATAGGGTAATAGCTGATAAATATTCACACATCTAAATAAGTGTTAATACATTTGACATATATGTTATTTTCAGGAGTTGTTTTGTCAGTATCTGAAACCGAATAATATGTATTCGAAACCAAAGAGGCTAAGAGTAGAAAAGTCGCCTATGAAGGAAAAAGGTTGCCGAGTGATTATCAAAACATTTACAGACTATTAGAATACATATAATAAAAACCTCTATTTAATCTTTGTTCATTTTGACCTACTTAGGCCTAAGATTAGACATAATTCGTGGTGGCTCATTCAAGGAAACTCTCACTGCATCGCTTTTTGTTGTTATTGTTGTCTTCAGTCCTGAGACTGGTTTGATGCAGCTCTCCATGCTAATCTATCCTGTGCAAGCTTCTTCATCTCCCAGTGCTTACTGCAACCTACATCCTTCTCAATCTGCTTAGTGTATTCATCTCTTGGTCTCCCTCTACGATTTTTACCCTCCACGCTGCCCTTCAATGCTAAATTTGTGATCCCTTTATGCCTCAGAACATGTCCTACCAACCGGTCCCTTCTTTTTGTCAAGTTGTGCCACAAACTCCTCTTCTCCCCAATTCTATTCAATACCTCCTCATTAGTTATGTGATCTACCCATCTAATCTTCAGCATTCTTCTGTAGCACCACATTTCGAAAGCTTCTATTCTCTTCTTGTCCTAACTATGTATCGTCCATGTTTCACGTCCATACATGGCTACACTCCATACAAATACTTTCAGAAACTACTTCCTGACACTTAAATCTATACTCGATTTTAACAAATTTCTCTTCTTCAGAAACGCTTTCCTTGCCATTGCCATTCTACATTTTATATCCTCTCTACTTCGACCAGCATCAGTTATTTTGCTCCCCAAATAGCAAAACTCCTTTACTACTTTAAGTGTCTCATTTCCCTCAGCATCACCCGACTTAATTCGACTACATTCCGTTATCCTCCATCACCTATTGTCCCTTCACAGCACATAACTTTATATTGTGGACATAACAAAATGGTGTGAATTGCTCGTACTTTCCAGTGACGGCTGCAAAATTTAATTTCTATTATGATATCACTATGATATTTGCGATACTAGTCAGGTACACGAACATAGTGCAAATGTTACCTTTTCCAACTGTTGATTTGTGTCTTCGTGTAATAACTTACCATCAATATGCCGAATATTTGGCAAAACTAGGTACACTTAATGACTGTTAAAATGCGTCTGTTGTCACTATCCACAGAGAAATCGAGCCGGCCTATGGATAGTAACCTTACCCTAAAGTAATAGTTCGGAGACGGTGATTGTATTAGCATGACAATGCACGCTGTCTTACAGTATAACATATAAGGCTGTGGTTTGCGGCCGATAACATTCCTGAAATGGAATAGCCTGCCCAGAATCCCAACTGAACTCGACGGAATACCGTTCGGATGAGTCAAAGCACTGACTTCGGTACAGGCTGCACGGCTCATGAGAAAGAATGGGCTATTATTCCTCCACAGACATTGAGAAACTTCACTGAAAGTGTCCCCAGCGGAATTGAAGCCGTCATAAAGGCGAAGGGTGGACATACTCCATACTGATGTTCACTAACTGCTGTCTCAGTGCTTTTCATCAACTGCTGTATTTGTATTTCTATATATTTTGATGTAGATATATTTGAAAAGTCACGTAAAATCTGAACGTTCACCTCTGGGAATCAATACATTTGAATGGCCATCATCTTTTGGACGTAAAATTTTGATGCCTTGTGCCACTTTATTTAAGGGACAAAACAATACTATTAACGCGAACTCTCTCCTCTCAGTGTGTTGTTAAAGGCTCAGATTAGTAATGGAGCTCGAGGAGTCACGCTGCGCACGGTTGGGACTGAACCCCGGTTAATGCGCAGTCGAAGCGTAATGTGCGAGACGCAGGTACCCCAGAAAGCTCTTTGATCCTGCAATTATTCAGGCCGGACACAACGGGAAGCCCGACCCTCGCTGTCAACACAGCCGACGGTGGCGTAGCGCCTAGTGGGCTGTCCGCCCGCGCTACGCCACTTCCACCGTAACAGCGGCTCTGCCCGGCCGCTGCAAGTCGCCGTGAAAATCAGTATCAAATTGACACGGGCGTATTTAGGATTGTAGATTTCTAGGCCTACCAGGGGAAATTTTATGATAACTAAATAGCATAAATGACATTTAGATCAATATTCGAATTAAAAAGTTCATAACGCAGCAGGCCAAAATAATGCTGCTAGTACCAAACATTGGATTTAATTTGAAGACGAAATTTCCGATAATGAACGTCTGGAGCACAGCACTGTAAGGAACTGAGTCATGGACATTTCTGGGGTCATCAGTCTTCTGACTGGTTCGAGGTGGCCCGCCACGAATTCCTTTGCTGTGCAAACCTCTTCATTCAGAGTAGCATTTGCAACCTACGTCCTCAATCATTTGCTGGATGTTTTCCAATCTCTGTCTTCCTCTGCAGTTTTTGCTTTCTACGGCTCCCTCTAGCACCATGAAAGTCATTCTCTCTTGTCTTACCAGATGTCCTATCACCCTGTCCCTCCTCCTTATCAGTGTTTTCCACATATTCCTTTACTATTCTGCGCAGAACCTCCTTATTTCATTACCCTCTCAGTCCACCTAATTTTCAACATTCGCCTGTAGCACCAATCCCAAATGCTTCGATTCTCTTCTGTTCCGGTTTTCCCCCAGTCCATGTTTCGCTACCAAACAATGCTGTAGTCCAGACGTCCATTCTCAAAAATTTCTTCCTCAAACTACGGCTTTTGTTTGATACCAATAGACTTCTCTTGGCCAAGATGCCCTTTCTGCCAGTGCTAGTCTGCTTTTGATGTCCTCCTTGCTCCGTCCGTAATTGGTTATTTTACTGCCTAGGCAAATGAATTCCGTAACTTCATCTACGTGATCATCAGTCCTGATGTTAAGTTTCTCGCTGTTCTCATTTCTTCTCCTTCTCATTACTTTCGTCTTTCTTCGATTTACTCTCAGTCTATTTTCTATACTCATTAGATTGTTCATTCCATTCAGCAGATCCTGTAATTCTTCTTCACTCTCACCCAGGACAGCAATGTCACAAGCGAATCGTGTGATTGATATCCTTTCACCTGAAATTTTAATTCCACTCCGAGAACATTTCTTTTATTTCCATCATTGCTTCTTCGATCTATAGATTGAACAGTAGGGGCAAAAGACTACATACCCGTCTTACACCTTTCGTTGATGACCTTATACTCTTATTATTCCCTCCTGTTCTTGCACATGTTGTATATGATACATTAATAAAAGACGCGAGTGCGAGTGCGACTAGGGATGTGTAGTGAAGTCATATCGTCGATGCTGATCTTAATGTCATAATCGAGGTCTCAGAGTCCATTGCCGCTACTAGTTGATCACAACGGATCGATGTATATAACATCGGTATCAGACAGCGATTTGTGGGATGATGTAAAATGCAATATACAGATAAATGAATATTTCGTACGTAAGGGACTGCATAAACAGGGCTGCGACTGTCGATAAATACAAATAAAACAGTTTCTGCTTCGGTCACTTGTTTATTTTGCCACGACGTGTTTCGATGTTTCACACAATCACCTTCACGTGGAGAACTGTTTATTTACATGGCTGGTGTAGGTGAAGAGTACAGACGTCTTTTCACAGCCGCAAGACCGAGGGCATCGTAGTGTCTGCGTCTGTGAAAATATGTCCACCCTTCACCTACACCAGCCATTTAAATAATTCTCCACCTGAAGACCATGGTGTTACCCATCGAAACAAATAGTGGTAAAACAAACAAGTGACTGATGTAGAAACTGTTTTATTTGTATGAAGATACAAATACTTATAGCCAGCCGGGGTGGCCGAGCGGTTCTAGGCGCTACAGTCTGGAACCGCGCGACCGCTACGGTGGCTGGTCCGTATCCTGCCTGTGGCGTTGATGTGTGTGATGTTCTTAGGTTAGTTAGGTTTAATTAGTACTAAGTTCTAGGGGACTGATGACCTTAGAAGATAAGTACCATAGTGCCCGGAGCCATTTGACTTGGAACAAATACTTATATGTATTCATTAATCAACAAATGCCGCATTACAAATCCTTCAATTTTTTGACTATAGGCATTTTTTTGAGAACTGACAGAAGACAAACATCTAATAAATATTAATTGTGAATGTTTTAGCTTCGTTTACCTAAGTACGTATATCTATAAGGTCCTGTCATATTAATGTGCCCTCCGCCCATGTTCTACGTCAACGTGCAATAACTACTCAAAGACTGCAAGTGGAAGCACCATCCGTGGAGGGAATATAAAGCGTGTAGAGGGAAGGGATGACATATGTCGTACTGCGGAAACGGAGTGACTGATCTGACGTCCAAAAGGGCATGATCATTGGCCTTGAGGCCAAGGATGAAAGCATATCCGAAACGGCTAAGTTTGTAAACTGTTCGCGTACCGTTGTGTATAAAGTGTACCCAGCATAGGAAAATGGCTCTGTCTAAAACGTTAGTTGGCGAGATGTGTACGGGCGAACAGACCTGCAGCTGTTGAGCAACTGGCTACCCAAATGAACCAAGGCGCTGCCAACAGTGTCTTCTCAACGACCGTTCAGCGAACTTTGCTACGCATGGCAGCAGACATCTGGTTCATACATCCATGGCGATCGCTGTCTGTCAGCGACGGAGGCTGGAATCAGCATGCCAGTACCGCAATGGAAGTTCACTGAACGGTTACAGGTACCCTTTTCAGATGAATCACGTTTTGCGCTCCATCGACAGATGGCCTTGCTTGTGCGGCTTGAAAGGTCTGAAGGCAAACACCCTGCGTAATCGTTGGAAGGGCCTAGGCTGGACGGCAGTACTTGATCTAGTCATTCTGGGACGCGCATCTGTCCATGGGGAACACGTCCACATCTACTTTCAGTTTCTTTCTCCCCGCCACGATTGCATCTACCAGCAGGACAATACATGTCAAACAGTTTGCAGTGCACGTGTATGGTCTGAAGAGCGTCAGTATGAGTTTACTGTACGCCCCCAGTCATCAAACTCCGTGGATTAAAACCCAATCGAGAATCTGCAGGACCACTTCATTGGACTGTTCGTGCCCTGGCTCGTCAACGGAAACAGCACAGCTGGCCACGGCAATGGGGTCGGCTTGGCTCCACATCCCTGTTAGTACCTCCCGGAACCTCATGACACTCTTGCTTGCACGCCACGCATCAGTCCGCGCTGCGAAAGATGGCTACTCAGACCTTTGATAGGTGGTCATATTAATGTGACTGGACAGTGTACAAATGGAAAAATGTACGAAGGGCGTTCCGAATGTAAGCCTCGTCATTGTGTTTGAAAGAGAAGATAGCACGCCAGGTAATACAGAAAGCGCCATATGCTGGTTCAACGACGGAAGGGTCACGAGTGGAGAAGGAATGAGACATGCACAGAGCGCCGAAAAAGAGAGAGTAGCAGCAGTTTGGCGTGCCCAAGGTTAGTTCGAGTATGCATCTCAATGGCAGACGGACGTGTACTGAAAACGTGGTCGCCAATGGAAGTGCGTGCTGTTATCCAGTATGGATGGGCATGTTGGATTAATGTGTCCGTCACCGGTGAATGCATACAGATCGTGTATAGTGAAGAGGTCAGGTCTCGTCAAATGGTTGGAAGAAAGGCAGAGGGTGGTAGATGGAGGTCGAAGTGGGTGTCCCTCCACATCCACAAACGGAAACAGCACTGCTAAAGCGCAAGACATGGTGTTACCGGACAGGTGCGTAACGGTGTTGGGTGTAGGGTCCGCGCTGCATATTGGCTGCGTTCAAGCCTATCATATGCTCCGTGATGGGTTACCGAAAAGCGTCTGCAAGATGGATGCCAAGAAACCTGACCCGAGGTTACAAGAGTGAAAGAACGGAAGCCAGCCTCGATGACTTCATGCGTTACGCGTGAGAGGGTAAAGAAATCCTATTTAGAATCATCAAAGGGAATGAGACATGGATGCATCACTGTACCCCAGAATCCAAGGCCGTCTTAATGATACAGATGCATCCCAGCTCACCAGTGAAGAAAAAATGCAAAGTGTCACCCATCGCAAGAAAGGTTATGGCCACATGTTCTAGGAAGGGAAAGTGTGATTCTCCTTAGTCACTGCCAGCAAGGGATCATTAATGCGGCTTGCTACTGCGACAACCTCATTAAACTCTCCGCCATTCGACGAAAGAGACGGTTCTTGGGTGAAGATTTTGTGCTCTTGGACGACAACGCAAAACCACACACAGCAAGGTTCACAGAGGATCAGATTCGTCACTTCCGATGGGAGAGATTGCATTACCCGACCCACAGCCCTGATCTTACCCGATCGGACTTTCACCTGCTCCCTGCATTGAAAGCTGCACTCTCTGGGCGTCACTTGTAAGCCACCGTTGAGGTGGAGTTCGGTGTGCGACAGTTCCTTGCATCGCAGGGCATGGAGTTTTACCAGAGTGGTTCCTTCAAACCACTGCACGCTACGACATACGTCTCAATGTTAGTGGCGACTATCGGGAAAATAGTGCAAAATGTGTCGTTCGTGCCGCCTTGGTATTTTTGTTTTCGGCAATAAAGTTTCTGTGTGAAAAACAACGATGAAATACATTCCGAATGTCCATCATACTTACATAATTCAAACTATCATTTTTAGCGAGTAAAAGAAACATTCTAAAAATACAGGTGCACCCTACTGGTACTAAACAAAAGTTTCTGCATTAGTTCGTTCAAAAATATTAAATATTTATCACAGGCTCCCCCCCCCCCCCCTCATGGCCATGCCTGACAAGACGCAAGGGTGTTGCACTGGTGACGTTATGAGACATAATCAGAAAAGGATCAATTTAAACGAAAAAATCAGTGATAGTCACAACAACATCGAAGAGTGCTATTTTATTCTCCATATCAATGTTACGACGTTTCCGTCGCCAGTGTCGACACTGAAACAATGTTTAGCATCCTAACATAGATATTTCAGCTTCTAACATTGATATTTTATAAATATTGATAATCATCGACTATCCCTAATTGTGACTGATAAATAACAGAGCGAGTTAATTTACTCATCTTGCATGGTAAGGGCCAATCGGTAATAATTACTTGAGAGAAGGTGATCTTCTTAGCCAAGATCGCTTGTAAATTTGTAATGTATGTAATGTAATGTCGATTACCGGTTTCGGTAACCTTGACTACTATCTCGATCAACGGTTATTACATCTCTCCTACACCAGCCGTACAAGTACTCTTCCTAAATGATTTGAGGAGCGAGATAGACGATGCATCGGCAAGTCAAGGTTAAAACCACAATATACAGAGTAATTCCTTGGATGTTCGTGTCCCATGCTATACGCTACTGTCCTCAATCGCAGCCAGGGCACCGCTAGACTAAGTAGCGATGTAGTGTGTGGCTTGCGACACGATCATTTAGTGAATTACTCTCTATATCATGGTTTTGACATTGTGTCTCGTCGATGCCATGTTCATCTCGTCTCTCACACACTTGGCTATATTTCAGGAAGGGTACTTGTACAGCTGGTGTCGAAGACAAGTGATAACCTTCTGTTGATATCTGAAGATGGTAACCATGCTTTCCGGAACCGGTGATCGACAAATGATGTTTACAAGCGATCTCGGACAGAAGTTCACATTCTCTCAAGTAAGAATCGTTGTAGCAACCGAGAATCACTGAAGGTGCGGCGAGTGTGTGGTTTTCCAGGAGACGTAATATTGCCCTGTGGCTGTTGCAGGAGATCTGCCTGGTGGTGTTCTTCGGCGCCGAGTACCTGGTGAGGCTGTGGTCGGCCGGCTGCAGGTCCAAGTACATGGGCTTCTGCGGCCGCCTGCGCTTCATCCGGAAGCCCATCTGCATCATCGGTGAGTCCTGCCCTACTCTAGAAAACTTATGATTTTTACAGAGCAGTTGAGGTTGAAAGCCTAACACATCTTTGTAAACATCTTAACAGCAGTTAAATTTTTACTAGATGTGACTTTTCAGACTTTTCTGGCGGACCTATTGCAAATACTGATGCTATACGATTCGCACGTATCACGTTACAGCAACATATATATGTGATGATCTCTACTACGAAATGATGTAAATACTGAATGTGAAAGTTACTAAGTTTTAAGGGCATAACACCTTTGTTTTATGACCATCGTTCAATTACGCTGGCCACGAACGATGGAACGCCGTTTTTAACTGTGCCATGTCTGGATGTTGTCATTTTAAGAAAGGTTTGAACGATGTTTGAAGCCATACAGATATCAAAACTAGTCAAGAATGTTTCATTATCTAAAGAAGGATAATTGATGGCTGGGACCAGTAATCAATCCTAATAAAGAAGATTTCATGTGTGATCTTGACTCCAATCTCTAACATAAATACAAACGTTACAACAGATCGCGTACCTCCTCGTTGACAGTGTCTTGAAAAAAGATATAACTGTATGTTGGTACCAACATTTTGCATGTGGATTCTAATAGCTCACAAAAAGAATCACTAAGTCCCGTAGCAAACCGTCAGACACACTGTTTGAGAAACTGACTGATGCGTGCTGAAACATCGATACGTCACCGTGACTACGCTGAACAGGACGCAGCAGGAAGAATGTCTGACTTCCCTGTTGAGAGCTTGCCGGGAAACGCCAAATCTGGTGCCCTGCCTTTTTATTGGGCACCGTCGCTCCATGTATCAGAGTACATAAAAATATGAGATGGAAGGTGGCGCAAAGATATTTGCAGCTTGTCTATTGACCTCTGGGGCACATTAACTTCTTAAACAAGTGACTCGTGCAGCGTTTGCTTGCATGGAACGTGTGACATGAAGCAGGCCGGAGCGCACAGCGCCGACGTGTTTCAATGTGTCAATGGGCAGCTATAGTTACGACATAGCGCAGAAATGCATCTATCAAGGTTATCTGTTCAAAAGACGACCATCTATGAACGTTTTGCCCACTATGTTTACATGCTGCGCGTGCTCAAGATTAAACCATAAAATCCGCTACTGGCCATTAAAATTGCTACACCAAGAAGTAATGCAGATGATAAACGGGTATTCATTGGACAAATATATTAGAACTGACATGTGATCACATTTTCACGCAATTTAGGTACATAGATCATGAGAAATCAGTACCCAGAACAACCACCTCCGACCGCAATAACGGCTTTGATACGCCTGGGCATTGAGTGAAACAGAGCTTGGATGGCGTGCACAGGTACAGCTGCCCATGCACCTTCAACACGATACCACAGTTCATCAACAGTAGTGACTGGCGTATTGTGACGAGCCAGTTGCTCGGTCACCATTGACCAGACGTTTTCAGTTGGTGAGAGATCTGAAGAGTGTGCTGGCCAGGGCACCACTTGAACATTTTCTGTATCCAGAAAGACCCGTACAGGACGTGCAACATGCGGTCGTGCATTTTCCTGCTGAAATGTAGGGTTTCGTAGGGATCTAATGAAGGGTAGAGCCTCGGGTCGTAGCACATCTGAAATGTAACGTCCAGAGTTCAAAGAGCCGTCAATGCGAACAAGAGGTGACCGAGACGTGTAACCAATGGCAAACCGTACCATCACGCCGGGTGATATGCCAGTTTGGCGATGATCAATACACGCTTCCAATGTGCGTTCACCGCGATGTCACCAAACATGGATGCGACCATCATGATGCTGTAAACAGAACCTGGATTCATCCAAAAAAATGACGTTTCGCGATTCGTGCACCCAGGTTCGTCGTTGAGTACACCATCGCAGGCGCTCCTTTCTGTGATGCAGCGTCAAGGGTAACCGCAGCCACGGTCTCCGAGCTGATAGTCCATGCTGCTGCAAACGTCGTCGAATGTTCGTGCAGGTGGTTGTTTTCTTGAAAACGTCCCCATCTGTTGACTCAGGGATCGAGACATGGCTGCACGATCCGTTACAGCCATGCGGATAAGATGCCTGTCATCTCGACTGCTAGTGATACCAGGCCGTTGGCATCCAGCATGGCGTTCAGTATTACCCTCCTGAAGCCACCGATTCCATATTCTGCTAACAGTCATTGGATCTCGACCAACGCGAGCAGCGATGTCGCGATATGATAAACAGCAATCGCGATAGGCTACAATCCGACCTTTATCAAAGTCGGAAACGTGATGGTACGCATTTCTCCTCCTTACACGAGGCATCACAACAACGTTTCACCACGCAACGCCGGTCAACTGCTTTTTGTGTATGAGAAATCGGTTGGAAACTTTCCTCATGCCAACACGTTGTAGGTGTCGCCACCGGCGCCAACCTTGTGTGAATGCTCTGAAAAGCTAATCATTTGCATATCACAGCATCCTCTTCCCGTCGGTTAAATTTCGCGTCTGTAGCACGTCATCTTCGTGGTGTAGTAATTTTAATGGCCATTAGTGCAAACACCAAAATACATCTCTATATCACAGTCTAACACACACAGCGTTAGGAAAATAAAGTGATGAATTTCCAATTTTTTTGTTATATATTTGAGCTTCAGGCGCTGGTTGCAGCTTATTAACAAATCATCGGAATAGTTACATAGTAACTTGTCAAGTAGAGGCGCGGTGGGTGCATATCTGTTCCTGTTCAGTTGCGAGCTAATATATAATGTACTCCAATCACCTAGCAATGATTCGGTAAGTCGAACCTGATGATGATACTGGAAAAATATGAAATCTTGTCGACAACTGTGTGGCTTTGAGACGAGTTCTGCTAGCGTACACCCTATCCTACATCTGCCTAAAGCCTCAAATTCATCTCCTACTACAGGTGTGATTTGACCTCAAATTGTAGGGGAGTAGATTAGGTATGATGACAGATGAAGTACAGTAGGTAATAGCACAACTCTACTCAAAAATCAGGGACCCACTCAAACATCTATATTTTGATAAAAGACCAACCAGTACTTTAACAATACTCTCGACTGAACAAGGCAAAGAGGCACTGAAATAGGTGTCAAATGCCTAGGTAGGAGATAGTTGTGACCGAACAGAGAGATAACGCTTGGTCAGACAAGAAAAATAACGCTCGTAAATAATGAGAGATAAAGTACAAAACAAATAAGTAAAACGTTTTTGAGGGCGAGCGAGAAACATGGTGTCTAATGACGGTACTTGACAACAGACGTGATACTTCAGCCACGGTATGGAGGCGCTGGTGGTCCAGAAGCGATGGTAATTACAACTTGCCATCGTAATTAGGGATGAACTGATAGTAACAACTAGTAAGCAACAAAATCATTGACAGTTTCTTGGACTAAACAGTAACTTTTATCGATCTTCTGGCTCCTGTACCACTCAATGTGCCACCTTGTTGGAAGAACGATGTGGTCGATGATGCGGTCGAAAGACTATACCAGTCACGGAAACGCGAATTGTAGGCAGGGGAACTCGAGGTTATTTAAGAACTCTGAATTCGAAGAAGCCAGCCGTCTGCAGAGAAGGCCCAATGTTCATAGAGGACGTATACTCAACTGATCAATTTTGGACAGGCCGCTTAGCTGCGTTTGGTTGTCAAACACTGGCTCTTTCTAAAGAATCACTCCTCTAGCATCTCTCTAGAGTATTCGTGCTCGAAAGACTGTTCAGCCTTAGCACAAAAGGTCCCCTTACAATGGAGCCGTCAATTTGGCTGTAATTAGTAGTGTCTTAGTTAATTTCAGTTACATCCAATAAAAATTATGTACAACACCTTCATACCGGAGCAACATTACTGTCTATTTGGCATCTCTCTTCCGCCGTCGGAACTTTTCACACACGGCGTATCCTTGAATTCTATTGAAAAGAGCAAACTGTACACTACAGCGACACAGGGGTAGGGCGAAAATATTGAAAACAACGCGAAAAGAGCATGCTTGAAGATTGCAGCCAAGCCTACAGGTTGCGCTGTTCCGTATAACCATGAACGGCACCTGCACAGCGACCTTGATACATGACAAATGACAGTCGTGTTCATAATAGTGTTCTGTGTAGTTGAGAGTGCATTAAGTCGGAGTTAAGTGAATTCCAGTGTGGGAAAATTGTTGGCTCTCGAATGGTAGATGCTACGGTAACCAAGGGATTCGGAGTGTTTGAAGAAGTACAATATTGAAGATTCGTACCGCGTACAGGGAAACGGAGAAACACCATCCGCTAAGTCATAACGCAGATGAAATTATGTAATGAGTAATCGTGAAAAAAATGGTTGAAATGGCTCGGAGCACTATGGGACTTAACATCTGAGGTCATCAGTCCCCTAGAACTTACAACTACTTAAACCTAACTAACCTAAGGACATCACACACATATGTCCGAGGCAGGATTCGAACCTGCGAATAGCAGTCTCGCGGTTCCGGGCTGAAGCGCCTAGAACCACTCGGCTACCGCTGCCGGCTGAGTAATTGTGACAAACGGCTATTGATGTGGACTGAGACGAAACGTAAGAGGGCGGGAGCTGCAAATGTCACTGAATGTGGCACTCGCGAACCCTACCAGTATCAAAACAATACGAAGGGAGCTCCATAAGCAGGGAATTTCAGGGCAAGCTGGAATTTCAAAGCCACACATCAGTGACACAAATGCCCCCAACAGGAAAACGTGGTGTCGAAGCCATAAAACGTGAACTATGTGGGAATGGAAGAAAGTCATTTGATCGAATAGTCTCGTTTCAGACTGTTTCCAATTTCTGGCCGAGGTTACGTACCAAGAGTGAAACATGGCGGGCGTTCGGTGATGCTTTGGGTGGCCATATCGTGGTATTGCACGGGCCCTATGGGCACTCTGCTAGGTCACGTTACTGCCAACCATTATATGACCATTTTGGCTGTTCAGCTGCATCCCGCGTTTGTTCCAAAATGGTGATGCAGTGCTGGAAGACGACAGAGCGCCTGTACAAACAGCTTGCATCGTCCAGGACTCGTTTTGTGAGTACCACATTCACCAGATCTCAATATTACTTAGCCTTAGTGGTCTACGTTGGAGAGATCGCTGTCAAGCTTCATAATCGTTACCTGAACTTGCCTTTATTTTGTAGGATAATTGTGCAAACTTCCCTTGGAAACCGCACAGAACCTTCATTTATCCACTGCGAGATGACTGGAAACTGTTTTCAATGCCAATGGCTTTCCTACACCGCATTAGGCATGGTATTGTGTTTTGATGTTTCCATTTCTTTTGTCCATCCCCTGTATTTTTATCCAAGCAGGCTTTACATTTATCACTCCTGCCTAACTATCGGGACATACTTCACTTTACTGAAAGGCGTGAAAATTGAGAAGATAATCGGCAAATGCGCTCATATGCTGCCACATTTGAGGATTCGACACTATGGCAATAAATTAGTCGGCGACTTTGTCCGAACGTAAATGAATTATAACGGCTTTACAGCGAGCGTGATTTTCTTGAACCTGTTTTCGTCTTGTACTGTTCCACACATCAGTCTCAACCCTAGAAGTATAGCGTAATATTGGTCTTCTAGACATCACGAGAATTTTTACCACCAAAATTTCCCTATTTCCATAACGGCAGAGACTCGCAAATGGGTTTTACTACTGGCGTAGTTCGGCCGTCGCTAACTCGATGTCGCCTAGCGTATTCAGGAAGATCCTCTATGTGTTACGAGCGCGCAGACAATTACAACTGCAGGCCAGTCCTAACACTTTCTGCAGTATTCAGAGCATCCGCAGCTGCTATATGGAAATGAGAATACGTTCTTACTCAGCCAAGCATATCCACCGCATGCATTCTGCGAGGATTAAAAAGCCCCACCGCTTTATGGACTCATCGTATCAAACAATGTTCCCTCTTCCTCCTTCCATCATCTATGTGAGTGGTTCCTGTCTGCATGCTGTTGAGTGCTTTCTGCTCTTCGAGTTTTTTACGTATTAAAGTAATGAATACACAGATTGGATGGCACATATATGAATATTAGACTGCAATTTATCGTGGAAATGTGAGGTACATCCGATACCGTGTCAGAATTGTGCATAGTGCACTTATACTTTCATTTTAAAAACCTAACTGTGTGAGATGATATATTACATAGAAAATACACTGTCGGAAGGAATGCAGTACCCTCAGGGAAAATGTCAGTTTACCGACAAGTTATGTGATAGCTAGTTCATCGTTGCAGGAGTAAAAGATAAGAGATCCAGAGAAAATGAAACACACGTCTCACATTAAAGTGTGCTAAAGCAGTCGCGTCTGTAAAGAGTGTACCTCACTTAGGGAGCAAGTCATGTGCTTATTTTCACATTTTCGTAAAGGTGTCGAACGGCATCCTGCGATACACTGTAGCAAGAATCATCGTTACAATTCGTGAATGGTTCATGCTGGCCCTGGAGAACGAGTAAGTGTCCGCCTCATTATGCTACGAAGGATCTGGCTGGCCAGGACAGCTGTTATACACTACGAAGAGCCCCATGTGTACCATTAGTCTTACGTGGACGTGTGTTGTGCTGCTGAAAAAGTACGTCACCTTCATAGCGAAGAAATGGCAGTATCACGGGGAAAAGAACCTGTGCAATATAGCGGGCACGGCTACTTTCACCTTCAGAAATACCAAACGCGACCAAGATGGCTCCACTCATGATCTCGGTTGAGATCTGTGTGTCGAGGGTCCATGCACGCTGGCATAGACTGCTTAGCAGATCTAAGCCCTGTACGTGTACGCCCATCACTCGTATACAAGCAGAACCTACTCTCATCACTTAACACGACAGAGCTCCGTTCCACACTCCAATCAGCTCTTTCACGACAGCTGAGTAGCCATGCTTGGCGGTGTCGTGGTGTCAGTGGTAGCCTCTCCAGAGGATCACCTGCTGCGAGCAGAATTACCGCAGGCTCAAAATTCAAATGGCTGACGCTGTTGAAGAAGAGTACGCACTCGTCTGTGGTGCAGGGTTGAACTCTATGAAGAATGTTGTAGACACTGTTCACCTCTAAGCTCAGCACAGTTAAATACAATTTTGTAGTGCCTGAGTTCAGAAGTACGATGCAATGCTCCTGCGGTCATGCATGCCTGTCCGAAAGAACAGGCACTGCCTCAACTGCGAATACATTTCATTTACTGCGCAGTTAACGTCTATAGAGAAAACCGAAGGCGCGCAGAAAGGCTCCTGAGCACTATCTGATGGCCGATGACCACGAAAAATAAATCACTAACACTGCACCCACTCAATATTCGCATATTACATCATGGTGCCACTGCAGGTGGTCCTCAGGGGAGTTATACACACATAAAAAAAACCGGTTCCCAGAACTGCTGAAGATAGACATTGACTACGGATATTGTATCACAGACGCAGTCCCTTTGACTGTTCAGAGACGTCACTTAACCCGCCCAAAGACGTAAACGACCATGCATGAGCAGCGCCTATTAGACGCAGGAGGTCTGACAGCCGATCAGTTCCGGTCATTCCACCAGGGAGGAGGTACACGGCTCGTGTTGTCCGTTGTTGAACCGTGCCTAGACGGTCAATATCGCTATTCGATCGCGTCCGCATTGTTACTTTGTGCCAGGGAGGGCTCTCAACAAGGGAAGTGTCCAGGCGACACGGAGTGAACCACGGCAACGTTGTTCGGGCATGGAGGAGATGCAGACAGACAGGAACTGTCGATGACATGTCTCGCTCAGGTCGCCCAAGGGCTACTACTGCAGTGGCTGACCGCTACCTACGGATTATGGCTCGGAGGAATCCTGACAGCAACTCCACCATGTTGAATAATGCTTTCCGTGCAGCCACAGGACGTCGTCTTACGACTCAAGGTGTGCGCACTGGGCTGCATGATGCGCAACTTCACACCCGACGTCCATTGCGAGGTCCATCTCTGCAACCACGACACCATGCAGCACGTTACAGATGGGCCCAACAACATGCCTAATGGACTGCTCAGGATTGGCATCACGTTCTCTTCAGCGATGAGTGTCGCATATGTCTTCAACCAGACAATCGTCGGAGACGTAGTTGGAGGCAACCCAGTCAGGCTGAATGCTTTAGACACACTGTCCAGCGAGTGCAACAAGGTGGAGGTTCCCTGCCGTTTTGGGGTGGCATTATGTGGGGCCGACGTACGCCTCTGGTGGTCATGGAAAACGCCGTAACGGCTTTACGATACGTGAATGCCATCCTCCGGCCGTTAGTGCACCCATATTGGCAGCATATTGCTGAGGCATTCGTCTTCATGGACGACAATTCGCGCCCCCATCGTGCACATCTTGTGAATGACTTCCTTCAGGATAACTACATCGCTCGACCAGAGTGGCCAGCATGTTCTCCAGACATGAACCCTAACGAACATGTCTGGGATAGATTGAAAAGGGCTGTTTATGGACACGTGATCCACCAACCACTCTGAGGGATTTACACCGAATCGCCGTTGAGGAGTGGGACAATCCTGTGGATAGTATGCCACGACGAATACAGGCAATGCGTAGATGCAAGAGGACGTGTGTACAGCAATCTGGACCACCACCTTTGAAGTTCTCGCTGTATGGTGGTACAACATGCGATGTGTGGTTTTCATGAGTAATAAAAATGGCGGAAATGATGTTTATGTTGATCTCTACTCCAATGTTCTGTACAGGTTCCGGAACTCTCGGAACAGAGGTGATGCAAAAGATTTTTTGATGTGTGTATTTTCTCCGGCAGTGTACGTTGAGCTGGATAATCCTCGTTATACAGCAATGCGGCTGTATTACAACGCATGCACCACACAGAGATTCTTATTTTGACTAGGAATATAAGCACTCCAAGCACTTCCAGGATAAAACACTCTGATTCCATGGAATACCGTTTCTAGCCTTCAAAAATGCCTCGTTTCTGAGGGGAAGAGAGTACACACGGATATTTACGAATGCGGATGCGACACATTGATAACTACATCCCGCAGAGCTAACAAATTGAAAGGATGTTGACTATCACGTTTCTCCCTCTGGTCCTAATAATACAGACACTCTGTGTACGATTAAGATCGGTTGTTTTAGCGGACCAGTCGACGTACGATAAGATGCGTGAGCATCTGTCAAACCAAGAACGTATGTGAAAACAAGAAAATACGCCTGTCGTCGTTCTAGAAGACAGCAGTGTGCAGTGCATATTCGTGACGAAAATGTACAAGAAAGAGCAACATTTGGCCATCGAGAATATTAAAATAAACATTCTGTTTCATTTCCGGGTAATGGTACGAGAAACACCGCGCACTGTGGATTAAGCGGTCCATTCGATGCTTTAACAAAAACAAAAACAAAAAAAAACAAAAAGCAAAAAAAAAAATCGCCCCAAGACAGCTACTGTCACTGAAACCTGATAGTCAAGGGAAGACAGGATTAATGAAGGAATAAACAACGGTGTAAATAATAGTGTTTTCAGTGAGTTATAGTTCAGTAAATCACCATTAAGTACAGATACAGCAGATAATGCAACAAGCTACTGTGATCTGGGCAGAAGGCCTCACATGCCAGGAATGGCAATAAATTAAGAGTTGTTTAAAACTCGCTGCAACTTCCAACTTACAGGTATTGAGATATTACAAGTAAGTCGCCAATAACACAGCAGAAGGTTCAAAAAATTGGTTCAAATGGCTCTGAGCACTATGGGACTTAACATCTGTGGTCATCAGTCCCCTAGAACTTAGAACTACTTAAACCAAACTAACCTAAGGACATCACACACATCCATGCCCGAGGCAGGATTCGAACCTGCGACCGTAGCGGTCACGCGGTTCCAGACTGAAGCGTCTAGAACCGCACGGCCACAACGGCCGGCACAGCGGAAGGTATCAGACGCCAGGAATGGTAGTAAATAAGGTTTTAATGCTTACAGATAAAATAAAAATACACTACTGGCCATTAAATTTGCTACACCAAGAAGAAAAGTAGATGATAAACGGATATTCATTGGACAAATATACCAGAACTGACATGTAATTACATTTTCATACAGTTTGGGTGCATAGATCCTGAGAAATCAGTACCCAGAACAACCACCGCTGGCCGTAATAAAGGCCTCGATACGCCTAGGCATTGAGTCAAACGGAGTTTGGATGGTATGTACAGGTACAGCTGCCCATGCAGCTTCAACACGATACCACAGTTCATCAACAGTAGTGACTGGCGTATTGTGACGAGCCAGTTGCTCGGCCATCATTAACCAGACGTTTTCAATTGGTGAGAGATCTAGAGATTGTGCTGGCCAGGACAGCAGTCGAACATTTCCTGTATCCACAAAGGCCCGTACAGGACCTGCAACATACGGTCGTGCATTATCCTGCTGAAATGTAGGGTTTCGCAGGGATCGAATGAAGGGTAGAGCCACGGGTCGTAGCACATCTTAAATGTAACGTCCACCGTTCAAAGTGCCGTCAATGCGAACAAGAGGTGACCGAGACGTGTAACCAGTGGCACCCCATGCCATCACACCGGGTGATACGCCAGTATGGCGATGACGAATACACACTTCCAATGTCCGTTCACCGCGATGTCACCAAACACGGATGCGACCATCATGGTGCTGTAAACAGAACCTGGATTCATCCGAAAAAATGAGGTTTTGCCATTCGTGCACCCAGGTTCGTCGTTGAGTACACCATCGCAGGCGCTCCTGTCTGTGATGCAGCGTCAAGGGTAACCGCAGCCATGTCTCCGAGCTGGTATCCATGCTGCTGAAAACGTCGTCGAACTGTTCGTGCAGATGGTTATTGTCTTGCCAACGTCCCCAACCTGTTGACTCAAGGTTCGAGACATGGCTGCACGATCCGTTACAGCCATGCGGATAAGATGCCTGTCATCTCGACTGCTAGTGATACGAGGCCGTTGGGACCCAGCACGGCGTTCCATATTACCCTTCTGAACCCACCGACTCCATATTCTGTTAACAGTCATTGGATCTCGACCAACGCGAGCAGCAATGTCACGATAGGATAAACCGCAATCGCGATAGGCTACAATCCGACCTTTATCAAAGTCGGAAACGTGATGGTACACATTTCTCGTCCTTACACGAGGCATCACAACAACGTTTCACCAGGCAACGCCGGTCAACTGCTGTTTGTGTATGAGGAATCGGTTGGAAACTTTCCTCATGTCAACACGTTGTAGGTGTCGCCACCGGCGTCAAAAAAATGGTTCAAATGGCTCTGAGCACTATGGGACTTAACATCTATGGTCATCAGTCCCCTAGAACTTAGAACTACTTAAACCTAACTAACCTAAGGACATCACACAAGACCCAGCCATCACGGGGCAGAGAAAATCCCTGACCCCGCCAGGAATCGAACCCGGGAACCCGGGCGTGGGAAGCGAGAACGCTACCGCACGACCACGAGATGCGGGCCCACCGGCGTCAACCGTGTGTGAATGCTCTGAAAAGCTAATCATTTGCATGTCAGAGCATCTTCTTCCTGACGGTAAATTTCGCGTCTGTAGCACGTCATCTTCGTGGTGTAGCAATTTTAATGGCCAGTAGTGTACCAAATCAGAATTTTAAGGCAAATGACCACAATCATGGATGAAGGCTTTACACACCAGGAACGGCAATAATATAAAAAAATTAGAAACCCTCTTTAAAACAGCAAATACAATAGCAAAGGTTAATTAAAAAACAAGCAACTAATCACGAAGCGGATGAAATAAGACGATGGTAAACTTGGTAACACAACCCTTAACATCCACTGAACGCTACACTCCTAGATTTATTCCATAAGGCGACCAGAACTATTAACTAGACATATATAACCTTTAATGTAGGCATTTCAAGGTATTGTAATAAATAACACAATAATAAAACACAAGGACCAGTACATAAGTTCCTTAAAGGGTACTGAGGCAGATTATACCCGCTGAAGTCGTGGACTGCAGGAGCGTTACACTGAACTACTGGCCAACAGGCCTACTTTTAGAACACCCATGTCTTACAAGAATGAGGTGGACAGTCAAGAGTTGCCAAGTTGGTAACTCAGACTAGTGGCAGTCTAACGAATGAATAATGATGATCTTGCTTAAGCTACTTGACGTCCGATAAAGCAAGTGCAAGGATGGAACATTACGCCAAAGCCGGAACCGTTGGTATGTCCCAGAATACTGTGCTTAGAATGCCTGGAACGAGAAATCAATCACTACCACCAGAGTAGAAGAATCACCAACTGGCCTACAATATAGAAAGCTGTCAAAACTACACGCCTTACTGGACAGCAGCGGCAAGACGAGGAAACGTATACTGCCATTACACACACTTACCCCCAGGGCAGATAACTGGGGCGCTAGCGGCCACCAGGCAAGAAAAATTATCGCTGGTTGAACTTAACAAATTGCAACAAGTTGAACGCAGTAAATAGTCATAAGAAGTCGAGGAAAGCTAATGACATCTACCTTCCCCAAGCACTCCACTCGCTGCTCTTCGCCTCAGCGACACTACGAGCAGCAATACGAACCCAAGTCACTGGGGAATCGCGAGGCAGGCGGGAGCAACTTCAACAAGGGAGCACGTGTGCCAATCAAGCAACCAACACCTTGCCCCCAAAGGGCAGAACAGACGGCACCAGAAAATGAACAGCACTCCAACACTCACATCAGCAACTACGCCTCCTTAGTCCAGGACAAACTGGCTGCATCGACATTAGGCCCAAGTATTACCGACCAACTCAACTCTACCGACCACCGACCCCTTAGAGCTTAGACAATCGTGCGCTCGTAAGCTCCCTGAACAGCTCATCGTACTTCACATGTGCCTCTTGTGTTTCTCCCCCTCCTCCTCCCCCTCCCTCTTTCCCACCCCCTTCCCCTTCCCCTCCTCCTCTTGCTCTCCTCCCCTCCGCCACTCCTCCGCCCTCCCTCCCTTCCGACTGCAACCGACTCGCTGCCCATGTGATCAACAAGACGCTCCAAGAAACTACAACCAAAGACATCTAACAGGCGACCGAAGCCCTGCCCGGCTACTAGACAAAAAAAAAAAAAAAAAGAAAATGGTTCAAATGGCTCTGAGCATTATGGGACTTAACATCTGTGGTCATCAGTCCCCTAGAACTTAGAACTACTTAAACCTAACTAGCCTAAGGACATCACACACATCAATGCCCGAGGGAGGATTCGAACCTGCGACCGTAGCGGTTACGCTGTTCCAGACTGAAGCGCCTAGAACCGCACAGCCACACCGGACGGCTACTAGACAAAGACAGATCGCATCGGTAGGCAAAGATGTAAGGACTTAGCCTCCACTTTTTAAAGTAAGCCTACTTCCCCATTAATACAACATCGCTGACAATGTAGTGAGCTAACGCACGTCGTGGGACAACTGCCTACTCTTAACAAACGATTGGCCAGTAGACTGTTTTTTCGTTCAGTCGGTTATTTTTCACTCGAATGAAACAACCGAATGAAACCAAACCCTACGGCCACGTTAGCCATACGAACATTTTCACTCACTCACCTGATACGAGTGGTTTTACTTTTTGTAGAGCAACCGATTGACACAAGTCTGTGACACGTCCGGCAGCCACTTCGATTATACATGAACCATGACTTGGTTGGAAACTTTTTTTAAAAAAAAATAACGTATCATGTTTCAAGGAGAGGTGAATAAAATATATGTCTAGGCATTAAGTGTTATCAAAATTCGTGTACTTATTTACATAAATACGATTTTTTTGTATATCTGTCATTAAATATGTTTTTCTTTGTAGTAAAGAACTGCTGCTACGTTATAAGTTTATGTTTACATAAACGAACAGTTACTTTTCTTATTTAAATAAGTTGTCTCTTCCCCCCCCCCCCTCTCTCTCTCTCTCTTCCCGCTGATTTGCACCCATCACTGATAGCTCTGTTTCGGTAAACGTTGAGGTGACGCAAACAGAAAGCTTATACACTGAAGAGCCAAAGAAAGTGATAGACCTGCCTAATATCGTGTAGGCCTCCCACGAGCCCGCAGAAGTGCCGCAACACGACGTGGCATGGACTCGACTAATGTCTGAAGTAGTGCATGGAGGTAGTTGAGACCATAAATTCTGCATGGCTGTCCATAAATGAGCAAGAGTGGGTGGGGGTGGAGATCTCTTCTGAACAGCACGTTGCAAGGCATCCCAGATATGCTCAATATTGTTCATTTTTGGGGAGTTTGGTAGCTTGTGGAAGTGTTTAAACTCGGAAGAGTGTTTCTGGAGTCGCTCTGTAACAATTCTGGACGTGTGGTGTGTCGCATTGTGCTGCTGGAACTGCCCAAGTCCGTCGGAAAGGACATGAATAGATGAAGGAGATCAGACAGGACGACATGTCAGGGGTCCCACATCACTCCAACTGCACACGTCCAACACCATTACAGAGTCTCCACCAGCCTGAACAGTCCTCTGCTGACATGCAGGGTCCATGGATTCATGAGATTGTCTCCATATCCGTACACGTCAATCAGCTCGATACAATTTGAAACGGATGGGTCGAAACAAGGGAATTCCGTTGTTTGCTCTGTTGTTTTTCCGGATCGTGTACTCAAGGTTCGACTGCCTCAGACTCTTACTGTCTTTGATGCAGAATTGTCTGCGATCTTGCGGGCACTGGAGCAGATGAGACATTTTTCCTGTCCTAAATTCCTTGTTTGTTCCGATTAAGTAAGTGCCGTTCACTCATTGCAACGTTTGTATCCAGCAGATAGTCCAGACCATCCAGGATGCCCACCTCCAACTACAGCGACTGGGGAAGGTGGTGGCTTTCTGCTGGGTTCCGGGGCACGTCGGCATTGCTGGAAACGAAAGGGCAGATTTTGCAGCCAAGGAGGCGTGTCTCGATCCACAAGTATTTCAGTGTGCTATCCCCCTGCACGCACTCACCTCGCTGTTGAGCTCACCAGAGTCATGCGTCGGTGGGAGGATGAGTCGCTGGCAATGACCGACAATAAGCTCCGTTTAGTCAATCCCACAACGCGTGTGTGGCGTACTTCCTTCCAGCCCCGTAGACGGAACGAGGATCTCCTTACTCGGCTTCGGATAGGCCCCAGTCCTATGGCGCATGGCTTCCTGCTCCGGCGAGAGGGCCCTCCAATGTGTGGTACTTGTGGCGTCCAGGTCACTGTGCGCCACGTTTTATTGGATTGCGTTTTATTTTCTGACCAGCGGGCCGCGGCTGACTTGCCAGCGGATCTGCCATCTCTTTTAGGAAACACTCTAACTAACGTGGTTAAAGTTTTAAAGTTCTGTGACTTCTCAAATGTTTTTACAAACATTTTAGGGAGAGGTCTTAATTTGCTCACTGTGTGACAAGGTCCCCATATTTTATGTAAGTGGCCAGCCAATGACACTTTTCTGTGGCATTCTTCCTGCTACATTTTCGTTTTCCTTACGTTTTACTTTCTTATGTAGCATTTTCCTTTGCGTGTGTGCTTCCGGCTCCGAAAGCCCATACCGATGATGTTTCGTTGAAAGGTTCGCATGCTGACACTAGTTGATGGCCCAGCATTGAAGGCTGCAGCTATTTGCGGAAGGGTCGCACTTCTGTCACATTGAACGTCTCTCTTCAGTCGTAGTTGTACCCGTTCTTGCAGGGTCTTTTTCCGGCCGCAGTCATGTCGATGATTTGATGTTTTACCCAATTCCTGATATTCACGATACTGTCGTGAAATGGTCAGACGGGAAAATCTCCACTTCGTCGCTTCGTCGGAGATGCTGTGTCCCATAGCTCATGCGCCGACTGTAACACCACGTTCAAACTCACTTAAATCTTGATAACCTGCCACTGTAGAATCAGTAACCGATCTGACAACTGCGCCAGGCACTTGCTGTCTTACATAAGATGTTGCTGATCGCAGCCCCGAATTATGCCTGTTTACATATCTCTGTACTTGAATACGCATGCCTAACCAGTTTCTTTGGCGCCTGAGTGTAAATCACTTGATTTTTTAAGCACATTTGTAAACTATAGCTCCTCAGCGGGTATTTTTTGTAATGTATATTTGTCAGCATTCAGTTATTTTCTGTGAAATTCTTTAATTTATGTGGTTTCATAACACGAATCATCCTTGCAGGAACTGTCTACCACATTGTATTTATCTTGACGATCACTGTTTATCCAGTCATCTGACTTCTTCCATTCCCTCGTCACTGGGTATTTCGGTATTCTCATCGAGACAGAGGGTTCACTGTCAAGAAAACACCTATTCATAAATAAGGAATTCGAAAGTGAACAGTCAGCTACAATTGGCGCTCAGTAAAAAGCAAATATCAAAGCGACAGTAACAGTGATGATAATCGATCACTGAGTGCAGTCAATAATAATGATTTAACAATGGTAAAATGGTCTAATGTTTCCGCTCAAAAATGAATGCTTCGGACTGCGTCTAGTTTTTCATTCAATTGTTCCCACATACTAGTTTCACTCAGAAGAATGAACGAATAATTCAACCATCCGTTAAACTACAACCAAATGAGTTGTTCTTTCTCCAACAAATGACTGAATTGGATGTTTTCATTCGGTTGCTCGCATCATCAGTTGACATGTTTTCTGAGCTAAGCATTGACGTATTCACTTGACTCGCCAGTTAGTGATGTGCTATGTCGCTCACAAAACAGTTTTTGTAAAAATCATTTTAGGAATAACATTTAGGTTAATACCTCAGTAGATATGATGATCGTAACAAACGGAAATAAATGAATTAACACACATTACTAGACGTAGAATTTGCATAGTGCTATTCCAGCACTGTTGCACACTGTCAACAGGTTCTCCACTAAAAGGAAGCTTGCGAACTGTAACCAGATTGCCATTTTTTGTGTCATTAGAATTTGATTTGATGCCCCTCTGAGTGACGCTTACACCCAATGTCCTCTGGCAGCACGAAGGCTATTTCCTTACACCTTATCATATGTCCTATGATTCTGTTCTTTCATGTAGTCAGTATTTTTCACATGTCCCTTTCCTTAACGATATAGCGGATGATATCATTCCTCACCTTACGATTCCTCTAATTTGATATATCCATCTGTAACGCCAAATCTGAAACGCTTCGATTCTACATCTACATCGTTCTCCGCAAGCCATCTAATGGTGTGTGGCGGCGGGTATTTTTGGTACCACTATCTGATCCCTCTAACCCTGTTCCACTCGCGAATAGTGTATGGGTAGAATGATTGTCGGTAAGCCTCTCTATTGGCTCTAATTTCTCGAATTTTCTCAACGTGGTCAATATGTGAGATGTATGTGGGGGGAATTAATATGTTGTCTGACTCCTCCTGAAAAGTGCTGTCCCGAAATTTCAAAAGTAAATCTCTCTGTGATGCACAACGCCTCTCTTGTAACGTCTGCCAGTGGAGTTTGTTTAGCAACTTCGTAACGCTCTCTCGCCAGCTAAACGATACCATGACGAAACGTGCCGCCCTTCGTTGGATCTTCTCTATCTCCTTTATCAGTCCTACCTAACAGGGATCTCAGATAGATAAAAAATTCGCCTTATTAGCAACTTCTTTCGTGGATGAGTTGCATTTCCTTAAGATGAATCTGAGTCTGGCGTCTGCTTTTCCCACCATTTGTTTTATTGGTCATTCCAATTAAGGTAGTTCTGGATAGTTACACCTAGATATTTTACGGCAGACGCTGTCTCCAGCTCTTTGTCATCAACAGTGTAGCTGTAGAGTAGTGCATTTCTTTTCCTATTTATGCGCAATATGTTACATTTATTTTCGTTCTGGGTCAACTGCCAGAGTCTGCACCATTCATCAATTCTCTGCAGGTCGTTCTGCAAATTTTTACTATCTTCTGACGTTGCTATAGACAACTGCATCATCTGCGAATAGCCTTAAAGAGCATCCGACGCTTTCTACTAGATCATTTATGTATATTGTAAACAGTAACGGTCCTATCGCAATTCCCTGTGGTACTCCGGATGTAGATTTAGTTCTGTTAAGAGCGACGTGTTGAGTTATATCTGCAAGAAAGTCTTGAATCCAATGGCAGGTGTTGAGTTATATCTGCAAGAAAGTCTTGAATCCAATGGCAGGTCTGCTCCGATACTCCGTAAGTTCGTATTTTTTTCACTAAACGGCAATGCGGGACGGTGTCAAATGCCCTACTGAAATCAAGGAACAAGGCATCAACCCGAGCGCCGTTGTCCACTGTGCTGTGGGTCTCACGGTGGAACAGACAGAGCTGAGTTTCGCAGGATCTCTGTTTGCGGAATCCATATTGATTTTTATAGAAGAGATGTTCATTTTCCATGAACGCCATAATTCTTGAGCATAAAACATGTTCCATTATTCTACAACAGATTGACGTCAACGATATAGGTCTATATTTCTGTGGATCTGTCTTACAGCCTTTCTTGAAAACAGGAATGACCTGCGCTTTTTTCCAGTCGTTAGGTACCTATCGTTGCTCATGCGATCTACGATGAATTACTGCTATAAAGGGAGCAAGTTCTTTCGCATAGTATTTATAGAATCTTATAGGTGTCTCATCTGGTCCTGAAGCCTTTCCGCTACTAAGCGATTGTAGTAGCTTTTCAATTCCGCGATCGGTTATCTCAATATCTGCCATTTTGATGTTTGTACGACGATTGAAAGGAGGGGCAGTGTTATGATCTTCCGCGGTGAAACAACTTCGGAAGATCTAATTCAGTATTTCGGCCTTCTCTCTGTTACCTTTCGTTTCGGAGCCGGTGTGGTCGCTGAGAGAAAGAAGAGATGATTCTGACCCACGTATTGATTTTACATACGACCAAAATCTCTTAGGGTTTTTACTCAGGTCGTCTTACTTTCGAAATCATTGAATGCTTATCTCACTGCTCTGCTTACACTCATTTTCGCTTCGTTCAGTTTTGGTTTGTCAGATAGGTTTTTACTTCTCTTCAATCTGAGATGATGTGCTCTTTGTTTACGTAGCGCTTTTCTAACAGGGCTGTTAAACTATAGTGGGTCCTTCCCACCCCTTAAAACCTTACTCATACTTATCTAGGCCATATGGAAGATGCCTTTGAATTTTTTCCATTTGATCTCCACATCTTCTTCCTTATCGCTGAACATTTGACGTTGACTGCTTAGATGTTCTGAAATTTGTATCCTGTCACCCTTGCTGAGCAAATATATCTTCCTACCTTTCATAACATATCTTGTAGGACCCGTAGTCATAGATGCTGTCACAGTCTTATGATCACTGATTCTCTTCTTTTCCGGTATTTTCACAGCCGTTATTCACTTTCAGATGTACGTTATCAGAAATTTCTCACTCAAAGATTTACTGTAGCGAATAAAACCCTCTTTGGCCGTGTTAATGTACTTGTTAAATACTTCTTGTTTCGTCCGTCATGCGTTATTTCACTCCCATGGTTGCACAATTACTTCATTGTGTCTTTCTATGCCGTCCCCAATTTTGATTGTAAGTTTACCGCTAACCTCTTTTCTGCTCCTCCTAACTATCCGTATTTCTTTTGTTTAATCTCAATACACATTCCATTGTCTGGAGACCGCTCATTCCATTCAACAGATCCTATTATTTTTGCTCACTTGCATTGGGAATAGCAACGTCATCTGCGAATCTTGTCAATATCCATTCACACTGAGTTTGTGAGACTTTCATTCATTTCTACAGGGTGTTTCACAATTCACGTTACACACGTCTATAGGTTGTAGAGAGGACGTAGTAGGTCAAGTTTTACTTAGTAAGCCACGCCCGGAAAAGTCATCGAAAGACGCCACACCGTCAAAGCACCGATACTTGTAAATGTATGTATATTGTATACAGGGTGATCCCGTGATGATGTTACAAACTACTTTCACTGGTTGCTAAGAACATAGGGTATCCAGCTTTCAGAGGTGGTAGTACAGAACAAGACAAGAAAAACTGTCTAGTAAACATGGTCCCTAAAACGGGTACATGAGAAGTTATGAGCACTTGTTCATCTTCGGTAATGAGAAACACATCTCCTCCACTGAACAAGTGCTCATAGCCCTTAAGGTACGCATTTTATAGCCCATGTTTACAAGACATTTTTTCACAATCTCAGAAACAACAATACCGGTACATGTATTCCACTGTCAGAAGCATAACCTGAGACTCGTTCCTTTCCAGACAGGGATCCTTAGTTCAAATTGATAAATTTATGCTTATCCATCAACCTACATACATACGTACATTTACAGGCGCCGGCACTTATAACTTTGACGCTCTGTAGCATCGTTAGATGATATTTCCGAACGTGGGATCGTATTGAAAATACACTACTGGCCATTAAAATTGCTACAACAAGAATAAATGCAGAAGATAAACGGGTATTTATTGGACAAATATATTATACTAGAACTGACATGCGATTACATTTGGGTGCAGAGGTCCTGAGAAATCAGTACCCAGAACAACCACCTCTGGCCGTAATAACGGCCTTGATACGCCTGGGCATTGAGTCAAACAGAGCTTGGATGACATGTACAGCTACAGCTGCCCATGCAGCTTCAACACGATACCACAGTTCATCAACAGTAGAGACTGGCGTATTGTGACGAGCCAGTTGCTCGGCCATATTTGACCAGACGTTTTCAGTTGGTGAGAGATCTGGAGAATGTGCTGGCCAGGGCAGCAGTCGAACATTTTCTGTATCCAGAAACGCTCGTACAGGACCTGCAACATGCGGTCGTGCATTATCCTCCTGAAATGTAGGGTTTTGCAGGAATCGAATAAAGGGTAGAGCCACGGGTCGTAACACATCTGACATGTAACGTCCACTGTTCAAAGTGCCGTCAGTGCGAACAAGAGGTGACCGAGAGGTGTAACCAATGGCACGCCATACCATCACGCCGGGTGATACGCCAGTATGGCGATGACGAATACACGCTTCCAATGTGCGTCCACCGCGATGTCGCCAAACACTGATGCGACCATCATGATGCTGTAAACAGAACATGGATTCATCCGAAAAAATGACATTTTGCCGTTCGTGCACCCAGGTTCGTCGTTGAGTACACCATCGCAGGCGCTCCTGTTTGTGATGCAGCGTCAAGGGTAACCGCAGCCATAGTCTCCGAGCTGGTAGTCCATGCTGCTGCAAACGTCTTCCAACTGTTCGTGCGGATGTTTGTTGCCTTGCAAACGTTCCCATCTGTTGACTCAGGGATCGAGACGTGGCTGCACGATCCGTTACAGCCGTGCGGATAAGATGCCTGTCATCTCGACTGCTAGTGATACGAGGCCGTTGGGATCCAGCACGGCGTTCCTTATTACCCTCCTGAACCCACCGAGTCCATATTCTGTTAACAGTCATTGGATCTCGACCAACGCGAGCAGCAATGTCGCGATACGATAAACAGCAATCGCGATAGGCTACATTCCGACGTTTATCAAAAACGGAAACGTGAAGGTACGCACTTCTCCTCCTCACACGAGGCATCACAACAACGTTTCACCAGCCAACGTCGGTCAACTGCTGTTTGTGTATGAGAAATCGGTTGGAAACCTTCCTCATGCAAACACGTTGTAGGTGCCAGCACCGGCACCAACCTTGGTGAATGTCCTGAAAAGCTAATCATTTGCATATCACAGCATCTTCTTCCTGTCGGTTAAATTTCGCGTCTGTAGCACGTCATCTTCGTGGTGTAGCAATTTTAATGGCCAGTAGTGTATTATGTACTCAAATCACCTGTACGAGTCCTAGAAATCTGTAACAGGAATATCCGGACACCTGTATTTGCAGATCTTGATTGACAGTAACGAGCCTCGACTTAGAAGACATTGAAATTACGAAATATAACCTTACATCAGTAAAGTGTTGATCCAAATGGCAACTACTATTCATGTACAGAACAGGAGTGCCCACCATCGTTTGTGCTCCTCTATGAAGGTCTCAATGGACGCAGAGTAGTTTCCTAGTGCACTGACAGTGCGGGACGAGTAGGACAGTGGGTAACAACAAAACCCGATAGGACGGCTTGCCGATCGCACGCTATTATTAACGACGCTATTTGCGGCACGGCAGGCAGTGCTCAAGTGCAAAGTAACGATTGCACGAGCGAGCGAGACAGGAAGAGTGTGGTGAGATGGGCGTGGCGGGGGGGGGGAGGGGGGGGGGGGCAGCCGTGCGTGTGTGGAGTGGATGGGGTGCGACGAACGTGGCTGACCTCATTCCGCATCGCACTTCCCTACCTTCTGCCTGACCCCTTATACGCAGATTCCTCTCGCGCTACAGCCACCAGTCGCCACGAAGGAAACGTAGATATAAATAAATTCATGGATTTCTTGTAGTATCAAATTGTTATAACAGCTTTCGACTGAGTGCTCCTCGGTCATTTTCGAGAGATAACTAACTGCGGTGCCGGCTGGAGTGGCCGTGCGGTTCTAGACGCTACAGTCTGGAACCGAGCGACCGTTACGGTCGCAGGTTCGAATTCTGCCTCGGGCATGGATGTGTGTGATGTCCTTAGGTTAGTTAGGTTTAATTAGATCTAAGTTCTAGGCGACTGATGACCTCAGAATTTAAGTCGCATAGTGCTCAGAGCCATTTGAACAATCTTGAACTAACTGCGGTGATCTCTTTCTTTTTTATATGCTTTCCATTTTCTAGACTAAACGGACCGAGTTATGATCCACGGTAGTCAGTGACCTGTCAGGGAAGTAAGAGATGAATTGCTAGTGGTGTAGACCGAGTCGTAATTGGGAATATTTGGGACGGGATTTCCAGTTCTACCATGTCTCTTACAACTAACGGAAACTTTCCGAAAACCTTGATCAGAACGGGGGTTGGGAACTATTTTTAATTTACTATGCAGAAAATCAAAAAATGTTCAAATGTGTGTGAAATCTTATGGGACTTAACCGCTGAGGTCATCAGTCCCTAAGCTTACACACTACTTAACCTAAATTATCCGAAGGACAAACACACACACCCATGCCCGAGGAATGTCTCGAACCTCCACCGGGACCAGCCGCACAGTCCATGACTGCAGCGCCTTTAGTTAGTGTCTATAAGTGCGTTTCTTCAAATATAGAGGGTGAACATTAGTAAAACCGACAAACTGCAGAGTACACAGTGTTTGTCAGAGACAGGCTAGCAAGTTCGTGGATATGCTTCAATTTTTATTCGTCAGCGGATGTGGTTCCAGCATGTTGGGGCCCCACCTCGCTTTCTACTGAATTTTCGTGAGCATCTATATCAGACATTCCCTAAAAAGTGGGTAGGCAGAGGAGGTTCTGTTTTGTGACCAGCGCGTTTACCTGATGTCACCCCACTTCATTTCTTCTTGTGGTGCCGTGTGGAAAATCTTCTGTACGAGACATCTGTCACCAGTGAAGAGGATCTCTCGGCACGAATGCTAGCTGCCTGCGACAGTGCCCAGTTGACACTGGGGATATTAGATAGAGTTTGGACAGAACTTTATGTGACGACGCCATGCCTAAACTGGCGCTGTGGGACGTCACTTTGAACAACAGTTGTAAATGTAGCAGCTTGTGAAATCTGCGCAGATAAATTAAATTTACTGTTACTGCACCGCATGATTTTCGACCTCTCTGACATCATTTTACGTGCGCCGCTAATAGTCCAGCAACACAGCAATTTATCTGGGGGTACTGGGGAGTCCTCAGCGAGAATTTTGTTTGCCATGATCAGAGTTGGGGCCCTTAGTTTTAGCACTGCATGACACTAACGCGAAACTTGATTTTCGCTTATATCTTTCGACTCAGATCTTTATCCCATATTGACACATTTCCCATTCTCCATCATCCCTGAAAGTCTATAACATATTCACAGAATCATTTCGTTCAGCGTCGCAAGAACTAACCAGCGAAAAATACAACCAGCATTGTGGAGGGAGCAACGCATTACCCCAGCGCCACCTACAAGACAAAGCCTGAAACCTCAGGAATGAAGCCACACGCCTGAGGCAACGCTTTGTTTTCACTTACGTCTTTCACTGCTCTGTTAGTTTCTTCAAGCACTATCATATCTCCCACCTCATCTTCATCTATCTCCTCTTCCATTTCCATAATATTTCCCTCAAGTACATCTCCCTCGTATAGACTCCCTATATACTCCTTCCACCTTTCTACTTTCCCTTCTTCTCATGGGACTGGTTTTCCATCTGAACACTTGATATTCATGCAACTGTTTCTCTTTTCTCCAAAAGCTTCTTCAATATTCCTGTAGGCGGTATCTTTCTTTCCCCCTAGTTATATATTCTTCTACAACCTTACATTCGTCCTATAGCCATTCCTGCTTAGCTATTTTGCACTTTCTATCACTCTCATTTTTAGACGTTTGTATTCCCCTTCACCTGCTTCATTTCCTGTAATTTTAAATTTTGTCTTTCCATCAATTAACTTCGGTATGTCCAGTGATATGCAAGGATTTCTATTAGGTTGGTGCATAAGTTCGTAGGGTTTTTCCGTAACTTAAGTAAACACAACAAATACATATCTGTGATCATTAGTCCCATAGAACTTAGAACTAATTTAACCTAACTAACCTAAGGACATCACACACATCCATGCCCGAGGCAGGATTCGAACCTGCGACCGTAGCGGTCACGCGGTTCCAGACTGAAGCGCCTAAACCGCCCGGCCACACCGGCCGGCACACATAACACAGTTCTTAGTCATCAATAATAATTGTCCGTCATTATTCACAACAGTCTCCCAACGTTGGAGTACCCTTCCGATTCCGCAATTATTATAATCAAATGGTGTTAAGGTGAAGAATTCGTCTAGCCATGTTCAAACCGCATTTTCATACGGAAAGGAAGTTCCTTGAAGGCTATCAGAGAGCGGAAAACATGAAAAGCTGAGGGCGAAACATCAGGTGAGGCAGGTGGGTGTGCAATGACTTCCCAACCCAACTCTTGTACAGTATTTTTTGTCAGTCTAGAAGAATGCGGAGGGACATTATCGTAGAGTAGCAGCACTTCACGCAGTCTTCCTGGTCGTTGTTCTTGGACTTCGTCTGCAAGTCGTCTACTCTGTTATCAGTAAATGTCATCAGTGATGGCTACACCTCGGGGAAAGAATTCGTAGTACACCATACCGTCTCGCTGTTCCACTATGCATAACTTTTTATTTTGTGGATGCGTGCAGGTTTCTGTATGAGGCGTTACAGTTTCGTTTCGGCTCACCCATTCCTGTCATCATGTTAGCATAAAGATACAATTTCTCATCACCAGAATGGTACAGGGTAGAAATGGCCTGTGTTGTTCACAAGACAAATGATGACGAGCAAGCAGAGATGGACACATGGCCTCCCTCTGACTTTCGTGATTTTTGGCTTAGAACATGCGGTATCCAAACACATGATTTCTGAATCTTCCCCACAGCTTGCAAACGTCGCTCGATGGTTTAATGATCACAGTTCATCACATCTGCTAGTTCTCGAGTACATTGACTTGAATCTTTCTAGATTTATGTGTTTAAACGATCTTCATCAAACCCCGAAAGTCTTTCTGAACGTGGAGAGTTATTAACGTCAAAACGATTCTCCTTAAAAGAACAAAACTATTTTCTTGCCATTATTTGTCCAATGGCATTAGCCCCACACAGGGCGAAAATGTTTCTGGCTGCCTCCGCTGCTGTCGCCTCTTTTTTGTACCCAAACAGGATAATATGTCGGAAATGTTCCGATTTCTCCACTTGATAGTCCACTCTCTGGAGTTCGCAGCTCCACTCACTATCTGCAAAAGACAAAATGAGCATATATAAACTAAAACAGCCACAGATAACTAGAGCTCAAAAATGACAGTCGATAAATAAAAACAAAATGTTACTACCTTATGCATCAACCTATTTCTAGGCTTGTCTTCTTACCTCTTTAATCCTCCTCTGTCTTCACTATTACATCTCTCAAAAGCCGCATTGGTATTTACTGTATTCCTTTCCCCGGTTGTACACAATTGTGACTGATGCTTCCTCTGAAACTCTGCTTCTTTCAAGTCCCATTATCTTTATTACCTAACTGTTTGCAATTTCTTCAGTTTTACTATACAGTTCAGAACCAATAAATTGTCGTCAGAGTCCACATTTGTTCCTAGAAATATCTTACAGTTTAAAATTTGCTTCTGAATTCTTTGTCTTTTCTATAAAATCATTCTGAAATCTTCCTGTGCTTCTAGGTCTCTTCCAAGCATACAACCTTCTTGTATGATTGTTAAAACAAGTGTTAGTGCTGATTAAATTACGCTCTGTGCAAAATTCTATCATGTGGCTTCCTCTTTCATTCCTTTGGCCCAGTCCATTATTACATACTACTTTTCCCTCTCTTCCTTTTCCTGCTGTCGAATTCCAGTCCCCCTATCACAATTAAATTTTCGTCACCCTTAACTACCTGAATATTTATTTTTTTTTTTTTTACGTCAGCTAGGCTTTTTTCAGTCTCATCACCATCTGCATCGCTAGTTGGCATATAAACTTGTAAGTGGATGTTGGCTTCCAGTCTATCTACGCTGTTCATAACTGCTTATCCACTTTCCTTTTTTATTCGTTATTAGACCTGCATTGCACCTATTTGATTTTCTATTTATAACCCTGTAGTCATCTGACCAGAAGTCTTGTTCCTCCTGCCTTTGGGTTTCACAGATTCCTACTGTATCTAACTTCAGCCTTTCCACTTCTTTTTAAATTTTCTATCCTATCTGGCCTGTTAAGAGACCTAAAATTCCACGCTTCGACCCGTAGAATCACACGTTTGCTTTTCCTGAGTGACGACGCCATCATGAGTAGTCCCTGCCCGAAGATCCGAATGGGGAACTAGTTTACCTGCGTAACATTTTACCCAAGAGGATCTCGTCAGCATTTAATTATTCAGCAGAGCTGAATGTCCACGTGAAAAGTAACTGCTGTAGTTTCCCCTTGCTTTGAATCGTTCACTACACCAGCACAGGAAGGGCATGCTGGCTGATGTTAAGAGGTCAGATCAGTCAGTCATCCAAACTGTTGCCCCTGAAACTAATGAAAAGACTGCCGCCGCTCTTCAGGTACCACAACTTTGTCTGCCCTTTCCACTGATAACCCTCCATCGTGGTTGCATCTACGGTACGACTGTATCGCAGATGCACGCAGGCCACACCACCACGCGAAGGTCCATGGTTAATAAACAGACATATGTTAATTTATGGCAGTGGGAAAAGTTGAGTATAGAGGGTGATTCTTATCAATGTTTAAAATTCCTAAAGACACATAGATGACGCTGAGACAAGTCATAAGACACTCGAGGTGTCGGGAAGTACCCCAAAAGTGGATGAGAAATGTTAAACAAGTAACGTCTCCAGATGACGTACCTCGCCGCACGTGCAGGGATGGTTGATGCAATACTTACCTTCGAGCAAACGGTGCGAATTTCGAACACCTTTCGAAAATGTGATATGTTGTAAATGTGGAAATTACAAAATTATTTCCCTCTTTTTTGTTTACAGACGTTATTTGGTAAAGAAAACGTAGTTCATTGACTTATAAGAACGCATTTCGAATGCTTAAACTCACTCGTGACGCAGTGCGGTACGTTTTTGTTGTACTGTGCTTTGCAGTAAATCAGCAGAGGCAGAGAGACCGGTAAATAAAAAGTGCTACCTTAATGTCAACATATAACTGTCTAGCTCGATAAAACCAAATACTGCTTGCGAGACACGAGACTCGATCCTTGAGCCCCACGCACTAAATTCTCTCACGAGGGCCCGGAACCACACCGACGTGAATACTTGACTAGTATTGGGATGATCAGGTGTGACAGACGATAGCCTCAACCTCTGTACGTCTGGTGAGGTGCGTCATCTGGTGAGATCAAAAGTTCAACATTTCTCATCCACTTTTGGGGTGTTTCTTGATATCTGGGGCCCAATTACTTGTCTCAGAGTCATCTACGTAGCTTGGGGGGCTTTTAAACGATAGTAAGAATCGCCCCTTATAGAGGAAAGATGGATTTCATACCTGGGTACAGCAGCCGAATTCACATCCACTTAAATCGAAAGACGCACTGAAGAGAGAAGCAGCTAAAATATACGAAATAAATTATGACATGTCGATAAATTATATACGGGGCATAGTAAGCTGACCAGCAGCTACCACGTACCACCTGTCCAGCCCTTTTCCATAATGACCTTCTACCGTTCAGTACGACATAAATACCGACCATCTGCATCCGTATAGAAACAGATTTAAACTAGAGAGCCTTTTAATTGAAGACAGCTCCTAGTACAGCGACCGACGGTACTGATTTGGACGGCATCGCTTCAGTCACACACTTCCTACAAAACTTCGTTAATATTGGTCTGTGTGTGTTTCCTAAATTAGAAGTCGATAACAGCATTCCGTTTCTGACATGCATCAACAACAGGTGCCATTTGCTGAGCAATGCAGCTGTGCCCTTCCCCCACCCTCTTCCCCCTTCCCCCCACCACCTCCTCCCACCACCTGCGGCAGAGAGTAAATTAAAAATTTGAATCTCGATACTTCAATGTTTACACGAGTTGCAGGTAGGCTGGCAGCTGACGTTTCCTCCTTATTCGCGGCCCAGTATTTTTTGGCACTGAGTGAGTATGCAGTCTTCTTTCATTCGAAACGCCCGTTCTGAAAACGTCACGTGCACAAGACGCAGAGAATTGGAAAATGTTCACTTGCACGAAATTTTTTGTGGCATGGCTTCGTAAGCTATCTTACAGGATAAAATATACGGAAGTCAAAAAAAATGAATGCTTAGTTCTGCAAGAAATAATTAAAGATAATTAGGTATTCATATACACTGATAACGGCTCATAAAGCACAGAAACGGTCGCGGGTTCGAATTCTGCCTCGGGCCTGGATGTGTGTGATGTCCTTAGGTTAGTTAGGTTTAAGTAGTTCTAAGTTCTAGGGGACTGATTACCTCAGAAGTTAAGTCCCATAGTGCTCAGAGCCATTTGAACCATTTTTTTTTTTTTTGCTAGTTTAAATTATTTTCCTCGTGATTCTCAACTACTGTATTCGTTTGTTTCAGAAACTGAATTTCCGTAGCCAGATTCAATATCAGATTTTAAAAGCCATTTTGCTATATACCTGGAGCTGCTTGTAAAATATTTAATTGCATCGGTGCATAGAGCCTATCATCAATAGTGGCACCTGATGCAAACAAGCAAATACGAGTATATGCAAGCGATGTTGTAATATCATAACATTTATATACCTGACAGTAGAAACTTACGTTACTTACATATTATGCACGTCCATACCAACCAATATACATGTCAGTTATTAAAGACCTGTGATGTAAAATTCAAGTGAGTCTAAAAACATAGAACTCCATGGGTATTTAAAATCTAATTTTAACTACATCCACTTGATCACAATAGGACTCAACATATATCCCACCCTACAGTACGTAAGTCTTCTTGAGATTATGCTACAACTGTCAAACGCCAAAAGGCCCCACTTCCCAGTCACTTTGGACACCCTATAACGGAACGGAAACATAGAACTCATGGGCGGCTAAACAATCTGTATTACAGATCGTTTGTTGGTTTTGAGATATATGCACTCACGTATGTGTGGAATACTGTGCTTGGATTCCTAGCAGTGTAGGGTTAGAATATATAGGATGTCCTAGCAGGAGTGGTCAATACTCAGAAAAATGACCGGAACGATTACTCGAAGCGGAAAAGTAAGTAAATTTGGGCTCTAAAGTGTATTCCTTAAGAGCTTTGTGCACTTCTTCCACCTCGTTATATCTACATTTACATACATACCCCGAAAGCCACCGTACGGTGCGTGGCGGAGGGCACCCTGTACCGCAACTAGTCGTTATCTTTTATGTTCCACTCGCAGACAGAGCGAGGAAAAAATGACTGTCTATATGCCTCCGTATGAGCACTAATTTCTCCTATCTTATCTTCGTAGTCCCTGTATGTTGGCGGCAGTGGGATCGTTCTGCAGTCAGCTTCAAATGCCGGTTCTGAAAAATTTCTCAGCAGAGTTCTTCGAAATGAATGTCTTCTTCCTTCTAGGGATTCCCACTTGAGCTCCCGAAGCATGTCCGTTGCACTTGCATGTTGATCGAACCTACCGGTAATAGATCTAGCAGCTCGCGTCTGAATTGCTTCGAGATCTTCTTTCAATCCGACCCGGTGCGGATCCAAAACACTCGAATAGTACTCAAGAATAGGTCGGACTCCTCATCTCTGCATACCGCAATGAGGGAGTGTCTCCTGGCCTCCTCTGGCAGCTCAACCTCCTGCATTGCCTCCTTGGTTCCATCATCTACAGTGGCCCCAGCACCACCGCAGGCCCCAGTGCCTCCACGAGCTCTGGCGTCTGCACAGGCACCGATGTCACCAGCGTCCCATACACGGTCCCCTTTACAGATGAACTACACTTTCCTAAAATTCTCCCAAGAAACCGAAGTCGACGATTCGCCTTCCCTACCATAATCCTCACATGCTCGTTCCATTTCACATCACTTCGCAGAGTTATGCCCAGATATTTAAACGACATGACTGTGCCAAGCAGATCCAGCTGCCATTCATCACACCGACTATAAATTTTGATTAGGTCATCTTGTATCAACCTACGGTAACTTATCTTCGACACCTTCCTGTACACCACAGCATCATCAGTGAACAACCGCAGATGGCTGCCCACCCTGTGTGCCAGATTATTTAAGTATACAGAAAACAGCAACGGTCCTGTCACAATTCCCTGGGGCACTCCTGATGTTACCCCAGTCTCCGATGAACACTCGCCATCAGTGACAACATACAGGGTTCTATTACTTAAGTAGTTTTCGGCCAGTCGCATATCTGGGAGCCTATTCCGTATGCACGTCCACAGTGGGGTACTGTGCCGAGTGCCTTTCGGAAATCTAGAAATATGGAATCTGCCTTTTTCCCTTCATGTTGTATATCGTGTGAGAAAAGAGCAAGATGTGTTCCGCACGAGTGATGCTTTCTAAAGCAGCGATGCTGCTGTGGAACGCGTGTCTTCAACTAGGTCCAGCTCATAGACGCCCCCTCAGATGTCTATTTGCGACGCCTGAACGAACAGCGATCCAACCCCAGTGACGTTTCCGGAGGCTTTTACCCCCATTTGTGTGGGGTCGTCTAAAGATCGTTTCCGCTTCCATCGCCGTTTGTATATAAACAATTTCAATGTTTTGGTCAAAACTTCTTTACAAAACTCTTCCATCAATTTCATTTTCACAATCATTGTTGAATATTAAAGGAGAATTTCGTTCTGTAATATAGTGTATTTGTTGTTGCAAATATCTTGGAAGAACTTCGACAGTCACGGAATTTTCGGGTAACGTGGTATACTGTGATTTTCCATCCGTCGAAGGGTGCTCACAAACAGGAAATCATGATCTATTTCACAACGTTGCCATGATGCTCTGCAGCGAGTCGAGTTCGTCTCCAGACGTCGTGTGAGTCACGACACAGAAAAAAATCTGTTCTTACTTTGCCAAAATTTCTGAAGGTTATTTTCCAAAGATATGCAATGATTATTGAAAATGTACATTATCGATCAAAAATATGCAATATATCAAGTAAAAGAGTAGTAGATCGTTATGAATTGTTGATTTTGGCTATGAACACAGTTGGTTTTGTTAAGACGCGAAGTCAAAGATGGTATGTGGAGCAATATGGACTATTTGGTCCGCATAAAACCCACCTTATCTATACAGGTGCTGAGCACGAAGATCAGAATTTTGACTTATGCAAACAGATGAATGTAAAACGAATCACCTACACTACATCAACAAATAATTGTTTCAGGACTTTCTATTGAAGTTAATAAACGTAACAGTCTTTTATACAATCTGTAACTGGTAAGTAATTCTTTTAAAGGTTTCTAAGTTTTTCCCAAATTTACATTGTTGTCTGCACTTTTAAATTTTGCTACGAGAATTACAAATATTGATTGCCAAACATTTTAAGTTTATGATGAAGAGTGTTTGATAGTTAAGAATGAGTTCAATTTGGAGATACAACTACGAAAGTACATGGTATTCCAAAACACCCGAAATTCATTCGTATCTTTTTAATATATGTTTCATTTCAACGTAGTGATTTGTTTAAGAAGCTGAGAAACCAATGACTTTCCCGAATTTCTATAGAACAAGGCAGCAAGCACAAAATGAAACTAAAGACAAATCTGCAAATCGAAAAGTAGAGTTTTAGTCAACGGAAATGAATACACAGCCAAGGACTGAAAAGTGAGAACTGAGAAGCGACAGCTAGGAAGTGAGAACCAAGAACGAGAACTAAGACACAAGAACTGGGAAGTGAGACCCAAAATGCGAGAACTTGTAAGCGGAACTGAGAAGCCAAAACAGAAAACTGAGAGCTGATACTGTTTCTGGAAACGAGAATTCGTTGGAATAAAGAAATACAGCAGTTCTCAGTTCTCGGTTTGCCCATCACTGCCTCGCACCGAATGTCGTAAGCCGGTAAGTGGAAGTGGCACAACCAGAACACTACTAAAATCTAACTGCTACTCTATTGTATTTATACACTACGCAACAAAATAAAAGGATAGCGACGCATAAGTTTCAAATTTGGCTCAAAGGATCCTGCAACCTTCCTTTGTAATGATGCAAAAGCGTGGCACATAGCGACCGCACAGTCGGGCTCGGTGAGCGTTCAAACATTAAGGTGTTGATGCATGCGAAAAAAAGGAGTTATGTCAGAAGTTCATGAGAGTTGGCAGGCTGGTTGATGACGTCAAGTTGGCACCAAATTTCACGACAATTCTGCCCAATCCACCGTGAACGTGTCACACGATGAGAAAACCGAGAAAGACTCTCCTGCACACATTTCACCCCTTTTTTTGACGTCTCTGCGATGGAGATCAGAAAAGTTACACCCAGTGTCGAAATCATGATTCTTTCTTATAGTGGCAGTTGAAAGCATTTCAGACGCACCGCCGCTAAGAATCAAGACGAACAGGCCTCATAGAGTGACATACAGGGCCTCAATGGAACCTCCTCTTCCCCACAGAGGCGCGCCGCTGTGGCCGAGCGGTCTAGGCGCTTCAGTCCGGAACCGCGCTGCTGCTACGGTCGCAGGTTCGAATCCTGCCTCGGCCGTGTGTGATGTCCTTAGGTTAGGTTTAAGTAGGTGTAAGTTCCAGGGGACTGATGACCTCAGATGTAAGTCCCATGGTTCAAATGGCTCTGAGCACTATGGGACTTAGAACTACTTAAACCTAACTAACCTAAGGACATCACACACATCCACGCCCGAGGCAGGATTCGAAACTGCGACCGTAGCAGTCGCGCGGTTCCGGACTGCGCGCCTAGAACCGCGAGACCGCCGCGGCCGGCTAAGTCCCATAGTGCTTGTAGCCATTTGAACCATCCTCCCCTCGTACGTTGATGGCCACACATTTCATGGACGAAAACGTCACTGCGATGAGGAACAGGAAGACATCCTCGGAGTTCCAACCCTTCTCTAGGGAAATCACGTGACTGCGTTTCTGTCGAACGTGGCCGCACCCATTTGGAATGTAGCGCGAGCGCAAGTTTAGCTCTTGTGTACAGGCTGGGACCACTGCGGACCGTTCAAAACCCTTCGACGAAATTTTCACGTGATCCGATGCAGGAAAGTGTGCTTATGCTTTTCCAGCCGTCATGTTTTCTACCCTCCTGTAACGTAAACACGCTGGAGTGTAACATTAACATGTTTGTGAATAAGACGAAAAAGGGTCCCACTAAGACCCCAGAGTTCGGCAACATTCAGCCATCGTCGTTGAGCACATTATAAATGTACCTTCAGGAATTTCGACACCAAATTGTCTGCCGGCTGACCTAATACCTGACCCTTAGACTGACACCCCAAGGGAGCGGTGTGCCTACCTTAATTCTTGTTGGTCAGTATATTAGCGAGAGTAAATTTCAACCAGAGCTGTTTTTCTCATAATTGCCAGTTCTGATAAAAAAATTATGCGGAGGCTTCTTTAAATTATCGTCGTGTAACCGCTCCGCCACAGGCCGTGCATTAGGAATAAGTGCCCGATCGTGTTGAAAGATGCAATCGCCACCTCCGAATTGCTCTTCGACAGTAGGAAGCAACAATGTAGGCCTGTGCTGTGATAGTGCCACACAGAACAACAAGGGGTTCAAGCCCCCTCCATGCAAAATACGACTACACCGTAACACCACCGCCTCCGAATTTTCTGTTGGCACTAAACACGCTGGCAGATGACGTTCACCGGGAGTTCGCCATATATAAACCCTGCCATCTGATCGCCACATTGTGTACCGTGATTCGTCACTCCACACAACGTTTCCACTGTTCAATCGTCCAATGTGTACACTCCTTACACCGAGCGACGCGTCGTTTGGCATTTACCGGCGTGATGTGTGGCTTACGAGTAGCCGCAAGACTATGAAATCCAAGTTTTCTCACCTCCCGCCTAACTGCCTATTACACATTACGACCCTCTTCAACTGTCGGCGTTCTCTGTCAGTCAACAGACGAGATCGGCCTGTACGCTTTTGTGCTGTACGTGTCCCTTCACGTTTCCACTTCACTGTCACATCGGTGGACTTAGGGATGTTTAGGAGAGTGGAAATCTCGCGTACAGACGTATGACACAAGTGACACCCAATCACCTGACCACGTTCCAATCCCATGAGTTCCGCGGAGCGCCCCATTTTGCTCTCTCACGATGTCAAATGACTACTGAGATGGCTGATGTGGAGTACCTGGCAGTAGGTGGCAGCATAATGCACCTAATACGATACTTTTGATCACGTAGAGTTTCTGCTCTTTCCTCTGCATTTGACATAGGAATTCCCTTTGGACTATTAATGTTACCACTCATGCTTTTAATTTCACCGAAGGTTGTTATGTCTGTTTTGTAGGCTGAGTCAGTTGTTCCGACAATCTTTTTTTTCGATTTCTTCACACTTTTCAAGCAGTCAGTTCGCCTTACCTTCCCTGCACTTCCTGTCTATTTCACTCCTAGATGACTTGTATTTCTGGATTCCTGAATTTTCCTGAACAGTTTTGCACTTTCTTATTTCATTGATCATCTGTAGTATTTCTCCTGTTACCGATGGTTTCTTTGTAGTTACCTTCTTTGGGACGTTGTGTCTCCTTCCAACTTATGTGGGTGCCTTTCTAGAGACCTCCATTCCTCTTCCCATTGAACTGCCTACTGAGCTATTCATTATCGCAATATCTGTAACCTTAAAGAACTTCAAACATATTTCTTTTTTCGTTAGTACTTCTGTATCCCACTTGTTTGTGCATTGTTTCTTGCCGACTTGTCTCCTAAACTTCAGCCTACTCTTTATCACCACTAGATTTTAATCTGAGTTTATATCTGCTCCTGGGTGCACCTATGAATCCAGTATCTGATTTCGGAGTCTCTGCTTGATCATGAGGTAGTCTAATGAAATCTTCCGGCTTCTCCCGGACTTTTCCACATATACCTCTTCCTTTTGTAATTCTTGAACAGAGTATTCGCTGTTACTATCTGAAATTTATTGAAGAATTCAGTTAGTCTTTCTCTTCTCTCATTCTTAGTGCCAAACACACATTCTCCTGTAACTCTTTCTTCTACCCTTCCCCAATAAGCACATTACTTTCTGCCATCACCATAAGATTCTCGTCTCCTTTTATATGCTGAATTACCCTTTCAGCATCTTCGCATGGTTTCTCTATCTTCTGATTTCGACGTCGGCACGTATACTTGAACTATTGTTGTTGGCGTTGGTTTGCTGTCGATTCTGATGAGAACAACCCTATAACTTAACTATTCACAGTGACTAGTAGACTTCTCTTGGCCAGATATGCCCTCAGTGCCTGTTGTAGTCTGTCTTTTTATGTTGTTTGTCTATCATGGGTTACTTTGTCCGCCCCGATAGCAGAGTGCTTACCGGCACGGTAGCTCAGCGTGTTCGGTGAGAGAGGCGCTGGCCCTCTGCAATAAAAAATCTGAGTAAAGGAATGAACGATCAACTTGAACGGATGTCCTATGATGTCCACCCAGACCAAACGCAACGAACATTACCGAACAAAATAAATAATAAAATTTTAAAAAAAGTGGTCAGCGTGACGGATTGCTGTCCTACGGGCCTGGGTTCGATTCCCGGCTGGGTCAGAGATTTTCTCCGCTCAAGAGCTGGCTGTTGTGTTGTCTTCATTATCATTTCATCCCCATCCGGCGCGCAGGTCGCCCAATGTGGCGTCGAATGTGGTAAGACCTGCACCAAGGCGGCCGGACCTTCCCCGCAAGGGGCCTCCCAGCCAATGACGCCAAACGCTCATTTCCATTTCCATGGGCTACTTTTCTGCCCAGGTAGCAGAATTCCTTAAATTCGTTTGCTTCGTGATGCCCAATTCTGATGTTAAGATTCTCGCTGTTCTCACTCCTGCTGCTTCTCATTACTCTCGTCCTCCTCCTCTTTACTCTCAGACCACGTTCTGTACTCATTAGACTGCAATCCATTCTTCCTGTAATTCCTTTTCACTTTCATTGAGGATAGCAATGTCATCAGCGAATATTGTCATCAACATCCTTCACACTGGATATTAATCACTCTTGAACTTTTCTTTTAGTTCCGTTGTTGCAGCTTCGATGTACAGGTTGAACAGCATGGGCGAAAATCTACATCCTTCATCGAAGGCTGTTTTGACTAATCTGTCTTGCGATTGAGCCCTTCGGACAGTCATCTGTTTTTCGATTTCTTCACATTTTTCATTGAACCATTTCACGTTAGACTGTCTGTACTTCATATTTATTTCATTCCTAAGCTACTTGTGTTTCCATATTCCTAAATTTCCGTGAACATTTTTGTTCTTCCCCCTGTCGTCGATCTGCTGGAATATTTCTTCTGTTACCCATGGTTTCTTGGCGGCTACCTTCTTTGCGCCTATTTTTCTCTTTCCAACATCTTGATTGACCTTTTTAGATATGACCTTTCCTATTCAACTGAACTGCCTTCTGAACTTTTATTATTGGAGCATCTACAGCCTCACAGAACTTCGAGCATATCTGTTCAAGCCTTAGTACTTCCGTATCTCACTTTTTTGCGTATTGATTCTTCCTGCCTAGTCCCTTAAACTTCAGTCTACTCTTCATCGTCACTAAATTGTGATCTCTGCCTGACAATAATCTAATCAGTCTTGCTGTCGCTCCTGGCCTTTCTAAGACTCCTCTTGTGATCCTTGAACATTGTATTCGGCTGTTACTAACTGAAATTTATTGCAGAACTTAGTCTTTTCCTCTCTCATTCTTACTACCTAGCTCATATTCTCCTGTAACCCTTTCTTCTACTCCTTCTCCTACAACGATATTACTACCTCCCGTCACTATTAAATTTGCATCCCCTTTATATACTGAACTACTCTTTAAGCAACCTCATATGCTTTATTTTCTCGTCTTCTGCTTGCGCCGTTGGCATATATACCTTAACTATAGTTGTCGGTACTGGTTTTCTGTCGATTCTGATGTGAACAACCCTATTATGGAACTATTCACGGTAACTTAGTCTCTGCACACCTTTCTTCTCATAAAGAATCCTACTCCATTTATACCATTTTCTGCTGCTTTCGATTTTACCCTATACTCGCCTGATCAGAAATCCTTGTCTTCTTTCCATTTCACTTCACTGCCCACAACACTATCTAGGTTGGGCCTTAACATTTCCCTTTTCAGATTTTCTAGCTTCCCTATCACGTTCAGACTTCTGACATTCCACTGCACGATATTTAGAACGTTACACTTTCGTCATTGTTCTATCTTTTTCTCATGGTATCCTTCTCCTTGCCAGTCCCTCCCGGAGATCTGAATGTGGGACAAGTCCAGAATCTTTTGCCAGAGGGAAGATCATCGTTACACTTTTTCAGTTACAGGCCACATGCCCTGTGTCTACAATGAAGTGGTTATGATTCTTCCGCCTTTAGGGACAGTTTCCCACCACTAGGGCAAGAGAGTGCCCTCAATCTGTGCCCGCTCTGCTGCCTCCTTTGACAAAGCCATTTATTCAATAAAGGTGACTTCTTATGCCAGAAGTTTTCGGCCGCCAACTGATGATTTTTATTCGAAATTTAAATGGTGGCGGGGCTCGAACTCAGAACCTATGACGTTTTGATTACTAATCAAATAGGCTAGCCCTAGAACACGGGTCTCTTCCTGTTAAATCTACATGTGGGTGAATGAACGTTGAAATCTTGCTTGTTAATGTTCTAGTGAACATACGTCTTTTCATATTGTTCCTGTTCTTGTGAAGCGCAACTGAGGCAGACACTCTTATCCAAATTATCAGCGCCTAGCTGAGTGCAGTTGACCGCCTGAAAACTACCTGGATCAAAGAGGGAGAACTGTCCGCCACAAGATGACAATATTGACACTAAGAGGATTTAAATTTTTATTTTTTGGAAGTGACATAGTATTGGCGGATCATAATTTCATTGTATAAAATGTGCTGTGTTGATGGAGCTGACAGAAGTCGATTGTGACGAGTGTTCTTCGTGTCTAGACTACTGTTTTTACGTTTCTCTGATAATGGTTCAAACATCGGAGTGCCTGACATCTACGAGTGCTTAAATTAGTGGAATAAAAAATGGTTAGACTTTATCTGCACGTCTTAACGTCATCGTCAACATACGGTTGGGAAGGATCGTTTTGCGTCTTTGAGAGGAAGGGTAGCTGGCCGTGATAAATAACAGCTAAGATCAATAAAAGAGAGTATTAAGCCTTATAAGACGGTGGCACACATTCTTCCGATCAGTTAGAAATGATGAAGTCTGCTTAATACTTCTTCAAATAACACGTTACGCCCTGACGCATGACACCCTTCTTAGACTTGAAGGGCCGCCAGTTTGTGATGCTTCTGGCGTGTTCATTACAACTGAATGTTGTTGTTGTAGTCTTCAGTCCTGAGACTGGTTTGATGCAGCTCTCCATGCTACTCTATCTTGTGCAAGCTTCTTCATCTCCCAGTACCTACTGCAACCTACATCCTTCTGAATCTGCTTAGTGTATTCATCGCTTGGTCTCCCTCTACGATTTTTACCCTCCACGCTGCCCTCCAATACTAAATTGGTGATCCCTTGCTGCCTCAGAACATGTTCTACCAACCGATCCCTTCTTCTAGTCAAATCGTGCCACAAACTCCTATTCTCCCCCATTCCTATTCAGCATCTCTTCATTAATTATGTGATCTACCCATCTAATCTTCAGCATTCTTCTGTAGCACCACATTTCGAAAGCTTCTATTCTCTTCTTGTCCAAACTATTTATTGTCCACGTTTCACTTCCATACATGGCTACACTCCATACAAATATTTTCAGAAACGACTTCCTGACAGTTAAATCTATTCTCTATGTTAACAAATTTCTCTTCTTCAGAAACGCTTTCCTTGCCCTTGCCAGTCTACTTTTTATATCCTCTCTACTTCGAACAGCATCAGTTAGTTTGCTCCCCAAATAGCAAAACTCCTTTACTACTTTGTGTCTTATTTCCTAATCTAATTCCCTCAGAACCACCAGCCTTAATTCGACTACATTCCATTATCCTCGTTTTGCTTTTGTTGATGTTCATCTTACATCATCCTTTCAGGACACTGTCCATTCCGTTCAACTGCTCTTCCAAGTCCTTTTCTGTCTCCAACAGAATTACAATGCCACCGGCGAACCTCAAAGCTTTTATTTCTTCTCCATGTATTTTAATACCTACTCCGAACTCTTCTTTTGTTTCCTTTACTGCTTGCTCAATATACAGGTTGAATAACGTCGGGGAGAGGCTACAACCCTGTCTCACTCCCTTCCGAACCACTGCTTCTCTTTCAAGTCCCTCGACTCTTATAACTGCACTCTGGTTTCTGTACAAATTGTAAATAGCCTTTCGCTCCCTGTATTTTACCTCTGCCACGTTCAGAATTTGAAAGATAGTACCCCGGTCAACATTGTCAAAAGCCTTCTCTAAGTCTGCAAATACTAGAAAAGTAGGTTTGCCTTTCCTTAATCTATCTTCTAAGATAAGTCGTAGGGTCAGTATTGCCTCACGTGTTCCAACATTCGTACGGAGTCCAAACTGATCTTCCCCAAGGTCAGGTTCTACAAGTTTTTCCATTCGTCTGTAAAGAACTGAATATAGTTTACATAATAACGCGAGAGTAGTCGCCAGTTTATTAGCAGAGTTTCCTCAATTTTAGGTGATTTGACATGGATTTCGCACGTGTGTTAAGATTTTTGTGCTGTTAGGCAGAAAATTTTTGAGTGTGTAGAGGACAGTTGGCTCGTCCAGTTTACATTACTGATCAGCCAACCATCTTCCTTGGACTTGCTATTATATTGTTTCTTAGGTCTGATTTTAATAAACAGTTCAGCCACATTAATATGACCGGCACCTGTGTTCGACATCAACATGCAATAGTCACTCAAGACCGCAGATGAGAGAACTAGCAGTGGATGGTAGACCAAGCGTATCTGAGGCACGCGATAACACTGAATTCATTGTCGTAATGCTTAAATGGAGCTATTTATCTGACTTCCAAAAGGCCATGATCATTAGCTTTCGGGGCAAGAGTGCAAATATTATCGAAACAGCTAAATTCTTACCCCATTATTACTCGGCGGGCGTCGTCGTCTTGCCACAACGTTTCAATGGACTCTGTATCCATTATCTTCAGGCGAATCCAGCAATCCAGTCACATACAGCTGTTCTTAAACAGTTCGCGTGCCACCCTGGTTACAGCACGCCGTGCATGGTAACGACGGCTTTGGAGATGTATGCTGGCGAATAGACGTGCAGCTGTTGAGCAACTGAACGTCCTGATGAATCAAGGGGCTACAAACAGTGTCTCCTCAACCACCGATCAGCGAATGTTGATGCGTATGGACCCCTGTAGCAGGCACTTGATTCATGCACACATGCTGACTGCTGTTCATTGCCAACGTTTTACACTCCATCGGACAAATGGCCGGTCAATGTAACGTCTGAAAGCAAACATTCTGTAACAGTCGTTGGAAGGGTCTCAGCCGCAGAAGGGAGCCTTGTGGTCCGGTGAATGTTTACGTGGCATTCCCCGAGTGATTTTGTCATTCTGGAATTCATAATGGATCTAGACTTGCGAGCCACGTCCACCCCTATACGCGATTTGTTTCTCCTCGACTCTACTGCATCTACCAGCAAGACAATGCAACGTGTCGCACAGCTTGCAGTGTACGAGCTTAGTTTGAAGAGCACCATGGTGAGTGTACTGTACTCCCCTGGCCACCAAATTGCACAGATTTAAACCCAATCTAGTAACTGCGTAACTACCTCGATCGGTTCGTTCTCGCCATGGGTCCTCTACGAAGAAACCGAGTGCAGCTGACAACGGACGCTGGAGTCGGCATTGCTCCGCATGTCTATCGGCATCTTCCAGAAACTGACTGACTCTCTTCCTCTACACCTCGTAGTGGTCCGCACTGCGAAAGGTGGTTATTCAGTTGACCTTCGTTCTTGTCAAGTACGTCATCTCTGCTGCTCATATTTTGGGGTCATGTTTATTTTCATTTATCCAACTCTCTCCTCCTTACAACAATAACGGTCTCGCCATAATTTAACAAAATTTAATTTATGTAGCTTTTCGGATTTTGTAGTTAATTGTTTAGTAACCCATAGTTTGGGGTTAGCGTAGACGACTAATGACTATAACATCCTAGGTTCCGGGTTCGAACCTCCGCACTGCTTAAATTTTGAAGAAAAATCATCTGCAGCAGTGTTTCGGCAAAAGCAATCACCCTCCCGTCTGCCAACAGCCTTCTCAAAGAGGGCGAGAGAGGACAGAGGTTCAGGTCGCTCTGTTGCACTTGGAATGGGGAACTACCTCTGAAAGGCGGATGAATTAGCAATGATCAACTACATGAGGATGCAGAAGGCAATGGACACCACTTCATTAAAGACATATAATGTGTATCCACATGACACGTGGCTTGCAATTGGCAAAAGATCCTAGACTCGCTCCCCATTCGGATATCTGGGAGGGAGCTACCAAGGGGGAGGGGAGCATGAGGAAAAGGTTGAACGACCAACGAAAGCGTGACGTTCTCTGAGTCGGGGCGTGGAATGTCAGAAATTTGAAGGTGACAGGAAAGCTAGAAAACGTGAAAAGGGAAGTGGTAAGGCTCAATCTAGATGTGGCGGGGTTAAGTAAAGTGAAATGGAAAGAAGGCAAGGAATTCGCTCAGACGAGTATAGGGTAATATCAATAGCAGCAGAGAATAGTATAACGGGAGTAGGATTCGCCATGAATAGGCAGAGAGTGACTTATTGTGAAAATTTCAGTGACAGGGCTGTTACCATGGGAACTAAACCAAACCAACACCGATAATAGTAGTGAAGGTGTACATGCCGACGTCGTAAGCAGAAGATGAAGAGATAGAGGAAGCGTATGAAGATTCTGAAAGGGTAATTCAAAGGCCTCAATTTGTGGACGAAATGTACGTTTGGAGCACAGCTTTGTATAGTAGTGAAACATGGACTGTGGGAAAACCGAAGCTATTGAGATGTAGGGCTCCAGAAGAATGTTGAAAAGTAGGTGGGGGACTAAAAAGCAAGAAATGAGGTGGTTTTCCGCAGAATCTGCGAGGATAGGAATTTGTGGAAAACACTGACAAAAACAAGGGACAGAATGGTAGGACGTTTGTTAATATATGAAGGGACAGCTTCTGTGGTGTTAGAGGAGTAAAAACGATAGCAGAAGACAGAGATTTGATTAATGAGGACGCAGACTGCAAATGCTGCTCTGATATGAAAAGATTATCACAAGAGAGGAATTAGTGGCGAGCCTCATCAAACCAGTCATAAGACAGATGAGTCGAGGAAAAAATGTTAAGTGTTTTGCTTATTTCAAGACGTCTTGATTAAAATTGATGCAACTTTTCATCTACTCCTTCAGTCCAAAATATTTCGAGGCTGGATTTATAACAAACAGAGTAGTTTTCATGCTTCACGTCTTGTACATACGTGCAACCCACACAACCTTCCCACAACCATGTGAAACTGTCCAAAAAGTCTTTGAAGTGTTTTTCAACTCACACTTCACATTGGCTTGAATGTCGGCTATGTCGCCAAAGCGTTGACTCTTCGGGTGAATTTCTGAACTTTATCGTTCCGTATTAGTCTGGTACTGATAACAATAGGTTTCGTCACTCAGGGAAAAACTGCCCATGTTTGTCATTTCAATCCAGTCGCGACAGACGTCCACTTATCGTTTCTTCTGTTTGTGAGTAAAGGTTTGCAGGACAGCCTCTGCACACACTTTTCTGTTATTCAAATGTCTTTTGATTTCGAGATGTTGTTCCACTGTGATCAGTGACACAACAACGACGACACACTACGACTGCACGTCCCCACATAACACAGCCTGCTCGCATCTGTCTGCCTGCCGAATGCACATCTGTTGTATACAGCTGTTATTTCAAGCTGCCACGATAGTTTCTGCGCTGAAGTCATATATATTCCAGGAATAAAATAAGCCTCGGAACGCTGTTGGCGGACAGTGTATGACTTTAACATAATCCTAACACTTCTTCCAGCCTAATTAAAATGAAATACCTAGTAAATTAACTCATTATTAATTGCTTTTTTCCACCGCACTCGGTATTTGCCTTGAAAGTCCATGACTTGTGTCCTATGAGTATTGTACTCTACTTTCTGTACATTTTTGGTTTAAGTAATGATCTTGTAACTTTACTTTCTTTTGCTATTACTTCATCAAATTTAAATAGGAATGTGCTATTGTTATTTTAAGAACTTTCAACATTGCAGAGCGTCAGCAATCGTAAGTATCGAAATGATTATGAAAAATCCGCCTCGACTGCACAAACTACCTAGTGGTTATCTAGGTTTCAAAATGGTTCAAATGGCTCTGAGCACTATGGGACTTAACTTCTGAGATCATCAGTCCCCTAGAACTTAGAACTACTTAAACCTAAGGACATCCCACACATCCATGCCCGAGGCAGGATTCGAACCTGCGACCTTAGCGGTCGCGCGGTTCCAGACTGAATCGCCTAGAACCGCTCAGCGACACCGGCCGGCATCTAGGTTTCAGCGTGGGTAACCACGCCTTCTTCAGAACAAATATAAGACAGCTTGCCTAAATAGGCATAGTCAAAGGCTAAAATCAACACCTACAGCGGCAAGACCCCATAAATTTTTTTTTTACAAATACGCGGTACATATGTACCAAGTCAATAATAATACTTATCTCAACGCTGTGTGTGATGGTCACCATCGTACGTTGGCTGGGGCGAGGCAGCACACACAGGGTTGAGATAAGTATTATTATTGACATGGTACATTTGTACCGTGTATTTGTAAAAAAATTTTGTGGGGTCTTGCCGCTGTAGGTGTTGATTTTAGCCTTTGGCTATGGTTCAAATGGTTCAAATGGCTCTGAGCACTATGGGACTCAACTGCTGAGGTCATTAGTCCCCTAGAACTTTGAACTAGTTAAACCTAACTAACCAAAGGACATCACAAACATCCATGCCCGAAGCAGGAGTCGAACCTGCGACCGTAGCGGTCTTGCGGTTCCAGACTGCAGCGCCTTTAACCGCACGGCCTTTGACTATGCCTATTTAGGCAAGCTATCTTATATTTGTTCTGAAGAAGGCGTGGTTACCCACGCTGAAACCTAGGTAAACACTAGGTAGTTTGTGCAGTCGAGACGGATTTTTCATAATCATTTATATTACTTTGTTTAGCTGTAAGGGGCGATTAAAATGTTTCAGTTCGAAGTCTATACAGGCCACAAGCGGTGTGCGATTCGAGCAAAATCGCCGTGAGCATTGGAGAAGTTATCTCACCGAACCACCAGGTTGAAGACACCTGTTTGGTAAATCACTGAGTCCTGCTAAGTCCGTAACTGAATGCATCAGATCTTCGTACGACAGGAATCGTCAACCCTTCAGAGCCTTTCTTAAGGGATCTACGGCGTGATAATAGCATGGGGAAGGATCAGAACTAGACCGCAGGTTACAGGGCGTCTCCCACTTGAGTTTACATCGTCCCTAATAGATGAGGCACGTGTCCCAGATCGACAAGCGTCTTGTGTCGCACAGATGTTAGCGCACCATTCCACAATTTGATTTTCGACAGACATGCTGCCCTTACACATCCTTCATGCTCCGATGAATGTTTGACCTTCACCAGGCTGTCTCGACACATTTGGTAATAACGTCGCCATAGTCATGTTTCCACTTTTACCTCTCGCACGCCGGAAAGACATGAACGCCACACTAATTTCTTGCCTATACGTCGGTGCTTATACAGGGTGATTTTTTCCACTGTGTAAAAACTCTAGGGATTGACCATTGAGAGGATACGGAACAAGAAATGTCTAACTTATGTCCGGAAATACTTGGTTTCCATGCTAGAGATCATTTATTGAATCATGCATTGTTATAAAACACTGCGGTCTAATACGCCTTGCATCATCCAGCCACAGTATGCACGGTTTCGTCCTAGAGGGAAGTACTGCTCTTCATACGTCATGCCCCAGCACTCTCTCCTGTAATAATAGTTGGTAGTGTTGTGTTCGATTTACTTCTCTTGATGACTCACCTTGTAATGGATGTGATACAGCCGTTGCACACAGTGGTTCCGTATTCGAATCAAGAGCTTGCCGACATGGTGTTTGCTTACGGAAAGGCAAATGGTAACGGGCGGCGGGCAGCAAGGTCGTAACAGGAGATCTATCCCCGCCGACAACAACCGCAGGATTCAATGTTTGCGACAGTGCTTCGTCCTTTGTCTAAGACAGAGTCGTTTCACGAAGCAGGAAATCATGAACGACGTAACCGAAATGTTGGGACACCAGACTTGAAGGAAAATTAACACCGCGACCACTGTATCAGTACCAGGCAGTTGGCTCGCCAGTATAGGGTAAGGCAGACGACCGTTTGGAACGTCCTCCATGGCAACTGTTACTACTCTTATCACTCAGGGCGTGTGCAGAGCTTACTAGCGACAGACTTTACACATCTGGAGAAGTTTTGTCATTGGTTTCTTCACCGGGCAACTACAATTCTGGGATTTGCGTCATCCATCCTTTTCACAGATGAGGCCACCTTTAAACGGAGTGGTATCTTCAACTTTCATAACAGTCATCTCTGGGATGGTATGCAGAACCCCAATGATATGGTGACAGCGAATCGTCAGCATCGATGCAGCCGGAATGTGTGGGCTGGGATGATTGGCGATCGTATTTGGGGACGAGTCTTCCTTCCACGTCGTCTAACAGGCCGGAACTACCGGAGTTTCTTGCGCGTGACTTTGCCTCCCCAGCTGGAAGAGGTTCCATTGATGATTCGAAGTGTTGTGTGGCTGCTACATGATGATGCTCCATCCCACTTCGCCGTTAATGTCTGGACGCGTCTCACCCGTGTCTTCCATGGTCGGTGAACCGGACTGGGTGTCCAGTTGCATGGCCTACTCGTTCACCGTATCTCAACATGTGCGTTTCTGGCTATGGGGCCATCTCAAAAGCGTGTGCCAGAGCTTATTCCAGATATGGAGACACTGGAGCAGCGTGTTCATGCTGCCTTTGACTCTGTTCGGATGCGGCCTGGCCGATGTGAACGTACGGCGCGTACACGCATGCGCTGAGGCTCATGGAAACCGTTTTCAACACATACTGTGACTGCATGGTACAGCGCTTATTAGACTGCAGTCTCTGTAACAATGCATGGTTGAATAAATGTTCTCTAGCATGGAAACCATTCATTTCCGGACACGTCCTTAAACCGTTCTTGTTCCGTATCCCCTCATCGATCAATCCATAGAGTTTGTACACGGTGGAAAAAATCACCCTGTATACCCGCATCGGAGTTGCATATACGTTACTGCAGCAACCACAACTTTTTGATGGCCCTGTACAGTTTAATCCATGGATAATGATGTAATTTGCAATATTTAACGACATTGTGAATATAAGTAGTTGGTGGAAGGTACTTCTTAATCTCATATGGAAAGTACGTGCTCCCCGATGTTCACCCGTGCTACGGGAGGAAGTTCGGATGGAGGGTTCTAGTTACGTGGAAATCAAATAATTAGCACAAGACGGTGCGTCAAATATGTTCGTGTGTGGACACAAGTTATAACAGCAATATCTCTTCTCCTCAGATACGTGTGAACCCCGCACACACCTTAAGAGAAGTTACTTGACACCGTATGAGAGGAACCGCGTAGTAATTTGCACCACGGGCTCGCCCACCCGTCCTCACAACCGGAAAACGGCGGGAGCAGTCTGCCGTGTTACGACTTGCCACGTTCTCGCTGGTGCCGCCGCTTCTTCTTCTGCGGCCGCCCGTCGGTAGGGCCATTTGCAGCTCCGCAGCGCCGCTCTTTACACAAGCCAAGTTTTTGTTTCACGGCTGGATTATTTAAGCCGGCGTAAAAACCCACAGTGGAGCCGAGGAGAGGGCTCGAGAGGCGGGCGGAACTAATTAGGAGTGTTTTAAGTCTGCGCGCCCCCGGCACGGCCGCAGAGCACACACTTCACAAGCGCCGGCCGGCGCCGAGATTAAAGCCGCCCACTGGGGGGGGGGGGGGGGGGGAAGGGTCCATCTCTGCGCGCCGGGTTGCCTACTGACGAGTCGGAAGGGGCGTCCGTCTACGCGCTACGCCTTAACGTGTCAGATCTTGCACTAGGTTCTGCTCTCGAAAGACGGACGAGTGAACCGTCACCCTGCAACAACACCAGTCGTCAACAATGCCGAAAACATGCCGATCTGGGCTGGTTGTAATGGCCAAATACAGAGTAAGTCAGGAGGGATACTTTGAGAGATTACAGTATTAGTAATACTGAAGTCTAAGGACCTGCAGTCATGGACTGTGCGGCTGGTCCCGGTGGAGGTTCGAGTCCTCCCTCGGGCATGGGTGTGTGTGTTTGTCCTTAGGATAATTTAGATTAAGTAGTGTGTAAGCTTAGGGACTGATGACTTAGCAGTTAAGTCCCATAGGATTTCACTCACATTTGGACACTTGAACAGTTCTGAAGAAAACAGAAGTCCTATGTAAATATGTCATGTTATTAACATGATAATACCAAAGCAATGGAGAGCAGGACAAATGTAGGTGATGCTAAATGAAACATTGTGAAGTAATGATTTGTTTAGTTGTGTAATACTTGGAAAAAGCGGGGTGATACGGGAAGATTTAATCAATACTACATCATGGTCAGATAAAGATTCCGAAATTAGACACTTGATTGTCAGGCGTACCCAGTTGCAGGTATAGACTCCAATCAGAATTTATAAGTGATGTAGAGTAGGGTGAAGTTTAAGAGATTAGTCATGAAGAGTAAATAGGCAAAGAAGTGGGATACAGAAGTACTAAGGGGTGACGAGATACGCTGGAACTTCTCTAAGGCTATACATACAGCAATAAGGAGTAGCTCAATAGGCAGTACAGCTGAAGGGGAATTGGCATCTCTAAAAAGGGCAATCACAGAAGTTGGAAAGAAAAACATGGGCACAAAGAAGGTAACTGCGAAGAAACCATGGGTAATAAAAGAAATGCTTCAGTTGATCGGTGAACGAAGGTAATACAAGAATGTTCACGGAAATTCAAGATATGGAAATACAGGCCAATGAAGGAATGAAATATATAGAAAGTGTAGGGAAGCTAAGACGAAACGGCTGCATTAAAAACGTGAAGAAATCTAAAAAGAAATTTTTGTCGGAAGGACTGTATCGGCATATAGGAGTCAAAACAAGCTTCGGTGAAATTTAAGGCAAGGGTGGTAACATAAAGAGTGCAATTGGGACTTCACTGTTAAATGCAGAAAGTAGAGTGGATAGGTGGAAAGAGTATGTTGAAGGCCTGTATGAGGGGGAAGATTTGTCTGATGTGATAGAAGAAGAAACATGGGTCGATTGAGAAAGGATAGGGGATCCAGTATTAGAATTTAGGAGAGATTTGGAGAACTTAATATCAAATATGGCAGAAACGATAGGTAACATTCCAACAGAATTTACAAAATCATTGGGGGGAGTGGCGGCAAAACGACTATTCATGTTGGTGTGTAGATTGTATGAGTCTGGCGATATACCATCTGACTTTCGGGAAAATATCACCCACGCAATTCCTGTTGATAATGTTGTGGTCCCAACGTACGTTCTCAGAAATCTATTACTCAAATGAAGAACTGTGTTTGTTGCCAGTAGAGTTTTCTTAGCCAGGAACGCCCTCATTTCACGTACTAGTCTACTTATGTTCTCGTTTCTTCGTCTGCCATGCGTCATCTTGCTGTCTCGGCAGCAGAATTCCTTAAATTAGTCTACTTCGTAATCACCAATCCTGATGTTAAATCTCAAACTGTTCTCATTTCTGCTACTTCACATTACTTTCGTCTTTCTTCGATTTACTCTCAATCCATATTCTGTACTTATTACACTGTTCATTCCATTCTACAGACCCAGTAAATTCTTCTTCAGTTTCATTTAGGATAGCAATGTCATCAGTGAATCTTATCACTGATATCGATTCAGTCTGAATTGTGATCCAACTATTGAACCTTTTTTTTCCCTCGATGTATAGGTTGAACAGTAGGCGAGCTACGTTCCTGTCTTACAACCTATTTTAATCCGAGCACTGGGTTATTGGTCTTCTGATCTTATACTTCTGTCTTGGTTCACGTACTATATATTACCAGCCTTTCCGTATGGCTTACTCCTACTTTTCTCAGAATTTCGAACATCTTGTACCATTTTTCATTGTCGAACGCTTTTTCTAGGTCGACAGATCCTATTAGCATGTCTTTATTTACCTTCGATAATGCTTCCATTATCAGCTGCAACGTCAGGACTGCCGCTCTTGTGCCTTCATCTCTTCTAAAATGAAACTGAATGTCATCCAACTAATCCTCACTTTTCCACTCTTCTACGTATTATTGTTATCAGCAGCTTGGATCCATGAGATCTTAATCTGGTTAAGCGATAGTTTTCACAGTTATTTTCCCTTGCTGTCTTGAGAATAGTACGGATGATATCTTCCCAGAAGTCTGCCGGTTGTGACCGATGGGTTCTAGGTGCTTCAGTCCGGAACCGCGCTGCTGCTACGGTCGCAGGTTCGAATCCTGCCTCTGGCATGGATTTGTGTGACGTTCTTAGGTTAGTTAGGTTTAAGTAGTTCTATGTCTAGGGGACTGATGACCTCAGATGTTAATTCCCATAGTGCTTAGAGCCATTTGAACCATTTTTGATATGCCACAAGTCTCACAAATTCTACGTACCAACGTGAACAGTCGTTTGCTTGTCACTTCCTCCAGTGATTTCAGAAATTCCGACGGAATGCTATCTACACCTTTCGGCTTATTTGATGCACCCTTCGCTGTTGGAAGGCGGGTAATTATTAAATGCGCTGCTAAGTCTTGTTAAGAATATTAACTCTGAATCACTGGACATGAAATTACTCATTGAAAATATCATTCTCAAAGGAATTAGGTTCCTTCTTGAATTTCAGAATATTATTTTCAAGTATTTCAAAGCTGTAACGGAGAAAAATTTTGCTATCATCTCAGATGGTATTTTAAAATAGGAGAATAATGGTCTTTATGAGCATGAAAAATTACCATCATCATAAACTCAGCATCCGGACAATCTAGATGGCAGCTCTCGGTGACACGGAAGTTCTCGTAGATGCTGAAACCTTCGTAAAAACAAGACTTATTATTCTTCACGATAATTATTCTTCAAGCTATAGACCACTGGAAGCCGTTGCAAGGCCATGACAATCAGTTTAGTGCCAAGTGGAGGGCGAATCCAAAAAAACTAACGACGAATAGAACAATATTCCTCTTGCAGTTATGTAGACCGTGTACGGTTCCATCACTAGTCCATTTAACATCAAATCCAGTAATCCATGCGTTGTCGTAGTGCACTATATAGATAATATCAGGTACCGAAGTAAGTAAGCATCGAATCATTCCTTTTCTAACGTAGAATTGATCTTTAATTCAGACAATATTCATTTTATAAAATTAAAGACAGTCAAGTATCTCGCTTGTTAGCTTTTTTGCAAATGGCTGCCGTTACAATAAAGCGATTTCAAAAGCTCTTCCTCTCATAAAACACAGATGTCTGTTCTTATGACTGGCTAATAAGTGGATGCCGCGTTGTAAAGGCGTAGGTACATTGATCGCTGGTCGTTCATAAAGAAAAATAATGTCACGTCAGAAGCGGAGAAGGCGCGCGCAAGCGATTGCCTGTGGCTTTCACTTATGTTGAATACGCCACTCCTTGTTGGTCTAAGAATGACGCAAGTTGAAACGTTAATATACACAAAAGTAGACATTATTGTCATAAGTTGAAACATTAACAGGCGCAAAAGTAGATACTATTATCGCTTTCACTCAAGGCTGCAGACGTGTGTTCATTTACGAGTAAATTAAATGATGAACATGTACCATATTGAACCCAAGTCTTCCAGAGCTCTTAGGAATTCTGACTATTACTGGATCCCCTATGCGCTTCACATCGACTCCAATTATTAGGGAAGGCGAATGTAAATCTTAAATTTGTTGCAGGGGTTCATGGAATTCATAGACGCATTACTAGCATCGTATCAGTTTGGTTCAACAAAAATGATCGGGAAACGAAAATGGGAATCCTTGGAAGAAAACCCATGTAGTTCTCGCGAAACCTCGTTGAGTAAATTTAGAGACCTACCAACGTATATGTCGCGTAGGTATCATGAGAATGAGATAGGAGAGGTTAGCGCACATACAGAAGCACACAGCCATTCCTCACTCACTCAGTACGGGAATGGAATAGAAAAGAAAATAAATAATATTGGTGCGATGAATCCTCCGCCATGCACTGCACAGTAGTTTGCGGTGTGTAAATATAGGAAGATGTAGGTGTAATAGCTGAAAAATTGTGAAGAAATTTTCCTTTTTGTACAAGTCTGTACCGCTAGCTCGTTGGTCATTAAGTAACATATCTTCATCGTAACTTACAGAAATAGAAGGTAGCATGAAACTATAATCCTGGTCCGAACGAAAAGTTCAATTTACGCGGTGGAGGGCGACCAGAGAAGAGGAATAGTGAGCCTGAGAGGAGGGGATAAGTTAATGCCCCAGAGCTGGACCTCTGCCCTTTGGCAAATCAGTCTATACCGACAGCAGTACGATTTGGTGCCTCCGAGCTGGAGGAATTATTGTGACACTAAAATTTATGGAGCCCATTGGCCGTGTCTGAAACAGGAAAAGGCTTGTAACCGAGGCACATAAAAGGTTACGGCCGCTTTATGAGATGACCTCGGGAGGCGGAAAGCACGCGATGCGGCTGATTGCGGCAAAGAAGAACGAGGCGCGCCGGCACTGCTCGTGTGAAGTGGCAACGGCAGGAAACTGTAACGCCAGGCCGCGCCACTTCTGGCGTTTACGTCGCCCGCGCCCCCGGTGTTCGCCGAATACCGCTCCTCCTCCGAAATGTTATTGCCGACTGTATATCTTTGTTTAGTTTTCGCGGTAGAAACGAATCGCGGGAGACGAGACTCGTTCGCTGCACGGGCGATCCCAGTCGTCGCTTTCATATTTGCCTACGTCCGCGAGCCGCCTCCGCCTCCCGCCTCCTGCACTGCGTGTTGTATTCGGCCACCATAAAACGCGAGTGTAGGCGCGTCGCATGGTGGATGAAATTCTTGCTGTTATGTCTACAATTCCCCGAAGTGTCTGACGAAACGAAACGACGCGTCTTTTTTACGCTACTTTCACCCCAGCGGCCAATTGTAGGCCTATGCGTTTTCTTACAACCGCTGTCGCACAGCTTCTGAGATTTCTACGTCTTCATCTACAGGTTGTTAAGTAATTCAACATTCGCACAGACAGATATGACAGGCACAATGTCAAATGTACTGGGTTCCCCTCCCGAGGGTCGTCAGGCGGATTTTCTCTGGTGTTCCGGTTTTGCAGTTTGTAGACGGAGTCAGACCAAACAAATAATGCTAATGACACGTTTCATGTGACGTAGAGCCTCGGTTTTTTTCTCGTCACAAAAAAAAAAATCGAAGTAGAATTTTACGAGCCCAATCGATAAAACGGTCCCAAATTAGACAAGGGCGCTATTTGTCTTATCGGTAACTACATCTACATCTTCACAGATACTCCACAAGCCACCGCCCCCGTACGTGGTGCACGGTACCCTGTACCACTACTACTCATTTGCTTTTCTGCTCCTTTCGCAAATAGAGCGAGAGAAAAACGACTCTCTATAAGCCTCCATATGAGCCCTAATTTCTCGTATCTTATCTTCGCGGTCCTTACGCGCAATGTATGTTGGCGGCAGTAGAATCGTTCTGGAATCAGTTTCAAATGCTCGTTCTCTAAAATTTCTCAATAGTGTTTCTCAGAAAGAACGTCGCCTTCCCTCCAGGGATTCCCATTTGAGTTTCCGAAGCATCTCTGTAACACTTCAGCGTTATTCAAACCTACCGGTAACAAATCTAGCAGCCCCCCTCTCAATTGCTTCGATGTCTTCCTTCAATCCGACCTGGCACGGGTCCCAAACACTTAAGCAGTATTCAGGAACAGGTCGCACCAGCGTCCTACATGCGGCCTCCTTTACAGGTGAACCACTCTTTCCTAAAATTTTCCCAATAAACCGAAGTCGACCATTCACCTTCCTACCACAGTTCTCAAGTGCTAGTTGCATCTCTTATCGCTTTGCAACGTTACGCCCAGATATTTGAACGACATGACTGTGTCAAGCACGACACTAGTAATACTGTATACGAACAATACAGGTTTAAATGGTTCTGAGCACTATGCGACTTAACTTCTGAGGTCACCAGTCGCCTAGAACTTAGAACTAATTAAACCTAACTAACCTAAGGACAGCACACATATCCATGCCCGAGGCAGGATTCGAACCTGCGACCGTAGCGGTCGCCCGGCTCCAGACTGTAGCGCCTAGAACAATACAGGTTTTATCTTTCTACTCATCCGCATAAACTTGCATTTTTCCACTTTTAGTGCTAGCTACCATTCATCACGTCAATTATAGTCACCCAGCTTCGATACCTTACCATACACCATGGCATCTGGGAACAACCGCAGATTGCTGCCTCACCTGTCCGCCAAATTATTAATGTACTTAAAGAACAACAGCGGTTTTATCACACTTTCCTGGGGCTCTCTTGACGATACCCTTGTCTCTGATGAACACTCGCCGTCGAGAACAACATAATGGGTTCTATTATTTAAGAAGTCTTCGAGCCGCTCACGTATCTGTAAACTTATTCCATATGTCCGTACCTTCGTTAATAACCTCCAGTGGGGCAACGTGTCAAATGCTTTCCAAAAATCTAGAAATATGAAATCTGCTCGTTGCCCTTAATCGATAGTGAACCTTAATACTGCCCAATTCTTTAGAAAAACAAAACTACAGTCCCACCACAGTTATTTGAAGGAAATAGGAATCCCGGGATCACTGGTGATGGACACGCTTGTGATTGTAATACAATTTTAATTTGATTCAAGACAGACTTTGTTATAAACTTCAAATCAGACATTTGACCTCTTACTGATGCAATATACAAATCTTCACTTTGACTGAATTACACTACTGGCCATTAAAATTGCTACACCACGAAGATGACGTGCTACAGACGAGAAATTTAACCGACGGGAAGAGGCTGCTGTGATATGAAAATGATTAGCTTTTCAGAGCATTCACACAAGATTTGGGCCGATGGTGACACTTCAACGTGCTGACATGAGGAAAGTTTCCAACCGATTTCTGATACACGAACAGCTGTTGACCGGCGTTGCCTAGTGAAACGTTGTTGTGATGCATCGTGTAAGGAGGAGAAATGCGTACCATCACGTTTCCGACTTTGATAAAGGTCGGATTTTAGCCTATCGCGATTGCTGTTTATCGTATCGCGACATTGCCACTCGGGTTGGTCGAGATCCAATGACTGTTAACAGAATATGGAATCGGTGGGTTCATCAGGGTAATACGGAACGCCGTGCTGGATCCCAACGGCCTCGTATCACTAACACTCAAGATGACAGGCATCTTATCGGCATGACTGTAACGGATCGTGCAGCCACGTCTCGATCCCTGAGTCAACAGATGGGGACGTTTGCAAGACAACAACCATCTGCACGAACAGTTCGACGACGTTTGCAGCAGCATGGACTATCAGCTCGGAGACCATGGCTGCGGTTACCCTTGACGCTGCATCACAGACAGGAGCGCCTGCGATGGTGTACTCACGACGAACCTGGGTGCACGAATGGCAAAACGTCAATTTTTCGGATGCATTCAGGTTCTGTTTACAGCATCATGATGGTCACATCACTGTTTGGCGACATCGCGGTGAACGCACATTGGAAGCGTGTATTCGTCATCGCCATACTGGCGTATCACCCGGCGTGATGTTATGGGATGCCATTGGTTACACGTCTCGGTCATCTCTTGTTTGCATCGACGGCACTTTAAACAGTGGACGTCACATTTCAGATATGTTACGACCCGTGGCTCTACCCTTCATTCGATCCCTGCAAAACCCTACATTTCAGCAGGATAATGCACGACCGCATGTTGCAGGTCCTTACGGGCCTTTCTGGATACAGAAAATGTTCGACTGCTGCCCTGGCTAGCATATTCTTCAAATCTCTCACCAATTGAAAACGTCTGGTCAATGGTGGCCGAGCAACTGGCTCGTCACAACACGCCAGTTACTACTCTTGATGAACTGTGGAATCGTGTTGAAGCTGCATGGGCAGCTGTACCTTTACACGCCATCCAAGCTCTGTTTGACTCAATGCCCAGGCGTATTAAGACCGTTATTACGGCCAGAGGTGGTTGTTCTGGGTACTGATTTCTCATGATCTATGCACCCAAATAGCGCGAAAATTGTAATCACATGTCAGTTCTAGTATAATATTCTTGGTTTAGCAACTTTAATGGCTAGTAGTGTACATAAACGAGAATAAGACTCATTATTTTGCGTCCGCAACCAAAATCATTGATAGCAGCAACGGTGAATAATCAATCACAAACAATCGTTCTTGTTTAACCATGTCTCAAGAGACTAATAACACTATACACTTCCAACCAAAGTTACACAGCCACATAATACCACAAATAAAGAACAAAGAGATCTTAAAGCTTAATAAAACTTAAAACTGCCCACATAAAGGTCCACTGTGAAACGTGCTTGTGCTAAAAATACAAAGTGGGCCAACCAAGGTCGCAAAACTTGCACACAGGAATAATAACAAGTTGCACGTTCATTAAAGATACACAAGTGATTAACATAAGTCTTAAACAAGAAAGGCTAGTAATAATTCAAGCAATAAAATTACATACAGAAACGGCAATATTAACAACGTGGCCTCACTTAATTAACGGACATAATGACTCAGAATGATTCCCAAATTGCACTTAACTTTAGAGATCAGCATTAAGGCTCATAGAAATGTTTGGAAGCAATAACGCTACGGACGGCAGGCAATACGAGCGTTCACTCCCCACGGCGTGTGCACAGGGTCACATAGCAGGCGGTATATGTTTATATATATAATCCGACCGGCCTCACAATGAGCGGTCCTGACAAGAACCCATATCCGCGCCGACGCCAGGGAACAAGAAGTCTTAACAAATGGCCTGCAGCACAAATAGATTGCAATGAAAACAAGGTCAAATCACAGCCACACTGGAATGTATAACAAGGGCGCCCCCAAATTCTTAAGTAGCAATACTCTAACATTACCGTCTCACAGTAAATTATCAGGTAACTTAGAGAGTACTTCCAGTTGCCTTAAGGCACTTTCAACATTAAATAAACATACCATCTGCTGCCGTGACAAATGATTAAGCCATTAACTCTATGGCTGCCGGGCACGTACACAACCGTAGCCAGTCCCAAAGCGGACAATATGTCCTAAAACAAGTTAAAATTTGCATGAAAACCACTTAAAACACACACTCCACGAATGATCAAAAACGGAATGAGGAACGTCAGCCACTCATGCCACAATACGTTTCAACAATCACAGAATAAAAATCATACATAACTTGGAGCTTGCAAATTACGAGCTGGGAAGCTGTTCAGCGTGAGACGGCGAATCCACTTCAATTTTGGGCGTCAAGACGCCCAATGATCGGCATCGTACATTCGGCGCTCGCCAAAAGACAAGTGCGGCGAGCACGGCGAGGCCGATGCACCGCGGTTAGGGACGCAGGCTGGTTTTCAACACAAGCTGGCTCGTTGAACGCCGACCGGAGACTCACTCGTCACACGTTCACCCGGAAATCCCGCCGGGGGAGCAGTCAAAGATAGCAGGACAGCGGAATATCAATATCAGCCATGCAAGTCGAGCACCTTAGCGCCAGCCGCCACGGCTCAGATAATTCCCAGTATCTCATGTGAGATGTTTCACACGAGCGATTCTTCCTAAAACCATGCTGATACGTGCACAGAAGCTTCTTAGTCTCAAGAATATTTGTTATATTCAAACTGAGAATATGTTCAAGGATTCTGCAGAAAACAGAAGTTAAGGATTATCAGGGACAGTAAAACAGGAAGGACAACCAGTACTCCAGCAGCGACGCGTGTGCCGTAATGGCACATGTCAGACACATGTCAGAAATGCATTATTTTATTTATTTACTTAATCTGATCTGATTAGAGTCATTAGGCCTTCTCTTTCAGAACAGGGTTTCATACATGCAACACAATTTTTACATCGTAGTTGCATAAAGAATAACAGTTTTAATGAGACAAATAGTATTAAAATCCATTTGAGAGTCTATAGTGACAATGTGAGTAAATAATACTGATTGTGAACTTGAGAACTAATGAAGTTGGTACTGGCAGTACTTGTACTATTACTGCTGCTGCTGGCACTAACAGTGATAACAGTAATAATAATACTAAAGACAATAATAACAATAGTGATAGCGGCATATTAAGAGAACCTACAAGTGTAAAAAATAGATGTTTTCTGATATAGGAGACGACTGGAAAATAAGGAAGATCTGGTTGGAAAGAAACGTAATGACTGCGTACAGAGGCAATGATATTCATTACTATTTTCGTTAACTGTCTTCTGCAGCTGGAGATTTTGTTCAGTTCTTTTATATAATGCGGGAGATTATTCCAGAGTAGGGTTCCTGCTACTGAGGACTTCGAGAAAGTGCATGAACGATGGAGCAGGACGGAAAGGACTTTGCTCTGATGGGAACCGATGTTTCTGTCCTGTTGTTCAGACAAGAGCGTTAAAGTCGAGGGGAGATTTGGGACCTGTGTGTGTTAGCGGGACAGCAGAGAAGACACATGGTATGAAAATCTCTGCGATTGTCTGCACACAGGCTGGATAGCTGTGCATATGATAGTGAAATATGGTCAAAGAGTCGAACATCATATTTATAACGAATACAGACGTTCATGACCAGTTCCAGGGACCGAGAGCCTTCCTGAGAAAGGCCTTACAGGATAATATCACTGTAAGCAATAACTGGAAGTATTTGTGCAAGATGGAAGTATAAGTGTTTGTACAATCTCAGAGCCATTTGAACCATATCCTACAATATAATGTCAAAGTATGAGTATTATACAATGCCTCCTGCTTAGACAAATGGAGCAAATCTGTTGGTTCTTTTTGCGTTTAATGTGCTCTATGGTGGGCTTGATGGGACTTATGGGGCCATCATTATTTGATGGACGGTTTCTCGTAAAACGCCACAAAACCGATTTTTTACTGTTTTCGTCGTCGTCAGGGAACAAATCCCAGTCGAGGATTCCAAAACGGCTATGCACAGCAAATGTCTGAAATTTTTGTGATAGATTTCTAAGATCACGATCTAGAAAAACAATGAAAATTTTTATCCGTTTCCGAGATACAGATGTTTAAAGTCACTGTACTTGCGCACTATAATACGCACGTACGAGGGCAAATCAGAAATTCTTTGCCCCTATTTTTTGTTAGCCAAAGTAAGATACACACAGAAATGACAAATATACATCCTGTTCTATGTACCTTACACTGTTTTCCACAAAGTCCCCACACTGGTGCATATACTTGTCCCATCACAGCACTAAATTTAGATGCCCCGGCGGTAGAATACGCCTGGCTGGCTACGGAACCACCTTCGAAATGCTGTCTTGGCCTCATCGTTACCTGTGAATCGCTGCCCTGCCAGGAACTTCTTCAGCGGTCCGAAAACATGGAAATCAGTAGGGGCGACGTCTGGACTGTATGGTGAGTGGTCCAGAATCTCCCGGAGCTTTTTGGCAGTTCTGATTGTCACATGTGGTCTCGCACTGTCATGGGAGAGAATCAGATTGCCGACATCGACAATCCCTCGGCACCTTCGCCTCATTGCACCTCTCACACGTGACAGTGTGGGACAATAACTGTAAGAATTTTAAGCCATTTTGAATATTTCTCGACCGTGACTTTCTCAAAAAAAAAAGTAAAGGTTTTTTTTTAAATTACACCTACCAGTCACAAATTTTGTCAACTATTGTATTACTTACTTATTTTGCGACATGTTTCCAACGAATACCTTATTTTCAGGCTAAATGTAATTACAAAAACAACTTTACAATAAGGTCATACTGTTGTTACATAGTTTTTTCGTAAATGCTGTGGTCATCCTTGTTCCTCTGGCGTGGCAGTCTCGTCGTGATTGGCTGAGGTTTTTCCATTTCCGCGGCTCTCTTGGTCACTGTTCACAATTTGTCACAAACATAGCAGTAACTTGTAAACACAATCCTGTAGTGAAAAAGACAATGTAACATCAGTATGACCTTATTGTAAAGTTGTTTTTGTAATGCTATTTAGCCTGAAGATGAGGTATTCCCGCGAAATAATTCCTTAATAAATAAATAAGTAATACAATAGTTGACAAAGTTTGTGACTGGTAGCGGTAATTTAAAAAAAACATTTACAAATAACTGTCAGCACCGATGGTTGCACCTTGGGCCATGAAATCCAGCAAGAGCAGTCCACAGCTAACCCACAGGGCAAGTGATATCACTTTCTCAACAGATGGTACTGCCTGGAATTTTTTTGTCACAGAAGAACCCGGATGTTTCCACACCATGTTCTGCTGCTTGGATTCCGGCGTGAAATGTAGTATGTACGTTTCATCGCCAGTAACAATGTAGTCCAGGGAAGCTTCACTCTCCTTGAGTATGGTTCCATATGATTCAGTGAAGACATCATTCGCTTGCCTTTCATCACGTCATCCAACTACTTAGGCACCCAGCAATATGAAACCTTTCGGTATCCTAAGGACCTGTGAACGATGTAGTAAGCACTCTCGTACGCCGGCCGGGGTGGCCGGGTGGTTCTAGGCACTACAGTCTGGGACCGCGCGACCGCTACGGTCACAGGTTCGAATCCTGCCTCAGGCATGAATGTGTGTGATGTCCTTAGGTTAGTTAGGTTTAAGTAGTTCTAAGTTCTAAGGGACTGATGACCTCAGAAGTTAAGTCACAAAGTGCTCAGAGCCATTTGAACCAAGCACTCTAGTACAATATACCAAGCTTCCAGGAAATGGCCGTGAAATGCACACACCGATCTGCTTTTACCATTGTATCCACGCGGGAAATGTTGTCGTCTTTCAGCGACGGACACGGCCTTCCCGACTGATCATTGTCATGCAAGACTTCACTGCCCTTGTCGAAATCACAACACCGTCACCTCACAGCTCTCAAAGCGAGACAGTTTTCCCCGTATGTGCGCTGCACTTCCCTGTAGATCTCGATGGGCGTTCGTCTCTTGCTTCATAGAAAACGAATCACATTTCGTTGCTCTCATGCCGTGGAAGTGTGAAGCAAACCGCCATCTTTAACAACTGATAGCAGCACCGAGCGGCGGAGCTACCGACGGGTAAGGCCAGCACGAACCAAGGAAGGTTCACTGCTGGGAATAGATATGTTGACTTCGCATTTACAGCTGTAATTTGGTCAAGTAAAAAGAAAGGGCAAGGGCTTTCTGTTTTACCCTTGTAAAATCCGGTGTGAGGCGAAAAGGTAGTTTATAAATTGACGTAGCACGTAGGAATGTGTTGTGAAGCCAGCCGCGGTGGTCTAGCAGTTCTAGGCGCTCAGTCCGGAACCGCGCGACTGCTACGGTCACAGGTTCGAATCCTGCCTCGGGCATGGATGTGTGTGATGTCCTCAGGTTAGTTAGGTTTAATTAGTTCTAAGTTCTAGGGGACTGATGACCACAGATGTTTAGTCCCATAGTGCTCAGAGCCATTTGAACCATTTTTTTGTGCTGTGAAGTGTCTAATTTACCTTCAGGGAACACCATGTTCTTGTACTGCAGCAAACGTAAAAACTTTTTGCACTTAAAATCCGATCTGAAGTGTAATATAAGTTTTGGTTATTTCAATTTCACACGAGTAAACCGTGAATTTTACTGACCAATACGTTTCTCTTCATATGAATGACATGCACTGCGCAGCAGGGGAAAGAAGGAACTGGCTGACTGAGAAGTGGGGTACCAGCTGTCTCAGTCTACCTTCCTCAGCACCGTTAAAATTTTTCGAAAAATTTAGGCATGCAAACATATTCACGTTTTTTTTTATTCTGAGAGAGTAGAACACATTGGCAGTGATAGCGAAAAGTATTAAATACTGGAAGATAGTATACAGTGGTTCTGTTATAGAAAGAGCGAAGAAAGACAGTGGTAGTGTGAGAGAAAGAGGGGCAGAGTGACAGCGGAACATAGCTGACAGTGACCGAACAATTCAAAGAAAAGAGTGAAGGAGTGTTCCATTCACGAATGTTAAACACGAAGAGCGCCTATCGAGAAATCTCCGTATAAGCTCTAATCTCTGATTTCTCATTGTGCTGAGATGGAACATCAATCAGGTCAATTAACTGTCACAGTTAACGAATGGAGTGAGCAGGCGAGGAAGTGAAGTGACGAAAATGAGTTGCGTCTGCTAGAGGCAAAAGGGTATGGCAGTTGATTCTGAACATGAATAAAAATAATTTACTGTCCAATAATATGAGGAAATGTCAGCTATTCTTCGGTTATCCTATTGGTAAACAGCCAGTAGAAACAGTAAAAACAGTCAAATATCTAGGTGTAGTCATAAGGAGTGACTTAAAGTGCTACATTCAGACAAAACTAGCTGCTGGAAAAGATGATAGACTCAGAGAAAGAGCCCTGAGGAATTATAACTCACCAACGAAAGTGTTAGCTCACAAAATCGTGTCCCAGCCGATACTTTTGTACTGCTCGTCTGTTTCGGATCCTTATCAGAAAATATAACAGTGTGTTTCAGACTTCTGTTACTGTCGTATAAGGGCTGTGGAAGTGACTTAGTAGATAAGGTCTTGACCAGGAATCCACTAGCTTCACACAATGCACACAGTGGAGACATGACATGGGCAGCGCTTCGAGTACTCGTCGTTGTGTTCTCTCCTACGTGACGATGGACGACCTCTTCAAAGTTGAGAATGAGGCGCGGTTGTGGAGTACCATAGTCATCTCTCGTCTGTTCACCGAGAGCTGTGACGAGACAAACACTTTCACGTCACTGACCACTACCCGTTCCAGTGAAAGCAGGAGTGTCGAAAATCCTTGGTTTACGAGTATGCTGTGCAGTTGGCGCCGGGCTGACGTCACAGCGAAGCGTGCGTCGCACATGAGAACCCGTTTATTGTGAACTTTGGCTACGACGTAATGAAAGACAATGTAAAAAACCGACAGGTGGCATAGCACATTCAAACACAAGCTATTTTAACAACAATACCAGTTACAGTAATGGTAAAGGGAGGATAAAACTAATTTAATTCGGTCGAACTCTGTTTTCATTCAACGATACGAAAGAAGGAAAGTTGCTACTCACCATATAGCAAAAATGGTGAGTCGCGATAGGCACAATAAAAAGATTCACACAATCATAGCTTTCTGCCATTAAAGCCTTTGTCAGCAGTAGACACACATACACACACGCACACACACACTCACGCAAGTGCAACCTGCACACACATCTCTGGGACTGCAGATTGTGTGGATCATTTTATTGTGCCTATCGCGACTCAGCATCTCCGCTATATGGTGAGTAGCAACTTTCATTCTCTCGTATTGTTACATTCCATCCTGGATTTTCCTCTGTTTTCATTCAGGTTTACAACCAAACGCTCATCTCTTTCCCGTATAGCGCAATCTAATTTTCACACTTGAGCTTCAGTTATTTCCACCAGGTGGAGCACACGTTTGTTTCACTCCTGTGCAGTCACTGCTTGTTCAATTAGTTCTTTAACTTCCGACGTTCTGTATGTACTGTTTTTTTGCTGCAACATAGCCTTTCATTCTGGCCCAAACTAACTCGATGGCGTTTAATTCGCAGTGGTACAGAGGAATTCGAAGAACAATTTTCCTTGCGCTTTTAACCAATTGATCTGCTGCGCATTCGTTGTGTGCCACTCTGTTGTCTTTGACGATTTCTACTAGTTCTTTCTTCAGCATACTGCCTTCAAAAGCGATATTTTTAGATTTCAGCCATTCTGATATACCTTGCTTAATGGAATTCACATTAGGAACTTTTCCTTTTTGACCAGAATGGTACCGCGCCATGTCAAGAACAATAACTGCGTTTTCCTGAAGCCAAGGAAGCATATCTCCTTACGAAAATCTCCATTGCGGTTGGATTCAAAATTCCACAAACAGCCTTCGACGAAACCTGCTCTGCTCGCAATGTGTGTAATCGCACTTTTACCTTTACCCAGTGGGCCCTTGTTTCCGGTGAATAACCCAGACAGAAACGCTAATTAAGAAGATTTTGTAGCGTTGTCTAGCCAAACGGTACTTCGGGTATGTCCTGATTTCAACCATGTCTCGTCCATATAGTAAGAAATGGTAGCCTAAGTATGTCTTCCTTTACCTCTCAACAACTCAATGGTTCGCAGATAACGCCTCCTCCAGAAAATGATTTCATCCGTATCTATTAGCATCCTATTATCACTCCAAATCACTCGTTCCCAGTCGTCCAAAGTACGGTGGAGTTGCACTTTACACCACTTTAAGAGTCGCTTAGCATTTACTACAGAGATGTGTGACTAATGAGGAGTTGGCTCGATCATTGTACCCCATTTTGATCATACATCAGCAATTCTTTTGAACTCCTAATGCACAAACATTGTGTTAGTTGGACAGCTAGTAGCACTTTGGAACGCACAAGTGATTCCTTTTGGTGATTTCGTGGGATTTTTTACGACCACCCTCCGCCAAGCTCGACGGTCCCCATCCGTAAATACATGAGATCTCCCTCGGCTTGGTTTAGCTGTTGTTGTTCCGTCGCATTTCCACTTCACAGTCCCATCACCAACAGTCGGCTAGGGCAGGCTTCAAAAGTTTGAACTGTCTACAAGGATTTATTACTCAGTTAACATCCAGTGACTATCCACATTTCCTGATCGACCCATTCTGCTCTTACTACTTATATACATACAAAACAATACTCCCCGCCTCCTTTTATACTCGCAGATCTGCCTCTCGTAGTATCTAGTAGTCAGTTCCGCATTACTAACGAGGAGAACACGACAATTGCCATCACCCGATTTTCCAGGAAATTCGCTCAGCGGGAGAGAAGTCAAAATAAGAGAACACTTGCCCTGTCTTACCCGTAGATACTCGACGGTCAAAGTTTTATAAGTACGAGGGTCGTGCAGAAAGTAAGTTCCGATCGGTAGCGAAATCGAAAGCACAGTGAAAATCACATATATTTTATTTGCAACACTTAGCTACACTTTTCAGCTACTTCTCTACACAGTCGCCGCTCAGACTTAGACATCTGTCGTAGCGTTGTACCAACTTTTCAATTCCCTCGTTATAGAACACAGCCGCCAGTGTTTATCTACAATTTTCTACTCCGGACTGCAGCTCGTTGTCTGTGTCAAAGTATTGTCCTTATAGCCAGCGGTTCATTTGAGCAGATATGAACCTCAGGGATAGCCAATTACGGGCTGTATTGTGGGTGATCAAACACTTCCCATCGATAACGCTGCAGGAGCATCTTTATTGCCCCTGCAGAGTGCGGCCGAGAATTACCGTGTAGAACAAACCGCATGACAGTTACGTTATGTGGATTGCAAAGCTTCAGGCGAAATCTTTCGCCAGGCCCTCATACTTGGCGGGAGACGCTAATTTCTAGCCATCTTTACGTGCGTAGTGTGTACTCAGAAGTAGCAGCTTGACGCGATCGGCAGACATTTTAGACACATTGTGTAAAACACCTGTGCAAAGCTTCATCGGTTTTTCACTGTGGTTTCCCTTTTGTAGGCAGTCGGAACTTACTTTGTGGATACCCCTCGTATTTTTGAGGTTCTTCATGTTCCTTTTAGCGCACAGTATCCTCAAAAGAATTTGTGGCTCAGTCGTTCGCATTGCGGGCTGCGCAAAATTAAGAAGCAGCCACTCTAATCATGGTGTCACCATTCTGTCTGGGAACATCACCTGGTAAAAGGCACATAAAATACTTGGAAAATACCTCGAAAGCTTTGACAGTCTCTTCTTGTAGAAACATCTACATCTACATCTGCATTTATACTCCGCAAGCCACCCAACGGTGTGTGGCGGAGGGCACTTTACGTGCCACTGCCATTACCTCCCTTTCCTCTTCCAGTCGCGTATGGTTCGCAGGAAGAACGACTGCCGGAAAGCCTCCGAGCGCGCTCGAGTATGTAGGGATAAGCCGAGATACGGATTCGCTTCTTTTGACCCCTCTTCCACTGAGCGAAGTTTCTGGGAAATTCATGCAACTGGCGAGATTGGGCTGAGAAAAGGTTGCCGTGTTCTCCTCGTAAGTAGTGTTCAAATGGCCCTGAGCACTATGGGACTTAACTGCTGAGGTCATCAGTCCCCTAGAACTTAGAACTACTTAAACCTAACTAACCTAAGGACGTCACACACATCCATGCCCGAGGCATGATTCGAACCTGCGACCGGAGTGGTCGCGAGGTTCAAGACTGTAGCGCCTAGAACCGCTCGGCCAGCTCGGCCGGCCTTAGGTAGTGTCCGCATACTTTTGATCAGATTGTGTATCTAGTATACCCTGAATGCATTTCTCCGTTGTTTGGTGTGGGTCGCAAGTAAACTTTTGATATCTCCAGGAAGGTAGGTAAGTTCCGCAGCAACAGCACCACAGCTACAACGTACTCGAAGTGTCGTCGGCCCGGGACGCGCAGCGCCGCTGCGAGTGCAGCGCCGTGACAGCTGCTGCAGCGGCCCGACGCGTCACACGGCGTTATGCAGCCGGGAGGCCTCAGTACGTCGCAAAGTTGTGGGCCGGAGATAACTGGGCGCTGCCCACCCCACCGCAGCCGGCACAAAGCGTGACGTCAGAGCGCCGATATCGCGGCCGCCGACGCCGCCCACTGCGTCGCCCGTCCCACTGGCGGGCGTCGGCGTCGCGGCGCCGGCGCCCGCTCGGTGCATCAAAGGGCGGGTATTAGCCGGCCGCCCCCTGCGCCTGATCACCCGCCTCTGCCCGCGTCCGACGCCGTCGCCGCTGCCGTTCGAATCGCGTGAGCTCGCCAGAGGACTGGACTGCTCTGGTGTCCGACTAGCCCGCTCCTGGAGCCTGTTCCGCCGGACATTACTGCTCTGCCGTCCGTCCAGCCGTATCAGAACGAACTAGCTCCGTCACTTTATCACAGGTCACCGGAACAATGCAGCGTGGCACACGACTGGTCGTTCCAGCCTCTAAGAAGTGCCACAAGACTTATGCCATGAACTATAGGCTTTTATCAATGGTTGGTTGGTTGATTTTGGGGAAGGGGACCAAACAGCGAGGTGAGCGCTCCCATTGGATTAGAGAAGGATGGTGAAGGAAGTCGGCCGTTCAAAATGACTCTGAGCACTATGCGACTTATCTTCTGAGGTCATCAGTCGCCTAGAACTTAGAACTAATTGAACCTAACCAACCTAAGGACATCACACACATCCATGCCCGAGGCAGGATTCGAAACTGCGACCGTAGCGTTCGCTCGGCTCCAGACTGTATCGCCTAGAACCGCACGGCCACTCCGGCCGGCGAAGTCGGCCGTGCCTTTCAAAGGAACCATCCCAGTATTTGCCTGGAGAAATTTAGGTAAATCACTCAAAACCTAGATCAGGATGGCCGAACGCGCGTTTGAACCGTCGTCTTTCAGAATGAGAGTCCAGCGTGCTATCCACTGCGCCACCACTCTCGTTCTTCTACATCTACATCTACATCTACATGGATACTCTGCAAAATGCCAGGCAGAGGGTTCATCGAACCACCTTCACAATTCTCTATTATTCCAATCTCGTTTAGCATGTGGAAAGAATGAACACCTATATCCGTCTTTACGAGCTCTGATTTCCCTTATTTTATCTTTGTAATCGTTCCTCCCTATGTAAATCGGTGTCAACAAAATATTTTCGCATTCGGAGGAGAAAACAGGTGATTGGAATTTCGTGAGAAGATTCGGTCGCAACGAAAACGCCTTTCTTTTAATGATGTCCATCCCAAATCCTGTATCATTTCTGTGACACACTCTCCATATTTCGCAGTAATACAAAACGTTCTGCCTTTCTTTGAACTTTTTCGATGTACTCAGTCAGTCCTATCTGGTAAGGACCCCACACCGCGCAACAGTATTCTAAAAGAGGACGGACAAGCGTAGTGTAACCTGTCTTCTTAGTAGGTCTGTTACTTTTTCTAAGTGTCCTGCCAATGAAATGCAGTCTTTGGTTAGCCTTCCCCGCAACATTTTCTTTGTGTTCCTTCCAATTTAAGTTGTTCGTAATTGTAATACCTAGGTATTTAGTTGAATTTACGGCTTTTAGGTTAGACTGATTTATCGTGTAACCGAAGTTTCACGAGTTCCTTTTAGCACTCATGTGGATGACCTCACACTTTTCGTTATTTAAGGTCAATTGCCACTTTTCGCACCATTTCGATATTTCTTCTAAATCGTTTTGCAGTTTGTTTTGATCTTCTGATGACTTTATTAGTCGATAAATGACAGCGTCATCTGCAAACAACCGAAGACGGCTGCTCAGATTGTCTCCCAAATCGTTTATATAGATAAGGAACAGCAAAGGGCCTATAACACTACCTTGGGGAACGACAGAAATCACTTCTGTTTTACTCGGTGACTCTCCGTCAGTTACTACGAACTGTGACCTCTCTTACAGGAAATCACAGATGCTGTCACATAACTGAGACGATATTCCATAAGCACGCAATTTCACTACGAGACGCTTGTGTGGTACAGTGTCAAAAGCCTTCCGGAAATCCAGAAATACGGAATCGATCTGAAATCCCTTGTCAATAGCACTCAGCACTTCATGTGAATAAAGAGCTAGTTGTGTTTAACAAGAACGATGTTTTCTAAACCCATGTTGACTGTGTGTCAATAGACCGTTTTCTTCGAGGTAGTTCATTACGTTCGAACACAATATATGTTCTAAAATTCTGCTGCATATCGACGTTAACGATATGGGCGTCTAATTTAGTGGATTACTCCTACTACCTTTCTTGAATACTGGTGTGACCTGTGCAACTTTCCAGTCTTTGGGTACGGATCTTTCGTCGAGTGAACGGTTGTATATGATTGTTAAGTATGGAGCTAATGCATCAGCATACTCCGAAAGGAACCTAACTGGCATACAGTCTGGACCAGAAGACTTGCTTTTATTAAGTGATTTAAGTTGCTTCACTACTCCGAGGATATTTTCTTCTACGTTACTCATGTTGGCAGCTGTTCTCGATTCGAATTCTGGAATATTTACTTCGTCTTCTTCTGTGAAGGCATTTCGGAAGGTCTTATATCAGTGATGACAGTTTTATTTACAATTACGAAACAAATTAACTGGACAAAGTAACACCACCCATTAAAAGAGCACATTGGTCACTGTGGACTGTTGTAAAAATTATATAGTGCACCAGAAGCGGATCGAAGTGACCCCGGTCGGAACTGTCGAAGCTCCACGCCCCCTGCCCGAAAAACAACCTTTCTGCAAATTTTGTTCATAAATTTACCAAATCTTATAACTTTGTAAGGAGAGTTAATAAACTTGGAACACTGATGGAGGATATTACTTTGAAACCGATTACCTTTCATCGTGACAAATAAAAACACTTACAGCCGTCCTTAAGATTTTATTTTATTTTGTTGCTACCAGTTCCATCAGGCTGTCATCTTCAGGCTGTTTTTGGTGCGGTACAGGTTATATGAACCACATACATAATACATCTGTTGCCAGCATTACTGGTTGGCAGTAGATGGTTGGAGTGCTGACACATTATCTGCGTATCCAGTAATGCTGGCAACAGGTGTGTTATACATGGGGATCATATCAATCTGTACCGCATCAAAAACAGCCTGAAGATGACGCACTGAAGCGTAGAAACTAGTAGTGTCAAAATAAAATAAAATCTTAAGGACGGCTGTAGGTGTTTCTATTTGTCACTATAGTAAACGGCCGTCGTCCCAGAGACCTCCTGCTAAAAGGATGGACATACAAAATTTCTTTTAAGCTGGTTAACTGGAAACTGTGTGCGCCACAACCTCACGCAAATAGTGTGAAAGCAGGTACTTTTTAAAATTCCGATTACTGATGCTGATCTAGAATCTCCTTTGCTATCCTACTTTTAAACACAAACATAGCTCTTCAAATTTCTGTTGATAAGTGTGATATCAATTAATCTAAACTGCATCTGACTATTTGTACATGAGACTGAAAATCAAGAATAGCTGTCAGTAATACTCAGAATAGCTTTGTCATGAAACAGTCACACACAACGGCTAACTGCTGCAAAACAAAAATGTGCCCAGTTAGAAAAACGCATCTTCTGAATTTATATGAGAATTTTGCTAATGAATATTGTTTATAATTTTCTCTCATAGAGATCGTTTAGGTTCTACAGTAGATTCTTAGCCTGCAACGAGCCACTCGGCTCTATTCTGTCCGCGCACTGTAGGCATGTGAAGAGCGGATTGCATGTACTCAAATAACTCGCTGTGCGCCAAACTGAATTATTTTATTTCTGCATCAGCAAATTAAAGTTTTGTTCTTTTTGGAACATACGAATCACTGTCCACGCAATAGCGCTAGTCGTGACAGCACAGTAAGTGCCAGATCTAATACCAGGGATAAATTTCAAGAAATATTTATAAAGGAGTATTTTGAAATCGTAACGAATCCCTTTAATGACACAAAAATTCCTCGTACTAACAAACTATAACCCTTCCTTAGCATTGTCACACATCATAAAATTTACTTTTGTACACAAACTTTAAAATACGTAAGATGCACTCTTTGCCGCTCTTAATGAAATACTTTGACTGAAAGTGCAGGGGAAAGCTAAATAGAATCCTGGACACATGACGGAGTTCACCCTGGATATCAACATGTAGGTATTGTCAGACACAATGAAATCTTTATAATACAATAGCTCCTCGGCTAACGCTTGCAGCAGAATCAACTCAATGAAAGTTATATTTTTCCATCTAAGCCTTCTCTCTATAAAATCCTCTTAAATCATCTTCTAATCTCAGTTGCACATCAGGGAGCATCTCAGTTCTCTTCTGTCGGTATTTCTGCCAACCAAGCTCCTCACTCTACCATGACACAGCACGGTACCATAGTGGTTAGCACAGTCGATTCCAGTTCGGGAGGACGCTCAAACCAGCGTCCGGCCATCTAAATTTAGGTATTCCATGGTTCCTCTAAATCGCTCCAGGCAGATGCCAGGATGATTTCTTTGAAAGGGCACGGCCGATTTCCTTCCCCATCTTTGACACACTCCGGTATTGTGTTGTGTTTCTAATGACCTCGATGTCGATGGGACGTTAAACCTAGTCTTTCTTCCTTCATACAAAACTCTCTCTCTGGCCGAGAAGTGCTCCCGACTTCTTCGCACGTCCGAGCTATACTCAATAATACTACAATCTCTGGTAGCCAAAGAATACATATCATACAGGTGTTCAGCGATGCATAGATGCTCATAGTGGGAAGATGCTGATAGTGGTAAACATTCCACATAAACTGTCAAATATACCAAAGAGACTGACGTATCTCATGCTACATATATTTTCATAACCACTTCCCCTTGTATGTACATCTTCCAACTTAAGTGAATATATTGATGGAAATATTATGGCACACTGCAAATAGAATGTGTCATTATCATAAACAAATTACAATTTGTGTAGTTATTTTTTAAAAAAATGGGAAGTGAAACAGAATCTACGACTTATTCTATATGACAGCTTCTGTGCGTAGTATACTCGTAGTATCCAAGAAAAGAGGCTACACTTAAACCAAAACCTGAATGTAAGATTTTTTTCAAAAGCCATACAGGTACAGTTTAACTGAAGTGTCTGTTTTGCTCTGAAAGAGTTGCCCTTTTGAAGTCTCACTAACGGCAAAAGAGATATCACCAAGTTACAAAAACCTGGGGACGCATAAGAAAAACTCAGGATTTCGCAGTACAAGAGGGTTTGTTGTTGAATCGCTGCTACCTTGGCAACTCAGTAATCTGGACAAACACTTGAAGAAAATCATAGTGGTGAGCAACTGAGCCCACACTGAAAAGATACTGCATGCATTGGACACTGGGAGTATGTTACTTTGCAAACCTTTAAAGCCGCGCGGCGCAGGCGCGCTGTCCAGGGCACCCTGTCAAAGTCCGTGCGGCTCCCCCCCCCCCTCCTCCCCTCCCCCCAGTCGGAGGTTCGAGTCCTCTCTCGGGCATGAGTGCGTGTGTTGTCCCCATAGTGTAAGTTAGGTTAAGTTAGATTAAATAGTGTGTAGGTTTAGAGACCGATGACCTCTGCAGTTTGGTCTCATAAAACCTTACCACAAATTTCCAAATTTTCCAGAACCTTTAAATACAGAAGCATATTGCTGCACGACATCATTGCGTGAAACGAAACTGTATTGTGGTTACATAATATCTATCGAATGCCTGAAACAATTTTAACCACGATCGTGGAATCTGCTGTCATCAGTGGCAGACTCGAGGTTGCCTGGAGTTTCCTGTGTCAGCCCATAGTATAGCCCGGGACTGGTCGTTTGGCGGGCTGCCTGCTCGCCGACCCGTAGGCGCTTCCCATGTGACAGATCTGCTGTGAAGAAGGTGTGACGGCAGTGCACGTGTGATCGATTCGCACGCCAACCTGAGAATGCCCTGTCCCTCTCTGGTTACTGACCGCGGTGTCGGACTCATTGTTGTCTGATATCGTGATGTACGCTGATCCTGGTCAGCCAGTGTGTAGTTCCTCTAGTCTGTAAGATGTTGAAGTACCGGAACAGCTTGTATACTGAACTGGAATGATGTTGATGCACTCTTGGACTACCCATCAGTTCAGCGTCAATCCTGGACTTCGACATCAGTTATCTGTGTGTTTGGAGCTATTATCATTACGTCAGGCAGTGAGAGGATGACTGGCACAGAGAGACAATACTGGAACAGTCTTACACCAAATTACAATAATCACAGAATCGAATGCGAACGTCATGGATGCCATCGATCCAACTGACAGCCTGTCCCTTAGCTAGCTGGTCAGGATATTTACTGCACCGGGGAGAGACTTCGCTGTGCAATGTCATTTGTAATGACCAAATCGGTCCTATTTATTACGAGTGATCGGCGGTTTCTAGTTCTGCTACAATTGCTTAATGGGTTTGTTTTAGCATCCTAAATGCTCTGTCGGGTCCACAATATGTGTTCTTGCGTCCTATCTGGTGCATCTTACTTAACGTTACGAGAGCAACGATGACAGTTCGGTATTCTCTGTCTTGCGCTCTTCCACTGAGTTCCTTCTCTCTCTCTCACAAATACACAGAAGCGTCGATGTCGCTCTCTTGGTGACCGATTAGCCATGTCGAAACTTAACGCTTAGCGGCTCTCTTGTGTTCACACCTCTCTGTGCTAAAGCGATCTGGGCTGTTGGGACTTATTACGGCAACGGGAGGGTAAAATTTTTCTATCTTAGCACATAGTGATACTGCCTTGATAAGACACCACTAACACTCTGTACAACCCTTACTATTATCTATTGCATGCGCTCGTTGGTTTTCGTTTTACAAGTATTGTCTCACTTATAAAAAAGTCTCAAGCACAAATTTTCAGGACTGTATGGGGTTACGAATCTTTAAGAGGCTAAGAGAAATTGTTTTATACATTTTAGCCTCCTTTAAAAACGTGTTACATTAAAAAATTATTTAAATAATTATTTCCTTCTTTTTGGTCTGGTGTGTCGGAAATTTTTCAGTTGATTTCAAACATTTTGATTAGATTACAGCAGATACATGTCGTAATTTTCAGATTTATTTCAGTTTTTGATCACCTGCGTCAACCACTATATTACTTCACCCTATGTGTATCTCGCGAAAAGACCGTGGGGATAAAAGTTAGAAAGTACTGAGCCCACACGAAGGCTTAACAGCAATCTTTTTTATTACAAAATGTTCGGGCTTGGAACAGAAAAAGAGGGAAACAGCTGTGGTACACAATGTGCCCTCCACCTCACACAACACAAGAAGGCTAGTTAATATTGCATTGTCACCCAGTGCTGAACTATTTAGAAAGTTTCAAATCTCTTAGTTCATTGGGAAGTTGGTTCAAAATCAACTGCAAAGTTCGTGCCAAACAGAGAAGAAAGCGACCTGATAGAAACGTATAAAAAATATGGCATCAGTGATTGATTTTTATAAATTTATTTTTGCCAAGACGAGGTTCAGGTTTCCAGCCATCGTCAGCTGGCGTGATGCAGATACGCTGATGAGCTTAACCATTGTGTGTATTTGATCAATGATGTGATAGTCGACCTTTGCAACGCAATTCATTAGCGATTCTTCGTTGCGTCGAGTCGACAATCTCTTGTTAAGTTTCCAGAAGTATATGACATTAGATTTCTACGCACAACTCGTGAAATTCCCCTGCGTTACGAATTGCAGGTGTGCAGGCGCAGAGTTCGTCTCTTATAGCGCCCCAGGTGTGTACCATCGGGTTTAGATCAGTCGAATTTGGTGGCCAAGGCATCAACGTGAGCAGTTATCAGGTTCGTCAGATCACTGCAGCACGATCCTGGCCTTGTGACACGACAGTTATACTGCTGGAAAATGTCATCGCCGTCAAGGAAGAGATCACGCATGAAGGTATACAGCTGGCGTGGAGTAAAGTTCACTTAGTCCACATCTGTCATGGGGCAGTCCATTACTACCATGGACCTCCAGGTGCATATCACCCATAGCGTTTTACTACCAACTCCGGCCGGAGTCCGTGAAGTGGTGCATATTTCGAGAAGCCATTCCCCTGGATGACCGCTTGTCCGGGCATGAACATCGATCTATGGTAACAAGAATGGCCAGGCGACACGTTTTCATCAATCCATGATACAATCTCGACGATCCCGTGACCATTGCAGTCATAAATGACGACATCTTTCAGTCAGTATGGGAACACGTAGAGATCGTTTTCTGTGTGCCCACTTGTTCAACAATTTGTGCAAAACAGTGTGCTCCGAAACTGTTGGGTTAGCAACAGCAGGGTACTCTATTGTCAGATATGCAATAGTTCGCCGCCTGTCCTGATATACATAGGCGCCAAGTTCGCTAACTCCACTTTCTGTGATGAGTTGTTGATGTCCAAAACCTTACACCTATCGTTGGTTCACCGTGCTTCAACAATTTTCCACAGATGCTCATGATAATAGCACGCGAACAGCCGACAAGCTCGGCATTTCCAGATGCAGGTCACAGGTGCCAGGCCATAATAGTCTGTCTTTTGCCGAACTTGCTTAGTCAGTGGTTTTCCACATTTGTGGCCAATATGGCCGCTAGAATGATTCCTCAATTGTCTTCTCTACTCAGATTACATACTTTCCTCATCGTGTCACGTGTCCGCAGAGCTGCCAGAAATCATTCAATTTCGCAATGGGCAGTGGTCATAATGTTGTGGTTCATCGATGTGTGTGTATATATACAGGGTGAGTCACCTAACGTTACCGCTGGATATATTTCGTAAACCACATCAAATACTAACGAACCGATTCCACAGACCGAACGTGAGGAGAGGGGCTAGTGTAATTGTTTAATACAAACCATACAAAAATGAACGGAAGTATGTTTTTTAACACAAACCTACGTTTTTTAAACGGAACCCCGTTAGTTTTGTTAGCACATCTGAACATATAAACAAATACGTAATCAGTGCCGTTTGTTGCATTGTAAAATGTTAATTACATCCGGAGATATTGTAACCTAAAGTTGATGCTTGAAACCTCCAACGTTCAGTTGCGTGTTGTAACAAACACGGGCCACGGTCGGCGAGCAGCATCTGCAGGGACATGTTTACGATGACGACCGTGCTTACGAGTGTGGCTGTAGTGCACTGTTGTGGTTTGGTCTAGCTGTCGCAGTGTACGCATGTAGCGCTTGCTGCTATTGTTATTCTGCATTCGTCTCCGCACGCAGACCAACTGTAGTACACCGTGTTACCAGACGTCTGTGATAGTGTAGAGTTGTAGGAACTGTGACCATGGTGTATTCGAACCCTGAAAAGGCGGAGATGATACTCATCTATGGCGAGTGTCGACGAAATGCAGCTGAAGCCTGCAGGGTGTATGCAGAACGGTACCCGGACAGAGAGCATCCAACGTGCCGCACATTGCAAAACATCTACCGCCAACTGTACGCAACAGGTATGGTCGTAGCACGCAAACGGGTCCGTAACAGGCCCATCACAGGAGAAGCGGGTGCAGTTGGTGTGTTAGCTGCTGTTGCCATGAACCCACACATGAGTACACGGGACATTGCGAGAGCCGGTGGACTGAGTCAAAGTAGTGTCATGCGCATACTGCATCGTCACCGCTTTCATGTGTCGCTACATCAGCAATTACATGGTGATGACTTTAATCATCGAGTGCAATTCTGTCAATGGGCATTAACAGAGAATGCGTTGCAGTTCTACCTGTTTGCCGATGAAGCGGATTTCACATACCACGGGGCAGTGAATCTACGGAACATGCATTACTGGCCCGTGGACAATCCTCGCTGGCTCAGACAGGTAGAGCGACAGCGACCGTGGACTGTAAATGTATGATGCGGAATCATTGGCGACCACCTCATTGGTCCTCACTTCATTGCAGGGGCCCAAACAGCTGCAACATACATCGCGTTTCTACAGAATGATCCGCCAACGTTGCTCGAAAATGTCCCACTGGAAACGCATCGACGTATGTGGTATCAGCATGATGGTGCACCTGCACATTCCGCAGTTAACGCTAGGTTGATCCTTGAAAGGATGTTCGACGGGCGTTTCATAGGACGTGCAGGACGCATAAATTGGCCAGCCCGTTCTCCTGATCTTACACCTCTGGACTTCTTTCTGTGGGGTACGTTAAAGGAGAACGTGTACCGTGATGTGCCCACAACCCCAGAGGATATGAAACAACGTATTGTGGCAGCCTGCGGCGACATTACACCAGATGTACTGCGGCGTGTACGACATTCATTACGCCAGAGATTGCAATTGTGTACAGCAAATGATGGCCACCACATTGAACATCTATTGGCCTGACATGTCGGGACACAATCTATTCCATTCCGTAATTGAAAACGGAAACCACGTGTGTACGTGTACCTCACCCCTCATGGTAATGTACATGTGCGTCAGTGAAAAAGACCAATAAAAAGGTGTTAGCATGTGGACGTAATGTGCTGTTCCAGTCTCTTCTGTACCTAAGGTCCATCACCGTTCCCTTTGGATCCCTACGTAATTCGGTGCTCACCGATACACACGATCGAACAGCGGAGGAGTGGTACTCAAGCGTCAACTTTAGGTTACAATATCTCCGGATGTAATTTACATTTTACATTGCAACAAACGGCACTGATTACGTATTTGTTTATATGTTCAGATGTGCTAACAAAACTAACGGGGTTCCATTTAAAAAAACGTATGTTTGTGTTAAAAAACATACTTTCGTGCATTTTTTTATGGTTTGTATAAACGAATTACACTAGCCCCTCTTCTCACGTTCGGTCTGTGGAATTGATTCGTCAGTATTTGATGTTGTTTACGAAATATATCCAGCGGTAATGTTAGGTGACTCACCCTGTATATACACTATGTGATCACAAGTATCCGGACACCTCAAAAAAATACATTTTTCATATTAAGTGCATTGTGCTGCGACCTACTGCCAGGTACTCCATATCAGTGAACTCAGTAGTCATTAGACGTCGTGAGAAATTAACGGACTTCGAACGTGATTGGGTGTCACTTGAGTCATACGTCTGTACGCGAGACTTCCACACTCCTAAACATCCCTAGGTCCACTGTTTCCGATGTGATAGTGAAGTGGAAACGTGAAGGGACATGTACAGCACAAAAGCGTACAGGCCGTCCTCGTCTGTTGACTGACAGAGACCGCTGACAGTTGAAGAGGGTCGTAATGTGTAATAGGCACACGTCTACCAGACCAACATACAGGAATTCCAAACTGCATCAGGATCCTCTACAAGTACTATGACAGTTAAGTAGGAGGTGATAAAACTTGGATATCATGATCAAGAGGCTGCTCATAAGCCAATCACGCCGGTAAATGCCAAACGACGCCTCGCTTGGTGTAAGGATCGTAAACATTGGACGAATGAACAGTGGAAAAACGTTGTGTGGAGTGACGAATCACGGTACACAATGTGGCGATCCGCTGGCAGGGTGTAGGTATGGGGATTCCCGGTGAACGTCATATGCCAGCGTGTGTAGTGCCAACAGTAAAATTCGGAGGCGGTGGTGTTATGGTGTGGTCGTGTTATTCATGGAGGGGTCTTGCACCTCTTGTTTTTTTGCATGGCACTATCACACCACAGGCCTACATGGTTGTTTTAAGCACCTTCTTGCTTCCCACTGTTGAAGAGCAATTCGGGGTTGGCGACTGCATCATCCAAAACGATCGAGCACCTGTTCATAACGCACGGCCTGTGGTGGAGTGGTTACACGACAATAACATTCCTGTAGTGGACTGGCCTGCACAGAGTCCTGATGTGAATCCTATAGAACACCTTTGGGATGTTTTGGAACGCCGACTTCGTGCCAGGCCTTACCTACCGACATCGATACCTCTCCTCAGTGGAGCACTCCGTGAAGAATGTGCTGCCATTCCCCAAGCACCTGATTGAACGTATGCCTGCGAGAGTGGAAGCTGTCGTCAAGACTAAGGGTGGGCCAACACCATATTGAATTCCACCATCACCGATGGAGGACGCCACGAACTTGTAAGTCATTTTCAGCCAGGTGTCCGGAAACTTTCGATCAGTTTCTGCATTTTGACTGTTTTAGCTAATTATAGCTACTTGTTCCGGACCGATGCACACATCAAAGTTTTGCCATGCGACCGATTTATAGCAATTTTAGTCTCAGCCTCAGTCGCCGCTATCAATGACAGCTTTATTCTTTTCTGTATCTAAACTGAGTGGCCTATATTCAAATGAATGATTGTACAGTTGGAAGATGTTCCGTCTATGATACCTGAATGACGCGGGCAGAATCGGCTTTGGTGCAATTGTAGACAAGTTAGCTCGGTAGTCTATTACAGACAGGTGTGAAATGTATTTGTGAGCTCGCCACGAGTTAAGTGATATTCATCGGGGTATTACAATCCGTACACAAGACATGAGTTATAGCATATCATACATTAAATTTGGATTTCGATATCTATCGCCTCTATACAGGGCGAGATCTGAAATATTGCAACACACTGTGTCTACACGCGTAAAGTCGTCGGCACACGGACCGTGCATCCGTACGTTGAGCGTTAGGCGTTCCGAGTTTCTGACGTCATAGCGTGGAAGAGCACGTTCGGGAGTCTTTCCGAACGTGCATGTCATATATTCTGAGAGTGCGTTTGAGCTTTGACCAATGAGATGGTACAACGCCACCTACGTCACACGCACGCCGTCTCCCTTCAGAACAGAGTTGTGAGGCGCCATATTGGCAGTCATTTCAAGTCTATATGTATGTATGCCGTTTCTGAGCACCAGCAAATTGAGAATCACTGGAAAACCCGTTGTTAACTGTGTGTTTCGTTCCAATAAAATAATGAGAAATATCATATTCGTGGCAAAAGAATTATTGTAACTTGCGTATTATGAGAGTAGGCTATTTGAAGTCAGCGAAACACTGAAGATTCATTCAAAACGCATTGTTCTTGGTACAATTTGTTGTAATTAAATTTCAATTCCTAACATATCTACGAATAAGGCTGTCAGAAAGGGTAACAAGCTGTGATTTGATGCCAGGTCTGTAGTGTTGGTTTAGCGTAATGAGTGGCGTTAATGTCTATTATGAAATTGTTTATTAGGGCGATGGTTCGCTTCTTGATCCTCCCAAATATTTTTTCCTAACATGCGCGTTTTTATTAGGTTCTGGTACTTTATTACTAGTTTAATACAAGTATATACTCTAATAATTGACGTTATGTAAACATAAGTTCACGTTTTTTTGAGGGATGACTTTGTTCGATTGGCTTAATCTACAGGACAGCTTGCGCTGCTTGTATAAAGATATTTTGCTCCTTTTCCGTTTACGCTTCGAAATTCACATATTGCAAAGATTCTGCTACTGGGTAGGAACAGTAATCAAGTAAGACTGACCTTGGGGTTTTACTAAAATGTGGGAATGATGAAATAATGTTTATCTTATGCGGAGAAGTATTCCAAATTTGTACCGCACTGTTTGTAATGGAACTTTTATAAGTCTGTGTCCTTATTGATTGGACATGGTACTTTCCTTTTCGTGAACGATGGAGGAACTGTGCCTTTTAATAGAGGTAACGTGGGAATTTTACGCGCGCCCGTTGAGTAAATAGTGTGATTTACGAACTAGAAACATCCCTCAACTGCCGCTGGAGTGCGTTGTGATCGCGTGTACCACGTTGGTCCCACGTACCGTATGCACAAGTCGCATCGTTCCTGGGCGTTCAGCAGCACGTTGAACTTGACACGCTCAGCGTTAACGTTCGACAGCACGGTCCGTGTGTCGACGGCTTAAGCCAACGTATAGTCCGACCACTAGTGTTTGACGAACGGGATCATTTTGTCTCTGCTGAGGTATCTGGGGCGATCGACGCCACATGAGAGCTATATCGCCGCCGTTTTGAGTGTGTGTCATCGGGGACCCTTATGTCCCAGACTGAACGGAGACAAAAGGCACAACATAGGCTTCAGCAGCCGACGATTGACATCACATCCAATGCCTTCCCATGACCTTAGCCACTCATTGTGTGAGGTTACTGCTAGATTTTCAGTTTAGATGACCTGTGAAAGTAAATCCGAATACGCAATGATTTGAAAATTGCGCCCAGTCATGTACAAAATGTTGACCCATAAATGAAATTTAGGAGCCGGATCAGACTGCAAACAAATTTTAGAAAATTACGTAGGGAGTTAACACTTATTTTCTTAGTGCAACGATCTACAGTCGGCATAGCAAAAATAGAATTTAAGGCGTAACGCCACTGTAACGGCCTTAGAAAAGCGTTACTTGACAAATTTTTTGGGCGGAATGAAACGTGATAGAGAAACAGTACTTCGGGTAGTTATTGAGCATATATTTAAGTTATTTAAGTAGATTATAAAAAAATGTGCCGCAAAACATTACAAAATGACGACACTACCGCAATTCTCCCGAGGCATGTTGAATTTGAGGTGAATTGCGGAACGCACTATAACTGGTACCAATTTGAATCTGGGGAAAAAATTCTATGTATTCTACATGAGTGTAGCTAGTGAAGCATGTAGGAGATTTTATAAGTATTGATTTTTGTATAATTGGCGAGTATTTGAATAAAGTCATTCAATTTAACGAAAAGAGGACAGTCATTTCTTAATAAACATTGTTTAAATTAACTAATTGAAAATTCCGTAGGTGTTATTTCAAAGTTGTGGTTATATTTTCAGAGAAAAATGTTGAAAATCGTTGGAGTTATGCTGCGTGCTGTTTCGAAAAATCATATTCCGAGAAAAAAGCGTTTGAAGTTTTGAAATTTGTTATAAACATGAACAAATGAAAAAATTCTACGTTTAGAAAACTCTTACTATTAATCTGCTGTCTCGGCACAGGCCTGTCGCACTGTTGTCGATGCGATCTAAATCATATCCACTAGTTTATCATAGACGATTGAAATATTGGTCGTGGCTATTCCAGGAACGCACAAAACTTCACAATTCGGTTTAACTCTACTCCAAGCAGACGCATAGCTGGAACGATTCGACAGTTTATTTCCTATGCAAGTATAAACTCTCTACTTGGTGTAGCTACTTCTGGGCGGTTTGGACAAGCAACGTGATGTCTTCATTGCACGTTGTACATTTCATGTGTTCAGAAAAAAAACACAGAGAAAACAGCAAGAAAATTTATAATTCCACAACTCAATCCGTAATTCACATCAAAATCCTGGTCACTGCCTTTCAAATTCTTAGCAGAGGCACTGACTCCTTCCGAACTGCTCTCAGCGTCATATCTATTCTTTGGGCGCTTTGATGACAAAATACTTCGACGCCGCCTTCGATACGATGATACGATGTTTTCGCCCTTTTCTGCCCCAGTACACTGTCATGTCACTCATTTTTGCTTGGAAGACAAAACTGTATACCACAAGATCCAGTGTACATACTGCACACAAAAAACAAGATTCGAAGAGAAAGAATGGTCTTTTTCGCACACGTCCTGACGCCAAGCTAACGTATTATTGCTCCTAAAATGCTTCTGACTATACCCAGATGCAACAAGGGGTATCGAGTTCGCTCAAGGTAGGCTGTTTGAAATATGCGAGACGCTAGAGGAGGCACTCGGAATTCCAAAGATGAAATCCTTTCTGGGTTTAAATTTTTTTCCCTCATATTTTAGAACGCTCTAAGCATCTTCTAAGCCAACAAAAAAATTATTTTTTGAAAATTCTGGAGTGGTGTTACGCCGTAAGTGACTGTGTGGAGTCATATCAAATATCTCTTCAAGCATAAAGGTGTTTAAGCAATGTGGCTTACAGCCATGTGCATTGCTATGGGAATTTGTTCCCTATTTGTTGTAGTGATACACGTTCCGTAGAACAAAGCACTGCGTCTCTGCGACCTGCGTCACCACCAAAAACTATCTTGTCTGCTGAAAACAGAATTTTCAACTATTATATTCGTAGTGGTTACCACTATCAGTAATTTTTTTAGAACGTATCTCGTGGAGAATATCAGCGGTCTCGATAAAATATTTCAAAATTGAATTAAAAACAGTCTTGACTGCAAGCCACTTTTTAATTCAATTTTAAAATTATTGCTACTGTTAACGTCACTTTCAGTGAGCAAATTGGATAAATGTACCACAAGACATAGCTAAGTAACACGCCTCAAATCAGATTATCGTGTACCAACTTTTGAGTAAAAATTGGCCTAATTGGCTTAAATAGGAAAACGCGTGGCAACAAGAATGATTTTAAAGAATGTTGAAATGTAAGTTCATATAAATGATCATAGAAGAGGGAATAACTCACAACAATTTAGGTTTTTCTTGTGCCCAGAGAGCCCGAGGCACGCAGATATCCAAAGGGTAAGAAAAATTAACATATTGTGATCAAATGTAAATTTCAAAATACCTGGGAAGGTTGGCTAATAGGGAGTGTTACTAAATAACTGTATCACCATTCCGGTGAATTAATAAGAAGAAGATTCTCTGTCCACCCACAAAACATACTCGCCTCACAGGGACACAAAGATCCAATAAAGACATTAAGACACGAGTAAAACACGTGAATGTTATGAAAAGAAAAGGTTAAGCATGAATCACACTATGTCCTGAAAGATTAACAAAATCGTATAGTAGTGTGGTTCAAGTGGCTCTGAGCACTATGGGACTTAACATCTGTGGTCATCAGTCTCCTAGAACTTAGAACTAATTAAACCTAACTAACCTAAGGACATCACACACATCCATGCCCGAGGCAGGATTCGAACGTGCGACCGTAGTGGTCACGCGGTTCCAGACTGATGCGCCTAGAACCGCATGGCCACAACGGCCGGCTATAGTAGTGTGCACGTACCTCACGCAGCCAAGCTATATGTTACCATCTCACTGTACAGGACACAGCGACCCTCCTCATCCACACCAAGCACATCTCTTCACACGAGCGAACACAGTAATAGCTGTTCAAGTCCATTCCCCAGCTTTCTCAGTGAGTGAGCAGTGATCTCATTGGTTCACACACGCAGAACTCGAAGAAATCTTCCAGGCCACCTCACAGACTAAACCCAGAGATAACTGAGTTCCTTGTACTCGATGCTGGGTACTGAACACCATCTCTGCATTGACCCTGCGGTAACCAGAACACGAAAATGATTGATTTCTAAAAATTAAATGTTGGAAATTTCAATGCAACATCCGACTTTCAAGCGTGATATATATCTAGATTAAATAAGTAAGCGCCCAACGAAGGGTAAGTAGCTGAAAAAGCAACTGACGGAGGAGTAGTGATAATGGTGGTGGTGTTGCTGTTCCAGACCTGATCGTGGTGGTGGCGTCGATCGTGGTGCTGTCGGTGGGCTCCAACGGGCAGGTGTTCGCCACGTCGGCGATCCGCGGCATTCGCTTCCTGCAAATCCTGCGGATGCTGCACGTCGACCGCCAGGGAGGCACCTGGCGACTGCTCGGCTCCGTTGTCTTCATCCACCGCCAGGTCCGTAGTCTCGCCTCCTCGCTGTACATCCTACTGCCAGCACTCAACCGCATGAGCTAACATTCATAACAACGGCTAATGGTATGCTGCTTGAATCAGACACTTCGATGAAGTGTCCAGGCGAAACGACATTAAGTGGAAGGAATGCTAAAGGATGTAGATGTGTGCAGGTAGAATTGGGATTCCAAACACTATACTTCCCGGAAGCCATACTTGATTAAGTAAACAATTCTCCATCTTATAAGGACTCATTCTTCAAGCTACAACTTCAAAGAGCGCAGTGTGCTGCCTAGGGTAGGCAAATAGTTGCATATTAACGAACAATAAATAGTAAAATAAACACGGTAATTCTTCGTATTACAGAAAATTATTCGCCCAGTCCACCCCAATGGCTGAGTTGTCAGCGCAATGGTCTGTCGCACCTAGAGGCCCGGGTTCGATTCCCGGCTGGGTCGGAGATTTTTCTCCGCTCAGGGACTGGATGTTGTGTTGTCCTCATTACAATTTCATCATCATCAGTGGACAGCAAGGGGAAATTACCACTAGATTCACTTCCCTAGACACTCATGAAGTGGACCTCTGACGAGGCTTCTCCCATGGCAAGACCTGCCGTAAGGCAGAACACAAAGTTTAAGTTATTCGCCCAGGTCTAACAAAATACGCAATGATTATTAGTTTCCGCGAAATTAAATCGCTATCTTCAGATCATTTGTATAGCACAAAATTTTTTACAGGTCCAAACCATTTCGTCAACTGTTTGCCTTAACTGGACACAATCTTAATTTATATAGAGGTACAATTATGGAAAATTCTAACGACAGACCAACATATGAGGCATACAAATTCAAAATAAACATACCTTATACAGACGACATTCCACAATATCGTCTCTCACCATATAATAACAGAACAGCTGTGTGAACAGTCCACAACAGTCACATATAAAATACGTAAAATGTGCATAAAATGTTTTCGTTTTGTGTCCTTGCTGACGTCTGATAGGAAACTGGTATGAGGCCATCAACGGATACATCGTGTTTTGAGGCGCCACCAGATGGCTTTTACAACATAAGATTATGTCTTCGAAATAAAATGTAAAGAAATTTATAATTACTTTTTTATACTTTTTGGATGTATAAAAGTCCATAAAAGAAAAAGGATTATATTCCTGGTTTTCCAAATATATACGTCAAAAATTATTACAGAAGTATCATTACTGTTCTCATATTAGTGCCATGGTCATTGTTACTAGCTTTGTAAAGTGGTAAACTATTAACGTTATAATAATAAATTCTTGGTATATAGAGATTAAAAATATGAAAACGGAGTTGTGTGACTTTACTACATGCGAGTGTAGAGTCTCGTATAATAATGTATCTTCAACGGTCGCTGATGTGTGCTGAATAGTTCGAGGTCTACGTCGTGATCCAATGTATTAAGTCTGTTGTCTGAGTCATCGCCTAAGTTACGTTAAGCGTTACATACTGACTGACTACAAACTCCATCTTTTAACTTAAAAAAGAGAGAGCTGGGCCACAAGGTGGAATCACAAAAGCCACCAGAGGCGACAGCTCGTTATTTCTTACAAAACACGCTGGTGACCTCTATTTTAATCTAATGCGGCACCTTCCAGCGTAATATTACGTACACTTGGGTAATAGATAAAAATCTATGAAATCTATCAATGCAGAATCTAAAAAAGCATTACGAAGCTTAGATATCAGATCGCGTTAATATCAATAAAAGTCCAGCTTCATAGACTATGCCGAGCAATAAAAGTTACATGTGGTTTTTTCATATCATCTTTACCCCATATGACAACAAAAATCACGATACCTTCATAGGATTTGTCGATATAGAAAAAGCGTTCAACTACGTAAAACAGTACACGTCCTAAAATTCTCAAAAAAACATGCGTAAGTTAGAGGGAAGGATGGGTTATATATAATATGTTCAAAAACCAAGTAACAATAAGAATGGAAGACCAACAATGAAGTACTCGGATTAAAAAGGGCGTGATGCGCGGCGCAGTCTCTCTCTCTCTCTCTCTCTCTCTCTCTCTCTCTCTCTTCTGTATGACTTGTACATCGAAGAAGCAATGATGGAAAGTTTAGGAGTTGGATTTAAATTCAGGGTGAAATGATATCACTGATAAGATATGCTGATGGTATTTCTACTCTCAGTGACACTGAAGAAGAATTTTGGGACATGAATTGAACGAACAGTCAAATGACCATAGCACATGGGCTGAGAGTAAATCGAAATAAAACAAAAGTAGTGAGGAGTAGTACAAACCTGACCAGCGTGGTGATCATGTAGTTAACTAGTGAAGGAATACTGCTATCTTAGAAACAAAATAAGGCGTGACGGACGAAGCAGTGAGGATATGCACAGCACTGTAATACACGCAAAGGTTGCATTCCTTGCGAAAAGAAGCCTTGTAGTCTCAAATAAAGGTCTTCAAAAGTATGAGAATCTGAATTTAGATGTATGAAAAAACCACAAAAGAAGAGAATCAAACCACTGGGGATGTGATGTTAAAAGAAGATGTTGAGAGTTAAGTGAACAGATAAGAAATGTGGAGGTCCTTGGCAGAAGCTACGAGGAAAGGATTATGTTGACGACACTGACTAGAAGGGACGGAATAACAGTACTTGTCTTGAGAGACAAGTGAACGATTGACATGGCACTAGAGGAAGACACAGAGGGCAAAAACTAAAGGAAGACACAGATTGGAACATATGTAGCAAATAATAGAAGGCGTCGGGTGTAAGATGGAGTGACTGCCACAGGAGAGGAAGTCTTCATGGGGCGCTCAAACCAGTTAGTAGCCTGATGACAATAAAGTCTCTGACAGACAGAGCGCCCTCATCTGCACGTAAACAGCTATCGTTACCTTGCAATTAAAATACAGCTAATGGCAATTCCCATATCTAGAGCCACCGCACTGGCATAAGAGAGCAATGTTAGCCACAGTGGCGGATAATGAGATAAAACACGAATTACATAGTATGAGAGGTATATACTGCAAAGATGAATCAAAGAAGATTGCCAATTAAGATAATGCGATCTAAACACCGCGTTGGCCGAAGCGCTGTGCAGTAATGGAAACTAAATGAGCTAGTTTAATGAAATGGAGAGAGAGCGAGAGGGAGGGAGCGGGAGAGGTGGGGGGGGGGGAGGAGACAGAAACAATAAAGAAGGAACGAGAAAAAGTCGGTATGGTTCACAAGAGTATGGAGAATGTTGAGGAACGCGGTACGAATGCCTGAATCTGTAGCCTTTATTTCGTATGCAATCTTCGATTAACGGCGTACACGCAATTTTCTCATTATGCAACAACGAACAATAAAGGTCTCTACGTAACCGAGGACACACGATTGTGCGGTGGCAGGGTGGTGTAGAGAAACAACAGAGAGAGTTGAAAATAAATAAGGCACCAAGTCCGGATGGAATTCCAGTTCGGTTTTACAAAGAGTACCCTACAGTATTGTCCCTGTACTTGGTTTGCATTTATCGCGAATCTCTCGCACACCGCAGAGTCCCCAGCGACTGAAAATAGGCACAGGTGATTCCTGTATATAAGAAGGGCAAAAGAACGGATCCGCTACATTACAAACCAATGTCCCTAACATCAGTTTGCTACAGAATCCTTGGAAGTATCCTCAGTTCGTATATAATAAATTTCCTTGAAACTTGGAAACTTCCGTCCACGAATCAGCAAGATTTCAGAAAGCAACGCTTGTGCGAAACCCAGCGTTCCCATTTCTCACATGATATCCTGCGTACTGTGGACGAAGGACGGCAGGCACATTCCATACTTCTACATTTCCGGAAAGCATTTTACACGGTGCCCTACTGCAGAGTGTTAACGAAAATACGAGCGTATGGAATAGGTTCCCAGATATGCGAATGGCTCGAAGACTTCTTAAGTAGTAGAACCCAGTATGTTGTCCACGACGGCGAGTGTTCATCAGATCCAAGGACATCGTCAGGAGTGCCCCAGTGAATTATGATAGGAGCGCTATTATTTTCTATATACATAAATGATATGGCAGACAGTGTTGGCAGCAATCTGCGGTTGTTTGCTGATGATACGGTGATGTAAGGGAAGGTGACGAAGTTGGGTGATTGTAGGGGGATACAAGATGACTCAGCCCAATTTCTAGTTGTTGTTGTGAATGGCAGCTAGCTCTAAATTTGAGAAATGTAAGTTGATGCGGATGAGTCGGAAAAACCAACCCTTAACGTTCGGGTACAGCATTAGTAGTGCCTTCTTGTCCCAGTCACGTCGTTTAAATATCTGGTCGTAGGACTGCAGTGAGTATTTGAGGATTGTGGTAGGGATGGCGAATGGTCGACTTCAATCTATTGGGAGAATTTTATGGAAGAGTGGATCACCTGTAAAGGAGACCGCATGTAGGCCGCTGGTACGACCTGTTCTTGAGTACTGCTCGAGTGTGTGAGATCCGTACCAGGTCAGATCAAAGGAAGACATCTAACCAATTTGGAGGCTGGCTGCTAGATTTGTCACCGGTAGGTTCGAGCAATACGCAAGTGTTACTGAGATGCTTCGGTCACTCAAATGGGAATCCTTGAAGGAAAGATAACGTTCTTTTCGAGGAACACTAACGAGAAAATTTAGAGAGCCGACATCTGAAGCTGAACTCGAACTCGGGGCCTTTGCCAGGAAGTTTCATATCAGCGCACACTCCGCTGCAGAGTGAAAATCTCATTCTGGAAACCTCCCCCAGCCTGTGGCTAAGCCATGTCGGCGCAATATCTTTTCTTTCAGGAGTGCTAGTTCTGCAAGGTTCGCAGGAGAGCTTCTGTAAAGCTTGGAAAGTAGGAGGCGAGATACTGGCGGAAGTAAAGCTGTGAGGACGGGGCGTGAGTCGTGTTCGGGTAGCTCAGTTGGTAGAGCACTTGCCCGCGAAAGGCAAAGGTCCCGAGTTCGAGTCTCGGCCCGGCACACAGTTTTAATCTGCCAGGAAGTTTCATATCAGCGCACACTCCGCTGCAGAGTGATAATCTCGTTCTGGATACAACACACATTTCGCGTAAGGACCACGAAGATTCGAGAGATTAGCGCTCATGCGGAGGCATATAGATAGTAGTTTTTCCCTCACTTTATTTGCTAGTGGAACAGGAGGGGAAATGACCAGTGATGGTGCAGGATACCCTCCGTGACGCACCTTACAGTGGCCTGTGGAACATACATGTAGGTGTAGACGTAGAAACATTTTTCATCCGGTTAGGGCGTCCAAATGGTGAACCAACTCGCTTCCCAAGAGCTGAGCAAAGAAATCGCATCATGACCCTGACAGGGCATTTCCCGAAAAACGTAATGATTATGCAATCTGTTGCCATACTCACTCCTAGACGATTGGAGAGTGTAGAATGAGGTGCTCGTGCAAAGATTAATAGATTAACACAATATAGGAAAAGATGTAGGACAGCAACACATCACTCGAAAGACTAATGAATCACAAAAATAGCACCAAAAAGATTAGTTCTTAGTGTCTGTGTTATTTATTAATCCTTTCTTCTGTGAATGAATTCTCGGATTTAGAGATGCCAGCTAATAATTCTCACCAGTGAGTATTTGAATGAACTATTTCTCGTTTGAATTCCAACGTCTTTGGAAGACTTTTTTTAGTGTGCAGAAGCAATTGTACCGTACATTTTGCAGTGCGCAGATTCTATGACCTATGAGACAGGAGACATTATCGGAGTTTCTGAAGAATATCATGTACATAATGTCTACCCAGGTAGCTGAGTGGTCAGCGCGACGGAATGTCATACCTAACGGCCTCATACCTAACGGCCCGGGTTCGATTCCCGGCTGGGTTGGAGATTTTCTCCGCTCAGGGACTAAGTGTTGTATTGTCCTTATTATCATCATAATCATCTCATCCCCATCGACATGGCAAGTCGCCGACGTGGCGCAACTCGAAAGACTTGCACCAGGAGAACGGTCTACCCGACGGGAGGCCCAAGCCACACGGTATTTCCATTTCCATGTACATAATTACACATATGTCGAAGGCAGATAAATGCGAGAACTAAGGAACAACAAGCTTAACGCTCATTCATCAAAGTTGCTGATTAAATTAATACACAGAGACATCAAGATAGATCTCGTATTATTTGTCGCTACCGACGACACCGTAACACAATAGAACCAATTGTGAGGCCATTTTTTTTTTAGGTTCGGCGTGTAAACGCTGTCAATAAAAAGTCCGACACACATCCCAGCAAAAGCGAAGTTTTTGAAACAAAAGTATCATTCTGTTCAAACTTTACAGAGTAAAATCTTGTATCGTACTTACAAACAAAGAAATTGATATTCCTAGCAGGATTCACAATTTACTTTGAATTCACGGAACATCGATGTAATTATTTTATAATTATACTATTCTACAGGTAATTCTAGGCACCATATTCTATAAGAAATGATGGAAAAGCTTAAAAGAACCAACGAAAATGAGACGCCTGCGATATTTCCGGTAGTCTCCATTACAAACAGAAAGATAAATACAGTCCTCTGCACCTGTTTTATTAATATTAGTAAAAAAAAAAACAGAAAAATAAAAACTCAGAGAAATAGGAGAAACATCTAAAAAAATGTTCTCTTGGGCTGGAGAACAAAAGAAAGTGTGTGGGAGGCTTGATTACTTTAAAAATGTAGTGCGATAAGTATTAGCTACTTGTGACTTCTTCCTGTCATAAATCACTTTGCTGCCCCTTCCAAATATAGTTTTCTGTCAATTGTATTAACAGAAGGTTCCCTTTGGAGTTCTATTTCACAGCAACACATTATACTCTAATTTATTCCGCTACCTGATAACTCTGAGAAGAAACTTCTTTGTCAAAGAATAATGTAGCTAACCTGCAACGAAAGAACCATTAACAGATCGCTTAACGATCTGCGCGCATAACAGAAACGATAATATATATCTGCTTTAAGAACGAACCCTCTATAACACAAACACTCCGTGCATCTTGAAGATAATTATACTATCATAGCTTTAGAGTATATAAAATAAACCAGTAAATAATTATCTCTGTTGATATAATGCAGAACACTTTATTACTACGTTCCAAGAAGATCATCAGATGACGTGCGATCCAAAATCAGTGGTGGCATTGTTAGGAAATAATTAACTGAACTATCTGCACAATATTCATTTTCACTACACCGGGTTCGGGTGCTTGCCAAACCCTATCTAGGACAGAGAAGTCACCGAATCTCTTTCCACTTGAGAATGTTTGGAGCATTATAAGCAGGGCCCTTCAACCAGCCCGGGATGACTATCTAATGCGCCAATTGCAAATAATTTGACACTATATCCCCCACGTGGGCATCCAAAAATTATATCAGTCAATGCCAAGCCGAATAAGTCCTTGCGTAAGGGCCATAGGTGGAGCAACGCGTTGTTGTCTTGCTCTATTTGGGATGCTCTTTCTCTTGACTAAATCATCCAGTTTTTCTGGAATTTTAACCATTTTTTGTCTGTATATTTGGACCACGCCCACCGATTTCCGTCCCTGTCGGATAATTCCTTCACGCTGCGTCGTTTTTTCGTCTTAAAGTGTACAATAACGCGACTGAGTAAAACAGCGTACCATTAGTAATTCATAATTCATTCAACGTTTCAGAAATTTCCCCTGCCCATTTTCATTAAATTAAATTTATCCACACTTAAAACAAGCTGACATTCATCACAGAAAATAAAAATACCGTCCAAGGCTTCCTGTATCCACTTACAGTTACCTAACGACGACATCTTCATGTACACAAAAATGTCATCAGGAAACGGTTTCACATTGTTGTCCACCTTATCGGACAGTCTGCTTCGCATCTTAGGTTGTGTGGGAGAAGCACTCACAGATGAAACAAGACACAATGTAGATCTCGTAAGCCAATTAGTATTATACGGAAGAAAACCAACGAAGATTGATTTGTGAATGAAGGGAATATGGAACTGCCGCGAACGACTTTGCTATTTTGTGCGTGTTATTTTGTAGACCTAGCGTACGTTTGGCTTATAAAGTACATACAGTAGGCCTTTGTTCCAACAGATGGGTTCATATGTAACTTTTCGATTCAGTTTGGACATATTTAGAAAAATGATTATGAAATTGGCAATATATTTTTTTATTGTCAGTCGTCATTAGTTAACTTAAATTTGCATGTAATGATTTCATTGTATCCAATAAAGATCTAGACTACATAGAAGTAGTGTATTAACTTTATTTTGTGTCGAATGCAGCATACTGTGTACCAAGTACAAATATTCTAATGATTTATTTCAGTGGTGTTTCTTTTGTCTTTCTTTCCAATTTTTTCCCACTTTACTCTTTCTTTTGGCAGCGATAAAATTCCTCCTGCACTTGCTTTTTTTATGTCTCTTGAAAGCTTCTAAAATTCTTCGTTTTTGTTTTGAAGATTTGTGTTCTGAATTTCTTATTCAGAAAGCTTCATTTCTTCTTGATCTGTTTGAGTTTGATAGATCCACTTATTTTTGTTCTTAATGTATCGGAATATTTATTTTGTTACTCTGCTTTCCTCCATTATTTTTATGTGTCCAAAGAAACTGGCAATTTTTTCCGCATTGTATCTGAAGGTTTCTCGAATTTCCTAAAGTGTTCATTGTTTCCGCTTAGCATATTTTCCAATTTTCTTGTTGTTTTCGATCCCAGAATGTTTCAAAGGATTTTTTCTTTCTTCTGTATTCTCTTCATTTAATCTATTTTGAGTGAATCAATACATTCTGCTGCTTAGAATCAGTGTTTTCTTATTGGTTTGGTACAATGCTAGATTTTTGTATTTATGTGTTCGCGAGTGATTGTTTTTTAAACTTTTCAATTTTTCATCAACATATTAACAATTTACAGTATCTTCTTTTGTAAAGTAGAAACTATTATTGTCAGGAATATTTGTGACTCAGTTGAATATCTGTTTTCACGCAGTCATCATTTCACATTGCACTTTTAACTGCGGTGTTCTCGTTTAAGCATCCTACCATTGCCAGTATTTTGATAATTATGTATGAGCTTCGATGAAAGTTACTTTAGTCCCCTATCCCCATTATATTTCAATCTTGAAGCATCACCAAAAAATTCATGTACAACGTAAACTGTAGCTTAACCGGTGCCTTTGCACATTGTTTGTTCTTGCAGCCTACCCCTACAATCTAGTTACCCTATTCCACTCCCTGCCTGAGCCGAAATACGTAATAGGCATATACACTGACGAAAACAATCGCAGCACCAAAAAATAATCAATACATTTTTCTAGGTAATACATTCATGTGATTAAAATTGCAAGTTCACAATTTGATGTAAGCGTGAGATTAGGCATTGTAAATGTGAAATGCTGGTATATTAATAACCGGTGTAACGGCCAGAATATTTGAATGCAAGCATGCAAATGTGCATGATGCTTTGTGTAGTACAGGTGCCGTGTGTCAATTTGTGGGATGAAGTTCCATGCCTGTTCACTTGGTCAATACAGGTACGGTTAATGCTGTTTGGTGATGACGCTGGAGTCGCCGTCCGCTGATGTCCCATGTATGCTCAATTGGAGACAGACCTGGTGATCGAGCAGGCCAAGGAAACTTGTCGACACTCCATAGAGCATGTTGGATTAAAACAGCGGTACGTGGGCGAGCGTTATCGTGCTGGAAAACCCCGCCTGGAACACTGTTCATGAATGGCAACACACAGGTTGAATCACCAGACTGACATTCAGATTTATAGTCAGAATGCGTGGCATAACCGAGAGAGTGCTCCTGCTGTCACACCAAATCGCACCCCATATCGTAACTCGAGGTGTAGGTCCAGTGTGTCTAGAACGCAGACAGGTTGGTTGCAGGCCCTCAACTGGCATCCTCCTAACAAACACACGGTCAACACTGGCACCGAGGCAGAACCAGCTTTCATCGGAAAACACAGCAGACCTCCACTCTGCTCTCCAATGGGCTTTCGCTTGGCATCACTGAAATCGCAAATAGTGGCGGTTTGGGGTTACTGGGGCATCTGCCTCGCAGGTGTTCTTGTAATAGCCGATTCGTAACAGTTCTTTGTGTCGCTGTGGTGGTGACTGCTGCGCAGATTTCTGCTGCAGATGCAATACGATACGCCAGAACAGTACGCCGAACGTGATGGCCTTCACACTCTCTAGTGCAACTTGACCGTCCGGAGCCGGTGGTCTTGCGACCGTACATTCTCGTGCCTACCTGTCAGCATAAAGTGGCTACATTGATGCCAAGCCCATCTGTAGTATCGCAGAAGGAGCGTTCAACTTCTCGTACCCTATTGCACCCTATTCAAACTGAGGGAGGTGTTGATAATGACTTCTCTGTCTCCTTAAAGGCATTCTTGAGTAACATCAACTCACCACGTCCAGTGTTACAGGTAACTAAAGCTCACGACCGTTACAGCATGTACTTAAAGCAATTCTGATCTGCATCCTCATAGTGGTCTCCACTCTTATGCGACTGGCGCAAAGTTTGAATAGACATCATCTTTCAGATGTAGAAACACGCCTACTAACTTTCGTTCATGTCGTACAACTTCTTCTTGGAGTTGCGATTTTTTTTTCTGTCAGTGTACTATAAATAAGGCTAGCGTCATTTTCAGACTGAGACTTCCAGAATATTATGTTCCCCAGCTAGTGTGGCTGAAATTGTACTTTACATATAGATGTAGATGAGAGCGTCTAATCTCTCCCTTCCACTGCTCTCAATAGCGTTTGATGAATCTGGTTCCTAAGATTTCAAGAGCTGCATGTTTGCCATCAACTGTACAATTTATTCTTAAAAATAGAAGAAAAGAATAAATTGTACATCTGATGGCAAACAACCTGTTCTTCAACTTCCTGAGAGCTCTATCGAGTCACCACATTAAACTGTTCATTTCTAGGAGCTGATCACGACGCTGTACATCGGCTTCCTGGGTCTTATCTTCAGCAGCTATTTTGTATATCTGGCTGAGAAAGACGCCGAAAATGAAACAGACTTCAGCAGTTACGCAGACGCGCTGTGGTGGGGTGTGGTAAGTCTTTGTACCTGTCTGTTGAAGTGCGGACTGTACTGAGCAAAGCTTTCTGATCGAGTACGTTGTTGCCTGCAGATTACTGTCACGACCATCGGATACGGAGACACGGTGCCCAAGACTTGGATGGGCAAGATCGTCGCCTCGTGCTTCAGCGTCTTTGCTATTTCTTTCTTCGCCTTGCCAGCGGTAAGTACACTAATTCAGAGGAGAGTCAGAACGTATTTTAAATGACTGGTTCAAACTTCAGCTGTACTTCCATTTATCGACAAATACATTAGTGGCAGACAGTGAAATCCTTAATGAATTGTATCCTGCGACCCCCCAACCCGAATTCTTACTTTCAATATATAAAGTAGTCAATGCACGCTGGTTGCCACGGACTAGGAACATCATCTAAAAGCTATTAAGTCTAAGTTCGAATGTAGTAAGTTTTCTAAAGACAGAAAAGCTTCTGTCCACAAATCAGCACGGATTTATAAAGCATCCCTCGTGTGAAACTCAGCTTGCCCTTTTCTCACATGATATCTACGAAACATTGATGCAGGGCAATAAGCAAATTTGATATTTCTAGATTTCCGGAAAGCGTTTAAAAGCGTTTGACAAAGTGTCCTACTGCAGATTGTCCCAGATAAGTGGGTGTCTCGAAGACTTAAATACTACAACCTAGTATGTTGTCCTCGGCGGCGAGTGTTCATGAGAGACAAGGGTATCATCAGGACTGCTCCAGGGTACTGTGATAGAATCGCTCTTGTTCTCTTGATACACAGAAGAGCCAAAGAAACGGGCATGCCTGCCTAATCTCGTGTAGGGCCCCCGTGAACACGCAGAAGTGTCGCAACACGGCGTGGCATGAACTCGACTAATGTCTGAAATAGTGCTAGGGAGAATTGACAGCACGAATCCTGAAGGGCTGTCCATCAATCCGTCGGAGTACGACGTGTTGGAGATCTCTTCTGCACAGCATTGCAAGGCATGCCGATATGCTCAGTAATGTTCAGGTCTTGGGAGTTTCGTGGCCAGCAGAAGTCTTTAAATTTAGAAGAGTGTTCCTGGAGCCACTCTGCAGCAATTCTGGGCGTGTGGGGTGTCGCATTGGCCTGCTGGAATTGCCCAAGTCTGTCGGAATGAACAATGGGTATGAATGGTTGCAGGTGATCAGACAGGATGGTTACGTACGTGTCACCTGTCAGAGTCGTATCTAGACGTATCAGGAGTCCCGTACCACTCCAACAACACATGCCCCACACCTTTACAGAGCCTTCATCAGTTTGAACAGTACCTTCCTGACATCGAGGGTTCATGAGGTTGTCTCCATACACGTACACGTCCATCTGCTCGATACAATTTGAAACGAGACTCGTCCGACCAGGTAACATGTTTCCAGCCATCAACAGTCCAATGTCGGTTTTGACGGGCCCAGGCGAGGAGTAAAGCTTTGTGTCGTGCAGTCATCAAGGGTACACGATTGGGCCTTCGGCTCCGAAAGCCCACATCGATAATGTTTCGTTGAATGGTTCGCAAACTGACACTTTTTGATGGCCCAGCATTGAAATCTGCAGCAATTTGCGAACGGCTGCACTTCTGTCACGTTGAACGATTCTCTTCAGACGTCGTTGGTCCCGTTCTTGCAGGGTCTTTTTCCAGTCGCAGCGATGTCGGAGATTTGATATTTTACTTGATTCCTGATATTCACGATACACTCGTGAAATGGTCGTACGGGAAAATCCCTACTTTATCGCTACCTCGGAGATGCTGCGTCCCAACGCTCGTGTTCCAACTACAACACCACTGTCAAGCTCACTTAAATCTTGATAACCTGCCATTGTATTGGCAGTAACCGACTGAACAACTGCGCCAGACACTTGTTGTCTTATATAGGCGTTGCCGACCGCAGCGCCATATTCTGCCTGTTTACATATCTCTGTATTTGAATACGCATGCCTACACCTGTTTCTTTGGCACTTCATTGTAAAAACACTGTAATTTGGGAATTAAGATCTCATTTCCGTGTAGTTGTGTGTCAGCCAGCAATGTCCAGAGCTACACGCTGTCGGCATGTCGCTGACGGGCCGTATCTCCGCTACAGGGCATCCTGGGCTCCGGGTTCGCACTCAAGGTGCAGCAGAAGCAGCGGCAGAAGCACTTCAACCGGCAGATCCCGGCGGCCGCCATGCTCATCCAGTGCCTGTGGCGGTGCTACGCTGCCGACAAGTCGTTCAACAGCCAGGCCACCTGGAAGATCTACGTCAAGGACACCGGCCAGCCCAGCCAGAGCTCGTCCGCGCCGCTGGGAAAGGTAGGCGCAGCCCAAAGTCGTCTCTCCGCTTTCAGTGCTTGCAAGTGGCTTTCTGTCCAGCGCGCTGTACATGGCATGATTTAAGAGCATAAGTAGGCTCATTTGCTTTTCCGCAAGAACTCTCTAGAGGAAAACGCTGGAGCAGCCTTGATCAACAAAACCGTGACGACTTGACTATGTACTGAGGTGACAAATTTTATGGGACAGTGATGTGCATTCACATAAAAAGGTTTCCGACGTGATTATGGCCGCACGAGGGGAATTACCAGACTCTGAAGCTGGAACGGTATACTATGTGACCACAAGTATCCGGACACCCCCAAAAGCGAACGGTTTTCATATTAGGTGCATTGTACTGCCACCTACTGCCCGGTACTCCATATCAGCAACCTCAGTAGTCATTAGACATTGTGAGAGAGCAGAATGGGGCGCTCCGTGGAACTCACGGACTTCGAACGTGGTCACGTGATTGGATGTCACTTGAGTCACACGTCTGTACATGAGATTTTTCACACTCCTAAACATCCCTAGGTCCACTGTTTCCGATGGGATAGTGAAGTGGGAACTTGAAGGGACACGTACAGCACAAAAGCGCACAGGCCGACCTCGTCTGTTGACTGGCAGAGGCCGCCGTCACTTGAAGTGGGTCGTACTGTGTAACAGGCAGACATCTATTCAGACCATCACACAGGAATTACAAACTGCATCAGGATTCACTGTAAGTACTATGACAGTTAGGCGGGGGGTGAGATAACTTGGATTTCATGGTCGAGCGGCTGCTCATAAGCCACACATCACACCAGTAAATGCCAAACGACGCCTTGCTTGGTGTAAGAAGCGTAAACATTGGACGATTGAACAGTGGAAAAACGTTGTGTGGAGTGACGAATCACAGTACACAATGTGGCGATCCGATTGCAGGGTGTGGGGGGATGGCGAATGCCCGGTGAACGTCATCTGCCAGCGTGTGATGTGCCAAAATTCCAAGGCGGTGGTGTTATAGTGTGGTCGTGTTTTTCATGGAGGGGTCTTGCACCCTTTGAACGTCATCTGCCAGCGTGTGATGTGCCAAAATTCCAAGGCGGTGGTGTTATAGTGTGGTCGTGTTTTTCATGGAGGGGTCTTGCACCCTTTGTTGTTTTGCATCGCACTATCACATCACAGGCCTACACTGATGTTTTAAGCACCTTCTTGCTTCCCACTGTTGAAAGGCAATTCGGGGATGGCGATTGCGTCTTTCAACACGATCAAGCACCTGTTCATAATGCACGGCCTGTGGTGGAGTGGTTTCACGACAGTAACATCCCTGTAATGGACTGACCTCCACAGAGTCCTGACATGAATCCTATAGAACACCTTTGGCATGTTTTGGAACGCCGACTTCGTGCCAGGCCTCACTGACCGACATCGATACCTCTCCTCAGTGCAGCACTCCGGGAAGAATGGACTGCTATTCTCCAAGAAACTTTCCAGCACCTAATTGAACGTATGCCTGCGGGAGTGGAAGCTGTCATCAAGGTTAAGGGTGGGCCAACACCATATTGAATTCCAGCTTTACTGATGGAAAGCGCCACGAACTTGTAACTCATTTTCAGCCAGGTGTCCGGATACCTTTGATCACATAGTGTAGTTGCAGCTAAACGCATGGCACAGTGCATTTCGGAAATCATTAGGGAATACAATATTTCGATATCCACAGTGTGAAGAATGTGACGAGGAGCACAGAAACACAGTGGCGGACAGCGCTCACTTAACGACCGAAAGCAGCGGCGTTTGCGTAGAGTTGTCAGTGCTAGCAGACCAGCAGCACGTTGTGAAATAATAGCAGAAATCAATGTGAGACGTACGATAGACGTACCCGTTAGGAGAGTGCGACGAAGTTCGGCGTTGGTGGGCTATGGCAGCAGACGACCGACATGAGTGCTGGAGAGAGCAGCCCTCCGTAACTTAGAGCAGACGTGGATACGGTAGAGCTCAAGTCCGATAAAGGTAAAGCTACTTTTCTCATGTCACGGGAGGGCTATATCAATAACATCAGTGTGTTATTGAATGGCTCAGCTTATCGCAAAATCGATAAGGATCCTACCAATCGAGTGAAGCGGAAAACAGCAGAACTTCTATCTAAAGTTCTCTGCCAAAGTGGGTCATCAAGAGACTGATATCAAACGATTCAGTTTCACCTAGGCTGTATGGACTGCCCAAGGTCCACAAAGCAGGTGTGCCTTTACTTCCTGTAGTAAGCAATATTGGAACCTATGATTTCGTCAAATACATGGCGTCTTTACAGAAACCTATTGTAGGCAAGTGTCTACTACATCATATAAGAAATTATTGTGATTTTGTCACCAGATTTCAGTCACTTAAGCTGGAAAGCAGCGACTTGTTGGTCAGTTTCGACGTCGTTTCGCTTTTTACAAATATGCCTCTAATGGACTCACTGCATCTCATCAGCAATACGTTTGCGGCTGACATTACAGCTTTGTTCGAGCACACTCTCTCTCCTCTATGTGCTTTTCAATTAACAACGAGTTTTTTGAACCAACTCGTGATGTCGCCATGGGGAGCCCTTTGTTTCCACTGGTGGCCATTCTTTTTTATGGAAGATTTTGAGGTGCGAGCACTCGCCTCAGCTATTTTAAAACCACTAGTATTTTGGCGGTACGTAGTCTGGCCTCATGGCTTGGACGGTCTCCGAGAATATCTGCAATACCTGAACGCCGTACACGCATGAAAACGTAAAATTTACTATGCAGATGGAGCAAGATGGTCGCTTGCCGTTTTTAAACGTCTTGGTGTTATGGAAGAGTGATAGAACACTTGGACATTCGGTTTTTCGAAAGCCCACTCATAAAGATCTGTATCTGCAAGTTAGTAGTTTCTACCGTCCGGCACAAACGATGAGCGTTCTAAAGACCTTAATACACTTAGCTCATACAATCTCGGATGTCTATAATCTGCAAACGGAACAGGACCACCTGCAAACTGTGTTCCAGAACAAGGGACACTCATCCCAACAAGTACAGAGAGCGCTACAGACGTACAAACGACAACACAAATGAGAGGATGAGGCCTTAAAAGCGTCTGCTTGCTTACCATTTATTAGAAATATTTCGGCCAAAATAGAATATTAAGAAGACGTAAAGTTCAAGCAGTTTTTCGTCCTTCTCCCAAAATCTGGGCGCTTTTGGGATCTGTTAAAGAGTACTTAGAGTTGCGCAAGGCAGGCATTTGCAGAATTCCGTGCCAATGCGTCAAATCTTGCGTAGAACAAACGACGGGCACAGTGCAGGAACGCGTCGTAGAACGTCGGCTGCATACTCGCCTCCTCCAAGCCAGTACGTCCGCTGTCGGCGACATAGTATTTCCACTGGTCACTTGATGAAACATTACCGAACGAAAATTGTGGCCCATACGTCAAACTTATGGAACTCCGTCATCAATGAATCAGTGGATATATGACTGCCTGAGTCCCTTATTAACCGAGACGGCAGTTTCCAGTTAAATTCTGCATGGAATGCCGTCATAGAAAAACTTAGTGCTCTGCGTAGCCGGTGTCGTTTGCCAAGCGAAGACAGTCGATCTGATATCGATGAAGCCAGCTTTCACCACGGAGGGCTCGAGACGCAACGCACAGACTTGCAGACAAAGAGCGCATGTCCAAGGCCAATTGGACGCACCATTCATGTTTTGGCGGGGTCTTAAATACGTGAGCTCAGTGCATTTCCTGTCGGTATTCATCTGAAGATGGCGAGAAAACTCTGCGCTGAAATATTGTGGCAGCAAGTTGCAGACATTCGGCACTTCGTCCGAAATTTTATGGATCAATCTGCACGCACAGAAAGTTTCAAATATCACAACTTACTGAAACGCAGGAGCACACCCTGTCATTTTCAAGGTAAAACTACAACACGTAAGCGTTGTCCGAACGAATTTAAAACTTGCACAGCGCTTACTTGCTGCAGTTTAGGATTGAAAATGTCAGGTTATGCACTTGCCGAAATATCGGCGTTTATGGACGACATCACCCGGCTGCATTCCCACAAGTTATCTGAACGTTGTATACGCCAGGAGAAACTCAGATCTCACACAAAGAACCTTTATTTATGCATTCCGAGAGCTGTTTTGAGTGCTAACCGTTTTCCTGCACCATATTTGGCAGAAAATGTGTCGTGTTTTTGGTGTTTCAGAATGTTCAACTGTGTGTGAATTCCTAAGAAAGAAAAACACACACGCGCGTGCCCGAGGGAGGACTCGAACTTCCGGCGGCAGGGGCCGCTCAATCCGTTACGTGACGCCTCAGACCGCGCGGCCACTCCGCGCGGCCTTTTGGTGTTTCCATAGTTTTTTTGCGTCCCCTGTAGATGACGTTAATACCACCTACTTAATACGGTTTTGCTGAAATGTTAATCATTTCATATCAAAGCACACTTCGTGTCAATGTGGCATTCGCTACTTTCCGCATTCATGGTTTCTCGATTTTAATGAACAACAGTGTGCTATGAAAATATTTTCATGTTCCATCTTTGGTCAGTAGCGGATGACATAATCTGGCGTTGTTGTTCAATCAGCATCACACTCAGGGGAATTACGCCGTGTCAGCACTGGACTTGGGACGCAGACTGATGTTAAATTTTAGTCAGTCTGCAGTATCTCTTTGTTCTCGAGTGGTCCCTGAACACGACGTACCAAACGCTGTACCAGTCGTACCGATGTGTTTGATCAAACGTTCAATGGCCATCGCCTTTGGTGGCGTACGGTCCACACTAAAGACGCGTACGGCTATGAAGTTGGTGTATGAAGACAGTCACAGAGTACAGGAGGACGCACGGAGTTCATTGCTCCAGAGGAACCCTACTAGTAGCCAATCCGGAAGATAAACTTTTGACCTTAGAACAATGGAATATAAAAACCTTTAAAAAGAAACCACTTACACCAGACTTTATTACGACTCCACCTGTAGTCTGCTTCCCGTGCGCCACCCTGCAAAAACGCTTGTTGCGAGGTTATTCAGATGTCAGCAGTCTGCTTCTGCTTTTTCTTAAACGCATGCTCTGTGTTTTGCTTGTGACGAACTATTGTCGCGCCTATCAACAGGAGCTTCATCTGCAGCTGTTGCACAGTAGATACAGTTCTGGCTTTAGTTTCACTTTTTGATGCACGCTCTCGTTCGCCTGAATAGGCAGACTTCCTTCTTTTCTCAGGGCGTGAAAATCTTTTACTAAAAGCAAGACAAGTAACATTGAAATTGTCATAGCAGATCCAGCACTTTCGGTGTTTCAACGACATTACTACCCTGAAGAAAATTTTTGTGACATACGATATAACTGTTGAATCAGAGAAAACCGCAATTAAAAAATAATTTCATAGTGTATAGCTTAAACATTCTGCCTGTGGGAAAACTGGAGACCGTCTTGTAAACAAAATTCTTTTACTAAATTTTTCCATCATCGGATCACACAGACGCTTTCATAGCCAGAAACTAAATTATGAAATCAAACCAGCTACTACATACGCGTATAGTTTCCACACATTTGAGTACATTCCCTGAGAATTCGTCATATTACGATTCAACAGACTAGGAGTGGCGCGTCTAGTGTAAACATATCATGTCTTCTGATTTGTGGAACTGGAGGTTACAGTTAATTACATAACAACATAAAGCTTCTGATTCTTAAATCGTAAAAATGAGACTAAAATATACAATTTACTTTCGATGTGCCCTTCTAAATAAAAACTTGTAAAAAGTAAGTGTCATTATGTGTTACACTGTCGTAAAACTCTATTCACATTGGTATATAGGTCATTATCTGCAACTGTTGAAGTGCTGACACACTTCAAAAATTAGATATATTTAGGCTATTTTTTATCACTTTTCTTGTTAATCGTTACTGCACGCGTACACCACTAAAAGGATAATATTTTTTTTAGTATTATTTAAAATACAAAAAAGCTACCACCGGCCTATTCACGAATATCTGTGTAATTTCGCAATCCATTCTCAGAACGCTTTAGCACATTTAGTTTATTTTATGCATAACTTGTATCAATCAGTTCTGGATCACGGCAGCGCTTTCATTTTCAGTATACTGTATTAGAGAATAAAAACTCATACAGAGATTTCGCCAAATTTGAATGTTCATTGGTAATGTTTCTGTTGCATCACACGTTTGAATAACATTTGGCATTTTGCAGTGGAATAGAGAATCGAAAGAGTTAAATCTAATACAACAGCAGGAGGATAAATTGCCTTTCATCAGTGGCACGTAATAGCATTATCTTTGTGTGCTCCGAACATTTTCCTGCGTGCCTACACCTGCCGTAATATCTCAGTCGTGCCCATTATTCCTTATCATACTACTATGACAAACACAGATATTTGTAATGGAGGTCGTTGAGCTTGTATCTCTCACTCTCCCTCGTTACAAAAATGGTTCAAATGGCTCTGAGCACTATGGGACTCAACATCTATGGTCATCAGTCCCCTAGAACTTAGAACTACTTAAACCTAACTAACCTAAGGACAGCACACAACACCCAGCTATCACGAGGGAGAGAAAATTCCTGACCCCGCCGGGAATCGAACCCGGGAACCCGGGCGTGGGAAGCGAGAACGCTACCGCACGACCACGAGATGCGGGCTCTCCCTCGTTTGTCTGCTAGCAAATAATCAGTACACAAAAATACGTTAGTACGTTAGACCAGACTGGAAGTTCTCAAGCGACCACTTTCTCTCAGTAATCTCTGTAGCACGGCCCCGCCATGCAATTTCTTACTAATATGTGTCTGATCATACCCTCTAGGAGTTTTCATTCTAAATACTATAGGATGCAGGGTGTAACAAAACGGTATGCCTAAACTTTTAAAACATATTCCTCACATATAAACAATACAACTGGACACATACAACTTGGATATGGCACTAGAAGCTTTGTTCGCGTGTTACAGCCCATTTATTACAACCCTTCATAGCATGTGAATCATGGAAAGAACGTAGCACCAAAACGTACTAGCAGACCTTATGAAACTCTTCTTTACATGAAATGTTCGGGATACCCTCTGTTAGCAACTAGCTTTCGCACTGAGAATCAAATGTGCTGATGTACCCCTGGAGTATCATGCATGATTTCGCTGCCTTCCACAATACAATCACGTAGACTCTCTTCATCTTGTACCGGGAACCTTCCAGCTGCCTCCACTTAAGTCTAGAGAGGGCATAAACTGATCAGATAAATCATTGTGACAGCTCTCCACAATGAGATTGAATGTGGCGTGGCGTGCATGTGACGCGGTAGGGTAAGTACGTAAGCGGAGCATACATGAAAGTGGTATCGTTATAGCGACGATACAGGCTGTAAATGAGGAAATCCATTGGTCAATAAGGGACTTTGACAAAGGACGTAAATTTATGACCCGGCGCCTGTGAGCAAGCATCTCGGAAACTGCGGTTAGTCGACTGTTCGCGTGCTCTGTTGTGAATTCCTACAGTAAAGGATTGAAGGATGGTGAAATAACTAACAGACAAGACATCGGATATCCTCGCCTCATGACAGAACGTGGAAATCTGAGGCTTTCCCGTTCTATAAAGCGGGAGAGGAGGTTATCTGTGCAAATATGACAACGGAGCACAATCCTGGTGAAAGCACCAGTGTTTCACAGCACACTGGGACATTTATCTGACCTTCCATCGGACCTGTGGTAGTAATCGAAGACATCGTGAAAGCTGTGAACTACCTGAATATTATTGCGGACCATTTGCATTCCTTTAAGTCTGATATCTTTCCCGACGGTGATTACATCTTCCAGCAGGATAATTGTCCGTTTCACAAGGCCAGAGTCGTGTTGCAATGGTTTGAGAAGCATGATAGTGAACTTGTGTTCTTATCTGGGGCACCAAATTCACCTGATCTGAATCCGATGGAACACATCTGTGAAGCTATCGGACGGCAGCTCTGCGCCCGCAAAAACTGGCCTTTAATTTACAGCAATTTTCTGAGCCATGCATAGACATCTGGTGTCCATCAGTGTAGGTCTAGAGAATATGGAGCCGAAGGAATTAGCCTACCTCTTACTGTACGTCACGGAATCTACAGGGTGATTCTTTTCGAAAGAGGATAGAAACACATTGCGCATGTCATTGGCTAGTGGAAGGTTCATGGTTTTGTGTTCGAATTGACAGTATACCATACATTCTACATGAGCACGATGCGTTGCTCGAGAAACATCCAAACGGTAGTCTATTTCATTCCACACACGAGTGAATTGACAGCTTCGGCTGTTCGATTTCTCACCTCTTGAAGAGTAGCTGCCGTAGAAGGGACAATAACTCTGTCTTTTACATCTACACTACATCTACGTCCATACTCCGCAAGCCACCTGACGGTGTGTGGCCAAGGTACTTTGAGTAGATCTATCGGTTCTCTCTTCTATTCCAGTCTCGTATTGTTAGTGGAAAGAAAGATTGTCGGTATGCCTCTGTGTGGGCTCTAATCTCCCTGATTTTATCCTCATGGTCTCTTCGCGAGATATACCTAGGAGGGAGCAATATACTGCTTGACTCCTCGGTGAAAGTATGTTCTCGAAACTTCAACAAAAGCCCGTACCGAGCTACTGAGCGTCTCTCCTGCAGAGTCTTCCACTGGAGTTTATCTATCATCTCCGTAACGCTTTCGCGATTACTAAATGTTCCTGTAACGAAACGCGCTGCTCTCCGTTGGATCTTCTCTATCTCTTCTATCAACCCTATCTGGTACGGATCCCACACTGGTGAGCAATATTCAAGCAGTGGGTGAACAAGTGTACTGTAACTTACTTCCTTTGTTTTCGGATTGCATTTCCTTAGGATTCTTCCAATGAATCTCAGTCTGGCATCGGCTTTACCGACGATCAACTTTATACGATCATTCCATTTTAAATCACTCCTAAAGCCTACTCGCAAATAATTTATGTGATTAACTGCTTCCAGTTGCTGACCTGCTATATTGTAGCTAAATGATAAAGGATCTTTCTTTCTATGTATACACAGCACATTACACTTGTCTACATTGAGATTCAATTGCCATTCTCTGCACCATGCGTCAATTCGTTGCAGATCCTCCCGCATTTCAATACAATTTTCCATTGTTACAACCTCTCGATATACTACAGCATCATCCGCAAAAAGCCTCAGTGAACTTCCGATGTTATCCTCAAGGACATTTATGTATATCGTGAATAGCAACGGTCCTACGACACTACCCTGCGGCACACCTGAAATCACTCTTACTTCGGAAGATTTCTCTCGATTGAGAATGACATGCTGCGTTCTGTCATTTAGGAACTCTTCAATCCAATCACACAATTTGTCTGACAGTCCATATGCTCTTACTTTGTTCATTAAACGACTGTGGGGAGCCGGCCGGAGTGGCCAAGCGGTTCTAGGCGCTACAGTCTGGAACCGCGCGATCACTACGGTCGCAGGTTCGAATCCTGCCTCGGGCATGGATGTGTGTGATGTCCTTTGGTTAGTTAGGTTTAAGTAGTTCTAAGTTCTAGGGGACTGATGACCTCAGAAGTTAAGCCCCATAGTGCTCAGAACCATTTTTGACTGTGGGGAACTGTATCGAACGCCTTGCGGAAGTCAAGAAACACGGCATCTACTCGTACCTTGGAACCCATGTCTATGGCCCTCTGAGTCTCGTGGACGAATAGCGTGAGCTGGGTTTCACACGATCGTCTTTTTCGAAACCCATGCTGATTCCTACAGAGTCGATTTCTAGTCTCCAGAAAAGTCATTATACTCGAACATAATACGTGTTCGAAAATTCTACAACGACAATTAGGTACCTTCAAAATATTTGGCCTCACGCAATGTCGTGTGAAGCTGATCTACTGTAGGCCGATCTCTGTAATAATGATAATTGAATATAGGAATATAGGACCTGGGAGACCAAAAAGCAATGAACAAGGTGTTGTTCTCCAACTCTTCCAATCCACAGTTGTAGGACGGCATTGTTAAGACAACGCCGCAGCACAAGGTGAAAGGTGGAAATGATGTGGGGTGCCGTCATGCTTAAAAACGAAATCATTGGAATCTTCGTGAAGCTGAGGAAACAACCAGTTTTGCTGCATCTCCAGGTATGACATTCCTCTCACAATTTCCTTCGCAAAAAAGAAGGGTCCATAAACTTTGTGAAAAGAAATGGCACAGAATACATTTAGTTTCGATGTCTCTCTCTCATGTTCGACGACGACGCCAGGATTTCGTGACCCCAAGATCTATCACTATAGCAGTTTACTTTTCCCGATAGAGGAAACGTCCATTCGTTCGAAAAAATGAGTCGTTCGGAAAAAGTATCCTCTGCCTTACTATGGAGAACTGAAAAGCAAAGTTCGTACCTTCTGTTATGGTCGCCGGGACGTAATTGCTACATTAACTGCAACTTGTAAGGTTTTATATTCAGAAGTCGTTTCAGAACACGCCACACCGTTGTTTGAAGAAGTTGCCTGCCCATCTTGTGGCCTTCTGAGGGCTCAGTGTGACTGCATCTCGGATACTTTCGACAATTTCGTGGGCGTGCGTGGGCGACTTGTGCTCGTCCTCTTGCATATGCAACCAGATTCCAAGAATTGTGTATCTGTTTCTGCAGAGGCGGCTTCTTGTTGACCTGACGGTGGAATCCACGTTCACTTGAACGCTGGATTAACTCCGCGCAAATGCCAATACACAAAATGTATTTTCTTGCAGTGGTGTGGTCTTTGTGTTGCAACAAACAAACAATAGCGCAGCTGTGTCACAACTTTGACATGCACAATATGTTCCCATTTTTTATAGTTTGTCTCTAATAAACACGTGAAAACTGTTTTTTTTTTTAATCACACCGTATTATTAGAAGCCGACGAACATTAACAACGAAATGAAAAACCATATTTCTCGACGCACTGTTAGATGCACATCTTTCATCAGATCTTGTAGAGTATCCTGTACTGGCATGTCCACACTTAACTAGCCACACTGCACTGAATGGACCGAAAGGGTTCGACTCAGCGCAGGCCGTCCTTAATGAAAGCTCTTTAAGAGGGTGGTTCAGTCCTGTGTCGCCGATATTTAAATTATTCGTACGCAGGTAACATGGGAACACCTGAACGAAGCAGTCGGCTGCGAGTGCAAACAAATTTGAATTTGCACTGCCGTGAGGAGAGGAGTGGTGCGACTGAACGATCCTTGTCTCCTTCTCAAAGGCCTCACATCCTCAACTCTGTATTTGTGCTTGTGTGAAAGCAGGACTGATGTACAGGGGTTAGGCAAAATAATGTGAACACCTATACTTACTTGGGAATGGTTTCTTAATAAGGGGTTTGAAGCCCATTTGCCCACAATACAGCTGCTAATCTTCTTGGAATACTGGCATGTAATGATTGTATAGTCTCCAGTGGAATGTTACGCCAGTCTTCGATCAGAATCTCTTGTAACTCCTGCAGTGACGAGGTAAGCGGAAATCTGCTCTGGAGTCTGCGCTCCAATACTGCCCACAAGGGTTCGCTAATGTTCAAGTCAGGGGACTTTGCTGGCCAGGGAAGACGCTGCCGTTCAGCTGCATGCTCCTCATATCACGATTGTACTTTCCTGGCTGTGTGAACGGGTGCATTATCGTCCTGAAACATGGCATCATTGTTGGGGAAAAACATTTGAATAATGGAATGCACCTGATCACCTAAAATGTTCACATAATCGCTGGTTATAATACAGCCTTTGAGGATAATGATGAGACCATCGGAATACCATGATATGGCTGCCCACACCAAAACTCTTCCACCTCCGTGTTTAACCGTTGGAATCAAGCACTCAGGATTGCAGGCTTCCTTTGGCGTTCTTCAGATGTAAACCCGGCCCGATGTTGGAATAACGAAAACCATGACTCGTCGGACCATATGACGTGTTCCCACTGATCAGCCGTCCAGAATTTATGCTCTTGACACCCTGTTTTACTCTTCTTTGTGTTGTTTGTCGTCACTAATAGTTTCAGTATAGCAGCTCGTCCATAAACATTCGCTTTATGGGCTTCTCAGCAGACAGTGTCGATAGATACGGATCTCGAAGATAGCTATTGAGCTCTGCAGTCACTTTAGCTGTCGTAGTTTTGTGTTGTTTTGACAAAAAATGGTTCAAATGGCTCTGAGCACTATGGGGCTTAACTTCTGAGGTCATCAGTCCCCTAGAACTTAGAACTACTTAAACCTAACTAACCTAAGGACATCACACACATCCATAACCGAGGCAGGATTCGAACCTGCGACCGTAGCGGTCGCGCGGTTCCAGACTGTAGCGCCTAGAAGTGCTCGGCCACTTCCACCGGCTGTTTTGACACAATTCGTGTCATTTAGTTCTGATTTGCGCTTATTATTATTTTTACACGTTGATGTCTTTCCATGTTTTGTGTAGGCTGTCATGAATTTTGAAACAGTTGCTCTTGAAACATTCAATAAGTTGACTGTCTTGGTTATCGATGCTCCAGTTAATCGGGCCCCATTATCTGCCCTCTCTGGAACTCTGTTAAGTCTTTCACTGCACGTCGACCTCGGCCTCTGAATGCAAATACGAAGTGTGCATTACTCGTAAACAACCTGCACAGTTGCCTAGTTCGTACTGAACACGCACAGTCCATCGTGACACGTGCCTTATCTGCATTGTTGACCATGAAAGACAACTATCCCATTACTACCACTGTTCACAATATTTCACCTTTGCCCTGTACATCGAAAGGGCTTACCGAGTCTTTTTAAGATAACGGGAGTTGCACTCTAACTTGATGGACCTACAAGTTTTGGTAGTGGCTACCGCTTTGCTTGCTGATATTGGCAGGGTGTAAACGAGGTAGTACAGGCCCAGCCTCCATTGGTATCTTATGCAACCACGGTTTAAAATAAGACACCCCCATCTAATACTGCCACGTTTAGGCGTCCATACAGTACACTTTCTACAGCTACAAGTAGAGATACTCATGTAATTTTTACTACTTATTGTATATCCCTTCATAGAGACTTACATAAAGAATCATTGTATCCTTTGCTGGATTTTAATATTGCTGGACCATACAGGGTGTGGTAGATAAGTAATGAGACTGGCCGCCGCGCGGCGCCCCAGTCGCTCGCAGGGCGGTCTCCACCTGTACGTCACGTGGTGGGGGATCTGAGCTAACAATAGAACCGGTTCGCAGTCGCGTCGGAGAGTTGGTGCAGTGAGGGTCGAGCTTCGCGTATTACGTTGTTTGTGTGCCCGTGACACTTGTGAAAACGCTGAAGATGGATCGCTCGATAGAACAGCGGTATGCAACCAAATTTTGTTTCGCTAGGGCAAAACTGCTTCGGAAACTTTTGCTATGATTACGGAGGTCTACAAAGAAGACTCTCTATCAAGAGCTCAAGTGTTCCGGTGGTTTAATGAATTTAAAAACGGGAGGGAATCCGTTGAAGACATGGAACGATCTGGACGCCCTTCAACGAGTCGTGTGGATGAAACGGTGGCCAAAGTGAAAGAACTCCTGGACTCCGACCGTTGTTTAAGTCTCAAAATGATCGCCGATGAGGTCTCCGTGAATAAATTTACGGTTCACCAAATTGTTACGCAAGATTTGATGATGAGGAAAGTTTGCGCAAAATTGGTTCCCCGAGTGCTCACCACCGAACAAAAGCAACAACGAGTGGAAATTTGCCGTGAGATGTTGAATGATTTGGAAAATAATCCACACATTTTAGACAACGTAGTAACAGGCGACGAATCGTGGACATTCCAGTACGACCCGGAGACGAAAGCCCAGAGCTCGGAGTGGCACACACCGGCATCCCCGCGGCCGAAGAAAGCAAGAATGTCAAAGTCTCGCATCAAGACAATGCTGATTGTGTTTTTCGACAAGCGGGGGTTAATTCACAAAGAGTTTGTCCCTCAGGGGAAGACTGTCAATGCCGAATTCTACAAAGAAGTCCTTCAGCGATTGCACAGAGCCGTCAAACGGAAGCGACAGGACCTTGCTCAACGCTGGCGTCTCCACCACAACGCTCCGGCGCACACAGCGTTCCTCGTGACCTCCTACTTGACCCGAATTGGAGTTTTGCCACAGCCACCATACAGCCCTGACTTGAGTCCTCCTGATTTCTTCCTATTTCCGAAGGTCAAAAGATGCCTGAAGGGTCATCGTTTCGACGATATTCCGAACATCCAACGTGCTGTCACGAAGGCACTAACTGGGATAACTCAAACGGACTACAGTGGGGCCTATGAAGCTTGGAAAACGCGCTGGCAACGTTGTGTCGACGCCCAAGGCGAGTACTTTGAAGAATATTAACGTTTTGTACAAATTGGATCAATAAATTTGTTTTTCTAGACTGAGTCTCATTACTTATCTACCACACCCTGTACACCGATAGAGAAAGTCCACATTTCTTATCGATGTACTGCAATACATGCCCTGTAGTTGCTTCTGTGGTTACAAACCTCAATATAAAAATTGAATGTACTCACGATGCTGAAGATTTTTGTTTGTTGTCAGTTTGCAAAAACTTAGGTTCCCACAGTTTTTTCATAATTTATGGGTTACGCGTTTCTTCTTGCGAATAATCCATAAAAATTCTGCAGTTTATCTATCTCCGAGTTGGTGATATTGCGTTTGTCACCTTGCCATCTTGCAGTTTCTCTCCCGCTTTCTCTCTCATAACTTTTTCATTCTAGAACCCATTATTTCTACACATGTCCTATACATTCTTGCTTATTAACAGAATTACTGGAATCATAGACGTTTTCTGCAACAGTTCTATGCTCTGTTATCGCTATCTCCTAGAAGTCAGCATATAATGCACACCCCATGACTCAAATGAACGTTAGAAAACACTCAACACACAAGACACCTCCATTCCGCATTTGGGCCCTTCATAACGACAAATGAGCTCAACGTCTGCATATGTATTGTAAATTAAATAAAAATTTTAACCCAATTTCCACTTCTTGTAATTGCCATAAAGGCAGGAACAATATTCGTTGATTCACACTCGGTACTTTCAAAAATGTTTCAAATGGCTCTGAGCACTATGGGACTTAACTTCTGAGGTCATCAGTCCCCTAGAACTTAGAACTACTTAAACCTAACTAACCTAAGGACATCACACACATCCACGCCCGAAGCAGGATTCGAACCTGCAACCGTAGTGGTCGCGCGGTTCCAGACTGAATTGCCTCGAACCGCTCGGCCACCAATGGCCGGCAGGTACTTTCAGGCGCAGTTTCTTCAGCAGTTCTTTTAACTGAAAATTTACAAACATTTGTAACAACAAAACCAATAATCGTGTTGTAAAAAGGAACCACATTGGCGGCTGAGAGATAGCCAACATTGCAGACAAAACATTATTTCTTCCAATGAACCTAAGGTTATACACTAACTTCCGTTATTTTCAAACAGTTTATTTTTCATTGCGCATGAGTTCATAGTTTGAGCTAACGATCCACATGTCACGCATTTTATTATTAACCTGTTCGCAATTCACTTTCAGTGTAGTACATTTTCAAACAAAGAAACATCACTATCACACTGTTTTCACTTAGTGAAAATTACCTTCTAGCTCAGATAGCAGCTTCTGGTTAATATAACATTCCCAACCTGATTCACAGCATTCCAGTAGTCACTGGTACACTTCTCACGTACATGAGAAGTTTGTACTTTTTTTCGTGAAGACGAATGATATTGTTTCTTGCCATTTATAAAGTTACGCGCACTACACACAGTAATCACTTAGTCCTAAATTTCTATCTTTGTTCAAACCTTCTTATACTTAGCATTTTGTACTTACAGAAAACTCAAGCGGAATTAACAACACGTGAACACAGACTAATGAATACGCGAATTTACAATCGAACAGTGACAGTCTGACGTCTGCTTGCTATCGGTAGATGCAGACAGTGCCGTAAACCATGGTGAACCATGAGACTCTTTAGAATTCTTAGCTAAGAGAATAAATGCAATCCAGCATTAAATAAAATTGCACTGTTGGTGAACATAACCACAAAAAATATATGCGGAGAGGAGCGCTGCATTTGTATTTACCAGCTCTGCAAAAACATTTACTACACTTAAACTATCCATCGTATCGATGTGAAGCAACTGCGAAAATACAATGAAAATGTCAGACATTACATTAATATTATTAATTAAAAATCCCATTTTTGACCCAATTTATTACTATCTCCTGTAAGAATGAATTGTAGGTTCTTCCGATGTGCCTGGATGGAAAAACATGAAGTCCTTCCAAACAATCACCGACAACAATAACGTCTCAAATATTAATAGAAAATCTTTGTTTAGCATACCTGTATGCTTCAACAGACGTATGAGGATACGTCTTAGCCAATAAGAGCTGGTCTTGAAAATTTACGATTTGATCATGCCGAAATAGAGTCAGACCTTTAGAAGAACATTTACACTGAAGCAAACATAGACACTTGTTGAATAAACGCCGGCCGAAGTGGCCGCGCGGTTCTGGGCGCTGCAGTCTGGAACCGCGAGACCGCTACGATCGCAGGTTCGAATCCTGCCTCGGGCATGGATGTGTGTGATGTCCTTAGGTTAGTTAGGTTTAAGTAGTTCTAAGTTCTAGGGGACTAATGACCTCAGAAGTTGAGTCCCATAGTGCTCAGAGCCATTTGCACCATTTTTTTTTTTTTTTTTTTTTTTTTTTTTTTTTGTTGAATAAACCATAGGCCGAAGCATATCCCTGCAGAAAAATCAGCTAGTGATAATTACTGTAGATTTTATGTAAGAAGGTGTTTCACATGGTATGCTGACACTTTCTATTTCCCGTATGTTTCCCTCAATGAATGTACAAGGAATACAAGTAGAAAATGAGCTCTAACACTGTAATGAAGCATCTCTGGACGCATGTCCATATAACATATTCTTCTACTTGTGAAGAATGTCTTCTGGAAGTTTGCCATACATTTCTGGTAAATCCTGTACTAGTGCAATTAAAATGGATCGTATGTTCCATTAATAATAATGTTTCACTGCTTACGTGTTTTATATTTACTGCACATACATACTGAGGTTAAAAATACTGGTCGCCTTTTGAACAGTATTAATAATTTTACGACTATATAGCCTTTTCCTGTTGCTTCAGTAGGCAGTTTCAGATGTCAAATTTTTTCCTAGATAGATTTCATTTTAAAAGGAGTGTAGTGGACCTAACTAACGTGTTATTATTATGATTACACATCACGTACGGACCTTCATTTAGCGATGTAACGTAACGTGCAATGTAGATAAATTGTTTTATTCATAAAGAAGGAAGTCTTAGCTGTAAGAAATATTATATGCATTGCTTAGCGTGGCTGTCATACCTTACCCCTATCATCCCGTGTGTCCCTTGGTGTTTATATTCGCTTACTGAACACCCCGACAGTCTCTCATCCTCCAGGTAGCGAAGAAGGCAAGCGTCCTCAAGCGCAGGAAATCGAAGAATCGCATGGAGGTTCCCAGCAACGCACTCGAAGGGAGCACGAGGCGTGACAGTGAGGGCGACGTTGTTTTCTACATAGAAGAACCGAAAGCAGGTGAGTATACGTCTCTCCCCTTTATTATTTCGGTGCGGTAGTTTTTTTCTCTGTTAGCATTTGCCTGTTGTTGTGCAGCCACCCACCACATTATTGATGGTATTCTACTCTGCACTTTGTTATTAACTATTTACAGAATGTTAGGTACGGACAAATGATGAAAACATGGCGCCACTAGAAACTACTCATTAAGAAATTACACCATAATACAAAAAACAGTAGCATCACACAAAATATCCACACATCATGTGCATGTTATATCCAAATACTTGTATCACACATACTTAAGCGGTCGAACGTCACATTTAATACTGGTTCACTCTTTTGATTTGACAGCAACACTACATCCAGTATTAGAAGAGAAACCTCTGCATTTACCAATGCTCACATAATTTGTGTCTGTGTCTTGAAAATAGTAGATGGTTCACATCTCCTTCTTCATGCACAAATCGCATAATGTAAATCCTCAATCCTATTTCAAACAGGTGAGTTGAAGATTTACCATGATTTATGGGCATGCTTCTATTCCAACTGGTAAACCAAGGAAATAATGCTGTTTTCAATTAAGGCCGATGGTAACGCATTCCCTTTGAGATCTTGGTCGAATCCCATTGCTTCTGATAGTCGTCTCCCTCTTTTTCGTTGATTAAGCCCAAAATTCTTCGCAAGGGAGCCTGTCATTTAGTATTTCACTTAGTACATTACTCACTTCGTTAAGCTGTCTACTGTTTCACTATAAAAGCTGCCATCGTAACTTGGAATACACAAAAACATTGCTACTCTTCCTGCTTGCTCACTTCTGTATATTCTTTAATAATGTTCAAGTGATACATTTTTAGGCTCTTCAGAACACTTAGGAAATCTGTTAATCCGTGTTGTTGCTTGTACTACACGTTGGCAACGTCTTACTTTACACAGTGTAAAATTGTTAGCAGTGTGACCGTGAACACAGGCCTGCACACTACGGCTGTGCGACTGTGAGAAGGCCGATCCACTGCTGATTATCATACCATGTCATGTTAAGTCACGTCAGAGTGTATTTACAATGGACGTCGCCTTATATCTATTTGCATAGCCCAATAGCGATTGGTGAAAATGAGGTTATAAGTTACCATCTGTGATACGAAGAGCCGGAGTATAGTATCGGAATTCGAGGAACTAACAACCATAAAATTTATTAATAGCCAGAGTAAACTTCATACGGATATTCTTGATCAATTCTGTATGGTAAATTGCTGAGAAGTGAAATAACATTTCAAATTATCGACATTTATTTGCTTCCGAAAACGTGTCGATACTGTACTGTAACGTACAAGGAGTATTCAAAAGAAAAGGTAATAAGCAACAATGTGGATAAAACTTAAGCCTTTATTCAAAAGTATTCACGAGAAGCCTGAGCACAACTATTCCACTGCTTTACAAGCCGGAGTTAAAGCGCTTCCTTTTGAGATGCTTTTTTAGCGCACCAAACACAAGGAACTCACAGAGCAGTTTGTCCGGGCTGTAGGTCGGATGTTCAAGCTGCTCGCACTTGAACTTGGCCAGTACACTTTGTGTGATGTTGGAGGCGTGCGGACGCGTGATATTGTGGAGCGGAATCGCTTCCCCTGTGAGCAGGCTGTTTTGTCTTGATGGACTTACGTTGATTACAGAGTGTCTCACAGCACAGGTCACTGTTAAAGGTTTTTTTCACGCTCGAGGAATTCAACGAGTATAGGACATAAACCGTCGAAAAGGACGTTGAACATGCTCAGTGCACAGCTTTGAATTTTTTAGGGGGAGGTCATGACGTATGCTTCCATTGCACTACATTCGTATCCCTAGAACTCTCAGAACATTTTCTCAAAGTGACATGTGGAAATTTCAACTGGGCTGGTTGTTACGACATTTCGTACCTTTCCATCTGATCATTCCTCATCTAATGTACGCCATGATTGTACTTACATCCTAACCCATGAGATATGTATACATTGCTACAGCGTTCTTTATTCCACACATCAATAAATCGGTCACATTACATGGTGTCAGAAGTTCAAAAATAGTTTTGTAAATATAATGTCCATCAAATGCACTAATATGAACTCAGAAACTGAAATTATGAAGAAAAAAAATAGTCCCATGATGGGGGTTACATCCATCAAAACCTTTGATTGAAAACATAGAGTAAATTAGAGTAAATATCTCTGGAGTGAGCATTCACATGCGCAGAACAGATTTTGTGTTGTCAGCATACATTGCCGTCCTGGTCATGTGTTCTCGGGACGTCGTGTGTTTGTCAGGAATATTTCGAATGTCATTACATCCCTAGTACAGACGGATTCTTTTCGTACGTGTCGTGGATTATTTATTTATGTTGCGCGCAGACATTTTAACAGTATCCATTTGATACCCGGAATAAACCTGCTACGTAACCTTTAAGGGCAAGTGATATGCATTCTGCTTCTTTGCGATAGGTTTCACAGTTCAGATGCACTCGATTTTTGGTAGTTTTCGGTATGATACGGCACTTTATAGTATTACAGAGCCTGACGTACATTTTTGCAGTGATAGTGTTGCAAAACGACTTGACAGTACACTAGTACGTTTGCAGGTGTCCGAACAACACCGAATTTGCCACACATTAGCGATTATATCCCTGCTAATTCGTCTTTTTTCTACTATTTCTGAGTATTTATTTTCCCATTTTTGCGACCTAAAGCACAATTTTTCTTACTGGTGACACTTTGAAGTGTGCATTTAAAGCATTTTAAGTACTTGCTCCCAGTTTATTAAATAAATGGTAGACTGAGTAAATAGGGGCAAAAAAGGCGATCGGAGAATAAATGTACTGTAAAGCAAATACAGTTGGTCATGCAACAGTCAACCCATATAACACCATTAAGGGAAGTGCAAAGTGACACAAATGAAAAAGTTTGGGGACATGTTTACTAATATTTTACGCTTCTTAATCAAATGGTGAAGAACATAAATTGAAGGCAAAATACACCAAAGAAGATGAATGTGTACTTTGATTAGCTACACTACTGTGTCTTTTATTTGATTTGTGCAGAAAATGTTTTTAAGCTGAATGCAGAAATTGGTAGTAGGTGCTGTGGAAAATTAAAAATAGTTGGTATAGCATCTACCATCAGCCACACACGTCCAAATTTTTCTCTGTTTCAACGTTCCTTTTCAAAGTGTTTTGAACTTACTTTGGAATATTTTGTGGGGACAAAATTACTCCTCCTTATTTTCTGGAGCCACATCTTTACTCGTTGTTCATCCTTCGGAAAACTAAAATATAAATCACACATAATCATTCTCCATGTCGTAGATACACTTAACATGGTCTCCTACTGTAACTTTATAGTAAACAAAAAGGTTTGGACGCACATATTATACGAAGACAATTACAGACTCCCACTCTATTGAATTTATGTGTCTCCCGTCTTTCAAATCTATGTACATAATCGACAAGTCACTGATAAATGCGTGGAGGATAGTATTTGCTGAAACAACTAATCATTCCCTTTCCTGTTCCACTAGCAAATTCGTACGAGACGTAATATCTATTATATAGTCATAAAATCGTAGAAAAATAGGTCTACAGAATCAGGCCTTAATTATAATGCGTCTCGAAATTTTTAAACATAGTACCGATGAAAAGTTACTATCCCTCCTTTCACATAATTTTTCTTTGCATCCGTAGCAACAACAGTAATTCACCATCGCTATTACACTATCAACAAACGGTGAAAATACAACAAAAACTCTTGATATTATAAACTTCCAACTCTGCGGAAAGCACACACGCACAGCGAAGTCCCGAAAACACGTGACAATCCTGGATTAATATCGTTGACAACATGCGCAGAATGCAATGCTCACTCCACAGATATTTGCTCTATGGTCGAAAAAACAGAAAACATGGTGAGCGTCTGGTAACTGTAGAAGCAACAATTCGAGTTTTATGTGCCAGCAATGCAAATAAATAGCAAACCAAGGCGTAATGACGCTGCCGCGCGCTAATTCAAGCTCGCCGGTGTGTGTGTGTATGTGTGTGTGTGTGTGTGTGTGTGTGTGTGTGTGCGTGCATGCGTGCTGTGCGCGTGTGTCAGTGCAGTGCTGTGCGGTCGTAATTACTGTACGCGACGTTTGTGTAGTTCCGCGCCCAGCCTCTAGAGGCGCTGTGTTTTCTAGCTTTTATATACGTTCTGTTTATTATTATTTTTCCTTGTTTTTTGAGTTAGTAGTAGTTCCGTGCCCCTGGCTTGTGTGGACGATTACTGTTTTTTCTCCTAACTACGGAAGTTTCCCGAGGATTAAGGATCCATCTGTATAGGCCGGAAGCAAATTTCGTAACTCCGATCAGTCCATGCAGGCCGGGCGTCGTCAGGTTTGCGCTCGCAATAAAGTTATTGTTGCTGAAGTGAAGGTCTTTATTCTTCTGAATCACGTTAAGCAAAGGTCGGACAGCCACCAGTTTAGCTGAACCCGACAAGTGGTGACCCCGACGTGATCCAAGCAGAAACCGACGTGATTAAGAAGAAGCAGGCGTGAGCTACGGAAGTAACGAGCACATAATGACCGAACAGCAGGCCGTCTCCAGGATTGCAGTCCGTTTGCCGCTGTTCTGGCCCGACAACCCGGTACTCTGGTTCGCGCAGGCAGAGGCAAGTTTTAGCTGCGGTGGAATAACGGCCGAAGCAACTAAATTTGCGCTGATTGTCAGCCAACTCGACCAACGTTATGCAGCCGAGGTGCAGGACATAATCACAGCACCGCCCGAGGCTGGAGCTTATGCCAGGCTAAAATCAGAGTTGATTCGACGGGTGGTCGCGTCACAAGAGGACCGGATACGTCAGGTTCTGACACAGGAAGAAATTGGCGACAGGAAGCCTTCTCACAATACCTGCGACATCTACGCAGTAAAGTCGACACCGTTACTGTGCCAGACAGTCTGCTCAGAACGCTGTGGAGCAGTAGGATGCCGCCGCAAATAAAAGCCATAATCGCCTCACAAACGGACATGCCGCTGGATGACGTGGCGCAGCTAGCAGACCGGATTCAGGACGCGATCACACCGGCTCAGGTCAGCCCAGTCGCGGCGTTGGACAACAGTACAAACAGTACCGCGTCTGTAGCACGGGCCGACCACGATTCACTCGCGGCCAAGGCTGAGCTTTTCTGCGCCCAGGTCAGTGCGCTGCTGGCACGTGACGACGACAATAATAGAAGAAGCCGATACAGACGGCGGCGTTCGAGGAGCCTATTTCTTGCCTCGGTTTTTTCTGGACTCACTTATCCAGGAAGAAGGGAGTCGTAGATTGCTCCCTTATCCACTTGCTACCTGTCTTCGACGTAGTGGGGGTCTGTGTATTCCCTTCAACCTGAGACAGTTTCTTCCTGGGAGTCTTAGGTTCAAGTCCCTTTAATTCCCTCGACACTTGTCTTTAGGAAGCCATTCTTTCCCTTCCTTTTTCCTCTGTTCCCTGAGTAGTTTCCTCCTCTGGACCCCAGACAAGCCTTTGATCTTAATCTGGTCTAGCTTCTCGGTTACAGTTCCCACTTCTGGCTCAGGTCTAGACCCTGATTCAATAGTGGCATGCCTTACATCGGTACTGACCCCAATGTTTATATATCTGAGATCTCAATTTGCCTCTCAGTTAGTTTTTCTTTCTTTTCTTTAGTTGTGTCCATATTGGTCCCATGAGATTTGGGGATCTAAAAGGTCCATGCCACAAATACCCCATGTGGTGTAAGGCTAGTTACTCAGGGAGGTCGCCCGGTATCCCTGAGTCTCCATTTGTGACACATCTTCCCATGTGCCATGCACCCCACAGCATGGATTGCAGCACCTTGGGTTGTATCAGGGAGTTGGGTAGCACTAGGAGTGGATAGGGACGAAGGGACGTTGTGGAACACTCATAGTCTGATCCATCGGCTGAGGCCTTTCCGGCAGTAGGTCCTCTACCTTTGGAATAGCCCTCAGCTTCACACAGATATGCAAGCCTCTCCACTCACACAGACAGTGCTTCGTCAAGCTGGTGTCCCCCAGAGAGGGACATGCATTACATTACCAGATATCTGCCAAAATGACTTTCAAAATGTCTGATTACTTCAAGTTTCATTCATCTGTAAATGGCTACAAACTTTTATCTGCCATATTTGCAAATACAAGAAAGGTCCAATATTTTGTAAAGTATCCTACCCCTCCATACAAGTCTCCCAAAGACTTTCCAAAATACACATTACTGCACCTCAACAGATTATAGAAAGCTGCCAGTACTGAGTAAGGTATGAGATTTGTGAACAAATGAATGAGATAAAATGATTGCATTCTTTTTGCCACTAAATTCACTTAAATCACTTCCACATTGTAAATGAAATGTTTTTATCTTTGTAAATGTAAGTAAAATTGCAGAAAAGTCACTCATGATTCGTATTGCAGGAGAATCACTCATGTTTCATGTTTGTCACAAGAGGACTGGTGTGACATGAAGAGGAGGGAAAGGGGAAACTATCACAAAACTCTCTCTTCTCACTTTTAGCTTGTAAATGTTGTTCTCTTTTTTTTAAGTTTCAAATTTTTTTAGTGTGGGGTGGAAAGGGAGTGGGGACTAGTGCAGCAGGGGATACAACCCGTCGGCTTTGAACAATGACGTCACAAGTCGCCAGAGAGCATGTATTACAGAGATGAAAGAGCTGAGGAGAATGTTGAGAAACAAAGGAATGCGAGAGAGATAAACATTGATTTTGTCAAAAGCATAAGTGTTTTTTGACTTTTAAAAAAAAAAAAAAAATCTCACGAGATAGAATAAACTGATCCTACTTTATTAAGCAATATCTTGTCAAAAGCCAAGAAGCGATTGTTCTTTATGTTCTAGCTCCCTTCAGTACGTTATAAGTGTTTTTTGACTTTAAAAAAAAATCTTAAGAGATAGAATAAACTGATCCTACTTTATTAAGCAGCTCCCTTCAGTACCTAATAAGTGTTTTTTGGCTTTTTAAAAAAAAAATCTCACGAGATAGAATAAACTGATCCTACTTTATTAAGCAATAGTGTTTTTTTGGCTTTTTTAAAAAAAAAATCTCACGAGATAGAATAAACTGATCCTACTTTATTAAGCAATAGAGTTTTTTTGGCTTTTTTAAAAAAAATCTCACGAGATAGAATAAACTGATCCTACTTTATTAAGCAATAGAGTTTTTTTGGCTTTTTTAAAAAAAATCTCACGAGATAGAATAAACTGATCCTACTTTATTAAGCAATATTTTGTCAAAAACCGAGAAGCGATTGTTCTTAGTGTTGTAGCTCCCTTCAGTAGTTAATAAATGTTTTTTGGCTTTTTAAAAAAAAATTTCACGAGATAGAATAAACTGATCCTACATTATTGAGCAATTTTTTTTTTTTTGGATTTTTAAAAAAAAAATCTCACGAGATAGAATAAACTGATCCTACTTTATTAAGCAATTTTTTTTTTGGATTTTTAAAAAAAAAATCTCACGAGATAGAATAAACTGATCCTACTTTATTAAGCAATATCTTGTCAAAAGCCGAGAAGCGATTCTTCTAGTGTTGTAGCTGCCTTCAGTAGCTTTAAAAAAAAAAATCTCACGAGATAGAATAAACTGATCCTACTTTATTAAGCAATCAGTAAAAAAAACGAAATTGAAACATCACAGCAAAAGCTTATTAGAACACAGAACTGCTTTATTATCTATGCCTCGAAGTGAAGACATTAAGATCTATGACTAAGGAATGACGTCATTGTTCAAAGCCGACGGGTTGTATCCCCTGCTGCACTAGACCCAGGGAGTGTATCCAGTGTTATATTTTCTAATGCTGTACAGTGTGCATTATTGTTGAATGAGACTACATGTGGCTGGTACCAGTGTAACAGCAGGAGTTATGTTTTCATATGGTGCTGGCTAGAAGGTAAAGCTGCTAGTAGCATAAACAGACATAGAAACAAATTTGTTAAAATTTTCTGTTTTCCTGTCTAAAATTTGGTACTAGATGGCCACTGTGGTTGCCTATATAGAGAAGTTGACATTGGGTCTATTACTGCATTATTATCCTCACATTTTATGCCTGGTCACTGGCCTCCTGTGTTATCTTAAGTTGATCTATATGTCTTCAAGTTCTTTATATATCTGATTTCTACACTAAGTTTTAATTTATTATTCTCTCAGGAACGCCAAATCGTGTGAGGAGGGAAGGTCGTGGGTCACTTTTCACAAGCCAGACAAGTAGTGTCACGGAGGCAGCATCAGATGAAATAGACATTGATATAGATGAGCCTCAGAGAGTAACTACGTATGTATCTCTTTTATTTATTTCACATTAGTTATGAATAAGGTAGTTTTCATTATCTTCAAACACACTTTTGTCTCATGCAGTTAGCAACTTGTTTTTTTATGAATTTAATATTCTCAGTTACTGGTATTAGTATTGATAAGCAATTGAGAGTTGGCTGTCATATGGATATTACCACTCCTTTCATTACAATCAAATGTTTCTGTGATAATGAATAGAACAATACAGTGTAGCAAGTAAATGTTATTTTGCCAGCCTAGTACTGGTAATGTGCTACAGAGACAGTTGACTTGTTTTCTACTACACATGACACTGTTGGTAGAAAAAATTATCACCACCAATATTTGAGAGGTTAAGGGGTGCTATACAGTTCCTTGTCAACAGTCTGTGAACTCATTCCCTTCATTAAATTCCAGTCTTCCATATTATACGAAGTATACAACTCAGTTCAGGATGGTTGTCACCAAATTGCATATGTTAAATTTCCTTCACCTGATTTGAGTGGTCCAGGGGTTTGATGCTGATCGAACAGATTTACTCCCTCCACACCATGGTTGTAGTGTGTGCAGAAATTGGCTGCAGAATACTGATCTGCTTTTTATGTTTTCAACTCCAGTACTGGCACTTACGTGTGTTACACTCATATAATTTTCTGTTATTTTGCATCACTCATCACAAGACTGTTATCAGTCCATCTCAGAAAAGTAATTTTTTTCTGAAGTTTATGCTGCCTGAAGAGAACCCTATTGAGTTTTGGAAAGATTTCTGAGGGAGCAGTTTTTGTATGATCATGCCTCATTGTACTAATAAGAAATAAGTTGTGCTCCAACATCAAGTCCAAAAGAAGTAGAAGAGTATCGTGCTCCAGATAAATGCTGCTTCCTGTTGAGCATTGTTTTTGGTGACTGAAGTGCCTAACATTATGCTGCCACATGTGTCACATTTTCCTGTACAGGAAGAGAACTTTACTAGGTAGCAGATAGGCTCTGTGAGACACCAAAACATAAAACCGAATCTTATAGGTTTGCCTATAATAAACTGCTTCATCTAATGCTGCCTATGGTATGTTTCCATGACCTCGTCCAAAGAGAAAGTGGAATCTGTATGTTTAGAATATTCTTTGAACTTCTTATTTACATCAATCAGTGGCCTTAATTTACACATTTCATCAGATGAATTTTAATATCCCATTGTGGGTGACGCACTCTACAAGCAGAGAAGTGTGTCTAAGTAGTCAAGAACAATAGAACTTTATGACTTACACAGAGACATTTATTTCTGGATAGCAAGTGAAAGAACTGATCTAACACGATAACAGTTCTTGAAGGTACAAGCTGAGTACACAATCTGTCACAGTGTGAAAAAACTGCCAAAGACAAAATCCATATATGGCACACTGACGATTTCAAGGGTTACAACTGGCATGTGCTGCATTCTATTGGATAGACTAGTAGATCTTCTGATGTCCTGTGCTATGATTGGAGGGACTGGAACTTGCACTGGCTGGTGAGGTGCTAGGCAGCATCCTATATGGCCGTTGATGGGGGAATATGAGAAAACTGTGCTAGCATCGTGCTCATGGAAGCGAGTTAGTGGCAGCAACAGCAGCACTTTATCCAGCAAATGTGGCACTCCCAGGTACTGCAGTGACTGTTTGCAGATAGGATGGAGCTGTGGTTGAGCCGCAGGTGCCTTGACAGGGCAGCAGCCAGAAGCACTGTTGTGTGGCAAGTGGCTGAATTGTAAGCCACCAGCCAGATGCCACATTCACATTCCATACAGAGCAGATGGTGGAGCCATTTCATCATGTAGATACAGCTGTGATGGAGACCACAGCCGAGTATGCAGCATCCCTTTCCTCTACAGAGGAGATGGCTGTGGTGTAGATGACAGCTGTAGATGCAGCATCATGTTTTTCTCAAGGGAGAAGTTGTGAAGCCATCATGGAGAAGAAGTGCCACCTGGAGGAAGGGGCTAGGACATGACCAGTGTCTGGAAAGATTCCTGGACAAGGGCATGGCAAGCGCCCCATGCGGCTGCTGCAGTATGTGCTGTGTGGTTACAACACAGGTTGGCCAGGAGGATGTCTGCAGGATGCCGATGGCAAATGGGAGACAGGTGCTCAAACCAAAGGTAGATGTGAGGTTGCTGATAGGATTGACCAGATAGTAATGACTGGAGAGGACACTTTGATAGCCAGGTGTTGATATGACAATGCTAGGAGAATGTCCCAGGAGGTTGCTGAACACTTTGCTGCCAGCAGTAGTTGGAACCCAAGACACTGAGACCTTCTTGGAAGGAAGGCCTGGCATGACTGCAGGCTTATGTCAGGTAGCACAAGCAGCTTTGGACACAGTAGGTGGAGGGTGGTCTCCAGACATACAGGGAGGTGGATGAGTTGAGGGGCAGATCTGGAAAAAGGAGATACATTCATGGCCTTCTTATAGAAAGGACAAACAGATGAATGAAGGGGGTGAGACATGGTGTGGCCAGGCCTTGCAGCAAAACTTCCAAGAACAGAGAACAGGAAGTGCAGAGAAGTCTGTGAGGCTGCATGAGATGAACACAGTGAAAAGCATCTGTGGGCCAGTGACCAGGCCGGGGGAGGCCCGGCTGGTTTTCATAAAAGATGGAATGTGTGCTGTGAAAGATGCTTTCAAAGAAGAAGGCGAAAACATGAGATGGGTGAGACACACACTGAGAAGGGAGAGGGACAGGGAGAGGAAATAGAGCTCCAAGGATGTGGGCTGAATGTCCAAAACAGGCAGAAGAGAAAGCCTAACCAAAGGCAACTGTCTGCAGGACACAAGGCATTGTCAGCAGAGGACACAGTGTCATCACCATCAGACCAAGAAGGAAATACCATGAAGAGGACAGGAGTCAAAGGCACTGGTAGTAAAAGGGCAGGACCAGAGGAGGAGAGCATCAAGTGGGCCAGCAGTGAGGAAACACTGGTGGCACTGGAACACAAATAGGCACGTGGAATGTTAGCAAGGGTGCCAGCAGTGCTGGAACTGGAAGAGGTGCTGGGAGTGATATCAAATGCACCTGTGGTTCTAGAGGTGCCAGTGCTGGAGCAGGTGACACTGGAGCCATTTTACTATTGTTTTCAGTTTTCAGGTCATTTAATTGTCCTTGCAGTGAAGTACATTTTTCAGTTAACTGATCTTAAATGCACTAAATTTTCTATTGTTATCTGTCATCATTTTCTCTAGTTTTAGCAAAACTAAATACAGAATATCAGTTTCTACTGTTTCTTTGCTTGCTACGATTTCACTCAGTTCAAACAAGTCCTGGCAAGGTACTATAGCCTTCACTTCTACATCACTACTACCCTCATCTCTATTCATTTTGTTAATAAGCATATGATTTGATAAACAAATTAATTTCACAAATAGTTTGTATTTATCCTTCCTTTTTGATGTCCCTGGTTGTAGTTGTAAAGCCCTCTTTCATTTGATCCGGTCCGTCATTGTTGGTAGTACATCATCACTGTTGATATGACTTTGTTGGACAGCTCTCATACTCCTTTCTTTGAGTGATCAGAAATCTGTTCATACACAAACTGTAAATTACACAAATAAATCTCCCTTCCTTTGCAACAGACAAAACTTCATTATCTGTCAATTGATCCCGGACAATGCCACCAGTTGTAACCTATTCACCCTCTCATATCATTTGTTGATTGTCTTTGTTTTTATACTTAACTTTTGTAATAAGCTTCAAGAGGAGTAAGATTTACAGTAAAATTTTTACTAATTTTCTTTTCTTGTAGTTGGCTCCAGTTCTTTGTGTCTAGGTGCTGAATCTTGAAGGTGAAATTTTTTATATTATAAGATCTCTTGGTTCCAGTTCATATAATAACTTTTGAAGATTTGCTTCAGCAGTGATTTCTGTTTTTATGTTTATCTCGCATTTTTTCTATAACACACTGTCTTTACAATTTCTATTTCAACAAAACTGAAAATGTCATTGTTACTGCCAAAATTAAAAACATGTCTGATCACATCAGAGGCACACCAACTATTAATCCATTCTGCAGTACTAACAATATTCCAAGGAGTTTACAAATTTTCTTGACAAATGACTTTCCACCAATGTATATCATTATTTTATAAATGAATTCGGAAATAAATTTAATAAATTGCACTAAATTGTGTAATTAATAATAGAAATTTTATGTGTGCCTAATATCTTGCAGTCCCAAATGTTTCTTAAAGAAAATTAATTTTAACTGTACATTGAAAGCTAGCATATATCGATTGTGACAACGAAAATAAAGTTATTTCTTTTTATACATTTTAGCCTGAAATAAAATAAATCATGTACAAAAACATATGCATTTCTTTTGGAAAAACAGTTGTGATAATATTAACCTGTATAAATACACTCCTGGAAATGGAAAAAAGAACACATTGACACCGGTGGGTCAGACCCACCATACTTGCTCCGGACACTGCGAGAGGGCTGTACAAGCAATGATCACACGCACGGCACAGCGGACACACCAGGAACCGCGGTGTTGGCCGTCGAATGGCGCTAGCTGCGCAGCATTTGCGCACCGCCGCCGTCAGTGTCAGCCAGTTTGCCGTGGCATACGGAGCTCCATCGCAGTCTTTAACACTGGTAGCATGCCGCGACAGCGTGGACGTGAACCGTATATGCAGTTGACGGACTTTGAGCGAGGGCGTATAGTGGGCATGCCGGAGGCCAGGTGGACGTACCGCCGAATTGCTCAACACGTGGGGCGTGAGGTCTCCACAGTACATCGATGTTGTCGCCAGTGGTTGGCGGAAGGTGCACGTGCCCGTCGACCTGGGACCGGACCGCAGCGACGCACGGATGCACGCCAAGACCGTAGGATCCTACGCAGTGCCGTAGGGGACCGCACCGCCACTTCCCAGCAAATTAGGGACACTGTTGCTCCTGGGGTATCGGCGAGGACCATTCGCAACCGTCTCCATGAAGCTGGGCTACGGTCCCGCACACCGTTAGGCCGTCTTCCGCTCACGCCCCAACATCGTGCAGCCCGCCTCCAGTGGTGTCGCGACAGGCGTGAATGGAGGGACGAATGGAGACGTGCCGTCTTCAGCGATGAGAGTCGCTTCTGCCTTGGTGCCAATGATGGTCGTATGCGTGTTTGGCGCCGTGCAGGTGAGCGCCACAATCAGGACTGCATACGACCGAGGCATACAGGGCCAACACCCGGCATCATGGTGTGGGGAGCGATCTCCTACACTGGCCGTACACCACTGGTGATCGTCGAGGGGACACTGAATAGTGCACGGTACATCCAAACCGTCATCGAACCCATCGTTCTACCATTCCTAGACCGGCAAGGGAACTTGCTGTTCCAACAGGACAATGCACGTCCGCATGTATCCCGTGCCACCCAACGTGCTCTAGAAGGTGTAAGTCAACTACCCTGGCCAGTAAGGTCTCCGGATCTGTCCCCCATTGAGCATGTTTGGGACTGGATGAAGCGTCGTCTCACGCGGTCTGCACGTCCAGCACGAACGCTGGTCCAACTGAGGCGCCAGGTGGAAATGGCATGGCTAGCCGTTCCACAGGACTACATCCAGCATCACTACGATCGTCTCCATGGGAGAATAGCAGCCTGCATTGCTGCGAAAGGTGGATATACACTGTACTAGTGCCGACATTGTGCATGCTCTGTTGCCTGTGTCTATGTGCCTGTGGTTCTGTCAGTGTGATCATGTGATGTATCTGACCCCAGGAATGTGTCAATAAAGTTTCCCCTTCCTGGGACAATGAATTCACGGTGTTCTTATTTCAATTTCCAGGAGTGTATGTGTAATTATTTTTGGTACAGACCACTTCTGTTGAAGAAAAGCAATGCTAGAGGAGGGTGTCCCTTTACAAGCAGCACAGAAAAAATAAATGTTAACCTTCCTGGCACTTTAGTATCCTGTTGAGATGTATGGCTAGGTAGCCAAAAACAATAGAACTTTAACACTAACTCAGAGAGTACACAAGTATGCAATTACATTTGGTTCTGGCTTGTAAATGAAACAGATTCTGAGTGAATGCAACTGAAAACATTGGTGTGATTTGATGAGAACTGATCTAAGATAATAACAATTCTTGAAAGTACAAGCTGAGAAACACTGCTGTTTGCAAAACCCATACATGCTGCACTAACAGTTTTGAAGATGTTCCAACTGGCATGCGCTCCTCTCTGACAGACTCGCAGTTCTTTTGATGTTGCGAGACAGCAAGGCTGAGACTGGAACTTATATTGACTGGCAAGCCACTAGGCACCATCCTATAAGGTCGTCTAGCTGAATAATACTAGAAAGTCTTGATGGTGTCACTTGGCTCACAGAAGTGCTGTATATGGCAGATGTGATGCCCCTAGATACTGCAGCAGCTGTCATAGGCAGGCTGGAGCTGCTGCTAAGTTGGCATCCCACAACACTCTGTTGTGTGGAATGTGGATAGACACTAAGGCTCCAGCCAGATGCCAAATCCCTCTTCCTTTCTGGGGAGTTGGCAGGGCCATCTTGCTGTGTAGATGGTGGCTGTGGCGGAGGCATCCGCCGAGGCTGCAGTATGAATTAATTTCTGAATTATGACTGAGATGTAGAAATCCATGTACAGCTCATGTATTCCTTGTCATGGTTTTAGAGATAAGACCATTATTAGTATCCTTTTTAGTTTCCCATTAAGTCTTTGAAATGGAAGTCCAACTTATCCAGACAGTAGGAAAATCCCAGAGTAAGTACACAGTTTGTCTACTGAGATTTCTAAATTTGTGCAGCCTTTCATTGTAGATTAATTGATATTTTCCTTGTAAATGTCAGTCATGAAAGCATTGTCGTACACCATTTTGAATAAATTGATATATGTGTTATTGTTTTTCTGTAATTTTTGGAAAACTGTTTATGTTGGATTTATATATAACAAGTCATGAACAGTATTGGTTCTTTCATTCACATGTTCTACACTTTTGTGACATATGTTCAGGGTATTTTGTCACTCATTATGTCCAACAACAGTATGTTTAACTGTCCTGATTTTAGCTTTTTGATATAGCAGTCCCTTACGTAATTTCATGAAATGTATTCCTTCACCTCTATCACAATTAGCGTAGTCCCAGTCACTATCATGTCCACTCGCTGGAGGATTCAGACACACCTCAACTTTATCACTGGTATAAGTTTCTTGACATACATCACAATTTTCTTCCTCTTTCAATACTGCTAGGCACTTCAAGCAGTTTTCTGTACTGTCTGTACAGAAGATAGTAAACTTCACACTATTTTTCACTGTATGATATAACATACATGAGTTTTTTGTCAGTTATAAAACAGATTGAGTGGCATTTGAATGTAAATTCTTGCAGCAGTGTTATTGTCAATCAGTTGATTTTAAATTACAAATAGAACTATTATTTACTTTTCTAAAACTTGAGACTAATTAATTATTTTCATTTCTTACATCCATTCCATGACATTGACAACATACAGATCTCAGTACAATTAGCTGTTTCAGAATTATAAAACTAACATCAATCAGATTCGCTGTTGTCAACTCACTATAAAGAGTCGAGAAAACTCAGATCAGGCTACTTTGGAGCTCTAAAAATTATTTTCATGATATATGATTTTTATTTGCTCATCATATGATAAGTCATGCAATGGGCATTGACATATTAATATTATTCATGTGTACACCAGCTAAATGTAATATGTAGTGATTAATAAGGTACCTTTTCAATTTTCTTTTGGAGTGGTGTTGGTTTCCAATTTCTTACTTTATATAAGACGGGAACTTGTTCAAAACATTTGCATCATAGTACATAATTCCACCCTAAATCATGGGTAAGGGAACAAAGTCTACATGGAAGTTTTTATAATATCTTGTACTGTGACATTGCAAATTACAGATCAGCTAAAACTGATTTTTATTATTAACAATACATACCATTAAAGAGTATGTTCTAGAAAGTAAGTGCAAGCCTTTCAAGATCCTTAACTAGGTCTCTGAAATAATAATACCTGCTTATCTACTTCACACAATACACTTACTGCTTATGACTGCCAAATTACCATTTAATTTTCTTTTAGGTATGTTTCCTCAGAACATGTTTCCATAGGACAACATGGAATAAAAATGTGCAGAAATATTCAGCAAGCTAGTCTTTATGCATACATAGTGAGAGATAAGCTACTTCCAAGTGCAGAACATGCCAAACTGTGCTTCTGTATGTGTTTATCTACCTGTTGACTCATTTTTAACTTTTATGCAACTGGACTCCAGAGAACATTACACAAAGTGTTTTGTTTCATATGTGCTTATTAATTTCTACTCCTGGTACTAGCCAGTCATTTTTGATTATTATAAATGGTGTAAAATGAGTCTTTGAAAGACAAGGACTTACACTGTTTGCTGTCAATTATTTGTAGACCTGTTTAGCTACCACACCAGCTGAATCAGGTGAGATTGAGTTTGGATTCTTGTTTAGTATGCTTGTGTCATCAAGGAGCATTGCAATTTTTTAATTATCCTTTAAAGTCATTCAAAGATCAGTTATGTAGATTAAAAACAGGGGTAGACTTTATCATAACCTAATGGGAATCCACATACTATGTTTCTTCCTCTACCCCCATTCCCCTATCCCACCCCCAAATTCGTATGACAAATACTGTCAGTGTGATCATCTGCTTTCTATAGTGAAGGTAAGTCTCCATTCATGCAAGAAGAGAGGTGCCATTTATACAGTAGCATTTTTATGGTCGAAGTAGAAGTTCGAGGTCCAAACAAACTGAAGCTTTGGAAACTTTACAGAAGATACCCACAGGATGATTTTTCCTGTTTATCCCTACCCAGGATGTCATTTATGATGTCTCATCTGGTTTTCTTCTGTCTAGAATCCCTTACAAAAGCAAAAGTGAGAGGCATTTTGCAATGTTTAGTTAGAAAAATGAGATCGTATCACATCACAGACCTCTCTTTCAAATTCTTCTGTGTAGATTTAAAAAAATGAAATCTGGTGATTCCCCAAATTCCATCTTACAGAATATGGTACACCAACAGTTAAAATACAATGTTTATATGATTCACTGACAGATGACACTCATGACTTCCTTCCTATACATTGTTTTGACATCTGTTCCATCAGGTATGACATCATGAAAAAGCAGCCCCTGTGCTAGATGGGATGAACACTAGGGAAAAGAAGAAGATTCAGAAATTAAAAATATCTTGTAGTACAAAGAGGAAACTGTATCTGTCAGTAAGGAACATTTCCAGTATTGATACTGTAGCTCATAACAAGGCATATTGCTGCTGAAGTAAGTAATCCAGAGATCAAAGTCCATATGCTATGAAAGGAAGATAGCTACATTGGGCAACAAAATTAAGGCTTTTATATGTAGCGAAGGAAAAACCTCTAATACAAAACATGAGGAGAAGCAGATAGTTTTAAGAAAAAATAGTACTCTGGTAAAAAGTGTGTGTTTATTGTGGGAAAACACTTTATATCTGTTACTGATTAGATGGAATTATCAGGCTCAATAGCTGCTGCCCTGGAATGTAGTAGTAATAGTAGTAGTAGTAGTAGTAGTAGTAGTAGTAGTAGTGGTAGTTTTCTTCATCTGTGAATCACTTTTACAAGCATATTGGAGATGTCATGAAATTGTAGTTATCTCTCTGATAAGAAATTTTTGTAGAGCTTATGCAGGATACTAAGACATGGATCAAAGGACTGAGATGATCAGGCACTAAACAGTATGAATTTCTTAAAAGAAGCATAACATCTTGGCTACAGATGGTTCAGTATCTTATCACATTATCATCAGTTCTACTAATTCAGTCATTCGTTTAGTCAGTTGACCTGTAATAAGTGTGCAAAATGAACAATATGCAAAGACAGATCAATGTGGTATGCACTTGCACTACAGAAATGTCCAGAAAACAGTGAAACTCGTGCACCTGCTAGCTTTATAAGGTCTGAGTTCTACTATTATCTTCAGAAGAACAGCAGTGAATACACAACAACAAAAAGACAAATAACTAGGCTACTAAGCCACACTGACGCTTTACAGTATTTTTACTGTATCTTCAGTGAAAGAGAGAGAGGACTAATAGCTATAAATTGTACAACACCAGATTGTAATTGATGTCAGTAGCATGTAGAAAATAATGTGGAATTACTCCAGTTTTGTCTGTGGCACTAAAACACCATATACCATTACATGCACTAAAGTTGAAGTGCATTTATTGAGAGGGGGTAGTGTGGAGTCAATCCTTGATATGTTTAAAATGTCCATTGTCATATTCATTATGTCTAAAAATATGCTCAGCAAGAAAGATATCAGTGGGGTTATGGCTTATTTTTTAAATAATATTTTTTTAATTTACTGTATTATGCAATGGGGCAGATCATTGAAAGCTTTTATTAAAGAATGCATAGTTCTTCTTATACTGGTACATTTGGGGGAAACAAAGACTGTATGTAATCTGCGTATGTTTATAATTGGCATAATGTTTGTTGCTAATTCATATAGAAGTAATTTCTGTCATGTACATCAGTTTTGGCTATATGCATTGCTCCTTCAAGTAAATATGCCATGTTGTTGTTGTGGTCTTCAGTCCTGAGACTGGTTTGATGCAGCTCTCCATGCTAATCTATCCTGTGCAAGCTCCTTCTTCTCCCAGTACCTACTGCAACCTACATCCTTCTGAATCTGCTTAGTGTATTCATCTCTTGGTCTCCCTCTATGATTTTTACCCTCCACACTGCCCTCCAATGCTAAATTTATGATCCCTTGATGCCTCAGGACATGTCCTACCAACCGATCCCTTCTTTTAGTCAAGTAGTGCCACAAACTTCTCTTCTCCCCAATCCTATTCAATACTTCCCCATTAGTTACATGATCTACCCACCTAATCTTCAACATTCTTCTGTAGCACCACATTTCGAAAGCTTCTATTCTCTTCTTGTCCAAACTATTTATTTCCCATGTTTCACTTCCATACATGGCTACAGTCCATACAAATACTTTCAGGAACAACTTCCTGACACTTAAATCTATACTCGATGTTAACAAATTTCTCTTCTTCAGAAACGCTTTCCTTGCATTGCAGTCTACACTTTATATCCTCTCTACTTCGACAATATCAGCTATTTTGCTCCCCTAGTAGCAAAACTCCTTTACTACTTTAAGTGTCTCAATTTCCTAATCTAATTCCCTCAGCATCACCCGACTTAATTCAACTACATTCCATTATCCTCATTTTGCTTTTGTTGATGTTCATCTTATATCCTCCTTTCAAGACACTGTCCATTCCATTCAACTGCTCTTCCGAGTCCTTTGCTGTCCCTGACAGAATTACAATGTCATCGGCAAACCTCAAAGTTTTTATTTCTTCTCCCTTGATTTTAATGCCTACTCCAAATTTTTCTTTTGCTTCCTTTACTGCTTGCTCAATATACAGATTGAATAACATCGGGGAGAGGCTACAACCCTGTCTCACTCCCTTCCGAACACCTGCTTCCCTTTCATGCCCCTCGACTCTTATAACTGCCATCTGGTTTCTGTACAAATTGTAAATAGCCTTTCGCTCCCTGTATTTTACCCCTGCCACCTTTAGAATTTGAAAGAGAGTATTCCAGTCAACATTGTCAAAAGCTTTCTCTAAGTCTACAAATGCTAGAAACGTAGGTTTGCCTTTCCTTAATCTTTCTTCTAAGATAAGTCGTAAGGTCAGTATTGCCTCACGTGTTCCAACATTTCTACGGAATCCAAACTGATCTCCCCAAGGTCGGCTTTTACCAGTTTTTCCATTTGTCTGTAAATAATTTGCAGTAGTATTTTGCAGCTGTGACTTATTAAACTGATAGTTCGGTAATTTTCACATCTGTCAACACCTGCTTTCTTTGGGATTGGAATTATTATATTCTTCTTGAAGTCTGAGGGTATTTCGCCTGTCTTGTACATCTTGCTCACCAGATGGTAAAGTTTTGTCAGGACTGGCTCTCCCAAGGCTGTCAGTAGTTCTAATGGAATGTTGTCTACTCTCGGCGCCTTGTTTTGACTCAGGTCTGTCAGTGCTCTGTCAAACTCTTCACGCAGTATCGTATCTCCCATTTCATCCTCATTTACATCCTCTTACATTTCCATAATATTGTCCTCAAGTACATCGCTCTTGTATAGACTCTCTATATACTCCATCCACCTTTCTGCTTTCCCCTCTTTGCTTAGAACTGGTTTCCGTCTGAGCTCTTGATATTCATACAAGTGGCTCTCTTTTCTCCAAAGGTCTCTTTTTGGGCGCTGATGACCACGCTGTTTAGCGCCTGTAAACCTCAAACACACACACACACACACACACACACACACACACACACACAAGGTCTCTTTAATTTTTCTGTAGGCTGTATCTATCTTACCCCTAGTGAGATAAGCCTCTACATCCTTACATTTGTCCTCTAGCCATCCCTGCTTAGCCATTTTGCACTTCCTGTCAATCTCATTTTTGAGACGTTTGTATTCCTTTTTGGCTGCTTCACTTACTGCATTTTTATATTTTCTCCTTTCATCAATTAAATTCAACATTTCTTCTGTTACCCAAGGATTTCTACTAGCCCTTGTCTTTTTACCTACTTGATCCTCTGCTGCCTTCACTACTTCATCCCTCAGAGCTACCCATTCTTCTTCTACTGTATTTCTTTCCCCCATTCCTGTCAATTGTTCCATTATGCCCTCCCTGAAACTCTGTACAACCTCTGGTTTAGTCAGTTTATCCAGGTCCCATCTCCTTAAATTCCCACCTTTTTGCAATTTCTTCAGTTTTAATCTACAGTTCATAACCAATAGATTGTGGACAGAGTTCACATCTGCCCCTGGAAATGTCCTACAATTTAAAACCTGGTTCCTAAAACTCTGTCTTACCATTATATAATCTATTTGATACCTTTTAGTATCTCCAGGATTCTTCCATGTATACAACCTTCTTTTATGATTCTTGAACCAAGTGCTAGCTATAATTAAGTTATGCTCTGTGCAAAATTCTACCAGACGGCTTCCTCTTTCATTTCTTAGCCCCAATCCATATTCACCTACTATGTTTCCTTCTCTCCCTTTTCCTGCTGTTGAATTCCAGTCACCCATGACTATTAAATTTTCATCTCCCTTCACTACCTGAGTAATTTCTTTTATCTCATCATACATTTCTTCAATTTCTTTGTCATCTGCAGAGCTAGTTGGCATATAAACTTGTATTACTGTAGTGGGCATGGGCTTTGTGTCTATCTTGGCCACTATAATGCGTTCACTATGCTGTTTGTAGTAGCTTACCCGCACTCCTATTTTTTTATTCATTATTAAACCTACTCCTGCATTACCCCTATTTGATTTTGTATTTATAAACCTGTATTCACCTGACCAGAAGTCTTGTTCCTCCTGCCACCGAACTTCACTAATTCCCACTATATCTAACTTTAACCTATCCATTTCCCTTTTTAAATTTTCTAACCTACCTGCCCGATTAAGGGATCTGACATTCCACGCTCCGATCTGTAGAATGCCAGTTTTCTTTCTCCTGATAACGACATCCTCCTGAGTAGTCCCCACCCGGAGATCTGAATGGGGGACTATTTTACCTCCGGAATATGCCATATTACATAAAAAGACTGCTGTAGGATGGGCTGATGCTACTTCATGAATTGGTGTCGAGATTTATTTTGCGCCCAGAACAAAAAAACAATTTTATCAGCTCCCACAGCATTTTACCACACTACAGTTTCATGGACTGCAAAGTAAAGATATAATTTGTTAATAAAAATGAAAATAAACACCTAGCAAAGAAATTTTTAATGAAAAACAGACAAGACTTACCACATTGAACAGTTTGCATGTTCGCTCATTTCCTCATGGTTTGCTGTCTGTATACGTAGTATACCAAGTTTTTCTTAAGTCAAATTCTCTAAAATAATTAGAACTGCACTATTAGGCCCTAAGCTTTGCATGGCATTAGAAACCTATGAAATATCCAAAGTGGCTGAGCAGCATACATTTCTCAGTCACAAAATATAAAGAAGGTGGTATTTAACAGTAGCAATTCATAATATTGAGTGTGGCAATAATTATTATGTGTATCTACCATTTCTAAGTATTTCTTTTTAAAAAATGTTGCAGGTTAACTGAGGCACACCGTAATGCAATAAGAGCAATTCGAAAGATAAAATACTTTGTTGCTAGAAGGAAATTCCAGCAAGCACGGAAACCATATGATGTTCGTGATGTCATAGAACAGTACAGCCAAGGGCATCTCAACATGATGGTGCGCATAAAGGTATGTGTAAAATATTTGTGAAATGTTCAGTGTTTTCTCTCTTAAATGAACAAATTCTTATTATGGCTGTTTAAATAAAAGTAACATTCACTTGAGAAAACTATAAAATTACAGGTATAGGGGGTGTAACAATATTATGAAAAGGACAGTTGCTACTCATCTTATAGCAGAGTTGCTGATAGGCACATCAAGAAGACTGAAGTGAGCTTTTGGCCACTGAGGCCTTCATTGAAAATAGACAACATACACAAACACACTCACACAAACACAACTCACACACACATGACCATAGTCTCTGGCCTCTGAAGCCAGGCAGTGAGCACCAGCACTCATGGGAGAGGCAACCAGGTGGTGGGGGCAAGGACAAGGCTGGGGCAGGGAGGGGGAAGTTAGCATGGTAGGAGTGGGGGACAGTAAAATGCTGCTTGTGGGAGCATACAGGGCAGGCAGCTAGGTGCAGTTGGGAAGCTAGACAGAGGGTGGGGAAGGGAAGGGATAGCCAAAAAGGAGAGAAGTAAAAATACTGAGAGTGTGCTGATGGAACAGAGGGCTGTGTAGTGCTGGTATGGGAACAGGGAAGGGGCTAGATGGGTAAGGACAATGACTAATGAAGGTGGAGGCCAGGAGGGTTACGAGAATGTAGGATATATTGCACCTTTTGCCCACTGCAAGATTCAATCATGCAGAAATTGTTAAAGACCTTCTCTTCTTCTCCCAGTCCCTACAACTGAAACACTTTTTTGCTGCCAACCCTATCAATGAGACTTAACCAGAGACCAATGTTGAACCCTGCCTGATTCAGTTCACTGTGATCTATCCCCACTGCCCCCAAATGACACCCTGTTAACTCTCCAGAATTTTTTAACCTTGAACCTTGCCTCACCATCATTCCCCAAATCCCTCAACGTGCAAACTAACCTTACATGCACAGAAAGAACTGCAATCCACCACTTAAAAGCTGATCACAACCTTATAATCCGACATGCTCTCAAAAGCTCCACCACTGTTGTTTTGAACCACAAGGATTATCTGGCAGGACTCCAGCTGTCAGATCCACTTAAGTATAAACCATGCCACAGTGACTCCATTCCAGAAATCAAGCAAGATCTCCAGTCTCTCCTCAAATCATTAGGCCCATCCCATAACCTCCCCCCAGAGTCCATCTCTCTCCTCACCCATACAACTCACGGCACTCCTACCTTCTACATGCTTCCTGAAGTCCACAAAGCCAAACAACCAGGACACCCAATTGTAGATGATTATTGTGACCCCACTGAGAGAATTTCTGCTCTCGTAGACCAACACCTTCAGCCTACGACCCGTGACCTACCCTCCTGTATAAAATACACTCCTGGAAATGGAAAAAAGAACACATTGACACCGGTGTGTCAGACCCACCATACTTGCTCTGGACACTGCGAGAGGGCTGTACAAGCAATGATCACACGCACGGCACAGCGGACACACCAGGAACCGCGGTGTTGGCTGTCGAATGGCGCTAGCTGCGCAGCATTTGTGCATCACCGCCGTCAGTGTCAGCCAGTTTGCCGTGGCATACGGAGCTCCATCGCAGTCTTTAACACTGGTAGCATGCCGCGACAGCGTGGACGTGAACCGTATGTGCAGTTGACGGACTTTGAGCGAGGGCGTATAGTGGGCATGCGGGAGGCCGGGTGGACGTACCGCCAAATTGCTCAACACGTGGGGCGTGAGGTCTCCACAGTTGTCGCCAGTGGTCGGCGGAAGGTGCACGTGCCCGTCGACCTGGGACCGGACCGCAGCGACGCACAGATGCACGCCAAGACCGTAGGATCCTACGCAGTGCCGTAGGGGACCGCACCGCCACTTCCCAGCAAATTAGGGACACTGTTGCTCCTGGGGTATCGGCGAGGACCATTCGCAACCGTCTCCATGAAGCTGGGCTATGGTCTCGCACACCGTTAGGCCGTCTTCCGCTCACGCCCCAACATCGTGCAGCCTACCTCCAGTGGTGTCGCGACAGGCGTGAATGGAGGGACGAATGGAGACGTCTTCAGCGATGAGAGTCACTTCTGCCTTGGTGCCAATGATGGTCGTATGCGTGTTTGGCACCGTGCAGGTGAGCGCCACAATCAGGACTGCATACAACCAAGGCACACAGGGCCAACACCCGGCATCATGGTGTGGGGAGCGATCTCCTACACTGGCCGTACACCACTGGTGATCGTCGAGGGGACACTGAATAGTGCACGGTACATCCAAACCATCATCGAACCCATCGTTCTACCATTCCTAGACCGGCAAGGGAACTTGCTGTTCCAACAGTACAATGCACGTCCGCATGTATCCCGTGCCACCCAACGTGCTCTAGAAGGTGTAAGTCAACTACCCTGGCCAGCAAGATCTCCGGATCTGTCCCCCATTGAGCATGTTTGGGACTGGATGAAGCGTCGTCTCACGCGGTCTGCACGTCCAGCATGAATGCTGGTCCAACTGAGGCGCCAGGTGGAAATGGCATGGCAAGCCATTCCACAGGACTACATCCAGCATCTCTACGATCGTCTCCATGGGAGAATAGCAGCCTGCATTGCTGCGAAAGGTGGATATACACTGTACTAGTGCCGACGTTGTGCATGCTCTGTTGCCTGTGTCTATGTGCCTGTGGTTCTGTCAGTGTGATCATGTGATGTATCTGACCCCAGGACTGTGTCAATAAAGTTTCCCCTTCCTGGGACAATGAATTCACGGTGTTCTTATTTCAATTTCCGGGAGTGTATATGGACCATTTCCTCCACTGACTCTGCACAGTTCCTGTTCCTTTACCACATGGTACCCTGCCTATCACTATCGATGTCACCTCCATTTACACAAACATCCCTAATGCCCATGGCCTTACCACTGTTGCCCAATGACACACAGATCCAAACCAACAACCTCCTTCCTAGCTGCCATAACCAGGTATATCCTTGCCAACAATTTCTCCTTTGAAGGCTTTACCTGCAAACAAATCCATGGTACAACTGTGGGCACCCACATGGCACAATCCAATGCAAAGCCATCTAGAGGAATCCTTCTTAAACACCCAGAATAGCAAACCACTCGCCTTGTTCAGATTCATTGATGACATCTTTATGATCTGGATCAAGGGTGAGGACATCCTATCCACATTCCTCCAGAACCTCAATGCCTTCTCCACCATTCGCTTCACTGGATACCACCACTTTGAAGTGCCACCCAGTCCATACCAACAAGTCCCTTCCATAAAGCTTAGCCATCTGTGGCTGTTGCATCTGAAGTGACAAGCAATACCCCTTGCTGTATACCGAGAGCCTCACTGAGGCCTTCACAGGCTGTAATTACCATACCTACCTTGTACAAAAACAGAAGTCTCTATTCTTATCTCTCCAGTCACCAAGCACTTCCCAAAGTCCTACCATCTGGCTGCACAGGAACATTCCCCTTGGACTCAGTACCACCCAAGACTGGAGCAACTGATCACATTCTCCACCAGGATTTTGATTAGCTCTTGTCGCGCCCTGAAATGAGGAATGCTGTACCCACTATCCTTCCCACACCTCACATAGTGGTATTCCATCAACCACTAAAGCTACACAACATCCTTGTCCATCCCCACAAAATGCCTGCTCCCAACCCTTGCTTCATGGCCCTTGGCTCATGACCTAGGTGCAAGACCTGTCCCATACAGCCTCCCACCACCACCTTTCTCCAGTTTGGTCACAAGCATCACCTATCCCATCAAAGGGAGCACCATGAGTGAAACCAATTGCGTGATCTAAAAGCTAAGCTGCAACCACTGTGCTGCATTTTATGTGGGCACTCCACAAACAATCTGTCTATCTGCAAGAATGACCATCAACAAACTGTGGCCAAGAAAGAGCTGGACCACCCATTGACTGAGCACACTGTCCAGCATGATGCTCTTCATTCCAGTGACTGCTTCATAGCCTGTTCCATCATCATCCTTCCCACCAACACCAGCTTTTATGAATTGTGCAGGTAGGAACTCTCTCTACAATATATCCTATGTTCCCGTAACACTTCTAGCCTCAACCTTTGTTAGTCATTGTCCTTACGTGTCTAGACCCTTCCCCATTCCCATTCCAGCCCTGCACAGGCCTCTATTCCAACAATACACCCTCAATCTTCTTACTTCTCTCCTTTCCCACTCCCTCCTCCCCCCCTCCCACCACCCATCCTCTATCTAACCTCCCCCGACTGCATCTAGCTGCTTGTCCCTGTACTTCCTCATAAGCAGCACTTGACCATCTCCTGCCTCTCTTCTGCTATCCCATCCCTCCAGTTCATCGCCCCAGCCTCCCCTTACCCACACCATCTGGTTTCCTCTCCCATCATGCACTGCTATTCACAGCCTGGCTTCAGCAGCCGGAGACTGTAGTCATATGTGTGTGAGTTGCATTTGCATGTGCATGCATTTGTGTGTGTGTGTGTGTGTGTGTGTGTGTGTGTGTGTGTGCGAGTGAGAGAGAGAGAGAGAGAGAGAGAGAGAGAGAGAGAGAGAGAGAGAGAGAGTTGGTGTTTTGTATATTTTCGATGAAGGCCTTGGCCGAAAGCTCACTTTCTGACAGTCTTCTTCTTGTGCCTATCTGTGCCTCAGGATCTCCACTATGTGATGAGTAGCAACCACCCTTATCATAGAATTGTTACATTCTATACTGGATTTTCCATTGTTTGAAGTATACTGGGTGGGTAGCCAGTATCTCCTTCAGGAGATAAAATCCCAGAACAGTCAACAGACAGAGATGAAAGTACAAAAAACTGTCCTAGCTTTTAGAACTATTAATTCTTTCATTTTATAGGAAAGAGAGATAGGTTGGAGAAGGTTAGAAAGAATAGACAGGGCACTCACTCCCCATGGTAAGAGTGACCCTCTTGTTGTTGGGATGAGATGTAGTACTGGAATTTCCTCATGAAGCTAAATACTGACCAACCATTCCATCTTTCTGTTAAACTTTTGTTGGATTCCTTTTTGTGCCATTGCAATATCTGACAGCCTTTATTACAAAAGAGAATTTGTTCTCTATCACTAGTGCCAGTGTATGCGTTTTTCTTTACCCCAGAGGCCAGAGACAGTGGTCATATATGAGTAAGTTGTACTTGTAAGAATACATGTGTGCTTTCTATTTTGGTTGAAGGGCCTTTATGTCTTGTACTTGTAAGAATACATGTGTGCTTTCTATTTTGGTTGAAGGGCCTTTATATCTGGAAGCTTAAATGTTTAACAATCTTTTTCATTGTGCCTATCCACAACTCAGTGTCTCTTCTATGTGATGAGTAGCAATTTCATTGTTGTTATTTCACCCTGGGCTTTCCATTGTTTGACTTTTCCAAACATAGTTCTTAAACAGTTTTGGTGTGTAGAAAATATGATGTGAATGGCCTGCATAAGCAGAAAGATATCAAGAAGAAGAAAAGATGACCAGTGACTGCATAGTGAACAATGATCCAAAGCATCCTGATCTCTCATAATGGATACTGCCAAGTAACAAGTGGTGTACCTGGAGCCATGTATCATGAAATTTTATAATCTTTTCGCCCTCCGTTCCACTATGAAACCAATAAAAATTGCCGCTCTCCCTCTCCCCTCTGACTCAGATCTTGGGTGAGCTCTTGATATAGTGATTCTTCAGGGAACCGTAAGCATCAGAGCTCTCCAGCTCTTTGGTGACCCTCTACATCACCTACATCTCTTTCCTACCATGAAAGAAAGACTGTAGTTCAAAAATTTCAGAATTCAGTGCTTACATCTGATTATTTTGTCAGCTAAGCAGTGATTTGCACTTTTCCCAGAGCATAAATCCCATCTTTGTCTTTTATTAATAATACTTAAAATGCAGATTGATTCAGCCAGTGCCAGAACAATTTATTGTTTGTTATTTCCTTATATTTTTTAAAGAAAAGAAAAAAATTGCTTTTAGAACAGATATGAGAATAAAATAATAATTTCATTTGCTTCTGTTACAGGAACTACAGAGGAGATTAGACCAGACACTTGGAAAACCAGGCAGTTACTTGGCTGGAATTGATCGATGTGGCAATGTGAAACCCATGACAATAGGAGCACGGCTTTACCGTGTTGAACAGCAGGTATTCATATTAATCTGACTACTTCAAACATGCATTTTTCTATACAAGAAAATGAGAGTTGCTGCATATTCTTCATGAAAAGCAAAATCAAGATCAGGATGTGCGGTCAGTGCCCTCTTAAGTCAACAGTATATTTTTTCTCCTTATGGTAAAACTTAGATTTATGTGTTGACACTACATAAAACAAAAGATGAATGCCCATTTACAAAGTCCTGAGGAAGAACAAATCACAGAGTGGCTGTTAAAGTCCTTTCAAATGTTTAATTATGGTACTTTTTAATAACTTGTACTATTTTCCTGTCATACTCTGTGTTTCTAGTAGGCTGTGCCATCAAGTAGTTTACATCAGTTGCTGTATGTTATTGTTAAGAGTGCTAGTCACCCTTACCTGTTCAGAGTGTAGATGATTTTACTGGAATTTCTGCATTTAAATGAAGGAAATCAGTTATTACTGAAAACATCAAATTACTTTCAAGCTGAGATTTTAAATTGCACAAAACATAGAAGTTATGAAAGTATCGTTTTAATCCTGAGCTTCAAGAAACAAAACATTTTTCAAAGAGTCCTTGGAGATTTGTGCTAAAAGGATACATTGGTGAAATCCACAACTATCATAATAAGCATGACAACAACCATGATTATTTTTTGAGAAAGACACAGAAATAAGACTGAAATCATAGAATGAATGTGATGCTCCTCGTCTCCTCGTGCATGTTGATTATGTTTCTGTGGAGGGGGTACACTGCTTAATTATAGAATATTGATTCGTCAATACATTGACTGACCAGAAAAGTTAAACACCTTGGAGGAATGGTACAATATAGAAGCAGCTTTGTATACATGTATTTTTCTGTAATTTATTCATCTGTCTTTGGTGTACACAGCATGCAGCAAACACAATATCACACAGATTCAGATTCTTTATTGGTCATTCAGCATTATTACATCCAATAGATTTTGTCAGTTCACTTAACCTATTAATTGTACAAAATAAATTTTTACATATTTCAGTTGATATTGGGCATTTCTAACATTCTTCTAATGAATAGAATGGATTCGTTAATTGAGACATTCTTAGACAATTTGTTATATATTTTAATTGCCATATACTTATGACTATTGTTAGTTTTAGCTAATCTATTTTGTGGCAACAGCAGAGAAGTACAGGTTCTTGTATAGTAGTCATGCCTCCAATTTGTTACACTTAAATTAGGTAGTTCAGCAAGTATGTTGTTAACACTGTCAAGAATATATAAATTAATAACTGTTAAAATTCTATATTTTATGAACAGTGGTTTACAATGTGTTCTATTATCTACCTTAGCTATTACTCTGATTGCTTTCTTCTGGATCACCATAATTTCATTTATTTTTCTGCTGTTTCCCCAGAGTATTAACCCATACCTTAAAACAGATTGAAAAAAGGTAAAGTACACCATCCTTACATACTAAAATGTCACACAACACATTAGTCTCTTCAACAAATACGTAACTCTTGACAACCTAACCATTATGTGATCAACATGAGAGTTCCATGTTAGACTGTTGTCAAGTATGATACCTAAAAACTTTGCCTTTGTTTTTTTATTTTTGTAGTCTTTGATAGACTGAACCACATATTCTGGGTCTTTTCCTCATTTAATAGTAGACCATATGCATTAAACCATGATGTTGCATTTTCTTTTGCCAATTTCATACCACTTACAAGGTTATCAAATACATGGTTTACAAATAAAAAAGTTGTATCACCTGCATACAAATATGTCTTTACATCTATATTTTCTAGTAAGTCATTTATGTGTACAAGGAAGAGAAGTGGTCCCACTTTAGATCCCTGCGGCATAGCATGTTGAACCTCGAGTGTGTTTGACAGATGACTTCCTGAACTCACCACATGTTTCCTTTTATTGAGGTATGATTTGATGAGTTTTAAACTTTTATCACATATTCCATAGTGCTCAAGTTTAGAGATCAAAAGTGAGTGGTCAACACAGTCAAAGGCTTTGCTCAGATCACATAAGGTTACCTGTCTGTGAGCATGGCCCTCAAATGCTATTAAAATGTCTTTGACTAAGAGGATACAGCTGGTAACAAGGCAAGTCAACATATCACGGTAATAGGCAACAAATGCAATCTGTTTACTTGACTGACATATGTTGCTCTCTGGTATGGAAGAAATTTTGTAGGATGAGAGAAGCATGCAAACAAATGAACATCTATTTTGACGTGTGTGCCAACATTCAGTAGTTTCAAAAAAACTATAGTTAAAGTTCCATTGTCACTTTAGCACTCTCCTCATGCAGTGTGAAGGTAAATGAGTCAGTGGTCTAGTGGTTAAGAAAACATTTTCTAATTTTTGTGCCAGAATTTTCTGTGACATCATGAAATACAGTGGAATTATAGACCCAAGAAATAAGCATTTCCCATCTTAGTAAAAACCAATGATATCAGAAATCTTATGCAGTATCATTAACAGTAACTGAAAATGAAGGGCATGTAAATTATATTTTTCAATTTATACTTTCATTTTTATTTTATACTTAAACATAACCTTTGCATTCCCCATGCAAAAACATTTGAAGCATAACAATTCAGAGCACCTCGAGCAACATACGAAGGCACATTAGCATGAATATAATTAGGAAATACAACATCATTAATCTTGCTAAATACCTTTTGATCTTGCAGTAATATTGTCTCTGGATGGACAGATAAAATTTGTCTTGTGGACTGTTTACAAGAAAATTTGTCAAATATCTTAAGGCCTGACAATGAATCAGACAGACTTGATCTCTCTATAGTTCATCCAAACTGATCTATTCAGTTCTAACATCCTTGAAATAGGTGAAGAAATAGTTTTGCTCTGATAAGATTCTATTCATTCTCTAAGACATAATACTTTCCAAGTACCAGTAGCTATTTTGATAAAATCTTTAAACTCCTGAAGAATACTGTAATTTCTGGCAGGAAAACTAATGTTTTTCAATGTGTTAAGGAAAGTAGTGTAGAGTGGAATATATGGAATGGAATAATGGCATTGTTATGAACAGGATGGATTGCTATTCACCATATAGTGGAGATGTTGAGTCACAGACAGACACAATGAAAAGACTGCTAAATGAGTAATATATAGTAATATATTGGCCAAAAGGCCTTTGGAATTCAGTGACATATGCAGACACATTCATGCAAACATTACTAATATATACATATGACCACTGTCTCTGGCTTTCAAGGCCAGGCTGTGAGCAAGAGTGCATGTTGGGAGAAGCAGTCTGGGTGGGGTGGAGATGCCGAAGGATAGTAGGGTAGGAGTGGAGGATAGTGAAGTGCTGCTCATGGGACCATACAGCTGCGAGTCGGGAGAAAAGGAAAGAAGTAAAAAGACTGTGGGTGTGTTTGTGGGATAGAAAGATGTGTAGTGCTAGAATGGGAACAGAAAAGGGGATAGGTGGGTGAAGGACAGTGACTAATGAAGGTTGAGGCCAAGAGGTTCTTTCCTACTAACACCAGCTTTTCTGAATTGTGTAGATGGGAACTCTCCCTGCTAACATTCTATGTTCCCATAACACTCCTGGCCTCAACCTTCCTTAGTCATTGTCCTTCACCAACTTATCCTCTTTCCTATCTCCACTACAGCACTACACAGCCTTCTATTCCACCAATGCACCCATATTCCTTTAACTTCTCTCCTTTTCCGCAACCCTCCCCCTTCCCCCCTTTGCCCTCCATCTAACGTCATGGCTGCACCTAGCTGCCCTACACTCCCCCCCCCCCCCCCTCACCTCTTCTCTATCCATCCCCCTCCCTGCCCCTGCCTCCTTCTTATCCCCCACCACCAGATTGCTTCCCCCATAGTGCACTGTTGCTTACAGTCTGGTCTCGGCATCAGAGATAGTAGTCATGTGTGTATGAGTAACATTTACATGAGTGAGTGTGCGTATGTTGTCAAATTGAGAAGAAGGCCTTCTGGCCGAAAGCTTACTTTTTTAGCAATGCTTTTGTTCTGTGTGCCTGCAACTCAACATCTCCACTATATGATGAATAGCAGTCCATCCTTGTCATAATATTGTCAAAATAATATACAGAGTGTTTTACAACTACAACAGTTTTAATGGTGTGGTGGGGAGTTAAATAAAATTTTACATGTAAACATATGAATGGATACAGTTTATTTAATTCTTTCAAAGAAAACAAAATTGACATCTACTTTTAATTCTTGTGCTACTGTCTATTCTTGCACAGTTTTCCTACATGTTATCCTCATGATCATCTGATGTTGTTCTTGTATCACCTTATGTTTGTATTTCCCATCAGAGACCATCTGAATGCAACATTTGGAGACTGCCTGAATGCTACATTTGTGAAAAGATGGATAGGTCCAGGTAGACCAAAAGTTCCCAACATTTGATTCCATTGGACTTTTTCTTGTAGAGCTACAGAAGAAGTCTATTTTGTCTGTCTTTTATCACATCATACAGGATCTGTTTTTATGATTTTGACAACTTTATTTCTATTCTAACTTTGTGTCTAGATATAGCACTCATCACTTAAACTAAGGGAGGGAAGTCACTTTTATCATCTGCCTTTGAATTGTGTAAATTTTGTTCTCATTGTTATCATATTTTATGTTTATGTGTATCATGTTTTCTATGATGGAGTTGAGAACCAACCAAGCAGTTCTTTAATTGCATGGAAAACTACTAAAAAATACACTAATCTGCCTGTTATACCATACCAACAGTTGCTGACCCACTGCCCAGGTTCATTCCAAACTTGGCCCACTTCCCTGTCTCACAAACTCGTCTGCCACACTTAAGCTAGACAAGCACATAATGTAAAACTACATAAGGGGTCTTGTTTATAAAACCCTTGTACATTCAGGGGAAGACATGACTGCAGAGGATCTGACAAAATTGTATTGTAGACTTAATATTTCTGAATGTGTGTGTCATAACTGTCAAGGTAAAGTTCATACAGAGAAAACAGTGGTTATTCCAGTAAACTGTTTTTGTTAGAATGATCCATTTTAATGTGAGAGTTAAAACATGAAACAATTTTGTATCCCTTGTAGTGTGGTAATGGACTGTTTCTGTACACTTGATACATCATATAACCTTATTTACTTAGTCTTTCCCTAAAAGCACCTAATAGCAAATTGTGGAACATTGTGCATTGTGTAGACTGGTATATTCAATTTTTTGCTACATGCTCTTTATGCTGAATTCATGACTATGTCATGTAGCCTACATTTAAGCATTATGCCAGGGTTATAAAACTGTATCATTAGCACAATGCCTCAGATGGGACAGTTCAGTCATTTCATTATTTGCTATTTAATTGCAGTACTTTGTATAGATAATTTTTTATGTCTTGAAAAATTACATACTTTGTTTCCATTTGACCAGTTATGTGTGATGGAGAAGAAGCTTGACCAGTTAGTATACGTCCTCAATGCTGTTGCACAGAAGCAGCAGATTCCACTTCGGTCTGTTGAAGATGAAGTCTAGCAACGGTGAGCCCAGCTGTGGGGCACTACAGCTATTTTTATCACCACAGCGATTATCTTGTGAGACATTTTTGTTATTCAACTACTCTTCTTTCAGGATTGAATTTCAGACAGTTTTTGTCCTTTCCCGTGATGTGTGATGTGTGAATAAAATGAAATTCCACTGGACAGTGATTGACAAAAATGCAGTGTTTTAAGTGACTGGAGTGCTCCATTAACTTTTACCATTATACAGTATTTGATTCCATTTTAGTGAGATGAGACTTCAGATAGCATTTTTATATTTTTTAAATACATATACATACATCTATTGTTAAAATTGCATTAGCTTTCTGATAGACTGATTGTCAAGTGTGTTTACAAGTGCCTGGTTGTCAGCATAGCTGTTACAAAAATGTACCATTTGCACAAAGATTTAGATATAAAATTGTAATAGTACTTAATAGACCTTTTAATTCCAATATTAATACTGCAGGATTAATCACCATTCTAACTTGACCATGATATTTATAACACCTCTAACTGAAAGAAATTAGTAATAGAGATACATGCAATAACAATCAGTCTATCAGTGAATTTAAATTTAGGTAATAGTAGGGTAAAATGGCACTAACTTGATGCCTATATAGATGAGCAGCACTTGCTTGTGCAATATTTAGAATATCACTTTGAAAACTAGGCAAGTTTTCATTGATTCATCAGGCATAATGTAACACAAGAGGTTCGGGAAGATGATTTGAACATTCAAGTGAAAACCACAAGTTACTCTCCATGTTACTTCATATTTTTTGCAGTTCAGTGAAATATAAAGTTTCTTTTCACCTTTTTTTTATTTTATTTTTTAATTTTTTTTTTTAAGTTCAGTTTGGAAACTCTTCCAAATTTTTACCTCGATGAGATTTACTTCTGCTTGTTGTTTTTTGAAAGACTGCAAGTAACAACATTGTTACAGTAGTTGCCAGTAAGTAAGGAAGCATGGGCTAATTGGGCCACCGTTTGTATGACATGAACGTAATCTTTTTTGCTTTAAAGCCTGCTGTTTCTTATGATGTTTTGTTCAAGATAATTGTTAAAGTACTGTTTCATTATGGGATGAAATGTTTTTATTGAAATGCTCTCTGAATATTGGAATTAAAGAAAACTTCAAACAAAGATTCTCTTCACATGGGCACAGCTATCTAAAGATCCAGCCAGTTGAAAATTTTACAGGCTAGCTATGCCTGATAAATGCTTTTGAATGAGATTCAGTGTGTTATTTTCCAAAGATAAAACAGTTTAATTCAGCTCTGACAACTCATAAGAATTAAATACTCACTCATTCTGGACACAATGGCCCAGTTTCCACTTGGGAACAGATATCCTGTGCTTCCTTGCATGTTACGATAACTATCTTGGTTTGATATTACTCTTTATATAACTAAGTTATGTCTAATTAACTCATTATTGTTACTTTGTTAAAGAGTAATAAGGTGAAAGTGACATAATATCACTTTTAAGGAACACTACAAGTATCAGCACCATCTTATCCTACTTTTACCATATCTTTGCATGAATGTAATATAGAACATTCTAAGAGACAGAGTTTACCACAATATAAGAGTTCATCCCATACAACTTATATAGCAAATTGTACATGAAATTACACATAAAGTGAAATGAATTTTGTAATGTAACATACTTTTATCTCAGAAGTGGCATCATGTTGAGCATACAGCCAGTCCTTTTGGATGACCATTACATAATGCAAATTGTGGGTCACTCTGTGACTATGTGAAGCAACTTGACGTTGAAAACTCTTCAGTGGATGTACATGTTGTGTGTCAAGAGGAAAAAACTACCAAAGTCATTCATTTCTGTGGAATACTGAAAATGGCATACATTTTATTAATACAGTGGTGCTGTTTTTCCATAATCAATATTTGTTTTCAAAATCCCAGTTAAAACTACATTGATCTAACACTGTATTATTCCAGTGGTTAGTGCTTAGTTTTTCAGCCATGCCATAACTATGTTTGAAGAAAATACTATGCTGTTATAAGTGTTATACAACATGTTCATTAATTACTTCACAAAATAATGAAACTGATGTATACACAGTTATATCACAAGCATTACAACACAAAGAAATAAAATTGCTATAAAAATCATAATAATATGTAGCATGGCAGTTAAGAAATAAGTAAGCCCCGGGTAGAGAAATTTGAATTGCAGTTACGGATTCAGTAAGAAAATAAAGAAAGCAGTAAAAAAGAAATTTTGCTTAATCCTCTATTATTAGAATGTGAGAGATGTGCATGAGGAGTTATACTGCATTCGATTACTTATTGTGGCTTTACAATCCGCTTTTGCTTCTCTCTTCTTTTCTACTTCTTATTGTTCTTTAGCAATAGTGGAAATTCATGGATGGAACAATTCATAAAATCAGGAAGAGGCAACCACTCACCTATAGCAGACTGATGTATGACACGTAGACATAAGAAACAGAAGACAGAGTTAATTAGCTTTGAATCTCTGGCTCCTTTTCTAGAGGAAGTCATACATTCATTCACACAACAATATAAACACCCAGTTGCATGCCATCATGGCTGCAGTGACACTGATTGTTGATTATCTCAACTATTGATGTTAATAATCAGTAGCACCTTGGCCACAGTAGTGTGTGTCAGTGTCTGTGTGGTTGTGTGCATGAATTCGTGTACTTTCTATCAGAGAAAGAGCCGGAGTTCAAAACCTGTTTTGTGTTATGTGGGTCTATGCACCACATGTCAGTCTTATTGTTCTTTATCATTTTGCACTCATTCTTCTTTTCATGTATGACTTTCTTACTCTTCTACATCTGATGACACATATTTTCCAGTCTTAGTTTGTGAAAGCACTTCTTCTATAATATTGTATATTTGGGGGGGGGGGGGGGGGGGGGGGAGGAAGCAGAAAGAAAGGGAGAGAGAGAGTAGCATGCACACACAGAAATAGTTTTACCTCTAAAACTGAAGCAAAAAATTATGTGCCTGAGTTTACTTCACTGTTCCCAAATACAGAAAAGGCTATAAATTGCTAAGTCCTTCTGAATAATTAACAAATATGTGTACTGTCCACACAGATTAAGTTGACACTCGGCACAGTAGCTGACGAGAGTGGCCATAAAGGCATTTCCCCTTTATGGTCACTCCCATCAGCCAACACTGATCAACTTAGTTTATGTGTACAGTACAATGCTATCGTAAACCCAGCTATTGTTGTCTCCTGGTGCTGCAGCCTGACTGCCTGTATTTGTATGTGGAGTTGTTTGTACGTTTGCTGTCTGAAGAGGGCCTTTGTCTAAAGGCTTTGATGTTTATTATCTTTCCTTTGTGGCTCTCTGATTCTCAGCAATTTCTATATTTGCTGATCAGTAATCATTCCTCATGTACACAACAAACTCCGCACAAAGTAGTCAACTTATTACCTTTGTAAGTTTTGTTATGACTAAAGCTCTACTGATATTTTTTACTGATTCCTTAGTCTGCAAAGACTTACATTCCAAACATGTGTGCATCTGTACTGTTATTTAATCAAATAGAGATGGGAAAAAAATCTTCTTCTGAGACAGCAGTAGTGACAGTCAGAAACAGATAGTCATGAGAACTGATTTTGGAACCAAAGATCTCTTCATCTGACCTCATACAGCAAAAAGATATGGGCATTCAAACCAGTGCTTTACTAGGCTGTGATCAAGGGTGAACAGTAGGACACCAAAGGAAAGCCAGCAACAGGCAGAATTTAAAATCTGTGAAGTTACTAGCAACAGAGAAAAGAGGAAGTTCTGGTTCCAGAAGAATAAACATTAAACACAAAGGCATATAAACGGAAAATGGGCAACAGTGTGGAAAAATATAATGATCAAGAAGTTCCCAAATAAATAAAATATGAAAAATAAAGACATGAAAGGATGAATTTAGAAAAGAAAACTTAACATTCATGAAAAAGGGGGAGAGGAGTCTCACTAGGTACTTTTGTTCATTGAAGTTTTGGAGATGAATTTTTACATCTGAAATTTCTGGTGTTGGAAAGAACATTACAATTTTTATAAATAGTAAAGCAAAGATAAGGCCTCAGCTTTTGTACTGAAGAATGTGTTCTTCACCAGAGAACTCAGTGTTACTATTATAAATTCTATGTTTGTCATTTCATCCCAGGGTCACTATAACTGCTTAATGCTCAACCTTTAATGTAAGCATGAAGAGCACTCCACTTTTCTTGAGGTTAGACAGAAATATAGAGAGAGTCAATAGTGATATAACCCAATACTCTGTTGCAAAACATAGTTAGCAACTAAATAATCATGACCTTGACCTCCATTTAATCAGTTAAGAAATTAATTTCTTACAAATCAGCATTTCTGAACTTGGTGTATGGGAACTTTACCGCATGTATCTTTTCCTTAACATTACATTTATGTCAGCAAATTTTATTCATTCATTCACACAACTCACATGCTCCTCTCTCACCAGCACCATCCCTACATTATTTTTCTGCCAACCCTCTCATGACTCTATCACTGCCATAGTTTTTCATTTACTTTCAATTTTCTGCTCTTTGTCCAGTATATTTCATTTGATTAACTGTTTCAAGGCCATACTTTGTTCCTCTGCTTCTTTTTATTTATTGCTTTCCTTTTTTGCCATATCTCTCCATCTATTTGAGGTTCACCTTTCCCTTATCTCTAACTTGTCCATTGCCCTAATTTCTGCTTCTTATGTTTCAAGTTTTCAAATTACATCTGATTGTCTATTTACCTCCTTTCAATCGTCCTTTGTCTCCATTTTCTTTAACTTAGACAGTTTTCCATACTTATCTGTGTTCAGTCTCAGTTCACATATCCATTTCATTGTTTTGCAAAATGAAGCAACACATTATTCCAAAAGGTATTATTTGTTCTGAGCATCTGTGTGTGCCTGATGTTGCTGCTTCAGTTTGTGATGATATTTCTACTTATATTTCATTGCAGTTTCTCCTTCGTGATAGTTTTCCTTATAGATAGAAGCTACTATTCAGTTGATTCTGCTGTAAAATACTCATGACTAAAAATTTTTTGGCTTGTCTAAATTGTTATAGACTGTTTAAGACAATTTTTTCATGTTGATTCATAACTTCTTTCTCAACTTGAGATGTATGAGTCTGAAGATCAGCAAGAAACCATTTTGAACCACTTTCTTGTTACAAAAATTATTTATCATACAGTAACAACTTGTTCTTAATAGGTTAATTATTTTCTTTATTTGAAATTCAGTTTTATCATTTTTAAACATTTATATTTGTGTTGTGAGAAAATATACCTTATCCCAACTGTCTGCTTATAGTTGTCATATATACACACTATATCACTTGTACTTTCAGATTTAAACTGCTGAACTAATTCCAGATCACTCAGATTTAGAACCTGCACAATATTATTTTGGCATGTTTGGTTTTCTTATTGATTTTTTGGGGCATTAAATTCCAGTAATCATTCCTTCAGTGGTTAATACTTTCAAACTGTTTTTCCAACTCTTTCATGCTACAGACTGCTCTGAAAGCTACAGTCAGGAAATACTGAAATATTCATAATGATATACAGTTTAGAGAAAAATATTTTAATGAAACAGTTTGTTATAGCTAACTAGCTATAATTTCAAAACCAGCAAAATTTGAATGGTCAATATAGACTAGTCAAATAGATAATATTTAAAAATTTGGAACTTTTTGAACATATTATTACTGTCAAAGTTCAAATTTTCCAAAGACTTTCTGTAAACTGTCATCATAATCTTACGTTTTACATCTTCAGATCAATATCATGTTTCACAGCTCATATTTTACAAGCAGGGAAAGTCAGTGGGTTGAAATGAATAGCATTACAAAAGACAATTAAAGCAGCTATAGTGAGTACATTTTTTCTGTATCACTGACATGTGTGTGATGAGAGTACAAAACTGAAATTAAATTAAGCTACTTGGAAGAAACTCCTTATTTTTTAAGAGTGATGGAATACAGAATCTCTGACTTCATGCCTTCATCATTATAGATAAAAATAATTAATATATGGTAATTATATAATGATGTCACAGCCACTGGGATAATCAGTCTACTTGCAACAACAAAAATACTTTCCTAATTCAAACTGAAAAACAGTAAGTGATGTCACAGAAAATTCCAAAAGGGCTCTATGTGCGCTCTGATGCAAGTAACACAAATTTTTATAAATTTCAGATTGTAAGTTCCTCATGATAATTGTTTCATAGTATGTATAAGTGCATTGAATTCATTGTTGGCATCTGTGTTCAGAACTTTGCTGGTATAGGGCACAAATACTTTTCCACTAATGCAGAACATATGGTAAAAGTGTTATGTAAAGATTGTTGATGAAAAGATTCAGAAATATGCTGTAATCTGACTTCTCGTAAAGATAAATGTTTTTATAGATATTCAGTCTGTCTTTGTAGAACCTCTTGTTTGTAGGCATAAAATATATCCCAACAGGAATTTTTTTTGTAATTCATAATTTTTTAACCATTACTCCGCAGCTAATTCTTATGTTTTAAGTATTGAATCCTGATGTGTTAATTAAATTTCTCTCCATCATTCAACTCTCATGAGTTCCAGATCATTATTAGACCTTTAATATAAAAAGTTATGCCTACAGCTATTTTAAGACTCTTATCACATTATAAATTAAATATGATGAAAAATAATAAAAATTGTTACAATGATTAGGATGTAATGGAATTTGCGGGTCAAATTTACCAAATTCATATTGTAAGCTAATATTTAGAAATATAAAGTAGCCAATAACGGATTCGTCTCTTGGCGTGACTACATAGTTTCACAGTCTCATGATTCAGTAGTGTAATTTATAACATGAAAAAGCAACTATTATTATCATTACAGCAAAGTTTTTTTCCATTCGCTTAGGGCCATTATTCCATCACAGAAAGCAGCAAGTGTCTGAATGAAATAGTTGTTACTAAATATGTATAGCGTTATGAGCATCTAGTTTACTTCATTTTGTTGGCTGTAATAATGCTACAAAATGACCAAATAATTTCACTGCTGGAACACAGCTTGACACAGAAAGCTTGTCTGTTTATTCAGATGCCTTTTCCACCATCAAGGAAATGATGCTGCACTAGAATGGGAATAACTGTGTGCGATAATGAAGTGCTGGGATCAATATTTGTGATGCACCATACTTAATTACACTTTGAAAATGACTATGGTATTTTTAATTTTTCATTGGAACACTTACCAGCCAACACTTTATACATGAATCTGATGTCAGATAGTAACAGGACAGTTCCTTCCAATTAACCAACTTCTAACTAGTTGGAGAATTTTAAATTGAAAGTAAAAAATCTATTTTTGTCCATTTATGTAAAATGTTTTATTAATTTTTCAGTTTTTAGAAATGCATCAGTTCAAAGAAATATATCACAGATGAGAACAGTTCCAATTTTTTTGAGATATTCCTACCTGAATACTGCTAAAACAACATAAACTACTAACATAAATCTTGAAAATTTTTACAGCCTAATATATCACTGGAATTCTCACTTATTATTAATCATTTGACCATTTGGTACCCCCTTTTCAATTTATAAATGCATTTTAAACCAATGACTGCATCATGGAAACAAAGTGACTGCATTGTAATGTATTTTCCTCATTGTTTTAATCAGGTGGATTCATATTTATAAGTCACTGTGGTTGATGCCAGCTATGTCTTGCATTCTAAAATGGTGAAATTAAGTGAAATACATCTCAATATATGCCATAGTAGTTTACTACTTCTGTAAACATCAGTGCATCTTGATACATAGCAAATGCAGCTTTGAGAAAAACAATGCTTAGATAGGGTCATCACTGAGATCTTGCACTTGGATGCTCATAACATTTGATTCACCACTTGCGAGAAGAGTGTATTACCTTAATACAATAAACAAATACTATCAAAGTTTTTCTCTCATCTACTGTCAGGTTCCAGTCTCTTTAATAGATCTTTTTGATACAGTATTATTTGCTAACTTGTTTGCCTGATTTTTTTTATGAATGCTTGGAACACAAACCACAATTAATCATTTGCTTGAACTACTGACCATTCTTAGAGCAATAAGTAATTTGAAGCTGGCCTAATCTCCCACAAAGGAGTAATTATTGAAGGAGAGAAAATTTTTTGAGAATGCGGATCAGATTAAAAATGTGTATTGAAATTTGTTGTTGCAGATGACACGCTGCAGAAAAATAAATCTCTTAACTGCAAAATGTATGAGTTTTATTTAACTCTGGCAAGAAGATTGCCTGAAGTGTAAATATAAGTTACTAGAAATTGCTGTTATTTGTTCTTGTGACTGTTAATATACTCATTAAGCTGTAAGGATATGAGAATCTATGAAAACTTCTTCCATTTTATTTTGATTAAAAAGTAAAAAAGCTTTTTAAAAGATTACACAAACAGAACATTATTTATTGAATGTTAAAGGCATTGATAGACATGTGCAGCATCACTGAGTAACCAATAAATGAAATTGTTCATTGTTGGATCCTGGTATTATCTATTGTAATGACTTTTTCTTGACTTTTTAGAGATTGCCTCATCTGTGCCTATAAATACTGTAGTATATGAATCTATAGTGTATTTTCCATACCTGTGATTAATGATATCTATCTGCCATGCAGAATTTGTACATAATTATATAAATCTAAGCATTGTTGTAAACAATTTTCAGAGAGAGTAAGTAAGCTCAGTTTGTAAATAATAAGCATAACTGTATTTACTTAATATAGTTATATCATTCAGAGTTGGTTAACCTAAGTTAATGGACATTGTGTAAACAATGTACTGTAAATAGCTACTATTTGCAGCTGCCATGTTTTATTGATAGTGTTTGTCACACATAAATTTTAGCTTCTTGTGATATGCACAAAGTCAGTCTTATACTGAACATTTATGGACAGTGTGGAAGATCGGTTTTAAAACTGTGTAAAGGCAAAATTTATTTTTACAGTAGATGTTGTACTTGGAAGAGCAAGTGCTTTATACAGTAAGAGTTTGTATTTCCTGAAATACGTTGATAATAATACATATCAGGCACATATGTTTTTGTAACGAGATTCTGAAATCTCTTGGAAGCCTGTATTAAAACTTTATGGCCCCAGATTTTCATGATTTTACTTGTGGGTTCTCTAGAGCTATTAGTAATATAATTCTTATGCCTCCAAAATCAATAACTGTACAATGTTATTTTTCTGCAACTTGGTAATACAGTGAATTTAACTATCAATACTTCACATAAGAAATAAATGCTGCTGTTTTCAAATCTTCCATGATAAAACCAGTAGTATAATTGGATAACCACTGGCCACAAACACATTTCGGTATCATATATTAGATTCCAATTAAGCACAGTGTCTGACTCATAAAGGAATAACTTGACTGTAGTGTAAATGGGACAGATATGGAAAACACTCTCGTTGAAAAATCTCTAGCACTAAGAAAATTGGCAAAATATAGTACCATAAATTCAAGGATAGTAACAACAAACAAATATCTGTAACAGTAACCACTTACCAACAGATAACTGATGCACTGCACATAGAAACAGACAGCATAGAACTTTTGTAGCTTTTGAGTTACTGCTTATTTTCTAGTTTCAGTACGCACCCCCTATAAGAGCTCAGCAGCTAGTAATGTGTCTGTGCTGTAACATGTTTCTGTGTGCAATTCATCAATTACCTACTGGTGAGTGGTCACCCAAAATGTTTTTGTTTATAATTTTCTGCTTAAATTTTTTTTTTTACATGCAATATATTGTTTAGTGGTTTCACATATCTCGTTGAAAAATCTCTAGCACTAAGAAAATTGGCAAAATATAGTACCATAAATTCAAGGATAGTAACAACAAACAAATATCTGTAACAGTAACCACTTACCAACAGATAACTGATGCACTGCACATAGAAACAGACAGCATAGAACTTTTGTAGCTTTTGAGTTACTGCTTATTTTCTAGTTTCAGTACGCACCCCCTATAAGAGCTCAGCAGCTAGTAATGTGTCTGTGCTGTAACATGTTTCTGTGTGCAATTCATCAATTACCTACTGGTGAGTGGTCACCCAAAATGTTTTTGTTTATAATTTTCTGCTTAAATTTTTTTTTTTACATGCAATATATTGTTTAGTGGTTTCACATATCAAATCAGTTGACAAACATATAGTAGTTCAGTGAAGACTTCTAATGGAAAGCAATGGAAAATATTCAGTCATTAATTCAACTAACAGAAACATAAGTTTATAACATGAGCATTACTTTAACAGAAAAAAATTATGCAAGTAATACAGGATTCATACATTCAAAAAGAGACAATTTCAGTGGTGATCTCAGTTTTCCTCTTCTTCTATTAGGTATTCCACAGAAAAAAATTTAATAGAAATTGTTATTTTTTTAAATATTGTCTTTAAGGATTACAATGTATTTCATTGCAATAACCTGAAAAACAATTAACTGTTCCCAACAAATGATCAGCCAACATGTTTAACAGTTAAGAAATGGTTGATAAGTAGTTGAATATTAAAAGAAATTGTAGAAACTTTAACTAACAAAAGAAATGGTGTGAATACAATAAAACCGTATACACCATAGAAATCATTACAATTGTGGAGAACAACAATTATAGCAAACATCAAAAGACTCATTTATGTATTCAAGAACTGAACAAGAAAATGCTAGAAAATGAAATCTACATGAGTGAAACAAAATTACAGAACAAAAACATTGAGACTGTAGAACACTACACTGAATGATAAAAGAATATCTGTACTTTCCAATCAGTATTTTTAATTTGGGTAATTCAACTTTCTGCTGTTTCCTCCAAAAGAGTGCCCCTTCATGACCATTCTCATACTAATATTTGCTCTCCATACATTCTTTTCACCATGTGTTTCTTGGTTATAAGATGATTAATCATTTTTACTTCACTCTAGCTTAACCATGCAAGGCCCTTCTTTTATGCTGACATACATGTCCCTTGACGATTAATTAATAGGTGATATAAAGATGGAGTAATTTCATGAGAGTTAGCATTTTCATTTATATGCCATTGACTGAAAAATAGCATACAGTAATAAGTTGCAATTATCATAGACAGTAAATATGCCAAAAATATTTTATGATCTGGGAGAGAGATTACTAAACATTACATACCAGTTATAGTAAAAATACTGGACGGCTGTAATTTTGTAAATATGGGCATTACAGTGGGGTCTACAAGGTCCACTAAAAGCTATAGAGAGCAGCATGCATTTTGAGTCATGCTGCTATGATTGAAGTTCATATATATCTAGTTGGAGAAGAGTTTGTTATTTGAGATTTATAGGTGAAACAACACTGCAATTCTACAACACTACTAACAGATTTTTGTAGAACTAAGACACATAAAATAGCCATAACTGAATCTGTTTATTAAAGCAGATTAATTGAATTCTGTATAGCACACTTAAATTAACTATAGAATATTCCATATGGTGTACTGGCTTGTCATCGGAAATATTTCCGTGTTTTGTAAAGGAAATGTGTAAACTATTATCATGCATAAGATTTAATTTCCAATCAAATCAGTCAGTTTCCATGGGGTACAAATATAATAAGGAGTATAATAAAATTTAAGTCTTGCATACATTAAACTGCAGCTGTACAGAGCTGTCAGTAACATAGAAATATGTACAGATGTGTAAAAGCAGTTTAAAAAAGAAAAATCTTATCAAAGAAGTGGTTAGATCTCCTTGCATATTTCTACTAAGGGAAGAACAAATGTTCATTTAAAGAGGAATAAATCTTTACAAAGGAATTTGTAAACTTCATAGATTGTTGTTGTTGGTATGCTGGTAGAACTGAAGAAAAAGTACGCCAAGTTGATTACAAGTAATAAAAGGACAAACCTTTGAGTGTCAACAAATTGTGCTGAATGAAATATCAAATTGTCAGTGAAACAGCAATTGCCCAAAGAACAAAAACAGGCACCACCAGGCAATACATCAAGAAGTGGGCATGAAAGTCTGAATGAATACAAAGTGTAATACATAAAAAGAGCAATGACAAAAATATTAAATGAATTTTCCATTATAAAAGTTGCCATTAGATACCCAATATTACTTGCAATGCCTGAGCTTCTTGTAGCAAATATTAGATGCTTTAGAACACGTGAAGTAGTACTAAAATTAGCATGTGCAAAGAAAGTTCGTATGCTCATGAACGAACCTATTGAAGCAAGTGGATTAAATATACTCAGAAGTTGGTAAACATGTTTTGGTCCTTGAGGCAGATTATTCAGATACTTTAAAATGGAGAAGAGTAGTAATTACAGCAACAATAATTGGAATGTGTTATATAGACAGATGGATCTGGATATTGCAATTCTTTGATTGGGTTATGTGAATAGCATGTTGAAGTCTGGGAATAGGCTAATGCTGGCAATTAGCAGGTTGTCTTTCATTGTAAGGAAAAATAAATCCAAGTATCAGAATGGACTAAATAAAAAATCTCATTAAATGGGTTTTGCTAGGATAATATATTATGTAGACTGATGATTGACTTAAGAAAGTTGTAATTTTGTTTAGAACCATGGAAAGGAGTGGAGTACCATGTGGATACTTTGCAAGATGGTAGTAGTGTAAAACAAGTAATGATTTCCTCCTTTTGGCCATCAAGAAAATTACTGAGACAAAGAGTGTGTTCCATTATCTGTAGCTACAGGCAAATGAAAAGAAATGAAAATCATAAAGTACAACAGAGATGAATACACTCCATCATGTGAAGGGTGCATGACATTTTATGCAGAATGTCTGACTTAATGTTGTACATTAAGGAGTTATATCCGAAGTGGCCAAGAAAAGAGTCTAAGCTCAGTCATTTTAAGGACAGGCAAAATTAAATTAGTGTTTAATCCCTAAGTCTGCTTATAAATCACCCGAGTAACAATGACACTTTTGCTACTAATAGCTATATAAATTATGCCCACCTTGAGGCACAATAACTACTCATAATACTAAACTGACTGTGGTTTGAGATAAACAGATGATACTAGTGCATCATTTTCAGACATCACTGAAATTTTAATCTTTCCAACAATACATTTGCTAGAAACAACCACAATTTATGCCTCCCTCTTCTATTATACATGAATTCCTGGTATAATTTTCACATACACAGAAGACAGTGTAGTACTTGTTCATTATTTACATTATCATGACAACATGCTGTTAGTATGTCCTCTAAACAACCTAAAAATCCAAAATTTAGCTACATGATCTCACTTCAATACAGTTTTTGCTCTACATAATTTTTGAAAGCAAACATCTGAAATTATTAAATTGAGGAAAATAGGATTGTGGAAAATCAAGAAACTGAGAGACTGTTTGTAGGTGCAAACGTTTTATTTAATCCTTAGTGCATCCTAATCTGAAAAGAATCAGAAATTAAGTAATTATAACTCAGATCATTACTTTTAGAACTATGACAGGGTTATTTTTCTCTCCTTTTTAACATGTAATCTTGCTTAAAAATTACTTTTAGTTGCCAAGATAATTAAAAACCTACAAACATTCTTAATCCGTCACAGAGTAACATGTATGACATCTGAATATGTTTCTTTAATCAAATATTGAGATTACGTGTAAGAGGGGCCATAAAATTTATAATAAATCTTCAGTATTAATAATCATTGCAAATGCTGAACATTTATCTTCAAGTTACTTGTAATGTTGTGCTGTTTACTCCTGTCTCTACTATACGCTTACTAGGACAGTATATATTATATATTACTATTATCAATTTAAAAAAGACCTTTCCTACCATTGATCATATCACCATAGATGCCTATAAATCTCACCAACATATTTTTACTTTAATGATTTGAAGACAGCTATTCCATTTCCATTTTTAAATACTGTGTATATGTAAGTATGTTTACTATGATACAAACTGTATTGGATATGAGTCTTGGAAATAATTACTTTTGTAGAGAAAATAAGTGAACTCTATCATTCTGTACCTTTTTCTCTGAAATATGAATGTGGATGAATGATGTTGAAACATATTTTGGGAAAGTAAATGGAGACATGACTCGTTTTAATTTCTAATGTGTTACTATATAGCAAAAATAAAGTATTTTGACTTACTACAATTTACTCTTTAAGTGTATTATAAATATCCTCAAACAATCCCACTAATATAAAATCACAATTTATTATCTCACATGTTACAGATAGTAGTACAGAATAGTAGAATAAAATTCTTAAGACTATGTGTTATTTATTTGAAACAGACTAAGATATAATATAAAGTAATGGTTTTTTTGCAGTTTTTATATACAACAGTGGAATTACATGAGAAAAGTAATGGTATTTCTTGTAATTAAGCCATGTTTGTTGGAGAGATGTAAGCAGAGCTCGAGATACAACTCATATAAGGTTTGTGTGAGGATTGATAATGCAGTGTTAGAGGATCATTTGTGGGATTTATTTGGTGCAATACCCCTTATATGAGTGTATTAATCATGGCCTGTCCACCTCCGTAGCGTAGTGGTAGCATTACCGCCTACCACGCAGGGGGCCCAGGTTCGATTCCCAGCAGGGGACTATGTGAGTCCATCATCGTTTTCATTATCATTGACCCACAAGTCGCCGAAGTGGAGTCAACTAAAAAGGACTTGCAATACAGCGGCCAAACTCCCCCAATGCCATATGATCATTTCATTTCAATCATGGCATGAATACTTCTACCATGAGGCTGCATTCTGTTGAAAGCCTTATCTGTGTTATCCTATTGATTTCTAATATTATTAGTGCCCCTTTTCTGGGTAAATTCTTAATACAAAAAAGCAGAGTTGCTGTATACACATAGTTACAATTGAAACAGCTGTTGAAAATCAAAAACTCAAAACACTGCAGCTTAGCTGATGTCTATGAGAATATAGAAAGCTTTATAGAAAAAAAAGTATAAATGTCTAATGTTAATACTGGAAAATAAAAGAACAACAGTAGGTGTGTTATGTTCATCTGAACATTACTTGGAATTCACTGAAATTAAAGACATACATCTAAAGGGATGCAAAGTAAGCCACACTATTGTAGAACAAATAACACAAAAATTTGGGTATAGTACAATAGATGGTTTACGTTAAGGAGCAGGATGTACTGGTTAGTGAATATCATGTTGAAAATTATTTTAAATACTGTGTCACAAAAGTAAATCTGGAAATACATAAGCTAGTAGTATTGATAGTTTAAAAGCCACTGGCTGAAAATATCTTAAAACTTTCACCACAGAGTTAGAGTTGTAATAAATTTAAGCAGACTTAACTAGAAATTCCTTATGTTTGGGGACATAATATTGATTTTATGTCTGTTAATATCAATCAAGGGTACCTAGAGTGGATTATTTCCTGTTTTTAAATTCCTTTCATTTCATTTATTCATTCAGAGACCATTTACATTTTTTGGTCTTATTAGTCTTCCGATTGACTTGTTGTGGCCCTCCACAAATTCCCCTCTTATGCCAACCTCTTCATCCCAGAGCAGCACTTGTACCCTATGTCCTCAATTATTTGAAACCACTTGGCAGAATAAAGCTGTGTGCTGGATCAGGAGTCAAACTTCGGACCTTATCAATTGAGTTATCCTAGTATGACTCATGACCTGCCCTCACAAGTTTACTTCCACTAATATCCCATCTCCTACCTTCCAAGCTTCACAGAAGTCCTCCTTCATATCTTATGGGACTGGCACTCTGAAAGGAAGGATACTGCAGCAACATGCTTTAGCCACAGCCTGGGTGATCTTTTCCGGGGCAGTTTCTCCCTCTGCAGCAGAATGTATAGTGATACGAAACCTCCTGGCAGACTACAACTGTGTACTGAACCAAGACTCAAATCTGGGACCTTCACCTTTGGCAGGAAAGTACTGTGCTAAATGAACTATACAAGAACAACTCATTTATCGGGTGTATTCCAGTCTATACCTTCCCTTGCAGTTTTTTCCCTCTGGGGCTCTGTCTAGTGCCATGGAAGTTATTCCCTGACGTCTTAAAACATGACCAGTCATCCTGTCCTTTCTTCGTGTGTGAATACCATTCAATATATGTACAACAGTTCCATTTTTCATAAAATACTAAAGTAGCAACAGAAACATATTTCTGTGCATGGATATAATATTTAGTTACATAATATAGAATTTACAGTGTATCCATAATACTATTAAATACAGAGGAAAAAGTCATTGGCTTCACTAGAGTTCATAAGTTGTGCTTATAACTCAACCAATATAGTCCAGGGACATAGTTCTGACTGAGAAGAAATCACTTATGGAGATTCCCAAGGCTCAAACCTAGATCCACTGTTGTTCCTCAGAAATGTAAATAATCTTCCAGGTAATATACAACAAGCAGAGTTAGTTCCTTTGGCAGATGACACTAGTATTGTAATCAATTCAAGCATATATATGGAAAAAGTAAACATTGTTCTTAAAAGTATCACTAACTGCTTTCTGCTAATTGTCTCACCCTCAATTTTTAAAAGACACAACATGTTCAGTTCTGCACATCTAGGGCTACCACACCAGTGATAAGTGTAACACATGGTGAGGAAATAATGAACAGGGTGGAAACTTTGAAATTCTTATGTGTCCATATTGATGAGAATTTAAACTGGAAAAGGCACATTTTGGAACTTCTAAAACAACTTATTTCAGCCACATTTGCACTTAGACTCATTGTAAATCTTGGGGAGAGACATATAAGTAAGGTGATATTTTTAACATATTTTCATTCAGCAGTGTCATATGGAATATTGTTCTGAGGTAACTCAACTTTAAAAAAGAAAGTCTTCATTGCTCAAAAACATGTTGTGAGAATAATATATTGCATTCACACATGATCAGCTTATAGATATTTATTTAATAAGTTGGGCACTGTGATTAGTGCTCCACTGTGTATTTACTGCCTCATGACATTTGTTATAAATAATCACTACAATTCAAAAGGAAGAATGATACGCATATCAACAATACCAGAAGGAAAAAATTGCATTCATTACTCCATGTTAATGTTGTTTTTAGCACAAAAAGGGGTGCATTGTGCTGCAACAAAAATATTTGATCACTTATCTAGTGATATAAGATTCCTAACAGACAGCAAAGTAAAATTTGAAAACAAACTGAAAAAGTTTGTCATTGACAACTCCTTCTATTCAATAGAAGAATTCCTCTATTATACGGTGTAAAAGATGGTGAGTGGGAATTACTAACTCACATCTGTATATGTCTTTAAAAATTTAAATGTTCAGCATGTAGCCATTTTTACAAGTTAACTAACATACACAGTACTCACATTATGTATGCCACTTACATTTTATTTATTATGTAACAGAAAGTCTTGAGTGGGCTATATTGAGTTATTCAAAAGTCATGTCCCATAGGACAAATAGAGCGAACTAAAACTTCACCAACAAACTTTCAGAGGTGGCAGTATGGACCAAAATGAGGAAAAAGTCTCTAGTAAACATGGACTTTAAACAGAATGCCTTAAAAGCTATGAGCAGTTATTCATCTTCAATACTGTGAAACAAATCTCTTCTACTGCAACCTCTTTGATTTTCATATTTTGAGAGGTGGTAATATGGACAACAACAAGAAAAAAATCCAGTAAACATGGGTTCTTAGATACATATCTTACAAGATATGAGCTCTTCCTCATCTCTGCTACTATGAAACCCATCTCATCTACTGGGCAAGAGCTCATAGCTCTTAAGGTATGCCCATGTTTACAAGACTTTTTTTCCTTATTTTGGTCCATACTACCAACTCTGAAAGTTTGTTGGTGACGTTCTAGTTCACACTATTTGTGGTAAGGGGCATTATTTTTTAATCATCCTGTATAATAAAAATATCTTCACGACAGCAATGTCCACAAAGAAACTTCTTCATGTGGTTTTATGTGCTATGTCACAGCATTATATTCGGTAATTTTCCATTGTGGGAGCACTGGGGTGGGTGCACTCAGCCTCACAATGCCAGTTAGGAAGCTTCTAGAGTGAGAAGTAGTGGCTTCAAGGTCTGGACATCTGACAATAGCCAGGAGAGTGTTGCGTTGACCACACATCCCTTCATGCCACTCCCAAATGACATCATTGGCAGAGGATGACATAGCAGCCAACTGTCATTGAATGGCCCATAAGGCCCAGGAAGCAAAGCTGGAGTAAAGCCATCATACTGAATTTCATGATGTTCTGTAACACTATATGGACAACCCAAAATAAAAAATAAAATTTTCAATGTATTTCTAGACTTTGAATTTTTTATGTTCTTCAGACACTGAGGCAGCTTGTTGAACAGAACTCTATACTGCCATTTACAGAAATCTTATCTATTATGTACACATTTTTTCTTTCAGTGTGGTAAAAATTACCCATTGTGTTTTCAATCGTCCAGATCACTGTTTCGAATTGCATTTCAGTTTATTTTCACAAACATAATTGTACTATAGGTATTGTCAATGTTTTAAGTTCTTTAAATTTTTTCCTGTGGGATTATACAAAGAATTTTAGACAATACACCTAATGATCTTCTGTTGTAGAATTAAGATTTTCTTTATATGATAATTTCTACCACAAGCTCACAGCAGAATACAGTACAACAAATGCAGAAAGATAAAATCATAGTACATTTTCAATAATGTATCTACATTTACTGAAGTGTGTGGTATCATGTATCGATACCACCCCAGGGTGTATCACAGTTGGCAGTGGAATTGCAAGTTTATATCCAACACTGCATTCGTGTGGGATCGAGCAGACCCATTGGAGCACATCCACCATGCCACACCTCCAACAGCTCTGGACTTCAAACACCCTCTTCTGCCATGATATAGGATGGCCAGCAGCAGCTGCTCAGCCCACTTGCCCTTGGAGCCACTACACTACCATATCTTTGTTAGTGCTTCGTTCTTGTTGACACTGAGACAGCTGAACTCTGTTTCTTGCTGCATTATTTGTATTGAGTCTTCGTTTGCTTGGAGAAATGTAAGTGATGTGAATCTTCTGTTTAATGCGTTAATCTGTTTGCTAATCATTTCTGCTCTTGTACAGCTTTCTTACAATGACAGTTGCCACAACATTCTGTAGCTCCCTCCTCTTACTGTTGTGTATGAAGTCATACACAACAAAGTGGACATTTCCCTCATTGAAAATGCATTTGTGCTTGTTTTTAGGAGTTTCTTTCCATGTGTAGTTTCCATATTATATATCTGCTTACAATCCTATCTGAGTATTTGTAGTTATATATTTCCATTAGAAATGAGTCATCTTGTCCAAGATTAATTATTTTAGCTTAATTAATTTGTTGTAATGAAACTGTATATACATTGTGTTTCTGTCATTTATAAAAGCATTATTCCCACTGAAACTGTTATAACCAGGAATGACACAATAAATATATCACAGTTCCACAGTTTGTTAACACAACACTGGTACCAATAATTCTGTCACCAAGTGCCAAATGGTCGGCAAACACTTTATGAAAATAACTGAAGGTGGTTATGCCACTATCCAGGAAATGCAAGAGGAATTTGGAATTCCGGTGAAAATCACAAGTCTATTGACATACTAAGCCTAGTGAACACTGAAGTCCAAGTTCCAGTATGGCAGCCTAATTCTAAGTCCAGAGTGGAGCCAAGTCAGCATCAAGCAGCAGGTATGCCAGTCCAAGACAAAAACAGTGCACTGCAGAGTAGCATTTCTGGGTTGTGAAGTAGAACATAGCACAATGAGAACTTGCTTGTAGACATTGGTGACAGTGTAAAATAAGGCTTCATATTTGATGGAGCTGGTGGCTGGGGTTGCTGTATATTCTGGGCAGCCAATAATGTGCATTCTTGGTGGCCGATCACTGTGGCTTGAAGAGCACGTGTGCAAAGGTGGCCTGTGATGCTAGCAGCAGGCTGCACATGGAGGAGAGCAACCAACAATGAGTTTCTCAGCTGTGCATTATTGAGCACACTGCTGCTCAGTGTGGAGATTTAATACTGCTGGATACCACACCCCTTGCCCTTTGGGGAACTGGGGAAACATCTGCTCACAAACGAAAGCCACATCCATGGGGTCCTCCCTTGCATTGTTGGTGTCTCAGGGCACAGGAGCACGTGGATAAAAACGCCCCAGCCAGGGCAACAGTTGCATGGTGTGGACCTCAGCACCAGAGCAGAAGGAGCTAGTGGCATGTCTTCATTGTTACGTGGAATTTCTCATGGTTGGTGTCCAGGCGAAATCTTGTAGTCTGGGGAGGGCAGGCCCTGTGGCTGGATAACATCTGGAATAAGTCACTCTTGTTGGGGTGTGGCATTGGTCAACTAGCTGTGGACAAAAGACATTTATAAGTATGGTGTTATGCTGGCTGGATGTCTTGGGGTAGGACGGAAATAGCTGATTGGTAATGATGGTGCGGAAAGAGAGAGGGAAAGACTCTTGGGAAACTAGTTGGGGATGAAGTTGATTGGCATGTTGCAGAACCTCCCACTGCTGTATGATGGTTCCTGGAATCCAGGCTGGTTGCGAGCCAAATCCTTTTGCCCACACCAAGGTCCTGGGGCAGAAATTGGAAACAGGTAACAGTGGAACTGGCTACAGTGGTGGCATGAGCAGGCTCAAGAGTGTCCATGGCTGCTGTCCATGGAGAAGTTCCACTGGACATTTTTCCTCCAGTTGATGTGGACCTGTAGCTGCTCAAACAAAAAGTTAGTGATGCATTGGTAAATTGATCCTGGAAGTATTTCTTCACCTGAGTTTTGGTAGTACAGACCATCCTCTGGCTTCCCCATTAGACTGCTGTTGGAAATTTTTGTTGGAATGTGGTGAATGCTATACTGGAGACAGAAAGCATGAAATTCCTCACTACGAATTTGTGGACTATTGTCAGTTATGAGCACTTCCGGCAGACCTCCAATGGAAATTTTTTTTTTCTAAGGCTGTGATGTTGTTGGTGATTGACACGGCATTCCAGAGGACAATGTACAGAAATCTGGAGTAAGTGTCAACCACTATAAACAACATGGCATTAAACAGTGGCTCGGCAAAATCAGCGACGAGTACATGGCTGCCAAGAAGTGAATGAATGTTGTGGGGCTGCCTGTTGGCCTTGGCAGGATGTACATGTTCAGGTGAGTAGTTAAATCTCTTGGTTCATGCCTGGCCATTTAGTTAACCTGCAAGCCAGGAATTTAGTTCAGGAACCCCTCCCCAGTGAACCTGGTGCAATTGTTAAATGCTGACATAAGGAATGACAAATGACTATCCTTGGGTGTCCCTCATTGGAAATGAGCAGAATTTCTCTGTGAATCAACATGAGCTGACAGAATGTCACAGAAGCTCTGGGAGGTGGTTGTACAGACCATCTATGAAAAATGTGACTGCAGACTTATTGGAGTACCTCATCGTTACTGATTGTGTCTGCTGCCTGGGAGCTGGTAATGGAGACAGAATCTACGGTGGCTTGTGCTCCTTCATCAATGTGAAAATGCAGAATTTCGTCTTTGTCGAACTCCAGATCAGGTCCCCATGGAAGATGGGACAGGGCATCAGCTTGGCATGGTCAGACATGTTGGGGAAGTGAATCTTATACTGGAAGACACCAGAAATAAAGCTCAGTGCTGGAGTTGGTGAGCAGTCCCATCTGGAATCTTTGCTACTGGATTGACTAAGGAGGTCAGTGGTTTATGATCCATGAAGAGGTGAAACTTCGTGCTGTATGCCAAAACTTGGAATTTCCTTAACACTTGGATGCCCAGACTTTGCCTGCCCCCTCAAATGCCAACAGGGGTCATTTTGACCCCCAACATTTAAAAAAAAGTTTTCTGAACTACTATTTCGAAATTTTAAGCATTTATTATATTTTAGTGTTTGCAAGATTTATAGCCATTTCAGATGCTGAGTCATGAATAAGAAGAACAGACACAATTATATTATTTATTGACATATAAACAAATTTCACTGAACCTGGTAACACCCAAACAAGTGTAAAGCAAGTAACAGACTTTTCTTTGTTCTAAATTCATAAAAAATTGAACTTTTCATGTGTACAGAAATTTCAGCTACTTCATTGTTTTACACAATTGACATGTTTGTATTCAGTTTCCTTTGCACATTTTCCACAAACCATTTATATTTGCAGTATTTGAGAACTTGACATTTACGGTGCTTGTGTGGCATTTCGCCTTCATCTTCATTTTCATTCTTTTCATACTTGTCTTCATATACTCAGAGTGTAGTTCATCTGCAAGCTACTGAATAAAATGTCTTCTTTTGCTCTGCTTACCAGTAACAGCCCTAAATACTACATATGCATATATTCCTGCTAGGTCAAGGGTATTGTAGAAGGAGTGCACTGACCATCTTCTTGAGGAAGCCTTGACTGAATACTGCCTCACCACTTTGTCTACTATGTCAACCCCAAATTTTGTTTTGTTGTAATAACATACAGTTTGAGGAGTTTTTTTTCTCATTTGTATTTATGGTAACACTAGGATGAAGGGACTTCATTACTAGCACATTTTTTGCTTTCTTTCCTTGATAGACTGTCAAGGAAATATCATCATGTTTTAAAACTTTTGTGGAATAAAGAGGACTCTTCAAGGACTTCAGAGCATGTGGTATTTCTCTTCTTTGCTCAGTTCGATTTTTCTTTCAATTTTTTGGCTAGTTTGAGCAAAGTGAAGTAATTGTCTGTAGTGACATTTCTTCCTTTGCACAGAAATGGTTCCATAAGGCACATCACTACATAATCTCAAACCCTTTTGTCTTGGGATTGTGCAGTATTCTTACCAAGATAAGGGAAACCATTTAGTATGTACTTGCTTTCAGCATCTACAGCTAACCAGTATTTTTGCCCATATTTGTAAGGCTTTGAAGCCATGAATTGTGTGAACGGACACCTAGTTTTACTTGGGAAGAGCTGTGCATGTATTGTTATGTCACTTCCAGGTTTTTAACACATTGTACAGTTTTCTATGAATTTGTTCCAGACAGCAGAAACAAATGCAAACTTGTCATTCTGTAATCATAGAGAGCGTGTAGACTTCTCATCGAACCTCAAAAATCTCATAATCTCACAGAATCTATTTCTACTTGTGGTTTCCACACAAAATGGTAGGCCCCAGGAATCTGACCATAAGCTGTGAAGGTCTGTACTTATGCAACCACTCGCACCATGAGCATAAATAATTGCAGTAAATGCTTCTAGTTCTTCTGTGGTCATTGACCAGCTGTCGTTTCCTAGTATTCTGTGTGCCTCGGTTATAGTACATTTCAAGATATGATTAATTATATAATTGTCTATGAAAAAGTGCCAATCACTTGGTACAAGTTCATCACTTACATTTCTTTTTACATGTGGTGTAGGTAGATGAGATTGTCTCAAAATATTGTGGTTAGGAAGATGCTCACCTTGTGAATTAGCACTGCTTCTATCCAGACTGTTCCATCAGGAGCAACTTCTCTATGGCTTTCATCAGACTATTTGTTCTACACTCCAAGGAACAGGATTACCTCCCCTTCTGTTACATGATTCTTCTTGATCTATAAAGCACGAATAATAGAGCAAATTTAAGAAAGCCACCATAAAATCTAAATTAAGTACAGTGACGTTATATGTAGATATGAATATGATGATTATAAATTAGCAGCAATAATAATAATATACTTACTAGTCTGTAAACTTCCATTATCTGTATCTGAAGGATCAGAATAATTAGTATTAGATGATTCATCTTCTCTCAATGTTTGCAGTAAAAACTCTTCCTCTGAATCATCAGAAAATAGTTTGTCACCATCTGAATCACACTCCATAACTCTTTGTAACTATGCAAGAATCTTTTCATCTCTTAAATACTCTTTCTGATTAATTTTGACAATCACTTTTGAAAGACTGATCCTTACTAGGGAATGTTGAACAATGGTGAACCAAGTCCATTGTCATCATTTCATATGGCAATAATATGAGTGAAAGTAAACTATTGCACTACGGAGTGAAGTAGCCAAGGCTTAAGAATGCATGAGACAAATGTATTGCATAACTATGTACAAAATTATAGCTTTTTTCTAAAGGGGTCAATATGACCCTTCTGGGTGTTAAAGGTAAAACTGGAAAAAAGTGATAATGAATTAGGTGAAATGCACTGTTTTTTAATATAATGAAATTACATGTCAAATAGATAAATGTCACAAAATTAAACACCACTTGAATCATTCTTCAAAACATAGCTAGTACTTAAAAACTGAAAAGGGTCATTTTGACCCCTCTGAGAGTTCGAGTGTTAATATGAATATGATGGCCAGAGCTTCTTTTTCTATTCAGGAGTACCTGTGTTGTGTGTCAGTCAATGTTTTTGATGCATAGGTCACAGGATGCTCAGAGCCATCTGCCTCATTGTGTGCCAGGACTGTTCTGGCACCTGTATCAGACACATCTTTTGCAATAACTATCAACTGCATTGGACCAAAATGTGCAAGGCATGGGGCAGTTAAGAACTTGGATTTCAATTTGTGGAAGACTCGCTCACAAGCTGGTGTCCACTGGAAAGGCATATCTTTTTTGCTAACTGGGACAAGAGGGTCATTTCTGTTACTGCTGTGGATACGAACTTTCTTCCCCAGAAAGGAATGAAGTTGCTTAAGCATTGTTGGTCTGAGGAGTTTGATTATGGCTTTGACATGTTTATCTTGCAGAAAAATGTCAGAGCTGGAAATGAAGTGGTCAAGGCACTTAATCTCAAGTTGGAAAAACAACATTTTTCTTTTCTGCATATTAGGCCAGCTTCCCTTAAGATGCTGAATAAAGATTTCAGATTGTGAATTTGTTCCTCCATGTTACTCACTGATACAATAATATCATCTAAAGAGTTAATGCATTCTTCCACTTGGAGTACTAATAATTTAAAAAAAAAAACATTGAAAAATTGTGGGGGCACTTTGCTGTACCAAATATTGGGCCTTTCAGATGATATAACCCATGTGATGTGTTAAATGTAAGAAATGATTGAAATTCTGCACCAGGGGGAAGTTGAAGGTATGCACCTGCTAGGTCTGTTTTAGAGAAGTTGTTTCCATCTTTTAATTTTGACAGTAATTATTCCTGTTTTGGAATAGGGCATGTCTTGATCTCTGATTAGGTGTTAATGGTTACTTTAAAATCACCACACAAGCAGATCTTCCCTGATGGATTTCGCACTATGACTAATGGGGTAGCCCACGGACTATAAGGAATAGGTTCTAGGACACCAATTGCAGTTAGGCAATCCAACTCTTCCTCTACCTGGTCTCTGAGAGCTAACAGAATAACACAGGCTCAAAAGTACCAAGGCCATGCATTATGTTTCAGTGCAATATGTGCCTCAAAATCCTTTGCAGTGTCGAGTTCTGCAGTGAACAGGTCCTCATAGTTCCGGAAGAGTGTTTCAAGGTCTGAGTGCAGAACACATACGGATACCAAATTCACAGAATTGTCTATCAGAAATGCAAATTCCTGATAGTCAAGGCCAAACAAGTTTGCAATGAAATCACTGTTAACAACTAGAAGGTAATGTGGTGGCTGACATTATGATATGTCATTGGCAGTTCGACTTGACAACATACTGGAATGGTATGTGTATTATATGTCATTAGTCATCAATTTGTTTCTTGCAAGGTAGGAGCTCCAAGCTCCAGATAGGTAGTGCAATTCAGGATGCTAATGACTGTGCCGGTGTCTAGTTGTAATTGAACTGGTTTCTCTGCAATTTGCACTTCTATGAAAAGTGTATTGGAGATCTCATGATGGCAGAAGGTTGTCTTGTCTGATGGATCTTGCAAGACACAAAAGCCAAATGGCCACTGGTAGAACATTATTGGCAATAGGCCCATCTGTCAGGACAGTTGTCGCACCGATGTCTTCTAAAACAGTCTGGACACGACTGCAATCTTTTCAGTACCTAAAACCAGTTTGATCAGATAGACCAGGATGGAGGATGTTATTGGTTAATGGTACAGTGTCCCACCTGTGCTGCTGCTACATCCAAATTGCCACTAGTGTGACCATTGGCTGCTGGCTTGGATGTGTTTACATTAATGGGTGCTACATTGACCCATGACTGTTGCTTCTTGTTAACCCATGACTGTAGCTTCTTGCCTGCTGCTTGCGTCACTCCAAAGCTTTGTGCTAAGTCCAAAACTTTGTCTATTGATGGATCTTCAAGTTTTAAGCGCCTCATGCTGGAAATATCTGTCTGGAGTACCCTGGATGATCATGTCCCTGATCATTTCTTCTGCATAGGACTCCTTACTTTTAGGGGTAACAAAATGACATTTTCACCCTCAGCCTTGCAACTCCACAGCCCATTCTCTATGAGTCTAGTTTGGCTGTTTCTTACTTTGGTAAAAGGCTAACTGCAATGAAATAACATGGATATGCTGCTGGTAATACTTAGTCAGCAATAAGCTAATATTTAAAAAGGTGAGCTCCGAAGGTTTAGGCAAGGGGGCCACTTTTCACAGCAGCCAGTAAACCTTAGGTTTTGACCAAGACAAAAACAAAGATTTCATGAAGCTGGTGTCAGTTACATTGAATGCATAGAAATGCTCTAGTAACCTTGATTCATAGGCTCCCCAGTCCTCTAATGCCTCATCTAAGGAAGGAAAAGCCGACACTTACTGCACTGCTTGCATCTGCAGTATCCCTTGAAGAAGTAGTTGAAGGATGGTCAGTAGCAGCTTCTGGTTCTCATCTTACTGATGAATAAGTTGCATGAGTAGAGCTTGCAATGTAGATGGTTGCTGCCTCTTCACCATTTTTATTGTGTTATAACCAGGAATAACACAATAAGTATGTCACAGCTCTATGGTTTATTAACACAACACTGGTATCAATAATTCTGTCACCAAGTGCCAAGTGGTCGGTGAACACTTTTTGAAAATAATATACATTGAAGGTGGTTATACCAACGTCCAAAAACTGCAGATGAAGTGTAGAATTCCAGTAGAAATCACAAGTTTTGTTGACATACTAAGTCTGGTGAAAGTTGATGTCCAAGTTCCAGTATGGCAGCCTGATTCTAAGTCCAAAGTACAGCCAAGCCAACACTGAGCAGCAGGTACACTAATCCAAGAGAAAAACAGTGCACTGCAGTGTAGCACTTCAAAGTTGAGGAGTAGAACATAGTACAATGAAAACTTGATTGTAGACGTTGGTGGTGATTTAAACTAAGGCTCCATAGTGGAGCCAGTAGCTGGGATCACTGTATATTCTGGGCATCCAATTGATGTGCATTCAGGGTGGCCAATCCCTGCAGCTTGAAGCGCATGAAGGCGGCCTGTGTTGCTAACAGTGGGCAGCACATGGAGAAGTGTTTCCAACATTGAGTTTCTTGGCTTTCACATAAAGGAGTGCACTACTGTTTGGTGGATAGATTTAATAGTGGTAAATACCAAAAAAACATTTAACTCCATTTTCTATATTTGTGACTTTTTGCACCTGGTTTTTCTTCACTACTTGCTACAGTGGATATGTTGTCTTCTATTGATAGCAGCATGTCATTTGAATATAAAATGAATAAGTCATGACTCATCCTTGTGGTGTGCCATACTTAACTTCTTGTATTCAAGAAATTGTTTTATTACATTTGGGTACCTCACCCCCTCCATGTCACTGAAGTTTATCTAACAGTGTGAGGTTCACAGTCAAAAACCATAGAAACATCAGAGTCGAGTCCACAGACTATTTCATTTGCCTAGTGTTCTAATGTGTTTCAGAATCTGTTATCACTGTCTTAGTTGACTTGCCCCTGATAAATCCAGGGCCCCCTCTAAATGCAGGCTGCTCCTTCTTCAGTACATCATTTCTGTGAAAGAAATTTATTATTCTGTTTTTTCTAACTGTCTCCATTACGTTAGACAAAACAGAAGTAACAGCAACTCACTTGTAATTTACAGGATTCTTAGTTACGCCCTTACTGTATGAGAAACTACATTACTTTTTTAAAAACATGGAAGTAATACTCCTTTTTCCATGGACAGATTTATTAGTATGGCCAGTTGTCTTACCACATATTAGGGACAGTGTCTATGTATCAATGTAAATATGCTAGTTAACCTATCTGACTTTTTGCTTTTGATTGTGTGTGTTCTTTTTGGTACTTCTATTTCATTTATTGAAAGGAATAATAAACGGTTAGCTACTACTGGTGTGATGCTTCTGGGCTCTTTTGCAGGATTTTGCTTTGGGCACTTATCAACTGCTACAACATGGAGTTGATTTTCTGTTACTGTGTTTTGAGTTGCTACACTAGTTAAGCCTTTTCTTTCGGCATTTATGTGTGACCAAGCAGATGTATATCTCTTATACCCTCTACCCTCTCAGAACTTCTTTCATCTTGTGCAGCCATTGAGTCATCTGTCTTTCCCATTCCCTCCTGGCACTATCCCTCTACCCTCTCCTTGCCTCACGTTTCCTTCACAACCCCTTCCCCACATCCATCAGCACAATCAAGGGGACTCATATCCAGGGACAAAGAGGCCTTGTAACCTCCTCCCAACTCTCTGGCAAAGAGATTTTATAGTGGTAAATACAAAAAAAAAAAAAAAAAAACCATTTAACTCCATTTTCTATATTTGCGACTTTTCGCACCTGGTTCAAGATGGCGGCTACAGTAAAAGTTAAGCAAGTGTCCTTCCAGAAAAACTTAAATTTTGCCGTAAAAAAGAAATCGTGTGAAAATTGTAAAGACGAAATCAAGAAACTGAATGAACGCATAATGAGCTTACAGTTCATAATCGGCAGTTTGAAAACGGACATTTCGAAAATACAACAAGTAAATAGTGAACTGAACACGCTAAAACTTGTGCGAGATAGTTCGTCCGTTACGGAAAAGTGGTCACATGTAAAGTGCAAAAACAGCAAGTCCAAAGTGCAAATTCGGAAAACCTGCGAAAGTTACGCAAGCTTTGTGCACGAAAGCACATTTCAAGTACTTTCGATCGCCGATAGTGAAAATGCAACTTACAGTTCGCATGAACGTTGGGAAAAGCAAAATGGCACTTTGGGGAATAAGGTAAGAGAAGAAAATTTACTGACGCAAACAACTGTGAAGGAGGTCAATATAAATGTGCCGACCAAAAATTGTGTCGAAGTGTGTGATAAAACAATTCAAAACGATTCACAAATTGTGAACTCCAATAACAGGAAACTGTTTGTGTTTTCAGACAGCCATGGTCGTGGACTTCCTAGTAAACTAAAAGAAACAACTGAAACATTTTCGTGTGGTATAGTGAAACCGGGAGCCCCACTTAGCGAAATTAAAAAAATGACCGAATCCGCAGAGGCAAAAAATCTGCATGATAAAGACTTCGTTGTACTTATGGGAGGCGCAAACGATGTCTACAAAAATGAAACATTGAGTGCAACGCGCGATCTTAAACAGTGTCTGAGGAACCTCACTCACACTAACGTAATACTTGTCAATATTCCGCATCGCTATGATCTTGTAAGATGGTCATGTGTTAACAGGGAAATAGAAAGTGCCAACAGTCAGTTTGCAAAAATCTGCAAACATTTTAAAAACGTGAAATGCGTTGATATAAGCAGTATTGGACGTAGATTCCACACGCAACACGGACTTCACCTGAATGGCTTGGGGAAAGAATATCTGACAAGCCTGATAACCAGGGTAATAAAAAACCACCAAAACAAATTCAAAACCAAAACGATAATTGCATTGCCATCGCCTGACTCCATTACTAAAACACTTCAAAAAAATTCATTAGAAACTTCATCAGCAGCAGCAAAACATGTAAAAAAAGACCAAATTTTAACATAAAGAACAGTGGACATCTATTTCAACAACAAAAGAACTACTGTTCCTCATCAGCCAAGTATTATTTTAGACGAAAATAACAAAAACGAGAAGACTCCAAGTTCACAAGGAAACACAACAGTAGTGGTAGAACCAACATTTGAAGTGTCAGAAATAGCACCACCATCAACAACAACAAATAGAAGGCTGTTGGACAGAAGAAATGCTGAGCCTCCTTCTCATCTCAACGATTTTTTATGTGTGGGCCTGAAGAAAAAGAAGGGACAACAGTAGGTAGTGTCAGGTGTCTCCTCTCTCCTGTCTCAAGGCAGACTCCAATGGATTCTCAGTCAGGTAACAGCACTAATAGAATGAAAAAGCAAGAGGAAGGCATCTCTTTCTTTCATCAAAATATAAGGGGCCTCTTAAACAAAATAGATCAACTCCTTATTAACATTAGTGAAAAGGACAGTATAAATAATGCCCAGATTTTGTGCTTAACTGAGCACCATGTTACTGATAAATGTGCCTTGCCATCTATAGCAAGTTATACTTTAGTAACATACTACTGTAGGGAAAGTAAAGATAAAGGTGGAGTAGCAATTTATGTTAAGGATAGTGTAGCATACAGAGCTATAGATATTAAGAAATATTGTGTGGAACAACAATTTGAGGCATGTGCCACAGAAATAACAACTAAATTCTATCCAATAATAGTGTTGGCTGTCTACAGGGCTCCTTCAGGTGACATAAAAACTTTTCTGCATTCAATGGAACTCCTTCTGTCATGGTTACTTTCAAAAGCGAAGGATATTGTAGTATTAGGTGATTTTAATATAAACTTTTTGACAGAAAATAAGAATAAAATAGACTTTGAGATTGTGATGAACTTACTCAATCTGACTTCAGTAATAAATTTCCCAACAAGAATTACATCCGAGTGCCAAACTATGATAGATAACGTTTTTTTAGATGTAAATAGACATCAGAACTATATTGTCAGGCAGGTTATAAGTGGGCTTTCAGATCATGATGGACAAATTCTCACTATTTATGACGTTAATCTGTTCAAAAAAGAATTTCCTCGATGGAAAGTCATTAGAGTAATTAATGAAAAGGCGAAAGGAACTTTCAACCACAGGTTGCAGCAAATGGATTGGTCTTTAGTATATAGCCATGATGAGGTTGATACTAAATTTAACTGTTTTATAAATGAATTCTGTGCTCTTTTTGAAGAAATATTTCCCAAGAAATGGGTCAGAAACAGTGCTTCCAATTCTGTAAGCAAGCCTTGGATTACAAAAGGTCTAAAACAGTCATGTAAAACCAAAAGGGAAACTTATGCTGCAATAAGATTCTGTAAAGATGTAGAAAAATGGGAACACTATAGAATATACTGTAAAATTTTGAAGAAACTAATACAGAAATCAAAAGCCCTTTATTATGAGAAGAAAATAGATAATTCTAATAATAAAATAAAAGCAATTTGGAGCATTGTAAAAAAAGAAACTGGAAGAGATGCAACAAGTAAAGAAGATATAAATAATATCAGATATGAAGGTATCTTAATAGATAACCCCAAAAGGGTGGCTGAGATTTTTAATAAACACTTCCTATCAGTATCTCAACAGATTGGTTGCAAGCCCGATGTTGATGAAGCTGTAACTCTTTGTCAAGCTGTATATTCTAACACAATTTCAGCAATGCACCTTAATCCTGTCACTGTAGAAGAAATTCAAAAAATCATCATGTCTCTAAAAAGTACGAATTCTGCAGGGGTTGATAATATATCTAGTAATTTATTGAAATATTCTTGTGTGTGGATAAGGGACATTCTCTGTCATATTTTCAATGCTTCCCTTCAGAAAGGTGTTGTTCCCAGTAGACTTAAGTATGCCATTGTGAAGCCCCTGTACAAAAAGGAGGATAAAGCTGAACTAACTAACTATCGACCTATCTCTTTGCTGACAGCTTTCTCCAAAATTCTAGAAAAGCTAATACATGTAAGAATTACTGATCATCTCATGAAGAATGGAGTTCTCAGCAAAAGCCAGTTTGGCTTTCAAAAGGGCCGTTCAACAGAAGACGCAGTCTACGCACTTGCAAATGAAGTTCTAGAAACCCTTAATGAAAAAATGCTAGCACTTGGTGTCTTCTGCGATTTATCCAAAGCGTTTGACTGTGTTGATCACCAGATTCTCTTGCAAAAAGCAAAATTAGTAGGAATAAGTGGTGTTGCAGGCAATTGGCTACAGTCGTACCTCCAAGACAGAAAACAAAAAGTTGTGTTGAATAGCTCGGGTGGAGTATGTGACACTTCCTCAGATTCTGAATGGAGTTCCATTACATGTGGAGTGCCCCAGGGCCACTATTATTCCTGATTTTTATAAACGATCTACCATCATGTACAAGCCTGCCGTGTAAATTTACATTATTCGCTGATGATACCACAATTTTTATGAGCAGTAGAACAGTCAACAATCTTGAGGAACTCAGTAATCACATACTCTCAGATATGGTTAATTGGTTCAAGGTGAATGGTCTCTCATTAAATTCCAGTAAGACCAGCTTTATTCAATTCTGTACAAAAACAGAAAAAGAGAGAGAGATAAGTGTGACATGTGGTAATCAACCAATAGTCAGAATGGAAACAACAAAATTTCTTGGAGTGCACATTGACAAGAAAATGAACTGGTCTTCACATATTATTGATCTCTGTAAGAGGCTTAGCTCTGCTACCTATGCTTTACGGGTTGTCACTACATGTGTTGAACCTAACACTGCAAAAGTGGCCTATTATGGCTATTTTCATTGTCTCATTGAGTACGGAATTATTTTTTGGGGCAACCAGCCATTAGCAAGGAAAGTGTTCATTGCACAGAAGCGAGCTTTAAGAATTATATGTAGATTGCGCCCAAGAGACTCTTGTAGAAATAGTTTTCGTAATCTTAAAATATACACAACTACATGCCAATATATTTTTTCTCTCATGTGTTTTGTTTGTAAAAATATAGATATATTTCAACCAAATAGTAATTATCATGAGCATAACACACGGAGGAAGAATGACATACACAGTGAACTCAGAAATTTGAGCTTGGCACAAAAGGGTGTCCATTACACTGGAGCAAAACTCTTCAATGCTCTTCCTCCCGAAATAAAGACAAAGATTCATAACAATAGCGAGTTTAAGAAAGCACTAAAAATATTTCTGCTAGAAAAAGCTTTTTACAGTCTAGATGAATTTTTAACTAAATAAATTGTAATATTTTAATATTATATAATACAAGTTGACATAATGCCACTACGAATTTTATTTAACCTGAGATCTGTATCTGTGTGTGCTCCGTATCTGTTTTCTGTAGTGTTTTAATAATTCTAAGAAAATATGTATTTTCTTTTTCTATATTGCTGCCCAAAGAATTTACTGTATAAGTTTTTATATAATTATGTACTCAAATTTCTGTATATGCTATAAGATTATCAGACTGTATTTGTAAAAAACTGACTCGTTCCACGTCCTTGTGTATTCAACACAGTTGACCTATGGAACACGAAATAAATCAAATCAAATCAAATCTTCACTACTTGCTACAGTGGATATGTTGTCTTCAATCAAGAAAATGATTTACAGAGGTTTTTAACATGGTCAGAACTGGAACTGTTCTATGGCTACTGACAAGTCATCATTCTTCTTACAAAATATTAAAAATAATCCATACCTCCAGGTCTGCTCCTCCTCCTCCCAATGTGTCATATGGGCACTCTTGAGTCCAGGCTAATGCTTTCTAATAATTATGTGTTTAGGTGTGTGTGGATGTGTAAGTGCATGTGTGTTCTTTCTGCCAGAAGAAGAGCCAGGACTCAAAAGCTAGTTAATAGCATGTTCTGTTCTGTGTGTCTAAGTGCCTCACATCAGTCTGCTAAAGATGAGTAGTTACCTTTCCTTTACCAAACAAGCAAAAATGCTATCTTTAAATATGAGAGGGGACCCAAAAGTAACTGGAATCGTAATGCTGCACATCGTGTACTTATAGAAGCAGGTTGCACCGCCAGAGGGTTGTAGTAGGAGCTCTGCTGAGTCATTCTGCCACACGGCGTCACCCAACAGTGAGAAGTGTGGTTTCTTTTGCAGTCCTTTGAGTGTGCGTACGGTGCAGACGTGGCATGAGGAAATCGCCAGTTCTTATGAACAATGTGCGGTAGTGAAGTTTTGTTTCTTGCTCAGCAAGGACGTGTTCAAAGATGATCCACATTTTTTCAACAAAATCATTACAGGTGATGAGTCATGGTGCTATGGGTATGATCCAGAAAGTAAAGAACAGTCATCACAATGGAAATCACCTAGCTCACCTCGACCAAAAAAAGCTTGACAAGTGAAATCAAATGTGAAACTCATGTTTATCTGTTTTTTGACATCAAAGGGATCATACACTCTGAATTTGTCCCTGAAAACCAGACAGTAAACCAACAATTCTATTTGGAGGCTATGAAATGGCTTCGCAGAAGTTTGTTGCAAAAATGTCCGGGCTTGTGGGATTCTGGCATGTGGTTCCTGCATCACGACAACACCCCTGCACACACGGCTCTCAGCGTTCGCCAGTTTTTGGCCTCAATGAAGATGACTACCTTGACCCATGTGCCCTATTCGCCGAATTTAGCATCCTTGGACTTCTTCCTATTCCTGAGGATGAAAAGAGACTTGAGGGGAAAGCGTTTTGCAGATGTGGAAGATGTAAAATGCAATGCTAGTGGAGAGTACTTCGAAGGAGATTAAGGTTGTATTTGAAAACAATAAAGTATATGCTTTCTAGAAAGAAATTACTGTTATTTTTGGCTCCCCCCTCATATGCTTCAAACAGTTCGAAGACATTAAAAACTGGTAAACTTTCCAAGTCTAACAGTGTTTTAGCAGAATATTAAAGTACTATGCTGACTTGATAGGATCACCCTTGAACTATCTTCATAATCAGGCAATGACTCAAGAAATACAGGATAGCAGTGGCAGCACTGAGTGGTTGCTAGTAAGGTGTGAGTACCATCTCTCTGTGTACAACTCCTTTCCATTGAGTAATCATGGAGCAAAGCATTGATTCACATTGTACATTTTCCATGAAGGCATTTTACAAGAATGGCAACAGTTTGACTGCTACTTAACAAGAATTACATCATCATAATTTAGGACTTCATGGTCATGTCTCATCATCTTCCCACACCATCAAGTGATGTGTTGAGAATTTTGAGGATACAGGTTCAGCTCTAAAAAAGAATCCACCCGAAAGGTGGACTCAGTAAAGCCCAGAAAACACTGAAGTACTTTAGGCACTAGTCAGAAGTAGTCCATGACAATTGGCAAGGAAACATGGGAGATTTGAACCTAAGCTGATGAATACTCTGCAGTGATTTGAAGTTTTACCCTTACAAAATTCCAAGTGGATGAGATTCTTCTCATGTCAGATGAGGCTCATTTCCATGGCAGTGTGTAGGCAGACAAGCAGAATTTCAGAGAGTTTGCACCTGAAAACTCTCATAATTTATAAAATGACCACTACATAGCAGAATGGTTACTGTCTTTGTGCCACATTAATGTGAGTTGTGGTGGTGTCTTACTTCATTGAGGACAAAAAAGGGAATGCAGTGACAGTAATATCTAAACAATATGTGGATATGTTGAACACTTTTGAAGTGGGACATCTTCATGTTTTGATAACATTCATTGTCCCCAAGAACACAAGATTTGTTGGTACATATTTTTTCTTGTTGGGCCACCTCAAAAGGAAAATTATAAATCACTCACAAAACAACTGCTGAATAGAAAACAAGGATTTGAGAAGAAATTGCTGTAATTTCCATTGAAGTGTTTCAAGGGGAAATACAGAATATCAGTTTTTCACTTCCAGGAATCCGCGTATCTCCTATCTTATTAAACCAAGACAACAAATATTAACACTCACTTATAAAACATAACAGAGAAACTCAGTATGGTCAGCTGAAAAGGAAAAGCATTCCATTATTTGTAAGAATCAGTATCATAAGCTTTCAGTCACTCTGATGTTATTTAACTTCTCTGAGAAATATCTGGAAAATTATTAGCTCTCTCGAAAACAAAAACTTATCATGGAGTTGATAACATGTCAACCAAAATTTCTTTTGATACAGCTACACCCCATGGCAGAAACTCTGATGTTAGTGTTTGGAAATCATAGGTGGAAACATTAAGGACAATCAAAGTTTGAGTCAAGCCTTAAGACACACTCAGATAGACTAAAATTAAGGCAGCTGCTTACAATAAGCAGGAAATGTGAGTTTCAGTCCAGCCTGGCCCAGAGTTTCAACTGTCACTACATATTCATTACACTGCAGATTTCGTACGTCTGATATCACTTCATGTATTTGCATCATTGCTTTCGTTTGACTGATCCATTCATTTTATTTTGGTGCAGTTAATTCTTTTCATGGCTGTTTTTTATACTATGACATATATGTAACACATCACTTTTGCAAGATCTCTTTCCTGACCCCTCTTTAACTAAGGTAACAGTACAGCCGTTGGTAACTAGCAATCTACTTCACTATTAATTTCCTTCCCAAAAGTTTCAGAAAAGGTAAGTACTGTGGAATGATTGAGTATACCTGAAAAAATTGTATTTTTAATAATTTAAATTGCACTGAAATGCTGCCCACTGTTTCACCAACTGTGTATTAACGAATCTAAATGCCAAACTTTCACTAAACAAAACTTTTATGATGTAATGCTTTTGACTATGAGTGACTATATTATTAAAGTTTCTAGATATAGTGAGTAAGGTGTTCACTTTTTATTTATCGGATAAGAAACAAAAGGGCATGTTAAATAGCCTACGCAGTTTCCATGATGAATCTCTCTCTGAGTGGAGACAAATTTCTGCTGCTGCTGCACAGATTTTCATTGAGAGAATCTTGTTATGCTATTTGAGGTTTTCCTGATGTAATTAATGCTTAAAAGGTTCATGAGCAGTGCATCAGATGGTATTATTTAAAGTGCTTGATATTTTCACACAGCAGCAACTGGTCACTTGCAGTTGACATCCAGAGCCCCCTACCAGAGAAACTCCACATGTGCAGCATGGGAAAGACCTCTTGCTAGGTGCAGATACCATTGTACATACATAGGTGAGGTGTTGATGCCTGACTTAACAGTCCTGGTTTCAGTTCTCAAACAGTGTTAATTCAGGTTGTTTCTTGCATTTTATGGCAAAATGGCACTGAGTTAAATTGTTTCATATGTTTGCCTGTTTCTGGTGAAGCCTTAATGCTGGTTCACATGTTTTGCTTAGTTGAAATCCTGCGCCACTCTTAAATAAGGGGTTGGGTTGATTTAGGGGAAGAGACCAAACAGTGAGGTCATTCCCCTCATTGGATCAGGGAAGGATGGGGAAGGAAGTTGGTCATGCCCTGTCAAAGGAACCATCCTGGCATTTGCCTGTAGCATTTTAGGGGAATCACAGAAAACCTAAATCAGGAGGGCCGGATGCTGGATTGAACTGTTGTCCCCCCAAATGCAAGACCAGTGTGCTAACCACTGAGTCACCTCACTCGGTAAAGCCATTCACTGTATGTATTTCAATAGATGCGGATGAGAGCATCTTGGTCTCTCCTTAATCCATTCAGTGTACCATATCAAGACAGTTTTCAGCAATAGCAGTTTATTCTGGCACAAAATTTTATGTATTCCTGGTCTCCTTAAGGCAGATTGTCTTTAACAGAACCCAGCATCATTTTCTGTCATGCTGGGTAATGGAAGACACATTTTATTCTGTTTAATGAATAGCCTGCTGATCTTCTAGGGTACTCCACCATTGTAAGATAGAAAGCCTTTCTAATGTTCTTGGTTTTTTCTGATTGCTCTTGAGACTTAGTATGTTCCATTGAAATGTGTCATGAGTCTGATTATCACAATACCTATTCTGGCCAAACATACAGCAGAGATGGCTGAGCTTTGCTGGTAGACTCTCTGGATTAGAAACATCTCTAGCCATATGACCTAGAATCCATAATACACCACAGCAATGTGATGGCTGATGGCAGTTCATGGCTCGTATGTACAGAATCAGTGTGTGTCGGTTTATAAACAAATTGTGATCAAAGTAGACATCATCTTTTCTATGATTCAAGACATCCAGAACTGAGAAATTAAGATGTTCTAAATATGAAGGAAACTTTTGTGTTCCATGTGGCCATATCACATAAGTATCATCTAATGTATCTTCAGAAACTTTTAGATTTAAAACTGCCAAGTGAAGTGCTTTGTCCTCAAAGTCTTCCACAAAAAGATTAGCTACTATAGGAGATGGAAGGCTACACTTAGCAACACCATCTGTTTGCTCCAATATTGGTCATTAAATCTGAGAATGAGCTTAAGAATATGAGCAATATATGAGGCCCGACATACTACCTAGAAAAACACCTGGTTTTTAAGCTCTTTGGTAGGGATATATAAACACCACATTCAGAGTTTAAAAGATTTTAAATGGCATATGAAGAACCTGTGCCTCAAATATATAAAAAAAATGTTAGTGAGTTTCAGTATTGTATCTTTGTTAATGTGAGTGCCTGTGGTGCATTCACTAAAAGTCACAGGAACTTTTCAAACATGTGCTTACCTTGACTTACTTTTTATTTAATAACCAATGTTTTGAGCAAAGTTACAGTGTTGCTATGGGTTCCATTCTGTCTCCCATTGCAGCTAACCTTTTTATGGACGACTTTGATGGAAAAGCACTTCATTTGGCAGTTCTTAAGCCTAAATGTTTAGGAGATATGCAAATGATATCTTTTGGGAGATGGCACATGGAACAGCAAGACTTCTTCATGTTTAGAACATCTTAGTTCCCTCCAGCCAAGCATCTGCTTTGCCATGGAAATGTCAAAAATGGAGACCTCCAATTTCTGGATGTCTTGGTACAAGAGTAAAGAAAACAGCTCCTTGAGCCACAGCTTGTTTTGTGAACCTACACACACTGATCTCTATCTACAAGTTATGAGCTGCCATTACCCATGTCAATGCTGTAGTGTGTTATGGACTTCCATTCATAGGGCTAAAGCTTTTTGAGATCCAGAGAGCTTATCAGCGGAGTTTAGCTACCTCCATCCTGTGTTTGTCCAGAATGGGTACTCTGGTAAGCAGATTCACAATGCATTTTGACCAATATACACTAAACCTCATCAGCCAGAAGAATTCTAGGTGAATGGATTTCTACCTTAAGTTGATGGTATGTCCTTTAAGATTGATTGGTTATTCAAGGAGCATGGAATAAAATCTGTGTCTTATCCTCTGGGATGAATTAAAATTATGCTGGGTCTCATTAAAGACTACATAGGTCTCAGAAGATCAGGAATATGTAAAGTCCCACAGCAGTGTGGGAAATCTTACATGTCACACTGTTAAAGACAGGTGTCATGAACATAGACATCATACATGATTGGGTCAGCCGGGAAAATTTGCTGTTGCTGGACAGCGTCTCGATATGGGACACAGCATGGAGAGAACAGGATCCTCTTGTTTATCTCTACACACTAGGACCACATCATTAAAAAAAGCAGGTGAAATAAGATCAACAGACAAAACATTTGTCACCCCAATGTGAACACAGAGATTACTTGTTACACCTTCATAGATGGCGCAGCAATCGAGTCATGTGCTGAACTGCATCTGCACTGCCTCTGGGTGAGGTTAAAGCAGTAGTGACGAGTGAGTTATTTATGTTCCAAGCAGACATTATACATGAACATTGGTAAATGCAAGGAGTTTGTTAGTTAGTTAGTTGGGTGTTCCATTGATCAATCACACAGTACAGTAACTGTTATGATGTGGAACGTGTCAAGTGCACAAGAAATGCCCATATGAAACAAGATTTTTTTACTCATGAACCTACTTTAATGATCCGTATTATAGAAAGTAGCAATACAGAGTTAAAGCTTAATAGTTCTATTATTTATTCCATTTCCTTAAATGGGTAAAATGCATATACTATACTTCTAGATATATTTATTCCTATTCAAGAATTCATCTATGGTATAGAAGGGGTTGTTAAGGAGATATGATTTCAATTTATTTTTGAAGCTATTACTGCTGTCTGTCAGACATTTTATTTCATCTGGCAATTTATTGAAAATTTTTATAGCAGTGTATTTTACCCCTTTCTGTGCCAAAGATAGGTTGAGTAAAGGATGGTGTAAGTCTTCCTTTTTTCTGGTATTATAGTCATGAATGTCACTAGAATGAGATTTTCACCCTGCAGCAGTGTGTGCGCTGATATGAAACTTCCTGGCAGATTAAAACTGTGTGCCAGGCTGAGACTCGAACTCGGGAACTTTGCCTTTCCGGAAAAGTGCTCTCCAACAGAGCTACCCAAGTACTTGCCCAGAAAGGCAAAGTTCCTGAGTTCGAGTCTTGGCCTGGCACACAGTTTTAATCTGCCAGGAAGTTTCATGAATGTCATTGTTGTTTTTAATCTGGTCTGTGTTGTTGAGAACAAATTTCATTACTCAGTAAATGTACTGTGAGGCTGTTGAAAGAATTCCCAATCTTTTTAAATGATGCCTACAAGATGTGCAACTGTGAACCCCACACATTATTCTAACCACTTTCTTTTGAGCAGTGAATACTTTTTGTCTAAATGTTGAGTTACCCCACAATATTATTCCATATGACATCAGAGAGTGAAAGTATGCAAAGCATGTTAGCTTACTAATTTCTATATCCTCAAAATTGGCAATTATTCTGATGGCAAAAGTTGCTGAACCTAGTCACTTTAAAAGATTCAAAATATGAATTTTCCAATTTAGATTCTCATCTATATGTACACCAAAAACTTAGTATGCTCTACCCTGTCTACTGACTTCTGTTGATGTGTTATATTTATTGGAGGAACTGTACTTTTTGCAGCAGCAAATTGGATGTCCTGTGTTTTCTCAAAGTTTAGAGCAAGCCCATTTTGCAGAAAACCAATTAATGACTTTTCCAAAGACCTTATTTGTATCATTTTCAATTGGAGTTTCTTTTACTGGATTACTAATAATGCTTGTATCATCAGCAAACAGTGTCAGTTCAGCTTCCTGTTTCAGACATGAAGGGAGATCATTCACATATATATATAGGACATTATCATATGTATAGGACATGACTGAGTGACAAAAAGGAGACACTGTGTGTAGCCCTGCCCATGCCCATAAGATGTGTGAAGTTGTTGGATTTGTTGGTGTTTTGCAACAGACTGTTCAGCATGTCTAGAAGCTGTGGTGTACCACGTGTGGTCACAAAACACGATGTCAGAATTGTGGTCAGATAAAAATCCTGAGTGAGATGGACAGGAGATGCATTTTATTGCTTGTGAATCAAAACTGCTTCCAAAACCAACAAGAATTGCTGCAGGCAGTGAAGAAGGTCGATACCTGTTATCAAGAGAACATTGCAGTGAGAATTCCATGGGATGAACATTTGGATCAGTCACATTGCAAGAGGCCATTGCCCACATAGGTACATAGAGACAACAACATCAAAGTTCTTCAGTCTGGAAGAATATATGACTGGTTTTCAAGTCTAGGGGCAGAACTAAATGGTATTAAATGACGTTTCCAGTAATTTCTCTATGGGTGGTTAATTTTTTTGTCTGGTTAGCTTACATATAGCTAACAATATGATTAACAGAGACATAGGATTTCAGCTCAGCAAAACATGGGAGCCAGCATTGGCAGCACTAAGGTGTCACTGGCTGCAGACGAATGAATGCAGTGACTTAACACAGATGGAGAATCAAAGCCACTTTACCCACATGTATATGTTGGAATCTGAGGGTGGCAACTGGGCTTTCCCATGCTGCACATATGCAGTTCACAGCCCGTTTCCCTGGCAGGGAGTCCTGGATGTTAACATCCCTTATGATGAAGTTACAGTCTGCCCAAACCATTTAAGTAGAAAGTATCTTACTTATGAACCTACTTTAATGATCCGTATTATAGAAAGTTGTGACAAATGGTTTGGAGCCAAGTGGAGGCTCCCAACTAAAGGCTTCATTATCTTTGTGATGGCCCTGGCTGCAGATTTCTGAACCTGCATCATCAGGTGGGGATTTATAGGACTCCCCTTGACAGGTCAGGAGTGCATTACACAAAGGAAGCAGCTACTCAGTTAGTAGAGTAATTATGGAGTGCACATGGGGGTTTCTTAAGCTAGGCAGTAGTTTGAGGTACAGTCGATACACATGTGGGGAAATCAGATTGTGTTCAGAGTGAAGACAGTTCGACTGTAAGAATTTTATCAGTAAATTGCCAAAGTATTTGTAACAAAGTTCCCAAATATACTGCCCTCCAGGAAAGTTCTCAATCTCATCTCGTTCTTGGGACTGAGAACTGGCTAAAATCCAAAGTAAAAAGCTCTGAGATATTTAGTGAGACTTGTAATGTTTATCGGAAAGACAGATAAGACGCCATAGGAGGGGGAGTGGTCATTGCAGACAACAAAAGTATTGTCTTCACTGAGGTTAAAATTGAGTTTGGTAGTGAAGTTATCTGGTCACACATAACAGGTCTATCTGAAACAAAGTTAATTGTTGCGTGTTTGTAGTAACCACTTTACTACACTGTGACAGTGCTAGAGTCATTGAAAGAAAGTCTACAGTCAGTTGTGCATAAATGCACAAATCAAGCAATACTAGTTGGTGGTGACTTTAAACAACCAAATATAGACTGGTAGCATTGCAGGGGGTACAGCAGACAGTCTTGTGAAGTATTTTTGAACAGTTTTTCCTAAAAATGTCTTGAGTAGCTAATTCAGCAGCCAGCTTGCAATGGAAGTATATTACACCTTGTAGCTAAAAACAGTCTGGACCTTATTGATGACACCAGTATAGAGATGAGGATTAGTGATCATGATGTCATCATAGTGACATTGGTTACAAAAGTTAATAAACCAGCCAAGAGGGCAAGGAGAACATTTTTGCTAAAAAAAACAGTTAAGTAGTTGTTAGCATCTCACTTAGACAATGAACTGCAATCATTTAGTTCCAGAATGATGGCCATAGAGGAATTATGGGTAAAGTTTAAACAGACTGCAAATAATGGTCTGGGCAAGTGTGTGCCTAGCAAGTGGACTAAGGATGGAAAAGACCCACCATGGTTTAATAACGAAATTCAGAAAATGCTGGGGAAGCAAAGGCTATTGTACTTCAAAAGAGGATGCACACACGGTGACAGGCAAAGACTAGTAAAGATTTGCACATCTATGAAAACATCGATGCATGAAAAATACAACAGCTACCACTGTCATACCTTGGCTAAAGATCTGGTGAAGAACCCGAGACAATTCGGGTTCTACGTAAATTACTAAGTGGGTCTGAGGATTCCATTCAGTCACTCATTGACCAGTCTGGCTAGGCAGCAGAAGACACCAAAAGGAAGGCTGATGTTTTAAATTCCACATTTAAGAAATCATTCACGCAGGAGATTTATACAGATGTTCCTTCATTTCAACATCACACAGAGTCCCATATGGATAACATAGTAATAAGTGTCCCTGATGTAGAGAAACGACTGAAAGAATTGATAAGAAATAAGTCACCAAAGATAGACATGAAGCCCACACCCACCACAGTAGTACAACTTTATATGCCAACTAGCTCTGCAGATGACAAAGACATTGATGAAATGTATGATGAAATAAAAGAAATTATTCAGGTAGTGAAGGGAGATGAAAATTTAATGGTCATGGGTGACTGTAATTCGATAGTAGGAAAAGGAAGAGGAGGAAAAATAGTTGGTGAATATGAAATGGGGGCAAGAAATGAAAGAGGAAGCTGCCTGGTAGAATTTTGCACAAAGCATAACTTAATCATAGCTAACACTTGGTTCAAGAATCATGAAAGAAGGTTGTATACATGGAAGAGGCCTGAAGACACTGGAATGTTTCAGATAGATTATATAATGATAAGATAGAGATTAAGGAACCAGGTTTTAAATTGTAAGACATTTCCAGAGGCAGATGTGGCCTCTGACCACAATCTATTGGTTATGATCTGTAGATTGAAACTGAAGAAACTGCAAAAAGGTGGGAATTTAAGGATATGGGACCTGGATAAACTGAAAGAACCAGAGGTTGTAGAGAGTTTCAAAGAGAGCATTATGGAACGACTGACAAGAAGGGGGGAAAGAAATACAGTAGAAGAAGAATGGGTAGCTTTGAGAGATGAAATAGTGAAGGCAGCAGAGGATCAAGTGGGTAAAAAGACGAGGGCTAATAGAAATCCTTGGGTAACAGAAGAGATACTGAATTAAATGATGAAAGGAGAAAATACAAAAATGCAGTAAATGATGAGACCTTTGGAGAAAAGAAAACTACTTACATGAATATCAAGAGCTCAGATGGAAACCCAGTTCTAAGCAAAGAAAGGAGAGCAGAAAGGTGGGAGGAGTATATGGAGGGTGTATACAAGGGCGATGTACTTGAGGACAATATTCTGGAAATGGAAGAGGATGTAGATGAAGATGAAATGGGAGATATGATGCTGTGTTAAGAGTTTGACAGAGCACTGCAAGTCCTAAGTTGAAACAAAGCCCTGGAAGTAGACAACCTTCGGAATATTTTACCAAAAAAAGACTGCTGCCCCTCTTCAGCAACCACAGGTTTGTCTGGCCTCTCAATGGATTCCCCTCCATTGTGGTTGCACCTATCTGTATAGCTGAGGCATGCAAGCCTCCCCACCAATGGCAAGGTCCATGGTTCATGGGGGGGGGGGGGGGGAATGACTTATCTTAGTACCGAGCGAGGTGGCGCAGTGGTTAGCACACTGGACTTGCATTCGGGAGGACGACGGTTCAATCCCATCTCCAGCCATCCTGATTTAGGTTTTCCATGATTTCCCTAAATCCTTTCAGGCAAATGCCGGGATGGTTCCTTTGAAAGGGCACGGCCGATTTCCTTCCCAATCCTTCCCTAACCCGAGCTTGCGCTCCGTCTCTAATGACCTCGTTGTCGACGGGACGTTAAACACTAACCACCACCACCACCACTTATCTTAGTAGATAGATTAAGGAAAGGCAGACCTACATTTCTAGCATTTGTAGACTTAGAGAAAGTTTTTGACAATGTTGACTTGAATACTCTCTTTCAAATTCTGAAGGTGGCAGGGGTCAAATACAGAGAGCAAAAGGCTACTTACAATTTGTACAGAAACCAGATGGCAGTTATAAAGAGTCGAGAGGTATGAAAGGGAAGCAGTGGTTGGGAAGGGAGTGAGACAGGGTTGTAGCCTATCCGCAATATTATTCGATCTGTGTATTGAGCTAGCACTAAAGGAAACAAAAGAAAATTTCAGAGTAAGAATTAAAATCCATGAAGAAGAAATAAAAACTTTAAGGTTCGCCGATGACATTGTAATTCTGCCAGAAACAGCAAAGGACCTGGAAGAGCAGTTGAACAGAATGGACAGTGTCTAGAAAGTAGGATGAAAGATGAACATCAACAAAATCAAAATGAGGATAATGGAATGTGGTCAAATTAAATCAGTTGATGCTGAGGGAATTAGATTAGGAAATGAAAAACTTTTAAGTCGTAGGTTATTTTTGCTATTTAGGGAGCAAAATAACTGATGATGGTCAAAGTAAAGAGGATATAAATTGTAGACTGGCAATGGCAAGGGAAGTGTTTCTAGAGAAGAGAAATTTGTTAACATCGAGTATAGATTTAAGTGTCAGAAAGTCTTTTCTGAAAGTATTTGTATGGAGTGTAGCCATGTATGGAAGTGAAACATGGATGATAAACAGTTTAGACAAGAAGAGAATAGAAGCTTTTGAAATGTGGTGCTACAGGAGAATGCTGAAGATTAGATGGGTAGATCACATAACTAATGAGGAAGTACTGAATAGAATTGGGGAGAAGTGAAATTTGTGGCACAACTTGACTAGAAGAAGAGATCGGTTGGTAGGACATGTTCTAAGGCATCAAGGGATCACCAGTTTAGTATTGGAGGGCAGTGTGGAGGGTATAAATTGTAGAGGGAGACCAAGAGATGAATACACTAAACAGATTCAGAAGGATGCAGGTTCCAGTAGGTACTGGGAGATGAAGAAACTTGCACAGGATAGAGTAGCATGGAGACCTGCATCACGCCAGTCTCTGGACTGAAGACAACAACAAACAACAACGAGTCACCAGGTCTGGATTAAATACCAATTTGGTTTTACAAGGAGTAGTGTACATTTATGGCCCCTTGCTTAGTTTGCATTTATCACAAATCTCTTGGCCAGCACAAAGTGCCAAGCGACTGGAAAAAAGTGTAGGTCATTCCTGTATATGAAAAGGGTAAAAGAACATACTCACAAAATCACAGACCAATATCCTTAACATCAGTTTGCTTTGGAATTCTAGAGTATATTCTGAGTTCAAATATTTCCTAGAGACCATAAATCTCAATCCATGAATCAGCACGGCTTTAGAAATCAGCACTCATGGGAAAACCGGCTCGATCTATTTTCACATGACATACTGTGAACTGTGGTTGAAGGGCGACAGGTTGATTCCACATTTATAGATTTCCGAAAAGCATTTGACACAGTAACCCACTACAAACTGTTAACAAAGGTACATGCATATGGAATAGTCTCTCAGATATGTGTCTGGCTCGAAGACTTCTTAAGTAATAGAACCCATTATGTTGTCCTTGACAGCAGACGTTCATCGGAGACAGGGGTAACATCAGGAGTACACAAAGGATGTGTTATAGGACTGTTGGTATTTTCTATGTACATAAATGATCTGACAGACAGAGTGGGCAGCAATCTGTAGTTGTTTGCTGATGATGCTGTGGTGTACAGGAAAGTGTCAAAGATACATGAATGTGGGTTGGTACAAGATGACCTAGACAAAATTTCTAGTTGGCTTTTAATGTAGAAAAATGTAAGTTAATGTGGATGTGTAGGAGAAACTAAACTGTTTGGATATAGACTTAGTGTCCTGCTTGACACAATCGTGTCATTTAAATATGTGGGCACAGCATTGTGAAGTTATATGAAATGGAACAAGCATGTGAGGATTGTGGTAAGGTAGACGAATGGTCGACTTTGGTTTATTGGGAGAATTTTAGGAAAGTGTGGTTCATCTGTAAAGGAGACCATATATAGGAAGCTAGTGAAACCTATTCTTGAGTACTGCTTGAGTGTTTGGGATCCATACCAGGTCAGATTGAAAGAAGACATCGGAGCAATTCAGAGGCGACCTGCTAGGCTTGTTATCAGTAGGTTTGATTGACATGCAACTATTATGGATATGCTTCAGGAGCTCAAGTGGAAATCCCTTGTGGAGGGAAGACATTCATTTCAAAGAGAACTACTAAGAAAGTTTAGAGAACTGGCATTTGAAGCTGACTGCAGAACAATCCTACTGCTGTAAACATACATTTTGTGTAGTGACCATGAAGATAAGATAAGAGAAATTGGGACTCATGTGGAGGCATATAGATAGTTGTTTTCCCCTCACTCTGTCTGTGAGTGGAGCAGGAAAAGAATTGACTCGCTCTGGTACAGGGTACACTCTGTCAGACACCGTACGGTGGCTTGTGGAGTTTTTATGTAGATGTGTTTCATAAATCATGTAAATAATTACAAATTCTGTGACCAAGCTAGCGTCTGGCTCCTGCCAATAAGACAAATTTATTTGTTTTAGATGCACTGCCCTAGAAAATAATTCCATAAGAATGGAGGGAGTGAAAATATATTACATTTGCCTACATTTTTCTTTACATTAACACAGTGAGAGATGCTTCTAAGGGACTAACATGCTTCTTGATTATTTTCCCTATGTGTTAACCCCATTGCAACTAGTTATCCATTTGGACCCCTAGTAATTTTACACAGTGTGTTTTCTTTAGTGTATGTTACATCCAGTACCAAGAAGTTATTATTGCTGGTTTGAAATGGCATAATATGAGCATCATCAGCAAACACAGTCCAGTCCACTACAGTCATTGTAAGACCCTTGTCACACAGTGAGTTAAATATCCAACACACCAAAGTAAGTGACAAAAAATGATACACAGAATAATTACAAAGTCTATAAAACATTTTTTTTAATGTATGTGAAAGACAAAATCTTGTAGTTTTGTTTTGAACATAGTGCATGCAATTTAGATTGGAAAACTGCCAACAGAGGTATCACTGATGTTAGTTGCTGAAAATGCTGAAGAACCGGGCAGAGAAAGCATTTTGTTCTAGAATTTGCCTGTTGACAATCAGCAGTGCAAGTTTCGCAAAACAACACCAGTCAACAACAGCTTAGTAAGTGGTACAAGATATTCAAGGGTAATGGTTGTTTGTATTATGCAAAATTTTTGGACCAGCTGGGAATGTAGTAACAGACTGGACCATGTGGGGGATGTCATGTGAATTCCCACAAGCTAGGGTGAAACTGAAGTTGCCTCAGCCAACTCTGTGGACAGTTCTTTGTAAGCAATTAAGAGTGAAACTGTACAATTGTAGCTCCTGGAAGCCAAAGGCCATGATGAAAAATCGCATTATCTGCAATTCTACATTGACATGCAGAACCATCTTAAAAGTGACAACTTCACAAGCAAATTAATTTTCTGCAATGAAACAGCTTTTCATCCTTCATGAAAGGTCAACTGCAAAAACACTCACATATGGGAGACAGAATCTCCATGCAACTGTGGAACATGTCCAGGATTCCAAGAAAGTTAACATGTTCTGTGCTGTGTCCAAGAAAAGAGTCTACCAACCCTTCTTCTTCACTAAGAGAGCTGTCAATGGTATCACATATCTCAACATGCTGTATTTGTGACTCATGCCCTCAGATTAAAACTTGTAGCAGGAATTTCATCATTCAACAGGATGGTGCCCCTCCACATTTCCAAACCTGTGGATAAGATTACCTGAATGAAATACTACCATGTTGCTGGATAGGCCCACATTGCATCCACTTAGCTGGTGCTACTCCAGGGACATCTTTCCAGTATTACATATGGTTGCCATACTTGATACCTCAGAATTTTTTCTTGAGGGGTTACATCAACTATAGCGTATATGTTCCACCTCTACTATAGAACCTCAAAGACTTGTGGCATCTCATCGCTCCTGATATTTTGGGTTGGGTAAGGACAGAATTGGATCACTGATGGAATGTGTGCTGTGGGACAAAGGATGAATACACAGAACATTTACAAACATTGTAAAAAGAACTCTGAGAGTTTGTCTTTTACTCTGCTATATTATTTATTTTGTTGTGCTTGCCATTTATCTGCAACAATTTTTTGAAATGTTTCATGTCTTTATAATTACCCTATACAGAAAATATGCAAAGAACATTGAGGATCTGTTAGCTTGGCTTAAAAAAAATGAACCCAGCAGGGAGACAATTCCGACAATATGCTTGATAATGGAGGCAAACCTATAAAAGTCAAGATACCTACACAGGACTTGTCAAACTAGAAAAAGTGTTTGACAACATAAAATGGTGTAAGATGTTGGAAATTTCCTTGAAAATTTGTATAAGTTGCAGAGACAGATGAGTAACATAGAATATGTGGAAGAACCAGGAGAGAAAAATTAGAATGGGAGGCCAAAAGAGAAGTGCTCAGATTGAAACGGGCATACTACAAGGATTCACTCTTTCTCCTGTATACTTCAACAAGTATATCGGAGAAGCAATGGCTGAAATAAAAGAAAGGAGTTGGATTGTAATTGAGAGTGAAAGATTTCAATGATAAGATTTGCTGAAGACATCACAACCCTCAGGGAAAATGAGGAAGAGTTACAGGACATTTTGAAAGGAAAGAACAGACCAAGCAGTACAAAATATGGATTGAAAGAAAATCAAAGAAAGATGAAAGTAATAAGCAGCAGTAGACATGAGATTGTGATAAACCTAACATCAAACATTGGGACTACATAGGTGATCAAGTGAAAGAATTCTGCTACAATGTGAGCCGTGCCCACTCCAAACTATGTGTTTTCTTGAATTTGGCTGTCTATCTGTGTTTGGTTTCCTGCAGTTGTTGTGGTTATGCTGTGATTCTTCCTCCATCTATGTGTGGTAGGAGCGATGTGTATTGATATTTGCACCGTGTACCATCTTTGGTCTTGTGCATATAGTTTCTGGCTAGGGGGTCTGCAGGAGTCAGTTGGTTGGTATGGACCAGGGAGGATCTCCATGCGGTGCAGTCGGTTGGGTCTGCTAGCAGTCCATGTGCAGTGTGGGAGCATGTGTGGAGCTGTCTGATCGCTACGAGCTTCATGGCTCAATGGCCCAGAATATCAAAGTTGAGTGGTGTGTTAAGTACCCAAGCCACGTCCATTCATGTTACGTCGTTCGTTTTGGAGGTTTGCTGTTGGGGAGCTATTCCTGTGAGCAACACTGAGTGTTTGTAAAGGTGAAATTGAGCCACTGTGCGGTGGAGTTAACTATATTGGTTCACTACAAATCAAGTGCACCAGCAGAATTTTCTTCCTTGTTACCATTAGTGTTCTAGTTACCTGTTCTTGCCAATGATGTAAATTCAGGCAGTGTTCCTTTTTGGTGAAGTTAACTATATTGCCTTATTTCAAATTCAAGTGGACCAGCAGAATTTTCTGCCTTGTGGCCATTAGTGTTCCGGTTACCTGCCCTGGCCACTAACGTAATTTCAGGCAGGGTCCTTTCCTTACCTGTCATCACTGTTCAACATGGTGCATAGTTCTGACAGCTTAATACATATTTCATTGTGGATAATTATGTCCATAAGAGTTTGGTCTTTGAGTTTTTATGTATCGATTGGTGGTGCACAAATCGTTTGGTCGCACGGTCTGTGACTGTCTCTTTGTTGGGTTACCGATGGATCAAGCATAGTTGGGCCCACTACCCATCTCGCCTAAGTGAACGTTAATGTTTCGAGGGCAGACCCCCCCCCCCCCCCCCCCTCCCACTGGAGGCGTCTGAGTGCCATTGTCTGTACTGTACTTTTCATGGGTGTTTAATAGTCTGTTGGTAATCTATTATACCCAATGTTTTAAAAGAAAAAAAAATTATTGTGTTTTATGTAAATCAATTTATGTAAATCAATTGTGGGCATTCAGCTGCTTAAAACCTTATTCTTAAAATTAGTTATTGTCGTTGTGTTGCTTTTTCATTTAGTGTACGTTTGGCCATTGAAAATTTAAAGGTTAAGGTATTTTTGAATTTTTGGAAAATCAACTGTGGGCCTTCAGCCGCTTAAAGCCCTATTCTCAAAATTTCTCCTTAAGAAAACATTAATTATTTTATTTGCTATTTTAAATGCATCTTTATCTTGTTGATTTTTAAGATTTCTTGTTAAGGGGCCTTCTGCCATGAAAGAATTGCATTTTGAAACTCGTAGTTGTAAAGGTTCGGCTATGTGCCATTTTGGTTTAAAGGTGTTATTAAATTACAAGAAATTACAATTTTGAAGTGAAACTGACCAACACCTTGTTTGGCCCTTTCCACAATCCTTATCACCTGTTCTGCTCAGCTGGTTTAGTGGGCATATCACTGGTAGCAGAGTGTGGTTAGGCTTGTGCTTACCAACCTAGTTGTGGTCAGTTTCACTCTTTTTTTGATTGTGTCTATGGCATTGTATTGTTTGGCTTGTTATTGTTTCTGGTGTTAAGATAATGGCAGTCAGAGAGTGTCCGGGGATTGGCCTGCAGAGAAGAGACCATCTCATTTATGATTGGCAGTACGGTGTCAACTGATGGAGGGCGGTGTTCCAGAATTTCTAGCCTGTTTGTGTGCTGCCGTGCTGCAGCTGGTTGACGTCACCTCGGCAGTGATCCGTGAGACAGGTGTGGCCATCCGCTTTCTTGGTGAGGCCCTTAAAGGCCTTGAGGATACTATTGGTCTCCTAGAAGGAACCCAACCTAGTGACAGTCAGTTGGGTTGGGTGCGGGCACAGTTGGCGTATTTAACTAATCAGGTGGCTGATTTGAGTATGTTAGATTTGGGAGAGCATCACAAAAACTCAGCCACTGAGTTGGGAACTCTGGTGAGCATGTTGTAGCTTAAGCTTACATGCTTGGAGTTGAATGGGAGGAAGTTCAAAGATAGTGACTTGCACTATTAGGGGGATCATGGAGGCCAGGCCGGGGGTGGCATTGTTCGAGCGGCCATTAAGTTAGATGCCGTGTTTGCTGAGTTGTCTAAACCTGTGGCTTATTTCTTTCAGGGTATGACTGAATTGATTGTAGAGCAAATTGATCAAGTAGAAAATCAACTGTGGTTGCTTGTTCATCTCGAACAGCACGTGGCTGCTTTTTGCGCTCCGCACCACGTGATCCTGTCATTGCTATACCCGCTAGCTAGAGGCGAGTTGCAGAACATCCTCTCATGAGCCATGTCTGAAGAGTTTACCTTGCAACAATTAAGAGGGCTTGTAATTAGTCAAAGATTAACCACTGGGGTTCGAAAACAACTTGAGTGCCAACATATTTGGGAAGTGCAGCAGGGTGACGAGCAGTTCTATCATTATGTCGATGGAGTCCACACAGCCTGCTTGGCCTTGCTGATTGAATTACCTGAACATGAATTAGTTTCTATCATTCTCAAGGGAATGTGTGCAGGGGCTAAGTCACATGTTTTGTTTTCCATAAGCGGCTTGAGACCTGGGAAGAACTCCGTGATGTGATTGTTGCAGCATTCGCATTACCCCGTGAGAGCCATGGGCATCGGGAGGCTGTAGGGCATAACACAGGGGCCGATTCCAGATTATCCACATCCATTGAAGTTAGCAAAAGGGAACCCAGGCGTTGTTTCACATGCGGCAGTACCGCTCATTTGGTACTCTTGTGATCAGCATCATGCTCTTAGAGCTAATAGATCATGCCAGGTTGGCACGTGAACCCGGGTTTGAACCCATAGGCCTTGGTGTACTCGCGTGGTCACCCCTGCATCATCCCCTTTGCCTTATGTTTGTTCTCGGGCAGGTGGTGAGCCCATTTGCACTCTCTTGTATTCCAGTAGTTCCTTGTCATTACTGAGTTCTGAGTGGTTTTTGGTATTTGGGCATCTTACTAGACTTTGTTCGGTCCAGTCCTCAGTGCAGAGATGTCGGGTGGCCAATAGCCAGGTGTTACCTTTGCAGGGTTGGGCCTGGGGGAGTGTATTGGTTGCCAGTTTTTCCTGGCCTGTATCTTTACCTTGGTTAAAGGACTGCCTGTTAATCTAATATTGGGATGTGATTTCATTTATAAAACAGGGCTCGTCTTGGATTATTCCAGGCACATCTTTTCCTTTAAGTTCTCTCCTGGTGTGAAGTTTGGCCTTTGTGAGTGTGCTAAACCTGGTGTATGGCCAACTGCCAGGACCTGTGGTGTAGAGATTGCAGCTAATGAATTTGATCTGGCCCATCTCTTGCCCAATCAGGCATCTCAGCTACGTGATTTGTTGCACAGTTTTTCTCAACTGCTTAGCGATAACCTGGGTGTCACCAGCATTCTTGAATATCATATCTGTTTGTCCGATGACACCACCGTTAGGCAATCTCCATACCGTCTCTCACGCCCAAAGGTTAAGATACTCAGACCCTCTACTTCTGCTTATGCTTCTCCAATTGTTCTTGTACCTAAGGATCAGGGGCAGGATTTCAGACCTGTCATTGACTACCGGCATTTGAACGCCAAGTTTGTGCTCGAATCAGTACCTTTGCCAGACTTGCATAATTCTTTTACTTGGTTTGCCAGCGCTAATTGGGTTACTGTTCTCGATTTGAATCAGGCCTATTATCAAGTTCCATTGACTGAAGAATGTAAACATGTCACTGCCTTTTGTACTGATTGGAAGTTGTTCGAGTTTAACAGAGTCCCCTTTGGGTTAGCTACTGGAGTGGCGGTGCTTACTCATTTATTGGATAATATTCTTGGGGACTTGTAGTTAGTCTGTGTCTATAATTATTTGGATGACTTGGTTATCTATAGTGGTTCGTTTGAGGATCATTTGGAGCATGTCCGACAAGTTCTTTTGAGGTTACAGTGACTGTTAAACGTAGTAAAATTACGCTAGCTAGGTGGGAGGTATTTTTCTTAGGCCATATAGTCTTGGGTCAGAGTATTCGCATTGTTCAAGAGCAGATGAAAGCCCTGTGGGCATTCCCTACTCCTGTTGATAAGCGGGGAATCACTAGATCTATAGGCATGGCAAATAAGTTTAGGCGTTTTGTGCCCAGGTTTGCTCAGTTAGTGGCACCCTTAAATCAGTTACGCCATAAAGGTGTGCATTTTGAATGAGGACCTGGCCAGGAGGCTGCCTATTAGCATATTAAGACAGCAATAGCCAACCCACCGGTTCTTGGGGTACCTGATTTAAGCAAAAGGTTTATCATGCAGACTGATGCCTCTAATTCTGGCAGAGACAACCATTAGCTTACGTGCCTCGGCAGTTAACAGATGCCGAGCTTAAGTACTCCATCTATGACTGTGAGGAATTGGTTGTTTTGTATGCATTAGAGAAGTATCGGTCCTACCTTGAGCATCGGGTTTTCCAGTTGGAAGCTGACAGTCAAGCGTTGAGCTGGGTACTGGCAAGGCCGTGTAAGACTGGCTGTATTGCCAGGTGGGCAGTATGTATTTCGGCATTTCAGTCCAAAGTTAAACGTATTAAAGGTTCTGAAAATGTCTTGGCGGATGTTTACCAAAGACGAGTCTAGTCAGGGAAGCGAGCAGGTAGATGGCGACAATCTTAATTGTATGGTGTTAGGTGAAATACCTGTTTTGTTTGAAGACATTGTGCACCATCAGGATCAGGACCCTGTGTGGGCTGGTATTAAGCAACGTGTGTTGGTGGGAGAGCTCTTGAAAGAATATGAGATTAAGAGGGGGATTCTTTGCAGGAAGGTGGGAAATGCTAAACAGTCTAAGATCTGTTTGCCTGCTACCTTGGTGTGTCCGGTCTTCCATTATTTTCATGATTCATTGGTGAGTGGTCATTTAGGCAATTATAAGATGCTCCAAAAGATCAAGGAGCATTTAACTTGACCTTCTATGGATCAGAATGTTAGACAAATGATAGCTCAATGTCGCTTTTGTAATGTAGCCAAACCCAACAATGCCCTTCAACAAGGCTGGTTAAGTTCTGAATGGGAGTCCTCTCCCATGCACAAGCTATAAATTGATTATTTGGGGCCTTTACCTCAGACTAAAAGGGGTCATTGATATGTACTCGTTAAGACTGATGCATTTTCTAGGTTTACTTGGGTCCTTCTGAGCCTTAACTTTACCACTACCACCATGATTAATCACTTGACTAGTGTCTTTATTGTTTTCGGGCCACCTAAACAGCTGGTTAGTGATAATGCTCCTGTCTTTCTTTCAGGCCCCTTTAAGGCCTTCTGCTTTCAGAATGGTGTTAAGCATGTCACCACCATCCCATATTATTCCCAGGGGTCCTTTGCAGAAAGGATTAATTGGAATCTTAAGTCTGGTTTGACTATTTATCATCAGAAAACACGCAGAAAATGGGACTCCAGTCTTCCCTGCCTCAGTTTTGCCTTTAATACTGCCACTCATAATGCCTCGCGAGTTACGCCTGCATCCTTGATCTTTTCCTACCCAGTTAATTCCCTTCTTTCCCACTTGTGGAGAATTCAGGATCTTATTCCAACTGACATTAATCTGTGGGTCATCAAGGAAAACTGGAAGCGGGCCAGGTGTAATATTCTCAGAGCTCATAATAAGCAAGCTGAGCATTATAATCATAATCGGGAAACCTTTAAGCGTAGGCTGGGGGACCAAGTTTATGTCTGCAATTTCCAAGGGAGGCAGGTGCACGGTGGTAACCTTACTAAATTTACTCCTCATTTTCTGGGGACTTGCATTATTATGCGTATATTGGGCCTGGTAAATCTCTTGGTTAAGGAGAACAACGCAGGCAAGCAATATCGAGTTCACCTTAGTCAAGTTAAGTTCAAGTAGCTCAAAGTTTGAATTAACCCTTTTCTGGGTTAAGTTTGAGGGGGGGGGGGGGGGGGGGGGTTGAGCTGTGCTCACTCCGAACTATGCGTTTTCTTGAACTTGGCTGTCTATCTGTGTTTGGTTTCCCGCTGTTGTTGTTATTTAAATATGTCTGCTTTTGTCTGTATGTGTGGATGGATATGTGCGTGTGTGCGAGTGTATACCTGTCCTTTTTTCCCCCTAAGGTAAGTCTTTCCACTCCCGGGATTGGAATGACTCCTTACCCTCTCCCTTAAAACCCACTTCCTTTCGTCTTCCCCTTTCCTTCCCTCTTTCCTGATGAGGCAACAGTTTGTTGCGAAAGCTTGAATTTTGTGTGTATGTTTGTGTTTGTTGGTGTGTCTATCGACCTGCCAGCGCTTTCGTTCAGTAAGTCACCTCATCTTTGTTTTTTTATATATATATATATATATATATATATATATATATATATATATAGAGGGAAACATTCCATGTAGGAAATATATATCTAAAAACAAAGATGATGTGACTTACCAAATGAAAGTGCTGGCAGGTCGACAGACACACAAACAAACACAAACATACACACAGCTTATGTCTGTATATGCGTGGATGGATATGTGTGTGTGTGCGAGTGTATACAATGGCTTCTGAACCGTAAGTTCCCTGGTAGGTGGATTGGATGAGGTGGCCCAGTTAGGTGGCCTGCCCAATCTCCGGACCTTACACCGCTGGATTATTTTCTTTGGGGAGCAGTGAAGGATGCTGTTTACCAACATGAACCAACAACACCAGAGGACATGAAGCGATGCATTATTGATGCTTGTACAGCCATGAAAGAGGAAACAGTAGCACAAAGTAGGGCATCCTTCATCCGCAGAGTGACCCTATGTATGCAAGCCAATGGGCATCACTTTAAGCATGAAGTGTGAACACTATGTTTAGTATGTAGTTCTGGTATCACAGTGGAAGTTTCTACAAAGGGCCATTTTACCCAGTGATGTTAAGAAACATTTGTTTGCAACAATTTGTCATTTAACGCATTAGATAAACATAACATTCATAATTATGTGATAATAAAACTAATTGGTTAAACATGTTTACATTCATCTTCTATGTCCTACCTGAACTTCCCAAATCAAAACATTTTTACCTAAACAACGGTAAAACTTTTAGTCCACTTGCTCGTTTCACTAAAACCATCAACATGAATTTTACTATTATGAGTGAATGATTAACTGTCACTTGCGCTAGATCTACAGTAAAGTAAAGTTTTAACATTGAATGGCATAACCTTTTTAGTAATGGATTAACGATAAGTGAAATTAGCTTTGTGACTTACGTTGCGGTACACAGATATGTTCCAGAACCGCATCACCCCTAGCCTATGAGATAAATACCTGCTGGAATGTACGACGTTAATGCAGGATAGCAGCAGACCGTATTATTCGTTTCGGACCTCTTGATAAGTATGGAAGTTTGATTATGCATGTCAATCACATCGCGATTACGGGCAGCGTGGGGTACATGCCTGAGCCTCAGGACGTGCGCTAGCAGCGCATGTCGAGTGTTTCAAGCGTCAACTTCACGTCTTAATATCTCGGAATGTAATGGGAATATTGCGATGCAATCAATGCCATTGTGTATGTGCTTTGTCATGCTATGGATTGCTGAAGAAAAAATATAGGAGGTCCATTTAAAAAAACATAAGTTTGTGATAAAAAATACATATGCTTTTGTTTTAGAATGTTTCTGAATATATACATTCATGGACCCCAGCCCTACATTGATACCGGTGAAAGTTGTTTTCCAATAGCTGTTATTGTTCCAGAGATATTTTGGGTGGACAAGATAGCTGGGACACCCTGTATATATCACAGCAATTTTAACTGCATTTTTATCTTGTTGATTTTTAAGATTCTTGTTTGGGGGCCTTCAGCCGTGAAAGAATTGCATTTTGAAACTTGTAGTTGTAAAGGTTCGGCTATGTGCAGTTTTGGTTTAAAGGTGTTATTAAATTACAATAAATTACAATTTTGAAGTGAAACTGACCGACACCTTGTTTGGCCCTTTCCACAATCCTAGTAACCTGTTCTGCCCAACAGGTTTAGCGGGCGTATCACAATGGAAACAAAATATTATTAGGGGGAGCTGTAGAGGAAACAACTGTAGAGAAAGACAGAGATTAGAATATACTGAACAAGTAATTAGCGATATTTGGTGTAAGTGCTACTCTGAGATGTAGAAGTTGTCAGAGCAGTGAAGTCCCAGTGGTCCTCATCAAACCGGGCAGAACACATCTCTTGTTACTTCGCTCTGTTTATAATTTTGCCCTCATTTTGTTGAGGTGTAAACAGCTTTAGGGGACCTACCTCCACCAATAACATAAAGCCATTTTGTAAATGTCTCCATGGCAATGCCTCAGTAATGTCACAGTTCTGCAAATGGCTTCTGTTTTCACTGTAGCCATTAGCACTTCACAGTTGAAAGCTGGTAACAGTGCTGCAAGCTTTCAGGGATCCTCTTACACCATCTTGACTATAGGTGAGATATACAATGGTGGAGCACAGTGGTTGCTCAGTTTTCTTCCAATACAGGTTCTCTAAATTTGACCAGCAGTTTTATGAGAACCATGTCATCTTTCTTCTGATCATTTCCATTTAAGTTCCCTGAATATTTCTGCCACACTATTGTGTGGGCTGTTACAATATTAGTAGCATGTGTCTGAATCCATTTGACATCTGCTGCCATGCCTTCTTGATAAAGAGTACAGTATATGCCTTTTTGGAGCAATACTCTAGAGAATATCCTTTAGAAGCAACTATCAAGCCATTGGTTATGAGTTCACTAAACTTAATCTCTTTATATTATCTTAATCTAATTTGTTGGCATATTTCATTGTCAGCACATTACCATCTTGCTTAATTAAACCAATTAATTTCACTTTTTTGCTTTAATCACTGAAAAAATTGTGTCTAGAAGCGATTTTTGGTGGTTGGTGCACTTTGACCTTCAGCTCCTAGTTAAGAAGTTTACTACGGGCTATAATACAAGTGGTCTTTGACATGTCTAGTTGTCCCCAATAGGTAATACAAGAAATAAATATTATAGTTTTCACAAACAATGAGTGTCTAGTCAGGTATGCATAATTTTATTAATACTGTCAGTATCTCCTAGCTTATGGTTTTCTAGTGTTGTCAAATGGTGTTCAAAGAGCTTTTCAGCATGGTGTTTACTAGTGTGTAGAACTTGACATTTAACTCCAAATTTTTTCACTTGCTCTTTACTAGTTCAACAATAGTATGATGTCAGCTAATATCCATCTACACATAGATGATTGAATTCAGTGATTTTCTGATGATGTTTTGAGTGGTACACCATATCTGCTTGCCCATCTTTTTTATTCAAGAGGCCTCATATTTTTATGAAAGACATCAAAATGAGTGTTATTTCATATTCATGGCTTGTGCAGTTTGTTGTTCTTCCTTTGTTAGCAGCTGTAACTGTATTTGATATAAAACTATCTTTCAGAAGTAGTCTCTTAGCAGAAGCATTCAAACACAAACTATGATATACATGGTGCAACCAAATATGGAGTGACCAATCAGTCACATCTGTGTGTAAACATCCCTAACTTTTGAGCAACTCTCAAAATTTCACATTTACACACTTCACAAAATCCTTTAAGAATGTAATGATTTAAACACATTGCTGAAGTCATCTTCAATTGTGTATGTTGAGTGTACCTGAAGTATTACTAAAGCCTTTGTTTACTGAGGCCATTTCCCATGGCATATAAATGACAGCTGATGTTCCTCCAAAAAAAATGGTTCAAATGGCTCTGAGCACTATGGGACTTAACTTCTTTGGTCATCAGTCCCCTAGAACTTAGAACTACTTAAACCTAACTAACCTAAGGACATCACACACATCCATGCTCGAGGCAGGATTCGAACCTGCGACTGTAGCAGTCGTGCGGTTCCAGACTGTAGCGCCTAGAACCGCATGGCCACTGCGGCCGGCGATGTTCCTACACCTGGTAACCGTATCTGAAGAGCAAATTCCGATATTTCCTGCCCATAACTATTTTTCATTACACAGATAGTGGATCAGTTTTTAACTGTTATGTGCATTCACCTCTACCAATTAAAATACATGGAGTGAAATGTTATACACAACTTGTACAGAAACAGGCTGGCATGAAAGGATGAAAGGGAAGCACTAGATGAGAAAGGAGTGAGACAGGGTTGTAGCCTATCCACAGTGCTATTCCATTTGCACATTGAGCAAGCAGAAAAGGAAACCGAAGAAAAAGAGAAGAAAAAAAAAGAATTAAAGTCCTTTGAGAATAAATAAAAACTTTGAGGTTTACTGATGACATTATAATTCTGTCAGAGACAGCAAAGGACCAGGAAGAGTGGTTAATGGAATGGACAGTGTCTTGAAAGGAGGCTATAAGGTGAACACCAACAAAAGCAAAACAATGGTGAGGGAATGTAGTTGAATTAAATCAGGCAATGCTGAGGGCATCAGATGGGAAATGGGATGCTAAAAGTAGTAAATGAGTTTTGCTATCGGGACAGTGAAATGACTGATTATGGATGGAGTAGAGAGGATATAAAGTGTAGACTGGCAATTGAAAAAAAAAAAAAAAAAAAAAAAAAAAAAAAAAAAAAAAAAACCTTGTTAACATTGAATATAGATTTAAGTGTTACAAAGTCTTTTCTGAAGGTATTTGTCTGAAGTGTAACCTTGTATGGAAGTGAAACATGGATGAAAAAGAATTCAGACAAGAAGAGAATAGCAGATCTTGAAATGTGATGTTACAGAAGAATGCAGCAGTTTGGATGGGTAGATCGTGTAACCAATGATGTACTGAATAGAATTGGGAAGAAAAGGAATTTGTTACGTAACTTGGCAAAGAGAAGGAATTGGTTGATGGACACATTCTGAGACATCAAGAGATCACCAGTTAAGTATTGCAGAGAAGTGGAGGTGAGGGTGGAGAGGGGGGGGGGGTGACTGTAAAGGGAGACTAAGAGGTGAATACAGTAAACAGGTTCAAAAGAATGTAGGTTACAGCAGTTATTCATAGATGTAGACACTTGCACAAGATAGAGTACTCTACTTAGCATGAAGAGTTGCAATTAGTCTGCATATTAAAGACAACAGCAGCAACAACAACAACAGTAACAACAACTGCTGACAGTAAATGGGTGTCAGTCTTCCTCTGGACACCCGCCACAGAAACGAAACCTTCTCTATTTTGTTTGGCAATGGCAATTCTTTAGTGGCAATACAATTTTATTCACTGTTGTCTGCAGGAGCACTTGCAGTCCAATTCACTAATGATAGTGGTTCATACAGGTTGAGGTGTGGAGTGGGGATTGAAGTGTTGCAGGCTCCAAGCTTCTGTTGTTGTACAAATGCTGTGCACTTGAAGAAAGTGTGTATCCTGCAAATTACTTCTCTTGCTTAATTACGTAGAATTTTTCAATTACCATTCTATCAGCAATGAGAACTTGCAACAAATGGAATTAAAATTCACTAAATAACTCAGTGCCATCATGTTTAATGCTTGTGCTGGCTGTGATATTCACAGCAGAGAGCTCAGAACTCTAGAGAATGTTCATCGGTTGTTGGAGAATGTGAGATGCAGGTGCACAGATCAAGCCTAAACACAGCCTGACTTCAACTTTAGTGATGCTTGGTGTCTACCCCATCCAAAAGTAGGCACACCAAAACCTCCATACTTCTTTTCCATCTTGCTTTAGCTCACAAGTTATGTTATGTGCTGTCCGACTGCTTCTGAACTAATTTCATTTTCTGTACGTTTTCTGGTAAATTAGTAATATTACAGATCTTCAGACCCTTTTACTTACCTTTTCATTTTCTTAACTACTCTCAAGTGGTAATCCCTGTCTGTAGCTGTATCTGATTGGTGCAGTCCTGAAAGTAGGATGCTGTTAAACTAATTACTAATAAGTGACTGATATCAAGTAATTTGTTAAAGGCACACCTTCATTTTGGCAGTTGCCACTCCTTCTATGTCAGGTGTTTTCATATTTGTAATGCTAATCATCTGTGCACACATATGCTAGTGTACAAACACTCTCAAGAATCTGCAAATTTCAACATCGTCTCTTTATCCTACAGTAATTTCAAACTAATAGTGCAAAATGGCTGCAGTAGAGTAGTGCTATATTAGTTCTACAGTTGTAACTCCATGCTAACTTGGAATTAAGAAGCTTCTCCAATCTGACTAAAACCATATCCATAAATCAGGTTTAAATTTCCTAAAATTCTTCCCAGGATTCTCCAAGCACATTGAAATCAATTTCTTATCTATTACAATAATTATGATGATGACAGCTATTATATTTTATCTTTATCTTGTCCTGCAGCCTTTATTGTTCAGTTCCTTCAAGAGAATACAAAGATCGTTTCCTTGATAAGACTGTGAACAATATCTTGTGCTACACTTGAGACAGTGAAAAATTCTGCATTTATTCAGATAAAAGTAGGAAAAAAGTTTTATTTAACCCTAGGAGTTTACATGAGGGCCACTCACACTGGAATTTTTTTGTTTGTTACTGTGCATGTGCCACTGCACTTATGCAGCCCACTGCCACCATCTAAATTCAGCATTGAGTATTATCTAGTAGAGGACGGATGTTCAAATTTGTGAGGCATTTTTGTTTAATTAACTTAACAGAATTATTCTTTTAAGGGTTGCTGTGACCCTGGAGTACACATTGTGTTCATTCGTGGAGTGTGAAGTTAATTTGTGTGAAAATATCAAATGGGAATGACATTGTACTAACAGAAGATGATAATTGGGAAGCACTGTTAAAAGAACTCAATTGTGAAAGTGTGATAGAAATGATTCTGAAGTTGATGCTACTGCAGCAGTTATCGTCAATGGCAAAACTGACCAGTCTACCGAACCTTCAGACACTGAAGAAGAAAATACAGTCATCGATGGTAAGAGTGGTTATTATTGGAGCACAGCTGTGCATAATAGTTCAGTCTTCCCAGCTGCTAATGCTACAGTCCGTATTCCAAGAGTGTGGAAATAATGAATGAACAGATTTATGAATAACTGAGAACACCTCAAAATATTTATGTAATGTGTGCAATTCATTAAACTGCCAACAAAGTCTTTAGAGCCAGATGACTTTCAGCTTTCTTCACTGAAAAGTTTCCAAGACAGTTTTTACTTTGTCTTGAATTATGGATTTATTAATAGTAATATTGATAGAAAAAATGCCTGAGAGAGGTGAAATAAAATGAGTTTAGTACAAGAGAGTCCAGTTTCGTTATAATATATTCAATTTTTCAGTCAGTTTCTCCACCGAGTAACTGATGGTCATTGTGACCATGATGCAGACTAAGTTGACACTTATTGTGGTGGCTGATGGGAGCAACTGTAAGTGGGAAATGCCTGTATGTTTGCTCCCATCAGCCATCATGCTGAATGTCAAGTTAGTTTGCATATATTGTACACTTCGTGTGACAATTTCAGGGATGTACACTACTAGGGTTAATAGTTGGTAACAGGTCAACAGGCTCACAGTTTCCCTTTTGTACCTTTAATTTGACTTTAATTTAAATTTATTTGTATTTAATTTTTATCTTTAATATTCATTAAACTTTCACTCCAGGCTCTTCTTCTCTTATAAATACAAAAAGTGATAACATCTTATACAAATGTAACAATACAAACAAAAGCATGAAAATGAATATTTTTATTTATGCAACTCTGGTAAAAGGGTAAAGTATACTCGTCTACTGAACTGGTGAACAAGTATGATAATTTTAGTGCTGTTCAGTCATCACAGAACAAAACACCCACAAACATCATTGAGAATCTCACCTGAAAAGAGGCTGATTTTCATAGGACAACATTCAGTGTGACGCATTACATACCACTTTACACATCCAAGAAGTAACAATTTGGATTTTGTCCGCAGTCTTTAGGAATCAATTAAATTATTCTAAACTTTCACCAATTAAAATTACTTACTAGGCAATATTGGGTTATTTGAACAGAAACATCAACAGCCGTAGTCAGACATAAATGTACCATAAATGTGCAGCTAATGTTTAGTATCTCAAGCATCATTTATAACACATACTGATTAAAATATTGAAAAATTCTGTACAAATTCAAATTTTGCAGCATACTATAATAAAACAAATTTTTGTGCAGTCTCAGTCATTGGATTCCACCTATAAATGAATAAACATTAATGCCACATTTGGAGAGAGCTTATATTTTTTCATTCTTAAAATATTCATACTCTACTGTGGATTCTTAAAGAACATATTATTCTCTGTTCATTATTCTCTGTCAGACAAATGTATTAAAAACCCAACACTAACTAAATAAAATATTGTGTTACACTTCAAACATATAATAAATAAATGTTAACACATTTGATAGTTTAACATCATGAACAGATAAGTTATTTGTTGGTTTGTAAAAAGGAACTGCAGCAGTAACAACAAATTCAACAACAACAATAATAACAAAGAATAAATAATTATTATCTGTGAGAGGAAAGCGCTTTTTTCACTACCTTTGAAATAAGCATGGTAATTATAATAAGAAAATGAAATTAAGTTTGTACTATGGATGCATAAGACAAAAATGGTTTAAATTTTCGTATATTGTATTAAATTTATTTTTAACATGAAATGTGGTATTTACTGCAAAATACCATTTCTGTACAAAGCAAACTTACATTAACGCTAAACTATTCAAACGAAGTGTATTGGTCAGTACCTGACAGAGCAACAGCAATCTCAGTGTAAAGTGTAAGTATAAGCAGGTGAACTGCTACTGTTAAGACACACGTGAAAAAATTAAGCCACAGCAGTGCAGTGCAGCTACATGTTAAACTACACTGCATAAGTTACGAAATTGTTTATTGAAAGCAGGTTCTCTGATTATGTGGGAAATAGACAAAAAGATATTAAAATAGTCCCGCAAGCTATACAAAGGTAAAACTGCGAGCAAGTTATAATTTGAGTTCAAGAACTTGATCTTCATTGTTGTAAGAAACTGAAAGTCTGATTTCTAAAGCATTTTCTCTGGAAAGAGGGGGGAGGATGTTAGTTATTGCATTCACATATTCATCACTAATAACATGAGCAGGTGTTGAATTCACAGTTAACAGTTATGGTGTGAAGGGTGAATAGAGACTGTCCTGCTTCACCTTTACCATCTAACAATGAATGACAAGATTAAATTCTTCAAATAATGACAACTCTAGGCTGGAACATCAACAATATTAGCAAAAGCTTACGTTGCTTCTCATCGTAAAGATAATTCATTGAGTTGCAGACATGCACAATGAAAAGATAGTTACACATTATAGCTTTTGGCCAAAGCCTTCATCAGCAAAGAAAACACATACATTCACATAAGCAAACAATCTCATGCACACATGACTGCTACCACCAGCAGCTCTGACTGGAGATGGTCCTCTGGTCGGATGTGCCGGCAGTAGCGAACTGTGTGCTTGATGTTTGCTTGCTTGTAAGAATGTGGGTGTGTTTTCTTTACTGAAGAAGACTTTTGCTGAAAACTAGAATGTGTAACAGTCTTGTCGTTGTTCCTGTCTCTAACTCAACAGGTCTTTGGAGTCAGGTCACAATCTACCGTCTTGCTAATATTGTTGAAACTAAATTCTTTATGTGCTTCCTTCCTGTATAGTCACAATGGTAAGAACACATATGGCATTGCACAGTTTTAACATTTTTCTTGTTCTCTATAAGAACTCCTGTTTTTATTGTTTGGAGCTTATAATTTTTCAGGGCTGTTTTTTCACTTTTTGGAATTAACAACAAAAGGAGGTTAGATATGATCCATTTCTGCTCTTCCTCTAATACTGTTAGTTTCCTGAATAGCAGAAAAATTAATTCTCTGTCAGCTGCTTATTCTTCAGTCCCAAACATGTTTGTCTTAAGTTACTTAGTACAGTACGGTTATGTGGTAGGGAGGCTACTGGTCTATGTTACACCTGGAGATATGAAGAATGTGGCATTCATGCTAACATAGGTAGTATTTCACCTCTTATGATTAAAAGTAAAATGAGGACAATAAACAGTACAAACAAAAGGCAAGGAAACTTTTAAAATTTGGTATTACAGAGGAATACTGAAGATCAGACAGTTAATGAAAAAAACTTAATAAAACTGATGAGAAAAGAGTTTTATGGCACAGTTTGACTAAAACAAGGAGAGCTACATCAGATCAGCCTTTGGACTGAAGACAACAAGAACAACAACAACAACAACAACAATGATGCATAAAGATAATATTTAAAATCTCAAAAATACTCTGTTTTAGAATGATCATAGTACAATGTGACTTAAGTACCATGAGTGGGAATATATTATCATTTGTGTTCTGGTATGTTGCATCTCCAACCGAATGGACTAATTCACATCCCCAACTGACTGGACTAAGGCATTATATTTATTGGACCCTTAAATTTCTTAGACTTACTCACACAGTTTGTGTGATTTGTGAAGACAACTGACTCCCAGGAACAGCAAAATCTGTAATGTACATAGAAGTACCGTTTTTTGTTTTTGTGGGTAGTTATCTGTAACTTATATAAATTAGTGACTTCGTCACACTGGCAAAATAGTATAAAAGACTTAACTGTTTTTCTAAACATACAAAAAAGGGTGCAGGGCATAACATACACATAATAAATAAAACATGAAGTACAGATTGGAGGTACAGTTTCAGTCTTTCCTAAGACAGTTATGATTGGTAGATTAGGAAACATATAAAGCAAAGATGCACATGATGTGTCTCAAGATATCTCTTCAACATAGGCAAAGATAGCAATGGTCAATGATCCAAAAAGAGGGATATGATCTATTAGATTTGAAATTCCAAGACAGGAAGGTATATAATACAAATTCATACTTTTAAATAATAGAATGGGCAAACATATTCTTATTATTGACTTCCAGTTCACGCAACTGAATTGTGCACGTACAACTAATGATACAAAGAGGTCAAAATAAAAGCTTTCTACAACAGCATCATGAAAGTAACAGACAATAAATGCAATCTTATGTAAGTGAGCTTGAACAGATTGATATGTAATGATTATATCCTTGTAATAAATGGCTGATATGGATAAACAACTTGAAACATTTAGTAGTGATAGTCGTATTCTTGTAGCTGTAAATCACTGTGACAAAACTGACAAGCACAACTTAACTAAATGCAACATCTTAACTGCAAGAATTGATCTGTTTATTGAGACCGTAGAGCAAAATATTGATTGTAAGTCACTTTCCTATAAGTAAGGGTGGATTTATCTCACTGTGCCACAGAGGTGATATATAAATATAATATTGTAAAAACTTACTTGTAACTTTCATGTACTGATATGCAATTTGTAATTCATTTCTGAAAAGATCTCCTGAAAGATTGTTTTATGATATAATCTACAAACACAGCAACATTTATTACGATTAAGTGCAATTATGCCTTGCAGCCATAAGAAGCAACATATACTAGTTGTGAATAGGCTATAAGTTTTAATTATTAACCCTTTTGAGCTGATTTAGTCAAGTAAGGAGCCAGAGAATGCATCCCAAGGAAAGTCACTTGAGTATGGTACAGTACTGCATTGTAAAGCTACAGAGGCACTTCTAATTTCAAATAGTTATTTCACTTTATATATATGTTCAAACATTAAAAATGTGCCATAAATTACTGCACTGTAATTAAGTTGGGCCCAGCCTACTAAAATTTATTTGACTACTTGTGTTTTCATGCATTTACACATTTACTCTGTTTGGTCAAATGAGTATTGAAGTAACAACTGATTGTGTACAAAATATGATTTTAAAAGATAGTAATAGTGACAGTGATACAAATGGTTTGTGACAATGACCTCACATACATCTGTTCCATATGATCACAATATTCTCTTACACTTTAGGCTCATAAAAGGTGTTAAAACATTAAACATATTTTTATTAAATGTTGAATTATTTTGGGAAATGAGGGCAGAAAGCTGCTAAACATAACAGCACACACACACACACACACACACACACACACACACACACACACACACACACACACACTCTGCAGCCTCAACAGTGTTGCCACAGTTACATGCATGTGTGCTTTTCTGTGCTATAATGTATTGTCTATTCACCACATTTTGTAATTTCCATTACTGTAAACTGCATTACAGGTGAAATATTCTATTCTGAGAACCTGCCATGTCAAATTTTTGCTATGTCATATTACTGTGCAGTCTGATAGTATATACAATGATGACAGCTGTTTATTCATCAATATTACATAACTACGAGTATGATAACTTCTAGAAATTTTTCCCATTATATGGTTCATGTGTAATAGTTTGTTATGGATTATGTCCATGTAAAGATGTCCACCCAAACAAAAGAATGGAGAAGCATAAGTATGTGTTATTGATTTATATTTCAACATTAACATTTGAAATCATAAAAATTAAATTTTATGGTCTTTGGTATAACATATTTACATGACACTTTATCGTGTGTCTACCATTTAAAGCTCTTGAACCTAGAAACAATCTTGAAATGCAGTTGGAGATCAAAATTAAGGAGACATTCACTTAGCCTCTCTAATCAGGGCACACACAATCGTTAAGACTGAAACCAAATGCAATCACTGTAACTTAATGAAGTCCACAAACATACTATTACAAAAACAAGCAAAACAGACCACTTTCCTACTTGTAAGGAAACACACATGAACATGAGTGATGACTCTGGAAGAAAAAGGCGGTAATTGCAACAATCTGAACTAAGCATTACAAATTTTAAAAAACCTATGTAACTGATTAAAAATTAATATTCTGACATGGTAAAGAAAGAAAAGCTGTTTCTGTTACTCAGTCACTATGAAATAATTGTTTTAAACACATTAACTGACTACATTCTAAGAGAAAGAGCTGTAGACAGTTTACATGGCAATAAATTTCACAGCCTTTTTCATAATTGTGTAATACTTTGTTTATCTATTTTACAGAACAATAATAAATAGATTTCTTTTAACATGAAAAATTAATTAATTTTACAATTGTTGCCTTCTTAAATTAACACAATAGTGTAAATGAATTGATATTATCCATAAGGCTAGTGAACAGTGTACAGGCCATATTTTTGTTTTCTGTTATTGCTCCACACGTCACATTTTATACAGCAGCATTTTAAGTTACTCGTGTTTCTGAATCATATATTAAAGTGCCCAACTTAACTAATCTCAGTTACAAATGTAACAACAGTTCTTCAGATTGTAGACAAGGAACTAAACAGCTTCACTGAAAAAACAAAACAATGGACAATGACTCACAAAAATAAAATATAACTCTTCAACAACACAGATAAAGATGAGAAGAGATGAAATACAGTAAATTCAGTTTTTTGTTGCCTACGAGCTGAAATGACATGATATCAATAAGTGTTCCAAATGTTTATGAAGTTTTACATATTTACAAAAATCTGAATAAATTTATATACAGATTTACATGATTCATGAGCAGAAAATTAGTCAACTGGAGGCTGTTCAGGAGGGTCTTGTGTAGCTGGTGAGGAACGACTACTAGAAGACAGTTCTCCTTCTGATACTGCTCCTTCAGGACTCTGATGTGGGGAACCATCAACTCCTGATACACCTGCTGCAATGGACATCTCACGAACATTACCTGGTAAATAATCTTTCCATGAGCGAAAAAGGTAACGAGTGAATTTTCTCAACTGCCTGAATTTGCAGTAGGTGGCTCCTTCTGCAGATTCCAACTGTTGAGTCTGTATAAGAAATCCTTTTTCCTTAAATGTCTGCTCCAACTTTTCTCGAGCCAAAGACTTTCTCGTTTTCCGTTTGCGACGTGATAAATGATATTGTGAAGAATTTTCCTCACCGACATCTGCAGGCCTGAAGATATGATCAGTGCTGTGTGCAGTACTGAAATGAGCCCCACTTTGTTCAGAAGTCCTATTCAGTACATTAGCATTCTGCAGTTCTCTTGTTAGCATATCATTAGACACTGGAAATTGCTGAACATGAGTTCTTGAACTGTCTAGTGGAAAAATTCCTTGCGTGTGATTATCTTTCACAGGGATATTTCTGTCACCTCCACTCATGGTTGAAGCAGCTGTAAGAAAATTCTCAGATGGAGACGATGATGATGCTGCACTTGATTGTTGAAGTGATTCTCTTGGAAAGAATTCATACCCTCTCATAGATTTATCACCTGTTCCACTGTAGTAACGAAAATTACCTCCAGAATCTACAGAAAGCATTTTCTTTTCTTGAAGGCTTGGTTTAGCCCCTCCTGTAAACTTGAATTTGCATATGCTGACTTCAGTTGTGGGGTTAGTACTATTTTCACTTGGCATGGGTGGAATGAAAATTGCAGAGCGTTTCTTTTTTGTTGGAGCTCCAGAGGCTGGAGGGTTGCCCAATGGTGCCAGTCGCTTCATCCTAGTAAAACTGGTTTCAGACAATGTGGGTGTGGAATTAGTAGAATTTTTATGATTGGCTTCTACCATCATTGAAAATGCTTTAGGAATCACAGTTTTACTGTGTGTTGACTTAGGGTCTTTCCCAGGAACAATTTTGGTAGGATTTGTTTGGGTAGGAGATGGTGTTGCAGTGACCTGTGGCAAAATGTTTACTGATGGCAAAGGTGATTGGACGAACCCTTGACTCTGCTCTGGAGCAATAGGCACTATGGGTATTGCGCCTAACTTCTGGTAATATAGAAGTTGTGATTGAAGAGCCATTGGATGCACAAAGACTCCTGTACTTGGCCAGTACACATATCCAGAAGGCATAGGTGGAATGACAGCACTGTTAGGATCAAATGGAAATACTGACACTGAGGACGGATTTGGACACACTGAAGGAGGAAACATACTTAAACCTTCTTGTACACCTTCATTATCCGGTGTTGCAGAAAGCATGACTTTGGGCTCACTATTTGCAATCACACACTCACTGGGAAAGTCATCAAGCAGAGATTCACTTTCTTCTGTGTGGTCCGCCTCACTCGGTGATGGGGGTTCACTTTTTACTGTGGTAGCTTCACTGGTTCTTGACTCATAAAAATTGTCATGTTTCCTTAACAGTCTAATTTTTAGCTGATTCAAGTCTTTCATGCAAAGATTCAGTGGTTCCTCATCCTCACCTAATACTGAAGTCCCTTGGGCTTTGTCCCAATTCTCTGTGTCAACTCGAGATTCCACTTTACCAACATTACGTAAATAATCTGCACTTACTGTAGTTCCTCGATTAGGGTCATGTGACACAGCTGTCAGTCGCTTTTCCAGTAAACTGCTGATAATCCTGTTCTGAACATCACTGTGATTGAGTGGTACATTGGCCTTAAAAGATTCAAGAATTCCATTCTTAGCCCTTAAAAATGATGAGTCATGTGCAACACTGGTACCAGCTGTGACATCAGTGGATGTGTTACATATGACTGGTTCAGGCTGATTTAATTGTCTTCCATGCCACTCTTCAGTAGTATCTGCAACAGCCTTTGCAGTCATGCCAGGAAAAACAGTGCCATAATTCTTGTAAATTAAATGGCATATGTCAGCTTTCTTTGGTTTTCTTCCTCTCCGTGGCTTCATGTTGTCAAGAGTTATTTCTCCCATATATGGCAGGTCCTGATAGTTCATTACCTTATTTGCAGTGTTAGAACATACATTTCCACTTGATGCTGTAGAATGGTTTAAGCAGCTGTTGCTGTTCACATCAGTTCCACTTGATACAGATGATATGATGACTGATGATCTTCTGTGGTCACTCTCACAAGATGATTTGTTGATTCCTGTATCTGCAAGGAGGCAACTATCAGTGTTTGCTAAAAGGCTTCCCAAAAGTCCTTTTGGTGGAACACACCTTTCACTGTTTCTGTTGACATTATGTCTTGCAAATCTAGGAGATGTTTCAGTAATTACACTGTCTTCAGTTCTATGTTGAAAATCCATATAGGTTTTGCCAGATATATCACTAGGTGCTGCTACTATATGCAGTCTTTCAATTGCAGTAGCTGCAGCAGTCAGTGGGGAAGTCGATGTACACTGACCCTCAGGTTCCCGCTTGATGACAGGGGGGCGGCGTGGGACAAGGGGAGGAACTGGACGTTGCTGCTTGCTCTGGGCAGATTTTGCAGCAGCTGCATCCTGCTGAGCCATTGCAGCTTCATAGTGGTCCAGATATTCTGGTGGAAGAGCCTGGTGATGGAATTTGAGCTTCCAGCGAGATCTGCGTCGTCCCCTGAAGTAAAACAAAGAAATTATCGCAACATATAAACAAAATGCTTCTGCCAGTTTGCAGTTACAATGCACAATAATTCAAAATCAAAATGAACAGATACTATACCTTCCTCTGCCTCTTTCTCCGGGATTGGGCAAACAAGTAGATGTGGATACAAGAACTGAATTTTGACTCCCAGTATCATCTCTGGAAAAAGAAAAAACAAGTCTAATGAATAGTTATATAGCCAAAAAGATCATGAGTTGAAGTAAACAGAAGTATGATTTCAAAATAAGTTAAATATTATTACAAATTAAAACTAATGCTTGTGATGCATAATATTTTTATATGTTAAGTATGACATAATAATCCCAATATGAAACATCTGGATACCAGCCACTTTCATCTTTAAGAAAACATACACTCAAGAGCCAAAGAAAGTGGTACACTTGGCTGATATCGTGTAGGCAGCCACAACATGACATGGCATGGACTCGCCTAATGTCTCAAGTAGTTTCTGTATTTGAATGCGCATGCCTATACCAGTTGCTTTGGCATTTCAGTGAATATCATGCAGTCATATTTGTGTAGAACAAGTATTGGGATATCTTAAAATACTTGCTTTTATTTTAATATGATTTCAAGCACAAATGAAATAATGATATGGATTAGTGTAGATTGCTACTCACCACAAAGAGAAGGTAATGTGCTATGGACAGGCACATTTAAAAGTAGACTGTTAGACAAAGTCCTTCATCAGTGAGAAAAACATACACAAACACACACATTCTTACACGCACAACTCTCTCTCTCTCTCTCTCTCTCTCTCTCTCTCTCTCTCACACACACACACACACACATACACACACACACACACACACACACACACACAGAAGTCTACTGCTGTCCCTGGGTGTAGTGGTGCACAGTGCCCAAAGATGACAGTATCCATGTATTTGTGAGTTGTGCATGTATGTATGTGCTGTGTTTGGTTCTTGTCTGATGAAGGATTTTGTGCAAAAACTGATATTTTTCAAAAGTCTGCTTTTAAATATGTCTGTCTGCCACTCAGCACCTCCTCTATGGGAGAGTTACAATCACTACTAATTCATACTGGTAAGTAAATCCAGATTTTCCATTATTTAAGCAGAAGTGCCACAACATGTCGTTGCATGGACTCAACTAATGTCTGAAGCACTCAGAAGGGGAGATGGAAATGAAATGAAAATTCTTGAGTTGAGAGGATATGTGATGTTATTTCAGTCAGTATAATACTGAGTCTGTATAAGCCCACTTAGCAGTATGATGTTGCACCACCTCTGACCTGGATGCAAAGCACTGATTTGGTTTGGAAGAGTGCCATGAAAATTGTTTCCTCTTCATAGGCAACCTATTCTAAAACAGTTGTAAATGGCCTTTGATATCCTGGATCCTGGCACAGGGACAGAAAAGATGTCTGAGATGAAAGCTCTCATGTTTTATGAGTAACAGATCTGAGGATCTTGCTAGTCACTTGAGTACCTCAACATCAGGCAGGCAGTTCATACACACATGTCATATGTGGATGATCATTGCCCGTAGAAAAAGAGTGCCATGATACTGTCACTTGAGATGTGACACATGAAAACACAGGATGTCCATAACATACAGCTGTGCTGTCAGTGTTAGAGTTCCCCCAGTCGCTACCAGCCATGACCTTAAGTCATATCCAGGTGTGCCCACACTATTACGCAATGAGTAACACCATGGAGCCTCTCCAAAACATTGGAAGAAAAGGACCTCTGACCATGTGCCACCATACCCAACAACAATGGCCATTCAGGGTGGTGTGGAACTGCAGTTCATTGCTGAACACAATGCAATGTCATTCATCAACAGTCCATGCTTCCTGGTCACGGCACCACTCCAAAAGCAGCCATCTGTGGTGATAACAGCAGCCTATGCATGGGATAGTAATTCCTTAGTCCAGCTGCTGATAATCTTAATAATAAATTAATAAATAATGTGGGATGACACAAAATGCTGTAGGGAGTCAATTACTTGTTCTTGGGTGGCAGGCACAGATGTCAAGGGGGTACAATATGTCCATTGCACAATTCAGTGAACTTCATGTATGGTTCTCATACGTCTTTGATCGAAACCTTAGTGATGAATATATGTGCCCTCACATTCCCATCCAGTCCAACATTGGGTCACTGTCACATACAAATGCCCCACAAATCTGAATATTGCACAATTCAACCAGCCGACGTAATGGAGACCCGCAGCCTGAAACTCTGTCAGGGGCTGACAACACGGTCTTACATGAGCATGTGGCATCCATGTGTCCTTGACAGTGATCACTCAAAATCTGATGCTGCTCATGCCCCTTAAATACCCACCCAGACCTGATAACAACACTAAAAATGAACAGCACTAATGAACTGAGAAGGTTTTTCTATCTGTCATAGAGATTTGCAATTCTAATCATTTACATGCCTGCTGATGGTATGCATGCATATGATGTTACATTGACATCTGATGGTGTCTTCAGGATGCTTGCTTTTTGTCAGGCAGTGCATTTATACAAATGTAATATATACATTCCCAAATGGCTATAGAAACATATTTTAACCTCAAGACAATCAATACCAAAACATATCACTTCAGTAATAGCGGTGTATAAATTATCTAAATGTGGTGATGATGATGTTTCATTTGTGCTCAACTGCACAGTCATCAGTGCCCATACAATGTCCCAATCTTTACACAGTCCAATCTAGCCACTTTCATGAATGATGAAGAAATGATGAGGAAAGCACACAGTCCCTGGGCAGAGAAAATCCCCAATCCAGTCAGAAATTGAACCCGGGACCCTGTGATCCAGAGGCAGCAACAATAGCCACTAGACCATGAGTTGTGGACTTATCTAAATGTGTAACCTACTGTGCAAGCCATGAATTAGTTTGCGGTGGATGTTACGCCAACATAATTTCCACTTTTCCTGTTGGCTCATAGATGATAGAAATATTTCTCAGTATAGCCCCGTAGCAGCTCAGATCTCTCTAACCATGTGAAATGTATCATGTCCTTTCTTCCAAAAATACTCATATGTTATATAGAAATTCTTCCAGTCCATATGCAGCATAACAGCAAACCAGTGCTTAACAGAATTTGTGAATTTGTGAATGAGAAAATTGCGTTATCTATTGAAACTCCCTTTTGAAAACCAAACTGCTGACTGTTAATGATGTTCAGGTCACCAAGGTGTGCCTCAATCCTGTTGTACAGAGCTTTTTCTAGGACTTTTGAAAATGTTGTTAATAGAGAGATAGGGCGATAGTTTGACACATTTGTAGCATCCCCTGCTTTGTACAGGGGCCTGACAACAGAGTATTTCATTCTGTCTGGAAACACTCCTTGTTGCATGGATGTGTTGCAGATGTGAGACAAAACTTCGGCCACTCCACTACAGCAAGCCTTCAACAGCTTGCTTGAAATATCGTCGATACCAGCAGAATGTTTATTTTTCAAAGACTGTATGATTTTTTTGATTTCATTGGCAGTAATGGGAAGCACACTTATTTGACTGAAAGGTTCTGGAAAATTATTTTTCATTATACAGGCAGCTTTATCTACAGAACCATGGCAACCTATCTGTGTTGGGACAGTTAAAAAATGTTGGTTAAGGATTTCAGCAATTTCCTCGAGCATCACTGTAGCTTATGACAACCTCAATAGCAATTACAACTATTATTTGGTTTTAGTCTTCAGTAAGCTGGCTAACTGTGTGGATATTCTCCTCAGTCATGCTGGTCATCAGGCAATTTTGGTGAGTTGCATTCTCACTGTTTCTTGTGCTTGGAAAAACTTTTTGTGCCATGTGCATGCTTGAGTCTTTCTCAGGGTATTATTCCCGAAATGTGGCGCAAGTTTTTTTCAGAATTTCAGACATTTTTGTGCCCTCTGTTGTGAGAAATTTAATCATAATGTGTTGCACAACAGATGACAGTACCTCTTGTTCTGACGTTGTGATTCTGACTAAAGAAAAGGTACAACAATGTTCTAGCTGTAGAGAACAGTCACTGGAAATGAAAGCAATAATGAGCAGAGATCGTACTGCTCTCCATTTACAAAAAGGCACGTATAGCAAGAATCCTGACTTATATTTGATTCACCCTCATGTTAATCTTTTTCCGTGATGGGAGCTTTATCCAATAGTACAAAAATGGTACTTTCATACCCCATCTGTGATTTCATTTCTGTGTTTGGTTAACAGGACAGTTAGCTTTCTGATGCCTTTATTCTTGGTCATTTCACCTATGGTATTCCTTATCTCACTACGAATCATTCACTTGCAAGATTTAACATTCTGGTGTGTCCATCTTGCAACAGCTTAATTTAGGTGGTGTGTGTTGGAGACTTCATTACCATTGTTAATAGTCTACATCATAATTTCCATTTTTGACAATACTGAGACAAAAATTGGAAACCAGCCCAGCAACAATAATGGCACAGTAAATCATCTGATGTACACATGTAGGCTGGTTAATGTTCCAGCCCCATATTTTCTCTGAATATGGACTAGATGTGGCTCACTTTCCTGTGTTTAAGAATAAGGTATTCACATGGAAGACAAATTTTGTGAGATGGAAGAATGTTAAAAAAGTTTGCTGATTTTGTTGTGTGTAGCAATGAATAATAATACCACAAACACATGTTCACATGTTCTTTTAATCTTTTCATTATAATTGACCTAACAACATAAATAGAAAGAAAGAAATTGGAAGAGGTGTAGTGATTATTAAATCTTAATGAAACCATCAGCTTACAGAAATACGTGGAGCATTGATTGTAACTAAATATGAATACTTTTCAAAATTTTCCATGTGATAAATCAAAATGTACTACTCATTAATTAAAAGTCGGAATTTAAATTGTAGCATATATTTTCATGCTCAATGCTCTTGTTTTCTGACAAAAAATTACAATTTTACTGATCTGAAAATCTGTTTTATCTTTACACTTCACTCTATTCATTTCAGTTTCTACATCTACATCCATATTCTGGAACCACTGTCAAGTGCATTGCAGAGAATGCCTCCCATTATACCACATACACATTCTCTCTGAAAGTATTCTTTTGTTTGTGTGCAACTTTTGAAATTTATCCTACTCTCTTAACCTGCAGTGGGCTGACTAAGAGAGGGTGATACAATGGGTATAATTTGATGTAGTCAGAAAAGCTTTCACCTTAAAGTAAAACATAAGTTACCATAGGAATGTTCTTCATAACTTTATTTGAATATCAGACCTTTAACTGCTATAAATTAAAATTGAAACAAATGAGCCCTCGGTCACTATTATTTTTAGTCTTGTTGACCAGGTTTCAACACTTCTAACAGTGCCTTCATCAGAATTAAAACAATTAAAATGGCCTATAACATAGTTACAAATTTATAGGAAAAGACATTTTTATATAAAAAGTGTAAGTAGTGACTAACAATAAAAGACAGAGACAGTACTTACATGTCACATATAAAATAATTAACAGGCAACGTGACATGTAAGTACTGCCTCTGTCTTTTATTGTTAGTCAGTACCTACACTTTTTATATAAAAATGTCTTTTCCTATAAATTCCTAACTATGTTATAGGCCATTTTAACTCTTTTAATTCTGATGAAGGCACTTTTAGAAGTGTTGAAATTTGATCAATAAGACTAAAAACAATAGTGACCGAGGGCTCATTTGTTTCAATTTTAATTTAGAAACAGTCACTGAACCAAGCAGCCATGTTTAAAACTTTGCTATAAATTATTTGGCTTATAGGATAAGTCTGCAGTTGTATGATAAGTAACTGGTTTTATGTTTCACCCATTCCTCTGCCTTTTTATTGAATGCCCATTGTTCTGTAAAAATGAAAGTAAATCTTCCTCAAATAAGATAATCACCGTCAGTAATATAATCACAAAATTGAGCTTAGAAACAGAGACTGAACTGCTCAAAGAGTTTGCACCATTTGAACATCTGTGGGTTTAGACTGATGGGCTGTAGGGATTGCAAGAATAAGCCTTATGGTTGTAGAAAAAGAAATAACTTTACTATGAAATAAAAAAATAAAGTCAGTCTGTTCAAAAGTGTTCATATTCGCAAACCTGTGAAATCAAAATCTGCTGCTGGGTAGTATTGTGTGCCATGTTGCTCCACCTCATGAATTTCAATGTGCTTTGGTCCTCATTACCATGCTGTCTGCAAGGTAGTTGAGATGTTATTGCTCAGGCTTGTCCCACTCTTTGACGGTAGTTATCCAGCAGTTATGTAGTGTGCGAGAAGGGTTCCAGCAATAACACACTACAAGTTTCAACTGATCCCAAACATTGTCAATCATGTTTATGTCAACACATACCTCATGTTATTCCAGTCAGTTGATTCGTGCCTACTGAAGGGATATGTAAGGAGGGCATGGTACACTTATGCATTATCATCTTGAAAGATGAATCCATCACCAAATCATTGATTGTACACCTGGGCAATATGTTGTAATATCCTGTTCCAGTACTGCACAGTCCTCAATTTAACTTTGTTAGCAGTGAGTGGTGCCTGGCCCAAAACATGAGTGACCCATGTCCCATCTCAGCATTCGCTTTAACTGGTTTAGGAAAATCACTGAAAACCTGCATTTGGATGGTGGAACAGGGATTTGAACAGCTGTACTGAATGAGGGTCTATTGTTTTACCACTGCCCATCCTTCCTTGGTAAAACTGCCAAGTAAGTGCCTTGGTTTTAAGACCATTTTCACTGAATGAAGAAATATTTTCAGATAAGTAGTGAAATTCAGACAAGGTATAATTTCTTGTACAATACACTGAAAACAGATTTGGAAATATTTTGGTGAAAGGCTGGTGACAAGGAGCCATTCTTTTCAGAAAAATCCTAAAGAATGTTATTCAGTTTGATACAACATAATAGTGTGAAAATAAATAATTGACTACTAGCAATGAGGACAAAAGTGGGAATCCATATGAACTGAATACAAATAGGACCATTAGAAATAGGTAGTCCCAATAGTCTCATAGATTTATTATTTCTTTTTGTTCATAAATTTGAGAAATGATAAAAATATATTTATTTTGACTGTATTTAAGCAAGACTTTGCAAAAAATCAACATTGTGTCCATTCATATTTCAAACTGATACTTTCATCATTATGTTTTTATGTAACACAAATTAAAATAGACCAAAATAACTTATATAAACAGAGATACTGCAGAAAATTAGTTTTTGTTAAAAGGACTCAGTCTATGTAAGAAATTAGTGTTAAAATTCTCATCTGGGCACCACTATTTAGGTTTGTTCTAGAGTCTATAAACAGCAAGAGGCTGCCAATTGGTGCTTTATGCGACCTATCAAAGGCGTTCGACTGTGTAGATCACCAGATACTCTTCAAGAAGGCCTGTCATTATGGAATTACAGAACCTGTAGGGAACTGGTTAAAATCGTACCTCGAAAATAGGAAGCAGAAGATTATTCTAGATGTTTCAGATAGTGTATCACAATATATAGTGGGCTCTGAGTGGGGAATTGTGCAGCATGGAGTGCCACAGGGATCAGTGCTTGGGCCCTTGCTGTTCCTCATATATGTTAATGACCTGCCTTTATCCATCAATAAGCAGCGTAAATTTACAATGTTCGCTGATGATACGAGCATTGTGGCGGATAATGTGTCAACAAACTGACTTAGAATCCGAGGTCAATGATATCCTTAAAGAAGTTCTGGGTTGGTTTAGTATTAACTCCCTTTCAATAAACCTGAAAAAAAAACAATTTTTTCCAGTTCCAGACAACCCACAAAAACCCAAAAGAAATAGTTATCACACAGAATGATCAGATGATAAAGCAAGTGCATTTATCAAAATTCCTAGGCATATACGTGGACAGTAGGCTGAACTGGGAACATCACGTTCTACAAACACTAAAACGGCTGACGTTGGCAACATTTGCTTTACGAATTTTGTCACGCTTAAATGACATTACCATCTCAAAGTCAGCTTACTTTGGCTATTTTCATTCAGTCATGTGTCATGGCATCATCTTCTGGGGCAATACACCTGCCGCAAAGAAAATCCTCACAGCACAAAAAAGAGCAATAAGAATCATTTGTGGTGTACCCCCACGAACCTCATGTCGAAATCTTTTTAAATGACTTGAAATACTGACAGCAACATCTCAGTACATATATTCACTGATGTGCTTCATAATAAATAACCCCACTCTGTATGAAACGAATTGCCTACATCATGAACATAACACCAGAAGAAAAGAGGATTTCAACAGTGAGTTAAAGAACTTGACACTTATTCAGAAAGGGGTAAAGTACGCTGGAACGAAAATTTTCAATTCCCTACCCAACAGCATTAAAAGTATAAGGAGTAGTACATCAGTATTTAAACGTAGCTTGAAAAATTATTTACTTGAGACCTCACTTTATTCACTAGAGGAATTCTTTCAGAGAAATAAGTAAAACCCAGATCGGAAAGATGTTTTTAAATTTTTTGACACTGTTTACTGTTAAACTAATGTAATAATGCCCTAATGTAAAAATTCCTGTTTTTCTCATTTCCATTTTTGGGTCACTTTTAAACCCAAAGTGGGAAGTTTTGATTACTGTTCAAGGTTAAAATAAATGCAATAATGCCATAAATATGAAACTGCTATCTTCACTTTTATGTTGACTAGTTTTTAAGCTAATAAGTATGACTTTTGTGCACTGTTATTAATACTATAACAATGTCTTTATTCTATGTATTTTATTATGTATATTGACACATTCCACATCTGAGTGACTTGGTCACATGTACAGATCTATGGAACAAGTATATAAATAAATAAATAATAAATAAATAAATCAGGCAACTGTCACCGACACCTACAGATATTTGGGAAGTGTCTGCAAGGTGGGCGCCTCATCTCTTTACCACAGTGCACACATTTCATCTTGAGGTGTGAAAACTGCTACCGATATAATACCAATGTAATGGTGCAAAATGGACAAATCTGCAGACGTGAAAGCCAAAAGCTGTCTCCCCACGGTTCTTAAAACAGTCTTTTTATATTTTAAAGGACTGCTTCCATCAATTTTCTACATGAATGTCAAACTGTGAATACTGCATACTACTGCCAACCTTAGGACCAAACAAAATTAGCATATCATCAGAAAAGGCATCCATTTCCAATATGGGATGTGACTGTGCTTCATGACAATGCTTGACCCCACACAGCTACCCAGATTCAATAAAAATACAGAAACTGTTCTAGACCACTCTAGAACATCCTCCCTTTAGTTCAGTCTTATCACCCTGTAATTCTAATTTCTTTGGATCACCAAAGGAAATGTTGAAGGACACAGATTTGACAATGATGGTGTAGTTGAAGTGTCCATGTACAACTGACTGCTGTCACAACCATGTTCATCTTACAAAAACACGACTAAGAAACTGTCCATCTGGTGGTAAAAATGTGTTTCCCATCAAGAAGACTATAGAAAAATAAGTTTGTCTGTGTGAATTTTTCTGAAGCTTAAATAAACTTAAAAAAATGCTGGTTTATATTTGACTCACTTTTGTATTTCCTAAATTTCTGAGTACACATACTGATAAGAATTTGTCAGGCTAAAGGAGGCTATTTTATCTTGGCATTTTATCTTGCAACACAGGCACATAATTTACTGAATCCTCTGTTGGTCTATAAAATAGGCTTGGTTAGCCATTGATGCCTCACTCATAGAAACATAACATGCTTGAGTGAATAAGGGAAATGCAAAAGGTGGTATGGGTATAAAATGTCGATTTTTAATGGAAAACTTTTGTTTGGATCTTTCTAATGAATTTTACACATGTTTCATTGATTTTGTATGATTGCAAGTATTGTTAATTTATGTACTGCACAAATAATTTCTACAGGTTCCATGAACACTTTTTACTTTAGAAGACAGTGATTTATGTTAATTTACAGTAAACATCCTGCTGCAGAGGTTGGCTATATTGGTTGTTGCAATGTCACTTCCTGTTTGTGGTATAATTCATGGTATCATCTATATTTTGTAAGGTACATTACTCATTTCACTGTGTATATTTGGACTTGTTGCTCATTGGGAATTATGTTTCTCTCTATAATATGTGTTCACCAGAGGAAATATTTAAGACAAGAAGGAATAAGGGAAATAGAAGCAGCTACTGAGTAGTAATGAAGTGCGCAGTGAAACCAGTGCCAGTGACATCAGTGTACTAAAAACAATGTTAAATGAAACTGCATGCTGTAATTTGTGTGGTGGAGAGACAGTAATATCTGCAAATGTCTTCAATGAAAGGGTTTAGATTTTAGTTTGGGAGTATCTTGTTCAAGCTGTGAGAATAAGAAAGAATTTTTGATATCTGAAAAATGTAAAAGCAATAACTTTTTTTGAGACGAACATCAGATATTTCTATGGACTGAGATGCATCAATAAAGGCCCTAGGGCTAGAAAAATGTTGTGTGCTCTTATGAACCTGTTATAAAGATAAACAAATATAAAGATAAACAGCTGCTTTAGGGGACACAGTAAAAGTAATTGCAAAACATTAATGTAATCTAAAACAGGGGAAGCAGTTGAAGAAAATGATGGTAATAATGACATTAACATAGTATTTGATGGATCATAGCAAAAAAGGGACCATAAATCTAAAAATCTTTTGCAGCTGCCATATGTTTTTGATACTGGAGGTGCTTGACATTGAAGTGTTGTCATAGCATTGCCATGGATGCCCAAAAGTGGGTACTAATAATGAAAAGAAACAACTGCCTGAACACAACTGTCAGAAAACATGTGAGGATCCAGTAGAGAGCTATGGACAGTGCCTCATCTGCAAACATCTTTCAGCACTCTCTAGAACAATGTTGGGTTCACTATGCTAAATTTATTGGCGATAGTGATTTCAGTTCCTTCAAATCAATAATTGACAGTAGGCCCTATGGAGACCCAATACTGCAAAAAATATAATGTATCTCTGTCTTTTGCAGAAAAGAATGGGTATCTGACTGCATAAAACTAGCAGAACATTTCTTGCAAAAAGCTTGACAATGGCAAGACTATTAGAGGACGTTTGACTGAGAAAACAATCAGTCAGCAAAGTGATAATATGGCCAAGCAATTAGAAAGAATACAACAAACAACCTGGAAGGAATGTGAAAAGCAGTAGGGCAACATTTTTCCACAAGACATAAAGTGATAAGAAGCCACTGCACTATTTGTGTCCAATTGAATGGTGGAAATACTGGAAAGCTGGGGGCAGCAGGAATGTAATATACCCATCAGAACACCTCCTTGAAGATGAAGATGCTGTAGCAGTAATAAAGCCAGTGCATGGACATCTAGTACAGCCAGATCTTCTGAAGAATTAGCTTACAGCAAAAACTCAAAATGTAAATGAGTCTTTCAATAGTGTTGTATGGACCAGTCTGCACGAAAACGTATTTTGTGGACTTGAAAACACTGAAGATTTGTGTCAATAATGCTGTGATCACCTTCAGTAATGGAAATACAGACAGAATAAAGGTTCTGAAGCAATCTGAAATTAGTCTGCCCATAATAAAAATGCAATCCTAGAAGAACTGGACTGACAGTGAGTCCCCAAGGAATAAGTTATGTGGGATCAAAAATACAACAGAAGCAGAAATATTCCTCAAGCAGAGAAAGGGACTCCATATGGTCGACTGTCAAGAAGATAACGATTAAAAAGTTGGAAAGTTTTAGGCTGTATTTATATTCAATAGTGAGTTTTCCTTTGTTTCAACTTCCAAGTGTGATTTCTGAAAACTACTTTTTTGCATATGTTTCCCTATTATCTCAGAAACTACTTAAGCTAAAGCTCTGAATTTTTATCTTATTGACAATAGTATTATGTTCATGTGGATCTACAAGGGTATAGATAGCCCACATAGTTTGATCATAAAAAATACATTTTTAGTTACATAAATTTTTAAGACCTTCATTTAAAAATTCATATCTTGATTCCTAAGAAAGTTACATCAACAAATGTATAAGATATGACTCTATACCCTGGCAAAGTTTTGTTTTATTACCTTGAATAGTTCCTGAGAAAACAGGCTGTAAATATGTTAAATTTAACATTATCAGGGTACAGCATTGATGCTCCCCTTAGGCTCTCAACATAAAAAAACTGCTTCAGTTACACTAAAGTCTTGCGATATACATATGGATTCAGAATCATCTCATCCTCTTCACAATCAATTAGAACCATTCCTTTGGTAATTCAAGATGGTGTATCATCATCTTTCTAAAGCTGGAGTTAGCAGATGTCCTGCCAGATGAAATCGAAGGATTCTCACAAGGTATATATTACATACCTTTCTGTCACAAGGTAATAGACAAAGATTACAAGTGACTGCCCACAAGGCTCAATTTGTGGACCAATATTTTATGACCTGATGAGTGGGTCATTGCTGTAACTGCCGGATGGGGCTGATGAAGTGAATTGTCTTGTGGCTTACAGCGATGACACCTTGGTTCTCTGGAGACTGCAGATGGAAGTTTGAAGGAAATGGAAGCCACATATTCTAAAGATGCTGTGTTGGTGCAGGAGCGACAGATGAATAATAGCTTCCAATAAAACTACATACACAATTGTAGTAAACGCTAGGAGATACAAACCTCTTACAGTGAAATGATGTTCCTAATAAAGAATGCTGACACATCCAGGTTACTGAACTTAGTTCCAAACAATATTTCTAATAATTAGCTAAACAAGATCAGAGAAGGTATTAGAGGCAAAAATACATGTATAAGAGATGTTAATAAAGAGAGCGGTTGAATGAGACAGAATATTTACATATCGCCCACTCCCACTGTCCATCTGTGCCAAGAGTGAAAGTACTCTTAGGGTCTGGTACTGAGACACCTGATTCTGTGGCTGCACGCACATTGCCACCTGATATGTGCTCTGTGGCAGGCACTACATAGCTTAAGGCACGTTTTCATATAGCCTTGGTTTTCATTCTCTCTCTCTCTCTCTTCTTTTTTCTTTTCTTCCCATCAGTCACCTGAGTGATTTGATGCAGCCTGTGATGACTTCCTCTCCTGTGCTGACTTCGTCTCAGAGTAGCAGTTGCACCCAACATCCTCAGTTATTTGTTGGATACATTCAAATCACTGTCTTTTCCAAGAGTTTTTACTCTCTACAGTTACATCTAGTACCATCAATGTTATTTCCTGATCTCTTAACACATGTTCGATCAACCTGCCCTTCTTCTTGTCACTGTTCTCAATATGACCGTTTCCTTGCCAACTGTGGAGAACCTCCATCTAATGTTCAGTATCCTTCTATAGCACCACATCTCAGACAATTCAGTTCCCTTCTTTTCTGGTTTTCCCACAATCCATATACTTTTTGCGATAAGCACACATTTACAGGAGGTGTTCAACATGGTGTCCATTCATGACAATGCTCCCCTCCGCCCTCTGGCATAAGGAATGATGCACCATTTGAAATATACCTGGTTGTTGTCATACCTGCTGGCACACTTTGAAGGTACGACACATTAGTGTTTGCATACTGTTGATTGAAATGTTAGAGACCAATCTCTTCAAATGTTTCCATAATCAAAAGTCTAGGGGACTGAGGTATGGAAAATGAGCAGGTAAAAATGTAGCCCCCCCCCCAAATCGAGCAGTCCTGAAATGTCCGAAATCAGATGTTTGCGCACATTGTGACAAAAGTGTGCTGGTGCACCATTAAGCATGAACCGTATTTGTATTCACTGCAGCGATGGCACAGTATCCAACAAGGTAGGTAATACATTTTAAGATAGACTAAATAATGCACCCCAGTTGACCTTTGTGGTAGCACAAATGGCCCTATTAATCTGTTGCGAAGTATGCCTGCCTGTATGTTGATTGGGAATTGGTGTTGATGACCTCTTTCCTTAATTGCTTGGGGAGTTGCATCTGACCATATATGCTGGTTATGGAAATTCACAACACCCTCTCTTGTGAACAATGCTTCATTGGTAAATAAAATCTTGGATGTGAGTAGTGGATCTGCACCACATTTTTGCAACAGCCATTGACAGAATCGCCATCTGCCATGATGATCCTATGGCCTTTGGTTCCAAATGCACTGTAGACGATATGGGTGCAGCAACTGTTCATGACATACCCTCAAGATAAGGAAGTGAGACACGCTTTCTGCTGCTGCTAATAATTGCACACTGGTCCCAGGGGTTTCTTCCACCAAACGTAACACGTTCTTCTCCATGTTAGGCAAGCAGATTGCTGGGCCTTCCACTGCCAGTCTTCTGAGGTGCAAGGGTACCTGTGTCCCTCAAACGCTGGAAAAGTCTGCTGAATAGGGAACTCTGTGCTGGGTAAATTTTTCAACACGGAGGACATGGGCTCACAGCCTATGTCCATTTGCTACACCATAGCAGAATATCATATCTGTCATTTCACTTGTTGAGTAATAGGCTTCCATTGCTAACAAGTAGTAGAAGAGAGAATATGTAACTGTACTACACCACTTGTATATACAAACAGTACAATAACATTAAACACATAAGTCAATCAACATTTGGAAGAAGGTAAAACACCATGATACGTACCGAAGGTTAACATTACCGTACGATGAGACACACAAACATGACACAAACTAACATAGCCTGCAACACGACTTGAACCACACAACTGACTGCAGATCACCTAACAGTAGATACAGTACTGTCAGTAAAACATCATAACACTCTGCTGACACCTTTCACAGTATGCCAATGCAACAACTGTGCTAATATTCACAAACAAGCATCAAGCAGCCCTTCTGATAAACCTGTTTATCTCAGAAAGTATGCATTTCCAGACCCATGTTTACTGGACTTACGTTCTTTCTTGTTTCAATGAGTACTACCACCTCTCAAAATATTCGAAACTTTTTTTATTATTTTTTTTTAGCACTCTCTCTTTTTTATGTACTTCCTGCCTCATCAATTGTGTGTTATTTTGCTTCCAAGGTAGCAGAATTCATTCACTTCATCTACATCTACCTGTTTTCATAGCTTATTAAGTAGTGTGCAATGCAAATTTCTGCAGCCTCTTGTATAACAAAGTCATAGTAAGCTGTTAATTGAGCAAGCTTTTTTCTGCCTTCGTAATTCAGTGCATAGCCCTTGGGGAAAGGCTGTCTCTCTTTATGGCAGACATGTTAGGCTCTTGAAACCATGTATGTTACTGACGTTCTTTGGATCATTACTTGACAGTGCAGATTCTTGAACAATGCACGGAAACCAGTCTGCTCCTATTCATAGCTCAGTGTTTCACATATAGAATGAATTTGGCATAGATCACTGTATGGCTATAGAAACAGTAGTTTCTTTATTGTGTTCCAACAAATGCATTCAGTTTGGTGTAGATGAACCATGGGTGTGTGGATTATTTATTTTTATTTATTTATTTATTTTTTTGGGTGGGAGGGGGGTGAGGAGGTTGATATTTTACATACGGTCACTGCAAACAGGCCACACTTTTCAGTTCATCAGTCTGCTGGCAGACAGATATGTACCTGAAACATCATATTATTTCTAATATTTTACCTGGATGGACACTTGGGAACTACTCATATATGTAAATGTGGCAAAAAAGATATACATCATAAAACCTGCACAGCACATGTAATGCTACATATTACTGATTTAGATTTCTCCTGTTGTATTCTTTCCTTTTTTAATCTGAACTAAAATGGAGGCCCTGCAGTTTACCTTGAAGGTAAGATCATTCTCTTGTTAGCTACCTACTTAAAACTCCTGATATTTTGGAAAATCATGTTTCACCTGTTCCTCTTTCTACAGCATCACTACAAACCATTAGACAAATAATTTTACCAACAATATCTGGTCTCTCTCTTTTGGCAGTTCCAGTGAGGAATTCAACTTTGAATCTGTGTTTTGTATATTTGTTTCACCTTGTAGTCGTAGGACTCTTGGCATGAAATCTGCTACATCTCTTTTGATTCTGTTTCTCATTTCCAAACAAGAAACTTTTTTTTGTCTAAAGGAAGTTTTTACTGATGTTTAACTAGAATAATAACCAGAAATAGTTACTGGGCTCACTGTAAGGACCATTCTAAAAATCGGAGTACATCTACTGGCCTGCTATACACATGAAGAAGAACATAATTATTACACTAATAGCAGCATTCATAATCATGGAAAAGAACCAGACATATTTACAATTATTGAGAAATAAATAAATACAAAATGAAGAAGCCTATTTTCTACCAGAAAATGGTGCTTCCATTACAGGAAAAAAGAACATTTTAAAGCATTGCTCTTAATAAAACTTGGTGAAGGATTATTTGAACATGAAGAAAGGTTTGGTAAATAATTAACATAAATTAATAACCAACATCTCTGTTATACTTTAGACTACGCACAAAATATAATGCCTCTTACTGTAAAATATTATATCCAAGGTCTGTCACAGTGCACTAAACTATCTCCACTTTCCTGAAATCAAAACCTAATGGTACCTGGAGGGATGTTGACTCAGTTTTCGAGAAAGAAAAATGGAAAAACACAAAGGCACAAGTATCATCATGGACCTGATGCCTAACAAAATTGTGTGTGAAGGAGTGCATTGTGGTGCATGTTTAGACTAGTGTAAACTGTCACCAGTGACACATCCCAATAAGTAAAGTAACACAATTTTTGTGATTATTGGTTAACTCATTTATACATATGTAAATACAAAAAAGCATTGTACACGGCATAGAAAACTTCTGTCAGATAAACCTATTTGCAACAATATTGTGATAATTGATTATCTAGAATAAGAAATTACTTGACATGTAAATGTTTTCAAAACAAATAACATGGGGGAAGTCACTTCTAAGAAAGCTACACTATTTTTTTCCAAACAAAATGTAATTGTAATGTCATGCTTCATTGTCTTATATTTTCTGTCAATGAAATACTTTCACCAAATAAGTTTTATTCAAATGCAGTGACAAGTGGGAACTGTGTGTATTTAGTATAAACAACTTCGCTTTCTGTACCACACATATTTGAAAACAAAACTTATGACACTGATAGACTGCTAATCACCACATAGGAGGATGTGTTAAGAAGTAGACAAGCACACTGAAAAATGCTGCTAGCTACTATGACCTGTGGGACTAAGTTCTTCATCAGAGGTAGAAAAAGCACACACACTTGCATAACTCAAACACACCTGCCCATTGTCACCTCTGGGCACTACAGCTTTAGCCTTCTCTATGTGGCAAGTAGCAATCTATCCGTTTCACATTCTTGTTTTCCATCTTGGAGTTTCCACTGATTGTGTGCTATCTTTCTCATTCAAACACTCCTCCATCCAGTGAAAGAAAAGAAAGACTTGGAAGAAACGAGACTATACAGAATATAAACAGGGAAAGCACAGACAACCCTAGTCACAGAGAGGCACAGAGAAGTTTCTGATTTACTCCTTATTTTAATTCTGGAATAGTCTCATTATTCCCCACTTTTTATTCCTCTTTTTCTCCACAATAGAATCAACTGTTTGAGAAAGTAGCCTCTGTGTCATTTTTTGTTTTTTTTTGTTTTTGCCTATATCTACTACCCCCTGACTATCATCTGTGAAACTTTTGTTCAAGACTCTTGCTACTTCATGTAAGTCTACATGAATAGCATCAGCCATTTACACTTTTGAAGTGCTTCTCCACAATGCACATTTACTTTACATACTACATGACAGAACATATGATATTTTTATGAACAGTGTTTTAAATACATTTTTAGGCAGGCCACAAATCCATGGTGAAAGGGGTGTGCATGTCACAGTAAAAAAAAGTAGTGCTGTCGGTGTTTAGTGCTATAGTGTACATTCCTGATATATGCAAGTCCATTCATTCTTTCCAAGTGAGTAATGTGAGTCCAGTGTGCTAATGACCTTGTCTTCTTGCCTGGTATGGAATATAAAGGTAATGTTAATGACTACAATGAGAAAAACACACAATCTTAATGGATTGATTCTAAAGCCAGTGGCAAAGGGAAGAGTATAAGGTTTAACTATTTTGCTGTTATGGGAAGTGAACCAGGATGATGATAAACAGAAGACAGTGTGCATGAATTTAATATTTTGCTACACACTATTTGTTGAGGAAGAGCACCACTTAACAACTTATCTGTTGAGAGCAAGTAAACACTAACATATAAACGATTTTGCACAGAGTCTACATTAGAGGCATTTGAAAGTAGAGGATCAAACATTGGCACCCTGATAAGGCCAATTGCCCAGCAAAAAGACTCTCACACATAACACATTATAACACAACATGTGGCAATTATAGAATGCAACAGTGAATAAGTATATTTTCTTCACAAACATGTTATCTCTGGCGTAGTGTTAACAATGCTGAACTTTTCATTATATTCCTAAATCATTAAAGTATGTAAGTGATATAAAATACCCTGAAGAACTTTGTTCATTGTTTTCTTATTGGATGACACTGCTTTGGTGTGGAGCACAGATAGAGTTTATCTTCCACATCAGTTCCCTTGAGATGGTACACATGTCACATCCTCTGTTGCTGATATCCATAACAGGGTTTTCAGGGGAAGTTAATAAATTGCTAAATCAATAGTGTAACAATAACACTTATTTAATAATTCAACTGGATAGATAAAAAATTTACTCACCAAGTGGTGGCAGGACAGTACACATGTAAAAATAGGTTGTACTTATGCAAGCTTTTAGAGCCAGTGGTTCCTTCTTCTGGCAGAAGGGCTGAAGTAATAAGTATGAAGGGAAAGGAATTGGAGAGGGTAAGGAAAAGGGGTGCACCCAGAACCCTGGGTCACAGGAGGCTTGCAAGACAGGATTAGAAGGACAGAATGATTGTTGAGGAATGCACTGGACGACATTTGAAAACCTGAGAGCTTAAAGATGGAAGGCAGGATACTATGCAAAATAGAGATTACTGCTAGAACATAATGCATGAGTTAGTAAGAGTCAAAAGTTAAGTGCATTGTATGTAACAGAGGTGGGAGAGGGACGGCAAAAAATTGACAGGTCAGAAAATGAATGATATAGAAAACTAAAATAGAGTGAATGAAACAGTATTTACCATAAAGGAAGAAATGAGTAGTTACATAAATTAAGTCCAGGTGGATGGCAAGAACCAAGGACCTGTTGTAGCACTAGTTCCCACCTGTGGAGTTCTGAGAAACTGGTGTCTGGGGGAAGAATCAAGATGGTGAAACAGGCACTGAGATCATGATTGTCACATTGTAGAGCATGCTCCACAATAGGAAATTATGTTTTTCTGGTATACACCCCATTCATCCTAACTGATAACTTGGTGGTAATCATGCTGATGTAAAAGGCCGAACAGTGTTTACATAACAGCTGGTATATGATAAGTCATTTCACAGGTGTCTCTTCCTTTTATAGTTGTTTGTTAGTTGGTTTAATGTGGACAGAAGAGTGTAGCTGGCCTTCAGTGAGGATGAAAAAAGCATCAAGGAAAGTGGCAAGGGATTTGGAATAGGACTATGTGAAATTTAGCTGTGAGAAGGTATTTAGAGATTCCAGGAATTTTAACAGGTCAGCCTCACTATGAGTCCAAATGGCAAAGATGCCCCCAATGTATCTAAAACAAACCAGGGGCTGAAAGTTTATGGATCCCAAGAAAGTCCCGTCCAAGCAACCCATGAAAAGTTTAGCACAGGAAGGAGCCATGCTGGTTCCCATGGCCATACCCTTGACCTGTTTGTATGTCTGCCTCTCAAAGGTGAAGTAGTTGTTGGTAAGCATAAAGCTGATTAAGGTGAGCAGGAAGGATGTTACAGGTTTGGAATCAGATGGGCACTGACTTGGGAAACGTTTAGCAGCACACAGACCATGTATGTGATGGATGTTCCTAAACCTCTCCATTCCTTTGTCTTCACCCCTATTGCTTCTCCTTCAACCGTTCTGCCAAAAGAATGAGCCACTGGGTCCGAAAGCTCGCATCAGTAAAACCTTTTCTTATGTGTGTGTTGTCCTGCCATCGCTTGGTGAGTAGATTTTTTATCTATCCAGCTGCATTATATTGTCAAAAATTGATTATTTTCATTGTTTTATTTAACAGTTCATCACACATCATGCTCCGTAATTCCTATTGTGAGAGAGAGCCTCTAAGGATTTGGCATATATATTAACAGGCAGAAACTGCCACCCCAGGCCAGTTCTGTAAAATATAGTAATGAAAGTTTTGTCTCATATTTACACCCTCTGGTCCAAATATTCTGACAAATTATAGAAAGTGCAGCTAGTAAGTTATTATTTTGCTTTGTTTTTGCTATCACAGGATTTTCAGTTTCATGCCTCATGTCTATAGCAACGATTTATAAACTCAAGTACCTGAATATATAATGCCATCTCAAACTGTGATGGAGATGTGTAGCCCAGGTGGAAATTGTTTTTACTTTGAGAATTATGGTTTCACAGTTAAGCCTAAGTACACTGTTATTATTACCTACAAATACCACCAGGGAGAAAATATAAGAGTGTAAGGATCCCAAGGTACCTAAAGAGCCTTCTGCAATGTGTTCAATCATCAGTGGTACATAATATTCTAACAACACAATTCATAGAAAAGAAAATAATTTTTTGATCTTAGCTGCATTATCTCATCAGACTAAGCCATACAACTGTGTTAAGTGGAACAGTGATCTGCATAGTATTGATGTAGATGTGAAAGAATGCTTTTAACCTCATCTGCAGATCAACACAGTGAGAGAGATTTCTAAATTAACAACAGGTAGAATTTTCTACCGAAATGGTGCCACCTTTTTAAGTGTCCACTTACTAATGCTAGAATTCAAGAGCAGATGAAGCCCAGCTTTCACTTGATCAGTGTGTGGGCTACTAAAAACAGGCACCCAATACCTTTTGCAGTCAATGAGATTTTCAGTACAGGAATGCTCACCATAAGTTGTATGTAAATATTGCTTTCAATTTAATCATTACACTCAGTGTAGAAGGAAGAATAAACACAGTTAGATTACTTCACTGTTCTTCTTGATTTTAAAATTTCTTTTTGTATCATCTTAAAAGTGTGGTAACAACTGTGAACCAAGCAGTAGCTGTCCTGGATATCTACAGATTTACTGGTACCTTTGAACCATTGAAGATGGTTTACAGATGAGACTTTATATCATATCCCAAAAACATTAGTCGTTGACACAGTGTTTGGAAATTAACATTTGTTGATCCACACAAAACTAGACTGCTGGGCGATTTAAAAAATGTATTTGCATGTCCAAAGATATAAATAATGTTTCTGTGGTAATGGCTACTAATCGTCTCTATTGACTAGACTGTTTTGTGTTGACATCACATGTCAATTGGATGGGTCCCCCAAAGAAGTTGCAGATTTTTACTTGATTCTACTGACTATAACACTCACCCCCTCCCATGGAGACACATATTGTCTATCTAGTTAACCAATCTATCTAGTTAAACGACTGCCTAACTATCCCTTTTTGTCTGTTATATCTAGTGTGCAATTTTTGACACCTTAGCTAGTACTCCTTTTCCACACCTTTCACATAATGAGAATTTCAATACTTTTGAAGGTACACTTTTGTTCGTGGGTAGGCTATTTAAATGTTTTGTGGTAATTGGCAACGGCTAGACTTTTTCAGTTTCTTAAAGGCGTTCACATTCCTACAGTTTTAAAGTTACTCTGCTGTGCAGTATAAATTTGTTGTTATTTTGGTAGGGCTGCATACCCTCAGGATTTTATAATTTTTACAAAAACACATCAATTCATTTCACAAAATGAAACAGCTAGAATAGCACAGCCCTGGAATGACTGCAAGTCTGCTCGTGCTTGAATTGCTACATGCCATAGTTCTGAGAAACACTGAATCTGGTAACCCCACATAAATAACAACTGTGAGACTTTTTAACATGTTATTACTATGGTATTTTAATGCCCCAAAATATACATAAAACAGCATAACAAGAACAGTAAGGTATTTCTTGCAGTAACTACCTGTCAGCTGCACTGGGCTCTTGAGACGAGGATCTGCTGGGTGGTGAAACTGGAGCGGCCTTGTCACAGGGCTCTTCTTTCACAGTCATAGCAATTTCTGCAGAAGTGTTCAAAGACAGGTCGTTATCCAGTGACTTACTATTGCCGATGTCCTCTGTTTGCATAATTTCTGTGTGCACAGATGTCAAAGGGGTTAAGATTGTCTTTTAGTTTGGTATAACTTATACAGAGATAATTTAAGTGTTTGTGGGTGTTATTTTTTGAGTACACCTTTAAATTGTGTCAAGAAATGAAACTGTAAGAAATGAAACACTGACTGTAGATAATTCAGCAACATTTTTAGAATAAATTACCACATGTATGTACACGAATTACAAGACAGGATGTTTAATTAAGTACAAGAGAATCATGAGGGCATAATGTGGACAATCACTAACGTCAGAGTGATAATTCTGTTGCCACTGATTATGTAATTCCCTGAATGGCAATCGAAAACAATTGCAAATCTGATGCACAGGCCTCCTAAGTGTAACAAACATAATTGCAATTATGTCGCACAAGGGCCCTCTCTATTCGTCAGATGCGTGGGCCATGCAGTAAACAAGGGAACTCCGAATTCTATCGAAATAATTTAAAGGGCATGACAGCAGTTTCATCATTGTAGCTAATATGTTTACTAACATGTCATTATACATTTACAACTCTAGTTCCACATTAAATCTACTTCAACAGTGTCATGATACTATCTGCGGACTTTAATTATTTGTCTGAAGAGAAACCCAAAGAATATTTTGGTATTTCTAAATTAATGAATTAGACAGTGTTGAAATTTATCTGAAAATAATTATTTTATTGCTTACAACGGTACTTAATTTATACATCCTGTTCCACTGGCAAGTCTATCGCCAATTTCAAGAAACAATAAAAAAATTAAGACTCAAATTTAGACTAAAAAAATCCAACACAGGAGTAAATTATCAAATGATTTATTAGATTTGAAAATTACAATTACATTCTCAAATCTGGGAAAGCAGATGAAGTTAGCCCAGCACTACTTCACACAACACAGAACATCAAGTATTAGAGATTTGAGGAAACAAAGAAATATATAAAACGTAATGCAGCTAAATTAAAAAATCAAATATCGTATTAGGAATTCCACTGTATTATTGTGTTATTGTTATACTGTATTAATTGTCTGTTAAGCCATGTTAAATAATGAAAGGAAAAATACACAAAGGCAAATCACGCAATATTTGATGATCTACCTGCAACAGGGAAGCTTTGTTCCGGCAACATTAATGAACTTGTTTGTTGTCATTAACCTAATAACGAAAACAAAAATTTATTTGCACTCGTATTTCTGATACAACGTTCAAACAACTGAAAACGAAAAACAGAGGTTTGAAATAAAATATAAGAGACATCTCAAGACAGAAAGGTTTCAGGTGCACATTGAATTCTTCACAGAACGCAACATTTTCGCTTATGAACCTATTACGAATTTCTCGAGCCACAAAAACACAGCTTACACCGGAGCTCGGCCGCGTTGCACTTTTCGCACTCGCCCGAGCGGATGCGTTCCCGGTACACACGCACGAAAGCCCCCCTACATGGCACACGCTATGCTAAAATTAAGCATTTTCAGAGTAGTAAGTTTACACCTTCTCAATTTGGCGCCCGGCGACGAAATTCGAGATTGGTCCATATTCGGTATAGGGTCGTGCCGGAGTGTAGCGGTCGACTATACAGTGGCGTATGGGGATACGGGCACATCCCGCTCCTGCTTTCTAAAATTAAACTGTAACGTAACAGACTCCCAAGCCCGAAAATGCCCAAGCTAGTGTGCGCACGACCAAGGAGAGCAAGTGCGCCACTGTCTTTCCGCTTCGCACAATGCAAAGTTAAGTTTTCATGTTTGCTTCGCCCCAGCAAAATATCGATGTTTATTGTATTGACAGCACATTATAAGACGCGGTGTCGTAATGACATTTATCAAATACTATTAATAGTTTGTTTGGCGGTTACATGTATGAATATATTTCGTCCTCATCGCGTATTAATCTACCAACGTTGTTTTTACCCATATAGGTATCGATGTTATGCTGTCGTTCATTGTTGGTAAACAGCTTCGACTGTATAGCTGAAGCATGACTCAACCGAGTCATGTCGTTATCGCCTCGTGATAAAATATGTTTAAATAACCGAGTGTCACTGCATAGAGCATTGTCTTCCTGTATTAGGTATGTGCGATAATCTTACCTTTCTGATTACATCCATATTATCCAACTGTGGCGCTCGTTTGTCGCACACGAATGAGCACAGCAGCGCCGCCGCACAGTGCCGCTTGGAAACTCGGTGTGAGCCGAAGGCCGCTTCGGCGACGCAAGCCAAGGGTGGAGTCGCCAGATGCCGCACGCGGGCAAGCGCGCTCTGCGGGGGCTGGGCGACTAGGAAAAGGGGGGGGGGGGCGTGGAGGGGGGAGGGAGAGCGCACATTTTACCATGTGTGGGCGACGCGACGGGGAAGCGGCTGCCGCGGAATGCCATTCACGAGGCGCGCTGCGCAGCCGAGTGACACGGCATGGTTGGCTGTCATTGCACCGATGTTCCCGAATCCGTGGCTACACAAGCGACGTGCAAATCTCTGCGGCGCTGTTTTCTGTCTCGCAGCTGCTGTTAACTGAAGTCCGATGTCAAGTAGTTGTCACTTGACAGCGAAGTGCTGCAATGCACTCATTACCAATACACCAATGGGAGCCTGGTGCCGGCCGTTGTGGCTGAGCGGTTCTAGGTGCTTCAGTCCGGAACCGCGCTGCTGCTACGGTCGCAGGTTCGAATCCTGCCTCGGGCATGGATGTGTGTGATGTCCTTAGGTTAGTTAGGTTTAAGTAGTTTCTAAGTCTAGGGGACTGATGACCTCAGATGTTAAGTCCCATGGTGCTTAGAGCCATTTGGAGCCTGGTGTTGTCGGTTCCCAACTAGGGATGGGAAAAACCGACCGGTTAAAACCGGTACCGTTATTTTGGTTCCGAATAACCGGTATTTTTCGGTATTTGGACTCGGTTATAACAAATGTGTTTTAGTTTTTACTAATAACCGAGCAAAAAACCGAAATATCAATTCGCCATAGTTAAATAAACCTTTTCTTTAAGAAGGCCTAATTTTTATTAGTAAAATCAGCGTTGGTTTGCAATACTGCGATATTACAAAGTATGGGAAAATCGACCACTGCTATTTTAATAACAATGCCGACAGAAACGAGCAACAAACACATAGCATAAGAACTGGTACAGCATTGTCGCGTGCAATGGCTCACGGTAAGTGAGTACTTGCAGTGTGCAAGACTTGCTTGCGCCTGATCTGTTCGGTAGTTTCTCGCTGTCCGTTGTATTTCAGAATGGGACCAATCCTAGGCTGGGAATATTTTTACCAAGTGACACGTCAATGAAGTACAACACTTCATCTGCTTAAAAATTATAGATTTGTCTGCATTTCTGTGAAATAATAAATGAGGAAAGAAATTATGGTTGTTGTTGTTGTGGTCTTCAGTCCTGATACTGGTTTGATGCAGCTCTCCATGCTACTCTATCCTTTGCAAGCTTCTTCATCTCCCAGTACCTACTGCAGCCTACATCCTTCTGAATCTGCTTAGTGTATTGATCTCCTGGTCTCCCTCTACGATTTTTATCCTCCACGCTGCCCTCCAATGCTAAATTTGTGATCCCTTGATGCCTCAAAATATGTTCTACCAACCGATCCCTTCTTCTAGTCAAGTTGTGCCACAAACTTCTCTTCTCCCCAATCCTATTCAATACATCCTCATTAGTTACGTGATCTACCCACCTTATCTTCAGCATTCTTCTGTAGCACCACATTTCGAAAGCTTCTATTCTCTTCTTGTCCAAACTGGTTATCGTCCATGTTTCACTTTCCATACATGGCCACACTCCACACAAATACTTTCAGAAACGAATTCCTGACACTTAAATCTATACTCGTTGTTAACAAATTTCTCTTCTTCAGAAACGCTTTCCTTGCCATTGCCAGTCTACATTTTATATCCTCTCTACTTCGACCATCATCAGTTATTTTGCTCCCCAAATAGCAAAACTCCTTTACTACTTTAAGTGTCTCGTTTCCTAATCTAATTTCCTCAGCATCACCCGACTTAATTCGACTACATTCCATTATCCTCGTTTTGCTTTTGTTGATGTTCATCTTATATCCTCCTTTCAAGACACTCTCCATTCCGTTCAACTGCTCTTCCAAGTCCTTTGCTGTCTCTGACAGAATTACAATGTCATCGGCGAACCTCAAAGTTTTTATTTCTTCTCCATGGATTTTAATACCTACTCCGAACTTTTCTTTTGTTTCCTTTACTGCTTGCTCAATATACAGATTGAATAACATCGGGGAGAGGCTACAACCCTGTCTCACTCCCTTCCGAACCACTGCTTCCCTTTCATGTCCGTCGACTCTTATAACTGCCATCTGGTTTCGGTACAAATTGTAAATAGCCTTTCGCTCCCTGTATTTTACCCCTGCCACCTTCAGAATTTGAAAGAGTGTATTCCAGTTAACGTTGTCAAAAGCTTTCTCTAAGTCTACAAATGCTAGAAACGTAGGTTTGCCTTTTCTTAATCTTTCTTCTAAGAAAATAATAGGAACAGAAAACCGAAAATCGGTTATTTTGAGCGGTTTTAGTTCCGAATAACCGGTATTTTTCGGTATTTGGACTCGGTTAAGCCGGCCGGAGTGGCCGTGCGGTTCTAGGCGCTACAGTCTGGAACCGAGCGACCCCGCTACGGTCGCAGGTTCGAATCCTGCCTCGGGCGTGGATGTGTGTGCTGTCCTTAGGTTAGTTAGGTTTAATTAGTTCTAAGTTCTCGGCGACTGATGACCTCAGAAGTTAAGTCGCATATTGCTCAGAGCCATTTGACTCGGTTATAACAAACGTGTTAAGCTGGCTTGAAAACAACGATATAACCGAAAACCTGTTGTTTCTGTGATAACCGCCATCCCTACTCTCAATGTGTCGCCCCATCAGCTGCGCGAAGCCAACCGCCGTGACCGAGCGGTTCTAGGCGCTTCAGTCCGGAACCGCGCTGCTGCTACGGTCGCAGTTTCGAATCTTGCCTCGGGAATGGATGTACGTGATGTCGTTAGGTTAGTTAGGTTTAAGTAGTTCTAAGTTCTAGGGGACTGATGACCTCTGATGTTAAGTCCCTTAGTGCTTCGAACCATTTGAACCATCAGTTGCGCGAAAGATTTTACCTGCGACTCCTCAAGCAGGAAACTGAAAATTTAGCCTACATCTACATACATACTCTGAAAACTACAGTGAAGTGGTACTTACTGGCAGAGGATACTTAGAATTATACTACATGTTAGAGTTTCTTTCCGATCCAATCGACTATGGAGTGCGGGATAAGTGCTTAAATGCCTTGTCTTCGTAATCGCTATGGGAGTGCTACATAGGGCGATGGAGGATATCTCTAATTCTTGACTTAACAATGGTCCTCGAAATTATTGTAAGTAGACTTTCGTGGGATAATTGTGTCTATCGTCAACAGTCCGCCAATTAAGGATTCTCAAAATTTCTGTGAGCTCTCCAGTATGTAAAACAAACCTGTGACCAGCCGTACTGTCCTTCTTTTCATACGTTCAATATCATCTGTTAGCCCCATTTGATACTACTCCCACAAGCTTACGAAATATTCTAAGACGATAAGTATAAGTGATTCGTAAGCATTCCTTCATGTAGATTGCATTCTCCCAGTACACTGCAAATGATCCGAACACCCGCCTTATTTGCGATTGGACCTGTGTGATCATTCCACTACGTATCCCTATAAATTGTTACTTCCAGGTATTTGTACGAGTCGACTGATTTCAGTTGTGAATTATTTACTGATGTTGTATCACAGGATACTATATTCGTGCGTTGTGTGAACAGCATAAACTTACGTTTCTGAACATTGAAAACCATTTACGGGTCTTTGAAACACTTTAAAATCTTATCAAGATCTGACGATGTTTGTGATGCCTTTTTGAAATAGTATCTCATTATAAAGAACTGCATCATCTGCAAACAATTGTGTTGTCTGTCACGTCATTACACATAAAATGGACAACAAGGGTTCGTCTTTCCCTGGGACACGCCTGAAGCTGTTTTTTACTTCTGTCGACGACTCTCCAACCAAACTAGCACGCTGCAAGATGAAAAGTAACTACGGCACTAATTAAAATTAAGTACACATTTATAGAGATGCCACGAAACGTTATAACGGGCTGTACCATGTGCAAAGTTCACAAGTCAAACATTGCAAAAGCTGAAAAAAAGTCTTTTCCATAGTTTATATATAGTAAACGCAATGTGACAAGCAACTTCGAAAAGATCTGTTGCTAAGCAAGATGTTTTGGTAACCAGAGACAAAATAGTATTACAGTGTGTTGTCATATTCGAGATACGACGTGGTAAGTCTGAAGGCCGGCCGGTGTGGCCGAGCGGTTCTAGGCACTACAGTCTGGAACCGCGCGACCGCTACGGTCGCAGGTTCGAATCCTGCCTCGGGTATGGATGTGTGTGATGTCCTTAGGTTAGTTAGGTTTAAGTAGTTCTAAGTTCTAGGGGACTGATGACCTCAGAAATTAAGTCCCATAGTGCTCAGAGCCATTTGAAGCATTTTTTTAAGCCTGAAGCTGCTTCCCAGACAGTAAAATTTCACTCCTTAAAAAATTGGTATAGCTCTTTTCCTAAATAAAATGAAGACTGGAATCTGGCTTTCTTAGAGACATTAAAGATACTCATACCACAGGTGAATTTCAGTTTTTTTTTTGTTTTTTTTTGTGTGGGGGCAGGGGTTGTAAAGAGTTTTGTATCGCAATGGAGCCTTAGGATGCTACAGTATTTTAATCAAACTATGGCATTGAAGTTTCATTTATTTGTCGAATATTGAAAACCGGCGCATTAATGAAGGATGACATTTTGAAAGGATTTGTGGTACTATAGTCCGTCTGGCCAGGTAGGAACCCGTTACAGTTGATTTCGATTTGCTTGACCCCTTCGTGCGAATGAGTACCACGATCAGTCACGTAATGCAATCTTGTTTCCGCTTCTCCGGCAACGCTTTAATGTTGCCGCAGTTCTAGGCACCTGTGATTGTCAGTCAGTACTGACGGCAGCCTTTTTAGATCGTCCGCACACGGAAAGATTGAAAAGAAAAAGGCTGGCGATCTACAGCAACAACTGGTTGCCGACTAGTGGGCAACACATGAGAAACTGCAGTTGCCATGCGCGATCGTGGAGGAAAGTAATTGTTGTCTGTCACACCTGAACATCTTTTAGTTACACTCGGCATGTCGAGCACAAATTCGGGCTCAGAGGAAGATGTGTTTTTCTCACGAATGAGAAACGAACAAAACTCTGGATTCATCGGTACATCCAGAGAAACAAACTCCAGGCTATTATTGTAGCAGCCAAGGAGCTGCAGAAGAGAGATTCGAAATTCATAGGTCTTTATAAAACGAGTATGCACTTCTACAATGTTTGGTACAGTTGATTTTTCCAGCATGAAACATTATATTTATTTTCAAAACCCAAATGTTTTGAGATTTATGTACATGACAATGTGGTGAGCGTGGTTTGTGATCTTTAAATCATTTGTATGTGAGGACCATTGTATTTACACTTCTCGGAGATTTGTAGCTTTTCTGTCGTTTTCCCGCCATCTTCACTATTTGTTTCCACTTGACAACGTAAATTTACAGAATAACACAGGCTGTTAGTCACACAAAAGAATGCTCCCGTTATGATTCACATTTTTTGCACATTTGCTCCATTGACGGACCGGTAATTTTACATTAAACAACGGTTGCGCACTAGACTACAGACATGTCATTTAAAATTTTTTACCCCTTCATATCAAGCTTTCTATGTCATATGCCCCCTACAATGGCCCTGGAGCTTGTAATTATATAAAATAGGATGTTTTTCCACTTCCGTAGAGAGCTAATGTTCACAAACCGCTGTTTCTTCTTCACAATAAACCAGTACAGAGCTGTGTTCGAGTACAGAACGCAACTCAGATTACTTGGCAACGCAGGCGTCGAGTTGCTGGTAACTGATTGGCAACGCGTTGCAAGTGATTTACTGGTGAGTCGCTCTGCCGTCGCGCCGTCGGCGGCATCCTATTTGATTACACGGGAAGTGATTCGCAGTCGACCGATTACCAACTCGGATCGGCTGTGGGTTTCATTTGAGTCGCTCCGTGTGTGGAAGGTCTAACACTTTGCAAATGAAAATTGGCAACAGCGCTTCCAGTTGTCAGTGATCATCTATCGCCTTTTGTAGTACAGGGCAAGATGAAAAGCTCTCAGACGTGTATGGAAAGACTGTGCTGTCCGTAATAAATGCACTCATTTTTCTCATAAGCTGCCCTTTAGGTCAATGCACCTTGTAGAATGTTTAGTTAATAACTCTTGCTTGAAATACAGTTCTGAAAGATTCTCAAAATACCAGTCTACAAGTGAGATATTCTCTTCATCTATATTACCAAGTGATTATCTTGGAAGTCGGTAACAGTTGCCGGTTGCCTATCTAACGGCTTCCAAAGGCAACAAAAGTTTGATTTTCAAGATTTAGCTCCGTCTGTAACGACCCTCTTGTCGACAGGCGTCAAACCTCAATCTTCCTTCCTTTCTTCCTCTTTGCGTCGCCGACGATTGTGATAACGCTAATTCACTGTCACAATCGCAGTACCTCTACATCTGTGCTCTGCAAGCCACCTTATGGTGTGGGACGGAGGATACTTATTACTTCTAGTACCACTATCATCCTCCTCCCCTCCCCCTCTCCCTGTACCATTCGCAACGGCGCGTGGGAGGAATAACTATAGGTAAACCTCTGTGTGAGTTCTAATGACTCTGACTGTCTTGTCTTCATCATTTTGGGACACATATTTGGGAGAAGTCGATGTAGAAAAGATAGGGGATCCAGTATTAGAATTTATAAGAACTTTGGAAAACTTAAGATCAAATAAGGGGGAAGGGATAGATAACATAACATCATTGGACCATTACGGTATACGGGGAGCAGCTCACATTTGGTTCACCTCTTACTTTAACAACAGACAGCAAAAAGTTCTTATTCACAGTGTTGAGAATGGTTGTGATGTGGGGTATGAGTAGGGTATGATCAAATGGGGGGGTGCCCCAGGGATCAGCGTTGGGGCCACTCCTGTTGCTTATTTATGTAAATGATATGCCCTCTAGTATTACGGTAATTCTAAAATATTTCTGTCTGTTGATGACACTAGCTTGGTGGTAAAGGGTGTTTTGTGCAACATTGGCTCTGTTTCAAATACTGCACTTCATGACGGAAGTTCATGGTTTGTTTTTACAATTTCTAGCACACAGTTCAACAAAACCCGACTTTTTAATTTCACAGAATGGCCATGTGACTAGGGAAACTGAACAGTTCAAATTTCTAGGTGCTCAGATAGGTAGTAAGGTTCAAATGGTTCAAATGGCTCTGAGCACTATGGGACTTAACATCTATTGTCATCAGTCCCCTAGAACTTAGAACTACTTAAACCTAACTAACCTAAGAACATCACACAACACCCAGTCATCACGAGGCAGAAAAATATAGGTAGTAAGCTATAGCGGAAAGTCCACGTTCAGGATCTTGTTCAAAGACTTAATGCTGCCAATCTGAAGTAAGTGATCGTTCGACACGGAAATTAGTCTACCTTGCTTATTTTCATTCGCTTATGTCGTATGGTATTATATTTTGGGGTAACTCTTCCCACTCTCAAAGGATATTTTTGGCACAGAAACGGACAGTTCCGGCAATACGTGGTGTTAAGTTCGCGAACCTCTTGTCGACCCCTGTTCACTAGTTTGGGTATTTTGACAATGGCCTCTCAATATACATACTCTTTGCTGTCGTTTCTTGTTAACAACATCAACTTATTCCCAATAATCAGCAGCTTTCACTCAGTTAATACTCGGTAGAAATCCAATTTGCATTTGGATGGCACTTCCGTAACTTTTGTGCAGAAAGGCGTGCATTATACTGCTACATCAATTTTCAATAAGCTATGACCAGAATTCAAAAATCTTAGCAGTAATTCACGTGGGTTCAGATCGAAACTGAACGGTTTCCTCTTGGGTCACTCCTATTCTGTTGAGGAGTTCCTTGAAAAATTAAGCTGATTCTTGTGTTAACCGGCCGGAGTGGCCGACCGGTTCTAGGCGCTACAGTCTGGAACCGCGCGACCGCTATGGTCGCAGGTTTGAATCCTGCCTCGGGCATGGATGTGTGTGATGTCCTTCGGTTAGTTAGGTTTAAGTAGTTCTAAGTTCTAGGGGACTGATGACCTCAGAAGTTAAGTCCCATAGTGCTCAGAGCCATTTGAACCATTTTGAACCATTTTCTTGTGTTATATTATTGATTGTGTTTACTTAAACTTATGGCTTGACTTTTTTGGGTTCATAAACATTTTATTTTATATGTTATTACTTTTATGTTGTGATTTCATCTACTGACATGTTCCATGACTTTGGAGATTTGCTCCTCAATTTGGTCCTACGGAACTGGACGTGTAAATAAATAAATAAATAAATCAGAATTTCTAAAATCATTCGCGGAACTGGAAACAAAACGACTATTCGCGTTGGTGTGTAGGATGTATGAAACTGGCGAAATACCATCAGACTTTCGGAAAAATATCATCCACACAATTCCGAAGATTGCAAGAGCCGACAAACGTGAGAATTATCATACAATCAGCTTAACAGCTCATGCATCCAAACTGCTGACAAGAGCAATATACGGAAGAATGGGATAGAAAATTGAGGATGTGTTACATGACGATCCGTTTGGCTTTGGGAAAGGGAAAAGCACCAGAGAGGCGGTTGTGACGTTGCGGTTGACAATGAAAGCAAGACTAAAGAAAAATCAAGACAGGTTCAGATGATTAGGTGACCTGGAGAAAGTGATAGAAAAGTGGATCTCTTGACGAAAATGCACGATACATCATGTTTATTTACGTTCAGGGTCAACTGCCAGTCCTTGCACCAGCAGTCGTACCTCTGCAGGTGTTCTTGCTTTTCGTTGCAGTCTTACGACATTGCGACCTTTCTATAAACAATAGCAACGTCAGCAAACAGCGTCACGGAGCCTCCAGCGCAATATGCTTGATCAGGGCTTCCCAACGTGCGGTCCGCGGACCCTTTAGGGGTCCGCCGGCTCTTTCTAGGGGGTCCGCGGCCACCATTCACCAAATCGTGTAAAATAATGAGTAAAATTATTGAATAAAAATGTGAAAATCAAATTCATCACTATTTTTTTCGTGTGAAAAACGTGTACTTTTACTTCAGGACGTTTTCCCAAGCAGCCTTTGCGGTTCCTAAGTGAGAACGCATACACAGTTTAGTGCCGGAGAACGCGGCTTCTCTGATCGACATTTCGCAACAATACGGGGTTCGTTTGTGCGCCTGCTCACGTCGGTAGATGCGCTGAAACCTTTTACGCATGCGCGGAGCGAGCTTTGTTGACCAATGACAGCGCTCGCTGGCATGTATGCGGCCCCAGGCATCATTAAATGTTAAACTTGCTTTGTCAGTGCACCACTAATTTCATAAGTCGATTTTTGACCTTCAAGTTCTTTTCATTCATCTTTAAACCAAATACTATTGATACTTCGGGGGGGGGGGGGGGGGGGGGTCACTGGGAAAATGGAACTTGCATTAAGAAGCTTTCAGTTACCACGGATTTCGCTCTGAAAATTAAAGTTACTGTGCTCTTGACTGACCAGGGGCCCGCCATGGATTTTCGACTGAAGAAGGGGTCCACCAGCTGAAAAGGTTGGGAAGCCCTGCGCTAGATCATCTACACATGCATACTCTCTCCAGTCACATTAATGTGCCCACCTGTCAAAAGCTTGAATAGCCACTTTTTGCAGCGCGTACTGCTGCGAGACGTGCAGGAAGTCAGTGAGATGCAGTGAGATACTGGAAGGTACCGACAGGGATCTGGAGCCATGCCGACTCCATTGCCGCGGCCAGATGCGCTAGGTTTTTCGGTTGAGTATCCATGGTGCGAACAGATCGATCCATGGAGCCCCACAGATTCCCAAATGGGTTTAAATCGGGGGTTTTGGGGGCCGTGGAGTACGGTAAACTCATACTCGTCCTCTTCAAACTACGCTCGTAGCCTGCGAGCTGTGTCAGATTGTATTGTCCTGCTGTTAGATGCTATTGCGGCAAGGAAAAACAAACTCCTTGCAAAGGCGGACATGGGACCCAAGGATAGATGCATACTTGTTGTTGATCCACTGTGCCTTCCAGAATGCCGAGGTCGCCCAGGGAATGCCATGAAAACATTCCACAAACCATATCGCTCCCTCCTCCGTCCTGGACCATTCCGACAACTGTTGCAGGGCATTTCTTTTCGGATATTTCACGCCGATGTAGCCGTGATTCATCTGTCGATACTCAGTGGACTCCAAGTAGCGGTGCTGGCGTTCAAATTCCAGCCTTCGTCGCCGATGAACAGCATGGGTGCATGAACCAGGAGGCTATTGTGAAGGTCCATACGCAGCAACGTTTGCTGAAGAGTCGTTGAGGAGACACTATTGGTAACCCCTTGCTTCATCTGGGCAGTCAGCGGCTCAACAGCTGCAGTCTATTCTTCCCATTTTCGTGACCGGAGCCGCTACTCGATCAAGTAGCTCCTCAATTTGCCTCGCAAGGGCTAAGAGCACCTCGGTTGCCAACAGCGCTCGGCAGACCGGACGGTTACCCATCCAAATGCTAGCCAAGCCCGACAGCGCTTAAGTTCGATGATGTGACGGGAACCGGTGTTACCAGAGCGGCAAGGCCGTGGCATTTTTCCGGCATGGAAAATTAAACGCGCGTTTTGAAATACTTTTCCGTACGAAGACGTCGAGCCTTGTTCGGTAAAAATAGCTCTCAGAGCAGAGCATGGAGCCGTTAACCAGCTGGAGGTGGTATTGGATAAAAGTGATGGACTTGGCTAGGGCTATTCATGCCAATAAATTTCATTTGTTTCCGTGCAAATCTGAGAGTGGTGTTTTCGTGTCACTCTTTTCCTATTGACTTTGAACTGTTATTCTGTTAGTTGTTATGGTAATCGGCGAGAGTTGCTAATAGCCAGCTGGAGGCGATATATAGAACTGTTAGCGAATGAGTACCACGATCAGTCCCGTAATGCAATCTTGTTTCCGCTTCTCCGGCAACGCTTTAATGTTGCCGCAGTTCTAGGCACCTGTGATTGTCAGTCAGTACTGACGGCAGCCTTTTTAGATCGTCCGCACACGGAAAGATTGAAAAGAAAAGGGCTGGCGATCTACAGCAACAACTGGTTGCCGACTAATGGGCAACACATGAGAAACTGCAGTTGCCATGCGCGATCGTGGAGGAAAGTAATTGTTGTTTGTCACACCTGAACATCTTTTAGTTACACTCGGCATGTCGAGCACAAATTCGGGCTCAGAGGAAGATGTGTTTTTCTCACGAAGAAGAGAAATTTGTTAACATCCAGTATAGATTTGTCAAGGAGTCGTTTCTGAAAGTATTTGTATGGAGTGTAGCCATGTATGGAAGTGAAACATGGACGATAAATGGTTTAGACAAGAAGAGAATAGAAGCTTTCGAAATGTGGTGCTACAGAAGAATGCTGAAGATTATATGGGTAGATCACATAACTAATGAGGAGGTATTGAATAGAATTGGAGAGAAGAGAAGTTTGTGGCACAACTTCACTAGAAGAAGGGATCGGTTGGTAGGACATATTCTGAGGCATCAAGGGATCACCAATTTAGTATTGGAGGGCAGCGTGGAGGGTAAAAATCGCAGAGGGAGACCAAGAGATGAATACACTAAACAGATTCAGAAGGATGTTGGCTACGGTAGGTACTGGGAGATGAAGAAGCTTGCACAGGATAGAGTAGCATGGAGAGTTGCATCAAACCAGTCTCTGGACTGAAGACCACAACAACAACAGCGGTGAACAAATTCCAATGCAGTGATCGGACCTAGAAATCTTTCCTGAAAGTAATTAGATAGCTAGAGGGTTTTTAATTACCACGAAATAGCAGTGGCTGTGTTACTAAGAACTACGATGGAATGCTCCCTCCGGCATGCATGCATGTGAAGGAACAGGCACTGCAGCGATTACAGCCACAAAAAAATACAGGAAATCTATTCGTAGTTGCTAATATGAACAATCTTCGGTTGTGTATTAGAACGAAGACGGCGCAAATTTGTGTTGTACCGGGACTCGAACCCGGATTTCCCGCTGTACGCGAGAGTTTGCCTTAACTGCTTCGGCCATCTGAGCAGGAATCACAGCCACACCCAGAATTGGTCTGGGTTGTTCATATTTGCAATTGAGAATAGATTTCCTGTATTTCTTAATGGATGTAGTCGCTGCAGTGCCCGTTCCTTCGGACATGCATACATTTTTCACTGTTCATGCAGTCCAGCTTCGGCATTAGCCATGACGTTTTAATTTATTATTTCCTTACTACATACTGTATCCGCAATAAATTTTGCAGACAGCATCCACACATACCATGGAATGTATCTGCAACATTATATCATTGTAGGCTACATAACCAGGAGAGTGACATCATAAACATTGAGCTTCGTGAAAACTAGCTTTATCGAAAATGGACCGGGTGTTACTCAGACTATATTCATTCAGTGAGTAATCTGAACCTAATAAAAACCAACTTAATTAGAATTTTAGTCCTTCAACTGTAAACGTTTTACGAACTTAACGATTCGTTACGGAATTGGCAGTGTGAGAGGGGGTGGGGGATGGATACTTATTTGCTACTGTTTAAACAATGGCAGGTCAGATTTGGTAGAGTACATGTTTAGGAGTAAGTTGCTATCAATTGTGGCTTACTGGCGGGGACCACGAGAAATACCGGCCCCGCAGCGAACTTGTGACGTCGCACCAGTCGCCCTGCCCGACACATAACGCGAACGCTCAGCTCCATCTGTGACCCACAAGAAATCAATATGTCAGTGCAAGGGTGCACACTAAAGGCTTAACTTTGTCATTTGTTATAGAGAGACTCCATGTATTATAACGCGCAGTTAAGAAACAATAAACTCGTCTGAAAAAGTTGCTCCCTGCCAGAGACGGTCGCTGAAACTCGTTTTAAGATCTTGAAGGTTGTCTTGTAAAATTACATAAATAAATCAGATTTGAGTTGCGGTCTCTTAAATGGAATTTCTACTGTCGCCGGACAAGGAGACATCAGACTTAGATATTTAAAAGATACAAGTTGCTGGTCTGAAAGGACACACGTTATGACACGAAACCACTAATAAAATGATGGTTAACGACCATTATGCTTCATCAATTATCTTCGCGCTCATTGCTGCGAAATATTAAATAAAATACCGATACTTTCGACGACTTACTTTATCAAGTAAGTAATTGTACAGCGTCTGGTAGATTACGCTAAGACGGCCCTCTCCAAACTCCAACAGACAGACCAGAAGAACAATAATTGTAAGCTTTTGTCTTTTTTCTTTTGTAGAAATAAAATTACCTGAGATATATCTCTTGCGCCTATCACATGTATATAAATCAATTCCTTGCCGCTACTCGGCATATTTATTCCACACAGATTTTTTCTTTTCCCTTAAAAGATCTATTACACTGTCCCATAAATAGTGGGGCTGAGTGTCAAACTACAGTCAAACTATGTACTTCTAAGGATTGTTTATAATATTATTCAAAAACATACCTATGACAGTTCTCTTTTACATTTATATACAATAATCAAATTTAAATTCTCGAGCCGCTGTGTGGCATTATAATAGTATCATTGTGGGTAGAATACGTCTTAGCCGACACCACGCAACGTTCATATTCCAACACTCTCTGATATGTACAGTAACTACTGTATGCCAGTCTTTGCACAGTACAGTGTGCAACGGTTTAGTACTTGTCGCATGTGGTTAAATATTTGGCTTCTTAGATCAAGATTATCAATAGAAAAGGAGATCACACATTTTAACATGGAATTAACAAGGTAAATTTATAACTGATAGTACAATAGATAGAATACGTTTTTTACACACAAAATAAATGTATGTATTTACAATATATTACTGATGTCACCAATCTAATAATTTTTTATGTCTTTGCAGATTGTTCATCACGCGCAGTGTCTGCTAAGTGTCCAGGCAAACTTAAATTCATTTTAAGGTTAGTGTTTCTGAAGTTAACAGTTTATTCGACGTCATTGTCAAAAGAGTCTTTTCTCATAACCCATGTCCAGTCCATGCTTTACATACAACGTTTTTTTTTCTTTTTTTATGACGCTCCTTTTTTTACAGAATAACACACGTACACAGCGATATCCATCTGGTGGCTTTCGTGGTGGTGATTCATTTGGAATCAAATGCTATAACACGCTCGTTGTTTGCAGAATCGTGCGGAAGAGATATAATTTGTGCGTTGACCCCTATTTTGGATGCTGTTCTTGGCAGGTGGGTTGTCGCCGCATTTCCGAGAACATTTCGCCCTCCAAATTGCACACTACTCCTCACATCCGTAATATTCACTCGTTTATATATGTTATTGTTACTTGTCGTAGCCGTACACATGTTTCATTGTATACTACGCTAAACTTCAGGGTTTGAATTTACCACAGTTTAGTGTGACGAAGAACATTCCCGTCATCATACGATTTTTAGTTCTTTTAAAAGTTTTCTGTCTAACTACTTCTGTCATTCTAAACATTCTACTGTACATTTGTTTGTGCAGCTATTCTATACTTCTTTTATGTCACCATAGAATTTCTTTAATTGCTTCGGAAACCTGAAAGAAAAGATCAGGCCCAACACACGCCGCGCAACAGTAGATGAGCTCAAGTGCATATCTATGAATTGAATGCTACAGTTAAAGTAAGAATTAAAATTGCTCTAAATGGAGCTACAAGATACAACACTTGTGTTTGTGGACCCTAATCTGTTTTCCAATGTTGTGTAATGATTTCGTTCATCTACATCATTTGTCTTCCTTCCTTGACATTACCCATTAAAATCTGAAAGTATATCGTTTCATTCGTTATTTTGAAACGTAGTTCGTTTCTAGGAATGATTTCTGTTTGTGTCCATAACGTAGTTCGTTTCTAGGAATGATTTCTGTTTGTGTCATGTTCATAGTTGCTCAGTCCTCTGTCGTTACGGTTACGTAGAAAATTCCTGAGTGACCGGCATAACCTCTATTGTGCAGCATAATAAATTAAATAAATCATTTATCTTATAGAGATCATTTAAATCACATTAAGGTTTTCTTCCTCGCCATCTCTTCTTTCGTCTTAGCTGCTGACCTGAAGTAAAATATCTTAGACGATTTTGTACACTTGTAAGCTGTACACACGGCGTTATGCTTTACATTCGTGGTTTGCCGGCCGGAGTGGCCGAGCGGTTCTAGGCGCTTCAGTCTGGAACCGCGCGACCGCTACGCTCGCAGGTTCGAATCCTGCCAATGGGCATGGATGTGTGTGAAGTCCTTAGGTTTAAGTAGTTCTAAGTTCTAGGGGCCTGATGACCTAAGATGTTAAGTCCCATAGTGCTCAGAGCCATTTGAACCAACATTCGTGGTTTGTGATTCACTTGCATGCTTCTCTTTTAATTTCTTTGTTTATGCTTTTATGTGAAACTTACGTAAATCTCTATGATGGCTTAATCCAACTATTTTGTTTGTTCTAGGATTTTGTAACAAATATGACCCAGTAAGTGGAATGTATGGAACTTCATAAAGAAGCGACCACTTAGCTTTACGTCGTTTCAGTGCACAAGGTTTTTGGTGAGTGCATGAAAGAACTTGCATACCTATTGTGAATTCTTGAGTTCGTTTTATAGTTTTGTCAAATTCGTGTTTCTGATTCTGGCGTTATTTGCTGGTGTAATTAATACCTCTCGAATCTCGTTGTCGTAGAATATTCATAGTCGGATATTGTCTGTTCCAGTCACCGTTTTCTTGGCTTGGTGTGTGTGGAGTCATATTTTGACTTGTCATATTATTGTTTACCATGATTCATTAAACTACTGTGTTGCTGCGTAATCTTGATGGTGGTTGCCAATGATTTTGATGGTTATTAAAGTATGAAAAACCAGCGTGACCGTAATTGTCTCCGTAATACTGTGGTTGCGGGTTATTTTGATATGGTGAGTTTTGCGTGTTATGTTGACTGTCATTGTGATTATTTCCACGTTGAAAGTTGTTACTGTTGACGGATTTTGGTTTTTTGTTTGGACTGCCTCCATTTGAATGGGTGCCATTGTTGTTATCGTACGCGTCCAGATATGGTTGCATATTTCGCTGTGCCATGCAGTTCACATTATTCTGCGCATGTGGATTAAGTTGGCTAACCTGCGCTGTTTCCATCCCTGAATGAGGTATGCCGTAACTGTTATTCCGCGCACTCCGCATGTCTTCAGTAATGATATCCCAGTAACGTGTGATGTTCAAATACTTTTCAAAGTAACGACGAAGATTACCTTGTCGTGAACCGAAACTGATCAGAATTTGTTTAGAAAAGCTCGCTCGAATTGTTCATAATATGAAACTTCCTGGTAGATTAAAACTGTGTGCCCGACCGAGACTCGAACACGGGACCTTTACCTTTCGCGGGCAAGTGCTCTACCAACTGAGCTACCGAAGCACGACTCACGCCCGGTCCTCACAGCTTTTTTCTGCCAGTATCTCGTCTCCTACCTTCCAAACTTTACAGAAGCTCTCCTGCGAACCTTGCAGAACTAGCACTCCTGAAAGAAAGGATACTGCGGAGACATGGCTTAGCCACAGCCTGGGGGATGTTTCCAGAATGAGATTTTCACTCTGCAGCGGAGTGTGCGCTGATACGAAACTTCCTGGCGGATTAAAACCACATCTCTACCGTTCCACTCTCAACGGCTCGTGGGAAAAACGAGCACTTAAATTTTTCTGTGCGATCCCTGATCTCTCTTATTTGATCGTGATGATCATTTCTCCCTACGTAGGTGGGTGCCAACAGAATGTTTTCGCAATCGGAGGAGAAAACTGGTGATTGAAATTTCATGAGAAGCTCCCGTCGCGACGAAAAACGCCTTTGTTTTAATGATTGCCACTCCAATTCACGTGTCATGTCTGTGGCACTGTCTCCCCTATGTTGCGATAATACAAAACGAGCTGCCCTTCTTTGAACTTTTTCGATGTCATTCGTCAGTCCCATCTGATGCGGATCGCACACCGCACAGCAATACTTCAGAATAAGGACAAACGTGATGCAAGCAGTCTCTTTAGTAGACCTGTTGCAACTTTTATTAAGTGTCCTGCCAATGAGTCGCAGTCTTTTGTTTGCTCTATACACCATATTATCTCTATGATCGTTCCAATTTGGGTTATTCGTAATTGTAATCCCTAAGCATTTAGTTGAATTTTACAGCCTTCAGATTTGTATGACTTATCGCGTAATCGAAATTTAGCGGATTTCTATTAGTACTCACGTGAATAAATTCACACTTTTCTTTATTCAAGGTCAATTGCCACTTTTCGCACCATACAGATATCCTATCTAAAACATTTTCATGTATTAACGATATGTCTTTCTGAATTGACGCCAAAATTAAATAGTGAACTCATACAACATCTGGCAATTGTCTTTCATCTTAGGACACCACGAAGGCTTTTATAACCGACATGTCGTTACCTGACACTTAATTGTAAGCTTCAAGTAACATTAGTTTCTTCCTTACAAAAATGTTTCCTGTGTGCTGAAGTTGTATCAGTACTATCGTTAGATGAGTGGCTCCGTCACTACCGAGTCTGCTTCTATTCTTGAGTCAACCACCTCCCCCCCCCCCCCCTCCCCCCTCACCAAATCCTTCTCAACCCGCATTTCTACCAACCTTATTTCCACCTTCACACATCTTACTTTGAAGCGTCCCCTTAGAAAGATTTACGAATTACTGTGCTGATAAACCTCTTAAGCTATTTGATTTTCAAACAGCTGAGCAAAAGTGAACGTACTCATTCACTAAACTGCCACACAATATTTTTAGCGCAACGCAATCTGACTTTCAGTAATCCCTACAAAAGAATGGCCCTGACTAACTTTCATGAATCACTTACCTCACAAAAAACTTCATTACTCAAACTACTGCAATACAGCGAACCCCAATACTGCCAGCTAAATAAAAGATTGTAATTACTGAAGGCACTAACTACTGATAGGCACAGTTAGCAAATGAAAGATTTTGATAGAGAACAAACAATATATTTACCTCAATAGTGTTCAAAAGTCATAATATATATCAGTTTATGACATCCAGTCTTACAAATTTACTCTTTCTGATAGACACACGTCCAGATCGTCTGCCCTCAAAATTCTGCCATCTCTCTCCCCACATCCACCACTGCTGGCGGCTCACCTCTAACTGCGCAATGCTACGCGCTGTTAACAGCCAACTGCCCAACACTACAATAGCAAATTCCAACAATGCAAATCAGCCAAAGACTGCACTCAGCACAGTCAGTGATTTTCATACAGAGCGCTACGTGGCGTTACCAATATAAAAACCTAAATAGCCTACTTACAACTTCCGTAAAACTCTTTGCGGCCACGAAACTCGACAAATGTGTTGGACAAAACACGTCAGTATGACGTCACTCCCAGAGAGCTTCGAGTAAAACTACTATTTAAGGAAACAACATTGGGAAAAACTGAAGTTTTACATGAAGGTTTCCACTGGAGGATTTTTTCGCGTTTTTCGTAGAGGTATAACAATGCCTCGGACTGCTTCGATCAATTTTTTCTAGTAAATTACTTTCAGAGAAGATTGTTTACAATTTTGAAGAATTTCATCGTGGTGGTTCTTTTATCAGCGATGAATCTCGCGAAGACTGGCCAAAATCGACTTTTGTTCTAAGAAACATGACTAAAGAGGGTCAGTATACTGTCCCAATAGAACCCAAGCAGCCTCGCCATGTACATGAACACTAGCTCAAGCACAATTAACAAAGATGAACACCAATTAATTAAACTGTTGTTCATATCTCTACGACATATGGATAACTTCTTTGTAACTAACACGCAGGTGTAGTTCAAATTTTGTATTAATTTTATTTTAGTGTCTGCATAACTTTATACGAAGACTAGCTTCTGTAAAAAAAAAGTCGGAGAGAAAGCAGACATTGGTGCCAGACTCCTTAGGTACTGTAGAACAGTATCCCGGAATGTGATCTGTGATACGATAGTTATGAGCGAAGATACTATTTTTTCAAAATGGCGACAAGCGTTAGAAACTTCAGCTTCAAAGAGGTGCCTGTCCCTTTAATTGTTTATCAATGATGTTTTGCATATGATTTTCTGCAGCGATTTCTTTGTTGGATCAGTACGTATTCAAGGCTGTTCTCAGCAGTGTGTAGGGTTCTCATACTCAGTATGTGAACATTTAAATGATAACCTTTTTCTTTAAGTGTTGTAACTCTTGTCCATCTCTTCGATCTCTCACCTGAAGCAGCCACAAACAGGGAACGAATTGGATAGTCTTTCACGGTCAAGACAGAAACCTCAATTAGAGTGAATTTCTCCACGGATAGTACACGAGGTGAAGGCTCTTCCCTTTCCACTTAAACGGGAGGACTCCGGCTGGAAGAGGATTACAGCCTGGTCCAACCGTGTTGGGGAACTGATAATTACTCCATCCACGTTACAATGTGACTTACCATGAGATAAACACAACCTGAGACATATCGTACTCTGTGAGCACATTCAATTTAGCATGAACATATAGCTGTTCCTATTCTGTTCCTGATGGATTCCGCCCAATTTGCCGCAATTCATAGATGAAATCAGGGAGAACAACAGAAAAAGTTGCATCAGTCTTCATCATGATAACATGGCGATATTATCAACTACGAGAATATTCTTGTAAAGAAGTTGATGGGGTTAGCAGCTGATGAAAGTCCTGCGATGGTTGATGGAGAGAAGGGAATCATAGCGTTGTGTCGTTAAGAGAACAGCTCTTCGAAATTTGTCTTGCCGATGTGTAATACACCAGAAGTTACTGTGTACGAAGTCTTTAAGTGTGAATAATGTAACGAAAACAGCTATAAAAGTGGTGAACAACGTTAGACCACAAGCAACTCAGAGTCATTTGTTCGGAGCACTGAGTGATGAACTATATTGCCAGGATCGTGATCTACTGCTTCATATCAAAGTTCGTTGGCTTAGTAGAGGCACAATTTTACAACGTTTTAAATAGTTGCTTTTTCCGTTATTAAAATTTCTGTAAGAACGAGGCGAATCCTGAACTAGAAGAAACGGATTGGCTGCAGGATATTTCTTTCCTCACGGACATCACCATGAAGTTAAATATCGTTAACTTGCAGCTTCAAGATAAGCATAAAGATATTAACGGAGCAATTTCGGATGGCGCATTATTCTCAAAAACTAGAACTGTCCATTATTAAAATTTCTGAAAGAACGTGCGAATCCTGAACTAGAAGAAACGGATTGGCTGCAGGATATTTCTTCCCTCAGGGACACTACCATGAAGTTAAATGTCATCAACTTGCAGCTTCAAGATAAAGATAAAGATATTAACGGAGCAATTTCGGATGGCGCATTATTCTCAAAAACTAGAACTGTGAGAAAAAACCGCATCCATAGTGATCAGAAACACATTGCTTTTTTGAACAAACACTTTAGAAGCAAGGTTGTTCAACGCGTTCTTACAAGAGCAAATAATACGCTGAAATTCTTTCAGATGACGGAAGTCAAGCCAACAAACGCTTCCAAGATTTCAAAAGTTTTTCAGTTGTTGCACAGTTTGTCCAATCGCTCCTCACAGAGACTGATGCTGAAGGGTTCTATACCTGTGTCATGGAGCATTTTGATTTTCAAGAAGCAGTGTTGCAATGTAATTGGAACTAGCTGATTTTCAAAATGTTTTAGCTTTAAACTCTCTTTCTTCAAGCTCTGAGAATATTTGATTTCTTGTTCCTAAAGAAAAAGACCAAATTTTGGTCGAGGTTGGTCTAAAAGAGAAGGTAACGGTAAGCTCTACAAATCCGTGTGAGATTTCTTTTACCATTACGAAATTTATATAAAAAAAGAATGCAGAAACACTGACCGATAACCACCTGGACAACTTACTCGAAAGGCAGTGTCTACCTTCTCTCCCAACATTAAAAAACTTGTTGATGACGAAAAGAGTACTACTATCTTTCTCTTTAGAGCTAACAAGCCCGATTCAAAAATCTTTTCTTACTTTTGCGATTTATTACTAATGTAGTATGTCCGTGGAGTAATCATTTAAAGCTGGCTCTTGAAACTTTGTTAACAGACTTTCTCAGGATAGTTTACATCTATCTTCAAGGGTCTTCTAGCTCAGTCCCAATAAACAGATATAAGATTTTTTAAAAGAGTTCTTATGTATGTCCTAGTTTGTTTGGCAGCTCACAATAGGATTTATAAATAGTACGGTATCTCAGATGTTTCATACATTTGGTGACCACTTCTGTATTGCAAAGGGATTAAACTCCTTACTAGCCACAACGGATCAACGAAATCAGTTCACACAGTTAACATGTTTCATTTAATTTATTTATTTATTTTTTGCACTGGCATATTCACATGAAGTTGAATTAAGCATCACATCTTGTACCTGTCAAAGTTCAGTTGGGCTGTACGAAACTTTCGAGACGAAAATTGTTTACTTTCTCTCATTAACGCCTTATGATATACTATTATGACGTTATTCTTAATAGCGAAATGAAGTAGGAATTGCTTAGAAACTTATAATAAGATGAATTAGTGTCGTCCGTTCATAGCCATCTACTAGGAAGCTCTTCACAGCAAGTACGCTGTAAGCCGTCGTACGATATACTTCTAAGGGTACGTTTTTCACCTGTTCCTGGAAGAACAACCGTCGACACTACTCCGTCAACCCTGATTATCTCTAATTTTACGGCTGTCATAATATATTCGATAAGTCGTCTTGAAATACCCGCTGTTTGAATTTGATGATTAAGCTTTCCCGCTATGCTGTAGATGTTTATAGTGTCTCCCAGAGAGGTTTCTTTAACATTTCTGCAACTGACCATAGTTAAACAATATTGGTATTACGGTGTATTATCTGATGCTGAGAGTCATCTTGGAGACTCTGCTTCAAACCTCGGTCATGGACATGTCTTCTTGCATTTCATAGCAATTTTCTAAGGATATAACCTGTGCCTATGTGCAAAAGCATCGATCATGAACAGCTTTAGAGAGTTACTGACATCATAGACCAAGTCATTTATACAAGATGCAAGTAGTAATTATGCTGTCACTATGTCGTGAAATATGCCTGCTGTTGCTACCGATTCTGACCATGATTTTCCATTGATAAGGACGTACTGAGTGACGTTTATTGCTGTCATACCCTGAGTTCATTCCCTTCTGGCCTACATGGTATAAGCACATTGTTTGTTCATTACATAACAGTACAAAACTGTACCTTAGGTTACCCGGAACGAAAGAGAAACGTAGCCAAGTGAAACGTCCCCGTAGAAAATTTTTATAAATGACAGTGCTGGAAAACCTCTACGTTATTTGATTTTCAAACAGCTGAGCTAAACTGAATGTACTCAGACATTTCTCTCTTTACTTATTCTGATCAGCACTAAACTGACACACAAAATGTTTGGCGCAACGCAATCTGACTTTCAATAATCCATACAAAAGAACGGCCTTGACTAGCAATAACCTATACCTTTCATGAATTACTTACCTCACAAAAATCTTCGTTACTCGAACTACTGCAATACAGCGAACGCCAATACTGCCAGCTAAATGAAAGATTCTAACTACTGAAGGCACTAACTACTGATAGGCATAGTTAGTAAATGAAAGATTTTGATAGAGAACAAACAATGTATTTACCTTAATAATATTCAAAAGTCATCATATATATACCAGTTCATGATATCCAGTATTACAAATTTACTCTTTCTGATGGACACGCGTCTAGATCGTCCGCTCTCAAAATTCTGCCATCTCTCACCCCACATCCACCACTGCTGGCGACTCACCTCTAACAGCGCAACGCTACGCGCTGTTCACATCCAATTGCCCAACACTACAATAGTGAATATTCCAGCAATGCCAACCAGCCACACACTGCACACAGCACAGCCAGTGATTTTCATACAGAGCGCTACGTGGCGTTACCAATATAAAAACCTAAACAGCCTACTTACACAAGGATCCGATATCTTTATGATTTGGATACAATAAATGAATAGAAAGAGTTGAATTTTTACTTCAGTGCTCAAGGAATCGACGTAAAGAGTAAAGAGGTGCTCGCCTGCAAAAAATTACCATATATGAATACGGAATATATATCATAATCGTTCAATCCCCCTCTCCCCCCCCCCTCTCCCCCCCCCCGCCCCCCCCCCCCCCATGAACGATGGACCTTGCCATTAGTGGGGAGGATTGTGTGCCTCAGCGATACAGATAGCCGCACCGTAGGTGCAACCATAACGGAGGGGTATCTGTTGAGAGGCCAGACAAATTTGTGGTTCCTGAAGAGGGGCAACAGCCTTTTCAGTGGTTGCAGGGGAAACAGTCTGGATGATTGACTGATCTAGCCTTGTAACATTAACCAAAGCGGCCTTGCTGTGATGGTACTGCGAACGGCTGAAAGCAAGGGGAATCTACAGCCGTAATTTTTCCCGAGGGCATGCAGCTTTACTGTATCGTTAAATAATAATGGCGTCCTCCTGAGTAAAATATTCTGGAGGAAAAATAGTCCCCCATTCGGATCTCCGGGTGGCGACTACTCAGGAGGACGTCGTTACCAGGAGGAAGAAAACTGGCATTCTACGTATCGGAGCGTGGAATGTCAGATCCCTTAATCCGGCAGGTAGGTTAGAAAATTTAAAAAGGGAAATGGGTAGGTGAAAGTTAGATATAGTGGGAATTAGTGAAGTACGGTGGCAGGAGGAACAAGACTTCTGGTCAGGTGAATACAGGGTCAGAAATACAAAATCAAATAGGGATAATGCAGGAGGGAGACGAAAATTTAATAGTCACGAGTGACTGGAATTCGATAGTAGGAAAAGGAAGAGAAAGAAAAATAGTATGTGAATATGGAATGGGGGTAAGGAATGAAAGAGGAAGCCGCCTGGTAGAATTTTGCACAGACCATAACTTAATCATAGCTAACATTTCGTTTAAGACTCATGAAAGAAGCTTATATACATGGAAGAGGCCTGGAGACAGTGGAAGATTTCAAATAGATTATATAATGGTAAGACAGAGATTTATGAACCAGGTTTTAAATTGTAGGACATTTCCAGGGGCAGATGTGGACTCTGACCACTATCTATTGGTTACGAACTGCAGATTAAAACTGAAGAAACTGCAAAAAGGTGGAAATTTAAGGAGATGGGACCTGGATAAACTGAAAGAACCAGAGGTTGTACAGTGTTTCAGGCAGAGCATTAGGGAACGATTGACAAGAACGGGGGAAACAAATACAGTAGAAGAAGAGTGGGTAGCACTGAGTGATGAAATAGTGAAGGCAGCAGAGGATAAAGTAGGTAAAAAGACGAAATCCTTGGGTAACAGTAGAAATATTGAATTTAATTGATGAAAGGAGAAAATATAAAAATGCAGTAAATGAAGCAGGCAAAATGGAATACAAACGTCTAAAAAATGAGATCGACAGGAAGTGCAAAATGGCTAAGCAGAGATGGCTAGAGGACAAATGTAAAGATGTAGAGGCATGTGTAACTAGGGGTAAGATAGATATTGCCTACAGAAAAATTAGCGAGACCTTTCGAGAAAAGAGAACCACTTATATGAATATCAAGAGCTCAGGTGGAAACCCAGTTCTAAGTAAAGAGAGGAAAGCCGATAGGTGGGAGGGGTATATAGAGGGTCTATACAAAGGCGATGTACTTAAGAACAATATTATGGAAATGGAAGATCACGTAGATGAAGATGAAATGGGAAATATGATACTGCGTGAAGAGTTTGACAGAGCACTGAAAGACCTGAGTCGAAACAAGGCACCGAGAGTAGACAACATTCCATTAGAACTACAGTTAGCCTTGGGAGAGCCAGCCCTGACAAAATTCTACCATCTGGTGAGCAAGATGTATGAGACAGTCGAAATACCCTGAGACTTCAAGAAGAATATAATAAGTGCAGTCCCGAAGAAAGGTGTTGACAGATGTGAAAGTTACCAAACTATCAGTTTAATAAGTTACGGTCCGAAAATACTAACACGCATTCATTACAGACCAATGGAAAAACTGGTAGAAGCCGAACTCTGGGAAGATCAGTTTGAATTCCGTAGAAATGTTGGAACACGTGAGGCAATACTGACCCTACTGCTTATCTTAGAAGGTAGATTAAGGAAAGGCAAACCTACGTTTCTAGAATTTGTAGGGTTAGAGATAGCTTTTGACAATAACGACTGGAATACTCTCTTTCAAATTCTGAAGATGGCAGGGGTCAAATACAGGGAGCGAAAAGCTATTTACAATTTGTACAGAAACTAGATGGCAGTTATCAGTGTCGAGGGGCATGAAAGAGAAGCAGTGGTTGGGAAGAGAGTGAGAAAAGGTTGTGGCCTATCCCCAATGTTATTCAATCTGTACATTGAGCAAGCAGTAAAGGAAACAAAAGAGAAATTCGGAGTAGGAATTATAATCCATGGAGAAGAAATAAAAACTTCGCGGTTTGCCGATGATATTGTAATGCTGTCAGAGACAGCAAAGGACCTGGAAGATCAGTTGAACGGAATGGACAGTGTCTTGAAAGGAGGATACAAGATGAACATCAACAATGGCAAAACGAGGATTATGGAATGTAGTCGAATTAATTCAGGTGATGCTGAGGGAATTAGATTAGGAAATGTGACACTGAAAGTAGTAGATGAGAGGATATAAAATGTAGACTGGCAATGGCAAGGTAAGCGTTTGTGAAGAAGAGAAATTTATTAACATCGAGCATAGATTTAAGTGTCAGGAAGTCATTTCTGAAAATATTTGTATGGAGTGTAGCCATGTATGGAACTGAAACATGGACGATAAATAGTTTAGGCTAGAAGAGAATAGAAGCTTTCGAAATGTGGTGCTACAGAAGAATGCTGAAGATTATATGGGTAGATCACATAACTAATGAGGAGGTATTGAATAGAATTGGAGAGAAGAGAAGTTTGTGGCACAACTTCACTAGAAGAAGGGATCGGTTGGTAGGACATATTCTGAGGCATCAAGGGATCACCAATTTAGTACAGGAGGGCAGCGTCTAGGGTAAAAATTTTAGAGGGAGACCAAGAGATGAATACACTAAACAGATTCAGAAGGATGTAGGTTGCAGTAGGTACTGGGAGATGAAGAATAGCATGGATAGAGTAGCATGGAGAGCTGCATCAAACCAGTCTCTCGCCTGAATATCCCAACAACAACAACAATCGTACAATAAATTGACGGCAGTGACATATAGCTGCTACAATACATCTAGGATACGCACAATTTGTAGAGTATACAACATGTATCCCATCAGTTTCATAGACCAACTCTCCATCGAGCAATTTCTTTTTTTCGGTTCCGTTGTTTCATATGTCATCGACACGGTTGGGTCGCCACAGAATGGAACCCTTGAAATTTCTCTTGTATAGTCTCCAGTGTAATGTTTTGCCACTCTTAGTTCAGAACCCCTTCTAACTTCTGTAGTGACGAGGGAAGCGGAAATCTGCTCCGGAATCAGCGCTCCACTACTGCCCAAAAGGGTTCGATAATGTTCAAGTCCGGGGACTGTGCTGGCCACGGAAGACGCTGCAGTTTAGTTTCATTTTCCCCATACCACGATTGTACTGTCCTGGCTGTGTGAATGGGGGCATTATCGTCCTGAAATATGGCATCATTGTTGGGGAACATGTGAATCATGTGATGCACCTGATCACCTAAAACGTTCACATAGTCGTTGGTGGTAATAGAGCCTTTGAGAGTAATGATGGGACCAGGAGAATAATGTGATACGGCAGCCAGCACCATCACTCCTCTACCTCCATGCTTTACCATTGGAATCAAGCAATCAGGACTGTAGGCTTGTTTTGGCGTTCTCCAGGCGTAAACACGGTGCGATGTTGGAAATAACGAAAACGCTGACTCGTCGGATCATATTACGTGTTTCCACTGATCAGCCATCCAGGATTCATGCTCCTGACACCATGTTTATGCTTTTTTGCGTTGGATGTCGTCACTAATGATTTCAGTATAGCAGCTCGTCCGTAAATATTCGCTTTATGGAGTTCTTGGCGGATGCGATACTAGCGCCGTCTGTATGTATCTGAATATGTACATAACGCTATCCCGCGAGTTTTGTCGCCTCAGTGTATTTCATGGAATATCTTAGGCCTACTAAAAAAAAAAAAAAAAAAAAAAAAAAAAAAAAAAAAAAAACCTTAAGCAAAGGGGACATTGCATCAGTACCATGCACCGCCACCGTAGATAACATAAGAAAACATGCAGGAGCAACGTCTAGGAATATAGCTGAGGAATGTAAGGTTTTGATAAATCTAAATGAGTCTTTTATCCAGCAATGGATGTCAAATGATTGACGATGTTGACGATGATGGTGATGATGAATTTTAGAGAAATTTGATGAAATTACTCCTCCCTTACTCGTTCGAGAGCTACATGGGTAGGCTCATGTTTGAATTCATTGGAAGAAACAGATCACTAGGTTTATAATTAAGTTGTTATTAAATTTTCAAAAGAGTCTACTCATTTCTGACGTAAGAAATGCGAAAAAAATGTGTCTGTGTGTTAGTCAGGGTAAATAAAACATACAATTTCTATTGACACAAGCTGCCGCTTGGGGCGCCAAGCTGAGAGAGGCGCCAAAGATATCACAGCTGTAAGATTTCTGTACAAGACGTATCACAGTAGCGGCCTCTTGCAACACCGTGCCAAGAGGGGCCAACAAGTGCAACATCCGTATACAGTACGTATCACAGTTGGTAGCGGAATGTAATAAATACTGCGTCAGTAACGATTTAAGCGTTCTGTCATCCCACTTTACTCCATATTTGAACATTTGAGTAGCTCGCCTTCTAATTTTATTTCAAACATTGCCACCGCTGGTCGACGTTGCCAGCACGGACATGAAGCAGTAACCGTGATATTGGGTCTACAAACGATTATATTGAGATAGGGAACCAATGGTCGGAAATGCGTACATATTGCTAGATAATTCTCAGTTATTGTTCCCTGTCAGTTGCACCCTTTTTAATCTGATTGCATCTTTCGATCACTCTGGACCATCTTCATACGCAAAACAAAATGGAACTAAATATGTAAATTCTAATATGTAAAAATAAGTAGAAAAGAAAAGAATTGGACATAAATGTAGAATTTGCCTAAGTAGTTGCGTCAGCAACCCTTCTTATCTACTCAAAACCACCTATGAGACTACTTTGTTTCGCAACTGCGGTCAGTGTTTTAGATAGGTGTGTGTTTGAGAAAGTGGGGGCGGGGGGGAGCGTATCAAGGAAGCGGAGCGTAATTCGTTTGGAGAATGAAATGTATTTCTCGACGCTCTCAGGTAGACACTGACCTGATTGTACTCCAAGCGGAAATCAGCCAAGTGCTCAACTAGAAAGTGAGCGTCATACCCACTTAAATTATGTAGAAAACGGGTATGTGCCTTGGTAGCTGGTATTTCAAACTGCACGCGTTGTGAACTGCGCCACAGGAGTTCCTCGTAAGATGAAAGTGGTCCTTATGAGGAATTTCCGCTTTTCTGTCTAATGGCAGGCCACAGATACGACAATCAACAGCATTATTATACAAATCTTAATTCTCCGTCGATTTGGTCGTGGACACGTTGTTGTTGTAAAGCTCATCAACCACCCATGAAAATCTTTCGAGCTCAGTGAGCAGCCAAACTGCAGGATTATCCCGGACATGAGATGTATAACGGTTAAGACTGGAATCATAGGACGATACAATTCGGTAAGCTGCCGCATCGGTACATGTTTTTATGTAAGGTGGTGTGTGAGGCTGTAGGGTCGCCTTCACAGTGGGTCATGGGAGCGAGGAGGCATTCAAAGTCGGCGTACACTACGAATCGGCATTGCTCCTGGTAGTGAGCATTCTTTAACTTTATGAATTTGTTTTCCTCAGTAGGCATAATAACACGTACCCGATCCTTGGAAGCGCAGCCTACTAGATGTGCCGCTAATAACTTGTCTGAGGAGAAATAATTCAGGCACCTAAGCAGATATTTTTTATGTTCCTTTTTCGACAGTTTGAAAGTTCCCCTTTGTATGTAAAGAACGACAGTGCTGGAAAAACTTACGTTATTTGATTTTCAAACAGCTGAGCAAAACTGAACGTACTCAGACAGTTCTCTCGTTACTTATTCTGATAATCACTAAACTGGCACACAATATTTCTAGCACAGCGCAATCTGACTTTCAATAATCCCTACAAAAAATGGCCCTAACTAACAATAACTTATACCTTTTATGAATCACTTACCTCACAAAAATCTTCGTTACTCGAACTACTGCAATACTTCAGGCGCCAATACTGCCAGCTAAATAAAAGATTCTAACCACTGAAGGCACTAACCACTAATAAGCGTAGTTAGGAAATGAAAGATTTTGATAGAGAACAGACAATGTATTTATCTTAATAGTGTTCAGAAGTCATTATATATATATATATATATATATATATATATATATATATATATATATATATATATCAGTTTATGATATCCAGTCTTACAAATTTCCTTTTTCTGACAGACACACGTCCAGATCGTCCGCTCATAGTAACCTCTCAAAATTCTGGCATCTCTCTCCCCACATCCACCACTGCCGGCAGCTCACCTCCAACTGCCCAATGCTACACGCTGTTCACATCCAACTGCCCAACACTGCACTAGCGAATATTCCAACAATGAGTCCAACCAGCCACAGACTGCACACAGCGCAGTCAGCGATTTTCATACAGAACGCTACGTGGCGTCACCAAAATAAAAACCTAAACAGCCTACTTACATAGCCTCCATGCTCCCCACAAAAAATTTTACAAATTGCTTTGGGCAGTGGCCAATACTTATGTGCTAAAATTTTTATTAACGCTAGCAAATATGTCAAATGCACACACTTATTGATACACTGTTGGTCAAAAGCAAAAATTGTCCTCACAGTCCATAAAAACAGTCCTGATCATTCATCACACTAGTAATTGCAGTTTTTTGCACAAAGTCTGAGCAGTAAAAGAAAATGCACACAGAAGTAATTGATTTCCATGCAGTCTTGAAGAAGTACTGTTGTTCTTCCAACGGAAAGACAGTGCTGACTCTTGACATGCAGACAGCTAAGGGGCCACAACAGAGCAAACCCACTGCAGAGTCAGTCGAAGTTTTGAAGAATTTTGGTAGGTAGGTCATCACAGAGCAGACTCACTGAAGTCCTGGTAGAGATTATGGTATTGGTGGGCCACCAAAGGTGCAGACCCACGTTAGTCCTTGTAGAGATGGCCAGCAGCGATGCGTTGTGACTGTATGGTTGCACAACCACCATCGAAGAGTCTTGTGGATAATATAGCAAGTCCATGAACCACGACTTGTGCAGTCACAAAAATTTTTTTGAAATGTCCTGAGAAGCAGCAATGCTGTTAATCAGTCCCTTGCAGAATTATCAACACATGTGCAAGCACTAACAGTCCTTTTTTTGACTTCTCACATATTGTGCATGTACTATGACCAACAGAAATGTGTGCAGTGAAATGAAAAACTACTATATACTTAATTTGAAGAACTAGTGTCTAATTTTATGACATGAGAATACAATTACAAAGGTACAAGAAGCATCATTAAAGAACATAATAATACAGATAACATTTGTAGTAATACAGGCTTTACAAAAGAATAGAAATAAACATGTACATCAGTGTTACAGGAATTATGACATAAGTAAATAAATAAAAAATGAGAATATCTTTCGAAACATTAACTTCAGACTTGAGCATTAAAGCAGAACAGAATAAATAATGTCTAAACATCTTTACAAAGTAAAGAACATATTATTAATGCAAATTATATTTGAGGATAACAGTATTCCTCATCATAGTGAATGTAGCTTAATATTAGAAGAGAAAAAAATTCTGTGAAAAAGCCCACAGAGACAGGAAAACACAAATACACAAGGGTACACAAACAAATAGCGGAATAACACAAAAGGAAAGGACAGGGTTTGTTTTCAGTATAACATTTGGTACTGCAGTACAACAAAAATTTCATTCCATAGAATTCCTATCTAAGCATTCTTTCTGTATTTTCCGTTATCTTATCTCCTCATTTATTTTTCATTACCTTACCTCATCATTTGTTTCCATAAAAAAAATCCTATCTAAACCTGTTGTCCCCAAACCCTAGCCAGCCGGAGTGGCCGTGCGGTTCCAGGCGCTAGAGTCTGGAGCCGAGCGACCGCTACGGTCGCAGGTTCGAATCCTGCCTCGGGCATGGATGTGTGTGATGTCCTTAAGTTAGTTAGGTTTAATTAGTTCTAAGTTCTAGGCGACTGATGATCTCAGAAGTTAAGTCCCATAATGCTCAGAGCCATTTGAACCATTTTGAACCTAAACCCTACTTTTTTTTCATATCTTCTTACAAGATAATTATTCCTCACTGTACATTACTTTTTTGGCCAAACCTTTTTCTTATAACTTCTCAATGCAATATTTCCTCATTCTTCATAGTTAGTTTCTCGTACAGTATCCCCCCTCTTAAGCTAACTTAAGTATACTGAGCTCAGATTGTAAGTAGGCTGTTTATATTTTCTTATTGGCAAAGTTATGTAGCGCTCTATATGAAAATCACTGGCTGTGCTGTGTGCAGTCTGTGGCTAGTTTGCATTGTTGTCTGCCATTGTAGAGGGGCAGCTGGATGTTAACAGCACGTAGCGTTGCGCAGTTGGAGGTGAGCCGCCAGCAGTGGTGGATGTGGGGAGAGAGATGGCGGAGTTTTGAAATTTGTCATGAACTGCTATATTTATATACGATGATATCAAGGTAAATACATTGTTTGTTCTCTATTAATATCTTTCATTTGCTAACTATCCCTATCAGTAGTTAGTGCCTTCAGTAGTTTGAATCTTTTATTTAGCTGGCAGTAGTGGCGCTCGCTGTATTGCAGTAGCTTGAGTAGCGAAGATTTTTGTGAGGTAAGTGATTTGTGAAAGGTATAGTTTAATGTTAGTCAGGGCCATTCTTTTGTAGGGATTATTGAAAGTCAGATTCCGTTGCGCTAACAAAATATTGTGTGTCAGTTTAAGCACAGTCGTGTATAAATTGTACTAAGGGGATGTTTCATATGTCGACCCTTAGCCTAGGATACCTCACTGGAATCTTCTGATTTTTTTCTTGTAGTTTGTGTATTTAGTGTAGCTTTTGTTTATTGCTAGCGCGTAATTGTAGAGAGAATCTCCTTTGTAGTTGCAGTCTTTCATTGTTGTACTGTAAAACAGTTGTGGCATGCATGTAGATTTGCACCAAGTATTTCGTAGCTGCGCTTGTAATTAACTAGATATTATTTTCAGTGCTATGTTAATGTGTTCTCTTATTTTTGCTATTCAAATTGTGCTTTTCTGTGTTATCGTGTGAAATATTGTGACAATAATGGCGTGTGAAAAACGTAACACTCGGCTCCAAAGTAAAATGAGAAATGACAGTGAAGACGAAAGCAGTGTGTTGGCCCCACCATGTAATGAATTAACTAATATTCAAAGTAGTAATTTGGTAACTGTGCATAGGGAAATGGAGCGGGCGTCAAACAATGGCGTAGGCAGTCAAACAGGTAGTGAACAGGGAAGCATTATCGATCGATCGGTCGGCAACAGCTCGCCTCAGGAATCCGAAATGATAGGACACAATTTTGCAAATACTGTAGATTCAGGTTTTGCGTCCTCACCGTTTTCTCAAATAAGTCAAGACACATTTTCAGCTTGTCAAAATGTGAATGTTGCCGGTGCAAATGCACTGCCGAAAAGAGTAGAGGAACAGATTCCAGACACTAATGCATTGTTATTACAACTAATGCAACAAATGGAACAAAATCAGAGACAAACACAGCAAAAGCTGCAAAAGTTAGACACAATGGAACAAAATCAGAGACAAACACAGCAAAAGCTTCAAAAGTTAGACACAATGGAACAACACCAGAGACAAACACAGCAACAGTTAGACGCAATGGAACAAAATCTTCACACCACGTTTGAACAAACACGTGAAGATTTAACTACTGAGTTACATAACATTGAATCGAAATGTCAAAAAGTCTGTAATGACGTAAAAACTCAAATTTGTGAGCATTTTCAACCTATTTTTTCGCGGCATGAAAATGCATTACAGAATCACGAAGCAGCCATAAAAGAACTGCAAACCATTGTTCATGAAAATCATGAGACCTTGTGGGCTAAAATTGACTCAGTTGCATCTACCGATTCGGTTACGCAACTTGCAAAAACTCAGGAAAACTTAAAGGACACAGTAGATTCGATTTCAACACAAATGGACACTCTGAAACTTGGTTCAGAAAAACACACTGAGGAAATGTGTTCACTATCGGCGAAAGTAGCCGAACTTTCGGATCAGGTCACTAACTTATCTACAAAGGTAGATGATGAGCTGAATGACACAAGACCCGTAGCCTTCACTGACACAGAAGAGTATGAACAAATAAGAAAATTCAAACAAAATCAGAATCAAATTAATACGCAATACAAAAGAGAAATGCGGGAAGTACAAGATCAGCTGACACAGGTAATACAAGAATTACGTATTTCAGAGGACACTCGCGCACCAATAAGGGAAGAGGGACATAGAAATACGGAACAGCCACAAAATAATAACACAGGACATTTCGGTAATTATGAAAGAAATTGGCAAGGTACACCGAATTTTGAGATGGAACCGCCGACACGACGTAACAATGACCGATATGCTACTCGCCGACACGATGATTTTGACTATAAGCTGTTCATTACTACACGTAAATTCAAAACGTTTAAGAATTCTGCCAACGACATTCATCCACAAGCGTGGCTCCATCAATTCTCTCATTGTTTCCCTCCCAACTGGTCATTGGAGCACAGGTTAGAATTTATGTGTGGCTACTTAGAGAATGAACCAGCTGTAAGAATGCGATCGGTCATTCACGATTGCCACAGTGAAGGAGAATTTTACCATGCCTTCCTCTCAGCATATTGGTCTCAAGCCACACAAGACCGCGTAAAACATAGCATCATAATGATGAAACATTTCGAACAATCTGAATTTTCCAGTCTTGTGAAATATTTTGAAGACATGTTGCACAAGAATCAATACCTGTCAAACCCATACAGCCAGTCAGAACTTATCCGCATTTGCTTAATCAAACTGCCTGAACATTTACGACATATTATTTTAGCAGGACGTTGCAAAGACGACATTGAAGCTTTTCAGGGACTGTTACAAGAATTAGAAATTGACACAGACAGTCGCGGGATGCGAAAACAGGAAAACAATCACTACAGGTCACATCCGTCACAATTCCGTGACGACAGAAACGATAACTGGACGCGACAAGACTATTCTCACCACACAAATCGTGACCAAAATAGATACCACCCGTATGACAACCGTTGGCAGAGTAGTCATAATTACAGGGAAAGATCACCTCTCCGCAGTAATGACTATCCCAGAGACAATCAGAGAAACAGACAATATGGGAACCAAAATAACTATTATCAAGGGAGACAGAATAACTTTAGATGCAACGGTCCAGCGCGCAGTTACGATTCAGGGAGAAATTCTCCACCACGTGACCGACAAGAAAGAAACTATCGGATCTACCGACATGACAACAGACGATATGATCGTAACGACAGACCTGAATTGCATCAGAACTGGCGAGATTTAAACAGAGCAGGGCCCTCTCGTCACGGTGAATTTGTAGAAGTTAGGTCTCCAAATCCCAATAACGACGCGCGCCAACAAAGAGACAATAGGCAATGACTCACACCGCTGGCAGCCACAATACGTACTTATGAAACTGACGACGCAGCTGCCGTAGCTAGTAATTACGTAAAAATGGAAGACATTAGGGACATCTTACTCCAGGAACACGACGTAAAACATAACAACATTGCATATCCTGTGATTCACATTACTGTAAATGACGTAAAATTTACGGCAGTACTTGACTCTGGCAGTCTCATTTCAGTAATTAGTGAAACAGCTTTTAGCAATTGCAACAAATCGAACGATTGCCCCACACTTCCGTTACGTAAGATTAAATTACAAGGTGCAATCTTTGGAAAAAGTGTAGATGTACGCCAACAAACCAACTTAGAATTCTTTTGCCAAAGCCACAGCTTCTCTATGAACTTTCTTATTGTTCCATTATTGTCGACGGAAATTATACTGGGAGTAGACTTTTTGAATGAATACAAAGCAATCTTAAGCTTTCACGATGCTGAAATAAGTTTAGAGAAAGAAGGTAAGTCAATAGCTTTGAAATTTGAAGACTGGCTCTCAAACCATGATGAGGAAATTAATCGGCTTTACCTTCTGTTAGATAACAGTTCGGAATTTTCTACGGAACTAGACACTAACAATCACTCTGCAAGTACTGACAGGGATGATATCGACGGCATGTTTGAAATTAATGAGTTAATTCAGAATAAAATTCAAACAATTGAGAATTGTAATGAAACTGATAGGCAGGACCTTTTTGAGATTTTACAAGCACATTCCACAGTTTTTACTCACAAAACAGGAACAATCAAGGGATTTCAATACCAATTTCGTGTTCGTGAGCATACTAAATTTTGTGTAAGACCATACGTAATTCCAGCACATTATAGGGACCGTGTTAGAACAGAAATACAATCTATGCTTAATGAGGGCATTATTGAGCCTGCAGTAAGCTCATACAACAACCCATTACATGTTGTTGAGAAGAAAAATGGATCGATCAGACTTGTCTTAGATTCGAGACAAATCAATACTATCATTATTCCTGAAACAGACAGGCCGCAGACGATGGAAGAACTTCTTCAAAATTTTAATGGTGTAAAAGTGTTGTCTTCCATTGATCTCAGATCCAGCTTTTATCAGATCGAACTTCATCCAGAATGCAGAAAATACACAGCTTTCCTTTGTTTCGGCGTTTGTTATCAGTTTCGGAAACTTCCTTTTGGTTTGAACATTTCTTCGGCAGCATTCATTCGTGGGTTGAATTCCATATTACCAGAGTTCTTAAAACGTCACATCACCTTATATGTGGACGATATTCTAATAGCAGAAGCTTCATCGGAACAACATAACGGCATCCTCAACAGTTTGTTACGTATTTTTGCAGAATCTGGAATTACAGTTAACTTGGAAAAGTCTGAATTCGGTAAGACAAAGGTGAAGTTTTTGGGACATATTATTTCTTCTGAAGGCATTCAGCCGGATCCTGAAAAGTTAGAAGCAATCAGAGCCATTCCAGTTCCATCCACAAAAAAACAAGTCCGTAGTTTTCTAGGTCTCGTAAATTTTTACCGTCGTTTTCTGAATATGCATATTCTAGTTACACCAAAACTTTGTTCTCTCACTGGAAAAAATACTATTTGGAACTGGGACGAACAAGCACAGTTGGAATTCAATTCTTTGAAAGAAGCGTTACTTCACGCGCCAATACTAGTTCATCCAGATCTGTCACAAGATTTCTGCCTTAGCACGGATTCTTCTAAAGTCGGTCTTGGTGCCCACTTATTTCAAGAAGCCATAGAAAATGACACTACTGTTCAGAAAACCATTGCTTTTGCTAGCCGAGTGCTAACAAAATCAGAAAAAAATTATTCCGTTACTGAATTAGAAGCTTTAGCTATCGTTTGGGCATTTAACAAATTCCGTTTCTTTCTTTCTGGTAAGCACGTAAAAGTATACAGTGATCATCGTGCATTACAATTTCTTATGTCTTCAAAATTAAATCATGACAGGCTAAAACGTTGGGCATTGTTTCTGCAAGAATTCCGCTTCACAATAGTCTACATTCCCGGCAAGGAGAACATTGTTGCGGACGCGCTGTCACGCGCACCGGCTGGGCTTGAGAAAAGTAACACAGAAGGCAACCTCGAGAAAAATTTCAGTATTCTTTACATTCAGAAAGTCGCCTTTGAAAACTTCATCACCACATCTTTAAAGGACATTGCTCATGAACAAGATAAAGATCCAATCTGGAAAGTCATCAAAAGTAAATGGCATGAAAAGACACACACTCAGATTCGGCATTATTACCTGGTTAGGAACAACATACTGTTCAAACGCTGCACTGTTGATGACAAGCTATGGGTACTTTGCATTCCAGACGATTTTGTTAATAAGCTCATTTGGTACATTCATTTCAGCTACGCACATTTTGGCCCATGAAAATGTTATCATATTCTTCGAACGACTTGTTATTTTAACAATATGGAAAAGCGAATTCGAAGAGTCTTGTCTATTTGTAAACTTTGTCAAAAGGCGAAACCGTCTACTATCTCACATCGTGCTCTGTTGTTTCCAATTATTCCTTCTAAATTAAAAGAATTTGCTGCTGTTGATCTTTTGGGACCCCTTGTCAGAACATCGAATGGATTTTCGTACGTTCTAGTCGCTGTTGAACTTACTTCAAAATTTGTTTCTTTCACTCTGTTACGTAAAGCCACTGGACGGTCTGTATCCAACGCCTTTGCTAAAAATTTCTTACGTGAAGTTGGACACGTTAGTAAAGTCATTTCAGATAACGGACCGCAATTCAGATCTGCTGTTTGGTCACGCATGCTTCGGAATCATAAAATCAAACCTGTTTTTATTTCATTGTATTCACCACATTGTAACCCGTCTGAACGGATTATGAAAGAAATCAATAAGCTTTGCAGACTTTATTGTCACAGAAAGCATCAGCATTGGGACAGATATTTACACTTATTTCAAAATGTGCTGAATGAAATGCCTCATGATTCCACTGCTTTACCACCTACTCTTGTACTGAAGAATGTAGAACCTCCGAACAGAATCAGAGAGCTTGTACCTTTCCCGAATACACGTAAACTTCGACACAAAGACATAATTGATTTGGCTCTTAAAAATATAAAATCTGCAGCAGACAAAAGGAGAAAACTACACGGTAAAGCAAATGCAAAGAAATTATATATTGGTCAGAAAGTTCTCATTAAAGCTCATTCATTGTCACATAAGAAGAAACACTTGAGTCACAAATTCTTTCTAGTTTACAATGGACCTTACAGAATCCGACGTATACCACATGATAATTGCGTTGAAGTTGAAACTCTGCGTACTAGGAAGAGTAAAGGTTTACACCACATTTCTCATGTAAAACCATTTATTGACAGATAATCTGCTTTTTAACTTAGTCTTTGCAATTTTCACTTCACGCTACTTGTACAATTTGTCACACTGAGAAACTGTTAACATGCAACTATGTTTTAAAGCTAACTAACTATCCAGTCAAGAACATAGGTAACTTAGACAAGTAATTGTGAATGCATTGTTATTGCGAACAGACGACACAGTGTTGTTATTTATACATTCCTCCTTGTTAGTTGCACGATTACATAACAAATATACGGCTTACATACTTAGAACATATACCAGCACTGCTAATGAAATTTTCATGCAACATTTTGGTTTGCTTGAGAGTGGATTCTGGATTTGAGGTGCTTTCTGTGAAATGCCAGATGACACAGTGGTTAGTTTCTGTGACAGCTACACGATTTTATCACGACGCTGCTAATGCATGACAATTTACAATGTTGCTTTTGCGGTGTATCTGTTTTATATCTGCACAGTTTTTTCTGAATTCTTCTATAAAGTGAGACATGTTTTAGTGGTGACTTTTGTGCTATTGCTACAAGGAGACAGCCTTTTCCGTAGGACAACAATACGTTACAGCACAGTAATTTCTTCATCACAACAATAAGCGTAATAACTAAGAAATCTATACGCAAAGCATTTCACTTTTGTTTATCATGAGGTAAGTACATTGATTTCTGCAGAACTTAGCTTTCGGAGGACAATAACTACAACACTTCCACAGAGATTATCTTACAGCAAGACGCACATTTAACGCTACAGGACACGTATTTGAGTGATTAATTTTGTACTTAAAACATTTATTTTTAAAGAGTTTTGAATTACAAAGAAAGTTTTTCATGATACATTTCATTCCATTGCTGTAATCTGTAACACCTGAGGGTATAATTACAATAAACCTCAGGGGGGTACACGCCTGCTTTGTGTACCATGTGTTTGGCAAGCACAAGGAGCCCTAGCTAATATGGTATTTGCTTATACAACTTTACACATCGGTACCATATTTCTCTAACACATAAATTACACAGCTATCTGATCATTTAACTGAGAGAGACAAACCTTTTTACTATGTTAGTGACAGATGTTTACGCAATTACACAGTTGAGTAACTTCACACTTATGAAATTGTATTTTGTCTGTACTGTGTGAACTCTTCATATTTTTTCGGAACCATTGTGATACTATGAGAGCCTTGAATGATGTATTTGGTATGGGATCATGATTTTTAAAGTACGTTTGAGGTAGATGACACTACTGAAATGAGCAGAGAATTTTCTTTAGGTTTTGAAATTATTGCAGAAAGCTACGACGATTTTGAGATTTGACTGAGATGTTATGATGTTATTATTATGACGACGATGTGTATTATGCTGCTGAGGTATGTTTATGATTAATAGACTGATGCTATATGAGTTATTTGATTATGCTACTTATCTGTTATGATGCAATATTGAAGAAGTGTCGACGAATAAGGTAAGGAGTAATGAATAGTGGTTAGGGACTCTTGACTTTTGAAAAAGGATGTTGGAAACCGAGAATCGTACTTTAAGAGTTATGAAATGTGTGTGTAAATGCGTGAATGTATCACAATGCCGGCGAAAATTTTTTTGGACACTGTTATATTCATAGGATTTTGTTTCTACACACTTGCAACGCAAATTCTCGACCCGTGAAATTTTGTATATGAGACTGTCTCTGTAGCGGAAACTGCTGTCATAAATATTTCCGTAAGAAAGTGACCACCTGCACGTGCGTCGTCGGCACACAGCTGTGTCAGACACCTGGAGAACAAGCCATTAGAGTGAGGGCCTTTCCAGAGGCACAGGTAGAAAAAAAAAGGAAAAGAAGGCAGGCCTTTATCCTCGCCATTGACATTCCTTTAGAGAAAATATTGCAAATGCGACACCCTCATTACTTCCATTAACCTTGCTATTGATATTCCTTTGTAGAGGGCATCGCTAATGCGACACGCTCATTACTTGAAAATATATGATTTTTGTAATGCGTTGTGGGCACACAGCTGTGTCAAACACCTGGAGAACAAGCCATTAGGGTGTGCCTTTCATCGCTAATGCGACACCCTCGTTACTTGAAAACATAGGATTACTCGCACTTTGTGCTAATTACTGAAATGCTTATGAATTGATGGGAAATATTCATACATCTGCACACCTGATTATGACAAGTGTCTTTCTCCGAGAGTTGAGTGCTACTGACTTACGAAATGCCACATGACTATTGAATGATATTTTTATGCTTTGCTTTTCATAGTTGCTTATTTCATTTGATGTCTGGTTTCCAGCTGTGTTGCAGCATTGCTTTTATAAAATGAAATGCTTTTGCTAATGTGAACACTTTCTGTCAACAGATCTATTAAATAATTATTTTATAATCCACATTCTTTAAAAAAGGAGCACTTGGAAAGGAAAGAACAATAAGAAGGAACTAGTAACAGTAACACATAATTTTCTTTTCAAGTACATGGTAATATTTTTTTTACAATAAGTTGTTATGGTGCACCACTTTAATTACATAGACATTAAGATGTGAATATACATTTCCCTTGTCTGCATTATCGTCTTTAGTATAATATTTTTTCTGCTTGCGCTATGTAATGTTTAGGTATAAGTTGCTGCTGTTTGCCAGGCATAGTGTTATTGAATTTGACTTTTGCTAATTTATGTTGCTAGCTTTGCCAATTTGCATTTTTTTGTCATTGCTGTTTGTGTTAATTTGTTATGTGATGCTGCATTGCCTCATCCCTTGGTATATATATCTCTGAGCTCAATAGATTTAAGTTAGCTTAAGAGGGGGTAGACTATATAAGAAACTGATTATAGAGAATAGGTAAAGAATGCAATGCGAAGTTATATGAAAAAGATTTGGGCCCAAATGAGTATCGTACAATCAGAAATAATTATTTTGAAAGAAATATGAATAGAATACAGGAAGGAGGTATAGATAGGACTTTTTGGGAATAATGATGAATGAAGGGCGATCTCCGAGAAGTAAAGAAAGTTTTGTTTGCAAAATACTGCAGTAAAACAAACCCTGTCCTTTCCTTCTATTATTCCGCTATATGTTTGTGTACCCTTGAGTATTTGTGTTTTTCCTGTCTTTATGTGTTTAGCTGATGAGAGCTATGTTGTAGAATTTTTCTAATACTCTGTTATTTTCTTTGTAAAGATGCTTAGACATTATTTATTCTGTTTTGTTTTAATGCTCATGTGTAAAGTTGATGTTTCAAAAGTTATTCCGATCGTTTATGTATTTACTTATATCATAATTCCTGTAACACTGATGTATATGTTTATTTCTATTCTGTACTACAAATGTTATCTGTATTGTTATGTTTTTCATGATGTATTTTGTACCTTTGTTACTGTATTCTTCTGCTATAAAATTGTAATTGACACCGGTTTATCTAATTAAGTAACTTGTATGTTACATTTCACTGCACACGTTTCTGTTGGTCATAGTATATGGACAATATGTGAGAAGTAGGGACTGATAGTGTTTGCACGTGTGTTAATAATTCAGCAAGGGACTGGACAACAGCATTGCTGGGTCTAAGGACAATTCCACAAACTTTGTGAGTGCACAAGTGGGGGTATATGGACTTGCTATCTTCTCTGCAAGCCTCTTCGATGGTGATTGTGCACCTGCACAGTCGCAACAGATGGCTGCTGGCCATCTCTACAAGGACTACAGTGGGTCTGCATCTCTGATGACCCACCAATACCATTATTTCTATAAGGACTGCAGTGGGTCTGCACCTCTGGTGGCCCACCAGTACCAATACTCTCTACCAGGACTACAGTGGGTCTGCTCTGTGATGACCTACCTACCAATATTCGTCAGAACTTCGAATGACTCTGCTGTGGGTTTGCTCCATTGTGGCCCATTACCTGTCAGCATGTCAAGAGTCAGCACTGTCTTTCCGTTGGAAGGACAACACTACTTCTTCAAGACTGCATGGAAATCCACTACTTCTGTGTGCAATTTTTTTTTTACTAATGAGACAATGTGAAAAAAAACTGTAATTACTATTGTGATGAATGATCAGGACTGTCTTTATGGACTGTGAGAAAATTTTAGCTTTTGACCAACATTGTATCAATAAGTGTGTGCATTGGATATCTTTGTTAGTGTAATTATGAAAAATTTTATCAAATCATTATTGGCCACTGGCCAAAAACATTTGTAAAATTTTTTGTGGGGAGCATGGGGGCTATGTAAGTAGGCTGTTTATATTTTCTTATTGGCAAAGTTATGTAGCGCTCCATATGAAAATCACTGGCTGTGCTGTGTGCAGTCTGTGGCTAGTTTGCATTGTTGTCTGCCATTGTAGAGGGGCAGCTGGATGTTAACAGCGTGTAGCGTTGCGCAGTTGGAGGTGAGCCGCCAGCAGTGGTGGATGTGGGGAGAGAGATGGCGGAGTTTTGAAATTTGTCATGAACTGCTATATTTATATATGATGATATCAAGGTAAATACATTGTTTGTTCTCTATTAATATCTTTCATTTGCTAACTATCCCTATCAGTAGTTAGTGCCTTCAGTAGTTTGAATCTTTTATTTAGCTGGCAGTAGTGGCGCTCGCTGTATTGCAGTAGCTTGAGTAGCGAAGATTTTTGTGAGGTAAGTGATTTGTGAAAGGTATAGTTTAATGTTAGTCAGGGCAGATACATAAACTAAGGGATGAGACAATGCAACAGCACTAACATTAACACAAACAAGAACGAGAAAACAAAGTGCGAAGTGACACAGCAAGCAGCAACAAATATAAATTAGCAAAGCAAATTCAACATTACAACTAATATGAGCCAATGTGCAGCAACAAGAAAAATAAATCATTAGTAAAACTAGCTTAGCAGAGTAATACAAAGTGAAATTCAGTAGGACAATACCCTGACAAACAGCAGCAGCAAAAGCAGTAACTTATACCTAAACATGACAAGCTCAAGCAGAAAAAATATTACAGTAAAGATAGCCATGTGTAATACCTATGTCACATCTTAACACTAGAGTGATTCATCACGATAACTTTACCAAATAAGCTACCAAGTCGTTAAAAAATTATGTATGCAATTCCTGTAGGGGGATATGTCTGTTTGTGCTTCCTTTTTTTTTAAAAGAAAGTAGATTATAAAATTTTTGTTTAATGGAACTGTAGACAGAAAGTATTTACATTAGTACATCTATTGAATTTTATTTTAACCAATGCTGCAGCGCAGCTAGAAACTAGATATTAAACAAAATAAGCAAATATATCCAAGGCAAAGCATAAAGATTTCATTCACTAGCCATATGGCGTTTCATAAGGCAGTAAAAAATCTCTCAAGTAGAAAGACAGTAGTCATATCCAGGTGTATAGACGTGAAACACTTCTCATGAATTCTTAGGCATTTTAGTAAATATCAGAAACTACGAGCTGCAAAGTATAATCGTATGTTTTCATGTATGAGCGTGTCGTTTTTGCGATGCCTTCTACAAAGAAATGTCAATAGCGAGGTGAATGGCCTCTTTTTTCTACACCTGTGCCTCTGAAAATTAACTCCGAATGAACGTAATGTAGTATATTTTGCACTCACAATGATTTCTTAGTCAGAGGAAAATTGTAGTGATCTGGGTGTGGAAGCTATACATGGAACGCACTTTCACAACCCTGACTTGGCAGTCCGAACATATAAAAGATGGCATTGTGTGTGTATCGAAAATACCAAAAGGTTTCGTGGAAGTGGTGAAATCGATAAACCGAAAAGACTCTAGTTTTTTTAAAATTGTAATTACATCGTTTATTCATCGACAAGTATGTGATGGTAGGAGGCTTTTTTGCAGTGCGAAAACGAAACCCAACTGGTGCAGGTGTGGACCTATCATAATTTTTTTATACTTCTATAACTGATAGCAAACATGTTGCGCTGCTGCTTAACATAAAGGGACTGTGACTTATGTTCCGATATATCAACAGACGTTTGTGAAACGTAATCAAACTACGATTCATGTAAAAAAGAAAATTATGTATGTCTGTTCATAAGAGAAGGATACATTTGATGTGGTGAATTGTGATTTCAACATATTGATGAATATATCCGAACGTAAGAGGTGATGGATTCATTTCGTAAAAGGCTGCACAATATAGCAATGCAAGAGCTCAACTGGACCTGCTGTAGTGTGCAAACAGGACGGGCAATACGGCTATAAAAAAACGTTTCCTCATCGGCACCCCTTAAGCGTATCCTCGCGTTTTCCTTGTCGCATTATCGACAGTGACGTTGATTACAGTACACCATCCCGTATCGGTGATATCTTTCTAACCCTTTCGAACGCGGGGGCGTTGTTGATTATCACATAGGTCCGGACGCCTGTGCTTTATAACACTTGTTTGAGAGAGTCTTGATAGGAGGCAGCACCTTCCGGAAGCGATGACTACAAAACTTAAACGTCAAATAATTTACTAGAACTGAAGAGAATCGAGACACGTAGCTGGTGTGAATGTGAGCATGCCATGATTTTTTCAGATGCTGTACACATATAAACGATAGCTGCACTGTTTGTCTGAAATGCGTGTATGTTGCAATGTGGAGTTACTATGTACAGAGAAAATGACTGTGTGTCCTATCGTGAAGGAAGTATAGATTCAGCACATCGATAGTCGTAGGGGGAATAAAAGTTTTCTTTTTTGTTTTTTCCACGTGGAAAATTATGTGCGCTATAGCTAATGAGATTCGTTCCAGAATCACGGTCGTAAAGAGGAGACATATCCAGTACACTGCTCGCTGTCAAACTGCAGCAGCAATCCTAGTATTTAACTGTAGCTACACGAAACTGATTCGATCAGAATGGGAGCAAGGTATCTATGGAAAGTTCTGAGAAAGCAAGTGTTCAAAGTCAGTTTGAAGCAGACCATCCATCTCTGGCAGGGATGCCGTCACTCATCCGCCACTGTGGCATTAGGATTGAATTGGATTGTTTTGGGGAAGAGACCAAACTGCGGGCATTAGGAGATCTCCAGACCAGTAGCTGTAGGACACAGAAAATTCCAGCCATTTTTCTCTTCTGTAGGACAGTGCTTCGAATTCTGTTTGCGTAATTGTTCCGATTTTCCCGTCTGTGCTTAGATAGTGCTCTCTTTCCAAACAACAAGAATGCTTGTATGATTAACGGTGTTTTCGCGACCGTGCACAGACATGATGAGGGCTTTTAGCGGTGAGAACGATTACAGTTTATGAGACGTATGTTGAAAGTAGGACGTCACGATTTCCATGAAGGGAACACGTGTTGTCTCGTTAGGACCATCAGGAAGAATGCATTCGGTGTTATTCTGGGCTATTTTCGTAAACAGGTCCTGTTAGGACAAGAATTTCCATGCAGGCAAGCTGGGACATTACGAAAGCTCCTTCAAGAGCGACGGTTAACTATTTCTGCAGCACTTTACGAATTCCGGGAAGGGACTGATAAGTAATGGACCGACTGTTCCGTTACATCTCTCTCAGCTCTGGACCCGCATCTCTGCATCATCGCGCCAGCGACGGTGCCTAGGTGAACACGTATTTCGACAGGTGCTTCTCAGGTGCCATGTATCAAAGGGATGCCGCCGCTTCATCCTTGCGGGACCCGAGCTGACAGCTGCACGTGGTTCGGCAGCTGATGGTCGCGCCATCACTTCGTGGGGGCTGTTGGTGCATTCCGACTCCTGGGAGCGTCTTCGGTGGCGTTCTGTGCGGTCCAGTGGATAGAGGACGGCGGGCGGTGCGTGCTTCGCGAGCGAAAGATTTTTAACTGTGTGTAATTACCTGTGATGTGTTTTTCATGACGGTATTCCTTGCGCAATCGGAATAAAAAAAGAAATACCAGAGGGGGAGAGGTTAATTAATTGATCAATTTAATAAAGTAGTCAATGAAATTTATAAGAGTGAGAGGGGCTATTCGAATAACTGAAACTTGAAAGTGCACCTGTAGCAGTGAGGGGGGAGGTTTCCTGAGGTGTGGGGATGTGGGTGGGGGAGCGATAGGTTAAGTGCCTGTCAATCAAAATGAAGGATCCTTTTAGCAGAACAATAGGTTAAGTGCCTGTCAATCAAAGGAGAACAATAGGTTAAGTACCTGTCAATCAAAGGAGAACAATAGGTTTGCCCCTGAATGCATGTCTGCCCCCTGATGTAGGCAACCTGCACTAACAAAAGGCGCTGGCGCCACCCTTGTTCCACTGCTACTGTACTGTCCGAAGTGCATGTTTCACCGTCTAATTGACGGGTGGTTATCGCTGGGTGGTCCGCCACAAGATCCAACACCATCTCCACAAAGTATGGCGTTCAGACAAGTCTTTGGCATAAAGCTTGGCTGACTCTCTGTACTGTGAATGACCCCATTTCTAGTAAGTTGATATTCATGAGGATAAAAGTTTTCCAGTTAGGATGATGCCTGTTGGGAAACCGTTCTCTGTACACTAATGCTGCTTTACGGGCGTTGCATTCTGCCCCTCCGTACATTAAGTGCATGTCTGGAAACTCTTGTCACGAACGAAGTTCCATCTTAGATTACACGTTGTTTACTGTACAGAGTAACCGTCCGCACCATGTCCGGTGCAATGGACAACTGACATTGTCAAGATATTTGTGACTGAATAACAGACAAAATACAGCATCGTTACTAACTGTAATGTGCTTCTTATGTATAAACGTGCTCACTGACGTTACGACATCTGTGCTTATACACTAGGGTGTCAAAAATCGCGTTACTGCGATATGCACATATATTGATGGCGGTAGTATCGCGTGCACAACGTATAAAAGGCAATGCATTGACAGAGTTGTCTTTTGTACTAAGGTGATTCATTTCAAAAGGTTTCCGACGTGATTGTGGCCGCAGGCTTTGAACACGGAGTCTGGAGCTAGATGCATGGGACATTCTACTTCAGAAACAGCAAGGGAATTCAATATTCCGCGGTCCACAGTGTGAAGAGTGTGCCAAGATAAACAAATTTCATGCACCACCACAGACAACGCAATGGCCGACGGCCTTCACTTAATGACCGAGAGCAGCGGCGTTTGCGACAGTAACACTACGTGAAATAATCGCAGAAATCAATGAGGACTTAGTACAAACGTATCCGTTGGGACAGTGTGGCGAAATTTGGCGTCAATGGGCTATGGCAACAGACGACCAACACGAGTGCATTTGCTAACAGTACCTCTTCTGGGCTCGTGAAGATATCTGTTGGACATCTGGAAGCCTGGAAAACCATGGCCTGATCAGATGAGCCCAGATTTCAGTTGGTAAGATGAGGTTGGAGTGTGGTGCAGATGCAGCGGAGCCATGGACCCAAGTTGTCAACAAGGCACTATGCAAACTGATGGTGGCTCTATAATGGCGTAGGCTGTGTTTACATGGAATGGACTGGGACCTTTGGCCCAAGTGAACCAATCGTTGACTGGAAATGATTGTGTTTGGCTATTTGGAGAAATTTTGGAAATTTGTGGTAAGGACTATGGGAGCAAACTGCTTAGGTCATCGGTCCCTAGGCTTATGCACTACTTAGTCTAACTTAAACTAACTTACACTAAGGACAACACACACACCCATGTCCGAGGGAGGACTCGAACCTCTGAAAGGGGGAGCTGCACAAACCGTAACAAGACGCCCTAGGTCGCACGGCTACCCCACGTGGCGTATTTGGAGACCATTTGCAGCCATTCACGGACTTATTGCTCCCAAACTACGAAGGAATTTTTGTGGGTGACAATGCACTGTGCAACCACGCCACAGTTCGTGATTGAAGAAAATTCTGGATAATTCAAGCGAATGGCTTGTCCACCCAGATCGCCCGATATGAATCCCAACGAAAATTTGTGGGTCATAATCGAGAAGTCAGCTTGTACACAAAATCCTCTACCAGCAACACTTTCGAAATTATGGACGACTGTAGAGGCAGCACTGCTTAATATTTCTGCAAGGGAGTTCCAATGAATTGTTGGGTCCATGCCACGTCGAGTTGCTGCACTACGCCAGGCAAAAGAAGATCCAGCACGATTTTAGGAGTTATCCCATGACTTTTGTCACGTGTGTGTAAACTTTATTGCAGTATGTGCTATCTCCACCGGGGGCCTGAGACGCAGACATTGGAACCATTCTGACAACAATTATGGGGTAGCCAGGCAGAGGCCATCTCCCAGTTTAAGAATGAACACCTTGCGAAAAGCCGAGCGGACAATGAGAAGCGTGTCCATAACTGATGGACCCCTGCAGCTACTGTAACGAAGCGTCAAGAATGCACACGTGAGGCCGTGTGAATTCTTTTGGCTCAAAGCAGCCGTTTTTACATCTACGTCTACATGTACGTGATTACTCTGCTATTCACAATAAAGTGCCTGGCAGAGGGTTCAATGAACCACCTTCATGCTGTCTCTCTACCGTTCCACTCTCGAACGGCACGTGGGAAAAACGAGCACTTAAATTTTTTTCCGTTCGAGCCCTGATTTCTCTTATTTTATTGTGATGATTACTTCTCCCTATGTAGATGGGTGCCAACAGAATGTTTTCGCAAATCGGAGGAGAAAACTGGTGATTGAAATTTCATGAGAAGCCCCCGTCGCAACGAAAAACGCCTTTGTTTTAATGATTGCCACTCCAATTCACGTATCATGTCTGTGACACTATCTCCCCTATTTCGCGATAATAAAAAAGAGCTGCCCTTATTTGTACTTTTTCGATGTCATCCGTCAGTCCCACCTGATACGGAACCCACACCGCACAGCAATACTCCAGAACAGGGCGGACAAGCGTAGTGTAAGCAGTCTCTTTGGTAGGTCTGTTGCACCTTGTAAGCGTTCTGCCAATGAATCGAAATCTTTGGTTTGCTCTACCCAGAATATTATCTATGTGATCGTTCCAATTTAGGTTATTTGTAATTGTAATCCCTAAATATTTAGTTGAATTTAGAGCCCTCGGATTTGTATGACTTCTCGCGCAATCAAAATTTAGCTGATTTCTTTTAGTACTTTTCTTTATTCAGAGTCAATTGCCACTTTTCGCACCAAGCAAATATCTTATCTAAATCATTTTGCAAGTCATTTTACCTGTCTTAGAAAACGAGAACATTTCGACAGTTCCAGCAACCCGCAGCCACTGGGAAGGAGCGTATACGAAGCACCAGGAATTCGCATAGGGAGACATGTGAAACTAAAAAACTGCGAAAGAATTCAGCCTGCTTAAATTTTTTTCTGGACAACAAGGACGTTCCTTACAGCCAGCAGGTTCTTAGGAGAAGCACAAGCGTGAGACTGTTAAGGTCTCACGCAGAGGTAGCCGTTACAAAGAAGTGTTGTGTTGCTGCTTTTACAGCAACTTAGGAATGCAATATATATATATAAAATAAAAAAAATTGCGGAGTACTGTGCGATGAAGGCAGGGAGCAGCCTTAACAGTGTTGGGTTGTTGGGTGGCATTGCAAATTTAGTCACCAATGGCAACGCCGAGAGGAAGAAATTTCGAGAAGTAGTTGAGCTGAGAAATTGATGAGGAGTGAAGAGAGGGGTCGGTGAGACAGCGCGGAAGCAAGAGAACATAGGGGCTCTCCCGTCCATCGTCAACATTCGCCTTAGCAGTAGCGCTGCGTCGGCTACGGCAATACACGGCTGCCTGTCAAAGCGGATGCCAAAACCGTTTCGGACCCTCGCTGCACAGACGCGGCACACCGAGGAGAGCTACCGACCCACGCTGCACAACTACGATGCAAAGCGTCGTAATGACTCAGTCTGCCGCCGTCATTACCATACATAAATGACTATAAAAATGATGAGATGATTCATTTCCCCCTCATTTCCCTTACTAACTGAGTCATGTCCACGCTGAGTCAAATCGCCCCTGAGATTTGTAATTTCATTCTACACTACTGGCCATTAAAATTGCTAAACCACGAAGATGTGTTGCAGACGCGAAATTTAACCGACAGGAAGAAGATGCTGTGATATGCAAATGATTGGCTTTTCAGAGCATTCACACAAGATTGGCGCCGGTGACGACACATACAACGTGCTGACATGAGGAAAGATTCCAACCGATTTCTCATACACAAACACCAGTTGACCGGCGTTGCCTGGTAAAACGTTGTTGTGATGCCTCGTGTAAGGAGGAGAAATGCGTAACATCACGTTTCCGACTTTGATAAAGGTCGGATTGTAGCCTATCGCGATTGCGGTTTACCATATCGTGACATTTCTCCTCGCGTTGGTCGAGATCCAATGACTGTTAGCAGAATATGGAATCGGTGGGTTCAGGAGGGTAGTACGGAACGCCGTGCTGGATGCCAACTGCCTCGTATCACTAGCAGTCGAGATGACAGGTATCTTATCCGCATGGCTGTAACGGATCGTGCAGCCACGTCTCGATCCCTGAGTCAACAGATGGGAACGTTTGCAAGACAACAACCATCTGCACCAACAGTTCGACGACGTTTGCAGCAACATGGACTATCATCTCGGAGACCATGGCTGCGGTTACCCTTGACGCTGCATCACAGGCAAGAGCGCCTGCGATGGTGTACTCAACGACGAACCTGGGTGCACGAATGGCAAAACGTCATTTTTTCGGATGAATCCAGGTTCTGTTTACAGCATCATGATGGTTGCATCCGTGTTCGGTGACATCGCGGTGAACGCACATTGGAAGCGTGTATTCGTTATCGCCATACTGGCGTATCACCTGGCGTGATGGTATGGGGTGCCATTGGTTACACGTCTCGATCACCTCTTGTTCGCATTGACGGCACTTTGAACAGTGAACGTTACATTTCAGATGTGTTACGACCCGTGGCTCTTCCCTTCATCCGATCGCTGTGAAACCCTACATTTCAGCAGGATAATGCACGACCACATGTTGCAGGTCCTGTACGGGCCTTTCTGGTTACAGAAAATGTTCGACTGCTGCCCTGACCAGCACATTCTCCAGATCTCTCACCAATTGAAAACGTCTGGTCAGTGGTGGCCGAGCAACTGGCTCGTCACAATACGCCAGTCACTTCTCTTGATGAACTGTGGTATCATGTTGAAACTGCATGGGCAGCTGTACGTGTACACGCCATCCAAGCTTTGTTTGACTCAATGCCCAGGCGTATCAAGGCCGTTATTACAGCCAGAGGTGGTTGTTCTGGGTAGTGTTTTCTCAGGATCTATGCACCCAGATTGAGTGAAAAAGTAATCACATGTCAGTTCTAGTATAATATATTTGTCCAATGAATACCCGTTTACCATCTGCATTTCTTCTTGGTGTAGCAATTTTAATGGCCAGTAGTGTGCAAATAGACTGATGTGCCGAGTGTAAATTTGTATCAGGCCGAGAATCGAACCCAGGTCTCCTGCTTACTAGACACTAAGTCACCTTGACACAGCGGTCACACACCTGCACGGATTACCCTGGCACGCCTCCCTCCTTGACCGACATTCCCACTGCCAACCCAGTCTAGGTTAAATTCCCCTTACACATGAACAGATTTGCTGAGGCTCTCCATGTTCTGGAATAGCACCTCAGCATCGCACTTAAGTAGGGGATACAGTCTGAAACTCTGGTGTAGGTATTTATACAGATGAAATGACACAATTTCGGAGACTTACTGGTCTCAATAAGATATGATTTTCTGTAATGTGGGTCGAGGAGGTAGGCGTCTCAGGGTATTCCGTGCAGTTGTGTGAACCTCTGTCCCAAGGTGGCTTAATAGCTGACGCACCTGCCTAGTAAGCAGGAGGCCTAGGTTCGATTTTCGGCCTGGTACAAATTTTCACTCGCCGCTTTAGTTTATATACGGAGGAAAATCATTTCTGTATGAGACCAGTAAAGTCTCTGAAAGTGTGTCATTTCATTTGTAGTTTTTGTTTCGTTTTGTGTGTAAACATTACTGAAATAAATACAGTCACTTCATGTTCTATTCATCTGATTAATCTGTTCCATTCGCTTATCAATCCCTGAATCTTATAACCTTTTGCTTTTTGGTTTCACTTAAGAACTGATGGCAATTATTGGCTCCAACGTGGGGCAATATAGTTAGTAATCAGCATGTCATTTTATGCAAGAGATGAAAGAATTCTTGATTCACTACATTTTTGGTGCCGAACGTGGGGCGATCTCGTTAGTAACTTGCATACTATGTCATTTCACAGAATTTTTAGCTATTCACTACATTTTGGCGCCCAATGTGGGACAGTTCCGTTAGTCAGATACATGTCTTTCCACATCAGAGAGGAGAATTTTTAATTCGCCACAACTCTGACGCCCAACGTGGGGCGATCTCACATACCACGTCATCCACAGAATTTGGAATGGTTCAGTACAGGTACTTGGTAAAAAAAAATATTCTGAACTTATTCGTACGCTAATGGACAGTATGAATTAATTCTATCCCGGCAGAGGTTCGAGTCCTCCCTCGGGCATGGGTGTGTGTGTTTGTCCTTAGGATAATTAGGTTAAGTAGAGTGTAAGCTTAGGGACTGATAACCTTAGCAGTTAAGTCCCATAGGATTTCACACACACATTAAATTAATTCTAGCCACACATGTGTCATTAACATCTGTCAAACGTACGGAGCAGCTAGTTACTTCGTTGAAGGGTTTTCAGAACTAGGGGAATGCATTTTTGAATCTGTGATACGTTATTTAGAACTCGCCTTGCCACCTACCAAGTTAATAGTGTGGGCATTGAGTGGTTGCAGTCTATTTTATAGTTGAAAGGTGAGCGACTGATATAAAATGTGTAGTGCTCTGGTTGGACATTAGTGAACATACAAATACACCACGAACGTTTTATTTCGTAATGCATCACTTACAGATATAGGTGACGCAGCCAGATATTATAATAACAAAAATAATTCTGATTTACTGTTAAATACGAGAGGCTCTTACAATGACTTCTCAAAATTTATTTTATTTGGTAAAATCCGCCACCAGGAACATTACTCTGAGTACAACAGTAGGAACCTGAACTCCACAGGCAGAATTTCGGAAGTTTGCTCTGGGATATTTTCCGAGTATTTTGGTATAATGGACTCGTGGTCTTCGGTGGTTCATAACGGAGTAATTGCATTTCGTGTGATTTATTGTCCTGGTTTGTCTTTGTGTTTGTATGGCACTGAAAATGTTTACACAACAGTGTAAAAATCGATGTCATGAGCAGTGTGTCGTGTTTAGAAACAAACTTATTCCCTTCACTCATGGTACATGTTGTTGAAATCAGTAACTCCGCTTTTTGCTCTTCACTCTCAAACTTGCATTCGGTACTGCTCGATTCTGCCTTATATTTGTCTTTCTAGCAGTATTTGTACGTTAATAGTGGTGCACAAAAGTATGGAAAGTTTACTTGTGAGGAATTGGTCGGTATGATACGCACCTTATATGTGGATGTGGAATGAAGAGGAATGCGAACAGCGACACTATGCACAACTATTCCCTCAGAGACGGCAACCTCATCGTAGCACTTTCTTTCATCTGATGATTATTGAATTCCGACCTGTTTTCTGATGGCACGTTACACCCTATTTCAGTGTTCTATAGGCACTTCCATAGAAATTAAAGTAGCTGGAGTAAAAAACCGAATTATTCAAAATTACGGTATTACTGCGTAACGCGCCAGTAGAAACCAAAGGCCCTTTTACCAAATTTCTCGGAACATATGTAAGAAAGATATCTGAATTTTTGTCGGTGGAGCTCGAATTCCCCAGTGGTAGTAGCTTGTAGGTTGCACACGCGTGTGAAACCCGAGCAACAAACAGTATTACAGCTCGCAATAAACGACCGCATGCCAGAACAAGCTATCCGATTCAGAAGCCAATGCATGGGCGGAGTTCTGAGGTTGATGAGTGTCTGGCAGTGAGTGTCTGGCAATGGCAGATGATTGCTAAAGTAAACAGCAACCCCAAGATATAGCGGCTGCGTAACCAAGTTGTCAGTCTCACATCAGTTTTGAACAGAGTGTGGAATTTTTACGCTAATTCTTGACACACTGGGCCACATAGGAAGGAATAAATTTTGGGGACATACACTGATCAGCTAGAACATTATGTCAACCTACCTAAAAGCCGGTATGTCCACCTTTGGTACGGATAACTGCGGCGACGCATCGTCGCTGGAGATGGTTGGCATCACTTCTGCACACACAAGTCATCTAATTCCCGTTCTTCGAACCACTCCATCACACTCCTGGCCTTGGGACATGGAGCACTATCTTGTTGAAAAATGCTAATGCCATCGGGAAACATGGGACATGGAGCATTATCTTGTAAAAAAATGCCACTGTCATCGGGAAACACGATCGTCATGAAGAGGTGTACGTGGTCTGCACCCAGTTTACGATACTCCTTCGCCGTCATGGTGTCTGGCACGAGCCTTACGGGACCCATGGATGTTCACGTGAATGTTCCCCAGAGTGTAAAGGAGCTTGTCTCTGTCTCGCAGTGCGGGTGTCAAGCAGCTGTTCCGCTGGAAGACGACAGATTCGCGCCCTCCCATCGGCCTGATGAAGAAGATAACACAGAGCCAACGCCCAGTGACGATGGTCACATCCTCATTTCAGTCGTAGTTGCCGATGTCGTGATGTTAATATTGGCACATGAATGTGTCGTCGGCTACGGAGGCCCATCGTGCACTGTGTTTTCAGAAACACTTGTACTCTGCCCAGCATTAAAGTCTGACGTTAGTCCCGCTATTAAAGGCAGATGTTAGTTTCGCCACAGTTCACCGCCTGTCCTGCTATACCAGTCTGCCCAGCCTACGACGTCCGACATTTGTAATGAGGTGTGGCCGCCCAACCCCATGACGTCTGGACGCGGTTTCACCTCGGTTTTGTCACGTGTTGAAGATACGCACATCATGACTTCTCGAACACCCGACATGTTGCGCTTTCCGAAATGCTCGTGCCGAGCCTATGGGCCATCGCACTCTGCCCTCGGTCAAACTCATATAGGTCGAGTGCCTTCTCCATTCTACACACATACAGCACACTCACTGATACTGCATGCACAGTGCGTGTGTCTGATCAGCAATCATTCCTCCACAGGTGACGCTGCTATCGCTTGGACGGGTTTATATCGATAGTAGGTTGGTGTTCATAATGTTCTGACTAATCGTTGTCATACACTCCAAGACGAAAAAAGCAACGCACCAATTCTCCTAATGGCTAGGAAGCAGGTAGACGTGATGTACCTGCACAGACAAACAGATGATTACAATTTCAGAAAAATTGCATGATTTATTAAAGAGCAAGAGCTTCACAAATTGAGCAAGTCGATAACATGTTGGTACATCCCTTGTCCTTATGCGAGCAGTTATTCGATTTGGTATTGACTGATAGCGTTATAGTACGACTTCCTGGGGGATATCGTGCCAAATTATGTCCAACTGGCGCGTTAGATCGCAAAACTCCCGAGCCAGTTGGAGGGTCGGGCCCATAATGCTCCAGACGTTCCCATTTGGGGAGGGATACAGCTGCCTTGCTGGCCAAGGCAGGGTTTGGCAGGCCCGAAGACAAGCACTAGAAACTCATGCCATGTACAGGCGGGAATTATCTTCCTGAAATGTAAGCCCAGGATGGCTTGTCACGAAGGGCAACAAAAAAAAGGGGGGGGGGATAAAATATCACCGACGTACCGCTGTACTGTAAGGGTGCCGTGGATGACAAAGGGGTTCATCTATGAAAAGGAAAGGTACCACTGGTTGCCGAGCCGTATGGCGAGCGACTGTCAGCTTGGTATCCCATAGCTCTCTGGGGCGACCCCAGACACGTCTTTGGCCTGTAATCTCATTTACTGCCGTAGAATTGTCTTCAGTGATAAGTCCCGCTTCGAATTGAGCCCCGATGCCAAACGAAGACGTGTCTGGAGATGCCCCGGATAGCGGTGTGATGCGAACCTGACTGTTTCCCGCCAGGCGATCCGACATCCAAGAGCGATGGTCTGGGGTGCCATTTTTCATAGCAGAATCGCTTTGGTTGTAATCTGCGGTACCCTTACAGCACAGCGGTACATCGGCGACATTCATTCATGACAAGCCATCCTGGGCTTATATTTCAGCAAGATATCGTCTGTCCGCACGCGGTAAGAGTTTCTACCGCTCGCCTTCGTGCATGCGAAATCCTCACTTGGGCAACAAGATCGCTGTATCCTTCCCTAACTGAGAAAAGTTTAGTATCATGGGCAGGGCTCTCCAAACAGCATGGGATTTTGGCGATTTAAAGCGCCAATTGGACTCAGTTTCGCACGATATCCCGCAGGAGGATGTACAACAACTCTTATCAATCAACACCAAGCCGAATAGCTGCTTGCATAAGAACACTGTGGCCGGTCGGTACCGTTGGGCCTTCCAAGGCCTGTTCGGACGGAGTTGAGTTCAGTTTTGCATAACGACCAGAGGTGGATCAACACGTTGTTGACTTGCTCAATTTGTGAAGCTCTTTCTCTTGAATGAGTCATCTAGTTTTTCTGCGATCAAAATCATTTGTGTGTCTGTACACGTACTTCACATCTACCGATTTCCTTCCCATTAATTCATTCTTGGTGCGTCTTTTTTTGTCTTAGAGTATAATTAATGGTTTTTCAATAGCTCAAAGATTCGAAATGATCAGTTAAACAACAGAGTCAGAAATAACACTGTTGGTTAGTAAAATAGGATAATCGTAACTAGGGTTGCAGGCAGCTCTTTCACACACAGAATAATGGTTTTGTACTAAACACTCACATACACCGGCCATCCAGAAAATTCCGATACTGATTTTATTCCTGGCGTGTAGGCGACGTCAGCGTAGTAACTAAGCCAGCAGCTTGAACTATATAATAATAGTTGTGCATTCGACTAGACAGCTGTGAGCAATCAGCGTTAAGTACCGCACGTGCAAGTATAATTGTCACCGTTGTTGTGTTCTCCAGACATACTCTGCAAAGTCTTACCTGCGAAGTCTTGGAGAAAAATGTGTGCAAAGCTCTCCGCTCACAACTTGACCCCCGAACAAACAACGACGCGTGGACGCCGGCTACGACTTGATTGAAATGCAAAATGTGGACGCTTCTTTCCTGGAAAAAACCATCACAGCTGACGAGAGTTGCTATTATCAATACGAACTTATCACAAAACGACTAAGTGCATACATCTACAAAATGAAAGGAGTATTTGGAAAACAAGCAAATTAAGTACAACACAAAGAATTAAAAGTCACTGATGAAGATTTTAAAAATCTAACTAGAACAATTAAGGAAAAATATCAATTAAGTCAAATTTTTCTGAAATACCTAGAAATATTAAAGCTTATGTAGAAAATCGACACTGTCGCTTTTACAGCGAAATTTATGAGCTGGATAAAAGAGTGTACAGTAACTACTCAAGAAACATTCTTGGTCTTTAGATAACTGAGATTTCATACAACGGCCTTGACGCAGTTAAACTGAGGCCAGCAATTATTTAATATGGGGCTATTACAAATGATTGAAGCGATTTCATAAATTCACTGTAACTCCATTCATTGACATATGGTCACGACACACTACAGATACTTAGAAAAACTCCTAAAGTTTTGTTCGGCTGAAGCCGCACCTCAGGTTTCTGCCGCCAGAGCGCTCGAGAGCGCAGTGAGACAAAATGGCGACAGGAACCGAGAAAGCGTATGTCGTGCTTGAAATGCACTCACATCAGTCAGTCATAACAGTGCAACGACACTTCAGGACGAAGTTCAACAAAGATCCACCAACTGCTAACTCCATTCGGCGATGGTATGCGCAGTTTAAAGCTTCTGAATGCCTCTGTAAGGGGAAAACCGATGGATCGGTCGTGGTGGAGATGATGATCAGTAATTCATGTCATGGCCTCCACGCTCTCCCGACTTAACCCCATGCGATTTCTTTCTGTGGGGTTATGTGAAAGATTCAGTGTTTAAACCTCCTCTACCAAGAAACGTGCCAGAACTGCGAGCTCGCGTCAACGATGCTTTCGAATTCATTGATGGGGACATGCTGCGCCGAGTGTGGGAAGAACTTGATTACCGGCTTGATGTCTGCCGAATCACTAAAGGGGCACATATCGAACATTTGTGAATGCCTAAAAAACTTTTTGAGTTTTTGTATGTGTGTGCAAAGCATTGTGAAAATATCTCAAATAATAAAGTTATTGTAGAGCTGTGAAATCGTTTCAATCATTTGTAATAACCCTGTATAGACACGGTCTGCGAGGTGCTATTGAGCCACTCTGTCGTTTATAACTTCCCAAATCACCGTGACCACAGTGGTAAGGTCCCTTCATGTACCTCGACAGATGACATGGAGGGGGTGGGGTAGGGTGCGGATACAAGAAGGCGACGGACGATGTTCGTGGGCTATTTCAGTACTAATCTACAAAGGTTCGCTTTCGGTTTGATTGTAGGATAGAGCCAAAAGCATCTCTGTACCGAAGGAAATGACAAGATTTTCTGTGAAACGCATGACAACCGAACAAATGTAAGTTACATAGCGTTTGTTAAACTCACAGTATTTAACGTACTGCTGTAGTTCAGAGGAATCATTACCAGTTCTAGAAATGCAAGAGAACTACTCCAGATTTCAAGGAGTGGGGGAGGGGGGCGGGAGTCTATGTATCATTGCCCCTCCCCTTCATCTTCGCATATGCTTACGACTGACTGTTCCTCATCGCGTTTATATAATCAGAATGCAGCTTAGTTTCTACCTAATATTCGCTACGACACAACGTTTGGAGAAGAGTGTGCGTACAGCGGAAGCAAGGACAACGACAGTGGCATCTCGTCTCCGCGAGCTGACCTCACCTAATCTTGTCTTGTTAGTAATGCAAACAGCCATCTCCACGGCTTTACGAGGTTCACATGCAGAGTTATTTTGGAAAGAATCTTAGAATGACTTCAAGCATAACTGAGTTGAAGCGACAGGTTTGTAGACCACTGTTTCGAACATCTATTGGTAACGTATTATCGTATTAAGCACGTGCTATGAACTAGCTTTAGTTTATAAATATGACTAAACTGATGAGGTAATAGCGGATTGACGCAACTGGGAATAAACAGAAGTTCTTGTATTTTTCCCTTGTTAATCGAAATGCAGCTTTTTTTTTGTAGAAAAGATTGATAATTTAAACCATTTCAGAGAAAATAATACATAAAAAATTATAAAAGTGTTGGATTTATAGCCATAATCGTCGAGTTTATCCGCTTACTTAGTGTTCACCGATAATGATGTGAGGCAGTAACGAATTAAATGAAGATGCAGGTGGCGGGCAGCAGCTGATAGCAACATTAATGGAAACTGAAGACGAACTCGCTTACTAAGCCGTTATGGTGGACGTTATAACATCTCTTCCATTCTGTGAGATCTATTGCTGTCAGGTTACTTAATATTATACTGGATCTACAGAAGGAAAAATGCTTTATTAGCAAATTTTGGGCGTACAGTGTAGCAATAATTGCTTTTAATGGCCAACCAAACAGCGTATAAGAGTTTCTTACCTACATTTTTATTTTAATGCTTGATCAAAACAAAGTTCAGTTTGTGAGTTTGCTGAAAATATGCTGGCACCTTCTTGCGTAAATATGTAAACTACTCCACCGAAGACATTTAACTTTGCATTTATTTCGGTTAGTTTATGCCTTTCTGTATTTTTGTATGTTAAGTAACTAGAGACAAGAGACTTTGACATCCAGTTTTCAGTATATATTTCGTCGTGAACAGATGTCAATGAGACATAGAGACTGCAGACAGTTAAGGGACTACATACAAGAACACTTTCCGGAAATGAGTTAACGTAATGCTTTCTAGGTGGACTGGTAGGTTCAGTGAGATAATCGGACTTCAAATCGTAACTCAAAAGTGTATGTAAACGATGTAGTATAGACGTGAAGCAAAAAGGAAGAGAAATGTTTGCTGATGTTCACAACAATACTCAGCAAATCATTGTGATGTACATGGCAGAGGGTGCCTCCAACTGTAACCAGTTATCACGACTCCTTCCCACTCCATTCACATATGGAGCGTGTGAAGAATAACAGTTTAAACCGCCCTGTGCACGCTGTAGTTAGTCTAATCTTCTCCTCGTGATCCGTACAATAGAGACACGTAGTGGGCTATCCTGCTTTTCTCTTTCCACCTCCCTCTCGTATAAGGTGGGTACATGAAATGTCGAAAAAGGGGTATCAGTAACAAGATAATTGTCATATTTATCCTGTGAAAGAAGTTTTAGTCTCAAATTCACTTTCAATCACACGGATTCATACAGTTTGTTTTTGGACGATGTCCTGCATTTTGACACTGTTCATTTGAAGGTAGTGATTCATTGTCAACTTAAATTAACTATGCACATGTACGACACTGCACCGCTTTTCATTCTGGCGTCCATCGTGTGCTTTGTTTATCTCCTGCGGCAAGCAAACATTTCCGCGTGGAGCTGCGTTGCCAGCGTTGCATTGCACTGTTGCCGCACGGCTGGCAGTATAGTTTGTCTCATAACATTTGGCACGCGAAGCTGACTCGTAACACCTTTATTTGAGGTCTACAGTTTTACATAAATTTTAATACTCTCAACAGTTTCTCAATGTCCATGTCGTTGCTGCTAACATTAACATTCTATGAGCGTTCATATGTTCAATAATCACAGATATAATCACTGTTCATCACTTTTCTTAAAAGAAAACACAGTTTTTCACGCGTCCACTAGACTTTCATAGTTCTTGTGAGACACGCTTCACTGTCCTGATTGCTGCTAGTGTTTCATGAATCACACAACAGATAATCTTATAAACAAATGGCATTTTACAAAATAATAAATTTTTTGTCCATGTGCAAATTGTAATAAAATGATAACAAATATCATACACTGTCAAAAAATATATGAGACAAGATGACTGCTGGAATGGAAAACGTTCCATGCATAGTGAATGCGGATGCAGTCACACGCAACTCACACAGTATTAACACTCGTTACGTGTGTAATTTTACATAGATGAGGTTCACAGAAACATCCATGACTCATTTACCCTAGTACACGAATATGCATACTGTCTATCCACTCAAATATCTACATTGGGAATTTCTATAACCTATGGTAAAAAAAATAACGTTTACTGAGATAGAATTGGCATTAACTTGTTTTGAGTAAATGATCCTTTCAGACTAATTAAAATTCTTATCGTAAAAAATTGCCCCCTTTTGGGATTTATACTTCATGAATACTATAGTGTAACTACTTGCATGTAAGCTTAGAGACTAGTACATATAAATTCATGAAAATATTTATGATAACATTTTCACTAAAGCTACTATTTACATTTTTACATTTGTACAATTATCCATATGCACTGGACATATTATTTTCTTTCCATAGGCATAAAAGTGGGTTCCTACTGCAAATACACTCCTGGAAATTGAAATAAGAACATCGTGAATTCATTGTCCCAGGAAGGGGAAACTTTATTGACACATTCCTGGGGTCAGATACATCACATGATCACACTGACAGAACCACAGGCACATAGACACAGGCAACAGAGCATGCACAATGTCGGCACTAGTACAGTGTATATCCACCTTTCGCAGCAATGCAGGCTGCTATTCTCCCATGGAGACGATCGTAGAGATGCTGGATGTAGTCCTGTGGAACGGCTTGCCATGCCATTTCCACCTGGCGCCTCAGTTGGACCAGCGTTCGTGCTGGACGTGCAGACCGCGTGAGACGACGCTTCATCCAGTCCCAAACATGCTCAATGGGGGACAGATCCGGAGATCTTGCTGGCCAGGGTAGTTGACTTACACCTTCTAGAGCACGTTGGGTGGCACGGGATACATGCGGACGTGCATTGTCCTGTTGGAACAGCAAGTTCCCTTGCCGGTCTAGGAATGGTAGAACGATGGGTTCGATGGCGGTCTGGATGTACCGTGCACTATTCAGTGTCCCCTCGACGATCACCAGTGGTGTACGGCCAGTGTAGGAGATCGCTCCCCACACCATGATGCCGGGTGTTGGCCCTGTGTGCCTCGGTCGTATGCAGTCCTGATTGTGGCGCATACCTGCACGGCGCCAGACACGCATACGACCATCATTGGCACCAAGGCAGAAGCGACTCTCATCGCTGAAGACGACACGTCTCCATTCGTCCCTCCATTCACGCCTGTCGCGACACCACTGGAGGCGGGCTGCACGATGTTGGGGCGTGAGCGGAAGACGGCCTAACGGTGTGCGGGACCGTAGCCCAGATTCATGGAGACGGTTGCGAATGGTCCTCGCCGATACCCCAGGAGCAACAGTGTCCCTAATTTGCTGGGAAGTGGCGGTGCGGTCCCCTACGGCACTGCGTAGGATCCTACGGTCTTGGCGTGCATCCGTGCGTCGCTGCGGTCCGGTCCCAGGTCGACGGGCACGTGCACCTTCCGCCGACCACTGGCGACAACATCGATGTACTGTGGAGACCTCACGCCCCACGTGTTGAGCAATTCGGCGGTACGTCCACCCGGCCTCCCGCATGCCCACTATACGCCCTCGCTCAAAGTCCGTCAACTGCACATACGGTTCACGTCCACGCTGTCGCGGCATGCTACCAGTGTTAAAGACTGCGATGGAACTCCGTATGCCACGGCAAACTGGCTGACACTGACGGCGGCGGTGCACAAATGCTGCGCAGCTAGCGCCATTCGACGGCCAACACCGCGGTTCCTGGTGTGTCCGCTGTGCCGTGCGTGTGATCATTTCTTGTACAGCCCTCTCGCAGTGTCCGGAGCAAGTATGGTGGGTCTGACACACCGATGTCAATGTGTTCTTTTTTCCATTTCCAGGAGTGTATTTCTTAATATCTCTATGACAGTACAATCCTTTTAGGTTCGCTGTACTGACTTCTCCTAGTACATAACATTCATCATGTGGGATTGAGATTATTTTAAATGGTCTTTTGTACAATACTTGTCATTTCCTTTGTTCAGAGGACCGAGTATGAAGCTCTGCAATAGGTCTTATGGGGATAGACTTTCATATAATAATCATAATCTTTTATGATACCTGGATGTTCCTCAGTTTCATTTTCGCTTGGAATATCAGGTAATAGATAGTCATCATCAATATTTACATTCTCAAGTACTTGCACTGAAGTGTGCGAAGGTTGATCTATTTGAGGGTCTGGTGCCATTTCTGCATCAGCTTGCTCATTCGACTTTACTTTCCCACAAAATAGCTTACAGTTAACACATATATACAAATAACAATAGCAAAAAATGGGTGAAATGTGTGCACAAATTATCTATAAGGCAAATACACTAGAGTGGCAACAGCCTTGCCGCAGTGGATACAGCGGTTCCCGTGAGGTCACCGAAGTTGAGCGCTGTTGGGCGTGGCCGGCATTTGGATGGGTGACCATCAAGCCGCCATGCGCTGTTGCCATATTTCGGGATGCACTCGGCCTCGTGATGCCAATTGAGGAGCTACTCGACCGAATAGTAGCGGCTTCCGTCAAGAATATCATCATAATTACCGGGAGAGCGGTGTGCTGACCCTACGCCCCTCCTATCCGCATCCTCCCCGGAGGATGAGACGGCGGTCGGATGGTCCCGGTAGGCCACTTGTGGCATGAAGACGGAGTGCTAAATACACTAGAACATATTACACAGGCAGCCGGAATACTGAAGCACTGTTACTTAACGCTGCCGTCACACACATACGTACGGTAATTTCTTCCATGTCGGATTGTCAATGATACATGAAAAGACAGTAATCTGTAAAGAGTTACAATATTATAATAAATGTTGTGTATTGTGGCCACACGTTGGGTGCCCATGTGGCATGCGGTTAGGATTGCGGTATTTTACAAATTGTGGGCAGGATTACAACAAAACCAGTTACTTACGATTAGCATAACATGGGGTTTCATTTAATCGCTGACAGTTATCCTGTCAAAGAAATCTCCACCTGAGAACATGTACCAATGTTGTCTGTCTAGCAGTCTAAGGGGACTAAATTTTTTCACGAGAGTGATCTCACAATTTAGGGAACTATTATTCAAGGTGGCAACATTTTTCCTTAAACACACAGTATCACACGTGCACAATACTAATGTATTCTTTCCTGTCAAAAAATATTTCCTAATAGTTGTTAAGAAATAACCAGTGTTCACACATTAGTAGAGAACACTTTCACCACGTAAGATACCGTATTTAAAGATTATTCATAATCTAAGTCGAATTTTATGATTTTTGGGTGGGTTCTAGGCCACCAATACACAATTATTATCGTGAGAATTGACCATCAAGATTCTTGTGTCCTTAGTAGTTTGATTTAAAACTGCCACTGCAATATTTTAGTAAGATGGCAGCCAACATAAGACAGTCACTTATCAATTCTGGTTCAGGCGTTGTTTCACTCTCAACAAACAATATATATATTAAATCTTTTCTGTACCTTAACTATATGCATTAACATTTGAAAGTGTTTCTCGATATTAATCACTCATTATTCAGCACTTTACCAATAATCCGACCTGTAGATCAATGGCGCTAATGGCTGCGCTCCATTGTAGCTGAACAGAAAACTTAACATTTATATAGGACGAGAATCACATTAAAGTAAAAGTTCAAACACACGTATTGATTTCAATGACACAGAAAACCTATTTTTCAAATACTACTTAGCAACATAATACATTTTTTTTTACCGACCTCAGTGCTACAAGACATCAATCGCGTCGGATCATTACAACAGTTAGAACAAGAAAAAAAAATTTAGAAGTATCATAGATAACAAAAGATGAAGATTTCCATTATCTTTTTCCATGTGTAATGTATGAGATATAATTTTCACAGAAAATTAAAGTATAACACAGACAATAATTAATTATTATTATTTTAGTATCGATGAAGTCTTTTTTTTATTAATATCACGACAATGTTCGCTCAAATTGCACACACAGTGGCGCCGTGAATATTGTTCTGAATAAAATATAGTCGTGGATACTACAGCAGGCAACGTTCTCTAAGCATTCGCTAAACCCAAAGCGATATATGGGATTGCCACACGACATACCGTGATTTATCACTAAAAATGAATCGTTTCCAGTCATCTACCGTCCAGTGCCATCGCTCCTAGTGTGGTTAGACAGGAGTTACTCGACCACTGCAACCCATTTTTTTTAACTCTGCGCGCACTTTGTGCTACTTAGACTGTTAGTAGCACTTTCAAACTAACGACTGATTCCTTACTCTGATTTCATGCAATTTTTTTAAAAACGCCCTCCGCATATTTCGACTGTATCTGCCTTTCAGTACATGAGGTCTGCCTGGTATTTGTTTAGCTGTTCCTATTCCTTCGTGTTTCCACTTCAGAATCACATCATCAACAGCCTACTTGACCAAATGTAACACGAATGAAATGTTCCTGGTGGATCTGTTATTCCGCTGACATCCAATGACTAATCCACGTTCGAAGTCACTGAGGTCTCTGAGCTTATCGATCCATCTTTCTGTCACTGCTACTTTACTGACAACACAACCCTCTAGGCTTCCTTTTACACGGGCGGGTCTACCTCTCGTGCCATCCAGTGGTCAGTTCCACATTACATAGTTGTGTCTGAATAGTTTTGATCAGATAGTGTATTTGCTTTGTTCATTCGCAAGCCATACTCTGTGATAAATACGCTGTTCATTCGCAGGTCATTTTACTACTCTTTATAGCCCATCCTGCCAGAAGGGAAGTGTTGAAATGTTGTCTAGCAATCTCAGCAATGGCATTTGTTCCCCTTTCACTTTTATCTTTCTTTCGAAATTTTCTTACACATATAAACATGGTACATTTCATGTCTGTGTGACATAGTTTAAAGTAACTTTTGCTTCACGCAGTTATTTACCATTGTGTGCACATACATAAATATACCAACCAAGAAATGGATTAGTCACTTCTGTTTCCATTTTGCTTTACCTTAAATTACATGTAACAGTAGTATCACTAGCAGAAGACACTTGTTGTCTGAATACTTCATTTAGTCTGCAGATTAACTGATTATCATTGCACAGACTATATTCTGTACAACATACATAAACATAACTCAAGTTGATTGCTCTATGCTACATGCACACTCGCATTCCATCTTAAAAACGATGCAGTTTAAATATTTATGTACGGTTAAAATCTTGATGAAGATGGAATCTTTTAATCTTACATAGTTCAGAATAGCCCAGTAAGTAACTCCCTTCATGTGATGTGCTAACAATCTTAAACAGCACAGAATAAAGTAACTGCCACTGCCGGTTCTTTCATTTTCGTTTTGGTTGTGCTCTTAAAAGTACCTGGAACTGTTGCGTTTTGGTTAGCTTTCTATCAAAGTAAATCTTTCTTACACGAGCATTTTCTGTTATTGAAACCACGATTTAAAATTTTATCCATGACCATCAATCAGCAGCTGTGAATCATACATTGAGCAAAGCACACGTTTTAAGTAGCTGCACATTTTTTTATTAATCAGCTGGCGACAGATTATTTCTATTCTTAAAACCACGATTTGTCGTATCTTTTCGCCCAAGCAGCGTCCGTCTCTCAGGATCTAAGGGAGTGAATCTATCTATTCATTTGTATCCTTTTTCCTCAGCATGATTTCAGCAGGTGTGTGTAATGTAGATGTATAGGGAAGATTATTTATTATTGTTCAAAGGGTCCTACGTATTCAACCTATCCAACCCACTTAGTCTGCTGATTGGCAGCTTCAGTGCGATTGACCTGGTTCAGTTCTCTGAAAATCCATGCTACTGGGTTCACTTCCACGTAAAATTTTGAGATTAAAATTAGTTTAATTTTTTATTAATTGAGGAATTACTTCTACTATGCACTGCTGAAGTTAGAAGCATTATGTGAGAGTAGAGTGTCAGGTTTACCAATTGTTGGTATGAAGTCATTGGCTAGTCTCTTGATGATAGTTACTATAGTAGCGCTTTTTGTTGCATATAATCTGGTATGTTCAGAGAAGATGTCATATAATTCTACTAAATACTTTATTCCATCTGAAGCTTGAGATGGGAGGCTAGAGACGTCAATGGACACAATTTATTGTGACTTGGTTGGTGGGATTGAGTGTAATTTGGTCCGACAGCATCTGTTCAAAAGTTTGGCTTTTTGGCAGATCACACGATTTCTCAGAAGTCGGTACACACATTGATGTGTTTTCATAAAATAGTAATGGAGACCAACTTTTTTTTTAGATTTTGTAACACCAAAGTGCCCCATGCATAGTAAGTGTACCAAATTAAACTAGCTTGACAAATGGAGGCAATGCATAAACAACAGGAGTCAAATTGCATGTTATGCCTATAGAACAAGACAGTATTATCTATTCTGTTGGAATAATTTATTGGTAGGTTTCTGTAACACAATTTTTTAACTTTGTACCACCAGCAGACAGCCTCCTGTTAGAGCTTTCACACTTCTGCACATGTCAAGGTAATATTGCGTACAGGTGGGGTCTTTTATAAGCAGAATATTGAAATCTAATGTTTGCTCAACTAATTCCATAAATTCCAGCAACCCCTGAGGAAGGCGAGGAAGGCAACTGCAACTATGTTGTCCAAATTCCACTAATTAGGTATCAAGTAAAGGGCACATAACTCAAGCTTGGGGCAGCATCTGAAAGTTTGTAAAGACATCGGGCGTTTGGGATAGTAAATAATTTGCTTGAAAATCATTAAAGTTCAACTAACTAGTTTTCATTGCTTCCAGCACAAGTGGTGAATGGCTATGTAGTCTGCATTTATTATTCAACTATTATTGACGAAAGTTGATTATGCATTTTTGAAACAAGTTTGTCACGCAAAAGCAGCTAGAAGTTAACCAGTCCGACCAAAATAATTTTCACTTCATATATAGTCGCTGATCTACAGTTATCCGCGAGTTACTATGTCAAGACGTTCAGCAGGCTTCTTAGAAAAAAGTGCTCGAAAGTGTTTAGAAATCTTCATTAAACATGCCGTGCGGAGTTTCAGTGTGACTAGGCACTTCACAAGTAATACTTCCAAACAAATTCTCATAAAATCTCAAGACTATCGCTGTAATTTTCAAAATTAAAGTTGTTTCACAATTCCGACAACAGAATGGACAGAAAGCATGAGTTTCTTCATCTGAACAAAAATTTAGTGTGGTGCGGTCCCACATCGACTGGTACAATAAGACAGATACCAAGCGACACAGATCCGTAGCACAAAGCTCCGCACAAACTGTGGGAAACGCTTAATTCCTATTGGCTGATGATTTAGGCAGCTAACTAGAACAGCTCTAGTCCTTAAATACTCACAGTAATGCCTAACTCATTCAATAGCATCACAGAAAGAAACTGATAAAAGAAATCTGGATTTACGAAACCAATTTAATTCAGATAAAGAAAGTGTGACTTATGCCCAAAAACGAAATATTAGTAGTTTTAACGCCCAACGTTTCTTCTGGCTGCTTTTATAGAATAGTATGCTCATTTGAAACACGTCATATGATTCCTGATTTCACTAGAGCTTTCCCATGCAAATCTTTTACATAATTTCTAACAAAATAAATCATTTTCACTTTACATGTGTCCTACACACACCATCTCAGCCTATTCGCACCAAATTATAACTGAATCATAATTTTAAAGTGATTTCTTTCATATTATCAAGTTACTGTAACGAAAGTGAAGAAAATTTTAGAAAAACGATTTATATGTTCTGATCTTTTGTTTATGATTTCTGTGTGAGATTGTAAATGAAAACATTAGAAACGTTACCTCTGTTTTCATAGCAGCAGAAAAATTGTTATGGCTATTAGGGAAAACTGTATCTCTCTGGAAGTACTGAAGTTAAAGAACTGAGATTTTTACAGTACAGTTGTAATATCAATAATAGTCTGCATACAGACTATGAAAAACGTCGAATAAATTTTAACACTATTTCTTTCAATTTTTTGGGAGTGTGCATAACGGACTGCATGCAAAATACCAGTTCACTCTGCCATCAACAACCGTTCTGATGTGAGGAAGGAAAAAAAACTGCTCTCCTCCCAACTACTTGGCAAGACACAATCTAAGATCGCTTACTTCACTTCAAGGTGTAAAGACTCAGAATTATTTGCTATGTTACAGTAGACATAGTAACGAAAGGCCCATATTACTGTCAAAACTTCCAGCTCAATGGCAGAATATATGGTTTCACATACTGACAGACAGAATTCGACTAGCAAATCCTATGTTATAAATGCTAGATTTGCCACCAGTTTCATCAGTCTGGAGCAGACATGTGCCTAAACCAGCACTGGCGGCCTCTGTTGCTATACAGAAGTCTTGAGACATATTTTGATGGTTTAGGATTTTGGTAGTTACTAAGGCATGTTTAATGACGTACTAGAGCACGTTTAATAACGTCAAAGACTATCTGGCAATCCTTTGACCAAGGTCAAGGTGTATTACTCCTTAATAAAAAAAAAGTGCTTCACTGTTTAATAACTGATTGGACACAAATCGCCTAAAAACGAAACTAAGCCTCAAATTGATTTGAGTCGATTTTTTATACTGGGTAGTGGGTAATTTTTTATGGCACTCATTTAAGGATTTGGCAATATTCCTGGTGATGAGATTGATGATCCAGAAACTTTATCTTGTCTCTACCAAATTTTTGATTTCTGGAGATCGCAGTTACCTGTGCCTCCAAAATTTTTTCCAGTACTCTCTGTATTAAATTAAGATGTTCTTCCCAAGTAGATGCGTCAGTACGCAAATCGTCAACATATAAAGTTACCTTGTCTAGTAGCTCAGATTCCAAGTTAGTGTCTTGGGCAGTAGTGAAAACATTCGCTCGTACATTTAAACCAAAGAGCAATACAAGAAATTCGTAACTTCTCGCTGCAAATACAAATGCAGTGTACTTGCAAGAATCTTCTGGAAGAAGGACCTGCCAATATAAGTCTCTTAATTTGACATTGTTTAAAAATTTTACATCATAGAACTCCTTAACTGTTCGTCTAGGTTCTCTGGCTTAGTGTGGACAGGAACAATAATTTGGTTTATCGTTTTAACATCAATCATAAAATGAACATTGGTGTCAGGCTAAACTACTGTCAATAATAGGCTACTATACGGTGACAATAATGGTTCTGTTAGTTCCCGTAATAACATCTTATGTATATCTTTTGTGACTACCTCTCTTTTGGACCATGGGATGGAGTAGGTTGCATGGCAGTAAGTTCCATGAGGAACTACCTCCACATGACATTCATGTCCTCTGATGATTCCTGGTTCTTCAGCGAATACATCTATGTATTTTGACAATAAACTAATTAGTTCAGTTCGCCGTTGCAAGTTAAAACACAGGGTTCGAATTCTTTCTTTTTGAAATGAGTCTCTAATTTGCGCTTCGTGGTAATGAAGTTGCTGATTCATATTCATGGAATGAGACGAGTGACTGTTAATGTGCAGTACTTCTGTTCCAATAAATTTTACCTCTACACTTTGACAGAGCTTGCCACGTTCAGTTTTTGTTTTTATTAAATCTTATGTAATACCTTTCCCATCAGTAGGCAAGTAGCATTCACCACAAAAGAGATCGATTTTAAAGTTCCCCTCGCGTAGAAATTCTATGCCCAGGATGGAATTCACTGTTGAACCTTCCACTATTAGGAGTATGCAACCAAAGACTCCATTTCCCACATTGATTTTAACTTGTGCCTGCACCCTGACACTGTGCAACTTCGTACCAATACCATGTATCTCACCATAGTGTTAACTGGAGCTTTAACTGTTTCCACACTGTTCCTCACATATATTATGATCAGTACATAATTCGTTTTGATATCCATACTATCATTCTGTCACAATAGGTAGATTAGATCATTTTCGTCGCCCTCTCTCGATCCTATGACCATCATTTAGTGCGAAATCAGGTCGCTTTTAGTTTATGGAAATCGACATGACTGGACAGTCGTCCTGCACTGCCACAACCATTCTGACTACTGGATTTTCCGTACGCCAATTCGGTTCGGCTGTATCAAATTGTATTTCTTCATTACCATGGTTAATAACACACCGGCCGGCATGGTTATTGTCCCATGGATTTGTATTCTTCGAAAGGTACCCAGGATTGTATCAGTTACGATGTCGTCATCTCTTATTATAGTGTGACGAACTGTGGCCATCTTTTACATGGTTATTTATCAAATGTCCTGCCCGTGGAGGCACACAGTTGACACGACACTCATTTTCCTATTCTGATTACTGTAATGTTTGCCTGACTTCGCAGACTGGTTGCCGCCATTGCCATTGCTCACCTTCGAGTCTTCGTAGATTAAGTCAATGGAATCTAAAATGAACATAAAATGTTCCAAATTAGCTTTCGGGACATGCACTAGCTTTTTCCTAATGTCAAGAGCTAGTTTGGACTTTAGAATTCTTAATATATCGAAGTAAGAGATTGGTTCATCCCAGTACCAGGTTTCGTCTAAATACTGTTCGAAATATTTAAATAGACTGCCTTTTTTACTACTGCATGTCTCGGAATTAAACACTTCTTTTTGTACTCTTTCCTGCACACCGGTAGACCAGTATTTTGATAGGAAAGCATTTTCAAACTATTCATATGATTTGCAACACTCAGGAGTTTCAGACGTCCGAAGTACTGCATCTCCTCGTACGTAAGTTGTAACGAAATACATTTTCTGTAAATCAATCCATGTCTTACGTTGTACTCCTCTAACGGATTTTATGAAAACGACAATATGCGTTGCTAGGCGAGAAGACATGGAACTGCCAACGTTTTAATAAAATCTGTTCTAAAACAATTGACGACAAAGTGGGCACTGCCATCAGCCCACAAGATGAGTGTTGGGTGATGGGTTATTATGACATCCATCGTCTCTATACATTCTTTCAAATTGAGGTGGCATGTCAGACGTGTCACCGTCCCTGGCGATAATAAATGGTGCACCGTGAACGATTCCCTTAATGGCCAACAACTGCCTTGTTATGTTATTCATCTGTATGGTTACATTTTCCCGCCACTGATGGAGGTCCTTGCTCAGAATGGTATTAATCTGACATAACTCAAGTTTTATTAACTCATCTGAAGTACAATCTGGGTAAACAAACAGCAGTGCTATTTCATGCCGCTGGCGCGACGCACAGTCAGTCGTATTGTTGTCGCTAACCCAATGTACAAAGAAATTGTGTAACATAATTTGAAAACCTAATCTGAAGTACGTCATGGGTCAGGAATCATCTACCGTGTTGACATAAAATTGCAACATGCAAAGACAGAGATACAAACAATGATATCCTTACTTTCTGTATTCTGATGTATTTCGACTCATGAATTATTGTACTAAAAATTTATTACAATATTTCCGTATTCTGTCATGGATTTTTGTAGTTATTGGTTTATTTGGTCGTTGTCAACTTTCCAATGACTTTTTTATCAGTGGTTGGCCGAAAACCATGAAAAAGAGGAAACACAATTTGTAATTAAGTAATACAAAAATTTGTACATACATAAAATTCAGTAGCATTACAAAAAAGGTCCTAAAAACAGGTTGCGACATGAAGCGATTCCTTTCGTGCCACTCATTTAATTTATTTCCGAGACAATGGTATTTTTAAAAGTATATATCAAAATCCTACTCCAACAACGATGTAACAAATATGCTTTACTTTCCACAACTGAGTGGTAATTAGAATTCTAATTGTATTTTAAAATTTCCTTGTACATTAAAAGGTTGAAGATACAGACCAAAAGTCAATGTTGCCTGTTAGCATGTTTGGTGACGCATAACCGTCTAAGTAAATTAATTTTCATATGCAGGAAAATGTTATGAAAAAAGATTATTGTCCTTCAAGTTAAAACTGCAAGCTCGACTTTAAATAACAAAATAGCTAATGAGAGAGTGCTAATGGCCCTCAGTTGTTGGTCCACCAAACGGAGGGCCGATAACTTAGTTAAATGGCCAAAAAATTATTTTCGCGGCTCAGTTAAAGCTACCAGAGTAACAGATTTGCTTAAATAAGACAGTTTTGAATTTTTTGAATTAAACTTTATATTATCAATTACAAGAAATCGAAAAGTGTTGTATCATTCAGAATCCGGAGAGGGAAGCAGGAATAATTAAAAACAATGGTTCGTTCGTACAAAGATAATAATTATTGAAAAAAGGTTGCAATAACATCGCTATATTTTACATACCTTGCTTTCTCACTACCGATTGAAAGAAGTAACTTTATGTTACTTTAAATAAAATGACAACACATTACGAATAATTTATATAATAATCACTACAAAGTAGCTCATAAATAGGAATTTGTTTAATAGTGCTATTTCGTAGGTATCAACGTCTGGCGGCGGGTGGGGGAGGATGGGGACTTTGATGAAAGACACGCTGTATTACACTAGACAGACGCTTTCGACACATGTTTCCAGTGCAACAGCGAAAAAAATGTGCAATCGGAATAATTCATCACGCGAAATTATAAAATTACCTTTGCTTTTTGAACTCACCAATCTTTCGACAATTTGTTGGAGGAACCATCCCAGATTTTGCCTAAAATGACTGCGAGAAACAGTAAAATAACCAGATGAGGATATTAAACCTTCTCCTCCAGTGTATTTCATTCTATGTCTTAATAAAGAACGCATTGAAATTACGTAGATGTGAGATGACTGACAAGAAAGGATAATAGACTAGTTGTGAAAAATTCTTGATGATGTTAAGTTCCTGTCGCATAAAGTTCAGAAAATGAAATTGTAACTTTTTGTTGCATTGATTGATTGTTCAGTTGGTTCCTGGCAGAATATTTTATACATTATGAATGAAAAAATTAGCGGCACTGGTTTAATATTCTACAATATTTATTATTTTATAAACATTTTTTCATCTTTTACGCCATCGTGAGGTACAAAGATAAATATGTCGATAGCAGGTGATGAAAACGTCGTAACTCCATCAGTCTGCGAAAACTCGTAATTCCAGTAAACAGTAACTCCATAATCAGAGAGATTTGGAAGTGCATGGATTTCTCTAATCTGTCAATAATCAGGTTTCTACTGCACAGTTACACATGTAGCTACTTTTTATATCAGTATTATTTTTTTAGAAACCGTTTTTGCTTCACCTGCAAAATATAAAATGGAGTTACGAGGTTTTCATTGCCTACCAGAGATATGTAGGTGTGAAATTTTTGTGGTGGCCATAGATTTTAAACTAGGTGCATATACAGAGAATTTCAGTTGGTTTACAAAGAAAACAATTGTTAATGTTTGATTTAGAACAAAACGAAAGGAATTATTTCAGCAAAATGTCATGTAAAACTATTTAACTCAGACAAAATACGTGACAAATAATGAACTAACGACAAACTACAACAGTTGGCCTGAGAACCAAAAAAATAAGTAAATAATATGTAGAAAATTATGTGATCTTTGAAAAACAAAGAGATAGTCTGTGGACGCACCTTGTTTAAAATCTTGGGACGTGTCACCAAAATTTACTATGTACTATTCGACCTACATTTTCTTCTAAGAACAAGTGTTGTAATTCGTGATAGTTCATTGTTTAAATTTGTTTTTGGATGGGTTTCGCTTTGAGCGACACATTGTTTCTTCCTTTTACCCTTCGGTAAGAGTGGGATATAGCCTCAGGATGAACAGTTCATTACGTGAAGTGTCACACACTTTAGCTAAACTAAATAGATTTACATCGTACGTTACTGAAATAGCTCCTAGCGTCTTAGTCCTAAATCAAACATAGCAACTGTCATCTTTGAAAACCAACTGAGATACTCTATAGATGCACATAGTTTAAAGTCTCTGGTACCGCCAAAATCTCACAACTAGACCACAGGCATACATTACTAGACTGGCAAAGACGCATCTTTTACTGAAGCCTGATGTTTAATGAAACGAAATTTCGTTGTAGGCTTTACGAAGTGATCTAAACAAGTTCTGCAGTTGAGCACATATTAGCCTACATTGTAGAATCGTATAATGCGAAGAAGAACAAGCTATATACACACGCGTTTAAAGCAGATTATAGTTTTCGCAAGACCACTCAAGTGAATAAAGACTTTGTTATTAACAAGTAGCAAATTCTACTTATGGGACACTTTTCGAATAAAAGCCGAAATTGATCAAAACTGGTTAAAACATCATTAAGCTACGTCTATTAATACTAGATTTATTAAACCACTTAAAATACATACAAAATATTTAAACTCTGTCATTATTTCAGATAAGACAAACTGTTATGTAATTGTTTAGGCTTACAGACACAACAAAAGCAAAAATACGTAAGATGTATCTAGTTAGGCTTGCACTGAAACAAGCTTATTTCCTTGTATCTTCCGTCTGCTATACGGAAAATTACAACCGAATACGACGCATATATTGACTGTTGTGTCAAAACCCTACGGGTAACGTAGTTATAGCAGTTTATTCCCCTTTCTTACTACTGTTTTATCAGTAAATAAACAGCTGTTAACACGTCCTTTGTGGTCACCGCCATATTCGATTCAAAAGCGACACCAGTAATACTGTAATTGCCCGTCTAGTAATGTATGTGTGTGAGGTACATTTATGTATATCTTCGTAGCTGACGATAGCATAAAAGCAGAGTATTTTTGTATTTGTGGTAAGATATTATGGGACCAAACTGCCTAGGTCATCGGTTCATAAGCTTACACACTACTTAATTTAAATTAAACTAACTTACGCTATGGACAAAACACACACCGATGCTCGAGGGAAGACTCGAACCTCCGACGAGGGGAGCCGCGCGGACCGTGACAAGACGCCTAGACCACGTGGCTACCCCGTGCGGCATTATAGCACAAAATAGGTTTGTAAAATAATAAATATTGAAGAATAACACATCAATTTCTTTCGTTTTTTCATTCATAATCAAAACTTTTTGTGTCTTATCTGATGCCGTACATTGTAAATACGACGGGTTACATCAGTAGATAGGTGGTTCCATTGCAAAACAGTGCCCATCAGTTCTTGGCAGATAGACTATTTCCGAGAGCTGCCCTACAGCGGCAGCAGTGTTAAAAGGCGAAGAGCTAAAGTTTCTCCTCCCTTTATAAAGTTACTCCATATGTGCACGTTATTTTGAGAGCAGCGCTAAATATACCTTTGTGTCAAGATCGGGCGGCAGAGCTGGACGCAGCTAGTATGTGAGACTTCTCTGCTTTAGCCTCGTATGGAAATAACTTCGGGTACGCACAAGCGACAAATAACGTCGTGCCAATTCTGGTACAAATCTTGTTACGTAATTGGAACGGCAAAACTGAAACCAAGTATTTTTATGTAAGTCCTCAACTGTAAATGTGTGAAATGCCTCCTGGGTTTCTTCCGACGGCTAATAAACCATTTCAGATCAGTTTCTCGGCCTAATCAAACAGAGGTACTTTCCCAAGTATGTATGAGATAGAGAATTCGAATTCACAGGGCCACCTTACGATTGTATCTGGTGTTCTTAAACAAAATGCTGTTTTCATATCTCATTATAATATGCCACGCGTCGTCAACGAATATATATAACATGTTGCGCGCTCTGTGTGATGGTAAGCGGCGTAAAGCAAATCAACTTTCGCGCTATGAAAATGACAGATTTAGTTTTTGAAAGCTGTCTCGAAGATGCAGGTTCCTAAATCAGCCGCAATAAGCCGATAAGACCCTAAGATCACACAGACAGAAACCGGACGCATAATGTATTATTTTATACTACTCTCCCTTGTTTCATGCAGTTACATCCAAAGATCATTCGCTTAATTATTTCATTTAAGTATCAATGACTGAAGTAGGTTTAAATTACGTATTTAATTATTTTAGTTAATTATTTGATTTATTGCTTAAGCGTAAAATGTCATGACAGCAGTACTTTCAAGCAGTTCAAGAATATCGAAAAAAATTAGATTCTATAATGGATGACAATTCTTTTACATTTTCTAATTTCAGCGAAGAGACTGTAGAATAGCGTCAGAGAGTTTTAAAATGCCTACGCAGATAGCGCCTCTGGATTCTTACGCAAACGATCAGGGGTAGAACTTTCGTGAAGTACGCGATTCAGTAAGATACAAACACGATCTAAATAAGACACTTCACATCATGAATCATCTAAAATCTGAGTGACACTCTTCAAACTTATTCAACGTCACAAAGTACTGTTACTCAATTGGCTAAACTTACGTTATTCATTGTACTCTTCTTTACATACCTGACATTTTAATACATCTGGAAGTGTTGTGATCTTATTTTTCTTTTAACTTATCTGTGACAGTTCTAAACCCACAACTTTGCTAATAATGCTATCATTGCATTCAAAAGTTCATTTAGAATTGCTATGTTACTGACAGCTTCAGCCCTGTGTATGTTCTGTAAAATCATGTTCATCCTTATCGTTTCTTTTCCGTCACACAACTTAAACGACAACGCTAATAAGCTTCAATTATATCTCGCGCTTTCCTTAACCCCCACTGGATTTATTTCGTCGTCCATTTTTATTACTCTCTCTCGGATTACGTAGATTTTTAGATTTAGTACCTGTGTTCAGATCCTGTCAGAATTCAGAACATCTTAATTCTCTTTACACTGTCGAAAGCATTCTCTAGGAGCACAAATACTATGAACATATCCTGATCCTTCTTTCCTGTTCCTTCCATTATAAGCACATAGAATTTCTTCTATGGCTCCTTTGCCTGTTCTGAAACAAATTAATCTACATACAATACCTCTTCAATTAATTCTGTCTGCTACTCATCTTATTACCCTAGCTAGCAGTTTATGTGCGTTAAGACGTCAGACTGACGGTGAGATCTGTCATATTTACACTTTTGTCCCATCTTTGGCACCTTGACGACAGCTTTTCTCGTATAGAACTAATTCTGCAAGTAAAATGAAATTCCCCTTATAGTATGTCAAACTATATCTTTGTGGGGCCCAGAGAGTCGAAATGATATCCTTGGTAGTTACTCTGCCAACAGGGCCACACAGCTATGTCTCTAAGTCTACCTCCATCTGCTAGTTCCTTCGTCCCACCTTTTCAGGCATCAGTGGAGTCTAGCAGAGTGGAGTAGTAAACTGTGCTCAACCATCCTTCCAAAGGTAAAAATTCACTTCTGGGTTGTAGTCTGGCACACAGTTTTAGCAATGATACACACCGATAGATTAAGGCTATATGCTGGACCGGGTCTGCAGCCTAGAACCATATATTTCCAGCCCAAAGCTCGTACCGACATTATGCTGACATGACTCCCTAAACTTCATTTCTGTTTGTAGTATCCCTCCCCTATTCACAGTGACTTTTCTGTGTTGTACGGAAAGCAGGGGACGGTATTAGCAAACTACAACCGTAAGGTTCGGTTATGAACCTCGCCTGGATAGCTCAGTCACATAATCAAAGATGAAGCGTTAGATACAAACACGCGTGAGACCTAGAGTACCTGTTAAGATCAAGAAGACGGTATGCATTTAGTACTGAACTACCGACTTGTCATGGCTTCGTGGAGTAGCGCTAAGAATCTATCCGGCAGAGCAGTAATAAATTGTAAACCGAAACTTTCTCGTAAATTAGTCAATCTATTGATGGAAACCTTTATCGAAGTCTGTAAAGTAGATCTTGAGGTTGGTCTTCACATACAGACACAAAAACGAGGTAGGTGGGACTTTAATTTACAATAAGCTATCCGAACAAAAGTATGCGAACACCGCTATGTAATGTGGAATGAGCCATAGATGTGACGAGCGACAGAACGGCAGTTAAAAGGGAGTCAGGAAGTACTGTGTTGTCAGAGAGAAGCAGTAACAACAGAATGCGCCAGCCAGGAGAACTCATTGCTTTCGCACATTGACTAGTCATCTGTGTAACCAATCCACCAGGTACATTTCAACATCTCAGTCCTGCCCAAGCCGTCTGTTGGCGATGTGGCTGTGAACTGTAAATATGAGGTAACAACCACAGGTAAACAAAGACACGGTAGACATCGTGTACTGACGGACACGGCCCGTCGAATATTGTGGAAGGTGACGGTAAAAAATCTCGTGAAATCAGCGGAAGGAATCACTAATGAGTTCCAAAGTTCTACTATTAGTCCAGGTAGCACAATTACTGTGAGTAGTGGGTTAATAACGATGGGGTACTATGGCCGAGCAGCTCCTCATACACCCCGTGTTTCTGTGGACAATGCTAAGTGACACTTGATGTGATGTAAAGAGCGATGCCACTGAACATTGGAAGACCGAAACGAGTAATGCGGAGTGATTAAACACGCTATACCCCGAGAGAATCCTGCGGTTTGTCGAGTGTCTAGGGAGCTCCACTTACCATCATGTGTAGCTCACTGGTGGTGTAACAGTACGGAAGTGGTTTCCGTGGTTAGTGTGCGGTCTCCTCATTACACTTAAGAAAACGCTAAATGCGGAAGAATGTGGACACACTATATACTGCGTTCAGTGGAGGATCAGTTAGAAGACAGTGACTGTTTGTATCAGCATGAAGCACCATCTGTGAAGCAATGGTTCTTGGGCAGTGATATTTCTGGAAACGCTGGCCTGCCCTGTCTCGACATGAACCTAATAAACCCCTTCAGTATGACCTAGAATGTCGCCTTTGGTCCACATCGCAGCGTCAAACATCGCCAACTTCTCTGATTTCGGTTCTTGAGCAAAATTTGGGCGCCACTCCTTCATAGACATTCAGACACCTGAGTCAAAGTGTCCATAGTAGAGTTCAAGCCGTCAGACGGACGAATGACGGACACACCCCATTTTAATATACACTCATAGGTATCTGGTTGCATTTGATCAGAGAGCGTACGTACTAGCGGGCTGCCCCAGAGTGGCATGAAGTATCTATGGTCGGAAGGCTTGTCTGGAGCAGAAGTACCATCTTTCGTGGAACAGTCTCTCTGTTAGTGAAAAGTGTCATGAAAATTCCGGCACTAGTTTTTGAGATCAGCCTTCACGTACAGACAGGAAATCGCAACGGGTAACTTCATTTTATAATGTGCGGAGATGGTAGACGAAATACCGAAATATGTCGATTAGCGCATTATCTGCAAAGGACAAGGTTCCAGACAAGAGTCGTATTACAGTACGTAGGTTTAATCTCCCAGGAGGTCCCAAAACAAGGCACAGTCCTCTGCAGAGTAAGAGTTTCATTAAAGTTAAATTGGGTGATTCATGTTGACCGCGGGTTAACGTCTTAAAAGCAGACAACGAATTTCGCATTTCGGAAAACCGAGGAACACTCTGACAGCATCAGATTTAGCAAGCGGTGAGTGTTTTCTATGTTATTTGTATCTGAGTACTTACTGCTCAAAACACAATTCAGTATTACAAACCGACGCCTTCACAATAACTTTACTGTAATTGGTACTCACCCCGCTTCTTCCTTAAACCGAAAAGTAATTATCTCTCTTTCGTTTCATACAACACTTATATGACACTGAGGTCTACTGCAGAACACACATTGTCTCTTATATCTCTCAAGCAAATAAGTCTTTAAGTTCCATCTGTTCTAGTATCACTAATTCCACTACACAACAGATGTCACTAATAGGTCAGCTATTTCATGTTAACGTACTTCTTGCGTCTCACGTAAACCCGTTTGACTTCAGCTGTCTCTTACTTGCTTCCATATTCATCTCAGGTGTTGGACGTAAGAAACTTGATTTCCTTGAGCGTGACTCATTAACATCTACATAAGACAGTTTTACATTCCGAAAAAAATAAATCTTATAAATACAGTTTACATAAGAGATCATACACAGGATGTTCCGTAAATTCCACTGGAGAGTGTCTTACTGTTCCGCCACGTTGTTCGATCGGATGTCGAAATTAAAGGTGAGAACGAAAGCAATGATAAGCTTTCTTCACTGCAAGATATAATATGAACCACTGATCGAATGAAATTCTGCTTCTTGTGTTCATTCACGAGATTCATAAAGCTGTAAGTAAGAGACTAAAAAATGAGACAGTGTTTCATGGCCTCTGAAAAGCCTCAGATTTCGTTCCACAAAGTTTCTTAGCAATCAAAATTTCAAGATAGTTATGCCATTGGATCCAAATATTCTATCAGAATCCACCATGTGGTTATTTATGTGTAGACATCGTAAGAAGAGGAAATACCGTCCGAAGCATGATAGGACAGTTACTCTCGACAACATACACTGATTAACAAAAACATTATGACCACTGCCCACCGTGAGTTAGAATGCCGCCTACTGACGTTGTGGGTAGGTGACGCGGTAAGGATTTTTGTTAAGTTGAGCAGTGACGAATAGGGAATCATTCTAGTGACGATATAGGCTGCAAATGGGGAAATCCAATGATATAAGCGTCACTGAGCAGTGGCTGATTGTCGAGACTGGGAGCGAGCATTTCGGGAACGGCGAAAGTGTCTAAAGGACAATGAACCCACGAACAGCTGACAAGGTGTTGGAAGCCCACGACATGACAGAACGAGGAGGTCGGAGGTTTGTTCTCGCTGTTAGTTAGTTTCATGTTCCATGGATCATCTGCACGATAAATCGCAATGACGTGGAACAAGTCTTTACATTCACATCACAAACTAATTTGTAAATATGAATACATAATGAACATTTGTACACTTTTTTTACATTTACAGATGTGAGTCAGTAATTCCTACACTCCCCTTTTACACACTATAATAGTGGAAATGCTTCTACGGAATATAATTGTCAAGCAGAAATTTTTTCAGTTTTTTTTTTAAATTTAACCTTGCTGTTTGTTGAACATTTCATATTACTGGGTAAATGATCAAACATTTTGGTTGCAGCTTTGTACACCCTTTTTGTGCTAAAGACAGCCTTAATGTGGAGTAATGAATGTCATTTTTTTTTTTTTGCTGGTGTTGTAATTATGTACATTTTTGTTCCTTTTGAGCTGCAGTGGATTATTTACAACAAACTTCGTGTGGAAATAAATATACAATGAGGCCATAGTCAAAGGGCCTAACTCCTTAATCGTATTTCTACAACATGATCGTGTTTGGGCACCACTATATTGTTACAGCAAGGTTTTGACCAATGAAGATTTACTTTCTTCTTAAATATGAACTCCCCCAGAACATCATTCCTCATAACATTATTGAATGACAGTATGCAAAATATGTCACATCAATGACTTCTCTCTTCCCAAGGCTTGCAATGATTCTAAGTGCAAATGTGGCTAAACTAAGTTGTTTTAGGAATCCAAAATGTGCTTTTTCCAGTTTAAAATTTCATCAATAAATACACTCTGTTTCTTATTTCGTCACTACGTGTTACACTTATCACTGGTGTAGTACTTCTAAATGTGTAGCACTGAATGTGTTGTGTCTTTTTTTTAAAATTGAGAGTGACAGCATTCGCAGAAAACCACTCAATGACACTTTTAAGAACATTGTTTACCGTTTAATCTGTTGCTGTATACTTGCTGATTACAATACTAGTGTCACCTGCGAAAAGAACTAATTCTCCTTGTCGTATATTAGATGGAAGCCAACGGCCTTGCCGCAGTGGTAACACCGGTACCTGTCAGATCACCGAATTTAAGCGCTGTGGGACTGGGCTAGCACTTGGATGGGTGACCATCCGGTCTGCTGAGCGCTGTTGACAAGCGGGGTGCACTCAGCCCTTGTGAGGCAAATTGAGGAGCTACTTGACTGAGAAGTACCGGCTACGGTCTCGTATACTGACATACGGCCGGGAGAGAGGTGTGCTGACCACATGCCCCTCCATATCCGCATCCAGTGACGCCTTTGTGCTGAGGATGACACAGAGGCCGGTCGGTACCGTTGGGCTTGTTCGGGCGGAGCTTAGTTTAGTTATATATTGGATGGAAGATTGTTCGCATATATGAGGAACAATAATGCACCTAAGATAGAGTCCGCCCCAGTAGCTGAGTGGTCAGCGTGACGGATTGCCGTCCTCTGGGCCCGGGTTCGATTCCCGGCTGGGTCGGAGATTTTCTCCGCTCAGGGACTGGGTGTTGTGTTGTGTTCATCATCATTTCATCCCCATCCGGCGTGCAGGTCGCCCAATGTGGCGCCGAATGTAATAAGACCTGCGATATGGCGGCCGGACCTGCCCCGCGAGGGGCCTCCCGGCCAATGACGCCAAACGCTCATTTCCATTTACCTAAGATAGAATCTTTGGGACATCATATGTGATTTCTCCAAGCTAGAATTACGACCCTGGACTATATTCGTTGAATTACTAAGTACAATTTTATGCATTTTTCTGGTTAGTTATGACATTGTCCATTGGTTGGCTATATTATCAATACCATAAAACCTCAGTTTATCTCGGAAAATATTATTATACAAATGCCTTATATGGGTCACAGAAAATACCAGACATCTACATCTACATTTATACTCCGCAAGCCACCCAACGGTGTGTGGCGGAGGGCACTTTACGTGCCACTGTCATTACCTCCCTTTCCTGTTCCAGTCGCGTATGGTTCGCGGGAAGAACGACTGTCTGAAAGCCTCCGTGCGCGCTCTAATCTCTCTAATTTTACATTCGTGATCTCCTCGGGAGGTATAAGTAGGGGGAAGCAATATATTCGATACCTCATCCAGAAACGCACCCTCTCGAAACCTGGCGAGCAAGCTACACGGCGATGCAGAGCGCCTCTCTTGCAGAGTCTGCCACTTGAGTTTGTTAAACATCTCCGTAACGCTATCACGGTTACCAAATAACCCTGTGACGAAACGCGCCGCTCTCCTTTGGATCTTCTCTATCTCCTCCGTCAGACCGATCTGGTACGGATCCCACACTGATGAGCAATACTCAAGTATAGGTCGAACGAGTGTTTTGTAAGCCACCTCCTTTGTTGATGGACTACATTTTCTAAGCACTCTCCCAATGAATCTCAACCTGGTACCCGCCTTACCAACAATTAATTTTATATGATGATTCCACTTCAAATCGTTCCGCACGCATACTCCCAGATATTTTACAGAAGTAACTGCTACCAGTGTTTGTTCCGCTATCATATAATCATACAATAAAGGATCCTTCTTTCTATGTATTCGCAATACATTACATTTGTCTATGTTAAGGGTCAGTTGCCACTCCCTGCACCAAGTGCCTATCCGCTGCAGATCTTCCTGCATTTCGCTACAATTTTCTAATGCTGCAACTTCTCTGTATACTACAGCATCATCCGCGAAAAGCCGCATGGAACTTCCGACACTATCTACTAGGTCATTTATATATATTGTGAAAAGCAATGGTCCCATAACACTCCCCTGTGGCACGCCAGAGGTTACTTTAACGTCTGTAGACGTCTCTCCATTGATAACAACTGATAACAACATGCTGTATTCTGTTTGCTAAAAACTCTTCAATCCAGCCACACAGCTGGTCTGATATTCCGTAGGCTCTTACTTTGTTTATCAGGCGACAGTGCAGAACTGTATCGAACGCCTTCCGGAAGTCATGAAAAATAGCATCTACCTGGGAGCCTGTATCTAATATTTTCTGGGTCTTATGAACAAATAAAGCGAGTTGGGTCTCACACGATCGCTGTTTCCGGAATCCATGTTGATTCCTACATAGTAGATTCTGGGTTTCCAAAAACGACATGATACTCGAGCAAAAAACATGTTCTAAAATTCTACAACAGATCGACGTCAGAGATATAGGTCTATAGTTTTGCGCATCTGCTCGACGACCCTTCTTGAAGACTGGGACTATCTGTGCTCTTTTCCAATCATTTGGAACCCTCCGTTCCTCTAAAGACTTGCGGTACACAGCTGTTAGAAGGGGGGCAAGTTCTTTCGCGTACTCTGTGTAGAATCGAATTGGTATCCCGTCAGGTCCAGTGGACTTTCCTCTATTGAGTGATTCCAGTTGCTTTTCTATTCCTTGGACACTTATTTCGATGTCAGCCATTTTTTCGTTTGTGCGAGGATTTAGAGAAGGAACTGCAGTGCGGTCTTCCTCTGTGAAACAGCTTTGGAAAAAGGTGTTTAGTATTTCAGCTTTACGCGTGTCATCCTCTGTTTCAATGCCATCATCATCCCGTAGTGTCTGGATATGCTGTTTCGAGCCGCTTACTGATTTAACGTAAGACCAGAACTTCCTAGGATTTTCTGTCAAGTCGGTACATAGAATTTTACTTTCGAATTCACTGAACGCTTCACGCATAGCCCTCCTTACGCTAACTTTGACATCGTTTAGCTTCTGTTTGTCTGAGAGGTTTTGGCTGCGTTTAAACGTGGAGTGGGGCTCTCTATGCTTTCGCAGTAGTTTCCTAACTTTGTTGTTGTACCACGGTGGGTTTTTCCCGTCCCTCACAGTTTTACTCGGCACGTACCTGTCTAAAACGCATTTTACGATTGCCTTGAACTTTTTCCATAAATACTCAACATTGTCAGTGTCGGAACAGAAATTTTCGTTTTGATCTGTTAGGTAGTCTGAAATCTGCCTTCTATTACTCTTGCTAAACAGATAAACCTTCCTCCCTTTTTTTATATTCCTATTAACTTCCATATTCAGGGATGCTGCAACGGCCTTATGATCACTGATTCCCTGTTCTGTACATACAGAGTCGAAAAGTTCGGGTCTGTTTGTTATCAGTAGGTCCAAGATGTTATCTCCACGAGTCGGTTCTTTGTTTAATTGCTCGAGGTAATTTTCGGATAGTGCACTCAGTATAATGTCACTCGATGCTCTGTCCCTACCACCCGTCCTAAACATCTGAGTGTCCCAGTCTATATCTGGTAAATTGAAATCTCCACCTAAGACTATAACATGCTGAGAAAATTTATGTGAAATGTATTCCAAATTTTCTCTCAGTTGTTCTGCCACTAATGCTGCTGAGTCGGGAGGTCGGTAAAAGGAGCCAATTATTAACCTAGTTCGGTTGTCGAGTGTAACCTCCACCCATAATAATTCACAGGAACTATCCACTTCTACTTCACTACAGGATAAACTACTACTAACAGCGACGAACACTCCACCACCGGTTGCATGCAATCTATCCTTTCTAAACACCGTCTGTACCTTTGTAAAAATTTCGGCAGAATTTATCTCTGGCTTAAGCCAGCTTTCTGTACCTATAACGATTTCAGCTTCGGTGCTTTCTATCAGCGCTTGAAGTTCTGGTACTTTACCAACGCAGCTTCGACAGTTGACAATTACAATACCGATTGCTGCTTGGTCCCCGCATGTCCTGACTTTGCCCCGCATCCGTTGAGGCTGTTGCCCTTTCTGTACTTGCCCAAGGCCATCTAACCTAAAAAACCGCCCAGCCCACGCCACACAACCCCCGCTACCCGTGTAGCCGCTTGTTGCGTGTAGTGGACTCCTGACCTATCCAGCGGAACCCGAAACCCCACCACCCTATGGCGCAAGCCGAGGAATCTGCAGCCCACACGGTCGCAGAACCGTCTCAGCCTCTGATTCAGACCCTCCACTCGGCTCTGTACCAAAGGTCCTCAGTCAGTCCTGTCGACGATGCTGCAGATGGTGAGCTCTGCTTTCATCCCGCTAGCGAGACTGGCAGTCTTCACTAAATCAGATAGCCGCCGGAAGCCAGAGAGGATTTCCTCCGATCCATAGCGACACACATCATTGGTGCCGACATGAGCGACCACCTGCAGATGGGTGCACCCTGTACCCTTCATGGCATCCGGAAGGACCCTTTCCACATCTGGAATGACTCCCCCCGGTATGCAAACAGAGTGCACATTGGTTTTATTCCCCTCTCTTGCTGCCATTTCCCTAAGGGGCTCCATTACGCGCCTGACGTTGGAGCTCCCAACTACCAGTAAGCCCACCCTCTGCGACTGCCCGGATCTTGCAGACTGAGGGGCAACCTCTGGAACAGGACAAGCAGCCATGTCAGGCCGAAGATCAGTATCAGCCTGAGACAGAGCCTGAAACCGGTTCGTCAGACAAACTGGAGTGGCTTTCCGTTCAGCCCTCCGGAATGTCTTTCGCCCCCTGCCACACCTTGAGACGACCTCCCACTCTACCACAGGTGAGGGATCAGCCTCAATGCGGGCAGTATCCCGGGCAACCACAGTCGTAGTCCGATCAGGGGATGCGTGGGGCGAGCTGGCCGTCCCCGACAAACCCCCATCTGGACCCCCACAGTGATGCCCCTTGGCAACAGCCTCAAGCTGCGTGACCGAAGCCAACACTGCCTGAAGCTGGGAGCGAAGGGATGCCAACTCAGCCTGCATCCGAACACAGCAGTTGCAGTCCCTATCCATGCTAAAAACTGTTTTGCAAAGAACGTCTGAACTAATCTACAGAGAGCGCAAACAAATCAACAAAATTTAAACGGTTATTAAAATACAAGACTGCCTAGTAAATGCAGTAATGCTGCTACTTGCGCACTGCTGACACTGCTCGGCGGCGGAAGGAGACTACGCGAATTTACACTATTCAGGTACTATAACGCGATGCTACACTCTCAAATACTATAATACGCCCGAAATTTATGAATTAAACAATGCAAGTACCAAAAACACGCAAAGAAATTAAGAATTAAACTATGTAACAAATGAGTGAGCTAGGAGTATACGACTTGCTGCTGCAGCTGCTTATCCAACGGCGGCAGGGAGCACACTGACTGTGACCAACCGACACTGGCCGTTCAAAACAAAAACAGAAGACAAACGACTACGCGAATTTACACTATTCAGGTACTAAAACGCGATGCTACAACTCTCAAATACTATAATACGCCCGAAATTTATGAATTAACCAATGCAAGTACCAAAAACACGCAAAGAAATTAAGAATTAAACTATGTAACAAATGAGTGAGCTAGGAGTATACGACTTGCTGCTGCAGCTGCTTATCCAACGGCGAAATTTGGTGAGTGAACGTGTAAATGATATTCTCAATAGAGAAACTCTCTTGAAATCCAGGGCACTGCTGTTGCTCTGGTGGTATAGTATTTGACAATACATCAACCATTAAAAAATTTGGAAAACGATGTGAGTAGTGAACCAAGTCGGTGGTTATTGACATCTCTCCCATCACACATTTCGCCTATCACCTTTATTAAAGTGGGCTTAATAACGGCGTATTTTCAATCTCTCTGTAAAATGCCTTGAGTCAGCGATGCGTTACATACTTCAGATAAGGCAGGGCTTCTTATATGGGAAAAAATGTTTAGTATTCTGTTGAGAACACCATAAAATCCAAACGAGCTACATTTTTGAAACACTATATAATTTTCTTAATTTCGAGGGGAGAAGTTTGTGATGTTTTTTAAGATTTTGCTGTGATTTTCGTCTTCAACTTTTTTCCCTATATTTTCTACTGTACTTAAGAAATGATTATTAAACACGTTTGCTACCTGTAACTCACCATTTATAACTCTTCTATTAAATTAAATAGTGATTTCATCCTGTTTTTTGGCCAGTTGTCCTTGATTCACTACATTTCATATAGCCTAAGTCCGTATTCGGAATTACTTATTTGTGACACACTGAGCTTGTTCCTTGGTTTTCAAATAACTGTAAGTTCTCTACTTGTTCTTGCTAACAGAACTTTTCCCTTTTGCTTTTACAAGATACTTCAATCCCTCCTCTGTTGATCATAGTTTTTTACAAATATATTTAATGTCTTTTCTTACTTACTTATGGGGATAAGCTATTTTCAAAGTTATCATGGAACAGATGAAATTTTGTGGCAGCATTTGGTCAATCATCAATTTCATCCCAGGTCATCTCTTGTAAAGTAGTCTTAAAGACGTTTGTCCTGCAGGCACTAATTAGTCTAACCGATTTCCAGTGAGCAGTATCAGTACTGTAAGACAGTATCTTATTTACCTAACTGCATCATGATCACAGAGAGAACTTGTTATTGGGTGTACAGTTATTTTATTGCTTTGAGCTTATCCAGAAAAACATTAGTTACCGGCTTTGTCCATCCATGCTGTACAATCAATTAGTGAGATTAAATTGTAGGATCCAAGTAAGATTTCTAGATAATTTTTCCCATCAGAATCCTTTAGAAAAATGTACACTGAAATCACCACAGACTAACTGCTTGCTACCAGTGACAGATAGCATAGTAAGGAATCTACATTCCCCATAAACAGTTCAAACTTTCCCATTGGGGAGATATACAATTACAACTAAAAGTGATCTATTTTTCAGTATTAATTCATAAGCGCTCACTTCTATGAGTCGATCACTACAAAATCTACTTGTCTTCATGTTTCTGAGCTTGCGTTCTGTCTTAGTATGTGTAACAACTCCTCCTTTTCCCATATTAGTTCTACATTATTAAGATGCTAAAATGTTATACTTAACGTCTATAGCCACGTGATTATCTGATGCTCAGACAGGCACAGAATGTCTATGTTTTCAGAGCTCTGTAAATTGTCCAAACAGAGAAGAAGCTCATCTACGTTGTTACTCAAACTTCTTATATTCTGATTAAATAAGCTAAGCTTACTTTCCTGTGCATTCTTTTGAATTTTGTGGGACTCTTCTGCTAATTTAACTTCTTTCGTAACAGTGTGCTGAATACTGGTTCTAACCTAAAAGAAAGGTAACCACAGAGATCGCGCTTTGTATGATGGTGACCCCATGAATATTTTCTGTAAGAAGCTCGGACTATCTATTTTTTTCTCCTTTATTCATGTGTAGACCGTGTGTAATAAAGCCCCATCCCCCAAATTAGCAACAGGTATCGCACTCATATCTCACTACACAAATCTTCAGTTGCTCACATAAAAAATAACAAAATAAAAATGTCGTCTGGTACTATGACCTGGTGCAAGTCTTTAAATTGTACGCCACTTCGTCGACTTGCGTGTCCTTAAAACCAATGGCACCCGGTTTTATCCGGTCATCCATCCAAGTACTAGCCGGATTCAATGTTACTTAGCTTCGGCGATGGGACAGAACCTGTGTTACCAACGTGGCAAGGCCGTTGGCTGTTAGCCATATGCAAGGGATATAAAAGGGAGGAAATTACTTACAAAATGTGTTTCACACGATCTTTACACTATGAAAATTGTGTTTTAACTAGTCTAACTGTAAAGCAGTATAAGGAGAGATATGAGATAGATTTAACGACACAGTACAATGTTGGTACGAGTAAGAATGTTTCAGGGAAACCGCTGAGCACAAATTGTGAATATGGGGCTCCTAGCAGACGTCACCTACATGACCCAAGACGTGATGAGTTATGGTTGCCTTGAGCACTGGATCATCGAGACTGGACTGTGAAACAAAGGAAACGTCGTCTTGTCGGATGAATCGCGTTTCTTGTTATGCCATGTCGATGGCCGTGTCCGAATACACCGTCATCCAGGCAAACGGCTACTCGAAACATGCACCCCGCCACGGACGCAGGCTGGTGGGGATAGTGTCACGCTATGGGGGTCATTCATCTGGACTTCCAAAGAACCTGTGGTAGTAATCGAAGGTATCATGAAGCTGTAGACTACTTGAACAATAATGCGACCATCCGCATTCTTTCATGTTTGATGTCTTCCCCGTCGGCAATGGCACCTTCCAGGGGGATAATTTTCACCGTCAAAGAGCAAGAACTGTTCATCAGTCGTTTGAGGAGCATGAGGGAGAATCTACTAAGATCTCTTGGCGACGAAATTAGCCTGATCTGAACCTGATGGAACACACGTGAGTTGGTATCGGGCGCCGGCCGCTGTGGCCCAGCGGTTCTAGGCGCTTCAGTCCGGAACCGCGCAGCTGCTACGGCCGCAGGTTCGGATCCTGACTGGGGAATAGATGTGTGTGATTTCCTTGGGTTAGTTAGGTTTAAGCAGTTCTAAGTCTAGGGGAGTCATGACCTCAGATATTAAGTCCCATAGTGCTTAGAGTCATTTGAACCATTTGGTATCGGGCGTCAGTTCCCCGCCCACCAATAACCGACTCGTAATTTACCAGGCTTAAATGACCTGCGGGTGGATATCTGGTGTCGCAAGCCCCTGGTAACCTACCGAGAACTCTTTGAATCTATTCTACGAAGAACTGCTGCTGTATTGCTTTCCAAAGGTGGACCAACATGCTATTGTGGTAGTCATAATTTTTGGCTCCTCGATGTATGTAAATGATCTGGGAAATAATGTTTTAGCTCTGTGAGATAGTCCCAGATAACTTCGCAGGAGGCTAAATCGTTCGAAAATTGTCATGAAATACATGATGACTTGAATATGACAACACACTGCTGAAAATACTGGTAACTGGCCCTCAAAATATGCTGTATAGAAGTAATTTAATAGTTACAGATAGGCGATAAGGTCAGCTATCATATGACTACAAAATCTACGATCAATCACTGGAATGAGTCGCAGTCGTCAGATACACTATGAGATCAAAAGTATTCGGACACCCCAAAAACGTATTAGGAGCACTGTGTTGCCAGCTACTGCCAGGTACTCCATATCAGCTACCTCAGTAGTTATTAGACATCGTGAGCGAGCAGAATGGGACGCTCCGCGGAACGCAAGGAGGTTTCAAACGTGGTCAGGTGATTGGGTGTCACTTGTGTCATACCTCTATACGCGAAATTTCCACACTCCTAAAAATCCCTGGCTCCACTGTTTCCGACGTGATAGTGAAGTGGAAACGTGAAGGGACACGTACAGCACAAAAGCGTACAGGCCGACCTCGTCTGTTGACTGACAGGGACCGCCGACAGCTGAAGAGGGTCGTAATGTGTAATAGGTAGACATTTATCCAGACCATCAGACAGGAATTCCAAACTGCATCAAGATCCACTGCAAGTACTATGACAGTTAGGCGGGAGGTGAGAAAACTTGGATTTCATGGTCGAGCGGCTGCTCATAAACCACACATCACTCCGGTAAATGCAAAACGACACCTAACTTGGTGTAAGGAGCGTAAACATTGGACGATTGAACAGTGGAAAAGATTGTGTGGAGTGACGAATCACAGTACACAATGTGACGATCGGATGGCATGGTGTGGGTATGGCGAATGCCCGGTGAACGTCATCTGCCAGCCTTTGTAGTGCAAACGGTAAAATTCGGAGGCGGTGGAGTCATTGTGTGGTCGTGTTTTTCATGCGGGGGGGCCTGCACCCCTTGTTGTTTTGCATGTCACTATCACAGCACAGGCCTACATAGATGTTTGAAACACCTTCTTGCTTCCCACTGTTGAAGAGCTATTCGGGGATGGCGGTTGCATCTTTCAACTGCCTCTGGCGGGGTGGTTACACGGTAATAACACCCCTGTGGACTGGCCTGCATAGACTCCTGACCTGAATCCTATATAACATCTTTGGGATGTTTTGGATCGCCGACTCGTGCAAGACCTCACCGACAAACATCGATACCTCTCCTTAGTGCATCACTCCGTGAAGAATGAGCTGTCATTCCCCAAGAAACCTTCCAGCACCTGACTGAACGTATGCCTGCTAAAGTGGAAGCTGTCATCAAGGCTAAGGGTGGGCCATATTGAATTCCAGCATTACCGATGGAGGGCGCCACGAACTTGTAAGTCATTTTCAGCCAGGTGTCAGCATATTTTTGATCACATAGTGTACCTATTAGCATCTTTCCGGAACGACTGAAGGTTGAACATCCATGCAACTGAGCCTCGAGGAAGTCAAATGCCAAAAAGAGGTATATAGATATATAAAAGAGTAATTCATCCACGAATGAGGTTCTTCCCTTAGCGAGAGAGCGTCACAAAAATGCCCCGATGGGAACGTTTTGCAAATCATGGATAGCTGTTCTCCAAAACTTCAGTGAGCTTACGTTCTAGTACAAGTTAAAAAAGACGTATTAATCGTTCGATTTTACAACTCTGGTGAGGTCCACGACTGTAAACGTATTGCAACGTGAATATATACAGAAAAATAAGTAGTAACTTTGAGATTTTGTGATGACATTGTAGTTCTGAGCCGGCAAGGACTTGGAAGAGGAGTTGAGCGGCATGAGTAGTGTCTTGAAGCGAGTCTATAAGATGAACGTCAACAAAAGTAAAACAAGAATAATGGAATATATGATTTAAATCAGGCGATGCTGAATGAATTAAAGAACTTCTTGGCAGATTAAAACTGTGTGCCGGACCGAGACTCGAATTCGGGACATTTACCTTTCGCGGGCATGTGCTCTACCATATTGAAGGTGCGAGGATGGATGTGTGTCGTGCTTGTGTCGCTCAGTCGGTGGAGCACTTGCCCGCGAAAGGCAAAGGTCCCGAGTTCGAGTCTCGGTGCGCCACACAGTTTTAATCTGCCAGGAAGTTTCATATCAGCGCACACTTTGCTGCAGAGTGAATTAGTTTCGGAAATGAGTAGTATATGAGTTTTGCTACTTGGGCAGCAAAATAACTGATGATGGCCGAGTTAGACTGGTAATAGCAAGAAAAGAATTTCTGAGAAAGAGGCATTTGTTAACATATAATATAAATTTAAGTGTTACAATGTCTATTCTGAAGGTATTTGTCTGGAATAAACCCTTGTACAGCAGTGAAATGTGGACGATAAGCAGTTCAGACGAGAAGAAAATAGGAGCTTTTGAAATGTGGTGCTACAGAATATTGTTGAAAATTAGATGGGTAGATCGAATAGTTGATGAGGAAGTACTAAATCGAACTGGGGAGGAAGTGGAATATGGTGTAACTTGATAGGACGCATTTTGAGGCGTCAAGGAAAAATCAATTTGGTAACGGGAGGAAGTGTGGGAGGTAAAAATTGTAGCGGTAGGAGAGCTGGCACGAACCCAGTAAACAGGCTCAAATGGATGTAGGTTGTAGTAGTTCCTGAGATATAAAGAAGCTTAAATTAGCTTGCACAGGATAGGGTAATACGGTGAGATGACTAAATACCACTATAACAACAACAACAGAAGAATACGGGGGCCAATAATCTTCCTTCTTCCAAACGACATTGAAATGAAACAGGAAGTAATGGGAATATGGGTGGGGGGGGGGGAGGGGGGGGGGCGGTGAATACTTAAAATAAAATTGATCCATTGTTGTAACTGTCTAGTGTATGTATGAATGAAATTATTGATTTCTAGTATGTCCAGTTTTGTAATCTTTCTTGTCCTTAGTATATAGGAAACATAGCATTGTAGCTCGTAAGAATGCTTGTCAGGCGCAACATGCGCAGCAGAACTTGTTATTGGCGGTTTATAGATTGTGTTATGTCAGTTGTAGTTGCTACAGCTCTGCCTGATTAACTGAGATATGATTTTACACATTGCTTACTAGTGATTCTATAAAACCATTCTGTTCTAAAGGATTATCTGCATCTTTTTCTGTTGGGTGGTGTTCTAGATCTGTTATCATTGTTATATTTCACAGGCTCATTCTTGCAGGGTCTTATCTTTGTTTTACAAGCATGTCTATAATTTTGTACATGTTTGGAACCATACAAGATTTTTCGTCGTTACTGGCTGATTCCTGTAGCTCATCCATAAGAAATTGTTTATTTCTGACCACTAAACTAGACGGGTGCACCAATGAAGAAATGATCTCTGAAAGAATTATAATGTTCTGAGATTAAGAGAAGTATCCCTCACACTTATCAAATGTTAATCGGTTGGAGCCATTATCTTTAGGTGTTGCCTCGAGCACTTCGCGCAAAGAGACTAACGCCTCACGCTGCGAATATAGTCTCTTGGCTAACCTCCAGTATTGCCGTAAAGTCAGAAGCGTCTTCAAAAGATAGGAGACTCCGTGGCTTGTGCAAACGGTCTGAGCTGCGTCCAAAAGGCTGGCGGCAGAATACTGCCAACACAAGTTTTGCTTGCGTGATCTTCCCATGGTCAAAGGGGCCGACGTATAAATATTACACAAGAAACGTATGAAATGTATACATATTGAAAGAAAAAAGTTAACAGAATACATATGATTTTATTAGACCGATACAAAGATTAAAAGATGAATACTAGCAACATTACACTTACGTCGTTAAAACTGTTGCCTAAAATGACGACTGGCGACAAGCAGCGCCCTTCTACGATTCCTGCACAAGTAGTCACAAACTCATCCTGTAGTTCTGCCATTGTACTTCCTTTTCTGACTTTAGACTTCGGGATATTTCAGTGTATTTATCACCTCTACTGGTATTTGTAACATAAGAAACTTCAGGTGCAGGCCAACTGACCATAGTTCGCAATGTAAACCGAGTTTCTCAAGAGCTGATTAAAGTTTTAATTCTCTACTAATTAGGGACACGGGAGATGGTGCAGGATAATTTGTGCTCAGTGAAGGAATTGTTAGTTGTAATTAGATTTAAAATCTCAAGTGATAAGCAGCAAATCGGTTAACAGATTTTCTCCACCGAAGTCGAACAGCTGCCAGGTTTTCAACTTCCTCTCAATTCATAACTATGCACTGAAGATCGTTTGCAAAAGTTCGTTTCCAGATTTTACGAGGTCTTCCTCTACTTCCGTATGCCCCCTTGGTTTCCACAGCGGTGGTGATTTTGTGATTTTTCCATCTTTCATATGCCTCGCAAGCTTCAGTCTTTTTCTCAGAAATGATTTTGTGTAGGTTGCATAGAACACTTCCTCTCAGCATTTCAGCATTTGAAACGTGGTCGCGATAACTGATCTTCAAAATTCGCCTCAGATATCTCTGATGAAATACACTGAGCTTGTGTGCTGACTTTACTGACATTTTCCAGATCTTACATGCGCCGTTGGCTATCGGTAGGATGATAGAGGAGAACAGCCAAAACTTTGTGGACGTATCTATACGTCTAATTACCATGTGGGTCGCATTCGTTGGGAGGCTGCGGATGATTTTCCAGTTCTGCTGCTGGTCTCTGCTTCTACGTCCGCGTTGTTACACATAAGGCTGATGAAGAGATGTGGAAATCGCTCATCACCTTTTAATACCTCATGTTGCACTGTGATTTGGGTACATACATTTTCACTTTACGTGCACGCTGAATTGTCTTATCATCTCTTATTTTTAGCCCTACAGAACTGACCATGCCAGCCGGCCAGAGTGGCCGAGCGGTTGTAGGCACTACAGTCTGGAACCGCACAACCGCTCCGGTCGCAGGTTCGAATCCTGCCTCGGGCATGGATGTGTGTGATGTCTTTAGGTTAGTTAGGTTTAAGTAGTTCTAAGTCTAGGGGACTGGTGACCTCAGATGTTAAGTCCCATAGTGCTCCGAGCCATTTTTGAACTGTCCACCCCATCCAGCTTAGTGGCCGTTAGTTGTAACCTTTTTGGCGTTTCTGAGGAGGAGAAGGAGATTAGTGTTTAACGTCGCGTCGACAACGAGATCATTAGACACGGAGCACAAGCTCAGATTAGGGAAGGACAGGGAAGGAAATAGACCGCGCCCTTTCAAAGGAACCATGCCGGCATTTGCCTGAAACGATTTAGGGAAATCACGGAACATCTAAATCAGGATGGTTGGACGGGGATAAACCGTCATCCTCCCGAATGCGAGTCCAGTGTGCTAACCACTGCCCCACCACGCTCGGTGGCGTTTCTACCAGAATAACGGTATCACCAGCAAAATTCAGATCCCTAAGGTTAGGTTGCTGACTCCATCGTATGCCCATGTTCGAATGGCCCACAGTTTTTCTGAATACTGAATCTATTATTAGTATGTGAAGGAATGGTGACAAAATGAATCGTTGTGTAATGCCCGTCAGAATGCTAAAGAAAGGGGTTTCACATCTTCTGTTCTTATACAGCAACTCTAGTCTACACATAGGTTTCTGAAAACAACAGTGAGATGATCAAGAATTTCTTATACGTTTATAATTAGGAAAATGCTGACAAAAAAGTTTAGATGTGGCGGACATTTGAATTCCACGTACTGTCCATCCTGCTTGTTCAGAGCAGGTTCTCCCACAGTGAAAGGCAGTCTGTTATTCTCGGAGTCGACAACGTGCCGCTTTTTATATTATTTTTAGAACAAATAGTTGTTAACATAGTAGAGGTTCAATGCTCCAATCAATATTTTTTTTGTAGAAATTTCCCATAATTGCTGTGGGGTTAAAAAATGATTTTCTTCAAAACAGCAGCAATATGATTCTTTTTTATCTATCTGATAGATTTTAGTGATATACAAAATTAATCTGTTGTTGGATTAGAGCGTGGTAGTGTAGTGGGCCAACATGCACCTGATCTGTAGCGTGATTCGAGATTAGATTGGTAGGCGATAATTTTATTGTGAAATAAAGCTGTTGGCAAAAGATTGCTCCGTAACTTAATACCGTGTCTACATTCACTTCTCGTTCAACGCTCTGTGTCATATTTAACGCACTTTTGGCTATAAAAGCTAAAACTAGAAGGTAAATTAAGAAAATCTGTGTCAGATAATGGACAAGTATACCACAACTATTTTTTTCGATCATCAGTTTTCTAACTGGGTCGGTGCGGCCCGCCACGAATTCCTTCCTGTACCACCCTCTTCAGCTTAGACTAATGTTAGTTCCCAACTTCCTGTATTATTTGTTGAATGTATTCAAGTCTCTACCTTCCCCTACAGTTTATACAATCTACAACTCCCTCTAGTATCAAGGAGGTTATTTCCTGATGTCTTGACACAAATCCTATCATCCTGTCCCCTCTTCTTATCAATGTTTCCCCTATGTTCTGTCCTCGCCGATGCTGCAGAGCACTTCCTCATTCCTTATCCGGTCAGTCCACCTGATTTTCAACATTCTTCTGGTGCACCATATCTCAAATGCTTCGATTCTCTTCTGTTTTGGTCTTCCCGCTGTCCGTGATTTACTTCCATGCTGTACTCTAAACATTCATTCTCAGAAATTTCTTCCTCAGATTAAAGAATATGTTCGATAATAGCAGAATACTCCTAGTCAGGAATGCCCTTTTGACTGTGCTAGGCTGCTTTTTACGTTTTCCTTGCTTCGTCCGTCATATGTTATTTTGCTTCCAAGGTAGAATTCCTTAACTTCCTCTATTTCGTGATCACCAGTTTCGATGTTAAGATTCTGCTAATCTCATTTCTGCTGCATCTCATTACCTTCGTCTTTTTGTGATTTACAATCAAGCCACATTCTGCACTCATTAGACTGTTCATTTCATTCAAAAGATAATGTAATTCATCTTCACTTTCACTCAGGATATCAGTGTCATCAGCGAATCTTAACATTGACATCCTTTCATCCTGAATCTTAATCCCACGCTTGAACCTTTCTTTTATTACCGTAATTGCTCCTTCGATGTATACATTGAACTGTAGGGGCGAAAGCATGTATCTCTGTCTTATACCGGTTTTAAACAGAGTACTACTTTCTTCGTGCTTTAGTCTTATTGTCCCCCCCCCCCCCCCCGTTGGATTACGACGTACATAGAGATTATCGCCGGCGTGGGTGGGCGAGCGGTTCTAGGCGCTACCGTCTGGAACCGCGCGACCGCTACGGTCTCGGGTTCGAATCCTGCCTCGGGCATGGATGTGTGTGATGTCGTTAGGTTAGTTAGGTTTAAGTAGTTCTAAGTTCTAGGGGACTGATGACCTTAGAAGTTAAGTCCCATAGTGCTCAGAGCCATTTTTTTGCTCTACTTTCCTATTCATAACGAGTCCTAATCCCGTTTTACTATTTTCTACCGCTGTTGATGTTAGGATGTACTCGTGTCACAGGGAATCCAACCTTCTTTCAGTTTCATTTCACAGACACCCCCACTATACTTAGATTGAGTTTTTACATTTCTCGTTTCAAATTTTTTAGCTTTCCTACTACGTTCAAACTTCAGACATTCCATGCTCAGACTCGTATAATGTTTTCCCTTCGTTGGTTATTCTATCTTTCTCTCGTGCTCACCTCCCTTTGGCAGTTCTCTCCCGGAGATCCGAAAGAGAACTATTCCAAAATCTTGTATAAATGGAGAGCTCATCAAGACACTTTTTCGGTTGTTCTGTGAACATTATTTATCCTTGATGCAATGGCTTCTATAGCGTTTTGCATCCTCATGCTGTTGATAATTGCTGATTCTTCCGCCTTTTAGAGGAAATTTTCCTATCCCAAGCGTAAGAAAGTGTCATTAACATTTGTTTGCTCCTCCGTTCTCTTTGACAAGGCCGTTGGTGGAACGTGGGTGACATCTCATGCCAGAAGTCTTCTGCCATCATTGTTGATATTTTTTAGTCAGAACTTAAGCAGTGTCTTGGTTGGAATCCCGGATCCTTGATCTTTCGCTTACGAGTCGGTTACGCCCCTCCTGGACCACGGGTATATTGTATAAATGAACTATGAAAAATTCAAGATGGGTCCACTTCTACCTGTTATTGTTGCATTAGGTGTGTTTGAGGAAAGGTTAATGGAAAGCCAAATCGTGCTGGCTTTAAATTACTTTGTAATTAAACTGAGAGAGTTAAAAGTGGGAGAAAATTATATTATATTTTTGGGGTTAGTCTTAAAAAATGAATGTCAGTACGGCTCGCTTTCGAAATTCTTCAAGGACGCATGTCCAATACTTCTGTGTGCCATTCTTTTCCCGTGGGGTGCAGCGAATTTGGGAGTGCATCCGCACGATTCGTTGCCACTTTGATACTTCTGGTGCCTTTGGCTGAAGATGCAACTTCACTCGTATATCTCAATCCGTGAAGTCTCTTGGTTGCACCTAGCATAGTTGGGGAAGTGTATGTGTTTGTGCAAGTATACGGCGTGAAGCGAACAGCACGCGGGTGGCATTTGTTTCATCTATCAGCAGGATAGGACTAATCTGACTAGAATCGGATGCAATGTCGTGATATATGGGTAAAGTGATGATTCGTAGAAATAATTTTGGTGATATTACTCAGATATTGTCTTTCAATGTATTGCCAATATCCACCGATAATTCTCTTCTCTGTTTACATTTGATTGGTAGTGAAAGCAAGTTATTGCTGTTATTCCCACATCCTGGCAAACAGATTTAATGGATCTGGTGTGCCCGCCTTCAGATAGAGTACAGGCTGTATACGAGGTGTTTCAAAAATACTGTTACAAACCTTTGGGACAGGTTCCTTACACCAAAACAAGAACAAAGTTCTCGTAAACACATGTCCGAAAATCTTTCTTATTGTTAATCTTTCTTATTGTTAATGGAAGTATACATTTCAGTTGGAGCTCACAACACATAAACTCATAATAAAAGCTCAAAAAGTCCTTCTATTACTTGTCATCACGCATCCACTCGTCAAATTATGAACCTTGACATCCAGTCAAGTAACCGCTGACGATTACAGATGGTTTCACAGTCTTCCACGACACGTCAATTTAAGAGCTTCTGAATCCGGATGGTCTGCCGCATAGACCAGTTGTTTAAGGCGCCCTCAGAAATAGTTATCCGAAGGATTGAAGCCGGGCGAACGTGCAGGCCATGGAACTGTTCGTCCTCTACCTATCCATCCGTCATGGTAGACACCTTCCAGTGCATCTCGAACAATGAGACTGAAATGTGCTGGAGATCCATTATGAATGAAACGGATGTTTCTTCTTGTTTGCAGGGACACATCTTCTACTAGGTCTTGAAGGGTATTCTGACCTTCGTACGTACGTCCTACCACAGAGTCAACTGCAATGCCAGTCCACACATTAATTTTAAATTGATATTTATGTTTAGCTTGTACTACAGCATGGTGGAATTTTCCTAGTGCATTTGTTCGAAACATTGCCTCGTCTGCAAACAAAGCTGAAGAGACAGACAACGGATTGTCAGTTTGTGCAACAAACCATAAGCAGAAGTTCTCCCGTGGTGGGTGGTCGGCAGGCTAAAGGCCCTGCACACGTTGAAGGTAATGCGTTGTAAGTCAGTAGCCTTTACTTGCAGTTGTGTTATCGTAAATACAAAGCTGGGAATGTGAACTGATAACCTAAATGTGCTACTGAGCTAAAAGACACATCACTTACTTGAAACTGAGAAGAATCCTGTATGTGTGAAAACCAATCTCATTCATAATCAAATAAATAAGCGAACCAATAATTTCACCCTCAGTAGACATGGCGAGTGCGAACTGTCTGAGAGAAAAAAAGTAACTGTTTAAAAAACTGTAATGCCGACATTTTTAAGAATGTAACCTGAAATACACGAAAATTTCTGCACTGACATATGGCCCTGGTAAAAGCAAGAAACTGACAGAACCTACATTGCGCAAAGAGAACGAAACAATCACGCATTATGAATCTCACTTGCAAAATGAAATACTGGCAGAAACAGCAGCACAGCAAGACTCCGCAACAGTTAAAAAAATACTGCTAAAAACTAACTACAGTTGCATCAGGGAAATGGGTTCATAATCTTGACACAGAAACACATGACTTAATCGTTATGTTCTGAAATTTTCGTTAGGAAGCATCCTGTATAAAAAAATTATAGGCTCTAATATGAAATTTCATGTAATCCAATAACTTACGTGGCACGGTAAATTAACTCAGAAGATCAATCAACAGAATAATTATCAAAAACACGACTGTGACGATAGTGAAGTAGACCAACAATACCAGCAATACAAGTGTACAAAAATAAAAATAAACTTTTTACCTCATCGAATATCATCTTGTTCTTCATTTCAAAACCTTCTTTATGTCCGTATGCTATCCAGCCATTGTTCTGAGTCAACTTTCCTCCTCGTAATAAATTTGCAGCTCAAGTAGTTCCTAAAGTGCGTCCACGTGAAACCCCGCCTACTGCACACCGCAGCTATCCATTACTGACCGTCAAAGATTCCACGACTCCAGTGTGCAGCCATGGCAGACACAGATACTATTGCCTAACAACTGTTTCTCTGGCCACAATTCTTCAAATATATCATTTTCCTTAATAAATATAAGCACATCCAATAACATCATCAAAAAATATCCATCTTACAGCGGATACTTGAGATTCTCTGAAAGTATCCTCCATACTGAAAGCAGAGGTGTGCTATATGCCAGGGCATTTGTCTTGCTGTGATAGCCGGCTCTTCTTCGACAGCACATAGAACACGCTCTTCCTGGTTAGTCGTACGAGGAACACGTGGTCTTCCATGATCAATAGTCTGTTGCGGTGCAAATTCTGTCGCAGCAAAGTGACGATACAAAGCATAAAAACGTGGATGACTTGGCTACCCTCGGTCTGGAAGCGCTGTCTGATACATGTGTCCATTACCATTTGCCGGTCGTACATAACACTCATCTCAGCGTGCTCGCGATATGAAGATCCTGCCATGCCCGAATGATGCACTTTCAGTTAACTTATCACCTGTAGTAAATGTGCATAATGGACACGCTGAAGACAGACGAATGACGATGTAAACGACTTCCTGGCAACACAACGCTATCTAGGGTACAATGTGCCAAACGGGTGATTAGATAAATAAGGTTGATGGCTTGTATCTGGATTGCAGTTGAACGTCAACTTTCGTAAATAACTCGAAAACAAAAGATTTTCGGACTTCTGTTTGTATGAACTTTTATCTTTGTTGTCGTGAAAGGAATCTGCTGCGAAAGTTTATAAAAATATTGTAAAAAAGCCGGCCGGAGTGGCCGTGCGGTTCTAGGCGCTACAGTCTGGAGCCGAGCGACCGCTACGGTCGCAGTTTCGAATCCTGCCTCGGGCATGGATGTGTGTGATGTCCTTAGGTTAGTTAGGTTTAATTAGTTCTAAGTTCTAGGTGACTGATGACCTCTGAAGTTAAGTCGCATAGTGCTCAGAGCCATTGTAGAAACACCTTTTACACACAGGATTTGCACGGCAGGCCAGTCTCCCCTATAGCGCCACATAGTTATGCTGAGGTGCCACCATGATGGCACACGTAAGAGGAACCGTATTATGCTTCTGACGTGAGTCATTTCCATACGCCATAGCCTGCCCTAACGGTACAAAGGGTGCTGGCAACAGGAACTACATCTAGATTCTGCCTGACGACAGATAAGTACTTTCCAAGCAAAAATTCATCCACCGACGGCGGATTTAAGCAGAAGCGCAGCTGCACTCGACGAGTTGCCCTCATTCGTCGCAGTTACCAATTGCCGTTAGTCACCAGTATTGCCAGCAGTTATCATCAGACAGTTGTGACACTGCCAGTCATTGCAATGTGTCTCACTAAGCGCCTAGTGTCACAGTGTGCGATATCATTACCAGAGCCAGTACTTACATACTGTCAGCGACAGCAGAACCAGACTGGAAATACTGTTAGATTAGTTAATTTTAGTTCACTGGCAAGGGAAAATTCTCAGCCGTAAATAAACGATCTCGATTATAGTTGTCGGGCATGTAGAGGGCTCATAATGCAATACGTATTTTTTTCAATTTTATCCCGTTTCATTTTTAAGGCGTGAAACACACCGTGAAAGACAATTTGGTATATTAGGTTTAGAGGGAATATCTTAGAACCCATGAAATATAAAAAATATGTCCTATATAAAAGTTCAGTTGTAATTAACTTTCTTGAAAACTGTACAATCAACTTCTATTCAATTTGAAATTTTTGAATACATTCCACCATCATTAATTGATTGCGAAAAATGTAAACTTCTGTTGCAACATTAATCAAAGCGGCTTTCATGTCATATCCATCGATGTGTAATAAATCTGGTCTCTGAAATACCACGGTTTTTTTTCCTTACTGATCTTCCCTACTTTTCATAGATTTAAAAGCAACTAATGTGGAGCTTGGACAGAGAATTTGAGAATGTCTTCTTGAAGCCACATATGTTCTTGTGACGGCATAGAATTCTGGTAAACTAAAATGTGACCACGTCAAAAGCTATTTGACAGAAGATTTTTTTTTTTCCTAATGAGGGAGAAAACGTGTATTATTGTTAGATTCTTGGGGTGGTCAGTGTGAAAGAATCGTTTAGGGGGACGGACCTGAGGATGAGAAGCTTGTCCATTTGATGATCCCAGTAGGCTCGCAGTAGTGGTATAGCGGTTGGACGTCCATGGAACTCGATGCTGAAAGAACTTTTTTAGAAGATTTTCTGACCTAGTTCTGTTGAGTAATTATGATGTCAGTCTCCACTTTAGAAACAATTCAATCATGTTCCATTCACTACTACTACTACTACTTTGCCAAGGTTTTCAAATTTGCTGAAATATGTTTCAGAGCAAAAAGAATCTCCGTTGCAAAACAATTTAATGTCAATGAAGCGTTCCACTGTTTTGGGAAATCATCAGATTGTCTACAAAAATAAGAAAACCAATCAATTATATGCAACTGAAATACAAGGGCATGGTTCTATCTTGCCCGGCTATGCAAACGACGTGAACTCGAAGTAATAGAAACTTGCGTAAAAGTAGCTTGATACGTGACTCATCAGTCTTAAGACCACATATAACGTAAAATATACACCAAGGTAAACGGATGTATAATCCGTCCGTCACGAAACATCTAAAACCATGTAGTGAACCTAGTGAAAGGAGTTAAACAATAGAATAACACCGAGAAAATACAAATATGTGGCGGAAAAATTTTTCCATGGTTATTGTATGTTACATTGAGGACAGCAGCCAGCTCCGCCGTGGCAGTATAAGATAGGGCCATACTTACCAAACTGCGGTACAAGCGGCACAATGTCTGTATTGGCGCGCACTCAAACATTACTATGACAAATTGAGATACAGGTGTCACGTATAGTGCTGCAAGAAGCACCCAGGTGGCGCGCATGTCCGGTTTAAGGCACATTTTCGAAAATCAAAAGTGCGTAAAACTAGTAATTGAAATGCATGTAAACAAACTAATGCAGACACATAGGACCCGCAAATGAAGTAAAAACACCGTCATGTAGAGGATAGATAGAATTATTACATGAAAAACAACGAATCAATGTACGTCATTAAAACTCTGTCACACAGAGTAAAACAGCTAAAGTTTGGAGTATATTCGTAACTTCTGCATTCTGAATGGATGACACTTCACTAAACCAGGATAGGGGGCAGTGTTAAGTATCGCAAACAAGTCCCAAAAATATACTTAGTCCTTAAAACAAAGAAACATAAATTATAAAAATATAGAGAGGTAGAGTCATATACGATAAAATGTCATTAAAAAGCCCCCTTTAAAATATGGTTCGCCCAACTTCCCACACAAAAACTAACAAATGTAGGGTGATGCTGTTGACATAAAATAGTCATTACAGCAACATTCGGAACACTGGTAACGTTATGTACAAAATTTTCGTTCGTTTTATTTGTATTGTAGAAAAAAAGTTTGTTTTAAACATTTATTTACAGATCATAATTATTGTAATGAATTTTTCTTTTAATAACGAGTTACACTTTATTTTCATTAACAAGTTACACATATATGAAACCATAAATTAAAAATCAAAAAAAGTTTAACACATAAAAAACAATCGAAAACATAAAACAAAAATAAGTAAAACAAACAATTAGAATAATAATGAATGTTGAGATATTTTAATTAGGCAAGTTGAAAATACTCAGATAGCACAATGTGCACAGCTTATTTTCCGTAAATGGTATTTCGGAAACAAGCTTTGTTACACATAGATGGATGCAGCGTGAAGCAGCTTTGATTTATATTTTACGAAAAGTTTTCGATTTTTGAAAAGATGTTAGTGGTGGTGGAGTATTTTGAAATATTTAATTTATTATGGAATTGCTCATACATGTTTCAAGAATGTTAATTACAGTTCAACTTTTATGTGGAATATACTTTTTACATTTCATGCTTTCGAAGATATTCACTCTAAATCTAATGTGCCACACCGGCCCCTCTTCATACCCGCCAATTTCGTGAAGGCTGTTTATTTACGCCTGGGAATGTTCCCTTGTGAGGTAGGTTCAGAACAGTGTTCAGAACTTTAATCTTAGTGCCACGCCTTCTCGTCGGCATCAAACTATAGAGCGTTTAAAACTAGTTGCTAGTTCTGACGTATGATTCATTGGAAGGGACGAGACGCCGCTGCGCAGATTACAGCAATGGCGAAATGGCATTCCTTACCACACTGCCAGGGGTTCGGTTGATAACGCGCCCCTGTTGTCACGTCATGGTTAAACAGTACCGTGTGGTGTCGTGCATTAGAGGCACCCGCGTTCATTAGCTCTCACTGTAAAGTGGTATTTTCTACCACTGATGTGTTCTGCAGTTGTCAGGTATTGTGAACAACTGTTTTGTATAGATTTTGTGTTAATAATAACATTAAGCAGTTCTGAACCCGGGATTCAAAATAAAAGCGGTCGTCGGGAAGAACACGTTCACCGGCTGGGTAGACAATGTTCCGCTGCAAAATGTACCTTCGAATTCGACAGTAGTAATGGACAATGCGCCATACCACTCCGTTGTGATGGATAAAGCTCCAAAACTGCAGTAGAGGTAAGTCGATAATTTGCTCTGGGTACAAAGAAATATTCCATTCGATAACGTTTAACCTACATTGCTTAGTGGAACTAGTAGGGCTACTAAAGCCAAAAATTCCACGCTACCAGGTCGACGAAACGACTAACGTTAAAGCGTATATTTTAATCAGGATTCCTCCGTATTGTGCTCATTTAAATCTGACAGAGAATATGTGGGCCTAGGTGACAGTAACTTAGCAAAAAACAACAAGAAATTTACGATCAGTGAGGTTGAAATGGCGACAAAAGAAGCAATTGCAAATGTCACATAACAGTATTGGTCTCCAGTTGTCAGACATAGCAAGAAGGTAGTTGAACAGACAAGGAGTCATGAAGGACTGTGACGAGTTTTGATTAATATGTAACTTCCCTTGTTGCCGTGTTAAAATATGCTTCCTTTTCCTAAACGCGGCAGCGTTTGCAAAATTCGTTTCACTACCATTCTAATGCACTTGAAAATGTGACAGAATCCTAAAACAATGTATTATTAAACTAGGAACTAAGGACGAGACAGGTGAATAGTTATGTGAAATCCCATTCTCAGTGTAAAATAAATGTGTAAGCTCTTCGCTTACATTGTTGCAAAACCCATAGTATTTGATGGTCCTTAGAAGTTACATTATTTCATGTTAACGGAATCTTCCGCTGGTTCTTGGTAGAACAACATTCTAATAAATGAAAGGCACTAATTTTCATTTGTTCTACAACATTACTTTTATTGTGTAAACTGGTTTTCGGCTTACAAGGCCATCTTCAGACATTTATTGTATATTCCCTCACATTCCTCCATTTTCCTGCATTTATTCATTTCTGTTTATGTTATTGATATTCCTTATATTCCTTCTATATTCTGTAGTTACAGTGATAATTCTTTCTTCTCTTAATTGGTTTGTGTATCACTCTCCATCTTTTATACCTCCTGAAGAAGCCTTGTCACATACTAATTTTGTTTTATTTTATTCGTTTTGTTTATTAACACATACTGTTATGAAGGTTTTCTGTTCCTGTTTTCGGTTACTTTTTTACTGTTTACTCCGTTTTTATTTATTTGCTGTTCAGCTTTTTGCTTTTTGCATTGCATTACTACCACATTGTCAAAGGTGTTATTTACTGTGTTCTCTGCTTCAATCTAGATGTGTAACTTGTCTTCCAATGTTGTTTACAAATGTTTTAGCTTCTTTGGTGACAATACTCAGTAAATGTCTGAGGATGGCCTTGTAAGCAGAAGACTGGTTTACACAGTAAAAGTAATACTGTAGAACAAATACAAACTACCGCTTTTCATTTATTATATTATTTCATTTAAAAAACTGTGGTTCCTTGAATATTGTGGTATATATGGAAGTTTCGCATACTGCGTGTATGGAAAAATACTCTCCTCTTCATATGCCATCTTTTCTAAAACTGTGTATCGATATCTCAGACCTTTTATCAGACATGAGTGATTTATGAATATTTCGTTCTTTTTTCACTGGCATGTGCGTCTGTGGCGGAGCCCTTTTCGTACTTTCCATTTTGTCAACATTGGAGACAGATAGCGATACCATTACAAGTTTAAAGAATAATTCAATATCATGTCTATATTTCATACATCTCAACATAAGACACAACAAGCACCAAACGCAAATTCATAGAGACCACTATTTTTCACTGCAAACTTCAAGAATTTCATGCAGTAGTTTACCTAATACTCAAATTTCACAATACCCATTACCATGAACGAAATGACAGGCAGTTCACCATGAAGCAGACGAATGAAGTTATAAGATGCATAACAATTAAAGTTTATTACCAAATAGTTTCTTTAATATCGTTTGAAAATTCTGCAAATCAGCAGGCTCACGCGGCTTGCTATTAGCACAGTCATGCGAGTCTGAGAGGCTCTGCCCCAAATAGGCCTGGCATTATGGTCCGTGCTGATGTGCCCAGCACACTTACTCCTACTCATTTGTTGCCAACATTGTCTGTTGTTGTAATTCCAATTTCCTCTGTGACGAGACGGTAGCTGCTTGTCAGCATGCCACTTCAGTACAGCATCTATTTTCTGTGGTATGGGGCTCGCATCCTGTTACCTTTATGTTTCCTCCAAACTTATTCGTGAGCACAACAGAAACGAAGATCAAATAATTATTTTTGGCATCACACTGATGCTGTATATAACACTTCAGCTCTTATATATGGTAAATATTAAATTATTTTTAATGAATTCATTTCGACTTCTCAACATCCTAGATATTAGATTTATATCACACATATTCATGTCTCTTACTGTGCAGTGTGTATCATAATTAAGAGGAAAAGTGATTCAGGTGAAAGTATACGATAAGAGAAGAAGAAATGTTCCAGTAAAAAGGATCCTCAAACGAGTCTTTTGCAAGGAAGTTTCGAATGTGTAATTTGGAAAAAAGTATATAGTAACAATGTACATAAAATTAGAGTCTACTGTTGTTTCTATAGTAGGTTAATTCCATCCACATTTTTATGTTCCTTTCAACAATGAAATGCTTTGCCAGGATATGAGCTCATCAATTGTTTATTGTCATTCTGAAAACATGAATGAAGTAGATTGGAACCCAAGTCTGCATATTTCAGGCGCACGGGAACATGTTCCGAATTTCATATAATTTATGCTGCTCTTAAAAAGTTTGTCATAGTGTCAATAATTTGTAAATGTTTGTTACATATTCAATGATTTTTATTAATGAAGAATCATCTGACAAGGTTCTAACTTCAAGAGCATGCATTGAGGACTGCAGAACCTGTCTAGGACTGTTATTCTACATGTGGATTTCATGAGGCTGTAGTGAGTATTTGTCAAAGATATTCGAGGAAGTGACAATACTTCTATATCATAGGACAGCTGTTTGAAATTCTCTATTCCAATGTAGCAGCTCAGGATTCTGAATTGAAATCTCCACTTCGGGAAAAGCGGTTCTGTGACAGGCATTAGTGTAGCGGGGTTGAATATGTCGTCTACTTTGGTGTCTCGGAATATTTTCGATAGAATTCTGGTATTTCGTCTTTTCCAACAGCAAAAAATCCTTCATTTTTAATGACTTCGACATTGACAATTCATTAAATCCCTTGAAATATAGTTACGGAATTCAGAAGTTGAAATCTCAACAGTTGCAATATTTAACCCAAAACACCGAAACTCTTTCCAGAAGAACAATGGTCACTCATCCATGCAATAGCATTTAAACCAGCGTTTGGTGCTTCATAAAATCTCAGAACTCATCTATATCCTCCAGTAAGCCAAATCAATTTTGACACAAGAACATTCCAAATATTTGATGTATTATCAAAGATAACTAGAGAAAATTAATGTCAGTGAGTTAAGAACAATTCATAATGTGCTTTTAAATACAAACAAAAGTCTAAAATGTCGTGTTTTAAGAGAGTTCACAAACAAAAGAAAAGCTTCAGCTAATGATGGTTTAACACATCCACTCTCCGATGGCAGTACAGAATTATATTTCGCACCAGATTGTTCTGTCATGTGATGCACATCCACCATCAGATGGCATCACTGTGGGTGATTCAACTTAAATTTCGTTCGTCACTTTAGTGTAGAAAGGTGTTAAGCACAGATGTAAGTTGGGCTACATAACCCTTAGGGGTATCTTATTCTTATTTTTACAATAACTTCATTATTTTTAAAAATAAACAAATTTTGATTGCAAATTTGGATAGTACTTTTATCCCTGAAAAACCGCTACCCCAATACACTGAAGTTTGGTAGGTTGCATAACTCCAGGATTTAAGGGGAGCTTACATTTTTCATAATTTCTCAGACAAATAAAAACAGATTTTGAAAGTTCAAAATGCTAACATAATCTAAATCAAAACAGATATCTATCCATATCTAGAACATAAAAATAAAAACCATTTGAAGTTTGAAAAAAACAAATTTTCAATTTCATTCAATTTTCTCTTTAAATGTTTCACTATAAAAGATAAACATGGATTTTACATCTCTATAACTTTTTCTAAATCTTTATTGATTTATCCACCTAAAAATGTCCACTCAGTTTTCTATATTGCGAGTCATATGTTGTGTTTCTCATCATACATTACTATATAGGGTTTTATCAGGTACTTTATTGTTAAAGATGGCACACAATTTCGTTGTGGTTTTTGTGTAATTAAGACATTCTTCCTGCATGTTATATTTATAATGTATATATGATTGCTAGTGATAAAATTGTATGGGCTCATATCAATATGTGCTTTCCATTGTTTAACACATTTAAAATCAAAGAACGATCATAAGCCTTCAGAAAGTTGTCTGGAGAATCTAAAATCCTCATTTCCTGTGGAAACATTTCATTTCTTCCGTTATTAAGTAACTACTCTTAAGTTTCACATGATCAAAAAGTGAAGAATTTTTTAACTGATTAATCTTCCTAGCTGTCTGAAATACTACAAATATAAAGTAGGGTGTATCAAACTGCCCAGAATTTTAATAATTGCCACATAAACCAACAACTTCATGTGCCTGTAAATCAGAAAAAGATATTCGTATTTTAGGATTCTTAAGTCTATTTTGATCTAATTCGAGTTCATATTGTGGTTCATGTATAACAATGGGAACTCTAATTTCTATTTTTTTAAAACTATTTTACCTTTTCTGTACTGTTCCAGCAATTTCAGTTCCATCTGCACTTGTGCTACTCTATCTTAAAAGACAATCATTACTAGCACTACTAAATGTGAAAGAAATAGTTAAATCAACTTCACATATCATGTCTTTATAATCCGTGAAAGATCTTACAAGTAATTCTAGTGGATATAATACTTCATTATTTATTCTGATTATTTTAATATTTTTAATGATATGTCCTTCTAATGCTATTTTATCAGTCAAAGGTGAAGTTGACTGAAGTAAAACTGAGGAGGAAATAAAGGATGTTCAATTCTAGAAAGAATATTATTTCCTTTTTTTATGGTTATAAAATCAAACAGCTTAATAATATAGTTATCAATTAAGTAAACATATGACATTCCTCTGTAATCAGTAAAATCTGTTCCATCTTCATGAATTACTTCAGAATTCATATACAGTTGAGCTCTATTAGGATGTAACCATCCATCTCCAATGTTTATATTAATTTCTATATCTTTATTAGAAATATTTAATTTGGATGTAGTCTTTTCATTCATAAGGAAGACTAAAATTGGTACCTCTCAGTCTTATTAATTTATTGAAGAAAATGAATCTGTGAAAAATTATTTCATTTCCAAAAATCAGTGTAACATCAGCTTCGTTAAGAACAATAATTTCTTCATTCTCATTGGTTATAGTTATTATTAAATCTAGAACTTTATCAAGTATTGGTACAAATATAGAATGATTAGGCTCATAAATAATAGGTGAACCAAACATCACATTTGGTTTAATAGAAGCGAAAATATTTGTTTCCCTATGCAAATGATCACCATTTTTAACAAACATACCATTTGCCAAATTGAAATTTATATTGATTAATTCAAAAGGGGCATCATTAGAAATAGTCTGTTCATTTTGTTTAATAATCTTATTACTGAAACCTAACAAACCTCCAATACTATCTCTTTTATCCATATCTAATTGAACGTCACTTTCAATAACAACTCTATTTAGAGTTTTATATTCTTTAATATTTCTAGAAGGTTTAAACTGTGAATATATTTTTCTAGTTTTTTAAGTGTTTATCGAACTTCAGGAATTAAAACAACTTCTCCATCACAATATAAGTTATTATTATTTAATATAATATTTGGAGTTAAAATGTAGAATAAAATCCCGATTAATGGAACTTCTTTAAACTGTTCTCTTATGGGAACATTCAAACTTTTTTTAGGGTGGATACCTTATCATTTAAAAGAAATATTCTACTCTGAAGAAAATATAGAAATTGACAAGCAAATAGTTCCTTATCACAAATACTGAAAAAGGTAAAATTATAAACACAAGTCACAGGATATTAGAATATATTAATCACAGTGTAGATCATACTTTTGGATTAAGACCTGTTGGTATTTTTAAGTATATTGGTAATTTACCTGTAGAATTCAGTGGAGATAACAGTTCATAGAATAACTTTTAAGGGTACAGATGGAGTAATGAGACTTTTAACAAAAAAATCAAGTACTATGGATGATCTCGGTGTTGAATTTACTGGAGAAGATTTATCAAAATATACAGACATTAATTAATTCTGGTGCTCCACATTCTTCCAAAAATCCAAATAAACCTAAATCTTCAGGAGGTGTATAATATAAGAAATTGATTAAGGAACCTGTTGCTGATTACAAACTAAATCAATCAACAGATAATGATTCTTCAGATTACTTAGAGATCTCTCCAACCAAAGCAGGTAAAGGAATGATTAAAAAATATACTGGAAAACCAGTTGAGTACATCTGGATGAATGATGTTAGAGACATAATTGACAGATTAATAGTTATTCGTGGTGGAAAAATTGCTGGTAATAATATTTATCACAGTGAAAAAGTGCTTATAACATAAATGTTAATGAGTAAATTTTATGATTTTATTATCAACAGTCCCAAACGTATACCTTATTTAATTAGATTTCTAAATACTTTACAACATACATATGCTAAAAGAGAAATATTATCGAGTCTAACAGAGCTTCAGGCAAGAGGTCCAGGGTGGATTTTAGACATAGTTACTGGGTTACAGTTAGCAATTAATAGATATAATCCACTGAATTGTTCATCATATATAGAATTACCAAAAGCTATTCCAAATAAAAAAGCTTGTATTAATGTTGAGAATAGTGATCAAAAATGTTTTCTGTAGGCAATAAAATTGGCATTACATCCAGCAGACAAAGATCATTAATGAGTTTCTAAATGTAAAAATGTTGGTCTAGATATTGATGAAAAATTACAGAAATTTGATATCTAGTTAAAGAAGTGATCTTGATAAAATAGAAAAAGTCCTTGGTATGTCTTTTGATATTTATTCCTGTGATGAAAGATTTGTTGTACACCCATTAAAAATTACAAGTTGTAAGAAAGGTAAATATATAAATTTATTATACTACAATGAAGAAAACAACGGTCATTATTGTTGGATCAAAGATCTATTGAGACTAACATCCATGCAGTTAACCAAACAGAAGGCATGTTTTTTTATTCTGTGATACATGTTTATGACATTTTAATTCACAAGAAAAACTGAATATACACATTCCAGATTTCATAGTAAATAAACTAGTTAAAATAGAACTACCAAGCAAAGGAGAGACAATCATATGCAAAAAATTATCAGAATACTATGAAAAGTCCTTTTGTCATTTATGCTGATTTTAAGAGTGTATTATTGAAAAGCGGCACGTGTAAACCAAATCCAGAAGAATCATACACTACGGAATATCAAAAAATGAGCCATCAGGATTCTGTTATTTTATCAAATATATTCATGGACATTACAAGGATCAAAGTCCAAATACTCATAAAAAGTTTAATGAAATGAATAAAAGAGAAGTAGGAGAAACTGGAGAGATGTACTCAAATCCTGTAGCAACAGATCCCTTAATACCAGAAGAAAATAAATTATATTCAGAAGCAAAGAGATGTCATATTTGTGAAGGAAATTTAAAAGAATTGCCTGAAGTACTAGTTAATCTGAAAAATAAATTACAGCATCAAAACAAAGTTCTTAAAGAACAGGTAACAAAGTAAACAGATAATGAAGCATAATTGAAGAAAAAGCTTCTAGAAAATGAAGAAGCTTTGAAAAATCTTATTGAGACAGAAAAAGATCGCAAACATAAGGTAAGAGATCATGATCATTTAACTGGTAAATTTAGAGCTGCTGTACATAGTTAGTGTAATCTGAATTATAGGTTAACAAATTTGGTTCCAATTGATCTTTCACAGTTTGTCAGGATATGACTCACATATCTTTGTTAAGGAATTAGGATATGATATGTGAGAAATAGAATTAATTCATAACAATGAAGAAAAACATATAAGTTATATAAATTGGGAAGTAATGTTAGAAATGACAAAGCTATCACTAGAATTATTACATGTTTATGATATGGTACTGATGATTGAAAAAGGAATAAGAGGAGGAATTTCTCAGTGCTGTAAGAGATATGTAAAAGCAAACAATAAGTATATAAAAGACAATGACTAAGAAAAAGGATTAAATTATGTAATATATCTAGATGTTAATAATTTATATGGCTGGGCAATGTTGCAGTATTTGCCTTATGGAGAATTTCAATGGTTAAATTATCCTGAATTTAGAGTAGAGTTCTGGACTGAAATCATACAGAATATGGGAGATAATTTAGCACATGATTACTTTTAGAAGTCGATCTAGAATATTCAAAAGAATTACATGATAAACATAAAGATCTGCCTCTTGCACCTGAAAAGAAAATAATTCCTGGAACTAATGAGCCTAAACTACTAGCTACATTATGCAATCAAACTAAATATTTTGTTCTCTATAGAAACTTAAAGCAGTACTTGAAATTAGGAATGAAATTAAACAAAATACATAGAATACTTCAATACTGGCTAATGAAATATATTGATATTAATACACAAATGAGAAGCAAATCAACAAATGAATTTGATAAATACATTTAAAAACTGATAAACAATTCAGTGTTTGGAAAATCAATGGAAAATATAAGAAACGGACTTGATATCAGATTAGTATATGATGGAAAAGAATGTGATCAACTTGTAGCTACACCAAATTTTAAAAAAGTAACAATATTCAAAGAGAATCTGGCTGCAATACATATTCAGAAAAAGAAAATAACTTTTAATAAGCCAATTTATGTGGGTATGAGCATATTGGATTTATCAAAAGAACTAATGTATGACTTACATTATAATGTTATCAAACCAAAATACAGAGTGAATACAGAAATTTGTTATTAAGATACTGGCAGTTATATTTACAATATAAAGACTGAAGACTTTTATGAAGATATAAAAAATATGCTGCAATTGTTTGATACAAGTGATTATCCAAAAGCCAACATTTCCAACATTCCTCACGTTAATAAGGAATGGTTAGGAAAAATGAAGGATGAATGTTGTGGAAAAGTTATGAAAGAATTTGTCGAATTAATAGTAAAAATGTACGCCTACAGAGTCGATGAAAAAGAAAATAAAAAGTAAAAGGTTTGAAGGAATGTGTTGTTAAGAAGAGAATTATGTTTGACGATTATAAACATTGCCTGTTTATTGATAAGGAGCAATATAGAACAATGAATCTTATTAAAAATGAACAACATGAAATATACACTGTAGAAATAAATAAAAAGGCACTAAGCCCACATGATAATAAGAGAGTTGTTTTAGAAAATAAAGTGGACACATTCCCATATCGTCACTATTCAGTTCACTAGTCATCTGAAACCTCCAACTGATTAACTGTCTCCTTTAAATTGTTTACAATAACTGAAAATTTTTAACTGGATTTTGAACAATCCAAACGAAACAAAGGAAGATTGTGTTCAGCTGCTGTAACAAAGTCTTAGAAAATTCACTAAATTCATAGGAATTGTTGCCCATAAATAAATACAACTATCCATTTGTACATCGAAATGCCAATTCTACTATAAGTGGTAAACCTGGAAATTCTCTCTTCATTCTTCCAAATCTGGTATATCAATTTCTATGAAATACACTTCATCGAAAAAGACCAAACTTTTACCAGAATAAGTGATAACTGAAGAATGAAAAACTGTGTTCTTTCTCAGTCATAAGTTTGTTAAAGATTTTGTATAGCCACTTTTCAATCTAAAGAATGGTATTCCAATACCATAAATCATGTTGTTAATAAACAATACATCTCCGTTTATTCTATGACATGTTGCACTTATACTCTGAAAAGTATTTCGTAAAAAGTTTAACCAATCCCTTATGAATTGTGGCTTTGTGTTAATGTCTATATTTTCTAAATCCATTATCCAAACCAATGTACCACAGTAAATATAGAACAATAGTTCAACAATTAAAAAGCAATTCAATTTATTATTCAACCCAAACAACTCTGGTGCTGTTTCACTTACATCATTTTTTCTTGGTGGTTGACTTGGAGGATCAGGATCATTCAGTTTTTAATTTAAATTTTGTATTGCAAGAATATCATCTTTCTGCAACTCGATAATTGAACTGTTATACATTGCATTGTTAATTGATTCTTCTGTGCTCAATAGTGTTAAACCTAATGTATGTCAAATCTCATGAACCAAAATTCCATTCAATTTTATTGCTTTTTTTATAGTTCTTGTGTCAGTGTTGAAGTACCAAACCTCATCTTGATAAATATGAATTTCTGTGATGTCATTACTAATATTTGGATAGAACGCATTTGCTAACACTTTCCCTTTTCCAGCAAAATGTCTTGGACAAAAATGTCTACCAGAAGCTTCATTTCTATGAACTGTCTTTTATTGGAAAATATAATATTATAATTTATGTAATATTTTTCAAAAATTAAATCACTTTTGTCTCGCCACATCTGAAAAGTTAATTCCCCTATTTCATACATTCTTTTAGTTGCCCAAAGTATGTCCATTTTATATTGTTTTTATTCCATCTTGAAACATGTGCTGTAAATGTTGCAACATGATCTTCAGCACTGCATCTAGGTCTACTCATTAAATCCAGTGTTTCTTTATTTATTTGACAAGTAGGTTTTAAATTGTATTTTTGTTGGAATGAGGTAAAAGCTTCTTTGAGTTTATCATTATTTTGTGAAATTAGTTCAATGTTATCAGTTTCTGTATCCAGATAACCATAATTATGTAAGTATTTTATAACTTTTTCTTTATCAGTACTATCATCTCCCACAGCTGTGGTCAGCAATAAGAAGGTGAGAATTAATACTTTCCTTGATATATGTTTAAATTTGTTAGATTATGGTGGTCCACAATAAAATTTATGTAAATGGTTTCATTCACTATGTATGTCTCCTGTTTCAATGCTTATATATCTATGGTGGTCACCAATCAAATTTATGTAATTGGTTTCATTCACTACGTATGCCAGCTGTTTCAATGCCTATATCTAGAAAGTATTGTTTTCTAGAATAGGTAAGGTAAGATCTATTTTTTCAAATCGAGATATGTAAAATTTTGATTGTTCACAATAAAATTGAAGCTGATCACACTTTATTTTTACTAGATGTTTCTTGTAATACGTTTCTGTTATATACTTTCCAAACTCACAAAGAATTTTCTGATATAATGGATCCAAATGTATGGTCTTCAATATATGAATATTTGTATGTTGATGTTTATTGAGATAAGAATTACATACATTTTCCCCACAGTCACAAAGAACCTTTTCGAGTAATTTTTTTATTGTTATTTTCAGAACATCTTTTTACTACATCTGGATGTTTCATTCCATAATTTTTACTCTATTGTGTTCTTCTATACTATTATTAATGATTTCTGTATAGTGTTCATTTTTACACTCCTTACAATAACTAGTGTAACCATATTTTCCAGTCTTTTGACAATGAAAATAATCTAAACTCTTGTTCTCACCACATTTTTTACGTATCTTATTTATCAAAACTTCATTTGACTCTGAGTTTTTTTAACTACATTATAGCTTTTTATTTATATAAGTATAAATTATAAAAAGAAAATTTTCAATTTTTTGTATGATTAATAATCAACAGTGTGCTAATGTAAACATAAAATGTCTATGTAATTTAGAAACCTGTTAAACAGCTGGTTTTCATTGATCTTTATTTAACATTAACAAATTTGAGAAACTGCACTATAACTGCGCTAGAAAAGTGCGATAGAAAAAGTTAGTTCTTTTGTCAATTTTTGATCATGTCACTTAGTTTTTTATGACTTTTGGAAAAATTGTGACTTCCAAAAATGGAGCAAAATGAGCCTGAAAAAGTGGAAAAATTCAAGTTTAGGAAAAGTGCCATATTTGAAAAGTGTCTATAAAGTGAGAAAAAGTGCAAAAAGTTGAGAGTGCGAAAAAAAGTGTAGAAAAAGAGTAAGAAATTGCTAGTTCTGAAAAGGTGCGCTACAATCCCCAATCTACATCTACTGCAGTGAATTATTTTCTGCAGCTGGTAAGAGTATGTTTCGGATCTAATAATGGAATTCACTCTTCAATTTTTTCCAGATTTTGCTATGTCGATTAAGGGATGTTTGGATCTAATCAGTCCTTCTTTTTAAATTTTTGGCCCTAACCTGCCTTGATGTTCATCAGGACAGTTTTAAAGCTGTGAAAACAGTAATCTACTGACATTTATCTCAGGCATTGTAGGATATGATTGTTATTCATCGAATGCAGAAGCAATTTTGTCTTTCTTTCGATTGAAATGATATAGTGCGGTTTCCACGCAGTTCTCATGGATCTTGATTGTATGGTTTTATTCATAGCGTTTTAGGAGATAAGAAGCAGCTTTATCATTGTCAGCTATGAATTTCTCTGTAGTACTGCCTATGAATCAAGTCTCTTTAATAGTTTACTTGACGTTAACTCCATAATTTTCCGAATTCCATTTCCATATAATTTTCTGAATCTTTTTAACAAGGTCGAAGAAACATGGAAATGATTAGTGTTAATCTCACTTGCAATTCAGAGGACTTAGTAACGTAGATATCCGTCTGTAATGGCTCATTTCTCGCGAACATTTCTAAATATTTCTAATATTTTTTCTTTCACAATTCTCCATGTTTCAGTTTCTTGTGTATTTCATATTTCGTGTAAACCTTTGTTGTATTTATACAATTCGAGATCAGATTTTACGAAACGGAAGCAGCTTTGCACGGCTGCTTAACTTTTCACCCTCCTTCGTTTAATCAAAAGATTTACAACCTTTTCTTTAACACTTAAAGCTATTACCATACATGTTTGCTTCCAGCTAGGACGCTACTGTGTTTTTCTTCTGGATTTTAATTAGTACAGAAATCATCGTACGAAAATCGTCAGTTATTTCTTCTAATGTTCCGACAATTTGAAACTAAATGTCCACACTTTTAAAATGAATATCCATTAATTAACTGATAAATAACACATATGTAGGTCTTCAGGAGAAGTAGATTATTTTGACTACATACCACTTGCTTCACATTTCATCTTTGCAGAATGAGATTTTCACTCTGCAGCGGAGTGTGCGCTGATATGAAACTTCCTGGCAGGTAAAAACTGTGTGCTGGACCGAGACTCGAACTCGGGACCTTTGCCTTTCGCGGGTAAGTGCTCTACCATCTGAGCTAAGCTATGTCTCCGCAGTATCCTTTCTTTCAGGAGTGCTAGTTCTGCAAGGTTTGCAGGAGACCTTCTGTAAAGTTTGTAAGGTAGGAGACGAGGTACTGGCACAAGTAAAGCTGTGAGGACGGGGTGTGAGTCGTGCTTGGGTAGCTCAGATGGTAGAGCACTTGCCTGCGAAAGGCAAAAGTCCTGAGATCAAGTCTCGGTCCGGCACACAGTTTTAATCTGCCAGGAATTTCATATCAGCCCACACTCTACTGCAGAGTGAAAATCTCACTCTGGAAACATCCCCCAGGCTATGGCTAAGCCATGTCTCCGCAATATCGTTTCTTTCAGGAGTGCTAATTCTGCAAGGTTCGCAGGAGAGCTTCTGTAAAGTTTGGAAGGTAGGAGACGAGGTACTGGTAGAAGTAAAGCTGTGAGGACGGGTCGTGATTCGTGCTTGGGTAGCTCAGATGGTAGAGCACTTGCCCGCGAAAGGCAAAGGTCCCGATTTCGAGTCTCGGCCCGGCGCACGATTTTAATCTGACAGGAAGTTTCAAAACATCAAATTTCCGACATCGCTGCAGTCGGAAAAGATCCTGCAAGAACGGGATCAATGACGACTAAAGGGAATCGTTGAACGTGACAGAAGTTCAACCCTTGCGAAAATAGCTGCAGATTTCAATGCTGGGCCATCAACAATTGTCAGCGTGCGAATCATTCACCGAAACATAATCGATACAGGCTTTCTAAGCCGAACACCTTCTAATGTAACCTTGATGGCTACACGACACGAAGCTTTAGGCCTCGTCTGGGCCCGTCAACACCAACATCGGACTGCTGATGACTGAAAACACGTTGCCTGGTCGGATTGTATTGAGCGGATGGACGTGTACGGGTATGGAGACTGCCTCACGAATCCATGAACCCTGCATGTCAGCAGTAGTCTGTTCAAGCTGGTGGAGGCTCTGTAATGGTGTGCAGTTGGAGTGATATGGGGCGCCTGATATGTCTAGATACGACTCTGACAGGTGACACGTACGTAAGAATCCTGTCTGGTCACCTGCATCAATTCATGTCCATTGTGCATTCCGACGGACTTGGGCAATTCCAACAAGACAATGCGACACCCCACACATCTAGAATTGCTACAGAGTGGCTCTAGGAACACTCTTCTGAGTTTAAACACTTCCGCTGGCCACCATACTCCCGAGACATGAACATTATTGAGCATGTCTGGGATGCCTTGCAATATGCTGTTCAGAAGAAATCTCCACACTCTCGTACTCATGGATTTATTGGCAGCCCTTCAGGATTACTAATGTCAGTTCCCTCTAGCACTACTTTAGACGTTAGTCGAGACCATGCCACGTCGTGTAGCGGCATTTATGCTACTCGCGGGGTCCCTACATGATATTAGGCAGGTGTATCAGTTTCTTTGGCTCTTCAGTGTAGTCCGCAGCTCGTGGTCGTGCGGTAGCGTTCTCGCTTCCCACGCCCGGGTTCCGGGTTAGATTCCCAGAGGGGTCGGGGATTTTCTCTGCCTCGTGATGACTGGGTGTTGTGTGATGTCCTTAGGTTACTTAGGTTTAAGTAGTTCTAAGTTCTAGGGGACTGATGACCATAGATATTAAGTCCCATGGTGCTCAGAGCCATTTGAGCCATTTCTTCAGTGTATAAATAAACCTATTTTCTTCAAAGCTCTGAATGATCTGTCTATGTTTTATGGCACCGAATATGTTGAAGCGAAAGATGGAACTGGTACACTTTAAGAGGAAACAAGAACTGCGACGTAAAATTTAAGTGTCCTTGCAGAAACTATATTTTTTCCTTCGTTTAAGCGGGCTCTGCTGAATCATAAGATAATTCCACGGATAAAGCGCACGGCTGACAGAATGGAGGCACTGTCGAAAAGGAGCGCGTTTCATGTTTGTGCTCATTAAGGGCTCACAGAAAGAGAATAAAAGAGATGGCTTGGTTCAAATGGCTCTGAGCACTATGGGACTTAACTGCTGAGGTCATCACTCTCCTAGAAATTAGAACTACTTCAACCAAACTAACTTAAGGACATCACACACATCCATGCCCGAGGCAGGATTCGAACCTGCGACCGTAGCGGTCGCGCGGTTCCAGACTGTAACGATCGGCCAAAAAGACATGAATTTGGAACACTCAGCTGTAAATAAGTTTTCGAAAAGCGAGCGAAACCTTCACTTCCTTTTTGCGTGAAAAGCATTATTTTGGAGTAATTGTCGTGTCACATCACAATGTTCTTAAAAATTTGAGAACATCAACCTTTTAGTTCAGATAATTGTCAGCATCATTAAATAAAACTTTAGCATACATTTTTAGTTAAATCCAAATGTAGCTTTCATGTACCATCTAACATTTGATATGATGGGCCTCCACTTTGATTTTTCAAACTTACTGCCACTGCCACAATATCTCTACTATCTACTTAAGAGTTGCTGTGTTCCTACACTGACATACCTCTGACTTATTTATCATACAATTTTTCAGGAATGATGTGTGGGGCATAAATATATTTTGTTTTATGAAACGTTGCACAACATAAGAAAAAAATTTGTGTGGGTAATTTGAGCCTCAATGGTATAAATTCAAAATTAAACCAGAACTTACGAGAAAGACAGTTTTATTAAATACAGTGTAATTATAAGAGTGTACAATGTGAATTGTACTTGGAGATCGTCCCAGTACTCAAATTTATTTAAAAATCTTGTTTTTCAAGATTCACATAGCTTCAGTATTTTGAAAAACATGTTACCTATTCATAAAAATCACAAACATAAATGTCAACCTCGCAACCAGCACACTCATTGTGGGACCACATTTCACAGAGCATACACTGCATCCACAGCTCGCCACTATGTCTGAATGAATTGACTCAGCATCAGAATCTTTGGGGAATAGAAATACTTTTCTTTTGTAGAAGTTCATGGGAATCCTTTTTATTATCTTTTATTTTTTGTTCTTCACCAGTTACAGGTGACATTCCCTCCCTTACACACCCCTTCCTAGAGTCTTTCGTATCACTTTCTTTCCTTTTGTCTTTGTTCTTTGAATTTCTTCTTATATTCTTCCTTTGCTCTCTTCTGTTCTGCTTTAACAAACGTCAGTTTGCACAGAGATGATGATGTGAAGGTATAATAGATTTAGAACTGACAAACAGACTTAAGACCTTTGTTTGTCATTTTTTGTTTGGACTTCGGAATGGGCCAAACGTGTCTTGATGAAACAGCTATTTTAGGTTTCATTGATGTAGAAATCCAAAAGGACCAGCTTCTTCTGTCTACTACCCCAGCACACAGAAAAATATTGTGGCTGGATATTTGAGGTGCCAATGATAGAATTCGTGGATATCACTTCTTCAGAAGAATCAACAGTAATTGTACACAAGGAGAAAGCATTCCAATATTGTGGTGGAGACTTTGTATATATAACCATGGCATACTGCCACGAAAACAAGTCGGTTCAAGGGGTAAATTCCTGTCTCTCTGAAACAACTGGCAGCAGTTATTCCAGTTTGACACATTAGTAAACCTTGCCAAATATTTCTGGAACGTCACACGGCTCAAGTGTCGTCTGTCATTATGGCAAGTCCATATGTCGAATATTTTCGCTGTAGTAGTGTTCCAATGGCCCATAAATTTCCTGCCCAAAAGTGGGGTTTGATGGGTTGTTTGGAGGGTGAATGCTTATGATGATAATGTGATTACTACAGGCAAGATCAACAGTCTCTGTATTTGTGTGTGTGTGTGTGTGTGTGTGTGTGTGTGTGTGTGTGTGGTGTTGTGTCCATCAAGAATTAGAAGGACAGGGTCTTCTACTGTGATCTTGGTTTTTTTAATAAAGCCTTTGAACCAGTTTGTTAATATATTTCTACCCTGACAGTTGGCAACCTGTGGCACCAGATGGGGCCCCATTCATTAAAATCTCTATCATATTTTTCCTTGGGAAAATCGTCAGTGTTGTGGTAAATGTTCCTTCAGCACTCATGCAACACATGACAATAATAAGACTCCCTCTCTTAGTAGTACTTAAAACACTAACCTACAGTTTGCCTCTAAAACCAATCAATGACGGATGTTGATTTGCACGATGGATATACCTGTATCATCCACACTGAATATATAATAGGGTGGATACTTTTGTGTATCAAGCTCAGCCTCTTGAACGTTAAGAAAAGAGTTTATATCTTCCTTAGTGGAACGATTAGCACGATAAAGTGAAGTTGCTGAAGGTTTTGTGAGAGACAGAACACCTTTGTGGCAGATCGTGAAATAGTCGATCCAGGCCCGTCGAGCAACTGCACCATTGAATGGATGTGAGATTCCATTTTTCGCACATAACTAGAAGGATAAACGTTGCACATCGTCTCCTGCGAGGCTACATAATTTAGATTCCATTGTAATTACATATTTAACAAGTTCGTCTTCCATATCAGCAGACAAAATTGGTTTCCTTCCAGGCCGGCCACTGTGGTCGGGGGGTTCTAGGCGCTTCAGTTCGGAACCACGCGGCTGCTACGGTCGCAGTTTCGAATCCTGCCTTGGGCATGGATGTGTGTGATGTCCATAGGTTAGTTAGGTTTAAGTAGTTCTAAGTCTAGGGGACTGATGACCTCAGATGTTAAGTCCAATAGTGCTTAGAGCCATTTTTTGTTTCCTTCCAATTTTTTGACTATTTGCTTCTTCGAAAGACAAGTCAAGACAAAAAAGCCTTTGTCGGATTGCTCCAGCTACAGAAAATGATTTTGCTGCCTTATTTAGGCCCATTTTTTCTCTGATAGTGCTTGTAAAGATCTTACCATGTCTTGTGTGCCCCCAGTTATTATTTTTTGTTTTCTGCTACACATTAACTCTTTGTGGGACATCTACAACGCAAATTTGTACAGAAGTTCTGCAGTGATTGTAATTTGGCTCCTTATGCTTTGGGAGCTCATATTGTCAGCACGAAAGGGGCTGATATTACCAACACCGCCATGTTTGTGAACAAAAAGTGATCATCCCCTAACCTTGACCAGAAATTACAATATTACGGGGCCTATTCGGAAAGCAGGATCCGATTGGGTGCGAAATGGCAACCACAGCGAAAATCCGAAGAAGCTTTGCACAGATGTGTTGGGCAGTGTCTCTAGTATGCCTGACGATAGCGCCACGTCACTCTTTTAAGTTCTGAGTGCACGGTGAGCACGTAAAGATGCTTACAACAACAGTATCTGCCGCCAAGTATGAGGGCGTGGTGTGAGGTTTCGCCTGATGTCATGCAGCCCACATGACATAACCGTCATACTTTTCCTTCTGCATGACAATTCTTGGCCGCGCTCTGAAGGGGCAATGAAGATGCTGCTGCAGCGCTTTCGATGGGAAGTGTTTGATCACTCACATTAGAGCCCGTAATTGGCTCTCTGCTCAAGTGAACCGCTAGCTATGTAGACGACGTTTTCGCACCGCCACGAGCTGTATACCAGCTTAGAGAATTGGCAGGAAGCACAGGCGCCTTCGTTCTATGACGAGGGTACTGAAAAGTTGGTACAACGCTAAGACAAATGTCTAAATCGGAGCGGCGACTACTTAGAGGAGTAGCTGAAAGATGTAGCTAACTGTTGCAAATAAAACATTTTTTATTTCCACAGTGGTTTCCATTTTGCAATCGGTCGGACATTACTTTCCGAATAGGTCTCGTAAAAGTGGAGCATAATCTTTGTCACATGTGTAATTGAAAGAAAATATCATAATGAGTACTCCCATTAACTATAGTAATACTGCTGTGAATGCCTGCCCCATAAAGTTTTTATCGCCGGTGAAAAGAAGACAACTTTTGTGTTCGTTGATAAAACTAGCTAATGAACAAGGGAGCTGTACAGGCGAAACTACGAATCACTACTAGTAAGTGATGCAATCACCAACGGAATGTGCCATGTTGTTAAAAGATATTTAGGAGGCCCGATTTACCACCAGGGACCCACGATACCGCCCTTACCACTTCTAAATTTCAGTGTCAGTATATATCTTCAGGTACATTATTTGTTCGGTATTGTATTTTATATTTACTTAATGTCGAATGGAACAATAATTTGCTATTTATGTAACTTGCACATTGTAAAATATGGTATTTTTACGTAATTATTAATTATCAAGCAGTGTCCTTTTCATATTCATGATTTTGAGGCTGGGATCGTATGTATGATACTCAATAACTGCGATATTTGTTTCGCGTCAATTTATTAAAGCATCATCATTGATCTGAAATGCATATATGCATATATTCATTTGTATGTAGCACTTTCATCACGCATTTGGTGCTTTTTTATATGTTACGTTACGAACAGACCTGACCAAGACACCTTTTTCTCAATGTATGTTTTATTTGTTTATTCGAGGCATGGTGCCACGTGGTCGAAGGTGCGCTCCTGTTGACGCTGTGGAAAGTGGACACCTCTTTTATTTGACTAGTATGGTTTGAGAAATGGCGGGTCAATCCTAAACTGGTAACCAATGCAGCACAAAAATTATTTCAATGCAACTGAGACGGACGATATAAAAAAAATCATCCAATTCACTCAGTATATTTTATTACGTACTACTTACCCACGGTAGCATAGCCCGTCCACTTGTTGGAATTGGCAATCGGAAAAAAATGCGGGCTGGACACTCAGTCAACCGTCTTCAATGAACTCACACGAACCTTCAACGGAAGACTGTTGAATGGATGTCATTGCCGACAAGGAAGACATCCAGAATGAAGAGATTCAGGTGGTCCACAATAAAGTTCATGTAGTCCACAGCTATCACTGAGCCTTCGATTACTACTACACGTTCCACGGAAGTCCCATACTGCCTTCACCCACTGAGTTGTGCATGTGCCGAGCAGCCGTCCGCTTGGATGATGGCGTATTCAATACGACCATCGAGCTCGTCTAACGAGAAAATATTTCTTCCGACCACGCGACATGTTTCCATTGATCCACTGTCTAATCTAAATGAGCCGATGATCATTGCAATCGTAATTGGTGGAGTGGTTCATTCAGTATGAGTGGCGTATGCTGCAGAGACCCACATCCGACAATGTGAGCCGAACGGTGATGCTCGCGACAGCAGCGTGCGAACAGCTTACAAACTTTCCTGTTTCCGAGATGTTTCTCCCAGGTGCCATGTCATGAGAATCTGCCCATTATCAGCGTCAGTGGATTATACCCATTTGCAGCCGATACAGTCTCCAGAACGAACCCCCATTTTAATTTTTCTTTGTCGTTATTTCTTCGTCCTTGTCACATTTGATCAGAAGTACAATAGCCCGCTCTTAAGCCAAAACCTTTAATAGGCATACAGACGAGACAAATAAGATTTAAATATGAAAAATTTCACAAATGGATTGTCTGATGACATTGAAATAATATTAATGTGTTGATTTTCTTTGTTTTTCACATTAAAATCGAGAGACAAACAGTAAATAAAAACGACAATATATATTTGAAATACATTGCAGAAACCGTGCCTTTCTTTTTTAGAAAGGACCACATTACTTTTTCTAAACAGCTGACTTACTTGCATTGGAGAAAGAAGAGGTTTTGGGGAGGGGCAGGTGTTCTGTAGGGTTGGAGGCTGTAAATGTATGAGTCAGTTGGATGGTATCTAAGGACATGAAAATAGATGTTGCGTGGATGCTGGCAAGATAGAAAGTGGGGTAGAGTTTGGCGTGTGGACAAAGCAATATCATAAAGAGGAGAACTGAGGGAAATTATACAGGGTGTTACAAAAAGGTACGGCCAAACTTTCAGGAAACGTTCCTCACACACAAAGAAAGAAAATATGTTATGTGGACATGTGTCTGGAAACGCTTACTTTCAATGTTAGAGCTCATTTTATTACTTCTCTTCAAATCACATTACTCATGGAATAGAAACACACAGCAACAGAACGAACCAACGTGACTTCAAACACTTTGTTACAGGAAATGTTCAAAACGTCCTCCGTTAGCGAGGATACATGCATCCGCCCTCCGTCGCATGGAATCCCTGATGCGCTGATGCAGCCCTGGAGAATGGCGTATTGTATCACAGCCGTCCACAATACGAGCACGAAGAGTCTCTACATTTGGTACCGGGGTTGCGTAGACAAGAGCTTTCAAATGCCCCCATAAATGAAAGTCAACAGGGTTGAGGTCAGGAGAGCGTGGAGACCACGGAATTGGTCCGCCTCTACCAATCCATCGGTCACCGAATCTGTTGTTGAGAAGCGTATGAACACTTCGACTGAAATGTGCAGGAGCTCCATCGTGCATGAACCACATGTTGTGACGTACTTGTAAAGGCACATGTTATAGCAGCACAGGTAGGGTATCCCGTATGAAATCATGATAACGTGCTCCATTGAGCGTAGGTGAAAGAACATGGGGCCCAATCAAGACATCACCAACAATGCCTGCCCAAACGTTCACAGAAAATCTGTGTTGATGACGTGATTGCACAATTGCGTGCGGATTCTCGTCAGCCCACACATGTTGATTGTGAAAATTTACAATTTGATCACGTTGGAATGAAGCCTCACCCGTAAAGAGAACATTTGCACTGAAATGAGGATTGACACATTGTTGGATGAACCATTCGCAGAAGTGTACCCATGGAGGCCAATCAGCTGCTGATAGTGCCTGCACACGCTGTACATGTTACGGAAACAACTGGTTCTTCCGTAGCACTCTCCATACAGTGACGTGGTCAACGTTATCTTATACAGCAGCAACTTCTCTGACGCTGACATTAGGGTTATCGTCAACTGCACGAAGAATTGCCTCGTCCATTGCAGGTGTCCTCGTCGTTCTAGTTCTTCCCCAGTCGCGAGTCATAGGCTGGAGTGTTCCGTGCTCCCTAAGACGCCGATCAATTGCTTCGAACGTCTTCCCGTCGGGACACCTTCGTTCTGGAAATCTGTCTCGATACAAACGTACCGCGCCACGGCTATTGCCCCGTGCTAATCCATACATCAAATGGGCATCTGCCAACTCCGCATTTGTAAACATTGCACTGACTGCAAAACCACGTTCGTGATGAACACTAACCTGTTGATGCTACGTTCTGATGTGCTTGATGCTAGTACCGTAGAGCAATGAGTCGCATGTCAACACAAGCACCGAAGTCAACATTACCTTCCTTCAATTGGGCCAACTGGCGGTGAATCGAGGACGTACAGTACATACTGACGAAATTAAAATGAGCTATAACATGGAAATTAAGCGTTTCCGGAGACATGTCCACATAACATCTGTTCTTTATTTGTGTGTGTTTCCTGAAAGTTTAGCCGTACCTTTTTGTAACACCCTGTATAGAGGAAGTGGAATAGGTGAGGAAGAGTTGTAGTCGATAGAATGGAAAAATGTCAGGGTCGATTTCAGTGTCTGGGAGAGCGAGTCGGACGAATGAGAGTTTAGATAGAATATTGAGTGTCTGTGGTTGTCGGGACGGTGAGATGTGATAGTATAGGCACGGCTCCATGCCAGGACTGGTATTCAGAGGGGAAGCAATGGGGTTATTGAAATCTAGTTTGTAGGTAGCGTAGGAAATGTAGCGGTGTTCAGTATGAGTGAGAAGGATTGATAATTTGATGACACGGTAGAGACTCCATGAGAAGAAAGGCAAAGAGGTTTAGAAAGCGAGATACTGAGTGTATTACACTCAAGTATTTGCAGTGAGTGATGCAATTTGGGTGGGATGGATACCAAAGCAACACTGGCGTCGGAGAGGATAGGACAGAGCAATATTTCATAGTTTGGTGTACACTGGTGGGTTTTCGTTCCTATCTTCGGCTAGTTACGAGCTTTAGTGTATTATGGGGTTTCAGTAGGATTTTTAGTAATTGAGGTTTCCATGTTAGGTGCCATTCGAGCATTAGTTCGATATATTTTAGTGTATTAATTAACTGCATGGTACGGTTGTAATGTTTAGGTAATAGTTATGGATACAAAAGGAGAAAACGTTTTGTCCACAAATTATTTCCTGCATTTTGGAGTTGTTTATGTTCAGGAGCCACTGGTTGTCCCAGATCAGAAACTGGTAAAGATGGATGTTTGGGGAGGTGAGAAGGTAGAACCTTGGCACTCACTTGTAGCACTATAGGAAGTATGGTAATTGGTAATACTAATAGTGGTAAAGGGTGAATAGTTAGACAGAAAGGAACCAATTAAGCGTACATAGTTAATTGGAAATGCATATGTCTGGAGTATGAAGAGGAGACTGGAAAGCCACATACAGGTGTTAACGGATGCCTTGGAAGAGGATGGGCTTGAAGATCTTGTTAAAAATTTAGGTGAGACATGTATCGATAGAAGGATGTATAGCTTGAGAGTTTTTTTGGTTTGAGGTAAATAGAATTTTGTACGTTTCCCACAGCTCAGAAACTGGTAAAGATGGCTGTGGAGGTGATCGTGTAGTAACGACTTGCAAGGGATACTAGGAAGGAATAGGGACATTAAGGAATAGGGACATTCTTGTAGGAATCTGTAGGCAATGCAATTGCGACCAGGAATAGTTTTGTGTTTTTTATGTTGCAAAATCCCGCATCTGTGTGAGTGTATTTAACTGAATCCAAACTAATCGTGATACAGACACACACTGGCGACCCAATGATGGAATAAATGTAAGCAACAGAGTGACTAACGCTATGAAAGATCATGGCGATCATTGAAAAATATCAAACACGATAAGGGAGGCAATATCTACTCGAATGAAAGACATGATTTAAGTCAACTCTTTAGCTTACTACAAAAAGCATTAGAATGGAAAAGCATCTAAATAAATAATTAAATCACGAGAGTTACAACCATTGAGTATTAACTATGCGAATCAAAAATGTCAGCTATCACTTGTCAAAGTCATTCATTGGAGGTCAGAACTAGTTAATAATCATGTATCTGCATTTGTGAAATTTATGTCTACCTACCCACACATCAGTGACTGTGATAATTTATCTGCGCAGAAAGCATAGATATCCATGCAAAAGAGAACGCACTGACGGACATGGGAGAGGGAAACCGACCCTGACTCTGAACATCTAGTCCGTGATGTTAATTAGATGCAAGAGCTGCTAATGACGTTCACTATTTCGTTGGTGCAATATGTGCAGGACAGTGAAGCCATGGCTGGATGCCATCAAGTATTATTGTAGAATCACTCTGTCAAGGACTCAGACACTGGACCCCACTCTGATTATGCGGTATGCTGTTCCAGTTGAGAGTGCAGCCTGCAGAGAACTGATGTTTCCAACGCGAAGTCCAGAGACGAAGTCTCCACTTTTAGTCAGTGAAGAAATATCTACACCCTTATTCCTGCCAAGAATCTTGGCAACCAGACCTCTTTAAAGTTATGTCGGCCTGACAATGGCGTAATTGTTTCCTTAACAAAATATCCCGTCAAGAAGAGACGAAATTTTGAAATACCAATAGTCTCAGTTTCCTCCCAACTTTTGTAAAAAAACTTTGCGTTGTATTTTACGTCCTCCTGACATCACTTCAATTTCACCAATCAGTGCCCTCTCAAAAAGCAGCTATCCTAGCATCACAGGCCCTGGGAAAAGCTAAAAAACTGAGCTCGGGACTAGCTGCGAAGCTGTATTACGATGTCATTTTTCTGAAAACTGGGAGATGTTTACCAGCTAAATGTCGTTTTCTTAACATGGTCCAAATATCTACCTGCTGCTGACAGAGTCCCGTTGTCCTGAACTAATTCTTTCATCTCGTTTTCATATGTAGATGCATTCAATAAAGTGCACAATAAGATGGTTGTGAGTATGATGCTAGCCAACCTGACTTTCTCCATTCTAAGGAGGCCTCCTGAAGACATAAAGGAGCTTGTGGGATATCACCAACGTTATATCAGATCTGCGGCTGCCTTCCTATATAGGTGTCTATGGATGATAAATAGAGGTTGATTTTTTGAGAGGTAACGGATGTTGCATAACAGAATGTTCTGTTGATGTCACGCCATAGTGTTAGGAGTGGTTTGTGTGGTTGACGACTGGAGAGGATTTAGACTGAGGCATTGAGGTGTAGAACATAAAGTCAACTTGGTTCTCAGAGTAGGTAGCTTGGGTGTTTAGGCAGAGCACTGGGCAGTGAAGAAAATTTATTGGCAGATGATTATTCATTGGAACTGGTGGATGTTTTGCAGTACAATCGTCATTAATCTGATCTTCAGCTGTGGAATGCGGGCAGAGGGAATAATTGGGAAGAAAAGGATTATTAATGAGACGGACTTGCACAGTTGTGTCTGATGTGGTAGATTGAGGCATAGCTTTGAGTTTCGTGCGTTTGGTGGGCGGTGGAAGTTGTTGCAGGAAGAAGAAGAAACGAGATTATGACGTTGTTTAAGGAATTGGGAGGCTTTGCTGTGAGAGCAGATGGGTGGTATTTTTGCAATCGGATGCTAAGTGAAGATTATACACGTCACACCTTTGGCAGCAAGGACCAGAGATGAGATTTGGAAGATTCAGTTTTGTGAGGCTGATGGTGTAACAGGGCTCCCTCATTAGGTAGATGGTCCATTGTGGAGGCAGATTCGGTAAAAATACGGATGAGTCCCCCATTCTTCTCAGCCCCGCTTACGTACTTTCCTTCCCTTATCACATGAGCGAAACGCCAACTTGCGGAATTCAGTTTCGCGGCGGGCATTGATCATAACGTTTTGGCACAGTAATGCGTATTGCACAAAGATGTACAAGGAAGCTTGAGCTGTGTGTGGAAGATTACACTCATGCTCATAAATTAAGGATAATGCTCATCGGTGAAACAACGCTGTGGTGGGCGGTTTGCGGGTTTAAATCACCTCGGGCTATGACCATGCGGTGCATTTGACCTGCGGTCGTCGCACTGTAGCGCTGTAAGCAGTCCACATACGCAGAGGTGTGTTGGTGCATGTCATAGTACGGTGCAGCGACTAAGTGTGGAGTCGTTTTCAGATATGCTAATGGTGACTGTGTGTTGAAAATGGCTCAAAGAACACATATTGATGACGTTACGAGGGGTAGAATACTAGGGCGACTGGAGGCTGGTCGAACACAGCAGGTCGTAGCACAAGCCCTCCGTGTGCCATAAAGTGTGATCTCAAGATTATGGCAACGATTCTAGCAGACAGGAAACACGTTCAGGCGCTACAGTACGGGACGTCCACAGTGTACAGCACCACAAGAAGAGCGATGTCTCACCATCAGTGCCCGCAGAGGGCCACGGAATACTGCAGGTAGCCCCGCTGAGGACCTTACCGCAGTTACTGGAACAGTTGCCTCCAGACACACATTCTACAGACGACTGAATAGACATGGTTTATTCGCCCAGAGACCTGAAAGGTGCATGCCACTGACTCTTGGTCACAGGAGAGCCCGTAAAGCCTGGTGTCAAGAACACAGTACATGGTCATTGGAACAGTGGTCCCAGGTTATGTTCACGGACGAGTAGAGGTATAGTCTGAACAGTGATTCTCATCGGGTTTTCATCTGCCGTGAACCAGGAACCAGATACCAACCCCTTAATGTCCTTGAAAGGGATCTGTATCGAGATCGTGGTTTGATGGTGTGGGGTGGGATTATAATTGGTGCACGTACACCCCTGCATGTCTTTGAGAGAGGAAGTGTAACAGGTCAGGTGTATCGGGACGTCATTTTGCACCAGTATGTCCGCCTTTTCAGTGGTGCAGTGGGTTCCACCTTCCTCCTGATGGATGATAACGCACGGCCCCACCGAGCTGCCATCATGGAGGAGTACGTTGAAACAGAGATATCAGGCGACTGGAGTGGCCTGCCTGTTCTCCAGGCGTAAACTCCTGCGAGCACGTCTGGGATGCTCTTGGTCGACGTTTCGCTGCACGTCTTCAAAGCCCTATGACACTTCAGGAGCTCGGAGAGTCTATTAGCGCCAGTTTTGTGTAGTGCCATGTTGTGTGGCACCACATTCTGCAGTTATTCTTAATTTATGAGCATGAGCGTTTTTGAAAAAGTTGGAGCAAAGTACTTGCACAGGCCTGGTTGTCAAGCTTGAGGTAACGTGCGTGGCCAGCGCCACCTTTCAGCAGGACAGGCGGTCGCTGCAGCACGGCTCAGCGCAGCCTCCGCCGCGGTGCGCGCCACCTGAAGCGGGCGTGACGTCAGAGGCGCTGAATGGGAGTGTCTGGTTGCACCTGGCGCTCATTCACGGCTGGCCGGGCTGCGGGTTCCGGCTGGCGGCCCGTCTCTGTACAGCAGCCACGTGATGTTGCGGCTAACGCGCTCTTGCCGCACCCACCGGCTGGCAGGTAAGCCTCTCTGGCGAGCGGCGGCGCTTTTGTTGACACGCGGTCGAGCGAGGAGTTCTGCTGTCCATGCTTCCCTCATATTCCCCTTTCCCCTTCAAACACTCGCTTCCACTACACTGCGTCCGTGCGTTGGGGTGGGTAGATGTGTGTGTGTGTGTGTGTGTGTGTGTGTGTGTGTGTGTGTGTGTGTGGTTATGTACGCGTGTGCTCGCGCAGTTACATGCAGAAAGGGAAAGGGGAGGAAGACGTTAAATTTAGCATTGATTACTTGACATTACAGAATGTTTGATGCAACAGTGTCTAGACTACAAGCAATTTTTTTCATCCGACAGCACTTGTGGAAGACGGAAGTCAATTTCGACGAGTTCGCTGTCTTCATCAACATACACGCAGAGACACACTCTGCAAACCACTGTGAAATACATGATGGAAAGTACTTACAATGGTACCACGTGTTAAGGTTTCTTCCAATTTCAATTGCGTATGGAGCGAAGGTATAATAACTGCTTAAACGCCGGTGTGAGTTCTATAATTCGTCTAATTTAGCCTACACACAGGGCAACGCCACAACATTGCAAATCTCCTATTATACTTTTAATCATTAAACAAATGTTTTCTGGGGAAAGTCCTCAGTGTTCATACTTTGTCTTCAGTTGCTTTAAAACTGCTGGAGGAAAACAAAACCTCTTCATTGACGTGTTTTTGGGTCTCAGGTCGTGAAATTTCCCGAAATAACTGAAACAGGCAGAATATGTTGAACATCTTAAAGTAGAACTCAACTGAATACATCAGTGAAACCAAATTTTACATAAATTACCTATTTTATTTAATTTTAAGAAAATGGCCTAACAGAGGAACTATTTTCTAATGCGAATGAATTTTTCCTTGAATTTAGAAATTGTGCTGTACTGATGGCAGACACGCCGCAGCATCGAACTACAGAAGTAGAAAACCTAGCTTTTGAATACGCGATCGATTATCCATAGGAAACAACAGCAGAACTAAAAGCATCAACAGAATCACTCAATACAATTAACGCTTGACAAATGATCTGCAAAGGTAAAATCAAAAAGAGGGTCTGAGGAAGCTATGGTATCAATTCGCAACATGATTCCAAGCCAGCCAGCGCAGGTGTTCAACTCCAGCGCTGGACAGAGATGAATCAAGGTCATGCTTCATGTAAGTTTGCAGGCTTTCGTGGCCGTTGTCATTAAAGTTAAAATCTTCTAGGTTGATACGTCGCATCATGTTTTCTTCTAAAATAATCGACGTTTCGACCCCTCTGCTAGAAAATTGCTACGACAGTGGACACCGTAACATCCTGAAGAAGATCCTAGCAGCGGGATCGAAACGCCGATTATTTTAGAAGGAAATATGACGCGGCCTTACAAGCCAGAAGATTGTAACTTTAAGATCATATTTGTTTCCGTTTCACACTCAGTAGCAGCTGCTTTAGTTTTGAGGTAGGTAGAGGCAATGTGTTTACTTTCGCCAAAGACTTATTAAGGAACTTTGTGTTTCGCATGCTTCTGAAAACAGTTAGGTGTTTTAATTTTACCTTTTTTATTTTTTTCTCTATTTGATCTGAAATTAATTTTTCCCCCACATTTGACGCCCCTAAAATTTTGCCGCACTAGGCGGCCGCCTAGTCTTGAATAGTGGTAGAAGCGGACCTGACTACACTGTTCCTACGGGAGCGATATTCAGGGGATAGAAGAATATCTCTAGACTTTTCAATTAATACTGGTTCTTGCCATTTTCTATGGAGACTTTTGCTGCATAATTTGCGACTATCTTCAAGAGTGTGCCAATTCACATTTTTCAGCATTTTGTCACGCTGTCCTGCGGATCTGATCTGTGACCATACTTTCTGTGTACACCGTCGGTATTCCACTTTAGTCCTATTTGGTATGGGCACTACAAACTCGAGCAATATTCTAAGATTGCACGCACAAATGACTTGTAAGCAGTCTCGTTTGTAGACTGAGTGGCAATTATCCGAGGTCTTCCTTACCTACGACTGGGCCTATGTGATCATTCCATTTCATACCTGTTACACTTGGGCATTGGATTAGTTCGTACTAATAGTGAATCATAGATGTTGTTGTCATGTGATACTATATGTTTATTTTCGTGAAGTGCATAATTTTACGTTTCTACGTATTTAAAATTAGTTACCTCTGAAATTTTATCAAGATCTAACTGCGTATTTTAGCAGCTTTTTTTTCACACACTACTTCACTATGGGTGAGTACATCATCTGCGAAAAGTTTGTGGATGTTTATATGTTCCACCCGAACAGCTTTTGCTAGCCTGATCAGATACCAGTTTTCCAAGAATAATTTTTGATTTGTTTTTCTACGTTTAATTTTTTGTTTACGTAAATCATGTTTGAAAATAAGCTGTACCCATTTCGTTAGCGCAATGAATTGAATTTACCCGTATCTTCCCAATGTTTGTAATATAGATTGTATACCATACGTGCACTCTAAGGCATCAGTCGGCGAGAGAGAGGGCTGATGGGAGTATCGGAATTGAGAGCAATTAAAATTTGCTAAAAGTTTCCTGGACGTAAAGCTACGTCATATTCTAAAATGACTCTCACTAAGTGGATAAAATTGAACGTTTCAGCCACTGCTGCAGCAAAGAAACGGGTCCACCTGCATTTTGTCATGGATGACTTCACGTCAAGATGTGAGTGCTAGCTAGCACATAACACGGTGTTAAGTATGTCTAACATGTCAATGAATGATTTAAAACTCAGTGATACAAAAGATTTGTGCACTTGTCCCCCTCCTGTTATGTCTCATTTTGAATACGTAGACGCTGTAAACACATTGTGGTGTAGTCGCTGATGTTGGTAGCGACCAGAAAGGAACCAATACTCCAGTTCGTACACAGTATCAGCGGGAGTGCTGAATACTTCAGACAGACAGAAAAATACAGAGGGTTGAGGTCAGATTATCTGGGCGGTTAAAGTAGAGTTCCTGTTCGACAATCCCATTTTGGACGAAATTGGCGAGTTATATGTTGAACAATTGAAGCAGCTTTAAAATGGTTCAAATGGCTCTGAGCACTATGGGACTTAAATGCTGAGGTCATCAGTTCCCTAGAACTTAGAACTACTTAAACCTAACTAACCTAAGGACATCAGACACATCCATGCCCGAGGCAGGATTCAAACCTGCGACCATAGCGGTCGCGCGGTTCCAGACTGTAGGGCCTAGAACCGCTCGGCCGCTCCGGCTGGCGAAGCAGCTGTACAAGGTGATCTTGGGGTGTTTGAAAAAATGCTTAATTCGCAGCAGGTACGAGTGTAGTATTGCATCCATATGTGAGGGCGATGCTGAGAACAACCTCTTTAACAGGTACGAGTGTACAGTGAATTGCAACAGGTAATGTGTTAAAATACTATTTTTTCTTAAGGTAGGCCACGTGTGAGTCTCAGCAGCATTACTAAAGCACTGGCAATCATTAGTGGCACAGTTAGATATACACCTACATGCTGCCAAGCAATACTACAAACATTTGTTGAACTCACCTTTGTCGAAGGGCGAAGCTTCTCAACTTTCACCAGCAGGTTTCTAAAATTGAATCAGTCTCTCTTCCCAAAGATTTACTGTCGCTGCCCAGGAAATGCCTCAAATTCAGAAGACCAGCATGTGAAAAAGGAGTACAAATGGTCTCCACTGGGATCAATGGGATGATGAAGGAAACGTGAGTTGCGAACCTCAGAAACCCGCAACCGCGGACTTATTGACGACCACACCTTTAATGTTCCAGTCATTCATCATTCTAGGTAGGTGTGGGTACAGCTTAACAGACACCGGAATGGAGAAGTAGGTGCATGCACAAGTGGGGTTTTTCCACTGGCAGTATGTATGACTATGATGACATTCAGATAATGAGCAAGATTGTAAATGAGTGCTCTAGCAGACATTTACACGGTGATTTTAAGAATCTACATGAAGCATCCGACGAGGCGCTCCACTGGACTAAGTCTTCCGACATTCGTGTGTGGTCTGGTTTAATGTTTATATAGTCTTAATAGTGCAAGACCCGCGAGGTTAGCCGAGAGCGATAATGTGCTGTTTCCTGAACTCGGGTACGCTCGCCGGCCGCCGATCGGATCCGCCAGCGGATTAACGACGAGGGCCGGTGTGCCGGCCAGCCTGGATGTGATTTTTTGGCAGTTTTCCACATCCTACTAGGTGAATACCGGGCTGTTCCCCTCGTCTCGCCTCAGTTACACGACTCGCAGACATATGAACATGTTCGCGCTATTCCATGGATTAAACTAGTCGCAGACAACTGGGGTACGGGGGGGAGGAGGGGGGGAGGTTTGGGGTGCCGGCAGGAAGGGCATCCTGCCACCCCTTAACATTGACCTTGCCAAATCCACACCTAACCTTGCCGATCCTGCTAATCACGGGATAAAGACACAAGTAAAAGAAGAAGAAGTTGCAAATATATGTATTTTTTCTTTAAATGTATGTTTAAATTGATGCTGTAATTGATGTATAGTTGTCTTCTGAACTGTAAAGGCATGTAAAAAATTGAAAAGGTTCTGCTGATTTCAGTTTGGCTTCTCATTGACTAATATCACTGATGAAGGCAGCTCTCACAACAATTTTTGCGATCAAGCTAAACAGAGGTTTGAGAGTACAGAAACACCAATGCAATCAAATTTTTAGCATAGGGTTCAGTAAGTTACTGAGGAAGGAAAATGAATCGTGGCTAATTTAGTTAAATTCCTGGTTATTGCGACTCATGTGAAAATCAATAACAAATGAAGAACTACACTTGTCCTTTGATGGACCATGGACGACATGGTATACAGGGCCACAAGATATGAAAAATTCAACAAAGAAAAATTCCTGACACGGCAGCAAATACTGATCACATTCAAATTAAAGGCAATGTGATGTAGCCAATATGCCTACAGTACAGATGAACGTGTGAAAGCTCGATAATGTATTAAGCATATGGTCCACATCTACCTCTCTCAACAATGAAAAGTCGTCTGTAGCGAAACGTGGAAGTGGTGAGATGGGTTTTAAGCGAAAAACACCATCAGGAGCAGAATCAGCAAGGAAAGTGCAGAATGCTCTGCCCACTGTTCAGTGGGGCTCACAAACACACATCTGTGCAGGCCTTTGACTGGGCTGTATATGCTCCCGCCATAGTGTAGGCAGGCAGACATGCATTCACTGGAATAGAGAAAGGCTGTAAAACATTAAGCAACCGTTAACCTGCAACAGGATGTATTTGCAACAGATCTGCAACTCGAAACTCGTGAAGGAATGACTATCTTGGCAGTCGGTATTTTAATGAACGACATTCACTAAGTAGGACAGTATTTCAAATTTAAGTCAGTGGTGGCTCGTAAACAAACATTCAAAATTACCTCGCAAATGGCTGGTTTGTTGTCCTTTATTTACTGAAACGTTTATCTTCTATTACCGTATACCCCTGAGGTGACAAAAGTCATGGGATAGCGATGTGCTTGAATACAGATGGCGGTAGTATTGCGTACACAAGGTATTAAATTGCAATGCATTGGTGGAGCTATGATTTGTACTCAGGTTATTCTCGTGAAAAGGTTATGGGAAGTAACAGGCTCAGAACACGGAATCATAGTTGGAGCAAGAGACAAGGGACATTCCATTTCAGAAATCGTTTGGGAATTCAGTATTCTGACATCCACAGTGTCAATAGTGTGTCGAGAATACCAGTCTTCATGCATTAATCTAAGAACGGAAGGGACGCCAGCAGTCTGTATGCCAACTCGACACACTGTCCAGCACAGCTACAGGTGCCTATAGATGCACACTTAGAATGCTGGTTAGCCTGCTAGTCAAGCTGCCGTAGTGCTATTAGAACGTAATGGGCGCTCTGTTAGCTCTGTAGTCTTCCTTAGACAATTTTACAGAAACTATTCATCAAAAACATTTAATTTTTAAGGTATGTGTAACTTTACATGTCAGCTTTATGATGAAGTGTCCATCATCTTGCTAATGGTCATATTTATCGAGATGTTCTCCTTTAAGTAAGAGGTGGCGCGAAATTTGAAAAAGTTCGCAATAAAACATATGGCTTGCTATGATTTTGTGTTTGGTGCATATCACACCACATGTTGCAACGAATGAAATTTAGTTAAGATATTGAATTTTCATTGGACTTGGGAAGGAGGTCTCCAGCTATTTCCAGTATCAAAAAAATGGAATTTATGCAGCACATTCACTTCCAAACGCACTCGCGCAAGAATGAAATATTCGTAACATACTTCATACCTCTTATGCCATTCGACATATTGCAAAGGGATTTTGGCAAGTGATAGCATGCAAAGAGGAGAGTAATTTTTGAGAACAGCAGTTATCCTTAGTAGTTTAAAATGAACATAAATAGTCTCGACTGCAAGAAAGCTTTATTTTTGTGATTACCGGTTTCGGTTAGTTACTGACCATCTTCAGACCAGTGGAGGTGAATGGAGTAGGCGTTACTAACTCCACAAATGTCAACTGCATTTGGCACTTGTGGAATTCGTAACGCCTGCTCTGTTCAGTGCTACCACCTGCCAACATGGTATGATGTCTGAAGATGGTTAGTAACTGACCGAAACCGGTAACCACAAAAATAAAGGTTTCTTGCAGTCGAGACTGCTGATGTTTCTTTTAAACAGAAGAGTATTTTGCTATGTGGTTTATGTACAGAACTGTTTCTTACCTATGCCGATATAGCCGAACATACAGTTTTACTTAATCATTTTTCAATCCAGTATTCTAATTTTTAAAATGTCACTGATAGCTAATCAAAAGAAAATTTATTAGTATGAAATGAAATGTGAAATTTCTTATCTTACGTTACAGCAAATCGAAACAATGAGGTTTTCTTTAAGGTACTGGCCACTCGCCTATTGCCTGTTTTATGAGACACACTGTTACAAGATACGGTCGCAATAGCTATTACATAGTGAATTTGTGCAATGTATACAGTGTTTTGTAAAAAAAAAAAGAAAGAAAAAATAAACCTGTCAACATGAGAACTGCAGCCACTCCCCATAACAAATGATGCTTGTTCAAAATCGAAATGGTTAACAATTCAGGCAAAAATAAATCTATAAGTCTGTTGCAGTTTTGGCGGAATACTGTTACCTCTCATATTTTTAATAGCGAACGACTGGAGTCGAAACTTACCAAGGAATTTTCTCCCTATTTTTCGTGTGAGAAATATGAAAATAATTCGCAGCAAATGCTGTACCACATTACTGTTCTTATCCCCATTCAGAGTGAAGTGGTGAACTTCTCCACCATAATTACCTTTCAATATGTTAGAGGCGGATTATATGCATGTATAATCGATTTTAGCCTCAATGACTAACCTCAAGCGGTTCATAAAGCAACGAAACAATGTAATTTTTAAGAGCCACCTATAGGTGGTGAAACGAGATTCGCTGTTGGTCTTTGAAACAACATAATTGAAGAAATTACCCATTTATTTTCATATCGAGGATGTACTTCTCGATAAGCTATTGCCCTGACTTGTCGTGAGTACCTCACTTCACAAATTACTGTTTCAGGAGGTTTAATATGCAGAAAGAAAAAGATATTTTAAGTTGCGCTAAAACCTGTTGCTTATTACAAAGACACTGGGCTACAAGATTACTGCAAAATTACAACAAAAGGAATGATTAATTTGGGCCTGAAATATTAACTGTCAGAAAAGCGTCATCGATGGCAATTTTTTGCTAAACATGTTTAACAACTCAAATGAAAATAAATCACCAATTATGTTGCTATTTCAGGGGGATTCTGTGATGAAGTGTATTTTTAATAATGAATAGCTGGGATTGAAAGTCACCAAACAATTTTCTTCCTACAGTCTGTTACATTTGGTATAAGAAAAAGTACAGCAAATATCATACGATCTGTGTGTTCCTCTCTCTGTGCAGAATGAGGTAGTGAATCTTCTTACTACAAATATTTTTCAATTTGTCAGTGATACTGACTTTGACGAGTAGTTGGCAAGGTTCTGCAAGTCGTCAGTGTGTTCACAGCTCCAGAGTGATGAAAGAGTTTTACTGGGTCCATCTACTCTGCAGAAAAATACAATATTGTTCTGTACAAAAACAACAAATTTGGTGCCTGTGTATCTATGGGTAGCAATGTTACAAAAAATGACAGTCATTACTTTATGAACCAGAGTACTCACTGCGGTCGAAATGGATTATATATGTATATATCTGTAACACATGTAAATATCTTTAACATATGTATATACCTTTAACACATTAAAAGATAATTTTGCTGGAGAAGTTCTACATTTACTCTCAGTGAGGAAAGGGACAGAAATATGGAACACTATTTGGTGTGCATTGGTTTTATATTCCTCACATGAAGAACAGGGAGTAAATCAGTTGTTAAGTTTCCGTTCCAGTCGTTCACTATTAAAAATAGAGTGCATTACAGGATTCCACCAAAATTGAAAGAGAGTCAGTGATTTATTTTTGTTTGGATCTGACGTGAATGTGCTTCATAAGTTATGAGGAAAATTTACATTTCTCTTGTTGATAGGTTTAATTTTTTTTTTACAAAACACAGAATAAGTTGCACAAACTCACCTTGTAATAGCTATTCTGACAGAATCCTGAAACTGTGTGTTTTATTAAACAAGCAATGCCCGACCAGGGTGGTCAATACCTTAAGGTAAACCTCATTGTGTCAATCTGCTGTAATATAAGATAAGAAATTTCAAGTTTATTTTCGCACTAGCAAATTCTCTTTTCAAAAGCTGTCGAAGACCCTTAAAAACATCACAGTACTAGATTGAAAAAAAAAAAATAAAATAAAAACCATAGCTTCTGCTTTATCGCCTACAAAGTTCTGTATGTCAACCACATGACAAAATACTCTCCTCCTTGCGAGATTACTTCCCAAAAACAAGTATCGATATATGGAACGGTTGAGAATATATGAGTTATGATATGAATGTGTTATTCTTGCCCGTGTGCGATCAGAAGTGTACCTGCTATACAAATTCCATTTTCTCATGAGAGGAGACAGATAGAGATCTTCTACCAAGTCTAAAGATAAATTAAACATCTTAGCTAAATTTAATTTCCTGCAGTATATACTTTAATATGGATCAAACGCAAGATCATAGCGACCCACATTTTTCATTGCACACTTTTTCGAATTTCGCGCAACGTCTTACTGCATTGGGAATATCACAATAAGTATGACCATTATGGACATTTTTGGCACTTCACGATGCAGATGACATGTAAAGCTAAAAGTAACGTGAAAATCAAATCTTTTTACCGATTAGTTTTTGTAAAATCGTTTGAGAAAGATTGCAGGACGTGAGACTCGATTCCCGTCAGCGCAGTGTGTCGCCAACTGGCGTCCCGAAAGAAAGCAAAGAATGTCTCCTTTATTCCGGTTCTCCAGCACTGTGCCGCGCCGCTGATCAACAGAACGCGCATATGCAATATAAAGGTTTGTAAATGCATGATATCCAGAATGGAAACCGTTTTCCAAAGCAAAGCGAGAGGCAACAAAGTGGATCATGACGAACACAATTCACATAATTTTTGGACTTAAATTAATAGACAACATAAAGTAGCTGGCATACTTACGGGATGATTACGAGAAAGCAACTCATCGTCCTAAATACAGGCTTTATGTATGCGAATTTTCTCAAGATTCCAATACATACAGCTTATGATAGTATTTTCATGTGAAACCTCACAGAAAAAAGGAAATGTAATGTGACTTCTCAAAATGAGCCAGAAGTAACTCAATTGACAATTTCTTACGGATTTCCGTACGAAAGACTCAAATGTGAAGTTGTTGTGATGTACATAATTATTTTTCAGCTGAGTTTGTTTTCTGATAATTTGTGAAACTGTTAAATGCTTAATAAACGTCTTTTAAAAAAAGCTACTGTTGTGTGCTGCCTCATTGGATAACAAGGGAATATTTTCTGCGCATGGACAAGCGGCCTCGCGCTGGTAACACAGGTAGTCCGCTTTCTTTCAGTGCTCATCCTCACCTCTTACCATGAAAAACGCAGTAGCCAACGTCCTTCGCTTAGCGACCGAAAGTAGAGTTGTCGGTGCTGACAGACAAGTAACACTGCGTGAGAAAACCACAGAATTCAATGTGAGATGTAGGACGAACGTATCCCTTAGGACAGTGCGGTAAAATTTGGTGGTAATAAGCTATGGCAGCAGATGACTGACGCGAGTGCCTTTGCTAACAGAACGACATCGCCTGAAGTGCCTCTCGTGGGCTCGTCACCATATCGCTTGGACCCTAGACGCCTGGGAAACTGTGGTCGGGTCAGATGAATCCCAATTTCAGTTTGTAAGAGCTGGTGGTAGGGTTCGAGTGCGGCGCAGACCCCACGACCTAAGTTGACAACAAGGCACTGTAAAAGCTGGTTGGGGCTCCATAATGACGTGGAATGTGTTTAAATGTAAAGGACTCGGTCCTCTGGTCCAACAGAACCAACTATTTACTGGAAATAGTTTTGTTCGATTGCCTGGAGACCATCTGCAGCCATTCATGGACTTCATGTTCCCAAACAACTATGGAATTTTTACGGATGAAAATGCGCCATGTCATCAGGCCATAATTGTTAGCGATTTGTTTGAAGAACGCTCTGGCCAGATCGTACGACTTGAATCCCCTTTTCTTTATTATAGAACATTATCGCGAGGTCAGTTCGTGCACAAAATCTTGCACCGTCAACAATTTCGCAGATGTGGACGGTTGTAGAGGCAGCATGGTTCAACATTTCTGCAGGGAACTTCCAACAAATGGTTCAGATGGCTCTAAGCACTATGAGACTTAACATCTGAGGTCATCAGTCCCCTAGACTTAGAACTTCTTAAACCTAACCAAGCTAAGGACATCACGCGCATCCATGCCCAATGCAGGATTCGAACCTGCGACCGTAGCAACCCCGTGGTTCCCGACTGAAGCGCCTAGAACTGCTCGGCCACAGCGGCCGGCTGAACTTCCAACAACTTGTTGAGACCATGCCACGTCGAGTTACTGCACTACGCCGGCCAAAAAGAGGTCCGACATGATATTAGGAGTTATGCCATGCCTTTTGCCACCTCAGAATATTTTTCACCCGTGTCAGTTTTCGCCATTGATTACAAGACACCCTGTCTATTTTCTTATGACTCACTCCGGTGACCGATATGTGCAACGTGATGAGCGAAAATTATGGAAGCTAAACGCGGTGGCACCCCGCTTAGGAAGTGGATTCGTATTTTGGAGAAAAAGGGTTAATTTCACTCAGACTACCCTGATTTATGTTTCCTGTGGTTTCTCTAACGGCTTCATTTAAATTTCAGAATAGTTTCTTCTTCAGAAGCGAGGTAGATTTCCTGCCCCATTTTTCCCGATTCTGTAACACATTCAATGAGCTTGATGTGGACGAGATGTTGACGTCCAATATTCTTTCCTGTCGAACCAATCACGTAGGCAAGTCCAGTGTCGGTTGAAGGTTGGTAAGAATGTAATATTTCTGGAATCAAACCTATAATCTTAATCGATCTGACTGGCAGCGTTAATCTATACGCTGTATTAAATCTGTGTCAGAGACCAGGACTCGAATTCGATGCTTCAGTTCCGTAGAGTTTTCTCATTTAGCTGCAAAATCCCTTCGCTGTACGATTCCGTATAAAGTGCTATAGGTGACGTATAATTCTTCATATCATCCCACATGAGACTGCTCTAGTTAAGCTAACCCTTTCATGGATTATCGATATGAATCATCACGTGGGATTTTCTTCTACCTGTTTTCTATGAACCTGTTCTAGATGTTGTCTCCTAAAGCAGTTCTTGTAACGCAGTGGATTCTTCACAAGATTCAAGCAGGATACCTGTGATTATAAGTGGACTTGCGGGCAAGTAATTTACTTCAAGTTACGTCCAGGGATGTTATTACGATGCGTGTATTAGTAAACACGATAAAACAATAACAATTAAATAGTTTAAACGATTCATCCCAGGAAGTTAATAAATTTCGAGAGCTTGGTAAAGACGAATATCACAAAAGAATAGGATCCGAGCACATCTTATCATCAACTGGCGAGATTGGTGCGCAGCCGAAATCTCTTGTTTACATCGTAAAATTTCGTAGCTCTTTGTACGCTTTCAGTAATCTAATAATATTGATTTATCTAGTGCACTTACTGGTTTTCTGTACAGTAGTATTATGGTGTTAAAGCCCTAACGACCTGTAGACTCCTCCTTGTATTTGCTATGTCAAAAATAGATTTTAATAACTAATATTTAATAAAGAAAATTCTGAACTTCGACCAGAACACTTCTAATTCCCCTACTGCCAAGCAAGATTTGGTCACTAGGCTCGCCTACTTCTCCGCACTTCTATGATTCACTTTTGTGCCATATGGTCCACTCGTCACCACGATCTTTGTGGGGACCAGCTTCCTATTTGCTGCCATTGTATTCTGCAGCACTGATTAAGACAGCGAGTTATTTCTACGATCTGCTGTGTTTTAGTAAACGTAAAATTTGGAAAATAAAATACAGAAGGAACCTCGGATGTTGTGAGGTTGTCCGCGAAGTTGAGGACCTGTTTGAGTCCTACATCTACAAGCATTAATAATCTACAGGTGATTTTGATTCTTCAGGTGATTATAATCTACAAGTGTAGACCACGGTTGTCGTATAACACCTTCACGTTAAAGTAATGCTTTTCCAGTTCACAGTCTGAAACAACTTATGCGTCCACAGTGTAAATTATTTGTTAATATGCCACAATATGAGAAACATCTACAGCACAGAAATGCTCACCATTGACATGATAATGTGAGCAATGGAGACTTGCAAAGATAGATTTTAATGTTTGGCCCCCGGGCATGTAAAGTACGTAAGTTGTTGTTGTTGTGGTCCATAGCCTGTATACGGTTTTGATGCAGCTCTCCGTACTAGTCTGTCTTGAGCAAATCTCTTCATTTTACATAGCTACTTCTGTCTATGTCTATTTGAACCTGCTAACTATGGTTTCTTTGTACAATTTTTATCACCCACACTGCCCTCCAATAACAAATCAACAACTCCTCGGTGCCTCAGAATGTGCCCTATCAGCGTATCTTTTAGTCGAGTTACACCATATCTTTTAGTCTAGTTACACCATATCTTTTCAATGGCTCTCATATGTACCCACCTAATCTTCAACATTTTTCTCTTACATCATATTCTGTACTCTTCTTACCTTAATTGTTTATCGCCATGTTTCACTTTCATGTACAGCTGTACTCCGGGAAATACTTTCAGAAAAGACGTCATAATACTTAATGTTGTATTCAATATTAACACCTTTCTTTTTTACTCCAAAAAATTTCTATTGTGTTCTCCATATACTCTTGGTATTGAACGTAATAAGGTGGCACTAAGAGAATGACTTACCACCGATAGTAATCGCTGTTATGAGGTGCCCCGCTGCCATGAAGCAACTGTATAGCCTCGCCACATATCCAAATAGGGCTAGGCAACACCTATGGGAAAATGTAGGCAACAAAGATTAATAACAATTTACAATAATTTTTAATAGGAACTTAACTTTAACGTATGGCGAAATATGATTAGCCGTAACTTAGCTGCACCTGAGAACTAGGCAGCTCTGCGATCTTCTTTGTATGGCTGCGTTGCGTATCTTCACGAACACAGAACTTTTCTTGCTTCTTCTCATTCCTCTTCTTCCATTTCAAGGCGTGGTACCAAAGGAATTTCACAGAACTGTTGTCTCCATCTCTTCACTGGCTGCCCTACATCTCGTCTTCCAGTTTGGTTAAAATGCAGTACCTATCACGACAGGAGCGCAGGTAGCACCCTTCGATGTGGTATTAACAATTTTTTTTTTTTGGTAGTGCTTAATATCTTCTCTCATTTTTGTTTCCATGTTTGTTGCCATGTCTATTTGCTGTCTCATGCCTTCACTTTGCAACTCTGTCTCATCCATCACGTTGTTGTGCTGTCTTAGTATTACTTATTTCTGCATACTTCCGCAATGGTACCTCCTTCTACAAAAACATTCATAGCTTTATATTTCTGTATATTGTGAAACACACCTGAATTAGCTTTGTACGTTAATATATTTGTTGAAAGTCATCTGTCTCAGCCACCTTTCATGAAATTATTTATGAAGACTAACTTGGCTTCAACTCGTTCAGAAGATATATATAGCCTTGCCTGTGAGAAGGGTTGCTTAGGTAACCAACTTTATCGATTTTATTTTATTTCATATCGGTATTTTATGCTAGTGGTTATCCATAACTTAATAACAGTTACCTCTGTGATATATGAGTGTGTGGTTGTGTGGAAGTTACAATGAAACTGGTCTGACTACGTCATGTTCTATGTACCAAGTGGAATTTCCGATACAAGATGTTTTATCACGCAATGTGCGATAGCCTTTTTTAATAGTCACATATTTTGTAAATATTTCTTATAAAACTTGTCTAGATTGTTTGGTGAATGTTAATTCCAGAGAGGTATGTAAGCATGGAGAAATTTGCTAATCTTTGACCAACGTGTTATTATGTTTGTGTTTAACAATCTGTGGACTATCAGCGGGTAAATTTAGTTGTAGGGGTGTAGTTGGCCTAGAGAAGTTGGGTGTGGCCGCAGGTGGTCCACGTTGGGCAAGTATTGTCCATTACGTTTAAATAATAATGCTCAAAAGTGCTTTTTATAATTATGAACCACAAAGAAAAAGTTTTATTTAAAATTTGTGAAAAGATTTCAATAAAATTCAGTAAAGTTAGAATTGCAACGTGATCATTGTTTTGATAACAATTGATACAACAAGATCAAACCCATGAACTCGTGCGAACTCAAATATTTTGTCAATATTCTACAAGAAAGCGAGAAAGAAGATCCCGGGACAAGAACCACAAGAACCAACGAAGAAGAATTTTACCAACTATTTTGATCACTCACTGAACTTTCCACCCTGTTTGCTCAGTGTGCTGTTACGAAGGGCGAAGCATATGTCCTGAAAATCAGCAGAGACAGAATTTACACAATTAATCAATTGTAGGGCTGGGGGTCAGAAATTGCATGTATGATCATAGTGTCAGAGTAGCTTTATTGATTCTCTTTTTTGGGTGGGTGGGGACTTCCATAGATTTTTATCTTTCAAAGTTGGTTTGTGACGAGACTGGCAGTGACAACAGATTTTCCCGCTCTTTCTAAAAGTTCGCCTCGAGCTTGGTCAGTTACACCAATAAGCGAACTGCGGAATTTTCCAAATTTTGTACAGTAAACTAATGGGAGGCTTGAGTAACTGGCGCTACAATTTTTTTAACCTGCACAAGACTGAGTGGAGCTTTGGAGACATCGGGTCGTTTTTCGTGACCAACCGCCGCCCGTCACTCCACGCACAGTAATTAAATTCGATTGTCGGGAGAGTTACGTAGCTAAATTTTGCGTGTGTAAATTTTGTCGGTTTCCAATTTAGTTTTTGGAAGGGCTACTTATTTTCATTATATACCCACGTTAGGATTTCTTCATTGTGTTTTATAGATTTTTTTTGAATGTACATAGAGGTGACAAAAGTCATGAGATACCTCCTAATACCGTGTCGGACCTCTTTTTGCCCGGCGGAGTACAGCAACTCGACGTGATATGGACTCAACAATTCGTTGGAAGTCCTCTGCAGAAATATTGAGCCATGCTGCCTCTATAGCCGTCCATAATTGAGAAAGTGTTGTAGCTGCAGGATTTTGTGCACGATATGACCTCTCGATTGTGTCCCATAAATTTTATGTGAGATTCGTGTTGGATGACCTAGGTGGCCAAAACGTTCGCTCAAAATGTCCAGAATGTTTTTAAACCAACAACTGTGGCATCGTGAAATGGCACATAGTAATCCATAAAAATTCCATCCTTGTTTGGGGACATTAAATCCGCGAATGGTTGCAAATGGTTTTCCAGTAGCGGAACATCGGTTCACTTGGACCAGTGGACGTTGTCCGTTCCATCTAAACACAGCCCACAGCATTACGCAGCAGCCACCAGCTTGCACAGTACCTTGTTGAAAACCTGGGTCCGTGGCTTCGTGGGGTCTGCGTCAAACTCGACCTTACCATGAGTTCTTAACAACTGAAGTCAGGACTCAGCTGGCCAGATCACGGTTTTCCAAACGGTTTTCCAACCGAAATGATTGCGAGCGCAGCACAGGCGCTGCAGGCGATGACGTGCTGTTAGCAAAGGCACTCTCGTCGGCCGTCTCCTGCTATAGCCTATGAATACCATATTTCGCAGCACTGTGCTAACGAATACCTTAGTCGGATGTCCCACATTTATTTATGCGGTTATTTCATGCAGTGTTGCTTATCTGTTCGCTCTGAAAACTCTACGGAAACGTTCCTACTCTCGGTCGTTAATTGAAGGCCGTCAGCGACTGCGTTGTCCTTAGTGAGAGGTAACGCCTGAAATTTGTTCTCGGCGCACTTTTGACACTGTGGGCCTCGGGATATTGAATTTCCTAACGATTTCCGAAATGGAATGTCCCATGCGCGTGGCACAAACTACCATTACGCGTTCAAAGTCTGTTAAGGGGAGGTTTACTATCTTTGACCCGAAAAAAGGATGTTCTTTAAGACGTTTTTTCACGAGATGTGTTATAGATATCAATGTCAATTTTGGTCAAAATGTTTATTGATACTTCCTCTACAAACTGAAATTTTTTCGACCGGAAATGTCGAAGAACAAAGGTGGAAGTGCCGTCGGAACGAAACAAAATTTCGATGTAGACCTCCACGCGCGGCATGTCACAGGTCAGCCGGCTGGTACGAAATCAAAATTGAGTTGACCTTAGCAAAGTATATAAGATTCTTTAGGAGTTGAACCTCGCTTAATTTATTAGGACCATAGGAAACAAAATGGCGGCCATTTGAAGAAAATGGGTATTTTTCATAGATTTTTCGACTTCGTCGGCCAAGTAAAAATATTTATAGTTGATAGAACGGAATAAAAGTGGTACATCTCCTAGACAATTTAGTTAACTTCGTCGGAAAAAAAGAATCATGCCAATCGTTTTAGTAGATTTGAATTACCATACCGCGCGTTAAAAAACGTCATTTCGATAAAAACGCGTTTGAAGCTTTGACTACATATAAATGCAATATTATGCAACTTACGTTCAGTCTGCTATTCCGGGTCCATAAACTAGTCCTTCTTCTTCCTCACAGAGGGCGTTCTGCTCGATCTGGGCCATACTGCGCTGCTCCAGAGCCGTTCGTACGGCCAGTGACAAGCAGTTTTCGGCCGCTTGAATGCGGTGGTCGTCCGAATGCTTGGCGAACTGCGTCGAATAGAGTCCCAGGGTGACGTCCATCGTTGACATGGTCTTCAGAACTGCTGAATACCCTTCGTTGAAGCTGCTCACTGCCAGGAAAGTCGCAGTCTCGACAGTCTTCACACCAGAATGCAAATAAATGTTTGGGGGCCAACTTCCAAACACACACGTTCAAACTTTTATTTGAATTTTGTGTGTTTCCTCCCATGCACCGGTACAGTAAGTCGTCCTCCGAAACGGCCTCGTAGATCGGGTGAATCACTTTTTGAACTTCTTTGGAGAGAGGCTGGTCCAGATGTTCGGTAGCCTCTGCAATGCGCCACTTGCACCAACTAGTTTCCCCAGCCGGACAATTTTGGTGTTGTGGGTGGTCATCCGTCGAACACTTGTGGAAATTCGTTGCCCAAAATGCCTCCTTCATTTGTTCCGCCGAATTGGAATGCCGCCGGATTGCTAAGCCGTAGTACGTCGTAAGCTCCGTGATCAGTTTATCAGTTTTAGTCATGGGCAAGCACAGAGAATAATGTTTCGCCGCTACATAGTCGAAATTCCTAAAAAAATAACAGATGCGTGAAAAAGGCCGATTTCAGGCAGCTGAATTTTTTTGTTCCACCGCGAATAACAAACATTTCCGTTCCGTATTCGGACAAACCGTTTCAGTGGTGGATTGTAACACTTTTATGGATCCAAAAATTAGATTTAAAAAAATCGATTTTTTGAACCAAAAGGTAGTAAACCTGCCCTCAATTACGGTCGAGCGGCCATAATCACGTCGGAATCCTTTTCACATGACTCACCTGAGAACGAATGGCAGCTCCGCCAATGCGTTGCCTTTTTATGCCTTGTGTAAGCGATACTATCGCCATTTGTGTTTGTGCCTATCGCTGTCCCATGACTCTCGTCACCTCAGTGTGCAGTCACAAACCAGGTTTGACGGGAGCTGCTCGCAGTTCGTAGGAACGTTGACTGGTGAAGTTATCTTCTAATGACTTCCTTTTCTCAGCTGTGGCGAGTGTTTGAGTTTTAGTGCCTTCACAAAAGCAACCGTGTCCCATCCTTCTCATAACACTATCGTTTGCTGACAGAATGATGTCCAGAGAGGCTGTTAAGAAATTAACAATATTAAGATGATTTTTGCTTTGTTGAACAAATGCAAAAACTCGAGGAGAGAATGTATCGCGTTAATAAATGATCTTTCTCGTGGAATATAGTTCACTAATCTTTCCTGCTACGTGCATTCCACAACTCCTTTCCACCCACTGTGACTAGCTAGAATAGCTGCCCCGCATGAGAAAAGCGTCTTTTAAATTATTAATGAATTTCATTCCCTGATCAGTAATACTGGCGTCGTTTAGTTAGATTCCGTTTCCCGCTGTAGATAAATTATTGGGCCGAATCTCATGATATTGTCTTACCATTCAGAGGACATTACCCATAGAGAAGCGTTGCCTACCCTTGATAAGAAGCACAGTAGCTTCATAAAGTCCGTTAGATATGACGGAAGTTGTATCCCATATTTTCAATAGTACTAAACTTCTGAACGGACGGAATGCAGACGAGCGATAGCATTAATGTGTAAGGTTAAAGCTAACTGAAAGAACAACAGGCTTCTCTTACTGTTTCGAGACATTTAAACAAATTCACCTGTTCTGTTATCTTATTTTTATCATCATTTTTGCTATTCTTTCGTGTTTCACCTCATGTGACGTCTTTTGTTTAATTTACAGATATAATCATTAGATTAGTTTGTAAAACATTATTCAATATTTCCTTTTAAAGTGATTTCTCAGTCTGCTAGGAGAACCTAGTCATCCGCAAATAAAATAATGTTAGTAAATTTGTTCCTTCCCAGATCTGTGCTCTTGGGTTTTTGAGAATCTCCTCCTAAGACTTGGTTGATCCATGAAGGATCACGCCGATGTTTAGGTCTGTGGTTTACAGTCAACAGCTTTTCGTTTATAATAAATTCAATGTTATCGTATAGTGATTTAATGGAATTCAACAAATTGAGATATACATTGTAGTCAGTAAGTCATTCCATGATTTCGCCGTTCCTGCCTTATCATAGCTTCTCCTAATCTACGAAGAGCAGAAATAGCGGCTTGTTGAAATCTTTTCCATCATTTGTCGTAGAACAAATGTTGCCCCTCTCGTAAAAAGTGTTTGTGCTACTGGCTTGAGTTTCCTTTTAATGATAGACGAACAGATGTTATAAGCAGAACTTAAAACCGATATGACCTCATAATTTTATGAATTATTTTTTATCACCTTGCATTAATGTACTTATAATTCTTGGAACGTTGCATTCCTTTGGAATTTTCTCCAAGCACCAAATACCGGTCAGCAAATGGACAAATATTTTTTTTACAATTAATACTGGCACATTTAATAAGTTCAAGATTAATTCCATCAGCAACTGTAGCTTTCCTGTTCCTGGCCTCCTTTAAAATTCTTTCGAAGTGTGTCATTCTGTTTGCAAAGTGGTCACCAACATTCACACTGCTTGTATAGTAGGACTCATCTTGTTTGACTAATAGCTTCTTGTTTCCTGGTGTTATATCAATCACTGCTTTTTCGGTGATTGCACTAGGCCCGTCTTGAATACATTTGAGCTCCTGTCAAATCATATGATACTCTTTTAACGGTTATTTGCCAGGTATCTCTGTTTGCTTGCCTAGTACGTTTGCGAAATTCCGCTCTTTTCTTTTTATACGGTACCCATATCTTCCACCCTCTTCCTAAGAAGTCGATATAGCTTCTCTCTTCCATTAGAGCTGGCTTGAGTTCATCACTGAAATCAGTGGACATATTTTATAAATCATCATATGTCATGTGAATGCGGAAAAGCATAGAGGAACAGGTCTAAATATGGACACTTTTGTTTTTGACTTAAGGGTACCTTCTTTTGTAAAAATTCCAGATCTTATACCTTTATTAACAACTAAAACAAGTTTAAGAAATGATGAGAGGCGAAACAATGATTAGTATCCATTATTTCTATTCGAAAACAAAGATTTACAAAAAGCTTGTAAAATGGAAGTTAAAAAAGGGATGCAAATACGGACATTCCATAAAGGTGCAAGAAATCTTTTGGAATATTTTAATGAAATGGGTTAAAACAATACAAAATAGTAGACTGCTAGTTTGCAAAAAGCAACTTTCATACATTTATGCATGAAATCTGAAATTATTTACAGCAACTGCAAACGTAATTAGCTCCTTCAGCCCCAGCACAATCTAAGCGTGCCCACATCTGGCTCATAACACATTTAATCCACACCTCTCCTCTCTTGTCTTGAGAGAACTTTCATTACAAAAGATGCAACTTGCATCGCTTGAGTCTGGTGTATCCCCATCGTTCATATCAAGGTCATTATCTCTTTCCATAACGTGAGGGCTGCAGGAGCCTGAAGAGTCCGATGATGAATCAGATAGTTTTGTGGAACAAATTTTCTTTTTTTGAATATCTTTGGATTTTGCACCTATGTCTGCAGGGCGGCCTCTAACCGCGAGAAACTCAATGACCTCTTCTTGACAGCACTTTTGTCAAGAGACTTTGTCAACTGCCCTTTGTATGGTGGTCCATTGATGTGGCAGGCGGTTACTGCTTTTCGTCCCCGCTTTGTGGTTCTCTTCTGAATGCTGGGGATTGGAGATATGTCGAATGGTGAAACTGCATTTGTTGAAGTCCCTGGAGAACCTTCCGGTGTTTCAGTGACTTCATCAACTGACATAGCTAGAGCTTGATGTGATTGTACACCAGGACAGGCTCGAAGAAGCAGCAGATGATGTCGATGGCACAGAGACAAGTTATTCAGAAACCTTAGGTTTATGTTGCAGTGTGGTGCAAGTTTTACCTGCAGCCATCTCAGCAGCTATGAAATCAGCGTCGGTGAAGATGTAACGGTTCATTGGGTACAACCCAGTTACTTTGAATCTGTTTATTGCTATCTCAGCTGATTGGGTATGAATGTAGACTTGGCCAAAAATATCCATAGCGTCGTAAGGGCCGGTCGCTGTGGCCGAGAGGTTCTAGGCGCTTCAGTTTGGAACCGCGCGGCTGCTACGGTCGCAGGTTCGAATCCTGCCTCGGGCATGGATGTGTGTGACGTCCTTAGGGTAGTTAGGTTTAAGTAATTCTAAGTCTAGGGGAATGATGACCTCAGATGTTAAGTCCCATTGTGATTACAGCCATTTGAACGATTTGAACGTCGTAAGCTGTGAGAGGACGCCCATTGTGATGCAACCATACTCTCACTGCCTCGCTGTAGCACGTTTTCAGAGGTCCCATGAACATCGCTGACAAGGTGAGTCACTCGTCTACCGTTTCCCGTCGGTTAGGACCACTGAACTCACACTGTGTTACATGGCTGCGAGAGGCACACCATTCCTTGTAGCCACACCGGACAGCACGCGTTGGTGCACCAGCAAGTCCGGCAAACTCATTCACACGAGAGCTCCTTCCTACCTTTCTGTTACGTCTCCCTGTGAACCCGCCTTGGTACACTAATTCCAGGCAACAGACTACCACACTCACATTGCTCGCTGCCATAACCTACGTCCGCGATGGAGTCACATGCCTGTATGGTACCTGTTTCGTAGCACATAAAGCGCTCCAAAGTGATAAGCGTGCTCTTGTAAGGTAGTGACATAGTTTTGTGCGGCGAGGAGAATTTAATCGATTTGGACGGTGTAACTACTCCTCTTAAGGTATATTGGAAATGTTCGTTGACGAAATTCATGCTCCGACCAACTACCGGTAATATTGTCTTATGAGGAACATTACATAAAGAAATCTGTCCTGCTGCACTGTATTCACACCGAGTGCGTATTAATGATACCGACCAGTCCAAATAATTATATGCTCTCCGACGTGTACGAGCACAGCTACACATAGTTCCACACAAATGGCTATCCTTGTGCTAATTGTGTCTACAGTCCATGTACGATAATAGTTTCTCCCTTAAAGATTTCAGTTTACCTAAGCTTAATAGTTCGAATCGGTACAATAACTGTCCAACGCGGCAAAGAATATTTATGCATGCTGCGCTCTGTTATTACTCTATGTCGTCGCACAAATAAATGTTTCATAGATAAACAATACTAAATGGCTTGAAAGAAATTTACACGGTAAATCCACTTTATGCTTATTTATTCTGTACTATTCACGTCCTATCATTGTATTAAGGAAGTAACTTTTCCCTAAGCTGGGTGGAACTAGGTATGTAAGTTTCAATCAAAGAGTTTGTAACAAAATCCAGGTTTCATTTGCTACTTTAACGAAGCTTCAGTACTTTCTCACAATTCAATACCCATGTTCACTTCCTATGTCGGTGAATTGCTAACAGTCTATTATTTTGGGACAAAGTTCAGTCTTCACTGTATGATAATCAATTTAAGACAAGTTCGGATATTTTCCTCTCTTGGCTTTACGTAATGTTATACTCAAGGTTGCTGATCTACCTATTTCAAGTTTAAAGATTCCTACCAGATCGCTAAATTTCCAAAAATGCACAAAAACAATCTTGTCGCGCCTACATACAAGAACACACGTTGAGATACGACCTGATCCAGCAAGCACTAGCAGCACATTAACGATGTATGACTTTTTTCGCCGGCAGCGGTGGCCAAGTGGTTCTAGGCGCTTCAGTCCGGAACCGCGCGACTGCTGCGGTCGCAGGTTCGAATCCTGCCTCGGGCATGGATGTGTGTGATGTCCTTAGGTTAGTTAGGTTTAAGTAGTTCTAAGTTATAGGGGACTGATGACCTCAGATGTTAAGTCCCATAGTGCTCAGAGCCATTTGAACCATTTTTTGACTTTTTTCTTCTGTGTTACGCAGTGTCCTCAAAGAGTACTGTCAAAGAGTATTCTTTGAGTTCACTCGTTCTATTCCGTGATCTATAACTGCACTAATTTGCGATCTACTATTATTTTAATTTGAAACTAATGGATTCTATTTCTTTTCTTTCCCTTTTAAAAACATTAAGTTACTTTATACTGGATTTCTTTTCTATACACTTGCTACTATTCAAGTGATGACATTCCAGTGGAACTTGAAATTTGGATCTTGGATTTTGGTACTTTTATTGGGTTTTGGATACTACTTTATATTTTCAATTTTGCGTCCAGAGAAAGCGGCATTACAATGGTTATAACAATAAGCAAAACTGATAATTTTGGCCTGCATTGAACGCAAGAGAGATCTGTCCAAAGTGATAAAGTTATTTTTGATGTTTCATTTCACTATTTCTGCTCACAATCTTCTCATTTTAATAACTTCCTCGTATCCCATTCGTAAAGTAATTTCTGTGCTTCTTGTTTTTATTTATTGGCCTCCGGTTTCCCACATACAGTCAGTCCAGTCATACATACATATGAGAAGGAAGTTACAACAAACTCTCTCTCTCTCTCTCTCTGTCTGTCTGTCTGTCTGTCTCTCTCTCTCTCTCTCTCTCTCTCTCTCTCTCTCACACACACACACACACACACACACACACACACACACACACACACGACATTCCAAATTTTAAAACAAAGTTCGCTAGCGATTTATACATCTTAAAAATTTTTCGTAAACAAGTGGGTTTACATATGAGAAGGAAGTACTTGATGCATGCGGACCATCTCGGCAATCAACCAGTCAAATGCCCTTCTGTATCGAAGGCCACTGAAGATAATATGATTAATGCCCTGAAGCTCCCGAAAGTCAGAATATGGCGACGGCACCATTTGGAGATTATAAAGGCGTTGTCGGTGGCAGCGGTGGTTGAATTTCAGTGTGGAAATGATCGTCACAGACTGTCTCTCACTACCTGTGTCAGTTAAGTTGCGTTTCAGAACGCACTTTTGAGCATATCACTGGGACTTCGGGAGATGCGGATGGATTTGTTTGCATCAGGTGCCCTTGTGCAGATCTTCGGTCTCCCAGGCCTTGTTGCACTCGTTTTTAGCCGTGTCTCTTTCTACCACAGTGATATCACCTGCTGGGATACATTACTTTTGTGTGCTTTCTATGACAACTGGTCTACTTTCTCCTTAACCACAGTCACAGGATGGCTCTTGGTCCACACAAATTATACCTCCGCACCGGTGCTGTGCATTCTGACAACAGCAGTTACTTAGAGTGGTAAATAACAGTTCCCTTTGTCCTTACTGGCTGATGATGGCGTTTGCACCACAGAGAGCGAGTCCGTAAGTACTATGATATGGGTAGGTGCTACGGCGATGGCGTATCTTAGTGCCTGTTCGATGGCTAGGATCCAGCCGTGTAAATTGACGCCTCTATCAGTAGGCGAAATAGCTCATTCTTTTTATTTTTGATGTCTACACAAACCAACCGAGTCCTTGTATTTACATCCGTCGCTACGCACAGGCGGCACCTGGTCATTCGTCTGAAAGGATTTCTGAATTACTGTTATTGATTGCTAGGTTCTTAGAGTAGTCTAGATTGACTTATAGGTCTAGTACCTGGTTGATATGTTTACTCTCTTGCTCAAAGAAGGATAACAATCATGTTCTTCGAATGATGTTGCTGAGCGCTGAAAATGTCTCCTCAAGTTGATTTTTGTTTTCTAGATAACTACAGCTTTTCTTTCTGTCTTACAATATACTCTCAGTAACTTCTCTCACTTCAGTGATTTCTGACAAAGTATCTTTTTCTTCGTCAGCGCCACAGTCCTAATCCACACGAAATTCATGCAGTTTCAGGATGGTAATCTATAGTCATTCATTACTAAAATGCTAATTGGTCTAAAGAGAACTAGTCGAAACAAGTAGAATCCCGAGGAATAGACGGAACGGCAGTAGCGCGGCTAGATGCTGGCCTTTGTTGTGGGAAAGACAATGTTAGCTACCTCGGCGTGTTAAGTACCGACTGTAGACCCGCACATCCTCTACAATACACAACACGTCAAGAAGAGATAGTACAAGGTACGAGAGTTGTGGCTGTCCACATATTTCCTTTCCATACAGCTTCTACAGGTACACTGGTCGTTAGGCATAAATTTCACTTGAAACTCAGGTGGGAGTCCAGGGGCTTTACGGCAAAGCACGAACGGACTTCCATTTGCATAAACAGATTCTTATTCTATATAAAAGCTGACAATAGTTACGAGGGACGTATTTCCTGAGGCATGACATCTACTGCGTATCTGCGTTTGAGTGAAGACTTCCTCGAACAGAATTTCATTGGCGAGGCAGACCGGATGCGCGTCGTTGAGCAAAACGCGGGACACGCCCGTCCGCTCGCTAAGCACGTTCCGCTTGCGTAATCAAATTTCGTTATCTGACGGTCTTTCTCATCCGCTTTTGGACATGTTTTTTAATGTGAACGATCACGGTTTAATCAGCTAGACAACCTGACGAGACTTTATACATCTTTTTAGTAAACTACTGGCCACTAAAATTGCTACACCACGAAGATGACGTGCCACATACGCGAAATTTAACCGACAGGAAGAAGATGCTGTGATATGCAAATGATTAGCTTTTCAGAGCATTCACATAAGGTTGGCGCTAGTGGCGACACCTACAACGTGCTGACATGAGGAAAGTTTCCAACCGATTTCTCATACACAAATAACAGTTGACCGGCGTTGCCTGGTGAAACGTTGTTGTGATGCCTTGTGTAAGGACGAGAAATGCGTACCATCACGTTTTCGACTCTGATAAAGGTCGGATTGTAGCCTATCACGATTGCGGTTTATCGTAACGCGACATTGCTGCTCGCGTTGGTCAAGATCCAATAACTGTTAGCAGAATATGGAATCGGTGGGTTCAGGAGGGTAATACGGAACGCCGTGATGGATCCCAACGGCCTCGTATCACTAGCAGTCGAGATGACAGGCATCTTATCCGCATGGCTGTAACGGATCGTGCAGCCACGTCTCGATCCCTGAGTCAACAGATGGGGACGTTGGCAAGACAACAACAATCTGCACGAATAGTTTGACGACGTTTGCAGCAGTATGGACTATCAGCTCGGAGACCATGGCTGCGGTTACCCTTGACGCTGCATCACAGACAGGAGCGCCTGCGATGGTGTACTCAACGACGAACCTGGGTGCACGAATGGCAGAACGTCATTTTTTCGGATGAATCCAGTTTCTGTTTACAGCATCATGATGGTCGCATCCGTGTTTGGCAACATCGCGGTGAACGCACATTGGAAGCGTGTATTCGTCATCACCATACTGGCATATCACCCGGCGTGCTGGTATGGGGTGCCATTGGTTACACGTCTCGGTCACCTCTTGTTCGCATTGACGGCACTTCGTGTAGTGGACGTTACATTTCAGATGTGTTACGACCCGTGGCTCTAGCCTTCATTCGATCCTTGCGAAATCCTACATATCAGCAGGATAATGCACGACCGCATATTGCAGGTCCCGTCTGGGCCTTTCTGGATACAGAAAATGTTCGACTGCTGGCCTGGCCAGCACATTCTCCAGATTTCTCACCAATTGAAAACGTCTGGTCAATGGTGGCCGAGCAACTGCTTCGTCACAATACGTCAGTCCCCACTGTTGATGAACTCTTGTATCGTGTTGAAGCTCTGTTTGATTCAATGCCCAGGCGTATCAAGGCCGTTATTACGGCCAGAGGTGTTTGTTCTGGGTAATGATTTCTCAGTATCTATGCACCCAAACTGCGTGAAAATGTAATCACGTGTCAGTTCTAGTATAATATATTTGTCCAATGAATACCCGTTTATCATCTGCATTTCTTCTTGGTGTAGCAATTTTAATGGCCAGTAGTGTACATTAAAAAGTGTGAAACTGCACACAGTATTTCAGGGGGATCAGTAGACATTGGAGGACCCAGTAATATGTACCGTCTAGTGTTTCTAAGTTGATTTTCGCATCTGGCCAACTAAGCTGCCCGATTGTCTTAAGATAAATATTTAATGTAGTCCCAAACGTCTTGCAATGGTCAATTCGTTGAAGTGGTAATTGCAGGTTGCATAATGTCATGCTCTCGTTTTTTGTGGAAAAATACCGTAAACGGCTTTCTATCTACGGAATCACGGATTCGTAAGTGTTTACTCTTGGCCTTGGTACAGGTCCTCGTGCACAGCTGTTTTTGCCGTGATTCAAGCAGAAGTCTCTAGAATGCAGTCTAGGAAGAGAGGCAATACTGTGAAATCCCAATCTCATGGAAGACAGCAGAGGCTATCTTTTTGTTCTAGAAAGACAAGCAGAAGCGAATACGAAAATTGCGGTCATTCTAGACTGTTAAATGGTGCCTTCAAGATGTACTAAAAAAAAAAATCAGTGAAAACCAATTGTTTCTTCTCCAAGAAGATCAGCTTGGTTGTAGAAAAGGACGTTTGTGTTGTTACAATGTTGATAAAATAAAATCTTCATGGAGGCCATTGCTCCAACGCTTCTTGGGTCTCCCTGGGGTCTCTTTCCTGTAGGCGTGAAATCGAGGAGCTTCTGAGGCCGTCTGTGATCTTCCAGCCGGGCCACATGGCCGGCCCACTGCATTCGTTTGGCTTTGACAGTTCCTGCTATGTTGGGCTGCGGGTATAGTTCCTAAAGCTCTTGGCTGAATCTGATCCTCTATTCCCCTGTATCTGCATCCAGAACTGTACCGACGATCTTCCGAAGCACTTTTCTCTCAAAAACGAGGAGCTTGTGGAAATTCTGTTTCCGGATACTCTATACATAGAAAAGTAAATAGAATTTAGTTTGAAATCCACTTTGATTTTGAACTAGGTGGTAGGAATAAGTTATTTGCAATGGTGAATGACGGTGGCTGTCTATCACAGCTCCTGATGGAATGGGGAAATACACAAGGGCATGTTGAAAAGTAAGACGCCCGAATTTTTTATGCGAAAATTCTTAAAGCTTTTTAAATAAAACAAACGTTATTAACATTCTACATCTCTATTCATTACGTCTACGTATTCGCAGCCCTCTGCCGCTAGACAGCTCCGAATTGTACCGCGTAACAAGGCGGTGTGTAACGTAACTACATTGGCGCGCGAGAAAAAGCGTGCTGTAATCATATTTCGAACGAAGAGTCCGTCCACACACAGCACCCTCTCCTTCAGAAAGACAATAACAGACCATACACGACCACCGCCACATCTGCAACAATCCGACATCCTGGGTTCACTGTCATCTTTCATCCTTCATATCGTCCCGACTTGGCGCCATCCGATTATCAACTGTTTCCAGAGCTTGAAGAACACCTTCGAGGACTACTGTCAGTAGACAAACGTATCTAGTACTGCAGCAAGGAGCAGATCTTAGCCGAAAAGCCACTTCTTGTACTGATTTATATGGAGTGCAGTTCGGGGAGCAGTTAACTTTAAACAATGGTTAATTACACGATCCTAATACCATTATAAGCGTCTTACAATGTATACACCTATAATTAAAGCAGCAGACTGTAGCTTACATCCTACAGAGTGGCACAGTGTGGTAGAAGTTACTACACACGACGAAATTGTAAATAGATGTACTGCCACACGAGTTCTGATTAATAATGATAAAGATGGAAAGTTGAATAAGATGTCGAACAATAAAAAAAAAGACTTAGTTAAATAACCTGAAAAGATACAAAAATCAGATGCTGTAAATTTAGGTGATGTCATTACTGACATACGGCAGCTAGTGTTGGACTAACAAAGTAAATAGATGCCCTACTTATTCGTCTAAGATTACCTCGCTCCAGCTCAAGATGATTTTACTTGGTTAAGTGGTTAAAGTCGCGCAAACAATTACTTACGCACACTCAGATGAACCGACAGCGATCAGAGATATCTCTGTACGTACGTGTAAAACAGAAAGTTTTGAATAGATCCTAATATTACAGTTAAACCTAGCGTATCAATGTGTACGCTGCTACTATCTGTTTACACTCGTAACATATACCCCCATAATAAAGACTAATGAAACTGAACTCTTTCCATGTAGTGAATAAAGCTACGCCCAATACGTCTTCGCTGTTAACACAACGCAAGTATCACAATACGTATTTGCAATTTGTTAATAAATATTATGAATCTCAATAAATTCGCTTATCATAAGCCATCTTGTTAGTAAATAATCCTTCCGAAATAATGGTAATGAGAAAGTGCATGCACGAGCGCAGTTGATTCATTCGTATCATCAATGCCTGCATTAAAGACATGTGGAATCAGAATACCTCTTATAACTGATTGCAAAGCTTGCACTCACCTTCTACCTACGATGCTTCGTTATTGTCAGGTATTTTGTGCAAATAACTTTACGGTACAGGTTTATTTAAGAGTCCTAATTTCTCATAAATTATATCTGTCGACAAATTAAGATCCAGGTTACTCAGGTTGCTGAATCAGCGATAGAATATTTTTTCGCTACAAATTGCTTCTGTTTTGTTTTTCATAATAAAATTGTCTTTCCTATGCGTCTGTTTATTTCTCCTCCAAATAATTCTTTCAGGACTATTCTCTTTGTACGCCCAGTCTTTAATATAAACGAACTGAATTGAATATTTCATGGTTTTTCGTTGGAAATTATTTTATGATAACATTCTTTCAGAATTCACGTTAAACTACAAATTATATGAGTGTTTGCTACTTCCCACAGTTAAATATAGCACCAAAGAACGTCTCTGAGTGATGATATTTCCTTTAGTTAATTTTACTATTTCGAGTCAAATATGTTCCCTGCCTTTCTTTAGGGGGAAAATGTCTTTTACTATTCCTTTCTGTTATGGAGCTAAATTAAATTCTTTTAGGCAAGTAAGAATTAAAACATCTTTATTTCAGTTTAACACACCGTTGCTTCAATAGACCTTTGTATACAGAATAAGTCGATGATTATGAACGAGTTACAAGAAGTTCTAACCCGCAATGAAGCGATTCGATATTCAAAAAAGTTATGGATGATAAAACTACTTGCCTTCACCAGTTTCATCCATTTAAGCAGATGGAGCAAACATTATGCCTCTTCCGGCGTTTGCGGATTGCAGTCACTGTTTTCTCTTAGTTTAAAGGTCAATCGTCACACAAAAAGAAATGTAAGTAATTTTAAAGTCTTGACGTGCATGCGTAAATGAAATGGTTCCAGTTATTTATTAATCGACTTTTGAGGTAAGGTCTTGGCCGTAAGTAATCGAAATTAACATTGTACGTCCAGTCACTTACTGCTTTCCGAAACTCATTAGTGCACAGCCATATATCAGTCGTCGCTAATTGAGCTTCCGTTACCATAAGACAAAAACAATGCACCACACTGTTCTCTAAGAGTGTGCGTGTTTAGATAACTCTCCACATCGAACACCCGATTCTATCAGAGTATATCAAATTCCTACACCAAACAATTATTGCAATATTCAACCATAAATGAGTTTGCGGAGCTGGAACAATGATAAGAACCCATTCAGATCAGTATGTGATCCCTCATTTACTGTCACGAGTGATTAATCAGAATCTGGTCGTCGTACAGCCTGCAGCATAGAACTCTCGCTTGCAATAAAATATTTTTACCACTGTTAAATAGCCATATCTCCCTCGTTACCTTAATTATTCACCACGTTAACCATTTACTAAGAATTCACAAGCATAAACTTGCATTATCAACTCCTCGACTATTTGGAGTCAAGCAGTACTCGTAAAAAAAAAAAAAAAAAACAAAAAAAAAAACTAATTCACTGCACACTGCAAGTGCGACTATTGCCCTGCGGTTAGCACCAGCACAGCTAGCGGTGGATATTCACACGTCACCTGCACTGCGAATATCCAGTTCAGCCAGACTCTTCTAGTTGACTCTCTCCCAAAAATAGTTGAGCCCCGACTGATTCAATCCCATGTTGAACCACTTAGGAACCACTTGCCAAACAAATGTAGAGCGATACCATTACTTTAAACAATTAGTTCAGTTTTTATATGGCCTTCTACTAATCGTGACCTGCTGCTACCAAAGTAGTCTTTGCCGCTCGAATTACTCACGCTGTCTGTGCACTGTAGATAGCATCTTTGCCACTCAAAGCTGATTTTCACGCCAGCATTGGTACACTGTAACGTATGCAATAAGCAACATAAGATAATAAAATCGAATACAAATTTAATACGTCTTATTCATTGTCCGGCCACTGTACCAATATGTTACGACTAAACAGACTACCGTGACGACTGTTTTAGTAATACAGTATTCTTTTGACCCGTCACGGAGTCTCCTCCTCGTTTTAACTTATTGTGCGGTAACCGTTAATTAATCCAGAACATTTACTTTGGGACTGACTGTAACCACTGATATTAATTGTTACTCTGAATATTCCTAAGCCTCTCTACTACTTATAACTCCTACGTCATACAGTGAAAAACTGAGTTTAATATTCTCCATGTCTCTATCGTGAAATATGTGATTTCATGAGTACTAATCCACTCTTACACAGCATTATATCTGAGACTTACTCTGGGCCAGTTGATTTCTTAATCTAATGCAGCCGTCTGTAGTTCATACATCTATTATTAATCACCAATTCATATTCTCTAGAAATAAGCTCTCACTGGCTTCATCTCTAGTTATTCTTTACCTGTCATCGGTTTATTACTTTCAACAATTTTTTATGGTAAGACTGACGAGAAAAAGAAGGATGTCTCAATGTCAGTTTGCTTAGTGGACAGAGGGAAATATATTCCGGTAATTCTAAGATAATGTAAGAAAGGAAGAGTGTAAGAAAAGAGGAGATCATTGCTGAAGAAGGAAAGAAAAGAGAACCTCAGAGATGAAACCCATCCCACCCCCCATCGTATTGAAACCCACACCATCCTATACATTGCTGGGAATCGGAAGATAGTGATGTTCGTCATCCTACAGAACGATTATCCCAGTATTGGCCCCAGAAAATTAGCCCTGATCCCTCACTACTGAACAGTTCACTAGTAGCTGAGTAGAAAGCAAGAAACGAAGTGACTTTACAATTCTTAATCAGTTAAATCGACACCTACTGGACTTTTGGATTTGTAGATACTAAACGGAAATAATTCTAAATACCATCATATTTAAATTCTCATTATTATCGTCCCATATTGAGGAGATTAGATCATATGAGTGAATACTAATATTCTCTCTGCACCGTGTACAGACTAAATCTCAGACATACACATTTAGGAGAATGTAAATCAGTGAAACTTCACAAAAATTAAATAACTTACTCTAATAAGATGTTCACTTCAATCATTCCTTCTTTGTGACCCGTGACTTCAATAACGTCAGTTATTTCTCATTGAACCACAAATAAAATCTAAAGTTTTGTAAGCTCTTGGTGTCCTTCCTTCTACCTCAAACTCCTTGACTACCGTTTCATAATTCTAGCCACTGTCATTAGCTTAATGGTTTCGACCTTTCTCCTGGTCACACAGTCATTAGTTTGGTATTTTGCCAAGCATACTAATCTCTTCTCTAAATTATTTCTGTCCTTGTACGTACAAAGGTACACATAAACCATTAAAAGATTACAGTTTCTAATTTTCTACCTTTGCCATTATATTTAATATTGCTACAATCAGAATAGGTCATAAGTCAACACACAATTCTTTGCATATGATGATCCACAACAACCAAGTTCAGTGAGTAGTCGGACATGTCCGAAAGAACAGACACCAATTTGATCCAGCAGCCACTATGAATTAAGACATAAAGAAATTACGGACATGGCTGTGATCGGTCGCAGATTGAAATTTATGGGATAATTTGAAAATTTGTGCCGGACCGGGATTTGAACGTGGCTCTCCTGTTTACTAGGCAGATGCTCTGGCCAGAAAGCCATCAGATTTAGTGGTCAACGCAACTGCACCGACTACCGTATCACACTTCTGGTCAGACCCAAATTCTCAACTTATCTACACACTACGAATGTACTGCCTCTAGGCCATTATCCTCATTATTCGCGGCATTTCGCCGATTCCCCTAAAAGTTCGAGCATGATGTACATCCGCACAGAAGAGGTCATTGACCATATTCTCTTTAATTTTTTATATATATGCCGTGTCTGTACTTTCGGACATACGCCAGTTAATAATACCTTTACCCCCAAGTTTTCTGTGATGACTAATTAATCAAAGCTAAACCGTCCAAAATGTAATAACTACACATTTCTCGCTCTGAACTTGTTATTCCAATACTTACAAAACACTTTTCACCAAGTCTAGTTCCAAACTGCTGATAAAAAGAACATTTCTGCCTCATAATATTCATTGTATCTTCCTTAATTTTATTAGTTCAGGTCAAATATTTTCCTTGCTCTTCTTTAGGGAGCAAATGTCTTTTACTATTCCTTTATGTTATGGAAATAACATGCCTCCAATGCAATGGAGACAGCATGGATCCGAGTATAGGCTCCTGATGAAAGCTAACTCACGTGTGGTAGTAATAAAGATCCCTCTGTAAATGCGTCAAGGAAATTAAATACTCTCTTGGCAATGGTGGGCCTGAGGTAATGTGCCGCCGAAACAAGTGATAGAATAAAACATTCCAAAGGTACAGCTATGGAGGTACTTCTTCTCATATATACAACAATATCAAACACACATTCAATACATATTATTTACTATACGCCCACCGCGCCAATATGTTAAGACGATAAAGACTACCGCGACGGCACTCCAAATAATACAACGTCCTTGAGATCCGATACAGACAGTCTCAACAAACTGGTATCTCGTGGGGAGAAATGTATTTGTTCCCAGGCTGAGTATGTTGAGAAATAAATATGTAGACGTGAAGAATGAAGATATAGACATTTACTTTACTGAAAACGCATTCATAGTTCCCGCATAAAAATTTCGGAGGCATTACTTTTCGTCCCGCGCTCGTAGACCTTGAACAAAAATAAGAAGTAATAAAAAACAATCAACCAAGAATTCCCTTTCACCCGCTCTCTTTAAGACTTACATTGACTATCCCCCTAAAAACTGCAACCACGAACTAAATCAGATAAATACTTCGATCTAAGTGGACTGCTATATGCAGATGATGATGTACGATACAAGCAAGCGAAGATGACTTCCATCTACAAGTAAATCGGATAAATCAAATACGTACGGAACAGATTTTTAAAACAGGATTATGGCATATAGTTACTGGTTATGTGTCATATTTTTGTCGTATGTACTGCCATACGAGTTCTGACTATGATAATGATAACGATGGAAAGTTTAATAAGACGTCGAACAATAAACAAATAACCTGAAAAGATACAAAAATCAAATGCTATAAATTTAGGTGATACCATTACTGACATACAGCAGCTAGTATTGGATTAACCAAGCGAAAGATGACAGCAAAATATAAGCAACAGAGACGGAATCGTTGAGGAGAGTGCATGTGGGTCTTATACCAAATTATGTATTATATGATCAGCTCCTTATGTTATCTTGAAAGGTTGGCTTTATAAATAGATATTTTATAACATTATCCATGATATTAGATTAACCTACCACAAACATATTAGGGCTCACATATGACAATTCCCCCATAAAGACTGTACACAACAAACAGTGGACATCAAAGTTCCTACTATATTCCGTAATAGATCTCCATTGTACTGGACTTAGTAAGATTATTAATGGGGATCTTTATGACCTCTGATGTTTTACTACAATATTTTCATGACGTATGGTTGATGATTTCTTCTATTTTAACACATGAATAATACATGAATATTTTATAACTACTGTTCTTTTGTCGTGGAAGATAACAGGTTTTACTAAAGTACTTGACATGGTATTTGAGCTTAGTTTTCCATTAATAATTTAAATTATATTTTCAGTGCAATCAAGCTTTATGTGAAGGTAGACAGAAATGCATTATTAATCCAATGATTTTTAGCCCCTCTTATTTTTTCATTGTGTATGAGTGCATGCTTCACAAATTTATGAGACTTGTTTAATATATTCTGCTCAACATTTATTTTGTACACGTTATCGAGATTCAGTTGCGAATAGTTCTTTTTATAGCTAATCTCTGTGCATACGGAGTAATCACATTCACTCTCATTATCTTTATTACTTGCTGTCTGTTCACTTTCTGCCCCACAACCTCTCCTCCCCCTTGTGTTAAGTAGACTAGTAACGTGATTGATGTTTGATTAAATTCTGAAGCTCCTCGTATTATTTTAATTAGTTGTCTTGCAGTTTAATTTTATCTTGAATGTACTTCTGGATGTTTAATTATGTGACAAGAATATCTGTTGACTCGTGTATTGAATTTTGTTCATAATGTTATGCTCTGAGGAAATATTGGGCATACGTGTATTACGATATTGTAATCTCTTCATAATGTTATCTATTTAAGAAATACTGGACATAGATGTGTTACTACATTGTTCAAAATGATTTCATTACATTGCACATCAGTACATTTAGTTACTGAGCTCCTTATGACATTCACGGTTTATCTTCACTGCACCGAAGCTTGGTTTGTGATATCTTGTACTTCAATACAGGAAAGCAGGAGGGTTTACATATTTAATTTCTTCATACTTTCGGATGGCTTTGACGTCTGGTACTTTATTGTAAGAAGGATTTGTGACATATATTTATTTTCATTACCCTTTCTCTAGCCATGTATTATTAGATAATGCACTTTTATGACTTGAAATGGAATCTTGAACCCGTTTACTGCATTTCTCACATTTTTGAATTAAGTACATCTCGAAATATGTGATGTTACTAGGTTACTTGACATCATACTATATTAACAATACGGATATTAAAAATGTACGTGGCTTCAATTTGCGTCTTGCATCTTATGTTTGGGTTTGTGCACAGTTTTATGTTAGTATGACATATATTTGTAAAGTACATTTGCACCTTCTACTTTTATATTATGGCCATAAAAAATCCCTATGTTGAACGTGGTCGTTTCACTGTTGTACTTTTATACTAACTTACGACGCAATGTTAGGTAGAAAAAATTCTATGTTATTATGCACACGTATTGTCTCTCTCTGTTTGATCTTTGGCCTGTTACGTTGTTTATTTCTTAGATGGACCTGTGTACCTGACAGCCAGTACATTGCTTCATTGTTTGCATTGATCGAGCTTAACTGCTTCATAACTGGAAACTTATGTTCAGAGTTTTACATATCGTGACTATGTTCAAGTTATTCTCAGTATTGAAGACGTGTATGACATATGATGTGATCGTGATTTTTCGAATTTGATGCTGACTGTGTAATCTCAACGGATTTTGTATTCGTTTTTGACGTCACATTGCGTTTTGCTTCTCTTTTGCCGTTAGTAGAGTACTGTTAGGATGGGAAGTGACTAACAGCGATCGTACTGAATAACTATTACTTGTGTCACACATTTTTACAAGTGTACTTGGCACGGCACGGAAAGCGTTTCTGAAGAAGAGAAATTTGTTAACATCGAGTATTGATTTAAGTGTTAGGAAGTCGTTTCTGAAAGTATTTGTATGGAGTGTAGCCATGTATGGAAGTAAAACGTGTACGATAAATAGTTTAGACAAGAAGAGAATAGAAGCTTTTGAAATGTGGTGCTACAGAAGAATGCTGAAGATTAGATGGGTAGATCACATAACTAATGAGGAGGTATTGAATAGAATTGGGGAGAAGAGGAGTTTGTGGCACAACTTGACTAGAAGAAGGGATCGGTTGGTAGGACATGTTCTGAGGCATCAAGGGATCACCAATTTAGTACTGGAGGGCAGTGTGGAGGGTAAAAATGGTAGAGGGAGACCAAGAGATGAGTACACTAAGCAGATTCAGAAGGATGTAGGTTGCAGTAGGTACTGGCAGATGAAGAAGCTTGCACAGGATAGAGTAGCATGGAGAGCTGCATCAAACCAGTCTCAGGACTGAAGACCACAACAACAACATATATATACTGTTAACAGTCACGTGAAAAAAAATGTTCGATGTATGTTTGTATTGGTTGTCTATAGATTTGCCTTAGCCAGTGTTACCTGTCTGAATACTGGCAAAAAATATGGTGAAATCGATTCAAAATTTATTTGAACTTTCATTCAGGTTCCCTACAGTGACCTGATTTGCTTTCAAAATCCATGTAGGTTGAAGTGGTTAAGCAGAGATGAATAGCTTGCACAGGATAGACGACCAGCACCTAAAGAGAAGGCTGCGGCGCGGTCGTTGTGACGTCACCCAGAGCAGGCCAGCCATGACGAGTTGCTGCGCTGACAGAATCGAGGTGGGCGCTCTGCGACCTTTCTCAAACGATTTTACAGATCTGTCCGGTAAAAAAATTGATTTCTACGTTACTTGTACTTTTATATGTCGGCTTCATCGTTAAATGACCATCATTTCGTTAATGATCATAGTCATTGTGATATTTCGTACGTAAGTAACAAATTCTAAGGAGTTGCAAAGAAAAATAGGTGTCGCTATGATTTCGCGTTTGGTGCGTATTACAGCGTATGTTCCTGCAAATTTTTGTTTGGACTTCGGAGTAGTTATCTGTGTGTCTCCAATATCGAGAAAATGTATTTTAAGTAGATTGTTGACTTCCGATCGCACGAGCGCGGAAATGAAATATTCATAACATCCCTCATACCTCATAAACGAGATTTCGGCCAATGACTGCATGCAAAGAGGTGCAAGAATAAAAGCCACTTGGTCGTAAAACTTAACGTATAGCGTGCTGGCACACGAGACAGATGTGTGAACCAGACATGGATTCGCGCGGTGGATTAACGACCGCTGGTCTGGTACCGTTGCTAACGCGAATATAGATTTCGGTGACTTCCACACTTATTTGGGCAAACACTGGACGTGTTCCAAATCCTCGCTTCATACAGTACGATACAAAGAGTTAAAATACGATAACACACCAAACACAGTTCGTACTATTCGCAGACAGACGGCGCACACGGTGAAAAATGGGAAGAAGTTTGCCGAGAACTCGTATTAGACGAGAAATTTAATTCTAGTTATTATCAAATTAGTTTATCTTCACATCGGGTCAAGGACAATTATAGTGGAACTTGAAACTGAGTCGCTCGCATCTGGCATTTGAATTTGTTGCGTTAGAAACAAGAGCTTTGTACTAGCTGTAATCACGGTGAACTACAGGCTGCACTGAAAAATACTGCAACGTCTCATCAAAAAAGTAAAAACACTGTACTACAAACAAAATTCAAAGCCTCAAGAACAGGGCAAACGCCATTGTGCGTATTACTACCCACGACATTAGTAAATTCGATAAGGTAAATGTATTCAGTTCCCACATGACAGTAACAGCGAGACAGATGACGTGCAATTCAGATAACTGGCTACTAACATACGTACACAAACGGGACGTAGAAAGCTGATTCACTATACTTACTCAGGCAGTAGCTGTGCATACTCCACCAGCAAACATCAGTATTACCAAATCATGTGTTAGAGAAATCACATAAAATTGCGTTAGGATACTAAAAAGCAAAACAGCTTCTGACTCTCATGGTACATCAGTCAATCACATAACAATAGTCATTCAAAATATGAAACCATCAGACAAGCCCCCCCCCACCCATGAACCACGGACCTTGCCGTTTGTGGGGAGGTTTGCGTGCCTCAGCGATACAGATAGCCGTACCATAGGTGCAATCACAACGGAGGGGTATCTGTTGAGAGGCCAGACAAACGTGTGGTTCCTGAAGAGGGGCAGCAGCCTTTTCAGTAGTTGCAGGGGCAACAGTCTGGATGATTGACTGATCTGGCCTTGTAACACTAACTAAAACGGCCTTGCTGTGCAGGTACTGCGAACGACTGAAAGCAAGGAGAAACTACAGCCGTAATTTTTCCCGAGGGCGTGCAGCTTTACTGTATGGTTAAATGATGATGGCGTCCTCTTGGGTAAAATATTCCGGAGGTAAAATAGTCCCCCAATTGGATCTCCAGGCGGGGACTACTCAGGAGGACGTTGTTATCAGGAGAAAGAAAATTGGCGTTGTACGGACCGGAGCGTGGAATGTCAGATCCCTTAATCGGGCAGGTAGGTTAGAAAATTTAAAAAGGGAAATTAGTAGGTTAAAGTTAGATGACCTACTTCTCAGCACATATACTCATTGATGTCCAACATGTCTTTTTTTACACAACTACAAAAGCTTAGCATTAGTACAAAAAGGAGTCTAATACATGGGTACTCATATATTCAGTAACTTACTAGAGCATATCAAAGGTCTTGTAAGTGATAAAGATCGGTTTCAGAGTGAATTAAAGAACTTCCTAGTAAGAGAAGCACTAAAATCTTAGGCGGCAACCTGGAATTACCGAGGAAACCAGTCAGTGTGTCAACGTATATTACCTGAAAGACTGAGTTATGTAGTAAAAGCAGAGATAGGCATCTGATCTGTAACAGACTCATGTGCCTCCTTTCTGGATACTCAATTTTTTTTAAAATCGGGTAACGTACAATAGAATATTGACGTCTTTCTGAGAATAACACTTTATTAACGGCTCAAAGAGAAAATGATGCATGATCACACGAACTCAGTTTTGTGGAACTAAACAAAAAAAAACTACCCTGTTAGTATTTTCTGTGATATTGCCAAAGCCTTTGACTGAGTAAATCATATAAAGCTGTTGGGAAAACTAAAATCGTGTGATATTAAAGGCTTTCCCTTTGCATGGATGGAGTCTTACATTGAGAGGACAAAAGTGATGGGATAGGGATGCACAATCACACAAGTGTCACTAGTATCGCATACACAAGGTATAAAACGGAAATGCGTTGGCAGAGCTGTCATTTGTACATAGGTGATTCTCATGAAAAGGTTTCCGACACCATTATGCCCGCTCGATGCGGATCAACATACATTGGACGTGGAATGGTAGTTGGATCTAGACGCATGGGATATTCAGTTTCGTAAATCGTTAGGAAGTTCAGTATTCCGACATCCATAGTGTCAAGAGTGTGCCGAGAATACCAAATTTCAGGCATTACTTCTCACCACGGATATGGCACTGGCCGACGGACATCATTGAAGGACCGAGAGCAGCAGCGATTGTGTAGACTAGTCAGTGCTAACAGACAACCAACATTGCGGCAAATAACCGCAGAAACCAATGTGAGACTGTAAGTAGGCTGTTTAGGTTTTTAATGTTGGTAACGCCCCCTAGCGCTCTGTATTAAAATTGCTGACTGCGCTGTGTGCATTCTGTGGCTGGCTGGACTCTTTGTTGGAAGTTATTCGCCAGTGTAGTGTTGGGCAGTTGGAAGTGAACAGCCCGTAGCGTTGGGCAGTTGGAGGTGAGCCGCCAGCAGTGGTGGATGTGAGGAGAGAGATACCAGAGTTCTGAGATGTTAATATGAGCGGATGATCTGATCTGGACGTGTGTCCGTCAGGAAAAGGAAGTCTGTTAAACTGGATGTCAAGAATATATATATATATATATATATATATATATATATATATATACTCCTGGAAATGGAAAAAAGAACACATTGACACCGGTGTGTCAGACCCACCATACTTGCTCCGGACACTGCGAGAGGGCTGTACAAGCAATGATCACACGCACGGCACAGCGGACACCAGGAACCGCGGTGTTGGCCGTCGAATGGCGCTAGCTGCGCAGCATTTGTGCACCGCCGTCGTCAGTGTCAGCCAGTTTGCCGTGGCATACGGAGCTCCATCGCAGTCTTTAACACTGGTAGCATGCCGCGACAGCGTGGACGTGAACCGTATGTGCAGTTGACGGACTTTGAGCGAGGGCGTATAGTGGGCATGCGGGAGGCCGGGTGGACGTACCGCCGAATTGCTCAACACGTGGGGCGTGAGGTCTCCACAGTACATCGATGTTGTCGCCAGTGGTCGGCGGAAGGAGCACGTGCCCGTCGACCTGGGACCGGACCGCAGCGACGCACGGATGCACGCCAAGACCGTAGGATCCTACGCAGTGCCGTAGGGGACCGCACCGCCACTTCCCAGCAAATTAGGGACACTGTTGCTCCTGGGGTATCGGCGAGGACCATTCGCAGCCGTCTCCACGAAGCTGGGCTACGGTCCCGCACACCGTTAGGCCGTCTTCCGCTCACGCCCCAACATCGTGCAGCCCGCCTCCAGTGGTGTCGCGACAGGCGTGAATGGAGGGACGAATGGAGACGTGTCGTCTTCAGCGATGAGAGTCGCTTCTGCTTTGGTGCCAATGATGGTCGTATGCGTGTTTGGCGCCGTGCAGGTGAGCGCCACAATCAGGACTGCATATGACCGAGGCACACAGGGCCAACACCCGGCATCATGGTGTGGAGAGCGATCTCCTACACTGGCCGTACACCACTGGTGATCGTCGAGGGGACACTGAATAGTGCACGGTACATCCAAACCGTCATCGAACCCATCGTTCTACCATTCCTAGACCGGCAAGGGAACTTGCTGTTCCAACAGGACAATGCACGTCCGCATGTATCCCGTGCCACCCAACGTGCTCTAGAAGGTGTAAGTCAACTACCCTGGCCAGCAAGATCTCCGGATCTGTCCCCCATTGAGCATGTTTGGGACTGGATGAAGCGTCGTCTCACGCGGTCTGCACGTCCAGCACGAACGCTGGTCCAACTGAGGCGCCAGGTGGAAATGGCATGGCAAGTCGTTCCACAGGACTACATCCAGCATCTCTACGATCGTCTCCATGGGAGAATAGCAGCCTGCATTGCTGCGAAAGGTGAATATACACTGTACTAGTGCCGACATTGTGCATGCTCTGTTGCCTGTGTCTATGTGCCTGTGGTTCTGTCAGTGTGATCATGTGATGTATCTGACCCCAGGAATGTGTCAATAAAGTTTCCCCTTCCTGGGACAATGAATTCACGGTGTTCTTATTTCAATTTCCAGGAGTATATATATATATATATATATATATATATATATATATATATATATATATATATGGTAAATACTTTGTTTGTTTTCCACCAAAATCTTTCATTTGCTTACTATATGCCTATCAGTAGTTAGTGCCTTCAGTAGTTAGAATATTTTATTTAGCTGGTAGTATTGCCGCTCGCTGTACTGCAGTACTTCGAGTAACGGAGATTTTGGTGAGGTAAGTGATTCATGAAGGGTATAGGTTATTGTTAGTCAGGGCTATTCTTTTATATGGATTATTGAAAGTCAGATTGCGTTGTGCTAAAATATTGTGTGTCAGTTTAGAAATGATCAGAATAAGTAAAGAGAAAACAGTCTCAGTACATTCAGTTTCACTCTGGAGTTTGAAAATCAAGTAATGCAGAAGTTTTACCAGCACAGTCATTCTTTTCATGCAAAAAGGGAAGATTCAAAACGTAGGATCACCGTACCAATTTGAACAGTATGGCAAAATTTAGGGTTAATAGGCAACGTCAGCAGACGACGGACACGAGCGCCTTTGTTAACTCTGCGACGCTGCCTGCAGCGCCTCTGCTGGGCTCGTTACATCGGTTGGACCCTGGAAGACTGGAAAACCATGGCCCAATCTCCCGATTTCAGTTGATATGAGCTGATAGTAGGGTTTGAGTGTGGCGTAGAGACCACGAAACGTGATTTCTTCGAAGGACTTTCTGGACAGTCAGAGTGAATGATTGGGCCACCCAGATCGCCAGACATGAATGCCATCCAACATTTATGGGACATAATCAAAAGGTCAGTTCGTGCAGAAAATCCTGCACCGGCAACACTTTCGCAATTATGGACGGCTGTAGAGGCAGCATTGCTCAGTATGTCTGCAGGGGACTTCCAGCGACTTGTTGAGTCCATATCACGTGAGTTGCTGCACTACGCAGGGCGAAAGGAGGTCCGACCGGTTTAGGTGGTATCCCGTGACTTTTGTCACCTCAGTGTATCTTAACATTAGAAAACAGAGTGTCACAAAAGGAAATAACGCGACAGGAAATGATTAAATTCAAAACGGGGAAACATTATACTGATGAGCGAAAACCTAACGACCATTGCCACCAGGAGACTGAACACCACTTGGTGACGCTGCGGTCACATGACGTGGTAAGGAAACTACACTCACGCTCATAAATTAAGGATAAGGCTGATACATGGTGAAACAAGGCAATGGCGGGGGGTTTGCGGGTTTAAATCACCGCGTAGTATGACCAGGCGGTGCATTTGACCTGTGGTCGTCGCACGGTGGCGCTGGCAGCAGTCTACACACGCAGAGGTGTGTTGGTGCATGTCAGAGTACGGTGCAGCGCGTAAGTGTGCAGACGTTTTCAGACGTGCTAATGGTGACTGTGTGTTTAAAATGAATCAAAGAACACATATTGATGACGCTATGAGGGGTAGAATACAAGGGCGACTGGAGGCTGGTCACACACAGCAGCCGGCCGGTGTGGCCGTGCGGTTCTAGGCGCTTCAGTCTGGAACCGCTTGACCGCTACGGTCGCAGGTTCGAATCCTGCCTCGGGCATGGATGTGTGTGCTGTCCTTAGGCTAGTTAGGTTTAGTAGTTCTAAGTTCTAGGGGACTGATGACCAAAGATGTTAAGTCCCATAGTGCTCAGAGCCATTTGAACCACACACAGCAGGTCGTAGCATGGGCCCTCCGTGTGCCACGAAGCGTGTTCTCAAGATTGTGGCAACGATTCCAGCAGACAGGAAACGTGTCCACGCGCTACAGTATGGTACGTCCACAGTGTACAACACCACAACAAGACCGAGATCTTATTATCAGTGCTCGCAGACGGCCACGGAGTACTGCAGGTAGCCTTGCTCGGGACCTTACCGCAGCCGCTAGAACAGTTGTCTCCAGACACACAGTCTACAGACGACTGAACAGGGATGGTTTATTCGCCCGGAGACCTGCAAGGTGCATTCCACAGACCCTGGTCACAGGAGAGCCCGTAAAGCCTGGTGTCAAGAACACAGTACGTGGTCATTGGAACAGTGGTCCCAGGTTATGTTCACGGATGAGTCCAGGTATAGTCTTAACAGTGATTCTCGCCAGGTTTTGATCTGGCGTGAACCAGGAACCAGAAACCAACCCCTTAATGTCACTGAAAGGGACCTGTATGAAGGTCGTGGTTTGATGGTGTGGGGTGGGATTATGGTTGGTGCACGTACACCTCTGCCTGTCTTAGACAGAGGAAATGTAACAGGTCAGGTTATCGGGTCATCATTTTGCACCAGTATGTATGCCTTTTCAGGAGTGCAGTGGGGCCCACCTTCCTCCAGATGGATGATAGCTCACGGCCCCACCGAGATGCCATCGTGAAGGAGTACCTTGAAACAGAAGATACCAGGCGGCTGGAGTGGCCTGCCTGTTCTCCAGACCTAAACCCCATCAAGCACTTCTGGGATGCTCTCGGTCGACATATCGCTGCACACGTCTTCAAACGCCTAGGACACTTCTGAAGCCCCAAAAGCCACTGGTGTAAGAATGGGAGGCTAACCCCAGTAGCTGCTCGACCACCTACTCCAACCCACTGTGCTGCCGCTGTACATGTGCATGGTGATCATATCCCATTTTGATGTCAGGGTACATGCGCAGAAAACAGTGGGGTTTTGAAGCACATGTGTTTCGGAACGGTTTTCTCAACTTATCACCAATACCGTAGATTTACATATCTGTGTCGTGTGTGCATGCATGTCTTTGACAGAGGGACTGTAACAGGTCAGGTGTATCGGGACGTCATTTTGCACCAGTGTGTCCGCCTTTTCAGGGGTGCAGTGGGTCCCACCTTCCTCCTGATGGATGATAATGCACGGCCTTACCGAGCTCCCATCGTGGAGGAGTAACTTGAAACGGAAGATATCAGGCGAATGGAGTGGCCAGCCTGCTCTGCAGACCTAAACCCCATCGAGCACGTCTGGGATGCTCTCGGCCGACGTATCGCTGCACGTCTTCAAACCCCTAGGACACTTCAGGAACTCCGACAGGCACTGGTGCAAGAATGGGAGGCTATATCCCAAAAGCTGTTCGACCAACGGATCCAGAGTATGCCAGCCCGTTGTGCGGCCTGTGTACGTGTGCATGATAATCATATCCCATATTGGTGTCGGGGTACATGCGCAGGAAACAATGGAGTTTTGTAGCACATGTGTTTTCTCACCTTATCACCAATACCGTGGACTTACAGATCGGTGTCGTGTGTGTTCCCTATGTGCCTATGCTATTAGCGTCAGTTTTGTGAAGTGCCACGTTGTGTGGCACCACATTCTGCAATTATCCGTATTTTATGAGCATGAGTGTATGTAAGCAGAGCGTAGATGAATTGGAGAACATTCAAGCGACGGCATGAGCCACGAATCAGGGAATGCACTGACATACGTAATTTTGACGAAGGGCAGGTTTTTATGGTGGGATGTCATAATGGGCACCTCGGGAACGGCGAAGCTAGTCGGCTTTTAACGTGCTAGTGCAATGGAAAGGACGATGAAACCACGAGTAGGCGACAAGGTGCTTGACGTCCACGCCGCATTGCAGAACGCACAGATCGGAATTTTCCCGCTCTGTAAAGTATGGTAGACGGAATTCTGTGGCATCACGACAAGAAAGACTATTCTTCATAGCAAAAGCTGTTATTTGAGTAAATCTATAAAAAAATTACCTATCATTGTGCTATATTTGTGTAGTACCTGAATAGGAAAATCAATAACTGATGTCAAATTGAAAGTAATACTTCATAGTCATCCTTTCTATGAGACTCTTTCAGAAAATTACAAAAGTACCATTATTTAATTTAAGCTCACAGGCACCTGTATCTGTATATTGCTCTACACAAAATTCTTTAGTTTCTAAATTTTTCACACTGTGATAAGTTTTAACATGCATGGCAACACCTCCTCCTTCCATAGCGTCTCTAGTTACATGTGCTGAAAGCTTATATTTACCTACATTTAACTTTTCTATATCTGTGACTATACAATGTTCAGAAAGGCATATTACATCTGTTCCACCCTCAGAAGCTCATCTACTTTCTTTCTTATACCTTGAGGTTCAGATGCAATATACTAATATTTTTCACATTTACTTTTATGATAATCTTGTGATATACTAACATTATTTTACACTGTACTTTTATGAGAGTTCTGTGACTTTTAACATCTCTAGTACCTGTCTGTCTGAGCTTCTCGTCACGCTTAATTTCATCCAATTTTGAATGACTGGACACTGATCTTAGCCTAAAAAGACAAAATCCAATGAGCTTCAGTGCCCCCCTTGAAGACTTTATCATACTGGCCAGTTTACACTTCCCTTTCCTACTGAGATGCAGGCCATGCCTTGTGAAGTCCCACTTACCAGGAACTAACCCTATTCCTGACGAAATAGTTGTCCAAAGTAGCTGATCTAACTTTATATTGACCCTACTGACAGAACTGTTCAATTGGGGCGGTTCATACCGCATGAAAGCTGGAACCAAGCCAACATTTGTATGGTTTGTTGGAGACGCTTTCATTACCAGGTAACACTCAATATTTTAGCTCTGACCGCTATCAGTACTGTTTCCTGCTCCATCAACTATCACAACATGATCTTGATTTGTAAAACCCTTGCACAATATGCTAAATCCCCTATCACTTGGCTAAGGAATGCAGCGGACTTTGAAAAACTTGTGACCTGATAACTGTCATCTAATGTTTCCTACAGGATCTGGTCCACACCACTTCCATGGCTACAACCTAAAAACAGAACTTTCCTCCTACTTTTTATTATTTTTAAACAGTTGGTTTCCTGGTGGAAGTCTTGAGTATTAACTACTCTTGCATCTACTTGAGCCTCTTTCTTAGTTAATTGAGGTAGCAAGGCAAATCAGAAATCAGTTGTTTGTGTCAGTGATGAAACTGTCAGATACTGTTCTCTTTCTGTGGTCTCTGTTCCTTGCTACCACTTCCCACCTGTCTTCAACCCCCCCCCCCCCCCCAATCTCATGAATTCCTTAGTAGTCCTTAGTAACACTACCCAGTTCAGCCTTAAGGGCTCTAAGCTTCCTTCCTGTTCAGATTTGTCCTATCCCCCTTGAATATACTTCTGCAGCACTATAGAAGAGATCCATTTACTTCCCGAATTCCCTTTTCACTACATTCAACCCAATGTAATCATCTGCCACACCACCTGCATAAAGCCTCACAACTAACTTTCCTACGCCAGCTCAAACACTTCTCGCTCATGGTTTATTATAATCTTTTTACAAAATTTAGCTGTACAACGACGGCAGTAATCTATTAACTACAGATCACAAGAGTCGCTAAAGTTATGTGTAACACTAGTATATGCGTATAACATTAATATAGTAACATAATGCAAAATTCAAAACTTGTTTACCCGAAACATGAGGCCTAAGAGTGCGTATGCGCGATATGGACTTTACGTGTTTTGAAAAGAAATAAAAGATAAAACTTAAAAGCTTTAATTCCCCGAGTACATACGGCAGTACTAAATACACGTGTAACGAAAACAACCTAAGTTCTTCACTTAATGCTTACGCAGATGCCTTTTTATATGAAAATCCATGTCTAAAGTACTGTGTTCGAGGCCACCGTAACGGTTTAGTGTACACCACTCTGGTTAACGAGGTTGAAGAATTGGTGAGGAGACTTGTAAGTGCATGTCACCAATTTCGAAATGGTCCAGGCGTGTTTGAAAGAATCTGAAACTCACTGCGGCGACAGATACAGGCTTGCAACTTGGTATAAGGCCGACATTTTGGGCACCTGCTTTAACTACGAGTCGCGTTCATTCAAAACACCTGCATTTCTGCCAAAGTACCTCAAATAACTGTTATTAATCTTGTACAATATTGTTACCTTTTCCTGACTGGGATGACGTTTACGCAAAATCAAGTTAGTGGTCGCACGTAACCATAAAGTCGGAAGTATCTGACAATTCTTTGCTTCTAGTATCGTGTAATTCGAACTGTCTGCGTATAAGCCAATAATTACAATACATTCTGTATAGCCTCCTGACAGCGGTATGTGTACTTACATAAATGCTTTGTTTGAAATGTTACATAAGAACACTACTGAGTATACAGCCCTGTACTTTTCATTGCAAGGCACAAAATTCCTAAATATCACTTGAAAAAATAACAGAATACCAAAAATTTGCTACATTCAGTACAGGAAGCCAGTGCTAAAATCTAAATTATCCTTTCTTATATGTTATTCTTACACTGTCTGGAGAAATAAAAATAAAGTGAAAGACATAGAACGTTACATATTTCTATTTACATTGTTTGGGTAACCTTTAGTAACAAACCTCCAGTTGCGTAATGAATAAATGATCACCACAGTAAGCACTATCCGACGCAATTATCATCCATGGTTTGAAGGGCGCATTCAAAGCAAAAGCCTTATTTACACATATTTTTCATGACTTTCATCTTATTTTTGTTCCTCCAGACAGCGTATGAATAACGTATGATAAGAACTGATATTTTAGATTTTAACATTGACTTCCTGTACGGAATGTAGCAATTTTTTCTTACTGTATTATTATGAGACATGTAGAAATATTGTATCTTACAATGAAGTACAGCGCTAGTCGTCACCTCTTTCTTTGTATGTTTAGTTCAAAGACTACGTTATTTTTTAAAACAAAATTGTTTACGTTTCTTGTAATTTGAAACTGCTTGCTTTCTATCTCATGCAAATGTTGTTAATAAATGATGGTGGATGCGGCAGCACCATAGCAAGTTAATAGGTAGCCATATGCGCATACGCATACGTCAGACGGCGACAACTACCAAGGTGTCCCGTTGATCAGAAAAAATTATATTTGTCGGTACGGTTGTGTCGTCCAGGTGCATCAGTATACACACAGGTTATCTTATTGACAGATAAGAGAGTGTTTGTTGCTCACAGTTTGCCTTTTTTCTAAAAAGCTGTTCGTGCCTTTTGTTTCATAGCTAGTCAGCGTTAATAACGAGGGGTATCTATAATCATAAATGCTTGTAACATGGACGTGCGTACTGTATGTAAATATTTCTGTACGACATGTACATTAAAATTTTTAGATGTTTGATTTGAGAATGGACGACTCGCCCAAACCCGTAATCACTGCAGCAATAAAATGTATATTCATACAATTGAGATGGACAGAATGAAAGATTATCAAATTTTCCTCACTTTCAGATCAATTTAATCTGCCTTTCTTGTCCATATTCATAGATATTTTATATCGAAGGTAGTTAAAATATTTTACCGGTTCAATTTTTTTTTTTCATTGGGCACTGTCTTGGTTTCCACTGAATATTTTGCACAAAATGCCACTCTACATCTACATGGTTACTTTGAAATTCACACTTAAGTGCCTGACAGAGGGTTCAGGGAACCATTTTCTTACTACTTCTCTACCATTCCACTCTCGAATGGCGCGTGGGAAAAAGGAACACCTAAATCTTTCCGTTAGAACTCTGATTTATCTTATTTTATTATGATGATCATTTCTCCCTACGTAGGTGGTTATCAACAAAATATTTTCGCATTCGGAAGAGAAAGTTGGTGATTGAAACTTCGTAAATAGATCTCTCCGTAAAGAAAACCGCCGTTGTTTCAGTGACTGCCACCCCAACTCGCTTATCATGTCAGTGACACTCTCACCCCCTTTGCGCGATAACACGAAACGAACTGTCCTTGTTTGCACTTTTTTGATGTCCTCTGTCAATCCTACCTGGTAAGGATCCTAATACCGCGTAGCAATATTCCAGCAAAGGACGAACAAGTGTAATGTAGGCTGTCTCTTTAGTGGGTCTGTCGCAATTCTAAGTGTTCTGCCAACAAAGCGCAGTCTATGCTTCGCCTTCGGCACAATATTATCTACGTGGTCTTTCCAGTTTAAGTTGCTCGTAATTGCAATTCCTAGGAATTTAGTCGAAATGACAGACCTTAGATTTGTGTGATTTATCGTATACCCAAAATTTATCGGATTTCTTTTAGTACCGATGTGGACGACCTCGCACTTTTCTTTGTTTAGTGCCAATTGCCACTTTTCGCACCGTACAGAAATTCTCTCCAGATCATTGAGTTAGATCGACTAGAAGATATTCCCGGGTTCGATTCCCGGCGGGGTCATGGATTTTCTCTGCCTCGTGATGACTGGGTGTTGTGTGCTGTCCTTAGATTAGTTAGGTTTAAGTAGTTCTAAGTTCTAGGGGACTGATGACCATAGATGTTAAGTCCCATAGTGCTCAGAGCCATTTGAATTTGACTAGAAGATATTTTCATATTCTACTCTCTACATATTTCATTTAGTTTAAAAGTTCAGTTCTGTAAATTGTCTTCTCTTGAAAAAATAAGCTAGAAAAAAATACATGTTACTAATCCTGCTACAACTGATACCTTACGATGGGGTGATCGCAAGGAAAGACAGACTCTTATAGAAATAAGTTAGAGCTCTGTCCGTCATGTGTCTTATGTTGATAAAACGTTAAATCTCTGTTTTGCCCACAGGCCTTGGGAGACAGCTTTCAGGAGAATTAAAATCGAGCACTGCTGCGGAGAAAGCAAGTACATACGTGGCTGCAAAGGGATATGACAGTTTTCTCTCTGTCGGTTCCCGTGTGTTGCAGCCGCCACGACAGTATCCTGACAGCAGCGTCGTCACACGCTGGGACTGGAGGCCTCTCGGTTCTAGCGAGGCGTCCACACACACACACACACACACACACACACACACACACACACACACACACGGGGCCTGTCCGCCCCCGCGCTTCGCGGCGCGCCAGAACACACCCATGCCAGCCGCTTGGCACACACACACACACACACACACACACACACACACACACACACGCACGTGGGCCCGCCTGCCATATATGGACGAGGCCTTCCACTCCGAACAGGTTCCACGCCGCCACTTTGGCTGGGTGTTTCACTGTTTTGATATGCAGATAGGCCGTACCAATTGCCAAGGCTACAGCAGCATAACTTACGGGGCTTTATTTAAGCCCCCCTCCGCCCCCCTTTGCCCGCCTCCGCTCCCGGGTGCCTCGCCCTGCCCCCACAGCGTGGCTGTCCCAGCCACGCACACTCGCGCTAGAAGTCGACGAACTGTGCCGACGTCTTCATCCTCTCGCGGCCGAGCCACCATTAGTCCCCAAGGCAGACACGCATTTTCAATTAATGCCGCACAGGCCACCGGCCGTCGTCCGTCTTCCTTGTTAATGACCTCGCGTTTATCCCCTATTACCATGCAGCGCGAACGGCTTCTATCTTCCTCAAGGAGCTACGGCCGAATATGGAACACCGAGGAAAGCCGGGCTGTTCTGATATATGGGATCGGGAGAGGACTCTACCGAGGAACTTTCAAAGTTTGCCGAGAGGTGTTCGCCGAACGCTGTTACTCTAGCTGTCACGTAACACTCCTAAGATATTGTCTTAGTGTCAGAAATGTACAAGTTGATCTGTTTACGATTATAGTGCTTGTCTTCTGTACCACCCATTCTATGCAGAAAATAATTTCGTGCATTATTATACAGATACGGATCCGGGATTTGGTTCTGGTGCTGATAGTGGGGTGGTGATGGTGGTGGTGAGGATGTGGTGGTGGTGGAGGGTTTCGTCGTCATAATTTGTTACTGGTTCTGACAACCCACCCCATCTCACCCCCACCTCTATAAATTGCCATCGCTCTCAGTTTTAACACGCCACAGACGCCTATAAATTTAAAGACGTAACAATAAAACATACAAAATGTTAAAATACAATAATAATAATTTGTTTTACGGAGACACAACAGATGTAGATACCTACAGTGGATCATTGTTATATCAGCTGGATACAAAATTTTGTTTCAGTATCTTTTCAACTGTGCCCGGAAACAATCTGAACCAAAAATTGGAGAATATCAGGCAGGATTCGTGTCCAGAGCAATCCTGAACCTATTGCTAATCATAAGACATTAGAGAACTTATAGCAAAAATTTAGTCAACACATTTGTTGATTTAAAAAAAGCTTGTGTCTCGGATGGCGTGAATCACTCTTCCAAATACCGAAAGAACAAGGTCTAGATCTGAAAACAGTTGCAATCACAATTCAGTCACTGACCCACGAAATCCAAAGTTTTAATTACGGGCTCCGCTTCGGTAGCTGTGCCGTCAGCGAGGCGGATTGATAAGTGATGGGGTCTGGGTTCAATTCCTACCCGGGTTGGAGATTTTCTTCTCTCGGGGACTGGAGTGTTTGTGTTGTGCTTACTGTCGTATCGTCATAATTGACATCACCCTAGTGACAGGGCTGAATGGACATGGCCCGGAAGCTAGTAAATAAAACAAAAAAGAAGTTGTGGGGGAAATCTCAGATACTTTCGAAATCAAAACTGCACTAAGAAAAGAAACTGGGGTGGCTCTATTACTTTTCAATTCCATCGTTGAGAAAGTGAAACAAGAATTGCGCGAACAGACATCAATCAAGAGAACTCAACAACCAATCATTTCAGCTAGATGCAAGTACTCTATAGACCGCCTAGCGTTTTGCAGACAATGTTGCAGTAATAACCCGGGGCATTTCAAAAGCCCGGAATCACAATGAACTCTAAAGAAGTTGCGGAAAGGATTACAAAAGTGACCTGCAACAAACAAGGACAAAAATTCGTGGAAACAAAAATTGCAAAATTAAACGAGTTCTACAGTTTAAATATCTTGGTCAAATAATTTAGGGATGTGGAATCGACACAGCAAGAAATATATCTCCAAGCACACGAAACTAAGAAAACATAGTAATTAAACTAGAATGCTTCTATGGACCAGAAACAATAATTTTGAATAGGAAAACAGGCATTGAAAACAATGACAAAAAGGAAAGAAAAATCTTAAGCAAAATTCTAGACTCAGAACTTGTTGAACAATACTGAGTCAGAGTCAAAAAGGAAATGAAAGAAAACACAAATGTCCACTATTGCATTAGAATACACATGTTAAGATTCTGTGGACATATTGAAAAAATAAACCGAGACAGACTTATAAAACAGATAGTCGAATTCTTTGACAACAGGAGTAAAGACAAAACGGTCACGGACTGTTGAGATCAAAACTAATGTGGAATTGACATCATTGCATCAGATGTCGAACGAAGCAAAATATTCAGGTCGAAAATTTAGAAAGGGCAGGATGAGCAAGAGGAAATACGAAGAAGAAGATTGGGCAACATGGTCTGGATTGATCTTCGCGCTCTGAGTCCAAATCGATTTCATAGGAAGGTCCACAGGAAACATCCTGAGTACATCTCAAGAATCGGAGGAATACACTCTCCTCAGCCGAGAACAATTGCCTGGGCGCTGGTCTGTCACGAGTCGGCGAAAGCAGTCATAAAAAGTACTGCCGCTGGCCCCTGTAGCAATGTATTACAGCTCGCTAACGGCTCTACTCTTTGGCTCTTGAAGCCCCCCCTCCCCCTCCCCATCTAGCTCAGGCCATGTCCTCCATCTTGTCGTCCATTGCGTGAAAGCGCCAGTGCAAGTCACCCTAGCTCAGCTGACATACATGTTCCCGCGCCCCTCCGGGTTCTCTGAACTGGCACCCTAAAGTGGCCCAGCTGCAGCTCCTAGAAAACGCGCACTCAGTCCACCGCCTCTAATTTCTTCATGCAAATAACTATCACTGAGTTCGGTATGACAACCGCTGTCAACACTCTTTAATAAAATGTCGTGCGACTAAGGCCTCCCATCGGGTAGACCGTCCGCCGGGTGCAAGTCTTTCGATTTGACGCCACGTCGGCGACTTGCGGGTCGATGGGGATGAAATGATGATGATAAGGACAACACCCAGTCACTGAGCTGAGAAAATCGCCAACCCAGCCGGGAATCGAAACAGGCCCTTAGGATTGACATTATGACTGTTTAATAAGAATAATTGATCGAAGAGCCTTACCAACCTTGTGAAAATACCTACTTATCTGAGTCCAACTGACTAAATAAAGAAAATGGATGAAAAGGAAATTCCAGACGACTTTCCGTCTTTCACAGCCCTCCACTTGCAGTAAATTTTTGCGGAAGGAATACTGCTCTTAAATCTTGATAGTGCGGCATGGACAAGCAAAAACGTCAATTTGTGGTTACCCGCACATCAATGATTCTGCAGAAAAATAAATAAAAGGAAGAAAGGGACAACTTTGCCAAACATAAGAAAAACGAAACGTATTGAACCAACACTCAACACAGAAACATTCCTAGGGATCCCAACAGACCTCGATATATGTCCTTTACAGCTGAATACGGGCTGAAGGTCATGCTGGATGTTGCTGATATTTTCCAAATGTGACCGAATGGTCTCTACATCTCAGTCGTACAGTTAAACAATTAAAACATAAATGGAACATATCCAATGCGACTAAGTCCCAAACTCTTTTACTAAGTCCAGAGAAGAAATATTCAAAACTATTTTAAAATATACTAAAGAACCTCTGTCCCTCCACAAAATATGGTCTCCCTTATTGCAACCAAAAGAAACAGAACTTGAATTGACTAAAAGTCCAAACATTCAATAATCCCCTCTCGTTAACACACATTCCTCATGAGATATGCAATAACATGTGTGATATATGATGTGTGCCATGTGTAAATACTAATAATGTGGTCCAATAGTAAGCGCATATAGTAAATCCTGGTGTATCTGGACAATGAAGATACTAATAAATCCGAACATTTCTGATTATGAAATATGTGTCAAACGTGACATGTGACCAACAAGTAAGTGCGTGCCAAAAGTCATAGTGCATAGACAGAAAAATCAACATCAATCTTACAAGTACTAAAGTCCGTTCGAACAGGCCTCGGAAGGCCCAACTGCACCGACCGACCGCTGTGTCACCTTCCGCTAGTAGAAGTCACTGGATGCGAAAATGGAGGGGCACACGGTCAGCACACCGAACTCCCAGCCGTTGTATTTTCGTGAACAGAGCCGCTACTTCTCGATCAAGTAGCTCCTCAATTTGCCTCAGAATGGTTGAATGTACGCTGTTTGCCAACAGCGCTCGGCAAACCGAATGGTCACCCATCCAAGTGCTAACCAAGACCGACAGCGCTTAACTTCGGTTCTGATAGGAACCGGTGTTACCACTGCGGAAAGACCCTTGGCGAGTCTTACAAATAGGTACAAACAAACAGTTATGTGAAGTACATGTGATTGTAAAGGGTATCATTGAATTGAAACATATGATCTTTGTAATGATAAATGCAAGAAACGACATATGTGTTAACTGTGAGTTTTAAATATACCTGAGAATAACAACAACAAATGTATGACGTCAGTGGATACCTGGTCATCAAAATGAATACAAGGATAATATGTGTCAGGTGTGGTCAGTTGAAATCCAGTGAGTCACCAGGTCCGGACGGAATCACAATTCGGTTTTTCAAAGAGTACTCCACGGTGCTGGCCTCTCACGTAGCTTGCATTTATCGTGAATCTCTCACCCACCGCAAAGTCCCAAGCGACTCGAAAAAAGCGCAGGTGACTCTCGTGTATTAGACGGCATGAGAACAGGTCCACAAAATTACAGGCCAATATCCGAACATCGGTTTGCTGCAGAATCCTTGAACGTATCTCAGTTCGAATATAAAAAATTTCCTTGACGCCGGGAATCATATGTCCACAAATCAGCATGGTTTTAGAAAGGATTGCACGTGCGAAACTCAGCTTGCCCTTTTCTGGCATGATACGTTGCGAACTATGGATGAAGCGTAATATAGGCAAGAGTCCATATTTCTGTATTTCCGGAAAGCGTTTCACACTGTGCCACACTGCAAGCCGTTAGAGAAGGTCGAGCATGTTGAATAGATTCATAGATACGTGAGTGGCTCGAAGAATTCTTAAGTTATAGAACCCAGTATGTAGTCCTCGGCGGCAAGTGTTCATCAGAGACAAGGGTGTCGTCATGAGTGGCCCAGAGCAGTATGATAGGGCCGATATTACTCTCTATATACGTAAATGATTTGGCGGGGAGGATGGACACCAATCTGCGGTTATTTGCTGACGATGCTGTGGTGTACCGTCAGGTGTCGTAGTTGAGTGTCTGTAGGGGGATACAAGATGTTAAAATTTATAGTTGATGTGATGAATGGAAGTTAATGCAAATGAGTAGGAAAATCGAATCCGTAATGTTTGGATACAGTTGTAGTAGTGGCCTGCTTGACAGTCACGTCTATTAAATATCTGAGCGCAACGATGTAAAGCGATATGAAATGGAAGGAGCATTTCAGGATTGTGGTAGGAAGGGCGAATAGTCGACTTCGGTTTATTGGGAGAATTCTAGGAAAATCTGATTCATCTGTAATGGAGATCCCATATAGGACGCTGGTGCGACCTATTCTTGAGTACTGCTTGAATGTTTGGGATCCGAACCAGGTCGGACTGAAAGAAGACATCGAAGCAATTCAGTGGCGGCCTGCTAGATTTGTTACTGATAGGTTCGAACATCACGCATATGTTACGGAGATGCCTCGGGAATTCAAATAAGAATCCTTGGAGGGAAGACGACATTCTTTCCGAAGAACACTATTCAGAAAATTTAGAGAACCATTTCGAGGAAGCTGCAGAACGATTCTGTTGCCTCCAACATACTTCGTGCATAAAGACCACGAAGATAAGATACGATAAATTCGTACTCGTATGGTGGTATATAGATAGTCGTTTTTCCCTCGCTCTGTTTGCAAGTGGAACAGGAAAGGAAATGAGTAGTAGATGTATAAGGTACCCTCCGCCACGCCCCGTAGGGAGTTTCGATGTAGATGGTCATCAAATACAAGTCTAAGAACAGTTTAAAGTGTTATAACAATAAAACGTAAGAATAAGACATTACAAGAAAATACGTATTGTTACAGAGAAATTGTTTACAAATTCAAGTTCCAAGAAATCACTATGGCATGTAAGCAAAGTGAGAAATAAGGTATTATTATCTATTTTTTACTCAATTACTGTCAACAAATGGGCAATGCATGAACACGTGGTCATCCAAACTCACTCATAGCTTCTGAAGATGGCCGCTGAAGGCCGAAACTGGATACGATTGTATCATAAAAAAGTGATTATATCAAAAATAAATAAATAATAGCTAACAAGAAGTGATTCACCGTCTCAGTAAACAGAACTTCATTTTTTCCAAAAGTTGAGAAGTATCTGACAGCCTCTCAGCCTAGCAACAGTAGCACTGAAAGCGTCATACGACTTCACAACAATCAACCCTTTTATTTCACTTCGCGTGTAACTATTACTTAAACACTTAAACAGAGGCAGGCATATTGCTCAGGGCTTGGTGGACAGTAGCAAGAACCTCCTCGCAGTAGATTCTTATGTGTGTGGGACAGCTGTGGGCGATACTGGATACCTTCGCTCTTTTCAATGACAGCATGGAAAAAAAATGGAAGCCTCTTCTCCACGAACTGGCAGCGCAGCATCATGGACTTGCATTTATGACTGTATTGGCTGCGCTAGAACGTTGTCTGATACATCCCGCCTTTGATGCAGTTCTTGAAGCCGAACTTCTTGTTTGTGAGTAGCTCACAAGATTGACCACATTTTGGCGTGGCTCTGTGAAGAACGAGATACGTACAGAGAAGAGAAGTAGCACAACAGGTTTGTTGTTGTTATGCAAATGCCAATTGATAGTAAGTTGTTCCTGATCGGTTCTGTCTTCACCGCCGGTAGGAGGTGGCTGTTCTCTCTGGAAGAAGAAATAGATGTGTGTTGTATGTGATCTCACAGCACAGAACTGCGTTTCGTTACAGCCTGGCTGAATGGACGAGTCACAGGGACTCAAGTTGTCTAGAAGCAATCGGTGTGGCTTGCGGGATGTTACTCCAGAAAAATGTCACTGTAGTGGGTCGTGGTAAAAGTAGTTAATCCTTTCGGGAGTCCTCCAGACGTAGTGCTTTGTGTTTGCACGGCCCCGGGCACCTTGCTATCTGCTCACTAACACCAGGCCATTTCCCTTGGGCTGCGCGGGGTAGCCAAATCATCTGGGGCGCCTTGTCACGGTTCGCGCGGCTCGCCCCGTCGGAGGTTCGAGTCCTCCCTCGGGCATGGGTGTGTGTGTGTGTGTGTGTGTTGTCCTTATCGTAAGTTAGTTTAAGTTAGACTAAGTAGCGTGTACGCCTAGGGACCTATGACCTCAGCAGTTTGGTCCCATAGTAACTAACCACAAATTTCTAAATTTTCCCCCTGGGATCCTCCCCATCATTCATGCTCTCCTTCACTGCGTGAGCGCAAGTAGCAAGGAAACGTGGCTCGGAAGTTCCACTGCGTCAAGAACTGTATGCAGTCACCTTCAATGTTGGTCTACTGTCTACCATCAGCTGGGTGTTCCCCAACCCCATTGCCCGGTTGCTGACCGTGCCTGTGCTGCAGCATGCTGGGACCAAGTCGGCATACACGCCTTCAGTGATCGACTATAACGATTTGTTTAAACAATAGTTTACTACAAAAGAAGAACAATGGATATATCTGCACAAAATTCGGTTCCCAAATATCTAGTAGTGAAAATGAATATTAATACAGTGCTTGTCAATCAGTTATAATAGATACTCGTACATGACGGGTGACAAATATAAAATGTGTGTATACAAGGATACTGTGAGACATTAATGTGTCTGTGGTGCAGCGTCCACAAAGGGACCTATTAAAATAATTCATAAAATTACAGCTGTCGGCATTTTTTTTTTTTTTTTCAAGTCTTTGACCAGCCACAGCCCTATTCCATTTAGAATACAGAAACAAAAATTTATGTCAAAATATGCAAATTAATATCAAGCTTATATAAACATATAACGTGTAATCCTACTCATACCAACGCATTGCTATGGACTAAAAGCTCATAATGGTAAACTATGTTTTCATATCTTAGAATAATAGATACTTACGCCTTTGTGGGACTAGATTACCCTGGCAACCATAGGCTTGGTCTATTTGGCACGCGTCCAGTGCCAATGTAGTTGTGGTGACTTCTGTACATATTCCTTTTTTAATTATAATTCTCCACAGATCTCCTGCTTCCTGAAAGTCAAGGTTGTGTGTTAATGACATGCTACAAACAATCTCTCATACTAAATTATACTGTGGTGTGCTCAGGTCTCCGCTAACAGTTGGTACACAGATAAATGAGCTTATGTCGTTCGTAGTGTGTGGTTTGTAAGATCCATAGTCTTAATTTTCCTAGTTATTTGTTGCTGTATGATGCATCCTCTCTAAACGACTTGCATTGTCCGTGCTTCCAATCGTCCTCCTCAAAGAAAAAACTGGCCACCTCACGCATGTACCGCTCTGAGGGGCGTTCACAATTAACACTCAACGAAGGGTCGAAGGCTCCTTATGCTATAGTAGCCTGGAGCAAGCTCAAAAGTTGAGATCATTTTAGACACCCATCCACGGTGAGGACACAATACAAACCCCAACAAAAACGGAACTCAGGCAAACTCGTAGCTCGGGGTGCCTAATCACAGCAACATATATGAAAATCAATGATACTGACAGGAACCGAATAGATGACAAAGTGTAGGAAAGACAAAGAACGCAAACCCTGTGGACTTGGAGTAGGATGATAAAAGTATTCTGAGTCTGCTAGACAAAAAAGAACGACAGAAGACATGGAGGACACCTGCACACAAAAATTGTTCTGTAAAGTGTACAACACATTCTCTCATGTTCTTTCTCAATGCAGCGGTCTTAAAGCAAGCAAGTTGATGGCTTGTACCATCCTCAAATTCTTTTGAGCTGAATGAAATCACAATAAATACTGCAACTCTCAGATGACACAAGCTATCAGTGAAAGGCAACCACACACTGAGTTAAATTCTTATCCAATAGTAATCTAAACCTAAACAAAAAAATCTTATCCTAATCTGAATCCCTGTGATCTCGCTCTGTTAATCATGGAACAGGTGTCAATTTACACTCCATTATGGTATTCGACCAAAGAATTCAGAGGCTGGACCTCCAAAATTCCGACTTGGTTCAAATGGCTCTGAGCACTATGGGACTTAACATCTGAGGTCATTAGTCCCCTAGAACTACTTAAACCTAACTAACCTGAGGACATCACACACATCCATGCCCGAGGCAGGATTCGCACCGGCGACCGTAGCGGTCGCGCGGTTCCAGACTGAAGTGCCTAGAACCGCTCGGCCACATCGACCGGCATTGGACTTGCTGTTGGATCCTATCCGGTTCTCCCTTGTCTCGTCCGAGACGTCGGTTGGTATCTCCTTCACGGATGTTATTCCAGTTGTTCCTTCTATTGATGGTGTACCTCTGTTTCCTGTCACCCATAGCTGTGTCCTCCTGATGATCCGTTTCCGTTATTATTTGTTGTATCGGTATTCCTACTTGGCGGTTCACAGAAGCTTTCTTCATAATTCCTACTTCTTTCTCTCATGTTGTTTTTCATAGGGAACTCTAACTCTGAGAGACTATGCAACAGTTGACTGCGGCACTGGTGACTCTATTGTATGAACAGGTTCTGCTGTATCCGATTGCGATCCTCCCTTATTCTCTTCCTGCACTGTTCACTCTGCACTTTTTTGAGTCCTTTCTCGAAATCATCTCTTGTCTTTTCTGCTTGTCGTAAAAACTCTTAGTTGATTTACTTTCCTTCTACCTTTTCTTTTCTTCCTTTTTCTTCCTTTCTTCGTCTTAAAATTGCTTAGTTTTCTTTACTTTCCTTCTGCCTTTTTCCTTATGCTTGTTTTAAGAATGCGAAATCTGCAACTATCTGCTTAATCTTCCCTTTCACTAATTCTGGCGCAGAGATGTAGCAGCTAATTGCAGTACGTTACTTTGGTGGTGGATCTTACCTCTCACTATCTCTCGATGTCGCATTTTGGATGATGAGTACTGCATCTACATGTTGGGAACCTAGTTCCCCTTCATCCTCACTGTTATCGAATGTGCCGTTCAGTTCCTCACAATCTGATGTCGCTTTTTCCATACTGTCGCCGTTCCTGTCTGAATGTTCTGCACCAAAGTTGTTCAGGTCGTCACCGGACTCACTTACCTCCATATCTTGAAACCGACTCATACCAAAATCTCTGTTTCTTCTCTTTTCACACTCTAACCATGCTTTACTTCTCGTTATCATTCACGTAATCCTCTAACATATCATTATCATTCACAAGAATGAAATTGCCTACTATCCGTAAAAATCTTTACCATATTGACACCTATATAAGAAATAATCATTTCAAAAGAGTATAATTCTAATACCGTCGCGGTAAACCACAACACGTTGTGCAGAAACCATAAATTAACACAAACACACAATTATTCACCTAAGGAAGAAACACAGGGATTAGCAAATTCGCACCATCAACTGTAACTACCTGGAACTAATTGTTCACAGTCCTGTAACATGAAACTGACTGTAAATGAATTGAAAAATAATCAATCTGCAGATTAAATCGTTTTGGCAAAACCGGTTCTTACTGGCGATGAATCATACGGAATATTAACTCAACAGTATGGGCCTGACTACATCACAAAAAGAGCCCCAAAAAAATACTGAATCGTGGTAGGGAACGTCAATTTGTACAACATGTCCCGTTTTGTGGGCGGATATGTAGGTACCTCTAATAAACTTCCGCATCTGAATATTTCTGTGACAAAACCACGCCTCAGTTATACTGTTGTAAAATTAAATGCAAAGGAATCCAGAAGCGAATGACAAAACTCTTTGGCTCTGAGCAGTGATACTGCAGTTGACATGATGTATTCTACTCCACGATTTCTGCTGTTATTTCCCTCATACATCAATGAAGTTAATAAAAGTGACCAAAGGAATACTGTCTAACTAAATAAATGATATTCAAGATAATGACATATTTATTTCCTAAAGACATGAATGGTATGGGACATGGCTCAACATAACACATTGATTACATTCGTGCTTCTGTTTAACAAAATGAATCTCTGAAGTACAGTTGACAAAATTGGAAAGAGTGTGGAAAATTGCGTCTAACTCTGACTTTAATTATGGATAAAAAGATGTGTATGTAACTAATCCGTTTGACAGTGGCTGAACTGTTAATTGGAAAGTTACCACAATTTCGCTTAAATCAGACAACGACTACTGCTGTCGAAAGTGCACGCTGAAATTGGTAAAATTCATCTTAAAGTTTTCTGATACCGATGCTGCAAAATGCTCACCGTATGTCTGCAGCAGCCTAGAATGTGTTGACAACTGCGCCTCTGTGTCGACCCGACCAGTGCAGTTGCGTCTCCTTTTCTCGTCTGGATCCCCCTTCGCGCCTTGAGTCCAAATCGATCTCCCCTTGTTTGTCGCTACTGCGCGAAACTGTTCTCCGACGCTCCTCACTCCTTCACAGCCACCTCACGAATCAAAGAACTATCTTCCTCACTCCGTACTCACGTCCACAGAACACTCCAAGTGGAGTATGTGCCCAAAAACGAAAAATTACCAATCGAAAATTGTAGTGTTCGCATGCGCCAGTCGTGTATTCTCTGCATACTACAAGCGTCCGTCAAGAAGATGGGCAAAATCCATCCTTCAATCCTAACACATCTCATAGCACCAAACGGACATCCACCGGTACGCTTTTTGACGTCACAGCTGTCGTCCCAATAAAAACACTATTATTTTGCACGCACGGGAACCAGCGCGGGTTGCGTGCCTTCGTGACCCCGAAAAAGCGAAGCAGCTATCCCGGGGACATAGTATTGGGCATCCTGCGGTGCATTTCGATCTCTGAGGCGAAATTCTGCAAGCCCAAAAGATACTGATCTTGCACTAATGTTCAGGAAACATCCTGAGGACTCTTGAAGAATCGCAGGAATGCACCCTTCTCAACAAAGAACAATTGCCTTAGTGCCGGTCCAGCGTGAGCTGGCGAAAGCAATCGTTTTACGTTCTGTCGCTGGCCCCTGGGACAATGCATTGCAGTCCACTACGAGATCTTATCTGCCTGTGGTTATTGTGGACCTCCTGTGGCTCCATCTTGACTTCCGTTGCGCGAAAGCCCTGGCCCAAGCCTCCCATAGCTTGGCCAAAATACCTGCTTCCGCGCTCCTCCTGGTTTCCGAGATGGCACCAATAAAGTGACGCAGCAGCAGCTATGACTGTCCAACGAAACAAGCACTCAGTTCCACCACGACTAATTCAAATGGTTCAAATGGCTCTGAGAACTATGGGACTTAACACCTGGGGTCATCAGTCCCTTAGACGTAGAACTACTTTTACCTAACTAACCTAAGGACATCACACACATCCATGCCCGAGGCAGGATTCGAACCTGCGACCGTAGCAGCAGCGCCTAGAACCGCTCTGCCACAACGGCCGGCCCACCATTAATTCCTCCATACAACTAGGTATCATCGAATTCAGGATGACAGCCACTTTTAACCCTCTTTAATAAGAATCTATAATGATAATGCCCTAATTATCTGTGTCGCCTGACCATATAGATAAAGTGGAAGAAAAGGCGAGTCTGAAGGACTTGCCGCTTTTCATAGTAAACGCATTATTTTGGCCTAGATAGACACTAAGCCCACACCCACCACAGTAATACAAGTTTTTCTACCAACTAGTTCCATAGACGTGAAGAGATAGAAGAAATGTGTGATGAGATAAAATAAATTATTCAAGTAATTATGGGAATCGAAATTTAAAGTGTGAAGGGGGCTGGAATCCGGTAGTAGGAAAAGGAAGACAAGGAAAACTATTGAATATGGGCTTGAGAAGGCTGCTGGGTAGAATTTTGCATTCAGCCTAATTTAATAATCGCTAATACTTGATTTAAGAATCAAGGAACAAGGTTGTATACGTGGAAGAGACCTGCGGATGCTGACCAGTTTCAGATTGAATATATAATGGTAAGACAGAGATTTTGGAACCAGATTTCAAATCTAAAGTCTTGTCCAGGAGCAAATGTGGACTATGACTATGATTTATTGGTTATGAACTGTAGATTAAAAATGAAGAAACTGCAAAAAGGTAGGAAATTAAGGAATGAGACCTAGATATATTGAAAGAACTTGAGTTTGACCATTGGGAACAACATTCATTGACCGAAGACCACGAAATTCAGAGACGAGCCTTCACCCAAAACCGTTTCTCGTGATTTCATACTGAAGGTATGATACACTCCTGGAAATGGAAAAAAGAACACATTGACACCGGTGTGTCAGACCCACCATACTTGCTCCGGACACTGCGAGAGGGCTGTACAAGCAATGATCACACGCACGGCACAGCGGACACACCAGGAACCGTGGTGTTGGACGTCGAATGGCGCTAGCTGCGCAGCATTTGTGCACCGCCAACGTCAGTGTCAGCCAGTTTGCCGTGGCATACGGAGCTCCATCGCAGTCTTTAACACTGGTAGCATGCCGCGACAGCGTGGACGTGAACCGCATGTGCAGTTGACGGACTTTGAGCGAGGGCGTATAGTGGGCATGCGGGAGGCCGGGTGGACTTACTGCCGAATTGCTCAACACGTGGGGCGTGAGGTCTCCACAGTACATCGATGTTGTCGCCAGTGGTCGGCGGAAGGTGCACGTGCCCGTCGACCTGGGACCGGACCGCAGCGACGCACGGATGCACGCCAAGACCGTAGGATCCTACGCAGTGCCGTAGGGGACCGCACCGCCACTTCCCAGCAAATTAGGGACACTGTTGCTCCTGGGGTATCGGCGAGGACCATTCGCAACCGTCTCCATGAAGCTGGGCTACGGTCCCGCACACCGTTAGGCCGTCTTCCGCTCACGCCCCAACATCGTGCAGCCCGCCTCCAGTGGTGTCGCGACAGGCGTGAATGGAGGGATGAATGGAGACGTGTCGTCTTCAGCGATGAGAGTCGCTTCTGCCTTGGTGCCAATGATGGTCGTATGCGTGTTTGGCGCCGTGCAGGTGAGCGCCACAATCAGGACTGCATACGACCGAGGCACACAGGGCCAACACCCGGCATCATGGTGTGGGGAGCGATCTCCTACACTGACCGTACACCACTGGTGATCGTCGGGGGGACACTGAATAGTGCACGGTACATCCAAACCGTCATCGAACCCATCGTTCTACCATTCCTAGACCGGCAAGGGAACTTGCTGTTCCAACAGGACAATGCACGTCCGCATGTATCCCGTGCCACCCAACGTGCTCTAGAAGGTGTAAGTCAACTACCCTGGCCAGCAAGATCTCCGGATCTGTCCCCCATTGAGCATGTTTGGGACTGGATGAAGCGTCGTCTCACGCGGTCTGCACGTCCAGCACGAACGCTGGTCCAACTGAGGCGCCAGGTGGAAATGGCATGGCAAGCCGTTCCACAGGACTACATCCAGCATCTCTACGATCGTCTCCATGGGAGAATAGCAGCCTGCATTGCTGCGAAAGGTGGATATACACTGTACTAGTGCCGAAATTGTGCATGCTCTGTTGCCTGTGTCTATGTGCCTGTGGTTCTGTCAGTGTGATCATGTGATGTATCTGACCCCAGGAATGTGTCAATAAAGTTTCCCCTTCCTGGGACAATGAATTCACGGTGTTCTTATTTCAATTTCCAGGAGTGTATTTGTGTATTGTGTGTCTTGTGGTAGACGATGGAACCTGAATCCATCATTACGAATCTGAAACAAAATGTTGGAATGGTACCACTTGGATTCGCCATCGAAAAAGGCGGAGACAGTGCCATCTGCAGAGAAACTTATGGACACTGTCTTCTGGGAAGCACAAGGTTTCATTCAAATTGTTGAGGGTTTCTGAGAAGCATTAGACAATGAATGACTAAAACAAGAGAAAAGAATATGGTAGAAGGTGAATGGGTAGCTCTTAGAGATGAAATAGTGAAGGAAGGTTAGTATCAAATTAGTAAAAAGACAAGGTCTAGTAGAAATCCTTGGGTGTCGCAGGACAGGAAAGGAGAAAATACAAAACAGAAAAAAAAATCATCAAATGAAGCCGGCGAAAGGGAATACACACAGCTAAAAAAATGAGATTGGCAAGATGTGCAAAATGGTTAAGCAGCCATTTGCTGGAGGACTAGTGTAAGAATTTAGAAACATATTTCACTAGGGGGAAGATGGGTCCTGCTTACAGGAAAATCAAAGAGGTCTTTTAAGAAAAGAGCAGCAACTGTATGGATATCAAGAGCACAGATGAAAAACCAGTAAAGCAAAGGAAGGTAAGCCGAAAGGTGGGAGGAGTGTACCCATATAGGATCTATACACGAGAGATGAGCTTGAAGCCGATTTTATAAAAATGTAACAGGACGTAGATGAAGATTAGATAAGAAAGAAGATTGTGACAGAGCGTTGAAAGATCCCTGTTGAAACAAACCCCCTGGAGTAGACGACATCCGGTCAGAACCACTAACAGCCTTGGAAGAGCCAGCCATGACAATGCTATTCCACCTGGTGTGCAAGATGTATGAGACAGGCGAAATACTCTCAGACTTCAAGACGAATGTATTAATTTCAGTTGCAAAGAAAGCAGTTGCCGACAGTTGTCAATATTACTGAACTACCAGTTTAATAAGTCATGGCAACAAAATACTAACACGAATTCCTTACAGAAAAATGGAAAAAACTGGTAGATGCCTGCCTTGGGAGAGATCAGTTGGATTCAGGGGAAGTGTAGGAACATGCGAGGCCATACTGATCCAAAAACTTCTCTTACAAGATTGGTTAAGGGAGGATAAACCTATGTTTATAGTATTTCTAGACGTAGAGAAAGCTTTTGACAATGCTGACTGGAATACTCGGAAATTCTGACGGTAGCAGGGGTGAAATACAGAAACCAGATGGCGGTTATAAGAATCGAGAGGCATGAAACGGAAACAGTGCTTCAGAAATGAGTGAGACAGCGTTGTAGCCTGTCCCCAATGTTATTCGACCTGTACATTGAATAAGCAGCAAAGCAAGCCAAAGAAAAATTTGGAGTGGCAATTAAAGTTTAGGGAGAAGAAATAATATCTTTGAGGCTTGTCGATGTGATCGTAATTCTGTCACAGACAGGAAAGGACTTGGAGGGCCAGTTGAACAGAATGGACAGTGTCTTGGTAGAAGGGTATAAGATGAACATTAACAAAAGCAAAACAAGAGTAATGGAATGTAGCCGAATTAAATTAGGTGACACTGTGGGAGTTAGTATTGGAAACGAGAGTCTAAGAGTAGTAGATCAGTTTTGCTACTTGGGCAGCAAAGAAACTGATGATGGCTGAGGTAGAGAGGATATAAAATGTAGACTGGCAATAGTAACAAAAGAGAAATTTGTTAACATCGAATATAGATTTAAGTGTTAGGAAACCTTTTCTGAAAGTATTTGTATGGAATGTAATCATGTATGGAAGTGAAACATGGACGATAAACAGTTTAAACAAGAAAGAGGCTTTTAAAATGTGGCGCTACAGAAAAATGATGAAGATTAGGTGAGTAGATTTCATAACATACGAAGAGGTACTGAATAGAACAGGGGAGACAAGAAATTTGTGGCGCAACTTGACTGAAAGAGGGGTCGGTTCATGGGACACATTCTGAGACATCAAGGGATCACCAATTTGGTATAGGAGGCAAGTGGTGGGGGGGGGGGGGGGGGGGGTTGAAAATCGGAGGTGGAGACCAATGCATACGGTAAGCAGATTCAGAAAGATGTGAAGTTGCAGGTATTTGGATACGAAGAGGATTGCACAGGATACAGTAGCATGGAGAGCTGCATCAAACCAGTCTTCGGGCTGAAAAACACAACAAAATTTTTGATACGGAAAGAAGCTGAAGGAATGAATTGAAATTCGTGACAACGTCAGGACGTGAAACTGGCTCTCCGACTTACTAGACTGTAGCACTATCCACTACACCATCCAGCACTGGCACAAATTGTAATTCATTATTTCAGCTTCTATCCTTATGGAAGATAATGTTGAGATTGAATATGTCTCCTGAAAATGTAATTACTTAGATCAATGAACAACATGTATGCTATATTTGTATTTAGATATAACTTATTTCGTTTTTTTATAACTACTTTCGTGCTTTTCCATTGTTAGGATACATTCTGACGGTATGTGGGGTTGAAGGTAGTAGTAAATAAAACACTTCATTTATCAGATGCTTCTCTTGAGAGCAAGCGGTTATTTAAAAATTTACAGGCCATGGGGCACAGCCCATTAAGAAATTGTAAAGTATTTTCAGTATATCTACAACATTTATTACGTGTGCTACTGTCATCCATTAATAAATTTTGTTCCTACTGAGCTGAAACCATTAATAACATAAGTAACCTTACCATTTTTAACTTTTGTCATGACCAGCTCTGTCTTTTGCATTTTCAGTGCAAGATAACTTCTATATACATCGTTTGCCCGTTTCTATCCACCTGCACTCTAAAATTATAAAATCAGGGACACAGTATTCAAAGAAGTTGAATAATTAACAGTATTCAGACTGAAACCGATTTAATGATTACTTAAATGTTTGAAACTTAGTGTTAGATGACGACTCGCATTTAACTGTGTGTTTTCTGTTGTTTGTAATCGCAACCAAATTATTCTCAACGTGTTAGCATTCTGATGGTTTCGTCATATCTAGGCATTTTCCATGAAGCGTCCGCAGTACTCACTCGTCCTCTATGAATTATCAACTCCATCTGTTGTGTTATGACTGTTAGATGTAAAGATTGTTTCCGCAAAGGGCCACCGGTAATTACGGTAACTATTTCTAAAACATTTTGTGAACCTACTATAAAGAAGGAAGCAACGATGACTAAGAATTTACTTCTTCACAACAACGAGGTCACTAGAGACGCAAAACGAGCTGGAATAGGAGAAAGATGGGAAAGAAATGTCTCCGAGCTGCTATCGAAGGCTCCATCCCAACCTAAAGTTGGAAGTCTTCGACCCTTACAAAAGTAACAACACCGTCAGAAACAAAAGTATCCAGACAGACCTATGTAATGTGGAATTGATCCCTCAATGACATACAATACTGGCGAACCCGCCAGTATTAAAGGAGGTCAGGAGCGTTGTGTTGTCGGTAGAGAAGCACTAACTGTAGAATAAATCGGTCAGAAGACCTCAGAAATTTTGAACGTGGACTTGCCATTTGATGTCACGTAAGTTGCAAATCCATCAGGGGCATTTCAACTCTTCTAAAGCTTCCCAAGTCAACTGCTGATGATGTGACTGTGAAGTGGAAACGCGAAGGAATGATTGTGGAGTGGAAACGTGAAACAACAACCACAGCTAAAAAGAGACCAGGCAGATCTAAAGTATAGATGGACAGGGACCATCGAGCATTGTGGAAGGTGGTTATGAAAGACGCATGAAATCAGCGGAAGGAATTCCTCGTAAGTTCCAAAGCGCTATCGATAGTGTAACTAGCAAAATGACTTCGTACGGGGTTAAAAAAATTTGGTATAATGGCAAGCAGCCTCTCATACGCCACACATTTCTGTGGTCAATGCTTAACGACACTTGAGGTGGTATAAAGAACGGCGACACTGCTTTGTGGGTGACTAGAAATGAGTGAACTGGAATAATGAAATACGCTAACCCTGTGTCAATCCGGTGGATGGATTTGAGTTTGGCGAATACCTGGAGAATTTTACTGCAACCACGTGTTGTGCCAACAGAGCAGGCAGAGGATGTAGTATCATGGTGTGTCAGTGTTTTTCGTTGTTAGGTCGTAGTCTCCTCACTACGCTTAAGTATTCACTACAGGTGGAAGGACACGAACGTGTTTTACAGCGTTGTGTGCCGCCTGTAGTAAAGGAACAGTTCGGGATCGTTGACTGTTTGTTTCAGCATGCGAATGCAGACTGTGTGAGGCAATAACTTGTGGACAAAAACATTCCTGAAACAAACTGGCATGCCATAGGCCTGATCTGAACCCATTTTAACACATTTGGGTTGAGTTACAACGTCTAATTCGCTCCAGAACCCAGTTTTGAACACCACTAACCTCGCTGGTTTCAGCTCTTTACGAAGAATGGGATACCATACCTCCACAGACATTCGGACAATCACTGAAAATGTCCCCAGCAGCGTTCTTGCAGCCATAGAGGCGAAGGTCGACGCATCACATGTTAATGTCCACCGGTAGGTGTCCGGAAGCTTTCTATCGGATAGTGTATTCGATTTATAGCTCCATATAGCTGAAAAGTGTCCTTCGTAACATAATACACACTATATTTGGCAAATGAATATCCCTAGCTGCATACAGGCGTTGATATAAGTTAACGGGGACAGTTGAAAATGTGTGCCCCAACCAGGACTCGAACCTGGGATCTCCTGCTTATATGACAGACACTCTATCCATCTGAGCCACCGAATACACATAGCATAGAGCGACTGCAGGGACTGTGTAAAGGAATCAACGATCAACGTGAACGGATGTCTTGCGACGTCCACCCAGACCAAACGCAACGAACAATACCGAACAAAAGGGGAAAAAATAAATATGGATAGAGCGTCTGTCATGTAAGCAGGAGATGCCAGGTTCGAGTCCCGGTTGAGGCACACATTTTCAGCTGTCCCGTTGACGTATATCAAGGCCTGTAGGCAGCTATGTGTATTCATTTTATTGTAATTTCATTGTAACAAGCTGTATGGTCACCGATGGTATCTGTTCTTTCGGACATGTTTGAAAGAACAGATATCATCTTCATATATAAACATCGCAACAAAGTTTCCGGCAAATGTTAATACATAAACAAACGGATATGTTAGTCTCTTTTCTAATATAACTAGATATTTGTTTTGCAAATATAGCCGCAGACGGTACCCAATAGTATTCAAAAACGGAAATAGAGAGGCATAAATGTTTATTAATGAAACAAAGAACGACTTCCTGAAAATAACCGACTGTCGGCCACACTAACCAAAAAACAGCATCAAAACAAGTTTTCAGTTCCTAGTGCTGTGAAGTTTGTAAAACGAAAACCCAAAAGGCAATTACAAGAAGAAGAACAGCACCAAAAATGGAACAAAAACACAACATGCAGAACATCATCCATGGAACCTGCCACTGAAGATACCTTGGAAAGGATAAAGGGGAAACGCATATGGAACGAAAATTGTATTTCAGTTGTAGTTATACGATGGAAAAGTAAAAATTATCAACATACCGTAATTATTTATTATTCACGCTTGGGCCCAATAAGACCACGCGAGGTACAATCAATCATTGTCGCTTTTGAAGGTTGGCCTTCCTTTGTGTCCAAATTTGTTTCTTCCTTTCAGAATGAAGTCTCTTTCTTTCATCACACCTTGGTGTTTCAGTCCATTTTCTAATTTCTTTCTGACCAACTTCCCAGCCACACATCTGATGTCTGAAAGTTTTTCTAGCTGTAATGTCTGCCAGAGTTATACCAACTGCTTCAAGATCCTTCTTAATCGCAGCGATCCATGTAATTGGCTCAGTTTTGGCATTACTTCTGTTTTCGTAGAATTTTACTATTTGTTTTGTCAATCTAGATGGTGCCAATCTTTTAACGTGCCCCTAAAATTTAAGTTTTCGTTTTCTCAAATCATCATGTATGTCTGTGTATTCTTCTATTTTCTTGTTACTTCTCAGCCTGTAAATTTCTCCATCAATAATTTTGGAGCCTAGTATTTTCCTAATAATCTTTCTTTCTTTTGAATGTCTTCTGTATCCCTCTTTACAATTAAAATTAAAGTTTCTGCTCCATAAAGACATTCAGGTTTGATGAAAGCGCTGTAATGCCTAAGTTTACTGAATGTAGAATGTGATTTTTTATTATAAATGTTTTGTGTCAATCTAAATGCAGTTGCCATTTTTTGACAGCGAACTTCGTTGGCAGCTTTTTCCAGACTGTTTTCTTGTGTCCATATTTCGTGTTCAAAAACTTTGGTTCTTGTCTGTTGCATGTCATATATTTCATTTTTTCGAATTATATTTGTAGTCCTACTTTTTCCGCAAGTTCTTTAAGAATTTCAGTTTGCTTTTGAGCTGTGGTAATATCCCGTTAAATTTCCAGATCATCTGCAAATGCGAGGCAATCTACTCTAATATTACTTCCACCAACTTGATTGATTGATCTACTCGTACATTTTGACTCGACTTCTACTCTCGCCATTTTGTAGTTACCTTTCCCAGAACACAGTTAAACGGTAATGGGGCGAATCCATCTGCCTGCTAACACCAGTCTCTATATCAAATTATTCAGAAATTTCTCCCATAAATTTAGCTTTAGAGCTAGTGTCGGTTAACGTTTTCTTAACCAGTGTTAAAGTCTTATTATGTAGCCCTTGTTCCTTTAAAATTTGGAAAAGAGATCCACGATCAACAGAATCATAGGCTTTTTAAATTCCACAAATGTACATACAATATTGTTCCTAGAAATCCTTTGGTGTCTGAGGATAAGTTTTAAATTAAGAATTTGTTACGCACAGGATCTGTTTGCTCTAAAGCCTGCTTGGTATTCGCCAGCTTTAAGCCCTAAGTGTTTTGGACCCGGTCAGGTAAACATTGCGAGAGAATTTTATATGTGATCAGAAGAAGAGAAATTCCTCTGTAATTATTAACATCAGTTCTATCCTATTTTTTATGCAGTGGATGAATTAGGGCAGTTTTCCAGTCCTCAGGCATTTGCTCAGTTTACCAGATATGTCCTGTTAATTGAGTGGTCTCTTTTACAGTGTTAGGGCAAGCTGATTTTAGTAGTTCTGCAGCTATACCAACTTCTCCGGATGCTTTATTGTTTTTAAGTCTCTTAATTTGTTTATTTATTTCGATTTCTCCAGGTTCTTTAGAGTTAGGGTTGGTGTTATTAATTTGCTGTGGTTGGAATTTATTCGCTGGTTCCGGGCAGTTTAATAGTTTTTCAAAATAACTAGCAAGTACCTTACAATTATCCTGATTGTTAAGACCCAACTGCCATTTTCATTTTGAAGCAAAGACTTTGAGGTTTTGTTTTGAATGTTTTCTAAAGGTTTCTTGTATTGTTTTTTTGAAAGTCTTTTTAAATTTCTAAAAGTTGGGCATTTTCGTAGTTTCTTTTAGTCTGTCGGATTAATTTAGATGTTTCTTTTCTTACAGTCAGGAAGTTGTTGTACGTATTTTCAGTTTTGTTATTATTACAATTTTTGAATGCCTAATGCTTAGAATTAACTGCTGTTTCACAATCCACGTTCCACAAAGGGTGTTTTTGTTTGTTTCGAAGCGGTATTAAATTCTGTGCTGTTTTGATTTACGCTTGTTAGAGTTGTGATTATTTTAGCAGTATCAAATTGTGGGATGACATTGTTTTGTTTTGAAGAGTTTTCGAGGTTGAAGTTTAACTTTTATTCGCTTTAAGTAATGGTCAGAATCAACTTCAGCCCCTTTCCTAACTTGGACATTTAAAGTTTCTGTGTAGTTAGGGTATGAAATTCCTACATGATTCGATTTGTAATTCCTCAATAAATGTACTGCGTGCCCGCTAAGTGTTTTGTTCAGAAGGGTTTTTTTCAAACGTGTTGACATGATTTTAAGGTTAAAATCTTTGCACGTTTCAACAAGTCTTTGGTCGTTTTGGTTTGTCCAGTTATGCACATGAAATCAAACCATAGTTTTCTTTTACTTTTTCTCTTTAGTTAATAGAGGATTAAAATTTTAACATGGTTTGAGGGAATTTTCGACATGATGCTTTCTAAATTTTCCAGAACTTCATTAACTTCTTCAGGTTTTTTTCCGATTCTCCTGACTGACTAGCATATGGGCATTAATTAATGTGTGTACTTTAATTGCGCACTTATAAGAAATTGTCACTAGTGTATTATTAATGGGTTTTACCTCCTTTATCGAATTTAAAATATTTTTGTAGACTGCAAAAACCAACTCCCTGATGTGGTATTCTTTTATCGGTTTTACTTTTAAGAAGACGATAATTGCCGAAATCCATGGTGTTATTGTTCGTAATTCGTGTTTCTTGAATTGCCGCAATATTAAATTTTGAATTCGCAGTTATATTTAAGCTAATTTATACATACTACTTTAGAATTTGTGTAACTAATTTTGACTTGGTTTTTAAAAATAATTTATGAGCAAATGTTTATATCGTTGTTAGTCACTACCCTCTACGGGAGACGTACCCCTGGTACAGGATAACGTCTTTAACTAGTGGTCCTCTTTCAGCCAACGGCCTCATCAAACTGGGTGGAAGAGCGAACAGAACTTCAACGCACTCTCTTGCCCTTGGGGCTGGAAACTGTCCCAAAAGGCGGAAGAATCAGCAATCATCAAGGATGTTGACGATAGTGGAAACCACTACATTAAAGACACATAATGTGTATCCATAGGACATGTGGCCTGTATTTTAAAAAGTGTCATGATGATCTTTCCATTGGCAAAAGATTCCGGACTAGTCCTTTACTCGTATTTCGGGGAGCAGACTGGCAGGAGGTAGGTGACCACGAGAAAAAGACTGAGTAACCAACGAAGGGATAGCTTTCTACGAGTCAAAGTATGGAATGTCAGAAGTTTGAACGTGGTAGGAAAGTTAGAAAATCTGGAAAGGTAAATGCAAAGCTCATTATAGATATAGTGGGTTCAGTGAAGTGAAATGGAGAGAAGATCAGGATTTTTGTTGAGACGAATGTTCTAACATCAACAGCAGCAAAAAATTATATAATGGGAGTAGGATTAGTTATGAAAAGGAAAGCAGGGCAGAGAGTGAGCTACTGTGAACGTTTTAATGCTAGGGTTGCTCCTGTCAGATTCGACAGCAAACCAACGCCGACAACACTAGCTCGGTACACAAGCCGGCAACGCAAGCAGAACATGAAGAGATAGATAAAGTATATAAGGGCACTGAACGACTAATTTAGTATGTAGAGGGAGGCGAAAATCTAATAATCATGAGGGATTGGAATGCGGTCGCAGGGGAAGGGGTAGAAAAAGAATTACGGCAGATTACGGGATTGGTAGTAGAAATGAGAGAGAAGAAAGATTGTTTGAGTTCTGCATTAAATTTTAGCTACTAAAAGCCAATAATCTGTCCAAGAATCACAAGAGGAGGAGGTATACTTGGAAAAGGCGAGGAGATATTGAAAGATTCGAGATGGATTACGTCAAGGTGAGACAGAGATTCCAAAATCAGATGTTGGATTGTAAGGCCTATCCACGAGAAAATATAGAGTCAAATCATAATTTAGTAATGATGAAGAGTAGACTGAAGTTCAACAGAATCGTACGCAAGAATCAGCGTGGAGGAAAGTGGGATACAGAATGTTGGACACACAGACATAGGTAAAAGACAGGAAACTGGGTAACAGAAAAGATGCTTAAACTGATCGAAGAAAGAAGGAAGTAGAATAACGTTGTGAGAGAGCCAGTAACGCAGAAATGCAAGTGACGTAGGAATGAAATAACTAGGAAGTGCAGGGCAGCCAAGGCGAAATGGCTGCAGGAAAAATGTGAAAAAATAAACACAAATAAGTCGGAGAGACTGACTCGGCATACAGAAATTTCGGTGAAATTAAAAGCAAGGGCAGCAATATTAAGAGTGAAACGGGTTTTCCATTGTGAAATGCAGAGAAAATTCAGAGGGGTGAGTGGATGGACGGAAAAGTTACATTGAAAGCTTCTGTTAGATTAAGACTTGTCTGATGACGTGAAAGAAGAAATTGGAGTCGATATGGAAGAGGTAGGGCATCCAGTATCAGAGCTAAAATTTAAAAGAGCTTTGGAAGACTTGATGTCAAATCAGGCAGAAAAGATGGTTAACATTTCATCGGAATTTCCCAAATCATTGGGGAAGTAACAGCCAAACGAATATTCAAGTTAGTGTGTCTGGCGACATACGATCAGACTTTCGGAAAAATATCACCCATATAGCGCCGAAGATAGCAACGGTAGATACTTGCAAGAACTATTGCACAGTCAGCTGAGCACGTCAAGCATCGAAATTGATGACAAGAATAATATACAGAAGAATGGAAAAAAATTGAGGATTTGCTAATGATCAATTTGGCCTTAGAAAAGGTAAAGGCACCAGCGAGGTGGTCCTGACTTTGCGCTTCATAATGGAACGAAGACTGAAGAAAAATCAAGACACGCTCATAGGATTTGTCGACCTGGAAAAAGCTTTCGACAGTGTAAAATAGTGCAAAGTGTTGGAAATTCTGATAAAAATAGGAGTACGTTATAGAGAACGACGGGTAGTAGAAAATATGTACAACAACCAAGAGGGAACATTAAGACTGGGTATAAAATGTTGTCAGACAGTGGTGCAGTCTTTAGCCCCTACCTCTCAGTCTCTACATTCGCAGGCCGGTATGGCCGAGTGGCTCTAGGGGCGTCAATCTGGAACTGAGCTGCTGCTGCGGTCGCAGGTTCGAATCCTGGCCCGGGCATGGATGTGTGTGATGTCCTTAGGTTAATAAGGTTTAAGTAGTTCTAAGTCTAGGGGGCTGATGATCTCAGATGTTAAGTCCCATAGTGCTTGGAGCCATCTGAACCATTTGAACTCTACACTGTGAAACACGTATGTAACGCAGCAGCGATGGCGAGGCATTGTAGCATCTGTGACCAGAGAGTTTGCGCTTGACCGCGCGAGTGTTGCGAGCGGTTCTGAGTAGTAGTCGTTGCTCAGTCTGTTAGTAGTAGTCGTTGCGAGTCTGTCAGTTCAGTCGTTGCGAGTCTGTAGCTCTGTCTAGTTGAGAGCAGTACTCAGTCTGTAGTCGTCATGCAGAGCGGTCGGTCAGTAGTAGCAGCCCAGTGCGGTTGTGTGATGTAGGCGGTCGGCAACACTGGTCAAGATGAGGAATAAGGTATACTGTTAATTAATATAATCATTAGATAATGAAGAATTTTATTTATTGTAATTATTCTCCAACAAGTCTCGCAATAATAATTTTTTATTTCAAAAGCATTTTCTCAAAAAATTTAATTTTTATTGAACTCAAGATTTCGTTGCACTTCCCATTTCATTCCACTTCTTTTGAAGAAAAATTCCACTAAAATCACAAAAAAAGAGAATATTATTATTTGCAATGCAGTTCCTCCAAGCGGTGCGCAACAACAAGAGCAGATATGTGACATCCATTTATTCTGAGGTAAGACTTTAATTCTGATTGTTTTACACAGGGCCAAAGACCGATATTTCGGTTTAATTGTAATTTCTTGTCACTGAAAGGACTTTAAATTTTGTGAAGAATTTATATTTGAGTCAGATTGCGAATTTCACATTTTTGTTGCCATTGTCAGTACATTTGATTGTGGGCAGGTTACGCTTAGAGCAGTGTCCATTAGCATTCATAATTAAATATTGTCGTGTTTCTTTCTTTCAAATTTTTGTGGGGAGGTTACGCTTGGCTCCCATTTCTATTAAGTATTGTCATTCTTTTTTCTTATAAAATTACGGTGGGGAGGTTACACTTGGCGACCCTGCCAGGATCGAATTTCGTTGAGAGTCTTTTGAAAAACAGGCACATATCTGCTCTTATTTGCTTAAGTATAATTAGGATTTGGCGCTACGCTTTTATTAATCTTGTGACTTTTTCTCTACAGGTTAACGGCAATTTGTTGCTTTGTTGTATTTGTGTGTTGCTTTTGCATTGTGTTGATTTGTTTTGTGAAAAATTTTGACTATTGTAAAAATGCCGCGAAAGACTGTGAATAGTGTATCGCGAAGTATTGTGAATGAAATTACCGACTTAAACAACGTGACCGATAGTAATTGTGATACGCAACGTAATGATGACAATCCTGCGTTCACTAACAATCAGTGCATTCCAACCACTAATGATGACTTTTACCTTGATAATGAACAAACGAACTCAATTGTCTCGTCTGTTAATTTGACGACAATTGATGACGCAGAACGCTCTATTGTAATGAGCGCTGCCGAGCTTAGCACACCCGATTTAGAAAATCCAAGTAATGAACAGACAAATTTGTCTAATGTAAATGGACAGTGTTCTGAAAGTACGACAGATTTATTTAATTCCGAAACAATGACTGATAGTATACATTTGACTGACAAACCTTTTTGTAAATCTCAAAATGACCATATGGTTACAGAAAGTGAAACAATTCCAGATCCACTATTGAACAGCACAGAGAACAGAAATGCTGACCTTGAGTCGAATCCAATTATGGCTTTGTTGCGACAAATGAGCAAACAACTTAGTGAACGGGACGAAAAACTTAATAAAATTAATGAAAAACTTGATAAGCAGAACAAACGACTGGAAAAAGAGAATAAACAATTTAGAGAACGGAACAAACAATTTTCTGAATGTATTAAACAGCCGAGGGAAAAACACGATAACCTTAATGAACAGAACAAACAAGCTAGCGAACAGATTACAGCTGTTACCATACAATGTCAGGACACTAAAGTACAATTACGTGTGAATACTATGACTTGTGCTAATAACAGTAATGAAAAAGTTGGCACTGTTGCACAAGAATTAAGTAGCACACGTGTAGGCACAACAGAATCACATAAAGACGAAGTTAATGTAGTCACTGAACAATGTTCAGCAAACGCAACACTGATACACGAAATTAATGCAGTCGCTGAAGAATGCCCTAAAAACGAAGTACAGATTCGCGACGAAACTAATTTAGAGTCAGTAGAAGTTTCACACACTCCAAATACGGAAGCTGACGAGAAATTTGAACGTCAGAACAACCAAATTGACGAAAGTAGTAAAGTAACAGAATTAACAATTATTTCAGTCACCAATACGTCACAGAATCCGCCACGTTGCGAGCATTTATCAGAGTCACGCAGCGTGTATAATGTGAGCAATTTACAGAGACTACGCGAATTAAAATCTGAAAAGCTACGCAACTTGAAATCCGAAACGACACAGACAAACAGATTCACACACAAACCCGAACGTGTTTTCAAATTCAATGACGAGAATGTAGATTACGAGCAAATTTTATCCGCCAGAAAATGTAAAGAATTTAATAATGACAGCGTACAGGTACACGCTTTGCACTGTATACGACAATTTATCTTTGGACATTCACCGCTATTGCCTGTAATGCAGAAGCTAGCTTTGAACCAGATGCGACAATTTATTTTTGTATTTACAACAGCATTGCCTATAATGCAGAAACTGGAATTAGCACGGATACAACAATTTGCCTTTGGAATTTTACCGCTATTGCTTGCAACGCAAAAGCTAAAATTTATTTGCAGTGCGTAAATGACCTCAGGGGATTCATTACGCTTTAATGAATATGTGCCGTAGCGAGCATAGGGCCCCGAGCTGTAGTAGTGCTGTTTCATCTTTAGTTTTCTGCACTGCTGCCTTTTCTTCTACTATCCTTTATATCTATCAAAAAAAACTGCTCTTTAACTATTGCTCTACCTAGGATTAAGAATATGTAATGAAAACCGGATATGACAAATATTTTACCGAATGTGACAATTTTCAGTAGGCACTCCCGTAATGGCAACTACCGCCGTAATTTTAATAACAGATAAAATCGTAATCATCAGTATGCGTAAAATTATCAGCAATAGGAACCATATTTTTGTAACAATAGATGTTTTTCACCACAGCAGCATGAAAGTCAGCCGCTTAGCATACCTAACCAACAATGCAGTCTACAAGGTCAACCAAACTTTAATGTTTCGCCGCGTGCACGTATAGTCCCAGCTCCAACAAATAGTAACGCATGGCAGCAAAGAAATAACTACGTACAAATAACACACTATTTCAACTCGTATCGCAATGCGCCGTATAGAAATTACTATCATGACAGACGTAAAAATGATGAGCACAATTTTCAGCGTACATTTAATAACAATCGATCTTATGAGCAGCAACAACACCAGCAACAACATATTATGACGAATGAAACAGACAATAGGTGTCATCCATAGCGTAACACGTCAGTAAGAAATAACAGAACAGTTCATATAGTGGATATGCCACAACATTCTCCCGTAAATAATAGCACGTACGACAGAATTTGACCAGATACAGCACAGATTGCATATTACAGTAACGCAAACATTACTTTTGACACGCAGAATTTTGCTCACGAGAATGTTATTTGAAACATGCTCTGTTGAATGCACCACTTTTATCGCACCCCGATCTTACTAGAAATTTTTCCATTGCTACCGACAGTTCCAACACCACTTTAGGCGTACACATTTTCCAGGAAATTGAAGAAGATGGTTCTACTATAATAAAAAACATCGCATTTGCAAGTCGCATTTTGTCACGTGCTGAGCGAAATTATTCTGTTACAGAACTTGAAACATTATGTGTTGTATGGGCTTTTATGAGATTTAGGCACTTTCTTTATGGCAGACATACCACCGTTTACACAGACCACAGAGCGATACAATTTTTACTTTCGGCCAAATTCACGCACGACAGATTAAGCAGATGGAAACTTTATTTACAAGAATTTAATTTTACAATAGTTCACATTCCCGGTACACAAAATGTTATAGCAGACGCACTATCGCGTTCTCTCGGCAACAATCAGCAAGACGTAGCAACCAACTTCTGCAAAACAAATTTCAGTGTCATGTACATTCAACAAGTTGCATTTGAAAACTTTATTTCATCGTCATTACAGGACATAGCAAAAGAGCAAAATAAAGACAACGTGTGGAAAGAAATTAAACACCTTTGGCAAGATAGGAATAATGTTACGATTAGAAACCACTACACTGTAAGCAATGACATTCTGTTTCGCCGCTCTCATCCTGACAGCAACAATTGGTTATTATGCATTCCTGACGAACTGGTTAACAAACTGATTTGGTACACTCATTTAAGTTACGCACATTACGGAGCACGAAAATGTTTTCTTGTATTGAGACAGAACTGTTATTTTACTAACATGGAGAAACGTATACGACGAGTTTTAGCGTCTTGTAAAATTTGCCAGAAAGCTAAATCAGACACCACTTCACATATTCCTCCATTATATCCCATTATACCTGTTAAATTAAGACACATGGCTGCAGTTGACATTTTTGGTCCGATTCCGAGAACTAACAGAGGTTTTTGCTACATTTTTGTCGCTGTTGAGTTCACTTCAAAATTTGTTACTTTCACTCCGTTACGCAAAGCTACTGCTAAAACTGTTTCAAATGCATTTGTAAAACATTTTCTATCTCATGTAGGGCATGTAATGAAAGTAATTTCTGACAATGGATCTCAATTCCGTAGTAGCGTATGGACACGCATGTTACGAGCCAGAAACATTTCTCCGATTTATATATCCAAGTACCACGCTTCTTCGAACCCTTGTGAAAGATTAATGAAGGAAATTGGTAAGCTGTGCCGAATATACTGCCACAAAAGACATATTGATTGGGATACACACATACTCTCATTCCAAGATGTAATTAATTCCATTCCAAATGAATCCACTATGCTATCTCCGTCCGTTATACTGAAAAACGTTGAACCACCGAACAAAATTAAAGAATTAATAGAATTTCCCAAAAGTCGTCGCCTACGACACCACGAAATAATTGACATTGCGCGGAAGAACATCAAACGTGCCGCAGAGCGCCGGAGAAGACAGCAAAAACAGGGTTGTAAACGCCGAGACCTTCACGTTGGACAGAAAATATTAGTGCGTACACACTATTTATCCAGCAAATTAAAAGGTAAGTGCAGTAAATTTGAACTTCTATACGCAGGTCCATATCGGATTCGCAGCATCCCTCACCCCAATGTTGTACACGTCGAAACTTTGAGAACCAGAAAATCGAAAGGCAATCACCATATATCAAACATTAAACCGTTTATTGAGTGAAACCACTGTATGATTCAACACACTATGATGCCATTTACTAAAGCAATTATATTTATGTGACTACTTATTGATGATTATCGTATTTTTTCTTGGCAAGTGCCCGGCAAGGTAAGGTTAGCAGGTCGCTTTTCTTGTCGTTACACATCAGACCGTGCACATTTTCCATTTTTTTGTGTATGTGACTGTACTCCAGTTTTGTTTGTATGGACTATGAAATAGTTAAGATATAACACACACCAGTCGACTTTGACATTTTTTTTGCCTTATGACATCTCAACATCGTGACTGTTTCACATTTTTTTTTGCTGCTGCATTGTATTATTCTGTGTATATCTTTGTTTTTGAACACTGTCAATGTTTTTGACATATTACGTTTTCTGTCATGTTATGCTGTAGGGTTAATTATGTTACCATAAACCAGTCATTATCTAGTGGGTATATGATTTAAATGCAGGACATTAATCTTTGTTCATCAATTTCAGAAAGGAATGATGATTCTAAGAAATAAATTTAACATAAATGGGAATTTCACCTACGGAATAAACGAAAGGAGATGCAATAACTTTATGAGGAAGAGTAAATGGATCAGGATTAACAAACATTAACAAGAATATACTATACTCATCACAGAATAGCAGTCTTAACTAATTTTTTCTTTCAGAATACAAGGTGATTGATGCAGGCTGTCAGACTGAACTACACATCTTAGTTTTAGTGATGAAATATGCTAGAGATAAGGAATAGTTATGTAATGAGTAATGAAGTGATTTCTTGCAGATGATAATGAATACTGATGAATAATGATGAAGGATATGGTATTATGAATAATGAAGTTTTTCTTTACAGGTGATGATAATGGTGAAGTTATGATGATATGGATAATGAAGTTTTTTCTTTACAGATGAGGATAATGTTGAAGTTATGTATTTATGCTACATAGTTATTTAAGTATTTGTTGCAGTTTGCTTTGACAGCAGGTGTTACATTGCATAGTAGGATGACTGAAAGTTTTGGAAAGGACGGCTATGGAACATATTTTATACACATTTCACTACCTGTTAATTCGAAGTTCACTACTTTTCAGCATAGTGTGCGTTTCTTCTTTCAGCTCAATAATCCATTTTGTATTTTTTTTTCAGGAGAAGCTTTTCATGATACTTGCTAAACCTGTTACTTATTATACCTGTTCTAGTACTTGCATTTTTATATTTTTACCCATTTGTGTCTATCGTTTATAAATGTGATCACATGTACTGCCTTGTTACATAATCTTGCTACAGCTGACTCATGACGAATGACGTTACCTATCCTCATTTGCTGCAATAGGTCAAAAGCAAATAGTGTTATGTTTCAGCAATTAATTATCGATCCCAACGCAATGCATTGCTACCAAAAAAACATGTATTACCAGTCGCACATAATGTCACTAGTTTATGATAATTCTGAATAATACTGATCAACTATGAATAGCATGTCACTTGATTAATGACCTCTTAATGAGACTATATTCAAAAATAATGCTCTGTCACTAGCTGATAACTGCCACTGTTTATTGTAATGTTACCACTTATAATGCCTGTGATTATTAATGATTTGACTGTAATTAACTGATTTTAATAATGACTTTGTAATGGTCTGAACACTACTGAAGGAGGAACACTGTTTATTGTAATGTTACCACTTATAATGCCTGTGATTATTAATGATTTGACTGTAATTAACTGATTTTAATAATGACTTCGTAATAATCTGAACAATACTGAATGATGATTCTATTCAATACTTGCTGGCCACTGAGTGCCAATAATTAATGTCACTCCACGAATTGTGATTAATTATGCCATTGATTAGCTCTTGTTTCCAATGTTGATACTTTGTAACCAGAAAAGAATGTGACTGTTTAATAATGCTTTGTAATTAGGAGAAGGGTAATAATTCTTACTACATTGGAATGACACATAATTAATTAACTATGGTACTGTTTAATAATGCTTTGTAATTAATTAAGGCTAATAATTCTTACTATATTGAAATGACAAATGATTAATTAATTAACTGTAATTAGACAAATGATTAATTAACGACAAATGATTAATTAACTGTAATTAGACAAATGATTAATTATCGACAAATGATTAATTAACTGTAATTAGACAAATGATTAATTAACGACAAATGATTAATTAACTGTAATTAGGAAAAGGCTAATGTTTATTGGAATGACAAATGATTAATTAACTGTAATTAGGAGAAGGTTAATGATTCTTAATTATACTCTGTAACTGAAAAGAATGCGATTATTTCATAATGCTTTGTAACCAGGAAAAGAAGGCTACTGATTCTATGTACAACAATTAATGAACATTTTTCTGTAATACTACATACTTGGTACAGAAATGTTCAATAACTGGGCTATGAATGCCACAAACTACTAATCAAGTCTGTAATTGTCAATATTATGTGACTTGATGTCCTTCACCTCATAAGCTGACTACCCTGAATTACTGCAATGTCCATTTGTCCTGTTTATCCCAGTGATCATGGAGCACTATATTTGGTTTTGCACTAATTCTACGTTGGTGTGCCTTGTAAGAGTGTGGTGTTGACACGACATGCTGTCCACCACCATGAGCGATGAAGACATTATTATGGTCCCACTGTTTGGTGTACGTAATGTACTGCCAAAATGAAAACATGGAACATTACTACGACAGTTCAGTGTCTTGGCTACACTGATAAATTCTGATGGGAAAAGAACTTCAAGTTGTGTCACTTGGTGTTGTACTTCTGTGGAAAGATATGGACTTTCAGAGCAGCTGTGTGCAATCTAAAGTGCTACAACCATGATACAATCCTTCCCTTTCCTATCCTGATTCTTGTCACATAAAGAAAAAATTTTGGTACCATCATTTATGTTCATAGGTTATACATTTTTTTCGATTCCTGAACTCCAATGCGAGTACACTTATGTCACTTGTCAACATAATATTTTTTGCCAGTCTGTTTATTTGTTCTGAATATGCTAAAGAATTTTTTCAGTGCCTGTGCACTTTATCTGTCAAATAATTTGTGTATATTTTTCTGATTTGCTACTATGTTTTGTACTCACATTTTGTCTTTGTCTGATATATTTTGTACTTAGTGCGTGTGCACAACATTTACTTTATGTACTACATCTAATTATTCTTGCCAGTCTGTTTATTTGTTCTGCATATGCTAAAGAATTTTTTCAGTGCCTGTGCACTTTGTTATCTGTCAAAAATTTTGTATATACATTTTTCTGATTTGCTACTATGTTTTGTATTCACATTTTGTCTTTGTCTGATATATTTTGTACTTAGTGCGTGTGCACAACATTTAAATATTCTGTAAGTTGTAGGATTTTGTTAATTAAAGAAAAATTTTGCCGCGATTGGCAAGTCCAAATGACTCACCATCGCTGCCAAATTTTTGCCCCCCCAGTGGAGGGTTATGAAACACGTATGTAACGCAGCAGCGATGGCGAGGCATTGTAGCATCTGTGACCAGAGAGTTTGCGCTTGACCGCGCGAGTGTTGCGAGCGGTTCTGAGTAGTAGTCGTTGCTCAGTCTGTTAGTAGTAGTCGTTGCGAGTCTGTCAGTTCAGTCGTTGCGAGTCTGTAGCTCTGTCTAGTTGAGAGCAGTACTCAGTCTGTAGTCGTCATGCAGAGCGGTCGGTCAGTAGTAGCAGCCCAGTGCGGTTGTGTGATGTAGGCGGTCGGCAACACTGGTCAAGATGAGGAATAAGGTATACTGTTAATTAATTTAATCATTAGATAATGAAAAATTTTATTTATTGTAATTATTCTCCAACAAGTCTCGCAATAATAATTTTTTATTTCAAAAGCATTTTCTCAAAAAATTTAATTTTTATTGAACTCAAGATTTCGTTGCACTTCCCATTTCATTCCACTTCTTTTGAAGAAAAATTCCACTAAAATCACAAAAAAAGAGAATATTATTATTTGCAATGCAGTTCCTCCAAGCGGTGCGCAACAACAAGAGCAGATATGTGACATCCATTTATTCTGAGGTAAGACTTTAATTCTGATTGTTTTACACAGGGCCAAAGACCGATATTTCGGTTTAATTGTAATTTCTTGTCACTGAACGGACTTTAAATTTTGTGAAGAATTTATATTTGAGTCAGATTGCGAATTTCACATTTTTGTTGCCATTGTCAGTACATTTGATTGTGGGCAGGTTACGCTTAGAGCAGTGTCCATTAGCATTCATAATTAAATATTGTCGTGTTTCTTTCTTTCAAATTTTTGTGGGGAGGTTACGCTTGGCTCCCATTTCTATTAAGTATTGTCATTCTTTTTTCTTATAAAATTACGGTGGGGAGGTTACAACTGATCGGCCAAAACGTTATGGCCATTGTCCTTCGCGACGCTGGAGGTCGTCTGGTGGTGTTGTGGGCATGTGAAGCGGTAGGAAAAGTATGTGAGCGGAGCGGACATCGACACGTGATCACCCAAGCGAAATTATGAGTTGCTGACGGGGAAATCCATTGCGATAAGAGACTTTGAAAAAGACCAGATTATTACTACGCAGAGCCTGTGAACGAGCATCTAGAAAACGGCGTAGGTGGTCGAATGTTCACATGCTACTGTCGTGAGCAAAGGGGTGGAAGCATAATGAAACCACCACTAGGCGCAAAATGGTTGGACGTCCACGACACTTCACAGAACGTGGGGTTCGGAGGCTTGGCTGCTCTGTAAAGTAGGATGGATGGTGACCTGTGGCATCTCTGCCGAAAGAGCACAATGTTGGTGCACGCACAAGTGTTTCCGAGCACACCGTTCATCGTACATTGTTGAACATGGTGCTCCACGGCAGACCACCCCTACGTGTTCACATGTTGACCCAACAACATCGTCGGCTACGATTGCAGTGGGCTCGAGCCTGGTGGGATTCGGCCGTTGATTAATGGAAACGTGTCGACGCTTCGGGTGATCCACATTTTTGCAACTCTACGTCGATGGTCGTCTCCACAAACGCCGAGGTGAACGGCGGCTCGAAACGTTCACCGCGTCACGGACACAAGATGGTGGGAACAGTATTACGCTATGGGAGACATTCTCTTGCGTTTGCATGGACCTATGGTAGAAATCGACGACACGCTGCCACCTGCTAACCACCTGCTTTCCTTCATGCTTGATGAAAGTTTAAGAGACTGCTCAGGAACAACTTAGTAGGCAATTCAGGTGAAGAAGAATGGACAACTCTAAAAAGGGCAATCACAGGAGCTGGAAAGAAAATCATAGGTACAAAGAAGTTAACGGCGTAAAAGAAGAAAACTTCAGTAGACCAATGAAAGAAGGAACTACGTGAATGTTCAGGGTAATTCAGGAATACAAAATGGCTCTGAGCACTATGGGACTTAACTTCTAAGGTCATCAGTCCCCTAGAACTTAGAACAAACCGAACTAATCTAAGGACATTACACACATCCATGCCCGAGGCAGGATTCGAACCTGTGACCGTAGCGGTCGCGCGGTTCCAGACTGTAGCACCTAGAACCGCTCGGCCACCTCGGCCGGCTCCGGAATACAGAATTATAAGTCACTTAAGAATGAAATAAATAGGAGTGCAGGGAAGCTAAGAAGAAAGGGCTGCGTGAAAAATTTGAAGATATTGAAAAAGAAATGATAGTCACAAGAACTGCCTCAGCATAGAGGAAAGTCAAAACAACATTCGGTGAAATTAAAAGCAAGGGTGGTAACATTAAGAGTGCAACTGGAATTCCACTGTTAAACGCAGAGGAGAGAGCGGATAGGTGGAAAGAGTACATTAAAGGCCTCTCTGGGGGGGAAGATTTGTCTGATGTGATAGGATAAGAAACAGGAATCGGTTTAGAAGAGGTAGGGGTCCAGAATTGGAATCAGAATTTAAGAGAGCTTTGGAGGACATAAGATCAAATAGGGCAGAAGAGATAGATAACATTCCATCAGCATTTCTAAAATCATTGGAGAAAGTGGCAAAAAAACGTCTATTCACATTGGTGTGTAGAATGTATGAGTCTGGCGGTATACAATCGGAAAAATATCGTCTAGAAAATTCCGGAGACTGCAAGAGGTGACAGGTGCGAGAAATACCGCACAACCGGCTTAATAGCATTCAAGTGGCTGACAAGAATATTATACAGAAGAATGGAAAAAACTTGAAGATGTATGAGATGAATATCAGTTTGGCTTTAGGAATGGTAAATGCTCCAAAGAGGCAATTCTAACGTTGCGGTTGATAACGGAAGCAAGACTAAAGAAAAATCAAGAAACGTTCATAGGATATGTCGACTTGGAAAAACCGTTCGATGATACAAAATGGTGCAAGATGTTTGAAATCTTGAGAAAAATAGGGGTAAGACATAAGTAGAGACGGAAAATATTTAATATGTACCAGAGCCATGTGAGAATTATAAGAGTGGACGACCAAGATTAAAAAGGGTGTAAAACAAGGATGTAGTCTTTCGTCCCTACGGTTCAGTCTGTGTATAGAAGAAGCAAATGGAAGTAAAAGGAAGGTTCAAGAGTGGAATTAAATTCAAGGTGAAAGGATGTTAATGATACAATTCGCTGATGACGTTGCTGTCATGAGTGAAAGTGAAGAAGAATTGCATGATATGCTGAATGGAATGAACAGTGGAATGAGTAAAGAAAACGGAATGACAGAAAATCGAAAAACGACGAAAGTAATGAGAAGTGGCAAAAATGAGAAGAGCGAGAAACTTAAAATCAGGATTCATGTTCACGAAGTAGAAGCAGTTAAGGAATGGAATTATACTACCTAGGTAGCAAAATAACCAATGACGGACGGAACAAGGAGGACATAAAAAGCAGACTAGCACTGGCAAAAAGCGCATTCTGGGCCGATAGAAGGCTACTGGTATCAAAAACAGGCCTTAATTTGATGGTCCGCAGCTCGTGGTCGTGTGGTAGTGTTCTCGCTTCCCACGCCCGGGTTCCCGGGTTCGATTCCCGGCGGGATCAGGGATTTTCTCTGCTTCGTGATGACTGGGTGTTGTGTGATGTCCTTAGGATAGTTAGGTTTAAGTAGTTCTAAGTTCTAGGGGATTGATGACCATAGATGTTAAGTCCCATAGTGCTCAGAGCCATTTGAACCACTTTTAATTTGAGGAAGAAACTTCTGAGAATGTACGTTTGGAGCACAGCACTGATCTACATCTAAATCTACATCCATATTCCGCAAGCCACCTGACAGTGTGTGGCGGAGGGTACTTTGAGTACCTCTATCGGTTCTCCCTTCTATTCCAGTCTGGTATTATTCGTGGAAAGAAAGATTGTCGGTATGCCTCAGTGTGGGCTCTAATCTCTCTGATTTTATCCTCATCCTCATGGTCTCTTCGCGAGATATACGTAGGAGGGAGCAATATGCTGCTTGACTCCTCGGTGAAGGTATGTTCTCGAAACTTTAACAAAAGCCCTTACTGAGCTACTGAGCGTCTCTCCTGCAGAGTCTTCCACTGGAGTTTATCTATCATCTCCGTAACGCTTTCGCGATTACTAAATGATCCTGTAACGAAGCGCGCTGCTCTCAGTTGGATCTTCTATATCTCCTCTATCAACCCTATCCGCTACGGATCCCACACTGGTGAGCAATATTCAAGCAGTGGGCGAACAAGTGTACTGGAACCTACTTCCTTCGTTTTCGGATTGCATTTCCTTAGGATTCTTCCAATGAATCTCAGCCTGGCATCTGCTTTACCGACGATCAACTTTATATGATCATTCCATTTTAAATCACTCCTAATGTCTACTCCCAGATAATTTATGGAATTAACTACTTCCAGTTGCTGACCTACTATGTTGTAGCTAAATGATTGTTGTTGTTGTTGTGGTCTTCAGTCCTGAGACTGGTTTGATGCAGCTCTCCATGCTACTCTATCCTGTGCAAGCTTCTTCATCTCCCAGTATTTACTGCAACATACGTCCTTCTGAATCTGTTTAGTGTATTCATCTCTTGGTCTCCCTCTATGATTTTTACTCTCCACACTGCCCTCCAATGCTAAATTTGTGATCCCTTGATGCCTCAGAACATGTCCTACCAACCGGTCCCTTCTTCTTGTCAAGTTTTGCCACAAACTCCTCTTCTCCCCAATTCAGCTAAATGATAAAGGAGCTTTATTTCTATGTATTCGCAACACATTACACTTGTGTACATTGAGATTCAATTGCCATTCCCTGCACCATGCGTCAATTCGTTGCAGATCCCCCTGCATTTCAGTACAACTGTAAGTAGGCTGTTTATGTTTTCTCTATGTAAGTAGGCTGTTTATGTTTTCTCTATGTAAGTAGGCTGTTTATGTTTTCTCTATGTAAGTAGGCTGTTTATGTTTTCTTATTGGCAACGTTACGTAGCGCTCAATATGAAAATCACTGGCTGTGCTGTGTGCAGTCTGTGGCTAGTTTGCATTGTTGTCTGCCATTGTAGTGTTGGGCAGCGGCAGCTGGATGTGAACAGCGCGTAGCGTTGCGCAGTTGGAGGTGAGCCGCCAGCGGTGGTGGATGTGGGGAGAGAGATGGCGGAGGTTTGTAATTTGTCATGAACTGATATATATATTATGACTTGTGATGATATCAAGGTAAATACATTGTTTGTTCTCTATTAATATCTTTCATTTGCTAACTATCCCTATCAGTAGTTAGTGCCTTCCATAGTTTGAATCTTTTATTTAGCTGGCAGTAGTGGCGCTTGCTGTATTGCAGTAGTGGGAGAAACGAAGATTATTGTGAGGTAAGTGATTTATTGATTTGTGAAAGGTATAGTTTAATGTTAGTCAGGGCCATTCTTTTGTAGGGAATTTTGAAAGTCAGATTGCGTTGCGCTAAAAATATTGTGTGTCAGGTTAAGCACAGTCGTGTATAAACTGTTCAAAGGGGACGTTTCACAACTTTCCATTGTTACAACCTCTCGATATATTATAGCATCATCCGCAAAAAGCCTCAGTGAACTTCCGATGTTATCCACAAGGTCACTTATACATATTGTGAAAAGCAACGGTCCTACGACACTCTCCTGCGGCACACCTGAAATCACTCCTACTTCGGAAGACTTCTCTCCATTGAGAATGACATTCTGCGTTCTGTTATCTAGGAACTCTTCAATCCAAACACACAATTGGATGGTAGTGAAACATGGACTTTGGGAAACCCGGAACAGAAGAGGATCTAAGCGTCTGAGATGTCGTTCTACAGACAACTGTCGACTGTTAAAAATCATGTGGACTGATAAGGTAAGAAATAACAAATGAGGAGGTTCTGCACTGAATCGGAGAGCAGAGGAAAACACTGACAAGGAGAAGAAACAAGCTGATAGGACATGTGTTAAGATACCAGAGAATGACTTCCATGGTTCTAGAGGGAACAGTAGAGCTGTAGAGAAAGACAGATATTGGAATACATCCGACATGACCAAAAACGAGAGAAAGAGCCTAATATTTAATAGTGGAACCATATGATAACATGCATGCACATTTGACATATTCACAAATATTTGTTGTATAAATGATATGCTTGTAAGTTAATAATATAATAACTCTGCATCTTCTTTGACATAATAACGCCTGTGCTTGTATAGAAATGCAACATCTTTACATCTGAAATTCTTTGACTTGTTACATATTGCGCTGTGAAATGGAAAGTGTGTATGTGTGGAAACACGTCTACCCATAGTGTAGTTCAAAACTACATATCCCACTACCGGAAACAGTAAGTCATTTTTTGATTTGTCAGTTTTGTAAACTTATATTCACAATGTAATCTTGCCAGGTGCACAAGTAACCTAAATTTGCAATAAATAAATAAATAAATAAAATAAAAAATAAGAAATATAATAAAATAAAAAAATATTATGTAGACTATCAAAGCACCTGAATATGGGCCCCCAAAACTCGAAATGCATCGCGCATTCCAACAGAATTTCGATTTGTGACTGAAGGTGGTTGTTGTTTATTGTACTATTTGCCTCAAGAAATTAGGGAAACCGCCGGAAAACGTAAATCTCACCCCCCGGCCTCGCATTCTAAAGGACGGCAGCACAAATCTGGGCCTTTGCCCATCCATACAGGAGGAGAATGACGTGCCGAACAACTTTCTATGTGAACGAATCATTTACAGAGAAAGATAAAGCAGCAGACTGTGTAAGATGGGCACCTCTAACGTCGTTTCAAATCTGCAGAAAAGAATACGGGAGCGACAATTCTTTCAAGGACATTCGTGAAAGAGCTAAATACGTCGAATAACCTCAGTCACACGTTGTAATACGTCACCTATCTTCTGCTTTGTAATGGAATATAATGCACGTATGTATCCCGAAACATGTGCTGAATCGAAACGCCCTGTCTTATGTGATGTTTGGACCCACGACTAATACACTAACGTTACCCGATTTCTATTGTTATAAAGGAATGTATTAAGTGAAAAACAGGGATAATTTAGTTTGCCCGATGTGGTAATAATTGGCATAAAAACACACTTGACTGAATTACAAGAACATACTAAGTCCTGATAAGCATATGGCATTACGTTTACGGCGTGTAAGTAACCCAGCTTGTAGAAAAGTTGTATGCAGCGGGTATGATTGAACCTATCTGTTAGCCTAGCCTTTCTATTTAGAAATCTGGTTATTCAGAGACATGAAATAATCACGTTATATACACGGTTTTACGGGTGTAAGCACAGATATTTTTATTGGTGACTGAGAACAGTGTACTAAACAACATTTCATAGGTACGTACTTTATTTGCAAACTAATGATAATTATAGCTGTTAGGAGTAGTACATCTGCCTCTAAGTACGTGTGGTAAGAGCAAGTGATTAAAGTTTATTTTCCCTTGTGCGGCAGGTTAGGCGTTGAGGCATGGACGCATGGACATAAAACAGTTAGCCTGTACTTATAGGAATAGTCAGTTAGTGATTTAGTTACAACAGAGCATGAAAATAACAGATAGTAAATTACGTGACGTGTTTGTCGGAAGACTGTTCGACGCAGAGAAAAAACCAACCAACACACTGATGTGTACACACATTAAGATACCACAAATAAAAAATATCCACACTTATGCTCGTTGCTTTGAGTAGAAATATATTTAATTGCAGGTAAAGAATAATTACGGGAACGATGATCCACACAACATACGTGCATGAAACACGTGGTACAAAGAATCGCCACATATGAAATTTTCAAACAAAAGAAAATCTGTGTTTGTCGTTGTGGTTAGTCCAAAGATTGGTTTGATTCAGCTCTCCATGCTACTCTATCCTGTGCAGGTCTCCTTGTCTCCGAATAACTACTTCAGCTTACATCTTACTGAATCTGCTTACTTTATTCGTTTCTCGGTCTCCCTCTACGATTTTTACCCTGCACGCTTCCTCTAATACTAAACTGTGTCTTGTTTCTTATCAACCTATCCCTTCTTCTAGTAAGGTGGCACTACAATTTCTTTTCTCTCCAATTCTGTCCAGTATCTTCTTATTATTTACACGATTTACCCATGTATTTCTTCAGTAGTACCACAATTCAAAAGCTTCTGTTCCCTTCCTGTCTGGACCGCTTGTCGTCCACGATTCAGTTCCATATAACGCTATACACCAGACTACACTCGTAATAGTTAAATCTATATTCGGCGTTAACAAATCTCTCTTCTTCGGAAATGTTTTCTTGCCATTGCCAGTCTACATGTTATATCCTCTCTACTTATTATTTTGCTACCCGAATAGCAAAAGTCATCTACCACTTCAAGGGCCTCATTTCCTAATCTAACCCCTCAACATCTCCTGATTTAATTCGAATACGTACCACTATTCTTGTTTTGGTTTTGTTGATGTTCATCTTATACCCTCCTTGCAAGACACTATCCATTCCGTTCAACTGTTCTTCCAAGTTCTTTTATGTTTCTGACAGAATTACAAAGTCTTCGGCAAATTCAAATTTTTTGTTTCTTCTGCCTGAATTTTAATTCCTACACCAAAATTTTCTTTGGTTTCCTTCAATGCTTGCTCATTGTACAGATTGAGTAACGTCGGGGATAAGCTACAACTTTTTCTTACTTACTTCTCGACCACTGCTTCGCTTTCGTGTCCCTCGACTCTTGTTAACTGTCGTCTTGTTTCTGTACAAGTTGTAAACACCTTCTCGCTCGCTGTGTTTTACCCCTGTTACGTTCAGAATTTCAAAGAGAGCCAGCCAAAACTGTCAAAAGCTTTCTCTAAGGCTGCAATTGTTATAACCGTAGGTTTGCCTCTCCTGAACCTACCTTGTAAGATAAGTCGTAGGGACAATATCACCCCGCGTGCTCCTACATTTCTCCGGAATCCAAACTGATCTTCACCGAGATTGGCTTCTTTGAAGTATTTTGTAGCCTTTGCTTATTAAACTGATAGTTCGGTAATATTCACAGCTGTCAGCACCTGTTTTCTTTGGAACTGAGATTAGTACGTTGCAATGTGTATACATCACGAAGTATTGAAAGAATCTCACTGAAGAGAGCCATCTTACAAACCACCAACACTTCGTCTCTGGCTAGAAATTACTCACTAATGTACTGAAAATACTATAAATATCATTATGCCAAAGCTTGCAGAAAAACCAGACAATAGGCACACACTTATCGCACGAGGTCTGCGGATGAATACTACTACCTGACTTCAGTTCTCCATAACTCTCACTCAGCTATAACCACGTTTTGCAGGAGAACAGCCCAATCCTCGCATCAGCGTCCAACTGGATCAGCCTTTGCACATTTGCACTAAACGTTCCCCATTAGGACACGCGTCGCTTTCTTTCCTGATTGGCCCGCCAGTAGCAGCACCTCACAGGGTTTTCTCACGACTTTCTATTGAGCGTTTCAAAGATGGTCACGCTTTCAGAGGTTGGCTTCTCGGTACAGAACACAGGATGTCTCAAAAGGTGCGCTACAACTAAAATATATTATACATCGAAACTAATTATGGTATTCAAAACATGTTTAGCTTAAGTGACACTATCTCACAAAAACCTTGTGAATTCAATGAATTTCAGCACGTGCTCCTATTGTGGCACGCACCATTCTCTATTCAAGCTCTGTCAACACTGGGTGCAATATAGCCGCATCAACTGTGACAATAGTAGCAACTATTAGGTTTTCAAATCATTGGTGTGGTTGACCGGTGTTTGGGAGACTCTGTTCTTGACTTAACCCCATAGAAAGCAGTCCATCAATATACTGTCAGGTGACCTAGAAACTGGATCATTCCTGGGAATCCAGCGATCTGGAACTTGGTCTAGAACATCGCGCATAATCTGAGCCCAATGTGGTGGTACACCATCTTGTTGGAAAAAGACTGTGTCTTGACGGAGAGCCAGTTGTGCTAACACAAATTGTTAGAACTAATTTTCTGGGGAAAAAAGTGGTCCCACATTGAGATCATCCATCTACAACACCACACATTACTTTCATGGTGTCACGTACCTCTTCCGTCATATTTTGCGGATTGGTTGCGTCCAGGTACGAACATTGTGTTTGTTTGCCTTACCACACACATGGAGTGGTGTTTCGTCAGTAGATGGTAGGTATTAAACAGATCGAAACTGTGTGCAGGACCGAGACTCGAACTCGGGACCTTTGCAAAGGTCCTGAGTTCGAGTCTCGGTCAGGCGCACAGTTTTAATCTGCCACGAAGTTTCATATCAGCGCACACTGCAGAGTGAAATATTCTTTCTAAATGGGAGTTGGTTTAGAAAATTTTCATCCACCTCTAATAGGTGAGTTACTTCCAAATTGCGTACGTTGTTACTTGTCGTGCGTGCAACAGTTGCAGTCGGTACGGATACATTTGTAATTGTTTTCAAGGGCCTAGTGCACGATCACGCTAGAAATTATCAGCTCCTGCGACGCCCTACGAACAGACTACTGCTCTGAACGTTGAAAAGCCAACTGTATTCTTTTTGTGTCGGCTTCACTTGTCCCAGGTCGACCAGTATGATGCTTCACATCAACGCCACCTGTCTGCATAAGGGTCCTGCATCAGAGACGTATCGCCCACCGCGAGGGTGGTTGTTTTTTATGACGTGATTGGAAGTTCCTTTGAACCTGAATAAACCATTCCACACATTGAGCCTTTTCTTGGACCGTTATCATTATGCTTCACTCACGACAACGTGGAATATACACAAACAAATCTGAATGAGTAAATAATCACAACAGCTGCTGTGAGAAGATCAATTGATCTTTTTCCTCACCAAGTGACATGTGAAATTGTTGAGTTTGTTTGTCACATACGCTAAACATGGGGTGAATCTCGTAACTGGGTGCTGTAACATACTGAAGCTCTAGCGTACATTTTGAGGCACCAGTATATCTTTCTTTACTGGGTGTCTGCGATTTAAGAACTTGGATAATCAAATCGGTACCGGTATTGAAAGAAATGTGACCGACAACTTTAAACGTATCTCATCAAACTGTATTATATCAACGAAATAGTTGTTTATAGCATTGTTGTTCCTTGCTAAGACAATGCTGTGTGTCAAATGTAATCAGAACAGTCATAGCCAAGAGCTCTACCCACGCGAATAGCACCCATAGTTAGTGGTCTCTCTCTAGAGACAGTGTAGCAGCGCCTAGGTGTGGTAGTTGCGAATACTCGGCGACTCGCCAGACGCATTCCCCTTACACAAGGGCAGCGCATAGCTCGGGGAATGTGGCGTTTTGCCCACAGTGTGTGGACCCAGGAAAGGTAGGGCAGTGCCATGATCACTGATTATGAATGAAGTACTTGAATAATGATAAAAAAACCAACAGCTGTATTGGAATCCAACGTCGTTTACTAAACACATGCTACCAATTTCGACGCCAAATGGTGTCATCTTCAGGGCCCCAAGCGTAACCTTCTATCCACAACGCGGCGTTAATGTAGTTCTCACGAATTCGACTGTTCTGGCACAATATTGTGTTTAGGGTATGTTAGGGTACATTATAGCTCCTATATCCATTTAGTTTCCCCTCTACAAATACAGAGTATATTGTTTACATTTGTTTTAAATTACCATTATTGTCGAATTTTTACGCAAGTTCGTTAGTGAGTATAAACTCGACAAAACAACAGATCGAAACACAGGGAAAAAATAAATTTTATCGCAGGTTGTTCTCTCATTATTTACTCAGATCTCTTTCTTGGGTGTCCATCCAGAGCTGCTTTGGTCGTCCAATGGCGCGTTTCGTGGTTGGTTTCCCCGCTAGTGACATCTTTGCCTGTCTTCCATCAAGCATACGGGCTACAAGGCCCACCCATTGAATTCTTTTGCTCTTTATCATGTGTAGGATAGGTGGCTGTCGCATCAGAAGGTTGATTTCCTCCTTTTTCCTCCTCCTCCATTCTCCGTTATCTAAAACTGGCCCCATATCTTCCTCATTACTCTTCTTTCAAATATTAGTAGTTTTCCCTTTCTCACTTAGTCATGCTCCATGTTTCTGAACCGTACATTACTGCTGGGCATATCACTGTGTTGTAGATTTTCATCTTAGCGTTCACTGAGATCGATTTAGAGCCGAGCATCTCTCTGTGGGAATGCATGCATTTCATTCCCATTATTATTCTTTCCTTGATGTCCGTTTTTATGTTGTTGTCCGTGGTAAACCAAGATCCCAAGTATTTGAACTGGTGTACTCTCTTGAACCTCTTCCCATCTGTCTCAAGAAACTCTTCCTGCTTTTGTCTTCTTCCTAATTGGATGAACTCTGTTTTGTCTCGATTCACTTTCAGCCCTACCTTCTCTGCATAATTGTCCATTTTCTGGTACATTTCTTTCAACTCGTGCTTTGATTCACTTAGTAGTACTATGTCATCTGCATCTGGCAGACAATTGAAGTTACCGTCCATCTCTACTCCAGCCCACCCCTGTTGCCTACACTCTTTTATTACTTTCTCTAAGACGAAATTGAACAGAACACATGAGAGAGCATCCCCTTGTCTGAGGCCTGTCTCAGTTTCGAATGTTTCTGATGTGGCTCCTCTGAAACGTACTGCTGCATTTGACCCTTCCACACAAGCTTGCACCATTCTCACTAGCTTCTCAGGGATTCTGAAGTCATGCATTGCATTGTATAGGCTATTCCTGTGGATGCCGTCATATCCACATTGAAAATCGGCGAACAGGCTGTAGATATCTTTATCATATTCCCAGTGTTTTTCAAACAATTGTCATAGTGTGAAAATGTGATCTATTGTCGATCGGTTTGGGCGAAAGTCAGCTTGGTACTCCTGTATATTGTTCTCTATGAATGATTGCAATTTTCTGAGTATAATGATGGACATCACCGTATACGTTACATTCAACAAGCTGATCCCTCTGTAGTTACCGCATTCAGTTTTGCTTCCCTTCTTGTATATTCTTTGTTTGTAATATACAATATACGAAAAAAGAAAATTAGTGAAGTTAATATTCACATACTCTTTGAAGATACTAGGCTCGGTTGTTGACGAGGTTTAGCTGAATCGATATGAATCGAATGTACTCTGCCGGCACCGACAGATGCCCTCTTGGAAGCCTAACCTGCAATCGTTAGCAGACGGAGCTGAATATAGCACTATATCTGTGTTTATATTATAGAAAAGCAGTCTCAGCATAGTGAAGACAACACAGGATTCTGACATCAGTTTCAGTGTACACTGGGCTGAGATTGGTAGCGATTTGAAACATGAAAACATCGGTCCGACATCGTACACTCCTGGAAATTGAAATAAGAACACCGTGAATTCATTGTCCCAGGAAGGGGAAACTTTATTGACACATTCCTGGGGTCAGATACATCACATGATCACACTGACAGAGCCACAGGCACATAGACACAGGCAACAGAGCATGCACAATGTCGGCACTAGTACAGTGTATATCCACCTTTCGCAGCAATGCAGGCTGCTATTCTCCCATTGAGACGATCGTAGAGATGCTGGATGTAGTCCTGTGGAACGGCTTGCCATGCCATTTCCACCTGGCGCCTCAGTTGGACCAGCGTTCGTGCTGGACGTGCAGACCGCGTGAGACGACGCTTCATCCAGTCCCAAACATGCTCAATGGGGGACAGATCCGGAGATCTTGCTGGCCAGGGTAGTTGACTTACACCTTCTAGAGCACGTTGGGTGGCACGGGATACATGCGGACGTGCATTGTCCTGTTGGAACAGCAAGTTCCCTTGCCGGTCTAGGAATGATAGAACGATGGGTTCGATGACGGTTTGGATATACCGTGCACTATTCAGTGTCCCCTCGACGATCACCAGTGGTGTACGGCCAGTGTAGGAGATCGCTCCCCACACCATGATGCCGGGTGTTGGCCCTGTGTGCCTCGGTCGTATGCAGTCCTGATTGTGGCGCTCACCTACACGGCGCCAAACACGCATACGACCATCATTGGCACCAAGGCAGAAGCGACTCTCATCGCTGAAGACGACACGTCTCCATTCGTCCCTCCATTCACGCCTGTCGCGACACCACTGGAGGCGGGCTGCACGATGTTGGGGCGTGAGCGGAAGACGGCCTAACGGTGTGCGGGACCGTAGCCCAGCTTCATGGAGACGGTTGCGAATGGTCCTCGCCGATACCCCAGGAGCAACAGTGTCCCTAATTTGCTGGGAAGTGGCGGTGCGGTCCCCTACGGCACTGCGTAGGATCCTACGGTCTTGGCGTGCATCCGTGCGTCGCTGCGGTCCGGTCCCAGGTCGACGGGCACGTGCACCTTCCGCCGACCACTGGCGACAACATCGATGTACTGTGGAGACCTCACGCCCCACGTGTTGAGCAATTCGGCGGTACGTCCACCCGGCCTCCCGCATGCCCACTATACGCCCTCGCTCAAAGTCCGTCAACTGCACATACGGTTCACGTCCACGCTGTCGCGGCATGCTACCAGTGTTAAAGACTGCGATGGAGCTCCGTATGCCACGGCAAACTGGCTGACACTGACGGCGGCGGTGCACAAATGCTGCGCAGCTAGCGCCATTCGACGGCCAACACCGCGGTTCCTGGTGTGTCCGCTGTGCCGCGCGTGTGATCATTGCTTGTACAGCCCTCTCGCAGTGTACGGAGCAAGTATGGTGGGTCTGACACACCGGTGTCAATGTGTTCTTTTTTCCATTTCCAGGAGTGTATTACGTCTTGGGACGTTTACCGATCGTGCCAGTCCCATCAGCTATAAGACAGAGTGTCGTAGTGAAGTGCCCGAATAAACGAGTTATTTGTTTACTGTTCCATAAAACACGGGAGAACAGCCGTAAGTCAGTAACATCTTGCCACGATATTTCGGCACAAAGTCTTTTGGCCACCTTCAGGTGTTACTGACTTACGGCAGTTCTCCCGTGTTTTTATGGAACAATCAGTACGCCGGGAAAGTTTCAAATATTTGTTTACTGTTCAGAAAAATATTGCGCTTGTCACATCACAGCCGCACGATGGTACTGCTCTCGCGCAAGTGATGAGTTAGCTGCCTGTAAGCAGTTACGAAGTGCCCTGAACGCTGTCAAGCGAGTGGCAGCTTCTGTGCATGGATGTGGTGGGCGGTCTACTGAGAGACATCCACGAGAGATACCAAAGGAACCTCAGGTACCATCTCCTTCCGCTGCTTGATTATAGTGTCGAGTCAGTTGTAGGGCTAGTGGCCATCAACAGATGAGGCAGGGAGTAGAGAGAATTCAGGCTATTAAACTCAATTTTTTCGTCGTCATTGTGAATGGTCTGATAAGGCCCATCACAAATTCTTACCAACCTCCTCATCGTAGAGGAGCACTGGCGCCCTACATCCTCAATTATTTGTTGGGTGTTTTTTACCCTCTACAGCTCTCTCTAGTACCGCCCTGATGTCTCAACATGTGTCACATCATCCTACCGCTTCTTCTTGTCCGTATTTTCCGTAGGTTCCTTCTTCACCCATTCTTCGGGGAAACTGCTCATTCCCTATCGTATCATTCCACCTAATTTTCAGGATACTTCTATACCACCTAATCTTAAACTATCATATAATGCTGTGATCAAAACGTGCATTCTCAAAACCATCTTCCTCAGATTAAGTCCATCTCTTTTAACCAAATTTTTAAGGTTCTGGCTACAACATAAACGGAGACAGTGCGTTACACATCATCTGTTTGGATTTTTTTTATCAAATGCCTGGTAATCACCGTCATGTCAAACGTACGACAAGTAATGAGACTCCATCAGGAAACAGTGCCGAGGGATGGCAAACATTACTTTGCGCACCCAATGTGTACGCAAAGCGACCTCATTCAACGTGGTTAATAGGTTTCATCGGCAGACACTGAGCGAACAACGTGCAACCAACTTAGGTTGGAACGATTGATGACTGTCGTATGAGCTCTGAGTGACAGACAGAGAAGGTGGAGAAAACCAGATTTCCAGAATGAGATTTTCACTCTGCAGCGAAGTGTGCGCTGATATGAAACTCCCTGGCAGATTAAAACTTTATTGATAACGTCATGTAGCTCTCTGTATGAAAATCACTGGCTGTGCTGTGTGCAGTCTGTGGCTGGTTGGCGTTGTTGGAATATTCGCTATTGTAGTGTTTGGCAGTTGGATGTGAACTGCCCGTAGGGTTGTGCAGTTGGAGATGAGCCGCCGGCAGTGGTGGATGTGGGGAGAGAGATGGCCCCACATCCACCACTGCCGGCGGCTCATCTCCAACTGCACAACGCTACGCGCAGTTCACATCCAACTGCCCAACTCTACAATAGCGAATATTTCAACAATGCCAACCAGCCACAGACTGCACACAGCACAGCCAGTGATTTTCATACAGAGAGCTACATGACGTTACCAACAAAGTTTTAATCTGCCAGGAAGTTTCATATCAGCGCACACTTTATATATATATATATATATATATATATATATATATATATATATATAATGACTTTTGAACATTATTAAGGTAAATATATTGTTTGTTCTCTATCAAAATCTTTCATTTGCTAACTATCCCTCTCACTAGTTAGTGCCTTCAGTAGTAAGAATCTTTTATTTAGCTGGCAGTATTGGCGCTCGCTATATTGCAGTACAGGTTATTGTTAGTCAGGGCCATTCTTTTGTAGGGATTATTGAAAGTCAGATTGCGTTGCGCTAAAAATATTGTGTGTCAGTTTATTGTTGATCAGAATAAGTAAAGAGCGAAATGTCTGAGTACGTTCAGTTCTGCACAGCTGTTTGAAAATCAAATAACGTAAAGGTTTTCCAGCACAGTAAAATATAAATTTTTCAAAGGGCTCGTTTCATACCAATTGAGCTATCCAACCTGTGAGGACGGGTCGTGAGTCGTGCTTGGGTAGCTCAGTTGGTAGAGCACTTGCCTGCGAAAGGTAAAGGTCCCGAGTTCGAGTCTCGGTCCGGCACACAGTTTTAATCTGCCAGGAAGTTTCAAAACCTGACTTGTAAGTACGTATGTATGTATTTATTAAACTGATGACCTAGAAACGACGGAGGGGTTTCGTCCCGCAGCAGCCCTCAGTGGTTCACAACCCCACAACAGGCCACAGCAGTCCACCCACCCTACCTCCTCCCCACGCCGAACCCAGTGTTATTGCGCTGTTCGGTCCCTGTGGAGCCCCCCGAGAACGTCTCATACCAGACGAGTATAACCCCAAATGTTTGAGTGGTAGAATATTTATGGTTTACGCGAACGTGGAAACGGTGTTTGTGCAGGAATCTCCAACACAATGTAACTGAGGCGGCATAAGGGGAACCAGCTCGCTTTCGCCGAGGCAGATGCAAAACCACCTTAAAAACCGTCCACAGACTGACCGACACACTGGATCTCGACACAAATCCGCCGGGCCGATTCATGCTGGGGACCGGCACGCTTTCCCGCTCGGAAAAACCAGACTCGCTAAAAGATTTTCTTCGAAACTCACAATCCGCAGTATTGTCCTCGCAAGTGGTCGTGGCGCTCTAGTTCTGCGTCAAGTCAAAAGCTTGAACTAGAGAGTTCGTAGGATCTGTGAGAAGCTAAGTTGTGATTTCTTAGACGCACCATTGATAATGTAGGGTCTCTTTGAATCGAAGAATGCTACCAAGGTAGCTGACTGTGTGTGAGGTACACACACAACGATTTTTATTCAGGTTAGACGACTCCCCACTCAATGTAGATGATGACAGCAGCAGGAGACCCAGAACTATTAGTGGAAGACCCAATGACATGACCCTCCGTCCCCCCACACACAGATTAAAACACAAGTGCAATACTGCACAAGCATTCGTAACAAAGCACCAGAGGTTGGAGCACTCCTAAGGACTAATGAAACTGGCGATTCCCAGCACAGTGTCATGTTTCAAATGCTAACAACAATTTGATTGATAATCTAATTAATAACGACAGTGATTGCCAGACGAAGTCAACTAAGTTCTTATTAATTCCTTCTTCTTGGTGGAAGCTTTGCATTAATTTTTCAGCAGGTCAGCTGAGTGCATGATGAGCCAAGGTGGGCGGGACAGGCCCATAAAAATGAAATGTCGTGCGGCTGGGGCCTCCCATCGGGTAGACCGGTCGCCTGGTGCAAGTCTTTTGAGTTGACGCCACTGCGGCGACTTGCGTGTCGATGAGGCTGACATTTTGATGATGATAAAGACAACACAACACCCAGTCCCTGAGCGGAGAAAAATCTCCTACCGAGCCGGGAATCGAACCCTTAACATGGCATTCCGTCGCGCTGACCACTTTTTATTTTACCGGTAACAGGGTAAACAAACAAAATATCTCTGTTTGTACAAGCTTAAATACAGCAGAAATGCCATCCGGCAGAATCAACACGAGACATTGCACTTGAACAAGGCGAGCAAAAGTCTTTATTAAGAAGGTGTTGGAAAATAATAAAAGCAATAGTACTGAAGTGAGCTAAGAGGTGTGAAGCAATAGATAGTAGAGTTGGAAGAATGACCAGCGTGCTCTGGTATAGTGCATAAAAGAAATGAGGCGTGTGTCCATGCGCCTACTCCACTGAGGGTTACGATATAGAAAGTAGCGCGGAGAGTCTCTAATGTCTGCAGGGGGGAGGAGTGTAGTCGGCATGTGGCACCATCCATCTGAGTAGGGGTGACATACAGATCGCATGTAGGTAATTGGCGAAGAAGGCGGGGTAGCGCGGTCGGTGTTCGACTTCACTGTGGGCGGTTTATAAGTACTGCCAGAAGTCAAGGTGTATTTTTCAAAAAACGGTTCAGATGGCTCTGAGCACTATGGGACTTAACATCGGAGGTCATCAGTCCCCTATAACTTAGAACTACTTAAACCTAACTAAACTAAGGACACCACACACATCCATACATCCATGCCCGAAGCAGGATTCGAACCTGCGACCGTAGCAGTTTCGCGGTTCCAGACTGAAGCGCCTAGAACCGCTCGGCCACCGCGGCCGGCTGCGTATTTGTCGCCATCAGTACACATGTAGATGATCGTTCACCCCTTGACCCTTACAATCGCATGATTTTTAGTGAAGAGGAAATAAATATCTTCAGGACGGATAAAAGTCAATCGAATCCGGCGGAACGCGTGGGTAACAGACAACGAACTGTCTATCAAGTTTCCAGACGTCACTGGTGGCATCACAAATCAGTCGGTGGACATCGTCATCCATGAGGTGGCAAATGGAACAAAGTGGAGAGTCCGTTAGTATGATGGCTTGAAGACTTTGATCTGTGGCGAATTTTCCACATGCGACGTGGTACCATGTTGCCCAGACGAAAGCTGGTGGATATGACGCTAAACCGTGGGCCACCGCGTGGATGAATGTCTGAGTTCATTGTTGCTAGTGTGTGGGCGTAACCGACGTTGACGATGGGGAGAGGTGCTAAGTCGTCTTTTGAGAGGCCGCGTCCAATGGATATTATTGTGGATTTAGTCGCATTCATGCTACTGCCCGCTGCAGTTCCGTACGTTGATTTCATATCAAGCACTGTGTGTGTTTCATTCCTTGAGCGGACCAACAGGAAGAGGTCGTCCTCATACGCACGACACCGAAAACTGTGCTGTCGCAAAGTGAGACCTAAAAGGTGGCTCGTCAGACTCCCGACGAGTGGCTCCAGGTTTATGGCATGGAGTAGCGTCGAAAGTGAGCCACCTTGCCTTAAGGAACACAAATCGTCACCGGTCCCGTCACACGGCCATTGATCTTAATCAGCGATTCGGCAGTGCCATACAGGCGCCAGATGACATCGATAAAGGCGGGTGGAAAACCCATTCGGCTCATCACTGAGAACAGAAAACGATGTCGCACCTTGTCGAACGCGCTGTTAAAATCAATGGCAACCACCGCAGCGCAGAGTGTGCACGCCGCTACCAGTGCAATTAAATCACAACATTCCTATGTGGCCGTTTGTATATTAACTGAACTACCCGGAGTTGTCTGTATCGGGGATAGAATAATAGGCAGAATCTTGCGGCATCGCGTCACCAGGAGTCGTGTAAAAATTTTATAGTCTGCTTTAACAAGAGTCAGGGGGCGGTAATGTGTTGTCGTCTCTCCCGGTGTTGGTTTGTGGATGGGTATAATAATTCCCGTTACAAAAGACGGCGGTACGGCGGTCCCCATCGTCATCAGTTCATGAAATATCTTCGTCCCCCCTGACGCCATTAGCGCGAGGAAAGCGCGATAAAATTCTATTGGGAATCTGTCGACAGCAGGTGACTTGTTCAGACCACCTTTGTTGATTGCATCGTGGACTTCGTCACGCGTAACTGGCTCCATCAGCTCCGCTTAGTCGCTGGCGATGGTGCGAGTTACGTGTGGTAACACAGACTCTTCAGCGTGGTTGTTGGTCGTCTCTTCCTGGTACATTTGCGGTAGTGGTCTACAAAGGCATTGACGATTTCGGCCTGGCAAGTGACTTGCTGGACGCGACAGGTATAGATCTCGGTGATGAGTCGCTGTCGTCGGTATTTCCTATTGGAGTGATATGATGCATTGTGGGATGTTCTTGTTCCGCCGAATCTTGACGTAGGCGTTCCCTCTGGGTGTCAGGGTGGGCGGCTGGGCGTACAGGTCGCAGAGAACGGCGTAGAAATAGTCGGTAGTGTGCCGGCGCCACGCAGCTACTACCTTGCCATACTGAATCAAGGTTCGTCGAATAGTAGGTCTGGCACATTCTAGCCACTAAGTCAAAGTGGTGCAGTACTTAGGTGAGCGTCGTTCACAGGTGGCCCATATCTCGGTAACACGTTGGAGACATTTGGGATCATGAAGATGGGAGGTGTTTAGCTTCCACTGTGCACAACTGCGCCAGACCACTTGTTGAGGGAGGAGAATATTGCAGATGTAGGCACAATGGTCCTAAATGGCCAAGGGCCAAAGTTCTGCACCTTGTACTGCAGGTGTGAGTTCCCGAGAGACGTAAATCCTATCAAGGCGGCTTGCGGAGTGATTCGTCTGGTAAGTATGTCCAGGTGCGTCACCGTGCCGAACTTCTGAAGTGTCACGAAGCAACAGATCGCGGACGACAAAGCGTAGTTCTTGACAGGTGTTGTAGTGGGGCATTTGATCCTTAGGGTGTAGGACACAATTAAAATCACCCCCAAGCAAAGTAATGGTCACAGCGTCCAAAAAACAAAGGGGCGATTTCTTCTGAATAGAAGTGTGCCCTGTCGGGTCTGCGGGTGGAGCCTCACGGAGGGTAAATGTTGACAATACGTGTCCCCATGACGGTGACGGCAATGCCTCTGGTGGATGGAAGGTATGTGATATCAGCGACCGGAATGCCTTCTCGGGCGTAGAAGGCTACGCCACGTCCCAGATGGTCACCAGGAGAAGGATAAGTGTTATAACCTGCGACGTCTGGAAGTGTGGTCAAGTGCACTTCCTTTGATAGTGCGATGTCGACGTCCGATGCCCATATTATCTCTCGCAACAGTTGAACTTTCACGGGGGAGTGTTAGCGTTGATCGAAACTACTCGGAAGGTTTGGAGTCGTACCCCACCGTGGAGGGGAACTCCATCAGCAGAGGGTGAAGAGGGGCGAGGCAACGGCGAGCCATGCGGTACGCCTCCTGACGGCGTTATCGGCGGCGTAACTAGGCTTGTCTGGGTTGACTCCGTCCCCAGTGTGTTGCTCGCGCCTTCGTCGACGTCGTCACTCCACGCCTTTGAAGGCGTGTCGTTGTGATGTTCTCATGTTCCATTTCGTTCGTAGGAGCGCATGACGTCTCGGCGGAAGTTGCAACGGTGGAGTCCATTGGTTCAGGTGCAACTAGGTGAGCCTACAGACTAGGCACCGGTACAGTCACAGCCAACGTCATGTTGTTATTCGTGTCGTCGTGCAGGTTCTCCGAGGTTCTGGAGCTTCAGGATGAGGTGATCTGTCTCATTCCTAGACCGTACGGCGGCCGCCTCTTGCGCCTTTTAGGTGAACGTTGTTTGCGTGTTCGTCCCTCTGTACCGGAAGACGGAAGGGAGTCGCGGCGCTCTGGGAGGAAGGCCGTCGTGGGAACTATAAGTGTAGGGGCCTCCATATCATTGGCCGGATGTGGATCGGAAATCGTCGATGTTGGTCGAGGCGCCGGAGTAACAGGTTGTGAGCGTGACGTTTCGACTCCGGCGGTATCCGTAGCAGCACGAAGGGTCACTGGTAGATGGTCTACATGGTCCGACGGCAGGCGGCCGGCGGGAGGAGAGGAGAGCGCCGATGCTTAGGTGATCGGTAAAACCGTCGTCGGAGTCGGAGGCGCCACAGTAGCTACTGGCAAATGGGTGATTCGTCGCTGAAGACACTCAGACCTGAGGTGGCCTTCTTTTTCGCACCCGGAACAGGTCTCGGGTTGGCCTTCGTATATGTCGACAGCGCGGCACCGGCTGATTTGCAGGTAAAATGGCTCGTGGCGATGGAGATCGATGGTGATCTGTCGTACACCGTTAAGAACGGGATACGTCTGGAATTGCGCCCAGCATTCGGCAGTGCCATAGGGGCGGAAAGCCGTGGTAACGTCTTCCGCTTGGAGCTCGAAAAGGAGTTCGAAAACTCATATGGTGCGCATCCCCAAGCCTTCGTGGTCGACAGTGACCGCACCGACATTTCCGTCGACGTGGCAAAAGCGTAGTCCGTGTTTGGTGTCACGAAGAATTCTTTCGCACACTGGCCTCCAAGCATCAAGACTGAACGTTCCTTGGTGCGGCCCTGAGTGCGATATATCGTTGCCAGCAGTGCTACACTAAGGGCGGCGCCACCTCCCTGTCTTGGAGGGCAGCAACAGTGATGGGCGGCGCATGCGCCGTGTGCTGAACGGTGGCCTAGATAGGACGTCGATTTGCAGCCTGGCGTCAGTTCTCAACGGGACTCATCAGCAGAAGCAGCATTTTCCGGAAGATAGCTACCAGTTGGATCCCCGAAATATCGAGTCATGTTGATTTTAGGATCCAGCAGCAAACCCGAAGAGATTTTCAAGACTTATTACGCCGGGAAAGCCTGCGTAATCACGGTTTGATAATCGCTTGGAGAGACTATGGGGCGGCTGCTCGAGTGTCTTCCACTTCAGTCGGCGTAACTTCTACGTGACGACATTTGCGAGATGCGAAAATCGTAACCACGAAAAAGCAGCACACCTTGTCGCAGTTTTATCGCTTTTCTACGGACTTGCTGCCCTGTAAACGCTCTACATATTCCAATGGATGTCTACCGGTGTTTGTCCTTCGAACATACACGTATGGTCTGTATATAACTGAAGTAGAAGCAGAATATTTTTCCAAAACCATCCAAAATTTATTTACTAAACCTAGTAATAGTTGTTGTTATGTGACCTAAATATCATTAACTCACACAGTACCCTAACAACCAACACCAACATACGCCGAAGCTTCAAAGAAACTGGTATAGGCATCCGTATTCATATACAGAGACATGTAAAAACTCAGAACACGGCGCTGCGGTCGGCAACGCCTATTTAAGACAAGAAGTATCTAGTGCAGTTGTTAGATCGATTACTGCTGCCACAATGGCAGGTTATTAAGATTTAAGTGAGTTTGAAAGTGGTGTTGTAGTCGGCGCACGAGCGATTGGACACAGCTTCTCCGGGGTAGCGATGAAGTGGGGATATTCCCATACAATCATTTCACTAGAGTACCCCATGAGGAATCTGGTAAAACATAAGTTCTCCGACATCGTTGCGACCGGAAAGAGACAGTGCAACAACGGGACCAATGACGACTGAAGAGAATCCTTCAGCGTGACAGAAATGCAACCTTTCCGCAAATTGTTGCAGATTTAAATGCTGGACCTTCAACAAGTGTCAGCGTGTGCACCATTCAAAGAAACATCATCAACATGGGCTTTGGGAGTCGAAGGTCCACTCGTGTAACCTTGATGACTGCACGGCACAAGCTTTACTCCTCTCTGGGTCCATTAGCACCGACAATGGACTGTTGATGACTGGAAACATGTTACCTGGTCAGATGAGACTCTTTTCAAAATGTATCGAGCCGATGGATCGAGCATATCAACAGAGAACTGTTGAAGTTGGTGGAGGCTATGTAATAGTGTGGGGCGTGTGCAGTTGGAGTGATATGGGACCCCTGATGCGTCTAGATACGACTCTGACTGGGACTTAACATCTGAGGTCATCAGTCCCCTAGACTTAGAACTCCTTAACCTAACTAACCTAAGGACATCACACACATACATGCCCGAGGCAGGATTCGAACCTGCGACCGTAGCAGCAGCTCGGATCCGGATTGAAGTGCCTAAAACCGCTCGGCCACAGCGACCGGCAAAAATACACATTTAGTTTCACATTTGCAGAAGTGTTTAGCTCGTAAAAGATGTCAGAAAGGGGGCATTATAGTCTTGCCCTGCCCCGAAAAGCGACCCGTCTCCTTTGTGAATAGAAATTTCTCCTTCAGCCAACTCTCTGCACTATCTTGCTCTCATTAATAAACGGTCACAACGCTCATATAGTACTAGGGACAGAAAGTTGGCTGAAACCAGACGTAAATAGTAATGAAATCCTAAACTGAGATTGGAATGTATACCGCAGAGACAGGCTGGACAGTGAAGGGGGAGGCGTGTTTATAGCGATAAGAAGTGCAATAGTATCGAAGGAAATTGACGGAGATCCGAAATGTGAAATGATTTGGGTGAAGGTCACGGTTAAAGCAGGCTCAGACATGGTAATTGGATGTCTCTATAGGCCCCCTGGCTCAGCAGCTGTTGTGGCTGAGCACCTGAAAGATAATTTGGAAAATATTTCGAGTAGATTTCCCCACCATGTTATAGTTCTGGGTGGAGATTTTAATTTGCCGGATATAGACTGGGAGACTCAGACTTTCATAACGGGTGGCAGGGACAAAGAATCCAGTGAAATTTTTTTAAGTGCTTTATCTGAAAACTACCTTGAGCAGTTAAACAGAGAACCGACTCGTGGCGATAACATATTAGACCTTCTGGTGACAAACAGACCCGAACTATTTGAAAAAGTTAACGCAGAACAGGGAATCAGCGATCATAAAGCGGTTACGGCATCGATGATTTCAGCCGTAAATAGGAATATTAAAAAGGGTAGGAAGCTTTTTCTGTTTAGAAAAAGTGACAAAAAGCAGATTTTAGAGTACCTGTTGGCTCAACACAAAAGTTTTGTCTCAAGTACAGATAGTGTTGAGGATAAGTGGACAAAGTTCAAAACCGTCGTACATAATGCGTTAGATGAGTATGTGCCAAGCAAGATCGTAAGAGATGGAAAAGAGCCACCGTGGTACAACAACCGAGTTAGAAAACTGCTGCGGAAGCAAAGGGAACTTCACAGCAAACATAAGCATAGCCAAAGCCTTGCAGACGAACAAAAATTACGCGAAGCGAAATGTAGTGTGAGGAGGGCTATGCGAGAGGCGTTCAATGAATTCGAAAGTAAAGTTCTATGTACTGACTTGGCAGAAAATCCTAAGAAATTTTGGTCTTATGTCAAAGCTGTAGGTGGATCAAAACAAAATGTCCAGACACTCTGTGACCAAAATGGTACTGAAACAGAGGATGACAGACTAAAGGCCGAAATACTAAATGTCTTTTTCCAAAGTTGTTTCACAGAGGAAGACTGCACTGTAGTTCCTTCTCTAGATTGTCGCACAGATGACAAAATGGTAGATATCGAAATAGACGACAGAGGGATAGAGAAACAATTAAAATCGCTCAAAAGAGGAAAGGCCTCTGGACCTGATGGGATACCAGTTCAATTTTACACAGAGTACGCGAAGGAACTTGCCCCCCTTCTTGCAACGGTGTACCGTGGGTCTCTAGAAGAGCGTAGAGTTCCAAAGGATTGGAAAATGGCACAGGTCATCCCAGTTTTCAAGAAGGGACGTCGAACAGATGTGCAGAACTATAGACCTATATCTCTAACGTTGATCAGTTGTAGAATTTTGGAACACGTATTGTGTTCGAGTATAATGACTTTTCTGGAGACTAGAAATCTACTCTGTAGGAATCAGCATGGGTTTCGAAAAAGACGGTCATGTGAAACCCAGTCGCGCTATTCGTCCACGAGACTCAGAGGGCCATAGACACGGGTTCACAGGTAGATGCCGTGTTTCTTGACTTCCGCAAGGCGTTCGATACAGTTCCCCACAGTCGTTTAATGAACAAAGTTAGAGCATACGGACTATCAGACCAATTGTGTGATTGGATTGAGGAGTTCCTAGATAACAGGACGCAGCATGTCATTCTCAATGGAGAGAAGTCTTCCGAAGTAAGAGTAATTTCAGGTGTGCCGCAGGGGAGTGTCATAGGACCGTTGCTATTCACAATATACATAAATGACCTTGTGGATGACATCGGAAGTTCACTGAGGCTTTTTGTAGATGATGCTGTGGTGTATCGAGAGGTTGTAACAATGGAAAATTGTACTGAAATGCAGGAGGATCTGCAGCGAATTGACGCAAGGTGCAGGGAATGGCAATTGAATCTCAATGTAGACAAGTGTAATGTGCTGCGAATACACAGAAAGATAGATCTTTTATCATTTAGCTACAAAATAGCAGGTCAGCAACTGGAAGCAGTTAATACCATAAATTATCTGGGAGAACGCATTAGGAGTGATTTAAAATGGAATGATCATATAATGTTGATCGTCGGTAAAGCAGATGCCAGACTGAGATTCATTGGAAGAATCCTAAGGAAATGCAATCCGAAAACAAAGGAAGTAGGTTACAGTACGCTTGTTCGCCCACTGCTTGAATACTGCTCAGCAGTGTGGGATCCGTACCAGATAGGGTTGATAGAAGATATAGAGAAGATCCAACGGAGAGCAGCGCGCTTCGTTACAGGATCATTTAGTAATCGCGAAAGCGTTGCGGAGATGATAGATAAACTCCAGTGGAAGACTCTGCAGGAGAGACGCTCAGTAGCTCGGTACGGGCTTTTGTCAAAGTTTCGAGAACATACCTTCACCGAAGAGTCAAGCAGTATATTGCTCCCTCCTACGTATATCTCGCGAAGAGACCATGAGGATAAAATCAGAGAGATTAGAGCCCACACAGAGGCATACCGACAATCCTTCTTTCCACGAACAATACGAGACTGGAATAGAAGGGAGAACCGATAGAGGTACTCAAGGTACCCTCCGCCACACACCGTCAGGTGGCTTGCGGAGTATGGATGTAGATGTAGATCTTATGCGAGGTGGATGGCCACTGGCCTAAGACATTGTAGAGGAGGTCGCTTCACTGGCGAACCTAAACAAATTGCAGAAGGAAAGGAGTCAAGACGACTAGTTTTGAGAAGTGCGGACAGGGAAGAAACTGCATCGGGTGAAGCATCGAACAGGTTGGAGGTTGGGAGAGAAGCTCAGGATTGTTCAAGAGCTCCACGTTCAGGTGTTTGGCGATTTGGTTAATTTATAAGACTTTAGCGTGAAGCGTAGAGTGTTAACTTGCTAACAAAAAATGACTGGCTGGTAATTTGCAGAGCCACTGCCATTGGCACTCTAGAATTTTGTGGACTTGGCGAATAGAAAAGAAACACAGATTTCGATAGAGAACAGAAAGGAGGCTTGATATTAGCTTTCTGTCGAGGACAGACTTCACTGCTGTCCTCGGGAGATAGCACACGATACTTCATCGCGGTTCTCGATAGAGAGAAGAATTAACTTTTGTTGTCGAAGGAGAACGTTTGACTTAAAGGGATGTGTTGCATTCTGCAGTAGGTCAGATTGGCTATCTCGCTTCACAGATCAGAAATTGAGTATGGTGAGTGACGGTAGCGTTGGCAGGCAGGGTGCTAAAATGCAGGTTCGTTTGTCAGCACGCTATTAGGACTAGGCAAATTTCAGAGTCCAGTACTTTAGCAAGCTTCTGCAGATTCATCACACGCAATCCGAAATGTTAGTTTCATGTGAAGCTCTGTTTTCGTTTCTGCAACAGTAATTAATTGATCATTGTGGAATTAACTATCAATAAATCATTTGTAGATTTCATCTTTATCCCATTCACCTGAATTTTCATTCTTTGCTGAGGTAATCACGAGTTGGATTTAAGTGACCCATATTAACCGTTGAGTTTCCTTGTTGTTTGTATCGCTTGTGATCGAATTGATCTACTGTCAGAAGATAATATAAAAAGAAAACACCGTCCGAATAGGCCTTGAAGCCCAACGGTGCCGACCGGCCGCCGTGTCATCCTCTGTCATTAGGCGTCACCGGAAGTGGATATGGAGGGTCATGTGGTCAGCACACGGCTCTCTCGGTTGTTGTCAGTTTTCGTGACCAGTGTCCCCATTTCTCAGTCAAGTAGCTCCTCAATAATTGGCGTCACAGGGTCTGAGTGCACCCTGCAACCCGCGGCAGACCCCGGCGGTGGCCGATCCCCCAAGTGCTAGTCAAGCCCGAAGCCCTTATCTTCGGTGATCCGACGGGAACCGGTGTTACCACACTGGCAAGGCCGTTTGCACCTAGAAGGGAATATCCTTTACTAATAAACAGAAATAAATATAGGCCACTGTTTCATTCTGCAGTTAGATGGATACCCTGTTTATTATCCCGAAGTGGCCGTGCGGTTAAAGGCGCTGCAGTCTGGAACCGCAAGACCGCTACGGTCGCAGGTTCGAATCCTGCCTCGGGCATGGATGTTTGTGATGTCCTTAGGTTAGTTAGGTTTAACTAGTTCTACGTTCTAGGAGACTAATGACCTCAGCAGTTGAGTCCCATAGTGCTCAGAGCCATTTTTTGTTTATTATCTTGTGAGTTACAGCACACAGAATTCAAGATTGCTAGGACCACCACTGTATTGTTCATTATCCGATGGAGATAGTTCTGACATCCACACGGGTACATCTAAGGCTCAGCGGTAACCTCACAAAAACAGTAGAGCTCGCGTAAAACAAGATGCCGAAAGTCCAAGACCGACAGCAGTGAGAGTTTAGAGTTAACGTAAGTGAATATCGAAAGGACAAAATGAATAGAAATCAAGGTGATGTATTCATCGAAGCAGACAAAAAACAGAAATCTACAGACAGGAATGGAAATTGCATGCGAGATTTTTGGGAAAGACTAACTTTCAAAGGTCGCCGTAAACATGTGATTTGACACTTCTGCTGACCGCTAGACTCATCCCCAGATGATAGCAATCTAAATAGTGCAATGTATGCTGATTTCCTACGTAATGTTCTACCGATGTTACTACAAGATGTTTCACTGCATGACAGAATGGCGATGTACTTCCAACATGATGGATGTCCGGCACATAGCTCGCGTGCGGTTGAAGCGGTATTGAATAGCATATTTCATGACAGGTGGATTGGTCGTCGAAGCACCATACATACCATGGCCCGCACGTTCAGTGGATCTGACGTCCCCGGATTTCTTTCTGTGGGGAAAGTTGAAGAATATTTTCTATCGTGATCCACCGACAACGCCAGACAATATGCGTCAGCGCATTGTCAATGCATGTGCGAACATTACGGAAGGCGAGCTACTCGATGTTGAGAGGAATGTCGTTACACGTATTGCCAAACGCATTCAGGTTGACGGACATAATTTTGAGCATTTATTGCACGAAATTGGTACTTACAGGTAGTCACGCTGTAACAGCATGCGTTCTCAGAAATGATAAGTTCACAAAGGTAGATATATCACATTGGAACAACCGAAATAAAATGTTCAAACGTACCTACGTCCTGTATTTTAATTTAAGAAACCTATCTGTTACCAACAGTTCGTCTAAAATTGTGAGCGATATGTTTGTGACTATTACAGCACCATCTATCACAAAGCGAAAAAAGTGGTACAACTAAAATATTCATATTTCTTTACGTACTACACGAATATCTAATAAAAAATGAGGGTTCATATTTTTAAAAAAACGCAGTTGATATCCGTTTGACCTATGGCAGCGCCATCTGGTTTGCCCCTTCAAGCTAGACAAGTTTCGTTCTGTGTAGTTTTTTCGTTTGTGCTTATTTCGTGAGATATTTGTCCCGGTCACGATCAATAGACCACTATATATATATATATCACAGCTAGGCGGAAAGCCTCAAGGCAAAAGTGGATAGAACAGACACATACAAGGTGCAATACAAACGGCGGAAGGCCACAATTAAATTTTAAAATATATGACCATAATCTTTTAAGGCAGAAGGCAGCACTGTTTTCATTTAAGGGGAAATTTTGAGAATAAGGCTTTAGGCGGCTGAAGGCCCACAACTGATTTGCATAAATTGATTTACATAAAACACAATAAAAAATTTTTATCTTTTAAAGCATTGGCTATAATAGATTACCAACAGACTATTAAACACCCATGAAAACGACAGTATAGACAACGGCACTCAGATGCCTCCGTGTGGGCGTGGGGGGGGGGGGGGGGGTGGACCTGCCCTCGAAAATATTCACTTAGACAACTGCTCTTGATCCGTCGGTAACCCAACCAAGAGACAGTCACGGACCGACCGACCAAACGACACGTTAGCCACCAATCGGTACATAAAAACAAGGTCCAAACTGTTACGGACGTGGTTATCCACGATGAAATATGTATTAAGCTGTCAAAACTATACACCATGCTGGACAACAACAACAGCTGAGGAAAGGACGCTGCCTGAAATTACGTTAGTGGCCAGGGCAGACAACCAGAACACTAACGGCAAAAAGACAGAAAATTCCGCTGGTACACTTGAATTTGAAATAAGGTAATATAATTAACTCCATCAAAAAGGAACACTGCCTGAATTTACGTCAGTGGCCAGGGCAGATAACCAGAACACTAATGGCCACAACTCAGAAAATTCTTCTGGTGCACTTGAATTGTAGTTAAACAATACAGTTAATTCCACCGTACGGCGGCTCGATTTCACCACTGCGAACACTCGGTGTTGGTCACAGGAAAAGCTCCCCAGCAGCGAATCACCGAAGCAAACGACACAACATGAACGGACGTGGCTTGGGTACTTAACACACCACTCAACTTTGACGCCCTGGGTCAGTGAGCCAAGAAGCTCGTAGTGATGGGACAGCTCCACACACCCTCCGACACTACGCAGGGACTGCCAGCGGACCCAGCCGACTGCACAGCACGGAGCCTGGTCCGCACCAACAGACCGACTACCCTCAGAATGCCGACATCTAAAATAGTCGTCAGTGGAAATAACGCCGACTATACACACAACCAGACAAACACTTACACAAAGACCTGAACGATACCCAACAGTAATCAAGCACGTACGAAGACAAATCGGGAGTCATTACGCGTGCACACACACACACACACACACACACACACACACACACACACACACACGTCCGACCCATGAACGATCGACGAGCCAAAACGCGTCGTCCGGTAGGACGAGCGACCGACGATCCACCAAGACCGTGTCCCGGCTCAAGTGATGCGTGGCGGCAATGGTCGAGCGAGCCATGTCGATGCAGACCTCTGTGCTCCAACCCGACTGCACTAGTGCCGCATTGCAACTCCCTGACTAGCAGGTCAGGACTGCTCTCCAGACGCGTTCCAACTGACTGGCAGCCCGAACTCGCGACCCGAACTGGCTTACGACAGACAACGACCGGGAAGTAATAGCAGTCGAGCAAAGATACTACGAATGGGGAAATATTGATACGCGCTACTAACGCCGCTCACGGTCAGGCAAAGCAGCAACTCAATGACACCAGTAATTAAAATTGCGAAGTACGTTAAAAACAGGGTGTAAAATACATGATGGCGGGAACATTAGCCAAGCACGGCTCATTCGTAGATAAATTGTCCTTTCTGGCTCATATTACTTTTTTGGAATTGGTACCTCATCACTCCAGCTCCTCTGTAGCTACAGCATTTCACGCGTGCTGAGAGAAGGGTAAATGACTGTATGTATGCGTCTGTAAGCACCTTACTTCTCATCTTTTTATCATGATCGCTAGAAGAGATGTAAGAGGCGGTTATAATTAAAATTTCGCTGCTTTTGAAACGTCCCCTTTCAACAATTTATATAAGACTGTGCTTAAACTGACACACAATATTTTTTTTTTTAGCGCAACGCAATCTGACTTTCAGTAATCCCTACAAAAGAATGGCCTGACTGACATTAAACTATACCTTTCAGAAATCACTTACCTCACAAAAATCTTCATTACTCGAACTACTGCAATACAGCGAGCGCCACTACTGCCAGCTAAATAAAAGATTCAAACTACGGAAGGCACTAACTACTGATAGGGATAGTTAGCAAATGAAAGATATTAATAGAGAACAAACAATGTATTTACCTTGATAGTCATAATATATATAGCAGTTCATGACAAATTACAGAACTCCGCCATCTCTCTCCCCACATCCACCACTGCTGGCGGCTCACCTCCAACTGCGCAACGCTACGTGCTGTTCACATCCAGCTGCCGCTGCCCAACACTACAATGGCAGACAACAATGCAAACTAGCCACAGACTGCGCACAGCACAGCCAGTGATTTTTCATATAGAGCGCTACGTGGCGTTACCAATAAGAAAACCTAAACAGCCTGCTTACACTTTAGCCAGTGTAGACGGTAAACTATTTACTGTATGGGTAACCATCTTGATACGAATGATGTTCAGACTGTAAGCTGCTCAGGGTGTATGCTCCAGGATTTCCGTTGTCACAGTTAGACGACGGTACTGGTATGGGTGACGTAGGGTTGAAACACAAACATCAGTGAGCACTATAGTTACAGACAGTCAACGTGTGTCTGGACGAGGTGAGCAAGGCTTTACTCGTAAAGCTGTTTTATCAGAATAACGGCAATAGTGCTGTTGCTCTTCGCGAATACCGACGCATTAAAGGAATACGGACAGGTACTCTACTCGCACCGGGGTTGAAGAATATGATTCGGGAGTTCGAATTAACTGGCGGTTTGGTAATTGCTCCTGGGAGAGGCTAATGGTCAATGGCGACACAACTCATTGAAGAAGTTACTGTTGCCATGGCTGAGAACGCTGGACGCAGTGTGCAAACAGCACGCGAGCTGGATCACGTCAGCTGAATTTTCTATGATCCACTGTTCGAAAAGTGCTGCGAACAATTATTGTGAAATGCTATCTCCAGTGCTATTCCAGGCTGTCGTGTATGCAAATGTTTCTGTCGAGAAAAAGAGGAAATGTTTTCGCAGTTGCGCATATAACCCACTTTCGACTTTATATGAGAATGACGACAGTGAAAAGTTGTATTGGACTGGAACTTGATTGCGGACTACCCGTTTTACGCGAGCGGTCGCCTTAATTACTTCCGCTATCCGTCCGCGAATCACGGCCAGACCCAAACTTCTACACTACTGGCCATTAAAATTGCTACACCACGAAGACGCTACAGACGCGAAATTTTACCCACAGGGAGAAGATGCTGTGATATGCAAATGATTAGCTTTTCAGAGCATTCACACAAGGTTGGCGCCGGTGGCGACACCTACAACGTGCTGACATGAGGAAAGTTTCCAACCGATTTCTCATACACAAACAGCAGTTGACCGGCGTTGCCTGGTGAAACGTCGTTGTGATGCTTCGTGTAAGGAGGAGAAATGCGTAACATCACGTTTCCGGCTTTAATAAAGATCGGATTGTAGCCTATCGCGATTGCGGTTTATCGTATCGCGACATTGCTAGTCGCGTTGGTCGAGACCCCACCACTGTCAGCAGAATATGGAATCGGTGGGTTCAGGAGGGTAATACGGAACCCCGTGCTGGAGCCCAACGGCCTCGTATCAATAGCAGTCGAGATGACAGGCATCTTATCGGCATGGATGTAACGGATCGTGCAGCCACGTCTCGATCCCTGAGTCAACAGATGGGGACGTTTGCAAGACAACAACCATCTGCACGAATAGTTCGACGACGTTTGCAGCAGCATGGACTATCAGCTCGGAGACCGTGGCCGCGGTTACCCTTGACGCTGCATAACAGACAAGAGCGCCTGCGATGGTGTACTCAACGACGAACCTGGGTGCACGAATGGCAAAACGTCATTTTTTCGGATGAATCCAGGTTCTGCTTACAGGATCATGATGGTCGCATCCGTGTTTGGCGACACCGCGTTGAATGCAGATTGGAAGAGTGTATTCGTCATCGCCATACTGGCGTATCACCCGGCGTGATGGTATGGGGTGCCATTGGTTACACGTCTCGGTCACCTCTTGTTCGCACTGGCCGCCCTTTGAACAGTGGACGTTACATTTCAGATGTGTTACAAGCCGTGGCTCTACCCTTTATTTGATCCCTGCGAAACACTACATTTCAGCAGGATAATGCACGACCGCATGTTGCAGGTTCATTACAGGCCTTTCTCGATACAAAAAATGTTCGACTGTTGCCCTGGCCAGCACATTCTCCATATCTCTCACCAACTGAAAACGTCTGGTCAATGGTGGCCAAGGAACTGGCTCGGCACATTACGCCAGTCACTACTCTTGATGAACTGTGGTATTGTTTTGAAGCTGCATGGGCAGCTGTACCTGTACACGCCATCCAAGCTCTGTTTGACTCAATACCCAGGCGTATCAAGGCCGTTATTACGGCCAGAGGTTGTTGTTCTGGGTACTGATTTCTCAGTATCTATGCACCCAAATTGCGTGACAATGTAATCACATGTCAGTTCTAGTATAATATATTTGTCCATTGAATATCCGTTTATTATCTGCATTTCTTGTTGGTGTAGCAACTTTAATGGCCAGTAGTGTATATGACGCCGTCCATGTGTCACAACTTGCGTTGTACGTGTCCGATGGAACATTGCATCGTACTTCTTAACAACACACGCACAGCTATTTCGTCTTTATAGTTGCTTCCTGTGCGGGAATATACTTTACGTACGAATGCAGATTCTGACACAAGTACGACGACAGATGGTCTCGTAATGATTAGAGCATGGACAGCGGAAGTTATTAAGGCAACCGCTCGCGTCAAACAGGAAATTTAGGTCCGAATCCCAACTTCTCACTGTCGTCATTCTAATATACAGCCGAATGCGGTTCATATTTACAACTGCGATTACATTTCCTCTGTAACATATGTTACGCTCTAAAGTTGAAATCAGAATTTTCTTCTTTCAGTGGTTTATTCGAAATTTCTCTTTCGCATGTCTTTACAAATGTTTCTACAAAGTTTCATTGTCCTACGCTCGATCGTTTTTCATGGCGGTCCCTCTCAAGTAGCTACAGTTTAATTTTAACGACCCTGTAGAATGGTGACGGTATAATGGTTGCACAGTCTTCTTCGAATACAGGCTCTCTAAATTTATCCATCAGAGTTTCGCGAGAACTATGTCGTCTTTCTTCCAATGTCTCCCAATTAAGTTGCCCCAGCATTTCTGCTTTGCTGTCGTGTGAGCTATGCCGATCTATTGTTATTCCAGCGGCGCGCCTCTGATTTCGTTTGATGTCTGCTGTCACACCTACTCGATAATGACTCCGAACACTGAAACAATGCTGCAGAATTGGTCGCAATTTCATCTTCAATGCGATTTCATTTACAGATGCACCGCAGTTTCCCAGAACCGTCCCAACAAATCTAAGTCTTGTATTCGCCTTTCTTAAAACCAATTTTACGTGAACGCTTCTTCTACATTGTGGCATGCTCATGATGTACATTACTAATTATGTAATCAGATACAACATGATTATTTACCTTTACAATAGGAATTATGCTATTTTTATCCATTTTTAAAGAGATCTGCCATTCATTACACGAAATGGAAATGTTGTGCACGTTTTTCTGCAATTCCTTACTTTCCCTGCGATACTTTCCTGTACACTACATACCGTCAACGAAAAATCTAATAGTGTTGCTGAAAATGTCTAAAATATGTTATATATAGAGGATATTAGAAATAGTTTTCAGCGGTGGTAGTATGAACTAAAACAAGATAAAATTGGCCAGTGCACACGGGCTCCAAAAGGCATAACTATGAACACTTGCTCATATTCATTACTGTGAAACACATCCGTTCTGCAAGCTCTTTGATATCACGAACGTACTCCAGAATGCAGTACACAGATGAGAACATTTTCCTCCGTTATTGTACATGGATACAGCATGCAGCAACCATCTGTTATTGACGTTACTGTAAACCATATTCATAGTTCTGGGTAGGCACAGCGTGTACATTAATTCCAGAAGAGCCAGGTTATGCCGTTATAAGTTTGAGAAATGTTTTTACACTGCAGTTTTGTTTTTGCACCTCCAGCCTAAGGGAAGCCAATTACACTGAAGCGCCAAATAAGCTGGTATAGGCATGCGTATTCAAATGCACAGATATGTATACAGGTAGAATACGGTGCTGTGATCGGCAACGCCTACATAAGACAACATGTGTCTAGCATAGTTGTTAGATCGGTTACTGCTGCTATAATGACAGGTTATCGAAATTTAAGTGAGTTTGAACGTGGTGTTATATAGTCAGCGCACGAGCAATGGGACACAGCATCTCCGAGGCAGCGCTGAAATGGGGATTTTCCCGTACGACCATTTCACGAGTGTACCGTGAATATCGCGAATCCGGTATAACATCGAATCTACGATATCGCTGCGGCGGGAAAAAGATCCTGCAAGAACGGAGCCAACGACGCCTGAAGAGAATCGTTCACCTCGACGGAAGTGCAACCCTTCTGAAAATTGCTGCAGATTTCAGTGCTGGGCCATCAACAAGTGTCACCGTGAGAACCATTCAACGAAACATAATCGATGTGGGCTTTCGGAGCCGAAGGCCCACTCGTGTACCCTTGAAGACTGCATGACGCAAAGATTTGCACCTTGCCTGGGTCTGTCAACACCGACATTAAACTGTTGATGACTGGAAACATGTTGCCTGGTCGGACGAGTCTCGTTTCAAATTGTATCGAGCGGATGGACGTGTACGGGTATGGAGACAACTTCATGAATCCATGGACCCTTCGTGTCAGCAGGGGCTGTTCAAGCGACTGAAGGCTCTGTAATAGTGTGAGGCGTGTACAGCTGGAGTAATATGGGACCCCTGATACGTCGAGATACGACTCTGACTGTTACGTAAGCATCCTGTCTGATCACCTGCATCCATTCATGCCCATTGTGCATTCCGCGGACTAGGTCAATTCCAGCAGGTCAGTACGACACCCCACACGTCCAGAAATGTTACAGAGTGGCTCCAGGAACACTCTTCTGAGTTTAAACAACACTTCCGCTGGCCACCAGACTCCCCAGACATGAACATTATTGAGCATATTTGGGATGCCTTACACGTGCTTTTCAGAAGAGGTCTCTATCTCCTCATACTCTTACAGATTTATGGACAGCCCTACAGGATTGATGGTGTCAGTTCCTTCCAGCACAACTTCAGACATTAGTCGAGTTGCAGCACTTGTGCGTGTTTGTGGGGGCCCTACACGATATCAGATAGGAGTATCGGTTTATTTGGCTCTTCAGTGTATTTCGCACGATAAAAGGCAGACAGGTGCTCCTGTAATGGTCTGGAAAATGGTAGCAACCGTTGTCCGTGTCCTGTATGCTGAAAAATATCCAGAACTCAGCGTACCATCTGCACAGTTTTTCAGCCGTCTTTTCCAGCGACTAGCGGTCTCTGGCACAGTTACTTCAACAACGATGCGTCGTGGCGGACCTCATATCATTCGTACTCCTGTTGTGGTATAGCGAGTAGCAACACGTGGAAGAATTTTTTGGAACTAGTGGACGTAGAATTTCAGCATCTATCAGGGTTAGCCATCTTCTAATCTGGACAAACTTGCATTAACAGATACTTCACCCATACAGCGTGTACAGCGAGTCCAAGCACTCCGGCTACGGGATCACCCTGCCAAAATGCACTTTTGACAACAGCTGTTGGAAAGAAGTTGTGGAGATCCGATTCCCACAACAAAGCAACTGTTGAAATACGTAGCTTGTTTCGAGCGTGATGAGATTATCAATTTTCATAACCATCATGTGTGGACTGATGCAAATCCACACACAACTGAAGAAGCAAGGCATCAGCGCTAATTTTTCATTTAATGTATGGGCATAAATTATCGGCGGTAGGCAAATAAGACTGTACATACTACCAAACAAATTGACTAGTGCAACTTAGGGTCATATCGCATCAAACCACTTGCCGGTCCTGCTAGAGGACATACCGTTCCAATAAGAGATAGAAACATGGTTCACGTACCATGGAGAACATTTGCATTTTCCTCGAAATATCCAAGAACATCTCAGACAGACAGTAAATGGGCAATGGATTTGTCGTGGACGTCCAGTTGGATGGCCAGCTCACTCTCCCCATCTTAATCCTCTCGACTTTTGGTTGTGGGGGCACCTAAAACCTCTGGTGTATGCAGGATCCATTAACAATATACAACCACTACAGGAAAGCGCCATCAGTGCCCTGTCAGTCCATCCGTGATCAACCGCGTGTTTTTCAGAGAGTGTGGGATTCGCTGTCGGGCGGAAGCGTGCCTTACTATGAATGGACAACATATTGAGCACCTGCCTTAACAGTATCTCACTAGAGAAAAATTTTGTGTAACAGCAACTAGATTACATTAGAACACTGCTCTTCCACAGCAGCCGAACAATGTGTTTACTTGTTTATTTACGGCATTCTGTAGGTCGCTCATAATAGCAAAGAGCTTACAAATTTCATATCACCAGATTTTCGGAAAGCATTTGATACATTGCATATTATTAGCGAAGGTACAAGCATGCGGACTAGATTTCCAGACTTGTAAGTGACTCGAAGACTCCTTAATTAATAGACCCAGTACGTTGTTCTCGACGGCGAGAGTTCATCAGAGAGAAGACCATCGCAAAGAATGCTCTGAGAAATTATGGTAGAACTGCTTTTATAATCTATACCATAAACGATCTGATGGACAGGGTGAGCAGCAATGTGCCGTCGTTTGCTGACGATACTGTGATATTCGGGAAGGTGTCACAGTTGAGTGAGTGAATGATCTAGGTCCAATTTCAAATTAATGTTATGAATGGGAGCATGCTCTAAAAGTAGGGAAAGGTAAGTTAAAGCGGATGAGTAGTGAAAACATTGCCGTAATGTTAGAATACAGAATTATTAGTGTATTAAGAGATACTGGATTGTAAGGCGTACCCAGGAGCAGATATAGACTGAGATCACAATGCAGTGTAGGCCGAAGTTTAAGGGATTAGTCACGAAGGATCAATACGCAATGAAGTGGGATCGGAAGGCATGCTAAATGACGAGATACGCTTGAAGTTCTGCAAGGCTAAGGAACAGCTGAGTAGATATGCAGATGGAGAGTTATGGACATCTGTGAAAAGAGCAATCACAGTAGTTGGAAAGAAAACAGGTACAAAGTAGGTGGCTACGAAGAATCCGTCGGTAACAGAAGAAACAAATTAGATGATCGATGAAAGGAGGAAATACAAAAATGTTCATGGAAATTCAGGAATTCAGAAATTCAAGTCACTGAGGAATGAAACAAATAGGAAGTGCTGGGAAGATAAGTCGACATGGCTGAATGAGAAATGTGAAGAAATCGAAAAAGAAATGAATGTCGGAATGACCGACTCGAATATAGGAAAGTTAAAACAACCTTCGGTAAAATATAAGGCAATGCAGAGGAGACACAGCGGATAGGTGAAAACAGTACATTGAAGGTCTCTATGAGCGGGAAACCCTGTCTGATAACACGATATAAGGAAGAAAATGGGTCAATGTGGAACAGATGGACGATACACTACTAGAATCAATATCTAAAAAGAGATCTGGAAGTTTTAAGGTCAAATAAGGCAGAAGGGATAGATTACATTCCTTCGGAACTTCTAAAACAGTTGAGGAATGTGGCAACAAAACGACTATCAACGTTGGTGTGTAGAATGTATGAGTCTGGCGATGTATCATCAGAATTTCTGAAAAACATAATCCACACAATTCCGAAGTCTGCAATAGCTAACAAGTGCAACAATTATAGCAAAATCAGCTTAAAAGCTCATGCAGCCAAGTTTCTGACAAGAATAACATACAAATGAATGGAAAAGAAAATTGAGGATGTGTTAGAGGACGATCAGTTTGACTTTAGGAAAGGTAAAGGCAACAGAGAGGCAATTCTGACGTTTCGTTTGATAATGGAAGGAAGACTAAAGAAAAATCAAGACACGTGCATAGGATCTTTCGACCTGGAAAAGCGTTCGACGATGTAAAATAGTGCAAGATGTTCGAAATTCTGAGAAAAATAAGGGGAAGCTATAGGGAGAGACAGCTAATATACAATACGTACAAGAGCCAAGAGAGTAATAGTGGAAGACCAAGAACGAAGTGCTCGGATTAAAAAGTGTGTAAAACAGGGATGTAGTCTTTTCCCACTACTGTTCAATGTATATATCACAGAAGCAATGAAGGAAATAAAAGAAAGGTTCAGGTATAGGATTAAAACGCAAGATAAAAGAATATCAATGATGCGATTCGCTGATAACATTGCTATCCTGAGAGTAAGTAAAGAGGAATTACATCACCTGCTGAATGGAATGAACCGTGTAATGAGTACAGATTATGGATTGAGAGTAAATCGAAGAAAGACGACAGTAACGAGAAGTAACAGTAATGTGAAAAGCGAGAAACGTAACGCCAGGATTGATGGTAATAAAGTAGATGAAGTTAAAGAACTCTGCTACCTAGGCAGCAAAATAGCAAATGACGGACAGAGAAAGGAGGGCATCAAAAGCACTCTAGCTCTGGCGACAAGGGCATGTATGGTGGTGAAACATGCATTGTGGGAAAACCGAAAAGAAGAGAATCAAAGCATCTGAGATGTGGTGCTATAGACGAATATTGAAAATTAAGTGGACTGATAGGGTGAGGAATGAAGAGGTTCTCCGGAGAATCGTTGAGGAAAGTATACAGGGTGGTCCATTGATAGTGACCGGGCCAAATATCTCACGAAATAAGCGTCAAACGAAAAAACTACAAAGAACGAAACTTTTGTAGCTTGAAGGGGGAAACCAGATGGCACTATGGTTGGCCCGCTAGATGGCGCTGCCATAGGTCAAACAGATATCAACAGCGTTTTTTTTAAATATGAACCCCCTTTTTTATTACATATTCGTGTAGTACGTAAAGAAATATGGGTGTTTTAGTTGGACCACTTTTTTAGCTTTGTGGTAGTCACTGTGACAGTCGTTATAATAGTCACAAACGTATAAGTACGTGGTATCACTTAACATTCCGCCAGTGCGGACGGTATTTGCTTCGTGATACATTACCCATGTTAAAATGGACCGATTATCAATTGCGGAAAAGGTCGGTATCGTGTTGATGTACGGCTATTGTGATCAAAATGCCCAACGGGCGTGTGCTGTGTATGTTGCTCGGTATCCTGGACAACATCATCCAAGAGTCCGGACCGTTCGCCGGATAGTTACGTTATTTAAGAAAACAGGAAGTGTTCAGCCACATGTGAAACGTCAACCACGACCTGCAACAAATGATGATTCCCAAGTAGGTGTTTTAGCTGTTGTCGCAGCTAATCTGCACATCGGTAGCAGACAAACTGCACGAGAATCGGGATTCTCAAAAACGTCGGTGTTGAGAATGCTACATCAACATCGATTGTACCCGTACCGTATTTCTATGCACCAGGAATTGCGTGGCGACGACTTTGAACGTCATGTACAGTTCTGCCACTGGGCACAAGAGAAATTACGGGAAAATGACAGATTTTTTGCACGCGTTCTATTTAGCGACGAAGCGTCATTCACCAACAGCGGTAACGTAAACCAGCATAATATGCACTATTGGGCAACGGAAAATCCACGATGGGTGCGACAAGTGAAACATCATCGACCTTGGCGGGTTAATGTATGGTGCGGCATTATGGGAGGAAGGATAATTGGCCACCATTTTATCGATGGCAATCTAAATGGCACAATGTATGCCGATTTCCTACATAATGTTCTACTGATGTTACTACAAGATGTTTCTCTGCATGGCAGAATGGCGATGTACTTCCAACATGATGGATGACCGGCACATAGCTCGCGTGCAGTTAGTTGAAGCGTATTTCATGTCAGGTGGATTGGTCGTCGAAGCACCATACCGTGGCCCGCACGTTCGCCGGATCTGACGTCCCCGGATTTCTTTCTGTGGGGAAAGTTGACGGGTATTTGCTATCGTGATCCACCGACAACGCCTGACGCTTTGTCGATGCATGTGCTAACACATTGGATCAACCGAAATAAAATGTTCAAACGTACCTACGGTCTGTATTTTAATTTAAAAAACCTACCTGTTACCAACAGTTCGTCTAAAATCGTGAACCATACGTTTCTGACTATTACAGGCCATGTATCACAAAGCGTAAAAAGTGGTCCAACTAAAACATTCATATTTCTTTACGTACTACACGAATATGTGATAAACAATGGGGGGTTCCTATTTACAAAAAACGCAGTTGACATCCGTTTGACCTATGGCAGCGACATCTAGCGGGCCAACCATAGCGCCATCTGGTTTCCCCCTTCAAGCTAGACAAGTTTCGTTCTTTGTAGTTTTTTCGTTTGACGCTTATTTCGTGAGATATTTGGCCCGGTCACGATCAATGGACCGCCCTGTATATGGAGAACACTGACAAGAAGAAGGGACAGGATGATAGGACATGTCTTAAGACACCGGGGAATGACTTCCTTTGTAGTAGAGTGAGCTGTAGAGGACAAAAATAGCGGAAGGAGACAGAATGCATCCAGAAAATAATTGAAGACGTGGGTTGCAAGTGCTACTCTGAAATGAGGAAGTTGGAGAGAAACTAGTCAGAAGTCTGATGACTCACGCCACCCATATTACTTGAAAAAATTGTTTCAGAAGTTGTAGTTGACACCTGAATATCTTTCGGTTTCCCATATAACTGATATTTTAGTCCATAGTTTCCCAAGCTGTATTCAAATGGTTCAAATGGCTCTGAGCACTATGGGACTTGACTTCTGAGGTCATCAGTACCCTGGAACTTAGAACTGCTGAAACCTAACTAACCTAAGGACATCACATACATCCATGCCCGAGACAGGATTCGAACCTGCGACCGTGGCGGTCGCTCGGCTCCAGACTGTAGCACCTAGAACCGCTCGGCCACCCCGACCGGCTAAGATGTATTCTCAGTATGATATTTGTCATCCTGAGAATGCCACATACTCCTTGAATAAAAAGTTCTCGGGTTTCCAACCGCGTCAATTGGTTAAAACTACACGAGCTTACGGCCAAGCACTCCTTGGCCATTGTCAAGTGTTATGACTGCCAGTGGGCTGTTGGTGCGCCCTTATATACGCTAGCTGCCGGCTGTGACGTCACTGGTGCCCGTGACATTGCGATATATTGGCATGTTTAGAGTCGGCGTTCGATGTGCCCTCTTCAACCGCGCGATCGCTGGATCCCACGCAGCGCTGAGCTGTAAGCCACCGTCTCTATTCAGGGTGTTTGTGGTAATTTTTATTTTAATAGCTTCCTGTATTAAACTCTGCCAGAAGCCGTTAGTGCGAGCCACGACAGAGGTATCGTCAAATTTTATGTGGTGACCGTTTTCTAACGCATGCACAGCTAACGCAGATTTCTCTGGATAGCGTAGGCGATAATACCTCTCATGTTCTTTTCTGCGTTGCTCCACAGTGCGCACTATTTCTCCGATATACTTCTGGCCACATTCACAAGGTATTTCGTAAACTCCAGGTGTTCTGGGACCTATAGCGTCTTTAACTGGTCTTAGTAATTGACGGATTTTTGTTGGAGGCCTGAAGATCGATTTGATCTTGTGTCTTTTCAACAGGCGGCTTATCTTGCCCGACACAGAGCCACAGAATGAGCGGTATTATCGCCTACGCTATCCAGAGAAATCTGCGTTAGCTGAGCATGCGTTAGAAAACGGTCACCTCATAAAATTTGACGATACCTCTGTCGTGGCTCGCACTAACGGCTTCTGGGACAGGTTAATACAGGAAGCTATTAAAATAAAAATTACCACAAACAACCTGAATAGAGACGGTGGCTTACAGCTCAGCGCTGCGTGGGATCCAGCGATCGCGCGGTTGAAGAGGGCACATCGAACGCCGACTCAAAACATGCCCATATATGGTAATGTCACGGGCACCAGTGACATCACAGCCGGCAGCTAGCGTATATAAGGGCGCACCAACAGCCCACTGGCAGTCATAACACTTGACAATGGCCAAGGAGTGCTTGGCCGAAAGCTCGTGTAGTTTTAACCAATTGACGCGGTTGGAAACCCGAGAACATTTTATTCAATGTTATCGCCGCGAGACTCTGCATTCATGCACAGACTCCTTGTTTGTCACTCATAATCCAAATTTAGTGTATGAGAATATCGGCTGATTCGACAGAAGAAAACAAACCGATTTGAATTTCACCGATTGTCGTTCGAGGTCAGTACATTCGGGCGATGAGATCGGCTACATCGTGACCACGCACGTAGTGGCGTATTGATTTCAAAAAATCGTTGGTCTGCCTCCGATATCGGTTGTCGGAGCATCAGCCTATGTCTGTGCCACTGCGACCGCAGCATAACAGAACGGTGCGAGGTGGCGGAGGCGTCCACCTCTGTGCTGACGGACGGCGCTGACAGCCGTGGAGTGGGCCGGTGCTCGCACCGCACCGCGTCGCCTTGCCCCGCCCTGTCCGCCCCGCTCTGCTCGGCTATTCCCGGCGCCTGGGCTGCGGCGCGGCGCGTCCCGGCTTTGGCGCTATTTCCGGCACGCGCTCTCCGGGAGGGATTTTCCGCGCCCACGGCAGGAATCGCACCATAAGCGGACTGCACGCGCCGCCGCCCAGCTCCAGACCACCCCCCTCCCCCTCTCCCCCCAAACCCACTCCGCAAGCGACCCCACCCGCCCACGCACACCACACGTGTTAAAGTCGCGGGGCGGAGCGCGCATCCTAAGCGCGTACGCCTTGCAGTACCAATGCGAGCGGCAAAAAAACACAGAAGATCTTATTTAACGAACTATGAGGACACAATTATTCGGGGATTGAAACAAGGATGTTGTCTACGATACTGCAGCACCTGTTTTGTTCTCAAGTTCGATGCAATGTTGCTTCGGACATGCATGGATATCCGAAGGAACACCTCATTGCACTTTTGAACAACACAGGCATCGTAATATCGTATTTATCCGCCGACACTAGACAAGCGACGTAACGTCATCGGTTTCTCTAGTTGGTAGTTGATATACAGGGTCTCCGAAAAGTCTTTCCCTGGTTACACAAATTGATAAGGCTAGAAGTAACACACAAATATGAAACTGGTGTCTAATTGTTTGCAAACTATCAAAGTTTTTTTCACACGTCAGTAAACTTCCACATGAGCACGCTTGGTAGCACGTAGAACATCTAGGCGATATTCAAATGGCTCTGAGCACTATGGGACTTAACTTCTAAGGTCATCAGTCCCCTAGAACTTAGAACTACTTAAACCTATGGACATCACTCACATCCATGCCCGAAGCAGGATTCGAACATGCGCGGTTCCAGACTGTAGCGCCTAGAACCGCTCGGCCACCCCGGCCGGCGGCGATATTCAATTTCCGTCCACACATTAGTCAACATCACTGGAGGGATCGATTCAACAACTGTGGTTATCCGTTGCCGCAGGGCTTCAAGATCTGGTACACGTGTTCGGTGTACCTCGTCCTTGACATAACCCCATAAAAAAACTCCAATGGGGTTATGTCAGGAGAGCGTGGAGGCCGAACCGTTGGCCCATCGCCCCGGATAGGTCATATCGTGATAGGCACGGACGTCCTAACCCCAATGAGGTGGCGCACCGTCTTGCTGAAACAAGACATCGGGGTGATACTGAAGCAGCTGAGGAACAGCATACAGTTGCAACATGTCCAGATACACTGCAGATGTGATGGTAGCCTCAGCGAAGAAGAATGGCCCGATAATTCGATCGGGCAGTAGCACACCCCAAACATTCACCTTTGTACTGCCGCTGGTGCACTCCATGACCTCGCCAGGGGGTTGTGAACCCCAAATGCGCACATTATGGCGATTCACTACTCCACTGACAAAAAAGGTCGCTTCGTCGGAAAAGGTAATTCGTCTGAGGTAACCATCATCGTCCTCAATACGTGATAGCATTTCGACCGTGTACTGTCATTGGGCAACAATGGAAGTGGAAGTTTACTGATGTGTGAAAAAAACTATGATAGTTTGTAAACAATTAGACACTAGTTTCATATTTGTATCTTACTTCTAGCCTGAGTTATCAATTTATGTAATCAGGGAAAGACTTTTCGGACACCCTGTATTAGCATTGATCGGCCCTGGCTAAAACTCGGCGATAGTCAGTAGAGCGATGATACTGTTATTAGGTAAAGACGACGTTACAAAAAAAAGTGCTGAACTCAGCTCTCGACGTGTGTGCGATATTTACTTCACCAATTGTGACCAATATTACGCTACTCGTCGTAATTAACTGGCTTATGTTCGATGGCTTAACAGTTGCTATAAAAATATTAATGATAAGTTCAGTTTAGTTCCACCGACACCAACCTCCCCATAGTTTGGTTGTAATTTCAAATCTCTAATAAGTCGTAACATTGCGATTGCTTCCTAACGTCATAGAGTTTCTATATATGCGCCGAGCGCTTCAGTCAAATATTATCACAGCACGCAAAAGATCACAGTTATGTCTCTAAACAATTTTGTAATTTTGAATCACAAATGCGTAAATTGGCACGAAAGGGTGGTTTATTTCACAATAACAATCACTTCCTAACAAGGCTGTGAGGAAGAAGCATTCCCAGGAGGTGGTGGCGGGAGGGTGGGGGGGGGGGGGGAGTGGGAATTTATAAATTATCTGCTTTAAAACTATTGCCAAGTTCCAGAGCCCATTTGCAGTGACGAATGAAGTTAATTGTCTATCACTGTTCAATGCCTAACTAGAGTCTAATATAAGGCATTATCGGACAACAACTCCAGTGTCATCCACAAACATTGGATGGTTTTGTGAGTAAGTTATTCTAAATGAGTAAGTTATTCTAAAATTTATTTTGTCTTCCGAACGTGCGCTGAATGACAGTCAGTGAGGGTTGTGAATATATGCCTGTTTCTCTGAATTCATTTGAATTTGTGCAGAGTGTTTGTAAATTTGCTTTTCTACGTCAGTACGAATCACCTCGTGTATGTGATAGAACGTTTCTCTCTTTATCTCTGACCGACCAAGTGCAACAGGCATGGAACCCCATCCCACAAACTAACATCCAACAACTATACAACACTATGCATGCACGTTTGCATGCTTGCATTTAACATTCTGGTGATTACACCGGTTATTAATGTACCAGCATTTCGCAAGTGCGATGACATATCTCGAGTTCACATTGACCTGTGAATTTGCAATGTTAATCATTTAAATATATTACTGACCAAATGTATTCCCGAAATTTCACTACTCTACATATACTTTTCCTAGTGTTGCGATTTTTTCCGTCGGTATAAATCAGCAAGGCCTAAGTCGAAAGAAGGCACCCTGAGTAGATGATGTTCGCTCACAATTATTGAGACCCTTGGGAAGACATAATAAAGCCGCTATAAACCCGAACACCACAATGAAGGCGGTCTGCCGTAGCCGTCCTTCCTTCGAACTGATTTACCCATTAAGTTTGAGAAGGACCTATAGTTCAACTTAAACTCCAAAATCGGTATTTTTCACATTAACAAATGTTTCAGAGGGGAAAGAAGTAATTAAAATGTTAGGAGTGACAGGCGATGAATCCGTGAACTTCGGATCTGCAGTCTGTAACGTTTCCTTTTTTCTTGTCAATTTAATCAGATCCTATTTTATTGATCACATGGTTGACAAAACTGCCACATTTAAAATTTCATTAAAATGTGGTATCTGCAGATCTAGAATCATTTCTTCTTGTAAGACAGCAATACCGATTGACGCAGGTATATTGGGAGTTTGTTATTTGCGTTTCTGGAATTTGTACATACTTTGAATGTCTCGAACGCATTGGTCAGAGTGGCTGTGTCGCTGGAAGGTTGGCTTGTATTGTCATTGTTACTGAGCAGCTAGGAGCGCGGGAGTTGTACCGCTAGATTAATGAGACAGACGACAGACTCCGAGCATACTAGTGGTGGCAATGAAGACGTAGAGTTATGTGCATCTGTGTTTAAGTAAAATGGTTTCTGTTTGAATATTGTGAAACAGAGGGTGAAGATTCGATTAGTGAGTCAGAATGACATGGCATGTAATGAAACTAGAAAAGCATATGAAGAAGAATGAAGGTAATATTTTTTTATTTAGTTGCATTGCAGTCGCGCTTAGTCTGGAACCATTGTTAAATGAGACAATCGTATCTGGGACTCAAGATTTTTCATTAAAGATTGAGTAATTTTCACTGTTAGGAATTTTTCATTATTTGTCTAAAATTTGTGTGAGTAAGAGTTTGATATCTATGTTGTTCTATGTCAAAGTTAATGAGTGTTGTAACATGAATTTCCTACACGTAATAATATATCAGATAATTTAAAAACAGTTTGTTAAAGAAATATTTCACTTAAGAACATTGTCCACATCCTCGGTCCAAGTAATATTTATTTAAAGTTGTCTGGAGCATTGCACTAAGCTCCCAATAACTGTAGTTAGAAATTTCCAGCAGGCGCATACAGAGCAATTAGATTACGAAGTAAGATATTTTCATTTCACGATCAGTTTCCCACGAAAATTATTAATGCACAGGGACCATTTCATGAATAACATTGTTAGGAAGATCATTTATGCACAGGGAACACTTTGTTTAACTACAGAGATTAATAGTAAAGTTCAGGATTTAATCCGTTTGCACATTTTCAGAAAGACTGTAAAGCAGGGTCAAATTCATGTTGTATTCTCATAGGTAGATATAATTGATTTCTCTCGCAGTTGGAAACCCATAAATGCACAGTCACCTAAAGCTAAACAACAGCAAAGTTACAACCAACCAAACAAGCCTGTACAAGTTCAAAATTAAAGGAAGATAATTTTTAAAGAAAACTTTCACAATGATTTCCTTATTAACTGTTATCACTCAGCATCGATTAAACCAACCAAGCCTGTACAAGTTCAAATGAAGATAATTTTTGAAGGAAGCTTTCACAATGATTTCCTTATTTACTGTATTCACTGTAATTACTCAGGATCGATTCCTTAAACATTGTCGTCATAATTCACAGTATTAATCAACATTTGAAGTGGTCCGTTGGTTGTCGGTACCTAATTTTCACCGACTACCAATTCAGTGGCTCAATCCAATATTAGTAAAGTTTTCACTTGAGTATGACACGAAGACGATGATAATATACTTCTTAGAACTCCTGCGCATAATAGTCAAGAGCCATGAGAACCGATTTTAGTCAATATAATTATTATGGTTATTACTGTTCTTTTTCTTTTTGTATTTTACATATCTCTGGACCATTCTATTTCAACTGAACTTTTTCTTTTCCTCACACCTGGGCCTTAAGTTTGGCTCAGTATTCCCGCACTTCCACATCTGCTGTTCCTTGGTAGTTTCATATTAACCAGTCTTTAATTTCAGCTCCTCATTGGAAACCAAGGCGCTCTTGGAGTTTCTTCTTGAGGGGAGAGCGTTTGATGATATACTCCCGGATGATACCCACTTTTTGTAGATCTTTTTTCTACTTCGGTGAAAGGCACCTCCTTGGTTTTCTTGTTGAGAAAGTAACGGAAGAGCTGACTGCTCAGCATTGTAGGACTCATGCGCCAATGTGGCAGTAGAAAACAATCCTCCTGCTGCAAAAAAGTATGTGTGATCTTTTCTACATGTCACTACAAACAATCCTGTTGGAAGAACATCCGCAACTGAGCATTATAGCACAGGTTGAGAATACTGCTTCAGTTGTAAATTACTTTATTTTCACACGTTCGGTTTCGGACTGTTATAAGCCCATCATCAGGTGTCGTAGACCGCAGCTCGTGGTCTTGCGGTAGCGTTCTCGCTTCACGCTGACGGGATCCCGGGTTCGATTCCCGGCGGGGTCAGGGATTTTCCCTGCCTCGAGATGACTTGGTGCTGTTGTGTCGTCTTCACCATCATTATTAATCCCCATTACGTTCGGAGGGACGCAATGGCAAACCACCTCCGCTAGGACGTTGCCTAGTACGGCGGTGCGGGTTTCCCGCATCGTCCTCTACGCTCCTCGGAATATGGGACCTCATCATCATTATCAGGTGTTGTAGTTACGACAGCTGAGGATGTGCTTATAACAGTCCGAAACCGGTGGTGTGAAAGTAAAGCAATTGAAGCGGTATTTTCAACCTTCCTTTTCTACATGTATTTAGTTCATGTTTGAGCGCCTCCTAAATTCACCAGTTTATTTCATTGGGCCTAAGATTTTCCTCGAGCTCTTTCTCTGACTTCTCGATTAGACTGTTTTCTGTTCATCGCAAGGCATTCTGCGGCACAAAGAGCCTCCGGTGGAGTAACGTCAAATCTTGGTATTAACTAACATTGATTTATTCTTTTAGGCACTCTTAGTTAGTTGACATGCTGCTTCTATTTTTCTCATCCGTAACACAAAGCCTTCTTCGTAGGAGACGTTTGGTTCTATCCACTCTGGTAGATATTTAAACTTGCCTATCCATTTGATTTATCCTTCTTCAACCACTAGTACTCTGGTTGGTGAGTCAATGTTTGTAATAAATTCAGGAGATCTGAGGATCTGCTTTGCTCTTTGTGTCATCAGTTCATTGACATCTTTTTCAGCTGTGTCTAGTGAGTCAGGTAAAAACTTTGAGATTATATGCAAAGGCCAGACAGACAACTGCCAAGTTCATGTTTCTGTAGCCAAGTCTGACTTCATTTTCAACAACTGTTCACTCACTCCTTTCCGCTACTCGCAGATCACTTTCTCGAGTACACAGCTGAGAAGTAGAGACGAACGTCCATCTCGTTCCCTGTCTCCGAGCCACATTTTAGAAGGATTCTGTCAAATAACAGCCCTCGTTTCGTTATCTAGACCAAAATCACTGAGTATTTTACACGTTCCAGTCACATTAATGTGACTACTGCTTATGGTCGTGCGATAACCAACCATTCACAGACGGTACGTGACAGCACTAGCAAAGAGGTCGGGAGGACGCGGAAAACAGTGCTATTGTTGTCTTAATGCGGAAACGGAGCGATTTATTTGACATCCAAAGAGGGCGTGATCATTGGCTTTCGGGTCGAGGGTGGAAGCGTTTTCGAAACGGCTACGTTTGTAAACTGTCCGGGTGCGTCTGTGGTTAAAATATACCGTGCATGGCAAAACAGTGCTTTCTAAAACTGTGGTGCACTACGGGCGATAGATGACAGGGGTGATCGATGTTTGTGGAGATTTGTACGGGCGAATAGATGCGCAACTGCCGAGCAACTGTCCGCCCAGATGAACCAAAGGGCTACCAACAGTGTCTCCTCAACGACCGTTAAGTGAACGTTGCTCCGTGTGGGCCTCCGCAGCAGGAGCCGGGCTCATGCACCCATGCTGATTGCTGGTCATAGGCGACTGAGGCTGGAATTTGCACGCCAACACGGCCACTGAGTGACGAAAGATGGCCTCTTCATATGAATCACGTTTCATGCTCCATCGGACATATGGCATTTGGTATGAATTGCGTGAAATGTCTAAAAGTAAATACCCTGCAACAATAATCGGAAGAGTTCAGTTCCTAGGAGGAAACGTTATGGTGAGGGGAATGTTTTCGAGGAATACCCTGGCCGATATCGTCATTCTGGATGGCACAATGGCTCCACACACGTTTGCTGCTATCCTTTGTGACCATGTCCATCCGTACATGCAGTTGGTTTTTCTTCGGCACAACGGCACCTACGAGCAGGACAGTGCAATCTGTCACATATCTCGCAGTGCACGTGAGAGGTTCCAAGAGCTCCAGGGTGAGTTTACCGTACTTCCCTGGCCACCAAGCCAGCAGGATTGGAACCCAATCGAGAATCTGTGAGAATACGTCGCTCACGCCACGGTTGCTCATCCGACAAATCTATCTCAGCTAGCCACAATACTGCAGATGGCATGGCTCCACATACGTTTCGGTACCTTGCAGAGCCTCACTGACTCTTTCCAAGCGTCTCACACCCGTCCGCGGTGCAAAAGGTGATCATTCGGTCTTTTAACAGATGCTCAAATTAATGTGACTGGACAGCATAGAAGAGTTGTTCGACCAATTCAGTCTTAAGCCTTTTCGAAATCTACGAAAGTCGCTACAAATGTCTTACTTTAACACCTGAGTTTATCTCAATGAGTTTATCAGTACCCTCACCACCTGCGTTCTTTCGCATTTCGATGTTCGGTAGTTAATTAGTGTTCCCTTGTTGTTTTGTAGTTCACTACAGAAGTATGAAGTGTTAAATTTCTTCTTTTACGGGAGGTAATGAGTCAGGGAGGATGGTTGTGCTGTTTTGTTTTGTTTTAGAGCCACACAACTCAGGAGGAAATCGAAATAATTTGCCATGGCATGACAGGTATCCTCATCAGTTATTACTGTAGACAGCTTTACCATCGAGGCTTTTGAAACCTTGCGCTGCAGGGATTGTATTTATTCAGATTTCGTATGTGAGACGTGGTACTTAGGGAAAGGCAGGATTCAGTGTGGACGGGGCCGTGCCCAGTTACCTTTGGTTACTCAGTTTCCTTTGTTTAAATCACGCTCACTTTATTTGAAAACAATTGCAAATAAGGTTGACAATTAGGAACAATTATCGAACTTGACTGTTAAGGCACACTGTCAAATAAAAAATTTCTTAAGCAAGTTGTATTCACAGCTGAAGGCCTTACTGACCAGAAATTCAACTTGTCGGCTGAAGGCCCTAATAGTAATAACTCAAAAAACAATTTGACGGCTGAACGCCTAGATAGCAAATTCTTAAGACCGAGTTAACTTCTCCAAGAAATACTAAAATATTATAAAAAGGGACAATCATTAAATTTTCACTATTAAGAGAGAAGTGGTCCTCAGACAGTGCTCCAAGGATCGACCTGGGAAAATCGCTCAACTTCGTAAACGGTGATAGGCAGCCAAGAGCTGTATTCACTTAACCGAATGACAACTCAAGCCAGTGACAATTTAAACGCTGGCCAAGACTGTTGCAACATCTACCTAATGTCTGATAACCAACACAACGATGGAATAACCAAGGCAAGGCTGAACCGGCGGATAGCACTGCGTCTTCTGAATCCCGTGTTTAGAACATCCAGAAGCAGAAGGACTCTCTATGACCAAATTAGTCCAAAAGAAACAAATATCCGAACCACAATCAAGGAGGCTGTCGAACAACTCGCCTTAGCGGATAGCAGCGGCAAAGCGAGGAAAGGTACGCTGCTGCGAAAAACCGCTAACCTTCAGGGCAGGTAACTGGGGCGTTATCGGCCACTAGGCAGAAAAATTCCGCTGGTTGAACTTCATCAGTAAACACAAGGAATTCAATGATTAATAATAAAACGTGGAGTACGGCTGATTAATTTCGGCAACTCCAAACACTCCACTCGTTGCTCTTCGTCTCTGCAACCCTGGTAGGAGCAACGCACGAACAAACTGCGTGATCTCAAAATAGTGGAAGTTTCACAACTAGGTTAATGTTCACTCAGCTCAAACGTCCTGGGTCCGTTGGAGAACGAGGTTGTCGCCCTCGCGACTACAGCCCCTTGATTCGGCAGTGCCTGCGTGCCGGCATATCCCCGCGTTGCCGGCCCCCACTGCTGGCTGCTCCGTCCTAACCGAACTACCCGACACACTCCGACTACACACGACGCCAACCTACCAACGACACCAACGCGAGCCGCAACAGTATGAAAGTCTTATAGAAGTTGTAACACTACGCTACTGCGCACGATACTTATTAAAGCCTGTACTATGGTAAGTTGACGGGCTTCACCTTATAAGAAAGGATTTTGGTATATATGTTGACCGCATGTACCTGAATGGAGGCAAAATCAGACTTCCGCCCACTCAGTAACAACAATGATACGTCGAGCAAGTCTGAAGTGCAACTACACGTTAGGACGGACAAGAAACGACACAGCAGATGCTACCAAATTGTTAATAATACGGTCGCCATCCTAGTTAGGCATTAACTGAGTTTCTTCCCAGTACAAGTTGATGTACATTCATACAAAACAACACGTAATAGCACTGCATAATATGGTAAATTTTAGAACCAGAAAATCTACTGAACTAATACACAACAATACACTATAATGTTTACTACGAACTTCGTACTGTCTATTGATCTGATTAAAATTGGGCATAGGTTACCCTAGAAATAGCACCTTCGAAACACACATACAATGTCAATTTTGAAAAAGGTAAAACATTAATAAATTTTGGTTTTATATTGACTTTAACTTTGCTGGTCAAATCAGTTCAGTACACTTCAGAATTTAAATGAATAGAAAAGAAAAAAAGGGGGGGGGGAAGGGAACCCTGAAACTGTTATGATCACTGTGCTGAAAATTTTGATTATGGAATCGTTAAGCACTCAAGATTTCCAATATATAAGTTACAACTCTTTTTGTCTTATTTCTTGCTCATTTAACTACCATTAATTTTGTCTCAAATTAATTAAACTTTATTACTAAACCAATTTCAACATTATCTTCCAACTTTGTCAGACCTATGTTATTTGCCTATATATCCATTAACAACAAAGTTCTTTAAACATCATTCTAACATAGATAATCTGCAGGTAATTATTATTAACATAAACTTTAAATCTTCATCTCGGGACACTCGAATTGCACAACATGTGGAAAGGACCCTGTCTAGGTTAGTGATTAGGATAATTAAATGATAGGACTGTTCTGGTAAAAGTTAAGTTGTTATTGAACAGTATGGAACAAACGTAACACTGGTCCAAACGATTACAGTACTAATAGTTTCAACCTATTCGTATCGATGTGGCGGTTGGCGGGCGGCGAGATGGCGAGGCGCAGAGCACACATACAATCACAGCTATGGCTCTTGATGTATCGGCACTTTACTTCTTCATAACTTCGCAATATTTTTCCATTTAGTGCCTATGGAATTTTGCCATGCTATATAGTCGTCGGAAACGGCATATCCGAGGCTCAACGAAATAACGTTTTCCAGGAGAGCCTCCTCTATCCAGAACGTGTTGCTCAGATCAAAGCCCAACTCCGACTACTACTGCTGAGCCCGTTATGCCATGCCGCGCCCGTGTGCATTTTCCCGCGCTCGCCTGCCATCCACCTTTTACCGCTCCCCTACAGACAGGGTATTCACCCGAGGTTTTGCATTCTACATATCCTAATACATCGCCTACTTATGGACCAGGCACACAATTAAACTTTAACATCTTACAATAGTTTCAACATTTCTTACATTTCAATTTTGTTATAATATTGCTTGCAACTTGACATAAACATTAATATTCACATCGAAAATTGTTTACAGTTTCTTTAACATAATGGCATGAAACAAAAAAGAAATGAGATCAGAACATCGATTACACTAATTTATCGAAAATCAGAAGAAAAAATTATTATATGTACAATAGTATAACGTTGTTGTTGTTACACATGCCCCTGTTTCCAGTAAATTTCACTAAGTGCAAATTTGATGGGAACACTAATTTTTATATTTATACAGTGGTTCTGAATCTTTATGTGAAAGTCCCAAAAAAATTTATACCACAAACTTCCTTTCACTCACATTATATAGGTCTACACTTTTTAACATATCAAGAACATTTACTTATCATTGACTTAAGTGCCTTTGGCACAGTCCAACCTCCTATCACAACATTATTTAAATAGCAAATTACTCATTTTTACTAAATTTCTCAAAGAAATAATTTCAAAATCTGGAACACAAACACTTAACTACAAAAGCAAATGCAAATATCTATATACACTATAAGACAATTTGTTGCTGCTTGCATTGAATGACAGTCCATTTCCTTACTTACTAAAAAGACACACAATAATATTTAGAAAAATCACTAAATATTTTTTCTGCCTATTATTCAGATTTGGGCAGTCCATTTCACATCATTTTATCGCATTTCCTGTACCACACTTACAATTCTCCTTTGACTATTTATCTGCCCTCATTGGTGTTTGGCAGTCCTTTATACTATGACTCATATACTGTCCACTTTGATTTTTAACAGCCCCATCTTTTATTTGGCTTGCAGCATTTACCCTTTCTTTTCAGCCCTTTTCTCCATACATCATTACATTTACAGTACATTTGGTAATCTGAAACTCACATAAGTACATTAGCACACTGATATTGGTACACATATATTTACAAAGATTAGTTACATTTGGAATAAATTAGTTTCAGCATAAGATACATCACATTTACGGCAAATTGCTCTCTGAGTGTACTTTGGTCACTCACTCCTAGGAACATACAGTTTCAGGTCCACAACATTTCTTACACCTAAAGGTCTTTTGGATTTTGGGTAGATCAGGTAGTAAGCATTATCGTTGTTGTTGTTACAAAGTCCGTACAAGTATCTTCGTTTTCCTGTGGGTTCCATTTCTATCACGCATGCTGCCTTTAGCTGAAAATCCCACAACATTCCCAGATCCACCATGGATATGTGCTGTGTTTCTTAGTGGGATCGTTTCTTAGATTTCTTGACTAGTGCTTCTTGCACTTCCACCCAGTTATCTCGTTCTTGGAACTGTAGGTTCTGAGTCAAATTTTTGCTAGATTTGAGTTACACTGTGTAGAACCTACTGATGTTCCTTTGTTGGGACCTCCTGGTGTTCCTTGGAAAAGATTTAACCTTGATCTTTGGGAGATAGTTATGCCAGTCGAGGTTTGTACTTCTCAAACTTTGTTATTCATCTCTCGTAGTGCTTCCTTTGCGATAGCAACATAATCGATTTGGAATTTAACAGCAGTGGGATTTGGGGACGACGAAGATTTCTGTTCCCTGGCAGGTGTTTGAGGTCCTTTGATTTCTGTATTAGACTCAATGCCCTGCAAAGTTCTGTGATTCTCTCTCCATTTCTGTTTGTTCTGAGTGAACGGGATATCGTCTAATTTGTGCACTGAAATCCTCGAGCAGGATAACCATATTGTTCCCAGGAATACTACATCAAAGGTCTTCCAGTCCCTCCCAGCTCCACCTGCACCGTCTGGATCTTTCTCGTTTGTGTGATTGACTGGACGAGGTACAATTGCGATGGTGTAAATTTTGTTTATACTTCGACAGCTGAGAGTAGCTTGTTATCGGCAGCTATGAGGTCGGCATGTATTTGTTGGTCGTAAAGATATTACAGCTATCTGCCGTGACCACTTTAGAAGTGTTATCGTACCATCTGCTGGAGCGTTCTAGTGTACCTAGGTCCTTGCATATTGCATATTGATGAATGTCAAGCTTATTATCTGCAACTGTTAGGTTGGCATGTATTTGTTGGTCGTAAAGATAATATTACAACAGGCTGCCGTGACCGCTTTGGATGTGTTGTATCATTTGTTGGAGTGATCTAGAGTACCTGGATCCTTGCATATCGATAATGGGGTATGGACACACTGTATGGTGCCTCTTGATGTAGTGGTCATTTGTCACGATAGGGTAGAATGATATTATGTAGCTCGGGCTATTATCTTTTCGTCCTTAAGGCCTGCTCTTTCTCCAACACTTATTACAGCTTTTAGCTCTTCTCTCATTATCCATCATTTAACCCGCATACTTCCTTCATCATCGTCAAGTTTTAATGTTGTTGTAAATTATTATGAATCTCAGTTTTTAGGTTACATCACTTGAGTCACTATTATTAGTTTCTGCATTATGTGGGAAGTTTCTTACGATCTTGTTAGCCAGGGCAATGATTTCTCTGTTTCCATTTGCCGTCTCAAACTGTATTCTTTGACAAATTAACGCATCATTCACTTAATACGTCAGGTGCTTGAAAAATGAAACTATGTTATATAATTTATTATTATTATTATTATTATACTTACGGAAAAAATTGGAATACTCAAAAATATTAATGTGGAGTAATGAAATTTCTGGAATACTTTTGTCTGGGTAAAGTACTTAAGTGATTAACATAGTAATATCACAGGTTAATGTAAGCGCGAGATAAGCCAATGCAATTGTCAAATACTGGTCATTAATAATTACTATTAAAAACAGTCTTGATCACGATTTATTTTATAAGGTGACCGGTTTCGACCACTACTGTGGTCATCTTCAGACCATTGAGTGGGAACCCCTTTCTGTTGGAGATTCTCCAACAGAAAGGGGTTCCCACTCAATGGTCTGAAGATGACCACAGTAGTGGTCGAAACCGGTCACCTTATAAAATAAATCGTGATCAAGACTGTTTTTAATAGTAATTATTTACAAGACATTGATCACTGCTGATTCCCATAATGCATTCAAAAGTAATGGTCATTAATAACTGATGTAACAGCCAGAATGTTGATTGCAAGCATGCAAATGTGCATGCATTGTGTTGTACATGTTCCGGATGTCAGTTTGTGAAATGAAGTGCAACGAGTGTTGCCCTTGGTCGGTCAATACAGGGACGGTTAATGCTGTTTGTGGGTGATGATGGAGTTGTCGTCCGATGATGTCCCATATTTGATCAACAGGACACAGATCTAGTGATCTAACAGGCCAACGAAACATGTCGACAGTCTGTAGAGAATGTTGAGCAACAACAGCGGTATGTGGGCGAGGGCTGTCCAGTTGGAAAAGACAACCCTTGGATGCTGCTCGTGAATGGCAGCACAACAGATCGAATCACCAGAGTAACGTGCAAATGTATAGTCAGGGTGCGTGGGATAACAACGAGAGTGCTCCTCCAGTCATACGAAATAGCACTTCAGACTAGTAACTCCAGTTGTTTATGTCCAGTGTGTCTAGCACGCAGACAGGTTGGACGCAGGCCCTCAACTAGCCTCGTTTCAACCAACATACGCTCATCACTGGAACCGAGGCACAACCAGCTTTCACCAGAAAACACAACAGACCTCCACCTTGCCCTCCGATGAGCTCTAGCATTACGCGACTAGAGTCGCTGGTTTGGGGTCAGTGGAATGTACGCTACAGGGCATCTGGCTCAGAGCTGTCCTTGAAGTAACCGGTTAGTAACAGTTTGGCCGGCCGGAGTGACCGTGCGGTTCTAGGAGACCGCTCCGGTCGCAGGATCGAATCCTGCCTCGGGCATGGATGTGTGTGATGTCCTTAGGTGTTTTTTTTTTTTTTGTCGTCAGTCTACTGACTGGTTTGATGCGGCCCGCCACGAATTCCTTTCCTGTGCTAACCTCTTCATCTCAGAGTAGCACTTGCAACCTACGTCCTCAATTATTTGCTTGACGTATTCCAATCTCTGTCTTCCTCTACAGCTTTTGCCCTCTACAGCTCCCTCTAGTACCATGGAAGTCATTCCCTCATGTCTTAGCAGATGTCCTATCATCCTGTCCCTTCTCCTTATCAGTGTTTTCCACATATTCCTTTCCTCTCCGATTCTGCATAGAACCTCGTCATTCCTTACTTTATCAGTCTACCTAATTTTCAACATTCGTCTATAGCACCACATCTCAAATGCTTCGATTCTCTTCTGTTCTGGTTTTCCCACAGTCTATGTTTCACTACCATACAATGCTGTACTCCAGACGTACATCCTCAGAAATTTCTTCCTCAAATTAAGGCCGGTATTTGATATTAGTAGACTTCTCTTGGCCAGAAATGCCTTTTTTGCCATAGCGAGTCTGCTTTTGATGTCCTCCGTGCTCCGTCCGTCATTGGTTATTTTACTGCCTAGGTAGCAGAATTCCTTAACTTCATTGACTTCGTGACCATCAATCCCGATGTTAAGTTTCTCGCTGTTCTCATTTCTACTACTTCTCATTACTTCGTTTTTCTCCGATTTACTCTCAAACCATACTGTGTACGCATTAGACTGTTCATTCCGTTCAGCAGATCATTTAATTCTTCTTCACTTTCACTCAGGATAGCAATGTCATCAGCGAATCGTATCATTGATATCCTTTCACCTTGTATTTTAATTCCACTCCTGAACCTTTCTTTTATTTCCATCATTGCTTCCTCGATGTACAGATTGAAGAGTAGGGGCGAAAGGCTACAGCCTTGTCTTACACCCTTCTTAATACGAGCACTTCGTTCGTGATCGTCCACTCTTATTATTCCCTCTTGGTTGTTGTACGTATTGTATATGACCCGTCTCTCCCTATAGCTTACCCCTACTTTTTTCAGAATCTCGAACAGCTTGCAACATTTTATATTGTCGAACGCTTTTTTCAGGTCGACAAATCCTATGAAAGTGTCTTGATTTTTCTTTAGCCTTGCTTCCATTACTAGCCGTGACGTCAGAATTGCCTCTCTCGTCCCTTTACTTTTCCTAAAGCCAAACTGATCGTCACCTAGCGCATTCTCAATTTTCTTTTCCATTCTTATGTATATTATTCTTGTAAGCAGCTTCGCTGCATGAGCTGTTAAGCTGATTGTGCGATAATTCTCCCACTTGTCAGCTCTTGCCGTCTTCGGAATTGTGTGGATGATGCTTTTCCGATAGTCAGATGGTATGTCGCCAGACTCATATATTCTACACACCAACGTGAATAGTCGTTTTGTTGCCACTTCCCCCAATGATTTTAGAAATTCTGATGGAATGTTATCCATCCCTTCTGCCTTATTTGACCGTAAGTCCTCCAAAGCTCTTTTAAATTCCGATTCTAATACTGGATCCCCTATATATTCTCAATCGACTCCTGTTTCTTCTTCTATCACATCAGACAAATCTTCACCCTCATAGACGCTTTCACTCTATTCTTTCCACCTATCTGCTCTCTCCTCTGCATTTAACAGTGGAATTCCCGTTGCACTCTTAATGTTACCACCGTTGCTTTTAATGTCACCAAAGGTTGTTTTGACTTTCCTGTATGCTGAGTCTGTCCTTCCGACAATCATATCTTTTTCGATGTCTTCACATTTTTCCTGCAGCCATTTCGTCTTAGCCTCCCTGCACTTCCTATTTATTCCATTCCTCAGCGACTTGTATTTCTTAATTAGTTTAGTTAGGTTTAATTAGTTCTAAGCTCTAGGCGATTGATGACCTCAGAAGTTAAGTCGCATAGTGCTCAGAGCAATTTGAACCATTTGAACAGTTTGGTGTGTCTCTGTGGTGCTAGCTTGCTACTGAAATTGCTGCTGCAAATGCAGAACCTTTTGATTCCTTACCCTATCAGTCCACCTAAATTTCAATATTCGTCTGTAGCACCACTTCTCAGATGCTTCAATTCTCATTTGTTACCGTTTTCCCAGCCTCATGTTTTACTACCATACAATGCTGTGGTTCAAACGTACATTTCCAGAAATTTCTTCCTCAAATTAAGATCTATGTTTGATACTAGTAGATTTCTCTTGGCCAGGAAAGCACTTTTTGCCAGCGTAAGTCTGCTTTTGATGTCCTCCTTGTTCTGTCCATCATTGGTTATTTTGATGCTGAGGCAGCAGAGTTCCTCAACTTCATCTACTTCGTTACCATCAATCCTGCCGTTAAGATTCTCGCTGTTCTCATTTCTGCTTCTTCTCATTACTATCGTCTTTCTTCGATATACTCTCACTCCACATACTGCACATATTGGAGTGTAAATTCCATTCAGCAGACCTCATAACTGTTATTCACTTTCACTGAGGAATGTCATCAGCGAATCTTACCACTGATATCATTTACCTTGAATTTTAATTCACTCTTGAACTTTTTTTATATTTTCGTCATTGCTTCTTCGATGTACGGATTGAACTGGAGCGGCGAAAGACTATACCCCTTTCTTACACCCTTTTTAATCCGAGCACTTCGTTCTTGACCTTCCACTCTTGTTTCTTATTATTCCCTCTTGGCTCTTGTACATTTTGTATATTACCCGTCTCTCCCTATAACTAATCCGTATTTTCCTCAGAATTTCGAAGATCTTGCGCCATTTGACACTGCCGAACGCTTTTCCCAGGTCAATAAATCCTATGAACATGTCCTGATTTTTCTTTAGTCTTGCTTCCATTGTCAACTCTCTGGTGCCGCTACTTTTCCTAAAGAAAAACTGATCATCATCTGTCACATTCTCAGTTTTCTTTACCATTGTTCTGTGTATTACCCTTGTCAGCAACTTGGATGGATGCGCTGTTAAGCTGCTCGTATGACAAATCTTGTACATGCTGCCATTTGCAGTCTTCAAAATTGTGTGGCTGGTGTTTTCCCGAAAGTCAGATGATATTTCGTCAGATCCATACATTCTACACACCAACATCAATAGTCATTTTCTTGCCAATTTCCCCATTCATTTTAGAAATTCCGATGGAATGTTATACTGGATCCCCTATTCCTTCTATATTGACTCCTGTTTCTGCTTCTACCGCGTCATCAGGCAAGTCTTCACTCTCACAGAGGCCTTCAGTATACTCTTTCCACCTATTCGCTCTCTCCTCTGCATTTAGGAGTGGAATTTCCGTTGCACTCTTAATGTTACCACCTTTGCTTTTAATTTCACTAAAGTTTGTTTTGACTTTTCAATACGCTGAGCAATTTCTTCAGACATTCATTCCTTTTCGGATATCTTCACATTTCTCATGCAGCAATTTCTCCTTTTCTAGCCAGCGTTTCTGTTTATTTCATTCCTAGGCGATTTGAATTTCTGTATTCCTGAGTTTCACCGAACGTTTATATGCTTCTTCCTCTCGTCGATCAACTGCAGTATTTCGTCTGTTGTCCATGGTTTCTTCGCAGTTACCTTCTTTGTACCTATGTTTTTCTTCCCAGCATCTGTGATTGTCCTCTTTAGGGGTGACATTTCCACTTCAATTGAACTGCTTGTTGAGCTATTCCTTATCGCAATATCTATACCCTTAGTGAAATTCAAGCATACCTCTTCATTCCTTAGTATTTCCGCATCCTACCTCTTTGCGTACTGATTCGTCCTCGTTAGTTTGTTAAGCTTCAGCCTACTCTTTATCACTTCTCAGTTGTGATCTGAGACTATGTCTGCTCCTGGGTACGCGTTACAGTCCAGTAATCTCTACTTAACCATGATTGACTGAAATCTTCCTGTATCTTGTGGCCTTTTTCACGTATACCTCCTCCTTTTGTGATTCTTGAACAGACTATTCGCTATTATTATCTTAAATTTATCGCAGAACTCAATTAGTCTTTCTTCTCCTCTCTCATTCCTATCACCAGTCCCACATTCTTCCGCAAACCTTTCTTCTACTCTTTCCACAGTACCGCATTCCATTCCCTCATGACTTTGATTTTCGTCTCCCTTTACGTACTGGACTACTTGTTAAATATCCTCATATACTTTCTTTATTTCTCCATCTCCTGCTTGGGACGTCGGCATGTGCACGTGAACTATTATGTTCGGTGTTGTATTGCCGCCGATTCTTATGAGAACAACCCTGTCACTGAACTGTTCACAGTAACACAGTCTGTGCGGCACCTTCCAAGCCTATACTCATCTGACCAGAAATCATTGTCTTCTTTCCATTTCATTTCACTGGCCCCTACTATATCTGGATTGAACTTTTTCATTTCTCTTTTCAGGTTTTCTATTGTACCTACCACGTTCAAAATCCTGACATTCCACTCCCCGACTCGTAAGTACGTTATCCTTTCGTTGGTTATCCAATCTTTTTCTCATGGCGACCTCTCCCTTGGCAGTCCTCTACCGAAGATCCCAGTTTTGGACTATCGCGGAACCTTTTGCCTATGGAGAGATCATCGTGACACATTTTTCATCACAGGCCACGTGTCCTGTGGATACATATTATGTGTGTTTAATGCAGTGGTTTCCATTGCCTTCTGCATTCCCATGCCGTTGATCACTGGTGATTGTTTCGTCTTTAGTGGCAGCTTCCCATCCAAGGGCAAGAGAGTGCCCTGAAACTCTGTCCGCTCCTCCGTCCTCCTTGACAAGGGTTTTGGCAGAATGAGGATGACTAGCTATGCCGCTAGTCTTCGGCCGCCATTGCTGATGATTTTTATTCGTAATTTAAGCGGGGACGGGCTTCGAACCCGGGAAAGAGGACGTTTTGATTAGAAATGAAAGACGCTTCCCTTAGAACAAGGGTACCGTACAAATTATATACGAATGAGTAAGTCAACGTTTCACTCTGTAACAAGAAACCAGTCCGAATTATTGCCAATTCTGAATTAGAGAAGTGTGAATTAGCGAAGGTGTACTGTACATCAAACAACGCAACCAGGAGGAAAGTGTGGCACCGCCATATTTAAATGTCCGAATAAAACCTTTTCAGTGTGTAAAAGACAAAAAAATAAATATTTTACGCTGCAGGATCAAATGACACATCACCCAGGACGAACGCCGGCCGAAGCGGCCGTGCGGTTAAAAGCGCTGCAGTCTGGAACCACAAGACCGCTACGGTCGCAGGTTCGAATCGTGCCTCGGGCATGGATGTTTGTGATGTCCTTAGGTTAGTTAGGTTTAACTAGTTCTAAGTTCTAGTGGACTAATGACCTCAGCAGTTGAGTCCCATAGTGCTCAGAGCCATTTGAACCATTTTTGAACCAGGACGAACACCCAACAGCACGCTGTTATCCACTGACACTTCTCACCAAGACTAGGAGCAGCAGGACTAGGTAACTACTGACCCATCCATTAGCTGCAGTTAACACCACAACGCAAAGGCTGTGTTTGGAGTGATGTTAAACAGGTAAGCATGGACTCCTGATAAATGGTTTCGCATCCTGTTCAGCGATGGATCGCGTTCTGCGATACTCAGATGACCATCGTCGTCGACTGTGGCGACGACTTGGTGAGAAATCCCATTCTTTGAAGGTTCTGTTGGCATAGTAATATGGTATGGTATCAAATCACGGCTCTTAGCGATAGAGGGAACTCTGAAGCACAACGGTAGGTCACAGACATCCTGTAGCCTCATGTGTTACGCCTTATGCGACAGTATCTACATCTACATCTACATCGATACTCCGCAAGCCACCCAACGGTGTGTGGCGGAGGGCACTTTACGTGCCACTGTCATTACCTCCCTTTCCTGTTCCAGTCGCGTATGGTTCGCGGGAAGAACGACTGTCTGAAAGCCTCCGTGCGCACTCTAATCTCTCTAATTTTACATTCGTGATCTCCTCGGGAAGTATAAGTAGGGGGAAGCAATATATTCGATACCTCATCCAGAAACGCACCCTCTCGAAACCTGGCGAGCAAGCTACACCGCGATGCAGAGCGCCTCTCTTGCAGAGTCTGCCACTTGAGTTTATTAAACATCTCCGTAACGCTATCACGGTTACCAAATAACCCAGTGACGAAACGCGCCGCTCTTCTTTGGATCTTCTCTATCTCCTCCGTCAACCCGACCTGGTACGGATCCCACACTGATGAGCAATACTCAAGTATAGGTCGAACGAGTGTTTTGTAAGCCACCTCCTTTGTTGATGGACTACATTTTCTAAGCACTCTCCCAATGAATCTCAGCCTGGTACCCGCCTTACCAACAATTAGTTTTATATGATCATTCCACTTCAAATCGTTCCGTACGCATACTCCCAGATATTTTACAGAAGTAACTGCTACCAGTGTTTGTTCCGCTATCATATAATCATACAGTAAGGGATCCTTCTTTCTATGTATTCGCAATACATTACATTTGTCTATGTTAAGGGTCAGTTGCCACTCCCTGCACCAAGTGCCTATCCGCTGCAGATCTTCCTGTATTTCGCTACAATTTTCTAATGCAGCAACTTCTCTGTATACTACAGCATCATCCGCGAAAAGCCGCATGGAACTTCCGACACTATCTACTAAGTCATTTATATATATTGTGAAAAGCAATGGTCCCATAACACTCCCCTGTGGCACGCCAGAGGTTGGTTGGTTGTTTTGGGGAAGGAGACCAGACAGCGTGGTCATCGGTCTCATCGGATTAGGGAAGGATGGGGAGGGAAGTCGGCCGTGCCTTTTCAGGGGAACCATCCCGGCATTTGCCTGGAGTGATTTAGGGAAATCACGGAAAACCTAAATGAGGATGGCCGGACGCGGGATTGAACCGTCGTCCTCCCGAATGCGAGGCCAGTGTCTAACCACTGCGCCACCTCGCTCGGTACGCCAGAGGTTACTTTAACGTCTGTAGACGTCTCTCCATTGATAACAACATGCTGTCTTCTGTTTGCTAAAAACTCTTCAATCCAGCCACACAGCTGGTCTGATATTCCGTAGGCTCTTACTTTGTTTATCAGGCGACAGTGCGGAACTGTATCGAACGCCTTCCGGAAGTCAAGAAAAATAGCATCTACCTGGGAGCCTGTATCTAATATTTTCTGGGTCTCATGAACAAATAAGGCGAGTTGGGTCTCACACGATCGCTGTTTCCGGAATCCATGTTGATTCCTACATAGTAGATTCTGGGTTTCCAGAAATGACATGATACGCGAGCAAAAAACATGTTCTAAAATTCTACAAGAGATCGACGTAAGAGATATAGGTCTATAGTTTTGCGCATCTGCTCGACGACCCTTCTTGAAGACTGGGACTATCTGTGCTCTTTTCCAATCATTTGGAACCCTTCGTTCCTCTAGAGACTTGCGGTACACGGCTGTTAGAAGGGGGGCAAGTTCTTTCGCGTACTCTGTGTAGAATCGAATTGGTATCCCGTCAGGTCCAGTGGACTTTCCTCTATTGAGTGATTCTAGTTGCTTTTCTATTCCTTGGACACTTATTTCGATGTCAGCCATTTTTTCGTTTGTGCGAGGATTTAGAGAAGGAACTGCAGTGCGGTCTTCCTCTGTGAAACAGCTTTGGAAAAAGGTGTTTAGTATTTCAGCTTTACGCGTGTCATCCTCTGTTTCAATGCCATCATCATCCCGTAGTGTCTGGATATGCTGTTTCGAGCCACTTACTGATTTAACGTAAGACCAGAACTTCCTAGGATTTTCTGTCAAGTCGGTACATAGAATTTTACTTTCGAATTCAATGAACGCTTCACGCATAGCCCTCCTTACGCTAACTTTGACATCGTTTAGCTTCTGTTTGTCTGAGAGGTTTTGGCTGCGTTTAAACTTGGAGTGGAGCTCTCTTTGCTTTCGCAGTAGTTTCCTAACTTTGTTGTTGTACCACGGTGGGTTTTTCCCGTCCCTCACAGTTTTACTCGGCACGTACCTGTCTAAAACGCATTTCACGATTGCCTTGAACTTTTTCCATAAACACTCAACATTGTCAGTGTCGGAACAGAAATTTTCGTTTTGATCTGTTAGGTAGTCTGAAATCTGCCTTCTATTACTCTTGCTAAACAGATAAACCTTCCTCCCTTTTTTTATATTCCTATTAACTTCCATATTCAGGGATGCTGCAACGGCCTTATGATCACTGATTCCCTGTTCTGTACATACAGAGTCGAAAAGTTCGGGTCTGTTTGTTATCAGTAGGTCCAATATGTTATCTCCACGAGTCGGTTCTCTGTTTAATTGCTCGAGGTAATTTTCGGATAGTGCACTCAGTATAATGTCACTCGATGCTCTGTCCCTACCACCCGTCCTAAACATCTGAGTGTCCCAGTCTATATATGGTAAATTGAAATCTCCACCTAAGACTATAACATGCTGAGAAAATTTATGTGAAATGTATTCCAAATTTTCTCTCAGTTGTTCTGCCACTAATGCTGCTGAGTCGGGAGGTCGGTAAAAGGAGCCAATTATTAACCTAGTTCGGTTGTTTAGTGTAACCTCCACCCATAATAATTCACAGGAACTATCCACTTCTACTTCACTACAGGATAAACTACTACTAACAGCGATGAACACTCCACCACCGGTTGCATGCAATCTATCCTTTCTAAACACCGTCTGTACCTTTGTAAAAATTTCGGCAGAATTTATCTCTGGCTTAAGCCAGCTTTCCGTACCTATAACGATTTCAGCTTCGGTGCTTTCTATCAGCGCTTGAAGTTCCGGTACTTTACCAACGCAGCTTCGACAGTTGACAATTACAATACCGATTGCTGCTTGGTCCCCGCATGTCCTGACTTTGCCCCGCACCCGTTGAGGCTGTTGCCCTTTCTGTACTTGCCCAAGGCCATCTAACCTAAAAAACCGCCCAGCCCACGCCACACAACCCCTGCTACCCGTGTAGCCGCTTGTTGCGTGTAGTGGACTCCTGACCTATCCAGCGGAACCCGAAACCCCACCACCCTATGGCGCAAGTCGAGGAATCTGCAGCCCACACGGTCGCAGAACCGTCTCAGCCTCTGATTCAGACCCTCCACTCGGCTCTGTACCAAAGGTCCGCAGTCAGTCTTGTCGACGATGCTGCAGATGGTGAGCTCTGCTTTCATCCCGCTAGCGAGACTGGCAGTCTTCACCAAATCAGATAGCCGCCGGAAGCCAGAGAGGATTTCCTCCGATCCATAGCGACACACATCATTGGTGCCGACATGAGCGACCACCTGCAGATGGGTGCACCCTGTACCCTTCATGGCATCCGGAAGGACCCTTTCCACATCTGGAATGACTCCCCCCGGTATGCACACGGAGTGCACATTGGTTTTCTTCCCCTCTCTTGCTGCCATTTCCCTAAGGGGTGGTGGCGGTTTTTTCCAACAGGACAATGTTCACCTGTACAAGACTCGCTGAATTGTCTGCGTGATGTTGAGGTATTCCTGTGGCCAGTAAGGTCAATGTGTGGGAGCAGTTCAGGCGTCAACTTCGTTCCAGAGCCAATACCCAAAATATCAAAGATCAATTACATCTTTTTAAATGAACGTAAACAGTCTCGACCCCAAGAAACCTTTATTTTAGTGGTTACAGTTTCTGACCTTCTTCAGACCTCATACCATGATGGCAGATCGTCTCGGTAAACGGAGCAGACGTTACGAACTCCACGAACGTCAACAGCTCAGTTTACCGTCACCAACTACAATGATGGTATGAGGTCTGAAGATGGTCAGAAACTGACCGAAGCCGGTAACAACATACATAAGGATTTCTTGCGGTCGAGATGTTTGTGTCCATTTTAAAATGATAAGAAAACCCACTGTTCTCCACGATAAACGTTCTCAAAAATTACTAATTACAACAGTGTTCGGCCAGCATGCTTCAGGAGAGGATACAAGGCTTATGACATCCTTCCCAACCGCATCAGTGCATCTGGGTCAGAGCGTATGCTAGGGCGCGGTACTGCTAAGTGGGCTCGTAACTACCAGTTTCCTTCTAAATGTGATTCCATTTTGTCATCACTGAAATAGTATCACATACCTACCCCCTCAGCCGATGAAGATTCTTTCCGTTTACTCTTCCCATCCTGTGTGCTTCACTTCTCTTGGCTGGCAGTGTCCGTACAGACTGAGGTAACAAAAATCACGTAATACCTCCTAATACGGTGTCAGACCACCTTTTGTCCGGTTTCCTGCAGCAGTTGACGTGGCAAGGACTTAACAAGTCCATAATTGCGAAAGCGTTGCCGGTGCTGGATTTTGTGCACGAACTGATCTCTCAATTACGTCCCGTAAATGTTCGATGGGATTCACGTCGGGCAATATAAATGGCCAAATCATTCGCTCGAACTGTCCAGAACGTTCTCCAAACCAATATAGAACAACTGTGGCCCAGGGACATAGCACAATTTCATCCACAAAAATTCCATCGTTGTTTGGGAGCATAAAGTCCATAACTTTCTTGAAATGGTCTCTAAGTAGCCGAGTCAGCATTTTGTTGATAACTTGAGTCCATGGCTCCTTGGTTCTGCTCCACACTCGAACCCTACCATTAGCGCTTCCCAACTGAAATCAGAAATCATCTGACCAGACCACAGTTTTGCAATCGTCTAGGATCCAATCGATATGACCACGAGCCTAGAAGAGGTGCCGCAGGCGATGTCGTACTATTAGCGAAGGCACTCGAGTTATCGTGTGCTGCCATATCCCATTAACGCCAAATTTCGGTGCACTCTTCTAAGATAGGTTCCTCGAACGCAGTTATTTCAGGCAGTGTTGCTTGTCTCTTAACACTGAGAGCTCTATGCAAACGCCGCTGCTCTTGGTCGTTAAGTGAAGGCCGTCGGCCACTGCGTTGTCCGTGGTGAGAGGCAACGCCAGGAATCTTGCATTCTCGGCCCACTGTTGACACTGTGGATCTTAGAACATTGAATCCCCTAAGTATTTCCGAAATGGAATGTCTCAAACGTGTAACTGCTATTACCATTCCGCGTTCGAAGTCTGTTGATTCCCGTCGTGTAGGCATAATCACGTCGGAAATCTTTCACCCGAGTAAAAATGATAGCTCCACCAGTGCACTGTCATTTTATATCTTGTGTAAGCTATAATACCGCCATCTAAATATGTGCATATCGCTATTCCATAACTTTTGTTACCTCAGTGTATATCTGTATGTGTCTATTGTCCATACGCTAAATGATAACTACACTACTGGCCATTAAAATTGCTACACCACGAAGATGACGTGCTACAGACGCGAAATTTAACCGACAGGAAGAAGATGCTGTGATATGCAGATGATTAGCGTTTCAGAGAATTCGCACAAGGTTGGCGCCGGTGGCGACACCTACAACGTGGTGACATGAAGAAAGTTTCCCACCGATTTCTCATACACAAACAGCAGTAGACCGGCGTTGCCTGGTGAAGCGTTGTTGTGATGCCTCGTGTAAGGAGGAGAAATGCGTACCATCACGTTTCCGACTTTGATAAAGGTCGGATTGTAGCCTATCGCGATTGCGGTTTATCGTATCACGACATTCCTGCTCGCATTGGTCGAGATCCAATGACTGTTAATAGAATATGGAATCGGTGGGTTCAGAAGGGTAATACGGAACGCCGTGCTGTATCCCAACGGCCTCGTATCACTAGCAGTCGAGATCATAGGCATCTTATCCGCATGGCTGTAACGGATCGTGCAGCCACGTCTCGATCCCTGAGTCAACAGATGGGGACGTTTGCAAGACAACAACCATTTGCACGAACAGTTCGACGACGTTTGCAGCAGCGTGGGCTGTCAGCTCGGAGACCATGGCTGCGGTTACCCTTGACGCTGCAACACAGACAGAAGGGTCTGCGATGGTGTACCCAACGACCAACCTGGGTGCACGATTGGAAAAACGTCATTTTTTCGGATGAATCCAGGTACTGCTTACAGCATCATCATTGTCGCATCTGTGTTTGGCGACATCGCGGTGAACGCACATTGGAAGCGTGTATTCGTCTTCGCCATATTGGCGTATCACCCGGCGTGATGGTATGTGGTGCCATTGGTTACACGTCTCGGTGACCTCTTGTTCGCATTGACGGCACTTTGAACAGTGGACATTACATTTCAGATGTGTTACGACCCGTGGATCTACTCTTCATTCGATCCCTGCAAAATCCTACATTTCAGCAGGATAACGCACGACCGCCTGTTGCAGGTCCTGCACGCGCCTTTCTGGATATAGAAAATGATCGACTGCTGCCCTGGCCAGCACATTCTCCAGATCTCTGACCAATTGAAAATGTCTGGTCAATGGTGGCCGAGCAACTGGCTCGTCACAATACGCCAGTCACTACTGCTGATGAAATGCGGTATCGTGTTGAAGCTGCATGGGCAGCTGTACCTGTACATACCATCCAAGCTCTGTTTGACTCAATGGCCAGGCGTATCAAGGCCGTTATTACGGGCAGAGGTTGTTGTTCTGGGTACTGATTTCTCAGGATCTATGCACGCAAACTGCGTGAAAATGTAATCACATGTCGGTTCTATTATAACATATTTGTCCAATGAATACCCGTTTATCATCTGCATTTCTTCTTGGTGTAGCTATTTTAATGGCCAGTAGTGTAATAACGTATGACGAAAGGGTGGGGGGGGGGGGGGGGGGGGGAACATTCCGCAATGATATTCTTCGGCAGGTACCGCTGCGAGGGGCCACCAGTGGAGAGTTTGCAGGTTGGCGGCGGCGCCGCCCGGACAGCGTCACGAGGTCCCGGGTGGCGTGGCAGAGCTCTCCAATCAGTGGAGGGCGGCGCGAGGCGCGCGGAAACCGTAACTCAGCGACCGTGGGCGACGGCCGCATTCCTGGGACCGCGCCGCAGTGTCGCCGACGCACCGCTCAGCACGCGACGCAGATGCAGGCGCAACGACCAACGGGCGGCAGCGAACCGCTACCCGCCACTCTAGCCGCGGAAGGCTGGCGTTTAGGCGAGGGGTAATCATGAAGCCCTCATTATTACTCGGAAAACACTTGGTGATGCTGTACACTACCAGAACGCGAGTTAGTGGAGGCTAATATGGAGTGTGTCTACCCTTTGCCATTATGACGGCTTGAACTCTGCTAAGGACACATTCAATTAGGTGTTTGAATGTCTGTGGAGAAGTGGCAGCTCATCCTCAAGAGACAAAACCCTTGGAGGTAGTTACGTTATACTCTGGGAGGCTGGAGCGAAGTAAACGTTCGATCTCAGCTCAAAGGTGTTCCATTGGCTACAGGTCGGGACTCACTCCACAAACCAATGCCTCACAGATGCTCCTGTATGACAGGGTGCAGCGATGCTGATATAAACAATCATCGTCTCTGCACTATCCCTCTATTGTACGCGGTACACAGTGCTGCAAGATGTGTTCATATCTTTCTGAATTCAGCGTTTTCTTAAACACAATAAGCTGACCGCACCCTAACCATCAAAAGCACTCCAATATTCTAGTACCATCTACCCTACACTTAACTGTTCGCACCATACATGATGGGAGGTAACGTTCCCGAGGCATTCGCCAAACCTAAATCCTTCCATTGGACTGTCACATGGCATAGCGCGATTCACACTCCAAATGATTCGTTTCCAGTTGTCCTATGTCATGTCGTCGGGCATTCGCCAAACCTAAATCCTTCCATTGGACTGTCACTTGGCATAGCGCGATTCACACTCCAAATGATTCGTTTCCAGTTGTCCTATGTCATGTCGTCGCTTTTTACACCACCTCAAGCGTCGTTTCGTGTGTGTGCTGCTCGACTGTTGTACGCCAACTCCCTACACACAGTCATTGCGCTAACGGGTATTATTTGGAATTAAGGAGTGATTTCTTCCACTTATTTCAAACGATATTTTGCGACTACCCATCGCAGTGCTCGTCAGTCAGTGCATGAGGTCTGCCTGCCCTTGGTTTAGGAATGGTCGTTCCTTTGTGTTTCCACGTCACAATCACATAGCCAACAATAGCCTTCGGCAGGCCTATAATGGTTCAAATGTTCCCGATGTATTTTCTACTCAGGTGTCATTCAATGACTAGTCTATGGTCGAAATCACTGAACTCTCCAGACCCATCCGTTCTGTTATTGCTTCTCTGCTAACATAATAATGACCACTTCCTTCTACAGTGGCGCGTTCGCCTCTCTTGACATCTAATGGTCAATGTCTTATTGCATGGGGGTGATCAGATAGTATAATTACCCTTCAATGTGACAAATATGGATCTAGATTGTAGTAGTCTGGATTTCAGCTGTTCAGGATACGTTCCCACTAAAAACCACTTTGTCATCTTTCTGGAAATTCCCGCCAAGCAGTGGTTTCTTCATCTGAGGAAAGAGGAAGAAGTCATTGGCTGCAGTATCGAGAGTTGGGAGGTGTGTGGGGAGAGAGAGGGGGGGGGGGGGGAGGTGGGAGGCAAAATTTGGTAGCCAAAAGAAGCAGCACGTGTGACTGTGTGTTGTGGAGAGTATGTTGGGTTGCTATTGCGACGCAAATCTGCTCCTTGGAAAGCTTCCCGTAAAGCTTCGCATTGATAGCCACCTGTAATCTCGTCAGGAGGTTTCGGTAGTATATCGTATGATGATTTGCCCCTTACGAACGTAATCTGACAGTACCACACCGGGGAAGTTAATAAATAAATAAACAGCCATTGTCATTTTGCTGATGGTGAAGCCACATGTTTCCACTTCTTTCTTGCTCCTTCGTGTCACTCCCACCGTCATACAGCAACCTCTCGCCCATGCTGTTAAGCCGGCTAAGCAATTCGTTTTGATTGGCCTTACATATGTGCAACCTTTTCGCTATCTCGGTTCGGCAGGATTTTTGAATGGGTGTGTACAGCCATGGAACCCAGCTGGCTGTGGCATTTTCCATCATCAAAATTCACTTGAAGATGCTGAAAACTTATATTACTGATTTTCACTTTATCCACTACTACTTCGATTGTGATACGCTGGTCTTCGAGCGTCAGGATCACTACTATTCTTGCAGTTTCCAGTTCTCCACAGAGAGAAGTCCTGCCACTTCGTTACTCGTCATTCGCTCTTGTTTGGCCACAATTCTAGTGGCCACCTAACCACTGCGCCATATGCTAGTGTACTGTCACCGTACTCTTCTACACTCTTCTACAAACTCAGCACGGACTGTTGCAGACGCAGACAACGAATTTTCGCACGACGCTCCACTTACTCAACAGACTGCGTCATTTTCTTTCGCCTCCTGCAGCGGTGTACTGCGATACTGTGAAGCGGGTTTTTTATGTTCCTCAGGCTGCAGACATGACCTGCAAACAAACAAAAAGTTAGTTAAGTTCCTATCCTTTGAGGTGATACTCAAAAGTGTATGACTACCGCTCACAGCTTCAATTTACAAAAGGATTTCACATTACGAGAACCAGCTAATATCAAGGGTGGACGCCGTGAGCAACAGACGCAGCAGCTCGACTTATTGGGAGAGACACTGCTTGCTTATAGGTCTCCGCTGTCAGGAGTGATGACACTCAGTAGTGATCCTCGAAGGTGACGAGGGAATAGTAGCAGAAGTTTCACACCGAATTTTAAGGAAGTATTTTGAAGATACGGTTGTGTTCTTTCAGCTATTGTCGACGCATTTAGCTGTATGGCATGAAGCCCCAATTTCATGTAATATTCTGTGCCCCCCCCCCCCCCCCCTGGACAACGTCAGCTACACCGCTGGTCATTAAATGTGCAGTACCATTAAGGCGGCAACCAACAATCACCTAATTCACGTGAAGAGTGCTACATGCTTAGGATATGCATAAGACTAGCCTTTCAGCGTAACAACTCAAAGCGGGTAGTAGTAACATCATCTACAAAGTATATACAAGGAAAGCATACTAACGATATGTGCGTTTGTAATTTAGTTATTGCATTTGAATGTTGTTTCTTTGTGAGATGATGGCGTTACGAGCCCTGTCAGATCTCTATAGCGGAGGGATGGTGGGCTATAGAGACAGTGACCTATCGTTCAGCGTTTAACGTAGGGTTTTGGTGGAGTGGGGTTTCCCTTGAGGTTGCGCAGGAGTGAATTTATATCTAGAGACTTATTAGAAACATAAATACCTTCCACATACAAATTACAGGAGTAGAGTATTAAATAACAATTACAACTCAATAGTTTATTACCCAAAACTAGTACATGCAGAAAGTGGGCATCAAGTGAACAAACAAAAAAACAAGACATTTTATATAATACCATAAAAGAATTCAGTTTCAGATATCGCCGCAGTGAAACATAAGGTTGAGGCCAAAGAATAAAACAGACACATTCTTAGCCCATACGCCCTACAATCGGGTACCAGCTCAATACAGTAGAACGGACGGATAAAATCAGATTACATCTATCTCCATTAGCCAGCACTTTTATGAACTACCCACGACTACCTGTAGCTAATGGAGGTAGAAGCCTCCGAATCTTCCCACGGTATGAACAACAGTAATCAATGAAGTTCAGAACCTTATAAGTGTATACAATATGGATTACGGCCTCAGAGTGACAAAAAATTACTGCATAGAACTGCCCTTTTGAGGAACATTAATATGCGCCTGTGGCGTAAGAAAAAAAAAAAAAAAAAAAAAAAAAAAAAAAAAAAAAAAAAAACACGTACAAGACACGACCACGGCGCATAAAATTCAAAGTTCTTACCCATTTGTTAATTAAACCAACTTACAGTGAAACAAGATAAGCACGTGCAATTCTCGATGCTTTCACAAAATAATAAGTAAATTATCCCTGTGTTTGACCTCTGCCTATAAGGACAATGCCGGAATAGTGAAGAGAACCAATTGGGTATTTTAATCGTTCGCCCAACCAGACAAAGTTGTAGGACACGTTAAACGACTTTGAAATTTAAGCCAAGGATGAGATTGACAGTTATTTATTTGACCTAATGACTCAAAAAGTACAGCAAAACTGACAGAGAGTATCGTTTCATGCAACTCAAATCCAAATGCAAAATGACGCTAACACAGTGGAGTGGTACCAGAAAGTGTGGAGACTGCATGGAGTAAATGCGACTAGATCTGATTATGTGGGCAGTTCGCGAAATCAAAGTTCATTTTACAAGAAGAAGCCACCAATTATAACCAAAGTAAGCAATACAAGTTGCATGCAAAGTAAGCAGCTAACGAGCTGCACCACTACGACACTCAAATTCCCCTGAACAGCCAACATGTGCCAGTCAGCACTAGAAAGCAGCTGGAGATGATTCCCTCTCTGTCACAGCCTGGAGCAGAAAGCCTAGAATCTAAGTAAAGCTCCCAACTCTCTACCTTCAAAAAACTTACATTGACGAGGATCATTCCATGCTATTTCCAATGCGATGGGTGAGATTTGTTGCTAAATTCACGAAAAAAGCAGGAGGAAGTGCACCTTCTTAGTCATAGACGCACATTTTTAAACACAAAGTTGGTAAGCAACATGAACATTGTCCAGTGTGATGCAATACTACTGAATGAAACAAATTTTCAGAGTGAGTGCAACTGATTCTCACACAGTTCGCACGGTGCCGTAGCACCTGGTTCTTTGAAGTACATGCAGAAAGGTAGAATTATCGTGCACAGTTATTCTCTGGGAACTGTGACTTTCACTGATCATAAGGATTGCAGGCAGCTGCCTGGCATTCCATAGCCATGGAGCTGGTCATTTTTCGACTTCTGTGAAACTACCCTGGAGGAAGCCCTCTTGACGTAATGAAATTAGCAGACTTTTTTCTGCCATCATGAGGCCTAGTTATCTGCATTTACAGTGTTAACAAAACTGCTCTTCTGTGTATCTTACTGGTGTTGGCGCCCTCTCTTGTCATTAGGGAAAAGACACCTACCACCCTACTGGTCTATGATGCTCACAATCGCCATCCTACTCCCCATGCCGATCATTGATTCTTCAAACTGCCTGTGCCATGACATACCAAATCCCAGCTGTCTCTGTCTTGGCTGCTGGCCACCTATCCACTCTGTAACCACCGTCCACTCCGCTCCACCCTTACAGCTTAAACTTCAGGACACTGAAACATCTTAAGCCTGCGATGCCCATCCTTAAATGAGTCGGCCCAGTGTCCATACCATCCCTAGCACTGCCCTCAGACTTACTAGCCACTATCATCAAACCCTCAAATGGAGGGTCAGATAGTTGTCGCCACATCTCACACTCCACTGTCAAACACCTGCATTCCACCAACAACTTTGGCCAACGCCCCAAGCTCTGCCAACCCTGAGATGACCACTGGAGGTGCGCCACAGGCTTCTGGGTCACTGAATTCCACCAACAACCTTGGCCATCGTCCCAAGCTCTGCCAACCCTGAGATGCCCACTGGTGGTGCGCCACTGGCTTCTGGGTCACTCCACTATGGCCATGGAATTGGCCTCCACGAGATGTTAGTTCGTAATGGGGCAGGTGACCGACTTTCCTTTGTCCCACGTTACCCCAGTTCATCTAGGAGATAAAACTTGCCACTGAGTGTCCACTAAATCCTCCCCCCCCCTCCAAACACACACACACACACACACACACACACACACACACATATACACATGCACACAGACACATGCACAACCACATAGCTAATCTTGGAGCAGCGGTAACTGCGACTCAAAACGCTAACAACGACCTCAAACCTCACTACTCGCTCCAGAGCAGTGCTGCCACACCTGGCTGGATGGTAAGTAAGAACAACATACAGGGAATTTCAAATTCACGGCACACGTGATATTGCAGTTCATGTTGGTTTATATCCCACGATTGCCTTATGAATAAGCAATCAGTGGGTTCAAGTGGACCATATTCTATGCCATACAGGATCTGAATGGCGTCAAGTATCCAGCGTCCAAGAACAGCGACTTAATCAGGCAAGATCGTACAGGTTCCCACAGTCACTTCACATACCTAAAGTCAGAAAAAAAGGCTTGTTTACAGTAAGTGGAATATCTAAATGGAAACTGCAACGACATTTGGAGCACTAGGGATCGTCAGCAAGGCGACCATTGTTTTCCCTTCACACGGGTGCACAGAGGGGTGTAGCGAAAGTGACGTGCTGCTCAGTGACAACACTGGACACTGGAGTGCCACATGTAGTCTTTTCATCCTTTCATACGAGTCATGGTTCTCAGCATCTTGACGTACATGTATGGAGGGCTCAGAGGAGGACGAAGATTCCCAGACAGCATTCGTATTCGTCGTACTGGTCCAGCATCTGCTGTGATAACATGGGTTGCCACTGGGGACTCATCATGATCATCCTTGGTTCGCGTAGCCAGTGATTTGCAAAGAAGCCATTACAATTGTGATATTTTCAGGCTGGTGGCTGTGCTGTATTTTCGAGGTATCCATGGTATTACCTTTCATCAACATAACGCAAGGCCGCTCATTGTCCGTGATGTCCTGACTGGCGTCTTTGCAGAGGATGTCTGACTGTTACCATGGTCAGCACGTTCTCCAGATCTATCACCCACAAGCAGCACACAGAAAGTGAAACATGTTGGCGTCGTGTACTCCAATCTGCTTCATACTGAGGAATCGGACATGTCCATTTTTGACAAAACTGAATTACCTGTGTCAAGTCTTAGTGAGCTCTGATATGTGGGGCGGTGCTTGCCAACGAAAAGGCAGGCCGCAAAAATTCGCTTGTTTTGGGCCACTTGTTGCTGATGGATCTAATTCAGTGTAGTTATGGTGATGTTTCGATGTTTTAACACGTTGTTTGCATTGAAATTCTGCTTGTTGGATGCGCTAAACATGTGTATCATTCGCAGTTCATTCATGGTTCTCGTGTTTTAAGCATTTATGTCAAATAACCTTCATTCAAAGTATTTTCTCCAAGCGCCTGTTCGACGATTTCCTACTAGATTTTCTGATTTCTTTTGTGAGCTAACAGAATCCTTGAGTATATGTGGGTCTCCATTTTGAGTTATAACTTTTTCATCCTCAAACAAAATTTGGTTTACTTATATCTCTCCGTCTCACATAAAACCCATAGGAACATTTTGTAGTTTTCATTATAAATACTAGCTCAGTAGGTTCCTGCACATCAAGGTGAGCACACACACAGAAATCTTCAATACAAGACAACATGTCGAATCTGCATTGGTGTAATTAGGACATGTAGTTGCTGGACAAGATAAAACTAGCACCTTCCAGTCCAACAGCTCAGCACAGACAGAGTGTTTCCTGATTTAATTAGTCCAGTTTCATATCTTGAGATCCTTCCTCTTCAGCACAGAATCTTTTTGCTGTCAGTATCCAGGTGGTGGGTGGGGGAGGGGATGAGAGAGTTGGGTAATTTCTCAGGGGGGAAGGAATAATCGATTTGTCGAGTTAATTAATTAGTCAATTAATTTGCTATCAAAAGTGTGCTTGAATTAGTTAAGGAGCTTCCTGGAGGGAGCGAGGAGGATGGTGATGAGGAGAGGGAGGGGGAGGGGTGAGGGTTTCTCAGATGATTCTCAGAGGGTCATAAATCAAACTCCTGGGGGCATAAATGAATTAACAGAACAATAGGTGAAGGGCAGAGGGTTATAAATCATTCAAGTTTTCCTCTGAATGTATGATTTCCCCTGAATGTATGCAATCTGCACTAGCAAAACGCACCAGCACCTCTGTTACTCAACTATCATTCTCTCTGATCGTTAAGTGGTAAGCATAAAGCTAATTGTTTCACACTGAAATGATGTTCGTCCTCTCCGTGCAGAAATATTAATAGGTACTGGAGGGCATCATCTGATAGGTCTGTCTCTGTAGTGCATTGTAATCCTTTTCTTTTTCATTGTAAAATTATGTCCTGGTTTATGTTTTGATTGTCTGTAATTATGATGGTGACTTCATGTATCTGAGATGTATTAAATCGACTTCCATTTTCTCCAGGTGGTCTTTTGTCGGCTCGAATTATAATTTTATAGTCATCAGGTCTAGTGCTATTTTGAATATATGAATAAAAATAAGGTTCAAATGACTCTGAGCACTATGGGACTTAGCATCTATGGTCATCAGTCTCCTAGAACTTAGAACTACTTAAACCTAACTAACCTAAGGACATCACACAACACCCAGTCATCATGAGGCAGAGAAGAATATATGAATCAGTTGATTGTATTTGTGTAATATCGTCTGTACGTTTTGGATTACTCCTCTTCTCAATCCATTGATATTTGTGCATTCCTGATCTATTTCTGTTTCTTCATTTCCGATGAAATATACTTGCAGAAATTCATGATCATCATTGGGTAGTGGTAGTAATAATCCCATGCTGTGATATACTTGTCCTTGAATGGAAAAAAAAGATAATCGATTTCATCTCTGTTAGTGCTGGTCGAAGTGGCACCAAACAAAGTCATTGGGAAGCAGCCATTGTACTCTTTTATGTTCTGAAGAAAGTGTTTTGATTCTGGAGTTCCCCGGTCATGCAATGTAAAAATTCCTGCGAACGTGCTTCCAGTGGTGATAAATTTTCCATTCATGCAACATAATCCTGGTGTTTCTCCACTGAATTTTTTCGCGTTGCAAAATTGACAGATGTTATCCATTTTTCGGATTACGATGTGTTCGTGTTTGTTATATTCTTTCGTCTGGTAGTAGTGGAATGCTTCATTTGTTAGATTGTACTGTTTACTTGTCCTCATCATCTCTTGTCGTAGGGTGATATTTTCATGGTTGGCTTGAGTCCCAGTCATTTACATATTATAAGACTACATCGCAATTCTTGATCCTTCAGTCCATTTATTTCGTTGTTCTTTGGTTTCTCTGCTTCTCACGATGCTCGTTCTCGTTCATTGGGAACTTCAACGTGCTTCGCGCTCTTCGTCTGTTTCGTTTTTTCACTATTCTTTTTGTTTTCGCCCTTTTGCTTCGTAACTGGTAAGGCCTCATCCTCTTTTATGTCTGGGTATTGTCTAAAATCATACTTGCTTTTCATTAAAGAATACACTACGTACACTTTACACACTCTTTACATTTTGTTTTCGATTTATATTCAGTGACTACTCGCACTTCATCGTTTGTTTTTATTCACTCACTGTGCTACTTTTTCTGTTCCTTTCTTCGTCAGTGATGAGGAACTCACATTCGAACCCACGACGGGTCTTGCTTTATATAGACCTGCCAATGGGCAGTCCCACCAGTGGCGATTTCCAAAACAACAAAAAGGCTTCGAATGGTCCACTATGCTCCAGAACATTCCACAACATTCAAGAGTATTCTGGAAGGTTCCACAATGATTTGGGATGTTTCGGGATGTTCCCGAACATTCTGGAATCTTACCAAATGATCAAGACTATTCCCGAACATCCCGGATCATTGTGAAACATTCTGGAATGTTGTGGAATACTCTAGAATACTCTCGAATGATCTGGAATGTTTTAGAAATTTCTAGAGGGCGAAACTTCCCAGCCCTTATATTTTCAAAAGCACGCCTTTCAGGTAAAAACGGGAACCTTTTTCATGTGTGGGGATAGAGGGCTATCGCACCATATAACACCCTTGGTCGTACAAGGACTCGTTTGTGAGTTTTAGCGGCATGCACATTGTACACTTACTTTTATAATATAATATTGATTATCGGGTAATTAAGTGATGTATGAATTTGTGGATCAGTTGTGTTATCAGACTATGATGCGTACATCGGACTACAATTTCGTTGTTGTTTATTCTCAAAAATAACATTATTCATTTTCTCAGATTTTTCGTTTAGGTAACTATTGAGGTAGTGTCCTATATGGCCACTTGGCAATATTCGTAAATACTGAAACGAGAGGGTCTCATGGCAAATAGTTCAAATTTCCTGGGAAGTTTGTTTAAGGACCAAAGGACCTATACAGTGTGCAATGAGAATGTCTGTTATCTTTCATAAGATTTTTCATTAATAAGATAAGGAAGCATTGATGCAAATCATGAAGTTCAGCCTGGATTTGCAGCCAAGTAGTTTTCAACCCCACCACAGGCACTGCTCACTAATTTCAAAGTCATATCTGTAACAAATTGCAAGCAAATTCGTTCGTCACGAATCGAGGCTTTAAGGCATTATACAGCAGATTTGTTTGGACACTATGCACGTATAATATTCAGTCGGTGCTATAACGATAGTTCAGGTATATATGCCGATGTCGCAAGCTGAGGATGAAGAGATAGAGAAAGTGTATGCGGACATTGAAAGGATTATACAGTATGTAAAGGGGGATGAAAAGATAATAGTCATAGGGGACTGGAATGCAGTTGTAGGGGAAGGAGTAGAAGAAAAGGTTACTGGAGAATATGGGCTTGTGACAAGGAATGAGAGAGGAGAAAGACTAATTGAGTTCTGTAATAAGTTTCAGCGAGTAATAACGAATACACAGTTCAAGACTAACAAGAGGAGGAGGTATACTTAGAAAAGGCCGGGTGATACGGGAAGATTTCAGTTAGATTACATCATGGTCAGACAAAGATTCCGAAATCAGATACTGGATTGTAAGGCGTACCCAGGAACAGATACAGACTCAGATCGCAATATAGTAGTGATGAAGAGTAGGCTGAAGTTTAAGACAGTAGTCAGGAAGAATAAATATGCAAAGAAGTGGGATACGGAAGTACTAATGAATGACGAGGTACGGTTGAAGTTCTCTAAGGCTATAGATGCAACAATTAGAAATAGCTCAGTAGGCAGTACAGTTGAAGAGGAATGGACATCTCTAAAAAGGGACATCACAGAAGTTGGGAAGGAAAATATTGGTACAAAGAAGGTAACTGCGAAGAAACCGTGGTTAACGGAAGAAATACTTCAGTTGATCGATGAAAGGAGGAAGTACAAAAATGTTCCGGGAAACTCAGGAATACAGAAATACAAGTCACTGAAGAATGAAATAAATAGGAAGTGCAGGGGAGCTAAAACGAAATGGCTGCAGGAAAAAATGTGAAGATATCGAAAAAGAAAGGAAAGTCAAAATAACCTTCGGTGGCATTAAAAGTAACGGTGATAACGTTAAGAGTGCAACGAGAATTCCACTGTTAAATGCGGAGGACAGAGCGGTTAGGTGGAAAGAATTAATTGAAAGACTCTATGAGGGGGAAGATTTATCTGATGTGATAGAAGAAGAAACAGGAGTCGATTTAGAAGAGATAGATGATCCAGCATTAGAATCGGAATTTAAAAGAGCTTTCGAGGACTTAAGATCAAATAAAGCAGAAGGGATAGATATTCCATCAGAATTTCTCAAATCATTGGGGGAAGTGGCAACAAAACGACTATTCACGTTGGTGTGTAGAATATATGAGCCTGGCGACATACCATCTGACTTTCGGAAAAGCATCATCCACACAATTCCGAAGACAGCATGAGCTGACAAGCGCGAGAATTAACAGCTCATGCATCGAAGCTGCTTACAAGAATAATATACAGAAGAATAGAAAAGAAAATTGAGAATGCGCTAGGTGACGATCAGTTTGGCTTTAGGAAAAGTAAAGGGAGGAGAGAGGCAATTCTGACGTTGCGGTTAATAATGGAAGCAAGGCTAAAGAAAAATCAAAAAACGTTCACAGGGTCTGTCTACCTCAAAGAGCGTTCGACAAAGTAAAATGGTGCAAGATGTTTGAAATTCTGAAAAAAGGAGGGGTAAGCTATAGGAAGAGACGGGTCATATACAATATGTACAACAGCCAAGAGGGAATAATAAGAGTGGACGACCAAGAACGAAGTGATTGTATTAAAAAGTGAGTAAGACAAGGATGTGGCCTTTCGCCCTTACTGTTCAATCTGTACATCGAGGAAGCAATGACGGAAATAAAAGAAAGGTTCAGGAGTGGAATTAAAATTCAAGGTGAAAGGATATCAATGATACGATTCGCTGATGACATAGCTATCTTGAGTAAAAGTGAATAAGAATTACATGATCTGCTGAACGGAATTAACAGTCTAATGAGAACACAGTATGGATTGAGAGTAAATTGAAGAAAGACGAAGGTAATAAGAAGTAGTAGAAATAAGAACAGCGAGAAACTTAACATCCGGATTGATGGTCCCGAAGTAGGTGAAGTTAAGGAATTCTGCTACCTAGGCAGTAAAATAAGCAATGACAGACAGAGCAAGGAGGATATCAAAAGCAGACTAGCAATGGCAGAAAGGGCATTTTTGGCCAAGAGAAATCTACTAATATCAAATATCGGCCTTAATTTGAGGAAGAAATTTCTGAGAATGTGCGTCTGGAGTACAGCGTTGTATGGTAGTGAAACATGGACTGTGGGAAAAACGGAACAGAAGAGAATGAAAGCAGTTGAGATGTGGTGCTACAGACGAATGTTGAAAATAATGTGGACTGATAAGATAAGGAATGAGGAGATTCTGGGCAGAATCAGAGAAGAAAGGAACATGTTGAAAACACTAATATTGAGAAGGGACAGGATGATAGCACATCTGTTAAGACATGAGCAAGTGACTTCCATGGTACTAGAGGGAGCTGTAGAGAGCAAAAACCGTAGAGGAAGACAGAGATTGGAATACATCCAGCAAAAGGACGTAGGTTGCAAGGGCTACTCTGAGATAAAGAGGTTAGCACAGGAGAGGAATTCGTGAGCCAATTTTGAGAATTATTAAGTACCCTCAACCAAAGTGAAAACACAATCTTCGTTAAAACTCGATACTCGGCTAGAAAGAAAACTGGAATGTCGAACCAAAAAGCAGTGTTAATGAATGTTAGTTCTGCCTGAAGAGTCATCCCAAAAGTGATAAAAAGGGAGGATGTATACGTGAATTACCGTATTTTAGTGATGGGACGTATGAGGCCAAAACAGTTCTACAACCCAAAGTGGTCAGAAAACAAAATCCAAAAACTGGCAAAGGGTTGTGACCACATAGTGAGCATAATGTGAAGTGTTAACATAGTTAACCATATCAGATGAAACTCTGTCCTAGATGCCAGATAAATTTGGGAAAGAGAACAAAGAACAGAACCTGACAAACCTAATACACGATTGTACAGAAGTGACCAAGCAGTAGGTGCTCATAGGCCTCTGAAAAAGATGTTAATTTTTATGCAGTATGCGACTTTCTTCACTATCGGAATATAGCACACCTTCCCACTGGGCATGCATGAACTTACATGAGATTCCTGAACCGGATTAGGGACATATTAAAAAACTAATCCTTACGAATAAATTATTTAAACCGACTAACTTTGATGAGGCGTAGGCAACTGACAAATAGAGTTTGATGGCAGCACACACGGAAAGGTATTAGGAGTTTGGTTTCGACAAAGCACTGAGGCTGGTTCTTAGTAACAGGTTCTGAATGAAATGGAAGCAGAGAATTAGGCGGGAGCAACAAAGAACCAGAAGAAATAAATGGCAAAAGGCTAAAATATATTGTACAAGCGCTGAAGGAGAGAGGTCACAGGGGAATGAGCAAGAGATGGATTAAACATTAAGTTGATAAAAAATGGTTAACTTCAAGGAAGGGAAATTGGAGTTATATTCATGGGGTTTAAAACTGATAAACGTAGGCAAGATAATATGATTTCGGCAATGCATTTTTGTCGTTTTGTTGCATAGGAAGAACGAGGTGTAGAAAGTGGGAACAATCAAGCAGGGAGTCCTGAAGGAATGACTGCTTAGCTCTTTCTTGGAATGCAGACTAAGGATGGGTTTACAAAAGCTGTGCTTTAGGAGTACACAATAAAAGGATTTAAATGTGGAGCGTGGTCTAAAAGGGCTACTGCAGTGGAAAGTGAAGGAGTTCCTGATGTGTAAATGGAAAATTAATTTTGCGTTGGAGAAATGAGAATACACACCCATATTGACTCTTCCTGGAAGCAAAATTTGTTTTTAGTTTCGTGATAGAAGGAAAAGCCAAGACGTTAGCTGTACATAAGAATCTGTTCCCATCAGCATAGTTGTTTGTATGGAACATACTAGTTGTGAAATATTGTTTATTTAACCTATGAAGGTGGAGTGTTGGTATTGATAGGCATTAGTTCATTGTTGAACTGGCATGTCTCATGTGTTATTCTTACTTGATTTAAAATCATTACTATCTGAATTCTACTCCCATCAATTAATAAGATAGATAATTATTGTAATTAGTAATATCTGATTGCCAAGATTAAGCTGTTTGCTTTTATATTAATTCTTTATCTTCTGTAATGGCTGTTTGCATGTAATATTCTCTCTAGTTAAATTCCGTACATGATTAGCGGGCTGCGTGCGGTGACCCAGGCCAGTCACCTTATGTTCACAGTAAACCCTCTGGGAGTTGCGTTTCGCCTTCAGAGGAAAGCACAAGGGTATGAAACCAGTGTTCCATTTGACTGCTCAGGACAGCAGATGTCCACTCAGGTATTATTAGTACCTGCGATTTTGTTCCTGCAGTTTTTCGTATAATGTGACCTGTACGATGAGTTATCCAGGGCTGTACTCACAGAAATCGTATAACTTACATGAGGAACACTTTCACACGTGACGAATCTCAGTTTTTACAAGCAGTGCCACGCGACCGAAACTCATTTCAAAGGAAACTCGTTTTGTGGCGACGAGTCACCTTCTGAGAACGCTGGGCCAGGCTTAGTCAGGGACAGATAAAGATCTCGGCGATCCGTGAGGAGCGACAGACCTGCAATGTGGACAGAGATTCTTCTCTCTGTGTAAAGCAACAAGAAGACATTTCAACGTGTGTTCCTCGTGCTGAAAAACCTCTGACCCAAATACTTGTAAGAGAGCTCCTCCTTGGTTAACCTAAAAAAAAAATTGCAATGTAGGAGAAGTAAGGACGCCAGTTTCTGAGAAATCCACACGAGGGTACTGGTCGACGTAAAAAACTTAGCCGAGGAGTTGGAAAATACCTAAAAATTGATTACGAACGCAGGCATAGGTCTGTAACGATTAGTTAATGTTGCAAAACATTCGCTAGGACAGGAAGTATATGTCTTCATAACAGTGATACTGCTGGCTAGCATTTTGTACAGCGTTTTTCGTTTGTGCACGGGTATAAGAATTACAGGGCTTTTGTAGACGTGTAGTTAGGATTAGGTACATTTCGCGAATCTAATACTTTTTTTGAGTGACTGAAGCCTCATTCGTGAAACGATAAGCAGTGGTATATGCATATGTCGTTGTTTTATTCTCCTGGTGGTTTCAGGCAATCGCTGTGTGTCCGCTGCGAATTTACATTACCATAATTCATGCCTAGATTACGGTTTTACCGGATTCAGCTAAGCTACCCAGTCTTTGCTGGGACATTCAAGGTATCTAGCCCTTGCTGGGACATTTGAGAGTTAAATTAGCACTGTGCCATTTCACAGACTGTTAATTTTACTATTGTCCGCATTTTTTGTGATCGAACACATCCAGTCATAATTTGTTATTCTTGTATGTTAGCTGGGAATTTTGTGATGAATAGGGATTAATGTGGACCACTGATTTCATAGCTAGTTGCTCAGCCTGTTCGTCATTCTTTGTGAGGTGCAACACCCATGTCTCATCTTTGCTGCTGCCACTCCTGGGCTATTAGTTATCCGTTGGACAACACCTTTTGTTAACTGACCATGAGTCCATGGGGAGCGATCTATCTGCCAGCCCAACAGATGAGAAGCATTCTGACATTCACAGGGGTATGTCGAAAGCTCATCTGTACCTCACACGATTAGTTACAGTTCATTTGTGGATTAAACATTTTGCTTCTGCACTTGGATTTTTCATAGAGGCATGTTATAAATTAACTCATATTTCTAGAGTAGCTACACTCGATAACCGTTGTAGCTGCGAGAACCATTCAAAAGAATATTTTAATGTTGCCTGTAAATTGAAAAAATATTCGGTGTGTTAGAATTACAGATTCCAGATTAATGGACGAATTTGTGACTATTGATTAAAGGATGTTGTATCTCAATGCGTAGATCTTATAGGGGAGGCTATGTAACGCTCCCATCTGGGAACGTCACTTTAACTGTCTTTGTGCAGACGCTTCGAGCTGCAAACTGATAATGTATGAGACAATATAAATATATGTACATTTAATTGTCGTTTTTCTGCTCAACAGTAATGTGAATGTTTTGTACTAAACATCTGTAGTAACTTGTTTTCCAATGTTTCACGGAAAAAGTAACCGCAAGAGAGAACGGTGCTCGCCAGAATTGTGAGAGCGAATGAATGAGAGCAGGTCAACGAGGAAAGCTGGACTGTCGATGTACAGTCATGCTCAAAAGTATCCGAACGACCTGAATTGCATTTCGCCTGAATCGCATGCAACCCACATAACGCAGCTGCCTAGCAGGTCCTCTAATCGCTCCTTGGTACATTCGTTTGACTATTGAAAATGGTTCCAACAAGTCAGCACTAGAAAACACAGCTCTGTATCGCAATGACTCAAGATTTAAAGTAATACTACGATACTACAAATATCAGGGAACACCTTATCACAGGTAAGACTGTCCTTAAGGCTTGTAAGCTCACATTTATTACAATAAATGACGTACTTGAAATGTTACCACTCTCATTATTACATCAGATAGGTAATGCACGTAGTAAGTTCGTCGTATTCACGATTTCCTCTTCAAAGTAACATACCGTACTTGTTATTTAACACAAAATGACATTAAAAATTTAAGTTATTCACGAGCAGCTAGTTGAGAATATGTATGAACTTCAAATGACGCGACGAACCGTCTCGTTCTCCATATGCATTCAAACCCAGGTCATGCAGGCTAAGCAAAGATTTCGTGACTGACGGAAACTAACAGTCATTCCTGATTAGTCATACAGAGAGTGATATACCTCGATTTCAGACAGTATCAGTTAGCAAATATCAACTTTAAATTACATAACGTAAATATTTTTAACGGACGCGAATTCCTACCCAGAACCTATTGCCCCTGTTAACGAACTACGAGAGATGTTAAATATTGCTTCTTAACGAGTAACTTACTTGAAATTCCGTGAGGTAAAGCTTTCTGTTGGACAGGGATTCGAACCCAGAACCTAATCGGATAGATATTGAATCACAATCAAGTGTGACATATCGGATTTTCTCGGCAGTAGCTAGATGTTTTAACTGAAATTACGAGACGAAACATTAATTTTTTCCTCCCAGGACTCAAACCCGGCAACTATCCCTGTTATATTCTAGAGGAAACGAACGTTAAATATGGGTTTGTTGCACCAGCAGCGACATGTGAGCATGTTTGAACTAGAAATAATATAATGAAGAGTTCAGTACTGACTGGGAATAGAGCTCCACACATATACGTTGTTGACTGCACACAAAGAGACGTCAGCTACCGAATTTTTTTTCACTAGCAGCTCGGAATAACATCACTTACAGTGATCTCGCAAATAGTTCTGTGTCTCACTAGGAGTCAAAAACCTCAAATATCGTTAGTGTTGACAACGAATGAAAATACATTAAAAATCGAAATTATTATCCACCAGCATATAGGTGTTCTCATGGTAGAACTTGATAATACATAATGAAATCTCTACTGCCAGGCGAGGATTCGAACCCATTCACGCGCAGTATGTGGAGATGTTCAGGAATCTGCAGTTTTGAATAAACAACAAATTGTAACCAATCTGTATTGTGACGAAGGGATCAAACTCCGCTTTAAGGGCAGTCTGAGTTGCATTCCCAGTTCAGAGCCAATTTTATCGACATACAGAAGCTCAGATAAAAGATGGAATAAGTGTCCTGTGAGCCTACATAGCGTTTGTTCCGTCACTAGAAATAAATAACTAGTATAAGAAAGGTTACTGGTGATAGAGTTTCTACATGTCGCCACTCCAGACTTTATTGTGGCTCAACCTAACGTTTGCTTGGTAGAGAAGGAATTTCATTTTTAATGTGAATTTCAGACCACAGCGCCATTACATCTTCTTCACTTGGTGTAGCGAGAAGAGAATGGAATCTGTCTCTCCCTATCTAAAATCATCGACCGAAGCTGGAATCGAACACAGATCATAGATGTATGAACCTATCAGCATCCCAACAGACCACCAAATCCTGTTCTCAGCGGCTCATTTTTCTATCTAACGCCATTGTGCCACACTGGCTTAGAATTCTGACACACAGGCTCCCTGTATCAATTTGCAGCATGTTCAGTAAATTCATTTACTTGGTTGACCGAATCACCATGAACTAGCTGCCTCGGCTACCCATTGCATACATTCAACTTCATTTTGTAATCACCAAAATAAAATCACGTGACTGCCACCAACACAAAACTGCCAACAGTGTAGGATGCAGAAGTTTAAATAGGAAGTGTTCCTTTCCACTTGAGCTACTCGATTGCATTATCTGTTTGTTGAAAACGGCGTGCAGTGCAAAAGAAGAGCTATAACTGTTTGTCTCTCATAAGTATTCACCTGGCCATATGCATTATCCCACAGTGCTGTGGAATGCAGAAGTTCTGGAGGAGTTGTTGTTGACTTCCGGAGCAGTTGTAGCTCTGTGTCAGCTAGTAGTGTAATGGTAAGTATCGCGCATGGTAGATAAGTAGTCGCGAGTTCGAGTGCATTCTGTGCTATATTTTTTAAAACGCAGTTCTGCTGTCTGCTAAAGTTATCAGACTTATGGAACTTGTAACATAATTTCGTTCACTACCCAACCCAAAATAGTCACATGTGGAGAAAGGGCTAACTTCTGCGACATTTTGTTCATTTCGGGTTTAATAGACAGCCAGAGAGTAGATGCATCTCGAAACTTTTGTATTATGTATGGGTAGAGTGCATCGTGCCGAATTACGTCGGAAAAGTATTTTCTACATTAGCTGTCGTCTGGTAGTGGCATTTTATTCTTCTTCAAGCCTTGTTTGACAGCATTAACTCAGAACAAGTTTTCTACATGCATGTAATCAATAAACCACATGTGCATTTTCAGGCTGTTATAGATAACATCAGCGAATTCGCATATATCGTTGATGATTAATTTCTCTCTCGTGTTTACTATTGTTTTAACAACATTAAAGGAAACCTTACGAAAATTGTGAACTGTATTATAAAAAGTGAAATAAAACTACCCACGATAACCTTACGACAAAAGTCTGTTTTAATAAAACTGAGTTCTCTACACAAGCTTGCCTCTATCGTCACGAATTAGTAAAATACTACTCACTTAGATTTTGATTGTGTATGTGTTTAATTGGTATGCTGTCATACTCAAGAGGTATGCAAATGTGGCATTTCATAAATAAAGTTATGTATTCCTAGAAACCCAAATTTTGCTTGTCAGCAGCGGAAAGAGGCGTGACCTGTTGTGCAGCATTGTAAGTTTTTCACCATTGCACTATGAGCTGAAAGTATTTTCTTGCCCTTTCCTTATCGATGTTTGATCTGACTGTTTGTAGCTCTTTCACAGAAGGGATAAAAACGCTACACTCAGTGAGACTGGAACTGCGAAACATAACAGACGCTTTTTCACAGGTCAGCACTTTACCACAGAGCTGGCGAAGAAGTATGTGTCTTACCTTCCTCTTACGAGACCAATAGTGGCTAAAACTCGTAAACAGCTATTTGAAGGACGAGATTAGTTTCGATTTCCGCGTGCAACGACTTTCCTCGACTGAAAACCGTAAATTTACAATCTTTTGTTACACCTCAAGCGATAATAACTCAGATTATTGAATGGAAATGACAGGTAAAATCAAGTGAACTTTGAGGCTTAATTCCGTGCACACCAGGAAGTAACTTGTCGATCACAGAGTTGCCAAACATACATTGCCTTGTTGCAAAATCTCAGTTACAATACCAGCAGGAAGAAGACGAACCGATGTGATCCTACAGCGGGCTGGGAAGTGACCATAGCTGGTGGCTCCAAGTCGCGGCTTCTGCGGCCTGGAATACGTAATGCGTCTGATTCCCATTTCTGTAACTAGGTTTAGGGACTGGAGCGTAGTTACTAATAATACTCAGAACTGACGCAAACTAAGCATCATAAATCAGTAACTCTCATAGTTGTTGTTATATTTCTTTCGTAAGTGTACTCAAAACTAAGAAACTCATTCACAGACGTTTTCGTGCCTCGCCAATAGTCGAGCACAACAAACAAATAAAAACTAATGAATGTGTGTGTGTGTTTGTGTGTGTGTGTGTGTGTGTGTGTGTGTGTGCGTGACAGAGAGAGAGAGAGATAAAAATCAAAAAGAATGATAGAGACAGAGAGAGTAAAAAATTGTAATGAAATTGAATCATGGTACGTAAAGAAATCTTTCATTAAAATAGCACGTTCGACATCATTACGAAATATCGTATTCATGATCTATGAAACAAGAATTAATCTAATGTAATCTAATCATATCACTTGATGACTAGCCACGAAGAGTCATGAATTACCGTAATTTTTGCCAATACCAGTAACCCAATCTAAACTTGAAAATAAAAGTCGACAATATTTGTAATAAATCGGAATTTCTATCAAGACCCTTTAGTCCCTGTTAACTAACCACGAAAGCCGTCTGATATACCTCTATTCTGAAGTAACGAAGTGTGCATGCATTTAAAGATGAAGTGCATGATGTGAAGTTCTCTGACGGCGATAAGAACCCAACACGTAATCGGATTGTTAACTAAGTAAAATCAAATGTTACGTATCGGTTTTTCTTACCAGCTGGTAGGTGTTTGAATCTAAAATAAGGATACAATATTTTGTGCCTAAGCGGCAATCGAACTTCACACCTACCGTGCATTCACCAATACAGCTTAAGTATCAGTTGTTTACTCACCAATAGTAAGATTTGTGCGTGTTTGACCAGAAATAACGGCACCTATTGTGTATGTTGCCAAAACATGAACAGAAATTAAAAATGCACGTTCATTTTCACTCACAGGCCGGTGTGCACGTGATAGGACTTGAAATGAAATTATGAATATTTTTGCACTGTATCAGGATTCGAACCCACATACCTACCTTTGGAGGAGACCTAGAGAAGATTGCAGTCTTGAGAAAAGGAACGAAATGATTGAATTATGCTGTTCCGAGAGATTCAGATCCTCGAAAGAGGAGATACGAATTCGAATCACAGTCCAGCTCCAAATTTTTCAACGTCTCTAGTTCAGTCAAGTACAAGCAAAGTAAGAGCCCTGTTCCTTTAAATGGCTATCGGTTTATCAAATAAAATAAAATTTTCTAATGTAAGTAAGTTTACTGGCGACTATATTTCTGTTTACCATGACTTCCGCTATGTCATTTCCCAACGTAAACCGGCTCTGCCCAGTTGGTAATGAAGGAATGTGATGTTTAATGCGGATTCTGGATTATAACGTCTTTCTCTTGATGTTACCAGGGGTAAAGTAAATCTGTTTGTGCCTCTTAAAAGTAAATGCCTGAACCCATGCATTGCACCTGTGATAGTTCGTTCCGCCAGATCATTGTGGCCACATTTCCCAGCCGCAGGAGTGTGCTGTAAAAGATGATGTGCTTAGCTTACAAAATTAGTCACGGTGGAAAAAACGCGAGTCCATTAAAGGGTTAACTAGAAGCAAGCTTCTGAAGCGAAGATTATGCTAGTCTCATGTCAGCAGGATGTGAAGACTCTTCTAGGCATCATAGGCTCGACATGAAGCCATTCTGAAATTTTCACAAATTCAGCAAGTTTCGTAGTTAGAGAAAATCCACTGGGAAGTGCAAAGTTACCGGATAATTCGATTATTACCGTCATTATTACTATCATTTTCTTCATAGCGCTGCTGGAACACTGTACTTGAAGATCATTTGATGCCTTTTGGTCACTATAGAAGTAGTTTCCAAAGAACACTTTCATTCCCTGTTTACAGAATCCTTTTCATGTTAATGAAAACATCAGTAATTACTCGTAGATTACATTAAACCTAAAGCAGTTGATGAAGACGTTACTTGATAACAAAAACGCACTGCCCTTCTTCATTTACTTGCACCTAGATATGGCTATCGAGTACTGCCAAAGCAAAAGGCAAGAGATCTTACTGCCTTCCGATATACGTCGCTGTCAATTCTTCCATATGATTTGGTCGGCATGACCTGTTTCAAGTTGTGTATGACAGACAATGTTTTAGAAAATCAATTGTTTTCCTTTGCAAATAAACAGAAAGATTTTCATTCTAAGCTATCCAAGTACAAAATTTTCTCAATATTAGTTCAAATTTAATATTCGCTTCTATAATGTAGGAAAATATTTCACAGTTGCAAAACTCGCATCCGACTCATTGACCTTACACTTAGTCGCTGACCATAAATTCTAGCTCAGAATGACACCAGATTAAGTAACCTAATGTAGCGAAGACTGTTTGCCAGTGCTCTTTCTCACCGGAAAATACGCAGACCACTCATTTGGCTCCATAAGTACATTGTAACAGTAATTTCTGTGTGTATGCAACGCATACGGATTAGAATTTAGTGGTGCTCTCTCTTCCACTTCTGTAAACAATATACCTGACCTAAACGGGTCCTTTATCATTACAGGCCCTGGGTAGTGCATTATCATACTGACAACAGTAATGTGCTTATACTGACAACCTGATTGTTCGTTTTACCTGATTGTGTAATCATTTAAATAAAACAACACGACCTTCCAGTGGGAGACATTTCGTCCCTCTTTTCCTTCTGTGAAATTTGTCAGTAAGCTTTTTGCCTTCCAACCAGTGAAATGCGGTAGAGTACGGCCGGTAAATGATTCACAAACCACCATTTAGTGCCGTTAAGACGATTTATTTAAACGCCACAGGACTGCATATAGGTGCAATCGATTTCGAGGTGCAAAGTGTTTGTTATCTTACTTTTGTGATAGGAGGGCATAAGTGATTTCCAAAGACTTTTTATTGTACTGAAATAATCCTTTGTCACAAAGTAACAAGGGAAGTGTTTTATTCGTATATATTTTGTAGGAAACTGTAATCGTGATGGAAGATTATACACCTGAATGTTTGACACAACTGGTAGGAGAAAACGCTGCATATTAACCAAACCCCGCGCCTCCTCTCCATATCCTCCTGTAACACGAGCACGGGATTCTCCTCGCATACCGCTACAGATCTGTGCCTAGCACAGCTGAGAATTGACAACATCGCCACAAACATTAGGCAACACTGTGACAGTGCAATCTCTTCTGCGTATGGTACTGAATTGACTCGCTAAATTCACTTGATATTCCCTTTCCATTTGAATGGCTCGTGCTATATAATCCTCATGTAAAATAAGAGGCCGGCCGCGGTGGTCTAGCGGTTCTAGGCGCTCAGTCCGGAACTGCGCGACTGCTACGGTCGCAGGTTCGAATCCTGCCTCGGGCATGGATGTGTGTGATGTCCTTAGGTTAGTTAGGTTTAAGTAGTTCTAAGTTCTAGGGGACTGATGACCACAGATGTTAAGTCCCATAGTGCTCAGAGCTATTTTAAAATAAGACACTGAGACAGAAAATACAATTTTTTGCCTAAAGAAATGCTATTCTTCACATAAGTGACAACTTTTATTATCTGTCACGATGCGTTATGAGGCTGAGCGACCAATACCATGATGAGAGGGCCGTACAGGCGGCAGTGTGTCCGTAGCCCGGTGGTACCGCTCGTGTCTCGTGTCAGAGCGGCTCACTCAGTCTTCAGTTCTAACCGTGGTAGGGGCCAGCGTGTGCGAGCTTTTTTTCTCATATATTTTAAGGAGCTGCTAATTTCCAGGAAAAATTCTATATCGAAATCGGAAGAAAACCTTTACACATCAAATCCTCTTGGTAGGTCCACTCAGTAAGTTGTGCTAATGGTCATAGATCTTGGCTTTCTGACTGCGCAATACCAGCGTCTCTGAAGAAATTCGAATCGACCATCAGCGATACGAACTTCAATATTGTTCTTCACTTAAGACTCACATGCCAGGGTGATAAGTATGAAGGAAATGAACCTCTTGATAACTATAGGGCCTTTATGCTAAATTTCCACAGTAGCAATTAGGAACTCCCTGCGGACATTTGCTAACAGCGGCTCTAGCAACTTACTTTTTCTCTGGGTAGCTTAAAATATGGGCAATTTTGTCGCCTTAAATCCAACTGAATATTTTAAATATCACTTGTGAACAGCGTTCACTTCTCCATTAATTAAGGTATAGACCTCAAAACAAGCAATTTGCCTGAGGAGCTATAGAGCAGGTTCTGATAGGTATTGACAGAATCTTTTGCATCCATTTACCATAGAGAATCAAAGAAAGAAACCAAATACGTTATATTGCAATTACTCTCTGTACCTTGACTAACACATACGATCCATGACAATAAAAAATTATTTGAAGAACCTCCCGTGAAAGGAAAGAGAGCAGAATGTGAAGCTTTAATTGTAGTGCACTGGATCAGAAACAATGAAATTAATTCTGTGCCACATTGATGTATTTACATGGTCGAGAGTGCGGAGTGGAGCAGACATTGTCGGCAGAAGGCGAGACAATGCAGTGTCTCAGCCCCCGCCGGTAGGCAGTAAACGGGTCACAGAGAACTCAGACGCATGCGGTGTTCAGAGGCAGATGGTCGGCAAAGAAATCTTTCGCTAATACATTGTTGGATCACACTATTATTACCAGTGTGACAGAAAGCGAAATCTATTGTAGATTCGCTTGAATTACACTCATAGCTTCAGCACAGAGAGGAAAGGGGCGATAAAAACTTTGTCGACGTGTGCTTTTAGTTACTAGACGTCGAACTAGCTAGTCTCGCGTTTTACCTCGAGACTACGGTCGTAGTCAAGAATAAAGCACTAAGACTGAAGTCAAGACTTCCTCTGGGAAGTGCCGCAGTCTACAGTGTTGCCAGGTCGAGCATATTGCCGGACATAGGATTCTGAGAGGAGCACGATTGTATTGCTCATCTTACGTGAACGACTCGGCGGTCAATTTTTTGCTCCAAGACTGTATCTACAACACATATTGCACGCTGAAGACCCAAAAGAATTAAAAAAAAAGTAGTTTATGAGGGCAACATTAACTATAGCGTTCGAAGTATTCATAGTATTGTATATGTGTGTGTAAACGCCTTCCAATGTCCACTCAAGGAAGACAAGGATACACAGTCTAGCTTCAGTATTATAAATTCGCCTCAGTTTGCGGATGAACTCAGACTTAGATTGATAATCATTTTGAATACTTAGCACTACTGTACCCATTGGTGTTAAACTAGTTTTCAACCAATGATTCCCACAGCTACAGGAACACTACTTGTGATACCTCATAGACAAAATACTTACGCAATGCTATCAGACCAAAAGATCAACCTGACACAAACTGTGGGAAGTTTGTTTTACAACCTTCGTACCTGGATAATGAGCTTTTTCCTATTTGAGATGTCTATGAACATTGCTGCATGAGACGATTTAAGACGAAACTAAATTCCATCAGCTACGACACTACTTAAAGAAATCGTCTTAATGGAACTAAATCGTGGTTTGTGAATCGCTTACCGGCCGTACTCCGCGGCATTTCGCTGGCTGGAAGGCAAAAAGGTTACTGACAATTTTCACAGAAGGAAAAGACGGACGAAATGTCTCCCACTGGAAGGTCATGTTATTTTATTTAAATGATTACAAAATCAGGTAAAACGAACATTCAGGTTGTCAGTATAAGCACATTACTGTTGTCAGTATGATGTTGCACTGCCCAGGGCCTGTAATGATAAAGGGCCCGTTAAAGTCAGGCGTATTGTATACAGAAGTTGAAGAGAGAGCACCACTAAATTCTATAATCCGTATGCATTGCATACACACAGAAATTATTGTTACAGTGTACTTATGGAGCCAAATGAATGAACTGCGTATTTTCCGTGAGAAAGAGCACTGGCAGACAGTCTTCACTACATTAGGTTACTTAATCTGGTGTCATCCTGAGCTAGAATTTTTGGACAGCGACTAAGTGTAAGGTCAATGAGTCGGATGCGAGTTTTGCAACTGTGAAATATTTTCCTACATTATAGAAGCGACTATTAAATTTGAACCAATATTGAGAAAATTTTGTACTTGGATAGCTTAGAATGAAAATCTTTCTGTTTATTTGCAAAGGAAAACAATTGATTTTCTAAAACATTGCCTGTCATACACAACTTGAAACAGGTCATGTCGACCAAATCATATGGAAGAACTGACAGCGACTTATATCAGAAGGCAGTAAGATCTCTTGCCTTTTGCTTTGGCAGTACTCGATAGCCATATCTAGGCGCAAGTAAATGAAGAAAGGCAGTGCGTTTTTGTTATCAAGTAACGTCTTCATCAATTGCTTTAGTTTCAATGTAATCTACGAGTAATTGCTAATTTTTGATATTAACATGAAAAGGATTCCGTAAACATGGAAAAAACCTATGCTATGACTGTCCAACGAAACAAGCACTCAGTTCCACCACGACTAATTCAAATGGTTCAAATGGCTCTGAGAACTATGGGACTTAACACCTGGGGTCATCAGTCCCTTAGACGTAGAACTACTTAAACCTAACTAACCTAAGGACATCACAGACATCCATGCCCGAGGCAGGATTCGAACCTGCGACAGTAGCGGTCACGCGGTTGCAGACTGTAGCGCCTAGAACCGCACGACCACCCGGCCGCCGGGGCAGTCCTACCGGGTGATATATATGTTGTTTGGTAGTTAATGTGGCTGCTGCGATTGAGCTCAGTACTAAGAATTTCAAGTCAGAGATATACCAGGGTCGTTCAGTAAGTAATGCGCCAGATTTTTTTTATTGTTAAGAGTCAGAATTCGGTGACAATGTACATCAACATGTCTTGTCCATGTCCTATTTTTCTACGTAGGCTCCATCACGTTCTATGGCCGTCCGCCAACCATTTGGAAGAGCAAGTATTCCCTGCTGGTGAAAGACCTTGTCCTGTAGGCTTAGCCATGTTTTCACTGCATGACTGACACTCTCGTCATCTTCAAAGTGTGTTCGCCGTAGAGAATCTTTAAGCGGCCCAAAGAGATGGAAGTCCTAGGGTGCCAGGTGTGGAATGTGGAGTGGATGAGGCAATGATGACCAACACATTTTGGCAATGTGTTCCCATGTTCTCAGACTTGTGCGTGGGCATGCATTATCGTGTTAGAGCAAGATTTCTGCTGGGTTCTTGTCTGATCGAACACGTCGGAAACGGTTCTTGAGTTTCAGAGTCTTCACGCATGCCTCTGAATTGATGGTTGACCCTCTTGGCATCACATCCACGAAAATGACGCCATCACAATCCCAGAAGACTGTCACCATGAGTTTTCTGACAGAGGGGGTTGTCTTGAATTTCTTCTTTTGTGGTGAATGAGAATGATACCACTCCACAGACTGCCTTTTTGTTTCCGGTGCAAAGTGGTGCACCCAGCTTTCGTCCCCCGTAACGATCCATGACAGAAAGGCCCCTCCGTCGGCCTTAAATCGCTCCAACAATTCAAATGAAATGGCCTTTCTTTGAATCTTGTGGTCCGCTGTGAGCATTAGTGGAACCCATCGTGAGCACCTCTTTGAATATCCGAGAGTCTCTATCATCGCAAACGCACTTCCAATGCTGACCGACAACTGTAGAGCCAGTTGTCGAGTTGTGATGCGCCGGTCGGCACGAATAATGACTTCTGCACGATTCAGCATGTTTGGGACAATGGATGTGACCTCTGTTTCTGCATTTCCTGAGACTGTAACTTTCTTTACCCATCGCCCAAGTGTACCCCTATCAACTGCAGCATCACCACACACTGCACACAAATGTTTGTGGATGCTCACAACGGTTTCTTTTTCTGCACACAAGAATTCAGTAACATCACGCTGCTTGTAACGTGAGTCGTATGTATACTCCATTCTGACGCTGTACTACGGCTCTGCCATCTGCCATAACGGTTCGAAACTTCACCGGAACAAACAACAAATGTGAAGCACCAACAAGGACGTTTGTCTATGTATATTAATGGCTGTTTTAAAAAAAGGTGGGTCATTACTTATTGAACGACATTTGTAAATAGATAACTCATCCATTTACCGTTTGTTAATAAGTAGTGGATAAAAATGTCCTTAGGAACACGAGATTCGGTTATCCATTCTTACCAGTTATTAGTGGCTTGTCTTTGAGGAGGTGGAGGAGGAGATTAGTGTTTAACGTCCCGTTGATAACTAGATCATTAGAGACGGAGCACAAGCTCGGGTTACGGAAGGTTGGGGAAGGAAATCGGCCGTGCCGTTTCAAAGGAACCATCCCGGCATTTGCCTGATGCGATTTACGGAATTCATGTAAAACCTAAATAAGGGTGGCTGAAGGCGGGTTTCAACCGTCATCCTCCCGAATGCGAGTCTAGTGTGTTAACCACTGTGCCACCTCGCCCGTTGGCTTGACTTTGAACAAAGAACAGGGAACAAAACTTCTGTCACTGTGAACCTGAAACGCAGTCAAATAAACAAATATCTTTCATTATCTGTCTGGTATTGAAATAAGTGACCTTGGATGGAAAAGCAACTGAAATCGCTCAACAGGGGGAAAGCCTTTGGACGTAATTGGGTACCAGAACGACGCTACGTAAATAATACGAAGGAACTTGCCCCTATTCTAACAGCAGTTGACCGTAGGTCTCCGGAGGAGCGAAGCGTTCTTGATGATCAGAAAAAAAGCACAGGTCATTCCAGTTTTCAAGATGGGTCATCTAGCAGACGCACAAATCTGTAGGCCTTCATCTCTGACGTCGGTCTGTTATAGAACTCAGGAACATGCTTCATGCGTATCTGATGGAAAATCTCCTTTGTAGGTATTAACTTTGGATCCAAAAATAATTGTCGTGTGAAACTCAGCTCACTCTGTTCGTCCACTAGATCCAGAAGGTGGTAAATTCTGGCGCCCAGGTAGGTGCCGTGTTCCTTGACTTCCGAAAGGCATTCGATACAGTTCCGTACTGCCACATAACGATCAAAATACAAGAGTATGTAATGCCAGACGAACTATGTGACTCGACTGAATAGTTTCTACCAAACAGATCACAGTATGTCATTCTCAATGGACAGCAGTGATTAGGCGAAAAAGTAATTTCAGGATGACCCCAATTAAGCGTTATAGGTCCATTTTTTCACAATATATATAAATGACATTTTAGACATCATTTGAATTTCCATGAGGCTGTTCACGGATGATTCTGTTATACGTATCTTGCACTGCATCTTGCGGGAATTGTATTGTATACCCTTGGCTTCAGTGAAATACGGGGAAAATAGCTTGAAACAGACCTGGACGAAATCAGTTGGTTTTTGTTTCTAATCAAGGACTGAAGTCAACAAACTATTTAGCCTTTGTAAGAGTATTAGTTCACGATACACGAATGGAACTTGGATAATGTATAGAAGTAATGAATCCAGTAACTACGCTGCAGCAATACGACATAGAATATCTGTGCGTACTATTTATCTGGTTATTACGTAGATTAGGAACTTGATTTCGCGTGTACGTTTTTGTGCCACTACTGGAGTAGACTGGAAATGTAACGGCCGCATTGAACTGCTGCTGGCTGTTAGAGCAACAAACATAAATTTAAATTAAGCGTCTTTGATTACTCAGCGGAGCATTAATTAAGCCGCAGAACAAGCTGAATCGAAGTAACATACCTCACGTAATTATCAGCCTCTCCTAACAGGGCTATTAACAAAGATAGGTGGGGCGATACAATTTAAAGACTAGATTCCTTCTGAATGGGAAGTAATTTAGTGTCATGACGTAAAATTTAATCCACAAGTAAAATGTTGTTTCCGTAGTGGTATATCTCGGAAAGAATTACCATACTCGAAACGGAGAAACGAGATATCTGCAGCATAAGATGAGAATGTCATGGACAGTTTGCTTCCGAAAGAAATCAAAGTGAAGAAACATTTGGTGCACTTAATTCTGGAGAAAGTCTGGAACCATGTAACAGTAACACAATAGGACATTCAGCTGAATTCCTGAAATCAGATTCTTCTGACAGTTCTTAAGAAGATAAACGGGAGAGAAAGAACAACTTATAAAACCAAGCTGAATGAAAATTGGTGAATTCTTGAGCTAAAAAAGTTGGCTCTGACGGACATTAAGACCCAACAGACTATGTTTCTGAAGAAGTACCGAATTCTAGTGAGATGGTAAATGAAGGAACTGTATCGGAGAGAGAAAGTCCGGCGGATGTAGAAGTATTGCTGAATTGCTGGGTTCTACGTCTTAAAGCTACAACTGATGAAGACAGTGACTATAAACTCGATTACTTGCAAAAGTTTTTTAGTCAGGAAGCAAGAATTGCTTATGAAGTCATGTTTAGTCCAGTTGCACGTTATGTCACCATTCGATCATTGCTGGCCACAACTGCTCAAAGAAGATGCTGTTAAACAATCTGGCGGAAGAATGGAACACTTGAGTATCAATTACAGTGGATCAACCAGGAATTTTCGAACGTAATGCAGATAGTATGTTTCTTGAATGGCGGAATTCAATATGATAGTAGCTCCCACTGGATGTGAACTATCAAAGTGAATCAGTTTCGTCTTCTGTCCCGTTTTGGGATGTATTATCTATCTTTCGACAGCCCTTTCTGTTATTCTATTATTCAAGATAGAGGATTCGATAATTTGCAGTGTACTGGTTTCGCTGGTAGCAAGGAGACAAGTCGCTCACCAACTGTAATTGTGGCAAAGTACTCAGGTGCGGCAATGTAATCAACAGGTCATTGGCAGAGAATAAAAGCCAGGTCTACAGCTGAAGCAGAAACTGTTTCATTAAGTGAAGGAGCCATAGAATGAATTTGGCGGACAATGTTAGTGCATTTAAAACAGGTAAAAAATCAGTATATCATCGAGAATCATATCCTATAACCCCTGACACTCACATGTTTGTGACAGATTTCTGAGCGGTGGGACTGTATCGGAACGCATCGATAGAAAGCCAATTGGATGATCTTTTAGCGAAGTCACCTGAACACATTCAGTTTCAATTTCCTATGTGCTGGGACTGGAATGCAAGATGTCAAGCATTATTTATCTGTTTCGTCAGTGGATAGACCTTTTTTTTTTCTTTTTGGATGAAGTACTGCAATATGAGCAAAAACTTTTAAGGGATTACCATAGTTAACATAAACAGTTACGATGCTCACTGCTGTGAAAGCTGTTATCGTATGACAACTGCAACAATAGCGTCCCTAGAGACGAGAAAACCAACTGTAAGATTAATGGTTGTTTTTAATTATACTTTTATTTAATTAAAGAAATAGCTACTATATTTTTGAGTTCCAAGCATTAGTAAATTATCAAGAGACATGAGCGACCGTGAAATAATTACAAAAAGAACCGAATATCACTGACTCAGTGACATAAGCTACAACTTATTCGTGAGTAAATAGTTGCGAATGTGTGTATAACAGCACATCACTCCAATGAAAGCAATAGATTATGAACACAGTATTTCTTGCATGAGAAGCGTATATTTCTGGTGTTGTCTGTTGTTGAATTTGATCCATTATAAATGGTTCTGAATGCCTGCGACTGTGAAAACAATAGGTTTGTTTACAAATAACGCATCTGCTACCAGTCACGATTTTCTTTATTTTATTTTCCGCACGACGCGTTTCGGAAAATGGTTCCCATTTTCAAGTGCGTTTTTTGTGTTTGTTATGTCATTCATATGTGATGTTGTCGATGTGTGAGATGTCATTCTCATGTGATGTTGTCGATGTGTGAGATCCTGCTTCATTCTGTTGACTTTACTGTAATATATAAGCAGTAAAGTCAACAAAATGAAGTATAATCTCACAAATCAACAACATCACATAGGAATGACATAAAAAGCACAAAAAACGCACTTGAAAATGGGAATCATTTTCCGAAACGCATCGTGCGGAAAATAAAATAAAAAAAATCGTGACTGGTAGCAGATGAGTTATTTATTAACAAACCTATTGTCACTTTTTTTGACACACGAGGGTGTCTAATGATTCACAGTTTATTACGCTTCATTCGATTTTTTTAACCGTCGAATATTTTTGTAAATGCAATAATTTTTTTTTCAAAGGAGAACTGTGCTGTAGGTTATTGTCATTTGCGGCTCAAAGGTAGCAGAAGTTGCCGGCTTGGTTTCTTCTGCGTTGAGAAAGAGTTATTGCATCTAATCTTTTATTATCACGTCTGTGTAGTTTTCTCTTCAGCTACAGTTGTGGTGGCTTCTTTGGTACGTTAAATAATGTAGTTATTGCATTCCATACAAGTTTCCTACATTCCACATTCAGGGATTTGGCTGGAAGTGTAGCGAACAAACTTCATGTTGTTGGGTAAATTCAGGAAATATTTCTGCAATAGCTTCTGCTGGTTACTAAACATCGTTTTTCTCTTCTAGGAAAGAAGCTTCTTGAGTACATATCTGCTTGTTATAAGATGGTTCAAATGGCTCTGAGCACTATGGGACTTAATTTCTGAGGTCATCAATCCCCTAGAACTTAGAACTACTTAAACCCAACTAACCTAAGGACATAACACACACCCATACCCGAGGCAGGATTCGAACCTGCGACCGTAGCGGTCGCACGGTTCCAGACTGTAGCGCCTAGAACCGCTCGGCCACCCCGGCCGGCGCACGTTATAAGAGAATCGTAAATGAACTTTTCTGTAACGTGCTGTCTCATACATCCCATGAACCTTAAGAAATTTTAAAGAGACAAATGTGGTGTAGTTTTTTAGATATTGCCGATTTTCATTGGACTACATACTCTGTTTTGAAGAATCAATGTAAACGATGCCATGTGGACTCATGCAATATCGTATTCAGAAGTGTAGGTTGTAGTGAGCTTGCAGCTCTGCTGTCGCAGTGCACGACAAAAATGAACAGCAGTTTCGTGACTGTATGTGTTTGAGTTAGGCCAAAACCGCCCGTTGGTTTTATTGTAGCTTCACTGTAATGCACGTGTTAATTCCTGATTCTGAAATGTCCTTGCGTTTTATAAAAGTTCTTTGTACTTCGTTTTGTTATTTTTTAGTTCGTATCCCACATAGATATAAAGTACCTACAGAGAAAACACTGCGTAGGGCGCATGTCAACAACATGAAACTGAAATAGCCACGACGATGTATGACATAAATGCTACAAGTATTGCCCCTATTTTTACACATTTGTTAGAAACAACGGTTATGATGAACGGATGCCAATCAAAAGACGTCGAAGGAGAAAAAGTTACTTCCCATAGACAAATAGGTATCACGAAAGTATAATTGTACGACTCATACCAGTAAGAAGCGCTTGATGTGTTGAGTAACACTGCTATACAACTTAAAGAAGAATCATTGTAGTATGGCTAATTCATGTGACTGTATGGCTATACGTTTACGAGACAATCGACAGATAAATCTGACAGGGTGGGAGTGTGCTGCCGGCCAATCCGCTGAATGTAAATGTATTTAGAGCAATTAGGCTACCGATAAGAACTGCACCGCAAATACTGTGGAAATGGAAAATGCTATTGGTGTGAGGTTTTCACAGAAGGTATTCGTAGTCAGGGCCTCATATTTTCAGTCAATCAAAAGATTTTAATAATACATAGGAAGTGTAATTTTTGTGCAAAAATGCACTTTTTTCAAATGGAACAATGCCTATTTACATTAGAAAATCAAATGGTTCAAATGGCTCCGAGCACTATGGGACTTAACATCTGAGGTCATCAGGCCCCAGAACTTAGAACTACTTAAACTTAACTGACCTAAGGAAATCACACACATCCATGCCCGAGGCAGGTTCAAATGGTTCAAATGGCTCTGAGCACTATGGGACTCAACTGCTGTGGTCATAAGTCCCCTAGAACTTAGAACTACTTAAACCTAACTAACCTAAGGACATCACACACATCCATGCCTGAGGCAGGATTCGAACCTGCGACCGTAGCGGTCGTGCGGTTCCAGACTGAAGCGCCTAGAACGGCTCGGCCACAGCGGCTGACTACATTAGAATGCCTATTGAAATTAGAATGTCAGTGGTGTTTGATGCTGGATTCTATTGCGAGTCGTTTACGAGATAAAATATTTTGAAAAGTTTTAACACTAATACTTAACGATACCTGTGGTAGCACACGATAAAGATCAACACAAGTGCATACTCTAGTTATGAGGATTATGACCAGTAATGAGACAACTGTTGCACTAATGTAAAAAGGAATAAACGTAAAAAAAGAATAACAAGTCAAATATAAAAACTCTTTTAAACATGTCAGAGTACTACGTGCGTAGTCATTCCTAAGCCTGAGTAATATATATGAAAGTGTATTCTCATTACTAAACGGTCAACGGAGGACACCCCCCCCCCCCCACGCCCCTTGCGTATTCCTTTGACGATCAGAAAACCCAGGGGTAACGGCTAATTATCTGAACGCGCCAAAAGAGGAGGTTTCGTCAGTCAGTTGGTAGCTAAAATGGCGCTGAGCACTATGGCACTTGACATCAGTCCCTTAGAACTACTTAAACCTAACTAACCTAGGGACATCACACACGTCCATGCCCAAGGCAGGATTCGAACCTGCGACCGTAGCAGTCGCGTGATTCCAGTATGAAGCGCATAGAACCGCTCGGCCACCGCGTCCTGCTCAGTCGGTATCCTTTAGACTGTCAATACCTTGGAGCGGAAGTGATACGAAATCATCGGCAGTTTTAACGGTAATAAACCTCGGATCAACGAATCAGCTTATTACAACGTGGACTATTTGCGAAGTGTTCTACGGTGTTTGAATATGGAGGGAAGAATAGTGTTAGAGCAATGTGTATGCTGAATCGCCCTTGCGCAATATTAGTCAACGCGATCTCCGCCGGAGCTCAACACATCGTCGCCTCCAACAAATGTACTGTTTCATTAGATTTACAGAATTGCATGAATCAGTGTCTCCATTGCTGTGGTCTAATACGATTGTGAAGTTTAATCTTCGTGTGTTCAAAAACAGTTGCTGATGTTACTGACGTAGCGTGAATCATATTCCAAATCCCAAAAATTACATAAGTATCGGTGAAGACGCAAAGACTGTGTTGTTTTGTTAATAATAACAAAAGTCCAAAAATGTATCTACTTCTTAGATTACACAATCTGAACCGAAAATTTGCTTGGTGAAGAGAATAATTACCATCCTATTCCATTCTGTTTTGAAACTATTCTTCAATGCATAATTGTCAACAAAGGTCGAATATTGTGTATTCCTGCTTTAAGAATGTTCCAAATAAGTGGTGCCATGTGTTATTCTATTGCGAGGGTCGATATACTCTAGGTTTTCTCATTGCTTAAATAGACGTTGTGAGAGACATATTCTTTAAAAGCTGGACAGTTCATTTAGCAAAAGTGAATCTGAACACATGTGCCAGAAGGTTACAGTTTATCTAGTGAATCTCGTAAGTTAAAAACTATTAACACTTATTTCAAAATCAAAGGCTCTATTTTTTCTGTAGACCGTATTTTTAGATGGTTGCAAATAATTGCCACTGCTGAACGAATTCCTGTTCAAATACTGCTTACGAATCTATACTGTAAAATAATTTTGTGTTTTGGAGACAAAATCAGGACTTCAGTTGTTTAATATCCATTATCTACACGATCACGGTCATAAATACTGTAAAAGGGTAAGCCGGCCGGAGTGGCCGAGCGGTTCTAGGTGCTACAGTCTGTAACCGCGCGACCGCTACGGTCGCAGGTTCGAATCCTGCCTCGGGCATGGATGTTTGTGATGGCCTTAGGTCAGTTAGGTTTAAGTAGTTCTAAGTTCTAGGGGACTGATGACCTCAGAAGTTAAGTCCCGTAGTGCTCAGAGCCATTTGAACGATTTGTAAAAGGATTACACTAATTTGGTTTCACCGTATTACAGTAAAGGGGTTCTGCCAGTTAATCTTTTACGTGTATACACATGTCGTGCAATTTTCTCGTACAGATATGATGAGTCATTACCTCTGGATTCTACAGATCTCTATATCATTGCGTTTATATTAAAATAGTCAGAATAAAAAAGCTTCTAGTGCTATACTTTTAACCTCTGTGAATTTTAAGGGAGCTAAATTATTAATCGTACCTATGTTATGGAGAATTAGTATTTACTATTAATAATTTAGTTTCCGTAGAATGTACAAAGATTAAACGCGTATCACCAGAAAGCATAAACGAAAATAAGTGTACTCTAAAAGTATTTCATCGATATATAAATTGCTTATTTTCTGCCTGTCGTAGTTTGAAGTTCGATGTTTTCTATAGAAACTTTCGCTTTAGTGACTAGGAAGCTATTTCGCACTTTATTGAAAGGGAGACTCGGAAGTACGATCATATGGAGTAGAAAACATAAAAATAGCGGTGGCTGTCTCTTCGTTTTTCATTAAAAAATATATGGTGACATCTGAACTGTCACACAAACAAGCTAAGTACCATTGCATTTAGCTCTTCAAAGCTTTAAGCCACTCTTATTCCAGATATCAAATAAAAATTGTTAAGATACCTATAAAGCGCAAGTATGTAATCTGCAATAGTTTTGAAGAACATGTCTCTATAACTAGTGACGTAGGAACTTTCGTGATCTGCAGAGCGTTTATAGGGGAGCCTTAAGCCGCACCATACGTCATTTTGAGTCAACGTACGTTGGCAACCAAAATTCTGTTCTTCACAACTGAATGCTCACTCCATAGATATAGAGGGTGACAATTATTGAACTATATTAAATAAAATCGTCATAACTTCTGAATGGTTTGCTTTAGGACGTTCAAACTGCGCGGTTGGCAGCGGGGAATGATGGGAATTAGTATGCACGTGTATAGTTCGGTTTAGCGATGAGGCCTCTTTGATCTGGATGGGTTCGTCAATTAGCAAAATTGGCGCATTTGGTAGACTGAGACTCCGCATTTCGCGATCAAGAAGTCTCGTCGCCCTCATCGGGTGACTGTGTGGTGTGCAGTGCCCAGTACGGAGTAATCGGTGTGATATTCCTTGATGTAACTACCGAACGGTACGTGAAGGTTCTGGCAGATGATTTCATCCCTATTATCCAAAGTGACCCTGAGTTCAATATGATGTGGTTGATGCAAGACGAAGCTCGACCCCATAGAAGCAGGAGAGTCTTTGTTGTCCTCGAGGAGCACTTTTGAGCCCGCATTCTGGCTCTGGCGTACCCAGAGACCACTGGCATGGGCTTCGATTGTTTGCCATATTCTCGGGATCCAAACACATGCGACTCCTTTTTGTGGGGCTACATTATGATAAGGTGTACAGCAATAGCCCAAAACCATTGCTGAGCTGAAAATAGCCACTCCTGAGGTCATCGACAGCATCGATGTTCCGAACTTCAGCGTGTCATGCAGAATTTAGCTTTTTGTTCGCGCCATATCATCGCCAAGGATGGTGGGCATATCGAACGTGTCATAACCTAAATCCAAATGTGTGTAATGATGTTTACATGTTGAATAAAGTGTGTGCACGCCGTATTTTGTAACTAATTTAAGTTTTTTTCCATATAGTTCCCCATGTATGTGTTCTGACTGCTTGCACTCGCGCCGCGCGAGTCAAATGGCACGCGATTGCTCGATAAGAGCTCGCTGGACTATCGAGCTATGCGGTCATGAGAGGAAACCCTGGCCTGTTCCAACTCGATTATCCTTTCCCAGTCTGACCGAACATAAATACCTCCTCCAACCACTCCTAGTTGGTTTTGTATATCTGCCCAAATTGTGCTCAGTTTCAAAAACACATTTTTACGACACATGTGCTAAATACACACAAACAGTTTCTTTGTAAAGTGTGGGTTACCACAATGTATAGTTACAGACGATGCAAAGAGGCGGCTGGAGGCTAACTTGAGATGTTTAGTGGTTTATATTTGCAGTTGCCGGTCTTGGATTTATCAAACACGTAAGTGCAAGCTAGAAAGTCAATCTTGCGTCACATGTTAAAGAAATGCTGCCGAAACATATCAAATGGTAATGTATTTCTTTTTCCTGTTCATTACTCATACATTATTCAAGAGACAGAGTTTTAAAATCCAAAATTTAATTCGCAAACTATAACGTGTCGTGTATTTGTCAGCAGAAAAGCATAGAACACGTTGTACTTGCTTGTCCTATCTGGCAGGTTGACGTGAAAAAAGAATTTTTGTAATCCCAGTTTGCACCATGTGATCTGTGATCATACCAAACTGGGATGTCTTTATGATACTCTTTGACGATCGTTTCACTTACGTTTATGTCAATGGCTGCTCAAAAACAGTGTAGCGAAGTTAAAAACCTGTGATTTAGTATCTGTTTTATTCCATAATCATATCAAGTGAATGAGTCATGCTAATTGTCAGTGACTTAGCCTATTACACAAATGTTCTCGCATTTACTTTTGAAAAAATTGATTTCGATGACCGAAGATACGTATTTTTAATGCCTGCTTGAATATAATAATTTTTTACGTTTGTAACACTTGAAAATGGCCAAGGCCGAAATGTAGATAGTGGAATAAAACCAGTTGTACAGTCAAATGGCTGATATCTCTTTCAAAAAAGACAAGATAATTATTGTTGAAATCTATTACGTAATTTACTCTTTGAGAAAGATTTGCAGGCTCGAGTTATCGCCAAAACAAATGTGAGCGTAGTGCCCGTTGTACACGATGAACGAATCTGTAATCGATTGATAACCCGTTGCGTGAAGGGCGGCCGTCTATCGTGTGACTGGGCTCACTATTACGATCGCGTTAGCAGCGACTCGCGATAATTCTAAGGATAAAGTAATAGGGCCAGTTCTGAATTCGGTACTAGAGGCCTCACTGCGCATGCGCGAGCTAGTAGCTGTCTGCTGCGGTCACGTCTCGGCTGAGTCTGCCATATTGCTTTCTGGTGCACTTTCCGTATGTTGAGTTTTGTTTGTGTTTAAGCTCCTTTCGTTATCACAAGGAACTTTCTGAGCAACTGAGAATTGTGCAGTTTTCTTAAAATTTTTCGCAGAAGTTTTTAAATCTTTGTAAATTTCATAAATAATAATAATAATGAGCGTATGGCATTGGTGGATGGGAGACCCCTCGCGGCGCGGTTCGGCCGCCGCTCCACAAGTTATTTAACGCCACTACGGTGACTTGCGAGTGAATGAGGATGAAATGATGAGGAAAGACACACAACACCGTCATCTCGAGGCAGAGAAAAATCCCTGACCCCGCCGGGAATCGAACCCGGGACCACGTACCGCGGGAAGCAAGAACGCTACTGTAAGACCACGAGCCGCGGAATCATAAATAATTAACGATACACTAATATGATATCACGACTTTGGCACAGTTGTAGTCATGGAATGGAACAAAGTGGCCGTTACACGTTTGATAGAAGCGTGTAGCGAAGAGCCAGCCTTTTTTGATGTTCGAAACAGTTTGTATTTTTTCGATGATAATCAAATAAACTTGTAAATCTTCATTAAAGCTTAAAGTAATAGGAGCATCTCATTTGTTTACTTTGTTACAGCATGCCAGAAAGGAAAAGTTAGAAATAGTTGCCAGAATAATCTCCGTCGCTATGCCGGGCGTCACTGGCGACGATTCTAAAACAACAAACCTTCTCACTGTTCCCCAATCTCCACCTATGCTTCATTTTCGACATTGTTAGCTTTGGATATACATGTACCATAGGGCAGCATATGGCTTCACAAACTTCTGTCACTATATTAGAGCCGGGCGGAACGACCGCGCGGCTTAGGGCGCCATTCACGGATTGAGCGGCCTCTCCCGCCAGAGGTTCGAGTCCTCCCTCGGGCGTGTGTGTGTGTGTGTGTGTGTGTGTGTGTTCTTTTGTTCTTAGCATAAGTTTGCTTAAGTTAGTTGAAATAGTATGTAAGTCTACAGCCCGATGATCTCGGCAGTTTGGTCCCTTAGGAATTCACACCTATTTGAACATTTGAACTTATTAGATATGCTCGGCACAGAAATTCGGTGGGCAAAAGCCAGGCTTTTGTACGATTCTCCTGTCGCCAGAAACTGCAGCGTAATAGCAAGTCCGCAAATAAAAGCTACATGAAACGGCTATATGAGACTCTCATTATATGAAGATGCAGGCGAATCGTCTGATGTATTCGTACCTACGACTCTTGAGAAATACTCTCTCTCGTTACAGTATTTTGATGCTGAAGCCTTCCTTCAACGAATGCGATAATTTGTTGAAGCATTCAGCATTAATCGGCAAATAATTCAGAAATTCATTCGGATTCATTCAAAACAACAACAAAGACTCGCCAAATATGCTAATAGCGGTACGTTGTGTTTACGTTTACTTGTTTAAACATGCTGCGACAAGATCTTTTACGAGTTTATAGTTCGGGCCTAGTATGTTTGGAGAGCTTCAGTAGACTATAATCTTTCTTGAACACTTTCGTTCATCTTGTGAAAAGGGCTTAAGCCGCCTAGTTAATAGCCATTCCCGGTAGGAATGTGATGACACTGTAGGTTATAAATCCGAGCGCTGGCGGTTGGTAACCTTCAAGAGATATATTATTTAAAGTTCTTAATATTAATTTCCTTCATTGAAAGGATCTTCAAAATTGATACGCAAAGACTATGTTTCTCAGAAAGTTATGTATGACATTTACTATCTTAATAAAATGCACATACCTTCAAGTTAAAGCGCATAGACCAAGGGCAAGAACAGAAAGGGAATTAAAAATGGTCAACATGCCCTTTTCAACTGCGAGGAGAGCTAAAAGACGATACCACCTCTGGAAAACTGCACGATCGCTGAAGAAGATAGGAAACATCGTGAATTCAGCTATAATGAAACGATATATTGCAAAATACGAAGACGCTGTCAAAAGGACCTTCGACCAAGCGAGATGATAATTACTAAAAAGTATTTTACTAATGTAGCAGGGCTGCAAAAATCTTTAGCTCGTGGACGCGTTTTCGTGACGTCACGCTGTCAAGAAGACGAGAAGCTTATCGTTAAAGCAACATTAAAACGCAGAAAAAGTGCAGTTTACGAACATTACACGTCAGAAAGGCATCTTTCTATTTTATTTCTCTGCAATCCTTGTTTGAGTTCCCAACGTGTGTCCCCAATTTCTGAAATAATTATTTCACAAGTTTCTTTTCGTCATTTTGGTTGAAACCTGTGCAAACGAACAGTTATTGTCGTAAGGCGTAGAGCGAGTCTGTATAGGACGACGTGTAACAGTCGTTAGATGGTCGATAAGGCAGGATACGGCAGTTAATGTAAATGCATGAAGCGATGTGTGCATCCGGACGCTCGTGCGCAACGTTCTGCGCCTGCATAAGGATCGAGTTGATATAACTCTTTCACTGGCGATGGTGCACACACTGGTTGCTGTTTTCATTTAAATACGTGCCATTTGATAGATGACAGAGGATAAACGGCCATGCGAGTGGTTTCATTTGAGACGGTTAACGTCTCGGTGTAAGCAGATGGACCACTTATACACGTCTAACTGTAGGGGCGCGCAGAGAAGCCTGACAGCTGTCGGCCACAATTCTTGTTTCGGAAGCACTCCAACGTTTATTAAACATCGATATGCCTGGAAGGGCGTCCTCAACTTGTTTATCCCATTTAAATGTTAATGCGTTACGTAAATAGTAGCTGGAAAATCCGAGACACCTGGCACTTCCTAAGGCGTGTGTTGCTCCATCCGTCGACGTTGCAAGTTGCAAAGAAAAAAAGGAAGAGCAACGGAGAGATAGCAGTGCTCTTACGGCTTAATGTAAGGTTGTATTTGCGCTAGCCAGTGACTCGAACATTCATGCTGACACACGAGGAAACTTCCTCCGCTTCTAGCAACAGTTTATCGTAGGTCATTGGAGCAACCAAGGGTAGCGAGCGATTTGAAGAAAGAAGCGCAGACCATTGCTATTTTCAAGAAGGGCCTTCGGACAGATACATGTAATCATAGACGTTTATCTCTGACATCAGTCTGTGGCAGAATTATGGAACATGTTTTATGGATGCCAGAAGACACAGTGCAGAACCATTACCATACATCAAATCGGAAAGTAAGATGATTGAACCAGAACTCTGTCAATGGTATCACATGCCTCCAAAGTACTCATTAATATAATGAAGAACAGGATGAAACGAAAATTGACTTACCTTAAACTAGGACCTACTCTTTAGAACTATGGAGAAAATAAGACTGGTGTGGGAGGATTGGAAGAATTAAACATACAAGAACAAAAGGAAAAATATAAATTTCAATAAGGTTGAGCAGTGATTCCCAAAGCGGTCTGTACTAACCCCCAGCAGTCGACTGCAACCTCTAAGGGGTTTATGTAAGTGAGATAATAAAGAATACGTGGTGAAGTAGATGAAAAAGGGCATCTTTGAGTGTGGATTCAATTTAGGGATCTCGCAACCAAAATTCCGAATTCTTCTCATATTGCTGAGGTTTGTTCCTGTGTGTGTGTGTGTGTGTGTGTGTGTGTGTGTGTGTGTGTGTGTCACTGTTCATCTCATCGGCTAAAAGGGAGAGAGGATCTAGTCTTTCATTTCGCAGCATTCAGCGAAATTATTAATTATTTTTCTACCTCCATTCCGTAAAGTACTACATCTTTCCCTTCTCCGAGAAGTGTAAATAATATATGGCACTACACTGGTGCTTATCAAGAGACGTGTCAATTTGCCATACAACACTAAAAGGTAGAATAATCACTTCGCAATGGTTACTTACCTATGCCAGGTTCTAAACGTAGTAGCGGTTGACAATGGCCGGATACTTAACATGAGCTGACTGAAGTCGACGCACTTCTGCTCACGCCTACCGATCCAGAGATAGGGAGCCTTCGTTCATCCTGTTGTGAGCAGACTATATTTAGGTACCATGTAACTTAAAGTGAATCCGGTCATGTTATTGATACTGTCCGCCTGCTGAGTTACCCTGCGACCGCCACATAATAGGAAGAGAAGAAGACTGGAATTTTCTATGTGTATGCCGGCACGGTAGTTCAGCGTCTTCGGCCAGAGGGCTGATTGGTCGCTGTAATAAAACAGCTGAGTGGGGGGATCAACAAAGAACTTCAACGGATGTCATGTGACGTCGCTACGACCAAATACAACGAACAATACCGAACAAAACGCAAAAAAAAAGTGGTAACGTGTTTGCTTACCGTGCAGTGGGCCCGCGTTCGATTCCCGGCAGGGTTGGAGATTTTCTTCGCTCGTACACTTGTTGTTGTGTTGTCCTCATCATTATTTCATCGACACCAAGGGGCAAGTCGTCTAATATGGCGTCACCAGAAATAAGAACTACCCGGATGGGGCCTCCCGGCCATCAATATCAAATAACCGTTTCTTTTTTTTTCTTTTTTCTTGGGAGTACAGGAAGATGCAAGTACATTATATGTTTATCAAATTTCCGTTTTGTAGGTCCTTCCATTGGGTAGAGACGCCCGATCAAGACTTGAGATTGAGAGGATTGATTTTGATTGCGACGTCTTATCATATTTACCTAAATAGCTAAATTTTTGTAAACATTCACAGTCTAGCGTAGCTAGCAGTGAATAAAAAGTTCTCTAGTGTAGCCAGTCGGTACACACAGTATACACTGTGGATCAACATAGGAAAGAGTATAAGTGGTTTTATCGCCTACGCTACCCCAAGATATATGCTTTAGCTGAACATGCTTTAGAAAACGATCACGGGATAAAATTTGACGAAACATCCGTCGTGGCTGGCACTAACGGTTTGTGGGACTGTATATTTAAAGAACCCTTTGAAATAATAATCACCGATAACAACCTAAGGTGACAGTGGCCTGCAGCTCAGGACAATGTGAGCTCCAACAATCGGGCGGTAAACAGAGACGGTGACATGCAGCTCAGGGCGGCTTTGGATCCAGCGATAGCGCGGATGAAGTAGGCACATTGAACGCCGAGTCAACGTATGCCCATATAAGGCCATGCCACGAGTACCAGTGACGTCACAACCGACAGCTATTGGATATAGGGGGCATACAAGCAGCCCACTGTCACATCTCGAGGATTGCTTCCCCTCAATTCCAAGACATAGGATTCCACTGCCTGGGCTAGCCTCAGGGTGCAATCTACGCTGTGGAAGAGCCTCTTGTTGTTGCTGTGGGTCTTTCTGCCTTCCTATCTGTCCGCCTGCCTGACTGCCTGCTTGCCTGCCTGCCAGCCGGCCACTGTCGTCCGTCCGCCGTCGCCGTCACCGCCGCACAGTGCTCGCCGCCGCCTGCCGCTGTTGTCGTCCGTCCTTCCGTCAGCCCGCCTGCCTGCTTGCCGGTCTATCTGTTAGCCGTTGCCCGGAGATCGCCGCCGCCGCCCGGCATCACGGCCGCCTGCCGTCCGTTCGTCATTGCACGTCCGTCCGTCTGACGCCGTCCGCCGCCTACCATCGTCGCCGTCCGTCCAACCGTCCGTCCATCGCCGTCTGTCCGTCACGGGCCTTTCCACCTCCACTGTCATCTGCACCTCCACCTCCCCCAATTCAACTCTCACTTCCTGTAGTGCCGCCCCCTTATACCTCGCCTCCCCTCCCCCCCCACAGAACCATTCCCCTGTCTCCACCCCTGCTGTTTAGCCCCACATCTGCACCATACCCCCAGCCACCACACCAGCAACAGTTCGCACACCTGCCCCCGCCCTCACACACGCCTTCGCTGCCACCTCTGCTGTCACCCCTCAGGTGGGCAGCTTCCTCTATCTCACTCCCCCCTCCCCCGTCATTCCGGGCAACAATTGTCACGACTGTACTGGACGCATCTCCCAACACCTCAGCCGCACCTACAGGATCTGCCACCTGCCACCTCCCTCTACTCCCTGTCCCTCTTCCCTCCTCCCAGCCTACACTTTCCAAACAAACACAGAAGAGCATCAATGCCGACTCTGCTCGCACCTCTTCCCACAAAAAGTCACTGTCTCTTCCTGCTGTCATATCCATGGATACCACTCCTCCTCCATTGACCCATACCCCAGCCCCCACCCTCCACGCCTCCTCACCCTCATCATGGAGATATGAAAGTATCTCCCAGGTACTCCCAGCTTACTCCCCATAGGAACTCAGTCCTCATAAAGTCCCCCTCCCCTCCTTTCATACAGACCTTCTCCATAAACTTGTGCATGTCACATTTGGCCTCCACACATCCCTGACACCCTTCCTCACCCTTTCCTCTCCTTATCAGCCCCAGCCTCGACGTGCCCCCCCCCCCCCTTCCACTTACACCACCATGAAGCTCGGCCCGGTGATCACGGAGGATGAGCTGTAGGCTGAACTGAACTCACACACCAACCTGGAAATCCGCTCTGCCTGCCGTATCCACAATGCCTCCAGTCCCACTTATCCCATGCAGGTCTTTACAGAGTCTGCCACCTCCATCGACCACCTCCTCACCCAGGGTGCCCTGATTTTCCACTGCCACCATCCTGTTGAATCCTCCAAATCCCCACCCCAATCCTACTGCTACCAGCGCTGCCTCATTTACAATGATCACGTGACCCTCATCTGCGAAAACCTCTCCATCTGCCCCATTGCAAGGCCTCCCATTTTCTCAAAAACTGCCCCAACCTTGCTACCGCTCCTTCCTGTAACACTTGCAATGGCCCCCATCCCATATACCCTAACAAGAATAAAGCTAAACCCCCTCCCCTGAGATTACTGTCCTTGTCTATCCAAATCGATTCCTCATCCATCCCAATTCCCTCTGCCCACTCCCACAGTTGAAGACATCATCCATTTCCTCAACATACTCTCACGAAACACCATTTTCAATTCCCCTACACCCTCCAGCAGATCTCCCTCGCTGCCTGCTCCGTCTTTCACCTCAACACCTTCGCCACTTACTCCCACAACCAAGCCCACTTCACCGTCACCCACCTCGACACCATAGTTTAAGCCTCTTCCCTCTGCTCTCTTCACCCCCCTCTCTTTCCGTCATAGCACAGCACGAGTGTCACATCCTCTTCCAGAACATCTGCTCGTTCTGCACCAAAAAATACCTACTCATGGACACCCTCCCTTGCCACTGGGTCGACACATTCCTCCTGAACGAAACCTTTCTCCAGCACCACCATGCTATCCTCACCTCTCCGTATATCCTCCACCGAACTGATGCTCCTCATCCCCTAGTGCAGGGTGGAATCACCGTCAGCCATCTTAAGAACGTCCCTGTCTGGCCACAATCCCTCCTCATTGACCCCACTGAACACCTTATCCTCAGTGTCTTCTCCATCATGTCACCTGCGCCACCATCTATGTCTGCTCCACTGCTCCTGTTCCCTATGACTTCATCTCCCACACTGACTGCACCTTCTCCACCTATGTGATTTCCACTGACATCCATAGCCACTCCCCTGCCACCTTTCAGTAGTGGCATCAGTTCGTCCTCACAATCCAAGGTGATCATTTCTCCTTCCCCAACATACCCATCCCGAAAGCCAACATTATTGACCCTACAGGTAGCGACCACCTCCCTGTCGTTCTCACCATAACATCTGCTCACCATCCATCTCTGGCTCCCCGCCATGCACCCCCTCCCAAGGTAATCCATGACTACCATCGCGCCAACTAGGATGCCTACCGGGAATCCATCGCCACCCAGATCGAAAGCCACCCTCTTACCTACCACCATCCTGATGACATCGTCCATGCCTTGTCTTTCCTTCAGAAAGCCATTACTGATGCTGTGGAGACCCATGTTACCACTAAACCATCCACCCCTACCATCCCACTCTCCCTCCATGGGGAGGGAAAGCTTCTCCATCTTCACATCTCGTGGAAAGCTGTTCCAGCAATATTTCCAATTTTCTCAAAACTAAACAAAAAAAGAAGTCATATGGGAAATCAGAGTAGATTTAAGTTTAACCAGAACCGAATTGAAGCTAAATATTGAAAATCTCCTCCTTCCTATTAAAGCATTTGTGTGTTACTTTTAGTAGTCGTTTAAAATGTATAACATTTGCACGATCTTCTGAAGTATTTCATTCTACACATCTACTTTTAAAACTATAACAGTGAGTAGCACAGTATTAGCATTCAAAAGCACATCTGAAGTTGATGAACTTGTAAACATTCGATATATGAAGGGCAGGGGGTCTGCACAAAGCAGAAAAAATTGGCATGTGGAGTACGAGAAGAAAGGGTTTGGGTACCTTTGAGGTAGAGGAACAGGTCAGGGTTAGAAAAGGAGCTAGGCGAGGATGTACCCTAGGAAGAAGTATTTGAAACACATCGAAAAGAGGACAGTTTGTGAAAATTACATGGAACGTAGATGGCAAAGAGCCAATGGGAGAGTCGAATATGGACTTCCAGATAAATTTTTCCAGTAAAGGGCAATGTACAAAACTTGCGGGATTGGATATAATTGATTCGGTGAGTTTGAAGGCGTGTGATGCCCAGTTGCTGAATTTGACAAGAAGTACACAGCGTTTGTTGCATCTCAGGTATTTCACGTAGAGTGGTCACAGATATCAGGGAGTAGGTGGTACTCCCAGCCATATAATCAGCAAGCTCACTACTCAGGACACAGGGTCGGGCATGCAAAGGGAATCTCCCAAACAAGTAGATCGATCAAGATTGGCGAGAAGCTCGTAGATGACAGAGACCGAAGAGTTGCGGGAAAAACACTGGACGATAGCCTGAAGGTCAGTTATCGAGTCCACACATAACTAAACGTGAGTGATGGAGAAAGTTTAATACAGCAGAGGACCTGATGGGCGGCCATCCGTCCGGCAGTAAACCTCCCACAATGATACGCAGGAGATGGTATTCCATGAAAGCGGATTTAGAACCATTGGTGTAAAAATCAATAGTTTTCTGAAACTCCCATAAGGCAGGGAGGAGCAAACAATGGGACACATTCGGACTCCAGAAGAGATTCCCTGAATCTGGAGCTGAGGAGCTAATCATTTGGTGTTGATGTGTGGGGTGGTGGGGGTGTGGTTGCGGGTAGGGGGTCAGGAGTGTTCTGAAAAGAAAGTGGGGAACAGGACGAAGAGGGAAGATAAAAATCGAGGTGGAGAGAAGTGAGGTGGCGCCCAGCAACCCATCAGAGGGCGGGTAATGGGCAGGCGACGTCCCAAAAAGAAAAGAACAAAACAGGAGAAGAATAAAACAGGAGGGATGAGCAGGGAAAGAGTGGGCAGCGATGACATAGGAAATCAGGAAGTGGGGGGGGGGGGGGGGGCGATGCCAGCGTCAACCAAAAGATTATCGACAAGGGTAGTGCAAAATGCACCAGTGGCCAAACGAATTCCCCGATGGTAGACTGGGTTCACGAGGAGCAGTGCTGAAGGGACAACTGACCCATAAACTTATAAACTAGACAACCGCAGTCCAGACAGGATAGAACTAAGGACCGATAAAGGCAGAGTAGAGTCGAAAGATCTGCACTCCAAGGAAGCAAAGGATATTGGGTTTGCGGAAAAAGCCGCTTTTCAGAAGTTGGATGTGGGGCAACAAAGTAAGCTTTTGTCAAAAAGAAGACGCAAGAAATGAAACTGGAGGACCACAGTCAAGCGTTGTGCGTCCAATTAGGGCTTTAGAACAGGACTGACTGTAGTATGTTGACAGAAAACCACCACCCGTTATTACGTTTATTTTGATTGATTGTGCCGAGTGGTATAACTGAAGTTGTACAAAACGTGTTGCTAGAGCTACATTTATTTGTGTCGGTTATATGAAATATAGCCCAGGACAAATAAGCCTTCCAAAACCATCCTCAAGGTATGGTTACGAAGCTTTTTTGCCATGGTGTCCTTGCATAAAAATTTCTCTGTTCACCTGCCACGACAGATCTCGATAACATTCCAAGCTTTGTGTGATATCCGTCATCATCTTCGTCAGGGACTAAAGGTGAATGAACTGGCAAGGCTCCCTCATCTGCACCCACAGAACGGCATCGGCTGGATTATGTCGAGATGGCGCATACAGAGGTGGCGCACTCTACGTCCAGGTGGCCTGTAGAATCAACCTTTAACAGACTAGGACAGCTTCAAGGTAATCCTCGTGTCTCCATTCTTCCCATAATTTTGCAGCATGCTGGAATGCATAATTCGTTACTTTATGACCTCATGTAGCGCTATGTTGCATTAGCGCTATGTTGCAATCCTGGAAGTCAGATATTTTTTCCTCCTTGTAATTTCACATATTTTCCCCGTCATTATAGAGGGTAAAAACGCTATTTTCTTTTTCTGCTGAACTATTTTAGGTTAATTACAGATGTAAACGGCTGCAGAATAGTATGGTATTCTTTCAAGTGTACGACAGCAGCTCTGCCATGTAAAATTGAAAGCAGAATCTGCGACCCATCATGGGCTTTATCTCCAACAGACAAGCGGTAAACTACACTCCTGGAAATGGAAAAAAGAACACATTGACACCGGTGTGTCAGACCCACCATACTTGCTCCGGACACTGCGAGAGGGCTGTACAAGCAATGATCACACGCACGGCACAGCGGACACACCAGGAACCGCGGTGTTGGCCGTCGAATGGCGCTAGCTGCGCAGCATTTGTACACCGCCGCCGTCAGTGTCAGCCAGTTTGCCGTGGCATACGGAGCTCCATCGCAGTCTTTAACACTGGTAGCATGCCGCGACAGCGTGGACGTGAACCATATGTGCAGTTGACGGACTTTGAGCGAGGGCGTATAGTGGGCATGCGGGAGGCCGGGTGGACGTACCGCCGAATTGCTCAACACGTGGGGCGTGAGGTCTCCACAGTACATCGATGTTGTCGCCAGTGGTCGGCGGAAGGTGCACGTGCCCGTCGACCTGGGACCGGACCGCAGCGACGCACGGATGCACGCCAAGACCGTAGGATCCTACGCAGTGCCGTAGGGGACCGCACCGCCACTTCCCAGCAAATTAGGGACACTGTTGCTCCTGGGGTATCGGCGAGGACCATTCGCAACCGTCTCCATGAAGCTGGGCTACGGTCCCGCACACCGTTAGGCCGTCTTCCGCTCACGCCCCAACATCGTGCAGCCCGCCTCCAGTGGTGTCGCGACAGGCGTGAATGGAGGGACGAATGGAGACGTGTCGTCTTCAGCGATGAGAGTCGCTTCTGCCTTGGTGCCAATGATGGTCGTATGCGTGTTTGGCACCGTGCAGGTGAGCGCCACAATCAGGACTGCATACGACCGAGGCACACAGGGCCAACACCCGGCATCATGGTGTGGGGAGCGATCTCCTACACTGGCCGTACACCACTGGTGATCGTCGAGGGGACACTGAATAGTGCACGGTACATCCAAACCGTCATCGAACCCATCGTTCTACCATTCCTAGACCGGCAAGGGAACTTGCTGTTCCAACAGGACAATGCGCGTCCGCATGTATCCCGTGCCACCCAACGTGCTCTAGAAGGTGTAAGTCAACTACCCTGGCCAGCAAGATCACCGGATCTGTCCCCCATTGAGCATGTTTGGGACTGGATGAAGCGTCGTCTCACGCGGTCTGCACGTCCAGCACGAACGCTGGTCCAACTGAGGCGCCAGGTGGAAATGGCATGGCAAGCCGTTCCACAGGACTACATCCAGCATTTCTACGATCGTCTCCATGGGAGAATAGCAGCCTGCATTGCTGCGAAAGGTGGATATACACTGTACTAGTGCCGACATTGTGCATGCTCTGTTGCCTGTGTCTATGTGCCTGTGGTTCTGTCAGTGTGATCATGTGATGTATCTGACCCCAGGAATGTGTCAATAAAGTTTCCCCTTCCTGGGACAATGAATTCACGGTGTTCGTATTTCAATTTCCAGGAGTGTATTACTGTGATACCGTTGTGCGTCATGTGCAGCGAGCGTCTTTATGGAAACTGTGGACGGATGACTAGCAGATATATGTGACAGGGTATTAGGCAGACTACTTTCTTCTCGATAAAGGCTTAGCGAGGAAGCGACAGTGCAAAGATGAAGACGTTATTTTGGCACGGTTCTGTAAAGGTTGGTGTCCATCTTGACTACAGATCAGCTCTTAAACCGGAGCCGCACTAAGGAATCGGCGTGTTTTCCTGTGAACGGAGTGACAACTAAGGAAACCCAAGAAATGTAATGACTGCTAAGGCCGCAGTATTTCTCGTCGCGGCCAGAAATGTTAAATCTGCAGTTTAGTGGAGTCACATACAATGTTTGCTAAAACTTCGAGAGAATCCTGTAACAAATAAGAAGCCAATGTGCATGGGGGAAGTGTCCCCTCTTGATCCCCCCTCCTCAATCCCCTCCTTTCTCCGCCCCCCACCCCCTTCCTTCGCCGACGCCTGTAGAAAACAGTGGTTGAATCTACAAGGCACTAGCCTTGAAAATACGTATTTTCTATACTCATGTATTATTGCACAACTAAAATTATAATAATCGAGAAATATTCCATAAGCAGATATCTTCCGACATCCAGCTCTAGCTCAGAATTTTGATGAAATACAGGACCCCGAAGACTACGGCGACTGGATGACTCCTTGTTCCATACCTTCTGGAAGAAATTCTATACGGTTCCGTACTGTCGTTTCGTAAACTGTATAAGATCTTACTTGCGCCAGATTTACGACTTTCTGAAAGACAGAATTCGATGTGTTGTTTGCAGGATGAAATCGTGAGATGTGTTGGTAATTTCGGAACCACATCTAGGAAATGTTGTGGGGCAGTTTACCGTTTACAATATATACAACGTGTAACGGAACGGATGTAAGTACCGACATTGTATTGGAGACTAAGCACGGTGTACTGAAGAACAGTACATAACTTACATTCTTAACTTATTTTACTACATAGTCACCAATGTTCCCAACATATTTTTCCTATCGTGGTACCAATTTCAATACGCTCTGTTCGTAGAAGTCTGTTTGGTTGGAGTATAGACATCTGCGAATTGTTAATTTCACTTCAGGATCTGCCGCAAAGCGTTGCCTGGCCAGGAACTTCTTGATGGGAGCAAACAGATGAAACGCCAACTGTATGGAGGAAGCTGGATGACCTCAATCTGGTGATATTCTCAGGAATAAGAGCAGCAATATCGGGGCGAGCGCTTTCATAAACAAATTTGACACCGTCAGCATTAATGTTGTGGCGTTTTTCACGAACGGCATGATGCAACTTAATCAAAGTTTTAATGTAGACTGTATCATTCACAGTGGTCCCGAGTTGAGCAGAGTCCACCAATAACACACCATGCACACCACAGAACACCTTTCTGCGGCGTAACGCGTCAAGTGATCGTAGCTTTATATCATTCGTTGGCTCTTGTGGTTATTTGACAGGTTCTTAGGCACCCAGCGAGCACTAACTTTACGAAATTTCAACCTGTCATGAGCAATATCGTACACCGCACCGTAGGAAATGTTGAATTGTAGCGCTAAGATTCGCAGTTGCACACGCCGGTCGTTCAAAAGTTGCTGCCTTGGTGGCTCCGACATTGTGCGGGGTTGCAGCTGTTTCCGGTCGCTCGGTCCATGGCGAATCACTAAGGTTCACACGGCCATCCTGGAAGAATGCACACGACCTGGAGAGATTGCTACGGCCCATACGGTCTTCCCCATACACGCCACGCACGTCCCTGTGAATTTCACTCGGCTCGTGTCCTTTGCCCACAAATATTGAACTACGCTTCACTGCTCTTCACAAGTTGACGACAGTAACATGCTCGCCGTGTTTGTTTCGTAGTTCAGGCTTCTCTCGTTAGCGCTGCACACGAGAACAAAATACCCTCCGGAGCACAATCTATAAACTATGTCGTCATGAATTTTCAACACCCAGCTAATATATCATGGAAGAAAAAAATCATTGTGCGTTAGCTTCCGATCCTCCCTCTGAATTATAGCTATTACAAGTAGTATGCTTTTAGGTTGGTTAACACATCCAGGTTTGTGTGATTCAAGCAAGCCATTAAAGCTTAAATTCCTCAGGGCAGCAGGTTAGATGTTTAAGTGTGGACGCAAACTGCTTAGTCTATACCGACAGGCGTAGTCCCATTCGTGGTGCAGTTATAACCATACAGAAAACATCAGATCGTGAAGTTTATGACGTGTTTCTGGGAAGCCTGTCCAACACAGAGAAAAAACAATCTAACACTCTGATATGCGTACATATTAAGGTACCAGATATCTACTCTTATACCCTTAAAATCTGCATATATGGTCTTGCGAATAACTCCTGATTCTTCGTGAGGCTGTTCACAGACAATGTTGTGGCCCATGGAAGAATGCAACGCCAACAGACAAGAGTGAAATTCTGGAAGACTTGTGGGTGAGCCGGCCGCGGTGGTCTCGCGGTTCTAGGCGCGCAGTCCGAAACCGCGCGACCGCTACGGTCGCAGGTTCGAATCCTGCCTCGGGCATGGATGTGTGTGATGTCCTTATGTTACTTAGGTTTAAGTAGTTCTAAGTTCTAGGGGACTGATGACCACAGCTGTTAAGTCCCATAGTGCTCAGAGCCATTTGAACCATTTTTGAACTTGTGGGTGATCGAAAATTGGTGCAGGGACTGGCAGTTGACCATGGATGTAAATAAATGTAACGTATTGCGCATAAAGAGGCGAAGAGCTCCATTACTTACCGATTAATAATCTGGCGATAAACCACCGGAAACGCTAACAATCGAGATACCTAGCGGTAAGCGTGCGGAATAACCACATAAAGCTAATTGTAGGAAAAGCAGATGTCAGGCTGAAATTCACTGGAAGAATCTTAATAAAATGTAATACGGTACTATTTGCCAAGTTATTGACGTAGAGCATCAATGAGCCCACTGCTTTCGACTAAAAGTTTACTTATACTCACTCATTACTCGTACATCGATGTCATGCTCCAAGACGTTTCTCGGGAAATCTCACGCCGCCTGGATCTGATTATAAAAGCCTGTGTTCGTTATACCTGTGATGTTCTGCCCATTGATAATTTTTCCACCATCATATACACAGCTATTCTGATTGCATGTAGGTAATTACAGCGATTACCATACTCTCTATCTTCTCTACTGCCTTATCAACATACTCTATCCTCCATATCTCTCGTCGATCTTAACGCTCTTGTCTGAACAACATGAAAGAAACCAGTTCCTATCAGAGAAAAATCCTTTCTGTTTCACTTCATCGTTCAACCTCTTACTCAAAGTCTCTTTTAGTAGCAGGAAACCGACTCTGGAATAACCTCTCGCACAACTAAATAACATCTGAAACTTCAGAAGACAGTTAATGACATGTTTACTAAGGCAACAAAATGGTTCAAATGGCTCTGAGGATTATGGGACGTAACATCTGAGGTCATCAGTCCCTTATAAATTAGAACTACTTAAACCTAACTAACCTAAAGACATTACACACATCCATCCCCGATGCAGGATTCAAAACTGCAGCCGTAGCGGTCTCGCGGTTCCAGATTGAAGGGCCTAGAACAGCTCGGTCACAGCGGCCGGCACTAAGGTAGCAATTGTGATTACTTTCGGACATGTTCTTAAAGAACAGACACCATTTTGATTCTGCAGCAGCTACGAATCAAGACATAAAGGAATTAAAGATATTAACTGTCATTGGCTACTGATTTATATCAAGTTGAAAATTTGTATCAGACCGGGATCGAACCCACGTATCCTGCTTAGGAGGTAGATGCACTGACCAACACGCCAGTTTTTTTTCCTTTTTGTTTTTAGTTTTTGCACAGAATCTAAAAGCAGAAGGACAACGAAATAAGATTGTATTCTAATTAGCAAATTAAGAAAAATTCCAATCTGATTGCAAGGATTATATACGATCATACGTATACATGCTTCATATATACACGTTTTGCAGTAGAACTGGAGCGGTGCTGAGTCAAAACACGAAAACAAAACAAGTACGTAAATTAGAAGAGAACAAGCCGAAGCAAATCGGATGGGAACATACATAACAAAGAAAACACCTATCATCAGAAAAATGAAATTAACTGACTCCTTCACGACGGAGAACAAGATTCGACATGTCGGCGAAGAGGTCTCGATATCGAGGCATTTGCAAGCATGTCCAAAAGGCCGTGATCATGTACTGCATGAAGTTCATGTGATCTTCCCCCTCGCCTTCTACAACATAATGAAGAAAGTGTTCCAATAACCACATAACGGTGTGGGTTTTCGACCGTGGAAAGAAGGAAAAATCTGGGTGCAATATGATGTCCGTAGTGTATACAGTCCCAGAAGATCGAGAAAGGAAGGCCAATTGTGTGCTACTCCAAGACCAGTTTGCAATATGACCTCCACAAGTGAAGCGATGTCGTATCGTATCTGTAGACGTACAAAGACTAAATAAATTTGTTATCGCTGAGCCCAATACGGAAAAGTCGCCCGTTCGTTGGAATCAAGTTATTTACTACCTTATACCACGAGGACGCTACGCGCATCGGCAAAATCGGAAGACTGGTATTTTAAACCACGCTGTCGTCCAGGTTGCCTGCGGCGATTCTCTTGAAACGACGTTCGGGCAAGAGTCTTTAGGAATTTCATGTTGAGAACGGGTCTCCGTAAAATGTCAGCCTCTAAATAGCTCACCGCAAGCCAGAAGTCACGAATATGTGTTAACGTATCAATAGGGGGTTCAAGACTAGCAGGAAGGACACAGAGAAATGGCTCTGAGCACTATGGGACTTAACTGCTCAGGTCATCAGTCCCCTAGAACTTAGAACTACTTAAACCTAACTAACCTAAGGACATCACACACATCCATGCCCGAGGCAGGATTCGAACCTGCGACCGTAGCGGCTGGCACACAGAGAAATAAATGAGACATGATTGTGTGAGTTTCTTGAGTCATCATCAAAACAGTACGTCGCACAGGCAGCATCTGCGTCTTCCTTCGTATATCAGTCATACCCAACCCCTCCAAATAAACGAGGCTTCGTGACCACCTCATACAGTAAGCGAAAGGAATGTCTTTTCCAAAAGCAACGACCTGACAATTGTTGTAGTTTCTTCGTCATTATGGAGGAAAGAGGAAGAACTTGGGCCACGTAATAAGATTTGCGTAAGACATACGTATCCAGTATGTGAACTTTCTGGAACAGAGTAAGAGAACGCCTTTCATATCCTAGTGTCTCTACCTGAATTTTTTCCGTGACATACTTCCAGCTGAGGGCGCCATTTTGAATGGACAACGATCAATGGTGATACCGAGACACGTATGCCGATCCACTGCAGTAGCCCATGAAACAATCGCGCCGTCAAAACCTCACAAAGTAAGAAACCTGTATTTACTTTCATTAAGTAGTGCACCTGAACTCCGACATTAATCATCGATTACAGCCTTCAGTCGAGATATCTCCGCAGAATTGCGGCGTAGAGCTATCACGTCATCCGGGAATGCACGAACAGCTATAATCCCTCAGGAAAGCGTCCAACCTTTCAGCTGGGATGCTAGCAACCGAATTAGGGCCTACAGGGGTCACACAAACAGTCATTGACAGCGGGCTCTCTTGAGGCACTCACAGATGGATATTTATCGGGGGCTTCAGTTGGCCATTAACAACCACCGAAGCTGAAATACACGTAAGCAGATTTGAGAGCACTCTCCGTGTGCCAACGGTAAAACCAACTGCCTCTAGACTCCGAAGCTGAAAGTCGTGTTTATCACGATTAAATGCCTTATCAAAGTCTAGAAAAGCAAAGGCACATGGGATGGAAGTTACAGCAGCGACCGAAATCGCGTCACGACACCCGACTATAGGGGTAAGAATGGTACGACCAGGTACTCAGCTTTGACGTTTTGCAACAATCATCTCCATCAGAGCCGACATCCTACTATTAACTGCCCTCACCACCGTCTTATAATCAAAGTTTAACAAGGCAAGATTAAAAAGTTGACAATCTATGCCCCTGCCAGAATCCAACATTTCCACGTCAGCAATAGGAATGCTTCGCGAAAGAATAAGGCGGTCCCCGTAGAATATTCGGGCGCTACATTAAGGATCAGACGAAACCCAGGTTGCCTAAATAACGCCCTTGTAAGGAGACTATATCCGTACATGAATCATAAATGAACTGACGCAGCGAAGCCACTTGCAGTTCTGATTCCATACGATTAACATGTACGGAAAGGAATGTGTTGGCTTGGGTCATTGGTCACAGCTATACAGGGATGTACGCAACGTGCCGAGCAGAATTAGGTAAACAGCTGAGCGTCAAGGCCAATTGCGGAGTCCACAGATAAACCAGACATCGGGGGGCCAGATCCTCGGACATCGCCACCTTTTTTCCTTAGATTTCTTACGTGCCATCGCACGGTCTGGTAGTATACACCAGATGGTGGCCTCTGCAAACGGAGGTGTGAGAGGGGTCATAGGCACAGCTTCCTGCCCCTCAGAATAAGCCATGTAATGCAGGTCCAATCACTAAGGCGGAATCATTTTGTGGAACTACCAATGCGACAGGTGATACTTGGTCCCTAATTTTGTTCTCCTGAGGAGTCGCTGTAGGCGGCAAATTCAGGAAACCGTTGGCGACCAAAGACGAAGGAGCAGGTCGTTGCATCGTCTCAGACTGTAACGGAGGATACAAAGACGAAGGGGGGGGGGGGTGAGACTTCGCTCCCTCCACACACACACACACACACACACACACAGGCATCTCAGAAGGAGCCACTTCCGGAGCAGGAGGAATGCTGGAGATAACTTCGCCACGGACCGTACCACGGACGGGAGGTAGCTTCGAGAAGAGCAGGGGACACAATCGATGCGGAGGAGGTTGGCGCAGAAGGCACAACCAAATCCTCACGCTCACCGTCTTCTCAAGTGCGACATCGCTTGTTTGTTACAGGTTCTATCCTGGGGCAATAGGATTCTGGACCTGTCGCGGAGGTAAAGGCGGATATTCATTTATACGATTATCAGAACTGACTTTTTGTTCATTATGATCCGAATCAGAAGTAGGTTAGACGTCGGGAGTGGAAGGAACAAGATGAGCAACCGTCAATTTGCGACGCTGCACTGAACTTTAATACAAAAACCCTCTGCGGGCAGTTAGACCGAACGTGTCCACCTTCATTACATAGGAATCAGGTTCCCTCTTGACCAGAATACGTGACACCGACGTGGTAGCCAAGCACTTGGAAATGTGTTGGAATACTACGTTTGACATGTATTTCCACTATAACACTGTAATCTGTGTTGAGTAGACTAACGTTCACGACGGACGAAAAAATGGTTGAAATGGCTCTAAGCACTATGGGACTTAACATCTGAAGTCATCAGTCCCCTAGACTTCGAACTAATTAAACCTAACTAAGCTAAGGACATCACACACATCCATGCCCAAGGCAGGATTCGAACCTGCGACCGTATCAGCAGCGCGGTTCCGGAATGAAGCGCCTAGAACATCTCGGCCACACCGGCCGGCCCACGACGGACGTTTTACTCGTTACCGTAAGGACTCAATATGTCCTTTAGGAAGTTGTCATCATCCTCCGCCGGGAGGTTGAACACTCGAAAATTCCTATAGGCAAGTTCAGCATTTGCGAGTTACACCATATTAACGGAGTTCTCGGAATGCTTGAACGGGACTCGAGAACCATATCGCGACAGTAAGCTTTCAACGTGAAGGGAATCCATAAATTTCGCGTAAAACACGTACTCGTTTGCGTCAAAATAAGCGGTGTGGGCCTGATCAGATATCACATGAATTGTATCGACAAGACAATCGAGGATTTCTAGAGACCCAGACTTCAAGGCGTAACGGAGGTGCTACGATTCATTCGGCAGACAGAATAACACTAACAGGGAAAACTTCACCCAAGCGGCAAGTGAAATAAACAAGAACCTTCCCGCTCCGCACTCGAAGCGAAACTGTTCGGTCGCAGTACACAGCGCAACTGCACGGACTACTCTAGCACGCCTCCCGTCAAACCCAAACTCTCAACTTTTCAGCATACAACTAATGTAGTAGCCCTTGCCCACTGTCATTATTACTTGCTGCATTTCGCCGATTCCCTTCTGAGTTGGAGCTTGGTGTGCATCTGTACTGAAGAAAAAAAAAAAAGAGGTTCAAATGGCTCTGAGCACTATGGGACTTAACATCTGTGGTCATCAGTCCCCTAGAACTTAGAACTACTTAAACCTAACTAACCTAAGGACATCACACACATCCATGCCCGAGGCAGGATTCGAACCTGCGACCGTAGCAGTCGCGCGGTTCCGGACTGAGCGCCTAGAACCGCTAGACCACCGCGGCCGGCTGTACTGAAGAGATCTCGCATATACAGGGTGGTCCATTGATCGTGGCCGGGACAAATATCTCACGAAATAAGCGTCAAACGAAAAGCTACTAAGAAAAACTTGTCTAGCTTGAAGGGGGAAACCAGATGGCGCTATGGTTGGCCCGCTAGATGGCGCTGCCATAGGTCAAACGGGTATCAACAGCGTTTTTTTTTAAATAGGAACCCCCATTTTTTATTACATATTGGAGTAGTACGTAAAGAAATATGGATGTTTTAGTTGGACCACTTTTTTCGCTTTGTGATAGATGGCGCTGTTGTAGTCACAAACATATGGCTCACAATTTTAGACGAACAGTTGGTAACAGGTAGGTTTTTTAAATTGAAATACAGAACGTAGGTACGATTGAACATTTTATTTCGGTTGTTCCAATGTGATGCATACACCTTTGTGAACTTATCATTTCTGAGAATGCATGCTGTTACAGCGTGATTACCTGTAAATACCATGCCGGCCAGTGTGGCCGAGCGGTTCTAGGCGCTTCAGTCTGGAACCGCGCGACCGCTACGGTCGCAGGTTCGAATCCTGCCTCGGGCATGGATCTTTGTGATGTCCTTAAGTTAGTTAGGTTTGAGTAGTTCTAAGTTCTAGGGGACTGATGACCTTAGATTTTTAAGTCCCATAGTGCTCAGAGCCATTTTGTAAATACCACATGCAATAAATGCTAAAAATGATGTCCGTCAACCTCAATGCATTTGGTAATACATGTAACGACATTCCTCGCAACAGCGAGTAGTTCGACTCCCGTAATGTTCGCACATGCATTGACAATGCGCTGACGCATGTTGTCAGGCGTTGTCAGTGGATCGCGATAGCAAATATCCTTCAACTTTCCCCACAGAAAGAAATCCGGGAACGTCAGACCCGGTGAACGTGCGGGCTGTTCAATACCGCTTCAACCGAACGCGAGCTATGTGCCGGACACCCATCATGTTGGAAGTACATCGTCATTTTGTCATGCAGTGAAACATCTTGTAGTAACATCGGTAGAACATTACGTAGGATATCAGCATACATTGCACCATTTAGATTGCCATCGATAAAATGGGGGCCAGTTATCCTTCCTCCCATAATGCCGCACCATACATTAACCCGCCAAGGTCGCTGATGTTCCAGTTGTCGCAGCCATCGTGGATTTTCCGTTGCCCAATAGTGCATATTATGCCGGTTTACGTTACCGCTGTTGGTGAATGACGCTTCGTCGCTAAATAGAACGCGTGCAAAAAATCTGTCATCGTCCCGTAATTTCTCTTGTGCCCATTGGCAGAACTGTACACGACGTTCAAAGTCGTCGCCATGCAATTCCTGGTGCACAGAAATATGATACGGGTGCAATCGATTTTGATGTGGCATTTTCAACACCGACTTTTTTGAGATTCCCGATTCTCGTCCAATTTGTCTGCTACTGATGTGCGGATTAGCCGCGACAGCAGCTAAAACACCTACTTGGGCATCATCATTTGTTGCAGGTCATGGTTGACGTTTCACATGTGGCTGAACACTTCCTGTTTCCGTAAGTAACTTAACTATCCGGCGAACTGTCCGGATACCTGGAAGATGTCTTCCAGAATACCGAGCAGCATACATAGCACACGCCCGTTGGGCATTTTGATCACAATAGCCACATATCAACACGATATGGACCTTTTACGCAATTGGTAAACAGTCCATTTTAACATCGAGTAATGTATCACGAAGCAAATATCGTCCGCACTGGCGGAATGTTACGTGATACCATGTACTTATACGTTTGTGACCATTACAGTGCCTTCTATCACAAAGCGAAAAAAGTGGTCCAACTAAAACACCTATATTTCTTTACGTACTACAACAATATGTAATAAAAAATCGGGGTTCCTATTTTAAAAAAACGCAGTTGATATCCGTTTGACCTATGGCAGCGCCATCTAGTGGGCCAACCATAGCGCCATCTGGTTTCCCCCTTCAAGCTAGACGAGTTTCGTTCATTGTAGTTTTTTCGTTTCATGTTTATTTCATGGGATATTTGGCCCGCTCACTATCAATGGACCACCCTGTATATATATATAGCGTCTGTTTTTTGGGACATGTCCGGGCAGGAGGCCACTGTGACCAGCTGGTGTAGTAGTCTATCCCAGTCTGCACAAATGAGAAAATTTGATATTTATCAGTGCCCACTGGCGCTAGTGTCTTGAATTTCTTTGTGTCTTGAATAATGATTTCATGCCCGTGTACGGGCTCGTTACCTTTGTAGATCCTTCTTTTCAACCGTACCTTCCTCTTTTCCATGTATTCTTAATTAGCGCAGTTTCCTTAAATTTCCTTTCCCCAGAACTCTATTTTCTACGCCTATAGATTCTTTTTATATCTTCCATTATTATAATTGGTATTATTATCGTTATTCATTCATTCATTTCATTGTTGCTCTTATGGACAGTGTTTGAACTCGAAAATCACATGATGACACAATTTTCACTTCTTTCCTTTCATCCTCTTCTCTTCCCAAAATCTCTTCATCCTTTGGCTGTGCTCCTGTTTCCTTTGCTCTGTCCATAATGTTCCTGTCTTCTTTCTCTCCTTTACAATAAATTTTGCACTCCTAACTTTGTTTCTGAAGTATTTCCTGTCTCCTATCATTTGCCTGTTGATCCCTATCTGCCTTAAGTCTTCGTCTATTTCATGATACCAATTTGTTTTCTTGCTTGAGCTGTTTACTACATCAAAAATTTTCTTTGTAAGTCGGTTGTTGTCCATTCTCTGTATGTGCCCATAGAAAGTTAATCTGCGTTTTCTGATCGCGTCTGTTAGTCTGTCAGTCTGCCGGTACAGCTCTTTGGTAGGTCGCTTCATCCATATGCCATCTCTGTGAATTGGTCCAAATATTTTTCTGAGAATTTTGCGTTCTATTTTTTCTGTGTCTATGATGCCTGATGCTCCAATTGTGGTTGTTTCTGACGCGTACAATGCTTCTGGTAATACAACTGTTTTGTAGTGCCTAGGTTTGGCCTGCCTCGATATGCTTTTCTTATTATAATGTGACCATGTGAGTTTGTATGCCTTCTGGAGTTTCTTCGTTCGTTCCATGTTAGCCGCCTTGTTTGATCCTCCCATTTGTATGTACTCCCCTAAATACTTAAATTTTTCGACTCTTTCTACGGATCCATATACAGTATGCATGGTGCGTACATTGTTGGTCTGTCGTTCCATATATTGTGTCTTCTCGTAAGATACCTGCAGACCTGTTTTGGCAGCTATTTCATGCAAGCATTCCAGTGCTTCCTTTGCCTCCTGTGTATTATTGCTGAGTATGGCTATATCATCTGCAAATGCCAGACATTTTATGATTGTTTTGGTTTCACGTGTTCTTCCCAGCTGTATTCCTTTAACTTGTTCCTCCCACTGCTTGATAATTTTGTCTAACACCATGTTGAACAGGATTGGTGAGAGCCCGTCTCCTTGTCGGACACCTGTGTGTATGTGGAAGGGTTCCGAAATTTCTCCCATGAACTTAATCTTGGAGGTAGTGTCTGTAAGCGTCTGTTGTATAAGTGCCCTGGTTTGTCTGTCGATACCATATTCTTCCAGCACGTCAAAGAGTGTCTGTCTGTCTATGGAATCATATGCTTTTTTAAAGTCCACAAAGGTAACTACAGTGTTTCTTGCCTGTCTGACTTTCAAAAGTGTTCTCAAGTTCCAGATCTGTTCGATGCATGATCTCCCTTTTCTGAAGCCTGCCTGGTATTCCCCAATTTGCAGATCTGCTTGTGGTTCTAGTCTGTTTAATAGCACCTTAGAGAAAATTTTGTATGTAACTGGTACTAGCGAAATGCCTCTGTAATTGTTTGAATCTGATTTATCACCCTTTTTATGTAATGGATGGATCAATGCACATTTCCATTCCTCTGGCACTTTCTCTGTGATCCAAATTTCGGAGATAATCTTATGGATTTTTTTGGTGATGTTTTCATCTTGGAGTTTCCAGATCTCGGCGATAATACCATCTTCTCCGGCAGCTCTGTTATTTTTCATTTGTTTTATGATTTCCTCTACCTCTTCTATTGTGGGTGGATCAGAATCGGCATTAGGTGTGGTCTTTTGGAATGTTAATTTTCCTGTAGGTTTTTTGCAATTAAGAAGTTTATCAAAGTAATGTTTGAGAATTTTACAGTTTTCTTTTGTGTTTGTTTCCAGGGATCCATCTGTTCTTCGGAAGCAGAGGCTAGGGGGTTGATAGCCCTTAATATTTTCTTTGAAAGTTCTTTAAAAATTTCTTGTGTTATTTCTTTTGAAATCTTCCTCAATTTCTTTTAGTCTGTTATTGTCATATACTCGTTTTTCCCTTCTGATTTCCTTCGATGCTAGTTTCTGAACTTCGTGAAATTCTTTCCATGTTTCTGAATTTCTGTAGCTACTGAACTTGTCCCATGCTTGCTTTCTTCTCTCAATGGCTTCATCACAATTTGCGTTCCACCACCTATGTTTGCGTTTTCTAGGTGGTTGTCCCCAGCACATAGTCTTCTGAACTGCCTTCGCCAGATCTGTCCATGTGTCTATTGAATGCCTATCAATTTCTTCAACGATTTTATCCCTGTTTATCTTCAAGTATTCCGAATCAGGTTTGACTATTTTGTTTTGTGCTGTCTGTTTCAGTCTTGGGATTGGCCTAATCTTAACTTGTAGCAAATAATGATCAGACTCGAAGACTCCTTTACGTGTTCTGACATTTAGAATTTCCCGCGAATTTTTCTTGGATATGGCCACATGATCAATCTGAAATTCTCCCCACACTGTGTTGGGTGCTTTCCATGTTGTAAGTTTTCGTCTTGGTTTTTGAAATTGTGTTGACATGATTTTGAGGTTAAAGTTTTGACAATATTTTATGAGGTGTTCCCCATTTCTGTTCGTGCGAATATGTGCTGAGTATTATTATCGTTATTATTATAATTATTGTTATTATTATTACTATTACTGTTATCACATTAGTGGCAATAGTAGCAGTAGTACAAGTGCTGCCAGCCACTAGCTCACATTGTCACTACAGCCACTCAAAACTTTATAATACCATTTGTCTTATTAAAGTTGTTATTTCTTAGGTAATTCTAATGTAAAAATGCTACTTATAAGTGAAACCCTCGCCTCGTGTAAGAGAGGGTGTGATGGCCCTAAGAAGATCAGGTTAAATAAACAAATGAAAATGAATAACTACTTCATTCAGGGCTCACAAAACTACTTAGCTGCTATATACATTTCGAAAAAAAAAAATTGGAAATTTGTGGGAAGTTCTTATGGGACCAAACTTCTAAGATCATCAGTCCCTATGCTTACACACTACTTAAACTAACTTACGCTAAGGACAACACACACACCCATGCCCGAGGGAGGACTCGAACGTATGACGGGAGGAGCCGCGCGGACCGTAACAAGGTGTCTCAGACCACACGGCTACACCGCGCGGCTATAGATTTCGAATGTAAGGTCATTATCGATAGCCCATAAATAGTGTTTGGCCGATGGCTGCGTGAGGACATGTTAAGAATAAACATTTTATCGAGGCTTCTACTACAGGACTCACAAGTAAATGTTGAAATGATAATGGTACTAAAAATAACCCCCACTCCCCCACCCCCACCCCCCACCACTTACACACGCCGAAAGCAGCTTGCGGTATGTACATATAGACGTCGACAAGGAACTGCCTATCGAATCTCTTGCGTCGAATCGCATAGAAATTACAAATATTTATTTATGTGGAATTTTATCTTCAGAACTGGAGAAGTCAAGACAGAGATCGCCCATCGGTGGTGGAATGTGGGCGCAGAGGCGCAGCAGGCCTGTTGTCCTTTCAGGTATCAACGCCAACCGTGACGTAACTCACCAGAGGAGCGGCAGGCGTCGAGTGGATTTCTTCCTGTATAATGATTGTAATGGCCAGGTGGGCAGACGAGAAGCTGGAGCGTTCCAGCTCCATGTTAGGAAAGTGGCTGTCAGCGGCAACGGCGGTGAAACGCTCGCCCGGACGACCCACGACGCGTGATCGGGTTCAGCCTTGAAGGACACCCTGAAGGCCCCAGCGCCACACGCTCTCATATCCAGCAGGCAGAGCTCAAGAGGGACGACCTAAGTACAGCAGATTTGGAAGTCAATGAAGATTAACTGCGGTTTCTGCGAAATTTATCTGTGTCGTGGATCTTGGAATGTTGCAAAGCGCAACACCATTTCGGCAGCTACTGCAAGCGACCTTCATCCTTCATCGGGGTACATAGATTGCCTTAAACTGAACCGGGCAAGACATCGAAACGAGATTTTCGGCATACGGACTGCCTGACGAAAAACGTCACTGTAACTTTATAAGCGCACAGTCACCAGCGTGTAGATAAATGAATGTAGTTAAAATTCTCTGTGAATGGCAGAACGCCGACTAGAGTGCATTAGTATTGTTCGTGTTTAGTGTGGTTACGAGACTTTGTGGGGTATACACTAAGGTGACAAAAGTCACCGCGTCAGACATTCTTTTGGCCGGTGTAGTGCAGCAACTCGACGTGACATGGACTCAAAAAGTCGTTGGAAGTCCCCTGCAGAAATACTGAGCCATGCAGCCTCTACAGCCGTCCATAATTGCGAAACTGTTGCCGGTGCAGGGTATTGTGCACGAAATGACCTCCCAGTTATATCCAATTAATGCTCGATGGGATTAATGTCTGGCGATCTTGGTGCCCAAATGGATCGCTCGAAGTGTCCGAAATGTTTTGATATCGCGCATTGTCACCCGTAAAAAATCCATCGTTGTTTGACAACATGAAGTCAATGAATGCCTGCAAATGATCTCCAAGGAGGACGTAAATTTGACCGTACTGTCAAGTGAATGGAAGGTAGGCCGATCTTTACTCTGTACGGCGAAAAAAGATCCATGAGAGCTAGTCGCAATGTTGCCAGCTTTCTATCACGAAGTGCGCCGGCCGGGGTGGCCGAGCGGTTCAAGGCGCTACTGTCTGGAACCGCGCGACCGCTACGGTCGCAGGTTCGAATGCTGCCTCGGGCATGGATGTGTGTGATGTCCTTAGGTTAGTTAGGTTTAAGTACTTCTAAGTTCTAGGGGACTGATGACCTCAGATGTTAAGTCCCATAGTGCAGAGAGCCATTTGAACCATTTTTGAACCACGAAGTGCAACGGCTCCCGCAACGCCGCCAGAAAAGCATAGCTGCCTTGCACTGTAGAAACACTGAGACACTGCCATAGAAAAGTGATGGGTTCAAGTTACGTGATTTGTTCCTGCACACGCACGAATCAGTCGCTCCGAGCCGAAGTTAACTGTCAGGGACCTTCGTTTGCTGCACAGAGTTTTGAATTCCTTCACTCAAATTCAAGAGATGAGAAAAGACCGAGACAGTGATGCAATGGAAGGTTGACAGATAACATTAGAAAACGTGCAAGAGCAACATGCATCTATATTGTTAAACTATAATTCACTCAGCATTTGATATCAAATGGCTGATGATGGCGATGAAGACACTGATGGTGAGGAGTTAAGAGGAGTAGGATGATTCTGATGATGATGACGATTATAATGAGAGCCGGCCGGAGTGGCCGAGCGGTTCTAGGCGCTACAGTCTCGAACCGCATGACCGCTACGGTCGCAGGTTTGAATCCTGCCTCGGGTATGGATGAGTGTGATGTCCTTACGTTAGTTAGGTTTAAGTACTTCTAAGTTCTAGGGGACTGATGACCTCATAAGTTAAGTCCCATAGTGCTAAGAGCCATTTGAGCCATTTTTGATTATAATGAGGATGATTGTAGTGGTTACGATTATGACGTCTCTTGCGCGACTGGTGGTAACAGTAAATAGAAATGCATTCGCTTCCTCCAGGCCGCGTTTAAGTATCGCCGCCGGAGACCATATTGCGGCTGTCAGAGCGCGGTTCTGGACGAAAGCGTCGACTGGGCTACAAAAAGAGTTTGGCAAAGGAAGGAAGCGCAGTGTATACAGCAAGTGATACTGGCCAGCGAGCGGCGGCTCGCCCCGGGGCAAACGCGGAGGCCCTCGCACGTGGGCGAGAACTCCTCTTTCCAGGCTGGCTGTTTGGAAACCAGTTAAACAAATCAGAGGTACACAGGCGCGACCCAAAAGCTTTGACATAGTTCCTGTCCGTCTGAAGACTCTAGCGCTCTTCGAGGACTTTGCCAAACGCTTCAGTTATACATCTGCAGTTCACACCTTAATGCCTGGCAGAGGGTTTATCGAACCATTTTCATGCTACTTCTCTACCACTCCGCTCGCAAATGGCGCGTGGAAAAAAGGAACACCTGAATCTTTCCGTTCGAGCTCTGATTTCCCTTATTTTATTATGATGATCATTCCTCCCTACGTAGGTAGGCGTCAACAAAATATTTTCGCATTCAGAAGAGAAAGTTGGTGATCGACATTTCGCAAATAGATCTGGCCGCAAAGAAAGCCGTCTTTTATTCAGTGACTGCCACCCCAACTCACATATCATATCAGTGACACTCTCACCTCTATTTTCGCAATAACACGAAACGAGCTGCCATTCTTTGCACTTTTTCGATGTCCTCCGTCAATCCTACCCCACCGCGCAACAATATTCCAGCAGAGGACGGACAGGTGTAATGTAGGCTGTCTCTTTAGTGGGTTTCTCGCATCTTCTAAGTGTTCTGCCAACAAAGCGCAGTCTTTGTTTCGCCTTCCCCACAATATTATCTACGTGGTCTTTCCAATTTAAGTTTTTCATAACTGTAATTCCTAGGTATTTAGTCGAATGGAAAGCCTTTAGATTTGTGCGATTTATCGTATGCCCAAAATTTATCGGATTTCTTTTATTACTCATGTGGATGACCTCGCACTTTTCTTTGTTTAGTGCCAATTGCCACTTTTCGCACCATGCAGAAATTCTCTCTAGATCATTTTGTAATTGGAATTGATAGTCTGACGATTTTACTAGACGGTAAATTACGGCATCATCTGCAAACAATCTAAGGGAGCTGCTCCGATTATCACCTACATTATTTATGTAAATCGGGAACAGCAGAGAGCCTATGATGCTACCTTGCGGAACGCCAGATATCACTTCTGCTGTACTCGATGATTTACCGTCTATCACTACGAACTCTCTCAGAGGAAATAACGGATCCAGTCATACAACTGAGACGATACTCCCTATGCACGCAATTTGATTAATAGTTGCCTTCTGGAAATCTAGGAATATGGAATCGATCTGAGATCCCTTGTCGGCAGCACTCATTACATCATGGGAATAAAGAGCTATCTGTGTTGTACAAGAACCATATTTTCTGAACCCGTCTTAGTTATGTATCAATAAGTCATTTTCTTCAAGGTGATTCATAATGTTCGAGTACAGTATATGCTCCAAAATCCTACTGCAAATTGAGGTCAGTGATATGGGTCTGTAATTCAATGGGTTTCTCCTATTTCCTTTCTTGAATATTGGTGTGACCTGTGCTACTTTCCAGTCTTTAGGAACAGATCTTTCGTCAAGTGAGCGGTTATATATGATTGCTAAGAAAGGCGCTATTGTGTCTGCATACTCTGAAAGGAACCTGATTGGTATACCATCTGGACCTGAAGACTTGCCTTTCTTAAGTGATTTGAGTTGTTTCACAACACCTAACATATCCCCTGGAATTTCCCAGTAAGACTATAAACATTTGCAGCTGCATGCATATACTTGCAAACCACTGTGAAGTGCATTACTTAAGCTACTTCCAGTGTACCGCTTATTAAGTTTTTCTCCCGTTCCATTCGCTTATGGAGCACGGGAATAACAATTGCTTTGAGTCTGTGCTCGCAGTAATTAGCCTGATCTCGCCCTCCTGGCCGTTATGGGAGCGGTATGAAGGGAATTTAGTACATTACTAGACCTACGTGGACATCTATATTTCAAAGCAGGGGATGGTACTTTGACACCACTATCCCCACCTCCCTCTTCCTACTGTTCTCTGTGTCCCCAGTTTCCAGTTGCATTCGTGAATGGCGTGTGCTCTATAATTTTATGGCCGCGGTCATTTCGTGAGACGTATGGAGACGAATGTACAACACCTTGAAACGAGGGAATAAGGTGAATGTTAAAAAACGCAAAACAAAGTTTAATACAATTTGTAAAGTTAATTCAGATGGTAATGAGGAAATAAGTTTAAGAAATGAGACACTAAAAGTAGTAGATGTTTTTTTTTCTATTTTGGTAGGAAATAACGCCTGTTGACCGAAGTAGAGGGGATATAAAATGTAGATTGGCAACGGGAAGGAAAGCATTTCTGAAGAAGAGAAATTTGGTAACAAAGAATATAGATTTAAGTGCTAGGAAGTTTTTTTTCTTAAGGTATTGCTGTGGAGTGTAACTTTGTGTGAAAGTGAAACGCGGATGAGAAACACTTCAGACAAGAAGAGAGTAGAAGCTTTTGAAATGTGCTGCTACAAAAAGAGTGCTGAAGATGAGATGGATAAATCATGTAACCAGAGAAGAGGTAGCGCTCTTCGACAGTCTCGTGATTTTTGACGATTTAAAGCGCCATTGGACACAATTTGGCACGATACCTCTTTGGAGGGTCGAACAACTATACAAATCAATGTCAAACCGAATAGCTGCTTGCATAGGGGCCACAAGTGGCTCAGTGCCTTATAACTAGCTCAATTTTTGAAGCTCTTTCTCTTGAATAAATTATTCAGTTTTTCTCAAATTTTAATTAATAGTTTGTCTGTAAATGTGCATCAGATCTTTCAATTTCCGTTCCATTCGGATAATTCCTTTGTGGGGCATCTTCCTTTTCCTTAGAAGGCTATGATCTTCAGGAAATAATGGCAATTCGTCCCCAATTATATACATTCGCCGATCCAATATACCCCCAAAACAATAAGAACCGACAATTCTGCCAGACATTATTTTATAACATCTGTTATCTGAACAAGGACGCTTATGCTCATCTCAACGCAATAAATGCGTATGAACTGGGCTTCAGAAATACATGTAGTGTCTATTGATCACACCGAGACTCGTAAAGAGCGGTTCATGCGACAAGAATACATGCCGAAAAAAAAACCTGGATTACTTCTATTTAATTACAAGATCATCGACAAGAAAGGAGGCAATACGAAAATCATTACTCTAAAACTCCAGTTTTTATCTTATTAGTAAATATTTTTCGCATTCTTAATGCGCCAGAGATGATGATGATCGCAAAGTTTATTTAAGAGCGCTTTGTGCTGAGAGTTTCTTTGATGTCTTTCGATACTTTATTCTGTGATTTTTGGGAGAGAAAGAAGAAACAGTACTTCTATTGTGAAATTCGAGGGAGACTGGACGCATGTAAAATGTTTCTCGCTAGATTCGATGGAAATTACCTGAACAATATGCTTTGCGACAGTAAGTGCAAGAGATCTCACCGTTGTGTTTATTGGAAAGGAACTTTCCCCAGATTATTTAATTCTCTGTGAACTTATACTTAACTCCCGGTTGTTTCATTATGAGGCAACGCAGAGCCTGCACATCGAAGCTCTGCGTGGGATAAATTTCATTAGACTAAAAAAAAAAAAAAAAAAAAAAAAAAGACTCGTTGCTAACCATTAGCCATCAAATGTATCTTGCCTTGCACTACGAGCGATAGCATTCTTCCCAGCCGTGTTCATGTAAACTCTGTTCATTCACTTTGTATGGTTAATTATCTCTCTCTTATATATAGACAGAGAGAGAAGAAAAAAAAAAGAAATTTATCTTGAACGTAATCAAGTTACTATCAACTGAAAGATTTCAAGCTCAGAGAATAATATTTCTGATTCTAAAGGATTAATTTATTTCATTTCTGCAAAAGAATATTATTAAGAAGCTTCTATTGTCTCCTGTCTATACAATCAAGCACGAAAAGTTTTCAAAAAAATCGAACATTCACTCTCAAAGCAATAGGGTTCTTCAGCACAAGATTTAAACTATTACTATACCGTGTAGCAATATTTTAAGACCTAAAAGAGCATGACAAGGTATAACATGTGGAGCCATAATACTGTGAGGATATTGGTCACCGTTATTTCAGAAGCGCGAGTTACACCTCGATAACCAACGTTTTACAGAAGCAGAAGCTAGTACTATAATATTAGTTATTATACCATTACAAAGTGCACTTTTCTTCGGATTTGTACTTCCACTTGTGTTAAAGGCTTTTTCAAGTCGATAAAACGAAGAGATGGTATTCTGAAAGGAAAATGCTAAACTTGAAGGATCATAGCGAAATAAGGTACGGTATTCTGGTAAGAAAATGCTCAGCGTAAAGCATCATATCAGTTTTGATGTTCTCTTCGTCACGGATTAAAGGCGTTTGAGGTTGAGCTTCAACAGAATATCCCATTTCATGCGTTATTGTGACTATAAATAACTGACAAAAAATCTCGCATAATTAAAACAGCAGTAACGACAGGAAGACCTGTAAAGTCAACAAGGATGAGTGATAAACTAATTATGTGAGGCTATTTTCGGAGCCATAATTTACACTAACAATTTATCCTCTCCATGGGCAGCTATGGCGCAGCCGGAACAACTGTCCATTTCCACTCTATTTGTGCATTCACGGTTATCATTTCGATTTTGTGCCTTATTTTATCAGGATAAAGCTATTAATTTTTTTTCTCTTCCAACACAAATATTCAGTTAATAATCGGAGTTTCCATTTAGAAAATGAAGTTTCCCTATCTTTCAACACCAACATTGCCTTCTGATATAAAATGGATAGTGCTATTTTGTAGGTCGTGTAATTCCTGTAAATTTGGTCCTTACAACCATGTAAACTCTGTTGTAGGTAAAACAAATGGGAGGCTACGGTTCATTGGTAGGATACAGGGAACGGCACCGGTCCAGAAATGTGACTGCTGACAATACTCTTGTGCGGCTCTTTCGCCGGCCGAAGTGGCCGTGCGGTTCTAGGCGCTACAGTCTGGAACCGAGCGACCGCTACGGTCGCAAAATGGTTCAAATGGATCTGAGCACCATGGGACTTAACATCTGTGGTCATCAGTCCCCTAGAACTTAGAGCTACTTAAACCTAACTAACCTAGGGACATCACACACATCCATGCCCGAGGCAGGATTCGAACCTGCGACCGTAGCAGTCGCGCGGTTCCGGACTGCGCGCCTAGAACCGCTAGACCACCGTGGCCGGCGCTACGGTCGCAGGTTCGAGTCCTGCCTCGGGCATGGATGTGTGTGATGTCCTTAGGTTAGTCAGGTTTAATAAGTTCCACGTTCTAGGCGACTGATGACCTTAGAAGTTAAGTTTTTGAGGATGTTACGTAAATACTGCTCAGATGGTTGGGGCCCAAATCAGGCCAGACTAACACTAGCCATTCAGCATACTTAAAGAAGAGCGGGGCAAATAGTTACAGCCTTTGACTGATGTGAGAGAGGAACAGAATGTTGAAAAATCTTAACTTGTACACACTTGAAAACAGACGACGAAAAGCTGCTAAGAAAACATCAAAAGGTGCCTTTCAGGCCAGAAACTAGGAATGTTCATACATTCCATACATGTCTACCCTTACATGAGCGACGATGAATTTTTGAAAACCGTAGTTCGCACAGAGGAGTATAGGCAGTCGTTTATCCCATGCTTCTTCTGTGAATGGAACGGGAGGACATCCTAATTTATGATACAGTAGAATGAATCTGCACCAGCGATACTCAATGATTCGCGGAGTAGAGGTGTACAGGTATTGTGTTTTCATGTAAGATAGATTGTTCTGATGAGAGCCTCGCCTGTCAGCGGTGTGTACACCGCAATAACAGATTCCGAGCGCCTTGCTTTCTAATTATAGGTAATTTCTCGGAAACGTTCCCGAACGGCTTCGACTCCAACATTAACGAGTCTTTTCAAGAGAATGCAGCAAAAAAAAATTATATCGTTCCATCATAAAAAATATATTTACTAAAATAGATTGCCTGGCAAGAAAAGTGAAGTGCCAAGAAGGAGCCGGCCGGAGTGGCCGAGCGGTTCTAGACGCTACAGTCTGGAACCACGCGACCGCTATGGTCGCAGGTTCGAATCCTGCCTCGGGCATGGATGTGTGTGATGTCCTTAGGTTAGTTAGGTTTAAGTACTTGTAAGTTCTAGGGGACTGATGACCTCAGAAGTTACGTCCCATAGTGCTCAGGGCCATTTTTGAACCAAGAAAGAGAGAAAGAAACGAAATGCAACTTTACGGGTTGACAGGCTATCAGATTACAACACTGAGTCAAATTTACAAAGAATCTGGCATTATGAGGCTAGTTATCAGTATGATTTCGCACCCTATTTGGCCTGAATGCATGCACTTATTCGGTTGGGAAGGGTGTTATAAAGCTCTTGTACCCTCTACCGAGGGAAGCTTGTCCATAACTGTTGTATCTGGTCCATGATATCCTGGACGCTAGCACTGGAACACAGTTGACGTCCGAGTTGGTCCCATGTACGTTCTACCACAGGAGCACCTCAAGATCACGCAGACAGTTCCCGGAGACACGCGCTATGTATAGACCATCATTTTCCTGCTGAAAAATGGTACCACGTTTGTCTTGCGTGTGACCTACCAATCAGCTGTTAGAGTTTCCTCAATCACCACCAACAATGACCTGAAGTCGTACACGATGGCTCCCCGCGCCATGTCGATTGGATGTGTCACTCAAAAAGCCAAGAACGGAACCTTTCCACAGGTCGCCACAATGCGCGACAATGGTAGACATCGGGAGTAGTGCAGAACTACTGAGCGTCACTGAACACAATGTGACGTTATTCATCATCAGTCCATGCTTCCTGGTCACTCAGCACTCCAAAAGCAGCAGTTTGTGTTGTGGTTTTAACGGAAGCCTAGGCATGGGCAGGCAATTACATAGTTCCTACATCTGCTAGTTACCGACCAAAGGTGTAAGATGACACAGATTGTTACAGCGAGCCTATTATTTGTTTTCCGGTGGCTGGTGCAGATGTGAAGGGCTCAGGATGTGCCTGATGCGCGATAAGGCGATCCTCCTTTGTGATCATCAGACACGATCGACCGGAACCTTAACGATCAGTATGCTTGCACTCATTGTCCTACGCAGTCTTACATCGGGTCACTGTCGTATCAAATGACCCACAAATTTGGATAATGCGCTTTTCGACCAACCACCATGCCCCTTGGCATGTCAGGTACATTTCCTGTCCGTCACAGTGATCCCACAGCGATATGCACATATACATATAGCGATAGAATCCCGTAGACGTGGTATATAGGGAGAGTGGATTGACAGAGCTGCCATTTATACTCAGGTGATTTATGTGAAAAGGTTTCGGATATGATCATAGCAGCACGACTGGAGCTGACAGTGTTCCGATGCGGAAAGGTAGTTGGAATTAGACTCATGGGACATTCCATTTCGGAAATCGTTAAGGAATCCAATATTCCGAGATCAAATGTGTCAACAGTGTGCTGGGAACACGAAATTTCAGGCAGTAACTTTCACCACGGAAAAGGCAGTGGCCTACGGTCTCCACTTAATGACCGAGAGCAGCTGCAGTGCTAACAGACAAGCAACAACCGCAGAACTCACTGTGGGACGTACGACGAACGTGTCCGTCAGTGCAGTGTGGCAAAATTTGGCCTTAATGAGATATGGCAGGAGGCAACCGATGCGATTGCCTTTGCTGGCAGCACGAAATCGCCTGCAGCACCTCTCCTGGGCTCGTGTCCATATTGATTGGACTCTAGACGTCAAGAAAACCATGACCTGGTCAGATGAGTTCCGATTTCAGCTGTTAAGAGCTGATAATAAGGTTGGAGTGTGAGTAAGCCCTACAAACCCAAGGATCCACTCTGCAAGCTGATCGTGGCTCCGTAATGGTATGGGCTATGTTTACATGGAATGGACTGGGACCTCTGATCAAATGACCGATCACTGACTGACAGCCGCAATATGGTCTCCGGCGACGATACTCAAAGGCGGCCTGGAGGAAGCGAATGCATTTCTATTCACTGTTACCACCAGTCGCGCAAAATACGTCATAATTGTAACCATTACCACATCCTCATTATAATCGTCATCATCATCAGAATCATCATACTCCTCTTAACTTTTCATCATCAGTGTCTTCATCGCTATCATCAGCCATTTGATATTAACTGCTGGATAAAGGTCTCCTCTTAGATGCCTGAGTGAATTGTACTTTAACAAGACAGATACATGTTGCTCTTGCACGTTTTCTTATGTTATCTGTCAACCTTCCATTGCATCACTGTCACGGTCTTTACATATCTCTTTAATTTCAGGGAAGAACATTCAAAACTCCATACAGCAAAAGAAGATCACTAACAGTTAACTTTGGCTCGGGGCGACTGATTCGTGCGTTTGCAGCGAAAAATCACGCAACGTGAAGTCGTTAATTTTCTATGGCAGTGTCTCAGTGTTTGTACAGTGTTAGGCAGCTATACTTTTCTGGCGGCGTTGCGGAAGCCGTTGGACTTCGTGGTAGAAAGCTGGGGACACTGCGCCTAGCTCTCATGGATCTTCTTTCGCCGTACAGAGTAAAGGTCGGCCTACCTTCCATTCACTTGACAGTACGGTCATATTTTCGTCCTCCTTTCCTCTCCTGCCCCGGATGCTTTTGTTTCTGTTTCCCTTTACTTCCGTGTGATTCGCAATACGCAGCTGAGCAACTCCGAGTTTTTGAATACTTTTCGCTTGACTCGCTGCCATAACCCGAAACACTGGCTGTAATCTGTTCGTATCAGGAATATCGGAATCTTAGTTCTAAAAACCCTAGATAGCTTATCAACAGTACTCGATGCCATGTTTACTTCCCTGTTTATGTCTTTAACTGCCCATCCATGGCAGCTTCAACTGCCCTACATACAAAACAAGGTGTAACTGATTCTATGACTCTCTTGCTAATTTGCATATTATTTTTCGAACTGTTTATTATAAATTATTGCCGCCTTATTGCATTTGATTTCCAACCTACTTTCTAATTGCTGTATTAAATTCCTCCGTTCGTTGCCAAAGTTTATCTGGTCCAGAATCAAGCGTTAGAATTTCATCAGCTAAACGGAGGTGGTTCAGTTATGTTCCATCAGAACGTATTCTTTGTTTGTTTTCGCAGCTAAAGGACCTGTAAACGTCCTATGTGACTGGTGAGAATAGGTTTCGGGAAATGGTCTGCCCTCGTCTGACTGCTTCTGTTGACTCCATATTCCTCACTGCTACATATCAGTGAAGCTTTAGAGGGTAAAACTGCAGGAGAAGACAAAGGTGGAATACTTTCAACAGATAATTGATGACGTAGGGTGCAAGTGGTATTCCGAGATGAAGAGATTAGCAGAGGTTAGCATCAAATCTGTCAGACTGGCGACTGAAAAAATAAAATTTTAAAAAATCCCGGCCGGCAGCTGTAGTAGAGCGGTTCGAGGCGCTTCAGTCCGGAACCGCGCTGCTGCTATGGTCGCCGGTTCGAATCCTGCCTCGGACTTGTATGTGTGTGATGTCCCTAGGTTAGTTAGGTTTAAGTAGTTCTAAGTTCTAGGGGACTGATGACCTCAGATGTTAAGTCCCATAGTGCTCAGAGCCATTTTGAACCTCTCGCCATGGCACATCTTCTTCAGTACACATTGCTATCGTCAGCGAAACTGACAACAAATTACAGGATCTGTTAAATGGAATGAACAGTCCATTAAGCATAGAATATGCACTGAGAGTAAAACGAAGAGAGACGAAAGTAATGAGGAGTGGCAAAAGTGAGATCAGCAATAAACTTAACATCAGAACTGGAGAGGACGAAGTAAACGAAGTTGTCATGCTTTACAGTCAGAATAACGCATGACTACTACTCGTAAGTTACATCGACCTTAATTTGCGGAATAAATTTCTGGGAGTATATTTTGGGAACGCAGTGAAGTATGATATTGAATCATGGACTGCGGGAAAACAGGAAAGGATAATCTGGAAGGATGTTGAAAATTAGGTGGATTGATAAGAAATGAGGAGGCTGCCCGCAGAATCGTGGTGAGAGCATCATTTGGAAAACATTGAAAAGAAGAAGAGACTGGATGATGGACATGTGTTAACACATCGTGGATGAGCTTCTATGGTTCTTGAGAGAGCAGTAGGGGGAAAATCGTAGGGAAGACAGAGTTCAGAATACATCTAGCAAATAACTGAAGACGTCGGATGCAAGTACTAAAATGGCTCTGAGCACTATGGGACTTAACAGCTGTGGTCATCAGTCCCCTAGACCTTAGAACTACTTAAACCTAAATAACCTAAGGACATCACACACATCCATGCCCGAGGCAGGATTCGAACCTGCGACCGTAGCAGTCGCGCGGTTCCGGACTGCGCGCCTAGAACCGTGAGACCACCGCGGCCGGCGGATGCAAGTACTACTCTGCAGAATATAGCAAACTGAGGATACGGGATATAGAATTCATGGCAGGCAGTTTCGAGTCAGAAACCAGGCATAAGACTGTTTGGGAAAAAATCTAACGTAGGTTTAGTCGATGCTTTGCTTCCCAATGGCTGCTACCGAAGATTTCGTTGTGACTGAATAAAGAGCTTTCTCAAAAGTTATGAATGTCAATACTGGAATTCATATTCATTACTCTGTGCTATAACTTCATTCATGACCTTCAGCTGTTCCTTTTTGTTGTATCCACTTCCAAGCGCAGCTTGTTACCTTTCCTGTTTAAAATATAACTCTTTTTCTACGTGGTTGGTGATGATTTCAGTAAGTGTCTTGTACATTTGCTTTATCTCTCCAAGGTTTATGGACTCTTAGGTGCCTCCTTTCTTTGATGGGGAATAATTACATAACTATTGCAGTTTTTGGGGATTGTTTCTCCTGTAAACATCCTGTAAAAAATTATGGCAACACTTTCTGCATTATTCTGCCTTGAGAAAGTGTTGATCCATAATATTGTCGACCAAATCCATGGATAACTTACTGCAGAGAATTGACGTTCAACAGACTTGTGTTTTTTCCCACTGGTAATTTATTCCTTTGTGTGCGCTCTTCCTTCGAGCGAAATATTTGCTGAGACAACAGATTCGTGCTTCGAATAGTAGGATTCAATTTCTGCGTAGATCATTCTTCTTTAGGACTCCTGTGTGTACTCAAATCACTTCAGAGGAATGGCACTACGGGTTCTTCCATGACAGGATTGTTTTTCTTCTCCTTTAACTAAATTGCTCTAAATCGGTTTTCAACCTCCACAAAACCTTTGAGTATTTTCTCCTGTCGCTTTTCCATACTCAGTCAATATTTTGTCATTATACGAGTAGATTTTTTTTTAGCTTCACTTACGCAGTCATGTTACATTCACATTTCTCCGTATTTGTGTCAATACTCTTATTTTTGTCGTCCACAGCTTTTGCTGTCCATGAGGTAGATCCTTTACTAAGTTCACTAACAAGTTTCCCACTGGCTACTTCGCTTAGTTTTAAATAATCATTCTATAGTTGACTATTACAACTGGTTCCTGCTACTTTCCTCCCATTTGCTGACACGTTCTTTCTAAAATTACGAGTTTAGAAACTTCTACCTTAATTTTCGGACAATGTGTGGCACCTGCATATTTAATATATTGTACAACGTCTTCGACTACGCTAATTTGTTTTGCATTTCGTCTTAACGTTAATCTTTGTCAACAGTTTTCAGTCTGGAACGGAATCTATTATTCTAGCTACAAGACAAATCAAGAGGAACTGTATTTTTTGTTTCCACTCACGAAATCTGACACACGAAAAGTTGTTGTTCCTGGTCTATCACTTTAAGATTCATTCAGCTGTAATTCTCACTTCGGTTTCTTCTGATTATTATTATTTGTAACTATTTTGAGGCGAAACGTGAACTAATAAATCTTTTTTATATACGACGCTTTTGAGTCTTCCTTACTGTAAAGCAGAAAACTATGTCAATCACAAACTTTGATATTACTGTTACTTTTTTTCTCATTTTCATAACCATCTCCATGGTCTAGTAATTAGCAATTCCGACACAAATGCCGCGGCCGCGATTCCCACTATAGAATCCAAATTTTTATGATCTAGAATGGTCTATAGCGAAGCTCAGACGGCTTCGGACGGCAAAATGAGTTGTTTCTTGAAATACTAAGCAGTTAAGTCGAAACGGAGGCAGATTAAGTGGTGACAATTCTAGAATTATTAGTAGGCTGGGCGCCACACGACGTTTACGAAGGTGTACTGAGAATTAACGCCCCCAATTTTTTATTTGAAAACTATTAAAGCTTTTAAATAAAATAAACATCATTAACATTCTAAATCTTTATTTTTCAAGTCTACAATTTTTTTTCTCAACACAGTCAATCTGGTAACGAATACTTTTTTCCTGACGAGAGATCAGTTTGTTGATGCCGTCGCTGTAGAGTGTTTGACTTTAGATTGAAAGAGAAAAACCTCACCTCTGCTTGAACCTTTTCATTACTATCAACGTGACGTGTGTTCTTTAAGTTTTGTAAACAGATGAAAATCGGGCGGAGAAAAATCGGGACTCTGCCGAGGATGTTCTATGACGGTGGACCAATTGCGTCGGATTGTTTCAGATATCGCAGTGCTCGTGAGTGGTCTGCAATTGTTGTGCTGAAGGTGAGCGTGCTTAATGTGTGGGTGAACTTCTCGAATTCGTAACTCGATTACAGCAAGCTGTTTCTAACGCACAGACGTAGTTACGTTATACACCGCCATGTTACACGCTGGAATACGGCGCTCTGTGGCGGAAGTTGGCTGCAAATATGTAGATATGAAGAACAAAAATGTAGAATGTTAGTAATGTTCGCTTTTTTTAGAAAAGGCTTCCAGGGCTTTCGCATAAAAAAGCCGGAGGCATTACTTTTCAAGCAACCCTCGTACAAATATCTGCAATACAGTGGATGCTGTTAATATTATAAGTTTCTGATCTTAACCTGCCGATCGTCCTCTGGTTCTTATTTCCCTGTGATTAGTAACTCTACTTCTCTCAAATTTGTTTTCTATTTCCTCTCATTTTGTTGTACTGAATCATCAGTCATCGTTGGCTTGTGTCGTTAATGGTCAAGTCTTCCATGATTCACGATTGTGTTCTTGAATTCAACCATAATTTGGGATAATTAATTGTTTAAGCATCAGGAAATAGCAGCTAGGACGTTTGGTGCTAAATCTCTTAGTGTAATAATTTTTTTTGTATCAATTAACGTGAAATTTCCTCAGACATATTTTGTGTATGCGCAAGCTCAAAGTCGCGCTATGAGTCAGATTCCAATTATAGATGTACGTCACCCACAACCAGCTAAAGGAGCCGGTTGGTAGTGTTTGGAAGAAAAGAGCATACACATATGGCGCTTTCATCCGCAAGCCATTATTTTGGCTGTTGACGTCGACTAAGAAAAGATTGTTTTATTTGTGTTACTTCATCGTCAGAATCCACATATTGTTTGTTTGGTTGACAAGAAACAAATTTGAAAATATCGAATAGATCATTGTCTTAGAACCACGTTATCAGTGATTGGCTCTAAAATTCTTTCTGCTTCGCAGGACATGTAAAAATCATGCGTTGTGCCTTTATCCCCAGATACGTACAGACGTTTAGGTAAGTTTAAACGTCTCGTAGACGAAGACATCATCAAAGGTTTAATGAAGATTTTTATCTTAAAGAAAGCTCTTCGAATTCTATGATACATAATGTAATCATCTTACTTTTCTTTAAGATTGTCGCTGGTGACGATTGTAGCACAAACGTAATGCATATTAACAAAATGGTATATTGTTTTATTTTCACCTTTATGAGTTATGTTGATGAACAAGGTCTTAACGATAAAAATATAAACAACGGACTGACACAGAATACCATTTTGGTAGTATATAAATCTATGTCTATACATCTCAAGTCACATTACTGTATGTGGCGGTAGGTACTTTGGGTACCACTATGCTTTCATCCTTTTCTATTCCGTTCACAAATGGTGCACTGGAAGTACGACTGTTCTTCTGTTGGTAAACTTCCGAAAAGCATATAATGAGACATGCTTAAGCTGATAAAATACAAAAAGTCAACACTTGTTAAAAATTTAACGTTATTACAAACGCACACTAGGCAATAACGTCAACAACATGCAGACTATTTTAAATTATTTAAAAATATTTATATTTATTTATCGCCAAAAGCTGCTGATAACGGAAAACATGGTTTGTTACCAGTTCCTATCGTAGTTATCATTAGGTAACACGAAACTATTGCAATAGTCTGTTTGGTATCACTCACACTAAGGCACTATAACAAATAAATACATAAAGTTACTATTGATACAAAAAGCCAACGTACGTTGCTGTCGTCACGGGCGTATTGGCTTGACAGCATTGACTACAGTTATGTAATAAGATCCTCTGGAACTTTATTTCCACCGATGCTACGGTAAGACTGTTAGGACTACTTACATATACTCAGGGGGGTAAAAATAAGATGGTGATAGACAATGATCACATACCCTTCTCCGAAAGTAGATCATAAAGGTTCCATAATATTGAGATCTAGTGACTGTAGTGGCCAGGGAAGATGAGACAGTTCTTCTTCGTGCTCACAAAACCGGTCCTGAAAGATGTGAGCAGTGTGAACAGGGGTCCTGTCATCTTAGAACAGCGTATCACCATTCAGGAACAAACATTGTACCATGGTGTGGACCTGATCATCTAACATAGTCGTATAATCCGTGGCAGTAGTGTGACATTGCAGCGTACCGTGAGACCCATGGAATATTACGGTGTGGCTGGGCAAATCGTCACCGAACCCCTCCATGTTTCATTCTTGGGACTAAAGCTCAGGATAAGTTAGAAGCAGTGCGAAACGATACTCATGCGACCAAATGATCTTCTTCCATTTATGGAGATCCACGGAACTGTCGTCTCGATAAATGCAGAATGTGAAACTAGGAGCGTTGGTGCGGTGGCACACGCGAGGGAGTCCGTAGTCAATACTGGCTGTGTATACATTTATTGTCTACACCCACATCATAAGCCGCAAGCCAGCTAATGTTGTGTGGTGGAGGGTACTTTTTGAACCATTAACTAAGCCCTCAAACCCTCTTCCACTCGCGAATATCGCGTAGGGAGAATAATTGTCGATAAGCTTCTGTATTGGTTCTAATTTCTCTAATTGTCTCCTCATGGTCATTACGCGAGTTGTATGTGACGGGAAGTAATATGTTGTCCGACTCTTCTGAGAAAGTGCTCTCTCGAAATTTCGATAGTGAGTCTCTCCGTGATGCGCAACGCCTCTCTTGTAACGTCTGCCAATGGAGTTTGTTGAGCATCTCCTTAACGCTCTGGCGTCGTCTAAACGATCCCGTGTCGAAACGCGTCGCTCTACGTTGGATCTTCTCTATCTCTCCTGTCAGACCTACCTGGTCGAGATCCCAGATTGATGAACAATACTCAAGAATCAGTCGAACAAGCGCCTTATGTCACTTCCTTCGTGCGTGAGCTACATTTCCTTTATATTCTACCCTATGAATCTGAGACTGGCATCTGCTTTTCCCACTGTTTGTTTTATATGGTGATTCCACTTAATATCGCTCCAGATTGTTACTCCTAGACATTTGACGGCAGCTACTATTTCCAGCGGTTTTTCATCAGTAGAGTAGCTTACAGTAGTGGATTTCTTTTTCTATATATGCGCAGTATGTAAAATTTGTTTACGTTCAGAGTCAGCTGCCAGAGCCTGCACCATTGTCAGGATTTATACAGTGTAAAATTGCTTCTCCGTGGCGTTGACCGTGGGCGGGCAGAGAAGCGCGTATACTGGGAGATGCTTACTCACCCGGCTCAGCAGGCGTTGACGCTGCTCGCCGTGATCTGGGAGTGCGTGTTGTGTGGAGGCGAAGTCATGCGGAATCCTGGCCCGGAGGTCCACAGGCATTGCCCCACCAGCTGGGATGCGAACGGCGTACTCAGCCATTTACGTTTCAACGAGGCAGTCTCTTGGCCATCCTCTCTTGCGTCCTGGTCAGTGGCCAGCAGTTCCGCACAGGATGACGGTAGACATGCAGAAGTACGCCTTTACTTCCCAACAAGATACAGCCAAGACATGTAGCTACTCACAGGTAGAGCCATGGGCCTGCACAAATGAGCCTCGCCCCGGAGGTTGCGGGATACCACGTGTGGGAGGGAGAAAGAGGTGTGAATTTTATTTAGATTCTACAAATGAAATGCAAGGAGGGCTGTTCAACATATAAGTGGTTTATTCAGTGAAACTGCATTAAACTGCATATGCAATAATTATTGAAATTTTATCCAATTCATTTAAAAATCACACACAAATTATTCAGATAGTGATAAACAAAAGTAAAAAATTTGGGTCGCCAGATACTGTAGAAAGTATCATAAAAAAACAACAAATATAATTGAATTGGAACCAACACTCACAACAAGTGTATTATATAAGGTGCCTGCCCTGGTATTTGCCTTTTAACATGAGCATTGCATGACTTCATTCTACTTTAACATATAAATAAATTACATGAGATGGGTTGACCTGGTGTAATAAACGAGGAGGAACAAAAAAAAAAAAAAAAAACAGCTGAACAGATGACTCTCTAAACGGGCAAACGGTGAATACTGTGCCTTGCGTCTGTATGAGCATCTAACACATTGCCAAGAAACTGAAGAAAGCGAAAGAAGAATGCGCAGCTAGGAAAGCGGGCGTTTTCTGTATTATCATGTTCATAGCGAGGTCGGCATGGCGGTAGAGTCGGCTGACTGCGTGCGGCTGCATCGAGACTCTGCCGGCGACTTATTGATAGCGTCTAACATGCCCTACGCTGAAAATAGTGACCTGCTACTGGAAGTTATCATTACTGGACGACGGTATGCGTCCATCTGCAAGTGCAAACTTACGTGAAACTGCATTAAACCAAGCTCAAAACTGTTCTAACAGTACTACCGTCATAGGACATGCAGTAAATCCAAAAGATCCTGAGTTAAGCTCTTGATACGCGCACAGTGAGTGAAGCTCGCCTACTTGGATCTAACAAACTTTGCTCTCTACGCTGTTTGCGACGAATGCAAAGTGCATTGCCTCATGACAAGCGATAAGAGAATCCTTGCGACTTATCGGAAGCAGTCAAGAGTGAACTCCTGCCTTCGCAGAAGCAATATTCGGAATCCGCAATACTAGTGAGTTCCTCGTACCTGGAGAGAGAGAGAGCCGCTCCCCTCCAGCGCCTTGTCTCCGGCCTTCCAGAAATTACGTAGCTCGTACTATTTTTCAAAGCGAGCCTTAGATTCTTGCCAGTGAAGAAGTCCCTTTCAAAATTTCCTCCCTCCTGGCCGTCGCATTCCGCGAGGAAAAGAGAGCGACACCCTGTGTGAGACAGAGTATACAAATAAACCAAGACTTCTCCCTCTGAGTATTGCCGCTACGTTTCCAGGTGTTCTGCTCGCGGGAAACGGCCAAAATTACCTGGGCCACTTGAGATTCTTGGACACCAAAGTCGTGTTGTTGCTATTCAACTCGCCGCTCTGTCCGCGTTACCTAGAATCGTGACAAAACTGTATTTCGCTCTAAGTTTGTAGTTTCCGCTGCCTCAGGCACACGTGCGAATGTCCACGGCTTCCCTTGGCAGCGTGTTGATGTATGCAGCGTCTTCGCCTGTCGCTAATCCTCTGGGGGGGGGGGGGGGGCTGCCCTCTGTGAAGCGTGCCGACATGGGCGCGCGACCGCCGCTCGCCCGTGGGCACTACCTGTGTCCACCTGGTCGCAGGGCTTCCCAGCTAGGAACGCATCAGAAGAATTCCTTTCATGCACAAAGTGTACCAAGTTTGCAAAGAGAAGAATCATAACCCTTTACCGATGCTTAATGACACAATAATTCACCTCCATCACACTTCATATATTGCAACAAACTAATGATTGATTTTAAAAGCAATTATTTCCTTTAATTATCAACATGAAAAGCTTTGACGGTTTCCAAGGTTTGAGGTCGGCAGCTCAATGTCTTCCTCAAGCTACTCAAGTCTTCCCGTAAGTGGCAGGAACGATGTCAGCACCGGCAATACACGCCAATGGAGTGGATTAGACTGGCTGACTAATATCTTGTTGCTGAAACCATCAGACTATGACACATCATGGAACAGCTTACTAGACTGTCATATCGACAGTCGTCCAAGTATTTATATTAGCGAAATGGCTCTGAGCACTATGGGACTTAACTTCTGAGGTCATCAGTCCCGTAGACCTTAGAAATACTTAAACCTGACTAACCTAAGGACATCACACACATACTAGCCCGAGGCAGGATTCGAACCTGCTACCGTCGCGGTCGCGCGGTTCCAGACTGTAGCGCCTAGAACCCTTCGGCCACCCCGGCCAGCTATATTAGTGAGCTTGTGCCTATGACGTTACCGAGCCATGGCGATGAGAGCATCTGGCCCCTTCTCTAGGCTCGTCAGCACTCTACGCTGCTCTGCGGTACCCCAACTTTTACTTTCCGATCTTCAGCTAAGCAGTTTCTGCAATGCCTGGATGTTATGGAGGGTTTCTTGCATGTGTGTAACGCTGCCTTGCTTCAACCTGCAGTGCTGGCAGACTGATGTATGGTGGTGACTCTGCTGCGGTAGCATTATGCGCTCTCTACTCGAGTATTATAGAACAATGCTCCGCTGATGTGCCTCACTATTAGGAGCACTGGATTTGGTTCAAATGGCTCTGAGCACTATGGGACTTACTTCTGAGGTGATCAGTCCCCTAGAACTTAGAACTACTCAAACCTAACGAACCTAAGGACATCACATACATCCATGCCCGAGGCACGATTCGAACCTGCGACCGTAGCGGTCGCGCGGTTCCAGACTGTAGCGCCTAGAACCGCTCGGCCACTTCGGTCGGCCACTGGATTTCCTTCCTGTTTTGTATTCTGACTGAGGCACTGAATTTGAGTCTGTGCTTGCTGGAGACTAACTTCAAAAAACAAAACCAATTGCATTCACGCAAAACGAATTATATGGTGCAGCATATCTCTCCGTAGTCCATGTTTTATGAGCTCGACACCATGTTGTCCTGTTACTGGTATTTGTGGGTTTGGGATTCCTGCGTGCCCACCATTCCAAGCTTATGGAACTACCTTCGTGTTGTTTTGGTGCTAACAATGTCCACAAGAGCGACATGTAGGTCTCCATCGTCTTTTGCAGCTATCGTCCTCTTTATGTCGTTACAACCCTCTTTAATGACGGCCTGTCATGATTAGTCGACACACATTTTCACCCGTGTTTTGACTCAGCGGATGATGTTGAGCCCTGGGAGGAAAACTGTCTCAAAAAAGGAAAAACAGGGGAAGATTACAAGCAAGTAAAGAGAATAGTTTCTAAATCACAGTGGCATGTAACATATTGTTACAGAGCCCTTTAATACCCTCCTGGAAAATGAAAAACACAACACAATGAATTCGTCGACCTAGCAGAGGGAAATTTTATTGACGCGTACAACACGCGATCACAAAGACAGATCCATTCCCAAGTAAGTAAAGTCAACAGAGCGTGCGCAATGTCGGCGCTAGTACTGTATATACCCTCCTTTTGCAGCAATGCAGGCAGCAATTCTCCCATGAAGACGATCGTAGAGGTGCCGAATGTAGTCTTGAGGAATGGTCTGGCATGCATTGTCCACCTGCTGCCTCAGCTGGGCCAGATTCCGTGCTGGTCGCGCAGACCGCGCAAGATGATGTTTCATCCGGACCCATACATGTTCAATGGGGGACAGATCTGGGGATTGTGCTGGCCAGGGTAGTCGGCGTACACCACGCTGGGTTGCACGGGAGACATGTGGACGTGCATTGTCCTGTTGGAAACGCATGTCGCCTTCTTGGTGCATGAACGGAAGCAAGACCATTTGAATAACGGTTTCAGTGTACCATTCATTGTTCAATGTACCCTCTACTATCACCAGTGGCGAACAGCCAGTGTAGGATATGGCTCCCCACACAATGATTGTTGGTTCTGTGTGCCTCTGTCGTACACACTCCAGATTTTGGCGCTCCTCTGCACGACGCCACACTCGCGTTCGACCGTCATTGGCACCAAGACAGAAGCGACTCTCATCACTGAAGACGACACGTCTCCATTCGTCCCTTCATAAACACTTATCGTGACACCACTGGAGGCGGGCTGAGCGATGTTGGGGCGTGAACGGAAGACGCCCTATCGGCACGCGGGGTCGTAGCCCTGCTTCACGGAAACGGTTGCGAATGGTTCTCGATGTTGCCCCCTGAGCAACAGTGTCCATAATTTGTTGTGAAATGACGGTGCGATCCTGTACGGCACGTCGTAAGATGCGACGGAATGGCGTGCATCTGAGCGTCACCGCTGTCCGGACCCAGGTCGACGGGCATGGGCACCTTTTGCTGACCACTGGTGACCACATCGATGCATTGTGGATACCTCTCGCCCCACGTGTTGCACAATTTGGCGGTACGTCCATCTGGCCACCCGCAGGCCCCCTACACACCCTCGCTCAAACTCCGTCAGCTGCACAAATGGTTTATGTACACGCTGTTGCAGCATGCTGACAATGTTGAAGACACACAAGGAGCTCCGTATACCACGGCAGACTGGCTGCCACTGGCTCTGACGGTGAACAAACGCTGAGCAGCTTGCAACATTCCACGGCTGATAACGCAGTACCTGGTGAGTCCGCAGTGTAGCTCGTTTGATTATCGCATTCACTGCCCTCTCATTGTGTCCCGTGCAAGTATAACAGGCTTTATTAACATGCGTCAAGGTATTCTTCTTTCATTTTCCAGTACTGTATTTGTGCTATTTTAAATATAGAAGATAATGAACATCGGATCGGTCACAGGCTGCAGAGGACAATATACACTACTGGCCATTAAAATTGCTACACCAAGAAGAAATGCAGGTGATAAACGTGTATTCATTGGACAAATATATTATACTAGAACTGACATGTGTTTACATTTTCACGCGATTTGGGCGCATAGATCCTGAGAAATCAGTACCCAGAACGGCCTTGATACGCCTGGGCATTGAGTCAAACAGAGCTTGGATGGCTTGTACAGGTACAGCTGCCTATGCAGCTTCAACACGATACCACAATTCATCAAGAGTAGTGACTGGCGTGTTGTGACGAGCCAGTTGCTCGGCCACCATTGGCCAGACGTTTTCAATTGGTGAGAGATCTGGAGAATGTGCTGGCCAGGGCAGCAGTCGAACATTTTCTGTATCCAGACGGCCCGTACAGGACCTGCAACATGCGTTCGTGCATTGTGCTCCCGAAATGTAGGATTTCGCAGAGATCGAATGAAGGGTAGAGCCACGGGTCGTAACACATCTGAAATGTTACATCCACCATTCAAAGTGCCGTCAATGCGAACAAGAGGTGACCGAGACGTGTAACCAATGGCACCCCATACCATCAAGCCGGGTGATACGCGAGTATGGCGATGACGAATACACGCTCCCAATGTGCGTTCACCGCGATGTCGCCAAACACGGATGCGACCATCATGATGCACTAAACAGAACCTGGATTCATCCGAAAAAAATGATGTTTTGCCATTCGTGCACTTAGGTTCGTCGTTGACTACACCATCACAGGCGCTCATGTCTGTGATGCAGCGTCAAGGGTAACAGCAGCCATGGTCTCCGTCTGATTTCCATGCTGCTGCAAACGTCGTCGAACTGTTCGTGCAGATGGTTGTTATCTTGCAAACGTCCCCATCTGTTGACTCAGGGACCGAGACGTGGCTGCACGATCCGTTACAGCCATGCGGATAAGATGCCTGTCATCTCGACTGCTAGTGATACGAGGCCGTTGGGATCCAGCACGGCGTTTCGTATTACCCTCCTGAACCCACCGATTCCATATTCTGCTAACAGTCATTGTATCTCGACCAACGCGAGCACCAACGTCACGATACGATAAACCGCAATCGCGATAGGCTACAATCCGACCTTTATCAAAGTGGGAAACGTGATGGTACGCATTTGTCCTCCTTACACGAGGCATCACAACAACGTTTCACCAGGCAACGGCGATCAACTGCTGTTTGTGTAGGAGAAATCGGTTGGAAACTTTCCTCATGTCAGCACGTTGTAGGTATCGCCACCGGCGCCAAACTTGTGTGAATGCTCTGAAAAGCTAATCATCTGCATATCACTTTATATTCTTCCTGTCGATTAAATTTCGTCTCTGTAGCACGTCATCTTCGTGGTGTAGCAATTTTAATGGCCAGTAGTGTAAGAACGTAACAGTAACATGGAGTCTAAAAATACACAAGGCAGGAATCTAGTTGGACTACTACGTGTGACTGTACATAGAAGAAAAAGGTCTTGACATTCATTAACCTAGAACGCCTCATACAGATGTTTTTCACTGCAGAGTAGGTTATTTCAACACATTTGATTTATATCATATAAGTTACTCTCAGATTAATAATCCGATATATCTTACCATTGGTTATTAGCTATATTTTAGGCTTCAGCCATTTTAGTAATGTATGGCCTAGTAATAATATCTCTCCCTTTCCTGTAGGAGATTTTGAGAAGATAATGTGTAAGCAAGCCTTTACTTCATTACACGGGATCACTACTTCAAGGTGAAGACGAGTCACATCAGTGATGTGTTGATGAATGTGGAGGATATCCTGAAAGCTGGTGCAAACCAGAAAACAGCAAAAATAAAATGAAGACACATATTATGACCAGCACATTGCGAGTAGCTCACTACGGCAAGAGTGACAAGAACAGTAGATACTCAGCTTTAAACGTGCAAGTTAAATGAATTTGTATGATGTACCTAAAGAAATATAAACTTGAGTCATATCTATGTTTTGTAGAAAAGTCTTGAAGCATGTAATAAAATGTGAATATTTTTTCTGCAACTGCAAAGAGACCTTTCACTATCCTTTTGGATGTTCAAGAATAGATATCTGTACATAGTGCGAACAGTTAAAACATAAAATACAGTGTGAAAATATTTATGCAGTGAGGGATGGCTCAGCCAAAGAGAGAGGAGAAGAATATGGCAGGTGGACATAGGTGGCCTAAGCGGAAGGGAGTAAATAAATAAATAAAGGCTCTTCGAACTTCTTCTGTTCTTGTTTTTCTGCATATCCTTTGCCTTTCCCCGTTTCTCTTCGGGGTCAGCATTGTTTCATGGGTTTAAGCAATATTAGTGACATTTAGTGGCCTCATGTCCTTCCCGGTGTCATCAGGTGAGGTGCGGCCCAGTCAGATGTTTACGAGGGTGTGCTGAAAAGTAACGCCTCGGAACTTTGTATATGAGAACTTTTTGAATCTATGTAAACAAAACGAAGATTACGAGAACTTTTTGAATCTATGTAAACAAAACGAAGATTACTAACATTCTATATCTTTATTCTTTATGTTTGAAACGTCCCCTTGGGAAAAATATAAATTACTGTGCTGGTAAACCTCTTACGTTATTTGATTTTCAAACAGCTGAGCAAAACTGAACGTAATCAGACATTTCTCTCTTTATTTATTCTGATCAACACTAAACTGACACTCAATAGTTTTAGCGCAACGTAATCTGACTTTCAGTAATCACCACAAAAGAATGGCCCTGACTAACAATAACCTATACCTTTCATGAATCACTTACCTCACAAAAATCTTCGTTACTCGAACTACTGCAATACAGCGAGCACCAATACTGCCAGCTAAATAAAAGATTGTAACTACTGAAGGCACTAACTACTGATAGGCATAGTTAGCTAATGAAACATTTTGATGGTGAACAAACAATGTATTTACCTTAATAGTGTTCAAAAGTCATAATATATATATCAAATCATGACATCCAGTCTTACAAATTTCATTTTTCTGACAGACACACGTCCAGATCGTCCGCCATCTCTCTCCCCACATCCACCACTGCTGGCGGCTCACCCCCAACTGCGCAACGCTACGCGCTGTTAACATCCAACTGCCCAACACTACAATAGCATGTATTCCAACAATGCCAACCAACCACAGACTGCACTCAGCACAGTCAGCGATTTTCATATAGAGCGCTACGTGGCGTTACCAACGTAAAAACCTAAACAGCCTACTTACATGTTTACATATCTGCAGTCCTCTGCCGGCAGAGGGCTCCGAATTGTAGTGTGTAATACGGCGGTTTGTAACGTGACTATGTCGGTGCGCGAGAAACAGTGAGTTTCGGATTCGGAGAGTTCGTCCCCACATGGAATACCCTCTTCTTCAGCATTACAATGCTAAACCACACGCGAGTGCTGCAATATCTACAACAATCACTGTCACTGACTATCCGCCACAGTCCCGACTTGGCTTCGTTCGATTTTTATCTGTTCCCAAAATTTAAAGAACAACTTCGAAGACTTCACTTTGATAGTGATGAAGCGTTGCAAGTAGAGATGAGGTTGTTACAGAGTCAAAACATCCGACACTGACGGTATCACGAAACTGATCTCTCATTGGCAGACATGTATTCGTTGCCAGGATGACTATATTGAGAAATAAATACGCAGACATGTAGGCTAAATTTGTAAAATGTTAATAACGGTGGTTTTATTTAAAAAGCTTTAAGACTTTTCACGTAAAATATTCGGAAGGCTAAAGATGTAGAATATTAATAACGGTGGTTTTATTTTAAAAGCTTTAAGACTTTTCACGTAAAAAATTCGGAGGCGTTACTTTCCAGCACTTCCTCGTACACAGTAAGATGTGGGAAAACAGCCTAAATATCACATCCAGGCTAGCCGGCTCGTCAGCCCTAGTCGTTAACCAGCGAAGCGTATTCGATTCGGCTCCCCAAATCCCAGAAGCGGTGCAGTAGTTAAGCACACTGAACTCGCATTCGGGAGAACGGCGGTTCAAACCCGCCTCTGGCCATCCTCATCTAGGTTTTCCATGATTTCCCTAAATTGCTTTAGGCAAATGCTGGGATGGTTCCTTTGAAAGAGCACGGTCGATTTCCTTCCATATGCTTCCCTCTTTGTAGATGTGGCGTTGAACTCTAATCCCCTCCTTCTCCCACAAGCGCCGCACTAAGCGCTCGGCTATCGGAGAGAAAATGAAGTCTCTTTCAATGTACCGCTACATTTCCTTGAAGTGTTTGCTTAACGCTGTGTGTAGTCGCTGAGCATGAATCCGGTGGCCTGCCGGCCGGAGTGGCTGAGCGGTTCTAGGCGCTACAGTCTGGAACCGCGCGACCGCTACGGTAGCTAGGTTCGAATCCTGCCTCGGGCATGGATGTGTGTGATGTCCTTAGGTTAGTTAGGTTTAAGTAGTTCTAAGTTCTAGGGGACAGATGATCTCAGAAGTTAAGTCCCATAGTGCTCAGAGCCATTTGAAGCAATCCGGTGGCCAGAGTTTTAAGGTTTTGTCATTTGTCCAACCTGCTTCCGAAAATTTTTGGGAGGAGGTTTTAACGTGTTAACAGTGTGACCGGCTCAACCATGTTTTTTGTAAGTAGCCAGCCAGTCAGATTTCCCTGTGCCTTTCCTTTAGCTCTTATGTAGTTTTACTTTCGTTTTAATACCAGGTGAAGCGCCCTTCACCCTCTCTCCGTTATCTTAAGGCGGGTGAGAGCGAATGTTAGTGAGGTGGGAGTGAGTGCATGTGTGTCGTTTTATACTCGTAGCTTCCCTCCTTTCTGTGTGATAAAAAGTTTCGTAACATTATCCACATTCCTTTCTTTTAGTATGCGTAATGGGATTGATAACCTTGTCGTTGAGTGTCCCTAAGCTCCAAACAAACACACATACACACACACACACACACAGACACACACACACACACACACACACACACACACAGACACACACACACACACACTCACTCACGCACGCACGCACACACACGAATCTGATGTACGAGGCTGCAAGGTTGGCTTGATAAGTCCGGTGAATTTCCATGAAAGAATGTGTCCTAATAGCTGGTAAGCTTGAGTACGCTAAGGATCATTTAAAGAATTTCAACAACGTACAGCGTTCAGTTCATTGTTGGCAGCCGTCGTAACTGGTCAGTGTGTTGCCTGCGATTGAAACGGGAAGAAACCGAGTTTCATGCTATTACTAAACACTTTTCATTCGAAGGGTCGGTTCAAATGGGTCAAATGGCTCTAAGCACTATGGGATTTAACATCTGAGGTCAACAGTCCCATAGACTTAAAACTACTTAAACCTAACTAACCTTAGGACATCATACACATCCATGCCCGAGGCAGGATTCGAACCTGCGACCGTAGCAGCAGCGCGGTTCCGCACTGAAGTGCTTAGAACCGTTCGGCCACAACGGCCGACTGAAGGGTTGAATTGCCGCACAAATCAAATCAAAATTGATCAAGTTCCCGTGGACTCTGCCCCATTACTGGAGACCATTTAGTTTTGTTTAAATGACTTTAAACGTTGTCGGACAAGCACCGAAGTCGAAGTGCGCCCCAGCCGGCCAATTGAGGTCACCACAAAGGAAATCATTGACAAAATCCATTATATGTGAATGAAGGACTACTGAATAAAAAATTCTTGAGATTACGGAGACTGAAGGCATCGAAAATGAGCCAGATAATAATATTCTCGGCGGAGAATTGATTCTGAAAAAGCAGTGTGCGAGACGGGTGCAGCGATTGTTCACGGTCGAACAACATCGCATCCAGCACAACATTTCAACGCAATGTCTCGCGATGTTTAATCACAATCCACAAGACCTTTCGCGCCGGGTTGTGACTGTTGATGAAACCTGGATGCATCATTACACAGTAGGGTCAAAACAGCAGTCAAACAAATGGACAAAGACTGATAAAAGTGCACAGAAGAAGGGACAGACTATTCCGTCAAACATATAACATGTCAGAGTTGCTGACGGAGCTGACGGGACTGCACGACGTTAAAAATACCATTCCGTCAGCTGGTAAGGCGATGAGAGGCAATTCTGATGTTGCTGTTGATAATGGAAGCACGACTAAAGAGAAATCAAGACGCGTTCGTAGAATTTGTCGACCTGGGAAAAGCGTTCGACAATGTAAAATGGTGTAAGACGTTCGAAATTTTGAGAAAAATAGAGGTAAGCTATAGGGGGAGACGGGTAATATACATTGTGTACAAGAGCCAAGAGGGAATAATAAGAGTGGACGACCAAGAACGAAGTGCTCGGATTATAAAGGGTATGACACAGGGAGGTACTCTTCCGACCCTATTGTTTGATATGTACATCGAAGAAACAGTGATGACAATAAAAGAAATGTTCAGGAGTGGAATTACAATTCAAGGTGAAAGGATACCAATGATACGATTCGCTGATGACATTGCTATCCTGAGTAAAAGTCAAGACGAATTACATGATCTTCTGAGTGGAATGAAAGGCTGATGAGTACGGAATATGGATGGAGGGTAAAACGAAGGAAGACGAAAGTAATGGGAAGTAGCAGAAATGAGAACAGCGAGAAAGTTAACATTAGGATTGACGGTAACGAAGTAGACGAAGTTAAGGATTTCTACTACCTAGGCAGCAAACTATGCTATGACGGAAGGAGCAAGGAAGACATCAAGCCGTCCAGAGTGGCCGAGCGGTTCTAGGCGCTACAGTTTGGAATCGCGCGACCACTACGGCCGCAGGTTCGAATTCTGTCTCGGGCATGGCTGTGTGTGATGTCCTTAGGTTAGTTAGGTTTAAGTAGTTCTAAGTTCTAGGGGACTGATGAGCTCAGAAGTTAAGTCCCTTAGTGCTCAGAGCCATTTGAACCATTTTGAAGACATCAAAAGCAGACTAGCACTGGAAAAAAAGGTATTCGTGGCTAGAAGAAGTCTACTAATATCAAACATAGCCCTTAATTGAGGCAGAGATTTGTGAAAAGGTGAGTTTAGAGCACAGCATTGTATGATAGTGAAACTTGGACTGTGGGAAAACCGGAACAGAAGAGAATCGAAGAATTTGAGACATGGTGCTATAGACCAATGTTAAAAAGTAAGTGTACTGATAAGGTGAGGAATGAGCAACTTCTGGGCAGAATCGAAGAGGAAGGGAATATGTTGAAAACACAGAAAAGGAGAAGGCGTAGGATGATACGACATGTGTTAACACATTAGGGAATGACTTCAATGGTACTACATGGAGCTGTAGAAGGCAAAAACTGTAGAGGAAGACAAAGATTGGAATACATCCAGCAAATAATTGAGGGTGTAGGTTGCAAGTGCTACTCTGAGATGAAGAGGTTGGCACAGGAGAAAAATTCGTGGGGAATAATCCTCATAGATTAGTTGAAAAAAGCAGAACCATAACTTGACCCTACTATCACGCTTCATTGTCGGATCGTTTGAAACTTACGTTAGCTGAAAAAAGACGAAGCTTGGCACATAAAAGTGATTTTCACCATGAAAATGCACCATTCCATACATCAGTAATGTCAATGGCGAATATGTGAATCCTATTTCCTCATCAACTTTATTCGCCAGACTTAGTCACAAGAGACTTCTCCCTGTTCTGTAACTTGAATCTGTGGTTTGCCGGTAATAAATTTTCATTGTATGAGGAAGTGATAGTTGCAATCAACGAGTATTTTGCCGAGTTCGTCAAAACCTATTTTTCCGATGGGATAAAAAGCTTGAGGATCAAAGGACCAAGTGTATATACCTCAGAGGAGACTACGGTTTTTGCCAGACGAATCCAACCACCCTTGTATGTAATAGATCTGGAATCTGTGCTGGCGAGGTTCTTCCGAGAGTTACGGCGGTGACGTTGTGGGCGTCGGATCGTTTGAAACTTATGTTAGCCGAAAGTAGACCAAGCTTTGCACAAAAAAGTGATCTTTCACCATGATAATGCACCATTCGATACAACAGTAAGTCAATGGCAAATATGCGAATCCTGTATCCTCATCCACCCTATTCGCCAGACTTAGTCAAAGGGGCTTCTCCCTGTTCTGTCACTTGAAACTCTAGTTTGCTGGGAAGAAATTTTCATCATATGAGGAAGTGATAGTTGCAGTCAGTAAGTATTTTGCCGAGTTCGTCAAAACCTATTTTTCCGATGAGATAAAAAGCTTGAGGATCGAAGGACCAAGTGTATATACCTCAGAGGAGACTACGGTTTTTTACCAGACGAATCCAACCACCCCTGTATGTAATAGATCGGGAATCTGTGTTGGCGAGGTTCTTCCGAGAGCTACGGCGGTGACGCTGTGGGCGTGCCGCGGTGTGCTGGAGCAGATCTCCGCGCAGCCGCTCTCCAGCTGCGAGAGAGGGTCTCCGTCGCGCGTGGGAGCCGCCGGCTCGAGGTGCGTGGCGCGGCGTGCATTCGCCGGAATCGTTATAACTGTTCGTCGCGACCCAGATAGCTGCGCGGCCGATGCGTACCACCGCGGCCCTCAAGTCCTTGTATAGGCACGCCGGTGCTAACCTCCGAGAAATATTCGCCGCCATTCTGGCAGTTCCAGGACGCGTGTATATTTAGTACCTGACACGCTGCGTGTAAATAAGGTTGCACAACTTAATTTGCAACTACACGAGATGAGGTTCCACTGGGTGAACCGTTGCCACACTGCAGCGCAATGCGATATCCATGACTCGACCCTGATGCTGGAAGGTCTTTATTTAGTCGATAACTTAACTGAAATGGATGCGATTTTAAGATAACTGTAATTGATATGAACGCTCTTTTAGGGTTTGTGCTCGTTTTAGGGGGCTACAATAGACCTGAGACTAAAGATAATCAATTCAGAGAGGAGAAATGTCACTGTATAAACTAAATGGACACTGAAATATATGGTCGCCACAGGGACACACCCAGAATAACCACATACTAATCTAGAATGCAGCTGATTAAAATTTATTTATTGTGCATGATTCTCTTGGCACATTGTAAACCTATAAAGTGAGGCACTAAATTAATAAGCGTGATTCTGTGACGGACAGTCAAATGAAAACCGACGTGCGCCACAACGGGACGGTCGAATGGCTCCATTCCAAATCTGTTGAAATCAGTAGGCGCAAAGAAAGAAGAATTTATGCGACCTTGGCTACAGGAAGTTTTTTTTTTTTTTTACTAAGTGAAATAGATCGCTCCTTCCGATTTCTCGGCATGGGAAAATTCAGTCAAAAGTAATCGCCACACGCATTGAGACTTTTTCCCAATTGAAGGCGAGACGATCAATTCCTGTCTCATAGAACGCAGTGGACAGCTGAGGGATCCGCGACCGCACCCATACTTGCACCTCCTCCTCTAACTGAAACCGAGTCGACGCATCTCTTTCTTCAGACGCCGAAGATGTGAAAATCACACGGAGGATACTGCAGTTTTTCCCAGTCAAATCTCAGAAGCATAGTCTTCATCCGATTGGTAGTGTGGAGACGGGCGTTATCACGCAATAGGAGCGCTTTACCAGCCGAACCACTGGCGGCGTGGTAGGGGAAGCCGGCTCGCCATTGGTGTTACCTGGGCAACGGCGCCACGTCCCCCTCAGGTCAGCCAAATGTCAAAAGTCGCAACTAATTTTTAACATACTATAACTGGAACTACTAGAGCATACAGAAAAACATGATAAACAAATGTTCCGAAATAATAAATCAAGCGTCTGTAAAAATTTAATTAACTCATCACTTAATCCCCATAATCATACCACGGTGCAAGACAATAAGTAACTATAAAACCATGAAAGTATGACCTTTACTTATATCAGAGAAATGTTATCTGAACTCCCATAGCCGGCCGGAGTGGCCAACCGGTTCTAGGTGCTTCAGTCCGGAACTGCGCGACCGCTATGGTCGCAGGTTCGAATCCTGCCTCGGTCAGCAGTCCGACAACCCGAGGGCAAACGGTAAAGTCAACAGACAGGAAACATCCCACATCTCTCCCGCAAAAGAAATCAAAATCTGTTCACACAAATTCTAGTAAGTTCATTATAACTTTCTGCGACTGCAATGGCGCTCTGTTTGTCGAGTTGCTCGAGCGTGGAACCACAATCAGTGAGCAGCACAATGAAAGCACTTTGCAGAGACTGCGACGTGCCATAAAGTCAAAACAAGGAGGGATGTTGTTGGATGGAATCACCTTGTTGACCGATAACGCCCACCTCGACACTACCAATCGGACGAAGGCTCCACTTCAGCGGTTTGGTTGAGAAACATTGCAACGTCGTCCGTACAACCCTCATCTTTCACCGTGTTATTTTCACTTGTCTGGATTCCTGAAGAAAGAAATGGGTGGATCTCAGTTTCAGTCGAACGAGGAAGCGCAAGAGTGGGTGCGGTTGGTGATCCGTTAGCGGCCGACTACATACTATGAAACAGGAAGTGATCATCTCGACTCCCAGCAGGAAAAATATCTCAATACCTGTGATAACTGCGTTTGAATTGAACCATTCCACGGCCCCACTGTGGTGGGTGTTCGGTTTTCCTTTGACTGATCCTTATTTACAACATAAGTTTCAAAGAGCACTGAGAAACTATCATTAGCCATGAAACATCAAAGTAAAAATTCTGAAAGTAACTGCAAAAAAATTGTAAAAGTATCTCCACAACCCGCCGTTCGCACTCTCAGACTGTACCGCGGCCACGCCCTCGTCATGCGGAGCTCTAGAGATGCAAGGAGTCTTTCCCTCTGGACTGCAAAGAGCGAATGAGAGTTGGCCAATAAGCAGTTCCTGTTCCTTTGGTTACAACTCTCTAGAAATTATCATTCGAAGCAATCAATTCTACTAAACATGAGCTCTAAACAGCATACCTCATATGCTATGAGCACTTCATCTCCGATACTGTGAAAAAATCTCTTTTACTGCAAGCTCACTGCTAGTATGGCCTAACAAGGAAAAACGTGCAGTAAACATACTCTCTTAAATGCATGTCTTAAGAGCTATGGGCACTTATACATCTACGATACCGCGGGACACGTCTCTTCTACTGAACCAATGCTCATAGCTCTTAAGGTACACATCTTAGAGGAATGTTTTCTTGTTTTGGTCCATTTTACCTCTTTATAAATTATGGAAACAAAAAAAAGCAGAGATTTGTTTCAGGGTGTTCAAGATGAAGAAGTACTCATAGTTCATAAGATATGCGTTTTAAGGTGCATGTTTACTAGACCTTTTTGCTTTGAATTTTCGGTTCTGTCATATCCTTGACTATTGACCATTCCTCGTGGGACACCCTATACCTTTCGATATTACCATTGACGGCACCACTAAAGCGGAGTTATTAAACAGATTTCCTACTCTCTTTCACGAAAGCAGACGAAGTAAATATTCCAGAACTCAAATCGAAAATATCTGTCTGCTAAGGTCGATGTAGATATCCTTGGTGTAGTGAAGCACTGAATAATGGCAAGTCTTCCAGTCGAGATAGCAATAACAATAAGCTTTATTTAAGAATATGCTGAAACCATAGCCCCATACATAGCAATCGTATACATCCGCTCTGTCGAGGAAAGTTCCATACCCAGAGACTGGAAAGTTTCACAGGTCACATCAATACTCAAGGAAGTAAACTGGAGTAATTACAGACCCACATCACAAACGTTGATTTGCAATAAGAATTTGGAACATATATCGTGTTCTAACGTTATGAATTATCTCGAACGTAACGATCTGCTGCCACACACTCAGCACGGTTCAGAAAATATCGTTCTTGTGAAACACAACTAGCTATTTATTCGAATGAAGTAATGAGTGATCTCAAATTGATTGTTTATTTTTAGATTTCCGGAAAGCTTTTGACGCCGTTCCTCACAAAGGACTTGTAATGAAGTTGGGTACCTATGGAGTACCGCTTCACGCGTGCCACCGGATTGGTCATTTCCTGACGAAAGATTACAGTACGTAGTAACCGGCGGAAAATCGTCGAGTGAAACAGTATTGATATTCGTCGTTCTCGAAGGAAGTGTTATAGGCCCTCTGCTATTTCTAACCTACGTAAACGCTTTAGGAGACAATCTGAGCAGCCCTCTTAGATTGTTTGCAGATGATGCTGTCATTTACCATCTAGTAAAGCCATCAGAAGATCAAAACCAGTTTCAAAATGACTTGAACATGATATATACACTCCTGGAAATGTTAAAAGAACACATTGACACCGGTGTGTCAGACCCGCCATACTTGCTCCGGACACTGCGAGAGGGCTGTACAAGCAATGATCACACGCACGGCACAGCGGACACACCAGGAACCGCGGTGTTGGCCGTCGAATGGCGCTAGTTGCGCAGCATTTGTGCACCGCCGCCGTCAGTGTCAGCCAGTTTGCCGTGGCATACGGAGCTCCATCGCAGTCTTTAACACTGGTAGCATGCCGCGACAGCGTGGACGTGAACCGTATGTGCAGTTGACGGACTTTGAGCGAGGGCGTATAGTGGGCATGCGGGATGCCGGGTGGACGTACCGCCGAATTGCTCAACACGTGGAGCGTGAGGTCTCCACAGTACATCGATGTTGTCGCCAGTGGTCGGCGGAAGGTGCACGTGCCCGTCGACCTGGGACCGGACCGCAGCGACGCACGGATGCACGCCAAGACCGTAGGATCCTACGCAGTGCCGTAGGGGACCGCACCGTCACTTCCCAGCAAATTAGGGACACTGTTGCTCCTGGGGTATCGGCGAGGACCATTCGCAACCGTCTCCATGAAGCTGGGCTACGGTCCCGCACACCGTTAGGCCGTCTTCCGCTCACGCCCCAACATCGTGCAGCCCGCCTCCAGTGGTGTCGCGACAGGCGTGAATGGAGGGACGAATGGAGACGTGTCGTCTTCAGCGATGAGAGTCGCTTCTGCCTTGGTGCCAATGATGGTCGTATGCGTGTTTGGCGCCGTGCAGGTGAGCGCCACAATCAGGACTGCATACGACCGAGGCACACAGGGCCAACACCCGGCATCATGGTGTGTGGAGCGATCTCCTACACTGGCCGTACACCACTGGTGATCGTCGAGGGGACACTGAATAGTGCACGGTACATCCAAACCGTCATCGAACCCATCGTTCTACCATTCCTAGACCGGCAAGGGAACTTGCTGTTCCAACAGGACAATGCACGTCCGCATGTATCCCGTGCCACCCAACGTGCTCTAGAAGGTGTAAGTCAACTACCCTGGCCAGCAAGATCTCCGGATCTGTCCCCCATTGAGCATGTTTGGGACAGGATGAAGCGTCGTCTCACGCGGTCTGCACGTCCAGCACGAACGCTGGTCCAATTGAGGCGCTAGGTGGAAATGGCATGGCAAGCCGTTCCACAGGACTACATCCAGCATCTCTACGATCGTCTCCATGGGAGAATAGCAGCCTGCATTGCTGCGAAAGGTGGATATACACTGTACTAGTGCCGACATTGTGCATGCTCTGTTGCCTGTGTCTATGTGCCTGTGGTTCTGTCAGTGTGATCATGTGATGTATCTGACCCCAGGAATGTGTCAATAAAGTTTCCCCTTCCTGGGACAATGAATTCACGGTGTTCAATTTCCAGGAGTGTATATGGTTTGACAAGTAGTAATTTTCTCTCAATAAGGAAAAGTGTGAAATAATACACGTGAGTGCTAAAAGATATCAGTTACATTTCCGTTACACAAATTTAAAGGCTGCCAATTAGATAAATCCCTGGGCATTACAATTATGAACAACTTAAACTGGAACGATCACATTTATAATGCGGTGGGGAAGAATAAGCAAAGACTTTTATTGGCAGAACACTTAGAAGATGCTACAGGTCTAATAAAGAAATAACCTATACTACACTTGACCACCCTCTGCTAGAGTACTGCTGTGCTATATGGGATACTTACCAGTCAGGATTGACGGAGGATATCGGAAAAGTCCAAAGAAGGGCAGCTCGTTTTGTATTATCGTGAAAGAGAGGGGGGAATGTCACGGATGTGGTAACAAGTTCAAGTGCCAATCATTGAAACAAAGCTGTTTTTCGTTGTGCGAGATCTTTTTACAAAATTTCAATTACCAACTTTCTCCTTCGAATGAGAAAACATTTTACTGTCTTCTGTCTACATAGGGAGAAATGATCATCATAATAAAATAAAAGAAACCAAAGCTCCTACAGAAAGACCTGAGCGTTCATTTTTCCCACCCGCAGTGAGAGAGTGGAACGGCAGAGAAATAGTCTGACAGTGGTTCGAAGAACCCTTTGCCAGACACTTAAGTGTGAATTGCAGGGTAGTCATGCAGAAGAAGATGTTGATCAAGAGATGCGAGAACCGCAATTTTATCCATCGCCCTCTGTATATATATTATTAAAAACTTTCCGATGGCTGCTGTTCGTACCTACGTGTAGGCCGTATATGGCCTTTTGTTTTGAACAGGCGTCTGTGCGAGGTATGGGGAAACAATACTTCAGAAAGGCTCACTCTTCGCAACTCCCATGCACAAAATACCTAACGGCAGCTGTGGACACTGGCCTCCTACGTTCATAAAACAGTTATTTCTGTCCACTAAACACTTCTTATTCCGGAATATAATTATTGTATGTGATACCTCAGAACACATCCACCGACCGATTAGCTGAAGTCCACAACGCCTAATTCCGGTTCAGGTTCATTTTATTGATTGTCAGGTCCTGCTGTTAAAAAAGTGACGAATCTGGAACGTGCATCAAATACTCGAAGGTCAGATCAGCGGCCGTGGTCGTCCGCACTATCCGCCTAATATCAGGGAACAAACGAATTTTAGAATTCGTTAAGGAAAAAAGTTTAAACTGCTAAATTAAAAGTCAGAATTAGAAAAACAGCCCGAGCGGATTTTCCAGTGGTTATAGTTGCTATAATATGTCTGCGCAACAATAAGACAGGAAGCGGCCAATGGAAAAATTATCACGAAAAGTATCAACAAATCCATTGGCTGCAATCTGGCCCTAGTTACGTTTCGTGCGTTTTCGTTCCGCCTTTTTTACCTTCGGTGCAGGACAGCACATGATGTCGCAATCCATGATGCGCCTTCAAATAGCTACGTACGGACTCACAATTGCTGCTTTTATTTATGGACTAGACATTCCTGTCTCCAGAACTACAATTAACACTTTGAACGGCGGCATCATAATAACCTACAACATGCATAGCCGCTTCGAAATGGCGGAGGTCACTGAGTCTAACCACATATTTTTCTCAGTTTACCGCTCAGGGGCGGTAGTTCTCACAACTAACGAACTAACTGTTGGCTGAAGTTTCACTAGGTGGCACGAGAATCACAGCACAGTAATTTTGCCACGTATTCACGACACGGGCTGATATTTCATGCACTGTTGGTGGTGTTCGAGGAAGTGTCGTGGACTTCTTTCTATAGCTCTTCTTTATACCGTTATGTTTGGTAGTAATTGTTTATATTTATGTGTTTACCTTCCATAGATCTACGTGTAATATTACTTTTTATTGGAATAGAATTTTATGTACTTCACAGACGGATTTTTTTGTCGTTAGTGGCGCTAACCAGTGCACTTCTTCTCGATCTAGTATGTTTTTCCAAAAAAGAATAACAGAGGAAAACTGTTACAGAATATTATTTAACGAAATTCTTTGTGAAAATGAGGGCCGCGACCCTGCATTCACTTTTATCGAGAGTGTAAAAACGTTTGTTGGCTCCAAAAATAGTTTCAGTGGCTGCTGCTTTATCCTCTGTATACGAAAATAGTTTACTATCTCAGATAAAGGTACACAAGCCATACGTAGACGGAAGTATTCGCCACGAAAGCAGTAAACGTCACCCTACTCACTAGTCATCTACATCTACAGGGATACTCTGCAAACCACACTTAAGCGCCTGGCACAGGGTTCATCGAACCACTTTCACAACAATTCCCTATCATTCCAAGCTCGAACAGCATACTGTTTATTGTGATTTCACTGTGAAAACACGAAAACACTATTGCGGATTAGGGCTTTCACTCAGTGTAATGTAGATTGTTTTACTATATCTGATTTTAAATTGCTTGATTGTCCTTCACATTATGTAAAAGTTTTTTAGCTGTGGTAGCCGGACCTATAAGGTTGTTTGTACATCTGTGAAGACTCGTGTTGTCCTTCTTTGTATACCTTCAATATCTCCTATTAGACCTGTCTGATACAGGTCCCACACACCTGAGAAGTATTCTAAGACGAGTTACACTAGTGTTTTGTAAGCAGTCTCCTTTGAAGACTGGTTTCATTTTCCTATCATTCTACCAAGGAACCTGCTCACCTGCTTCACCTACCACTGACACTGTGTGGTAGTACAAATTCATATCCTTACAAATTGTTACACTCGGTTATTTATATTAGTTGACCTACTCCAGCTGTCACTTACTGATACAGTTGTTATTTTTTTTCATTTCGTGAAGTGTAAAATTTTTGTATACCTGAACATTTACAATGAATTGCCAATCTTTGCATCAATTTGAAATGTTATGAAGATCTGTTTGAAAATATTTGTAAATTTTTCAGTTAGGCGTTCATTGTAAATAACAGCGTTATCTGCAAAAAGCCTGGCGTTAGTACTAATATTGTCTGCCAGATCAGTTATACAGAACACGAACGGTAGTGCCGTCAAAACTCTCCACTGCGGCACCCCTGAAGTTACTCCTACATCTGTCCATAACTTTCCATCCAAGATAAAATCCTGCGTCATGCCTGGAAAGAAATCTTGAATCAAGTCACAAACCTCGCTTGATACCCCACACGATCGAAATTTTCGATAATAAGCGTATACGTGGTACTGAGTGAAATGCTGTTCGGAAGGAAAGAAATACTGCATCTACCTCCCTGACTTGATTCGTGGCTTTTAAGTTACCTTGTGGGAAAAATACGAGTTCGGTTTGATACGATCGATGTTTTCAGAATACGTGCTGGTTGGTCATTCTGTCCGGGATACTTTATTACACCTAAGCTTAAGTTCAAATGGTTCAAATGGCTGTAAGCACTATGGGACTTAACATCTGATGTCATCAGTCCCCTAGACTTAGAACTACTTAAATCTGACGACATCACACACATGCCCGAGGCAGGATTCGAACCTGCGAACGTAGCAGTAGCGCGGTTCCGGACTGAAGCGCCTAGAACCGCTCGGCCAAAGCGGTCGGCCGAGCTTAAATATGTTCTAAGATTTTACAATAAATGACTGTCAAGGACATTGTACGGTGGCTTTGTGAATAGTTTCAGCTGTCCTCCTTATAGACCGATGTGACCTGTGCTTTCTTTCAACCACTGGACATGATTTTTGGTTCGAATGATCTAAGCTATATTAAGGAAAAAAGAAAGCAAACTCAGCTGGAAATTTGGTATTGAATCTGACAGTGATCCCATCAGGCCCTGGAACGTAGTTTAGTTTAACTACTGAAACTGCTTCGCAACGCAACTGTTACAAATATCTATTTCGTTCTTCCTTGCGGTGGTACAAGAATTTAAAAAACGAACATTTGTAAACGGATTTCGGTATTTATGTTTTTGTTATAATTCCTCTGATTACGTACGTACTTTGGTTATCATTGTCTCTATAGTTGCCTCATGGTCACTGATACTAGAGAAATCATTTTCGTAATGGTCGCTGGATGTCTTGTAATGCTCACTACTAACAAAACTGTAATTATCTCAGTTGACTGTTGGATGATTAAAAACATCTCCGTTGACTGCAATATGAAGCAAATAAAAAAGAGTTTAACGTCCCATCGATTTCGATGTCGTTTGAGATGGAGTACAAGCACGGCTTGTGAAAGGATGGGGAAAGGAATCGACGATGTCCTTTTCAAAGGAATCGTTCCGGAATTTGCCTGGAGTGTGTTAGGAAAATCATGGCAAACCTAAAACTGGATTTGAACCGTCGGCCTTCTGGATGCGAGTCCAGCGTGCTAAGCACTGCGCCACCTCGCTCGGTGCTTATAGAATGTTTGGGAAACGTACGTAGTAGCGAACTGAAATTTTATCTCAAGTTTTCGGTTGTATATATGTGTGACTCCGGTGGTCGATTTGAAGTTTATGACCACTGTTGATACTAAACCCTGCCCAGACAATCTCGCAAACAGCTTCAGTTTCTATTTCGGTGGATTTGATTTTCCTCTACTGCGACAAATACACCATTCCCATTTCCCATTACCCTAGTCTATCGATAGACGCTTAAACTTCCACAAAAATTTCATTGCTATCTATTTCTATTTCGGGATTTAATCAGATTCGTATACCTAGTATTATGCGAGCACCACTGATTTTTAGTAACGCTTCAAATTTTGTCACCCTATTACTTCGGCAGTTAACGACTCGAATTTTATTACGCTTTGCTGTAAGGGGGGGGGGGGGGGAGGCGTACTTTTGGATTTTATACCGTTACTTCAGGATGTCGTACAGCTATCATAATCTGGACTGGATGGAGAGTCGCCTAATTTAAAAAAATTCTTGTGTACTCTCCACACAGAACCAGCTACATGAGTAGCAACTACTGACGTGACTAATATGTTGTGCACATCTGACTCATTTAGAGAGACACTACAGTTCTCAACCAGATAGCGCAAGTCTATTTTGTACACCTATAAATTCTTCTTATATCTGTAAGTATCACTTAATGTTATTACTGTCATTATTATTATTATTATTATCATTATTATTATCACATATGTTACAGGCCTTTATCAGACCACGTGAAGCATTTATGACTTCTTTTTCTTCCTGTTCTTCCAGTACTCTTTCATTCGTTCGCTAAAGACCCTTTTCCTTTCTTCGGTCCACTTTGAACTTTGGGCTTTAGGTTCTGCCTTCTCTGACATTACTTCCACCTTACTTTTGACTTGTGCCATACAAGGTGTAGTGGTTTTGAGCCTCTGTATGTATCTGAGTATTCTGTTCGTGAGTCTGGTCTGTGGGAGTCTCCTCATGTGACCGTAAAATTTTAGTCGCCTTCTTGTGATGTCCGCTGGACAACGTCCCTGTGGTGTCTCTGGAATGAAGCGTGTATCCTTCGTCTGTGAGTTTTGGTACAGTAATTTACCTGATAATTTTTCTTTCCTCTGTGAGGATCTTCTCTAGGTCGCCCTTGGTGTGTAGCGTCATTGTTTCGCAGGCGTATAGAACCTCAGGTATGATTACAGAATTGTACTGACGAATTTTGATGGAGATGGACAGACATTTTTTGTTGTAGATAGCCTGTGTTTTGTATAACATTCTCTTCATCTTCAGTAACCTGGTGTTCTGCGTGATTTTCTCCTTGCCTGTCGGTTCGAGCACTTCCCCTAGGTATTTAAAATGTGTTACTCTGTTGATCTTGTCGACTTTTGTGTTTAAATTCAGTATGTTGAATTTCGTGCAGAGGAACTTTGTTTTTTGGAAGGAGATCTGTAGCCCTACATTTTCTGCGCACTCGCTGAGTACTTCAGCCTGCCTGATTGCTGTGGTTTCGTTGCCTGCAAGTACTGCCAGGTCGTCTGCGAAGGCTAAACAACCAACTTCCAGTTCATCTTTGGGTCGTCCTAGTCGTACTGGCTTCCGGTTTCCTCGTAAATTCAGCTCTTTCTCCCATTCCTTAATGACTTCGTCCAACACTAGATTGAAGAGGAATGGTGAGGGACCATCACCTTGACGCACGCCTGTCCTGATCTCAAAGCGTTCAGAGATTTCCCCCTTAAATTTCACTTTTGCTGTTGTTTTTGTCAGTATCTCTTTGATCAGTCGCAGTGTCTTGTTGTCCAAACGTTGTTCGTAAACAATGACTGACGGTCAACGGAGTCATACGCTTTCTTATAGTTAACGAAAGTGCATACGACTGGCGTATTTGTGAGGGCTTTGATTGTCAGCGTATCTTCAAATTGAAGATTTGTTCTGCGGAGGAGCGACCAAGTGGGAAGCCCGTCTGGTACTCGAAGATCTTGTGCTCCAGCTGGTCCTGTGTCCTTTTGAGTAGGCATGCTGAAAATATCTTGTACGTGACTTGTAGTAGGGAAATGCTCCTGTAATTGTTTACGTCTGTGCGGTCGCCTTTTTTATGTACTGGATGAATCAGTGCGCCTTTCCAGTCATCTGGCAGCTTTTCTGATGTCCAGATGTCTGTGATAATCTGTGTGAGTTCTCTCAGTGAGTCTGGTCCGAGGTTTCTTAGTAATTCGACCGTCTTCACCAGATGTTCTGTTGTTTTTGAGTTTGAGGATGTGACTGTGGACGTCATCTTGTGTCGGGGGTAGTGAGCCTGTGCGCTTCTTTGTCGGTTCTTCCTCTTGGGATCTCTCTGTGGGTCCTGGGCAATTCAGAAGTTCTGAGAAATACTGTGCCAGTACCTTGCAGTTGTCCTTATTTGTCAGTGCCAATTTTCCATCACTGTTCTAGGTCGGCCTTGGCGTGTAGCGTCAGAGTCTCGCAGGCATATAGCACCTCAGGATTGATTACAGAATTGTAATGACGAATTTTGATTATTATTATTATTATTATTATTGGCAGCTGCGCCAGTAGTAGAAGCACTGCCAGTATTAACTGCATTAGTTCGTAGTCAGTATTATTTACTCACAACATCACTATAGATACTCAAATCATTTTAATACTACTTGTTATATTAAAATTGTTATGTCTTATGTAACTGTGACGTAAGAAACTGCTTTGTGTGTGAAAACTTGTCCGATACGAGTTCCTGATGGTCCTAATCACATCAGGTTGAATAAATAAATATACAGAGGGGCAGATAGGCCATACTACAGCAGTTCAGAAATAATTTAGAAATAGCTAAAATGTGTTGTCTTGAACTGAATACGATCATTGTTGGAATACGGGAAAAAAGAGTTTGGGACGTGATGTTACAAAACGATGCAGAAGAGTACATGTACTGTTAAGGTAAGTACAAAAGAAATAAGTTGATAGCAACAGAAGTAAGCTGATCAACTGTGCCGCTGTAATTGATTAGTGCATTATACACTCCTGGAAATTGAAATAAGAACACCGTGAATTCATTGTCCCAGGAAGGGGAAACTTTATTGATACATTCCTGGGGTCAGATACATCACATGATCACACTGACAGAACCACAGGCACATAGACACAGGCAACAGAGCATGCACAGTGTCGGCACTAGTACAGTGTATAACCACCTTTCGCAGCAATGCAGGCTGCTATTCTCCCATGGAGACGATCGTAGAGATGCTGGATGTAGTCCTGTGGAACGGCTTGCCATGCCATTTCCACCTGGCGCCTCAGTTGGACCAGCGTTCGTGCTGGACGTGCAGACCGCGTGAGACGACGCTTCATCCACTCCCAAACATGCTCAATGGGGGACAGATCCGGAGATCTTGCTGGCCAGGGTAGTTGACTTACTCCTTCTAGAGCACGTTGGGTGGCACGGGATACATGCGGACGTGCATTGTCCTGTTGGAACAGCAAGTTCCCTTGCCGGTCTAGGAATGGTAGAACGATGGGTTCGATGATGGTTTGGATGTACCGTGCACTATTCAGTGTCCCCTCGACGATCTCCAGTGGTGTACGGCGAGTGTAGGAGATCGCTCCCCACACCATGATGCCGGGTGTTGGCCCTGTGTGCCTGAGTCGTATGCAGTCCTGATTGTGGCGCTCACCTGCACGGCGCCAAACACGCATACGACCATCATTGGCACCAAGGCAGAATCGACTCTCATCGCTGAAGACGACACGTCTCCATTCGTCCCTCCATTCACGCCTGTCGCGACACCACTGGAGGCGGGCTGCACGATGTTGGGGCGTGAGCGGAAGACGGCCTAAGGGTGTGCGGGACCGTAGCCCAGCTTCATGGAGACGGTTGCGAATGGTCCTCGCCGATACCCCAGGAGCAACAGTGTCCCTAATTTGCTGGGAAGTGGCGGTGCGGTCCCCTACGGCACTGCGTAGGATCCTACGGTCTTGGCGTGCATCCGTGCGTCGCTGCGGTTCGGTCCCAGGTCGACGGGCACGTGCACCTTCCGCCGACCACTGGCGACAACATCGATGTACTGTGGAGACCTCACGCCCCACGTGTTGAGCAATTCGGCGGTACGTCCACCCGGCCTCCCGCATGCCCACTATACGCCCTCGCTCAAAGTCCGTCAACTGCACATACGGTTCACGACCACGCTGTCGCGGCATGCTACCAGTGTTAAAGACTGCGATGGAGCTCCGTATGCCACGGCAAACTGGCTGACACTGACGGCGGCGGTGCACAAATGCTGCGCAGCTAGCGCCATTCGACGGCCAACACCGCGGTTCCTGGTGTGTCCGCTGTGCCGTGCGTGTGATCATTGCTTGTACAGCCCTCTCGCAGTGTCCGGAGCAAGTATGGTGGGTCTGACACACCGGTGTCAATGTGTTCTTTTTTCCATTTCCAGGAGTGTAATCACGATTTGACTTACAAAGAGTTATAACGAAACATGGACACAAAAAATGACGGCAACATGAGTAATTATTCACTACTTCACTCGAGTGGAGATCTTCAATGTCGGATACACAATGAAAACGTCTCTTGGAAATATACGATATGTGAAGTACTTGTAAACGATATTGTACAACACTTTGTTTACCTCAATGGTCTTTCCATTCGTGATAAATGTTCCTTCCAACGTTAGATTATTCTAAGCTACTGTGAAAAAATAAAATTAGCGTAACTGAGAGACAATTCTACTACAGTTCAGACCATGTTGTTTTGTGAGTGTCCAGTTTCCGTGTCAAAAAAGATGTCATGGTAACAGGAAGGAACAGCAACTTCAATACTGGCAGATGTGAAATACTACGAAATACTACATAGAAGATGGTCACTTAATCATAGGTAAGCAACTACAGTAATAAGGAAATAAAAGCTAAGAAGTCATTAATGGCGCGCTACGACCATTTACAGATGATACAAGCGTTAATATTTCTAGTCAAAAGAAATTAGAAAATTCCAATAACATTCCAGACGAGAAGGAATCTGCATTCTGTAATCGCAGAACTTGTGTATTGTACAAATACCTGATTACTTGGTGTTGAACACTGCCAGCTTTGAAATATGAAGAAAAATACATGTAACGACATTTTCCGATGTTCTGACAATTTAACGTGACATCTGTTGGGATTGCTTGTGAATAATTAGTATGTGTACAATGAGTGAAACTGTACTCCTATCCGACAGTGGGCGATAAACATCTCAGTTGTCTGCCGTCTTTAACGCGTGAAAGAAGCAACTTCACGTAGTAAAAACGTCAAGTGGACGATTAGTGCAAAACAACGCAGAGATACGATGTTGCGAGCGCTGTAATTCTTAGCAAACTATGTGTTAGCGGCTCAAGTTGCCCATTCACGACAGTTGCAGCCAATCATCCAGACGATTTTTCCCGCGAGGTCGACGCAATTTAACAAATTATTATGGCGCGAGCCAGACGCGGCGCAGAAGTGGGGCTTTTATTAGCCATTCCGAGAATATCGGGCTCCGGCAGGCAGAATTGCGAAGGCCAGGCGGAAAGGGGAAAGCAGGCCTCGCGTAGTGGAGGAAGATGGTGAGAGGTGTGGGGAGGGGGGGAGAGGGGAGGGGGACGGCGTCACAGGAGGCGAAAGGCTATGGGATTTAATATTACATTACATGTCAAAAAGATTATTCTAGCGTGGTTACCCCACCCTGCCAATAGTATCTGGAACCGTGGCCCGTGTTCCTTATTAAACTACAACACTCCCGTGTCAGGACAAGCAATAGTAGCCAAGATCTTAGAGCATACTAGCGCAGTGGTGCTGATCTTTGGAAACTAGCTGAGGTACTATGTATTAGGTTGGTGCGTAAGTTCACAGAGTTTTTGTTTTGCGTGTTGGTATTCCGGTTGCTATGGGTTTATTTATTGATTGTCATTTTTTATTTGAAGTTCACTTTTGCTATTTGAGTTTATATATTTTCTTTTTGTCTCTGGACTTGATGAGTGGAGCTGTGGAAACTAGAAAATGGAGTGCAGTATCGAATCCTATAGGTGGAGCAAGAAATATTTATTGTCCTACAGACCAGTTTTCAGTTGTTACGCCTTCGTCAGGCACAAATAGAAGTATGTGTAACTGTGAAATTTCAATTGGTTTTCAAAGAAGACAATCGTTAATGTTTGATTTAGAACTCAAACGAGAGAAATTATTTATCTAAAAATTCTATGCAAAACTATTTAGCTTAGATGAAATATGACACACTAAATAATGAACAATCATAAGAATTGTTCTAAAAAGAACAATAATTTTATTAGTATACAGTGAAACATCCCCTTAGAAAAATTTATAAATGACTGCGCTGATAAACCTCTACGTTAATTGATTTTCAAACAGCTGAGCAAAATTGAACGTACTGAGACATCTCTCTCTTTACTTATTCCGATCAACACTAAACTGACACAGAATATTTTTTTAGCGCAACGTAATCTGACTTTCAAAAATCCCTATAAAAGACTAGTCCTGACTAACAATAAGCTATACCTTTCATGAATCACTTACCTCACAAATATCTTCGTTACTCGAACTACTGCAATACAGTGTGCGCCAATACTGCCAGCTAAATAAAAGATTCTAACTACTGAAGGCACTAACTACTGATCGGCATAGTTAGCAAATGCAAGATTTTGATGGAGAACAAACAATGTATTTACCTTAATAGTGTTCAAAAGTCATTATATATATATATATATATATATATATATATATATATATATATATATATATATATATCAGTTCATGACATCCAGTTTTACAAATGTCCGTTTTCTGACGGACACACGTCCAGATCGTCCGCTCTCAAAACTCTGCCCTCTCTCTCTCCCCACATCCACCACTGCTGGCGGTTCACCTCCAACTGCGCAACGCTACGCGCTGTTCACATCCAACTGCCCAACACTACAATAGCGAATATTACAACAATGCCAACCAGCCACAAACTGCACAGCGCAGTCAGTGATTTTCATACAGAGCGCTACGTGGCGTTACCAACATAAAAACCTGAACAGCCTACTTACATAGACAGTCTACTTACAACAGTAATCATGTAGCTCACTATTTAATGTGTCAGATATTTTCTGTAAGCTGAATAGTTTCGCAATGAATTTGTACTTAAATAATTCCCTTCGTTTTAGTCCTATGTCAACGATTAACAATGGTAATCTTAGGAAACTAGCTGAGGTACTATGTATTAGGTTGGTGCGTAAGTTCTGTTTGGTGTGTTGGTCTGGTATTCTTGTTGATTTATTTATTGATTGTCATTTCTATTTGAAGTTCCCTTTTGCTTTTCGAGTTTATATATTTTCTTTTTGTCTGTGGAAACTAGAAAATGGAGTGCCAAGTGCAACATTGGGAATGTTTCCAACATATTCTTCTGCTTGAGTTCAATACAGGGCTGACAGCAGCGGAGGCATCCAGAAACATTTGCGTCGTGTTTGGGGATAATGCCACTGGACAGAGCGCGGAAAGAGAATGCTTTTCTCGTTTTAAGGACGATCGTTATTGACATTAATGACTCTCCGCGTCAATGAAGACTTAGGGGTTTGATGAAGATCGTTTAAATTCATTAATCCACAGTGTTTCACGTCACTGTACTCGAGAATTGGCAATTGTGGTGAACTGTGAACATTCAAGCATCGTGCGATATTTACATGCAGTAGGGAAGGTTCAAAAATCGGGTGTACGGGTACCGCATGCTGAAAGCCCAACATACAAAAATCAGCGGGTGGAGCTATGTGCATCTCTGCTTGCCCGTTAGAACTGGCTAACGAACAACACCGAACATTCCTATCCTGTATCGTTACTGGTGACGAGAAATGGTGTCTTTATGCTAACATAAGGATAAGAAAGGAATGGTTAAGCCCAAACAAAGCAGCAAGTCCCCGTACAGAGATCTACGTGCCGCCACAAGGGGTAACGTTATGTATTTGGTGGAACAGCGTCGGTGTGGTGTACTATGAATTGCGTCCCAGGTCGCCTTACACTCGGATTGACGAATCCAGTAAACATGACTCCAGCATGACTTGAGTCCGTTAATGATCCGTTACGATATAGTTTCGAACATGTGGTTATGTGAGACCACTAACTTACGAAATACGTATTGTCCTAGTTGGTGCAAATGTACTTGGAATGTAAGCTTTCTGATTGAGTCTCCATCTAATTGAACTCAAGTTACACCCACGGTATTGGCTGGGAAATGTGCAACATAAAATATGGGGCATCATCATATTTTTCTGTTGGTATAAGACGACACACAACGCGTCACTGCAGTCCAAGACGGCGAAGTGAAGTAGAGCCCGTTCCTTGGCCTCCAGGACCACCAGACCTCAATCGTCCGATTTTTTTTCGTGTCATCTCAGAAGTCAATTATACAGCCCTGTAAGGTGTCAGGCAAATCCAACACCTTCCATGAAAACCCTGACATGATAAGAAAATCTGGCAGTATGTCACATAGCTCCGAATAAATCCTGACATTAAATTAACCAAAGTAATACGATCAACGAGTGAGCACATGGAATACCACAGACTAACACAAGAACGCCTAAATGCATGTCACACCTTCCCACCGTGAAACAGACGCTGTTCCGAGAGAAGAAATGAGAACAGAGGCCGAGAGCAGACCCGTGTTAAGCTAGAAGGCCCTAAGATAAGGGATGGACACCCACATTCCTGGCTGACCGCCAGGACCACCCCCCGGCCCATGTTAAAAGATAGAGCCCTCCAGGAGAACAGTATAGATCTTATGATAACACTAAAAGGGCCACACCAGCTGCAAGTTTTAGCGTGAGACTTCTTCACGTCTCTGTGACATAGAAAACATTAAAAACATTGCCCCACCACGAAAAGTATAACGTTTCTCATTGGATAGACAGAAGTTTTGTAGGCGGAGCTTAAGGTTAACATTGAGACCCTGATTGGTCAGTTGAAAACACAGCCAGATAGCTTTTCTAAAACCAACTGCGGTAAATTGTAGTAAGGAGAAGTTAGGAAGAGTTGCTTCCGACACAGCGAGGTGTGGTGCTGCGCCGTCCGCCGCCCCCTGATGCTGCCTAACCAACGACAAGGTAATGAACGCACGCGATGCCGCATGAGAGCGCATAAGCCTTCACTCAGAACTGCAGAAGTCTCATCTGTTACACCCCCGTTTTGCGTAATACTAGTGTCAATCGTCAATTAAAGCTCACGGTATTCACATTTACTACGTGAAGTTAAAATCTGAAAAGCGATGATTTTTCTGTTATATAATTATTGAGAAGCCACATCAGCCACTATAATTTACGACAAGCTAAATAAGTAATTTAAGATAATTGAGGTTCACTGTAAACCATTTTTATAGTTTTCTCTTTTATGAAACTTAATTTAAACCTAAATTATAGATGTGATATGGCATAGGCCATCCTTCGATCCATTGTAGAACTTGGAAACCCATTCAGGGAATATTCGTTCACATTTTTTTTGAACGCAGTTGGTTTTTATCATCCTGAATTATAATATTTCCTTTTATCAATAGTGCAATTTATAAACAATGTTTTGTGAGTAGAACAAAATTTCCAATGGTAAACTTAACTGCTTTTTCTACGCTATTTTACCAGCTAACTAAAAATAGGAAAGCCTTCAAGCCCTTCCACTAAATTTAGTTAGTATTAAGATTCTTTTACAGGGAGTGCAGTGGAGCTGACGCTGAAATCAGTAAGTGGTGGTGGTGGTTAGTGTTTAACGTCCCGTCGACAACGAGGTCATTAGAGACGGAGCGCAAGCTCGGGTTAGGGAAGGATTGGGAAGGAAATCGGCCATGCCCTTTCAAAGGTACCATCTCGGCATTCGCCTGAAACGATTTAGGGAAATCACGGAAAACCTAAATCAGGATGGCCGGAGACGGGATTGAACCGTCGTCCTCCCGAAATTATATCATCACTAGTCTCACTGAACTCTTCTGAACTCTACATGTCATGTGTGGTCTGGCGTCTTCTTACCAGCAACAGGTCCCATGTTCAAACAAGTCAATTCCCTAAAAAACACGCTCAGAGCGTCATTGTGCGAAAGTGGTAGGGAGACACGACTTAGAACAAACAGATACTACGCAGAATGTTAGAGAATGGCGACCCTGTCAGGATGGTAAAATACCATGATTGAAGGTCGACCACATGCCCAACTAGATCAGAAAAATATCCTGTTAAAAATTTTTCGTAATAAATTTTTTTTAATGCATAAATTGTTGAAAACAGTAGCTGCAGCGATAGATAGTAAGAAAGTATTCAATAGAAAGTGAGACATTTTAGCAAAGACAATAGCATAATTAAGTTATGAAGTTTAATAGCGTTAGAATTAAGTTTTCTCTCCAATGCAAGCGCACAGGTGGCGCATACATCGTTGACACGTTGGTTTTGACCCAATAAGTAAGTGAATGGATTGTCAGTCATGGGTATAATAAGTGTCAAGTCGTGTGAGTAAAAAGTTTATGAAACGCGTGAGATCGTATGAGAGTATGTTCACGCGAAGTAGGGCGCGTGAATTGCTTTTAAAACAGAAAATAAGGGAATCTGAAAGATTAGCAATGGCAAATCGAGACCTTGACCGAATTGGGGTAGAGACCCAGCATGAAGACGGACAGAGAATAGAGGACAGTACAACAGACGATGCAGTATCGCGAGAAATGGGACAGATAACGCACCATAACGAGGATAATGTACGCCAAGGCATAGAAAACGTAGGTCAGCATACGACAGAGGAGCAGGAAAGTAGAGAGACAGTCGATGAGGATTCTAACTTGGGTCTTTAATACGTAGAACCCATAGTACAAGTAAATCAGAGCTCCCTCACCACAGAGTACAAGGAATGCGAGCAGAAACGTGTCACCGCACAGTTCAGTGCAATCGGTTGCAGACCAACACTTGGGCGAAAGTACAGAGCGTAGGACGTCGGAAGAAAACGCAATAGGACCCACCAATCTGGCAGAATTATTACAACAAATGACGGAAACCATGACAAGTCAAAATAAAGAAATTGCGAACCAAATTAAAATTCAGAATGCAGAAACGACGAAACAAATTGCAGAAACCACGGGACAAATACGTGAGATTAAAGAACAAAACAAAAAAAAAAATTCAGTTACACCTAAGTCATATTGAAGACGAGGCAAATGAATCTCGAGAAGTGATAGGAAACTTAATAACAGGTCACAATCAATTGAGAACAGACATTGACAAGGTACAAGCGGACGTACAAACATTGCGTATTGACACTCAGGACGAGATCAAAACATTACGTAACAACACCGAGGGAGAAGTCAAGAAACTAGAGAAAAAGATAAACGTAATTACTACACAAGCAGCAGGTACAGCGCGTGAAATTGTTGAAAACAGTGTGTTACACAAACGTATCACAAAAGCAGTGCTGAAAAGATATGATAGTCAAAATAGAAGCACAAACGAAGCAACAATTTCAGAAATTGTGAACAGAGTTGTTGCAAACTATTGAAGAGCGCAGTGAACACGATCGAACAAGCACTGAGCCTGCAACCACATCCGTATCTGTAACAGCACCGGAAAAACAAGCAATTAACGAAGATATTACGCATTTGCGATTCCAACCACAGGCGGAAAGTAACATACGTGAAATCAGACAGACTGCACAGCAACAAACGCGTTTCGAAATTCTTGATGAACAAACGGCACCACAAACACATGCAGAACCACAAATATATGTTTCAAGATAGTCTGTATTGTGCAATGAAGCGGCAAGGTTTGCCAGACAAGATACCGAACCAATACGTGACAATGGAAAGCCAGGTCGCGAAGAGTATAGTGCAATGCATTCAGCCACACTTTCACAACCGATGGAAGAAAATTATTGCGTACCACTTCAACGATATTACGCAAGGGTAGGCGAAAGTTACAGTGGACAATATACAATGGATCTACCACAACCGGAAAGAACGACGGGAGAAATGATCAGAAACAAAAGTGGCTAAGAATCGCGAATTTCATATGGAACTATGACGAAGTACGACAACGATCATTTCCTCATAGTCAGAAAATTTCAACACTTTCGAGAAGGAAACTCATTACATCCAGGAACCTTTATTGATCAATTCCGAGTAGAATTACCAGAATACTGGACGCCAGCACACAAATTAGACTTTATATGTGCACACATGTCAGGAACAGTCGCAGAAACCATGCAGAATGTTGCAGCGACATGCCGATCGTACGAAGATTTCAGAGATAAGTTTCTCTCACGATATTGGTCCAGTGAAGTACGAATTAGTACAGAACCCATATTTTGAAAATTCAGGAGAGAAGAGTCCCGTGAAATTTTTCGAAGTAGTGGCAAAGAAAAATCAATGCTTAGATGTACCATACAGTGACGGAGAGTTGATTAAATTATGCACGATGAAGTTACCATTGAAATACCAGCAATCTTTAGTAGGTCGCGAAGGCAATCACATCTAAGCATTTAAAGGAATTCTAAGTGAACTAGAGTTTGTATTTTCGGAAGATGACAAAAGAAAAAGACGAAGCGTATGTGAAAACGAAAGCAAAAACCAGTGGAATCCACAAGACACAGTATGAAGAAACAATAATTACGAACCACATGATAACTTCGCACCAAGAAACGATAACAGATTTCAACAAAGAAACGGTTAAGGATTTAGAAGAGAATATGGCAATAACTATAATTCACCCAAGAACGGCAACAACTACTACAGAAAGAACAATGACAACCGGAACGGGTATTGGAGAACCAATAGACCGACAACTTATCAACAAAGAAACAAATATCAACAAGCGGAGCAAGAAAAGAGAATACAGATAGAAGAGGTGGAGGTAAGACCACCAAACCCTGAAAAACGTTCAAATTGACAGCTAAGCGCCCATGCCAAAGATAATGACGCACCGACCCAGGATAATTGCAGTACCTTGAACAGAGAAATAAATACCTTATCATGAGAAGAGAAGACGGAAGAAACAATACTGCAGGGACCAGATGAAAATGAAGACAGGAAAATAACAATATCGTGTTGGGACGAAATTAATTGGGAGAATACTGACGAGGAAGATGAATTACCGGAGGCATGCACAACGAATGCAGGAGGAAAGGACGAAGTAATGAGTATTGCAGAGCTATTTGAGATGGAAACCAGGGAAAGCGAATTCAATGAGGATAATGTGCAGTCGACAGAAGTTGAAAATAAGTTACTAGTGGGCACACAACCCAACGTATATAATGAAGGAAGTTATGAAGCGATAATTAGAGCATTTAAATGCGATTATGTGGAAGTAGCGACGAAAAAGGAGAAGATAGACGAAGATGAAAAAGTAGAGGATGTTGATGAAAGTGTAAATGAAAGAAGAAATAGAGAAGATGAAATAAAAGAGAGAGAAGTAGCAGTCGAAGCTTATCCTACAGAAAGTTCGATTTCACAACGGAAATTCCTGAGAAGACTCATGTGTGATTCAGTGGAGGATTCGTTGATGCAAGAACAAGAAGAAGAGAACCAACCCTTTCAAATTCAACCAATTGTGAAGGCCATGGTAAAGCATATCCCAGTCAATATTGAATTGATAGCGGAAGTGAATTGACTGCGATCTCAGAAAATTTATTCATGCAGTGTAATGCCAATAAGGAATTGCCAGTTCTGAAAACATGTAAGATTAAAGTAAGAGGTCCTATTAGAAACAATGCTGCGGAAGTTACGAGACACACAAGGTTAACTCTTTCATGCCAAGGTCAAAAGATCGAAGCCAACTTTGTGATTATACCTAAAGTAACTGTAGATTTGATTATAGGTGCAGATTTATTAAATTAGAGATGAGCGATAATAGATATGGGGAAAGGTAGCGTAACATTCAGGAATGTCACACTTCTCTTTGAGCAAAAGCTAAAATTAGAAGAAATACCAGTTATAAACAAACAATTAAGAATGATGTGGGATAAAGAGGATGAAGAATTAGAATGGTATGCACAAAAGGGGGAATCGCCTCAACTCATGTTAGAAGTCCATAAAGAAATTGATGAAAAATTTCAAGAAGTTCAAGTAAATAATTAGCAAAATATTTCATGTTTATGTTGCAGATAAGATCGTCAGGAGAAAGAAGAATGAAGAGAGAGGAGGATGGGGAAAAGAAAGTAGTTTCAATAAAAACAAAAACAAAAATAACACCAATAGTAGCATAGATTAAGGTGAAGGGATAAAGCGTAGGTAGTCTAACAGCATGAAATACTAAAATGCTATACACCATGACACTACACAAAAATAAAAAACGAATTTGAGGATACTTGTAGAAGTTAAGACCCAAAATATCTTAGAATTGTAACATGGAAAGCGCGCCAAAATTTGTAAAGGTTTTTAAGAAGGTGTAAAAAAATGTAGGTACTATACATATGCTAGATGATTATAAGTAAAACTTTTTGTAAGAACCATTGTAAAAAAATTCCAGCAAACAACCAGATGCAACGACCCACAAGTTGCAATGAGAGAAGTATCGAGAAAGAAAAGGACGTAATTAGCAAGACACAATTCCTACAAGGCAGAAGCGTCGAGAGAAGGGAAAGGACAGTGAGACCAACAAAGGGCACTTATACCCAAAGTCAGCAGTAAATCTACTGCTAAAGGGACCGGTGCAGGGACAGACAAGCAAACACTGGACTTTCGCTGCTCATAAACACCGGGACGCCCCGACTCAGTGGAGCGAGCAAAAAACGGCCTGACGAGCAGACCGCTTGGGCAAGCCACCACTGGCAAAAAATATGTGTAAAAGACACACTACTGCTATTAAACAGCAAGCTGATGCACGAAACTGAAGAAAACTTCCACAAAGTAGAACTGACATTTCCAAACAGTTTATCAAACTGCTACTAAGAGGAGAACTTCAAAGCGACTAGTTATCAATAAATATTCCCATATCCTGCCCAGAGAAGAACCAAGAATCAAGTAAGAAGCAGAGAAAAAGCAGGATGAATAGAAGTTGAAGATTCGCAAGATTGAGACCAAGAAAGAAGATGGGTGAAGAACAGACGACATACCTTCCCAAATCTCTATCCTATTGTAAGCTAGTCGTCTGCGAAGTATTACAACGAAAAACGACCGCTTTCAGCGACACATAACGAAGACTTTCACGCATACAAAGCCAGCAAACTACGAAATTCAGCACTCACAGCTCCATTCCGTTACAAAGCCGACAAGGAACGACGAACGAAGCTGTACATCAAATACTTGCCCACATCCATCTCGCTCAAGTCCATCAACTTCGTGCAAAAACATTTGTCAACATCATGCATAAACATTCATACGACCATGAAAATGGTTATGTAGGAATTGTGCAGAAGATGCATGTGAAAAAACTAAATAAGTAAAGCACACCAGACAGCTAATAAACTACAAAATAACAGTCATTGACTATGGGCTTCAGTAAAAAATAGACTAGTGATAAAAATAAGTCATTAGTTCTGAAACGGACAGTATATAAAGAACAAAAGTAAGGCATAAGAAACACTAAAACTATATGCCACTTATTTTCTCCTCATAAAAATAAAAGAATAACTATATTTTACTTATTTTCTCTTTATAAAAACAAAGAATAAAAAATTATGTTGTTGGATGTTTTCCCATTTTTTAACATTTGTACCATTTGTTAGGATAATATCTCAATATTTATGTATGTATATTTCTTTGTCAAAGCAACTCTTGGAAATAATTCTTATTTGTCAGTGTAACAATGTTGAAATGAGTGTCTAGAAACAGAAACATTTTACTTGTACATGATATTTAGAAAAGTGTTAGGAATAGATTTTACTTCATTACTACATTTACAAAAAGAAGTGTTTCTAAGAAAATCGATGTGAAAGACTCCTCACTTTCGATAACAAACTTCTTAAAAAACAAACTTCACACTTAAATAAAGAAAGAAAATAATTAAAAACTAATAATGATAATAGCATAAAAATATTCTTCTCTTGTCAATATAAACATATTTTTGAGAATAATGTGTAAGAATATAAAAATATAAATTAGTAATACAAACTAGCAGAGAACTAGAATAACGTGGCTGAACAGTAGGCAACAAAATTTAGGTAAAGCAATAATTTTTGACTGACTTAGACAACGATTCAATCATTGCCTAACTTCAGTGCAAAAATTAAGTTCGAAGGGTGGTGATATGTAAGGTGTCAGGCAAATCCAACACCTTCCATGAAAACCCTGACATGATAAGAAAATCTGGCAGTATGTCACATAGCTCCGAATAAATCCTGACATTAAATTAACCAAAGTAATACGATCAACAAGTGAGCAAATGGAATACCGCAGACTAACACAAGAAAGCCTAAATGCATGTCATACCTTCCCACCGTGAAACAGACGCAATTCCGAGGGAAGAAATGAGAACAGAAGCCGAGAGCAGAACCGTGTTAAGCTAGAAGGCCCTACGATAAGGGATGGACACCCACAACTTCGGCTGACCGCCAGGACCACCCCCCGGCCCATGTTAAAAGATAGAGCCCTCCAGAAGAACAGTATAGATCTTACGATAACACTAAATGGGCCAAACCAGCTGCAAGTTTTAGCATGAGACTTTTTCACGTCTCTGTGACATAGCAAACATTAAAAACATTGCCCCACCACGAAAAGTATAACGTTTCTCATTGGATAGACAGAAGTTTTGTAGGCGGAGCTTAAGGTTAACATTGAGACCCTGATTGGTCAGTTGAAAACACAGCCAGATAGCTTTTCTAAAACCAACTTCGGTAAATTGTAATAAGGAGAAGTCAGAAAGAGTTTCTTCCGAAGTGGCGAGGTGTGGTGCTGCGTCGTCCGCCGCCCCTGACGCTGCATAACCACCGACAAGGTAATGAACGCATGCGATGCCGCATGAGAGCGCATAAGACTCCATTCAGAACTGCAGAAGTGTCATCTGTTACACCCCCGTTTTGCGTAATACTAGTGTCAATCGTCTATTAAAGCTCATGGTATTCACGTTTACTACGTGAAGTTAAAATCTGAAAAGCGATGATTTTTCAGTTATACAATTATTGAGAAGCCACATCAGCCACTGTAATTTACGACAAGTTAAATAAGCAATTTAAGAAAATTGAGGGTCACTGTAGACCATTTTGATAGTTTTCCCTTTTATGAAACCTAATTTAAACCTAAATTATAGATGTGATATGGCATAGGCCATCCTTCGATCCATTGTAGAACTTGGAAACCCATTCAGGGAATATTCGTTCACATTTTTATTGAACGCAGTTGGTTTTATCATCCTGAATTATAATATTTCCTTTTATCAATAGTGCAATTTATAAACAATGTTTTGTGAGTAGAATAATATTTCCAATGGTAAACGTAACTGCTTTTTCTACGTTATTTTACCAGCTAACTAAAAATAGGAAAGCCTTCAACCCCTTCCACTAAATTTAGTTAGTATTAAGATTCTTTTACAGGAAGTGCAGTGGAGCTAACGATGAAATCATTAAGTATTTGATTATATCATCACTAGTCTCACTGAACTCTACATGTCATGTTTGGTCTGGCGTCTCCTTACCAGCAACAGGTCCCAGGTTCAAACTAGTCAATTCCCTAAAAAACACGCTCAGAGGGTCGTTGCGCGAAAGTGGTAGAGAGACACGACTTATCCGGCGTTCTTTCGCACACGTTTGTTGCAACACCGGTTACACCACTTGCACTTTACATTTTGTGTGTTTATGGTGCGTAGTGTTGCCGATTGTCGCTGTATGTTTGTCTTTCATTTGTCTTATGTGTGTGTTTGTGTGTGTCAGAGAGAGAGAGAGAGAAGGAGAGAGAGAGAGAGAGAGAGAAGGGAGTGAAGAGGAGGAAAGGTAGAGTCATTAATTATTCATTCTGATTATGTTTCAGATCTCTGTTTGTTATTGATTTGGTGGCTCATATGAGCTGAGAGTTGTTGCTTGTATGGATCTGGTCATTCAGTGCCTTGTTTTTCATTGCAAGGGCTCTTTGTATGTGAAGATTTTCTCGGAATGACAGGAGCTTTCTGTTGTGATTATTCTCTCTAATATCTGTCATGTGTTGTTGCACGTTTAATGGTTCATGCCCATATTGTATCAGGCGTTCGGTGAAGGTAAAATGGTTATTTTCATGCTTCGAACTTCTTATATGTTCTTTATACCTATTTTTGAAGTTCGTACCTGTCATCTCCAGATATACTGATGCACATTCTTGGCACTCTGGCTGGTATATATGTGCTCCTTGGTACTCATTTGGTTTGTCTGCTGTTTGTAAATGCAACTAGAATGTTGCTTCTTGTTGTGTAAGAAATGTGTAGTCCCTGTTTCTTTAATATATTTGCTATCCTGTGTGTGGCTTTGTGTTTGTACAAGGTGTACCATTTTTTTCTATTAATCATGTCATCAGTGTAGCCGTTTTGTGTTCCTGTGTGTGCTGTAGTGTATGTGGGGTTTTGTTGTTGTTTGTGTTCTCTGCTCGTTTTCATTTTTCTTTAGTTGTGTTTTGCCTTTTGGTTGAGTATTTGTGCTCTATGAGTGTTGGAGCTGTTGTTTGTGGCTTTGAGTTGTAATGCCTGTAATTCTTTTTCATAGTTTTCTTTGCTGAGTGGGATATTATTTAGTCTGTGTAACATGTGTCGTAGGGCCGCTAATTTTTTATTTTGTCGGTGGTTGGAAGAAGCATGTATTAATGTCTCTGTGGCTATTGGCTTTCTGAAGATGTCAAATGTGTTTTTATCGTTGTCTATCTTTATTGTTATATCGAATAAATGTATTTGCTTTTGTGTTTTCTACATGATTGATGTTTGCCAATGTTTCTGAAACTGGGGATTGGAAGCCCCTCTTATCCTACATAAAATTCCTATTCAAATTGGAAGGAATTTTAGGATGTGATTCCTTTGAGGATTTGAGTTATTTCATTAATTTTGTCTGCAGGTAGTTTGTTCTGCATCAGTAAGATTTCTTCAAATAGTTTTACTATGTTTGCAATGGGTACTAAGGTGCACCTGCTCTCTATTTAGAAAGGGATGACTTATGCTGTTTGTGGGACGTTGAAGTCTTTTATATTTGTTAGGAGTTCATTTGCGTTTTTCACTGTTCTGCTCTTCTTCATTTGATAATGTTGCATTACGGTTTTGCACGTGGTATGATGGTGCATTCATGAAATTAATAACCTGCCTCAATGGAATAAGGGATTTGTGAACATTGGGTTGGTTTCTGAGTGTTGGTGCTTTTGAGTTCTTATGTGTGGTGTTTTGTTCTTGTTTGTCTGTGAGCATGTGTCTAATGGCTTTGAAGTTTTTTTATGTATGTCTATAAACGTGCTGTTGCATCAGATTTCAGTTTGTGACATTGTTGGAATAGAGAAAATATTTAACTTTTTTTGTGTCTTATTCTTTATTGATCAGTACTGTGCCATTCCTTTTATCAGCTCTTGTGAAAATGATGTTGTTAGATTGTAGTTTTTTTTTTTATTTCTTACTTGGGTTGTTTTCTGTTTGAAGTATCCCGTTTTGCTCTTTCTTTGACATGGTGATTATGTTGTATATTTCTTTCTTTAGTAATTCTCGTGTTAGCCCAATGTTTGTTGTGTTATTTTCTTCTTCCTCTTCCTCCGTCAGGATGCTTTCTGTTTCTACAGTCAGATTTTGTTTGTAGTGGTTATCTGTTTTTGTACTGACGTTGTGCTTGAGCCCTTTCTCTAATAGCTGTATTTCTTCCTCTGTCAATACTGTATCTGTGAGATTGATTAGTTTTGGGTGAAATTTATGGTGGTTGGTGTGTTGTACTTTGTCGTGGTTTTCTTTCTGGTGATTTTTGTAAGTGAATGTTCCGATTTTTCGTTTGTGTTTCTTATGCGCATATTGCAGTGTTCTTGACATGATGTTTTCAATTTTTTTCTTATGTTTATCATCACTGTAGGGTTGTTGATAAATGCTGATACCTCAAAATTTACATTGTATAACATTGTATTAAGCATAAATTTCTTGTTATAAAGCTACTGATTTAGTTTCTTAACCAAATCTTTTCTGCAGATGATTTCGTTCTTTGTGCTACCAAAGAGTTTTTTCCGACCTTTATATTAATATAACTCGGAATCACATTATTTATTTTGTAATTCTGACTGAATCTAATGATTTAAATGTTCTTGTGAAGTCTGAGATGGATAGTCTTAAAACTGTTGTATAACTTGAGTGGAAATGCCTGCCTTGGGTCTATTAACGTCATTTTTTCTGTTTTCCGTCATTCCTTAATTGCTTCAAACTGCATGGAGGTATGTTCCATCTACACAAACAATTGAAGGCAGTTTCTTTATTCCCATATGCATTTCACATCTTTTATTTGTGAAGCTGATTCAGTGACCTATAATATATATTTCTTTTTATACGTATAATTAATATGTTATGTGATAGTTGCAATGTGTTACTAACCTGAAAAACAACAGAGTAACATGCCAAACTGTAACACAGTTACACATTGTAACGAGACCGTTCAACACATTAGATTCAATCAAAACTGCAAAATAAATAATATTTTTATCCACACCAAGCAATGGGCTATCTAAAGTTGATTCCATATCTCTAAATTTCCTGAAGGCTTTTGACACCATTTGTCACAAGTGATTTGCTGATGGAGTGCCTGTGGAGTATCGTCTGAGTTGTGAGGCTGGAGACCTGATTTCCTTTCAAAAAGTTCACAGTTCGTAGTTATTGAGGAGGAGTCTAATTCTGCGGTTTCTCAAGGAAGTATTATAGGCTCTCTGCTGCTTCTAATCTATATAAACGATTTATGAGATAATCTGAGAAGCCCTCATAGATTATTTGCAGATGACAAATAGGGGAGAGAATGCCACGTATGTGATACTCTATTTGGGGTGTGTGTGTGTGTGTGTGTGTGTGTGTGTGTGTGTGTGTGTGTGTGTGTGTAAGGGGGGGGGGTGAGAAGAAAGCATCACTAAAACAAAGACGATTCCCGTTCTAGAGAGTTCTTTTCACGAAATTTCAATCACCAAATTTCTCCTTCAAATGCGAAAACATTTTTCTGACTCTCACCTAGTTAGGGAGAAATGACCATCTCAATAAAATAAGAGAAATCAGAGATCGCACCGAAAGACTTAGGTGTCCATTTTTACCAAGTGCTAATCGAGAGAAAGAGTCGAGGTAGCCTGAAAGTGGTTCTATGAAACTACTGCCAAACACTTAAGTATGAAGTGCAGAGTAGTCATGTAAATGTATCTGTATAATTTTGACGCTAAGGGTCTGAAATTTCACGTAAATGAAATTTGTGGAATGGGCTATATTATTTAACATACATCAAAGAGAGGTCCTGCTAAAAACCGCCAGTTAAATTGCAGCTCCAGTCCAGAATTCTGGAAGTGTGTTATTCATATGAAGAACTGACATGTAACTAAACAGAAGTTGAATCGAGTAAGTTTGAAATTTAGAGAACTCGTACATCTAATGCAAGAGTAGAAAAGTAATCAACACTTGGTTTGGTTATAATTATGACTCCTTGGTTTGGTGTAGTGGACACTTTGTTCCGCATATGCCGTCTATGATGTAGGATATGAACTGGCTTATAAAGGGTGGCGCACTTTGCATGTATCAACTGCAGTTATCCAAATACCCGTTAAATGTACATGCGTACATCGCTGAATAGGAGGGAACTGGACAAGTAGTACGCTCTGAACAGAGGACTGTGTAGATACGGATCGCTGAGGTGGAAGCTTTTATACGAACTGATTCTGCCGTGGAATGCATTAAGACGGAACAGTCACAACGACCATTTTTCTGTACACGAGAGGCACAATATACCCAGTTGAGTGACGCGGTAAGGGCTACTGACTGTGTTTTGAACTGTGAGTCGCCATGCTAGATAAGAAGTGTTCAGAAAGAGTGCGAGTGTTATTTGAACACCGGCCCAGATGTACGAACATGAAAACTCTCTCTGCGTGTTTTGAGCCGCTTATTGGTTAATTTATGGTTTCTGTGGTTTAAAGAGACACTGATAGGCAGAACAGACTTGGCAACTGCACTGGCAATGTGATTCTTGAAGTTTTCCCGGCGTACTGAATATTCTATGACGTTCAGGCATTGCAGCCGAATCATGTTGACTTCTTGCCACAGTATATCGGCTGCTAACAGTTCAGCCATCTTCAGGTGTCCATCACTGGACGGGTCTGCTTTGTTGCAAAAACTGTCGCGGAGACACATGCGGATTGCGGCCGTCACACGAGCGACCTCTATCGAAGTTGTGGCGTCTGCAAGAACTGTTCAATCTGCGGCCCGCAAGCGCATGTCCGCCCTCAGTCGGGCCAAAAACAAACTTTAGATGTCACCAGACGTGTCGTGAATAAAATGTTTTCTCTCAGAAGAAATTAAAGAGATGAACGGGTCCCAAGCCTTCTCCAGTTGAAAGCCGCCGTCACGACTTATAAGACCTTGTGCTAGACGTATTTTCACAGATTCTTCAATTACTGAATGCCTAAAGGATCTCGCAGGGGCCAATTTGTGGCAGAATAACCTATAGAATATCCTGTGGTAAAACAATACTCAGCTAGGGCCGACTTACTGTGCTGCGAAAGGCAAGTACGGCGCTCATATTCAACGCACCTTTCATGTACTGTGCAGGATCTTAAGAAAACATCAAGTTAAAGCAATCTTCTAGCCACCGATTCGGGAAAGGGCGGTATGGGAATGTGGAAGGCCGGAATTTACAAAATTCGTTGCCAGCGTGGCAAAGTTTACATAGATCAGTACTTTATTGATGAAACTGGGTCCCGTCGATACAGAGCACAGTCAAAATGGCAGTCAAACCTAAGGTGCAGGCCGGCCGGTGTGGTCGAGCGGTTCTAGGCGCTTCAGTGTGAAACTGCGCGACCGCAAAGGTCGCAGGTTGGAATCCTGCCTCGGGCATGGATGTGTGTGATGTCCTTAGGTTACTAAGGTTTAAGTAGTTCTAAGTTCTAGGGGACTGATGACCTTGGATGTTAAGTCCCATAGTGCTCATAGCCATTTGAACCATTTAAAACCTAAGGACAAAGTCTCGTGAAAGTGCACCGAAGATGGCAAAGACCATTTTGTGAGCTGGTACGGTGACGGCCACTGTTTTTTGGCGTTTCCAAGCACTAATGCCCGTAGATTGCCTGGAAAAAGGCAGAATCATAAATGGACCCGATCACGCTTCATTGTTGGAACGTTTGAAACTTGCATTGGCTGTAAAAAGACCAAGGTTTTCACGCAAAAATGTCCTCTTTCGGAAGGATAATGCGCCATCCCACACATCAGCGATAACAATGGAAAAAGTGCAAGAACTGGGCTTTCATTTGGTTCCTCATACTCTACTCATCAGACTTAGCCCCAAGTGACTTATTCCTGTTCCCTAACATGAAACGTTGGCTTGCTGTGTAGAAATTTACATCAAACGAGGACATGATAGCTCCAATCAAAGAGTACTTTGCAGAATTTGACAGAACCTTTTTTCCGATGGGATAAAAAAGTTGGAGGATCGCTGGACCAAGTCTATAGCCCTCGAAGGTCGTTATGTCCAAAAGTAAATGGTTCAAATGGCTCTGAGCACTATGCGACTTAACTTCTGAGGTCATCAGTCGCCTAGAACTTAGAACTAATTAAACCTAACTAACCTAAGGATATCACACACATCCATGCCCGAGGCAGGATTCGAACCTGTGACCGAAGCGGTCGCTCGGTTCCAGACTGTAGCGCCTAGAACCGCGAGGTTCGAAAAGTAAGGTGATTTTTCTACGAAACAAACATTTTTTCTTGCTTTTTTACCAGACTGTTGCTTGATATTTACTTTTCACCAAATGTAAACAAACTTTTAAAGATTTTGCTTTTCATCTTTTTACCAAAGCTGATTGCTCTGATGACGACCGTACGGACTAATCAATGGTGATCATGTTCTGTGATTGTGTGTGAAAGAAATAAATAGGAACGTTTCAATCAATACTGTTTTTAACGTGCTCCGACAGCATCGCTTAGTTCGATAGCGCTAGATTCAAATGTGCATTCTCTGAGCAGAGAGCTCGCCCCGACGTCCGTGCCCAACCCAGCGCATTGTACTTGAGAAGCCCACGTTCGCTGCTATACACGCATCCGCTATGCGTTAGCTGCGCCGTCTCTCCAACAGCCAGAGTGTCATTACCGCGAGAGCGCAGGCGCCAGCTGCTCCATGGGGCGTTAGTAACCTGCGCGGACGCGCGCGCCGTCTCGTTATGGCAGCGCTTTTGTCCCCGGAGCTGCCGCGTCGCCGCCTATTAGCTCGAGGGCTGCACGCCCCTCCCTGTCGCAGGTCAACGCCGCACTCGCCGGTCACTTAAGGTCGATTCTCCCACGGCGGAGACGGAACGAAACGGAATAGCGCTACACCGTCCAATGGTGGTGTATTCTGACTAGACGCAACCCCAGCGTAAAGTCACGACATTCAGACCAGTACAGAACGGTGGAAGTGACGTTATGAGTCATCGTTTGTCTTACAGGAGACTGGAATATAAAAATAGGACATATTTCCATGTGGAAGCATGCGAGCTTACAAATGTTTATATTTATTACATCAAGCTCGCCTGATTGCTACTGTGTTCACATTAGCAGTTTCAACAATTTACTATCACCTTCACATATGATTATTAATCCACAGACAGTTTCGTCGTGATATACCTTCTCAAGATATATGAATTCTGAACATAATAAAAGACTATAAAATACACTGGCGGAAAGAAAAAATCGCGGCATCGAGAAATAATTAATGTAGAGCAACAAAATTCACCTCCCCCCATGATCCATGGACCTTGCCGTTGCTGGGGAGGCTTGCGTGCCTCAACGATACAGATAGCCATACCGTAGGTGCAACCACAACGGAGGGGAACCTGTTGAGAAGCCAGACAAACGTGTGGTTCCTGAAGAGGGGCAGCAGCCTTTTCGGTAGTTGCAGGGGCAACAGTCTGGATGATTGACTGATCTGGCCTTGTAACACTAACCAGAATGGCCTTGCTATTCTGGTACTGCGAACGGCTGAAAGCAAGGGGAAACTACAGCCGTAATTTTTCCCGAGGGCATTCAGCTTTACTGTATGACTGAATGATGATGGCGTCCTCTTGGGTAAAATATTCCGGAGGTAAAATAGTCCCCCATTCGGATCTCCGGGCGGGGACTACTCAAGAGGACATAGTTATCAGGAGAAAGAACACTGGCGTTCTACGGATCGGGGCGTGGAATGTCAGATCCCTTAATCGAGCAGGTAGGTTAGAAAATTTAAAAACGGAAATGGATAGGTTAAAGTTAGATATAGTGGGAATTAGTGAAGTTCGGTGGCAGGAGGAACAAGACTTCTGGTCAGGTGAATACAGGGTTATAAATACAAAATCAAATAGTTGTAATTCAGGAGTAGGTTTAATAATGAATAAAAATAGGAGTAGGGGTAAGCTACTACAAACAGCATAGTGAACGCATTATTGTGGCCAAGATAGACACGAAGCCCACGCCTACTACAGTAGTACAAGTTTATATGCCAACTAGCCCTGCAGATGACGAAGAAATTGATGAAATGTACGATGAGATAAAAGAAATTATTCAGGTAGTGAAGGGAGACGAAAATTTAATAGTGATGGGTGACTGGAATTCGAGAGTAGGAAAAGGGGGAGAAGGAAACATAGTAGGTGAATATGGATTGGGGCTAAGAAATGAAAGAGGAAGCCGCCTGGTAGAATTTTGCGCAGAGCATAACTTAATCATAGCTAACACTTGGTTTAAGAATCATGAAAGAAGGTTGTGAACACGGAAGAACTCTGCAGATACTAAAAGGTATCAAATAGATTATATACTCGTAAGACAGAGATTTAGGAACCAGGTTTTAAAATGTAAGACATTTCCAGGGGCAGATGTGGACTCTGACCACAATCTATTGGTTATGAACTGTAGATTAAAACTGAAGAAACTGCAAAAAGGTGGGAATTTAAGGAGATGGGATCTGGATAAACTGAAAGAACCAGAGGCTGTACAGAGTTTCAGGGAGAGCATAAGGGAACATTTGACAGGAATGGGGGAAAGAAATACAGTAGAAGAAGAATGGGTAGCTTTGAGGGATGAAATAGTGAAGGCAGCAGAGGATCAAATAGGTAAAAAGACGATGGCTAGTAGAAACCCTTGGGTAACAGAAGAAATATTAAATTTAATTGATGAAAGGAGAAAATATAAAAATGCAGTAAATGAAGCAGGCAAAAAGTAATACAAACGTCTCAAAAATGATATTGACAGGAAGTGCAAAATGGCTAAGCAGGGATGGCTAGAGGACAAATGTAAGGATGTAGAGGCTTATCTCACTAGGGGTATGATAGATACTGCCTACAGGAAAGTTAAAGAGACCTTTGGAGAAAGGAGAACCACTTGCATGAATATAAAGAGCTTTGATGGAAACCCAGTTCTAAGCAAAGAAGGGAAAGCAGAAAGGTGGAAGGTGTATATAGATGGCCTATACAAGGGCGATGTACTTGAGGACAATATTATGGAAATGGAAGAGGATGTAGAAGAGATGAAATGGGAGATATGATACTGCGTGAAGAGTAAAAACAGAGCACTGAAAGACCTGAGTCGAAACAAGGCCCCCGGAGTAGACAACATTCCATTACAAGTATTGACCACCTTGGGAGAGCCAGTCCTGACAAAATTCTACCATCTGGTGAGCAAGATGTATGAGACAGGCGAAATACCCTCAGACTTCAAGAAGACTATAATAATTCTAATACCAAACGGGTCAAATGGCTCTGAGCACTATGGGACTCAACAGCTGAGGTGCCCTAGAACTTAGAACTACTTAAACCTAACTAACCTAAGGACATCACACACATCCATGCCAGAGGCAGGATTCGAACCTGCGACCATAGTAGTCGCGCGGTTCCAGACTGAAGGGCCTAGAACCACTCGGCCACCATGGCCGGCCCAATACCAAAGAAAGCAGGTGTTGACAGATGTGAAAATTAACAAACTATCAGTTTAATAAGTCACAGCTGCAAAATACTACCGCGAATTCTTTACAGACGAATGGAAAAACTGATAGAAGTCGACCTCGGGGAAGATCAGTTTGGATTCTGTAGAAATGTTGGAACACGTGAGGCACTACTGATCCTACGATTTATCTTAGAAGAACGATTAAGGAAAGGCATATCTACGTTTCTAGCATTTGTAGACATGGATAAAGCTTTTGACAATGTTGATTGGGATACTCTCTTTCAAATTCTGAAGGTGGCAGGGGTAAAATACAGGGAGCGAAAAGCCATTTACAATTTGTACAGAAACCAGATGGCAGTTATAAGAGTCGAGGGGTATGAAACGGAAGCAGTGGTTGGGAAGGGAGTGAGACAGGGTTGTAGCCTATCCCCAATGTTATTCAATCTGTATATTGAGCAAGCAATAAAGGAAACAAAAGAAAAGTTCGGAGTAGGTATTAAAATCCATGGAGAAGCAATAAAAACTTTGAGGTTCGCCGATGACATTGTAATTCTGTCAGAGACAGCAAAGGACTTGGAAGAGCAGTTGAACGGAATGGACAGTGTCTTGAAAGGAGGGTATAAGATGAACATCAACAAAAGCAAAACGAGGATAATGGAATGTAGTCGAATTAAGTCGGGTGATGCTGAGAGAACTAGATTAGGAAATGAGACACTTAAGGTAGTAAAGGAGTTTTGCTATTTGGGGAGTAAAATAACTGATGATGGTCGAAGTAGAGAGGATATAAAATGTAGACTGGCTATGGCAAGGAAAGCGTTTCTAAAGAAGAAAAATTTGTTAACATCGAGTGTAGATTTAAATGACAGGAAGTCGTTTCTGAAAGTATTTGTATGGAGTGTAGCCATATATGGAAGTGAAACGTGGACGATAATTAGTTTAGACAAGAAGAGAATAGATGCTTTCGAAATGTGGTGCTACAGAAGAATGCTGAAGATTAAATGAGTAGATCACATAACTAATGAGGAGGTATTGAATAGAACTGGGAAGAATAGGAGCTTGTGGCACAACTTGACTATAAGAAGGGATCGGTTGGTAGGACTTGTTCTGAGACATCGAGGGATCACCAATTTAGTATTGGAGAGCAGCGTGGTGGGTAAAAATCGTAGAGGGAGACCAAGAGATGAATACACTAAGCAGATTCAGAAGAATGTAGGCTGCGGTAGGTACTGGGAGATGAAGAAGCTTGCACAGGATAGAGTAGCATGGAGAGCTGCATCAAACCAGTCTCAGGACTGAAGACCACAACAACAACACAACAAAATTCATGGAATATATTTGTCCAGGTAACATACGAGTATTCATACTTTAATAGCGGCAACTATTTATTTACAGGTCGTGGAAAATAGACTACTGGCCATTAAAATTGCTACACCAAGAAGAAATGCAGATGATAAACGGGTATTCATTGGAAAAAATATATTATACTGGAACTGACATGTGATTACATTGTCACGCAATTTCGGCGCATAGATCCTGAGAAATCAGTACCCAAAACAACCACCTCTGGCCGTAATTACGCCCTGATACGCCTGGGCATTGAGTCAAACACAGCTTGGATGGCGTGTAGAGGTTCAACTGCCCATGCACCTTCAACACGATACCACAGTTCATCAAGAGTAGTGACTGGCGTATTATGACGAGCCAGTTGCTCGCCCACCATTGACCAGACGTTTTCAGTCGATGAGAGATCTGGAAAATTTGCTGGCCAGGGCAGCAGTCGAACATTTTCTGTATTCAGAAGGGCCCGTACAGGACCTGCAACATCCGGTCGTGCATTATCCTGCTGAATTGTAGGGTTTCGCAGGGATCTAATGAAGGGTAGAGCCACGGGTCTTAACATATCTGAAATGTAACGTCCACTGTTCAAAGTGCCGTCAATGCGAACAAGGGGTGACCGAGACGTGTAATCAATGGCAACCCATACCATCACGCCGGGTGGTACGCCAGTATGGTGATGATGAATACACGTTTCCAATGTACGTTCACCGCGATGTCGCCAAACACGGATGCGACCATCATGATGCTGTAAACAGAACCTGGATTTATCCGAAAAAATGACATATTGCCATTGGTGCACGCAGGTTCGTCGTTGAGTACACCATCGCAGGCGCTCCTGTCTGTGATGCAGCGTCAAGAGTAACCGCAGCCATGGTCTCCGAGCTGATAGTTCATGCTACTGCAAACGTTGTAGAACTGTTCGTGCAGATGATTGTTGTCTTGCAAACGTCCCCTTCTGTTGACTCTGGGATCGAGACGTGGCTGCACGATCCATTACAGCCATGTGGATAAGATGCCTGTCATCTCGACTGCTAGTGGTACGAGGCCGTTGGGATCCAGCACGGCGTTCCGTATTACCCTCCTGAACCCACCGATTCCATATTCTGCAAACAGTCATTGGATTTCGACCAACGCGACTAGCAATGTCGCGATACGATAAACTGCAATCGCGACAGGCTACAGTCCGACATTTATCAAAGTCGGAAACGTGATGGTACGCATTTGTCCTCGTTACACCAGGCATCACAACAACGTTTCACCAGGCAACGCCTGTCAACTGCTGTTTGTGTATGAGAAATCGGTTGGAAACTTTCTTCATGTCAGCACGTTGTAGGTGTCGTCACCGGCGTCAACCTTGTGTGAATGCTCTGAAAAGCTAATCATTTGCATATCACAGCATCTTCTTCCTGTCGGTTAAATTTCGCGTCTGTAGCACGTTATCTTCTTGGTGCGGCAATTTTAATGGCCAGTAGTGTAGATACGTGTGTCAAAGTTTTACTGACCTTCAAAGTAGTCACCAGCGTTGTGTATAACCCATTGCCAGCGATGTGGAAGTCGTAGGATACTCTCAGCAGTGCCAGTTGTGTTGACAGCTCGAGCGACGCGGTCTGTTGCCCGACGAATTTGTAGCAGTCATTAAGAGAATGCCGTGAAATGGTTCCTTCAGTTTAGAAATCGAGTTGAACTCACGAGGGCTCTTAGCCCGGAAGTTTTAATTACTGAAGACGCCGGCCGTAAAAGCCTACACGCTATGATTAGACGCGTCTACGGGGAGGATATGTCGGTTATGGTACGACGATTGGAGAGCCTACGCAAGAAGAAGGCCCAGCAGCTTTGTTCGCTCACTTTCTTGCTACGTTGTCGTGACACCGGTACACTTCCGAAGTTTTTGAAGGTGAGAAGATTGTTTCATTCAGCGCAAGCTAGCCGTATCTATTCACGCAGGGAACTGGCAATGCTACGAGAACGGATCCATCAAACACGTCGAGGACTGGCGGGAACATGCAGTCAACTGTTAAATCTCCATCTGTTTATTAGCAATACAATGCAGGTTTGCGATTGGAATAAGGTGGATGGGCTAACATTTAGATCCATGGAACATAGTGCAGAAGTGTCTTCTAATAGGCAGAAGAAGAAGTTTGATAATCTACAGAAGAGCAGACAGGAAACTCCGGTTATAGACAATTCTCGAACGGTTATAAATTTGTCCGGAAAAGAATTATCCAGGGAAGAAACTTCTGTTCTCTCGAAAGGAGGAAATTTTGCAATTACTCCACTGAAGATTCCAACGGAGGATATTGCAGCTAATATAGAGGCGGGGATTCGGCTGTTACCATCACACACTGCTGATGAAGTTAGGATGGAAACAGCCAGGCTACTGCGTAAAGCTAAGCCACCTAGTAGTAATCTGTCTCAAGGAGAAAAGAAAGCATTACGGGAGATTAATGCGGACAAGAGTATTGTTGTACTTTCTGCTGACAAACGAAATGCTACCGTGGTGATGAAGAGTGAAGACTACCACAAGAAGATCAGTGACCTTTTAAATCTTACCACTTATAAAAAGTTGAAAAAGGATCCTACACCGAAAGTGTTGACAGTTACCAATCAATTAATAAAAAAGTCTTCTATTCCTTCAGAGGATAAAAAAGATCTTTGCAAAACGGAAGCTTATCCTCCTAGATTATATGGGCTACCTAAGGTGCATAAACCCAATGTCCCACTGAGACCGATAGTAAGTGCTATTGGATCCCCTACTCAAGAGCTGGCTAGACATCTTGCCACCTTGTTACAACCGTTTATTGGAAAAACTGATCATCACATTAAAAACTCTATGCACTTCATCGAAAAATTGAAGGGGATTACAGTCAGCCCCAGTGATATTCTTGTCAGCTTTGATGTGGTGTCTCTGTTCACCATGGTTCCTGTCAACGAAGCTCTTGCTTGCATATCTGACATATTTCCTACTGATATAGTAGCTTTGTTTAGACGTTTCCTTTCCACGACTTATTTTCAGTACAAGAATGAGTCTATGAACAAATTAATGGAGTGGCAATGGGTAGCCCTCTCTACGTCAAGCCGTTGCTAATATTTTTCCGGAAATTTTTGAACAGCAAGCACTGCAGTCAGCCAGAAAAAGGCCTTTGAAGTGGTATCGGTATGTGGACGACACTTCTGTCAAATGGAATCACGGTTAAAAAGAACTGAACCGATTTTTGAAACATTTGAATAGAATCAGTTCAAAAATACAATTCACTATGGAGACAGATAGTAACGGACAGCTTAATTTTTTGGACGTCTCAGTGATTAAACGAGAAGATGGGACTCTGGGTCACAAAGTCTACAGAAAAGATACGCATACCGATCGTTATCTTCATAAGGATTCAAACCATCATCCCAGGCAGAAGATAGGTATTATCAAGACATTGGTGGACAGGGCTAATAAAATCTGGGAGCCAGCTTATTTGCAAGAGGAACTAAATCACTTGCGAACCGCTTTCCAGAAAAATGGGTACGCTGGAAAGGAGATAGATCGAGCACTCCATCCCAGAAGAGAAATGTCCGAAAACGTGCAACCGTCGGTGGGGAAAGTTTTTCTTCCATTCATTCACAACATTACGGACCGTATCGGGAAAGTGCTGGCCAAGTTCAGAGTTGAAACAATCTTCAGACCCACCAAGAAGATTAGTCAATGCTTAAGATCGGCGAAAGATGCACGACACCCTTTAGCTACTCCTGGTGTGTATAAGATTCCGTGTAGTTGTGGGTAGGTTTACACTGGAACCACAGAAAGAAGTATCAACACTCGTCTAACTGAACATAAAAGGAACTATCGACTGGGACACACGGACAAATCGGCTGTAGCGGAACATGTTTTTGAAACGGGTGACCATGAAATAAAATTTAGTGAGACGAGCGTGATAGCTAAGACATCGCATTATTATGCACGTATGTATAGAGAGGCTGTAGAGATTTTTAAACACCACAATAATTTTAACAGGAAAGAAGAAGGCTTGAAGCTAGATATGATATGGCGATCGACTTTGTACCAGAGATGTGACAATCGATTACCTTCGATCGAGAGAAATGACGCCAGCCAGAGATAGTTTTACTGTTGACAACACGTGACGAGTGGTGGCGCCATCTACACGCTCTATATAAACAGGACCTCCACGGCCTAGCAGCCAGTCGTAGACTCACTTCAGATGATGTTGCCCGCAGCTGGCAACGAAACGTCAGGGAGAAGTATTTATACTATTGGACCACGGCCTCTTAGCCTGGAAGTTTTAATTACTGAAGACGCCGGCCGTGAAAGCCTACACGCTGTGACTACCAACGAACTGTTGGCTCGCTGATACGGAGAATCGGTTTGTGTTTCCTTCCAAAGACGGACAAACAAGCAGTTAAGCAGGTGGTATTAATGTTTTGGCTCATCACTGTACTTGAAGTTACATATCATTTTTCATGATAATTTTTATAGACTTCGCGCTTCACTGGATCCTCTAACACCTTTTTCCGCGAGCCTTGAGAGAAACGAACAATTTATCCCAGGTTTACGACATTTAAACTTTTATCCATCATAAAGGCATTAGTGGAAATTCAAGGCAAAGACATGCACAGGAATCAATCGTAGAGTTACTGTAGAAACCTCTCTCTTATTTGACTCGAGTGATTTCTGTGGAGACTGGAATTAGAGTGACTGACCTCGTTTTTCAAACTGGCTCTAGAGAATTACAGGTTTGCGGCAGGAATAATTTCCACATTTGGTAGGCTCACAACTCATCAGTGGGCCGTGGTGGGGGGGGGGGGGGGGTTGGGGAGGGGAGAATACGTAGATAGGAAGGGCCTCATTTATTATGCACAGCATTGACATTTTCAGCTGATGTCCTGACGTGACCGGACTACTGCCGTCGTTACATCATCGAAACGTTCTTCACGCTTGTTCGGCGTGTTCAGTTCCTAAATAAACATTTATTTGGTTACAATATAAGAAATACTTGGTTTAGGTAATGATGAAACTCAGCTGACCCACATCTAGGCTTTATATTCCCAAAAAGCTAAAAAAACTTTTAGACGATGAGTGAACCGTAAATTTACTTTCAAAATCTTTTCTTAAAGAATTTACTTTATTTACTAGCGATTCATCAAGAACATTAACACATTTAACCACACTAGGTGAGTTTGGAAGTACTTGCCAGGAAGTAACTGATGGAAAATAAAATTACTTTAAACAAAAGTAAATTTTATTCCTAAAAGCTTTTTCAAAAACAGATTTAAAATTATAAGCAGAAAAGCACCCTCGAAATATCAAGTTACAATTTTTTTTATAGGCAGACAGAACAATATTAAAAGTATGAGCCTTCGGGCTGAGAAGCTTGCCTGCTCCCTTTCAACACGGCCGTAGTTATGACCGCTCACAACCACCTCTGAAAGAGTACACTGGTGCAAATATGAAACACACCAGATTACTTTAAACTAAAAATATTTTGTAAATATTCTTCACGGGTGTGCCGCCGGATGACGTTGTGCAAATCCCACAATATTTCTTCGGTGCAACTGTCCGACATCATCAGGTGGTTGAACCTCGCTGGTGGCTAGGTACGACTGACAAGACCTGCATGTCGACGCCGCTGTATATTGAGCACGCGCGTGAAGATTGCGCAGGCGCGGGAACCACGCATGGGCAAAAATTTTGCAGATAGATGGCGCCAGACTCAAACGCCCTCTGCCGGAAAACGCAGAGCGGCTGTTCTGCGCGTGCGCTGACGCTGTGTTTACTAACAAGCTGCCAAAGTGATGACGGGTCTTTATTATCGAAAGCTCTTCGCTTTCTCGTCGTGATTTGACAGGCAGCCAATGCAGGGTTCCAGGCTGTACTTAATTGAAATCCTGCACCCCTGTTGATAAGGTTATCAGCTGTGCAGATATGTATTGCTTCCTTAATGACGCAATCCCAGAAAGAGGATGCTGGGGATAAAATTTCCATCTTTTCATAAATCATGTCATGTCCTGTGTTCAGACAGTGTTCTGCAATTGCCGACTTCTCCGGTTGGCGTAGGCGTGTATGACGCTGATGTTCATCGCAACGTTCTTGTACTGTGCGACATGTCTGACCTGTATATGCCGCCCCATACTGAAAAGGAATCTTGTACACGCCACGTTTCCTCCGACCGAGATCATCATTAACCGAACCTAACAGGTTCCTCAGTTTTGCAGATGGTCGAAAAACACACTTAATGTCATATCTTTCGAGGACCCGTCCGATTCTTGACGGCATGGCACCAAAGTACGGCAAGAAGGCCAAGGTGGTGGGTGTCTTCGTATCTTCTTTCTGCTCCATAGATTGAGCTCGCTTGGGCCTGAATGCATTACGTATCTGTCTCTCAGAATAACCGTTTTGACGGAAGACTGTCTTCAAATGTTGCATCTCACTCGGCAGGCTTTCAGAGTCAGATACCACACGCGCTCTATGAACTAGCGTACGTAATGCACTACCGCATTGTGCTGGATGATAGCAGCTTGTGGGCTGCAAATATAGATCTGTATGCGTTGGCTTGCGGTATACGCTGTGTCCCATAGTTCCATCTGCTTTTCTTCGTACCGGAACATCAAGAAAAGGTAAAGTGCCATCTCTTTCCACTTCCATAGTGAAGTTAATATTCGGATGGAGCGAATTTAGATGTTGAAGAAACGTAGGTAGAGTATCCAGTCCGTGTGGCCACACCACAAACGTATCGTCAACACACCGCAGAAAACAAGAGGGTTTGACAATGGCTGACTGTAGTGTTTTATCTTCAATGTCCTCCATAAAATAATTGGCCACCACAGGAGAAAAAAAATTTTAACAACTCACACAAACACGTAAACTACGGTGGAAGGGTGGCAACCTCATAACTTAAAATTACTATTTAAATGAAACCCATAAAATGCAGATTTACATTAAATGTACAACATGCTCTACATTACACATATACAACCTCGTATGATGATAGGCAAGACAAAAAATTATATTTCAAGAATTTGGCCTTTAAGCAATAAATTCGTTAACACCGAATCCGACAAACATGACAGAGGCAGCTATTATCGTATGGCAGATTGACAGGGGGGGGGGGGGGGTTACTAAACAACCCGAACCGCAAATTGCTCTAAACCTCCCCAATTTCACAAGGGAAAAACGGACCACCCAATTCACAAGTAACCACCTTCCCGCGGGTGGGGAAACGGAGAAGAATGGTGGGACGACCCCAAAACAAAGCGGCTGATGACCTCACCAAGAAAATAAGTAGAATATAACAAGTAAATGAAACAACATATCTTCACTCACTTCTAATAAACTGCGATTTCTGGCGAAGACCTGGCGCAGCAGCCCCAACGCTCTCCCGAACCGTCCGCTGCCAGCCGCTTTAGCGGACGCAGGAAGGCGCGCCGATCTCCCGTCTCAACGGCGTCGCAGCTGGCCCCGGCCAGCCCGACGTCGTGGTTTCGCTCCTGTTGTTCTCGTGTGAACCGCGAAGCCACTACCCCTATCTATACGGCACTGCCCACTGGACTCAGGTGGGGACCTCACAGGCGCCGACGCTCAAGGCGGACAAGTCATTTCGTGTCTCAGTGCGCGACCGACCAACCGACCGATCTGACCGCCAATGACCGTTGCCCGAGCAACTCGAGCAGACTGGCGGCCTAACGCGCAGACTCAGATGCAGGAACTCAGCCCCGACCGGGCGACCACTAGCAAAGTTCTGTTACTGGCGGAGTGGCAAGACTCTCATTTTCTGGCTTTAAAGTTTGATCCACACGACAGACATACTAGCACTCCGACGACGGACAGACACTATCTGCCGCACAATTGCAAACGAGAGACAGACCAGCAACTGGTGACGCGAGGCTGATTTGCACGTGAACAGGCAACCTTTCCGCTTTCCCACCAGAGGGAGACACGAAAGCTGCGGTTACCACAGCGGCGCCACCGCCAGAAACGGAGGGCGACTGCTTCACACAACACGCTTCCGCGAGCTCTTCAAAACAGCATTTTTTTTTACCACGGCTCAATGAGCACAAGACATTCCATACGAAAACACACATCCCTCTTTCGGATTTCCAACTGAGTAGAAAGAAATACGTCTTGTAGGCCCCTTGCGGTGCCCATATACGAACTAGTGTTTGCCCAGAGGCAAAGTAATAGGGTTTGAGATATTCGTCTTCTTTCAGGGAGCACAGCAATGCGTCCCACGCCCTTTTATTGATGAGCGATGCGGCACGTTCTATTGAAATGGAATGGTAAGGAAAGGTCCATCACAGGGTTTGTCTGCAAGCTGATGATCAAGCAAATACTGCAATTCTGAAAAATCGCATCTTTTACCCAGTGTGTGAAATATATTCTGGCGGCCTGTCGCATCCTTTACGTAGTTATTTCACCAGTTTGTATTATGTTACATGTCATGTACCACACCCTGCAGACATTTCTAGGGTTGTACATAGTAATGTACTCTTAAGCCAACAATTATCATCAACATTTCAGCTTTCGCATCAGTATATTGAAGCAGTGGAAGATTATGATGATGAATCGGCTGCAGCAATAATTGTCTCCAGATGGTTTCTCTGTATAGTGTTATAGTTACATATAGTGATGCCTACCGGGGTCTCTCAGTAGATTTTACTGAGGAGGTTTAACCATGGCACCTCTTCCTGACGTATTGGACACGGACGAGCGCGCAAATGGTGTTGTCGACAAAGCGAGCTGTTGGTGCTTTCTTAGTCATCAGTGAAATAGAGATACAGCGAAGAGCGGGAAATGTGCTGGAGTGCAAGGGTGGTGGAGCGTCGTCCAAAAACCTCATCATTGCAGAAAAAACCTATCTAAAACCAAGTAGAAAAGTCCAGTCATAAGAGTAGAGGAGAATACAATAATAAACAGGTAGCAACTTATTCTATACCTAGAAAACATGAATATTTACACTTACCACGTAGACCAGTCAACAAACAACAAAGAACAAAGAGCGAGAAATGTGCTGGAGGGCAAAGGTGGTGGCGCGTGGTCAACAATCTCATCATTACAGAAAAACCTCTGCAGGGTCGCATTACTGTGAAGGATTGTATGGCTATTTCGGCTGATCAGGTCCGTCTCATGGTGCAATGTTTGCTCATCAGTGGTGATGCGTGTTCTAAGAAGACATGGTCCATTTTCACAAAACTTGCATAGAGGACTGGTTTTGTGGGTGTGAGGATGAATTGTTGCACATCTCCCGGACACCAGTCATCAGGTCTCTGTTACTGAGACCTTGTAGAGTACTTTGGAGACAAGGATGTGTGGTTACTATCCAACCTGTCCCCCCCCCCCCCCCGAATCAAATTGGATCTGAATTTGTCCATTTCTTCTAGGCGACGGCACCTTGAAGCTGCTCTCAATGCCAACACGTTTTCTACACCGTATTAAGCATGCCAATGTGTTGTGGTTTCTGTGCTTCCATATTTTTGTCCACTTCTTGCTGCTTTGGCTTCATGGTCCCATAAGAACTGATAAATAAATAACATTTGAGCATCATATGTGGCACATCCTCAATTAAACAAACCTTCCTGTGGCTGTTACGTTTACGGGTAAATTACCCTACACCATGTGTAGTCGATATTGCTAGCGATGAGGGACTACCAGTGTCGAATGTGATCAAAAACGATTCAGCAGCTCAAAGACGTAAGAATATCTGGAGCGAAGCTATAAGGGAGACTTGTGGGCAAGCGCGTTCTGTGGCGCCAGCAGCTGGCGCGATGCGGCGTGGCGTCTGGACGGACGGCGACGGCAGACCACGTGACTGCTGCGGCTCTAGCGCTGACGCTGGCGCCAGCGCACGGCTCCACGCTGTCCAAGTTCTTTGCCCACGTCTGCTGGGCTGGGGCTAAGCAGCATAACGTGCTCTTTCGTTATCACCTGTTCATACTGCTTCTGTCTGTTAAAATCTTGGCATTTCAAGACACGCATTATGTGTGGGTTATGTTCGTGAGGTTTTAAGTCTTAATTTTTACATTCTATTTGCGCGATTGCTTTTTGTATCATTTGTTCCTGCGTTCTCATCCGACTGTCATGCCATCTTTACTGAAAGAACCTGCTTCTGAGAAACTTCTGGTTCTGACCACTCAATTTCCCGAGTCTTTATCTTGTAATGATTACTCTGTCATACATACCTATAATCTGTTCCGTATTATCTATACAATGATGGTGTGCTCAGCTTGAGTGCATTGATCATTTGTTTTCGTTATTGCGTAGGTAACTGATTAAATGAAATAACCTACAATACTTTCTTTGGGATTGTCAGTTAATACTGTTTCTTGCTTTCAGCACACACACTTACCTCTCCACGCATACACCCTTACCCTCCACGCTGCCCTCCAGTACTAAATTGATGAACCCTTGATGCCCCAGAACATGTCCTATCAGCCGATCCCTTCTTCTTGCTAAGTTGTGCCACAGATTCCTCTTCTCCTCAATCCTATTCAGTACCTCCACATTAGTTACGTGATCTATCCATCTAATCTTCAGCATTCTTGTAAAGGTAGGCTCCCGCAGCCGTTGTCACAATCAATAAGCGTGACGGGAAGCGTGGACAAGAGCTTATTGAAAGCCCACCAACACGGACAGGTACCTGCATGCATCCCCCACCATCATCCTACGCAAAAGAAATCGGCCCTGCAAACTTTAACTAAGAGAGCCTACAGGATCAGCGATGAACACAATCTTAAAGCTGAAGTACAGAACCTCAGGTCTATTTTTTGGAGCCAATGGGTACTACATGAGGATAATACATAAAACTAAGGCGCCAAAGGAGGAGGGCAATAGGGAAATGCAGAACGAAGCACGGAACACCGTCCTGCTACCGTACATACAAGGGGTTACTGAACGTCTGGGCAAAATTCTCCGTAGGGCAGATATTAAGCCGATATTTCGTAGCAACAACAAACGAAACATGCAATTGACAAGTTTCATGGCGCCGGCGTTTATGAAATAGGGTGCGAATGTGGACCGGTGTATGTAGATGAGACTGGGCGTTCAATAAGTACAACGTTATCTGAACACGGAAGACATATCCGTCTCAAACAATACAACACATCAGCGGTGGCAGAACACCAGGAACAGTACAGGATGAACATCGAATTTCGAGAGGCGCGCGTACTGCCGGATCAGCCGTTTAGTTTGAGTAGGAAGATTAGTGAGGCTATAGATTTAGACAAGCGACCCGACAAAATGAATAGAGAAGACGGGCATCGACTTCCAGCGCCTTGGCTATCAGCAGTGACAGCTCTGAAGAAGGACAGCTCTCGCAAAGCAATAGGCGCGCGGGAAGTCACAGCGGTGGAGGGTGCACAGGGTGCTGACGCGCCCTAGTCGATACTAGGCAGTTAGCAAACAGCGCTACGCTGCAGTCGCCGCTCAGTTTCCCATTTGTCGATTTCCACCAATGGCAAGCAATAAAGGAAAGTCCAATAAAAAAACGCCTATTTCCGCCAATGCAAAGACCAATTGAAGCACACCTGATACCCTTCCCCCTCACTCTCATATCCAATGACAGCACTCCTTTAGAGTATATAAGCAACCAGACAAGTGTTCACTCAGCAGTTAGCAGTACAGCCTGAGGAAGGCGGCTTGCGACAGTCACGGAAACGTCGGAATTTTATAGATGACAATGCGGCCTCAAACCACGAAGAATTTTATTGACTTCAGCATTCTTCTGTAGCACCACATTTCGAAATCCTCTATTCTCTTCTTGTGTAAAGTCTTTATCGTCCATGTTTCACTTCCATACATTGCTATGCTCCATACAAATACTTTCAGCAAAAATTTCCTGACAATTAAATGTGTACTGTCAACAGTTGATGGTTGGAGTGCTGACACATTATCTGCGAATCCAGTAATGCTGGCAACTGATGGGTTATGCATGGGGATCGTATCAACTGTACCCTATCAAAACAGCCTGAAGATGACGCAATGAAGCGTCGAAACTAGTCACGATAGATATGAATGGATGCAGATGATGAGACAGGATGCTTACGTACGTAGGACGGCTGTAGGTGTTTTTATTTTTTACCACGATAGATATGAATGGATGCAGGTGATTAGACAGGATGCTTACGTATGTGTCATCTGTCAGTCGCATTTAGATTTATCAGGGGTCCCATACCACTGCAACTGCACACATCCAACACCATTACAAGACCCTCCACCAGCTTGAACAGTCCACTGCTGACATGCAGGGTCCGTGGATTCATGACGTTGTCTGTATACCCGTACACGTCCATCCACTCGATGCAATCTGAGAAGAGACACATCCGGCCAGGCAACAGGTTTCCAGTCATCAATAGCTCAATGTCGGTGTTGACGGGCCCAGGCGAGGGGTAAATGTTTGCGTCGTGCAGTCATCAAGGGTACACGAGTGGCCTTCGGCTCCGAAAGCCCATATCGATGACATTTCGTTGAATGGTTCGCAGACTGACGCCTTTTGATGGTCCAGCATCGAAATCTGTAGCAATTTGCGGAAGGGCTGCATTTCTGTCACGTTGAACGATTCTACTCAGTCGTCGTTGGTCCCATTCTTGCAGGATCTTTTTCCGGCCGCAACGATGTCGGAGATTTGATATTCTTGGTACACGAGTGAAATACCCGTGCGGGAAAGTACACGCTTTATCGCTGCCTCGGAGACGCTGTCTCCCACCGCTCATTCGTCGACTACAACACCGCGTTCAAACTCACTTAAATAACATGCCACTGTAGCAGCACTAACCGATCTAACATCTGCGCCAGACACTTCTTGTGTTATATGGGTATTACCGACCGCAGCGCCGTATTCTGCCTGTTTACATACCTCTGTATTTGAATACGCATGCCTATACCAGTTTATTTGACGCTTCAATGTATATTCCCGTACAGGGGAGACATTTACTTGAAAGTCGAATGGACAGTGTCGGTGGATAAATGCGATATTGCAGTGCCTGTGTCCGAATGGACATTGCATCATAAATCGGAGTAACAGAGGCACTGCAATATCTTGTATAGCCATTATATGTTGTGATCTCACAGATCCATTGGTTGTTCTGATTGCCGTTTTGAAGCTAAAAACCATGAAACTATCTTTTATGCATGTTTCTACTGTCTTATACTGGGTTGTATTTAACGTTAAAGCAAGAACAAACAATTGACTATCTTCATGCTGTTTCGTTTCCATGTTGTTGTGTAGCTTTCACGGTATCTGTAGAGAATGTTTCCAATTAAAAGTTTGTAAGTTGTGTCCTGTAATGCCAATAATGTGACACAATGTGATGGGAGAGAGTATACGTACAGAAAAAAAACACCATAGCTCTGGAGAAAAAGCTTGAAGGACACTAGTCAACGCACCACTGTCCAAGTATCATGAAACGTAACGGGAAAGATTCGACAGTAGGGAAATATGCCAAAGATACTTATATGAAGAGGAAACCACGTCAATGGATGGACCAAATAAGACTTACGGATACAACTCTTCCAATGCAACTGGAGGCTGTCTCATTTGTTTAAAAGACTAATGAGATAATAACATTACTGTTAAAGTCAACGATTAGGCAAAATAGGCACACACTCTTGTATTAGTTTATAACATTGCTTAGAAAGGGTAGCAAGTGACCTACAAATGACAGAATTGATTTCTTAGATAGCATATTGAAAGAAGGTGCTACTGTCATCAATCTATATTAATTCAACGTTTGATGAGACATCCTCAAGGTGTGGTGACTATGTTTACCGTTGGTAAATACGTAGAATTGTATAGAAGAAGTGATGAAAGCTCAGAATTAATTAAATAAAGTACTAAAATTGGAATATTAATTTACGTACGTTCTCTAGTCAACTGAGAGATTACAAGAACACAGTAAAGTTCCGCAAGTGTAACAGTATTTTTTTCCTAATTTTTGCTAGGCCAGTAATAAAACTGTTTCCAAGATTTTTCCAATTCATATCGTTCAGACCCTTTTGAACATGACGCAAAAATTCAGACTGTTTGGGTACTTTTTAAAATGGCACAAGATTCAGGTCGTTTGGACACTTTTGAACATGACACCAATTTATCCAAAATTCAGATCGTTCAGATGCCTTGGACATTCATTTCTTTAGATTATCTATCACTGAAGTGGACGTGGGATTGTGGCTGGTCATAAACGTATAGAAATAAGGAGTACCAACAGCCGTACTTTTCGACACTACATTAGTCTCATCTCCAGTCCCTGTGTCCACTGAATTGTGATGTCCGATCCTCAGTGCATAAGGACAGGTTCCATGCATTTCACTGGTCTCATGAACTTTTAGTTACGCGATGTGTGCAATCCAGGCACCTAACAACTTCCGTAGTTGCATACGTCAAATAAATGCTTAATACAGTCTCCAATATTTCGTGAACACAAGAAAACAACATCGCAGCTCAAAACGACGCGGGATTTACAGTGTCACCACCACCCCAAGGAACTTTCACCGCAATGGAGGCTAAAGAACCGGAAATAAATGTAAACATAAAAAATGCATATGTAGTCGTGAGCATCAACTTGAAGATGAACTTGTCGGCTCGAGCCGGTAATGGCGTTGTTTTGAAAATATATAGCATTCAAATGGCTCTGAGCACTATGGGACTTAACTGCTGTGGTCATTAGTCCCCTAGAACTTAGAACTACTTAAACCTAACTAACCTAAGGACATCACACACATCCATGCCCGAGGCAGGATTCGAACCTGCGACCGTAGCGGTCGCGCGGTTCCAGACTGTAGCGCCTAGAACCGCTCGGCCACTCCGGCCGGCTATATAGCATTATCAATAGTTGTTTGCAGTTTTCTTTTTTGCAGTAATCAGCCAGTCGACTCTAATAATAAGCTATTTAGCTGTTATAAAAAATATAACTATAATAAATATTAAAAAATGTAAAAGATAAGTCTTTGAATTAGAATCATTTGTCGCATACTCTTGGAAATGGCGCAAAATTTCAATAGTTTGGATAGTTTTGAATATGTCACAAGACATCCAAATCGTTCTGATATTTTCAAACATGGTGACAATTTACGTGAAATTCAGATCGGTAGGATACTTTTGAACATGGCGCTAATTTATGCGAAGCAGGGCAGTGGTGGTCAGTTTACAAGATCGCGAAATGATGGTAAATTTACGTAGGTGGGGCAATGATGGCGACTTTAAAGGGTGGTAGCAATGTTGGCCAACCATTCTGTTCATTCCAATATGTTCCTTTCCAGTTCGATCCATTTCATTCCAGTCCATGCAATTCCATTGCGTTCCATTGTGTTTCATTCAGTTTCTCTCTGTTCTAGTCCGTTCCATTTTGCTTCATTCCATTTCATTTCTATCTATTCTGATCTGTTTCTTTCCGATCCATTCTGTTCCGTTCCGATACATTCTATTCCAATCAGATATGTTCTCTTTTGCTGTGTGTCATCCAGTCCATTTCACTCATGTACCATACTGTACTTGTTATCTTGATGGTTACTTGGTCAGTGTCATCTGGGGGATCTGACACATGTTACGACAGTCGTCTTAATTGCATACCAGTATTTTGTAACAGTTGGATTCGCTTTCTGTTGAAAAGTGTACGTCAACACCTCCACGACCCTTCCACGGTAAACAACGACGTCACTCAACCCCTGCTTCCAAGAAGCAACCTGTAATACCTGGCACTCATTCCTACATGTCGATCTCTATGCCAGTTCGTATTTAAAATCCAGTCGCTGTTGCAACTTTGAAATAGCCTTCTGCTGGGTGGCGCATATCAATACGACAAGGCCGTCTCCATGGGTACCACTGGCATTGCTTAGCCGCTATCTTTTCTGGCATACAATCGACGAGTTTGCGATATATTGCGACAGATGGCTATCGGTGTTCTCACAACCGATTATGATTCGTTATTTCTTTTATGTATATTTTCATCACGCCTTGACGAAATGCTGTTTATAGCAGTGTAATGTACCTATTTCATCATTTGTTATTAGCTTTCGTGAAGCCTTTCTGTGTGAACATTATTGTAATAACTGTTCTACGTCCTGCATGCGTGAGTGGCTATCGCTAACGAAATTCAGTGTGCAGTGGACCTGAGCACAATTTAAGCAACAACTGCGTTGCTCTTTTCAGCAGTTGGTGTTCGTGGAGTTGAAACACACGCTCCATTCACCACCACCGCGTACCATTATGGGTGTAATTCCTTCTTGTAATACTTTACACGTTACTACTTTTACCAGATTCCTTTTAAATCCATTCTATGTACATATTTCAGTATGAGCGTCTGAGATGGTCAAAAACTGATCAAACTGCTTGCTATCAAAATAAGTGTTTTTGCTGTCGAGACTGCTTGTGCCCATTTTTAAAGTACTTTTAGCCAGAGCGCTGTTCTTTACAAGAAATGTTCTCATAAATTGCTCATTGCATTCAAATCCTTTTCATTCCAATCAGTACCGATTCATTCTGATACGTTCCATTTTGATCCATTCTGTTCCATCCCTTTTGTTCTGATCCATCTGTTACAGCCCGTTCCATTCCGATCCATTCCATTCTATTCTGATCCGCACCTTTCTGTTCGATTGAACACATTGCTGATGTATTCAAAATTTAAATCATTTGTATACTCTTTTAACAAGAGCACACATGTCTCATGTCAAAAGTTGTACAGCCATTTCGTAGATGTGGATATAATAGGAGAACACAGTCATGTTTTAAGCGTGAAGTATATCGTAACCTGCATTTTACACTAGGAGAGTTATACGCGAGCGCATTTGGAAGCATAATACAGATATTTTGTACATGAAAATATAACAAGAGACAAGTTTCCAAACGTTAACTTACGAAATGAAGCTACCACCTGTTTCTGATACCTGCAAGGCTAACACATATGTGTAGGAAGAAACTGCTGACAGAACATCGCTCTGTTCTCCAATACCTCCACCTGCACATGGTCGGGTTTCATCAATCAAATGCAATTTGAGTATATATATATATATATATATATATATATATATATATATATATGTATGTGTGTGTGTGTGTGTGTGTGTGTGTGTGTGTGTACTGAATGGTATCAATTTATAGAATTCAGGTGAAACTTACACAATTTTGATGTGGAAATGTGGAAATACTATAGTATAATTGGGGTTTGAATATAAGCATAAACTCCATCCACAGGCCGTGGTGGGCCAATCGGTACTGACCGACCGCCGTGTCATCCTTTGCCAATGGCATCACAGGATGCCATATAGAGAGGCATGAAGTCAGTACACCGTTCTTGTAGCCATTGTCAACTTTTGTGCCCTCGAACTACTATATCTCGGTCAAGTATCATCTCAATTGGCTTATGAGGCAGATTGCACCATATTCCAGTCCTCCAACCAAGGAGAAATCCCAGGCAGAACCGGGAACCGAACCTGGATCCCACACATGCCAGTCAGCTGTGCTGACCACTCAGATACGGAGGCAGCCAGTTTTGTTTGTGGCGCAAAAAATATACAGATACTTTTGAACATGACGAGCTATACGTAGTGACTGGCTGTTTAGTTTTAGGTAAAATATTCTCTGTTGTAACAGGCTGTCTTATTTTGATGGATGCCAAAAACTAAAAAATAAATTCCCATCAGGCCACTTTTTTTTGCTTCAGTGTCTGCTGAAAATACTGAACGTGATTCGTTATTTCATTTTAATGGATGCTAAAAATGTTTGTCTGATTTTCTCAGAAGTGTCATGTTGAACCTTTAAGCACTGTAATCGGCTGTTTGATTTATATTGGATGCTAAAAAACTTAAAAAAGTTTCCTGCCAGTGACATTTTATATTTTTTAAGTTTACCACAGCTAATATCTTGCATTTTTTAAATTTACACCGGCATTCAGGTCATTGATGACATTATTGCCCCTGGTATGTAGGCTACCCACAGTTTGCATTTAACTGCAAAGTGGGCTGGAACATACATTCTTATACCAATAATAATGATCTTCAAGAAATATTAAGAACGTAAATACAATTTCTACACGAAAATTACAGATACAAATTTGGATGAATGCAAGACCGACGCGAGGCTAGAGTTTCTTGACCTATGGATAAGAAAGTCGTTACAGATAGCAAATGCACAAATCCAAGTCTATCGTTTATGCATCTAAGGAAGTGACTCTAGATGTGTTTTTTGGATTCTCATGTTACGTAATTCACTTGGTGTCCACTCCTGATTGATGATTTTTGAAGATATTGGTGCTCTTTGGTTTGTACTACGACTTTCAAAGCAGCTGTCCATTACTTACATGGAAAATTGCTGTTACTGTGCAATCACTGTAACACTTAATGAGATGAATGCAGATGTAGTGGGCAGTTTTGTGAATTGACTAGCTGTCCTGACAATTTATAATAATAATGTTCAATGGACCGATTAAAGTTTCACAATCGTAGAGTGAGCTCTTTTTAATCATCTGCTTTATTGTGTAGGAATTCGTCGTATATCTCGCATTCATCCCTCCAGTAATTTAAAAACGAGAAGGGCAGCTGCTCACGCTTAGGAAACGAAGTCCTGTAAAGGCATTTCCAAAATAGTGAATATTTAGGAAGAAGACGATCTGGTCTCGCATATATCTCACAGTTAAGGCAGATTTCCCAATACCTTTCATCAATAAAATCACAGGAAGGAGGAATTTTTATGTTTTCTGTAACAATAGAATTTAGAGGAAAAAAACAAATACTCGCATGTTGTCAACATTCGCTGTACTTTTAACACTTATTCATTTATTTCTACGCTATTCATTCCATGTCTTAAAAGAATTTGGGATTTAGAGGCCTCGCCGAACTGTAGAGGTCGGATCTTTTCAGCCATACGCTAGCAAACTGGGATTAGAGTATTTCTCAACTGCGAATGTTTTGAAGGCTACCTACAGTACCATAATTTTCTTGATACCAAATTAAGCCTCTTGAAAACCTTTGTTGAAACTGGAGGATTAGAACTGCCATTAATTTACTTCTGGAATAATACTGCCACAGCTGATATATGGTGAGAGAGAGGGATAAAAATTTCGATATTTTTCTCAACTGGCACTTCAGTGTGCCTGTTTCAGTATTGTAATGAATCGCAATTCGTTTCTGATGTTTCGTTCACTACTCAAAAAGGTAACAGAAATTTGAAGACTTGTTATTATTTGTACCTAGGTGGAAGGCCTGCTGTTTGTAATCGGATGGTCCAACGGAGAGCTCAGTTCTCTCCAGTCGAATACCACGAAACTGGGAGTTGAGGAAAATGTTCCCAGTAGGAAAATGTTTATGAAAACATCTAATTATTATTTTTGCCTCACATCAAGGAAAACATCACGCATCCGTGGGATAACCATTTTTAACTTATTTCTGTGACAATATGTTATAGACAAAATATGCACGTTGTGAGATCGATAACTTGCTCGGCATTTATATCATTGCACCTGTGAACGTGTTGCCTTTCTTAACATTTTTCATTCACTATCCAGCCAGGACATATTATTACAGAGCTCTGTTTCTTTACAGCCGGATTCCAGAAAGCTGGTATTGGAACAAGCACGTTTCCACTTGGTGGGAGGGGCTTACCGGATAATGCATTCAGCTGACAACCAAGGAAAACTCCAAGAAGACTTTCGTTATAAAACGTGTGTGTAAGCTTGCCTGTATTCCAGAGTTTGTGACATGCTGGATGCATGCGCCTGAAAACAGGTGTATTTTTGTACGATTTACATGAATGCAATTTCTTGTGAAATGGAAAAATTAATACAGAGATAGCGAACCATAAAACGTATCTGGAACGCACCTTTCAGCTGGAGAAAACAGTACTCTGCAGTAGCATTAGAAGTTCAGTTTTTAGAAATAAGAAGAGAACTAGCCAATTCCACGAACTTAAGAAAATTGGGAAATCATTACATAGAATAACGTATTTATGTAAATGTCTAATATTTGTCAGACACCAAATAAATAAAAAAATGAGAACGTAATCTGTGGGAAAAGGTCTAAGATCATGGAGACTAGTAATGCAAATGGTGCATTATATTTGCTGTACTTCAACAACGCAACAAATCCCCTACACATGATCGATAGCAAGCTCTCGCAAACACAAATACGCACTGCGTTTCCAATGACGTAATTATAAGCTCCCAAACAGACCCTTATGCGCAAGGACGCTGCATGCACTACCAAGTAAACTTTTGGAAATTGTACTACTGGTAAGGACTTTTTATAGCGTATGCTCTACAAAGACTTTAAATCCCACTGCCTTTTTTCGCTTTTTGGTTGCGCCCTTGTTCTCTTGTATTGTTCGAAACGTACGTCGTACGAAAATAAACGTTTTGTGGGAAGCTGGTAATTGAGACGGGTGTGGCAGTGTAGCTACTACACTATTTCACCTGATTCTCACAGATCAAATTCGATGAATAACCGAAATTCAGGATCGGTTGATGAAGCCATAATTCTGCGAAATGAATTAAGAGAATAAATTAATCTAAGAATATGTTGTAGCTCTCCTATTGTGACACGAGACTATATCCAAGCCTTATATTAATGCCTTGAATTTTCTATGTCGTAAGTATGGTGAATGAAAATGGTTACCCGTGCTTGTTTTTTAGAGGTGAAAACTAGCGACGTACATGAAAATAGCCAAAACCGGTATTTCAGTATTTTACACACATTTAGTGGTAGTAAACATGACTAAACTATCATCGGCGTGGAATTAAAAGAGATAACACCTTCATATCTGCCCTATATTTCTCTTTCTGTAACGTCGGCTCGCAGAAACAACACTTTTATAGCGAAATTTTATTGATTCAGTATTAAGTAGTTACGTACTTCCTTTCAATTTGACTATGAAACTGTTCGTAAGAAAATACTTTATCGTGAATACCTGTTTGTAGTTAATGGCACAAGTATTTTTTTTTTTTTTTCATGAGCGCGTAATAAATACAAGACGTTAGAAGTGTAATGCCAAATCGTATTTATTCAAAATGAAAGTAGCGTACAGTACTTCGGGCTTCTACGTAATACGCATTTGGGAGTTAATTACTACAGTGGGTAGGTAATTTTGTTACATAAATATCTTGTACTGATTTGCTGTGACTGGAGTAAACTACTTCTGTCAATAACGTTTAGGTTTGCGATTGGGTGATGTCTCTTTCTCGCTCGTAAGTTGAATGTTGCGTTAGAAGCTGCATTTAGCGTAATTCCACACAACGTAAAAAGCCCTCCACATGCTCGGTGCATGTGACTAGCCGTGCGCAGAGCATTAATGTAGTGAAGGGCAAACGCAGATAGCGAAATGACTTAAGAGAAGTTGCGGAGCTAATAAACCAGCAAGCCAACACACGACCTTAACGCCTACGCAGTGAGCGGCTCGCAAGAGTCATTCTGGCACGTAAAGGCAACCAGGCAGGCACATTAACGCCCCTAAAAGGGCGTACTGGCTCACCGAGAGCTCCGCGGTAGGACGTTACGTCCTACGGATGTGTGCACTACTAGTTGCTTCACGTTGTGCTGAACGTCGTGTCGGGAGAATAAACTTTCTGCACCGTGACAGATAACGGCCGTATCCTGTGTCGTGATCGCTTCCGAGATAAATGTCGCGGCTCCTTCCTATCGCGTCAAAGTGCCGTACGTGAGGCAATACTGACCTTACGACTTATCGTAGAAGAAAGATTAAGGAACGCCAAACCTACGTTTCTAGCATTTGTAGACTTAGAGAGAGCTTTTGACAATGTTGACTACAATATTCTTTTTCAAATTCTAAAGGTGACAGGGGTAAAATGCAGGGAGCGAAAGTCTATTTACAATTTGTACAGAAACCAGATGGCAGTTATAAGAGTCGTGGGGCATGAAAGGGAAGCAGTGGTTGGGAAGGGAGTGAGACAGGGCTGTAGCCCCTGCCCGATGTTATTCAGTCTGTATATTGAGCAAGCAGTGAAGGAAACAAAAGATAAATTTGGAGTAGGTATTAAAATCCATGGAGAAGAAATAAAAACTTTGAGGTTCGGCGATGACATTGTAATTCTATCAGAGACAGCAAAGGACTTGGAAGAGCAGTTGAACGGAATGGACAGTGTCTTCAAAGGAGGATATAAGATGAACATCAACAAAAGCAAAACGAGAATCATGGAATGTAATCGAATTAAATCGGGTGATGCTGAGGGAATTAGATTAGGAAATGAGACACTTAAAGTAGTAAAGGAGTTTTGCTATTTGGGGAGCAAAATAACCGATGATCATCGAAGTAGAGAAGATAGAAAATGTAGATTGCGAATGGCAAGGAAAGCGTTTCTGAAGAAGAGAAATTTGTTAATGTCGAGTATAGATTTAAGTGTCAGCAAGTCGTTTCTGAAAGTATCTGTATGAAGTGTAGCCTTGTATGGAAGTGAAACATGGGCGATAACTAGTTTTGATAAGAAGAGAATAGAAGCTTTCGAAATGTGGTGCTACAGAAGAATACTGAAAATTAGATGGGTAGATCACATAACTAATGTGGAGGTATTGAATAGAATTGGGGAGAAGAGGACTTTGTGGCACAACTTGACAAGAAGAAGGGAGTGGTTGGTAGAACATGTTCTGAGGCATCAAGGGATCGCAAATTTAGCATTGGATGGCAGCGTGGTGGGTAAAAATCGTAGTGGGAAACCAAGAGATGACTACACTAAGCAGATTCAGAAGGATGTTGGTTGCAGTAAGTACTGGGAGATGAAGAAACTTGCACAGGATAGAGTAGCATGGAGAGCTGCATCAAACCAGTATCAGGACTGAAGACCACAACAACAACAACTGAAGACGTATTCACGCTCACCGTTTGTTAGTGAAGCTGGATGTCGATATCTCTAGGAAGTTTTGTACCACTTATATATTGGCAAATGTGTGTTGTCTCAGATTCAAGAGGAACCGGAAATGAAAGAACAAGTGTTGTAAAACTAATAAAAAAGTAACTCTGAAATAAGAAGAAACAGCAAGACAAAACCAGTCTTTTTTTGGAAATAGCGATCTTAGAGCATCTATGACATCAAAACCTGCCTCTGGGAAGCATGCAATGCCTTGTTGTTCCACTCTGTGCATTGTAACACGCTGCGCTCAAGGTGGTCGAGACGAAGCCGCCTAATACTGTCCCACTGCCTTCCTGAAATCTTTTAGGGTGTAAGGAGGTTTCCCATGGAGACGCACTGCAAGTTTTAAATGATTCCCATCATGCTAAATTTGGTTCATGTCGGCAGGCACCGCAAGCCATGAAGTTTGATTCCCACCTCCAGGAGCAATGTGTTCACTATTCACGAGTTGGGCACGGTGAGTTCGTTCCTTACGGTGATAGAAGACGAACTTTGAAGGGTGGCTACACTGAGTCACAGCGCCAGAGATAGCGCCAAAGATTATTATTCCGCCGCCTCCAACTGGGCAGTAGTAGTTCAGAGGATGTCGAGGGCAGTTGTTGTTCTGTTGGGCGAGAGAGTACACGCTGTTCGGTTGGTGTAATGTATAGATGGAAGAAGTTCCAATTGTCAGAATATATTTGAGAAAGGAGATGGGCTTTAGATTTATGATGTTGGTGTAATGGAATATTTTCGTCAATATATAATGAGGTAAAAACGTATTACAGTTTTCTTTAATGACAATCCTTCTTGCTCACAGGTACAGTCAACAAAGCATCTGGCTTGTGTTCACTTATTAGACTTGTAATTCTGGTTTCTATGTGCAATTATAGTATTTCTGGTTTTTCAATTAGTTCATTGTAAATGGTGTTTAAAATATTTTGTCGTATTGAGAAAGAACCGAGCCAGATACATGTACATGTACACTACCACACACAGAACAGTTACACTTGTGCTTTGTTGTTTCGTAACTTTTATAGTTGCAGGGGATTTAATTAATCAATTGTGTTAATGCTAATTCCTTGTCATTCTTTATTTTTATTTTATGCAGTCAGATTGCGTGCTAATACTAGTCAGGGCCATCCGGTTACGAAACTTCGTAACCGATCACACAGCTACTACAATTATTGCATTTATTCGTTAATATTAGTCCATTCTTTTTAATTAAGCCCCCATGTAGTCTTTTCTTTTTAATTAAGCCCCCATGCAACCTATACTCAGAATGTTGACTGTACGGCCAGACGATAGAATGGAGGATAATGACCTGATACTGCTGAGCCCTGAAATTACCCTTGGTAGTGGCAACGGGCGAATGGATAAACTTCTGGAATTAATGGTCAACAAGGGGGCGGGAGGGGTTCAAATGGTTCAAATGGTTCAAATGGTTCAAATGGCTCTGAGCACTATGGGACTTAACTTCTGAGCTCATCAGTCCCCTAGAACTTAGAACTACTTAAACCTAACTATCCTAAGGACATCACACACTTCCATGCCCGAGGCAGGATTCGAATCTGCGACCGTAGCGGTCGCGCGGTTCCAGAGTGGAGCGTCTAGAACCGCTTGGCCACTCCGGACGGCGCGGGAGGGGAGTCGCTACAAGAGATATGGAAAACATCATGTATCCAACGTGCAGAAACTGTTGACGGGAAAAAAATGCCCAAACTATGGAAGAGTGATTGTAACAAATGCAGCCTCTAGATTATATGAGTAAATTATAAAGAATAAAATCGAATCAAAGTTCGTGGACGAAGAAGAAAAATGTCATGCACGGACAATTTACATTCACGATAAAAAAAGAGGACGCTTAGGATGTTCATATTCACAGGACATATACATTAGTATGTTCCGCAGAAAATATTAGCATTTGAACCATGTTGGTCCGTGGGATCAAGACTAACATCGATATCGCGGCGCTCCACCAGCTACGGGTAAAAATGTGCCTCCGGCTCTTGTTGTCGCTATAAACAGAAGGAAATGGATCAGTGTGACTTGAACAGACGTGCAGGTTGCCTTGCAGACATGTGCGCGAACCGTCAGATCACTGAGCTTGAAAAAAGGAGCATTATTGGCATCAGGGAACGTGATGCATCCATACGGGAAAATGCTGCTCGTGTGGGACGAAGTGTTTCGGCAGTGCAACATTTGTGCGCAGAATGGTTCACGGAAGGAGAACCCGACGAGCTGGGTCATGTCGCACCACCAACAAAACAACCCCCCCCCCCCCACCCAGAGAAGATCGACACCCCTTCCGAATAGCATCGCAGGACAGATTTGCGTTCTCTTCGGCTCAGGTGCAGTAGCGCAACAGTGTAACACATTGTACACTATCAGAGGTGACACTCCGTCGCCGTTTGTTGTGGCACGCGTTACATGCAAGTCATCCACTTCTCTCCCTACATTTGACGAATATGCAGAAACGTGCTAGAAGGCAATGCTGTATGGATCTACACCGACATCTACATCCATACTCCGCAAGCCACCTGACGGTGTGTGGCGGAGGGTACCCTGAGTACATCTATCGGTTCTCCCTTCTGTTCCAGTCTCGTATTGTTCGTGGAAAGAAGGATTGTCGGTATGCTTCTGTGTGGGCTCTAATCTCTCTGATTTTATCCTCATGGTCTCTTCGCGAGATATACGTAGGATGAAGCAATATACTGCTTGACTCCTCGGTGAAGGTATGTTCTCGAACCTTTAACAAAGGCCCGTACCGAGCTACTGAGCGTCTCTCCTGCAGAGTCTTCCACTGGAGTTTATCTACCATCTCCGTAACGCTTTCGCGATTACTAAATGATCCTGTAACGAAGCGCGCTGCTCTCCGTTGGATCTTCTCTATCTCATCTATCAATCCTATCTGGTACGGATCCCACACTGCTGAGTAGCATTCAAGCAGTGGGCGAACAAGCGTACTGTAACCTACTTCCTTTGTTTTCGGATTGCATTTTCTTAGGATTCTTCCAATGAATCTCAGTCTGGCATCTGCTTTAACGACGATCAACTTTATATGATCATTTCATTTTAAATCACTTCTAATGCGTACTCCCAGATAATTTATGGAATTAACTGCTTCCAGTTGCTGACCTGCTATTTTGTAGCTAAATGATAAGGGATCTATCTTTCTATGTATTCGCAGCACGTTACATGTGTCTACATTGAGATTCAATTGCCATTCCCTGCACCATGCGTCAATTCGCTGCAGATCCTCCTGCATTTCAGTACAATTTTCCATTGTTACAACCTCTCGATACACCACAGCATCATCTGCAAAATGCCTCAGTGAACTTACGATGTCATCCACAAGGTCATTTATGTATATTGTGAATAGCAACGGTCCTATGACACTCCCCTGTGGCACACTTGAAATCACTCTTACTTCGGAAGACTTCTCTCCATTGAGAAAGACATGCTGCGTTCTGTTATCTAGGAACTCTTCAATCCAATCACACAATTGGTCTCATAGTCCATATGCTCTTACTTTGTTCATTAAACGATTGTGGGGAACTGTATCGAACGCCTTGCGGAAGTCAAGAAACACGGCATCTACCTGTGAACCCGTGGCTATGGCCCTCTGAGTCTCGTGGACGAATAGCGCGAGCTGGGTTTCACACGACCGTCTTTTTCGAAACCCATGCTGATTCCTACAGAGTAGATTTCTAGTCTCCAGAAAAGTCATTATAATCGAACATAATACGTGTTCCAAAATTCTACAACTGATCGGCGTTAGAGATATAGGTCTATAGTTCTGCACATCTGTTCGACGTCCCTTCCTGAAAACGGGGATGACCTGTGCCCTTTTCCAATCCTTTGGAACGCTACGCTCTTCTAGAGACCTACGGTACACCGCTGCAAGAAGGGGGGCAAGTTCCTTCGCGTACTCTGTGTAAAATCGAACTGGTATCCCATCAGGTCCAGCGGCCTTTCCTCTTTTGAGCAATTTTAATTGTTTCTCTATCCCTCTGTCGTCTATTTCGGTATCTACCATTTTGTCATCTGTGCGACAATCTAGAGAAGGAACTACAGTGCCGTCTTCCTCTGTGAAACAGCTTTGGGAAAAGACATTTAGTATTTCGGCCTTTAGTCTGTCATCCTTTGTTTCAGTACCATTTTGGTCACAGAGTGTCTGGACGTTTTGTTTTGATCCACCTACCGCTTTGACATAAGACCAAAATTTCTTTGGATTTTCTGCCAAGTCAGTACATAGAACTTTACTTTCGAATTCATTGAACGCCTCTCGCATAGCCCTCTTCACACTACATTTCGCTTCGCGTAATTTTTGTTTGTCTGCAAGGCTTTGGCTATGTTTATGTTTGCTGTGAAGTTCCCTTTGCTTCCGCAGCAGCTTTCTAACTCGGTTGTTGTACCACGGTGGCTCTTTTCCATCTCTTACGATCTCATCTAACGCATATAGTACGATGGTTTTGAACTTTGTACACTGATCCTCAACACTATCTGTACTTGAGACAAAACTTTTGTGTTGAGCCGTCAGGTACTCTGTAATCTGCTTTTTGTCACTTTTGATAAACAGAAAAATCTTCCTACCTTTTTTAATATTTCTATTTACGGCTGAAATCATCGAAGCAGTAACGGCTTTATGATCGCTGATTCCCTGATCTGGGTTAACTGTTTCAAATAGTTCGGGTCTGTTTGTCACCAGAAGGTCTAATATGTTATCGCCACGAGTCGGTTCTCTGTTTAACTGCTCAAGGTAGTTTTCAGATAAAGCACTTAAAATAATTTCACTGGATTCTTTGTCCCTGCCACCCGTTATGAAAGTTGGAGTCTTCCAGTCTATATCCGGCAAACTAAAATCTCCACCCAGAACTATAACATGGTGGGGAAACCTACTCGAAATATTTTCCAAATTATCCTTCAGGTGCTCAGCCACAACAGCTGCTGAGCCAGGGGGCCTATAGAGACATCCAATTACCATGTCTGAGCCTGCTTTAACCGTGACCTTCACCCAGATTATTTCACATTTCGGATCTCCGTCAATTTCCTTCGATACTATTGCACTTCTTATCGCTATAAACACGCCTCCCCCTTCACTGTCCAGCCTGTCTCTGCGGTATACATTCCAACCTGAGTTTAGGATTTCATTACTGTTTACGTCTGGTTTCAGCCAACTTTCTGTCCCTAGTACTATATGGGCATTGTGACCGTTTATTAATGAGAGCAGTTGTGGGACCTTTCTATAGACGCTCCTGCAGTTTACTATTAGCACATTAATATTGTTATTCCCTGTTGCATTTTGCTTACTCTTACCTTGCCGCGCCTCAGGAGGCGTCTTGTCGGGCCTATGGAGGGAATTCTCTAAACTAAAAAACCCACATGTGCACTCCACACGTACTCCGCTACTCTTGTAGCCGCTTCCGGCGTGTAGTGCACGCCTGACCTATTCAGGGGGACTCGACATTTCTCCACCCGATAGCGGAGGTCGAGAAATTTGCACCCCAGATCTCCGCAGAATCGTCTGAGCCTCTGGTTTAAGCCTTCCACTCGGCTCCAAACCAGAGGACCGCGATCGGTTCTGGGAACGATACTAGAAATAGTTAGCTCTAATTCCACCCCGCGAGCGAGGCTTTCCGCCTTCACCAATTCCGCCAACCGCCTGTACGAACTGAGGATGACCTCTGAACCCAGACGGCAAGGATCATTGGTGCCGAGATGAGCAACAATTTCCAGTCGGGTGCACCCAGTGCTCTCTATCGCCGCCGGCAGGGCCTCCATTGTGCGGCTGGTCCCGGCAGAGGTTCGAGTCCTCCCTCGGGCATGGATGTGTGTGTTTGTCCTTAGGATGATTTAGGTTAAGCAGTGTGTAAGCTTAGGGACTGATGACTTTAGCAGTTAAGTCCCAAAAAAATTCACGCACGCACGCACACGCACGCAGGGCCTCCTCCACATTTCGGATGAGACCACCCGGCAAGCAGACAGAGTGAACACTGGCCTTCTTCCCCGACCTCTCCGCTATCGTCGTCACTGGGGACAGGAATGGCATCAGTTATGTTTTAAGACGAGTCCATCTGTTCGTTTGAAAATGATGGCCGCCTTTTGGTTAGCCGCAGACAAGGCGAGCGGTATCAGACTGACTGTATTCACATAAGACTTCCAGTACCATGACAATGCGTACAAGTTCTAAGCTTGAAATACGCTTTCGAGACATAATGACAGGCTGAAAAATTGTAGAACGTAAAATTTTAGTGGCGGAAGTCTCTCGTTTATTAACATATTTCGGCCTTTTGTGCCTTGGTCACATTAATTTCTTGTTGAAATCCGAGCTCCGACGCACACCTTGGATCGTCACTAATTGAAGTAAAATTCCGTTTCCGCGTGGCATCGCTTAGAAGCGTCGAGTCATATGTTTCGAAAACACGATCCCATCTGCCCGTTGTCGGTTGCTGCCGTTCGCTTTTGTTCTCACCCCTTTAAATCCAAGCAGAAAAACCTCTACCATTGTGATATCTCGCGAATCTCCAGTGACTTGGGTTGCTGCCTGTGGTGTCAACGAGTCGAAGAGCAGCGAGTGGAGTGCTTGGGGAAGGCGGATCTGATTAGCTTTCCTCGACTTCTTACTACTATTTACTGAGTTCAACTTATTACAATTTGTTAAGCTCAACAAGCGGTAATTTTTCCTGCCTGGTGGCCGCTAACGCCCCAGTTACCTACCCTGGGGGTTAGTGTATGTAACGGAAGTGTACATTTCCTCGCCTTGCTGCCGCTGTCCGTTAAGGCGTGTAGTTTTGACAGTTTTCTTGATTTGGTGATTCTTCTACTCTGGTGGTAGTGATTCTTTCTCGTTCCGGGCGCTCTAAACACGTAGCTTAATCACGCTCTGGGGACGTAGTGCAGACTACCGGTTACGGCCTTGGCGTATTGTACCATCGTTTCATTTGGTTTTTTATCGTACGTCAGGCAGCTTCAGCAAGATTATCATTAGTCATTCGTTAGACTGCCACTAGTCTGAGTTACCATCTTGTGAAATGAATGCAACTCTTGGCTGCCTATCTCATCCTCGCGAAAGTGTTTGTTCCAGGACCTTCTCAGAGGTCGATTCCTGGAGCATAGTCTGTGACCCCTTTGTTCTTGTAAGATATGTGTGTTATAAAAGGAGATCTGATGGCCAGTAGATCAGTGTAACTCTCCTTCAGCCCATGCCTTCTGCGGATATAAACAGACTCAGTACCCTTTAAGGAACTTATGTACTGTTCCTTGTGCATTATTATTGTATTTCATGTTACAATACCTTGTAATGCCTACGTTAAAGGTTATATATGTCTAGTTAATAGTTCTGGTCGCCTTCTGGAATAAATCTAGCAGTGTAGTGTCCAGTGGATGTTAAGGGTTATGTTACAAAGTTTACCATAATCTTATTTCACCCATTTGGTGATCAGTTGCTTGTTTTCTTGTTTTTTAATTAACCTTTGCTATTGTATTTGCTGTTTTACAGCAGGTTTCTAATTTTTTATATTATTGCCGTTCCTGGCGTGTAAGGCTTTCAGCCGTGATTGTCGTCATAGACTTTAAAATTCTAATTTGGTATTTGTATTTTATCACTAAGCCTTAAAACCTTATTTTCTGTCATTCTGGCGTCTGATACGTTCTGCTGTGTTTGTGGCGACTTGCCTTTAATATTTCTATACCTGTAATTTGTAAGTTGCATCGAGTTTTAAACAATTCTTAATTTATTGCCACTTCTGGCCCAGATCATAGTGGCTTGCTTTTAAAACATTATGTGCTGTATCTGTATTTAATGGCTGATTTACTAAATTGTAACTCACTGAAAACACTATTATTTACACAGTTGTTTATTCCTTCATTAATATCGTGTGGTATTTTTATTTATTGTTAAGTCTGGAATTTCTGGTTTAAAATAAATTGTGTGTAACTGTAAAAGGCAACCAATGGTAACTGACTACGGCCCCGTCCACAATCGTAACCGAATCTTGCCTTCCCTTGACTACCAGGTTTCAGATACAATTACAACTGGGGTTATGTTACGTAGAAATAATCTGAAAATAGTCCAAAGAGGGTCAGTTTTGAAGGTGTTACTGCTGAGCGTGTAATCACACGTGATGAAGCTTATAAAAAATCTCGACGTCTTTGACAAATGCAAAATGATTATGATCTTTCTATACATTACATAACATGTCTCTAACACTGGTAGTAGACGTATCACATGTGCGAAGTTCATAGTTCTTTTACTGGACTCGTGAGTCAAAATACAATATTAACATACACACTTGATGGATATTTCAAATTCATTTTCATGAATGAGCGCCTGAGCTCATCTACCAAAATGTTGCAAAATCCTCGTATCACGAGACGCATGAAGGAGAAATGCATGTAACGAAAGGTACATCATACTTCTTAATGAACCACCATTAGCGAAAAACCGAAGGATGATCGCCAATCTGGTGTTAGCTGGTAAACAGTCTATCACATTGCTACCGGTTCACTAATTATACGACTAATTGCTCTTACGACGTGTACAAAATTGCGTTTCAGTGTCATGGTGAAATTATAGAAAAGATACGTGGGGTATCTGAGGGTAAAACCCCTCAATTTTCAGTTTTTGTAACGTTGTGGTCCATGAGTGGTAGATTTTCCCGCGATTTCAAATTGAAGTGATAGGCTGGGTAGTTACCTATATCCCATCCAAATTTCAGTTCTATCTCGTCATTAATCACACGCAAATTAACAATTTAGCTAAAATAAAAATTGCGGAATTTTATCCCAGAATATGAAGTAAAGCCCCGTAGTGCGAATCTGTGCCCTATTTGAGATAAACATGAATAAAAATGGTTGACTGCGTAATAACAACACTTAAAATAACCCCTTTTAACATTTTTGTATTGTAGCCAACTCATTCAACACAATATTTCATTGAAATTTCTCGTTAACTTAAAGATAGTAGTTAAAAATAATTGTACAGAAATGAAACGTTCTTCTCCACAAAAGGGGGATTAGTAGAGTAACTTGAAAGAGTTCAGATATTGAGGCTATCTAGGTACTTCGTTAGGTCCTCTGATTCTTCCCTGAAGTTCCAGGCTCGTGTTCTTCTTCTCCTTCTTCGGATACTTCTTCGCCAAATAGTAAGTTTATGTCTGTAACTGAGGTACTGTCATAATGTCGGAGGTCTGAATCTGACTCTGAAGAATCATTAACTGGCTGTTTGATATCTTTTCTTTCTTTTCATGGGCACCGATGTCATGAAATCTTGCTTACGTCGTTTTATTTCTATAGCACGCTCTTTTCTTTCTTTGGCAGCTCTTGCTTTCTCAGTAGCAAGAATTTTCTTTCCCAATGCATTCTTCTTCCATTCGTTCTTTATTTTCAACGTTAAAAGCATAATTGTAATGCTTCGCCAGAAAGTTAACCTTAAATGTTTATTTCATATGGCGGAATTGTATCTTCAGGGAGATAATTTCAGGCAGTGTGTGTTAAATGTCATGTTTTACGGCGGTTGTGAGTGAAGAACTGTTTTCACATTGTTTGACCTGCGGGAATTTACCCCATTACACCCGCAGGGATTTGGCCATTTGGCAATTTTCTGACAAATACGTCATTGTTGATTTTGGGGACCAATTGGAACAATTATATCCACGTGGAAATGAAACTTAAATGCAGTAGCGCCATCGAGTAATTCGTTGATTCTTCTTCACAAGTTACAATAAGAGAAACTTGCCAAGTGGTGATCAACTCCTGAATCGAAATCAATCAGTTCAAAAACTTGATGCGGGTTTTTAACGCACTTGGGACTTCACTCCAACCGACGCTACCCACTATCGCTTTATGAGTTAAGCTATACTTTCCTTCGTTTGTTGCCGCTCGTTTCGTGGCAATGTTGTTGCCCGTACAAACATTTCTTGCTCGGTAAAAACAGCCACAAACATAGCTGGGCGACAAGGTTAACAATGTTCCTGATCATGTGGCCACGTTGCGTGGGTCCGGCATGGTTGCCGGACAACATTGTCGGCCCATGTTGTCCGCAATACGTAATCTCTATGACCCATATAGACGCATCTTAAACTCTTATCCTTGTTCTGTTCAGTGTACCAAGTGCTTCCCGGCCATGTAAGCAGAAGACTTGGTCAGGGTGGCAGCACCCTCGTGCTTACGTCCCTGAGAAAGGGGCGGGGGGGGGGGGGGGGGTTGGTGGGTAGGGGTGTCGTAACAGCGAACACTCCAATAGTCTACGAATGGAGTGCTGTCGCAGTCTGCATATCTAAACGCCAATGCTCTGCATTGTACAACAATTAAACAAAAGTTCTGTTGACAACAGTCCTCACACTCTTATCATTATGACAACATATGAAGAGTAGAATTATCAAACGTTACAAGCGCCTTTTTTTTCCAAAAACGCCTTTCCAGTGCTTCTGTGCTGTCGTTATTATGTTGCGTGTCCTTAGATTTGTTCCAAGTACCAAATCAAGGAGAAGATATTTCAAACATTCCTTATTATATGATACATACTCTTTGTGCTATTCTCTGGAGTTCCAAGTGCCGTGCGACAAAGGTTTTACTTCCAAAATTTACACAAGACTGTTGTATAACACACTCCAGGTAAGTACAGTGCATACAATCGATTTCTTTGATTTTAGAGATACTGCTGAAATGTTGTCAATGCAGGCGAGTAAGATCTCCAGGTGCAGTATGATGGCATTGATGGCCAGGAGTCCCCACCTGACCAAGTTCGGCCGCTGAGTTGGGAGTCTTTTCAGTAGATGCCACATTGGGCCACTTGCGTGTCGATGATGATGAAATAATGATGATGATTATGATGATGATGCTGATGATGATGATGACATCATCCAGCCCCTGAAAGGAGAATCGAACGAAGGCCTACTGCATGGCATTCAGACGAGTTTACCACTCAGCCGAGGAAGCCGACATGCAGTATGATCGAAGTGTCTCATAGTCAGATAGCTGTTAAAAATTCTTACACTGAAACAGAAGAACAGATCCATGTCAGTTCAAATGAGGAAAGACCGTGGGTGTCGTATGCCATTCAGTCAAGTCAATACTGAGAAATTTTTTTCATCAATTTCATTTTGTTATGCTCTGCTAAAAAAAAAATTAAAAAGAAATAGGAAATGAGAACTTTATGTAAAGGTTACTGCTTACAGTGTCAGATATCTGAGGTAAAACATCGATGTCCAAACAATCCTTCGTGTAATCATATTGGTATCCAGCACATAGTAAGTTAATACTTACTTATAATGTTTGCATGTTGGACACCGATGTACATTGATATTTCGGACGCCATTTTTGTTGTTATCCATGACTACTCCCAACCTTTGACCTGATAGTAGTGTCGTTGGCCTGTGATGATAGATGTTTCTTTGTCTTGGATATTCTATAATTACATCACCTTTCGTATTATATCGACAATATATAAAAGAAAAAAACACCATCAGAACAGGATTTGAAGCTCCAACGGTACCGACCGGCTGCCGTGTCATCCTCAGCGGATGCGGATACAGAGGGGCATGTGGTCAGCACGCCGCTCTCCCAACCGTTGTCAGTTTTCGTGACCGGAGCCGCTACTTCTCAGTTAAGTAGCTCCTCAGCTGGCCTCAAAAAAGCTGAGTGCATCCCGCTTGATAACAGCCCTCGGAAGACCCGAACGGTGTCCCATCCAAGGGCTAGCCAAATCGGACAGGGCTTAACTTCCGTAATCTCACGGGAACCGTTGTTACCACTGCGGCAAGGGCGTTAGCACTGATAACATACATCAGCTTCTCATCTTCCATTCATGACACTCTCTATACGAACGCACTGAAGTCAGTTTTCTTGTTTGCATCCACTTCCCACTTCATCATGACATTTATGTATATAGAATTTATGATCATGCACTATTCAGCCTTAACATCATTTTGACTTTTCACTGTGCATCTGTAAATACACTATGTAATCAGAAGTATAGGACACCTGGTTGAAAATGACTTACAAAAATGGTTCAGATGGCTCTGAGCACTATGGGACTAAACATCTATGGTCATCAGTCCCCTAGAACTTAGAACTACTTAAACCTAACTAATCTAAGGACATCACACAACAACCCCCACAAAAATGACTAACAAGCTCGTGGTGTCCTCGATCGGTAATGCTGAAATTCAATACAGTGTTTGTCCACCCTTAGAATTGATGACAGCTTCCACACTCGCAGGCATACGTTCAATCAGGTGCTGGAAGATTTCTTGAGGAATGGCAGCCCATTCTTCACGGAGTGCTGCACCGAGAAGAGGTATCGATGTCGGTCGGTGAGGCCTGGCACGAAGTAGGCGTTCCAAAACATCCCAAAGGTGTTCTATAGGATTCAGGTCAGGACTCTGTGCAGGCCAGTCTATTACAGGGATGTTACCGTCGTGTAACCACTCCGCCACAGGCCGTGCATTATGCACAGTTGGTCGAACGTGTTGAAAGGTGCAGTTGCCATCCCCGAATTGCAGTGGGAAGCAAGATGGTGCTTAAAACATCAATGTAGGCCTGTGCTGTGACAGTGCAACAGGGGGTGCAAGCCCACTCCATAAAAACACGACCACACCATAACACCACCGCCTCCGAATGTTACTGTTGGCACTGCATACGCTGGCAGATGACGTTCACAGGTCATTCGTCATACCCACACCCTGCCATCTAATCGCCACATTGTGTCCCGCGATTCGTCACTCCACACAACGTTTTACCACTGTTATCGTCCAACGTTTACGCACCTTACACCGAGCGAGGCATCGTTTGGCATTTACCGACGTGATGTGTGCCTTATGAGCAGCCGCTCGACCATAAAATCCAAGTTTTCTCAACTCCCGCCTAACTGTCATAGTACTTGCAGTGGATCCTGATGCAGTTTGGAATTCCTGTGTGATGATGTTGATAGATGTCTGCCTATTACACATTACAACCCTCTTCAACTGTCGGCCGTCTCCGTCCGCCGACAGACGAGGTCGGCCTGTACGCTTTTGTGCTGTACGTTTCCCTTCAGGTTGCCACTCCAGTATCACATCGGAAAGAGTGGACCTAGGAATCTTTAGGAGTGTGGAAATCTCGCGTACAAACGTATGACACAAGTGACACCTGACCACATTCGAAGTCTGTGAGTTCCACGGAGCGCCACAGTTTGCTCTCTCACGATGTCTCATGACTACTGAGGTCGCTCATATTGAATACCTGGCAGTAGGTGGCAGCACAGTGCACCAAAGATGAAAAACGTATGTTTGTGATGGCATCTGGATACTTTGGATTACATAGTGGAGGTGACTCTCTACACACATACGATATATTCGTTTTTATTTGACTGTGTGTACTACATATATTTTTCGTTTTATTTAAATTCTAGTCATCCAGTGTTGATGCTTGCAATAAGTGAAACTGGTTGTGAAATAAAGTTGCAAATGTGGAGCTGAAGACTGAAGACGGTTTACTTCAAATTATAAATGGTATTTATTGGCTACAGTTCCAGCAGTTAAACTATTTCTGCTATATATCTGTACTTGTATTAATACAAATAAAACGTAGTGTCCTTGGATTAATGGCACTTGGAATAAAAATTTGTTATTGGCAGTTCGAGCCAGTCGCTTTCCTGGCATGGCGCTTAGTACATTGTTAACAAATTATTTATTTTCTAATTAATTTGATTTTTTGCAGTGATGAGAAGGGTATCATAATTCTATGGTTTTAGGACACCTTGTCACTATTTTTTGTTGCACAAAAGTTATGTAGAAAAAGAGATACGTTATCTCTTTAGTCTCCTGATAAATGTGAAATTTGGAACTTAGAACGCTAGACATTTTCACTCTTAATATATCAACAGTATACCGTGTATCAGTTCAAATCTCTTATGGTTAAATCATTGGCTCCTGTAATTCAGATGATCCATCTTTTCGTAAAAATCTAATGTAATATGTCTTTTTAGAATCTTTATTCAATCACTCCCACATGATGTCTCGTTTAATTTGATACTGTCCCTTAAACCAAATCACATGCAACAATTTCAGTGTGGTAATAACTAAACGTTTCATAAAATTCGTATTTGTTTCTGTTGTTCATAACATCTCAATTGCTGCCTAATATCACATTTTTCTATGACGTCACTGGCATATTTATTGCACACACTTTACCTGCCATCCACTTACGAAACTTTAACATTTTGATTGTACCTTCCGCCATATCCTGCGTCGGTACCACTACTTTCTTTTTTCTGTCGTCAATAACTTCGATAATATAAACAAAAAGTGGTCTGGGCATCGCTTTTCGTCCTTGCTCTAGAGTGTACCACTTTGAACAGCAACGTGACTTTACCTATGAAGAGTAATTAAAAGTTTAATATCCTACTTACGGCCATGAAAGCTGATCACAGTACTATCCTTCTCTACATATTCATTCTTTCAATGCGATGTGTATTCCCCAAATATGAATAGCTTGGTTGTACAAATATGTACTTTTAGCTGTTCAACAAACGTCCGAATTCGAAAATCATCTCTTCCTCAATCTGGAAATGCCTGTCACGCAATGGTTCCTGCATCCGAGGAAAGAGGAAGAAGTCACTCGGCGACATGTCAGAATATTGGGGAAAGGGGGGGTGGGGGGGTGGGGGGTCGGCAGGCAAAATGATAACCCAAAGACGCAGTATTTGGACTGTGTCCTGTGCAGCAAAAGCTTAGAAAGCTTCCCACGACACTTAGTCTTGACAGTTTCTCCGTCAGGAGATATCGGTAGTATGCTCCTGTAACAGTTTGTTCCTTACGAACATGACCTGTAATTACCACACCAGGGCAGTTTGAAAAGACATACAGCATCATCTTGCCCAATGACGGTTCGCTCTTCGCTCTTTTCGCCGCTGCTGACCCATTTATTTCCACTACTAGGTTTGCTCCTATGTCATACTGATACACCCAGTACTGCTCCACGGTGATAATCCGGCTAAGGAAGTCTTCTGAGTTGTCCTGATTCGGGTATATTATTTTTACTAGTCTCGATTCGACGGGCATTCTGAATGGAGGTTCAAATGGTTCTGAGCACTATGGGACTTAACATCTGCGGTCATCAGTCCCCTAGACTTAGAACTACTTAAACCTAACTAACCACCGAGCGAGGTGGCGCAGTGGCTAGCACATTGGACTCGCATTCGGGAGGACGATGGTTCAATCCCGCGTCCGGCCATCCTGATTTAGGTTTTCCGTGATTTACCTAAATCGCTCCAGGCAAATGCCCGGGTGGTGCCTTTGAAAGGGCACGGCCGACGTTCTTCCCTATTCTTCCCTAATCCGATGAGAGCGATGACCTCGCTGTCTGGTCTCCTTCCCCCTAAACAACCCAACCCTAATTAACCTAAGGACATCACACACATCCATACCTGAGGCAGGATTCGAACCTGCGACCGTAGCAAGAGCGCGGTTCTGGAAGCGCCGAGAACCACTCGGCCACAGCGGCCGGCTGGATGTGAGCAGTCACGGAACCTAGTGGATGGATACGTTTGTCTTGTTCAGGATGTGCTAATTGTCTAGACTGTGATATGCCGGACTACGACAACCAGGGCCCCCACTTATCTTGCTATTACCAGTTCTTCGAGAAAGGTGATGTAACACTCCACCGATCGTCATTTGGATTTTGAACACAATACATTAACACACAGTACGGTGAATAAAAACCGTTGACATTCAAAACCGCTTCCGGCCGTCTCGGAATGGATGAATACAGGTCCTGAATGGTTTCCCCGGCAATCTTTTCCTGTTCTTCCTGCAAAGTAGAGACAAGTTGAGGTAACAATGATGGAGGTGGATAGCGACCACGTACACATCTTCCCAAAGTGGACCACGAAGGTCTACTGTAATACTGAGATCTGGTGACTGCTGTGGCCTGGTTACATGCGACAATTCATCCCCGTGCTCACAAATCCAGTTCTGGACGATTAGAACTGTGTGGACAGGAGCACTATAATCTTGCAACACAGCACCAAAACTGGGGAACAAACGTTATACCATGGGATGGACCTGATGAACCAAAATTGTCACATAATCCTTGACAGTAATGCGACCTTGCACAGCAACTATGGGGCCCACGGAATATCACTATATGGCTGCCCAAATCACCGAACTTCTGCCATGTTTCACTGTTACCTGCAAGCGGCCTGCATCGTAGGTTTGGGACGGCATGCGCCAGATGCAAACTTGTGCAGAACTTGGAAAACGTCTGAAACAAGACTCATTCGACCAAATGACTTTCTTCCATTGTTCCACAGTCCTACTTCCATGGATACGTAAAGAAGATTATTTCTTGCCATCAGCTCTATCAGTTATTTTTATTCTTGTCGGTTACTGTCGTTACAGCTATCATCTTATGGAAGAAAATTTATAGCATATGTTGGTTTAAAAATACGTATTTCTCATAGAAGACTTTTTCAAATATGAAATTTAACAAAGACAAAGCGTGGAATGCAACATAATTAGCTTTTGACAATATCTTGAAAAAAGCATAGGTAAGTTACAGATATACTCAGACAAATAACAGGCAACTGCATTTTTAAACTAAGAGATATTATGAATTTTCTTCCATCTGATGATGGTTGTAACAAACCGGGAAAGGATAAATATAATTTATACAGCTGCTGGCAAACAAAAATGCTTCTCTGTGAACATATCACTGCTGTAGCCCGTTACCTACACAAATTTTTTATTCTAGAGCTTTGGCACTACGTTTTCCTGTTACTGGCATTTGCGTCAATGATGAGTTGTTTTGGAATTTTTGCTCGTCCTGCAGTTCCCAACCAATGAAACTCCCTTCATGTTGTTTTGGCGCTGACGGCATTTACCAGTATAACTACACTCTGCCCGAGCAGGCCATGAAGTCCCAACGGTACTGACCAGCCGCCGTGTCATCCTCAGCCCACAGACGTCACTGGATGCGGATATGGAGGGTGGTCAGCACACCACTCTCCCTGCCGAATGACGGTTTATGAGAGCGGGGATTTGCTGGTGTGACGTTCAACTCTGCTGTGACTTTTGCAGCTGTCATCCATTTATTTTTCATCACGTCTTCAATGACGTGTTGCCGTCATGATCACTAAACACACATATTCGTCTGTGATGTTACGTAATGAACGAGTTTTTCCGCTATCTCTGTATGCGGTATAAATCTTCGATACGGTGCCCCTTGAAACACTAAACACTTCGGTTGTCTTGAATACGGAAGTAGCCACCATAAGAGCGCCACCAATTTGCCAAAGTTTCAATTAATTGAGCTCCGACATAGTGCACGGCACAGAACACTGTTCACGCCACGACGGACACTTGATACGTATTAAGGACTTTACACTGGTGCTGTTCGTGTTTAAATACTTCATCACAACCTACAAATTTGACAAGCATCTGCATTTACGTTCAAGCACATATTTCTCGCAGTGTTTCCATATTTTTGATCAACCTCTGTATGACGGTACCTTCTTTCCATACGCTGTTACCAACTAAGCATGGATTATTTTACATTTGTTCCCCTCAAAAGCAAAAAAGAAAAAAAAAAGAAAAACCAATTATGTCACGATAATTCAGTCTATCAACAGGGTCTCTGTTTTGTTTTGCCTGCCGTATCGGCATGCTACGGTGTTGTGACATGGAGATTTCCATCTATACATCTGCTGACCTGTACCGGGAAACAAACAAAAATTTAATTACGTAAATTTTTTTTGAGGTTGTAACGGTCCAACTATTTCGGTCGTATATATACTTTTTTATTTCTCCCTTTAAAATACTAACGCTGGGTGGATGCAGTGAAGTTGTTGGACGAGGCATGAGATTAGGGCTGCAAGTGGGGATAATTATTTTTATTAATTGTTTTGGAAATCTGTTTCATGTTGAGTGCGTAGCCTGTACGCTTAATTTCAACCCGCCAGGGGTACAGTAGCTGGACGGAGGAGGCATTAGCTGTGACGGCAACACGACAATAGCCCGGACTCCAAAGAATGTACAGAAGCTCTTGCCGCGTAAAAAGTAGTAACATAATTTGGAAAGCATCAGATATTGACTTGTGTTCACTCGAGACGGATGTTAAGCTTTTCTTGTGCCAGAGCACGTTTTTAAGTTAATATTGTCCTTGAATGGGTCATTTAAAATATATCGATGTATTGCAAGCCGTATTATTTATGTGGCAGTTACACATTTTGGTACCTGCGAGTCATGAGAATATCACTACGTACATGTGAGCTCTCTGACACACAGAGTTGTTATCTCTGACGTAGTTCCATGCCCGAGGCAGGATTCGAACCTGCGACCGCATTGGTCACGCGGTTCCAGACTGTAGCGCCCAGAACCGCACGGCCACTCCGGCCTTTGCCGTAGTATTGTTAAGATCAGTGCTTTCCTGTAACGAACGTTCCTGTACGATTTCGTAGAACAATAGAAAGGTAATTCTGTACGTTTAAAGTTTACGTAGGATTATTTACAGGGTGAACGAGAATTAACTCTCTATCAAAATTAGTTAATAATTTTTTTCGTACGTAACCAATTTACATGAAACAATGGTAGAACAATGGTAGAGTTATTACGCTTTGGCAAAATTCAATGTAAGCACCATCGTTATCAACCAGTTTCCGTGAACGGATGTTGATAATCTAGCACTACGTTTCCAGGAAACTGGCAAATTCGCTCCTCCGATTCATTACAAATTTTTGGTATTGTGCTATTAATTTCCTCTTTTGCCAACGCCCAGAGGAAGAAATCTCAGGGCATTTGGTCAGGACTTTTTGCTGGCCATTCAAAGGCGCCACTACGACCCAACCACCGTCCTGGAAAATAATTGTCGAGCCACTCGCGGACGGGATATATGAGCTGAATTGGGTCACTCTGGGCAGAGTTTAGGTCACTGTAATTGATTCATGTGGATACAATACCGTGAAGACAATTTTCGGGCATATCAAGGTAACGTTCTGCGTTCCTTGTGTCCCGAATGAGATATGGCTCAAATCGCACTGAGCACTATGGGACTTAAAATCTGTGGTCATCAGTCCCCTAGAACTTAGAACTACTTAAACCTAACTAACCTAAGGACATCACACACATCCATGCCCGAGGCAGGATTCGAACCTGCGACCGTAGCAGTCCCGCGGTTCCGGACTGAGCGCCTGAACCGCTAGACCACCGTGGCCGGCGAATGATATATGGATCTACAACTTTCGAGGAAGTCATGCCGCACCGCAGTGTGACCATCGAGCGATGTTGACTTTGTTCCCCAACAGCCGGCCGCTGTAGCCGAGCGGTTCTAGGCGCTTCAGTCCGGAACCACACTGCTGCTACGGTCGCAGTTTCGAATCCTGCCTCGGGCATGAATGTATGTGATGTCGTTAGGTTAGTCAGGTTTAAGTAGTTCTAAGTCTAGGGGACTGATGAACTCAGATATTACGTCGCATAGTGCTTAGAGCCATTGAGCCATTCAACAACAATCTTCAGATTCACTGTTGCCCAATGATAACAACTGTGCCAATTAACAAATCACGGCTTCATCTAACCACAGGATATAACCGAAAATATTGGACCGCTCTTCATATCACTCCCAACATCGCTCGCGATATTGCAGTAGATGATCACAGTCTTCCACCGACTATTTCCTGGCAGTATTGTGGTTTCCACGGACGGAAATTCAGCTCTTTCTTCAGAACAGTTCGGATTGTGTGTCGGTTTAAACAGTGTCCGCGGAGTGCCTGTCTTTGTCATTTCTGAGGACTTCGCGTGAATATTTCATCAATCACTTGCACATTTTCCTCCGTCCTGAACGCTGAGGGTCGACTGCTTCTCCTAACATCTGATATATAATTTTTGTCCATTAGTTTCGAGTGGATATTCCTTATGGTCTTTGCACCTAGCGAGACGCGAGGTCCTTTCACACTTTGCCACCATCTTTGTACTTGTGGCACTGATCGCCATAATTCGTACAAGGATGCCAACCGGGACCACTCACTCAAGTTTAGACGTGCCTTCACGGTCCGTCACTGATATCTGCACAGGCATAAATGAAGTTTAATGAGGTAAAATCTACCATTGTAAGGAACCAAATGTTTTTATTTCACGAAAATTAGTTAAATATTGAAAAGTTGTTAATAAATTTCAATAGGGAATTTATTCTCGACCACTCTGCTTGTGGATCATTTTTCAGGTCTCAACTGTAAATGTGGATCCAGAATACATAGAGCTTCTAAAAGTTTGGTTAAATGATGGTTCAATGATAGATTTTACTGAAGCACATGTGCGGTAGGGTGATGAATCTAAACTGACTTTACTGAAGTTGGTCTTTATTTTTATTGACTGAATATTAACCCTTTAATGGATAGATAATTATTCTTTGATTGTGATGATTATTCCTATTTTTTAAGCAGGTAGATGTGTACTGATTTCAGATGCAAATTTAAGGTCCCAGTAGCTATATCCTGGGATTTCTATGTTAGGGTCCTTCTTGTGAGTTGTTCAACCGAGCCAGATTACCGGAACTGATATTTAGCTTGAAGTGAGCACTCGCGAACTGAAGGCTGGACTAACACTGTGACAAAATTCATGGGATACCTCATAATATCGCGTCTGACCTCCTTTTGCTCCGCATAGTGCAGTAACTCGACACGACATGGACTCAAGAAGTCGATGGAAATCCCCTGCAGAAATACTGCGCTATACGCCTATATAGCGGCCCATAACTGGAAAAGTGTTGACGGTACAGGATTTCATGCACGAACTAACCTCTCGATTATGTCCCATAAATGTTCTATGGTATTCATGTAGGGCGATCTGGGTGACAACTTCATTCAATTGTCTAGAATGTTGTTCAAACTAATCGCGAACAATTGCAGGGCGGTGCCATGGCGCACTATCTTCCATAAGAATTCAATCGTTGTTTGGGAAAAATGGTTCAAATGGCTCTGAGCACTATGGGACTAAACATCTGTGGTCATCAGTCACCTAGAACTTAGAACTACTTAAACCTAACTAACCTAAGGACATCACACACATCCATGCCCGAGGCAGGATTCGAACCTGCGACCGTAGCAGTCGCGCGGTTCCGGACTGAGCGCCTAGAACCGCTAGACCACCGCGGCCGGCTTGTTTGGGAACTTGAGTTCCATGAATGGTTGAAAATGTCTCTAAGCAGCCGAATATAACAACTGCCAGTCAATGATATGAACAGTTGTACCAAACGACACTGTCCATTCCATGTTAAAGCAGCCCAGACCATTATGGAGCCACCACTAGCTTGCACAGCGCCCTTTTGATAATCTGGGTCCATGACTTCTTGGGGTCTGCGCCACACTCAAACCGCGCCATCAGCTCTTACCAACAGAACCTATCTGATCAGGCATCGGTTTTCCAGCCGTCTCGTCTCCAAGTGATACGGTCGTGAGCCTAGGAGATGCGCTGTAGGCGATGTCGTGCTGTTACCAAAGGCAATCGCGTCAGTCGTCTGATACCATAATTTCGTCGCAGTATCCAACGAATTTTTCCCACGTTGATTTCTCCGTTCACTTCAAGCAGTGTTGCTTGTCTGTCAGCACTGACAGCTCCTTGGGAAATGCTGTTGCTGTCAGCCCTTAGGCGAAGGCCTTCGGCCACTGCATTGTCAGTGGTGAGAGATAGTGCCTGAAATTTGGTATCCTCGACACACCCTTGACACTGTGGTACCGGATTCAAAGTACCGGGTGATCAAAAAGTCAGTATAAATTTGAAAACTTAATAAACCACGGAATAATGTAGATAGAGAGGTAAAAATTGACACACATGCTTGGAATGACACGGGGTTTTATTAGAACAAAAAAAAAAGTTCACAAAATGTCCGAGAGATGACGCTGGACAGCAAAACGTCAGTGACTGCACATGACAATCGTGTATAAAAGGAGCTGTAATGAGAGAGAGAATCAGATGCGCCAGCAGTCGCAGCATGTTGACGTTACCTGAAAAGGCGCTTTTAGTGAAACTGTATTATCAGAATTGGGAATGTGCTAGTTCAGCGTTACGATCCTATTGCCATAGGAAGGGGATTCGAACGGATAAAGGTCCGTCGATAAATGCAGCTGTGGCGAGAATGATTCCGAAGTTCGAAGCCACGGGTTGTTTAGACGATAGACCCGTAGTGGCCGACTGAGCGTAATGCTGCTGAGAGAGTTCAGGAAGAAATGGAGGCTGTAGCGGGTTCGTCTCTGCACGGGGAAGTCAGCGCTCGTGCAGTCGCACCGGAATTCCATACACTACTGTTTGGTTGGCACTGAGGTGTGCCCTCCGATGTTATCCGTACAAAATCCATCGGCATCATGAACTGTTAACTGGCGATTTAGTGAAGCGAAGGGCATTTGCGATTTGGGCGTTTCAAACGATGGCGGAAGATGACGATTGGTTGAGTAACGTGTTGTGGACCGACGAAGCTCATTTCACGCTCCGAGGGTCTGTCAGCGCCCACAACTGCAGAATTTGGGCTACCGAAAATCCTAGAACTGTCGTGGAAACTCCATTGCACGACGAGAAAGTCACGGTATGGGTTGGATTTACCACATCTACCGTTATCGAGCCTTTTTTCTTCGAGGAAATGCGTGATTCTGGTTTTGTAACTGCTACCGTGACGGGTGAGAAGTTCGCCGATATGCTACAGAATCGCATCATCCCCAGCCTGGCTGTTAAACACCTGCTGGAACGTACGATGTTTATGCAGAATGGCACTCCACTCCATATTGCTAGACGCGTGAAAGATCTCTTCCGCACGTCGTTTGGTGACGATCGTGTGCTCAGCCGCCACTTTCGTCATGCTTGGCCTCGCAGGTCCCCAGGCCTCAGTCCGTGCGATTATTAGCTTTGGGGTTACCTGAAGTCGCAAGTGTATCGTGATCGACCGACATCTCTAGGGGTGCTGAAGGACAACATCCGACGGCAATGCCTCACCATAACTCCGGACATGCTTTACAGTGCTGTTCACAACAGTATTCCTCGACTACAGCTATTGTTGAGGAGTGATGGTAGACATATTGAGCATTTCCTTTAAAGAACATCATCTTTGGTTTGTCTTAGTTTGTTATGCTAATTATTGCTATTCTGATCAGATGAAGCGCCATCTGTCGGACATTTTTTGAACTTTTGTATTTTTTTGGTTCTAATAAAACCCCATGTCATTCCAAACATGTCTGTCAATTTGTACCTCTCTATCTACGTTATTCCGTGATTTATTCAGTTTTCAAATTTATACTGACTTTTTGATCACCCGGTATGTTAATTCACATCGTCCGGCCCTAATCGTATCTGTAACATTTTCACATGAATCTCCGGAGTACAAATGACAGTTTCGCCAGTGCGCTGCGTTTTTATATCTTTTGTATGTGATACTACCGATATTTGTATATGTGCATATCGCTATCCCACAACTTTGTGACCTAAGTGTATACGTCAGTAAAACCATGTCTTTATGGTCATTAGCCTGTAAATAAAGAGAAAAATTAATTACGTAACTTTATTTTTCCGAGGTGATAACTGATACTAGACTGTCATGGTGAAATATGAAAGCTTGTTTCTTCTACGGCTCGGTCGACGATTCGCTTTGTTGAGTAGTGCAGCTCAAATGAGATGAAACGTCATATAATCTGCAAGTAATTTCTCGACAGCGAGATTTTAGGCCTAATGTGGCAGCCGGTGCAGGTCTGGGAGACGTATCCACGGCAGGACGCGGACGGCGGGCAGCCATGCGAGTCGCAACCGGTCGCCGGCGGGCCCGCCCACCACAGGCAGCTGCGGCTCCGGAGGCGCGTGGGCCGAGCCAAAGGCTGAGGCAGGCCGCGCTCGGGGGCCCACGGACACTTGCCGCGATACCATCACCGCGGGTCGCGCCGCATCTGCTGCCGGCTCGCAATTACTTGCGCCGTTCCGCCGACTCTCCCTTGTATGGTCACATATGGCCGCCACCAGTTCGTCACTCAGCTGAGCACACAGTTTAGCGAGCAAGCAAATTTAATTGCACTTCATATAAGGCGCTGGCTTCGCAAATGACAACTACCTTCTGCAGAGACTTAAATTATGTGGCATTTGAATTACAAATAATAAGTGGTTTGTTTCATATTTAACAGAAATGAGACAACAGCGCCCTCAGTCTACAGAAAGAAAAGATCATCAAAATGGGGCAATTCGCTACTGTCGTGCCACAAGGTTCGATGTTGGATCCAATATTATTTTTATTGCCTAAATGACTTCCTATCTTTTATCGAAAGCGAGGAAACAATTATCTGTCCTGATGACGCCAACATTAGAAATAAAACTACCGGATTTACATCAAAACAAGAAAAGATAAATGAATTTTTACTCAAGTACCAAGTGATAAAAAAGTCAGTATAAATTTGAAAACTGAATAAATCACGGAATAATGTAGATAGAGAGGTACAAATTGACACACATGCTTGGAATGACATGGGATTTCATTAGAACCAAAATTACAAACGTTCAAAAAATGTCTGACAGATGGCGCTTCATCTGATCAGAATAGCAATAATTAGCATAACAAACTAAGACAAACCAAAGATGATGTTCTTTACAGGAAATGCTCAATATGTCCACCATCATTCTTCAACAACAGCTGTAGTCGAGGAATAATGCAGCACTGTAAAGCATGTCCAGAGTTATGATGAGGCATTGGCGTCGGATGTTGTCTTTCAGCATCCCTAGAGATGTCGGTCGATCACGATACACTTGCGACTTCAGGTAACCCCAAAGCCAATAATCGCACGGACTGAGGTCTGGGGACCTGCGAGGCCAAGCATGACGAAAGTGTCGGCTGAGCACACGATCATCACCAAACGACGCACGCAAGAGATCTTTCACGCGTCTAGCAATATTGGGTGCTTTTTTCTTTTTTTGTTCTAATAAAACCCCATGTCATTCCAAGCATGAGTGTCACTTTTTACCTCTCTATCTACATTATTCCGTGGTTTATTAAGTTTTCTAATTTATACTGACTTTTTGATCACCCGGTTTTTCATTGGTTACCTGTAAATAGATGATCACTTATATTGAAAAAAATATTCAGAGTTCAATGCTAACTGTACAGACCTTCTCACTCACTTAAATTCAGAAGCTTTCCTCATGTGATTGCACAGTCCACGGTAGTCTTTTGCAAGAACTTAAACTGTACGACATTGCATAGCTGAAAATGCTGAAAAATCTGAACTGGTACGCTTGATGATGTAAGCCAACAACCTTGCAAAAGCCTACTTACAAAGTTTCGAGAACCAGTATTAAACGATGACTCCAGGAATATTCTACTGCCTTCTACATATCGCTCACGTATGAACTGTGAAGACGAAATTTGACTAATTCCCTCGTGGACAAAGTCATTTAAGCAGTCTTTCTTCCCGTAATCTACATGCAAATGTAAAGGGGAGGAGCCCAATAACATTGTACAATAGGAAGCATCTCCTATTATGCACCTAATTGTGCGTTCAGTGTATGTACGTAGCTGTATATTACGGTAAAATAAAAACTTGTTTATTTTATTTGTAATAGAGCTCAGTGAGAGGCACCATCAGCCTGGAGAAAAAGAAAGAAAATATAACAGTTGTAAATAGCTACTTTCGTGCCCCCAGGCGTTAGCCTTCGTTCCATTACTATTCTTACTGCATAAACGGGTTTGTTTCTTTTATCGCAAACGACGAAATAATTCTCCTAGCTGACGATGCAAAATCATAATCCATACCATCTGAGTGCGTAAATACAAGGAAACATAAATGAAAATTTTCATTGCATTATGTAAATGGTTTTCTGTAAATGAACTATCTTTCGTAGTGTTAAAAATGTGTTCAAAGTTTCTGGGTATGCGTACTGATGGCAGCATATGTACTTTAAAGTAAAACTATACAGTTTTGGTAAAGAAGCTAACGGTTCTACATCATATCATGACATCTCGTACACGAACTGGGGAACATAAAGATCAGTAATATGCCATCACCATTTAATCATAATTTTGAGTTGGATAGCATAAGATTGCGACAGAGGAGGTATCGACCATGAACTCACTGAAACGACGTGTTACAGAAAAAACAACACAAATCAGTTGGTTTACGATAAGAACACAGATGGTCATTATGAACAACTGAAGCAGGGCATGATACATTGACTATGGAACCATCAATTTTTCTCCATGTCTGGCGTCATTAGGCTGAAATAATAAGGCTGTGCGAAAACGTTGAACTCCACAAGGTGCCCAAAATTAAAAGAAAAAGCAGGGAGTAGAATCATTGCAGGCAGACACGTACTTGGCTTTCCCAGATGCTAGCAACAGCCTTTAAACACGTGCAAGGGTGAACGGGGGTGATGGAGGATGGAGTTTGCTAGCTCTGACATTTTACGTCAGATGTCAGTGCTGGAAAGCATGATGACAGAGCAGTCCTCCTGAAATGGAAGTCTCGTTCAGGTTCATTTGCAATTTAGCACAAGAGCTGTTAGCATGTAAGTGACATACATCTCGGCGAGCGGTCGGAAATGCCACGTCGAAGACGGGTAGTCGAAACTTTCAGGTAGAGAGCGACTGGAGACTCCACGTTGGCCATTCGAAAGGGGACTGTGACTAGTTTGTTCTGTATCTAGCCGACATGGCAATACAGAAAAATTACAACCTACACAGAGGACCTGATGTAAGACGCTCTAGAACGTGTGAAGTATCACTACCCTAAGACACTGATTTGGGAGGTACCGGAGTGAAAGCATCACAATAACCTATCCTGATGTACGTTGTCCGATATTCATCTAACTTAATGCAGACGAAATCCAGGTCCACTGGCGGTTTATTCTTGAAACCTTCTTGCCGGCCGGAGTGGTCGAGCGGTTTTAGGCGCTATAGTCTGGAACCGCGCGACCGCTACTGTCGCAGGTTCGAATCCTGCCTCGGGCATGTATGTGTGTGATGTCCTTAGGTTAGTTAGGTTTAAGTAGTTCTAAGTTCTAGGGGACTGATGACCTCATAAGTTAAGTCCCATAGTGCTCAGAGCCATTTCTTTTTGAAACCTTCTTATAAATAGTGCTTCGTCTCTATTGAGATACTGTATTCTAGCCTTCGCGTTTTAAATTTCTGCCGTTCCTATAAATTCATCATTATTAATTTACTTTTTCCATGAAAGGAGGATTCTGCTCGTCACACTAGGGGATATGTGATATCTTTTGGTATGATTCAATGTATTCACCTTATTTTTTGGGGGAATTAGCCTTCCGACTGAAGATTGGTTACGGAAGAACGTAGGCTCGATAGTAGGAATGAGACAGAACAAAGACTGATAGAGTTCTGCAGTAAACTTCTGTTGGCAGTAGGAGGAGGCATCGTTGGGAAATGCCTGGTGACGAGGGAAGATAGTAGCTGTATTACATCCTGGTGATTCCGAAATCGGATATTGGATCATATGGCATACCTAAGACTACAATTTAATAATGATGAAAAGTAGGCTGAAGTTCAAGCGAATTGTCAGGAGGAATCACCGTGGAAAGCGAGGGCGGGATACTAATGTTTTAATGGATGATGTTGTAATTTTGAAGTTCTTAAAACTGTAGACACACAGACAATGAATACCACAACAGACCAGTAGAAGAGAATTTGACATTTCTGAAAAGGACAGTGTCAGAAGTTGGCCAGAAAAATCTAGAAAAAAAATCATCGAGTAGCAAAAGAAATATCTCAATTGAACGACGAGAGAAGAAAGTACAAAAATGATCAGGACAAGATAGGAATATAATGACGTAAATCATTTCGGAATGCAATAAATTGGAAGTGCAGGCGAGCTAAGGTGAAATGTGTGGTGTGAAAATCCGAGCACTATCTACTTCTGCGATGTTATGACGGAGTAAGCCACTTTGCCTTTAACTTTGCCCTCTTTTATGCTAATACTCAGGTACAGCGGACATCCATTACTCCAGAACACATAAATACGTATACAGTAAATCGGTATGATTGGATATCGGAAGACTTTCAGATTTTTTTATGCCGCAGTGTAAGAAATTGCTCTCTTTTGTTTATTACAGGAAATTCTGTTGCGTCAACCAACGATATATCTTGGCGCCGACTCTGAGGTAATTCTCTCCCACAGTTAATGGTTTCCTTAGTTTTAAACGACACTAAATATCTTCCTTTACCTATTTATGTATTTTCGGGCTGTTGCAGGATTGCATGGATATCTTTTTTTATTACTTCCTTTTATTATGCAAATGCATCTCCGTATTTAAGTCATCTGCGCTTCTGCTAGCTGGTCGTAATATACGGCAAAGACATTACTGTCTCTGTTTGCCTGAGATACGATACTTCAACTAACCGAAATGAAGTACCATCCGCTGTTATTTTTATTAAGATTCTAATTACTTATTCGTTTATGTCTCATTTTCTTTTAGTTTTGGTGCTGGCTAGTCGCAGAACTTGAACTACTTTTCTTATCTTTGCTATAGAAATGGTAAGCCAACATTCCGCCACCCTAAGATCTTAAGACTTATTTTATTCTTAATGATAGGTCTAAAGGACTTCAGATTTTTCTTACATACAGAAAAATTGATGTAGGCTTTTGTATAAGTCGGGACAAGTCCCCTTTTTCCAAATTGCTTGTTAAAATAGATAGCCATACTTGTATTTAAGATTTTCTTTTTTAATTCTTATATTTAGAAGCAGCCATAGATACCTGGGCAGGTAAGAAACGAAAAACTTTGAACATAGCTTCTAAAGTTCAGTGACGTGTCGGAATTATATTGCAACAAATAAGCCCTCGGTCAGAAATATTAAGTCAAAATTGACCTGGTTTCAACGCTACTGTGAGCGTCGTCTTCAGAATTAGACTGTTCAAATGGCTCTGAGCACTATGGGACTCAACTGCTGAGGTCATTAGTCCCCTAGAACTTAGAACTAGTTAAACCTAACTAACCTAAGGACATCACAAACATCCATGCCCAAGGCAGGATTCGAACCTGCGACCGTAGCGGTCTTGCGGTTCCAGACTGCAGCGCCTTTAACCGCACGGCCACTTCGGCCGGCCAATTAGACTGTTCTAAAACATATTAGGTATATAGTACATTAATAAAATTACAGTTTGCACTGACTGGAAAAGATGCAGTACTTACAAGTCACATATTAAAAAAGATCTGAGCCGGAAAGGCGACTTCATGAACAGTTGTGAGATGGCGAGCCACTAAGGGCTACTCGTACTGTGAACAAGGGTTGCAACGAGACTGACTAATTCTGAAGACGACGCTCATAGTAGTGTCGAAACCAGGTTAATTTTGACTTAATATTTGTGACCGAGAGCTTGTTTGTTCCAATATAATTCTGACACGGTCACTGAACATTAGCAGCTATGTGAAAAGTTTTTTATTATTTTATATTCTTTGAGATTTTCTTTTCTCCGCAATCCTCGCTGGTTTTCTCATGCCTAAGTGCACTTAATTCATTACACTAGTATTCTTTCTAGTCTTTTGTCTTTATTAGGTAGACGTAATACCAGTTTATTTTCTTGGTTATTTTTTCATTAGTGGAATAGTCGTGTACATAGAAATAGTAACCTTTGTGCTACAGTGTATTCTTTAGATTGCGTTAAGTTTGGAGCACTTAAAGGAAAAAGACTTATAAGAAAAAGTCTAATTGAATTTTGTTTATTATTCTCAAAAAAATGGTTCAAATGGCTCTAAGCACTATGGGACTTAACTTCTGAGGTCATCAGTCCCCTAGAACTTAGAACTACTTAAACCTAACTAACCTAAGGACATCACGCACATCCAAGCCCGAGGCAGGATTCGAACTTGCGACCGTAGCGGTCGCGCGGTCCCAGACTGTAGCGCCTAGAACCGCTCGGCCACACGGGCCGGCTATTATTCTCACAACGCAAGTGGTGACAGAGTACCAGCAAAGAAACTATAACCTCACGAACGTTAAGGAAGCGTCAAAAAAATAAAAAAATAAAAAACACCCTAAGAACCATAGCCTATTAGATCTTGCTCTTTCTCTTGAATAAATCAACGAGTTTCTGCCAATTTCCATCCAATTCGGATAATTGCTTCGTGGTGCGTCGTTTCTTCTTCTTCTTCTTCTTCTATTTCTCTTTAGAGTGTCTTTTAATTGTTATATAAATTCATCTAGGAAGTCTTAAATATCATGGCCACTGTCCAACAATCGGTCTCCTAACAAATTTAATTTTTTGTCATCTGTTTTTTATGTATTCGAAGACTTCTTTTAAAAATGCATAACTTTTGACTGAAGACCGGCATTATCCACTCCAAGCCTGCCACTTCGTGGGAAACTGAAATAGCAGTAAAGCAATCAAAAAGCGTAACATCAGTTTGGCGAGACTGAAACAAAAGCGTCTCACCTGGACACAACGGCAAGGTGGACAGTCAAAACATTGCGTCAACTTGACGTGAAAATCCGGCTGTAAAACCCAATAAGAGCATCACAGATCCGAGGATAGCAAGGGCTGGTAAGTGCGATATTTATCGCCCAATATAACAATGGAGAACCATCTCCTACAAACGATCAGACTGGCTTTAGGAATGGTACAGGTATCCGAAAAATAGTTTAGATGTTGCGCTTGCTAATGGCAAAAAGACGCAAAAAAAATCAGAACGCTTCATAACACTTGTCGACCTAGAAAAAGCTTTTGATAAGGTAAACTGGTACAAGATGTTGGAAATTTTCAGAATAATAGATGTAAACTATAGTGAATGAATAGTAATACACAATATATACAAAGACTAAGGCATAACAAGAATGAACGAAGTGCTGTGATTAAAAAGATTGTAAGACAGGGATGCAGCCTTTTTCCCATAGTGTTCAATACGTATCAAGAACTGAGAATGACGGAAATAAAGATGCAGGGTGGAATTAAAGGTCAGAGTGAAACAAGATCGATGAATAGATTCGCTGACGACGTTACCACACTCACTGAAAGTGAGGAATAATTACAGGATCTCCCGAATCTACTGAGCAAGGAAAATGGACATTGAATAGACTGAAGAAAAACAGCAGGAATGATAATAGTGAGAAACTTAACATCAAAATTGGGGATCACGGAGTAGAGTAAGTGAAGAAATTCTGTTATCTTGGATGCAAAAGAACGTAAGGCGGACGAAGCAAGAGGGAACTTAAAAGCAGAATAACAGAGACAAAGAGAGAATTCCCAGGCAAGTAACAAACAATGGGGTTAATCTGAGGAAGAAATTTCTGGGTATGTTTCTCGGAGCGCAGAATTGTATGGAACTCAAGCACGGACTTCGCGGGATTCTGAGAAGAAGAAATCGATTCTGAAAAGTAGATAGACTGACAAAACAAGAAATGAGGAGATTCTCCACTGAATCGGCGTGGATAGAAGTGCAGTGAGACCATTAAAAAGAAGACGGAACAGGGTGATAGGACATCTGTTAAGACATCAGGGAATACCGCCCACGGCACTAGAGGGAGCTGCAGGGGGTAAAAACTGTAGTGGAAGACAGAGATTGGAATACTTCCAACAAATAACTGAGCACGGGGGCTGCAAGTGCTACTCCGAGATGAAGAGGTTGGAGCAGGAGAGGGAATCGTGGAGGACCGCACCAAACCAGTCAGATTACTTTAAAAAAATCCAATATATCTTCCTCTATAGTCGCTCTCCTCTGTGGGGTCTAGTATCATGCACCTTATACTCTGTTGTTTTATCACGTGTTCTGACATCCTGTCCTTCTAGTCAGTTATCTTACATGTTCCTTTTTTGGCCAGTAATGCAGAGAACCTTATTTCCCACCAGTTCATTAAATTTTCAGCGTATTTCTGTGACACAACTTCTCAAACGTATACACTCTTCTTTTTCCGGTTTTGGTGTAGCCCATAATTGAATTACAAGGCTGTGCTCCGGATATACATTCTCAGAAATTTCTTCTATAATTTGATATTAACAGAGTTCTTTTGGACACGAATACTCTCTCTCTTCCTGTGCATGCGCTTCGCTTCTTGCATCATCAATGCACCATCTGTAAGTGTCGTCAGCTTAAGAAGAGTAATGGTGGATTTTTCCATGAATTCTAGTATGGCAACTTGGTCACGAGCGTAGTGTTGTTATTATTTACAGAGGGCGCTCAATGAATGTACAGTTTCGGCGCTCATTGGCTAAGATGTCTGCCTAAATGGTTAACAAATTTCGAGAGTCACTCTGATCTTACGCAGTAGGTTGTAAACCCTCGTGGAGAGAACAAGACAACTCCAAAGGGAAACGGACGCGGAGTCCTTCGGAAAATGACTTCAACGTTTTTGAATATGCAGACTTGATTTTACAGCAACAACTTCGCTGTGGCAATAGTGGACCGCCAGTTGCGACTTTCAAAGTGTAATATGCAGTGATACTACACAAAGTGGTTTTATTCTACGGTAGCAGTTTTGTGATAGGTCTCCCCATGGGGCAACGTCTTGATGAAGCGCTGTCCAAGAATGCGTGGACGTTTGCATGCTCCAATGAAGCTGGAGGCATCTCGGTTGTAACTCAGCTGCTGGTGGGCTCACCCTTCCTGGACAGGACCTGCCTGATGACCTGGACGAAGTGTGTCCTACAGCGACCTGTCATTCCATTCCATTCCCTTTCCCAGCCGATGGGTGAACTAAGTAACCCAGAATCTCTTGCTATCCTTAGGGTAGGAAGAGCTCTTGACGCGTGGTGAAGCCAATCCTCCTAGGTGAACAAAAACTTGATAACTAATCCTGATCCTCCAGGTTGGGGTTGTGCGATGGGCCACCTCCTCATTCACAGAAAAAGACAGCCATCTAAAACACTCTATAATACGCGTCGGTTTTCAGGTTGTTTTAATAGAATTCGACAATCGAAACTAAAATGGACTTCCCGTTTATGTATCTAGAATGTACAGGGCTTCTATAATAAACAACAAAAAGTTCTGATGTAACTCTTCAGGCTTTCCCGGGGATGTAAAAACATCTTGGGTTGTCGGGTGTTCTACCGGATATCAGCGTCGATCTTGCACGATATTTCGGTAATGCAGCTATCTTAACTTTCATCAGGTGCGACCTGAGACTGCTCCTCGAGTAGACCTGATCCAGTATTTGTGTGTGTGTGGCTCCAGCCACATTCTGCTGGCTTCTTCTGACAGCTAATGAACGAAGGTTTTACTCAATAGCATTTCCTTCAGCATGAGGTCGTCTGGGACGGATAGGAAGTGGACATCCTTATTGTAGTGTTTGCCAGAGGTGTTTGTGGGACGATGGTTGGGACCTTCTATTTCCAGAAATTAACTGCAACAGGATGTTTCCTCGGCAACTCTAATGGTCTAGTAGTGGGATGGGACGCCTATGCGGTCCGCACTGTAGGTTTGGTTCCCCCAGTCGTCGGATGAGGGAGTTAGTAGTCGTATCCAGTTTGGCATGAAATCTTCGGGCGATGTCTCGATGGCGCTGCATAACCTCCAGTTCGTCTGCGGCGTCATGTAGGTACCGATGCGGGAACCTCGCAGGAACATGATAGATCCGACGCAGGATCTTGTTTTGCAGCGTCTGTAGCCTGTGTAGGTAGATGGGGGCTGCTCCTCCCAGACCTCGCAGGCGTAGTCAAAAATCGGGCGAAGGTACAGCCGGAAGATAAGAAGGTCATTCTCTACGAATAAGGCGGAATGCTCATTAAAAACAGGGTAGAGAGCACCCATGCGTGTGTGTGTGTGTGTGTGGCCTTTCCCTTCCGCCGGCGGTTGCAGGCTTTCTCTCTGTGGTCCGCGACCGCTCGCTGAGACATGCTGGCATTCCCTCTGCGGTCCGCGCGCGCTCGTTGCGACCTGATGGAGCGCTGTCGATCCGTTTAGCAGTTCGGCTTCAGGAGGGGCCACTCTACACAGCAGCAACTTCTTCGACTGATAGAGCAGGCGATGGGGGCGCTGGAGCGTCATTATCTTGGGGCGGTACTCCTGGTCGTTTCTAGAGCCTTCGACAGCGTGTGGCACGGCGGCCTTGTGTATAAACTACATACACAAGGTCTACCGGTGTCGCACTCTCTCCTGCTCGAAGCCTACTTGACTGGGCGCACCTTCCACGTGCGCACCGACGACGGGGCGTCCCATTTCAGGTGGGGTACCCCAAGGGTCCGTCATCGGCCCCTTGCTCTACTCACTACACACCGCCGACGTCCCGAAGAGGCAGGGCGTGCACGTTGCGCACTATTCGGACGATACGGCGCTCTACGGAAGAAGCATCAACGCCAGGCTGATGCGTCACCGCCTGCAGTCTGCTTGCGACGTCCTTGTAGCTTGGGCCACCAAATGGCGGCTCAAGTTTAACGCAGCCAAAAGTCAGGCGGTGATTTTTACAAGAAAGAACATACCTGCGGACCTGCAGCCACTCAGCATCATGGGAGGCCCTATCCCATGGTCGAACACCGATGCTACCTAGGCGTCACTCCGGACTGGCGCACATCGGAGAAGTAAGGGGTAAAGCGCTTGGCAGATTGCGCTTGTTATACCCCTTACTCAACCCAGCGGCGACCTTGCCCCCACACTGCGGCATTACTCTGTACCTAATATTAATCAGGCCAGTGTTAGAGTACGCTGCTGTGGTGTGAGGCAACGCGGCCGACTCGTCAGTCGCAAAGCTGCAGACGGTCCAGAACAAGGCGCTTAGGTTAGCGCTTCACCTGCCACGAGCCTTTAGCACCGGAGAACTCCACAGAGTGGCGGGAGTACCATTGCTTAAACACCGATTCCAACGAGCGGCGCATCGTTTTTATGCGGCCGCGCGGATGTCGGAGAACGACCTCGTCCGCATCTTGGGCAACCAAGTGCACTGGCGCCCTACCACAAGGTTGCCAGACCTGTTGCTGGAGTAAAGGCACGCCGCTACATGAGCCAGAAGACCCACTAACAGCAACGCAACCGCGAGGAGGACTCAAACGAGAAGACAACACTCAACACCCCGAGGAATAAGTAGGAAAGGCGTGATCCGCCGCATGAGCATGAAGCTCCGTGAATTTGCGAAGCGAAGTGAAGCCATTCCGTTTTCCGTCCACTGTGGTTCCGGGTGTTCGCTCTGCGGTCCGCGCCAGTCTGACCCGTTCCCGGATGTTCCATCTTCGGTCCGGAGAGTCTGGCACTCTGGGGGTCGTTTTCTATATCCACGGTTTCAGTTCTTCTATTCATGGAGTGCTGCAGCTGTCCCCGTTGCTCCTTTAACAATTCCAGAGTAGGATCCCAGGCTCTGCTTAGCTGGTACCCCACGTCGCGGTTCATGAGATTGTCAGTTACTGTTATCTCTGTCGATTCCCTTATAACACTGTCCCCAAATCTGGGTGTCTGTGCTATCAATGGCTGATTTCGTCACCTGTCTTAATCGGGTGTGCCTTTGATGTTCCTAGCACCTGATATCCACTGGTCTTGTCGTCTGGCCAATGTAGGACATGCCACATTGACAAGGTATATTGTAAATGCCTGGTTTCCGTAAACCCAGATCGAAATGTTAAAGACAAAAACCATAGATGAAGCAACTAAAGAAACTCCTGGGAAATATGAGAAGAAGATGAAATGAGTTTGGTAGGATACAGAAATAGCAGATATGATTGAATGTAAAAAAAGATGCTTATGTGACATTTCTAAATAGATGTGAGGTGAGGAAGCAACAGAAGGAGTTATTGCCTTTAGGTATAAAAGTTCTTCAACTGGCTGTGAAGAGTTTTAAGATAAAGAATGGATTAACATATCCAGAACTGGTGACATTTGGTCCACCAAAATTGTTGCAGATGCTAAGGAGGCGGATCAAAACACTATTAAATGAAGACGGTTGCTCTGGAATGGAATACATGTTGCACGAGACCGGTGCAAAAGAAATGGTTGCTAATGACCAAAATAATTATAGTGCATAGGAAGTGATTCCTTTCTTTGGAAGACTGTACTTGAAGGTACTGAAAGATATGGTAGGGAAAGAAACAAGACACAAGTAGTAAGAACAGCAAGCAGGATTCCATCAGGAAGGTCTGTAATATGCAACATCTTCGCAATGAAAATAATATGTAAAAACCGGACAACGGTTAGACTGGAGCCGCATGTTGCGATGACTGAATTAGAGAAAGCATATGATAAATTGCTCACCAACAAACTGTGGGAAAAGTCGAAAGTGATAGAGTTAGATCAAAGATTGCTGTATGGAAGTAACATCCCGAGAATAAGGGCTGGGAATAAATGGACAAAAGAATTTGATGTGGATAAGGGTCTGCGGCAGGGACGTGGGCTGTCACCGAAAATCTTTTAAGCTGTACCTGCAGACTTGACATAGAAAATGTCAGGTTGTGGGAGTGACAGTAGAGGATAGGAAAATATTTAACCTGTATATAGAAAATGTCAGGTTATGGGAGTGACAGTAGAGGACAGGAAAATATTTAACCTGTATTTTGCAGATGACCAGATAACACTCGAAGGTGATTTATGCTATATTAAAGGGGAATACAGTAAGCGTGGCCTGATGATGAACGCGAAGAAGTGTGAGTAATTGGCTGTTAGAACGCAAAAAGCAAGTAATTTGGATCTACATGGTGAAGTAATTGTAGCTGTGGAAAGACAAAATATTTTGGGTCATTATCTAATAAACGGGGGACACGGAAAGAACCTCCAAGAAGAGAGTGGCTTTCGCGCTTTACATACACTCGGGCGTTCTTGGCTGATCTTTCCAATACAGAAGCATTGCAATGTGCGATAGGAAAAGCGCAATATCTTTCCCAAGAAAAAATTTGATGTTAATGACCCAAAAACATTGAAAGCTTATCAGCCAGCAAGAACAGCTTCTTCAAATTACGTGCCAAGATACAAATTTTGATGTTTTGTCCATGCAAGAAACGCACAGAGATGTTATTCAACGAACAAAAAAAAAAAAGAAAACGGGCATATTGACTGCCATTGAGAGACCTCACGGGCTGTATGGTAGTGTCCTTTATGTGAGGCCCGGTCTAGCAGTGCTATTTTTCCCTGACAGAGGGGAACGATGTTTAAACCTTAACGATTGATCTGAACAGTTGTAGAGTAGTATCCTTCTCAAAGCCTCCAGGTGCAAAATTTAACTTCAGCCACCCACTGAATTTTCAAAATCAGGACACTCAATTCGTCGTTGGCCACTTTAACAGCCACAGTATTGTTTGTGGTTTCGAGGATGTTGACGGAAGAGTTGAGGAGATACTGAAGTGGGCTGATTGCAGAAGCTTAGCTCTCTTACATGACAGAAAGCTACCACTTTCATTTAACAGTGGCCGATGGAAAAGAGGATGTAACCCCGACCTGCTTTTTGTCAGCGATACTGTTTCTCACCACTGTGTGAAGACTGTATCATCACCTGCATCTGGTACGCAACAGCCGGCCGAAGTGGCCGTGCGGTTAAAGGCGCTGCAGTCTGGAACCGCAAGACCGCTACGGTCGCAGGTTCGAATCCTGCCTCGGGAATGGATGTTTGTGATGTTCTTAGGTTAGTTAGGTTTAACTGGTTCTAAGTTCTAGGGGACTAATGACCTCAGCAGTTGAGTCCCATAGTGCTCAGAGCCATTTGAACCATTTTTGGTACGCAACGTAGGCCAATCTGCTGTCAAGTGTCTGTAGTCTAAAACCCTATTTAATCCCATTACGTAGACCTTTCAACTTTAAGGCTAACTAGAAGATTTTTGCGGAAAATCTGGGTGAGGCGATACTAAGCATCGAACTCGTACCAGGCTCCTACCATCATTATGTAGATGTTGCCCCAGAGGCTCCCGTGCAATATACATTTTGGTTATGAAAGAAGAATTAACGTCAAAACTACAAGAATACCTTAGATTATTTGATGATGACCCGTTCAGTACGGATACAGTAAAATCAGAACATGCACTATCCCGGGAAATAGTGAAAAATAAAGAAAATAACGATGGATTGAGACGGTAGAGAGTACTAACATGTCTAAGAGCAGCCGAAAAGCTTGGAAACTGCCAAGACGTCTCAGTAATGACCCTAACTAAACTCCTCCTGAACAGGCCATGAAGGCCCAACGGTACCGACCGACCGCCGTGTCATCCTCAGACTACAGACGTCACTGGATGTGGATATGGAGGGGCTTGTGGTCAGCACACCGTTCTCCCGGGCGTATGCTAGTTTCCGAGACCGGAGCAGCTACTTCTCAATCAAGTAGCTCCTCAGTTTGCCTCACAAGGGCTGAGTGCACACTGCTTGCCAACAGCGGTCGGCAGACCGGATGGTCACCCATCCAAGTGCTAGCCCAGCCCGACAGGGCTTAACTTCGGTAATCTGACGGGAACCGGTGTTACCACTGCGAGAAGGTCGTTGGCTTCAGTAATGACCCTACTATACCTAAAGTAATATCTATCGTTATCCAAGTTGCTGAATGGAAAAACTGAAACAAGAAAAAGAATAGGGATAACCCGGCAACACACAGAAACAAACACGCTGTTCGTTTAGTTTACATTCGAAGAACTGAAACCTGCTATTAAAAAGCGTAAATGCGTCGAGGGGACAGGAATTAACAATTTATTGGTGAAGCAGATAAAGCAATTTGGGCATGAGACTATGGGATGGCTACGATAACTGTCTAACACGAGAGAAGATCCCTCAAATCTGAAGGAGGACATCGCCATGCTGAAACCCGGCAAGCAAGCTTGCGGTGCCAAGAACTTTCGCCCTGCATCTCTTTTGTGCTACCTTTATAAATTCTCGAAAGAATATTATTTAATCGTCTCAGCCCTGTCACCGAGCCAACACCTGATCCCACAACGAGCTGGATTTAGAGCAAATAAAAACTGTATAGCATAAATCCCCAATCCGACACAGAATATCGAGAGAGCTATATTTGGTCACAGGAGCAGTATTCGTGGATCTCTCCGCAGCTTATGATACTGTGCAGTACAATATCATGCTGCACAAATCCAAATCAGCTAACGAGAGACTATGAACTTAGCAGCTTCGTAGGAACTCTCCTTCAGAATCGTAAATTCTATGTCGAGCTACATGGCCAAAAAAGTGGATGGAGAATACGAAAAATCGGTCTGCCCCAAGATATAGTCCTATCACCAACCTTGTTTGACGACTATAGTAACGATCAGCCACAACCTCTTAACACAAAAAGCATCATACATACTAACGGTCTGGGGCTATTGTCTCAAGCCAAAAATCTTGAAACAGTAGAGAGCCATCTAACAAATGGACTTCACACTTTCGTAGCTTACAACCAGAATAACTACCTCAAACCGAATCCGGTTAAAACTCAAGTATGCGCTTTTCATCTACGCAGCATGGACGCCAGCAGAAAATTACGAGTAATATGGGATGGCATGGAGCTGGAGCACTGTGATAATCCATATTATCTGGGGTCAAGCTCGACCACGCGCTGACATTTAGGAAGCTCTGCCTGGACACAAAACAAAAAGCATCCGCTCACAAATGGAGGATAGGGTGCCCAATCGACAGGACTCAGAACATCATCACTTGCCTTATGCTACTCTGCCGCTGAATAAGCCTGCCCCGTTTAGTAGAGTTTTGTTCATGCCAGGCATGTGGATGTTGCTATTAGTGAGGCATGTAGACTATCATCAGGTTGCTACTTACAAATTACAGTCTGGTGCGGACAGCCCCACCTGATGTAAGACTACAAGACGGGAAGATGCCGCGAACACAGAGAGAGACCCAAAGTTAAACTACATGCTTCTCACTCGTTGCGTGGACATCACCCTCCCCTAAGAAGGCTAAAATCTAGGAAGAGCTTTCTAAAAACTTACACGGCTACTCCCGCGGAGGTTCGAGTCCTCCCTCGGGCATGGATGTGTGTGTGTTTGTCCTTAGGATAATTTAGGTTAAGTAGTGTGAAGCTTAGGGACTGATGACCTTAGCAGTTAAGTCCCATAAGATTTCACAAACATGTGAACATGTAAAATCTTCCGTCAGTGACAGTGCATCACCATCAATGGCACGACACAAGCTGTGGGCAAACAGAAATACAGACATCGCGTCATGGATCCCACCTTCTGAGGCCCTAACTCCGGCTAAAATATGCAATAGACAACGTGGAGGTCCGTCAACAGACTAAGAAGTGGAGTGGACAGAACAAAGGACAATATGACCAAATGGAACAGTCTTGCGGACTCTTCAACTTTATGTGAATGCGGAGACGCACAAACCACTAAGCACCTGCACAATTGTCGTCAGTGACCATATTCCTGCACGCTGGAGGACCTATTGCTGGCCAGGGTGAATGCCGTCGGGGTTGCTCATTTTTGGTCTGATTATTTAGTGCTTGTAATATGTTATATATAACTGTTATTATATGCCTCTAATTGCCTTACATTGTATCTAGATTTCATTTGTATGTATTAATTTTGTATATTTTGTCTGTTTTTCCTCTTTTCGTCTACTTTGCATGCAACGCTTTAGTCACGAATAAATAAATTTAATAAAGAGAGGACAAGCGGTGATGAAATCACTAATAGGATTAATAAAGGACGAGCTGCAGCAAGGACAATGAAAACCATTCTGTGGAATAAAAAGATAAGAAGAATAACACAGAACGATATACAGGGTGTTACAAAAAGGTACGGCCAAACTTTCAGGAAACATTCCTCACACACAAAGAAAGTATGTTATGTGGACATGTGTCCGGAAACGCTTACTTTCCGTGTTAGAGCTCATTTTATTACTTCTCTTCAAATCACATTAATCATGGAATGGAAACACACAGCGACAGAACGTACCAGCGTGACTTCAAACACTTTGTTACAGGAAATGTTCAAAATGTCCTCCGTTAGCGAGGATACATGCATCCACCCTCCGTCGCATGGAATCCCTGATGCGCTGATGCAGTCCTGGAGAATGGCGTATTGTATCACAGCCGTCCACAATACGACCACGAAAAGCCTCTACATTTGCGGGGTTGCGTAGACAAGAGCTTTCAAATGCCCCCATAAATGAAAGTCAAGAGGGTTGAGGTCAGGAGAGCGTGGAGGCCATGGAATTGGTCCACCTCTACCAATCCATCGGTCACCGAATCTGTTGTTGCGAAGCGTACGGACACTTCGACTGAAATGTGCAGGAGATCCATCGTGCATGAACCACATGTTGTGTCGTACTTGTAAAGGCACATGTTCTAGCAGCACAGGTAGAGTATCCCGCATGAAATCATGATAGCGTGCTCCATTGAGCGTAGGTGGAAGAACATGGGGCCCAATCAAGACATCACCAACAAAGCCTGACAAACGGTCACAGAAAATCTGTGTTGATGACGTGATTGCACAATTGTGTGCGGATTCTCGTGAGCCCCCACATGTTGATTGTGAAAATTTACAATTTGATCACGTTGGAATGAAGCCTCATCCGTAAAGAGAACATTTGCACTGAAATGAGAATTGACACATTGTTGGATGAACCATTCGCAGAAGTGTACCCTTGGAGGCCAATCAGCTGCTGATAGTGCCTGCACACGCTGTACATGGTACGGAAGCAACTGGTTCTCCCGTAGCACTCTCCATACAGTGACGTGGTCAACGATACCTTGTACAGCAGCAACTTCTCTGACGCTGACATTAGGGTTATCGTCAACTGCACGAAGAATTGCCTCGTCCATTGCAGGTGTCCTCGTCGTTCTAGGTCTTCCCCAGTCGCGAGTCATAGGCTGGAATGTTCCGTGCGCCCCTAAGACGCCGATCAATTGCTTCGAACGTCTTTCTGTCGGGACACCTTCGTTCTGGAAATCTGTCTCGATACAAACGTACCGCGCCACGGCTATTGCCCCGTGCTAATCCATACATCAAATAGCCATCTGCCAACTCCACATTTGTAAACACTGCACTGACTGCAAAACCACGTTCGTGATGAACACTAACCTGTTGATGCTGCGTACTGATGTGCTTGATGCTAGTACTGTAGAGCAATGAGTCGCGTGTCAACACAAGCACCGAAGTCAACATTACCTTCCTTCAATTGGGCCAACTGGCTGTGAATCGAGGGAGTACATTACATACTGACGAAACTAAAATGAGCTCTAACATGGAAATTAAGCGTTACTCGACACATGTTCACATAACATCTTTTCTTTATTTGTGTGTGACGAATGTTTCCTGAAAGTTTGGCCGTACCTTTTTGTAACACCCTGTATATCGGCCTAATATCGTGTAGGGCCCCCGCGAGCACGCAGAAGTGCCACAACACGACGTGGCATGGACTCGACTAATGTCTGAAATAGTGCTGGAAGGAATTGACTCCATGAATCGTGCTGGGCTGTTCATAAATCTGTAAGAGCACGAAAGAGTTGAGATCTCTTCTGAACAGCACGTTGCAAGACATCCCCGATATGCTCAATAATGTTCACGTCGGAGATTTCGGTGCCCAGCGGATGTGTTTAAACACAGAAAAGCGTTCATGGAGCCACTCTGTAGCAATTCTGGACGTTTGGGGTGTCGGATTGTCCTACTAGAATTTCCCAAGTCTAAACGGAATACCCAGTGGACGTGAATGTATGCAGGTGATCATACAGGATTCTTACAAACATGTCACCTGTCAGAGTCGTATGTAGACGTTTCAGGGGTCCCATATCACTCCAAGTGATAGAGCCGCCACCAACTTGAACAGTCCCCTACTTACATGCTGTCATGGATTCATGAGAGTGTCTCCATATCCGTGAACGTCCATGCGCTCGATACAATTTGAAACGAGAGTCGTCCAACTGGGCAACTTGTTCCCATTCATCAACTGCCCAATGTCAATGTTGACGGGCCCAGGCGAGGCGTAAAGCTTTGTGTCATGCAGTCACCAAAGATGCACGAGTGGGTCTTCGGCTCCGAAAGCCCTTATCGACGATGTTCCGTTGAAAGGTTTGCACGTTGACAATTGTTGATGGCCCAACTTTGAACTGCAGCAATTTGCGGAAGGATTGCACTTCCGTCACGTTGAAAGATTCTCTTCAGTCGTCGTTGGTGTCGTTTTTGCAGGGTCTTTTCTTCCGTCCGCAGTGATGTCGGAGATTTGATGTTTTGCGGGATTCCTGATATTCACGGTACACTTGTGAAATGGTCGTATGGCAAAATCCTCACTTCATTGCTACCTTGGAGATGCTGCCTCTCATCGCTAGTGCACCGACTGTAACACCACATTCGTACTCATTTAAGGATTGGTAACCTGCCATTGTAGCAGCAGTAACCAATCTAACAAATGCACCAGTCACTTGTTGTCTTATATAGGCTTTGGCGACCGCATCGCCGTATTCTGCCTGTTTACATATCTTTGTATTTAATTACGCATGCCTATACCAGTTTCCTAGGATGGATAGGATAAGAAACGAAATGACGTAACCCGACAAAGGATGTGAATCAGTAGGGATATCTGTGACGTAATGCAGCAAAAACAGCTGATATTGTTTGGTCATGTAAATAGGATGAATGAAGACAGGATACAAATACGATGCAACGGATACCATCCCAGTGGAAGAAAAGAATTCGTACACGAAGAAAATGGCAAAATAATTTGGAGGAGGCAATGGAAGCAAGAAGTATGAACATTGAGGAAAGTCGAGACAGAGAAGATGACGACCAGAAGCGGCGCCAGCCGTAGATAATCCGCAAGAGAAAAAAGAACAAATTTTGTAGTAGGTCATGGAGCTATTAGTTAGCTGTAACAGGTCCTGGTCGATATTGTCGATATTTGTAGGAGTAAAGCTTTTTGTTTTCGGGTAAACAGGAGTGTTCACTTTCGGAGTAAATTTATGACCATCACACTTTTGAACTGCTACTTCGACAGTATTTTCCTACCGTCATCATCGAGAAGCATGAAAAGAGCAGCTAGAGGTTAAACGGAGTTTACTGATGTTGTATGTTTCTACTCTAGTTTTCGCCTATTGACGTTTATGTAAGTGCAGTTTGACATATGGGGCCGGCCGGAGTGGCCGTGCCGTTCTAGGCGCTACGGTCTGGAACCGAGCGACCGCTACGGTCGCAAGTTCGAATCCTGCCTCGGGCATGGATGTGTATGATGTCCTTAGGTTAGTTAGGTTTAATTAGTTCTAAGTTCTAGGCGACTGATGACCTCAGAAGTTAAGTCGCATAGTGCTCATAGCCATTTGAACCATTTTTTGACATATGGGACAGTGATCAGGTGCGTGTATTTAAATTAACTCACTGCTTAACACGAGGCAGGTAACACCTCTCAAAATCTGTTCAATCACACTGAATAGATAAATGTCATTACACGTTTTTGACGTAATATTAATCTCGAATTGCTGCTCTACGAGCCCTTAAAACTGTTGTAGCTTGTCGGGGCACGATCTATATATGATTTGTCTACAAACCTTGCTGTGCTACCTCCAAGTGCTTTTTTTAGACGGTGCTGAATTCATTAGTCGTACTCAGGACTCGACTGAATGCGTAAATGCTTGATTCAGCTAAGATCGTGAGCCCTGCCGGACGAAACCATGATCGTGAATTCATTTGAGTGTTTGTCAAGCTGTTTACATGCAAACAACGGCCAATGACGCCACAGCACCCTGTTCAGGCATGGTATCTTCACCAGGGTCCTCTAATGTCTGAAAGGTAAGCAGATAGTCTACGCATATACGAGGGTTGGAACATAAATAGTGCCAACTATTTATTCACAACCGATACAAAAGCGGTGTGGAAAGCGTAGAACACCGTTAGCAGAGCTTGTTCTGTTTATGATGCGAATGGAGTGGTCTACTGCCTCTCAAATCTCTGGAATAGTTCAGAAGCGAATGCCACGAAGTGCTTCCTTCATCTTCGGAATCAAATCAAATTCACAGGGACTGAAGTGCGGAGAGTATGGTGGATGGTACAGCACTTCCTAGTCCCATCGACAGCACCCATCAACGGAACAGGCTCTTCTAACTGTATACTACGCCTCCCACATCACTGGCAACGGGTTCTACACAACACTGGTGACTATTTTGAAGGACACTAACGGGTAAAAATACGTAACACTTTTGTATCGGTTGTGAATAAATACACTACTGGCCATTAAAATTGCTACTCCAAGAAGAAATGAGGATGATAAAAGGGTATTCATTGGACAAATATATTATACTAGATCTGAAATGAGATTACATTTTCACGAAATTTGGGTGCATAGATCCTGAGAAATCAGTACCCAGAACAACCACCTCTGGCCGTAATAACGGCCTTGATACGCCTAGGCATTGAGTCAAACATAGCTTGGATGGTGTGTACAGGTACAGCTGCCTATGCAGCTTCAACACGATACCACAGTTCATCAAGAGTAGTGACTGGTGTATTGCCACGAGCCAGTTGCTCGGCCACCATTGACCAGACGTTTCAATTGGTGAGAGATCTGGAGAATGTGCTGGCCAGGGCAGCAGTCGAACATTTTCTGTATCCACAAAGGCCCGTACAGCACCTGCAACATGCGGTCATGCATTTCCCTGCTGAAATGTAGGGTTTCGCAAGGATCGTATGAAGGGTAGAGCCACGGGTCGTAACACATCTGAAACGTAACGTCCACTGTTCAAAATGCCGTCAATGCGAACAAGAGGTGACCTAGACGTGTAAACAACGTCACCCGTACCATCACGCCGGGTGATAAGCCAGTATGGCGATGACGAATACACGCTTCTAGTGTGCGTTCACCGCGCTGTCGCCAAATAAGAATGCGACCATCATGATGCTGTAAACAGAACCTGGATTCATCTGAAAAAATGACGTTTTGCCATTCGTGCACCTAGGTTTGTCGTTGAGTACACCATCGCACGCGCTCCTGTCTATGATGCAGCGTCAAGGGTAACCGCAGCCATGGTCTCCGAGCTGAAGTTCATGCTGCTGCAAACTTCGTCAAACTGTTCGTGCAGATGGTTGTTGTCTTGCAAGCGTCCCCATCTGTTGACTCAGGGATCGAGACGTGGCTGCACGATCCGCTACAGCCATGCGGATAAGATGCCTGTCATCTCGACTGCTAGTGATACGAGGCCGTTGGGATCCAGCAAGGCGTTCCGTATTACCCTCCTGAGCCCACCGATTCCATATTCTGCTAACAGTCATTGGATCTCGACCAACGCGTGCAGCACTGTCGCGATACGATAAACCGCAATCGCGATAGGCTACAGTCCGACCTTTATCAAAGTCGGAAACGTGATGGTAGGCATTTCTCCTCCTTACAGGAGGCATCACAAACACGTTTCATAAGGCAACACCGGTCAACTGCTGTCTGTGTATGAAAAATCGGTTGGAAACTTTCCTCATATCAGCACGTTGTAGGTGTCGCCACCGGCGCCAACCTTGTGTGAATGATCTGAAAAGCTAATCATCTGCATATCACAGCATCTTCTTCCTGTTTTTCGCGTCTGTAGCACGTCATCTTCTTGGTGTAGCAATTTTAATGGTCACTAGTGTAGTTGCTACTTAAGTTCTAACCCTCGTATATTCCCGTCATTTCTCCTTGGAGCTGAACATCGGGTCCTAATTGCGACCACGGCCCAGACCACTGTTGATCCACCTTCTGGCTGAACACAGTCCTACTGACATACATGTTTCATACGCCACGTTCTCAAGCACCCATCGAACTGCCATACTGACACCAGGATTATTCGGACCATGCCACATAAAATCCCTGTTCCATGGTCCAGTGACGGTGTTCGGAGGACCACACGAACCGTGGAGCTCTTTCTCGAGATGTCAGCAAAGGATCACGTGTAGATCGTCGGCTGCTGAAGGAAATACTGTATATTTGTCTTCGTGCAGTTGTTATAAAATGGATTCTTGACGCCTCACTTTCATATCGGTGGGGACCTTTATCGAAATCACCGAGTTGGCTTTGTAGAGCTGACGTAATGTCCGTTCGTCGAATACTTGTGGTGGTCCAGTGTGGCGGTTTGTGCGTGTGCAGTAACGGTCTTTACGTAATTGCAGATCCATTGTAGACGGTGTTGACCTTGGATCTCCGAAATCTAATGTAAGCTCCGACATTTTATGACGCATGTGTTTTACACAGATTATTGTCCCACGGTGAAAATCAGCTAACTCGCGAGTGCTGCCACACCATTACCTACATCTCTCCAACAGACTTCACAGATATCGTGTCTACGCTCGCTCCTTACATACACGGCACGTCTTCAAACCGGGCAGCCCTTTCCGCGATTTTTTGTAACTCAGTTTCATGTACAGTAGCAATGCAGAAATTTGTTTGTTACCGCTGATCAACAATTCCTTCGCCTGCGGCGGCGCAATTACGTCGTTTTCCGGGATCACGTATGCAAAGACCTAGAACGCGTGTGCAGAGGTGCGGACGTCCTCGCACTGTGTAGAGGGCAAGAGGCTTGATGCAATACAGTGCCTATATATACACGTCCGTCATAACCTTAAAAGCAGCTGATATTCAGTTTTTATTTGACCTGGTTGATATCGTCGTGCCGGCCGGGGGGCCGAGCGGTTCTAGGCGCTACAGTATGGAACCGCGCGACCGATACGGTCGCAGGTTCGAATCCTGCCTCGGGCATGGATGTGTGTGATGTCCATAGGTTAGTTAGGTTTAAGTAGTTCTAAGTTCTAGGGGACTGATGACCTCAGAAGTTAAGTCCCATAGTGCTCAGAGCCATTTGAACATTTTTTTTTATCGTCGTGCAAAAAAAGATCCAAATATAATATTCATGACATTACTTTACTACTTCACATAGAATTTACACTCCTCTTATGGCGAAATTGCCATTACGTTTACAATGCACTGCTTTTGATTATCTATGAATCACGAGCCTATTCAAAGCAAAGCGCACTTTTTCCCTATAAGGAGATCGGAAGTGCAGTCTATTTAGTGAATCTTAACGGCCATTTGCGGAAAATGGACACGTTTTGTAGATATTCTATAGTTTATCCAAAACGCTTGGTTAGAATGCCTGGTTGGTTTCGTTAAAGTCCCACATCCGCTTTCTTCTCCTATCCGCATTGAACTGATGTTCCGTCTCAAATCATGTCTACGTCGACGAGACGTTGAATTCTGTCCTTGCTTTCTTCCTTCCACCTCACAAAACAGTTAAAATGTTATTATTGAAAGTTTCCCAAACAAATTTTATGCATCCAGAATGCAGAAGTTTCAAATGTATGCATATTATGCAAAGCATGTAATAGCGTTATCATGTACTCTGAGATCAAGAATATCCGTACACAATATCATATTGAAATGATTAACAAGTATATGTAGAGACTCGATATTGTATACTCGCTAAGTGGTCTGTTTAAGGCTCCCAGTCCACCTCGTATACAACTGTATTAGAAGCGTGGTGTTTATAACAGCATAACTGCCACAGATCTCATTGTTTGCAAACAGTTATACTGTATGCTCCTAACAAGCAGAAGAAAATATTCGTTTCACTGTAATTAAAAACGAGAGAAAACGAGCAGTTTACCTCTTGGAATGGGTTGTTTTACACTGTTTGCTCTTGAAGCAAATGATAATGCAACGATCGCTGAATTGCCGATGAAGATAGGTTCAGCCGCGGAATTGCAAAAGACTTCCTTCTTCGCTTCCAAGTACAGGTCATGCGAATGTGAGGTGTAGCGTTTGTGATGTTGACGGTGATGAGAGAGATAGAGGAGGGTGAAACCAAGTGTTAGGACATAGTATATTCCTCTTGAAGAATGACAAGGGGGCTTAAACGAAGGAACATCTCATTCTAAGAGAGGCTATGGCGCCACACGATTGTTCCATCGTGGTCGATTGCTTCAAAGAAACATATTATTGACCTCGGGGTAAATCTCTGCACTGCTGCACTCTTAAAAGCCAGTCTAAAAGAGAGCCGCCAGCTTCCCTTTGGGCTGCGAGAAAGGGTTAAACTTGTAGCTACTCCAAAACCCTTTAGTTCTCTAACTGCAGTCAGAGAGATTCTGAGGCCCAAGACCGCTAACAGTCTGTACACTGCCTCCAGCTGATTCTTAGCAGTTGTCACAGGTTTCACACAAAAACTCCACACTTCACGTTTCCACAGAATCTGATTGTTTGTGTTTTGTCAGACCTCAGCGGGCGTGTCACTTCTGTTGAACTCTACCTCCATGTAGCTAATACCTCCTGATTTGAGGCCTCTCCCTACGGTATAGTAGACTGCTACACTAGCTTAGGTAAGTTGTAAACACACGGGAACGTACTTTTGAATTTTTGAAGGATTTCCATGTTGGAAAAGTAGATTTGTTGGTCATGGAGGATCAGTAACTTCTCATTTAAAAAGTATTACACACTCTAAAACACCCTCCCCCCTCTCCAGAGAGTTCACAACTTGCCTCCTACACCCGCCAATTGAGAGTCACGCTGCTACGGTCGTAACAGGTAGGTATATTATTGTTATTAGTAGTAAGGTTCACAAGGTACGAAAGCTTTTCGCTGCTGACGTCATGTTTACCCAGGTATTTCCGTCTTGGTATTTAATTTTCCAATTAATCACATCGCTGCGTTCTTTATTTTTTTATTTTCTTTTTTTAGCCATCAATTTTCTGATTAGTCAGATGCGAATTCCTCACCAGTGCCAATCTTTAACCTTTTCATCTCAGAGTGTGACTTGCAACCTACGTCCTCACGTATTCCATTATCCGTCTTCCATAACAGTTTTTATCCTCTACAGCTCCTTCTAGTATCATGGAAGTGTTTCCTTAATAGAGGTCAGATCATCCTGTCCCATCAAATATGGTCCTCAAAATTTTCCTTTCAAAGTTTCTTAATTCTGCTTCTTCTTATTTATTGAATGTCTATATCTCACACAAGTAGGTCAGAACAAATAGGTTAAGTCTTTTATATATGCGAATTTTTTATTTTCTGGAAATAAGTTTGCTTTCTGTTACGTCCAGCAATGCCGAATAATATTTATTGGCTCCTTGTAGTCTGTTGTTTGTTTCTTCTTTGCCATTGTCTTCTGTATTTAGCAAGGTATCGTTTCGATTTTCTCTGCACCAATTTGAATGGTCTAGTTTGCCGTGGGACAGTGAGATATTTGGTTTTTTACTGGTTTCAGTTTCCAGCCCTGCTGCAAATGAGCTGATACAGAATAATGTGTAAATGAATTAACTTCTCGTTTATTTTCTCCTAAGACTACGAAGTTATCTGCATATGCCAATAGTTTGGTCCAGTTCTGCGCTCTAGTTTTCTTCCAGTTATGATTATTTCATTTTCGCGATGATTGCCCCATAACGAGGTTGAAAAGTAACGGAGGAAAAGCATCTCTTTATGTGACTCCGTATGTTGTATGGACCATTACCATGAGAATGTTTTGTATTTTCACTCTAAAATTTCAATTTTTTATGCAAATTTTTACCAGCTGTATTAATTTATCTGGTATTCCAGATTGCTCCATAGTGATCCGAAGATAGTTTCTGTTAAATTGTCAAATACTTTTTTAAAGTCTGTCTAAAACTTCTGGACGTCCTGAGCGTATGCAAATTTATTTTCAAGTAGAATATGTAAATCGAAAATATCTCCACTTTTGATCTTTTCTTTTTCTTTCTATAATCGGCGTATGCATCATCAATTTCCTCTTTACATAGTTCTAATCTTGAATAAATTATGTTTCTACGTATTTTGTATGCTGAGTTGAGTAATGATATCCTCCTGTAGGCCTAGTTGTTGCAGGTAGATGGATGTCCTATTCATGTATTGGACGAATTAAAACATCCTCCCATTCTCCTGGAATACGCTCTTCTTTCCATATCTTGAGAATCCGATTATGAAGTTTTCCCAGTATAGGCAGATTCCTCATTTTCCTGATATCAGTGGGTGCTTGGTCAATAAGAAATAACAGAAACTTTTGGGGAACTTAAATGGGAATCCTTGAAAGGAAGATGACGTGGCTTTTACGAAATTCTGTTGGGTAAATTCAGAGACCCTATATTCGAAGAACACTCTGCGACCATAATGCTGTCAACCATCTTATATTTCCTTCAGGGCTCATGAGTAAAAGATAAAGACTAGGGAATACTTCCTTAGCTGAAAGTACGAGTTGAATACGACAGAAAATCAATAATATCGCTACAAAATACCCTCTGCCATGCACAGTATAGTGGCTTGCAGAGTATGTATGTAGACGTAGAAGTTGTCTGGTAGGACGTGGGTTTCGCGGGCTCCAAGCAGTTACATGAAACTACTCTAGCGCACAGCCTCTCAGTCTCAGGATCAGAATGCAGACATTTTCTCTGGCCGCTTCCTGTCCCCACTAACAGCTCTCCTCTGCAAAGTACTGCGACCTGCCAGCACTTCCCGCAAGTTTATTTACAGCTGGTGCTCGAAATCGCCTGTCGTTACGGGAGAGTTGCTAGGCAGTGCGCCAGCAGTGAAGATCACCATTTAGACTGATGACAGGAACACCAACCCATTATCTCCAGGCTGGACGAAAGCCTTCTTTTTAACAGAAGCCGTATAAAGGCCCTAGTATCATCAACAGTCAGTGTCGCCGAGTGTGATACACAGCGTTTGCATAAAATCTTTCCTTGTTCATAAAAATTTATTTCCAAGGAGCTAAGCCAAATTGTTTTATTTGTTCGACAATTCTTGGATTTCCCGACAGATGGCACAATACTCACCAGAAGCAACTCTCTTTTTTATTGTGTGGTTACGTTAAAGCTGAAGCGTTCACTTCACCAGTTCCTGACGGGCAAATTCTTATGACAAAGACACAGAAACAAACTGACTATCGCCTAGACGTTCTACGAGCAGCAAACGAAGTACACGTAAAAGTGTGTCCTTAAAAGAATGTCACGAGTTAATCTACGATCTGCAACCAACCCCACAGTTGTATCTAATGTTCTTCCTTCATTTTTGTAATCAGGCAAAGTTTTCACGCTCTCCCAATATTTCAGACTTAATTTCCCCGTCCGACGAACGCATCTTCATCACCAATGTCACATTTCTCATTCCATGAGACAATGAAGTGACGATGGTGATCAGGAACTGTACACCACTACCAGTCGCACAAGTTGTGGACCACCACAGCAGCATGTATGAGCGGTGTCGGCTTGATAGCCTCTTGCCTCGGTAGAAAACTTCGGTCTTCGTGTTTTTGAGTATACATTGAACAAATTAACACCTGCATCTGGAGATACTGACACATTTTCCCAGTAAAGATAGGTTTGCATTAACTGTGCTACTTTCTTCCGGTCAGTATTCCAAAAATCTGTGGTTCCGCGGGGAACCTTCTCATTACTTACCTTGTCAGTCCACCTATTTTTCAGCATTCCTCCGTAGCACCATACCTCAAGCGCTTGCATTCTCTTCTGTTCCGGTTTTCCCACAGTCCATGTTGCACTTTCATAGAATTCTGTGGTCCAGATGTACATTCTCAGAAACTTATTTCTCGAATTAAGTCCAATGTTTGACAGTACTAGACTTGTTTTGGCGAGAAATGTTTTGGTCTGTGCTAGTGTACTTCTTATATCCTCTTTACTTCCTATATCATGCGTTATTCGCTACAAGGTAAGAGTATTTCTTGACCTTTTCTATTAACTGTCGGTGTTGTGGTTTTTAGTCCCAAGACTGGTTTGATGCATATCTCCATGCTACTCTATCCAGTGCAAGCCTCGTCACCTCCGAGTAACTCCTGCAACCTATATCCTTCTGAATCTACTTACTGTACACACCTCCTGGTCTCCCTCTACGGTTCTCCCTCCCCCCCCCCCCCCCTTCCTTCCCACCAGTACTAAATTGATCTCTTGGTATCTCAGAATGTGTCGCACCAAGCGATCCCTTCTTCTAGTCAGATTATGCAACAAATTTATTTTCTCCCGAATTCTATTCAGTACATCCTTATTAGTTACATGATCAGCCCATCAAATTTTCAGAATTATCTTCTTGTCTAAACTGTTTATCGTCCGATTTTCGCTTCTACACATAGCTACGGTCCATACAAATGCTTTCAGAAGACTTCCTGACACTTAAATCTAAATGTTAATAACTTTTTCTTCTTCAGAAATGCTTTTCTTGGCATTGCCAGTCTATATTTTATATCATCTCTACTTCGACCGTCATTAGTTATTTTGCTGACCAAACAGCAAACCTCATTTCCCACTCTAAAAGCCTCATTTCCTAATCTAATACCCTCAGCAGCACCTTATTTTATTCAACTGCATTCCATTATCCTCGTTTCGCTTTTGTTGATGTTCATCTTATATCCTCCTTTCAAGACACTATTCATTCCGTTCAGCTGTTCTTCCTATCCCTTGCTGTTTCTAACGGAATTACAATGTCATCGACAAACCTTAAAATTTTCGCTTCTTCTCCCTGGACTTTAATTCCTACTCCATTTTTTTCTTTTGTTTCCTTTACTGCTTCTTTAGTTAACAGACTGAATAATATCGGGGATAGGCTACTAACCTATCTTCCTTCTCAATCACTGCTTTCCTTCCATCCCCCTCCCCCACCGACTTTTACAACTGCCATCTGCTTTCTGTACAAATTGTAAATAGCCTTTCGCTCCCTGTATTTTACCCCTGCCTCCATTAGAATTTGAAAGAGAGTATTCCAGTCAACATTGTCAAAAACTTTCTCTGCATCCACAAATGCTACAAACGTAGGTTTGGCTTTCCCCAATCTATATGCTATGAACAGTCGTATAGTCAGTACTCCCTCGCCTTTTCTTACATTTTTCCAGAATCCCAACATATCTTTCCGGCGATCGTATTCTACCAGTTTTTTCCACCATTCTGTAACGAAATCGTGTTAATCTTTTGCAACCGTGATTTATTAAACTCATAGTTTGGTAATTTTCAAACCTGACAGCACTTGCTTCCTTTGGAATTGAAATTATTATATTTTTCCTGAAGTCTGTGGGTATTTAGCATCTCTTATACATCTTGCTCACCACATAGACGAGTTTTGTCATGGCTGGCTCTTCAAAGGCTATCAACAGTTCTAACTGAATGTTTTCTACTCCTGGGGCCTTGTTTCGACTTAGGTCTTCCAGTGCTCTGTCAAATTCTTCACGCAATATCGTATCTCCCATGTCATCTCCATCTACATCCTCTTCCATATCCACAGTATTGCCCTCAAATGCATTTCACTGTATCAACCCTTTATATACTCCTTCCGTCTTCCTGCTTTACCTTCTTCAAATGGCTCTGAGGACTATGCGACTTAACTTCTGAGGTCATCAGTCGCCTAGAACTTAGAACTAATTAAACCTAACTAACCTAAGGACATCACACACATCCATGCCTGAGACAGGATTCGAACCTGCGACCGTAGCGTTCGCTCGATTCCAGGCTGGAGCGCCTAGAACCGCACGATTCCCTTCTTCGCTTATGACTCGTTTTCCATCCAAGCTGTTGACTCTATTAGGTACTACCGACTATTGGTAGGTTAATTACCAACTACCTTTATTACAGTCATCATTATTTGGCCTTTTTCGCCTACTATCAATTCTTATTGTGTACTGCACTACTGGCCATTAAAATTGCTACACCAAGAAGAAATGCAGATGGTAAACGGGTATTTATTGGAAAAATATATTATACTAGAACTCACATGTGATTACAGTTTCACACAATTTAGGTGCATAGATCCTGAGAAATCAGTACCCAGAACAACCACCTCTAGCCGTAATAACGGCCTTGATACGCCTGGGCATTGAGTCAAACAGAGCTTGGATGGCGTGTACAGGTACAGCTGCCCATGCAGCTTCAACACGATACCACAGTTCATGAAGGGTAGTGACTGGCGTATTGTGACGAGCCAGTTGCTCGGCCACCATTGACCAGACGTTTTCAGTTGGTGAGAGATCTGGAGAATGTGCTGGCCAGGGCAGCAGTCGAACATTTTCTGTATCCAGAAAGGCCCGTACAGGACTTGCAACATGCGGTCGTGCATTATCCTGCTGAAATGTAGGGTTTCGCAAGGATCGAATGAAGGGTAGAGCCACGGGTCGTCATTGCGAACAAGAGGTGACCAAGACGTGTAACCAATGGCATCCCATACCATCACGCAGGGTGATACGCCAGCATGGCGAAGACGAATACACGCTTCCAATGTGCGTTCACCGCGATGTCGCCAAACACGTTTTGCCATTCGTGCACCCAGGTTAGTCTGTGATGTAGCGTCAAGGGTAACCGCAGCCATTGTCTCCGAGCTGATAGTCCATGCTGCTGCAAACGTCGTCGAACTGTTCGTACAGATGGTTGTTGTCTTGCAAACGTCCATATCTGTTGACCCAGGGATCGAGACGTGGCTGCACGATCCGTTACAGCCATGGGGATAAGATGCCTGTCATCTCGACTGCTAGTGATACGAGGCCGTTTGGGATCCAGCACGACGTTCCGTATTACCCTCCTGAACCCACCGATTCCATATTCTGCTAACAGTCATTGGATCTCGACCAACGCGAGCAGCAATGTCGCGATACGATAAACCGCAATCGCGAAAGCTAATTATTTGCATATCACAGCATCTTCTTCGTGGTGTAACAATTTTAATGGCCAGTAGTGTACAATTGTTCCCACTTCTCTCCGTTTAAAACGAAGCTAAAAGAATATACCGCACAGAAATGTGGAGAAAGTAGTCGTCTTGCAGCCCCTAGTGGTTCGTCACTGATTATTATCCTTTCGGTCCTCTTAGTCTAAATCAGTTTGGGAAGGACCAATAATTACAAAGAAGAGATAAGACTGGCGGCTTATGTAAATACTTGCGAAGGCAGCCCACACGGTGAGGACTCGGACGCTGCTCATTGTGGACGCGCCGAGTTCGCGATTGTCATGTTTATGCCCTCCCACTCGGGCGCGCTTTCTGCCCGGGTCGTAGGCAGGAGCACCGGCCGACGCCTCTCGGCGGGTTTCACAATGGCTGTTGAAAGCCGGCAAGTCCTTATGCGGGCAACACCCACCTTCCCCGCGTGAATGTCGTGCCTCAATGTCGCCGGCGTATATCTCTCCCTAGCGTCAAGCAGCTAGAAACCCGTGGCTGCAAGACTACACCTTTCTCCACGTTTCTGCGCAGAACATATTTTTAGATTCATTTTAAACCGAGAGAAGTGGGAACAACTGTAACTGTTCGTTTTAGAATAATATTCCAATAATAGTGCTCCTCCCTGTCAGGCGTTTGTCTGGAAACGTTTCAACAACTAGTTTCGATGGAGAATTTTTAGAAGACCAGTGTGTGCAGCTAGTAGGATTTTTCACAAGAGGAAGATTACCGTGACATACACTAATGGCCATTAAAACTGCTACACCACGAAGATGACGTGCTACAGACGCGAAATTTAACCGACGAGAAGAAGATGCTCTGATATGTATATGATTAGCTTTTCAGAGCATTTACACAAGGTTGGCGCCGGTGGCGACACCTACAACGTGTTGGCATGAGGAAAGTTTCCAACCGATTTCTCGTACACAAACAGCAGTTGACGGCGTTGCCTGGTGAAACGTTGTTGTGATGCCTCGTGTAAGGAGGAGAAATGCGTACCATCACGTTACCGACTTTTATAAAGGTTGGATTGTAGCCCATCGCAGATTGCTGTTTATCGAATCGTGACAATGCTGCTCGCGTTGGTCGAGATCCAATGACTGTTAGCAGAATATGGAATCGGTGGGTTCAGGAGGGTAATACGGAACGCCATGCTGGATCCCAACGGCCTCGTATCACTAGCAGTCTAGATGACAGGCATCTTATCCGCATGGCTGTAACGGATCGTGCAGCCACGTCTCAATCCCTCAGTCAATAGATGTGGACGTTTTCAAGACAACAACCATCTGCACGAGCAGATCGACGACGTTTGCACCACCATGAACTATCAGCTCGGAGACCATGGCTGCTGTTACACGTGACGCTGGATCACAGACAGGAGCGACTGCGATGGTGTACTCAACGACGAACCTGGGTGCGCGAATGGCAAAACGTCATTTTTTCGGATGAATCCAGGTTCTGTTTACAGCGTCATGATGGTCGCACTGTGTTTGCCGACATCGCGGTGAACGCACATTGAAAGCGTGTATTCGTCTTCGCCGTACTGCCGTATCACCCTGCGTGATGGTATGGGGTGCCATTGGTTACACGTCTCGGTCACCTCTTGTTCGCATTGACGGCAATTTGAACAGTGGACGTTACATTTCAGATGTGTTACGAACCGTGGCCCTACCCTTCATTCGATCCTTGCGAAACCCTACATTTCAGCAGGATAATGCACGACCGCATGTTGCACGGGCCTTTCTGGATACTGAAAATGTTCCATTGCTGCCCTGACCAGCACATTCTCCAGATCTCTCACCAACTGAAAACGTCTGGTCAATGGTGGCCGAGCAACTGGCTCATCACAATATGCCAGTCACTACTCTTGATGAACTGTGGTATCGTGTTGAAGCTGTATGTGCAGCTGTACCTGTACACGCCATCCAAGCTCTGTTTGACTCAATGCCCAGGCGTACCAAGGCCGTTAATACGGCCAGAGGTGGTTGTTCTGGGTACTGATTTCTCAGGATCTATGCACCCAAATTGTGTGAAAATGTAATCACATGTCAGTTATAGTATAATATATTTGTCCACCGAATACCCGTTTATCATCTGCATTTCTTCTTGGTGTAGGAATCTTAATGGCCAATAGTGTATAAGTGTCTGCTGTGCGTACTGTGGAGACTGCATCCTCAGTTAAGGTTCGGATGTGGAATCAAAATTCACTGCGTATTGATGTCTGTGATAAGATTCGGTGGTGACATTCGTATCCTAACTGACAGCGAGGATGCATTACTGGACCTGTCCAAAGGTTTGAACAATCTTATGAATACAGAATATAAATTAAGGGTAAACGAAGGAAGGACTAAAGTTGTAATGAGTACCAGAAAAATAAATGGCAATGAATTTAACATCAAAATCGTGAAGCACGTTACAGAAAGGTGTAGGAATATTCTTGTCTTGGAAGGAAAATAATGCATGACGGACGAAGCAAAGAGGCTAAAAATGCAGACAAGTGCATGTGAAAAAAATCTTCCCAGCAAAGAAAGTCGCCTACAATGAAACAGGGCTTAAACGTAGAAAGAAAAATCTGAGACAGTACATCTACAGCACAGCATTGTACAGAAGTGAAACATGGACTGTGGTAAAACTGGAGAAGAAGAGAATCGAAGCATTGATATGTGGTATTGCAGAAGATATTGAAAATTATGTTGGTTGATACGATAAGAAATGAGGTAGCCCTCCGCGCAAACACCAAGTAATGGAATGGATGGAAAACAGTGGGGATTGGGTTGTTTGTGGGAAGAGACCAAACTGCGATGTCATCGGTCTCGTCGGATCAGGGGATGTGGAAGGAAGTCGGCCGTGCTATTTCAAAGGAATCATCCCGCCATTCACCTGGAGCGGTTTAGGGAAATCACGGAAAACCTATATCGGGATGGCCGGACGCGGGATTTAACCGTCATCCTCCCGAATGCGAGTCCAGCGTGCTAACCACTGCGCCACCTTGCTCGGTGGAAAACAATGACCAGAAGTAGGGTACATATGTGTTAAGATATCAGGTAATAACGTCCATGATTTCCATCATACTAGAGGAAGCTGTAAAGCATGAAAAGTATGGCGGAAAACAGAAGATGTAATGTATCCAACAGATGACTGATTCTGTTCGGTGTAAGTACCACTCTGAGCCGAAGAATTTGGCTCAAAACATAAAGATTGGTCGCATCCAATCGACAAAGTGAAGTAAGCGTGTTTCTTAGCACGCTTATAGATAAATATTTACTCAACACACGTCATTCGCACGAAATGTGATGACTACGCGTTGTACGCTGCAACTGAAAACACGTAGCATTTCCCAAGAGGTATGAACATGATATGAATTCTTTATCAAAAAAAGGTTTCTGTATGTAATAGTAAACAACGGAGTTAATGGCTCAAATGGTTCAAATGGCTCTGAGCACTATGCGACTTAACTTCTGCGGTCATCAGTCGCCTAGAACTTAGAACTAATTAAACCTAACTAACCTAAGGACATCACACACGTCCATGCCCGAGGCAGGATTCGAACCTGTGACCGTAGCGGCCGCTCGGCTCCAGACTGTAGCGCCTAGAACCGCACTGCCACTCTGGCCGGAAACGGAGTTAATATATTGCTATATGTTCACTGTCCTCTGAAGAAGGAACCGATGTGTGTTTTCTTGAACACAGACATCATTTCTTAATAACATTCAAGTGTTTCGTTTATCCGTCACGAAATGGCTGTCAAAGCCTGCCGTTAAACGGCGGGGTTGTTTTTATTATAATAACATTTCTCGCTAGCAGTTAACATTTTTACTCTTATACGCAATGTTTCGCCTACCTATCATCTGCGTGGATTATGTCAATTTTCATGTGATCAGAAAATATTGTTTTCATAAACCCTATCTGCTTACGCTATTGAATATCACTTGGTTGACTTTTTTTTTAAAAAAAGAAAAAAGAGCAGTAGCAGTATTTAAATGAAAGTATGGCAATTTTTTGCCCCTGAGTAAGACATTCAAGAAAAATTCAGTGATAACTCTTTTGTAGGTCTGACAAGAGTCCAATGCTGAAAATACAGTGAATAAGGAGAATTTTATACCGTTACGGACGTTTGGATGGCACGACGACAGGAAACTCACTCCTCCACTTTTCTCTCTCTGTTGTGTGTGGCGTAAACGTCACGTATCGTTTGCTTCGGTGTCTCTAGTTTGTGAGTTTGTGCGGTTGGTAGCGTAAACGTGAGGGACATCCTACATATTTAGGTGCAGTAGAAAAACAAAAAAAAACATGAAGGCAATGAAGACCACCTTAAAATAATTACATCATGATTATTTTAACTTCCACTGAAACTGTTTCAATATATAGTGGAAAGCTGGTATGTGTAGCAAAAATGACGCACTGTAGCTTTTCCTGCTATTCCACGTAAGTAATGGTTAACTTGGCGGAACTTGGACTGTGGCGGCCAACTTGTTCTTCACAAGAAACATATTTCCCACCCATGTTTTATGAAAATTTACACTAGAAACACAACTGTAGCATTTATAAGGTATTATTTTCATGGATGTAGAACACCGTAAAGAACATAGTTCCGTCAGAAATAAAGAATTCTCTCTCGATCATAAAATAGTGCCGAACATTAACCAAAGTACTCAACTGCTAAAATATATCCAATACAGAGATTTTGTAAGCTTTTTCCCTCTTTCTCTAAATATTTTTGTTATTGGAGGGTATGAGTATTGGACTGATGCGATCCTCTACATTTCTATTCTTTTTCTGCCTAACTTGCCGTCTCTACAAACATAGTAGACTTTGGCCCACAACTATTTGTACTACCATGTTCTATTCTTCCTCTAGAATTTTCTAACCTACTTTGTAATTACAAATAGGACGATCTGTATGATGTCGAAATGCCTCGCTAATTGCTTTCTTCTTCTTGCTAATATCATCCATAGCTTTCTTCCTTAAATTTTTTATTGGCTATATAAATAACAGTATATGGAAGGGTCATCTTGTCAGCGGCGCTAGTGTTTTGAACAGTAGTGCTGCTGATAAGATGACTCTTGCACATTTGTTATTTATATATATTGGAGGATACTGGCGCTGATTTTGTGATGCCACTATAGCTCCAGTATATTAAGACATCTTTTTGTGAAAAATATCTGAAATGGTCATTATAGACCGAAACCGGTAGTCTGATGACAAAAAATTTGTGACCATAGACGTGAAGCAAAGGAGATTCAGTGGTCTGTAACTATCAGCTGCCCTGTTGACTGAATGTTAACTACCTATATTTCCCAAACTGTCCTTTATTTTGACCATTGTTGACTCCTGCATATTCTGAGGCTTCGGTTCACCACACGAACGCCGCGAAATTTAAAACGTTCTGATAACTCTTCGTCCTTCACCTAGGATGGGTAAGATCAACTGTTCCATAACAATATACTATTACTCGCCTGAGAAACCAAACATATGAACAGTCTACAGCCTTGTCGTAGTTCACCATGCGTGATATTTACCGTCACTTGCAGCCAGCAGAAACGTACATAACATTTTCTAACATTAAGTTACCGGCTATTTACTTCAACTTAGTGCTGCTTCTCTATTTCAGGGAAATATTCCTTGCGATTTGATATCACTTATACATAAGCATTTCACAAGTGTTGTGATCGTGATGTATCATAAATTTTGATATGTTTATCGCAAACTTTGCACGTCCGACATCAGTATAAAATTAGCGCAGACAAACAACTTTTTCTTCCAAAATAAGTATTGACTCAAAACCGAGATTTAAAATACTCAAAGTTGAAAGTGGTCATTGGATTTCACGTGCACTCCACTCTTAGGCACGTAAGGGCTGAACAGCTTTCTTTTCTAGTGGCTGATTTGGGTTTCTCGTGTGACAAAGAAAGCATTCACGAAGAGAGTGTCTACAACTTTTCTGTCTCTGTTGTGTTCCGTTTCCTACTTTCATCCCAGTTTTACAGCCTATATTTTTTTCCGATAGTGATTCTACTGTTTCGCAGTAGATAAATTCCATAGAAGTCTGGGGCATAGAATTAGTTAGGTTTCCCACTATATAGCAAAACATTAAAACAGTAGAACTCGTTGATGTGAAGTATGTTCTCGTATACAGCTCACTTTGCCCGAAGGGGAAGAAGGGCTGACTGAGAAGCGGCCCTCTATATAGCTGAGAATAGCAGCGAAATGGGCATACAAAATGTGGAAAGTGAATACCAAAGCAAGCAATTTTTTGAGGTTCTCTATTTTACTACTTGAATAAATGCATCTTTACAGCATTTGAAATCAAGTTCACATTCACAGACTTATTTATTCTGATTCTTCCTTGTTTCCCTCGGAGACTGGATGTTTGTGTTCTCTCCATCATTTCATCATCGTCATTATCATTCGTGAATGTGGCTAAAATTGGACTGTGTAAAGACTGGGAAAGTGTACAGGCGCTGGTGACCACGCAGTTGAGCGCCCCAAAAACCAAACATCATCATCATGCCCCTTATTTCCTACATTTGAGATACAACATTGACATTTTTTGTTATTAGTTTATACTTCTCATTTTTCCTATTCAGTACTTTTACATTCTTCGGTAAAATTTTAACGCTTGAAAAAATGAAAAGCTATATACAAATATGGGGCTAACTTGTTAACACCTGACTGCAGTGAAATGCAATTTTTGAAATTCACAGCAAAGTGTTCGGTATTACTTAGAAAACATTATGTGGGAATAATATAGTTAACATAGGGTGAAATATAACTTAATAGAAACATATTTTCCTTGAAGAAGCCCGTAAATAAAACTTAAGAAAATAAAGAGAAAAACCGATATAGGCCTACTACACAAAAAACTTACTGTAAAAAAAACAACGATTTGATATAATGGAAACTGTGGAATATTACACAGAATATTCTTGGTGCTGAATAATTTTGTTATAAACATTATTATAACTGCCGGGGCTGTGAAATTGATTCGAGACCGATGGAAAAAAGGAAGTGAATTGTTTATTATTTTAAAAGTAATCATCATTGCTCTTAACACATGTATCCCACTGTGAGACAAGAAAATCAGTGCTTTCATGGAAAAATGTTTGCGGTTGCCTTCGAAACAATGATTGTACCCAGGCGTGCACTTATTCGTCAAAAGTAAATCGAGGACCACGAATGTCTTTCCTCAGGGTTCTAAAATTATGGAAATCTCATGGAGTGAGATCGGGACTATATGGAGGCAGTGCAAGGGTCTCGAAGTGAAAAGTATGCAGCATAGTCGAAAGAACCTTTGCAATATTCTGGCGGGCATTGACGTGCAACAGAACGACGCCGTTCGTCAACTCGCTGCTCACTGGCTTTCTGTAACACGGTGCCACAGTATTAACACTCAGTGGTACGTGACCTTTTGCAAAAACTGAAGCGCGTAATCAAGTCCAAAGACCCAGGAATGTTAACGAACGGCGTCATTCTCTCGCAGTAATGTCCACCCATATGTTGTCAAGTTTGCTTCGACTTCGGTGCAGACATCCTCCATACAATCAGGATCTCTTCTCATGCGATTTTCATATTTTTGGAGCCCTGAAAAAAGACGCTATTGGCCGTCTATTTGGTTACGAGTACGGAGACGTGCGCGCCTGGGTGCCATCATGGTTCCGTAGGCAATAGCAAACATTTTCCCATGAAGGCACTGAACGTCTTCTCCTACAGCGGTACTAACAGCCATGGCTCTCACTTTAGCAGTAATAAACAATTTACTTACTTTTTGCATCTGCTTCGTTTTGATTGCCCCTTATAATAATTATTGTTCTCACCCACTGTTGTGAGGGCGTTGGAATGGCACCATGTGAAGAGATAAGCATTCTAACAAATACTGATTTAAGAGCTTCAATGGATTAGCAATAAAAGCCAGCCAGTTGCAAAATACAGGTTTATTAACTTTGAGCATGGTTTCGACGGCTTTAAAACCGTCTTATTCAGAAGATATTGTACGTAGAATCGCATTATCTATAGGCAGTGTGGGAGTCGTTGACTCTATCTAGTACGCGTCATCCAAATGCGTGCTATTATAAAAAGTTTTAAGACAAAGCTTTACAGTATACTGCTACTACTTACATAAAAATATTTTTAAATGGTGATTAAGTGGATGACATGTACTAGACCGAGTTAAGGACTCCCACATTGGCTATAGATAATGTGATTCTAGGTACAAAATACAGTTTTAAAACCATTGTAACTATGGTCAAAGTTTAACAAACCTGTCTCTTGCAACTGGTTGGCTGTTATTTCTAACCCATTGAAGCTCTTGCATGCACAGCCGCTAAAAGCACAGCCACGTTTAGAACCTTGAGACACTGATTTTTGTTTTAAATGAAGGAAAATTCATTTAAAACAACTGTTTTGAAAAAAGAAGCCCATTGCCCTTTTCATTAGAAGAGACGAAATTTATTGGATGTTTACTGCAAGAGGCAAGTAGAGATAAAATTATGCTTTGCATTTACACCTTATGCCGATGAGCAGAAACATCATTGATGGTGATATATAATATTTTGTTACGACATGAGACGAATTTCTACACATTTCTCGTCTGAGTTTTTTCGATATAAAATATACTGTCTACTATGTTGCGTATGTAGAAGTTGCGGCTTCCGTCGGTTCTCTTTTAAAAGAGCGGACATGGCGGAAGGGGTGATGAAATTAAAATGGCAATCTGATTTCCGATTCCCAATCAACAGGTACATTTTACTTACCAGTCTTCTGCTGGTTTAACCGTGGCCAGCATCGGACCTCATCTCTTCTAGCAGGGGTTTCTGATTGTTAATTAAAGGATTCTAAGAGGTAACAGGGGAACTTTGCAGAGCCGACGCCGAACAGATCTGGCAAAAAATTGTATATATTTCCATAAATACACGCGGAAATGCCAGGTAGCCTGTTACAATTAAAATGTCGCCTACTACAAATAAAGTAATAGCACAAACTTGACACAGAAATGTCCTGCTGCGTGACAAGACAGAGGGAACAATTATGAAATATAAACGAGAGTTCTGTCATCTCATGCAGCCTTTATCAGAGAGAGTGTTCAGTGAGAGGTAAATTATAATGTTTATTGTCCATGAAAAGAATAAATTGAAGTCCAGACAGGGGTAGTACAAGCTCTGTCGCGCAAGCACGGCTAGCTTCGTCGCGCTTACCTATCGATATGCGAACCGTTGCAGTGATGATAGTTCACGAGCATAATGGTCGGGGGTATATTACCTTTAAAGCGAAACAGTGCCAACCGGAGTTGTAAGTTTAATAGCTGATACTGACAATAGTAAGCAAGCAAAAAAGACACACGAAAGTTGGCAACTTCTGCGCTACTGAACTGCATGGACTTACTCCAACCAACAACTGCAAGCAGATGAAAGCGAGTGGGCGTATCCCATCAGTTTTGTTACCGTAGCTTCCGTAGCCAACCTAATCAGACTGTCGGTTAAATTTTGTTCCGACCCGCAAGGCCCGGTCTCACGTTTGAAAAGTTGGGTTCCCTCGAGTGGCGGCAGCTCGTGGAAAGGGGAGAGACAGATTGGTGTGGTCTGGAATTTAAAATAAGGTCTCCATCTTGAAAATTACTAGGAATAATTAAACCAAGGTTCGCAAAATTACTCCGCCTCCACGAGAAAACAGTCCTCTGGCTAGGCAAGCCTATAGCGTTACCTGACTGTCGGGGGAAAGTAGTTTGGTATAGTTTAGTTGTCAATTAATTTCATCGACTTTCTGAATATTAATGGCATCGACCTTTGTGATAAACGAGGGCTGTTCGGAAAGTAAGTTCCGATCGATCGCGAAATGGAAACGACTGTGAAAGTCCGATGAAGCTTTGCACATAATTGTTGGGCAGTGTCTCTAATACGCCCGCCGATAGCGTCACGTCGCTCCTTTCCGTTCTCAGTGCACAATGAACACGTAAACGTGCCAAGGAAATAGTGTCTGCCGCCAAACACTGAGGGCCTGGTGAAGGATTTCGCCTGATATTATGCAGCCAGCATACCACAACTATCATGCAGTTCCTTCATCATGCCAATTCTCGGCCGCTCTCTGTAGGGGCAAAGAAGATGCTCCTGCAACCTTTTCGATGGGAAGTGTTTGATACTCACAATACAGCCCGTAACTGGCTGCCCCTGAGTTTCATCTCTGCTCACATGAACCGCTGGCTTCGAAGACAACGTTTTGGCACAGTCAGCGAGCTGTAGACCAGAGCTCTCCTAAATATCCACTAAACTCGAATATAATCCTTAAAAATCTCGACATGCTGTTACAGTTTTATCCCTTTGTCTCACCTTCCCACCCCCCCCCCCACCCCCATTTCCAAAGATCCATGGTTTCTTTCTTCAGCATGATGTTAATCGTTGTCCTCCCCTGGCCACGAAATCATCCCCAAGATCTATCCTTCCTATCAGCCAAAACCTCCCCTACTCCTTCTATCTGAAAAGAATACTCTAATAACCCATCCTCTCCCTGCTGTATATTACCCTACCCACCTTCGAGTACCTACAGCCCATCCATTAGTTCTTTCCTATAAACCAACCAAATATTTTTCCAACGATATAGGGACTGATGAACCTATAGTTTAGACCCTTTCTCTCCTAACCAACCAACTAATCAAACAATATATTCTTCGACCTTACATTATTTCCAAGCCCCCCTATCTAGTATTAGCTCCATAGTATGCATACAACTAGAAAGCACAAATATTTCATCATAATTATTTTGCCTTTACAAAAATTATATTTACGATTAAATATTTTAAATCAGATGAACAGCAGTGGCATGGCCACATCACAGAGTACCCCCACCAGGGCCAATAGCAAATAGCTGTGGCAAAATGAATCTATCTGCTGGCTTGCAGTAAGAATCTAGTAGCTCTTTCCAGTGTATTAACAGGAGACTGCTTTGTAACCCCGATTGGTGGCTCAGTGCTTCAACACTGGACTCGCGATGGGAAGGACGGGAATCTCAGTCCAGTCTTCTTGATTTAGTTTTTCTGTAGTTTCCACAAATCGATTACCGTTCCGTTGATAAGAACTTCTCCAATTTCTTGTTATCTCATTGAATTCGAGCTTATGCTTCGACTCTAATAATTTCGTTGTTGTTGGTTGGGACATGAAACCCCAACTTTTTTCCTTACTACGCTTTACGGAAAGAGTCACACCTGTGACTTAAGCTGTCTGTGCAGTTGTACGCCAGTCCAATTAGCCCCTCTAGACAATAAATCCTGCTTTTAAAGAAAACCTCATTTTAGCGAGTGGATATGAATAGCACGATGAGTGGACTGGCAGCCGTCCTGGAGGGGCTGGAGCGACGAAAAATCCTTGCCCGTACACAGGGTTAGAACCCGGGACACAGTTCCAGAATGTACTGCTGTACTCGCTAGACCACTATGTCTCCTCTACTAAGTTACCTACGTAATGTAAATTAAAGCACTTGGACGCGCAACCGTTATAACGACACTTAATAAAGGAGTCGCGGAGGCTAGCAGGCTACGTATGTTATCGTACCCGTCGGTGAAACTCACGAACTGTAGCCGTATTTGTAGGCCTTGCTTGGATGATTTGTATGCTGAATAATAACGCAGTGACATTTCAGCTCTACTACCAGCTCTGACAACGTAATGCGAGACGCAAAGGTGTGCCAGATGCTGACAGAGTTTGCTCGTTGGCTAAGTAGTTTCCAGCATCTTGTGGGATGAGCCGTTCGCCTATGCATAAACTATCGTTGTTGTTGTGGTCTAAGTCTGAAGGCTGGTCTGATGCAGCTCTCCATGCTAACCTGTCCCTTGCAAGCCACAATTATTCAATATACTTACACATGAAGCTTCGTAGTCAACATTTGCTCTCCTTCTACAAATTTCAATCATACCACTACTCTCCAAATGCTGATTCACGATTTCATGATAACTCAGGTTTCATCCTATCAATGTATCCCTTCTTTTAGTCAAGATGTGCCACAAGACCGTTTTCTCCCCGTTTCCACTCTGTACTTCTCCATTAGTTATTCAGTCTACTCAGTAATCCTACACTGTTTTCTATGGAACCACATATCAAAAGCTTGTATCCTCTTCTGTCTCTACTGTATTGCCCACGTTGCACTTTGGCGTATGGCCACATTTCGCATAAATATCGCAAGAAACACTTCCTAGGATCTAAATTTATGTTTCTTGATAAAATATTTATGGTTTTCAGAAACAATTTTCTTGTTAGTTAATTGTGAACTTGATGTTCCATGGATCATTTGCACGATAATTCGTAACGAAGTGTAATGAGTCAGTTTAAATTCACGCCACGCCTACATGCTGATCACTGACAAGAGATTTTAAGTCATCAGCCTTCTGATTAGTTTTATGCGGCCACCACGAATTACTCCCCGTTGCCAACCTTTTTATCCCAGAGTAGCACTTGCAACCTACTTTCTCAATTATTTGTATGTCTGTTGCAATCTCTGTCTTCCTCTACCATTTTTACCCTCTACGGCTCCCACTAATACCATGGAAAGTATTCCCTAATATCATAAGAGATATCCGATCATCCTGTCCCTTCTTCTTGTCAGTGTTTTCCAATTATTCCTTTCCTCACCGGTTCTGCGGAGAACCTCATTCCTCACCTTATCAGTCCATCTATTTTCAATATTCTTCTGTAGCACCACATCTCAAATGCTTCGATTCTCTTCTGTTCTGGTTCCCCCACGGTCCATGTCTCACTACCATACAATACTGTGCTCCAATCGTAGATTCTCAGAAATGTATTCGTCAAATTAAGACATAATTCTAATAGACATCTCTTGGCAGGAATGTCATTTTGCCAGTGCCAGTCTGCTTTCTGTGTCCTTACTGCTCCATACTTTATAGGTTATTTTGCCACATAGAAGCTACCGGAATTCCCTAATTTCATCTACTTTGTGATCACCAATTATAGTGTTAAGTTTCTCGCTGGTCTCATTTCTGCTGCTCCCCATTACTTTCGCCTTTCTTCAATTTACTCCCAATCCAAATTCTGTACTCATTAGACTGTTCATTCCATTCAACGGATCCTGTAATACTTCTTCACATTCACCGAGGATAGCAATGTCATCAGCGAATCTTATCATTGATATCCTTTCAACTAGAATTTTAATCCAACTCTTGAAATTTCCATCATTGTTTCTTCGATGTATAAACTGAACGGTAGGAGAGAAAGACTATATCCCTTTCCTACACCCTTTTTAATACGTGCATTTCGTTCTTGGTCTTCCATTCTTATTCTACCCTCTTGGTTCTTGTACATTTACATACTTTCCGTTTAGCTAACCCATGATTTTCGAAGGATTTCGAACATATTGCACATTTGACAGTCTAGAACGTTTTTTGCAGGTCAACAAGTCCTAAGAACGTGTCTTGATTTTTCTTTCGTTTTGTTTCCACTACCACCACAAAGTCAGAATTTCATCTCTCGTGCCTTTGCCTTTCTAAAGCCAAACTGATCATCATCTATCGGATCATCAATTTTCTTTTCCACTCTTCTGTATACTATTCTCGCCAGCAATTTGGATGCCTGAGCTGTTAAGCTGGTTGTGTGATAATTCTCACACTTACCGGCTCTTGCAATCTTGCGAATTGTGTGGATGATGTTTTTCCGGAAGTCTGATGGTTTTTCGCCAGTCTCATACACTGTAAACAACAACGTGGATAATCATTGTGTTGCCACATTCCCCAATGATTTTAGAAATTCCGATGGAATGTCATCCATCCCTTCTGCCTTATTTGATCCAAAGCTATTTTAAATTCTGATTCTAATACTGGATCCCCTATCTCTTCTATATAGACTCCTGTTTCTTCTTCTTTCACATCAGACAAATCGTTCCCTTCACAGAGGCCTTCCATGTATACTTTCCGTCTATCCGCTCTCTCCTCTGCGTATAACAGTGAAATTCCCGTTGCACTCTTAATATTACCGCCCTTGCTTTTAACCCTTACCTATTCTAGTGAAATTCTCATACGCTGATACTCTAGTGTGGTCTCGAAGTACCCCAATAAGTTAAACGAAACTGTAATTTAAAGAAATTTTATTTTGAATTGCACTTTTATCACTGAATATTATAAACATTTTTACGCATTTGAGATATGATTACAAACAATTATGGCACACTGAAAATCTGTGATCGGGACAAACATGTTTTGAGCGTTTTCCACACACTATTTTCGTTTTCTTGTCCTCATTTCTTGCACACGTGTATCATCTTCCTTTCATCATGAGTTCTGGCTCTGAAGATGTTGAGGCACGAGGAGTATCACCAAGTTTAACAACAATGTCTCTCAGTTCAGGAGAAACGAGTAGTACATCTCACGTTGTACATGGGGTTTGTATATGGGGTTTTACTGAATCCATTCCAAGCCTCTGTAGCAATTATCTTCTTTTTAAATCATCAGTTTGATCAAACATGTTTGGCGCACTGAAGTGAAACAGTATTATTGATTCCCACTATATTTAAAATGGCATAAAATACAGACATTTGCCATCTGCATGTTCGCCGTGATACTAAATAGTTGGCGCACATTTGATCCAGTGCGTCCATTCCTTCTTTTGTGGCATTGTAATCAATGATCATATCAGGTTTTCTCTTTTGAGTTTTAATTTTCTGATCGTGCTGCGTAGATGAAAGCAACACAACAACTCGACCTTTCCGAGGAACGTAAGAACAAATTGTCTTTCCTGCGTTATGCCCAAATAATGCAGATTCTACTGGGGGCTTTCTGTTTGGTTTGAATTCTGCGGTTTATTTAGCTTTAGAGTGCCTAAGACAGTTGATGACAAAGTTCAAGTGACATGAACCAACTGTCTACTGTCGCATTTCTATTGCTTCCCTCAATTTGTGTTATTAATTTGAAAACGAGTGTTGGAATTGATAAATTACCTTTATTTGTCCCTTTGCCTGTGTAGACAAATGCATTGTATAAATAGAATGTTCGTGAATCACAAAGGCACATAACTTTGACGCAGTATTTGGCTGGCTTCTTAGGCATATACATGCGAAATTTGCACCTACCACGAAAGGGCACTAACATTTTATCGACTGTCACGTTCGCTCCTGGAGTTTAATACTTTTGACATTAGCCTATAAAGAGTTCTCAAACATTTCTAATACCTGCATGTCTGTCATCAGCCTTCCTAGCATCTCTTGTAGTAGCACAATCGAAACGCAAACAAGACAAAATGAATAAAAATCCGTGAACGCCAATGGTGACTCTAAACACGTCACGACCACTTCCATCGTTATCAAAAAGTCCAACAATATTTTCGTGATTAGATTTCATTACCCAGATAAATAAAGCAGACCTAGAAATGCTCTCAGTTCTATTATACACTCCTGGAAATTGAAATAAGAACATCGTGAATTCATTTCCCAGGAAGGGGAAACTTTATTGACACATTCCTGGGGTCAGATACATCACATGATCACACTGACAGAACCACAGGCACATAGACACAGGTAACAGAGCATGCACAATGTCGGCACTAGTACAGTGTATATCCACCTTTCGCAGCAATGCAGGCTGCTATTCTCCCACGGAGACGATCGTAGAGATGCTGGATGTAGTCCCGTGGAACGGCTTGCCATGCCATTTCCACCTGGCGCCTCAGTTGGACCAGCGTTCGTGCTGGACGTGCAGACCGCGTGAGACGACGCTTCATCCAGTCCCAAACATGCTCAATGGGGGACAGATCCGGAGATCTTGCTGGCCAGGGTAGTTGACTTACACCTTCTAGAGCACGTTGGGTGGCACGGGATACATGCGGACGTGCATTGTCCTGTTGGAACAGCAAGTTCCCTTGCCGGTCTAGGAATGGTAGAACGATGGGTTCGATGACGGTTTGGATGTACCGTGCACTATTCAGTGTCCCCTCGACGATCACCAGTGGTGTATGGCCAGTGTAGGAGATCGCTCCCCACACCATGATGCCGGGTGTTGGCCCTGTGTGCCTCGGTCGTATGCAGTCCTGATTGTGGCGCTCACCTGCACGGCGCCAAACACGCATACGACCATCATTGGCACCAAGGCAGAAGCGACTCTCATCGCTGAAGACGACACGTCTCCATTCGTCCCTCCATTCACGCCTGTCGCGACACCACTGGAGGCGGGCTGCACGATGTTGGGGCGTGAGCGGAAGACGGCCTAACGGTGTGCGGGACCGTAGCCCAGCTTCATGGAGACGGTTACGAATGGTCCTCGCCGATACCCCAGGAGCAACAGTGTCCCTAATTTGCTGGGAAGTGGCGGTGCGGTCCCCTACGGCACTGCGTAGGGGTCTTGGCGTGCATCCGTGCGTCGCTGCGGTCCGGTCCCAGGTCGACGGGCACGTGCACCTTCCGCCGACCACTGGCGACAACATCGATGTACTGTGGAGACCTCACGCCCCACGTGTTGAGCAATTCGGCGGTACGTCCACCCGGCCTCCCGCATGCCCACTATACGCCCTCGCTCAAAGTCCGTCAACTGCACATACGGTTCACGTCCACGCTGTCGCGGCATGCTACCAGTGTTAAAGACTGCGATGGAGCTCCGTATGTCTCGGCAAACTGGCTGACACTGACGGCGGCGGTGCACAAATGCTGCGCAGCTAGCGCCATTCGACGGCCAACACCGCGGTTCCTGGTGTGTCCGCTGTGCCGTGCGTGTGATCATTGCTTGTACAGCCCTCTCGCAGTGTCCGGAGCAAGTATGGTGGGTCTGACACACCGGTGTCAATGTGTTCTTTTTTTCATTTCCAGGAGTGTATTTAGCGGTTCTATGAACGCTGATTGAGGAGCTCTGTATTTGTTTGACATGTCATGTATCTTGACATTTGTATTGGTGAGTATTAGTTGTAATAAATCTTTAGTAATGAACAATTCCCAAACAGATTAATACTTGTATGTCAGTTGAATCAAGCGTTTTTGCTTCACGTCTAGCAACTGGAAGGCGACTAACTATATTGTGAGCACGGGTACGAGTTGTAGGAGGAGCTTCTTTTGACCACTTGTAGCACTGCTTTTTTCCAAAAAAATATTTGCCAGCGGAAAGCCTAATACACGCCTCTTCATCCGATTCTTCACAACTACTTTCTGATGTAACTTGAGAGGTGGAATCATGATCACTTAGTATAAATTCATCCTCTTCTGTTGTGCTTTCCGCATCAGATTCCAAAAACGCAGGATCATTCAATATTCTTTCCAACTCGTCATCTGTTAATGACTTCGATGATTACATTCTGAAAAATAATGTTTGAATACTCACATAACCTTAGAAATTGACGTTATCATTGAAATTTTGCTGTTTTCGAAGTACTCTAAGTCTTCAATCTCGTAAAAGACTAATTGAGATGATGGAAAACGACTTACGTTAATACTCCGGTGGGGTATTCTGAGACCTCTTTCTCTCATCTCATAAAATTATAGCGGAAACACCGCATCCAGCACTCAGTGTTAAGCGGCATCACTTCACTGAACCCTACCAAGAACACAGGCGCCGTCTGTTGTTCTGTTCACATACTATGTATTGTTTCATATCGCTCGGGGTTCACCAGGACCCCACAAGAGCAGGTAAGGGTTAATTTCGCCGAAACTTGTTTTGACTTTTCCATAAGCTGATTCAGTCTTTCCGACAATCATTTCTTTCTCGATTTCTTAACATTTTTCATGTAGCCATTTCACCTTAGCTATCTTACACTTCATATTTATTTCATTCCTAAGTGACTGGTGTATGTGTATTCCTCCATTTCCATGAACATTTTTGTACTTTCTTCTCTTACCAATCGTTTCTTCGCAGTAGCTATCCTTGTACCAACGTTTTTCTCTCAAACTTCTGTGATTGCCCAGCTGAACTACCTACTCAGCTGTTCATTATCGCAACTTTTATAGCCACATAGAACTTCAAGCGTATCACTTCATTCTTTAGTACTTCCACATACCACTTATTTGCGCATTGATTGTTTCTGCATAGTCTCTTAAACTTCAGTCTGCTCTTCATTATTACTAAATTGTGATCTGTGTACGTCTTACAATCCAATATCTGATTTCTAAAGCTCTGCCTGACCGTGATTAATCTAACTGAAATCTTCCTGTATCTCCCAGTCTTTCCCAAGTATACCTCCTCCTCTTGCGATTCTTGAGCAGCGTATTCGCTGTTACCATATGAAGTTCACTGCAGAACTCAAGGAGTCTCTTTCCTGTCCCATTCCTGCTCCAAGTGCAGATTTTCTCTGGCCCGCATCTCGTGGTCGTGCGGTAGCGTTCTTGCTTCCCACGCCCGGGTTCCCGGATTCGATTCCCGGCGGGGTCAGGGATTTTCTCTGCCTCGTGATGGCTGGGTGTTGTGTGCTGTCCTTAGGTTAGTTAGGTTTAAGTAGTTCTAAGTTCTAGGGGACTTATGACCACAGCAGTTGAGTCCCATAGTGCTCAGAGCCATTTTGCAGATTTTCTCGTAACCCTTTCTTCGATCCTCGTATACTTTCTGTATTTCCTCACCTTCAGCTTACGAGGTCTTCTGCTTACGAGGCTGACATGTATACCTAAATACCTGACCTATCGTTGTCGGTGCTTCTTTGCTGTTGATTCTGAAGAGAACAACCCTGTCACTGAACTGTTCACAGTAATTCAGTCTCTGCCCTTCATTCCTATTCATAACGAATCCTACTCCAGTTATAATATTTTCTGCTGCTTTTGGTATTATCCTGTACTCATCTGACGAGAAATTCTTGTCTTCTTTCCATTTCACTTCTCCAATCCCCAGTGTATCTAGGTTGAGACTTAGCATTTCCCTTTCCAGGTTTTCTACCTTGTCTACCAAGTTCAAACTTCTGACTTTCCACGCCCCGACTCGTAGAAAGTTATCCTTTCGTTGGTTATTCAGTCTTTTTCTCATAGTCATCTCCCCCTTGTCAGTCCCCTCCCGCAGATCAGAATGAGGGCTGTTCCGGAATCTTTTGGCAATATAGAGATCATTATGACACTTTTTCAGTTGCAGACCACATGTCCTGTGGATACACGTTATGCATATGCAGTGGTTTCCATTGCCTTTTGCACCCTCTTGTCATTGACCATTGCAGTTTCCCAACCCAGGGCATGAGAGTGCCTTGAACCTCTGTCCACTCCTCTGCTCTCTTTGAAAAGGCCTATGGCAGAATGAGGGTGACTTCTTTTGCTAGAAGTCTTCAGGTGCCATTGCTGATGGTCTTTATTCAAAATTGTAGCAGTGCCTTGGTTGGCACACGGGAGCTAGAACTTTCCGATTATTAATCAATAAGCTTAATGCTTGTAGAATCGAGTGATTATTAAATGACATTTCCAGTACATTACTTCTGAAATCTAAAGTGTGATTTACTCAGGATATTATTGTTACTCAATTGAGATATTATTCTAGAATACATCACCTTCTCAAAAATGTCGGAAAATATCAGTAATGATACAGGTCGGTACTTACGGATACCTTTCCTATCGTCTTTTTTAAAGAGGGATTGCTGTTTCAGTCAGTATTTTGTATCCTCCCTACCTCAGCCACCGTCAGTTATCTTGCTGCCCGCATAACAAACGTCTATCAGTTTTATTGCTTCTTGTCCTTATCTAATTCCTTTAGCATCGCCTAATTCTAGTACACTCCATTACCCCTGTTTCACTTTGCTTGAAGTTGGTTTTTTTCCTTTTCTTTTTTTTGAAAATACTAAACATTTAGTTCAAATGATTGTCCAAGTCCTTTTCAATAGCATCGGCTGATCTTAAAGAGTAATTCAGATTCCGGGATTATCTTTGGATTCCGTTATTACTTGCTCAACGAACTGACAGAGTAAGGTGAACGATAAGCTACTGCCCTATCTCTTTCCATCCTCAATTATTACCCCCCTTTCGAATCTTTTGCCTTTTATAACTATAACATGGTTTCGATAGAAGTCGTAGATAGCCCTATGGTTCTTGTATTTTATCCCTGCTACTTTCAATTTTCAAAAAAAGTATATTCCAGAGAAAAATAAGCAAAAAATTCTATAAATCTACAATATAACAAAGGTAACATATTTCTAATCTGTTTGTGATGGTCACTCTGACTAGGGTAACACAGAAGCTCAATCCAAAGCGTTAGAGATAACTCAACAGACAAGCTTGTACGTTTACACCAGCATATTCATGCAATGGAACATATCTCTAATGTGGATGCAGACGTAGGTCTGGAACCAGTTGCATATCCAGTAGGTTTAGAGGAGTCGCCGTGGTCATGACCTCCGGTACCTCCAAAGAAATGCTACAGAAGTGTTTGTATTTTTAATTACATCAGTTTCCAAGTTTTACACCTGCCTTTCGGAGAACAAAGTTGGTCGGACAATAAAGAGTCTCGTAAATTCTAGAAATTGCAAATTACGATTAAGATGGAAAATATTATAGTTGCTTTCATGAGGGTCTTATCAAATGTATGGTCTTGTTGTCCGACCCGTAATATACTAGCCACGTAAATGAACACATTCACAGGCTTACTGTGTGTTCTATCAACAAAAATGTCCAATGAATCGGTTCGTCAGTCCACAGGTAGAACCAGCAAATTGCAGGAGAGAGAACTGGGCATGGAGTGGGGGGGACTGGGAACTCTAACTTCACGAAGTTGAAAACGACAGAAACAACCACCAAATGGTGCAAATGGCTCTGAGCACTATGGGACTTAACATCTGAGGTCATCAGTCCCCTAGAACTTAGAACTACTTAAACCTAACTAACCTAAGGACACGACACACATCCATGCCCGAGGCAAGATTCAAACCCGCGACCGTAGCGGCCGCGCAGATCCAGACTGAGGCGCCTAGAACCTCTCGGCCACACAGGCCGGCAAACAACCACCGCTACGCTCATTTGCATATAGTCATAGTCTACAAGCCTACGTTCACATTCTTTGTACTTACTCAGCTACTGGCAATGGTAAGTCCACCCTTCGATTCTATATTGTGTAAATTATGACGTCAAAGTTGTTAAAGTTCCTTGCTATTATAGTTCTTAAATTAACTGCATGACGCACGTACTTATCAAATTTTCGGACGCACGTACTTCAAATGATATACCCATTTGAACTGCAATTTCTTGGACGATATGCATAGCCGATATACTAAGTGCTGACGTAAACAAATTATAACAAGTTCCTTGTGGTGGTCATTTCCACAGCAGCTGTATATAAATCAAAGTAGTTCAAAAGAAAAACACCTGTTTTATGTTACGCATAAAGTTCTTTATTTAACTTGTGCACACAAATGCGTTTCACCCTAGTTAGATGATATCTTCAGTGGGTGCTGTGAAATATTACACGATGTTTCTCGTTTGCACAAGTAGGTTATCGTTTACGCATATAGATTATAGATTTTAAACAGGTCATTGTGAAATGGAAAAGTACTTACACATTAGCGTCTAATTCTCTTTTTTCAAGTCAAACTGCTTTCTCTCTTGTAGAAAACTGGTTGAAAGTTCGCAGTTTTCCTTGTGGTCACTGTTTTAGAAATATTGCACTTTCACTAGGGACATTCTTTTCAGTAAGTGCTGCCATATTTTTCAGGTTTTGCTTTCAGGTGTTTTTCCTGTGACTGTATGTGTGCTGGTTTAAGTTATCTCTCTCTCTCTCTCTGTCTCTCTCTCTCTCTCTCTCTCGTGTGTGTGTGTGTGTGTGTGTGTGTGTGTTTATTTTTTTAATTTTTTGCGTACTAATAAATGACCAAGTGAATATGAGTAACTAATCACTGTTTACACTGACATTATTCCCAATAGATGATCGTAAATCCTACTTCTTTCCCAAGTATATTAAAAAAAGGATGTATATATAACAAAAAAATATACACATACATACACCTTAACACACACACGTACATACCCACCGACACATACACAGAACTTACATCAACGACACTTACAGAAACGAATGACACCCTGGACACAGAACAAAGAGGTTAAAAGGCTATTTCTCGAAAACAGTGACCACAAAGATAACTGTAAAATTTCAACCAGTTTACCACATGAGAGAAAGCTGTTTGGCTAACGGACTAATGAATTAGATGCTAATCTATGACTGCTTTTCCGTTTTATTATAAAAACCTCAATGAACTGTTTTAAATCTGTAACCTTTATGCGCATGCGGTACCTATATGTGCAAACGGAGAAAATACACTACTGGCCATTAAAATTGCAACACCAGGAAATGCAGATGATAACCGGGTATTCATTGGACGAATATATTATACTGGATCTGACATGTGATTACATTTTCACGCAATTTGGGTACATGGATCCTGAGAAATCAGTACCCAGAACAACCACCTCTGGCCGTAATAACGGCCTTGATATGTCTGGGAATTGAGTCAAACAGAGCTTGGATGGCGAGTACAGTTACAGCTGCCCATGCAGCTTCAACACGATACCATAGTTCATTGAGAGTAGTGACTGTCGTATTGTGGCGAGCCAGTTGCTCGGCCACCACTGACCAGACGTTTTCAGTTGGTGAGAGATCTGGAGAATGTGCTGGCCAGGGCAGCAGTCGAACATTTTCTTTATCCAGAAAGGCCCATACATGTGGTCGTGCATTATGCAGCTGAAATGTAGGTTTCGCAGGGATCGAATGAAGGGTAGAGCCACGGGTCGTAAGACATCTGAAATGTAACGTCCACTGTTCAAAGTGCCGTCAATGCGAACAAGAGGTGACCGAGACGAGTAACCAATGGCACTCCATATTATCACACCGGGTGATACGCCAGTATGGCGATGACGAATACACGCTTCGCACGTGCGTTCACCGCGATGTCTCCAAACACGGATGTGACCATCATGATGCTGTAAAAAGAACCTGCATTCATCCGAAACAATGACGTTTTGCCATTCGTGCACCCAGGTTCGTCGTTGAGTACACCATCGCAGGCGCTCCTGTCTGTGATGCAGCGTCGAGGATAACAGCAACCATGGTCTCCGAGCTGATAGTCCATGCTGCCGCAAACGTCGTCGAACTGTTCGTGCAGATTGTTGTTATCTTGCAAACGCCCCCATCTGTTGACTCAGGGATCGAGACGTGGCTGCACGATCCGTTAAAGCCATGCGGATAAGATGCCTGTCATCTCGACTGCTAGTGATACGAGACCCTTGGGATCCAGCACGGCGTTCCGTATTACCCTCCTGAACCCACCGATTCCATGTTCTGCTAATAATCATTGGATCTCGACCAACGCGAGCAGCAATGTCGCGATACGATAAACCGCAATCGCAATAGGCTACAATCCGTCCTTTATCAAACCCGGAAACGTGATGGTACGCATATCTCCTCCTTACACGAAGCATCACAACAACATTTCACCAGGCAACGCCGATTAACTGCTGTTTGTGTATGAGAAATCGGTTGGAAACTTTCCTCATGTCAGCACGTTGTAGGTGTCGCAACTGGCGACAATCTTGTGTGAATGCTCTGAAAAAATAATCATTTGCATATCACAGCATCTTCTTCCTGTCGGTTAAATTTTGCGTCTGTAGCACGTCATCTTCGTGGTGTCGCAATTTTAATGGCCAGTAGTGTACTATGGTCCATGGCGGCGGTGTGGTGTGTGGACTGCTGTGGCCCGTTGTGGGTTTGTGAACCACTGAGAGCTATGGCGGGACGAAGCCTCTCCGTCGTTTCTAGGTGCCCAGTTCAATACATACATACACACATACATGGTGCAGAAGAACGAACTGTTCGTTCCCCAAGACGATCGTTTCCTGCTGACCAGGAGGAGTTCCTCGTAGCAGCAAAGACATCTGCATCAGCATCTACACCTATCTCTCCAAGCCACCTGATGGTGTGCGGTGCAGGATACTTCTGGAACCACTAACTGATTACTCCCCTCCCGCCTCCTCTTTTCCTGTTCTACTCGTGAATGGCGCTTGGGAAGAAAGGTTGTCAGTAGGACTTTATACTTGCTCTAATTTCTCAAATGTTCTCGTCGTGGGCTTTTCGTGAAATGTATGTGGCAGGAAGTGCTATCTTGTCCGACTATTCCCGCAAAGTGCTCTCTCGAAATTTCAATACTAAATCTGTCCATGATGCACAACGCCTGTCTTGTAACGCCCGCCAATGGAGTTTATTGAGCATCTCTGTAACGCTCTCGCTCGCGACTAAATCGTCCCGTGCCGAAACGCACCGCTCTGCCTAGGGTCTTCTCTATCTCTTCTATCAGTCCTACATGGTAAGTATCCCAGATTGATGAACAATACTCAAAAACGGCACATTGTAAGCATTGTAAGCCACTTCTTCCGTGAATGTGTTACATTTACTCGAGTTTCTCCCCATGACCGTCAGTCTGGCGTCGTACTATGTGCTTTATGTGGTCATTCTACTTAGGCCTCTCTGGATAGTTACTTCCAGATATTTTATGGTCGATACAGTTCCAAATGGCTCTGAGCACTATGGGACTTAATATCTGAGGCCATCAGTCCCCTAGAACTTAGAACTACTTAAACCTAACTAACGTAAGGACATCACACACATCCATGCCCGAGGCAGGATTCGAACCTGCGACCGTAGAGGTCACGCGGTTCCAGACCGAAGCGCCTAGAACCGCTCGGCCACCAGCGGCGATACAGTTTCCAGCGAGTTGTCATCAATAGTGCTGTTGTACAGTAATGAATTCCTTTTCTTTTACATGTGCAATATGTTATATTTATATACACTCCTGGAAATTGAAATAAGAACACCGCGAATTCATTGCCCCAGGAAGGGGAAACTTTATTGACACATTCCTGGGGTCAGATACATCACATGATCACACTGACAGAACCACAGGCACATAGACACAGGCAACAGAGCATGCACAATGTCGGCACTAGTACAGTGTATATCCACCTTTCGCAGCAATGCAGGCTGCTATTCTCCCACGGAGACGATCGTAGAGATGCTGGATGTAGTCCTGTGGAACGGCTTGCCATGCCATTTCCACCTGGCGTCTCAGTTGGACCAGCGTTCGTGCTGGACGTGCAGACCGCGTGAGACGACGCTTCATCCAGTCCCAAACATGCTCAATGGGGGACAGATCCGGAGATCTTGCTGGCCAGGGTAGTAGACTTACACCTTCTAGAGCACGTTGGGTGGCACGGGATACATGCGGACGTGCATTGTCCTGTTGGAACAGCAAGTTCCCTTGCCGGTCTAGGAATGGTAGAACGATGGGTTCGATGACGGTTTGGATGTACCGTGCACTATTCAGTGACCCCTCGACGATCACCAGTGGTGTACAGCCAGTGTAGGAGATCGCTCCCCACACCATGATGCCGGGTGTTGGCCCTGTGTGCCTCGGTCGTATGCAGTCCTGATTGTGGCGCTCACCTGCACGGCGCCAAACACGCATACGACCATCATTGGCACCAAGGCAGAAGCGACTCTCATCGCTGAAGACGACACGTCTCCATTCGTCCCTCCATTCACGCCTGTCGCGACACCACTGGAGGCGGGCTGCACGATGTTGAGGCGTGAGCGGAAGACGGCCTAACGGTGTGCGGGACCGTAGCCCAGCTTCATGGAGACGGTTGCGAATGGTCCTCGCCGATACCCCAGGAGCAACAGTGTCCCTAATTTGCTGGGAAGTGGCGGTGCGGTCCCCTACGGCACTGCGTAGGATCCTACGGTCTTGGCGTGCATCCGTGCGTCGCTGCGGTCCGGTCCCAGGTCGACGGGCACGTGCACCTTCCGCCGACCACTGGCGACAACATCGATGTACTGTGGAGACCTCACGCCCCACGTGTTGAGCAATTCGGCGGTACGTCCACCCGGCCTCCAGCATGCCCACTATACGCCCTCGCTCAAAGTCCGTCAACTGCACATACGGTTCACGTCCACGCTGTCGCGGCATGCTACCAGTGTTAAAGACTGCGACGGAGCTCCGTATGCCACGGCAAACTGGCTGACACTGACGGCGGCGGTGCACAAATGCTGCGCAGCTAGCGCCATTCGACGGCCAACACCGCGGTTCCTGGTGTGTCCGCTGTGCCGTGCGTGTGATCATTGCTTGTACAGCCCTCTCGCAGTGTCCGGAGCAAGTATGGTGGGTCTGACACACCGGTGTCAATGTGTTCTTTTTTCCATTTCCAGGAGTTTACTTTTGGGATCAGCCTGCACCAAACATCAATCGTCCACAGTTCATCAAGTGTTCAGCAGTTGGATATAAGCCGGTGACCTTCTGTGTAAATACTGTAAATTTAATTAACTCTGTAATTACGAATTTTTCTGTATGTATGTATTGTTAGAATTGTTTTCATTGTCTCATATGATACTAGCCATATAGTAAATAAATAAAGAATAATTAATATATTAAAACTTATTACATATGTCTTATTATTATTATTGTTAAAATTTCGGGTATACGTTGGACGTTAACAGTGGGGTTGAGGCCAAGTGATATTTGTTTCATTTGATACTACACTCATGCTCATAAATTAAGAATGTGGTGCCACACAACGTGGCACTACACAAAAGTGGCGCTAATAGCACAGGCAGATAGGGAACACACACGAGACAGATCTGTAAGTCCACGGTATTCGTGAAAAGTTGAGGAAACCGTCCCGAAACACATATGCTACAAAACGCCACTGTTTCCTGCGCATGTACCACGATATCAATATGGTATATGATCACCATGCGCCCGTACGCAGGCCGCACAACGGGTTGGCATACTCTGGATCAGGTGGTCGAGCAGCTGCTGGGGTATAGCTTCCCATTCTTGCATCAGTGCCTGTCGGAGCTCCGGAAGGGTCCCAGGGGTTTGAAGACGTGCAGCGATACATCGACCGAGAGCATCCAAGACGTGGTCGATGAGGTTTAGGTCTGGAGAACAGGCAGACTACTCCATTCGCCCGATATCTTCTTTTTCAAGGTACTCCTCCACGACGGCAGCTCGGTGGGGCCATGCATTATCATCCATCAGGAGGAAGGTGGGACCCACTGCACCCCTGAAAAGGCAGACATACTGGTGCAAAAAGACGTCCCGATACACCTGACCTGTTATAGTTCCTCTGTCAAAGACATGCAGGGGTGTACGTGCACCAATCATAATCCCACCCCACACCATCAAACCACGACGTCCATACAGGTCCCTTTCCAGGACATTAAGGGGTTGGTATCTGGTTACTGGTTCACGCCAGATGAAAACCTGGTTCCTGGTTCACGGCAGATGAAAACCCGGCGAGAATCACTGTTCAGACCATACCTGGACTCGTCCGTGAACATAGCCTGGGACCACTGTTCCAACGACTATGTACTGTGTTCTTGATACCAGGCTTTACGGGCTCTCCTGTGACCGGGGGTCAGTGGAAACACCTTTCAGATCTACAGGCGAATAAACCATGTCTGTTCAATCGTCTGTAGAGTGTGTGTCTGGAGACAACTGTTCCAGTGGCTGCGGAAAGGTCCCGAGCAAGGCTACCTGCAGAACTCCGTGGCCGTCTGTGGGCACTGACGGTGAGATATCGCTCTTCTTGCGGTGTTGTACACTGTGGACGCCCGTACTGTACCGCCTGGACATGTTTCCCTTCTGCTGGAATCGTTGTTATAATCTTTAGATCACACTTGTGGCACACGGGGGCCCGTGCTACGACCTGCTGTTTTTGACCAGCCCCCAGTCGCCCAAGTATTCTACCCCTCATAATGTCATGAATATGTGTTCTTTGAGCCATTTTCAGCGCGCAGTCACCATTAGCTCGTCTGAAAACGTCCGCACACTTACTCGCTGCACCGTACTCAGACATGCACCAACCCACCTCTGCGTATGTGGACTGCTGCCAGCGCCACCGTGCGACGACTGCATGTCATACCCCCAGGTGATTTAAACCCTCAAACCGCCCACCAAAGTGTTGTTTCACTATGTATCAGCATTGTCCTTAATTTATGAGCATTAGTGTAGTCATAGACTAAATAAATAAATAGTAACTGTATTAAATAAACAGTAATTGTGTTAAAACATATAACACGTATTTGATTGTTGTTATTATTAAAATTCCATGCAACTATTGCACGTTAATGGTGGGGGTGGTATTTGATATTTGAGACGGGAGACAAACTGTTGCCCTCCCTTTCAGAACCGAATCCTGGACACGTGCATGGCTGGCGGCACGTGCGGAGTGTCCGAGCGGCTGGCAGAGCCCAGCAAAGCAGCGCCGCCACCTCGGACTGTGGTGAGTTCAGCCTAACCCACCGCTATAACAGCCGCTGCAGCAACAGCAGGGGGCCGTGGTTCGCGGCATTCAATTAGTCCTCGGCGTGATGGATGGTCGCGCTTCTGGGAGGCCCGCCGTAATGAAACCACCACAGGCTCTGCCACCGCGTTAACTCCCAATTTACGCGACCGGGTCACTGCCCCGGCCGGCAACTTCCCTGGCTTTCTTTTATACCGGTAGGAACACACGAGCCACTTAAATCACCACCGGGGCTCGGCGAGCGTCGCACGGTGCCATGCAGCACGATGGGATCATGTTCTTAACTCTTTCGAAACCTCCTATATATCGTCCTCTATTCCATAAATTTTCTGTGCTGACCAGTTTAGTCTCTCAGTTACAATGGTGAGAAATACTGCTTTCTGAGCTACAGCCCCACCAAATAAATTAACCGCACTTACACTGAGTTACGAGGAATTTTCTCATTTGTTTTGAGACTGTAAACGCTACCTTTGTGACCCTTTTCTCTCTCACTCTCTAACACCCTTACAGAGGTAGGTGGCTCAGTGATTGGCACAATGGAGTTGCATTCGGGAGGACGACTGTTCAAACCCGTCTCCGGCTATCCGATTTTAGGTTTTCCGTGATTTCCCTAAATGGCTCCAGCAAACGCCGGGATGGTCCTTTGGATGGGCACGGCCGATTTCCTTCACCATCCTTGACAACCGAGCTTTTACTTCGTCTCCAATGACCTCGGTGTCGGCAGGACGTTAAATCCAATCTTTCTTCCTTCCTTCTTTTCTTCCTTCCTTCCTTATAACACTCTTGAGGTACTTCCTCTCTTTCTTCCTTTCCAACTCTTACTCTATCATCCTTCAGACGGTATTAAGTGATATCCTAATAATTCACATGTCCGCCACCGTATCTGAGCGGACAGCGCTCCAGCTTGTCATGCCGGGTGGCCCGGGTTCGATTCCCGGCTGGGTTGGAGATTTTCTCCGCTCAGGGACTGGGTGTCTGTGTAGTCTTCATAATTATCATTTCCTCCTCATCGACGCGCAAGTCGCCGAAGTGGCCTCACCTCAAAAGACTTGCACCTGGCGATCAAGACTACCCACCGGGAGGCCCTCGCCACACGACATTTCATTTCATTTCATTTCGTTATTTACATGTCAACCTCACAAACATTCGCATATAGTCAATCATGTACAAGTCACGTAATCTCTCGGTGATTGTTGCAAACTGCATCCTCTTGATATTGCTTAAAGTGGTGGAGACCTGGTCTTCCCTACAATCCCACCTCCTCCCATCTCTCTACATAAAAGACTGATTATTCTTTGGTGTCTTCGGATGTTTCCTAACAACGAATCTCTTCATTTAGTCAAATTGTGTCCATGCACAGTAAGATTTTTATCACGTTCTTTCTTTGTTAGTTCTTCTATCTACCCATGTAATCTTCACCATTTTTCTGTGGCATCACATTTCAAAATTACTCTTCTCGTCTTACCTTTACTGCATATTGTTCCCATTTCATTTCCGTATAAGGCTGCACTCCAGACAAATACGTTGAGAAAAAACTGACTAACTCATTTATACTAGAGATTAACATATTTAGGTTTCCCAGAAGCGTTTTTTTTTTTTTTTTTAATTCAACTCTCCTCACTTTCAGTTACATTGCTACCCAAATAAAAAACTCATCTATTACTTTTAATGTATCATTTACTAGTATAATTAATTCCTTCAGTATCGTCTCATTTAACTCGACTATATACCACCACCCTCGTCTTACTTTTCTTCATCATCTTATAATCATCTTATAACCTCTTTTGAAGACGCTGTCCATTCCGTTCAAACGCGCTTACAAGTCATTTGCCGTCTCTGTCTGAACTACAGTGTCGTTAGCAACATTAAAGTTTTTCCCTTAATTTGAATTCCCTTTTTCAAATTTCTCCTTGGTTTCCGTTATTAGTTGTTCAATGTACAGAATAAATAACAGCATGAGTTTACAGGAACCATATTAACAAACACTGACTTCCTTCTATTACCTTTCGTGCTTAGGACTGCAGCCTGGTTTCTATAAAAACAGAAGGTATCCATGCTACCTTCAAATTTCAAAAAGTATATTCCAGTTAACGTTTTTCAAGAGCTTTCTCCAAATGTACAAACATTATTACGAGTTGTTTTTGTTTTGTTTTGTCTAACAAAGTGTACGTTCTTTCTTGCCTCGTGCGTTCCTAAATTCCTTCCGGACGCGAATTGATCTTAGATGTCAGCTTCGGCCAGTTTCCTCATTTTCCTGCAAATAATTCGTCTCAGTAAAAATTTAAATTTATGGTAAGGTCTTATGGGACCAAACTGCTTAGGTCATCGATCCCTAAGCTTACGCTCTACTTAATCTAACTTAAACTTACGCTGTGGACAACACGCACACCCATGCCCGAGGGAGGACTCGAACCTCCGACGGGGGCAGCCGCGCGGACCGTGACAAGACACCCTAGACCGCGCTGCTACCCAGAGCGGCTCCTGTCAGTAATTTGCAACCATACGTCCTGTAGTATTCACATGCGTCAGCAGCTGCTTTTTTGGAACTGTAATTATTACATTCTTCCTGAAATCAGGAGGTATTTCGCCTGTCTGATATATCTTGCATCTTATGTGGAATCGCTTTGTCATGGTTGTCTCTCCCAACAATCTCAATAATTTTAAGGAGACGTTGTCAACATCAGATGTTTCTTTCGACTTAGGTCTTTAAGTGCCCTGTCAAATTTTTATCATATCTCCTAGCACATCTTCAGCTACTTCCTCGTCCCTTCCTACCAGTGAAATATTTTGCTTTTATTCAAATTATCGTAGCCCGCCGTTTAATACACCAGGATCTTTATACAAGAGTCGCACTAAGTTCAAAGTCAGATCCATGTAGATGTGGGAATTTCGCCTTGTCAAGTTTGTAATTGAGATGGTTGGCCGTTGCTTTCTTCCGATCTTTTACAAAAAGTGAAGGCTTATCTCTACCTCGCTCGTTTTAGCTTTCGAGAGGAAAAACACTTTATACGTATGCTGAACGGTGATGTTACAACGTTGTAATTTTTTTTTTCAGACTAAGTAAATAGGATGTGTTGGCCAAGTTATTATGGTGCCATTACACTTTCTGTAGTTAATTTTCAATTTAAACGATTATGGTACTTGAAACAAGTGACGAAAGATTGCAATTAGCTCGTAAAGCCTAGTGGCTGTCAGTCAGCTGGTTCTGCTTCGCCGAAATTGAGTTTAGTTAAGCTGCAAGCGCTAAAATTCTACTTTAAGGTGAAGTGCATTTTCTGTTAAGAGTTTTGTTTCGCACTCCTGGACATAACCTTTTCAGTGAATATTAAGTTTTATTGCTCTTTCTTAAGCTCACCTAAATTGATTTGATTTTTATCGCCGGATTTGTTACATAAGCGTTAAGGAAGTTTCGTTTTAATTATGTTCAATGATTATTTGCCAGTGCTCGTTTTTTGAAAGCCCCTATGAGGGGGAAGATTTCTCTGATGTGATAAAAGGAGAAACAGGAGTCGATTTAGAAGAGATAGGGGATACAGTATTAGAATTTAAAAGAGTTTTGGAGGACTTAAGATCAAGTAAGGCAGAAGGGATATGTAACATCCCATCAGAATTTCTGATACCTTTGAGGGAAATGGCAACAAAACGAATATTCACGTAGGTGTGTAGAATGTAAAAGCCTTGTGACATACCATCTGACTTTCGGAAAAATATCATCCACTCTATTCCGAAGACTGCAAGAGCTGACAAGTGCGAGAAACACCGCACAATCAGCTTAACAGCTCATGCATCGTAATTTCTGACAAGAATAATACACAGAAGAATGACAAAGAAAGAAAATTGAGGATGTGCTAGATGACGATCAGTTTGGCTTTAGAAAAGGTAAAGGCACGAGAGAGGCAATTCTGTGAAAGCAAGACTAAAGAAAAATCAAGACACGTTCACAGGATTTGTCGACCTGGGAAAAGCGTTTGACAATGAAAATGGTGCAAGATGTTCGAAATTCTTAGAAAAATAGGGGTAAGCTATTGGGAGAGACGGGTAATATAGAACATGTGCAAGACCCAAGAGGAAATAATAAGAGTGGACGACCAAGAACGAAGTGCTCGGATTAAAAGGATGTAAGACAGGGATGTAGTGTTTCACCCTACTGTTCGCCCTGTACAGCGAAGAAGTGATGATGGAAATAAAAAAAAGGATTCGGATTGGAATTAAAATTCAAGATGAAAGGAATAAATGATACGATTCGCTGATGACACTGACATCCTGAACGAAAGTGAAGAAGAATTACATGATCTGCTGAATGGATTGAACAATCTTACGAGCGCAGGATATGGGTTGACAATATATCGAAGAAATACGAAAGAAATGAGAAGTAGCAGAAATGAGACCAGCGACAAACTTAATATCAGGATTGATGGTCACAAACTAGATGAAGTTATGAAATTCTGCTACCTAGGCAGTAAAATAATCAATGATGGACGGAGCAAGGATATCAAAAGCAGACTAACAATGGAAAAAATGGCCTGGCCAAGAGAAGTCTACTAGTATGAAACACAGGCCTTAATTTGAGGTTGAAATTCCTGAGAATGTACGTCTTGAATACAGCATTGTATGGTAGTGAAACATGGACTGTGGGAAAACCGGAACAGAAGGGAATCGAAGCATTTGAGATGTGGTTCTACTGACTAATGTTGAAAATTAGGTGGACTGTTAAAGTAGAGATTGAGGAAATTCTTCGCAGAATCGGAGAGGAAAGGAATATGTGGGAAACACTGATAAAGAAAAGTGACAGGATGATAGGACTTCTGTTAAGACATCAAGGAATGACTTCCATGGTACTAGAGGGAACTGTAGAGGGCAAATACTGTAGAGGAAGATTGTTTAAATATATCAGTGTTTTAAATTTTGCCTGTACTCAATATACGCTATTTTCTTATTTTAAGGTAGTTGTCAGCAAAGCCGCAGGGACTGTTTTTTTGGAGGTTATGCCATTCACTGTGTGCCAGCATCACTGTCATTTTAATTTTTTTTAAACTATTCAGTTACTTGTTGGTAATTTATTCTTGAATAAATGTACATGATTTATGTGTTTCTCTGAGTTTGTTACCACAGTCCTTCCACGACCGATGTGAGTGTGTTTAAATTTTTTGACCGGTAGTACGACTAGGATCGCTCAAACAGAGACAAAAGAAAAATCGCATGTACATCTCCGAATATATTTGGCAACTGTCGGAGAGAAATAAGTTTTGAAGTACGGAGTAAAACGCACTATATGAATTTCACGTAGAACGGAAGGACCAGCGTGAACTAGTCGTCCACAAGCAGCAAAGTCAAGACCTGGAGAGGCAGTACATAGGAAGAAAATACAAGCTGACGCTAACTACACGCTGGCCAATAAATTTTCTAATTAAATCAGACCATTCCGCGTTCCATGTTGAGGTTGGCCCGCCTCCGGCTGGACCGGTTTCGGTTGGTCTGACGACAACCAGTAGCGGCAGCTGCGAGCCACCAGCCAGCTGCCCAGCTGTCCAGATGTCCAGCTGCCCAGCTGTCCCGACATCGCAGGTGGCACTAGGTTCTGGACTGGGCGCACAGGTACGCCTCCAGCCTCATGTCTCCCTGATCCATCTGCAGCGATAGAAACCTCTTGTTACCTACACATGGAATGTCTTTCCTGCAATGAGGGCAACATTGTTTCTTAAACGACACCCGAGCAGCAGCTACGATCGTGGAAAACAATCTTAAACAGTGACACAACAACCCAGTCGCTTGTGAAATTATGCAGCGAACCACTAGGCTACAAAATCAGCAAAAAGAAGTAACAGTGATCACGGCGGCACAAATGGCCGATCATCTGGCTATGCAAGGCGCAGCTTCAGAACATGATTTTTCCTCGCGTTTCATGTCGTTTCTGGAAACCCAGAATCTACTCTGTAGGAATCAACATGGATTCCGGAAACAGCGATCGTGTGAGACCCAACTCGCTTTATTTGTTCACGAGACCCAGAAAATATTAGATACAGGCTCCCAGGTAGATGCCATTTTCCTTGAAGTCGTTCGATACAGTTACGCACTGTCGCCTGATAAACAAAGTAAGAGCCTACGGAATATCAGACCAGCTGTGTGGCTGGATTGAAGAGTTTTCAGCAAACAGAAAAAAAATGGTTCAAATGGCTCTGAGCACTATGGGACTCAACTGCTGTGGTCATAAGTCCCCTAGAACTTAGAACTACTTAAACCTAACTAACCTAAGGACATCACACACATCCATGCCAGAGGCAGGATTCGAAGCGGCCGTGCGGTTCCAGACCGTAGCGCCTTTAACCGCTCGGCCACTCTGGCCGGCAGCAAACAGAACACAGCATGTTGTTCTCAATGGAGAGACGTCTACAGACGTTAAAGTAACCTCTGGCGTGCCACAGGGGACTGTTATGGGACCATTGCTCTTCACAATATGTATAAATGACCTAGTGTCGGAAGATCCATGCGGCTTTTGGCGGATGATGCTGTAGTACACAGAGAAGTTGCAGCATTAGAAAATTGCACCGAAATGCAGGACATCTGCAGCGGATAGGCGCTTGGTGCAGGGAGTGGCAACTGACCCTTAACATAGACAAATGTGATGTATTGCGAATAAATAGAAAGAAGGATCCTTTATTGTATGATTATATGATAGCGGAACAAACACTGGTAGCAGTTACTTCTGTAAAATACCTGGGAGTATGCGTGCGGAACGATTTGAAGTGGAATGATCATATAAAATTAATTGTTGGTAAGGCGGGTACCAGGTTCAGATTCATTGGGAGAGTCCTTAGAAAATGTAGTCCATCAACAAAGGAGGTGGCTTACAAAACACTCGTTCGACCTATACTTGAGTATTGCTCATTAGTGTGGGATCCGTACCAGGTCGGGTTGACAGAGGCGCGTTTGTCACAGGGTTATTTGCTAAGCGTGATAGCGTTACGGAGATGTTTAGCAAACTCAAGTGGCAGACTGCAAGAGAGGCGCTCTGCATCGAGGTGTAGCTTGCTGTCCAGGTTTCGAGAGGGTGCGTTTCTGGATGAGGTATCGAATATATTGCTTCCCCCTACTTATACCTCTCGAGTGAAATCACGGATGTAAAAATTAGAGAGATTCGAGCGCGCACGGAGGCTTTCCGGCGGTCGTTCTTCCCGCGAACCATACGCGACTGGAACAGGAAAGGGAGGTAATGACAGTGGCACGTAAAGTGCCCTCCGCCACACACCGTTGGGTGGCTTGCGGAGTATAAATGTAGATGTAGATGTAGAATGCCATTTCATCCAACGGTACCGCACACGATTTCACACAACGGCTTAAAAGGACGACGCGAACCAATGACTAAGGTAAACACTATAGAGCAATACACCCTGTGATCCGCTCAATTCATTGGTACACCAAGCACACGACGTCAAGGATGTCTTATGGAACCGTTGAACGAATGGAATTCAATTTTAAAAAAACATTTACATCCTCTAGGATAGATCGACAGTCCTTTTTGCACTTGTGGAGAAGAAGAAGACATGAGTCATATGACATTATCAAAAGTACAACCCGGTTTCACGACATATATCTGATCCTCAGGTGCATATCATAAAATGTGAGTCTACAAATGATGCATAACTTAGGTTAAAGCACGTTAAAATAGTGCATCCCTGGTACATGGCACGCAAGAGTATAACCTCTTCTAATCTATGTCTGCCAGAAAGTCTCTCATAGAGAGATATTAGGATGTCCCGAAAAGATAGAAAGGACAGACGGGGCATTAAATCAACTGAGGACTATGGGGTACAAAGGCCCACTGCGCTACCATTCTTTTGGCAGCCAGAGACTTTAGGGTATAAAAACTCATATACACAGCTCTCAAAGAATTACCCACTGCGCTACCATTCTTTTGGCAACCAGAGACTTTAGGGTATAAAAACTCATGTACACAGCTCTCAAAGAATTACGGGTGTCCGTATAATCAGTCACGACAAAATCTAGATCCTGGGAGTACGGTAGGGAGAAGGAACAGACAGGCAACACAGGACCATAGGCGAGAGCGGATACTTCAAAGGGCAGAAACGAAGAACTGCATTCCCTGAAGGACGGACCGGACGCCTATTACCCAATGCGTCGGAAGACAAATCGGACACATAAAGTGAATTGTATATGTACCCATTTGTTTAGTTAAAATAATATGCCTTTTGTTGCAACTGACTTCAAATGTTGTAGATAGATAATCGTAGTCTATAGGTACAATTTTATAAAATTTATGCTTCTTTCCCAACATGGTGAAGCAGCCGTGTTTGAGAGAGCTTATACCTTTACGAAAATGGAAGCAACTTTCCGTACCACGTGTAACTGTATTACGTTCTGCATTCCGTCTAAGAAGGAAACATAAGAAAGTCCTTGTTTTCTACTGAAACATATCTCTATTGTATCTCAAGAAAAAGTTCAACAAAATATATCGACTGCAGTTTAGCTTTCACAAAACCTAGGAACCCGTGATCTAGGCGTAGCGTACTTGACTAATAGAACACTGTGTCAAGGAAATGGGCACACTTGTCACGGCGAGACCTGCATTAATTTTTTTCCCACTAGTAGTTCACACCACTTGAAACACACACGCCGAATTTCGGCTGCCATTACACACTGAAAGATACTTACCAATGCCAAAAATCGCTGTTTTTTTGCTTGATGCATGGATACCGCAAACTCTTGTTACGGCAAGACGGCAGGACGGCGTATCGCTCTTTCAGAAGTGATCTCGATTCAAGACTTTGTAAAAAACGAAAATTAAAATTATTATTATTTGCAGTACTTTCCCGTGAACGTAAATTTTCTTTCTGGTAAATGTTTGGAATCAACTACACTTTAAATTTCGTAAAACGATATGTACGATCAACCTCGCAATGTAGCTAACGAAAACCTTCATGTAGGTCTATTTGTTTGCTATCGAGATACAAAAAATATACAATATATCCCAATCGAAGCCATCAACGCGTGAAGATTGTGTTATTCTGTGAAATGGAGACTAAACTTTTAGACGAAAGTTTAAATAATGTAGACTAACGCTATCCAAATTACTTATGCATTTGCGCATAAGTGGTTCGGGCACCGCCCCCATTATTATTATTATTATCACTACTACTACAGATGGGTAATTGTGTAGCAGTATTTCAAAGAATTATAATTAAATAAATTATGATTAAATTGCTTGGATTTACAACTTATCTAATTAATCAGAATTTTGGCACTATGTTCGTTGTATATTCGGAAAAGACTAGTGTGTAACTGGAACAAACTGTTTTTATTCGTCATCTAAGTGAGTCTGTCAGGCTCATGGGATGTTTCTTCCTGTCAAACAGAGCCCAGAAATTGCCAGATGTTGCAAAATACGGTTTCAAAGTCATATCTTCTTGAAGTTTTAATTTCTAATTCTTCAAGAGCGCAGTTTGAGAAGATCTCACAAATGATAACTCCAAATTGGGAAACATCAACTGAAACGAACAGATTATTGATAAACATAAGCACTGGACAAGTGTTGAAATCTGGCTAAACCTGTTACAAAATTCTGTGTCTAGGATATAAAGTTGCTTGGCAAAAGATAAATATATTCGCCCCTATTTACGTTTTCCATACTTGAATTCAAAGCTAGAAAGTGTGATAGAGAATTTCTTTTTAAATGTGAAATCCGTAATTTTAGTTTCCCATGAAAAGCATTTACAGTGTTCATCACGGCTGAAATGATGAAATTTTTTCCTTGCTAGGTCACTTGATTATTAGCCGATATCTAGCAAGAAACCTGAATGTAGAAGCCACGGTATCTAGTCAAGTTCTTGACTTGTTGCGCAGAAGTTATTTCACAAAATCTCTTATCTCATCAAAAAGACCGCACAATCGTTCCAGAGTTTTCCCGTTGTTAAGTCACCTTATGTCTCCATGAAGAATAATATCGCATGCTCAAAATCTGATGCACTCAAAAAACTTCTATAAAATCGGTGACGTATAGAATATGATCAGATGTATTGTACAGGGTGATTATAATTATACTTCCAAAACTCTGTAGATATAACATCACTGGTCAGAATGACGTCAAATTATAACGGAATATTATCGGAGAAAGGGGAAAACGTATGGCAGGAGAAAAAAAGTAGTGTGAAAATTTAGCAATAGATGGCGCTGTATGTGTCAGAATACGTAAATGAAAGCACCCGTAATGGGCACGACCCATTGAAGTTGGTATAAACACGGCGGGTACACGGCTTTTCCTCCTTTCGCGTCTGCGACGTTCACCATGACTGTCTCAATGCAGGATTGCGCTCCGCTTTTAAAGCTGTATTACAAGAATGATGACTGTGCACAAGTCGCTGTGCAGAAGTTCCGGACATTGAATGTTTTGAAAAATGGCGTTGGTCCGATGACTGCCGCGGGTCTGGAGAAAATGATTCTGAAAATGGGAAAGACGGGTTCTCTTGGTGTGCAACCTGGTAGAGTGGTAGAGTGAGGAAACGAATTGTTTCGACGTCACTGGAAGCAGTTGCCACAGCAATGCAGGAGGAGACGTGTGGTGGTGTGCAAACGTGTGGTGCACGGAGAATTGCCCGAACATTCGACGTACCCGAAACATCTTTCTTTGCTGTCTATTCAAAATTGCCCATTTGCACAAGTTGCTTCCTGTTGACCTGCCAGTAAGAGAGACCTTTGCCTTAGAATTTCTTGCTTGCTTGCATGTGGACAGTGACTGCCTGTGGAAGATTTTGTGGACTGACGAAGCGCACTTCCATCTGACAGGTTATGTCAATATATAGAATTTTCGAATATGGGCAATAGAAAATTCACATGCAAACCAACCAGTACCACGTCATACTGAAAAGGTCACTGTGTGGTGCAAGTATACGGCATCATTTATCATAGGGCCATAGTTTTTCGAAGAGACAGGTGCTTCCGATCCTGTTACCTGTACCGTCACTGGTAAGCACTGTGAGTGTCTTTTGCGCAACCACGTCATTCCAGCTCTCCAACTGCGTCGATGTGTGGATGGGATCATTTTTATGCAAGATGGCGCACCTCCGCACATTGCAAATCCAATTAAGCAGCTGCTGAAGCGCCATTTCGGAAGTTCTAGAATTATTAGCCGCCAATTTCTTACAGCCTGTCCGTCCCAATCACCTGACCTTAGTCCGTGTGACTTCTGGCTGTAGGGCTATCTGAAAAATGTTGAGTTCAATGTTCCGATTGCAAACTTAGCTGCATTGAAGACACGTATTGCACAACACATTCTGAACGTGACACGAGAAACACTTCGATCAGTTGTGGAACATGCTGCTTCTCGGTTTCAACTTCTTGCACAAAACGGTGGACAGCAATTTGAACATGTTTTGCGCCAGTCACACGGAAATTAATAATCCGGTTTGATTTTCATTGATGCTTATTATTCGGTTTTTGGCCTGAGGACAAGAAAATCCGATGTGAGTGATGATTTTTATGTGATTTTCCCATCCGTGGTGGATGGGGTTACGTAAATAACACTATCACACCTGTACACCCATACACACTGAGTAGTAGAGTTTGTGTACGCGTTAGGCATTGTTGTATGATTCATTTGTCGTTTGTAGTCGACTACCATTAAATTATGATGCCTACAGCGCCATCCGTGGATACATATTGTAACTATTTATTTTTCTCCCTTCTCCGCCAATATTCAGTTGCAAATTAACGTTATTCTGACCAGTGATGTTATTTTTACACAGGTTTGAAAGTTTAGCTTTGAATATAATCACCAAGAACTACGTGATTACAACTTTCATGATGCGGTTAAACGTCAAAACCTTTTGTAAATAAATCTTCCTAGTAGATAATGCACTGATAAAAAAGTAATTTTGGAAATGAATCGTCATTAGCAGAAAGAATGAGAAACCCATTGTTTTTTCCAGTGATCGGAAGTGCCCCATCTGTAGCTGTAGCAACAAAGTTAGAGAATGGAAAGTTTCTACCTTTTGAAAATTTCAGGAATGCATTAAAGTTGTCTTCTCCTCTAGTTCGTTCATGAAGTGGTAGAAATTTTACTAACTCCTCTTTAACCGCAAAATCATGACTGACCGTTTTGATAAAGGAACACGAGAGACCATTTTGACAAAGGAACACAACTCCCCAACATCGGAAAATGTTTTCATCGAACTGAAGCGAAAAATATTTATACGGTGTCAGGTCCGGATATGATTAAGACCATAACTTTTTAGATGTCTGTTGAACAAGTCTAGTATCAGTTTGGTAAGGTAAGCGAAGCTATTTTAGAGAAGGAAGAAGTGCGTATTTACCTTTGTGGCCATCGTACAGAGATTCAGTGGCACTGATAATTTCTTCTTTAACTACTTTTCCATTACTCCAAAGTTTTTCAATTTCGCTGATACCTAACACGCTTTTTAAGAAGCCATTTTACCGCCCGGTCTCAGGCCGCGCGGGGTAACCGTGCGGTCTGAGGTATCTTGTCACGGTTAGTGCTGCTTCGCCCATCGGAGGTTCCAGCACAGGCAAAGCGAACATTCTTGGCCAAAAGAAGCCTACTAGTGTCAAACATCAGCCTTATTTTAGGGAGAAATTTCTGAGAATGTACTTTTGTTCCTCAGCGCTACATAATAATAAATCATGGACTAGGAATACCGGAAAAGAGGACAGTCCCAGTGTTTTAGATATGGTGCTACAGAAGAAATTGAAAATTACGTGAACCGGTAATTTAAGCTACCAGGAGGTTCTTCGAGGGATCGGCGAAGAAAGAAACATAAGGAAAACAATGACAAGAAGGAGGGAAGGATGACAGGACATGTGATACGGCTTCAGGAAATAACTGACATCGTATTAGAGAGACTTCTAGTGGTTGAAAACAGTAGGGGAAGACAGAGACTGGAATACATCCAACAAATACAGATAAAAATATTTGCTCAAGAGAGAATTTCGTGGTAGGTCAGATGATTTATGACTCAATGGATCTCAACCAAACTAAAAGAAAAACAAAAAAAACAGCCTTTTGAGTGTAGTACGAAGTAAATTGTAGTATCATAAAGCATGGTGTTTTCTTCTTATCACAGATGTAACTAGTGAACTACTTTTAAGCACAACAGGTACTGTGCGTTCCAAATGCTATAATTTTCTTGCTGTCTACTGTTTTAACGACTTAAAAAAGTAGTGTCCTATTTTATTCGAATGCACTGAGGCAGCCAGAACATTATGACCACCTACCTAAAGGCCTATATGTCCATCTTTGCCACGGATAACATCGGCGGCACGTCGTGGCATGGAAGCAATGAGGTCGCTGGAGGCACCCCATCTGCACACACACGAGTCACCTAATTACCGTAAATTCCGGGAAGGGTGGCGACGAGCCTTGACGCCACGTTCAGCCACATCCCAGCTGTGTTCGATCTGGTTAAGATATAGTGAGTTGGGGGGCCAGAACATCAGCTTTAGCTCGCCACTGCGTTGCTCCAACCACTACACCACATTCCTGGCCATGTGACATGGCGCATTATCTTGCTGAAAAATGCCTCCGCCGTCGAGGAACAAGATCACCATGAAGGAGCGTACGTGATCTGCAACCACTGTATGATACTCCTTAGCCATCATGGTGCCCATGGATGCCCACGTGAATGGGCAGCTTGTTTCCATCCCGCAGTACAGGTGTCAAGAAGCCCTTGGAAGACGACGGATTCGCTCCCATCAGAATGATGAAGAAAGCGTCGTGATTCATAAGACCATGCAACGCTCTCCCACTACGCTAAAATCCAGTGCCGATGGTCACGTGCCCATTTCATTACGGTAGTAGTTGCCGATGTCGTAACGTTAACACTGGCACATGCATGGTTCGTCGGCTGCGGAGGCCCATCGTTAGGAGTATTCGATACACTGTGTGTTCAGAAACACTTGTACTCTCCCCGGCATTAATGTCTGATGTTAGTTCCACCACAGTTAGTCGCCTGTCCTGTTTTACCAATCTGCCCAGCCTACGACGTCCGACATTCGCAATGAGGTGTGACTGGCCAACCCCACAACATCTGATCGTGGTTTCACCACGTGTAGAAGACACTCACAACAGCACTCCTCGAACAGCCGGCAATTCGTGCAGTTTCCAAAATGCTCGTGCCGAGCCTCTATGTCATCGCAATCTGCCCTGGGTCAAACTCAGATGGACCGCGCGCCTTCCCAATTCTACATACAAACAGCACGCTCACTGACATTGCACGTACAGTACGTGTGTCTCACTAGCAGTCATCTCTCGCCAGGTGATGCTACTGTCGCTTGGACAGGTTTATGTCGCTAGTAGGTCGATGGTCATAATGTTCTGGCTGATCAGTGTATATTTCAATGAAACGTTGAACGTGCTTGGTGTCACTAAATCAAATGGTGGTAACAAAAATTATTACAGCTGTAGTGGGCACCAAACAATGGGCTTAAATTACTTCAAAAATTATGAAACACCTCACACATCATCATACATAATGAACATTATCATAAAAACCTAACGTCGCTAAACAATTACCCGTCTAGCTGTAAATCTCTCCTTCACAGTCTCACAGATGTGAGTGAGAGCTGTTTCTATCTCTCTGAGTGTATTTGTTCCAGTGATCAGAGGCTTGTTGTCAATAACAGGACAGTAAAACTGTCAACGGATGATTCTGTGACTGTACCTCACCTGCAGCAGAAGTCTTTCACAATAGTTGATCGGAATGTTGGCGACTGGATCGTAGAGAACAGTTTAATGTTCAGCGGTCCCTGTCAAGACATGAAAGATATACAAGGTGTTCAGAAACAGTTTGGAAAGCTTTTAAAGGTGTTGCATGGTAGATTGGGCTGAGAAATTATTATTAAAAAAAATCGATACTTTGCACTGTTTCCGAGTAAATTAGCGTGAGCCGGCCGCTGTGACCGAACGCTTCAGTCCGGAACAGCGTTGCTGCTACGGTCGCAGGTTCGAATCCTGCCTCGGGCATGGATGTGTGTGATGTCCTTAGGTTAGTTAGGTTTAAGTAGTTCTAAGTCTAGGGGACTGATGACCTCAGATTTTAAGTCCCATTGAGTTTAGACCCATTTTTTGAAACTAGTGTGTAATTAGACAGTCAGCCATTGCGGGCGCTGAAGCAGCCTGTAAAATAGTCCCCCATTCGGATCTCCCGGTGGGGACTACTCAAGAGGACATAGTTATCAGGAGAAAGAAAACTGGCGTTCTACCGATCGGAGCGTGGAATGTCAGATCCCTTAATCGGGCAGGTAGGTTAGAAAATTTAAAAAGGGAAATGGATAGGTGGGAATTAGTGAAGTTCGGTGGCAGGAGGAACAAGACTTCTGGTCAGGTGACTACAGGGTTAGAAACACAAAATCAAATAGGGGTAATGCAGGAGTAGGTTTAATAATGAATAGGAAAATAGGAATGCGGGTAAGCTACTACAAACAGCATAGTGAACGCATTATTGTGGCCAAGATAGATACGAAGCCCACACCTACTACAGTAGTACAAGTTTATATGCCAACTAGCTCTGCAGATGACGAAGAAATTGAAGAAATCTATGATGAAATAAAAGAAATTATTCAGATTGTGAAGGGAGACGAAAATTTAATAGTCATGGGTGACTGGAATTCGAGTGTAGGAAAAGGGAGAGAAGGAAACATAGTAGGTGAATATGGATTGGGGGACAGAAATGAAAGAGGAAGCCGCCTGGTAGAATTTTGCACAGAGCACAACATAATCATAACTAACACTTGGTTTAAGAATCATGAAAGAAGGTTGTATACATGGAAGAACCCTGGAGATACTAAAAGGTATCAGATAGATTATATAATGGTAAGACAGAGATTTAGGAACCAGGTTTTAAATTGTAAGACATTTCCAGGGGCAGATGTGGACTCTGACCACAATCTATTGGTTATGACCGGTAGATTAAAACTGAAGAAACTGCAAAAAGGTGGGAATTTAAGGAGATGGGACCTGGATAAACTAAAAGAACCAGAGGTTGTACAGAGATTCAGGGAGAGCATAAGGGAGCAATTGACAGGAATGGGGGAAATAAATACAGTAGAAGAAGAATGGGTAGCTTTGAGAGATGAAGTAGTGAAGGCAGCAGAGGATCAAGTAGGTAAAAAGACGAGGGCTAGTAGAAATCCTTGGGTAACAGAAGAAATATTGAATTTAATTGATGAAACGAGAAAATATAAAAATGCAGTAAATGAAGCAGGCAAAAAGGAATACAAACGTCTCAAAAATGAGATCGACAGGAAGTGCAAAATGGCTAAGCAGGGATGGCTAGAGGACAAATGTAAGGATGTAGAGGTCTATCTCACTAGGGGTAAGATAGATACCGCCTACAGGAAAATTAAAGAGACCTTTGGACATAAGAGAACGACTTGTATGAATATCAAGAGCTCAGATGGAAACCCAGTTCTAAGCAAAGAAGGGAAAGCAGAAAGGTGGAAAGAGTATATAGAGGGTCTATACAAGGGCGATGTACTTGAGGACAATATTATGGAAATGGAAGAGGATTAGATGAAGATGAAATGGGATATATGATACTGCGTGAAGAGTTTGACAGAGCACTGAAAGACCTGAGTCGAAACAAGGCCCCCGGAGTAGACAACATTCCATTGGAACTACTGACGGCCTTGGGAGAGCCAGTCCTGACAAAACTCTACCATCTGGTGAGCAAGATGTATGAAACAGGCGAAATACCCTCAGACTTCAAGAAGAATATAATAATTCCAATCCCAAAGAAAGCAGGTGTTGACAGATGTGAAAATTACCGAACTATCAGTTTAATAAGTCACAGCTGCAAAATCCTAACACGAATTCTTTACAGACGAATGGAAAAACTAGTAGAAGCCGACCTTGGGGAAGATCAGTTTGGATTCCGTAGAAACACTGGAACACGTGAGGCAATACTGACCTTACGACTTATCTTAGAAGAAAGATTAAGGAAAGGCAAACCTACGTTTCTAGCATTTGTAGACTTAGAGAAAGCTTTTGACAATGTTAACTGGAATACTCTCTTTCAAATTCTAAAGGTGGCAGGGTAAAATACAGGGAGCGAAAGGCTATTTACAATTTGTACAGAAACCAGATGGCAGTTATAAGAGTCGAGGGACATGAAAGGGAAGCAGTGGTTGGGAAGGGAGTAAGACAGGGTTGTAGCCTCTCCCCGATGTTGTTCAATCTGTATATTGAGCAAGCAGTAAAGGAAACAAAAGAAAAATTCGGAGTAGGTATTAAAATTCATGGAGAAGAAATAAAAACTTTGAGGTTCGCCGATGACATTGTAATTCTGTCAGAGACAGCAAAGGACTTGGAAGAGCAGTTGAATGGAATGGACAGTGTCTTGAAAGGAGGATATAAGATGAACATCAACAAAAGCAAAACAAGGATAATGGAATGTAGTCTAATTAAGTCGTGTGATGCTGAGGGAATTAGATTAGGAAATGAGGCACTTAAAGTAGTAAAGGAGTTTTGCTATTTGGGGAGCAAAATAACTTATGATGGTCGAAGTAGAGAGGATATAAAATGTAGGCTGTCAATGGCAAAGAAAGCATTTCTGAAGAAGAGAAATTTGTTAACATCCAGTATTGATTTAAGTGTCAGGAAGTCATTTCTGAAAGTATTCGTATGGAGTGTAGCCATGTATGGAAGTGAAACATGGACGATAAATAGTTTGGACAAGAAGAGAATAGAAGCTTTCGAAATGTGGTGCTACAGAAGAATGCTGAAGATTAGATGGGTAGATCACATAACTAATGAGGAAGTATTGAATAGGATTGGGGAGAAGAGAAGTTTGTGGTACAACTTGACCAGAAGAAGGGATCGGTTGGTAGGACATGTTCTGAGGCATCAAGGAATCACCAATTTAGTATTGGAGGGCAGCGTGGAGGGTAAAAATCGTAGAGAGAGACCAAGAGATGAATACACTAAGCAGATTCAGAAGGATGTAGGTTGCAGTAGGTACTGGGAGATGAAAAAGCTTGCACAGGATAGAGTAGCATGGAGAGCTGCATCAAACCAGTATCAGGACTGAAAACCACAACAACAACAACAGTAAGGATCGAACCCGAGTCAAAGGCTGAGCAGTGTCGTGCGCTGGCATCTACGGCATGACAACAAGTGACACTCAGTGTACCTGGCAGGTCGCTTGAATTAGCGCACGCAACGGCCTGGTTGGCTAACGCCAATGCTAATAAACTCGGGAACGGCGCAACGCATCGAATTTTTTCAGCACAACCTACTCTGCATCACCCTTACAAGCTTTCCAGACTATTTCTGACAACACTGTATATAGTCTGTCGCAGCGAAAAACGTCACCAAGGTAAGTAAGGTAAGTAAACAGGGATGCAGTAATATGTTAAAATTTCAAACTGCACGTATTCGGTAGCGTTAAATCCATATCCATTGTAAAGCATTTGCTGTTCGTTGTTTATCGCATTTGATCAAATACTTGTTCTCAACAGCCTCAAGAAGAACCAACAGTAAACAGAAAATATTACACGCTCCAGTCACAATAATATAACCACCGCCAAGTTTCGACGTCAATGTGCAATAACCACTTGCAGATGGCGGCGGCAGCGTCATCAGTAGAAAAGAGTGGAGTCGTGGTCGTAATGCGGAAACTGATCGATTATCTGATGGCCAAAACGGCATGACCATTGGCTCTCGGGACAAGGGTGGAAGCATTTCCGAAACAGCTAAGTGTGTTAACAGTTAGCATGCCGCCGCTGTTGAAGTATACCGTGGATGGCAAAATGTGCATACAGGGCCGGCACCGAGGCAATTGTTGTACACCACGGGCCGTACATGGCAGAGGTAAACGACAGCAGCGGAGATGTGTTCGGGCGAATAAACTTGCAACTGATGAGCAACCAAGGGGCTACCAGCAGTGTCTCCTCGGCGGCCGTTCAGAGAACATCTTGGGTATTAATAACCGCTTCGGCTGTATTTTGGTCCTTTATTACCGTTCCACAACCGGTTTCGTGACGTTAAAACGTCTAGAGAACGTTACTGCGTATCAGCCTTAGCTGCAGGCGCCTGGTTCATGCGCCTAAGCTACCTGCTGTTCATCGGCGACGAAGGCTGGAATTTACACTCCAATACCGCATCTGGACGTCCACTGAGTGGTGATTGGTGAGCCGTGCTGTCTCGCGCCATGCCTTGTTTTTTATCTTTGGTTGCAGTCCAATGGTGTCTTACTTCTTCTTCGGTTACCGCCATAACCTTGCTGTCTTCACTCCGTGAGTGGCAGCAGCTGAGTGCATCGATACTAGTACTGCTGTACTATTTTTGGTGTGGCGGATATATTTTCCGGGTGTGCTGTTTGTGGCAGTCGGTCGGTTTGGGCAGAGCAGCGAGGAAGTCTCCGTGGCGCAGAGTCAGGCTGGAGCCGCTGGCGGCGTGCAAGCGCGGTTGGAGTTGTGAGGCGCTTCTTGCGAGGGTTACGAAGTTCGTCGCCCACTGATCCCGGACACTAAAGCTGAGTGCTCACTTAGCCTAGTATCAAGCCTCAACTGCTATCATATCTCTTCGTTTGATCCTGGTTGTCGCTTTCTGGGAGATTCCCGCGATCAATAACGTGTGTGCACTGAAGTCGGCTAGAAGTGCAGCCGTCTTCCTGTGTGGTGTTTAATTTAATTCATTCCTTCATGAATGAAGTGTACCAGCGGTATCTTCTGCCTTGTGGCCATTGACATTCCTGTGACCTGCCCTGGTTGTTCATGTAGTTTTTAGCAGTGTATTTTCCTCGTCGTGTTGACGCTGTCCAGCACGGCGTGTAGTTCGACAGCTGAGGTGTTGTTGGTAGTTTTGGGCGTTTATTCTGATTTGGCTGGATTGGGTTCAAATGGTTCAAATGGCTCTGAGCACTATGGGACTTAATATCTGTGGTCATCAGTCCCCTAGAACTTGGAACTACTTAAACCTAACTAACCTAAGGACAACACACACTGCATGGGGGCTTAATTATTTATAATGCAAATATTTTTTTTTTAGACGCTGTTTGTCCGATTACGAAGTCTCGTAAACGGTTGGCCCTGACTGGTACTTGTACGCAATCTGACTGCATAGAACAACAACAAGGAATGAAAGGAAATTTCCGTTAACACAATTAATTAATTAAGTCCCCAGCAACTATAAAACCTACGAAACAACAAAACACAAGTGTAGCTGTTCTGTGTGTGGAAGTGTGATTCAACGTACACATCTGGCACGGTTCTTCCTCAATAAGACCAGATATTTTAAACACCATTTATACTGAAGTAATTAAAAAATAAACAAATACTATAATTACACATAGAAACCAGAAATACAGTCTAATACAAGAACACGAGCCAGATGCTTTGTTGACTGAACCTGTGACCAAGAGGCATTGTTGTTTAAGACATTGAAATAAATAAAAAAAGGAATTTTTTTACCTTCATGTATATTGACGAAAAGCACATTACAGCATCCCTAATCCAACAACATCTGGTGTCTAGCCCATCAAAACAATACTACAAGTTCTGAACAAGCACTCTCCATGGGAACTTCTCAACAACGACTCACCACTGCTACATCTCAACAAGCACTCTTTACTACGATTTCTCAATAAGCACTCTCCACCACGACTTCTCGATAAGAACTGGCAGTGGAGGCGGCTGAATAATACTCTTTGGCGCAATCTCTGGCGCTGTGGCTCAGTGTAGCCACCTTTCAACACATCCATGCCTGAGGCATGATTCGAACCTGCGACCGTAGCAGTCGCGCGGTTCCGGACTGCGTGCCTAGAAGCTGGATTGGGCACCAGTATCCAGAACGTTGTGCTATTGACATCTTGTTGTCGTTTTGCTGGTCAGGTGGAGCAGAACAGATGTTGTTGGTGGGTTCGTCGGTTGGCTTTCGGTTGGGTTGCCTTCCAATTAAGAGGTTGTCGGTCTGGCTGCCTGTCTCACCTAAATATGCGTTAGTGTTACCTTCCCAGGCCGATCCTTGGAACATTCTGAGCGCCACTCCTTGTGTTTTACATAGTGCTTTCCTTTTTAGTCTTAAGTACTCTGTGTGGCCTTCAGCCGGGTTTTAGTTTATTAAAATTGCAAGGCTCTTCTTCTTAGGCCTTGAACCGTAAAAAAAATTGTTTCTTGTTTGGTATGTGGCCTTCAGCCGAGTTCCAGCCTTTCAAAATTAAAACTGAAAATTCCTTGTGCCTAGGCCTTAAGCCGTAAATTGGTTTCAGCCTTTTCAAATCAAAAGTTGAAAAATTTTGTCTCGGTCTTAAGCCGTAAGAAATATTTTCTAGTTTTTATGTGGCCTTCAGACGAGTTCTCCAGCTTAAATTAAAAATTGGAAATTTCTTTGTATGGGCTTTAAGCTGTGAGATTGTTTGGGTTTCGTATGTGGCCTTCAGCGGAGAGTTATGTGAAGCATTTTAGAATAAAGCCTTTAGCCTATTTTAGTTGAAATTTAGAGGCTCTTCCCTTTAGGCCTTAAGCCGTAGAATTGTTTTCTGCATGGTGTGTGGCCTTCAGCCCAGTTCTAATCTCTCTTAAACTAAAAATTCAAAATCCTTGTCTTGCCCTTAAGTCGTAAGACTGTTGTTCCTTAGTATGAGGCCTTCATCCGAGTTTTACACGAAATATTTTAAGATAAGGCCTTTAGCCTTTTCAACTTGAAAGCTCTTCCTGCTAGGCCTTACGCCGTTAAATTGTTTTGCTGATTCCGGCCTATTTAGATTAAATTTTGATAATCTTTGTCTCGACCTTAAGCTGTAACACTGTTCTTGATTAATGTGAGGCCTTCAGCCGAGTTCTACAGGAAAAATTTAAGCTAAGGCTTTAAGCCTATTTATGTTGAAGGTAATTTTTTTTCCTAAAGCAGTGAAACCTCCAGAAGGACTCCTGCGCCTCAATTCCTTGCTTAGGCCTTGCCGGCTTGGGTGGCCGAGCGGTTCTAGGCGCTACAGTCTGGAACCGCGCGACCGCTACGGTCGCAGGTTCGAATCCTGCCTCGGGCATGGATGTGTGTGATGTCCTAAGGTTAGTTAGCTTTAACTAGTTCTAAGTTTTAGGGGACTGATGACCTCAGATTGTTAAGTACCCTAGTGCTTAGAGCCATTTGAACCATTTCTTAGGCATTGTGCCTTGGATTTTCGATGTTGCCTTCAGCCGATCTAAATTAAATCAAAGGAGGTCTTTCGTTAAAACCTTGAGAGTTTTCATTCTTGCTTTTGTGATTGTGTGTTTTAAGAAATAAAGTTTATATGTTGAGTGCAACTGATAGTAACTTATTTTGGTCTCTTTCCACAAATATAACCGTATCCGCTCTGTCCTGCTAGCCCGGGGATTTCAATGGTTGACCTTTTCAGATAGATGGCCGTTGGCGTGTGCGGCGTGAAACGTCTAAAGCGAACTGCATGCGACAATCGTCAGAAGGGTCCAGGGCGGACGAGGGGGCGTTACGGTCCGAGGAATAATCTTCTCACATTGGCTAGTACATCTCGTCATTCCGAAAGGTACAATGGATCAACACAACTATGCATGTATCCTTGGGGACCAAGTCCACCCCTTCATGCGGTTCGTTAGTTTTCGGCACGTTGGCATCTACCAGCAGTTTAACACAACGTGTCACACAGCCCGCAGTATATGTGAGTGGTTCAAAAAGTACCCAGATGAATTTACCGTACTCCCCTGGCCACCAAAAACCCCGGATTTACACCCAATCGAGAATTTGTTGCACCACTGCGATCGGGCTGTTCGTGCCATCTACATATACGTGATTATTCTGGTATTCACAATAAAGTGCCTGGCAGAGGGTTCAATGAACCACCTTCAAGCTGTCTCTCTACGGTTCCATTCTCGAACGGCGCGCGGGAAAAACGAGCACTTAAATTTTTCTGTGCGAGCCCTTATTTCTCTTATTTTATCGTGATGATCATTTCTCCCTATGTAGGTGGGTGCCAGCAGAATGTTTTCACAATCGGAGGAGAAAAATGGTGATTTAAATTTCATGAGAAGATCCCGTCGCAACGAAAAACGCCTTTGATTTAATGATTGTCACTCCAGTTCACGTATCATGTCTGTAGCACTATCTCCTCCGTTTCTCGATCATACAAAACGAGCTGTCTTCTTTGAACTTTTTCAATGTCATCCGCCAGTCCCACCTGATGCGGATCCCACACCGCACAGTAATACTCCAGAACAGGGCGGACAAGCGTGGTGTAAGCAGACTCTTTAGGAGACCTGTTGCGCCTTCTAAGTGTTTTGGCAAATAATCTGAATCTTCGGTTTGCTCTACCCACAACATTATCTATGCGATCGTTCCAATTTAGTTTATTTTTAATTGTAATCCCTAAGTATTTAGTTGAAGTTACAGCCTTCAGATTTGTGTGACTTATCGCTTAATTGAAATTTAGGGGCTTTCTTTTAGTATTCATGTGAATAACTTCACACTTTTCTTTATTCAGGGTCAATTGCCACATTTCGCAGCATATAGATCTCTTATCTAAATCATTTCGCAACTCATTTCGGCCATCTGATGACTTTGCAAGACGATAAATGAGAGCATTATCTGCAAAGAATCTAAGACGGCTACTCAGATTGTGTCCTATCTCGTTAATATAGATCAGGAGCAATAGAGGGCCTATAACACTTCCTTGGGGAACGCCGGATGTTACTTCTGTTTTCTGTCTATTTCTACGAACTGTGACCTTCCTGACTAGAAATCACAGATCCAGTCGCACAACTGAGGCTTTATTCCATAGGCGCGAAGTTGGGTTTAGAAGACGCTTGTGAGGAACGGTGTCGAAAGCCTTCTGGAAATCTAAAAATATGGAATCAATTTGACATCCCTTGTTAATAGCACTCATTACTTCATCAGTATAACGGCTAGTTCTGTTCCACAAGAACGATATTTTCTGAATCTGTGCTGACTATGTATCAATAAATCGTTTTCTTCGAGGTATTTCATGATGTTCGAATACAGTATATGTTCGAAAACCCTACTGCAAATCGACGTTAGTGATATGGGTCTGTAATTCAGCGGATTACTCCTACTTCCCTTTTTGGGTGTTGGTGTGACTTGAGCAATTTTCCAGTCTTTAGGTACGGATCTTTCTGTGAGCGAGAGGTTCTATGTAATTGCTAAATATGGATCTGTTGTATCGGCATACTCTGAGAGGAACTTGACTGGTATACAATCTTGACCGGGCGCATTGGCTTTATTAAGTGATTTAAACTGCTTTGTTATACCGAGGATATCTAATGCTATGTTTCTCATCTTGGCAGTTGTTCTTGATTGGAATTAAGGAATAGTCACTTCGTCTTCTTTGGTGAAGGAGTTTCGAAAAACCCTGTTTAATAACACTGCTTTACTGGCACTCTCATCACTGACTTCATCGTTGTTATAGTGCAGCGAAGATATTGATTGCGTCTTGCCACTGGTGTGCTTTATGTACGACCAGAATCTCTTTGTGTTTTCTGCCAGATTTCGAGACAGAAATGGATCCTCAGTCGAGAAACCCAGAGGAGCTGGACGTTCCATCGGAGTCTGCGTGGCTTCACATCCCCATCGATACCTTCCAGACCTCAATGACTCTCTTTCTGCACGTCCTGCAGCAGTCCGCGCTGCAAAAGTTGGTTATTCAGGATACTGACAAATGGTCACGTTAATGCGACGACAGTGTAGAGTTAATCGTTCTAAAGTATCCCTTATGAGAGCTATGGTAGTGCAACTGCCGTGCAACGAAATAAATACTATTTTCAGATACCAGCGTATTAAATACGTACATCGTTTTACGATAAAAAAATCGCAAAATGCCATGCTGATGAATGAAATCTTCTGTTCCGGTATCTCCTGGAACGCACAATAAGTACACTGGCATCACACTACGCAGTATTTATCTTAATTATTATTGCAGCTATAAGTACCTGGCCGAAATGTAACATAAAAATACCATGAGCATTGTTACATCGACATATATATTCTGCATGTCAATATGAAGTGCAAGGCAGAGGGTACTCTCCGTTGTACCACATATGGAGCGCAGGAAGATGATTGCTTAATTGCCTCTGTGCGCTGTGTAGTCATCCTTGTCTTCAAAGTCTCTGCGGAATTATACCACGAGGGTTGTAGTATATTCCTAGATTCATCAGATAATAATTCTTTGTGAAACTTAAGTGGATTTATGTCAGATGGCGGACGTCTGTCTTATAGCGTCTACCTATTCAGGTTTTACCAGCAGTTCAGTTACGCTCTCCCGTGGATCTATCAAGCCTGTCGCCCATTTCGTTCGAGACCAAGAGATTTCAGGAATATCGCACAAATGTTTTGTAAGCGTCTTTCTTTGCAGATTGATTGCATTTTCCCAGTATTCTAATAGTCAGCCGAAGTACACGACCTACTTTACTTACTGCTGAGAATAGGTGATGCTCCCATTTGGCATCCCTACAAACTGTTACACTCAGATATTTGTATGAGTTGACTTTACCTACTGCTGAGACTATGTGACGATTCGCTTCGTATCCCTACAAATTATTATACCCAGACATTAATATGAGCTGATTGATTTCATTTATTATTCATTGATATATACTGAAGAGCCAAAGAAACTGGTACACCTGCCTAATATCGTGTAATATTCTCGCCAGCACTCTAAAGTTCCGCAACACGACGTTGCAAGGACTCGGCTAATCTCTGAACTAGTGCTGGATGGAACTGACACCGTGAATCCTGCAGGGCTGTCCATAGATCCGTAAGAGTACGATAGGTGGAGATCTCTTCTGAACATCATGTAGCAAGGCATCCCAGGTATGCTCCATAATATTCATGTCTGGGAAGTTTGGTGGCCAGCGGAAGTATTTAAACTCAGAAGAGTTTTCCTGGAGCCACTCTATAGTAGGAGATCTTACCCGAGATATACGATTATGTTTGAGATCAGAATATGTTCTATTATTCTAAGAGACGTACATCAGTGATACTCTACAGTAAGTTTGTGGATAATTTCTGTTCCTCTTCCAGTAGTTGAGTGTGACCAGTACCTTGTTTCGACAAATGAATAACTTTATTTCTTCAGGGACCTGTGGTGTATTATGACAGAAAATGGACGCTTACACTGCGGTGTGGAGGCACACCTGTCGACTGCATCCGGAGTGCCGCAGCCCACTCAGCTACGTGACGGCGGCACGTTCAAACATCCCGCGTACCGCGACACCAGTGGATTCGCTCTTCCATCTATCGCTGTCTCCGACGATGGTGGAGGGCGGGGGGGGGGGGGGGGGGGGGGGGTGAGGTGCCACTTGTGCGCGTCACCAGAGGACGCTAAATTCACATGACTTCCCTGCCTGTGACTCATTGGCCAGCACGTCTTTTCAAGCAGCGGCACCCAAGGGTTTACCTCAGACTCTGTGAATCTTCAAATTTGCGTCCACCTTAGTACAGAAGAGTGCAGTGACTAAACTGGCCGATGTAACACATCGCTGCTAGTAATTACCTCTAGTCAGAGGGTCGAATTGTATCCGCTTCAAGACTATGTGTTTCCGTAAACTTTGTTCGGTTAGTAATGTAACACATTTTTTTGTCGATCAGTTTCGGTTGAAAAAATGTGGAATTTGTTGTGCGACGTCGTAGAATATTTCCGCTTCGACACGTGTAGTTTCATCAGTACCGATAGGGGGTCGCGCTATATCTAGCCTTCAAAATGGCGGAGCGTTCCAAAGAGGCCAGAATGATAATGTACCCCTGACAGAGAACAAAAGCACGGTGAGTCATAGGGCGAGGCATCTGTCATCATCGCAACAAGGACTCGTGAACCTGTACAATTTCCCATGTGTCAACTGGCCACACACAATTGTGACTCCTGCAGTGTTGGAACTTGTAGAGACTCTCATTCCAGGTGATCGACGGATCACAATCAAACACCTCGCTACTCGAATGGACATCTCCGTTTGCAGTGCTGAAATACTCGTCTACAATTAGGGGTACTCAAAGGTGTGTGCGGCGCAGTGGTTAGCACACTGGACTCGCATTCGGGAGGACGACGGTTCAACCCCGTCTCCGGCCATCCTGATTTAGGTTTTCCGTGATTTCCCTAAATCGCTTCAGGCAAATGCCGGGATGATTCCTTTGAAAGGGCACGGCCGATTTCCTTCCCCATCCTTCCCTCACCCGAGCTTGCGCTCCGTCTCTAATGACCTCGTTGTCGACGGGACGTTAAACACTAATATCCTCCTCCTCCTCAAAGGTGTGTGCCCACTGGTTTTCTTGCCGCCTACAGAACACCATAAAGGGAAACGGAGGAACATCCGTGCGAAATTGCTTGCACATTACGGGGTTGATTGTGAAAATTTTTCGTCGAACTTCATCACAGGTAATGAAACGTGAGTTCATCACTTCGAATAAGAAACAATACACCAATCCATAGAGTGGTGCCACAACACCTGTCCTCGGAAGAAAAGGGTCAAAACTGCACCATCAATCGAAAGTCATGGCGACAGTTTTCGGGGACTCAGAAAGGGTTATACTGTTTCATGTCCTTCTTCTTGGTGCAATCAACTCTGAACTGTATTGTGCTACCCTGAAGTAAGTGAAGAAACGACTTCAGCGTTTACGTCGCCACAAAAATTCAAACGGACTTGTCCATCTTCGTGACAAGGCAAGACTTCACACAAGTCTACGCGCCCGAGAGCACCTCAGAAAACCTCATTGGACTGTTCTTCCTCATACAGCCTACAGCCAGGATCTCTGTTTGACCCAATGAAGGATGCACTTCGCTGGAAGCAATACGTGGATGATGGGGAGTTCATTGATTGTGCACGACGTTGGCTCCGACGTCGAATAGTATAGTGGTACCTTGCAGGCATCCAGGCTTTTCCGGTAAGGTGTCGTAAGGTCGTCGCATTGAGCGGAAGTTAAATTGAAAAATAACATTTTGTATCCAAAAGAGTGGGGAATAATATGGTGTACTTGAATCCCGAATAAAAGCAGGCTCGTTTCAGAAAAAAATTATTATGTTACCTACTGTATGCCCCTCGCTTATAATTCAGCAGTGGAGAAGAATTCACAGCAATTAAAATTTATAGGTATCTTAGTGTTTAAGTGAACATATTGTACATAAACCTATCAGTGTGTTACATTTTTTTAGATATCAGATTGCCTTCCTTGGACACCTCAGTTACAACACGTCAAATTCTACCGAAAGTTCTCTATGGATTCGGATAGGAATTTGATTGGGCCCTTGAGATTTGTTCAATTTTAATAGTTTCAGCTATTTCCCAATATCACACTCACTACATCTACATCAGTCGTGTTTGCAGTGGTATGAAAATTACACTGTAGCAGTACTTTAGATTTTGCTTAGCAAATGAATATTTGATGTTGAGGTCCAGGATTTCTGCTTTCGCTTTGTTGCCATCAGTTCCTGTACATGTGTCATCCATGAGCGACAGGAGACACTAACTTTGGTGCCACTGACAACCTCTACACACGACCAGAATTTGAGTTTTGTGAGAGATCTTTCGATAATTTTCTGCTATGGTAGTTGCGAAAGCTCACACATTGCTCCATTGACAGCCAAATGCGTTTCCTTTAGCACCTCTGTAACTACAGCTCTCTGCTTCTTTTTGTTTCTATTGTGCAACTGTCGCTGTTTCTTGAGAAGTTTGAATGTAGATACTGTGTATCACGGAAGATCTCTCGTATCAAAGAGAATGTGCAAATGCACCCAGCGCTTGATCAGCTATTCTTATAAACTCTAGCCATAGTTCCTCCGCATGGACATATCCAAAGCTAAATATTTCATGTTCAACCTTGAGATTTGAAACTACTGCCCTTTTATCTACTTTACTGAACATGTAAATCTTCTTTTAATCGCCCATTGTATTTTGGTAATCGTTGCTATCAGTTTCAACGTGGGCTGAAGGTAAGATCTATTTGTTGCTACTAGGTCTAATATTTTCACATTTTGAGTGGGCATTAGAACTATCTGGCCTTGTAACTTTTGAGACAAGGCATTTGTTAATGCTTAGCAGGAGTTTCTATCACGATAAACACCTAAAACACTGTAATTATCCCAATTGTTGGATGATTGAAATCTCCTGCAGTCTTGTCAAGATTTGGGGGGCTCTGAGCACTATGGGACTTAACTTCTAAGGCCATCAGTCCCCTAGAACTTAGAACTGCTTAAACATAACTAACCTAAAGACAACGCACACGTCCATGCCCGAGGCAGGAAGCTTCAGTTTCTATCTCGGTAGATGGTTCTTGTTTATTGCGACGAAAATACTACCTCCATTTACAATTATCGACATAATGAAACAGTTGAGACAATGGACAGCAATTAGTTGCTAAATTTCTGTTTATTGCAGATTAGATTCTAACCACTGTGTGGCTATTATCAGTGTTAAAAAATGTAAGAATACATTACAATAAGACACATGCATAACTCAAAACATATTATAAATGGTTCAAACGGCTCTGAGCAGTATGAGACTTAACATCTGAGGCCATTAGTCCCATAGAACTTAGAACTACTTAAACGTAACTAACCTAAGGACATCACACATATCCATGCCCGAGGCAGGATTCGAACCTGCGACTGCAGCGGTCGCGCGGTTCCAGACTGAAGCACCTAGAACAGCTCGGCCACACCGGCCGGCCATATTATACTTGCGTAACCTCTGTTCCAGTGTAGATGATAAAGCAACACGCTGGTAAGATGCAAATCACATCATCAGTATTCTGTGATGTGGTACACTAGTCCAAGAGAAGCAGTTCTTACCGTTGCCGCTAATGAACCCCATGTCATACCACAAAGTTTCTGCAAGATGTTATCTCTTGGCTTCATCTTAGGAGCAGTTCTCAGCAAGTGCTCTTGGAAGCTAAGTGCTCTGTCAAGAGTGACCCCTAGTATAAGTGGACTTGTGTTATGCCTCAGCTTTTCTCTTGAAAATGTAATTACTTCCTTGTTGGCAAGCTTCCTGTTAAGGTAAAAACTGATGATTTCTGTTTTGGCATCTATTGGCTGTAGTCTCCAACTACAGGACTACTTGCCAACAATTTGCAGGTCTTCGGTTTAGACAGACTCAGTAACGTAAAGAACTTCGTATCTCGCAGATAGAGTTCAACCATAAACATATCAAGATTTTGTTTTTGTTTATCCCAGGCATGGCTTCTATAGGATAAATAGAAAAGGGAACGGCACTGATCCCTGAGAAATTCCATTATTAAGCTTCATTAGAGGCCTCATCTTATTGCCCATTAAAACATGCAAACTTCTGTTTCTTAGCACAGCATTGATGGGGTTTTCAATTTTAAGACATGAAGGACTCTTAAAAGTCTGAGTATAATTCTTTGCCTTCAGACAGTATCATAAACCGTTGTTGGAACTAACTGACGGAAAAAAATCGCAACGCCAGAAAATAATTAATGTAGAGTAATGAAATTTCGGGAATACATTTGCTTAGGTGACATATTTAAGTGATAAATATTGCAAGATCACAGTTCAATACAAGAGCAAGATAAGCCACTGAAAATGTGAAATTCTGATATATTAATAACTGGTATAATCGCCAGAATGTTGAACGCAAGCATTCAAAAGTGCATGATACATTATGTCGCATAGACACCAAATATCAGTTTGTAGGATGGAATCCAGTGACTGTTACAGCCGACTGGGGACGATTAATGCTGTTTGTGGGCCGCGCGGGATTAGCCGTGCGGTCTAAGGGACTGCATTCATGGACTGTGCGGCTGGTCCCGGTGGAGGTTCGAGTCCTCCCTCGGGCATGAGTGTGTGTGTGTTTGTCCTTAGGATAAGTTAGGCTAAATAGCGTGTAAACATAGGGACTGATAACCTTAGCAGTTAAGTCCCATAAGATTTCACACACTTTTCTTTTTTTTTTTTTTGCTGTTTGTGGATGATAGTGAAGTTATCCGATGATGTTCCGTACGTGCTGATTGGAGACAAATGTGGTGATCGAACAGGCCAAGACAACATGTCGACACTCTATACAGATGTTGCATTCCAACAGCAGAGTTGGCGAGAGTTATCCAGTTGGTAAACACTCCCCGGAATGCTGTTCGTGAATGGGAACACAACAGGTCGAATCGCCAGACTAACGTACAAACTGGCAGTGAGGGTGCGTTCCATAACACGAGAGTACTCCTCCTGTCATACAAAGTCACACCCCAGGCCATAACTCCAAGTGTAGGTCCAGCGTGGCTAGTACACAGAGAAGTGGGTTGCAGGTCCCCAACTGGCTCCCTTCTAACATACATACAGCCATCACTGGTAGCGAGGCAGAACCAGCTTACATCAGAAAACGCAACAGATATGCACCTCGCCCTCTAGTGAGCCAAAGCTTGACACCACCGAAGTCGCAAATGGCGGTGGGTTGAGGTCAGTTGAATGCACGCTACAGAGCGTCTGGCCCGAACCTGTCCTTGAAGTAATGGGTTAGTAACAGTTCGTTGTGTCACTGTGGTGCCAACTGCCAGAGCCGTACGCTGAACACTGTGGTCTTCCCTCTCGGTAATATCGTTTGACTATCTGGAGCCCAGGCGTTTTCCGACCATACATTTTCGTGACCACTGCTGCCAGCAGTCATGTACAGTGGCTGTATTGCTGTCAAGTCTATGTACAGTGAAACTTCTTAGAAAAATATTTGCTTAAACTGCTGAGTGAAATTGAATGCAAGTGCCATTTTGCTAGTCTGTATCCTTACAAAACTGACCTACTGAATTTGCCCTGGCAAACAGAACTCAAACTTTTCGTATTCATTAATTTCAATATAGAACGGTAACTCGATCTGACTGCTACCAAATTAACTCAAAGGAATGGCCCTAACTAAAAAGAAATCTTAACAATGACCTGTACATTTCATTAAGCACTTACGTCACAAAAATATTCATTACGCGACTACTGCAATAGAGCGAGCGTCAATACTGCCAGCCAAATAAAATATTCTAACTATTAAAGCCACAAACTACTAATAGGCGTGTGGTTAGCAAAGGAAAGATTTTGTTGCAAAGCCAATAATGTATTTTTTACCTTAATAATGTGACATCCAGTTCAAACACGAATATAAATCGTCATTGACATCTAGTACAAAGGTATATAACGTGAATAATATTGAATCTTCAAGACGAACATGTACAGATCGTTAGCCTACGCTAACATTTCAGACCTCTACCCTCCATCAATGATAACTTCTCACATCTGACATCCATCACTGCTGGCTGTTCACCTCCAACTGCCTAACAGTACTTCCATCACAGCTGGCGACTAACTTCCAGCTGCCCAACACTAATGGCGATTAACTTCCACAACGAGTCCAACCAGCCACAGTGTAGGTAGGCTGTTTAGGTTTTTATGTTGGTAACACCACGTAGCGCTCTGTATAAAAATCACTGACTGTGCTGTGTGCAGTCTGTGGCTGGTTGGACTCTTGTTGGAATATTCGCTTGTGTAGTGTTGGCCAGTTGGATGTGAACAGCGTGTAGCTTTGGGCAGTTGGAGGTGAGCCGCCAGCAGTGGTGGATGTGGAGGGAGACATGCCAGAGTTCTGAGAGGTTACTATAAGCGTACGGTCTGGACGTGTGTCCACCAGAAAAAAGGAAATTTGTAAAGATGGATGTCATGAATTGATAGATATATATATGATGACTTTTGAACATTATTAAGGTAAATACATTGTTTGTTCTCTATCAAAATTTTTTGTTTGATAACTATGCCTATCAGTAGTTAGTGCCTTCATTAGTTAGAATCTTTTATCTAGCTGGCAGTATTTGCGCTCGTTGTATTGCAGTAGTTCGAGTAATGAAGATTTCAAAAAATTGTTCAAATGGCTCTGAGCACTATGGGACTTAACTTCTGAGGTCATCAGTCCCCTAGAACTGAGAACTACTTAAATCTAACTAACCGAAGGACACCACACACATCCATGCCCGAGGCAGGATTCGAACCTGCGACCGTAGCGGTCTCGCGGTTCCAGACTGTAGCGCCTAGAACCGCTCTGCCACCCCGGCCGGCAACGAAGATTTTTGTGAGGTAAGTGATTCATGAAAGGTATAGGTTATTGTTAGTCAGGGTCATTGTTTTGTAGGGATTATTGAAAGTCAGATTGCGTTGCGCTAAATAAAATATTGTGTCAGTTTAGTGATGATCAGAATAAGTAAAGAGAGAACTGTCTGAGTACGTTCAGTTTTACTCAGCTGTCTTTGTATCAAATAACGTAGAAGTTCACCAGCACAGTAATTCATAATTTTCCAAAGGGGACGTTTCATAACAGAGTCTCTTACAAAGAAAGCGCAATCAGAGATCCAATGCAAAGCGCTACACAGTGCTGCCAACACGGAAGCAGCCCACTTACAACAGTATTTCAGAAGGAACATCCGCTTCTCGTAGCCCTATTCGACAACTACGTTCAAACTCAGTAAGGTATTGATAATGGCGTCTTTTCGCCTTGAAGGCATTTTTGGCTAACATCAACTGACCACGTCTATACACAAAAGGTGACTAACGCTCGTTGCCCTACTAGTGCGACTCTTATGCGACCGGCGTTGAGTGTGAATAATCTTTCAGATGTAGAAACACACTTACCAACTTTCGTTTATGTCGAATTATTCTTACTTAGTGTTGCGACTTTTTTGTGTTAGTGTATAAATATATAGGAGGTCTTCAGTTTCTTTTGATATCCTGCTTTAGTAGGAGTTGTCGGTGAGAGAAGATGTTCCGCGCAGCTATACAGGGTGCAAAGTATTTAAACCGACAAACTCTGGGAGGTTGTAGGGGACATTAAAACAAATATTTTTCCCCAATATCATTTTTTCCGATGAGGATTATTTAAACCGGTGGAGGTCGTATTACGCTCTTCAGTTGTTAGAGGCCGTATTACGATCTTCAGTTGTTAGAGACCGTATTAGGCTCTTCAGTTGTAGGCAATTGCTGTCCGCCAGTGTAGTTGTGCATTGTCTCTGTTTACTAACGGAGCGATACACCTGCAGTGAGTACACTGATATGGTTGGTGCGTACTACGTAGCGCACCACAACGGACGAGCTACACAGCGGGTTTATCAATCGCCGTATCCCGCATCATACGACCTTTGCTGCTGTGTACCAATGTCTGCATGTAACCGGGTCATTTAGCAGATAACCTGGACAGGGACGCCGTCGCACGGCAAGAACGCTGCAGTTTGAGGAAGCTGTCCTGCAGTATGTGGAGCGGCATCCTTCAAACAGCACTCGTGCAATTGCACGTAACATAGGGACGAATCAGATGAATGTAAGAACAGTCCTTCGATAGCAATTGTTAGCTCATTTTACATACAACGTGGATTGGCAGAGGTGGTCCTGTACTATGGCCTGCTCGATCCCCAGATATGTCCCCTCTGGACTTTTCTGTGTGGGGAGAGATGTGCAACCCTGTTTCCGCAGCTCCTGTTGCATCAGAAGAGTATCTGGTTGCCCGGATAGTAGCAGCAGCAGGAACAATTCAGGATACATCTGTGGTTTTTGCCCGTGTCAGACAGAACATGATCCGACGGTGTAACCTTTGTTTACGTGTCAATGGAGGAAGTTTTGAAAATCTACTGTAATTGAAATTGGGTTGTGTTAATGTGTTGTCTCTTGGTCGTAAAAAAAAATGGAAAAGTGTTTGTTGGTTTAATTAATTTGCCGCCAGAGAACTATCCCTCTACCGCTTTAAATACTCCTCATAGGAAAAAATGACATTAGGAAATAATATTTGTTTTGTAGTCGCCTACAACCTCCCAGACTTTGTCGGTTTAAATACTTTTCACCCTGTATGAATCAACAGTGCTGCAGCGTGAGTCGGGAGTCACTGGTGACTTGCGCCTGCCGCTCCCCGAGGACTCGCTACCCGAGTGGCGTCTGCGTGGCCGGCGCGCGCATCCAGCGCCTAGCTGCGCTGCGCAGATGTCCGCCCCGCACCTTGCCGTCCCTTCGCTTCCCGTCCCGTCTCTGACTCTTCTCCCGGCGCAGCCTGCTGGCGGTCCACGGCGGGCCGGCAGGCAGGCAGTCCAGGGCGTGGAGGGCGTGGCCGCCGCGGCGTGCTGCTGCAAAAGGAAGCTTGCGCGGCCCACTCCACGCCAAGCGCGGCCCGCGCACGCGAATGTAAACCGGCGGCGGCGGCGGCGGCGGCAACACCACTACCGTATCCGTCGCAACGCTCCCCCTGGCCCGGAGTGGGGGAAACCAGTGATGGCGGACGCCCGCGGCGCTGCGACGTTCACTCCATCCCACCCCCGCGACTCACAAGGCTTCCGTCGTACACCCACATCTGGTACTCTGCAAACCGCTGAAAAATGCGTGGCAGCACATACTACTACCACTCTTAGGTTCATTTACATCTACATCTACTTATACAGGGTGAGTCACCTAACGTTAGCCGGCCGAAGTGGCCGTGCGGTTAAAGGCACTGCAGTCTGGAACCGCAGGACCGCTACGGTCGCAGGTTCGAATCCTGCCTCGGGCATGGATGTTTGTGATGTCCTTAGGTTAGTTAGGTTTAACTAGTTCTAAGTTCCAGGGGACTAATGACCTCAGCAGTTGAGTCCCATAGTGCTCAGAGCCATTTTTGAACCTAACGTTACCGCTGGATATATTTCGTAAACCACATCAAATACTGACGAACCGATTCCACAGACCGAACGTGAGGAGTGGGGCTAGTGTAATTGTTTAATACAGACCATACAAAATTGCACGGAAGTATGTTTTTTAACACAAACCTACGTTTTTTTTTAAATGGAACCACGTTAGTGTTGCTAGCACATCTGAACATATAAACAAATACGTAATCAGTGCCGTTTGTTGCATTGTAAAATGTTAATTACATCCGGAGATATTGTAACCCAAAGTTGACGCTTGAGTACCACTCCTCCGCTGTTCGATCGTGTGTATCGGAGAGCACTGCAACATACATCGCGTTTCTACAGAATGATCTGCCAACGTTGCTCGAAAATGTCCCACTGGAAACGTGTCGACGTATGTGGTATCAGCATGATGGTGCACCTGCACATTCCGCAATTAACACTAGGCTGACCCTTGACAGGATGTTCGACGGGCGTTTCATAGGACGTGGAGGACGCATAAACTGGCCAGCCCGTTCTCCTGATCTTACACCTCTGGAATTCTTTCTGTGGGATACGTTAAAAGAGTATGTGTACCGTGATGTGCCTACAACCCCAGAGGATATGAAACAACGTATTGTGGCAGCCTGCGGCGACATTACACCAGATGTACTGCGGCGTGTACGACATTCATTACGCCAGAGATTGCAATTGTGTGCAGCAAATGATGACCACCACATTGAACATCTATTGGCCTGACATATCGGGACACACTCTATTCCACTCCGTAATTGAAAACGGAAACCACTTGTGTACGTGTACCTCACCCCTCATGGTAATGTACATGTGCGTCAGTGAAAAATAAAAAGGTGTTAGCATGTGGACGTAATGTGCTGTTCCAGTCTCTTCTGTACCTAAGGTCCATCACCGTTCCCTTTGGATCCCCACGTAAATCGGTGCTCTCCGATACACACTATCGAACAGCGGAGGATTGGTACTCAAGCGTCAACTTTAGGTTACAATATCTCCGGATATAATTAACATTTTACAATGCAACAAACGGCACTGATTACGTATTTGTTTATATGTTCAGATGTGCTAACAAAACTAACGTGGTTCTATTTAAAAAAAACGTAGGTTTGTGTTAAAAAACATACTTTCGTGCATTTTTGTATGGTTTGTATTAAACAATTACACTAGCCCCTCTCCTCACGTTCGGTCTGTGGAATCGATTCGTCAGTATTTGATGTGGTTTACGAAATATATCCAGCGGTAACGTTAGGTGACTCACCCTGTATACTCCGCAATCCACCATACGGTGGGATCAGACAGTTTCTTGGTACGTTTGTGGAAGAAAATGTCATTAGATCTATATGCACAGGCGATGTAATTCGTGTAAATAACGGGCCACTGAAATGTGTAGGCGGGGATGGCACCTGATAGCGACCCAGTTGGTTTCCATAGGGTTTACATAAGGCGAAATTGGTCACCGAGACATCAACGTTAGGTCATTATAATGCTCCTCAAACAACTGTAGCACGTTCCTGACTCTGAGACGTGGACAGTTATACTGCTGAAAGATAACATCACCGTCGGAGTAGGTATCAAGCATGAAGGGATGCAGGAGGTTCACAAATGTCATTGTGTCTTCAATTACTACCGTAGGTTCAATGTAAGTGCAGGAGAATGTCTTACATAGCATAATATCGCTTCCACCATACTGCGTTCATGATGCGCTGCACGCTTCGAGCCGCCGTCCACTTCGACGTATTGGAGAAAAAATGTGATTCACCCGAAGAGCCGACTTGTCATCATCGATCGATGGTCATTGCCGATGGTAATCATGATGGTCATTGATCGATGGTCATACCCATTGCAATCGTAACTGACGATGTCGTTGGATTAACATGCGAACACGTAGGGGTGATCTACTGCGGATCCATGTTCAACAGTGTACGATGAGCAATGTCCTCGAAACATTTGTGTGTGCACTAGCATCGTGCTCTTTCGGCAGAGATGCCACAGATCACCATCTATCCTACTTTAGAGAGCAAACAAGCCTCCGAATCCCACGTTCTGGGAAGAGTCGTGGACGCTCAACCGTTTAGCGCCTAGTGGTAGTTTCGCTGTCCTACCGTTTACCGTAGATGATCTCTACAGCAGCACATGAACATTCGACCAGCTTTACCGTCTACAAGACACTTGTTCACAGTACCTACGTAATAATAATCTGCCCTTTGTCAAAGTCGCTTATCGCAATGGATTTTCGCAGCCCACATCTTCGCTAGAGGATCTCTTCCACTTACATACGTCTGTTATCGCGTTACGTGGCCACAACGCCACCAGACGTCATTCAACGTCGCGTTGGGCAGGGGTCATAATGTTTTGGCTCATCAGTGTACCATTTATATGTTGACAACCTTCAGTTATACCTAAGTGCAAGCGCAACAAACCTGTGCAAACGAATCCAGCACGTAAATGCTGACTTACTTGCTTCATCATATTCATCACAAAACATAGGTTTGAAGCTTAACCCATGTAAAGCTCAAGCAGTCTTAGTCACTCACGAAAGACCAAATACTCTACATCTACATACATACTCCGCAATCCACCATACGGTCCATGGCGGAGGGTACTTCGTACCACAACTACCATCTTCTCTCCCCGTTCCACTCCCAAACAGAACGAGGGAAAAATGACTGCCTATATGCCTCTGTACGAGCCCTAATCTCTCTTATCTTATCTTTGTGGTCTTTCCGCGAAATATAAGTTTGCGGCAGTAAAATTGTACTGCAGTCAGCCTCAAATGCTGGTTCTCTAAATTTCCACAAGGGAACCTCCTCATCGCCCCCCCACAGATTTAGTTATAAGTTGGCACAGTGGATAGGCCTTGAAAAAACTGAACACAGATCAATCGAGAAAACAGGAAGAAGTTGTGTGGAACTATTAAAAAAAGCAAAATATACAAACTGAGTAGTCCATGCGCAAGATAGGCAACATCAATGATACTGTGAGCTCAGGAGCTCCGTGGTCCCGTGGTTAGCGTGAGCAGTGGCGGCACGAGAGATCCGTGATTCAAGTCTTCCCTCGAGTGAAAAGTTTACTTTCTTTATTTTCGCAAAGTTATCATCTGTCCACTCGTTCGTTGACGTCTCTGTTCACTGTAATAAGTTTAGTGTCTGTATTTTGCGACCGCACCGCAAAACCGTGCGATTAGTAGACGAAAGGACGTGCCTCTCCAATGGGAACCGGAAACATTTGACCGATTCCTCCACAGAATAGCACGTCTGATATATTCTATATGACACTGGTGACGGCATGTGCGTCACATGACAGGAATATGTTGTCGACCCCCCTAACTTGTACACTTGGCGAATGGCTAAAAAGATTCTTCCACCTTGCCCGATTTAGGTTTCCTTGTGTATGTGATAATCACTCCCAAAAAAGTGATGAAAACATAACAGTTTGTCACATAAACTGCAACAAATGAATGCAACAGTTTCACAGCCGCACAGTTTTCCCTGTGCTCTGTCAAAACATATGTTTTTAACGTTTTCGAATTTTTCTGTGTGCAGACAGTCAAATCCTGCATATGTCCAAGCAAATCTGAACATGTCCTGAAATTTTGGAGAGCGAAGATGATTATATAAAAAATTAAACTTTTCACTCGAGGGAAGACTTAAACCAAGGACCTCTCGCTCCGCAGCTGCTCACGCAAACCACGGGACCACGGCGCTCCTGAGTTCACATTATCCTTGATGTTGCCTGTCTTGCTCATGGACTACTCAGTTTGTATATTTTGCTTATTTTTTTCATAGTTCCACACAACTTCTTCCTGTTTTCTCGATTGATCTGTGTTCAGTTTTTCAAGGTCTGTCTACCGTACCAACTTATAACTAAATCTGAGGGGGGTGCGATGGGGAGGTTCCCTTGTCAGTAGCGATTCACGAAAAGAACGCTTCCTTTCCTCTAGAGACTCCCACCCGAGTTCCTGAAGCATTTCCGTAACACTCGCGTGATGATCAAACCTACCAGTAAAAAATCTAGCAGCCCGCCTCTGAATTGCTTCTATGTCCTCCCTCAATCCGACCTGATAGGGATCCCAAGCGCTCGAGCAGTACTCAAGAATAGGTCGTATTAGTGTTTTATAAGCGGTCTTCTTTACAGATGAACCACATCTTCCCAAAATTCTACAAATGAACCGAAGACGACTATCCGCCTTCCCCACAACTGCCACTACATGCTTGTCCCACTTCATATCGCTCTGCAATGTTACGCCCAAAGATTTAATCGCCGTGACTGTGTCAAGCGCTACACTACTAATGGGGTATTCAAACATTACGGGATTCTTTCTCCTATCCATCTGCATTAATTTACATTTATGATTATTTAGAGTTAGCTGCCATTCTTTACACCAATCACCCAACGACGACACCTTCCCGTACACCACAGCATCATCAGCAAACAGCCGCACATTGCTATCCACCCTATCCAAAAGATCATTTATGTAGATAGATAACAACAGCGGACCTACCACATTTCCCTGGGACACTCCAGATGATACCCTCACCTCCGATGCACCCTCACCGTCGAAGACAACGTACTGGGTTCTATTACTATTTCGCCATTATGGCGCAAGGAGCGCGGGAAGAATGATTGCTGCGTGCGGTATAATTATTCCAATCGTGTATTCCTGGTCCCCACGGGAGAGACTGGACCTCCTTTTGCCCGGTGCAGTGCAACAACTCGACGTGGCAAACACTCATGTCCTTCGAATTCTCCTGCATAAATACTGAGCGTCGCTGCCTCTATAGCCATCAACAATGGCGAAAGTGTTGCGGTGCAAGACTTTGTTCACGAACAGACCCCTCGATTATGTCCCAAAAATGTGTCGAGAGATCTCGGTGGCCAAATCATTTGCTCCAGTTGCCCAGAATGTTCTTCAAACCAAACGCGTACATTTGTGTCCCGGTAATATAGTGCATTGTCATCCACAAAAGGGAAATCAATGAATGGCTGAAAATGGTCTCCGAGTAGACGAACACAGCCCTGATCGGTTCAGTTGGGCCAGAGGAACCAGTCCACTCCATGTCAACACAGCGCGCACCACAAGCTTGCACAGTGCCTTGTTGACATCTTGGGTCCTTTGCTTCGTGGATTCTGGACCACACTCGACCCATACCATCAGCTCTTACAAACTGAAATCGGGATTCAACTGACCAGGACACGGTTATCCAGTCGTCTGTGGTCCAACCGATATGGTCACAAGCCCAGGAGAGGCGTTGCAGGCGATGTCGTACTGTTAGCAAAGGCACGCGCTTCGGTCGTCTGCTGCCATAGTCCACTGACGCCACATTTAGCCACACTGTCCTAACGGATTCATTCGTCCACATTGGTTTCTGCGGTTATTTCACGCAGTGTTGTTTGTCTGATAGCACTGACAGCTCTACGCAAATGCCGCGTCAAGTGCAGGCCGTTCAAATGGTTCAAATGGCTCTGAACACTATCGGACTTAACTTATAACTACTTAAACCTAACTAACCTACGGACACCACACACATCCATGCCCGAGGCATTATTCGAACCTGCGACCGTAGCGGTCACGTGGTTACAGACTGTAGCGCCTAGATCCGATCGGCCACCCCGGGAAGGCCGTCGGCCACTGTATTGCCCAAGGGGTATTCTCGGCGCACTCGTGACATTGTGGATCTCGAAAATTTAAATTCTCTAACGATTTCCTAAATGGAATGTCCCATGCTTCTAATTCCATCTATGATTACGCGTTTAAAGTCTGCATCCATAATCACGTCGAATACCGTTTTACATCAACCACCTGAGAACAAATGTCAGCTCCGCCATTGCGCTGTCCTTTGTTACCTTGTGTACGCTATCCCATGACTTTTGACGCGTCAGTGTATACCTACATTCATAAAGGAATAAAGGACAGACATTCAGTGGGAAGTAGTAAATTTCTGAATAACTTAATACAGCTTCGTCATAGGTAGAATTATGTACGCGGGATTTCACAGGCAGTATTTACATTCTTTCGGATATTTGTTATACGAACATAAAGCAGTTTTTTAGTGCCTAATATGTCGTCTCCTAATGCTGTACTTCTCACCGGTGACGACATAGAAGTCGTTAGCCCTTATCGTTATTTTGCGTAGAGCAAGCAAACGTGAGGAGCGTTAACTACAGCTAAGCGTTTCGGGAGGCAAGTTCCCATCATCTGGCTCTGAGTTCAACCCCTCACATGCATGCACTTAAAAAAAAAAAAAAAAAAAAAAAAAAAAAAAAAAAAAAATAGTCATGAAACAAAATTACATAAATTTATTCGGGGATACAGTTCACGGCTTTAAAATCGACAACATCTGATACTCTGATGCTAAGGTACTCGTATTTCTATAGTGGTGACACAAATCGCAACTACTTGTCACACTAGCTGACTTCCCACGCGCTAGCTTGTTCTGTTAACAAGTGCACGGCTCTAACTACTGGCTGCAGTGACCCACCAACCTTTCCGCAGTATTCCAGAGATCTCACGGAAGATATAAAGGAAGAATAATGCCAATAGTTATCTATGCAAACTGCTCACATATATCATACTACTGCTAAACCAAACGAAAGAATCATGAACACGCTGAAGAATCTGTTAGGTTCTCTCTCGTTGTTTCTACATGTGACCGGCAGTAGTAGGAAGAAGCAAACCAGCGTATCGGGCGTTGCCAATTTTAAAGTAATAAGAGGACTTTAAGCCCTAATATTTTATTTTATATCATGACAATTTGTGCTTTTTTCTTCGCCTGTGTAAGTAGGATAGGATGCAAATAGACAGTTGACCGGAGCTTGACTCCCAAAATGCGTACAGTAGCTGTGGTTAACATTCCTCCTCATTTGTATGTTGTACTCTAAACGATGATAACGGTTATCTTCACAACTACTACCTCCAATCCCTAAGGTCCGTCATATTAGAAAGTCGTTTCTTAATTTTCGAACCTAAACAAGCTCTGTAAGCTGAACTTTTTACATTAAACTACGCAACGCTCTGACCGTGACGTCATCGGACCTCGGCAATGATGCGTGCTTTGGAATTTTTCTTGAAGACGAGTTGGTGCTTTTGGCCTTTGTTGATTATTAACCCCAAAGCTTGTCAAATTTCAATCCATCTTCCTTTGCGTTGAAGTTGTACAACCAATCATAGTAATGATTGGACTTTGACAGACCTGTGGTATCAGAGGAGGAATTTGGTGGTTCCCTGGTCAAAGTGTCTGATTTCCTATTGCCGTTTATCCGCGTTACCTTAGACCACCGTCTAATACCCAAGTTATGGAAACAACCAAGTATGTATGGAGGCTTCTGTGAGAAACTAGGCGTCTATTTTCGTCTGATGGCTCAGGAGTTTCAGCATCTCAGCGGCGCTTTTCTATGGATTAAACACACCTGTGAACATTTCCCTGTTTGACCTATTGTGCACAAGCCTACATGCTTGATCAATATCGCCTTCAATACAACTGACAATATCAGGTAATCAGCATAGTATTCTACGAAGCCTCGCGTGAAATTTTTATAAGCTATCTCCATAGTAGACTCATTACCTTTTCTCAGTATACAGCCAAAGATTCCACCACTGAGCTTAATGGTAATCCCCTGTTACAACCAGATATTTCCATGAATTTTCTGATTCCAGGAATAACACATTGATTTGTAGTCGTAGGATACTGCGTTATTGGGTTTGTTTATTGCGAAGCTCTATGTAAAACTTAATTACTATGCTCAACAGACTCTAACAGAATTTGCAGATACACGTTTCTGACAGTTACAAGACGCAATTAAGGTACTTACGAGGGCTATTCGGAAAGGCAGGTCCAATCTGTCACGAAATGGAAACCACAGTGAAAATCCAAAATGTTTTATTTGCAAGAGTTTGCTACGTGTTGCAGCTACTTTTCCACATACTGACTCCTCCCACTTAGAAATTTGTCGTAGTGTTGTACTAACTTTCCAATACCCTGCTCATAGAAGGCAGCTTCCTATGCTTTCCGCCACTGCTCTACGCTAGTCTGCAGTTCGTGGTCTGTGCCAAAATGTTGTCTTCGTAGCAAGCGGTTCACTTTGGTAGTGATGAACATCAGAGAGACCAAGTGCGGACTGTGTGGTGGGTGATCAAACATCAGAGACGAAGGTATCGTCAGGAGAGCTCCAGGGAAGTGTGATAGGACCGCTGTTGTGGTCTATATACATTATGTGATCAAAAGTATCCGGACACCTGGCTGAAAATGACTTACAAATTCGTGGCGCCCTCCATCGGTAATGATGGAATTCAACACGGCGTTGGCACACTCTATGCCTTGATGACAGCTTCCACTCTCGCAGGCATATGCTCAATCACGTGCTGGAAGGTTTCTTGGGGAATGGCAGCCCATTATTCACCAAGTGCTGCATTGAGGAGAGGTATCGATGTCGGTCGGTGAGGCCTGGCACAAAGTCGGCGTTCCAAAACATCCCAAAGGTGTTCTATAGGGTTCAGGTCAGGAATCTGTGCGGGCCAGTACATTACAAGGACGTTATTGTCGTGTAACCACTCCGCCACAGGCCGTGCGCTATGAACAGGTGGTCGATCGTGTTGAAAGATGTAATCGCCACCCCCGAATTGCTCTTCAAAAAGTGGGAAGCAAGAATGTGCTTAAGACATCTATGTAGGCTTGTGCTGTGATAGCGTCACGCCAAACAACAAAGGGTACAAGCCTCCTCCATGAAAAACACGACCACACCCTAACACCACCGCCTCCGAATTTTACTGTTGGCACTACAAACGCTGGCAGGTGACGATCACCGAGAATTCGCCACACCCACACCCTGCCTTCGGGTCACCACATTGTATACCGTGATTCGTCACTCCACACAACGTTTTTCCACTATCCAATCGTCCAATGTTTACGCTCCTTACACCAAGCGAGACGTCGTTTGGCATTTAGTGGCGTGATGTGTGGCTTATGAGCAGCCGCTCCACCGTGAAATCCAAGTTTCCTCACCATCCGCCTGTCATAGTACTTACATTGGATCCTTGTGCAGTTTGGAATTCCTGTGTGATAGTCTGGATAGATGTCTGCCTATTACACATTCCTGTGTGATTGTCTGGATAGATCTCTGCCTATTACGCATTACACGGCGGTCTCTGTTAGTCAACAGATAAAGTCGGCCTGTACGCTTTTGTACTATACGTGTCCGTTCACGTTTCCACTTTACTATCACATCGGAAACAGTGGACCAAGGGATATGACACAAGTGACACCCAATCACTTGACCCCATTCTGCTGTCTCACCATATCTAATGACTACTGAGGCCGCTGATACGGAGTACGTGGCAGTAGGTGGCAGCACAATTCACCCAATATGAAAAACGTACGTTTTTGGTGTGTCCGTTTTGATCACATAGTGTACATAAATGATTTGGCGGACGGGACTGGAAGTAATCTGCTGTTGTATGCTGATGATGCTGTGGTGTAAGGTAAGGTGTCGAAGTTGAGTGATTATAGGAAAATACTAGATGACTTACACAAAATTTTCAGTTGGTGTGATGAATGACAGCTATATATAAATGTGGTAAAATGTAACTTAATGCGGACGATTGGGAAAAACAAACCGGTAATATTCGAAAATAGCATCGTTTAAATATCTAAGTGTAAAGTTGCAAAGCGATATGAAATGGCATGACCATGTGAGGACTGTGGTAGGGAAGGCGAATGGGTCGACCGATGTGGCCGAGCGGTTCTAGGCGCTTCAGTCTGGAACCGCGCAAACCGCTACGGTCGCAGGTTCGAATCCTGCCACGGGAATGGATGTGTGTGATGTCCTTAGGTTTGTTAGGTTTAAGTAGTTCTAAGTTCTACGGGACTGATGACCTCAGATCTTGAGTCCCATAATGCTCAGAGCGATTTTTGAAGGCGAATGACTGACTTCGGTTTATTGGAAGAATTTTGGGAAGTGTGGTTCATCCGTAAAGGAGGCCGCATATAGGATGCTGGTGTGATCTATTCTTGAATACCATTAGCGTGTTCGGAAACCGTACCAGCTTGCACTGAAGGAGATGGACTGCTACCGTGGGAGACATCACGATTGGAAAGGGTGTCATCGGGGCAGGGGGTAGGCTGCTCTACGTGAGAATACAAGATTCACTATTCATTGACTGAGCTAGCCATGTATGAGCACAGGTTGTCATCCAACGCACGACATACTTAGGAAGCAATTTTGAATGGTGAACCAGAAAACCACTGATTATGACTTTGCTGATCCTACGTACATTTTTGAAGTGACCTTTCAGCAGATACCTATTTGAGGAAGATAAAACGGTTGTAGAACTGGTCTTCATTTTTAGTCTAGCAAGCGATTCTCGTTTCACACTCTGGGTTCTTATTCAACCTGGAAAAATATAAAAGAATAACACCAGGTAAATTCATACATTTTTGGAAGCAAATAAAAAATTATGGTGGGGATGGAACAGAACTTCTGTTTAAAATAATCTGTACAATTAGGTCGTTGAGAAGGCTATAGAGACGTTAAAGTAAAATCAGAGGACTGTTATTGTGTGCTCTTAAATGGTTCAAATGGCTCTGAGCACTATGTGACTTAACTTCTGAGGTCATCAGTCGCCTAGAACTTAGAACTAATTAAACCTAACTAACCTAAGGACATCACACACATCCATGCCCGAGGTAGGATTCGAACCTGCGACCGTAGCGGTCACGCGGTTCCAGACTGAAGAGCCTTTAACCGCACGGCCACACCGGCCGGCTGTGCTCTTAAAGGCAGCGGAACCTGGTAGTCCTATTTCAGTAGGAAACCCGTACTCCTCTGTGCCACTCTGAAACTCTCAATTGTTTGAATAGAGGATCCATAAAAATAGTTCTCAGTTGTAATCCTAAACGAGTTGCAGACATTGTTGAATTAAGAGACGAAGTCATCGAAGAAACGAATTGCTACATTCCATAAATCCATTTGTCATTCATAAGCTATACATTCTTAGTGTTGACCTGTGATGGTTGCCATGATTCCAATAATGTAGCCGTTGGACTATAGTTTAGCTAAATGTGAAAGTAAGAAAATTGAAAACTATTATTTTATAACTATAGGAAATATAATGCTGATTTCGAAGACTGATTTTTTCCTCTGGTTGACCATAAACAGGTCCGCTTACATAGGCCATTAATTTCGATACTGACAGCATTTGCATGTAACTGACGCCCGAACAACAGGGACTTACGTGCATTGAGAATAAAAAATAGCGCAATGAGAATGGCTAGCTACTAGCCGAAATCTGGATTTGCATAATAATATTTAAAAAAGGACGACTGATTGCTGCTCTCTATAGTTTATAAATTTGCAATAAGGTAACGAAACATTTATAAACCGACCACGATGTTGTTGCACATGGCCTCCCGTGTCCGATGTCGGAAACATGCGGTGACGTTACAGTAAACAAGCACAATAGTGACTGAAGAATGCCATCAGGACAGTTACGCACGCACTATCAAAACATTCAGATTGTCCTCGAGAAATATCACGAAAAAGCTAAAGATAATCCGATCCAAGTGCCCTCACTTCTGGGTGCAATTATATTGTGGCCGACTAACACGAGTGAGTTACACGTACGCTTTACGTATGTAAGGAAAGAAATATATCTGATTATGCTTGTTCGGAACGGAAAATGGTCATGTTGCGTAGGAGATTGCAGTCGAGTATGGCAGCGAGTTTATTGTAACAATATAATAAGGGATCACCATTTCCTGAGATTTACAGTACATAATTTTGTTCAGTCATGGTCTAACTTGGAAAATGGTCATGTTGCATATGAGATTGCAGTCGAGTATGGCAGCGAGATTATTGTAACAGTATAAGAAGTGATCGCCATGTCCTTATATTTACAGTAAAAATTTTGTTCTGTCAAGGTCTAACATTAATTTTAGTGGCTGGAATTCTAGATAACTAAGCAGTGCATCTACTAATTTTCATAAGCACAGTGCTGGTTGCAATAGTGGGAAATTAGTAAAAGTGAAGGCGCTTGTATACTAAAGAGCCAAAGACTCTGGTGCTCGTGCCTAATATCGTGTAGGGTCCCCGCTAGCACACGATGCTGGAATATGACATGACATGGACTCGACTAAAGTCCGAAGTAGTACTGGAGGAAATTGACGCCATGAATCCTGCAGGGCTGTCCATAAGATGGGGTGGAGATCTCTTCTGAATAACAGGTTGCATCAAAGATATGCTCAATAATATTCTAGCAGAAGTGCTGTTTAAACTCAGAAGAGTGTTCCTGGAGTCACTCTGTAGCGTTTCTGGACGTGTGGGGTGTCGCATTGCCGTGCTGGAATTGCCCACATCCATTGGAATACACAGTGGATACGAATGGATGCAGGTGATCAGACAGGATGCTTACGTACGTGTCACCTGTCAGAGTCGCCTAAACGTATCAGGGGTCCCATATCACCCTAACTGCATATACCCCACAACAGTATAGAGCCTCCACCAGATTCAACTGTCCCGTGCTGACACGCAGTGTCCATGGATTTATTAGGTTGTTTCCATACCCGTACACGTCCATCAGCTCGATACAATTTGAAACGAGACTCGTCCGACCAGGCAACAAGTTTCCAGTCATCAACAGTCCAATGTCGGTGTTGACGGTCCCAGGCGAGGCGTAAAGCTTTGTGTCGTGCAGTTATCATGGCTACACTAGCGGTCCTTCGGCTCCGAAAGCCCGTATCGATGATATTTCATTGAATGGTTCGCACGCTGACTCTTGTTGATGATCCAGCATTGAAATATGAATCAATTTATGGAAGAGTTGCACTTCTGTCGCGTTAAACGATTCTCTTCAGTCGTCGTTGGCCCCATTCTTGCAGCGTTTTTTTAAGGCCGCAGTGATGTCGGAGATTTGTTGTTTTACCGGATTCCTGATATTCACGGTATACCCGTGAAATGGTCGTACGGTAAAATCCCCACTTCATCGCTACCTCGGAGATTCTGTGACCTATCGCTCGTGCGCCGACTATAACATCACGTTCAAACTCACTTAAATCTTGACAACCTGCCACTGTAGTAGAAGTAACCGATCTAATAACTGCGCCAGACGGTTGTTGTCTTATATAGGCGTTGCCGACCGCAGTGCCTTATCTGTCTGTTTACATATGACTAAATTTGAATAGGCATGCCTATTCCAGTTTCTTTGGCGCTGAAGTACCAGGCCTCCCACAAAATATCGGATAATAATACGTTAGGTTTCTTTTCTGTAGATCATGCTGCAGTTCAGTAATGAACTTTGTGGTAGCGTTAAACAGCGTAATCACATTATTCTGATATCGTTAGCTTCTAGAATAAAATTTGTACGGTTTCTGCAAGTGACATTCAATACGCTATGCAATAAATTTATTTTCACCACCAATTTAGGTTTAAGGAAAGCTGAATTTGTTGTAGGACATCGTGGGATATTTCCGCTTCGCCGGCCAGAGTGGCCGAGCGCTTCTCGGCGCTACAGTCTGGAACCGCGCGACCGCTACGATCGCAGGTTCGAATCCTGCTTCGGGCATGGATATATGTGATGTCCCTAGGTTAGTTAGGTTTAATTAGTTCTAAGTTCTAGGGGAGTGATGACCTCAGAACTTAAGTCGCATAGTGCTCAGAGCCATTTGAACCATTTTGTTGGTAGTGCTGAGACAATCATCTACCAGTTAGGATACCCGCTGCGTTCCTCGCCGTCTAAAAGAAGTCTATAAAGGACCGTCTGTGCGGAATTGCTTGCGCGTTACGAGGCAGAACGTGATATGTCGCATCGTCACAGGCGATGAAACATGGCTTCATCACTTCGAGCCGGAAACAAAACGGCAATCCGTGGAGTGGCACCACACCACCTCTCGTTTGAAGAAAAAGTTCAAAGCCGCATTCTCAGCCGGTGAAATTATGGTGACGGTCTTGTGGTACTCTGACGGTGTTATTCTGTTTGAGTCCTTCCTCGCGGTGCAACGATCAACTCTGATGTGCGTTATGCTACACTCATGAAATTGAAGACACGACTTCGGCGCGTTCGTCACAACAAAAGTGCAAACGAACTACTTCTTGACAACGCACGGTCTCACACACGTCTGCGCATCCAAGAGGTCACCAAACAACATCCACCCTACAGCCTGAATCTCGCATCTTCTGACTTCCATCTGTTTGACCCAATTGTGGATGCAATCTGCTCGAATTATTGTATGGATGATGAAAAATTAGTTTATGCGGCACGACGTTGGATCCGCCGTGACAAGTTGTGTTAGCGTGCGGACATCCAGGCCCTCCCTGTAAGGCGGCGTAAGGCCGTCACATTGGACGGAGATTACGTTGAAAAACAGGCTCTTGTAGCCAACAGAGAGCAGAACAATATGGTCTATTGCAACTCTGCATAAAAAGTGTTGCTTTACTTTTTGTACGCCCATCGTTCAGAAATGGTTCAAATGGCTCCGAGCACTATGGGACTTAACATCTGAGGACATCTGTCCCCTAGAACTCAGAACTACTTAAACCTAACTGACCTAAGGACATCACACACATCCATGCCCGAAGCAGGATTCGAACCTGCGACCGTAGCGGTCGCAACAGGCTCCTAGAACCTGAAGCGCCTAGAACCGCTCGGCCACAACGGCCGGCGTTCAGAAATGGCTCTAAGCAATATGGGACTTAACTTCTGAGGTCATCAGTCCCCTAGAACTTAGAACTGCTTAAACCTTAACTTCTGAGGTCATCAGTCCCCTAGAACTTAGAACTACTTAAACCTAACTAACCTAAGTACATCACAAACATCCATGCCCGAGGCAGGATTCGAACCTGCAACCGTAGCGGTCGCGCAGTTCCAGACTGTAGCGCCTAGAACCGCTCGGCTACCACGGCCGGCTACGCCCCTAGTATTTTTGGTTGTTGACACATTGCTTCTTCATATAACCCATCGTTTTGTTTAACTACATTACAAGTCCATAGTTTGTGCAGGATAATGCAGAAAATCAATCTGAAAATGAAACTAAAATAGCGTAGGTCTCTACTGGATCATGGAAGTAGACGATACACTCTTGTACATACAAAATATCGAAACGACGTATATTTATCGCTTTATCACAGAATTACTAAGAAACAGCAAGAATAGGAAATGTTAAACTTTCCAATTATTTATTTGTTCTTTTATTTACTGGTAAGGATCATGGCGTGGTGCAGGCCTTTTCCGTTGCCACCACGTTGTCACGGCTTGTGTGTAGCTGATGTCTGTAGTTAACTGTGATGATGGCGTGTGTGGTGTGATGTGTTCATGTTGTTGATTGTGACTGAATACGGGAAGGGGTTAAAACCAGGACCAGCACACGCGCCTCTTCGTATCAACGAGCTGTTGACCTTACCGTCTTCATTCGAAGCATAGCTTACCATCAACCTCACTTCGTGTGACGCCGTTAGCAGTTTTAACCCATCAAATGTTCAAATGTGTGTGAAATCTTATGGGACTTAACTGCTAAGGTCGTCAGTCCCTAAGCTGACACACCACTTAACCTAAATTATCCTAAGGACAAACACACACACCCATGCCCGAGGGAGTACTCGAATCTCCGCTGGGACTAGCCGCACAGTCCATGGCTGCAGCGCCTGAGACCGCTCGGCTAATCCCACGCGGCTTTAACCCATCAAGTGACACTGTTGAACATAGGTATCACTAATAAAAAACTCGAATTACGACGTACAATTGTCTTTCATCTGATTCATTGGTATGAATATTTCCCACCCCATACCTCAAGGTAGACTCAATGGCCTGAAAGTTATACAGCTATTTAACGGCTTCAGCCAAAACAATGAAAAGAAGTCTGATGACAAGAAGTTTTACTCCAACACCTCCGCTTCCTGTGCCGGGCAAAGTAGGTGATTACTGGTTTTTAATCAGTAGCGTTCTAACTAGGTACCTCGGAGTCGAAATCCACACGAAGCATGTATTAGAAATCACAAGGGAGGCGAGGTATGTAATAGGCAAAAATACACACTACTGAAGTGTGGATATATATTTGTGGATTGAAAAGAACATGGTATGGAACGAACAGAAGTTACGTGTATTGCACATGCCAACTGATACGGATAATAATGTGGGACGTTATAAGTGCAAATAAACTGCAAGGAACTAAAAGGGTTTTCTGGAATCACCTACAACATATCCGAGTACACCAGGGAGAAAGAGCGCATCTCAAGGCGAAAGGTGAACAGTACGCTGAGTGAGAAAACCATCACTCCTTTTTGTTGGTGTCTAGAAAGTGTGCAAAAGCACTTACCATAATAATGCGTATCGCTCTCCTGACGTGGGGGCTGGAGCTCTGCAACGTCTATCTGCTTATTATTAATAATTCTCGCATGGTGTTTTTTAACAGGCCCTTACAAGACTTATTCCTCTGTGTGTACTATAAACGTGTGTTACTCTTCTTTTGTTAAACAATATCACCTTCGTGGTCTTCGAAGATTCATCTGCTCAGAATGACCTCAAACTTGAACAGCATATTTATTGACGCAGGACGGACCGTCATGGAACAAAAAAAAAAAAAAAAATTGCCAACAGATGGCGCTGCAAGCGACTTAATGTGAAAGGGATCGGCTACAAATGACAGATAAATCGCAATACGATGGCTATGCATGACTGCATTAGTTCGTCAGTCAACAGATGTGGCTAGGTAAGCCAATCCACCACGGCAAAGTCGTATCACATTGTGTGGAAGAAATCGGTATTTAATCAACCTGAGGCAAAAATCAGCAAAAAAGCAAAATGACATCGGTTTCTCTTTGCCCTGGGTCCAAAAACCAAAAAAAGCTAAATTACATCGGTTTTTAATTGTTCTGGGTCCAAAAATCGCATAAAAACCAAAATAACATAGTTTCCTGTTTTCGTGAGACTGGCACGAGGTATGTTCAATATGTTCTTCACCATTTTCTACCAGACGTTGATATCGAAAAACCAGCACGTTCCACGACGTATCGGAGTGCCTCGAGAGTCACTTTCAGAATGCATTGCCTTCAGTTGAGGTATATTCGTAATTGGAGCATTGAACACAACGTCTTTCAAGTAAACACGCAGCCAGTGGACGGGCTGGCTGTAGCGAAATGACGACTGCAAATTTTAGCATTGCCGAAGTGCCTTTGCAGCATCCGCTTCACTGGCTGTGCAAGGTGCGGAGGAGCGCCATCTTGCATAAAACTGATCCACCCACACATTCACGCTGTTGAAGGGTTGGAAACACGTTGGTGCGCAAAACATTCTCATAGCGTTTACCAGCGGCAGTACAGATAAGGTGACCCGCATGACTCACCTCCTCGAAAAAAATACGCCCTACGATAAACGATGCCGTCAACCCGCACCACACTGCCATCTTTACAGAATGAAGTAGCACCGACTGATATGCGTGCGGATTTTCCGTTGCCCATATTCTGCAGCTCTGCGTATTCACATATCCTTGGAGATGCAAAACGGCTTCGTTTGTCCTCAAAATGTTCCATGGACATTTATTGACCATTTCCAAGAGAGCAAGAAATGCCAGAGCGAACGTTTATCTTGCTGGGAGGTCAGCAGGAAGCCACTCCTAAACATGAGTGATTTTTTATGGATAGCAATGCAGTTTGTTTCGTAGGATTTTATGCGCCGTACTCACGCGAATGTACAGCGTTGGTTCAATTCCCTGCGACTTCACGTTTGCGCACCACCGCTCAATCCCTCCTGCAGTGCAGTGGCCTCATCTTCGACAGACGTCAGATCAACTGCTTTCCTCCCTCTGCCACATTGCGCTTCAAAATAACCTGCCTTTTCCTTTTCTAATTCTGCAATAATTTTCTCCAGACTGTTAGCAGGCATCGGACCAACGCCTTTTTTCATACCCTTGAGTGTCCGGAGCTTCTGCAGGGCTGCTGGAGGAAAGTCATCGCTCCTGTAAATGCGCTTAACCAGCAGCGCGCGATCAATCATGGAAAGAGCCATGTTGGGCGCCTCGGACGTAAACTGAGGAACAGCCGTGTGGCGTGCGTCTGTTGGGGTGCATATTTTGATGCTTACAGTGCCATCTGTTGGTCAAAATTTCGTTAACTTTTTGTTCCATGACGTTTCCTGTGCGTCTATAACATGCTATTCAAATCTGACGTCATTCTGAAGAGTCGTTCTCTTTCTAAGGCGTCATGGAATTGAAACTTTAACTACAGACACCCTGAATTACTGCTGTAATGGGAAATAGAATACGCAGGAGTTCGGTAGTGGAGTCACTATTCCTTTAAGGATATTCGAAAGGTTTTCTTAGATTTATTGCTCTGGCATTTGTTTCCGAATAGTTTTTTTTCCAGTTTCGATTACGAAAAGAAAATAACTTTTCATCGATAGATTCAAGACTATCATTTGCTTTGGGCCTTTGTCCCACATCAACGCGGGGTAGGCCTTTTTACTATGGTATTTGGTGAGGTTAGTGTCAAGGGGTGGCCGGATGCCATTCCTGTCGCCACCGCATACCCCCCAGGACGGAATCAGTGTACCCCGGCTGTCTGCGTCTAGTGTAAGCCATGAACTAGTGCGAACGTATTCAAATGTCTGCGAGTCATGTAACTGAGGCGGGACGTGGGGACCAGCCCGGTGTTCACCTAGTGGAATGTGGAAAACCACCTAAAAATCACATCCAGACTGGCCGGCAAACCAGCCCTCGTCGACAATCCGCAGGGCGGATCCGTCCGGTGCCGACGCGCCTACCCTAGTCCAGGAAGCAGCGCAATAGCTCTCTCGGCTAACCTGGAGGGTAATAGACTTAATACTATTGAGTGGTGCTCCGGCTGGCGCCTGTGCCATTGACAGATTGGCGTCGTGTATTCTGATTGGGACCTCTCGTTTTCTTAGTGCGTTCAGTGTCGCCACTACGTTTGCTCGCTTTGTCTGTCCGTGAGTGGCAGCAGCGGTGTTTATCGATAGTGAGTACTGTGATACTATCCTTGGAGTGATCTCTAGTATTTCCGGGTCGTCGTTTGTCGAAGTTCAGTTGGGGGACGAACCAGCAGTGACGTCCGCACAGCCAATACTCGCCCGACCGCTGGCGACATACATGCACTGCCCGACGGAAGGATGTGGTCGCGAGAGTGCACGACCACGTCAAGGACCGGATTCAGCGAGTTTAAGTTGAATGGACCGTTATATTCCAGTAGTGCAACCTTCACTTGTGTGTGTGTCTCCGTCCGTCGAAGTGACCTCATGCCATCAAACTGTCAGTTGGCGGTTTTATACTCCGACGTTTACCTTGCCTGACTTGACTGACAACGACTGATGGTTCGTCGTTCGGTCGGTCGTCTTTGTGGACGATGTGTATCTGGTCTTTCGACCGTTTCTGTGTTCTTAGCGTTCATGTCTACGTGCAATACGTCTTGTTTCTGTACAGTGACTGTTTTAGCATTGTCTGAGTTGTTCGTCGAATTGTCTTTTGCGGTCCCATGTGCATCTAGTCAGATTTTGAATAGGCAGTTTGGTGTTTACCCTGTCTGCGTACTAGAATTTGGTGGAGCCAACATGTGTAATTAAATGCTTGTCATTTGACGATGCTAACTGTTACTCTATCGTGGTACTGGTTATCGCATTATAGGTGGATTTTGCGAGTGTGTCGGTCGGCGTTTAAGCTGTTCCTAGTTTGAGTTGCCATCCCGTTAAGTGAACGTAGCTCATGGCTGCCTGTCTCACTGCTTAAGCAGCTGTAGGGATTTTTCTCAGGTCGATCCTTGGAGCACTGTCTATGGACCACTCCCTTCTTTATTTGGTCTGATTGTGTCAATTGTTTAAAAATATATTTTGTTTAAATTATTCCTGTTGCTTGTGGCCTTCAGCTGACAAATAATTTTGAATTCTTTTGTAATAAGGCCTTCAGCCGTCAGCGTAGCTTGTGTTACAGTCAATTTTTTAAAAAATAATCGTTTTTAAAAAATTACTTCCTTAAGTAAAGTGTACACGTTTGCTGTGAAACCAACGGTAACTGATTAGGCCCCGTCCACACTTGTTCCTGCCTTCCCTAAGTCCCACGTATCAGTGGTAGCAGAGCGTGGTTACGATTGTAATATTGCCATTTCAATTACCGTTGGTTCAAAATTGTAACTCTGTCAGTGTTACACGATATTTGTCTTTGCTGTTTGGTTGTTTCAGGTGACCAATTCTAATAGCCGTCAGGCAGTGCCCTGGGATCGGCGAACCACTTCATTTGTGAGGTGGCGATAAGGCGCCAGCCTATTGACGGTAGTGTCCCAGACTTAACAGCCCGTTTGTGTGCTACCGTTCTTCAGCCGGTTGAAGTCACGCCGGATGTTGTGTGTGAGACAGAAGCAGCCACTGAGTTTTTGTGTAAGGCTGTTAGGGGCCTTGAGGATACCATTAGCTTTTTGGATGGCACTCGAATTAGTGGCAGTCAGACAGGGTGCGGGTACAGTTAGTACATTTAACGGACCGGATAGCGGATTTAAGGACATTAAAGTTAGAGGATCGTTATAAGGAATCAACCGCTGAATTGGGGTCCTTGATTAATGAATTGCAGTTTAAGATTACATGTTTAGAGATCGATTGGAAGAGAACTGGGGAGTAGGACTTGCTGTCTTTAGGGGGGCGCGCGAGCCAGCCCGGGAATTCTGCACTTATGTCTCCCGAGAGATTAGACGTAGCGTTTGCTAAATTGCCTAATCCTCTGGTGCATCTATTTCGGGACATCACAGTAATGATAGACGATCTCGGGCAAATCGAAATGTTATTATCGTTGTTGAGCCACATGCTGATGCCTTTGGCGTTTCGCATCAAGCAGTTTTGTCGCTATTGTATCCGTTAGCTTGACGGGAATTGAGAACCCTAATATCCAGAGCCATGGCAGAGGGGTTTTCCTTGCGTCGGTTGAGGGAGCTTGTACATTAACGAAAGATTGACCATGGGAGTGTCGCTATATTTGGCAGATGCAGCAAGATAAGGAGGAGTTTTATCAGTATGTGGTCAGAGTCAAGACGGCCTACTTGGCCTTGTTAGTCGACTTGCCACAACGGGAGTAAGTTCTACTCTCCTGAGAGGAATGCGAGCGGCGGATATGTCGCACTTTGTTTTTAGTGGTCGTCCCTCCACCTAGGAAGAACTTCGTACCGCCGTTGTAGCGATATCTGCGTTACCGCTCGCAGACCACTCATGCAGTGAAGTTAAGGTTCAGCCCGAGGGCGTTATCAAGGACAACTCCAGATTATCTATATCGGCTGAATTTGCTAAAAGGGAACCGTGGCGTCGCTTCAGGTGCGGTTGGACAGGTCATTTAGTTCGTTCTTGCGTTCAAACGCGCGCATCCAGAGACAATAAATGACGTGAGGCTGGGCGGCGACCTCGGGATCGAGCCTTTAAACCTTGATGTGCCCGTGTCGTTGCTCGATCACTACCTCCCCTGCCTTATATTTCTTCTCGAGTAGGTAGCGAATTTATTTGTGCCCTTTTGGATTTTAGTAGCCCCTTATCGTTGTTGAGCTTGGAATGGTTTCTTGAATTTGGTCATCTTACGAGACTTACGTTGGTCGCTTCTTCGGTGCAGAGATATCGGGTTGCCAATGGGTAGGTGTTGCTTTTGCATGGTTGGGTCCGAGGGAGTATCTCGGTTGGGGATTTCTCCTGGCCCTTGTCTTTGGACTTGGTTAAGGAGCGGCCGGTCGATTTGATTTTGGGATGTGATTTTATCGGTAAAACTAGTCTTGTCTTGGATTATTCATGGTACACCTTTTTCTTTAAGTTCGCTTCTGCTCAGAAGTTTGGGTTCTGTGAATGTGCCAAGTGTAAGGTGCATCGAAATTCCGGCATGTTGGCTGTTGATGCTAAGGTTAATGAGGTTGATCTTACTCATCTGTCTTCACAGCAGGCCTTTGAACTAGGGGATTTGTTGCAGAAGTTCCTCCGAGTTTCTCTGTGATGGACTGTGGGTTACTAATGTTCTTGGATACCATATTCGTCTATCTGACCATATTTCCGTCAGTCTGTTCCCATATCGTCCCTCACCTCCTAAGCTGAAGATACTAAGAGGAAAGGTCTCTAAAATGCTCTAACAAGGTGTTATTAGGCCTTCTACATATGCTTATGCTTCCGCGATATCCCTTTTTCCAAAGGATCAGAGGCGGGATTTTCGGCCTGTTGTTGACTACCGGCGGCTGAACACCAAGGTTCTCCTCGAATCAGTTCCTTTACCTGATCTTCATAACTCTTTTACTTGGTTTGCCGGCGCTAATTGGTTCACTTTGCTCGATCTGAATCAAGCCTATTATCAGATTTCCTTAGCCGAAGAATGTAAACACGTTAAGCATTTTGTACTAATTGGAGTCTAACAAGTTCCATTCGGTTTGGCTACCGGCGCAGCCGTTCTCACTCATTTGCTGGATAATATTCTTGGAGACTTGAAATTAGTCTGTGTTTATAATTACTTGTACAACTTTGTGATTTATAGCTGTTCATTCCAGGAGCATTTGGAACATATCCAGAAAGTCTTTGCTAGGTTGCAAGGGGCCGGTTTGACTGTTAAACCCAGTAAGGTGACATTAGCCAGGCAGCAGTTATCCTTCTTAGGTCACTTAGTATCAGGCAGGAGCGGACTAAGGCATTGAGAGCTCTGCTGATAAACGCGGGATTGCTAGGTTCATAGGCATGGCGAATTATTTTAGACGTTTTGTCCCTAATTTTGCTCAATTGGCGGCTCCTTTAAACGAACTGCGTCGAAAAGGGGTGCGTTTTGAATGGGGCTCTACCCAAGAGGCCGCGTTTGAGCACATTAAGGCAGCTATAGCCAACCTTCCCGTTCTCGGAGTGCCTGATTTTAATTAAAAATTCATTGACAAACCGACGCATCTATTGCAGGAATTTCAGCCGTCCTCCTACAGGAGTCCGAGGGTCAAAGGCAGCCATTAGCGTACGCGTCTCGTCTCTTAGCCAGGGCTGAACTTAAATATTCCGTTTACGAATGTGAGGAATTGGCCGTCTTGTTCGAGCCGGAGAAGTATCGCTTTTATATCGAGCATAGAGTATTTCAGCTAGAAACTGACAATCAAGCATTGAGTTGGGTGTTATCAGGCCGTGTAAAACTGGCGTATCGCCAGGTGGGCAGTACGCATTTCAGTGTTTCAATTCGAGGTTAAGCACATGCACTGAGAATACGCTCGCGGACGTCCTTAGCCGTATGTTTACTGAACAACCATCTAGTGAGGACGCCCAAGAAGCTGAGGAACGAAATTTTAGTTGCGTCGTGTTAGGCGATAGTCCTCATTTGTTTAGTGACATTGCCGACCATCGGGATCAGGACCCATATCGGGGCCGGTTAAGAAACGGCTTTCGGCGGATGAGCATTTGGATGAATATATTGTCAGGAAGGATATTTTGTGTAAAAGGGTGGGACGTACCAAGGAAGTTAAGATCTGTCTACCAAGCACCCTAATACGCCCGGTTTTCCATTATTTTCACAACTCGTTGATTGGCGGACATTTGCAGAAGATGAAGGAGTATCTTACTTGGCTGTCTATTGACCGAGACGTTAGAGAGATAGTGTCTCGATGTCAGTTGTGTCGTGTGGCCAAACCGAATAATGCTCTTCAGCAGGGGCTCCTTAGTTCTGAGCGTGAGTCTTTCCCCATGGACAAACTCTATATTGATTATGTGGGGCCCTTACCTCACACCAAAAGAGGCCATCGGTACGTATTGGTTTTTATTGACGCGATTTCGAGTTTACTTGGCTTCTTCCGAGTCGTAAAGTGACTGCTTCTACTACCATCGCGCATTTAAATAACGTATTTAGTGTTTCTGGACCCCCTAAGCAAATCGTTAGTGATAATGCGCCGGACTTCCTTTCGGCTCCCTTCAAGGCTTTCTGTTTTCAAAGCGGTGTGAAGCACATGACGACCACTCCGTATCACCCGCAGGGCTCTTTCGCGGAGAAGGTCAATCGTAATCTCAAATCTGCACTCATTAACTTCCGTCATAAGATCCCCAGTAAGTGCGATTCTAGTCTCCCTTGGTTTAGTTTTGCCTTCAATACCGCCAACCATGAGGCTTTTAAGGCTACTCCGGCCTCCTTGATCTTTGCTTATCCTGTTAATTCCCCACTTTGGAACTTATGGGGAGTTCAAGATCTATTCTCTACGGATATTACCCCTCAGATCGTCAAAGGAAACTGAAATCGTGTCAGGTGCAATATTCGCAGGGCCCACAACAAACAAGCCGACCGTTACAACCATAATCGACGAGTCTTTAGAGTAAACCAGGAGACCAAGTGTATGTCCATAATTTTCCCGGGAGGGAGGTGCGTTTTGGAAACCTTGGTAAGTTCGCTCCCTGTTTCCTGAGTCCCTGTACTATTATGCGTATTTTAGACCCAGTTAATCTTTTGGTTAAGGACAACCGCGTCGGTAAGCAATACCGGGTCCATCTTAATCAAATTAAGTTTGGTTAGCACATTTGTTTGGTTATCTCCAGGTTGGTGTTTGAGGGGATGGGGGTAGGGGAGGTTGAGCTGTGTGCGGCTTGCGTTGGTGCCGTTGGTAGGTTGGCATCATATCATTGGGGTAGTGGCGTCTCGTTTTCTTGTTTTGTTTACTGGCGCCACTAGTTTTGCTAGTGTTGTCTGTTTGCGAGTGGCAGCAGCAGCGTTTATCGGTAACTAGTAACCATACTATATTTGGAAAGACGTGAAGTGTTTTCCGGGCCGGGTGTGTCGGTAGTTCGGTTAGGACGGAGCAGCAGAGAGGTCCAGCAGCCAGGAGACATGCCGGGACCGCTGGCGGCGCACAGACATTGTCGGGTTGAGGGGCTGTAGTTGCCACCAGACCCAGCACGTTGAGTTAGCGAACATTAATTCAGTAGTGAAACCTCCACTGCTTGTGATCAGGCCGTTTGTTCGTGTGTTGCCGCTTCAGGGTCTCCTTGAGATGAACAGCAGCAAGTGGAGTGTGACGAGTTGGCGGAATCTGTCAGCCATCTTCTACTGCCTGTTATTTTTGAATTTTGTGTTATTATTTGGTGAAGTGCAGCAGAGGTATTTTACTGCCTAGTGGCCGCTAACGCCCCAGTTACCTGACATGGAGGTTAACGTATTCTTGCGGTAGTGTACTTTTCCTCGTCTTGCCGATGCTGTCTGGCAAGACGTGTAGTTCGACAGCCTCCTTGACTGCGGTGTGGATTGTGGTTTCTTTTGTCTTCTTTGGTTGTAGTGGTTCCTTCTGCCTTTCGATGTTTTAAACACTGGATTCTGAAGACACAGTGCTGTCTGTCACTTTGCCCTCGCTTGAATTATTCCATCGTTGTACTGGTTATCACACGTTAGGTGGAGTTGGTAAGAGGATTGATCGGCGTTCAAACTGTCCCTAGTTCGAGTTGCCATCCTGTTAGGTGAGCATAACTCTTGGCTGCCTGTCTCACTGCTTACACAGCTGTAGGGATTTTTCTCAGGTCGATCCTTGGAGCATGTCTGTGGTTCACTCCCTTCTTTATTTGGTCTGATTGTGTCAATTGTTTAAAAATATTTTCTTTAAATTATTCTTACTGCTTCTGGCCTTCAGCTGACTAATAATTTGAAATCTTCTTAATAAGACCTTCAGCCGTCAATGCAACTTGTGTTACAATTTTTTTAATATGATTTACTTAAAAAAATGATTTTGGTATTTTCAACGTGTAATTGTCTTCCTCGTTTGTAATTCAGGCCTTCAGCCGTTAATTGTTCTGAAGTATTGCTCGTTCAGCCAACAAATAATCTGAATATCTGGTCAATAAGGCCTTCAGCCGTGAATGCAATTTTGACTTAAGAATTTTTTAAATTTAGATATTGTTTCTTAATGTGGTAGTTCTTTTTATAATATTTTAGTAAGAATTTGCTATCTAGATCTTAAGCTGTCAAATTGTTTGGAGTAGTTACTATTGGGACCTTCAGCTCACAAACAATTCGAATATCTGGTCAATAAGGCTTCCAGCAGTGAATGCAATTTGTTGCAATTTGTCTAAAGAATTTTTAATTAGATATTGTCTTAACAGTCAAATTTTATAATTGTTCCTTGTTGTCAACCTCATATGCAATTGATTCCAAATAAAGTGTACGTGATTTAAAAAAAAAACTGAGCAACCAGCGGTAACTGAGTAAGGCCCCGTCCACACCTTTTTCTGCCTTCCCTAAGTACCCACGATTCAACTATGATCTTAATATAGGGTATTTTCACATTTCTCACAGATTTAGTTGTAACTTCAGTTTTTGCTTTGCCATTGTACATACGCAGGTCCTAACAGACTAAAATATAAATAAGATAACTAGGAAAAGTAAGTCGTTGTTTTTTGTAAAATAGCTACTGATTCGCACCAAAATGGTAATCATCAAATTGTTGGTAAAAATTCTGTAGGTACTACTTCCTTTCTTTGTATTAACGCTTTCACTCGATCATACATGCTTCCGGTTTTACGTTGCTTCGTATTGTCATCCAGCACGAAAAGTTATTAACCTACAGCAACATTAAAACCAAAGACTCTGTAATATCATTTCGCCTTCTCACGGTCATTAAGAATTATCGGCTGCGTTTTAAGTCATCTTTCAAATCTCTTTATCTGGAAGGCAATGCTTTTCATATTTATGTGGTAGACGTCTTCTCCTATAGATAGCTATCCTCATTAACAGGCTGTGGAAATAATTATTCTTGTTTTTCAGTGAAGACGTTTCGTCCGTGATGGGTGAGCCCAGACTCATCTATTAAGTTCCTTAAATTTGTGTACAGTCTTTTATATAAGTTCATGGTCGGGCTAATCAGTAGAAAAATATATTTGGCAACAAAGTAAAACATACACATGCATCATATGTGAACGAAAGAAAAAGGCAATTACAATTAATAATATGTCCAGTCACCTTCATATTCGATAATTGCTTGGCATCTACGAAGCAAACTTGAAACAAAGTTTTTCGCGTATTCACCTGGAAGAGACATCCATATGCATCGAATATGCGTTGAAAGCTGTTTCAAAGTAAATTTTGTTTTCGTTTGATACGATGTTAAGAATGGGTTTCCTGAAAAAATGGTTAATAATCATTTCTTGCATTTTTGCAGTAACTTTACCGCTTCAGCTACATTTTTACCAATTTACTGCTTGTTACCCCCTTTTGTACGAATTAGTTTGATTTCAGAATACATTTAGACGACACGGCATGCCTCATTTTGGGACCTCTGTGATGGCTATAGAGAAAAAAAGACTCAGATGGCGACACGTGGGCTGCACTCATGTATCTTCTTGTGTGTATCTCAGTCAAGAATTAAAAATAAACAAATGCTTTGAGGACATTGCATGAAGGACAAAAGTTCCCTCTATTTGGCTGTAAAAGAACTAAGGCGATATCTTTTGCCATCTGTGTGTAATGCCGACTACGCTCTCACTAGACTAATTTATGTTGCACTACATTAGTTAACACGTAACTGCAGCTACATCATAGACAGTCAATTAATATAAAGTTCTTTCCAGCCTTCTCCCTGCATTACGATCACCCAAAAGCATGTTCCCTAATTTCGTCCACCCAACTACCATCTGTTCAACCTCCGAGCATTTTTAAATTTTTTCGAATCCACGAAAAAAGAAAAAAAACAGTTTTGGTCCACCGACAATTCCTTCGCCTCTCTAAGTGTCGTCCATCTCCATTTGATCTATGTTTAATATTTCACTCCAGTTTTTCAGTTTATTTGTTTTCCCGTCTTATCTTGTAATTCCCAATGTGCGTTTCTCAATTGCTTTCTGAGTACCTACTAGGTAATAAACTCCATAACTCACAGCTTAAATAAAATATGGTAATACACACTGACTGCTTACTACGAGACTCATAACTGGCTCTACGACTTCATTCACCAGTTCGTAATTTTCTTTTTGATGTGCTGAGTGTGTATCATTTTAGTAATATTATAAGCGATATTTTTTTTATTTGCTTTATTTTAAGAATCTAGGTACATCTAGTTTTGAAAGGCAGAATCTTCTTCACTGATTTCAACTAACAAGTATTCCTTATGACTTTCCAGCTTACCGTAGAGCTTCTATTAAGCGTCGTCATGTATTTTTGAGCGTAGTAACATGTATTGATCGAAAGCTCTTTTCCACAAGCAAACTGAATACCAATTTTGCTGAAATTTAGTAAAATATTTATGAAAATCTATGATTCCTGGTAAACTGGTAATTCATAGCCATTGCTCCGTTCTTTAATTAGGCATATACTCACAGGATTCAAATTTAGCATGTAGTACAAGTGAAATTATCGCACTCGCGCGCACGTGCGCCCACACATACATACACACAGACACACACACACACACACACACACACACACACACACACACACGCGCGCGCGCGTGCACACACACACACACAGAGAGAGAGAGAGAGAGAGAATGAAAGAGGAGGTTGTGACGGTGCGCGCAAACACACAACCTCAAAGATACAGTAATCGTTAGTGCACCAATTACATAATCGTATCAATTGTGACATTAGGACGACCTCTGCATTTCCACTCATGCGTTGACAACATTCCCATTTGCCCCTCGCAGAAATAAGTTCCATAATGATTGGAAGAATCGGTTCAGTAAAATTAAAATGGTTAATTCAAAGAATCAGTTCAGTAAAATTACAGTGGTTAATATTACCCATTGTACATATTGTACGTTTATGTAAATTAAATGTCTTAACAACTTCACGTACTGGGAAGTAACTTATTTACATCTGTATTTAACCACTGTGAAGCAAATGGCAGAGGGTACTTATCATTAAACCACATGTTAGGGTTTCTTCCCGTTCCAAATGCATATGGAGAGTGGGAACAACTACTGCTCAAGTATCTATATATATACGGCGAATCTACTGTCCATCAGGGAAGCTATTCATTACGGTACGCGCACATGAATTTCATCCTGATACTTACTGACTCTCAAAGCGTGCTGCAGAAATTGAAACATCCCGTATTTATCAAATAGACCAACAGGTATCTGGACGTCTTAGCCGCCATAAGAGATGCGCAGACCTTGGGATTTGCCGTTCAATTACTTTGGATTAAAGGGCATCGTGACATTCTTCATAATGAGTCGACTGCCTTGCAAAGAGGAGTATTACAAAAGGCCTGTTAGCACAACGGCGATCCCTTTACGGATCTCACATCGACGATACGGAAGGCTGCTTCTCGTACTTGGAACTGTGAATGATATATCCCTCAGCGTTCTAAGGCCGGCCACCTGGCGGCCATACAACCGAGTATCTCTTCTCGACCATCGTTCGCCTCGGTGCAGCTTCGTAGACGTCATTTAACTTCTATCATTCGCATGAGGCTGGGACACGGATGTTACCCCATGCACCTATATTGGTTTAAGATTTTCGCGTCTGGACATTGCGATGAGGACACACCGGCAGCAGCGGATGTTAACCACATCATACTGGTATGTTCCAAGTACACGACTGCACAACCAGATTTGTATAAGAAATTAGTTGCGAGAGATTACCCCCACCCTACGAGTGTTCCTGTTTTACTCCATCGTTTTGATAAGTATAACTTGTTCACATAATATTTGAAAGCTACCGGTATCCATTTTTAATTTATGAATTGCCGAGGTCTCATTCTCAAATAGTATCAGCCTGGTTCGTAATCGAATGCGTAATTTTGGTTTTTAATTTGCGTACGGACTTTTATTTGTACATTACATTTTCATTGTTGCTCTCTTGTGCATTTTATGTCACTGTTTTACTTGATCTACTGTGCATACCGTTGGTTGCATTGTATTTGTCTTTTTGGGTTTTTCTTTTGTTTTAAGTAAGTCCATCTGTATGCTATATTTCTCACATTGTTATATGATGTTATTCGCAATTCCGTTCATCAGCTAATATTGTACTTAGCGTATGATTTACGGTGTTTGCCCTTGAACGTTTTGCCTTTTATACAAGGCATATGCATGTTTGTCATAATGTTGCTGTTAGTGCTACTTGTAGTTCTGCTCTAATATCATTGTCATCATTGCCGTCGGCTCTCTGGTGTTTGTCTAATTGAGCTTTTATTTTACTTTAAGGGTGTGTTTTATGCTAATTTCGTTATTTTGCGCTATTCTGGTTTTCTTGCTATTATAATTCCTAGGTACTCTATAACCGTTGTTGGCAGTATGGTCCTTGATAAACAACTCTGTGCGTATCGTGGTTAGTCCACACGATCGCTACGAGAGCGGTACGTAGGGGGGCAGAACAACGTCTTTAGACGCTTGTTGTAATAATTGGTCTTTGAAATCTTGTAACTAGGCTCTTTCAAGATAACTGGTGTTCCACGCGATTTAAGCGAACATGTGATAAACCCAGCTGCCCTTCTTTGAATACGTAAACCGCTGTTAGTCCTATTTGGTACTGGTCCCACGCCCTTGAGGAGTATTCTAAGATATGTTGCGCAAGTGTTTTGGAAGTAGCTCCGTTTCTTGATTGACTGAATTTTCTCAGTATCCTGCGAATGAACCGAGATGTACCACCTGCCTTTCCTGTGAGTAAGTCTAAGAAATAATGCGTTTTCATATCTATACAGAGTGTTACAGTCAGCTATTGGTAAGATCTGAATAACTCCAATTGCGACTCACATATATTGTAGTCGTAGAGTACTACGTTTTCGCTATTTTTGAAAGGCACAGTTTTATGTGACTGTTCATCTAAAACAAGTTTTTACTTTGGTCTTCAGTCCAGAGACTGGTTTGATGCAGCTATCCGGGCTACTCTATCCTATATCTACTGCAACCTACATCCTTCTGAATGTGCTTAGTGTATTCATCTCTTGGTCTCCCTCAACGATTTTTACCATCCACGCTGCCCTCCAATACTAAATTGGTCATCCCTTGATGCCTCAGAACAACGGATCGCTTCTTCTAGTCAAGTTGTGAAACAAATTTCTCTTCTCCCCACTTCTATTCAGTACCCCCTCATTAGTTATGTGATCTACCCATCTAATCTTCATCAGTCTTGTGTAGCATCACATTTCGAAACCTTATACTTTCTTCTTGTCTAAACTATTTATCGTTCATGTTTCACTTCCATAAATGGCTACACTCCATACAAATACTTTCAGAAACGACTTCCCGACACTTAAATCTATACTCGATGTTGCCGGCCGGAGTGGCCGAGCGGTTCTAGGCGTAACAGTCTGGAACCGCGCGACCGCTGCGGTCGCAGGTTCGAATCCTGCCTCGGGCATGGATGTGTGTGATGTCCTTAGGTTAGTTAGGTTTAAGTAGTTCTAAGTTCTAGGGGACTCATGACCACAGCAGTTAAGTCCCATAGTGCTCAGAGCCTATACTCGATGTTAACAAATATCTTTTCTTCAGAAACGCTTTCCTTGTCATTGCCAGTCTACATTTTATATCCTCTCTACTTCGACCATCTTCAGTTATTTTGCTCCTCAAATAGCAAAACTCATTTACTATTTAAGTGTCTCATTTCCTAATCTAATTCCATCAGCATCACCCGATTTAATTCGGCTACATTCCATTATCCTTGTTTTGCTTTTGTTGATGTTCATCTTACATCCTTCTTTCAAGACACTGTCCATTCCGTTCAACTGCTCTTCCAAGTCTTTTGCTGTCTCTGACAGAATTACAGTGTCATCAGCAAACCTCGATGTTCGGCTTCTACCAGTTTTTCCATTCGTCTGTAAATAATTCGTGTTAGTGTTTAGCAGCCGTGACTTATTAAACTGATAGTTCGGTAATTTTCACATCTGTCAACACCTGTTTTCTTTGGGATTTCAATTATTATATTCTTCTTGAGCTCTGAGGGTATATCGTCTGTCTCACACATCTTGCTCACCAGATGGTAGAGTTTTGTCAGGGCTTTTAGTAGTTCTAATGGAATGTTGTCTACTCCTGGGGCCTTGTTTCGACTCAGGTCTTTCAGTGCTCTGTCAAACTCTTCACGCAGTATCGTATCTCCCATTTCATCTTCATCTACATCCTCTTCCATTTCCATAACATTGTCCTCAAGTACATCGCCCTTGTATAGACCCTCTATATACTCCTTCACCTTTCTGCTTTCCCTGCTTTGCTTACAACTGGGTTTCCATCTGAGCTCTTGATATTCATACAAGTGCTTCTTTTTTCTCCAAAGGTCTCTTTAATTTTCCTGTAGGCAGTATCTATCTTACCCCTATGATATATGCCTCTACATCCTGGAATTTGTCCTTTAGCCATCCCTGCTTAGCCATTTTGCACTTCCTGTCGATCTCATTTTTGAGACGTTTGTATTCCTTTTTGCCTGCTTCATTTACTGCATTTTTATGTTTTCTCCTTTCATCAGTTACTGTTACCCAAGGATTTCTACTAGCCCTCGTCTTTTTACCTACTTGATCCTCTGCTGCCTTCACTATTTCATCTCTTAAAGCCACCCATTCTTGTTCTATTGTATTTCTTTTCAACATTCTGTTCAATAGTTCCCTAATGCTCTATATGAAACTCTCTACATCCTCTGGTTCTTTCAGTTTATCTAGTACACATATCGCAGTTTCTACAGTTTTAATCTACAGTTCATCACCAATAGATTGTGGTCATAGTCCACATCTGACCCTGGAAATGTCTTCCAATTCTAAACCTGGTTCCTAAATTTCTGTCTTACCATTATATAATCTAAACCTTCCAGTGTCCCCAGGCCTCTTCCACGTATACAGGGTCCTTTCGTGATCCTTGAGCCAAGTGTCAGCTATGATTAACTTATGCTCTGTGCAAAACTCTACCAGGCGGCTTCCTCTATAATTCCTTACCTCCATTCCATATTCACCTACTACTTTTCCTTCTCTTCCTTTTCCTACTATCGAATTCCAGTCACCCATGACTATTAAATTTTCGACTCCCTTCACTATCTGAATAATTTATTTTATCTCATCATACATTTCATCAATCTCTTAGTCACCTGCGGAACTAATTGGCATACAAACTTGTACTACTGCGTTAGGCGTGGGCTTCATGTCTATCTTGGTTACAATAATGCGTTCACTATGCTGTTTGTAGTAGCTTACCCGGACTCCTTTTTTTTATTCATTATTAAACCTACTCCTGCATTACCGCTATTTCATTTTGTATTTATAACACTGTACTCACCTGACCAGAAGTCTTGCTCCTCCTGCTACCGAACTTCACTAATTCCCACTGTATCTAACTTTACCTATCAATTTCCCTTTTTAAATTTTCTAACCTACCTGCCCAATAAAGGGATCTGACATTCCTCTCTTTGTCCTGATAACGACACCCTCCTGAGTAGTCCTGACCTGGAGATTCGAATGGGGAACTGTTTTACCTCCGGAATATTTTACTCAAGAGGACGCCATCACCATTTAACCATACAGTAAAGCTGGATGCCCTTAGGAAAAAATTACGGCTGTATTTTCTCCTTGCTTTCAGCCCTTCGCAGTACCAGCACAGCAATGCTGTTTTGGTTAATGTTACAAGTTCAGATCAGTCAATCATTCAGACTGTTGCCCATGCAACTACTGAAAAGGCTGCTGCCCCTCTTCAGGAACCACACGTTTGTCTGGCCTCTCAACAGATACCCCACCGTTGTGGTTGCACCTACCGTACGGCTATCTGTATTGCTGAGGCACGCAAGCCTCCCCACCGACGGCGAGGTCCATGGTTCATGGGAGTGGTTTGAAATATTATCAAGATATTATTGGAAATTTGTGCAGCATTTTCAGAAATTATCTTATTACCAACAATTGTATTATTTGTGTCTGAGATTGATATTAACATTCTATGCATGGTTATTAATGCATAATATAAACTGCGGTCCCAATACACATCCCTGTGGAACGCTTGAAGATACTTCCACTTCTGTAGATGACTCTCCGTCCAAGACAACACGCTGAGTCCTCTGCACCAAGAAAGTTCCAACTGAGCCAAAAAAGTTGTTTGGTGCTTTATATGATCGTATTTTCGTTAATAAGCGTTGGGATGGTGCTAACTCAAATAGTTCAAATGCTTTTCGGAAGTCAAGATGCAACGCTTCTTCTCGATTCCCTTGACCCAGAGCTTTTAGGATATCATGTGAGAAAAGCCGGAGCTGAGTTTCATATGATCGATGTCTTTTTCGGAATCCTTGCTGGTCGTCATGGAGAAAGTCATTCTGTTCAACATACGTCGTTACGTTTGATCTCAGAATTCGTCAGATGCACAGTAGGCGGACGTGAATGAGACTGGACGACTTCCGCTACCCTTCCTGTAGACGGCTATGACCTTTGATTTCTTCTATACACTAGGCATGGTTTTTTGGCCAAGCGATGTACAGTATACTATGGTTATAACGGGAGCTAAGGCAAGTGCAAATTCTCTGAAGACTATGAAAAAGATTTAATAGGGCCCAGGAGTCTTGTTTAGTTTTAGCGATTTCAGCTCTCAACGCCACTGACACTAATATTCACATCATTCTACGTTGAAATTGCGCGAAACTAAAACTGACAAATATTTCATCATATTGTTACGGAATATTTGAAAATGCAAAAAATTAAAGACAGGATTTTAATGCTTTTTTTAGAAAAAAGAGAATCGTAATTGTTGACATGTGCCTTAAGTGATAGTTGTCACACGTACCGTAGAAATTGATAAAGACAAGTAAGATAAGTAAGATTTCCAGTTAAAAATCTGTACTGAGGCTCATGTTCAACCTTGTTCAGGGAATTTCCTCCGCTTTCTAAAGTATCACTTAGGACTATTTATTAGTGGAGAAATGAGTTTACACGTCGTTGTCCTTTACTGTAGAGTGACAAGTTCTCTACGCGCCATAGGAGATAATTTTGAAGCAATGATCGACAATGTTCGTGATACTGAAACAGAGGACAGCCACTATAAGCGACATAAGGTACCTAAGACTTGGTAGCCATCTCATGTGAAAAGGTTCTCAGCATTATGAATTAATTTTTACAAATGTGGAAGCCAAGATTGTTGATATCGGAAACAAAACACCCAAGAAATAAAATTTCAAGGAATCAATCAGCAAAATATGAAAGAATGGTGGCGTCTTTATGTGACTATAGATGTAATGCGCGTCGATCGTTACATCCAAAGGACAAAACTGAGATGAAAATAGTTGGTGAAAATCAAATATAAGCCAAAGAGAGTCGTATACTGCTCTTGAGCCATGATAATGTGATAGCTTACACTAAGCTGCAGTGATGACAAAGGATACGAGTTGGAACTGGAAATAATTCCCCTCCTACGCTTATCCTTATATTTGTCCTCATATAAATTTTTCTTTTTCCAGCCACGAATTAAAGGCTTGAAGAGGAAAAAGTTGTGTTGAATAGATATGTTGTCTGAGCCGGGAACTAACATTATTCAGAGTTAAAAACAAATTGAATCGCGCTGAACCATTAAGTCCGCCTAACAGAGATTATATTAACGAATATTTGTCTGTTTTCTAATTTAACTGCTTCTAATTCAATCCACCGTCTTATATTACACCATTTTATCTGTTACACGAGATGGGAAATTAAATTTTACGTCTGGCGGTTCAGAATGTCTCGCAGATGTGACGTTTTACTATTACTAAAGAAATTTACGATCCTGGTTACATATTACAAACTGTCGTAACTTTTAACTGTAACCACCACTTCCCATATGTCGTAGTAACTAGTGTAGTATTGGTTCTCTCTCTATTTCTCTCTCTCTCTCTCTTTCTCTTTGTCTCTCTCTCTCATTACATTTCAGTAAGGTACTGGCGAGGGAAATGATGATCTTGTTCTTCTCTGGGTTCCAGATTCATCACATTTTCTAACTCGTTTGTGATACATGAGTTATTCAAAGACATTGACGCGCACCCTATGCAACAACAGTTATATGTAAACTGTGGAGTTAGATATGAGATATACTGGAAGGAATTATCTTAGTACCACAGGCACTGTCATCGAGATCACGACGTATGAATGCAAGATAAATAATTCTGGCTTGGCGCAGGGCCGGAGACGGTATCAGTGACATTCTATTTTTAGTGTGCTGTCACACATCACGCCGGCTGGAGTAGCCGAGCGGTTCTAGGCACTACAGTCTGGAACCGCGCGACCGCTACGGTCGCAGTTTCGAATCCTGCCTCGGGCATGGATGTGTGTGATGTCCTTAGGTTAGTTAGGTTTAAGTAGTTCTAAGGGACTGATGACCTCAGAAGTTAAGCCCCATAGTGCTCAGAGCCATTTGAACCATTTTCACACATCACACAATGAAGTAAACAAGCGTCACCTTGCTCTGCAAAGTAGTGTTCGTTAGATAACATATTAAAGCAAGCGCACTGAGTATCTTCATTTGATAAACCGGAATACTGTGACGTCAATGCCACGCGGGATTAGCCGTGCGGTCTAAGGCGCTGCAGTCATGGACTGTGCGGCTGGTCCCGGCGGAGGTTCGAGTCCTCTCTCGGGCATGGGTGTGTGTGTTTGTCCTTAGGATAATTTAGGTTAAGTAGGGTGTAAGCTTAGGGACTGATGACCTTAGCAGTTAAGTCCAATAAGATTTCACACACATTTGAACATTTTTTTGTGACGTCAATATTTTTGTTTCTTTTGGACAGTTTATAGTAAACTAAAATTCATAAAAAGGTGATTGAGCTTTGTAATAAATCTGCTCCATCATATTCAATTTTTAAGGAATAGTAACTGAACTCAGTCTGGTATCACATAAGTCCAAGATGATTCACGTGAAGAACAATGCAAACCTTGAACCACAGCTGAAGACGTGGAGAAAGGGCATTAGAGGATTTTGGATGATCGCAAGACACCTAACGCTGTACGAATGTCGACGGGAAACATTATCTTGCATGAGGAACGAAGTCTGAGAAAGCCTTAGTGTACGATAGATTCCGCAATTACTGAAAGTAGACCAATAGCGAAAGTGAAAACCAGTTTGTGAGTAAAGACTGGACTACCGTAATAAGAACAAGAATGAGACTGTTCTAGCTGACTGTGTTAGCTGCGTCAATTTGTTACCACGTGCAAAGTGGGTTGATCACAGCAAACCAGAGGGGAACCAATAATGAAAGCAGCTTATGAGCAAGGTACTGTCGATTTAATCTTTCACATATGTTATAGCCAGTGCTTTTTGGCGAGGCAAAGAAAATCTCTCTCCTTGCATGGTGTAAAATGATTACAAGATACAGTAAAAGCATTCTGGAACCATTTGTATAGCACTGAAAAGAGGATTCGACTGCAAAAGAAAGAAGTTCTTTCATTAGAGAACTGCGGTACCAGATTTATAAGTTGTTGTAACATTCTTTATATTCACGCCTCATTTCCACCTATGCACACATGTAAGATAATTTGTGTTTGAAAAATGTTTTGAGGGCTACGAACAGATTTTGCAACCTTAGATCGGTATTTTGAAAACACTTCAGAGTCATATTGCAGAACAGGTGTCTACCCACTGAGACAAAAGGGTACTGTATAAAGTGGAATGATCTACGAGGGTTGCCCAGAAAGAAATGCAGCGCATTTTTTTTTCTCAGCCGAAAACAGTACTACGAATGGGAAACGTTACATGTGTGTTATTTGAAGTCTTCTAAGTCTTCTGAGTGAGTGCGACAAGTTTCCGTCACTTCCGACAGACAGCGTAGCTGCAGTAAAGTTTCAAAATGTCGTCTGTAGGTGACGTACGTTACAAGCAACGTGCCGACATTGAATTTCGCACTACAGAGATAGACATTGGCGGAATATCTACAAACGCTTGTGCGAAGTGTGTGGAGCATCTGTTGTCGACAGAAGTACAGTTAGTTGCTGGGCACGGAGGGTGAAGTCATCAGAAGGCGGTTCCGCGGAGCTCGGCGATTTGCAGCGGTCAGGGAGACCATCCACGGCTGTCACACCTGACACATCTGACCTAGCCCCCTCGGACTTCCACTTGCTTGGGCCATTAAAGGATGCCATTGGTGGAAGACATTTTGAGGACGATGAGGAGGTGATTCACACAGTGAAGCACTGGCTCCGCCACCAGGACAAGGATTGGTACCGACACGGCATACAAACCCTTGTTTCAAGTTGGAGGTAGGCCATAGAAAGGGATGGAGATTACGTGGAAAAATAGGGTGTGTAGATAAAACATCATTCTTTCGTGTGCGTAATTCTCATTATGTGAGAATTCTTGAAGAATAAGTGCGGTTCATTACTCTCTGGGCAACCCTCGTACATTGGAAGTACCGGGTGATCAAAAAGTCAGTACAAAACTGAATAAATCACGGAATAACGTAGATAGAGAGGTACAAATTGACACACATGCTTGGAATGACATGGGGTTTTATTAGAACCGAAAAAATACAAAAGTTCAAAAGATGTCCGACAGATGGCGCTTCATCTGATCAGAATAGCAATAAGTAAGACAAAGCAAAGATTATGTTTTTTACAGGAAATGCTCAATATGTCCACCATCATTCCTCAACAATAGCTGTAGTCGAGGAATAATGTCGTGAACAGCACTGTAAAGCATGTCCGGTGTTATGGTGAGGCATTGGCGTCAGATGTTGTCTTTTAGCGTCCCTAGGGATGTCGGTCGATCACGATACACTTGCGACTTCAGGTAACCCCAAAGCCAATAATCGCACGGACTGAGATCTGGGGACCTGGGAGGCCAAGCATGACGCAAGTGGCGGCTGAGCACGCGCTCATCAGCAAACGACGCGCGCAAGAGATCTTCCACGCGTCTGATAATACAGTTTCACTAAAAGCGCCTTTTCAGGTAACGTCAACATGCTGCGACTGCTGGCGCATCTGATTCTCTCTCTCATTACAGTTCCTTTTATACACGATTATCATGCGCAGTCTCTGACGTTTTGCTGTCCAGCGTCATCTGCCGGACATTTTGTGAACTTCGTTTTTTTTTTTGGTTCTAATAAAACCCCATGTCATTCCAAGCATGTGTGTCAATTTTTACCTCTGTATCTACATTATTCCGTGGTTTTTTACGTTTTCAAATTTATACTGACGTTTTGATCACCCGGTATTTGAAAAGTAATAATATTTTTTACCCAAATATAACATTTCATTGTCAAGCCAACAACATTCCTCGTTACACTTCTAGGCAGAATTATAGCAGTCAGCTCGTAAAGACTTCAAGAACTACTGAATTGTTGCACAAGGTTCACTCTTTAGTGGCGATAATTGGACAATTACTGCACTAATGAGGAACATTCGTAACTTTGGTTTATGTTATTGGCAGCCCAGCTTAAGCACGGGTCGTAAAGGGAGTCGCAGGTTCCCGTATGCCATTTAGCGCGGCTAGGCCGGAGCCCTGAGAGATGGGACCGCTCCGTAAACAACGGGCCCGCCATCGGTCCGGTTCCAGCGGCCGTGCAAGGCTGTCGCGGACGTTATTACAATTTTCACGCCCCGTTGGTCAGGCGACTTCTTTTTTCTTCCCTTTTTCGTCCTAGGAGAAACATTTGCAGAGCACACGTGGGGGGACGCCTTTCTCGTCCGCGCTGGCGCGTGGGTTCCCGCGTGTAGGCCTTCGGCCACGATCCGTTCGGCTGACAGCGCGCGGTAACGCCTTCTGCGGCGGAGACGTATTATAATGGGCTGTGCGGACCCGCAGCGCTTTTAGCCGAGGAGGCGAAGGCGTCCTTAGTCAGGCAAGTCCTAGTTACGGCTGGCGGTTGCTGAAATAATTCTGCCGGACAGTGATCGATGTGAAGCGCTTTCATGTTGAGATTTTCGCAACGGTCATGCCTACGTGATGTTGGCCATCGGCTTGCAGTGGTCATCGACTTGAATCCGTGAAAGCATTTCATTACGACAAGTTGTCGTGAGGAAAGGTGGCTGCGAGCAGTTTCTTGGCACCGGGTCGGCAAACGTGCCGGAAGTTAAATTCTAAACTCCTGTGCTATATCGCGTGGAGGATATAATGCACTGAGGACGGTGAACGATGTGATTGAGATTATAAAGTTACTTTAAATCCGTCTTGATTGCAATTTTTTTTTTTTTTATTATTCATATGACCAGTTTCGGTTCATTCACAACCATCTTCAGATCTGATATTTAAGTTACAGCATGTGAAAGTTGCTGAATTGGACGGGTTACTCCTGTAACTTAAATATCAGATCTGAAGATGATTCTGAATGAACCGAAACCGGTCATATGAATAATAAAAAAAAATTGCAATCAAGACGGATTTAAAGTAACATTATAAAATCACTGATTGCTGTTATCCCATAAGACATTATGTCTGTTTTTGCAAAGTGATTGAGATTGCCACCGACCTAACACATTTGGTGAGAGTAAAACACACTGATGCGCCAAATAAACTAATGTAGGCTTGTGTATTCAAATATAGAGCTATGTAAACAGGTAGAATACGGCCTATATAAGACGACGAGTGTCTGGCACAGCTGATAGATCGTAGATCGGTTACTGCTGCCACAATGGCAGGTTATCAAGATTTAAGTGTTTTTGAACGTGGTGTTATAGTCGATGGACGAGCGATTGAACACAGCATCTCCGAGGTAGCGATGAAGTGGGGATTTTACCGTACGACCATTTCACGCGTATACCGTGAATATCAGGAATCCGGCAAAACATCAAATCTCCGACATCACTGCTGCCGGAAAAAGACGCTGCAAGAATGGGGCCAACGACGACTGAAGAGAATCGTTTAAAGCGACAGAAGTGCAACTCTTCCGCAAACTGATGCATATTTCAATGCTGGATCATCAACAAGAGTCAGCGTGCGAACCATTCAACGAAATATCATCGATATGGGCTTTCGGAGCCGAAGGCCCACTCGCGTACTCTTGATGACTGCACGAAACAAAGCTTTAAGCCTCGCTTGGGCCAATCAACACCTACAATGAACTGTTGATGACTGGAAACTTTTTGCCTGGTCGGACAAGTCTCGTTCCAAATTGTATTGAGCGGATGGACGTGTACGGGTATGGAAACAACCTAATAAATCCATGGACACTGCGTGTCAGGACGGGACTGTTGAAGCTGGTGGAGGCTCTGTAATGATGTGGGGCGTGTGCAGTTGGAGTGATATGGCACACCTGATACTTTAGGTATGACTCTGACAGGTTACACATACGTAAGCATCTTGTCTGATCACCTGCATCCATTCATATCCATTATGCATTTCAACGGACTTGGGCAGTTCCAGCAGGACAATGCGACACCCCACACGACCAGAATTGCTACATATTGGTTCCAGGAACACTCTTCTGAGTTAAAACACTTCGGCTGGCCACCAAACTCCCCAGACGTGGACATTATTGAGCATACCTGGGATGCCTTGCAATGTGCTGTTCAGAAGAGATCTCCACCCCCACATACTATTACGGATTTATGGACAGCCCTGTAGGATTCATGGCGTCAATTCCCTCCAGCACTACTTCAGATATTAGTCGAGTCCGTGCCACGTCGTGTTGCAGCACTTCTGCGTGCTAGCGGGGGCTCTACACGATATTCGGCAGATGTATCACTTTCTTTGGCTCTTCATTGTAATTCTCTTTCATCGCCGTATTCATACATAGCAGCACACACCATCTCTGAAGTATCAAGCTGTAATCGACAGAGAAATACATTGCTACCATGTAAGGTACTGCTTTTACCCCGTCAAGAGATGTTGAGATGTGTTGATAGATATCAAAGATGACAAACTTCGCAGGTATTTTCACTCTAAGGCGTTAGTCCGTCTCATGATCTCTTGCACTCCTCGAAAATTTGTGTGCTCATTCTAATCTTCATCGACCAGCGCCAAGTCTTGGCCTCTGTAGGAAATGTTGATGCGTGGTACTTACTGGAATTAAGGGAAACGTGGAGGGCAGGACCCACCAATATAACTTTCTTTTCGCACAACCCGTTTATTTAACAATGTATAAACTGTGTTTTACTGATAATCGAAGCACTTTACCATAAAATTTCTTTATCAAAATGAACAAATCTGCAAAATTCTTTTGATCTGTAGCCTTAAGTTGAATAAGCTTTTAATCGTTGTAAAGGTAATCTGAAGTCCTGTATTGCAAAACAGCAAAGAGTATGACAATGATTACAAGACGGCCGGACCGGCAGCCCGTCCATTATCGGGTGAACCAGCGGTGTTTACTACCGCGCTGGACACAGTCTCTCTTATTAAATGCCCTTATGCAACACATAAAAACTATGTAAGTACCATTAATGACAAGAGTGATTCAATTACTCAAAACAGATGACGTAAACTTAGCAAACAATATGACAATGATAAGACTTACTTCAAAGCAACCAACCTCTTAATTTCAGTCGGCAACCAACGTGCGACTGGATCCCAGCCAGTCCCTTCCGACAATTGACTAAAGCTCTAGTGACAGTTGGCTGTTAATATTTTCAAGGTTAAACTGGTTGTCAGTTATTAATACCGCTCTGAAAGAACGTCTTAAAACATCTCTTGTGAACACTTATTACAAGAGAACTCACTCGACGGAACCACAAGATCCAGCTAAAATACACCAATAATGACCCGGTATTTCAAACACGGAAACGAACAGCTTATTGCAAGGTTATTCAGATTATAACTAATGACTGAGAAATGCAATTACAGTCAAAGAATTGAACCGGTTAACAGCTAACTATAATTACAAGGTCCCTCTTTGTTTAACGGCAACCTGTGCCTTAGTACAATTGTTCCGGCTGTATTTACGACCAAGAGCTGATTAATTAGAACATTAATGATCTGGTACAAACCAGAAAGGAAAGGCAATACAATAGCGGGATAAATTTTCAAACGACAAGTAGTGTCTTAGTACAATACTATTGCCTTTATTTACGACCAAAGAGCCGACCAAGTAAAACTCTTAGGGTCGGGTACAAACCCGAAAATAATAAGTAGGGCAGGTAGACAATGAAACAAATCACCAAGAGGATTATAGAATGTTACTCCCCTTTTATCAGCAAGCAGTTCCATGGATTGACGGTGCATCGCTGCGGTTACTGAGTGGTGCCGCTGAAAGCCAGGTAGAAGAGGGCAGCCAGGTCACGAGCAGTCGTCTGACACGGATGTTGCCAACCAACCGACGGGATGTCGGCCTGCTGCTTGTAGTTGACGCTGACCCTGTTGAAGTACTCTGGTATCTTGGCTCTGCGCAGGCCCTCCTTGCGCAGCTCGTAGCTTCAGCTGCTCGGACCTCGTGACCAACTCTTGTCGCGACGCTACCGCCAATCCCCAAACTTCGTGCCTCCCTCTCGGGCCAGGGAACCTTGCATATACATCGGCAAGCTAAGATCTTCTAAGGACACAACACAATGACACCAACTCTTCCTCATAGATGTTGGCAGTGGGGCCGCAATAGGGATAATCGATACTACTCCTGAGCCAGTGGCGCCAGACAGAACAGTCTACTAATTCAACGGCGCCAATGCTCAAATGTCTAACTGGTCTTGCTACTTATTTCATCTAGTCTTTGTAGTACTTGATCATAATTGTTTAATCCTTGTATTACGCTACACGCCAATGTTAGGCTTGTAGTCACATTTAGTTCCGATGGTCGGTGCTACATTCCCAAACCATCCTGCTCTCCAGATATGCACTAGCAACAACTTCTCTCGCAACGCCAAACAAATATTTAACAATAGTAGAGCTCTTTTGTCGATAAAGATTTTCGTCGCCCCCGCTACTACACTTCCTTCCTTGTTCTGGTCAACCCATGTAGTCGTGTTTCAAATATTTCAGTGACTTCATGCTGACGTTGTTAAACATACCATTATTATTCTTTCTGCTGTACTTCGGCGTCTACCTTAGCCCACATTCTGTGCTACGTAAGTCACTTATTCCATTTCATTTAGCAGTTCTTCTTCTAAGTCCTCACTATTTTAACTCAGAGAATCTGTATCATCTGCGTTGTAACTATTCGTCTTGTAGTTTTATTCTTCTTCTGAAATTTGGGGTCGATGACCTCGCTGTTTGGTCTCCTCCCCAGAATCAACCACCAACCTTCTGTATTTTGCTTCGCTAGGCTATAAGTTGCCTGTATGCCTCACGCACTTTTTAACACGAGCTTGACTACACAGTTATGCTCTAACTTAATTTCTGATAACGGTATCGTAGTCTATCAACGTCAGATGTCATTTTATGAAACTTTTTGTTTATTACACTTATTCTTAGGTATGCAGACAAACACAAAGACCGGTCGCTGTGGCCGAGCGGGTCTAGGCACTTCAGTCGGGAACCGCCCTGCTGCTAAGGTCGCAGGTTCGAATCCTGCCTCGGGCATGGATGTGTGTGATGTCCTTAGTGTCCTTAGGTTAGTTAGGTTTAAGTAGTTCTAAGTCTACGGGACTGATGACCTCAGATGCTAAGTCCCATAGTGCTTAGAGCAATTTGAATTTGAACCAAACAGAAAGAAAAGCGTCTTGAGGACATTTCTTTGAGTACATAATGCCTGTATGTTACGAATGTTTCAATTGAGTATCATTATTTGTGCACTCAGCGACTAGTTATTAGTTCTTGCGCCAAGCTGACATCGTTTCAAGTCCTGGCTTCATATTTATACAGTGTCTTTTCTTCAGCCTTTGCTTAATCAATGGACTGACCCAAGACAAGTAGACAGATACGCACTTCCGTGACATGTACCTAGATTAATTGTCTGCGACGATAAAATGTGAAGTTCCTCCTGTCTCAGTAACAAATTTGGCTAGAATGCTGTACAAACCGATTGTATTAAGAAGACATCGATATGGTGCTGAATCAAAAGATGGCAACAATCAAAAGATTGTAACTCAACACGCACTCCGTTTAAGCAGATTCGTGTATCATGTCGGAAAACCACTTGTCTAACATCGAGAATAGATTTAGTTAGAAGCCTGTATCGCTGCGACGAGGAAGGCGGATTTGTTCATGTATATCGTTTGAAACTATAATATGGTGTAGAGATCTAGCATACAGATCTCAGTCATGCAAAACAATAGTTGCTTGATTTATTTCTGCTTTTCGTCTTGAATAATGGAGTACAGCTTCCAGTCACTATGGTGGCATAGTCTGGTTACTAGTGGAACTAATATGTTGCAATTTCCGTAAAGAACGTCGATGGGTTGGTTCAGCGATTAGGCGGGTGTCAAACTACGAAGCCAAAGATTAGTTTTTCAATCCTCACTCTGACCTTTGGTTTATTGCTTCTTTCACTCCTGGAATCATTTGTACAAGCTTTGAATCTACATTCTCTTGTCTTGCATTTTTCTATGGACACGATATTGTATCCGGAGATAAGAGCATAAATTTTGTAAACAATAGTTCTTCCCTATCAAAATTCAGATGTATACTTTCTCGTTCAACCTTACCTTGATCCCAGTTGGTTCAACTTATCATACAGCACTCATATCTCTGCCGATATATTCCAAATAGAGCTATTGGCAATGATCTGATTTCTGCATCTGGCTCGTTGGAATGTAAAAAGGACGAACTGCAAGTGGCGAGTTTTAGAGATTTTAAGTGCTTGGATATGTCTGAGTTTACAGCTCACGCCTATGATATTTATCGTCAGGTAATGGCAGGAAATAACCTAGACATAAATTATGAAGTATCTTATTTTACTGAGGGACTCGATAATTTATGCGCTAAACACACCCATATAAAAACTACAGGAGTCGGGAGGAAAACTGCAGCCTGGCTAACCGATCAAGTCAAAAACCTGTTAAGTATCAGAGATGAAACACACAGGAAATAAAAACGGCTCACGACCTCTGACATCCATCTCACCTACAAGCGGCAGCGCAACCGAGTGATTCATTCTGTGAGGAATGAAGCCTGTACTATGCCCACTCGTTAACTGAGGACATTTACGGGTCCCCGTCTTGTGGAAAAATGTACGAGGTCTAGGAATAGGCAAACACAAATCCGCAGCTGAACCCTAATTCGTATTGAGGATCTAAATGAATATATCGGGATGTCTTCATCTCTACTTGGCCAGCGAGTCCCTTGAAGTAACAATGACTGGTACAAAAGAAAATTTTATTCTGCAGCCGATAAGCCTTAATACGATCAGGAAGTCAATTGCGTGAATTCATTCAGCAGCTGCAGGACGCTACCATATTACGATGCATATGATAAGTTTGTCTGTCGATCCATAACTGCCCATAACAGCAGACATTTTTAACTATTTTCTAACCTCCGGCGTCTTACCAATAACCTAGAAGCAGAGAGTCATAAAACCTCTACCCTTTGAATTCTGCCATTATTATCTAAGGCTTTAGAATAGATAGTTCACGATCAACGTACAAATTATTTAGCGTCAAGTAATCTTCTAGGCGAATGTAACTCTCGTTACTGGAAAAATCGAAGGGTGAAGAGGACTCTTATAAACGTAATTGGCGAACTGAAGCAAGATATGGACAAAAAAAGAGGATACTTTTATGTGCTTTTTTAATTTCGGCAAAGCTTTGAAATTCTACTTGGTAAATTCAAAATTATTCTGTACAATGTCTCCACTCATACCCCACATTCCGCGAACACTGTGTAACAATCAGAAAAAGGACAGTACAATGGAGGGATGTAGTATCAGTGGTCGAGAAAGAATCAGTATTGAGCCTATTAATCTTGCCACTATATGTTAATGATGTGTCGACTATTATCTTCCATTGAAAATACACTGATGAGCCAAAATATTATGACCACCGGCTTTATAGCTTGTTTGTCCTTCTTTGGAACCAAATACATCACTGATTATGCACATCAGGGATCCGAAAGTTTCTTGGTACGTTTGTGGAAGAATATGTCATTAGATGTATACGCACAGGCGATGTAATTCTTGTAAATAACGGGCCACCGAAATGTGTAGGCGGGGATGGCACCTGATAGCGACCCAGATGGGTTCCATAGGGTTTACATAAGGCGAAATTGGTCACCGAGACATCAACGTTAGGTCACTATAATGCTCCTCAAACAACTGTAGCACATTCCTGACTCTGAGACGTGGACAGTTATACTGCTGAAAGATAACATCACCGTCGGAGTAGGTATCAAGCATGAAGCGATGCAGGATGTTCATAAATGTTATCGTGTCTTCAATTACTACCATAGGTCCAATGTAAGTGCAGGAGAATGTCTTACACAGCATAATACCGCTACCACCAGACTGCGTTCACGATGCGCTGCATGCTTCGAGCGGCCGTCCACTTCGACGGAATGGAGAAAAAAAGTGATTCACCCGAAGAGCCGACACGTTTCCATCGATCGATGGTCATCATCGATCGATGGATATCATCGATCGATGGCCATTACCGATGGTCATCATGATGGTCATCGATCGATAGTCATACCCACTGCAAACGTAACTGACGATGTTGTTGGATCAACATGTGAACACGTAGGGGTGATCTGCTGCGGATCTCCATGTTCAACAATGTGCGCTGAGCAGTGTGCTCGAAACACTTGTGTGTGCACTAGCATTGTGCTCTTTCGGCAGAGATACCACAGATCACCATCTATCCTACTTTAGAGAGCAGACAAGCCTCCGAACCCCACGTTCTGGAGAGAGTCGTGGACGTTCAATCACTTAGCGCCTAGTGGTAGTTTCCCTGTCCTACCGTTTTCTGTAGATGATCTCTACAGCAGCACATGAACATTCGACCAGCTTTACCGTATACAAGACACTCGTTCACAGTACCTACGTAATAATAATCTGCCCTTTGTCAAAGTCGCTTATCGCAATGGATTTTCGCAGCCCACATCTTCGCTAGAGGGTCTCTTCCACTTACATACGTCTGTTACCGCGATAAGTGGACACAACGCCACCATACGGCATCCAACGTCGCGGTGGGTAGTGGTTATAGTGTTTTGGCTCATCAGTGTACCATTTATATGTTGACGACCTTCAGTTATACCTAAGTGCAAGTCAAACATACCTTGCACACGAATCCAGCACGTAAATGCTGTGGTGTACGGGAAGGTGTCGTCGTTGAGTGACTGTAAGAGGATACAAGATGACTTGGACAGGAATTGTGATTGGTGTAAAGAATGGCAGCTAACTCTAAATATAGATAAATGTAAATTAATGCAGATGGATAGGAAAAAGAATCCTGTAATGTTTGAATACTCCATTAGTTGTGTAGCGCTTGACACAGTCACGTAGATTAAATATTTGGGCGTAACATTGCAGAGCGATATGAAGCGGGACAAGCATGTAATGGTAGTTGTGGGGAAGGCGGATAGTCGTCTTAGTTCAATGGTAGAACTTTGGGAAGATGTGGTTCATCTGTAAAGGAGACCGCTTATAGAACACTAATACGACGAATTCTTGAGTACTGCTCGAGTGTTTTGGACTCCTATCAGGTCGGATTGAGGGAGGACATAGAAGCAATTCAGAGGCGGGCTGCTAGATTTGTTACTGGTAGGTTTGACCATCACGCGAGTGTTACAGAAATGCTTGAGGAATTCGTGTGGGAGTCTCTGGAGGAAAGTAGGCGTTCTTTTCGTGAATCGCTACTGAGGAAATTTAGAGAACCAGCATTTGAGGCTGACTGCAGTACAATTTTACTGCCGCCAACTTACATTTCGCGGAAAGACGACAAAGATAAGATAAGAGAGGTTAGGGCTCGTACAGAGGCATATAGGCAGTCATTTTTCCCTCGTCCTGTTTGGGAGTGGAACAGGGAGAGAAGATGCTAGTTGTGGTAAGAGGTACCCTCCGCCACGCACCGTATGGTGCATTGCGGAGTATATATGTAAATGTAGATGTACTTGCTTTATGAGATTCATCACAGAACATAGGTCTGAAACTTAACCCATGTAAAGCTCAAGCAGTCTTAGTCGCTCACGAAAGACCAAATACTCTTTTGTTGATAAAATCTCTTCGACCCGTAACACTCCACAGCACAGAAGTAGCCGTTACTTCTGCAAAGACTGAACACACACAACTGCATTCTGTAGCAAGGTATGAAGATCACTTCAAAATTACAAAAATGTATTTCATCTCGAGCTTGAAAGGAAACTCGTAGAGCAACTAGTACTCTCCATTGTTGGTTATGGTGATCCTGTATCGACCGCTCCGTATTGGCAACTCTTTAGCGACTGCTGCATGTGTGGTGACGCCATAGACGGTGGGGAACCGGTGGAAACGACGTGAACAATTTAACAATACACTATATCTTCAACTCTACACGAGGCAGGCATGCCTCTCCTCGTGAGCTGTGGACGGTGCAGCTGGCATTGGCTGCTAGGACGGCGCCTGGCGATGCAGCGTCAGGACTCTGGTCCGGCGACAAAGGCGATGCCAGCGCCAGTTACGACAGCGGCGCTTCTCGGCGGAGCGTCACGCCAGGCGATGGCCCCCTTGCTCTCCGCTCTGTAATGGTGGAGGCAACTGAGCGCGGGTCTCGTACAAGTGGCAGACGGCGTTTGACGTCGTAACGCCGAGTCCTTCCTTGGGCCCCAGTGTCGGCGGCAGCAGGAACGGACAGGTGACTGGCAGGGCTGTGGCCCCATGTCCCGTGAAGGACCCAGTGCTGCTGCACATGCAGCCTGATCTCGAACTGGAGGCTGCTGCTGATGCTGCCCAATCGTCTGGCCATCCAGCGTTGCTCCGGCGCCGTCGTGCGGCTACTCAGCAAAGACCAAGTCCCCAAATGATGTCCTGTCCTCAAATTCAGCCTCATTCATAGTCCGTCGCTGACCATTTGGTTCTCCAACACCTGGTATCTAGTCACATTGCCCTTAATAAAGAAACTGATTTGAGTGCGGTAACACCGACCTCCTAACTACATCATTCTTTGCTGCGATGGACAGTTTTCCATTGCGTTCAGCTAGCCTCGCTTCGCTATTCACTTATCCTACACGTCGATGTTGCGTGGTGGACGGCCAGTATTGTTACCAAAATACTCAGTGATGCCTCCATGCTACAATCAATACCTTCACTGCGCGGTAACAACGGTGAAGTCACTGATGACAGTGTCACTAAAGAAGAGTTATTAAACACTGTTTTCCGAAACTCCTTCGCCAAAGAAGACGAAGTAAATATTCCTGAATTCCAATCAAGAATAACTGCCAAGATGAGAAAAATGGAAGTATATATCCTCGGTGTAACAAAGCAGCTTAAATCACTTAATAAAGGCAGATTGTGGAACAAAAGCAAACTCGTGCTTATCATTTATTATTAATAAAGGCACCTTTACTTCCGCCAGTACTGGTTGTGAGGACGGGACGTGAGTCACGCTTCGGTTGGTAGAACACTTGCCCGCGAAACGCAAAGGTCCCGAGTTCGAGTCTCGGTCCGGCACACAGTTTTAATCTGCCAGGAAGTTTCACATCAGCGCACACTCCGCTTCAGAGGGAAAATCTCATTCTGGAAACATTCCCCAGGCTGTGGCTAAGCCATATCTCCGCAATATCCTACCTTCCAAGGTGCTAGTTTTGCATGGTTCGCAGGACAGCTTCTGTGAAGTTTGAAAAGTAGGAGACGAGGTGCTGGGGGAAGTAAAGCTGTGAGGACGGGGCGTGATTCGTGCTTGGGTAGGTCGGTTGGTAGAGCACTTGCCCGCGAAAGGCAAAGGTCCCGAGTTCGAGTCTCGGCCCGGCACACAGGTTTAATCTGCTAGGAAGTTTCAGGTAAGATTCTGTTTGGATAAGTTTAGTGGTTCATCTGGCCTGTACATCAGTGGCTGTGTTAAATGAAACAGAGTAACTCCTGTCATAGTCGCTGGTAAATGAAACGTAGGTCCTACTGTATCACACCTAGTCCTGTTAATTATTAGTCTGCTGCCCCCCAATGCCAAATGTTTTGCCCCACTGAGCTTCCCTGGCTCATAACAACTAGCGACCACTGCCATGTCATTATACACTGAATAGGCTCAGTGGAAATAAGGTTTTGACTCAATTACCTCCTCTGGGTAAAGATATTTTCCCGCTTTTCCCTTAGATAGTTGCAGGATCCATGTGCCCCCCGTCATTATAACCTCATGAGTTGGGCATGTGGCGACTATTCCATTCTGATATTCCAGGCGCTCACGTGCTCTCATGTCCACGTGTCGATCCCCATCTTCATTCATACATTAACGGAATGGAAAGATACCCTAATAACTGCTACTATGGAATATACCATCTGCCATGCACTTCACAGTGGTTTGCAGGGTATAGATGGAGATATAGGGAAAGTAAGGTGGACAGTGTCAAAGATATAAGGTACCAGGCAAGAGAAGTAATAGACGCACTTCTTGGGGTGAGCAATAGCAATCGTGAATTGAAAACAAAGAGCGAAGCACACTTGCTGCGAGTGAATTAGAAAACTTTGATATTAAAACAGCAATTAAGGCACTTCAAGCAGAAAATGTGGATGTGAAAGTAGCAACAAAATCCCTCGAAAGTTTCGTAAAATTTATTGAAAATTTCCATGAAGAAGGTTTCGTTAATGTTCAAATAACTGCATAAGAGATAGCTGAAAGTTTACTGAATGAACCAAAATTTCAAGAAAAAATAATTGACAAGAAGATGCAATTTGATTATGAAAGTGATGACATGGTTTTTAGGGTACAACTTGCGGAGGAGACGTATAAAACTGACTTTTGCTGCCCTGCCATTGACACAGTATTAAAAAGTTTGAAAGAAATGTTTGGGCAACTGGCTAAGTACTCCAAAACATTTGGCTTTTTGTTTGCTCCAGAAAGTTTAAAAACACATAGAGGGTGAAGAACGGAAAACGCTAGGCACAAAACTTGAAAAAGAACTAAGTGTGGTGAATATTCAAAAGATATTATCACATCAGTGCTTTTGGCAGAAATCAAGTGTTAATACTGAAATACTTAAATGAAACTGGAAACCATCTCACAAGAATGCCTGTCTTCCCTCATTGTCAGAGGATCACTGAATTTTGATGATATTGTTGATGAATTTGCTTGTCAAAAAGCAAGTAAAACATGTTTTGTTTAAACTGTGAAATTCCGAGAATATATTTGTCTAGGGACCATATTTAAGTGATAAGCATTGCAAAATCACAGGTTAATGCAAGCATGAGATAAGCCATTACAAATGTGAAGTGTTGGTACTTTAACAACTGGTGTAACAGCCAGAATTATGAATGCAAGATTGGAAATGTGCATGCATTGTATTGTACAGGTGCCGGATGTTAGTTTGTGGGATTTAGTTCCGTACCTATTGCACTTGTTTGATCAATAGAGGGATGGTTAATGCTGTTTGTGGATGACTCTGGAGTTGTCCAATGATGTCCTATATGTGCTTGATGTGCAGCTCACCTGCGCTCATATCTACGTGTCAATCCCCGTCTTCAGTTAGTAGTAACACCCAATCTTCCCTTACTTCATAAATTTTCCAACTACCTCTAGCTTCACTGGATAAGCATGCACTGTTAACACCTGAACACTGTGTGTTTCCCAGCTACTGGCATTTTTACCAATACATGCAATTGATGCTATCAGTTACTCCTGCACCATGGGAGTAAAATCGTAAGTTCTGACTTCTCGGTTCCACTAATAGTTGCAATTCCGATAGCAACTCTCCTTGCAACTTCCTTAACCACTTCAAGAATTGCTCGGATGACATTACGACAGGACTTAACCGACCATGTAGTGCCTGATGGTCTGCCCCCTACAAATTTTTTAGCTCAGCCCTTACATCCCAGACGCTTATCACCTAGCGACCTCAGTAACCTTGTTCATGGTTAGTCTTGTATCTACAGGGTGTCCAGAAAAGGACTCCCTGATTTCAAAATTAAATATCTCGAAAACAAAGATCGATAGAGGAATGCAGTAAACGGTATGTTTATTGTGAAAGCTGTAAGAAGTTTAAACAGCAGTTTGAAATAATAGTTACCAAAGCTGCTAACAGATGGCGCTGTAATCGCCATACGTAATGCCTAGTATAAATAGTGATCCCAAGCCCAGAGCGATCAGTTCCACTATTGAAACGTGAAAGGAGGTTAGCGTACCGAAGGAAGAGATTAAAACCATATACTCCATTGAAAAACGCGATTTTCTGGTGCTAGAGTACCACAGGTTAGAAGAGAGTCCTACGGCAACAAGGCGAAGCTTTCAAGCATGATTTAATGTTCCAAAAGGACCCGATGCGAAAACCATTCGTACGCACTTCGCAAAATTTCAACGAACAGGCAGCGTAACTGATGATCTAGTGGGGAATGTTGGCCGCAAGCAAACCGCAGTTACGCCGTAAAATATCGCCACAGTTTCTGGAATTATTCAGCGAAATCCAATGTCATCCGTCCGTAGAATTGTATCTGAGACTGGTTTTAAGCGTTCCAGCACGCAGAAAATACTGAGAAAGAGCCTACACATGTTTCCATACAAAATTCAAACGCACCAGGTCGTACCCGTACGAGCTGTGCAACAAAGGGTTGCCTTTGCTAATCAGATGCTCACAATGATCGATAGTGAAGGATTTGATGTTGGCTGCATCTGGTTTACAGATGAAGCACACTTCCACCTGAATGGATAAGTGAATAAGCAGAACTGGCGATTTTGGGGTTCCGAAAATCCATATTGGTGTGAAGCGAAACCCCTGTATTTTCCTAAAGTTGCTGTGTGGGCTGCAGTATGCGGCAGAGGCATTACTGGCCCTTTTTTCATTCGAGAAACGGTCACTGGTGCACGTTACGTTGCAATTTTGGAACAATTTGTCGCCACGCAGTAAGCGTTAGAGGATCGACCAGGTACTGAATGGTTTATGCAAGATGGAGCCCGACCACATGGGACCGAACAAGTGTTTCACTTTGTTGAGGAATACTTCGAGAATTGAGTCATTGCTTTGGAACATCCCAAATTTACTGGTGCAGGCATGGATTGGCCTCCATATTTACCGGATATGACTCCCTGCGACTTTTTTTTTTTTTGTGGGGCACATTGAAATACATGGTCTACCCGAACCATCCCGCCACGCTGGACGAGCTTGAATCGGCGATCTCTGTGGCATGTGAATCCATTTCGGTTGAGACACTACGAAATATGATGGCGAATTTCATTCTTCGTTTGCGCCACCTCTGTAGTGCCAATGGTGAACATTTTGAAAACATTGTGATGTGACTGTTTGCAAAGATTGTTTTAATACGATTATTTCACTTATGTATGCTGATATCAGCTGTACAGCGTACAGCGCCATCTGTTAGCAGCTTTTGTAACTATTATTTCAAACTGCTGTATAAACTTCTTACAGCTTTCATAATAAACATACCGTTTACTGCATTCCTCTATCGATCTTTGTTTTCGAGATATTTAATTTTGAAATCAGTGAGTCCTTTTCTGGACACCCTGTAATACCTGCATAGGTGCTTCCACTGCCTACGAATACTAGTTCAGGGTACTAGCCAAGGACCTGGCATGATCCATGACTTCCTTAGCAACCTGGCGGAGCTTATATGTGTTGTTCATCAAGTCGCTTTCTAAGTTCATAATTTGCGTCGAATGCCACGAGAAAAGTTACACTACAACAAAACAATACGCACAGAACAGTTACTTCCTACTTCTCTTTAATCGTGAGACACTTGAACTGTCTACATTGCCTAGTCGTGTGCTCAAAATAGTTGTAAGTAAAGCAGTTCCGCTACCGATTAAGCACAAAGCGCAGACTGTTCGAGTAAATTACACAGAGTGCAACATACGAACACTACCCACTCATCTTACCATTACTTCTAAATTGCGACAGATCCACAGGTTCCTCTGGTTTCATAAAGCTAACTTTCATAAAATCATGCTCTCTAAACTTCGGCCTCACGGTTACCACCACAAAAGAATAAAATAGTCTTTCATCCCAATGATGACACTGCGTGCTATGGGGGTGACGCACATACTGACCGCCGGCAGATGTGGCCGAGCGGTTCTAGGCGCTTCAGTCCGGAACCGCGTTGCTGCTACAGTCGCAGGTTCGAATCCTGCCTCGGGCATTGATGTGTGTGACGTCCTTAAGTTAGTTAGGTTTAAGTAGTTCTAAGTCTAGGGGACTCATGACCTCAGATGTTAAGTCCCATAGTGCTTAGAGCCAATTTAAAAAAATTAAAATAAAAATAAAAACAAAAATAAAAATAAAATTAAAATTAAAAATAAAAAGACGTATTGACCAAACACTGATAAGAGAGCAGGCGGGCTTTCGCCCAGGGAAGTCTTGTTGTGCATAGATCCTGGAAATTGAAATAAGAACACCGTGAATTCATTGTCCCAGGAAGGGGAAACTTTATTGACACATTCCTGGGGTCAGATACATCACATGATCACACTGATAGAACCACAGGCACATAGACACAGGCAACAGAGCATGCACAATGTCGGCACTAGTACAGTGTATATCCACCTTTCGCAGCAATGCAGGCTGCTATTCTCCCATGGAGACGATCGTAGAGATGCTGGATGTAGTCCTGTGGAACGGCTTGCCATGCCATTTCCACCTGGCGCCTCAGTTGGACCAGCGTTCGTGCTGGACGTGCAGACCGCGTGAGACGACGCTTCATCCAGTCCCAAACATGCTCAATGGGGGACAGATCCGGAAATCTTACTGGCCAGGGTAGTTGACTTACACCTTCTAGAGCACGTTGGGTGGCACGGGATACATGCGGACGTGCATTGTCCTGTTGGAACAGCAAGTTCCCTTGCCGGTCTAGGAATGGTAGAACGATGGGTTCGATGACGGTTTGGATGTACCGTGCACTATTCAGTGTCCCCTCGACGATCACCAGTGGTGTACGGCCAGTGTAGGAGATCGCTCCCCACACCATGATGCCGGGTGTTGGCCCTGTGTGCCTCGGTCGTATGCAGTTCTGATTGTGGCGCTCACCTGCACGGCGCCAAACACGCATACGACCATCATTGGCACCAAGGCAGAAGCGACTCTCATCGCTGAAGACGACACGTCTCCATTCGTCCCTCCATTCACGCCTGTCGCGACACCACTGGAGGCGGGCTGCACGATGTTGGGGCGTGAGCGGAAGACGGCCTAACGGTGTGCGGGACCGTAGCCCAGCTTCATGGAGACGGTTGCGAATGGTCCTCGCCGATACCCCAGGAGCAACAGTGTCCCTAATTTGCTGAGAAGTGGCGGTGCGGTCCCCTACGGCACTGCGTAGGATCCTACGGTCTTGGCGTGCATCCGTGCGTCGCTGCGGTCCGGTCCCAGGTCGATGGGCACGTGCACCTTCCGCCGACCACTGGCGACAACATCGATGTACTGTGGAGACCTCACGCCCCACGTGTTGAGCAATTCGGCGGTACGGCCACCCGGCCTCCCGCATGCCCACTATACGCCCTCGCTCAAAGTCCGTCAACTGCACATACGGTTCACGTCCACGCTGTCGCGGCATGCTACCAGTGTTAAAGACTGCGATGGAGCTCCGTATGCCACGGCAAACTGGCTGACACTGACGGCGGCGGTGCACAAATGCTGCGCAGCTAGCGCCATTCGACGGCCGACACCGCGGTTCCTGGTGTGTCCGCTGTGCCGTGCGTGTGATCATTGCTTGTACAGCCCTCTCGCAGTGTCCGGAGCAAGTATGGTGGGTCTGACACACCGGTGTCAATGTGTTCTTTTTTCCATTTCCAGGAGTGTATATAAGACGGTTACGAACGCAAACAGATAACTGCTGTTGCATTCGTCGATCTCACTGCCGCCTATGACACCATCAACCATAAGAAATTATTAGGAAAGGCCTATGCTGTTACGAAAGACTATCATCTGACGCAATTTATGAGATGCCTATTACAAAATAGACGCTTCTTTGTTACTCTGCAAAACAAAAGAAGTCGATGGAGGGAACAGAATAATGGCATTCCACAAGGAAGTGTGTTAGCTCTATTCTTATATATATATCTATACCAATGACCAACCAATTAAACCTGTCACGAGATCTTTCATCTATGCAGATGATACAGCAGTTGCTGCCCAAGGAAGAACCTTTGTGGAGGTGGAAGAAAAAATAACTACAGGTCTTCAAAAACTGTCTGCCTATTATGATCACAATTACCTGAAACCAAATCCCTCTAAAACACAAGTGTGTGTTTTCCATTTACGGAACAGAGAGGCTATAAGGAACCTAAACATAACCTGGAGAGGACAGCAACTGACCAACTGCGATACCCCAAAATACCTGGGAGTAAAGCTAGACCGTTACCTCGCCTTCAAAGTCCACTGCAAGGACACAAAAATGAAAGTGTCTGCTAGGAACAACATCATTCGGAAACTGACAGGTAACAATTGGGGTGCACAACCAGATGTTCTTCGCACATCTGCATTGTCTTTATGCTTCTCCGTTGCTGAATATGCAGCACCCGTGTGGCAGAACTCCAACCATGCCAAACAAGTGGACATTGCCCTTAATGAAACAGGACGCATTGTCACTGGCTGCTTGTGGGCAACTCCTGTTAATAAAATATATCATCTCATGGGCATAGCACCTCCACGTATCATAAGAAGAACAGCAGCAGAAAAATAGAAGCGGAAACAGGAGACAGATCCAATGTTGTTCGGATGTGAATACCAACATCCAGTATGAAGATCAAGAAAGAGTTTCCTCCGTTCAACGGAATCACTTTGAACGTCACCTGTAAAACGTCGAATACAGCTTTGGCGTAGCTCACCATCAGAGAGAGATACTGGAACAACCCTAAAGAAGAACTTGCTAAAGGACGCCACCTCCCAGATAAAACATGGAAGGTCCTCAACAGGCTGAGAACTGGTATATCCCGATGCAAGGCCAATTTGAAGAAATTGGGTTTCTCTCCAGGAGATGAACTATGCGAATGTGGTGAACAGCAAGATCATCAGCACCTGCTCAACTGTAGAAACCTCCCAGCCCCATGCCCGATGGACGATCTGGTTATCGCCAATGATACAGCAGTGCAAACGGTGGAATTTTGGATGTCATATGGAATTTAATCATGTACTTATATTGTTTGTAAATTGCTGTCTATCGGCTATATGTGCATGTTATGTTCTGGACACGAGTAAATACATAAAGTGTCGGCGGCTGCAGGTACAGACAGCTGGCCAGTGGGGCTGTGGCACCAAGTCACATGAAGGACCCAGTGTGGGGACAAACACAACATGATCTCCAATGGGAGGCTGCTGTTGGTGCTGCCCAAAAAACATTTCGCGGTCCGGCGAGCTTCGGCATCGTGGTGCGGCTAGTCAGGGATGACCAAGTCACCGAATCATATGACGTTGTGTCTTCAAATTCAGCCTTATTTATACTCTGTTACTGCCCATTTCTTTCCCCAAAACGTGGTATCTACTCATGTCACTCATAACAAAGAGATTCGCTGAAGTGTGGTGGCAACAATCCGCTTACTACGTCGTTTTTTTGGCGCAAGGGACAGTTTGCTGCTGCACTCAGCTATCCTTGCTTCACAACTCACTTGCACATCTGTTATTGTATCCTCCGTGTCGACATAACGTGGCTGACGGCCAGTACTATTACCACAGTACTCCAGGGCGGCGCCCTGCGACTTTCAGTCACTTATACTAAAGATTTAATACTTTTACCTAAAATACCAGGTAGTGTCACTACAATCATAATCTCCAGGGAATTTCGTGTGAAAACTCACATTGGCTGTATATGTTAATGTGTGCTCGTTTGCGATACCTTTATGACGTATGCTATTTCGTCCGTATCACTCCTGCCTACAAACAGTTATCAAGGCTAAGTGCTGATAAGTGTAGAGATCTTATCTTCAACCCTTACATTACTATCTGAACAACACAGCAAAAATAGTCATTCTCAGCAAAATAAAACCCTCTCTGTATCACTGCCAAACACTGCCATATCCTCTAAATCATTTTCTATATCAGTACTCGCGTTGGAACAATATTCCTCAGAATACTAGAGAAAAGAAAATCCTTTCAAACCTCAAAAGGCAGCTAACGACTCATCTTGTATAACAATAGGTATCCGAGGCAGACCATTGTTTGCAGCTCACTCTTGTCAATCCTCCTTCCCACAACACTTCTCCCTCCAGAACTCTCTCCTAAATTCTCATCTTTCCTAACAACCATTCACACTTTCATTGCAATCTTCTCTTCTCTCATTACCCTGTCCACTTCTTATAACACTAAACAAGGCTTCAAATGTGCTAAACTAATCAATAGCACAGCATTCTTAATGCCTCCATTATTCTATTATTACTAGTGTTATTACTGCCAGATATTATTTTTTATTAATGGAAATGGAAATGAAGTCCCATGCTTCTTGACACATCGTAGGGGAACGATGCGGGAGACCTGCACAGCCGCACTAGAAAAGGTCCTAATGGCGGTGGTTTGCCGTTGCCTTCCTCCGACCGTAATGGGAACGAATGATGATGATGAAGACGACACAACAACACCCAGTTATCGCGGGGCAGGTGATCATATCTGACCCCGCCACGAGACCACGGGCGGCGGACATTTTTCATTAATAAAGCAGATTATTATTATTGAGATTTTTGTGTAATAACCAATCAACATCCTTCTGTATGCCTCCATTATTTTGAAATTATTATGAGTATCAAAAAATGTTCAAATGTTTATGAAATCTTATGGGACTTAACTGCTAAGGTCATCAGTCCCTAAGCTTACACACTATTTAACCTAAATTATCCTAAGGACAAACACATACACCCATGCCCGAGGGAGGACTCGAACCTCCGCCGGGACCAGCCGCACAGTCCATGATTGCAGCCCCTAAGACCGCTCGGCTAATCCCGCGTGGCATTATGAGCATCAATGGTGTCATCGTCGCCAATTATTATCTTGATCAATTTACCCTGAACGTGGTTACATTCAGCGACTGTGGTATGACTTTCAAATGATAGAGCACAGCAGTCAGTCGTCCTTTTCTTGCAGGTTTTATTCAGCAAATCTAGATTTCGCCTAGTGTCTAGCCATTATCAATGCTAAAAAATACGAGAAGTACATAGTCAGGTGATAGTATGAAAAGTTACAACTCGTGGAATAACCTATATGGTTTATACATTAGATTACATACACCCATTCCATAGAATCAATGGATGTTCTGGTACGTCAGCCCCCTGTTCTTCGAGCTTTTGTCACAGTTCGTTCAAGACTACTGTATAATGAAGGTAGGCTTTGCAGACAGCACATCGGTTAACTGTGTGGCGCCCTCTGTATGAATTACGTAATAGAATACTTTCAAGGAAAGCAGCTATGGTCTCTAGTAAAAACTTCAAATTCACATGGTAATAACACAAAAGAAAACACAAGTAAAAAAAACTGTAAGTCTTCTAACAAAAGATAACAGAAAAAGAATACAGATCTATGTGGTTACAGGTTAATCATTCAGAGGCTTGTAATGGCTAATTATTTGTATTTAAGACGTCCTCAGTGGTAGTGAAGAATTTTCTGAGGATAATCAACTTTAATTTGAACTTGAATATTGCACACCTTTCTGTGCCTAAGTTAGATGCACAATATAGATGCGCAGATAATTCGTATTGATAATATCTCTGATACTCTGAAATTTCAATGGATTGTTGACAGCATGTTAATACAAATCTTTGGTGAAACTTTCCAATTACTTAAACAAATGCCTGCAAGATATACGTATGTGATCTCCATACGCAATGAAATGATTTATTACGTCCAAGCTCGCTTAAAAATTACAATGTTCATCTTACCGGTTTCAGTATTTGGTTGTCGTCTTTTAAATGCGATTAAGACACTAACAGCTTCGCCAAGACGCCTAATTACAGTTAACCACTCCGAACATCAAAAAGTCTTATAAAGTCAATGAATTATCTATCATATTGTCTCACCTTAAGAGTTCATTTCCTTACAAAGTACATAAAAGGTTTTCATTGCCTGGCATCAAGCTTGACTTGTAAGGGAAATGGTAAACAGCTTTCATATTATACCAGAATAAGACTGTAATACTACGTTCTAAGGAGAAGCTGAGTCAATATATTCACAACTCTGTGAATTTCTGATGTTTATTAATTTGTATTACTCTAGGATGAAAAAAATGGCATTAGATTATTGAGAACACCAAAGTGCTATCCTGACCACTATATTTTTCATTATGTCGTGCGTACGCCCTAGGAAATGTTGCGACTTCCTTCTCTCTTTTATGTCGACTGTTTTTCTGAGTTTGAGCCTTCGCTTGGTGTGTTGTCATTGAGACACTGTCCGCTCAGCAATAGTTCCCGCAGTCACTAACAGTGGCCAAATGACATACTAACTGCTGGTTTGTTCGAATACCAAAGTGGCTTGATACTATGGACTCACTATGGATGACCTGGATGTTGCATCTGAAATCACACAGTTGGTTTTTTGTTATACCTACAGCCGCGCTATCAAATCGAAATGCCCATAATTGTTGAACTCGTCGACAGACAAGTGCTCCATTCTCAAGAAATTGTTTCGTATTTTCGTTCAGATCACCGATTCTACCCGGTTCCACTCTTCCTAAAATTTACAACAATTACCTCCAGTAATTGGATCACTAATGACCCACTAAATATGATGGAAGAAAGAAGGAAATTAAAAAATTCTGTGAAGAAGGAAGACCAAGAGAAATACAAGAGTCTGAAAAACAGAATCAACAGAGAGGCAAAACAAGCAAGAGAAAAATACCTTGATGATCTTTGTATTTCAGTTGAGAACAACATGAGAAAGGGAAATCTTGACAAGGCCTATAAATGTGTGAGACATTGCTTTGGAGACAGAAGAAACAAATGTAGGACTGTGATGGATGAAAATGGCAATGTGTTGGATGACGATGATGAAGTTGCAAGAAGATGGAAACAATACATAGGAAAACTGTACATCGGACCAGAACTGTCTGAAAACATCATGGAAGAAGAAACAGAAGTAGATACACACAACATAGGTGAACCTTTATTAAAGGAAGAGTTTGAACTAGCTCTGAAAAAATTGAAAAACAACAAATCGCCTGGTATAGACAACATCCCAGCCGAACTCCTGAAATCTGGAGGAGCAAAACTGAATCAGGAGTTGCATAATCTTGTTTCCAGCATGTACGAGCAGGGTAAAATTCCTGCAGACTTTGAGAAAAACATTATGATCCCCATTCCAAAGAAGGCAAATGCTACGAGATGTGAAAATTACAGGACGCTCAGCCTCGTTACTCACGCCTCTAAAATAGTAACCTCAATTATCCTAAAACGCATAGAACAAAAAGTCGAAGCTACACTCTCCGATGACCAGTTTGGATTCCGAAAAGATAGAGGAACCAGAGAAGCAATATTTGCTCTAAAACTAATAATAGAGAAACGACTAGATAAGAACCTGACAACATACATAGCTTTCCTAGATGTAGAGAAAGCCTTTGATAATGTTAAATGGGATAAGATGTTTGAGGTACTCAAAAAAGTAGGAATAGACTATAAAGATAGAAAAATGATATGGAACCTGTACAAAAACGAGACAGCAGTTATCGGTGGACGGACAAAACAAGAAGAGGTGCAAATACGGAAAGATGTCCGACAAGATTGCGCACTATCCCCTGTTATCTTTAACCTATACATTGAGGAAAAAAGTAAGGGAAAATTCACAGACAGGTATAGTAATTCATGACCAACGAATAGATATGATAAGATATGCCGGTGATATAGCTGTCCTGGCTGAAAGTGAAGAAGACTTTGTAGTCTTACTGAATAGAATGGATAAAGTTATGGGAGAAGAATATAATATGAGAATTTTTTAAAGCAAAAACAAAAGTAATGGCATACGACAAAGAAGATCAAGTGAAAGTCCAAGTTCATGTAGGCAATGAACTGCTTGAACAAGTTGATAAATTTACTTATCTGGGCAGTAATATTACCAGGGATGGAAGTAGCAAGGCAGAAGTGAGAAGTAGAATTGCTCAAGCAAAGGCTGCTTTTAACAAGAAGAAAAACATCTTAACATCTAAGAGCATCAGCCTTGAAATCAGGAAAAGATTTTTGAAATCATGTGTGTGGAGTGTGGCATGCTATGGGTGTGAAACATGGACTCACGGGACAGAGGAAGACCAGAAGCTAAATTCTTTTGAAATGTGGTGCTATAGACGCATGCTCAAAATAAAATGTATCGACAAGGTCACTAACGAAGTGGTTCTGGAAAGAGCAGGTGAGAAGAGAAGCTTCTGGAGTTTCATTGTTAAAAGAAGAGTGCAATTTACAGGCCATCTATTAAGACATAAAGGACTCCTGAACACAATCATAGAGGGATATATCGAGGGAAAAAGACCAAGAGGAAGATCACGACTGAGGTACATGGATCAAATCGTGGAAGATGTTGGATGTAACACCTATAAAGAAATGAAGAGAAAAGCTGAAAGACGGACAGAATGGATACAAGCTGCCATTGTAGCTGTTGCAAACCAATTCTTGGACTGACCACTACAGAAGAAGACCTCCAGTAACTCAAATAATATGTTTTCCATTACAATACGGCCCCTAGTCTACCCTTCACCGCATCGTGAATGTAGTCATATTTAGGCGAATTAACGCCTCGTAATTAGTTTTGTTGAAGAGTTTAACAATCTGCTGTTCCTGTCTTCAGGCAATTCTATCATTGAGTAAGTTTATCAGCTAATAAATATCTTTAGCAGTCTTGCTATAATCAAGATCAGAATTATTATGTTGTGTGTTAGGAAAATTACAGTGAGGTGGACAAAAGTCTTGGGTTAGCGATATGCACATTTACAGAAGGCGGTAGTATCGCGCACATGAGATATAGAAGGGTAGTACATTGGCATTTCTACTCGGTTGGTTCGTGTGAAAAGGTTTCCGACGTGATCGTAGCCGCACGACGGGAATTAAGAGAGTTTGAATGCGGAATGGTAGTTGGAGCTAAACACATGGGACAATCCATTTCAGAAATCGTTAGGGAATTCAGTACTCCGTGATCCACAGTGTCAAGCATACCAAATTTGAAGCATTACCTCTCATCACGGACAACACAGTGGCCGACGGCCTTCACTTTACGGCTGAGAGCAGCGGCGTATACGTAGAGTTGTCAGTGCTAACAGACGAGAAAACTTGAAAGTCTTTTCGCGTTTGCTGCCGGATCCTAAAATCAACTTGACTCGATATTTCGGCGATCCAACTGTTCGCCATCTTCAGGAAATGCTGCTTCTGCTGATGAGTCCCACTGAGAACTGTGGGTTCTAGACAGTTCGAGCGAATGATTTATCCACCCAGATCGCCCGACATCAGTCCCACCGAACATGTATGGGACTTCATCGAGAGGTCAGTTAGTGCACAAAATCCTGCACCAGCAACACTTTCGCGATTATGGACGGCAATAGAGGCAGCATGACTCAATATTTCCGCAGGGAACTTCATCGACTTATTGATCCCATGCCACGTCGAGCTACTGCACTAAACCGGGAAAATAGAGGCTCGACAAGATATTACGAGGTATCCCATGGCTTTTTCATCTCCATGTACGTCTACAGTAGAACAAGAAGTGTTGAAAACTTTGTGTCTTCACTGAACATTGATAACACAGGAAACTCAAAAAAAGAATTTATCGGATTTCACAAAAACGTATGTTCCACATGAATGTAGATAGATACTTGAAGTAAAATTTAATTTACGCGTCAAAACTAATAGTTTAACTTGCTGCCAGTTGTAAGTTGTCGGTACATTTTATTACCAGTGGGGTTGTCCTCTCTCGGTCTCTCACTACCCAATATGCATTCAGTCAAGATGATGATGTCACCTCACCTTTTGGTGAGATTTTTGGCCACTGAAGTCTGCTCGTCGTTCCCGCCGAGAATTGGCTATTTGTAATGTGTCTGCCTCCCATGTTTCGTTGCAACGTTTGTGTTTAAAATCATACAGGATTCACTTCCTACAAGATCTTCATATAGTTGACTAACAATGATATGAAGACTGTCACGGATTCATTCTGAGCGTGAAATACTCAAAGACTTTATGTGCAGGCATGAAAAAGGTGTATACAAAGTAGAATGGTTCTTCCGAAAGTAAAAGATTTGTAGTCCTACACGTAAAGTAAAATTTGCCATAAGTTCAAATGGCTCTGAGCACTATGGGACTTAACATCTGAGGTCATCAGTCCCCTAGAACTTAGAACTACTTATACCTAACTAACCTAAGGTCATCACACACATCCATGCCCGAGGCAGGATTCGAACCTGCGACCGTAGTGGTCGCACGGTTCGAGGCTGAAGAGCCTAGATCGCCATAAGTTTCCATCTTTATTCTACATCTACATCTACATCTACATGATTACTCTGCAATTCACATTTAAGTGCTTGGCAGAGGGTTCATCGAACCACAATCATACTATCTCTCTACCATTCCACTCCCGAACAGCTCGCGGGAAAAACGAACACCTAAACCTTTCTGTTCGAGCTCTGATTTCTCTTATTTTATTTTGATGATCATCCCTACTTATGTAGGCTGGGCTCAACAAAATATTTTCGCATTCGGAAGATAAAGTTGGTGACTGAAATTTCGTAAATAGATCACGCCGTGACGAAAAACGTCTTTGCTTTAATGACTTCCATCCCAAGATAGAGTCTTGCGAAACTGCATGAATATTTTCGAACACCCTGTATATCAAATCCATATCCATAGTAATATTAAGAATGTGAAATTGTGTTTCTCTGATAACTGTTCACGACTAAACCGGTGAACCGATTTTGATTAAATTCGATATGGAGATAGTGTGTACGCCGAGTATGAACATAGGCTAATTTAGTAATTCGGTAGAACAAGGTATATATTGATTTGAAGAATGTAGCGTGAATTAGGGAAATGCACAGTGACAGAGGAAAATGCAAGATCCCCAAGGACAAGATCACTTTATTGACACCTGAGGTGATCATTGTAGGAGTATGTGACGAATACAGACCAAATTAAACACACACGTCACAGTGAAGGGTGCACGAACCGTCACACCAGTACATTATGTAATCCCTCTGGCGGCAACACTGACATGTATTCTCGCATTCGAGCGATAGTAAACGAGCCGAATGGAATCCTGCGATTACCTATTGCACCTTTAGTTTCAGTTCGGTAATGGTTCTCTCAGGCCCTGGAGAATGCTTAAGTTCCCCCTTCACAGTGCTCCATACACGTTGAAATGGAGAGAGGTCTGGTGAACTTGCTGGTCACGCTGGTTGTTGAGCATCACGAAGAGCACATCGAGTCGCAGCACCCATATGATGATGTACACTGGCCTGCAGAAAAAGCACATTACGTTTCTGCCGTACGGACGGCAATAGCATTGGAATAACAGCCTGTGCAATGTAGCGGTCACGGTTACTTTACACTGCAGTAACTCCAGACGTGATCGCGTGTTATAACCCTGGGATGGGTTGGGCGTGTTGTGGGGGAATGAATTCTAGAATGGACACTCCACAGGGTTATGTACATCTCTGACTTACAGAAAGAAACTATTCTCACCAATTAAGGCAACAGACCACCACTCCATTCTCCAGTCAACTCACTCACGACACCTGGGTGGTAGCTGTGTCGTGGTGTCTGTGGTAGCCTTGTCAGATTCACCCGTATTCATAGTCTTGCTGCAAGCAGGCGGTTCTTAGTGGCCGCTGAAGACACAGAAGGTGCAACACGAGTCCGAATTTCGTCTCTGAATGACCTTCGGTCGACCACCGCTATTCACACAATGTGTCGTGATCCTTACATATGTCTGTACTACACAGACGTCCAGAACCTGGTCTACAGGTGTGAGAATGTTCCACAGACTACTGTTGCAAGCAACGACACACCACCAATACGTTGTGGCCATCATGTGCAGCAATCTGTCGATACGTCCATCCAGCCTGCCACAGACCCACAAAGCGGCTAAGTTCAAATGACTGAGGCTTTCCAAGGGCACATGCCCGTCGGTGGTGCATGGTTGTATCCTATAATAAATGTTACAGACGCTGTCTGTTACGTTTTCTAGACTAAACCGCTGACCAAATTCGATGAAATCTGGTAGGATGATAACTTGAACCCTGGCTACTTTAGAAAATAAAAAAATCGACTCCTGGGAGGGTCATATACAAAATGGAAGGCCTTTATTTACATCAGTGAATGTATGTTAATGATTATTAAACTTGTTGCATAATGTAGTAAAATGTATAGCCGCAATAGCCCAATGCAGAGACGCTGTGCAAGCCGCTCTGGTGTGGTTTGGGCCATTTTGAGGAGGAGGGAGAAGACTGCGCACTTCACAGCTACGCTTAGCTGAATAGGCAGACACGTGAGGACAGCTGACGTTATTTCACATACAACAGCTTACTTGCGCACCTTCACTCATCATAAAAATGCTACTGATATGTGATTACAGCTGCAGGTTGCAGATAATTGCTCATATTTGTCTCCACTCTATGTCTACTGGACACATCAAAGATTAATACTACAATATGTGATCAACAGTATCCGGACACCGCTAAAAAATCGCGTCTTTCATATTACGTGCATTGTGCTGCCACCTACTGTCAGGTTCTCCATATTAGCGACCTCAGTAGCCATTAGACATCATGAGAGAGCAGAATGGAGCTCTCCGTGGAACTCACGGACGTCGAACGTGGTCGGTGATTGGGTGTCACTTGTGTCATACGTCTGTACGCGAGATTTCCATACTCCTAAACATTCCTAGATCCACTGTTTCCAATGCAATAGTAAAGTGGAAACGTGAACGGACACGTATAGCACGAAAGCGTGCAGGCCGACTAAGTGTGTTGACTGACAGAGACCGCCGACAGTTGAAGAGGGTCGTAATGTGCAATAGGCATACATCTATCCAGACCGTCACACAAGAACTCCAAACTTAATCAGGATCCACTGCTAGTACTATGAGAGGCGGAAGGTGAGAAAACTTGGATTTCATGGTCGAGCGGCTGCTCATAAGCCACACGTCACGGCGGTATATGCCAAACGATTCCTCACTTGGTGTAAGGTGCGTAAACATTGGACGATTGAGCAGTGGAAAAACGTTGTGTGGAGTGGCGAATCACGGTACACAATGCGGCGATCCGATGGCAGGGTGTGGGTATGACGAATGCCCGGTGAACGTCATCTGCCAGCGTTTGTAGTGCCAACAGTAAAATTCGCAGGCGGTGGCGTTATGGTGTGGTCGTGTTTTTGATGGAGGAGGCTTGCACCTCTTGTCGTTTTGCGTGGCACTATCACAGCACACGCCTACATTGATGTTTTAAGCACCTTCTTGCTCCCCACAGTTGAAGAGCAATTCGGGGACGGTGATTGCATCTTTCAACACGATCGAGGACATGTTCATAATTCACGGCCTGTGGCGGAGTGGTTACACAACAGTACCATCCCTGTAATAGACTAGCCTGCACAGAGTCTGACCTGAATCCTACAGAACACCTTTGGGATGTTTTGGAACGATAACTTCGTGCCAGGCCTCACCGGCCGACATCGATACCTCTCCTCAGTGCAGCACTCCGTGAAGAATGTGCTGTCATTCCCCAAGTATACTTCCAGCACCTGATTGAAAATATGCCTGTGAGAGTGGCTAAGGGTGGGCCAACACCATATTGAATTCCAGCATTACCGATGGAGGGCGCCACGAACTTGTAAGACATTTTCAGCTAGGTGTCCAGATACTTTTGATCACATAGTGTAATTCGTCGTAATCAGATATTCTGAGGCCATTTCTTTGTTCAAAATACGAGCTGACTCTTGCAAAGAAGAAAATAGCAATTAACCGCTGTTAATAATGCAATTTATTTACACAAATAACGCCGTTACCAGTTTCGAACCTACAGCTTCAGAAACATGTTCAAAATTATTTTGCATTTGGCTATGTTACTTGTCGGCTGTTTCATCACAAGGTGGGGGGTGGGGTAGGGGGGGGGGGTAGGGGGGAGAGATGGAATTACTTCAAGTGGTCGTGCCTTACAAAAAAAAGTGGTGAAATGTCTGGGGAACGAACTATTTAACACTAACTGTACCAAAAGAACGAATGACAACAATGTAAACAATTATTTAAGTTAACACTTTCAGTTTTCTTACAAATCAAGGAATTCCTTCCATATTTTTTATGATTTCATGAACACAAGGAGACGACAATGTAACATAATGGTGCATGTTTTCGATATAAGTAACGTAAAACCAAAGCATTTCTACTAATTAGATGCAGTTAAATACGTCATGTCGTAATGAGATACAATTACAGTTAAATATGTCGTCTCTAACTTTTGCCAGAAAGGGAAATAAACCAGTCGACATATGGTATAAACGTGAACAGTCGTCTGAAAATGAAACCGGCACTGTTTGTGTAAATAAACAGCATTATCAACAGTAGCTTGTTGCCGTTTTCTTGTTTGCAAGAAACAAATTATATGTCCTAAAAGCTGTCGAGTGTAAGAGAAGGGAATACCACCGTATCGAGCGAAATCTGCCCGCGAAGGCAGAGCCCCCGTTTCGAGAACTTTTGCAGCATTAAGTTATAATCTGCCACACAAAATCAATATGGATCCTAATGAACTAGCATCATAATGGCAAAGTTATTAAGTAGTCTGCATCTACTCTGTTCTCGGGATTCGGCTGCAAGTACGAAAATGAATCTTTATAAAGCGAGTAAATATTATAATTTAGCAGTGGAATGATTGATGCTGTAATACTCATTAAGATCTTAAGAGTACCAGCGATCTATCGAAATATTTTAAATAAGCACACAATTAATTGGATCCGCGTAAGACACGAATTCCCGCCCTGTACTACCTAAGCAATAATGAAGTTAGTTTAGCATAGGAATTTTGTGTTCCCGCGTACGGTGATTGAGCCACGGAACGTTCGGCAGTTAATAACATGTAGCAACGCGGCGAATAAAAGAACTAATCGTCGGGCGACAGAGCTGGCTGTCGCAGGTAACGGCGGTTTAATGGCCGGCGATAAATCAGGCACTCCAGGCACCGCCAGCTGGAGTAGAGTCGAGCTGAACTGCCTGTGGCCCACATCTGGCCGCCGCGACGGCCTTGCTCGCCGCCCACACGCCTCTGGGCAGGCGGCTGGCGCCACAGCCCGGGGCGATCAGTGCCCTGTCACAGTATGAACAACACTGAAAAATATATTACACATGGAGAGTGAGGTGCAAATACGAAGTCATTTTTGAAAATTGCAAGTGAATATGCTAAATCTAAGAAATAAAGGGAACAGATCAGTGTTACCGTGCTCGCTTATTTCCAAGTCCGTATCGATCTTTGTGCTGAGTTTTCACTCAGACGGCCCACGCCCGGGTTCCCGGGTTCGATTTCCGGCGGGGTCAGGGATTTTCTCTGCCTCGTGATGGCTGGGTGTTGTGTGCTGTCCTTAGGTTAGTTAGGTTTAAGTAGTTCTAAGTTCTAGGGGACTGATGGCCATAGATGTTATGTCCCATAGTGCTCAGAGCCATTTGAACCATCACTCAGACGGCGCTTTGGCCTTAGGCGGTTGTTTCCGTGTGTGATCGCTGGCCGCAGCTTAGCTGGAGGCGTGTGAGGAGGAAAGAGGTGGCTGCCTTGGCGTGGAGACAGTTCGGCTCGGCTGGGGTTGCGTGCGTCTGGACGCCGAGTGGGGCCCGATGGGAAGACCGGACCGTGATTTTACGGTGAACAGCGTGGACAGCGGCGTGGTGTGCCGTTTAACTTGATTCGCAGAGGCAGCAAAATCTCGCCTGTTGTAGTTTGTCGAGCCTGAGTTTGAAATATCTTCTATGTGCGGTGGGACATCATTTCGTCCTCCTTTCTCTCCGACGCTAGGATTGCTATCCTCGTTTACTATCCTCGTTTACCGTCCCATGGATGTATATCGATGGGGTACGCAGCTCTCCGTACTCTACTAGACGCTGGTGATGGAAGTGTGTCGTTCAGCGGCACGTTAGTCTGGATGCACAGTCTTCGAGTGGCACTCCTTAGAGTAGTTGCGTGCCTTACGTGTCCGTTGTTTGTTTTGGTGCACCTGAATTAAGTATTGTGTTGCCTCCTCCCTTGCGGCCCCATCATGTTCTTCTCATAAACATTGCCTTCAAGGCATTTTAGTAAATTTTATGCCAGTATTATTTTCATTTCTTACATTGGTAAAATTGTGCGGCCTTCGTTATGCACACTGTTTGCCATAGCGGAGTTGATATGCCATCGTAATTTCTTAAACTCCATTGAGTGTGCCCTTGGTAATACATATTGTTTTTCATAATAGATTGGAGTATGCCAAATGTAATGTCTCATATATCATGATGTGCGTGTGTAATGGTGCAATAAATGAATGATTGTCATTTCTGTTTTTTTTTTTTTTTTTTTTTGGGCGCCCTTCATGCCTCCCTTCTTGTCCCTATTGGTACGCTATCCTTGTACTTGTGTTGGTAACCCACAACAGTGGTAGCAGAGCGTGGTTTCGATCCACGGACCTCTGGGTTATGGGCCCAGCACGCTTCCACTAAGCTGCGGCCAGCGATCACACACGGAAACAACCACCTAACGCCAAAGCGCCGTCTGAGTGAAAACTCAGCACTAAGATTGATACGGACTTGGAAATAAGCGAGCACCGTAACAATCAGTAAAACCCTGTGGGAGTGTCCTGAGTGCGTGCAAGATCATGTGTATGTGTGTGTGTGTGTGTCTGTGTGTGTGTGTTTGGAGAGAGAGTGGGGCGCGGATACATGTGTGAGGAAGAGGAGGAAGATGACAACACACTGAGGTCACAGAAGTCATGGGTACCACTTGATGTCATGTCGGACCTCCTTTTGCCCAGCATAGTGCAGCGGCTCGGCGTGACATGGACTCAATAAGTCATTGGAAGTCTCCTGCGCATATGTTTATGTCCCGTAAGTAATCGGTGGGATGTATATGCCGGCAATCTAGGTGGGCAAAGCATTCGCTCGAACTGTTGAGAGTGTTCTTCAAACCAATCGCAAACAACTGTGGCCTAGTAACGTGGCGCATTGTAATACATGAAAATTCCATTTTTGTTTGGGAAAGTGAAGTCCATAAATCTTCGTACATCCATATTTACACTACTGGCCATTAAAATTGCTACATCAAGAAGAAATGCAGATGATAAACGGGAATTCATTGGACAAATATATTAACTAGAACTGACATGCGACTACATTTTCACGCAGTTTGGATGCATAGATCCTGAGAAATCAGTACCCAGAACAACCCGCTCTGGCCGTAGTAACGGCCTTAATACGCCTGGGCATTGAGTCAAACAGAGCTTGGATAGCGTGTACAGATGCAGCTGCCCATGCAGCTTCAACACGATACCACAGTTCATCAAGAGTAGTGACTGGCGTATTGTGGTGAGCCAGTTGCTCGCCCACCATTGACCAGACGTTTTCAATTGGTGAGAGATCTGGAGAATGTGCTGGCCAGGGCAGCAGTCGAACATTTTCTGTAGCCAGAAAGGCCCGTACAGGACCTGCAACATGCGGTCGTGCATTATCCTGCTGAAATGTAGGGATCGAATGAAGGGTAGAGCCACGGGTCATAACACGTCTCAAATGTAACGTCCACTGTTCAATGTGCCGTCAATGCGAACAAGAGGTGACCAAGACGTGTAACCAATGGCACCCAAAGCCATCACGCCGGGTGATATGCCAGTATGGCGATGACGAATACACGCTTCCAATGTGCGTTCACCGCGATGTCGCCAAACACGGATGCGACCATCATGATTTTGTAAACAGAACCTTGATTCATCCGAAAAAATGACGTTTTGCCATTCGTGCACCCAGGTTCGTCGTTGAGTACACCGTCGCAGGCGTTCCTGTCTGTGATGCAGCGTCAAAGGTAACCGTAGCCATGGTCTCCGAGCTGATAGTCCATGGTACTGCAAACGTCGTCGAACTGTTCGTGCAGATGGTTGTTGTCTTGCAAACGTCCCCATCTGTTGACTCTGGGATCGAGACGTGGCTCCACGATCCGTTACAGCCTTGCGCATAAGATGCTTGTCATCTCGACTGCTAATGGTACGAGGCCGTTGGGATCGAGCATGGCGTTCCGTGTTTCCCTCCTGAACCCACCGATTACATATTCTGCTAACAGTCATTGGATCTCGACCAACGCGAGCAGCAATGTCGCGATACGATAAACCGCAATCGATATAGGCTACAATCCGACCTTTATCAAAGTCGGAAACGTGATGGTACGCATTTCTCCTCCTTACACGAAGCATCACAACAATGTTTCACCAGGAAACGCCGGTCAACTGCTGTTTGTGTATGAGAAATCGGTTGTAAACTGTCCTCATGTCAGCACGTTGTAGGTGTCGCCGCCGGCGCCAGCCTTGTGTGAATGCTCTAAAAAGCTAATCATTTGCATATCACAGCATCTTCTTTCTGTCGGTTTAATTTCGCGTCTATAGCACCTCATCTTCGTGGTGTAGCAATTTTAATGGTCAGTAGTGTAGTTTAGACGTTGCGTCAACGCCATCTTCAAATCCGTACACTTTGATGAAATCAATTGTGTGTGGCTGAGTACTAGAAGTCCACAGGACCCACTCCATTCCATGCAGAGGTAATTCATACCATTATGCATCCACCACCAACTTGCCCAACGCCTTTTTGACAACTTGAGTTCGTGGCTTCATGGGGTCTGTACCTCATTCTAACCCTACCATCAGTTCTTACCAACTGAAATTGGGATTCATCTGACCAGGACACAGTTTTCCTGCCATCTAGGGTCCAATCTACTATGGCCACGAGCCCAGGAGACGGGCTGCAGTCGATGTTGTATTTTTAGCGATGGCAGTCGCATCGATTTTCTACTGCCGTAGTCCATTATCGCGAACCACTCCGTGTTCAAAGTCTCTTAATTCCCGCCGGACGGCCATAATCACGTCGGTAACCTTTTAACATTAATCACCGGAGTACAAATGACAGTTTCGGCAATGCAGAGCCTTGTTATACCTTATGTACGCGATACTACCGCCATATGTATACGTGCATACCGCTACCCCACGACTTTTGTCGTCTCAGCATTTGAGCCAAGAATTACGCTCAACAGAACAGTAAAAGTGCACGTACAAAACTATCGAATCCATAGACATAATACAAGTGGATGCATGTACGAGTATGCGCGAACGTTCCCACATCTCCTCCCAAACCACTGCTATGATTTCAACCAAACTTGGTACACATATCCATTACTATCAGGCAACAATCGCTGTGGGAATAGGAACTACCTACCTATCATAGTTCAGGAAACAACATAAATAATGAGGTGCACGAAAAACTGCCGCACTCTGCATGACGTTTAAATTTAATATTCTTCGCTAGTAACACTATATGCAGTACATTTTCCAGACAGAAAGCACACATGCCGGCGACGCACTTACAAAATTAAGCCACTGCATGATACATAGACCAGGAGATACGATTTCATAAACACTGCGATTTGTGAAAAACTGGCGCACCATACATGACAGTTAAATGTCTTACTTCTTTGCTAACCTCTGCATACATCAAAAAAAAAGTTTTACATCACCCCGGTTCACAGAACTCCTGAAGACAGACATTGACTGTGGATATTGTATCACAGACACTGTCCCTTTGAATGTTCAGAGACGTAAACAACCATGCATGAGCAGCGCCTATTAGACGGAGGGGGTCCGACAGCTGATCAGTCCCAGTCATTCCACCAGGAAGGAGGTACACGGCTCGTGTTGTCTGTAGTTAAACCATGCCTAGACAGTCAATACCGCGGTTCTATCGCGTGTGCATTGTTACTTTGTGATAGGAAGGGTCCTTGTTGAGACAATGGAAGTGTCCAGGCGTCTCGGAGTGAACCAAAGCGATGTTATTCGGACATGGAGGAGATACAGAGAGACAGGAACTGTCGATGACATGCCTCGCCCAGACCGCCCAAGGGCTACTACTGTGAGCAATAGGCTGCATGATGCGCAACTTCACTCCCGACGTCCATGGCGAGGTCTATCTTTGCAACCACGACACCAGGCAGGTCCGGGCAGATGGGCTCAACAACATGCCGAATGGACCGCTCAGGATTGGCATCACGTTCTCTTCACCGATGAGTGTCGCTTATGCCTTCAACCAGACAATGGTCGGAGACGTGTTTGGAGGCAACCCGGTCAGGCTGAAAGCCTTAGACACACTGTCCAGCGAGTGCAGCAAGGTAGAAGTTCCCTGCTGTTTTGGGGTGGCATTATGTGGGGCCGCTGGTGGTCATGGAATCCGCCGTAACGGCTGTACGATACGTGAAGTCCATCCTCCGACCGATAGTGCAAGCACATCGGCAGCATATTGGCGAGACATTCGTCTTGATGGACGAAAATTCGCGCCCCCATCGTGCACATCTTGTAAATGACTTGCTTCAGCATAACATCGCTCGACTAGAGTGGCCAGCATGTTCTCCAGACGTGAACCCTATCAAACATGCCTGGGATATATTGAAAAGGGCTGTTTATGGACGATGTGAGCCACCAACCACTCTGAGGGATCTAGCACGAATCGCAGTTGAGGAGTGGGATAATCTGGACCTACATTGACTTGATGAACTTGTGGATAGTATACCACAACGAGTACAGTCATGCATCAATGCAAGAGGACGTGCTATTGGGCATTGGAGGTACTGGTGCGTACAGCAATCTGGACCACCACTTCTGAAGGTCACGCTGTCTGGTGGTACAACATGCAGTGTGTGGTTTTCATGAGCAATAAAAAGGACGGAAATGATGACCATGTTGATCTCTATTCAAATTTTCTGTACAGGTTCCGGAACTCTCGGAACCGAGGTGATGTAAAACTTTTTTTCATGTGAGCATGTGCATGTAAGTTAATAATAAAAGGAAGGAAGATATTCGTCTTGGTCACAGGTCAAACTGGCAAAATTAATAACTGAGCAATTCCAGTCTCGTCATCTAGTCGCTTATACAATAATTTAAACGAAATTGACAATCTCGCGGGTTACATGAACACCGGAGAACAGCTTGAAAACGAGTGATATAGGGTGGCGATACAGAAAACAGACTAAAAGATATAATCAACATCTGTAACTTGAAGCACGTAGGCTAAAATATGTGTCAGTGGTGATAAGAATTACTCTCGAACTAAAGGAGATGTACGTACAACAGAATATATGTAATACAAAGGCAATCGAACTAATACAAGTGAATAAATAAATACAAACAAAAATGGAGAAAGTGACCGGAACAGACAGTGTGGGAGAAACTGTATAAATGTGGGGTTTAAGTGTCGATTAAGGGAGGAGAAATTCGAAGTTGTGTTTGGCCATTTTATACTAAAACAGGACTCTCTACCAGATATACTCTTTCCACCTATCCGCAATCTTGTCTACGTTTAACATTGGAAATACAACTGCACTCTTAATGTTACCACCCTTATTTCGACTTTTCTATAGACGATTATTCCTTTTTCGATATCTTCACATTTTCCCTCCAGCCACTTCGCCTTGGTTGGCCAGTACTTCCTCTTTATTTCATTGCGAAGCGATTTATATTACTGTATTCCTGTCTTTTCCCTGAACATTGCGGTACTTCCTTCTTTTGTTGATTAACTGAACTATTTCTTCCGTTATCCAAGATTCCTTCGAATTTCCCTTCCTTGTGCCTATGTTTCATTATCCAACATATGTGACTGCCCTGTTTAGATATGTCCACTCCTCTTCAACTGAACTGTCAAATCTGGTATACCTTAGAGCAGTATCCACGGCCTCGGCGATCTTCTGACGCATTTCATCATTTCCCAGTACTTCAGTATCCCACTTTCTTCCACAATGCTTCTTCCGGGCGATTCTCTTGATTTGTAGTCTACTCTTCATCATTACTAGAAGGTAACCTGAGACTGCACCTGGTGTACGCTGCGCATTCCAGCATCTGGTTCGGAATCTCTTTCTGACCATGATATGAACGAGTTGGAGACTATAATCTGAAATTCATTGAAGAACTCAATCTTTCTCCTATCTCGTTCCTGCTGCCGAGTCTATACACTCCATAAACCCCATCTATTCCTTATCGTACAAGCGAGTGCTATTTCCCCACGATTGCAAGGTTTTTATCTCCCTTTACATACTGAATCACCCGTTCATTATTCTAACATAATTTATCCATGTCTTAATTTTTTGTTTGTGGCGTTGGCATGCGAACCTGAACTGTCGTTAGTAGTGGTTTGCAGTCGAATGTGATGAGACTGGCCCTATCACGGAACAGTTTACAGTAGCTCATTCTCTGATTACTTTCATTTTCATAACGTATCTTACTAATGTTTGCCATTTTCTGTTGCTGTTGATATTTGTCTGACCAATTCCTTATTTTCTTTCCATTTCAGTGACCCCACTATTTCTATATCGAGACTTTGCACTTCCATTTCCAGGTTTTGAAGCTTTCCAACTATGTTCAAACTTCTGACATTCCATGCTCCGTATCGTAAAATGTTATCCCATCGGTACGTATGTCGTCTTTTTCTTGTGGTCACCACGCTGTCGGTAGTCCACCTCCCCCTTCCCCCCTCTCGCACCTCTCAGGACATCTGAATGGGGGACTAGAGCGGAATCTTTTGTCATAAAGAGATCATGACGCTTCTTCAGTTACGGTTCAGATGTCTTGTGGATACACGTAACGCATCTTTAATGCAGTTGTTATCATTGTCTTCTGCATCCTCAAGCATTTGTCATTGATGATTCTTCCGCCTTTTAGAGGCAGTTTCCCATCGCAAGGGCGAGAGCGTGCTCTGAACCCGTGTCTGCTTCTCTTCACTCTTCGATAAGGCCGTTGGCAGAAAGACGGTGACTTCTTACGTCGTAAGACTTCGGCCGATATACTTGATGATTTTTATTCAGTTTTAAGCTTGACGACCGCTACTCAAAATTTAAGCCAGTAGACTCAAACATGATAAAAATTTAAGCGGTCGCTAGGTTTCAGCCAGAGGGTGAGGACGATTTTGTTACCAGCCAAGACGCTACTCCTATGTCACGGACAATAAACGGTTCAAATGGCTCTGAGCACTATGGGACTCAACCGCTGAGGTCATTAATCCCCTAGAACTTAGAACTAGTTAAACCTAACTAACCTAAGGACATCACACACATCCATGCCCGAGGCAGGATTCGAACCTGCGACCGTAGCTGTCTCGCAGTTCCAGACTGCAGCGCCAGAACCGCGCGGTTTCTTCGGCCGGCCTCACGGACAATAGTAATGTCCAATTTTGGTATTGACAAAATTTGGGCGAATGAATCAAAATGTTTACATGTGTGTGAAATCTTATGGGACTTAACTGCTAAGGTCATCAGTCCCTAAGCTTAGACACTACTTAATCTAAATTATCCTAAGGACAAACACACACACCCATGCCCGAGGGAGGACTCGAACATCCGCCGGGACCAGCCGCACAGTCCATGACTGCAGCGCCATAGACCGCTCTGCTAATCCGGCGCGGCGTGAATGAATCACTGCGGATGAGCCCGCGATATGACCCCATCCGCAACAAGTGTTTTTGGGGTGATTTACGACACCTTTTAGCAGATATACCCAACCTTTCCACAGCGGTTACTCAAGCGGCGCAGCCGGGGGTAGAATGACAAAAATACTTCTGAAATTTCTCCTGGAACTCAACACAGAAGTCTCCCTCGTTGTGTAGTGGGGATGACCATACGCCGTGTAGGACTCCATAACGGCTCCAGATAGGTGTCCAACTTTTAAAGAAAATGTAGTGAGTTGCTGAAGGTAATTCTTTAGCAGATATGCCAAGCCTTTCCAAAGTGGTTAATCCATTTAAGCCACACAGCCGGGGGAAGAATGAAAAAAATACTCTGAAATTTCTCCTGGAACTTAACACAAAAGTCCTCCTCGATGTGTGGAGGGGTGAGCTTACGCTGTGTAGACGCCGTAACGGCTCCAGATAGATGTCCAACTTTTAAAGACAATGTAGTGAGTTGCTGAAGATAATTCTTTAAGAGCTCGGGCGTGACGAACGCAGTCACGCGCCCCTTGTCAGCACACATCATCGCAGGCTGCTGCTTCTGATGCAGATCGGGTCCGTGCCAAGCTCGAGTACGCGCGGACAGAAGCAATCGCCGTCCCCTAATGACCGGACGGGAGATTTGCCACGGCCGCGGGCCGCCGCTCCCGCAATGCAAATGAACGCCCACTCCGTCCTACAATACACGTCCTTATGCGTCGCGCCCGCGCCGTACTGCTCATTTTGCCTCGCATTATACGATTCGAATGACAGCCCGGATATTAATGAGCCGGGAGCAGGTCAGCCAATCAGAGGTGGGGTGCCCCCACCATGTTGTCAGATCTCTAACGAGGCGCATTAAGTGCTCGCAGATGCTCCGCGAAAGCGGAAGCCCGGTGGCGCAATATGCAAATGTCCAGCTTAAGGGTAATTATTGTACTCCTGTTAAAACTAGACAGGATCGATTTATCAACCGTGTAAAAGAAAAGAAACGCACCTTCCTCCTTTTATATCCCTGATGGAGATGAAGCATCCTCTGATTAAATCGTGTAAGCTACATGCACTTTAAGACGATTGATAACTTTTCTCTCCGAGTCAAAGTTTTCGTGCTTTCTTGAAATCGTTTCAGATAAATGACGAGATGATTGCTAGAAAAAGGTGCGATCCCTTTCGTCATCATTCTCACATGTAAACGTTTGCTGTGTCTGTAAGCTGGCGACTGGAAATGGTTTTATTCTTCTTTTATCCCTTTTCTCTCAGTTTTTCTTCATCTGATATTCTGTTTATTATTGTGTCCGTAATGCTCAACAAGGAACGAGACTCAATACGTTTTTCTCTTCTTTTTTTGTTATTTACAACAGTTCTAGAGCTCTTCCATCTCTTCCCTATGTTGAAATTTAATTTCATCCACACATGATTTCGTATTCCTTTCTGCTAAGACATCTTACAAAATACAGGCATTCTTAAAACTGTTCTGCTCTGTTAAAGCAAATTTTTTATTGTCCTTTCTTTTCACATATTCTTATTTCTCTGATTCAGACTATTGTCAATTTCCTTCCTCAAAAATGATCGAACATACATTTGATTAATTTGTTGGTTACTCGTGTGTAAAGAGAACCAACCCACCTTTCGTCGTCAGATCTCATACTTTCTGTAGACTTAGGCAAATTGATTCATTATTTCCAATTTTTCACTCATCTTTTGCCCATAGTGACTGCGTGTGAGATCGCTCTCTAAGTTTTCATCTATTTTTAGGTTTCAGATATATATTTTAACTGTTTTTGTGATAATATTTACTATATAAGTGACTTATTAGTGGTTTCTTCATTCACCTTTGCATTTCTTGTGTTGTGGCCTGATATTTGTGAGTGTTTCGTATCGAGCAACTTAACCTCTTACCCGTGTTTACATTCCGCGCTGACCAGTTGCAGCTGTAGCGGCGCATCGAAAGCTAAGTACTAATTAATTGTTTGTGTATAGTAGTTTATTTAGGAACTTTAGTAGTCTTCAACCGGTGTTCTTGGTGTTTTCCGGTGAAATAACTTCAGAAGAAATTTTTGCGAACTGCTTTCAGTTTCGTTACTGTCATTAGACGTTTGATTTTCTTTCTGTGTTAGTATTTTGTTATATTCTCATTTGTTGTTGATTAATAATGTCAATAATAGCAGTTACTTCCCTTGTAGAGCAAGTTTGTGATAATTGTAGTCAGCTTTTAACATCTTCTTATTGTAGTAGCGGAACTTAGATAAAGTTGTTTTCTTGTTTCAATAATTGTAAAATTTTACCATGAGTGAGAAGTGTGGGTTTTGCCGTAGGTTCGTGAGTAGTGGATTGCGGTGTGAGACTTCTTCGAAGTATTTTCACTGGGGGGAATGCAGTGGGGAAGCCAGTGGGCATTCTGGTGAGATCCTCTCCTGAAACTGCAGGTTATGTAGCAAGAGTAAGTTGATAGAGGAGCAGGAGCGTAAGATCTGTGCCCTTCAGGTGCAGTTGAAAAACGCACAGGAGGAGCTAGATAGGATGAGGAGGGAGAAGGGGGTTGGGGAATGGGAGCTGGCTGTTGGCAAGAGATCTGCTGGAGAAGGAGATTTTCAGATAGTTTTACTATTGGTGTTTGTAATAGATATGACCAACTGTCAGAGTCTAGTGGAGAGGAATCTCTAGTAGCTGTAGATGTAGGAAGTATGCAGCAGACCTCAGCAGTTACGGTGGCTAGGACAGTTGCAAAGTCTAAGAGAAAGAAGAAGGTTCTGCTGTTAGGTAGTTCTCATGGTAGAGGTGTAGGCCGGCAGTTGCAGGAAGTTTTGGGGAGTGAGTACCAGGTCACCAGCATTGTGAAGCCTAATGCCGGATTGGCTCAGGTGACTTTTAACATAGGGGGGTTATGTAGGGATTTTACTAAAGAGGATCAGGTAGTGATTGTGGGTGGGGCTGGTAATAGTATTGATAGGGATGGGGAGTATGACATAGATGGTGACCTGGAAAAGATAGCCACTCAGACTGGCAACACGAATGTGCATTTCGTGGAACTGTTTCAGCGTCACGATCGGCCTCATCTTAATACAGCCGTCAGGCGTAATAACATGAGACTTGGGGGTGCGCTGATGACAGAAGGCATGAGTCACATTTCAGTGGTGTCGGTGGAGTCTATCAGTAGGACGGGTTTCACTAGACATGGCCTGCACCTCAACAGGTATGGGAAGGGGAGGTTGGTAAAACTTATAGGTGACAGCATAGGTGGGGGTGGTGGGATCACTCATGGGAAAATTCCGGTAGTTGTGGGTGTTAGAGCTGTACCTTTTTTAGATTGAAGTCAGCTGATAGGTATTCCTGCTTAAGGGAAGTCTCTCTAACAAAGAAACCACTTTCTACAAAGCTTGGGTATCCGATTAATGAGGGAATTAGTATATTTCATCAAAATATTCAAGGTATTAGAGATAAAGTTAGTGAACTGCTTATAGATGTTGACTCTGAAATTATTGGTATATCTGAACACTTCTTAAATAAGGAGATAATTCAGAGGCTCCCTTTACCAGGATACAGGTTGGCTGGCAGCTTTTCTAGGAGCTCTTTGCGGTGTGGGGGAGTAGCCATGTATGTGAAAAACGGTATCCCATTTGAGTCAATTGATGTTTCAAAGTACTTCACTGAAAAGGTGTTTGAATGTTGTGCAGGTGTGGTTAAATTTAGTGGAGCTAAACTTCTTACTGTTGTTATTTATAGATCCCCAGACTCCGATTTCACAACATTTTTGCTAAAGCTAGAGGAGGTTCTTGGTTCACTTTATAGGAAATACAAAAAGTTAGTTATATGTGGTGACTTCAATATTAATTGTATAAGTGATTTTGCAAGGAAAAGGATGCTGGTAGACCTCCTTAATTCATATAATCTTATGCAAACCGTATTCTTTCCAACTAGAGTGCAAGGGAACAGTAGAACAACCATAGACAATATTTTTGTTCATTCGTCATTATTAGAAGGGCATTCTGTTAGCAAAAAGGTGAATGGCCTTTCAGATCATGATGCACAAATTTTAAGTCTAAAAGATTTTTGTGCTGCAACACATGTTAAATATAGTTACCAACTTTTTAGGAAAGCTGATCCAGTTGCTGTACAGACTTTTGTAAACCTTATCAAGGAACAAGAGTGGCAAGATGTTTATAGTGCTGATACAGTAGACGATAAATATAAAGCTTTCCTCAAGACTTTTCTCGTGCTCTTTGAAAAATGCTTTCCGTTAGAACGTTCAAAACAGGGTACTAGCACAAACAGGCAGCCTGGGTGGCTGACTAAAGGGATAAGAATATCTTGTAGAACAAAGTGGCAATTATATCAAAACGTTAGAAACAGTCAAAATCTAAATGCAGCAGCCCATTACAAACAGTATTGTAAGGTGCTTAAAAAAGTTATTAGGAAGGCAAAAAGTATGTGGTATGCAGATAGAATAGCTAAGTCTCAGGATAAAATTAAAACCACATGGTCAGTCGTAAAGGAAGTGGCTGGTCTGCAGAGACAGGTCGAGAATATAGAATCAGTGCATAGTGGGGATGTCCGTGTTACTGATAAGTCGCAAATATGTACAGTACTTAATAATCACTTTCTGAATATAGCAGGTGAACTAAATAGAAACCTAGTCCCAACAGGGAATCATATAGCGCTCTTAGAAAAAAGTGTTCCGAGACTGTTACCTGAAATGCTCGTCCATGATACTGACAAGAGGGAGATTAAGTTAATAATTAAATCACTAAAGACCAAGAACTCTCATGGATATGACGGGGTATCTAGCAGAATACTGAAGTATTGTTTCACGTATGTTAGCTCAGTACTTAGCCATATCTGTAACTTTTCCTTTAGGAGTGGTCGGTTTCCTGACCGATTAAAGTACTCGGTAGTGAAGCCACTTTATAAAAAGGGAGACAGGGATAATGTTGACAATTATAGACCTATTTCTATGCCATCGGTGTTTGTTAAAGTTATCGAGAGGGTTGTATATACAAGGTTACTGCAGCATTTAAATTCACATAATTTGCTGTCAAATGTACAGTTTGGTTTTAGAAATGGCTTAACAACTGAAAATGCTATAGTCTCTTTTCTCCGTGAGGTTTTGGACGGATTAAATAAAAGGTTGCGAACGTTAGGTGTTTTCTTTGATTTAACGAAGGCTTTTGACTGTGTTGACCACAAAATATTACTGCAGAAGTTGGAACATTATGGAGTAAGGGGAGTAGCTTACAATTGGTTCGCCTCCTACTTTAAGAACAGAAAGCAGAAGGTAATCCTCCGCAATATTGAGAGTGGTAATGATGTTCAGTCCCAATGGGGCACTGTTAAATGGGGCGTTCCCCAAGGGTCGGTGCTGGGGCCACTGCTGTTTCTTATTTATGTAAATGATATGCCTTCTAGTATTACAGGTGATTCAAAAATATTTCTGTTTGCTGATGACACCACCTTGGTAGTGAAGGATCTTGTGTGTAATATTGAAACATTATCAAATAATGTAGTTCATGATATAAGTTCGTGGCTTGTGGAAAATAATTTGATGCTAAATCACAGTAAGACTCAGTTTTTACAGTTTCTAACCAACAATTCAACAAGAACTGACATTTTAATCAGACAGAATGGGCATGTTATAAGCGAGACGTAACAGTTCAAGTTCCTAGGCGTACGGATAGATAGTAAGCTGTTGTGGAAAGCCCATGTTCAGGATCTTGTTCAGAAACTAAGTGCCGCTTTATTTACCATTAGAACAGTATCTGAAATAAGTGACATTTCAACACGAAAAGTAGTATACTTCGCATATTTTCATACGCTTATGTCATATGGTATTATTTTTTGGGGTAATTCTTCTGATTCAAAAAGGGTATTTTTGGCTCAAAAACGGGCTGTTGGAGCTATGTATGGTGTAAGTTCGAAAACCTCTTGTCGACCCCTATTCAATAGTCTGGGAATTTTGACATTGCCCTCACAGTATGTATTTTCTTTAATGTCGTTTGTTGTTAGCAATATTAGCTTATTCCCAAGAGTTAGCAGCTTTCACTCAGTTAATACTAGGCAGAAATCAAATCTGCATGTGGAATGCACTTCCTTGACTCTTGTGCAGAAAGGAGTGCAGTATTCTGCTGCATCCATTTTCAATAAGCTACCACAAGAACTCAAAAATCTTAGCAGTAGCCCAAACACTTTTAAGTCTAAACTGAAGAGTTTCCTCATGGCTCACTCCTTCTATTCTGTCGAGGAGCTCCTGGAAGAGCTAAAAAATTAAGCAAATTCCAGTGTTACATTCTTGATTTTCTTTATTTAAACTAACGACTTGTCGCCTGAATATGTTTCTTATATTTCATTTTATCTGTTTCTACAATCGTGTTATAATTTCATGTATTGACTCGTTCCATGACCATGGAGACTTCTCCTAAGTGTGGTCCCACGGAACAATAAATAAATAAAAAAAAAGTAGTACATTGATTATTTGACCTATCATTGTTCTTTCCAATTCAGTACAGGTTCCACTTGATAGTTAAGCATTCTCATACATATACACGTCTGGCTTAATCGCAGAAAATCATAGTTACTCAGTTTTATGGTTCTAGAGATATGTTTACTCTACGCTCCTCCATCGCACCAATTTTCGCCGCTTTACCTCCGAGGATGTCTCCAGCAGTTGGAGACGAAACGTCAGGAGAGAGTTTTATACTTCGACCACGGCCTATCAGCCCGGAAGTTTTAAGTGAAGACAATACCGGCCGTGAAAGCTTACATTGTATGATTTGATAAAACATTTCTTCCCAAATGGTAGGCCGGCCGTTGTGGCCGCGCGGTTCTAGGCGCTTCAGTGTGGAACCGCGCGACCGCTACGGTCGCAGGTTCGAATCCTGCCTCGGGCATGGATGTGTGTGATGTCCTTAGGTTAGTTAGGTTTAAGTAGTTCTAAGTTCTAGGGGACTGATGACCTCAGATGTTAAGTCCCATAGTGCTCAGAGCCATTTGAACCATTTTTTGAACCCAAATGGTAAAACTTTCCTGCATTGAGTACTTCACCTATTTGAAATAGCATATATTTTGGCGAATGATTACATTTGTCCTTTTAATTTAAATTCTTCAACATCTATGTACCCTCCTTTCTCTGCAAGATGGATTTGTGTAACTGAATCTGTAATATTTTCGTAAGGGATCCAAAGTCATTCACAGATGCTAATGAATTTGTCTGTATGAGACACAGTTTTTTTCCTAGACTTGATAGTCTGCTATTTTCAATTGTTGAATACTAATTCTTCATAATTTTCTTTATTACACTGCAGTGATCAGCCAGAACATTATGACCACCTACCTAATAGCCGGTGTGTCCACTTTTGGCACGGAAAGCAAGGGCGAGGGTTCATGCCATGGATGCAATGAGTCCTTGGTAGATCGCCGGAGGGAGTTGGCAAAACATCTGCACACACAAGTCACCTAATTCTCGTAAATTCCGCGGAGGGACACGATTAGGTCTGACTCCATGTTCAATCACATCCCAGATGTGTTCGATCGGGTTAGACCTGGTGAATTGGCGGTTCGATCTGGTTCATACCTGGTGAGTTGGGGGCGCAGCACATCAATTGGATCTCCCCAGGTACTCTTGGCCTTGTGACATGGCGCATTATCTTGTGATAAATGGCACTGGCGTCGGGAAACATGATCTTATAAAAAAAAAAATGGTTCAAATGGCTCTGAGCACTATGGGACTTATCATCTACGGTCATAAGTCCCCTAGAACTTAGAACTACTTAAACCTAACCAACCTAAGGACATCACACACAAACACGATCTGCATGAACGGGTGTACATGGCCTGCAACCAGTGTACGATACTCCTTGGCTGTCACGGTGCCTTGCATGAGCTCCACTGGACCCATGGTTGCCCAGGTGAATGTTCTCCAGTGCATAAGGGAGCCGCAGCCAGATTATCTCTGTCCCGCAGTGCAGCCGTCAAGTTGATGTCGTGGTGTTAACATTGCCACGTGTATGATGAGCCGTGCGCGGCTCGCGTTTATCCCTTTTATTGTTTGTCATCTTCTATGATGGTACTGCCGCCTCGTTTTCTTATTCCATTTATTAGCGTCACTGACCTCCTGCCTTACTTGCCCGTGAGCGGCAGCAGCAGCACGTATCGATAAGTGCAATATCGTACCATCTCTGGAGCGACCGGTAATATTTCAGGATCGTCGTGTATCTGGCAGTCAGTTCGGGACGGACCAGCAGTGCAGTCGGGACGTAGCAGCAATGAAGTCGGGGATGGAACGACGGTGAGGCGCCGGCAGCCAACGCTCGCCGACCGCTGGCGACACACATGAACTGTCCGACGGAGAGAGACTGGAGCGGGACGACCGTTGGCTGGTCATTCAGTTGGCTGTCTCAGCGGCCGGCGTATATTTGGTCCTTTCACCGTTTCCGGGCCCGGGCAGCCGGTTGGTTGGCGTGGAGCAGCGAGGAAGTCTCCGTGGCGCGTGTCTGGTTGGGGCCTGGCGGCGTCCAAGCGTGGTCGGAGTGTGCGGGCCTGTTCCCATTGCTACAAGGTCCGTGGCTCACCGATCCCGGACACGAAACATAAGTTATCCTATCGATTGGTCCGTTAACTGTCTGTCGGTTAGGTTGTCGTCGGATCGACAATGGTTGGGCCGACTGCCTGTCTCAGCTAAGCCAGCGTTAGTGATTGAATTCCAGGCCGACCCTCGGAACTTCTGAGCGCCCTTGGGTGTATTGCCACTTCTTGTTTGAACTTGTTGTTTGTACCTGTATGGCTTCTAGCCGATTTTTTAAAAAAAATTAAGGTTGTTTTGCCCTTAAGGCGTAAGATTCTTTAGGGCTTCAGCCTAATTTAACGAACTGTTTCACGTAAGACCTTTGGCATTTTAAAGGTTTTATTGTTGTTGAATTTTAAGTGTTTGGCCTTCAGCCGATTTTCAGTCTGAGTTGTTTTACTCTTAAGACCTTCAGCCTAGTTCTCTTTTGGTTGAGTTTTGCCTATTTAAGAACTGTTTTACGTGAGGCCTTTGTTTTTTAAAAGAACAAAAAAATGTTGTTTAGCCTTAAGTGTTGGGGTTGCAGCCGATTTTGAATTAAAACTGTTTGCTCTGAAAATCTCAGATTCTTTTGGCCGTCAGCCTAAATAAAGAACTGTTGTATGATAAGGCTTGCCTTTTAAATTTCTAATTATGTTTGCGTTTTAAGTTATTGGCCTTCAGCCGTTTTTAAATTAAAGTGGCTTTCAGCCATTAATTAAGTCCCAAAGATTAAAGCTGTGTGTTTTTAAATTTTTTTGGGCTCTTGTAATGTTTCATCAAATAATAAAGTTGTATGTTCGAGTGTAACTGACAGCCCCTTATTTTGGCCCCTTTCCACAAATTAAACTACGTCTCCTGTTCTGCGGGTTTAGCAGGGCGTCTCACATGGGTCATCAGCTGCGGGGGAAGATCGTTAGGAGTGTTAGTTGCACCATGTGTCCAGGCATACTTGTACTCTACCCAGCGTTTTAAAGTCTGCTGTTAGCTCCACCGTAGTTCATCGTTTGTCCTGTTTTACCAGTCTGCACAGTCTACGACGTCCGCTGTTTGTAATGAGGGGTGGACGCCCAACCTCACGACGTCTGGTGGTGTTTCACTTTGGTTTCGCCACGTATTGAAGAAAGTCACCGTAGCACTCCTCGAACACCCGACGAGTCGTGCAGTTTCCCGAACGCTCCTACCGAGCCTGTGGTCCAGTACAATCAGCCCTCGGTCAAACTCAGATGGATCGCGCGCCTTCCCCATTCTGCACACGGACATCACCCTCACTGGTACGACATGTACCGTGTGTCTGACAAGCAGTCATCCTTCGCCAGGTGACGTTGTTATCGCCCAGATGGGTTTATATCGACAGTAGTTATGTGGTCATAACGTTCTGGCTGATCAATGTAGTTATTGTCTGTAGGTAGTGGTTAAATATCATACGCATTGTGCGGCAACTATGAGCACGCCTGGGCAAACGAAACACTTCATGATTCTCTACACATTTATTTGGTACACTATTACACAGAAAAGATAATAACTTATCCCTCCTTCATATTTTGAAAGGTAGAGGTATTCCTCGGGTAATTATTGTATAAATTTTTTTCCTTCATGAAATACGATTTTGTATTGTATTGTATTGTATGTTAACCGGGGACCTAGAGGCTCCGTCCCGCAGCAGCCGCAGTGATCCACAACCCCACGACGACTACAGCAGTCCACTTCACCCCTCCGCCCCCCCGCACCGAACCCATGGTTAAAAATATGATTTCAATTTAATATCAAAATCGTTTTTAACCTTCTTTTTCCTTTTTCACAAACCTCCGCATCTCAAAAAAGAATAGGAAAATGCAGCTAAACCGCTCCAGCGCAATTGCGTTACTGATTCTGAACTAGCAACTTTCAGCATCCCCTTCCACGAAGACAACGGTGCAATACATTGTCGTATGGATATGAGGAGGCATCGAAAGTGCTGAGCAGCCACCATCGATGACCGTTCAAACGACGTCCAAAAGTCATTGAGTTTGGTCGGACCTTAGATTGTACGTCTAGAGAGGTACCTGATGTGCTCAAAAGGCGCAATACATTGTGGTATAGATATGACGAGGCATCGAAAGTTCTGAACTGCCATCATCGATGACCGTTCAAATGACATCCAAAAGTCATTGAGATTGGTCAGACCTAAGATTGTGCATCTAGAGAGGTCCCTGATGTGCTCAAAAGGGCTGAGCTTGGCATAGTTAATAAGCAGTGTAAGTGTCTTAGTGTTGCTGATGGATGAGATGGTGCGTTACCTACTGAAAGTACAGCCTGTTGTGAGCACACAGATCCACTGCCGGGCTGTACTACACCCACCACATACGGCCATTTAAACACGACGGGCTTTCAATAAGAAATCCAACACTTCTTTTTTCTGAAAACAGTTTGGTTTTATTCAGGGTTCCAATAAACCATATTACATCTTACTCTTTTGGCTACGAAACCGTATCTTTTACCATAATCTCGATTCCGTGCGAGGGCCTTACGCCCTATTACCGGGAGGGCTTCTACGCCAGCATTGTACCACTCTACTGGTCGATGTCACAGCCAACGGCTTGGTGCATCAATAACCTCCCCATCATCCGTGTACTGCTCCCCACGGAGTGCGTCCTTCGTTGGGCCAAACGATGGAAGCCGGAAGGTATGAGATCCAGGCTGCTGGGTGGATGAGGAAGAACAGTCCAACGACGTTTTGTGAGCTTCTCCCGGGTGCGCAGACTTGTGTGGGCCTTTTGTTGTCATAGTCAAGGAGAATTTAGTTTGCAGTTTTGTGGCAACGAAAACGCTGAAGTTATTTCTTCAGTTTCCTGAGGCTAGCACGTAAACTTCAGACTTGGTCGTTATACCATGAGAGAAGACATCAAACATAATAAACCTTTCAGAGTCCCAGAAGACCTTCGCCTCTTCGGAGGCGTCACTGCTTGGAGTGCCGTTTTGTCTCCGATTCGAAGTAATGAACCCTTGTTTCATCGCCTGTGACGATGTTCGACAAAAGCGCACAAGCAATTCCTCACAGATGGCCCTTCATTGCTCTTTATGGTCTTCTGTTAAGTGTCGAGGAACCCAGTGGGCAGACAGCTTTTAATGCCGCAACATATGGACGAGTGTGCCAGAACTATCAATACAGACGTCCAATTCAGCAGTGAGGTTTTTCATTGCTATCTGTGATTCACCTCGAATGAGAGAGTGTGTAAGTTCCAACACTGCATCAGCCACAGCTGTGTGCCACCGGCCGGCACGTTCGAGATCGAGCAGGTTTGCACGAGCTTGTTACGACGGTGACAGACACCTTGTTCAACGACTCATCGTGCTTTTGTTCACTGCCAGGTCTGCGTATATATTATGTAAATGGCTATACATATCTGTTACACTCTGGTTCTCCTCTAAAAGAAACTCAATGACACCTCTCTGTTTGGAACGCACCTCAGTTATAGATGTCATTTTGATGGCTACGTATAGCGCCGCATTCTATCGGAATTTCATGAAACTATAGGGGCTGTGACTACATGGACTCTCGGGACAGAGGAAGACCAGAAGCTAAATTCTTTTGAAATGTGGTGCTATAGACACATGCTCAAAATAAAATGTATCGAGAAGGTCACAAATGAAGTGGTTCTGGAAAGAGCAGGTAAGAAGAGAAGCTTCTGGAGTTCATTGTTAAAAGAAGAGTGCCATTTACAGGCCATCTATTAAGACATAAAGGACTCCGGAACACAATCATAGAGGGATATGTCGAGGGAAAAAGACCAAGAGGAAGACCACGACTGAGGTACATGGATCAAATCGTGAAAGATGTGGGATGTAACACCTATAAAGAAATGAAGAGAAAAGCTGAAAGACGCACAGAATGGAGACAAGCTGCCATTGTAGCTGTTGCAAACCAATCCTTGGATTGACCACTACAGAAGAAGAAGACAGGGGCTGAAGAGGGAATATTCAACGGTTTTCCGACACCAAATTCTGCACTTTTTCAACCGAAACTGCCCGACAAAGAATGTTTTTCATTACGGACTGATCGCCCCTGGCACTTCATTGGACAGCCGGCGATGCTTTACATCATTTGAAAAGAGGCGGAATGGCGACTCGTCGAACCATCCCAGACGCTCCCTCAGCTAGTGTCCAGTTTCTGTGTGGTTCGGAATACTGATGGCGTTCAGCCTTATCTGTCACTGTGAGCATTGGCGTTATGGGAAGTTCCAAACACAAAATGTCCATTGCATGCAGTTTCCTTCGCAGTGTTCGTTCATAAATTCATTCAGATGTGATCCTTGTTCACTGATGGCAGCAATTCATGCTCGATTTGAAACCGATTGTCATGGTTAAGGCGTTTTACTATTGCCTGGTTGCTGTTAATTAGTACCTTTTTGCGAGAACTGTCCTTCTATCGTGTAACATGGCTTCCAGTGACATATCATTCCTTGTAGACATATTTTGTCCAGTCCTCGTTGAGACACCATAGAATTGGGCAACTTTATTCAAGATCTCCTTACCGACAGGTACAAACACGATAGTTCCATTGTGGCAATAACTACTGTGATTTGCATGTGCAATCAAGGTATCATTAGTACAGTACCATCTATAGCGCTTGATAGCGATCACTGTGTTCTTGAGTGGGGGGATAAATGTCTGTATGGTGAGCATATCAATAATTCAGTTTTCCATGAGTAGAGTCGTAAAACTACCATAAGCTTCCGTAGATTATAGATTGTCATAAGTAAGTGCAGACTACGGTAGCCGGCCGGTGTGGCCGAGCGGTTCTAGGCGCTTCAGTCTGGAACCACGCGCCCGCTACGGTCGCAGGTTCGAATCCTGCCTCGGGAATGGATGTGTGTGATGTCCTTAGGTTAGTTAGTTTTAAGTAGTTCTAAGTTCTAGGGGAGTGATGACCTCAGATGTTAAGTCCCATAGTGCTCAGAGCCATTTGAATTTTTTGAGACTACGGTACTTTTCCAACTAACTATGAATAGTTAAGGTCGTACCCGCGTTACCAGTACGTTGGGCGTGTTGCATACCTATTGAGCTTTACCTCACAAATATTGGTTTGTTTGCGTACGCGATCAGTGTCTTACTAGATTCCCCTAAAGCCGGAAGTGATGAACCATCTAGGAACTGAGTGAAGATAAGCAAAGGGCAGCGTAATTTACATAGCTACTCTGCTGTTTGTTACTGAAGAATAAACATTATTTATAGCAAAACTTAAATTGTCAATACTGAATTCTCGTTTTATTCGAAAATTGTTGATCAGTAACGTGTAACGGAGGGACGATGTAGTAAAAATTAAGAACACAATACAGTTTTATTATATAGAGCCAGGAAACGTAATTTCCTCAACAAAAAGGTAAAATAAAAAAAGGTGTCAAACAAAAATATACAAACATTCCTGCAATACTACGTCAAACTTATATAATACGTGTTTATGTTATTCGTAAACAGCTTGTTGATCAGTAACGTGTAACGGAGGGACGATGTAGTAAAAATTAAGAACACAATACAGTTTTATTATATAGAGCCAGGAAACGTAATTTCCTCAACAAAAAGGTAAAATAAAAAAAGGTGTCAAACAAAAATATACAAACATTCCTGCAATACTACGTCAAACTTATATAATACGTGTTTATGTTATTCGTAAACAGCTTGTTGATCAGTAACGTGTAACGGAGGGACGATGTAGTAAAAATTAAGAACACAATACAGTTTTATTATATAGAGCCAGGAAACGTAATTTCCTCAACAAAAAGGTAAAATAAAAAAAGGTGTCAAACAAAAATATACAAACATTCCTGCAATACTACGTCAAACTTATATAATACGTGTTTATGTTATTCGTAAACAGCTTGTTGATCAGTAACGTGTAACGGAGGGACGATGTAGTAAAAATTAAGAACACAATACAGTTTTATTATATAGAGCCAGGAAACGTAATTTCCTCAACAAAAAGGTAAAATAAAAAAAGGTGTCAAACAAAAATATACAAACATTCCTGCAATACTACGTCAAACTTATATAATACGTGTTTATGTTATTCGTAAACAGCTTTTGCATTTATAAAGAAAAACAGAAAAGTCTTGGCTTTGATCGCGACGGAGAACATTCTATTGAGTACAAAATAGCAACAATAGTGATATGTATGTACTCCTTAATTCGAGGAAGAAATTTCTCAGAACGTACGTCTCGAGCACAGCGTTGTATGTAAGTGAAACATGGACCGTAGGAAAACCGGAAGGAAGGTTATGAATGCATTTCAGATGTGGTGCTACAGTAGAATTTTGAAAATTAAGTGGACTGACAAGATAAGAAGGAGGAGGTTCTGTGCAGAATCGGAGAGAAACACTGACAAGTTATGTAGTGTACCAAAACTACCGAACTGTAGTCTTGACAGAGAGCAACTCTATTCATGGATGAACTTGTGGCAGGTGCTGTATAAAGAACTGTCTATTATTATTTAACGTCACTGGGTAGTTTACGTACGAAGCAGGAGGAAAATTATCGCTACGAGAATTTCGACTTTCTGGTAAGTTGTTGTAATTTAGGAAAAAAGCTTTTGTTCGGCGATCATGTGCCACGGTTTCAGAGTGTGGTTTGACTATCTCGACTAAGAGAAATCGGTATTGTCAGAGACAATGACGCCCAAGTTGATGATGTCCTTTTCCTCGACTTCCCTAAGGCCAATACAGACCCGTACTGACATTTCCTAACAACTGACGAGCGTACTGAGTATCTGGCCAGATTTTTGATTGCATTCAGGGTTTCCCCGCAGAGAGTACTCGACACACCGTTCTTAACGGAACAAAATCGTAAAAAAATAATTTCAGGTGTGTCCCGAGGGAGTGTTAGCCTAAATGTAATTTCTGTAATTCATAGTTCTTTTTTTTACGTTCCTGTTACTTGGTTAATGAAGGTATGACTTTGTAATCAATGTCACGTGCATTTTATTTCGGAAATGAAGCATATCATTACACCCGTCGCTTATCAATGAACTGGGAACTATGCTTAATGTGAGATACACAGGGTGTATAAAAAGAATCATGCTATTTTTAAAAAAAATCATAGCTATTACGTTATTTGAGGTATGTGCATGAACAACGTGCTGGTGGAAATAGAAAACTCTCGAGTTTTACAAGATTCCCACTTAGTAGCAGCAGTATACGCCCACATCAGTTCTAGTAAAAATGGTGTCGGGACAACAGAAAGCGTTTTGTGTTCTACATTTTGCCCAGTGTGGGTCAGTAATAACCGCTAATCGTGACTTTCGTACTAGGTACGGTGTGAATCCTCCTACAGCAGAGAGCATAAAACGATGGGATGAACAATTCCGAGAAACTGGTTGTTTGTGTAAAGGCAAATCTCCGGGCCGTCCCCGAGTGTCTGACACAGGCGTCGAACGCATCCACCAGTTTCAAAAGGAGTCCGCAGAAATCCGTTCGCAGTGCTGCTCGACATCCCAACATGCCCCGGATGTCGGTCTGTTGTGTGTTGTGTCGACGTGAACACATGAAACCATTCAACATTTCAGCTACTTCAAGCTCTTCGTGAAGGAGATCAACAACAACGTGTGGGGTTCTGTAACTTCTTTCTTGGCAAGATGGAAGACGACAGTTTTCTTTCATGCTTAGTGTTTAGTAACCAGGCAACGATCCATTTAAATCGAAAGGTGAACCGTCATAATGTGATAATATGGGGTACGTAACAACCACATGAAGTTGTACAACATGAGAGGGACTCACCAAAATTAAATGTCTTTTGTGCAGTTTCACGGGAAAAGGTGTATGGTCCATTTTTCTTCGCCGTGAACACTATTACAGGAAGCACACACCTCGATATGCTTGAGAACTTTCTTTCCCACAGTTGGAGATTAATTCGAACGACTTCATTTAATAACAAGATGGGGCATCTACACACTGGCATCTGGAAGTGCTGGAATTTTTAAATCAAAGGATTACTGAACGATGGATCGGTCGCACTGGACCAAATGATTACTGGAATCCAAGGTCACCGGACCTAACTGTGTGTGATTATTTCTTGTGGAAGTTTATGAAAGACTCTGTTTATGAGCCTTCGTTACCAGCAACAATGAATGAACTGGGACATCGAATAACAGCAGCTGTGCAAGCTGTAACTCAAGACATGCTCGCTGCGGTGTGGGAGCAATTTGAATACCGCGTTGACATGTGCCGTGCATCTAAAGCGGTGCATATTGGACGCCTACGAAAAGATATGAAAAAAAAAACAATTTGAGTGTCCTGTCCATGAAAAACAAAATTCATTGTATGTGTCTATTAGTTTCAGAAATATAGAAGTGCTAAATTGGATGATTCGTTTTGATACACCTTGTACATTATTGAGATACACATTACCGATATAATCCTGTAGTGTTGAAATCGTCGGTAATATCTTGCCATTATATTGAGACAGCTGTTTTGTACTTCAGTCTATATATGGAAGTAACACAAGAATAATTTTGATGTTGATGCATGAGACGTTGTGGATTCTAGGTAGTTGGTTGCCCAGTAGGTCCTTTTGTTATATTGTATGTCATTCCTCCTCATGAATTATAAACATTCTGTTCCTATTTGATAATTATAACGTTAATATTTGAATTTCCACACTGGGGCTGGTGAACTTAATTGTGGGTTACATCTCTTGCGATGTGTTACATAAATGTTATCTTAGTGTAAATACTGGGTTGTTTCCTGAAACGCCCTGCTTAAGTCCGCAGGACAGAACAGGTAGTTGGAATTGTGGAAAGGGTCCAAAAGGGGGCTGTCAGTTACATTCAGACACGTATAACTTTATTTAGTTATCCAGACAATACAGCAAAAATTTTTGAATTTAGTTATCGGCTGAATGGGCCAAACTATCTTATGCCTTAAGGGCACAACCACTTAAATTTTAAAACGGCTGAAAGCCATTAACTTAAAATTCAGACTCAAAACAGAATATTTAGAAGGCAGAAGGACTCACGTAAGTAATTTCTATAACTTGGCTGAGAGCCCAACAAATCTAACACTTGAAAAGCAAACAAGTTTAATTTAAAGACGGCTGAAGGCCCATGATTTAAGACTGCAGGTAAAATTAATTTTAAAAAAAAATACAAGGCAGAAGGCCTTATCTTCAATTAGGCTGAGGGCCCCACACAGTCTGATACCTGAAAGACAAGAACTAATTTAAAACTGGCTGAAGGCCGATGACTTAAAACAACTAAAATAATTTTTAGCAGGCAGAAGGCCCAAAGCTCTATCTTTAAACAATATTTTACACAGGCTGAAGGCCCAAACAGTCTAAGATTTAACAAGTAAATTTAACAAGTAAATTTTAAAGCGGCTGAAGCCCCACTACTGAAAACCACAACTACAATAAATATTGAAAAGTCAGAAGGCCCAAAGCTTTATCAAAAAAAAAAAAATTTTTATATGAGGCTGAAGGCCCAAATCAAGGACCAGTCAGTAACATATTTACATTCCTCAGCCAAAGGAATCTGATAATAGGCCTGATTCAAATCAAGGACCGTAAACCAGTTAGCACCGGCAAACCAAGTAAAAGAATTATAGAGATCCGGCAGAGGTATTGATTCAAGTACAGCCTTTGCGTTCAAACGGCGGTAGTCAACCATAGGTCTGAAATCGCGCCCCTGATCTTTAGGTACAAGAAATATTGGGGAAGCATAAGCAACAATAGAGGACCTAATCACTCCTTGTTGGAGCATCTAAGATATCTTAGCCTTGAGTATCTTCACCTTCGGGGGTGAGAGGCGGTATGGAGATTGCCTAACCGGTATATCATTGGACAGACGGATATGGTATTCGAGAACGCTAGTTATTAGGTTATCACTAAGGATTTGGGGAAAACTGTGCAACAAATCGCGCAACTGAGAAGCCTGATGGGGCAAGAGATGGGCCAAGTCGAATTCATTAGCTGCGGCCTCAACGGCCAAGGCTCCGGCAATTTGCCATACACTAGGTTTAGCGCCCAAATTCCAAAAACCACTCAAAACTTAATAATAAAAAGGAACTACCAGAATCCAAGAGATCACAGACGGGCTCACGACCAACCCGAGAACAAACATAAGGCAAAAGGGGTGTGAGGGAGCACACACCCGAGTACACCAAGGCCTAAAAGTTCGAACCCGAGTTCGCGGGCCAACCCGGCGTTGGCTCTAGGAGCACGAGGCTGAACACAAGAGCGTACCAAATGAGCCGTATTGTCGCATCTGAAACAACGCCAGGGCTTCCTTTCGATAACTTCAATGGATGTAGATAATCCGGAATCGGCGCCGACATCTGGCCCGTTAACCTTATGACGTACATGGTTCTCAAGGGGTAATGGGGATGCTACCATGACCACATCACGGAGCTCTTCCCAGGTTGTAGGCTGATTACGGAAAACAAAATGCGACCTATCCGCCCCATGTATTCCCTCAAGAACGATGAGACTAATTCTTGTTCAGGTAAATCAATCAATAAGGCCAACGAGGCTGTCTGGACTCTATCGACGTTCTGATTTAACTGGTCCTCACCCCGGTGTACTTCCCAAATATAACGACACTCATGTTTTTTATGAACCCCGGTGGATAACCTTTGCCCAATTACGAGCTCTCTTAATTGCTTCAAGAAAAACCCTTCCACCATGGCTCGCGAGAGGAGGTTCTGCAACTCGACTCTAGCGGGTACAACAACGACAGAATTACTTGGTGCGGAACGCGAAAGGCGGCCGCGTGTTGTTCTAGGCGAACCAGAAACCACAATAATTCTTCCACCTGATCAAGTCGCTCTAGGACCAATTCAGTAATATCTCGGAAGATATAGGCCAGAGGATTAGGCAACGTACCAAAGACAGCACCTAACCTGACAGCCGATGGAACAGTGCCACCCCCAGGCTGGCTCTCGTGCTCGATACGGTTAGTGCTGAATAATTCGTCATAAACTTGTATGTTAGTCACATTATGTCTTAGGTGCTCCCAATTTCTGTTCACTAAGGCGGGGATGCGAAAAAATTCTATTTTAGCTGTGATAACGATAACTATTTTTTTTCACTGTTCCCTTAATTTCCCTCCTTAATTGGATTCGGTTCATTTTAGTGTTTTTAACGCAGAGGTGCTGTTAATGGTGTTTTAGAAATATGCAGTTCATTTAACCCAACAACATGGATGTACAAATGAAGTTTTACTTGAGTATTTTATACTGCCTGCTCTATATAATAAACAGTTGTTTACATTCGTGGTGTTGGGTTTATCTGTTAGGTTTATTTTTTATGACATTGACACAAACGTTATGTGTATTGTTTTTCGTGCAGGTCCCATAACGATATCCTCTTTCCTGTTTTCTTAATGGGTTGGGTTGCTTTGGGGAAGGAGACGAGACAGCGAGGTCATCGATCTCATCGGATTAGGGAAATACGGGGAAGGATGTCGGCCGTGCCCTTTCAAAGGGACCATCCCGCCATTTGCCTGGACCGATTTAGGGAAATCACGGAAAACCTAAATCAGGATGGCTGGACGCGGGATTGAACCTTCGTCCTCCCGAATGCTCCAGTGTGCTAGCCACTGCGCAATTTCGCTCGGTCTGTTTCCTTAATGTCCCCTCGTTATGTCATTTGGCGCACTTTCATGTTTTTCAACACAGACGTGGGCCTAATCGGTTTTTCAGATCTGAGGAGTATACGCAATTGCACAACAGCGATGATGAAAATAAGTATTTGTATATGGAGTTTACATTTCTTATTGCAAAGTAAAGGCAAGCTAGCTTGCCCAAAATATATCGATACGAATGTATCAAAGAATGTATTACTTAATTTGCTTTGTCTTGGAGCTCTTTGGCGTGCCGTGAGAGTGTGGTGCTTCTAATGGTTGGTGCGGGACGCCGCGCAAGTGCGAAAGGAAGAAATTGGCCATGGCCGTACCGCAACGACCAGTCTGTTAGTAGCCAGGAATACGTGGAGGTGGCCCAGGACAGTGGAGAGTGTTGATTTTGAAAGGTGGCAGGTGTTCTGTTTGGAGTGGGCTGCGTTTTGGGTAGCCACATGTAATATCGTCGCTTCTTTCCGACAATCTCCATTGTTGTTGAGGAACATTCGATGTGGTGGAGTCATGTTTTAATTGCACTACGAAAGTATTTTTTCGAGATTTGCATACTGTGAGGCTGTGTGCAGTTATCACCGTCATATAACGGAAGTAAAGGGTGAGCTCCTGTCTGCTGTATTGCATAACAACTGAGTTGTACCAAAGGTGAGTGAACTTGTTCGATATCGTGAGAGTTCGGCTGCTCCATCATATATGTGTCTTTTTTTCTAACATTTATTGGAGGTCCAGTGGTAACTTGCGTGTTTTCATGGATCTGAGTATGTCTGTACCTACTGCACCGCCAGGATGGGTTTTTTGCACTTAACTTGCTTAAATGTGCTCTGTTAAGTCAAAGCGCCCGTCCAGTCACTGACCATTCATTGCTAAATACATTTACGTGGTTAAGGGATGCTAAAAACGCAAAATTATTTTTTATCTTAAGTGACATTAAACTGTTTCTAAGGTGCTACTGCATATGTGGTAACATTCATTTTCTGTTTTAGAGTTTTAAGAGTTAAGTGATCTCATTCTTCCTGTGTAAAATAAATGGGACGCACATATACAACCGGTGTCAAATGTAACCGCCAGCTTCTGGGCTAAATTTCTGAGCATATTTGTCAGCATAAGAAGTGCGTTGTAGTTTAACTTGCTTCACTGGAAATCTGTTTCTACTAGGAGTAAATCCATGGGATGGTACAATGTTTGCTCTAATTATAATGTAAAACAGATGTTTATATTACATTGGTTAATTTGGTCTACGAAGTTTAAATGGTATTTTGATGCAAAACTATCTTTTAAATTAATTTTTTGTTATTACGTTGTTTTATTTGGTTTTTGGTGTTTCTAAAGGTTATTGACGTCCATCCATCATCCTAATAGCGCCTGTAAAGTATTTTATTAATAGTAGCTTCTGATCCAATTAATGGCGCATCTTTGAATAACTTTGAGGTTAAATTGTGTGCTTAAATACTTACTGTTTTAAATAAATTTTGATGTTAATTTGATGTCTTAATCAGCAGCTCTTTAAATGTTGGTTAGCTTATCAGGTCTTTTGTGGGCGCCTTTTCCATGCTAATACAGGGTGGTGCAAATAAAAGTGGCCTGGAGAACGGTTTCAGAATACGAAGAAACACAGCGGAGGAAATGAATAAAGCATCATCCTGACTGTAGTAGGTGGTGAAACTGACCACCACCCATCCCTTCGCACTTTTGGGCCCTGGTCAAATTAATGGCACATTAAGAGATCAGATGACCTGGTTGGCCAGCTGGGGCCGCAACCGGACTGACGTCTGATAACCACTCTGTCAGGCGTTAAGGTTGTGCAACTGTGCTCCAAGGTTTGGCCGAGGAAATCCTGTTGGAAATTACTGTAGGTCTTTTCCTCGTCCGTTAATGCTGCCACAAATTCACGTCCACTCGTATCAATTCGTCCAGGCCACATTTATCTGCACCAATCTTTAGCATTTAATATGTGGTACGCAGTGTGATAACAAGTTACGTTTGCTTAATTGAATAATTAATCGTACTCAGTCCACCAGCGTGTGCCATATGTAAACACTTTGTGTTAAATAAAGTTGTGCAGTTTTCCTTAAGAGTGGGCGTACCCACTTACCGCTTTCGGATCCCCGCATCCTTAACCATTTCTTTCTTATTATTTGGATTTTGTAGTTACGGCTTTGTTACCAATGTTATGTGCACTGTATATCGTGAATGAAGCATGTCTTTATCCCCTTTTCTTACGGCGTGAACAAAAAACTATGTTCCATGCAAGGCACCTGTGAGATGTACATTATCGATGTAGATCTGTAGCGTAATAAAATTTTTAGTGATATCTTTGGAGTACGTCGAGACAGATGTTTTGTACTTCAGTCCGCTTGTGGACATATCACGAAAATAATTTTGATGGTGACGCATCAAATGATGCGTATTCTCAGTAGCTGGTTCTTCGATCTGTTCTTAAATTATAAATTCTCTTGCATGCTTTGTAAACATTCTGTTCGTATTTGATACATATCACTTTAATTTTTGTAAGTGATTCGACGTTTAGGCTGATGGACTGATTTGCATGCTACATTTGTAGCAGAATGTTAGATATCCAGGTGAATGCAAGCACTAGGCAGTTTCCAATATTAAATTGACAATTATGTTATTTGTTGTGTGTTTATATACGTTTTTATGCAGAGTGGAAATCATTAAAAACCGATGAACTATGGAAGTTTGCGGGGGACACCAAAACAAATATATTTCTCAAATGGATTTTCATGTAAGGATTTTTTAACCGGTAGAGAGTTTTCTCATGACGAAAATTAAATAACCCAACGAACTCTGAGAACTTTTTCGAATGTGTCAGGCACCAATCTACGAGGACATCAAATCTTACTTACAGTACACAAAAATTAACACAAACAACTTTTAAGTATTTATTAGCAAGGGACAATAACATTAGCACGACACAATGCAGGTCATGTTTTCTGTACCACGGCAAAGGCTGTAGGAGTGCCCTTAATTTCTCCTGCTGTTGCTGCTATCTGAGCAACCAGAATCTTCTTATTTAACTGATATTTTATAAAAAAAAAAGTTGTTCATCTCTTCCCACACTAAAAAGTCCAGAGGGGTAAAATCAGAGGATCGAATAGGCCTCCTCTCCCAGTCCACTTTTCTGGAAACTGTCGGTCCAAGAGTCGACTCAGAGGATGACTGAAATGTACTGTCGCCCTCTCATGCTGGAACCACATGCGCTGTTGTGTAGCAAGTGGCACATCATCCAGGGATCTTTGTCGAGGAAATTAAAAATAATGCCTGCCATTTAATGACCTAGGCAGGAGATTACACAGTCACCAATAACAGCCGCTCACACAATCAGTTAGAACCGCACTTGATGAGCGCGAGTAAATGTGTCATGTGGTTTAAACTCACTCGAGACATTAGAACTGCGGATGTTGAAGACCGCCATCACGCCGAAACGTTGCTTCAAGCGTAAACAGCGCAGAGGATGGAAAATGTTGGATGCGTCCGCCGCTGTCCCAGGTACCACTGTGAAAACTGTGCTCTGAGTAGGTAATCATCTGGTTCCATGTTGTTCACTCCCTGTAAGTGAAATGGATGTAAACAACTGCTTATGGTTGGTTGATTTGCGGGAGAGGATCAATCAGCGAGGTTATCGGTCCCATCTGATTTGGGAAGGAAGTAGGCCATGCCCTTTCAAAGCAACCACCCCGTCATTTGCCTGAAGCGATTTAGGGAAACCAAGGGAAACCTAAATCAGGATGGCCGGACGCGGGTTTGAACCGTCGTCCTCCCGAATGCGAATCCAATGTGCTAACCACTGCCGCTCAGTAACTGCTTATGAATGACGTTTCTCACTTTCGTTTGATCCGTCCCCCTGTTAAGCACAGTTACACGAGAGCTGATCGAAAGATCTTGGTCCACATGCCGCAGGACAGCTTCCTCGTACTGTTCGACCTCGTCTTTGTCCTGATAATCTGCTAAATGACCCAGTCTCACGCAGACCCTGATACACAGCAGTAAACGTCGGATGACGCAGGGTACGGTGACTGGGATATTGTTGTTGATAAACATGCTGTGCTATTCGTCTGTTGTGGTTCGTTGTGTAGTAAGCATCAACCATATCAGTGTTCTCCCTCCAGGTATATCGCTCCATTAGTAAAACTACTGTGCTGGTTCAAAACGTACAACTAAATGTCAATGTGAACATCTATTATAATCGAAGAGCTTCAACAGGAACCCTTACAACAACAAATCAGTCATTACAGCTGAAGAGCGAATAAGCACTCTAGCTGGTTAAATAATGCTCCTAGGGAATTATAAAACTAGAGAAAAACATTTGTTTTTGGTGTTCCGTGCAACAACACAGAATTTGTCAGTTTAAATAATTTTCACTCTATATATTTCAGATGTTTTATTCTAGTTGTGGTTTGGTATGTTTGTAGGTTGCTTGATAATGATAAAAAAGTAGAAATTTGGCAATTGCAAATAACTTTTGGAATTTTACAGCCCACTACGGATGTTTTCATTTTAGTGATCTAGCGGATAATGTTGGAGGCATGGTGCGGATATCAACGGATGATATTGCTGCCTATAGGAAGCGTGCAACGTCAGTGGACTATAGCGAGATGCAGATGGACCTGGAGAGGATCAAATGGCTCTGAGCACTATGGGACTTAACATCTGAGTTCATCAGTCCCCTAGAACTTAGAACTACTTAAACCTAACTAACCTAAGGACATCACACATATCCATGACCGAGGCAGGATTCGAACCTGCAGCCGTGGCTGTCACGCGGTTCCAGACTGAAGCGCCTAGAACCGCTTGGCCACACCGACCGGCTGGAGAGGATCAACGATTCATTTCGAAAATGGCAGCTGACACTGAACGTAACTAAATACAACCACTGTGCATTAACAGGCGAAGAGATCCACTACTATTCGTCACGGGAAACAGTAAGGACAGTGCAATATCGAGGAGTAACCATGCCGAGCGAACTATAGTGCAATGACTACATAAATCTAGTTGAAGGGAAAACAGGTTGATTCATTGCCAGCATCCACGAAAGAAGTAGCTCACAAAACACTTGAATACTGCTCATCAGCCGAAGACCCTTGCCGAATCTGAATAATGCGAAAGATAGGAAAGATCAGACGAAGAGCGGCACACTTGGTCACAGGATCGATTAATCTGTACAGCAGCGTTTCGGAGCTGCACGACAAACTCCAGCGGCACAGGCTTTGTAAATCACGGAAAAGTTCTTTGTTGAAATTCCGCGAGCGTACGTTGCAAGAACAGTCGAGCAACGTAGTACGTAATGGTACATACATCTCTAGGAATAACCACTATGATGAAATTAGAAAAATTGTGGCTCATACTGCGATGTGCCGATAATAATTCTTCCAAGCACCATCCGTGAATGGATTATGTTACCAGAAATTCCCTTCACCACGCACCATTAGGTGATCGCGAAGTATGGAAGAAGATGTTTCAGCAAAATAATATTTGTAATATTTCTCATCAAACGTGTTAACCAGTAGTTGAATAGCTCAGAAATGTTTTTATCCAGTTTTATCACATGTTTTTCTGCTATGCGTAGTCGTCTTCAACAAGAACTTGTTACTGCGTCATGTCAATACAGCGGTAGGTGATTGCGAAGTATAGATGTGGATGTTTCAGCAAAATAATATTTGTAAAGCTCTTCATCAAACATATTAACCTGCATTCGTATAGACCGCTACGGTCGCAGGTTCGAATCCTCCCTCGGGCATGGATGTGTGTGATGTCCTTAGGTTAGTTAGGTTTAAGTAGTTCTAAGTTCTAGGAGACTGATGACCTCAGAAGTTAAGTCCCTTAGTGCTCAGAGCCATTTGAACCATTTTTTTGTATTCTTATATCTAAGTAATGTTTCCATCCAGCTTTCTTACGCTGTTTCTGTCCTATGATCAATCGTCTTCCACAAGAACTTGTATTGCATCCTGTCAACACAGTGTTAGGCGATTGCGAAATATAGATGTAGATTTTTTCAGAAAAATAATACTTGTAATCTTTTTCATCAAACATATTAACTTGTATTCGTATACCTGAGAAATATTCTAATCCAGCTTTCTCTCACGTTTCTGTCCCATGATCAGCTGTCTTTCACAACAACCTGTTATTAGACCATGTCAACTTTCGATTGCAGAGTCAATAGTCAGAGCTGGACCCAAGTGTGTGTGTGTGTGTGTCAAGAAATCTGCAAGACACACGCTTCTCGGCGCCCCTCGTGCCAGTCATATTTTATTCATGCCGCTCGCCAAATTATACTGTTATTAAATGGAGAGCTGCACCCATGACCATAATGAATATTCGCTAAAGGGCGTAATTTCCTAACAACGCCCCGCTGACAGCGTTCGACGTGAGGCCGACCGTCATTAAAGGGCGGTGGAGAGGGCCGCCAATATACAACGTAGGTATTCGCGTGATTAACGGCCGCGCAGATAGACGTCATTGTCTCCCGGTGTGCAACGGTTCGCTGAATTTTAAACGCCACGGGGTTGGTCGCACATTACGGCAGCGACGCCTGCCGCATATTCTTCAGACACACACGATTCGCCTTCAGAACTATAGCTAGCATACACACTTTCCTTGCCGTAAATGGCGTAATTCAAATATACTCTGAAAAGCTGTCATCTGCGATATAGGGTTGATCTGTCTAATGCAATGACGGTAAGAGAATCGCACCACCATGAAGGAGGTATGTGACATAAACGAAAGTTGGTAGGTGCGTTTCAACATCTGAAAGATGATGTGTATTCAGATTTCGCTCCACTAGCGTAAGAGTGTTTCTAGCAGCGCCAATAAGATAAGGAAAATCAGGTTTGTTTTACACTACTGGCCATTAAAATTGCTACATCAATAAGAAATGCAGATGATAAACGGGTATTCATTGGACAAATATATTGTACTAGAACTGACATGTGATTACATTTTCACGCAATTTGGGTGCATAGATCCTGAGAAATCAGTTCCCAGAACAACCACCTCTGGCCGTAATAACGGGCTTGGTACGCCGGGGCATTGAGTCAAACAGAGCTTGGATCGTACGTACAGGTACAGCTGCCCATGCAGCTTCAACACGATACCATAGTTCATCAAGAGTAGTGACGGGCGTATTGTGACGAGCCAGTTGCTCGGCCACCATTGACCAGACGTTTTCAATTGAGGAGAGATCTGGAGAATGTGCTGGCCACGGCAGCAGTCGAACATTTTCTGTATCCAGAAAGGCCCGTACAGGACCTGCAACATGCATTCGTGCATTATTCTGCTGAAATGTAGGGTTTCGCAGGGATCGAATGAAGGAGAGACCCACCGGTCGTAACACATCTGAAATGTAACGTCCACTGTTCAAAGTGCCGTCAATGCGAACAAGAGGTGACCGAGACGTGTAACCAATGGCACCCCATACCACCACGCCGGGTGATACGCCAGTATGGCGATGACGAATACGCGCTTCCAATGTGTGTTCAGCGCGATGTCGCCAAACACGGACGCGACTGTCATGATGCTGTAAATAGAACCTGGATTCATCCGAAAAAATGATGTTTTGCCATTCGTGCACCCAGGTTCGTCTTTGAGTACACCATCGCAGGCGCTCCTGTCTGTGATTCAGCGTCAAGGGTAACTGCAGCCATGGTCTCCGAGCTGATAGTCCTTGCTGCTGGAAACGTCTTAGAACTGTTCGTGCCGATGGTTGTTGTCTTGTAAACATCCCCATCAGTTGACTCGGGGATCAAGACGTGGCTGCACGATCCGTAACAGCCATGGGGATGCCTGTCATCTGGACTGCTAGTGATACGAGGCCGTTGGGATCCAGCACGGCGTTCCGCATTACCCTCCTAAACCCACCGATTCCATATTCTGCTAAAAGTCGTAGGATCTCGACCAACGCGAACAGCAATATCGCGATACGATAAACCGCAATCGATATAGGCTACAATCCGACCTTTATCAAAGTCTGAAACGTGATGGTACGCAACGTTTCACCAGGCAAATGCTGTCTGTGTATGAGAAATCGGTTGGAAACTTTCCTCATGTCAGCTCGTTGTAGGTGTCGCCACCGGCGCCAACCTTGTGTGAATGCTCTGAAAAGCTAATCATTTGCATATCACAGCATCTTCTTCCTGTCGGTTAAATTTCGCGTCTGTAGCACGTCATCTTCGTGGTGTAGCAATTTTAATGGCCAGTAGTGTAAATACAAGCTGTAACGGTCGTGAGCGTTAGTTAGATTTGAGACTGGATGTGGTGAGCTGATGTTTGTCAAGAATGCATTTAAGGCGACAAAGAAGCCATTATCAACACCTCATTGGGTTTGAACGAGTTCGTGTAATAGGGCTACGAGAAGCTGGAGATTCCTTCTGCAATACTGCAGAAAGATTTGGCAGGAATGTAGCCACTGCACACGACTGCTGGGAGCGGTGCTTGCGGAAATGTACGGTCGCAGGAAGACGGCTCCGGACGGCAACATTACACAGCCGTGAGTGGAGACCAAGGTTTTCGGCGTATGGCTCTGGCGCATCGTACTGCATCTGCAGCAGCAATTCGAGCAGTTGGCACCACAGTGACACAACGAACCGTAACAAATCGGTTACTTCACGGACAGCTCCAGGCCGGACTCCCTTCACCGTGCATTCCGCTCACCCCAAACAATCGCCATGTGCGACTTCAGTGGTGTTAATCGAGAGCTCATTGGAGGAGGAAAGACTGGAGGCCTGTTGTGTTTTCTGATGACAGCTGTTTCTACCTTGCTGCCAGTGATAGCTGTGCGGTTATTAGAAAGAAGCCTCTTACGGAGCCTGCAACCAACCTATCAATTGCTAGATACGTTGGACCTACGCCTGGAGTTATGCTCTGGCGTACCTTTTCATGTGACAGCAGGTGCATTCTTGTGGCTGTCCGACGCCCCTTACTGCAAATCTATACGTCAGTCTGATGATTCGATCTTTAGAGCTGCAATTCATGAACAGTATTCCAGCGAATGTTTTCCAGCAGGATAACGCTCGTCCATGTACCCCTGCTGTAACACAAAATGCTGTACAGAGTGTCGGCATGTTGTCTTGGTCTGCTCAGTCACCGGATCTGTCTCCCGCCGAGCACATATGGGACATCGGACGACATCTCCAGCGTCACCCGCAATCAACATTAACCGTCCCTCTACTCACAGACCAAGTGCAACTGGCATGGAATTCCGCCGCACAAACTGACATCTGGCACCTGTACAACACAGTTCATGTACGCTTTTATGCTTGCGTTCAATATTCTGGCGGCTGCAACTGTCATTAATCTATCAGCATTTCACATTTGCGATGACTTTCCTCGCGCTTACATTAAGCTGTGATCCTGCATTGTTAATCGCTTAAATAAGTTAACTAGAAAAAAGTATTTCCGAAATTCACTATTCAACATTAATTATTTTTAGGTGTTGCTATTTTTTTCGTCTATTGACCTTGGGTAGTTGAATAAACGTGTCCACATTTTAATAAAGAGCGAAAATTCATACGTGTGTAGAGTATATTATCTGTTGGTGCTGAATTCTTTTGTTTTATTTTGTGTTGTGTCTTGTCAGTATAATTAGAAATCATTTTCTAGGTAGTGTTTAACACCTTAATATTTTTAGAGAGTGATGGTTCAAATGGTTCTGAGTACTATGGGACTTAACATCTGAGGTCATCAGTCGCCTAGATTTAGAACTACTTAAACCTAACTAAGTACATCACACACATCCACGCCCGAGGCAGAATTCGAACCTGCGACCGTAGCAGCAGCGCAGTTCCGAACTGAAGTGCCTAGAACCGCTCGGCCACAGCGGCCGGCGGAGAGTGATGTTTTGAATCGACAGAAGCTGCTATAGTGATGATAATATTTCCTTCTGGAGCTAATTTAAATCCAGAGATCATCACCTGGAAGACAATTTCTGACAGTAAGTGTTCTATAATTCCAAAAACGTGACAAGAGAGCGACGCAAAAATCGCACATGGGACGCTTGTAAGGACCGAATCCGTGCCAAAGGCTCAGCAGAATCGTGGGCTGTCAGCTACGTTACGCTTGAATGTGCGCACGCAACGCAACGGCCTGATCGGCTAATTTCAGCGCTAAGGAACTCGGAAACGGCACAACGTATCGAAATCTTTTTTAATAACTGCTTCTGAGCACACCCTCCTCTACAACGCCCTTGCAAGCTTTTCAGTCCGTTTCTGGTCACCCCTGCAGGGTGTAAATCATAACTTTATAACGTACTACAGTGGTGTAGGGGAAGTCGAGACGAACAATCTGATATGGGACACCTTTGGTCTATCAAGTCGGGAAGCTACCTCAAATTGGTCTGCAGAAACCCCCCAAGCTACCGCACATACGCGACGCGCGAGGTTTTCACTGTTTTCTCACACTCCTCGCGCAGGCTATTACTCCTAGAGAAAGAAATGAACGGGACTTTTCTTGTAGGATATTTCATGTAATTTCATTTTGTACTGGGATACGTTCTCGCCAGTGACATTGGTTTCCGAGGTATTCAGGCTAAACGTACAAAAGTGACTTTCAGACGCACCCACGTCCCCGCACTAACCACACATCAGTCAGAATTTTGAGTATGTCGTTCATGGCATTCCCTCCAAACAATCTTGAAAAATTTGAGACTACACGAATTATTTCCCATACTCGACATTTTTGGTCTTTACTGACTGACTACCGACTTAGTCGGCCATTTAGTTAACATTATTAATTTAAACTTTCTCACCAGCGTATTGAAAGAAGAGAGACTTCCATTAACATTATGCATAAAAATAATTACGATTTCAACGCAGCGTAGTGGTATCGTAGTAAGTAGCCCAGACAAGCAAAATACGCCAGAAAAGCACAAGGATTTGTGAGGGAATATTTAAAAAAAGGTCAATTACACAATTTTAAGTGTACAACTAAGCCATTTCTTTTCCTTTCATTATTTTGTGGGAAACGTTAGAACGAAAAAGCTTCTAAAACGGTTGTAAGTCAGTCTCAAATACCTGATGAATATGGTTTGGGTAATTTGTGTGCCGTCGGTTACGCTGAATCACGACATAATCAAAGTTTCTAACAGTACTCCTTGTGTTATTGTGTTAAAACTGCAACTTCAGAGATTGTACCTCTTAATGAGTAGATTGGGACAGCATCCAAAATTTTTAAATTCAGTCAATAATTCTACCGGTTAATAATAGAGCAATCAATGTCAGTTTTTTATGAATTTGAGTTTCGTTTGTAATCGGCGAAGAAAGCTACGTAAACAAAGCGCAAATGTAATGGGAAAGCCAGAACACAACTTCCAGAAAACCAATGTCATATCACAAATGCCGGCCAAGGTGGCCGAGCGGTTCTAGGCACTACAGTCTGGAACCGCGCGACCGCTACGATCGCAGGTTCGAATCCTACCTCGGGCATGGATGTGTGTGATGTCCTTCGGTTAGTTAGGTTTAACTAGTTCTAAGTTCTAGAGGACTGTTGACCTCAGATGTTAAGTCCCATAGTGCTCAGAGCCATTTGAACCATATCACAAATACGGAAGTTCTTCATGCAGAAATAACCAATGTATAGATTGGTGAAGGTTATTATATAATGTAGTCGGCCATAATAGGTTTCTTAATTTCAGTGAACTTCTTCGCCAATGTTATGAGCATATAACATGAATTTTTTTGTAAAAAACAGTACTTTGCCAAAAATGATTGAAATACAGGTGTAATTCACCAGGGAATGTACGTTATAAATTATCCTTAACTGAGAAAGACGTGTTAGATATATTAAATTTAACAAGAAGAGGCAAACTGCGAATGAATCATGATTTGCAGTCCATTCACACGACACCTCTATGATTGTCTCCGGGGAAGGTGTAATACCGACAACCGCAAATGCCGCTTATAGATACACAGAGTAGAGCACGTTAGCAGACCCTGTTATCAGATTGTCCAGGTGACTTTAGAGAAAAAAACAGATAAAAGTGATGATGAATAATGTTACAGCATGAAAAATAAATTTTATCTGAGTTCTAAAAAGTTGTTTGGTCTTTGTCTAATATGGACTGATACACAGAATGACGACTCCATATGGAGAATGCCTTCAAATATTGTAGCATATGGTATTATCTAACGTTCTTTTTCTTCGTACAAGGGCGTGTGGGAGTAATGTCTCCAAGTTTTTTTATGTGAAGACTCTTAAAACTTTTAAATAAAATAAAACAAACTTTAACATTCCAAACCTTTCGTTCTCCACGTATACGTATTTATCTCTCAACATATTCACCCTGGCGGCGAACTTATTATTCCAATCGAGAGACCAACTTATTAATATCATCACTGTAGAATGTTTGACTTTGTTTTCGGAGCTTCAGGTTCACCTCTGCTTGCATCTCTTCATTACCACTAAAATGGAGCCCTCGGAGTGTCTTAAATTTTGTAAACAGAAGTAAATCGTATGGGGCCAAGTCGAGAGCGTGTGGAAGACGGTCGATGACAGAACACAAGGCTTCGGGTTATTGCAGACGTCTGGTCTGGAGCTTGACACGTACTGTTCTATAACTCTGTGCTAAGGAGGCAATTCGGCAAAGCCAGTAAACCGAGGGAAAAATATTTAAGCACCAGTGTCAGAAGGCGATATACGCTGATGGCGTAGGAGTATCAGAGCATTGAACGAGGATTATGCTGCACTGGAAGGAGCAGCGGGTAAGTTAGGAATGCAAGTGAAAGTAGGTAAAACAAAGTATATGATGTCGCGAGGTCTCGGCATGGATAAAGTGAGAGACTTAAATAAAAATAAACGAGATAGATTACTAAAGAGTGGAAAGGTAGGCTCGATAATAACGTAAGATAATAGGACAGAAATTAAAGTAATGATAACAAGTGGAAATCGCTGTTGTTATTCCTTGCAGAATGTATTGAAGTCCGTAAATATTAGTACTAATACAAAAACCCAAATATATTTGACTATACTAAAATCTATTTAATAATCTATGGCTCAGAATGCAGGGAAATGTTCACAAAAGAGGAAGACTGGTTATTGAGATGGGAAAGGAAGATTATGAGGAAGACATCGGGGGGAGTGAGAGAGGAAGGAAATGGGGAATAAGGACAAAAGCAGAAGTGCAAACACATTTTGGACAGAGGAATATTGCAGTGAAAATCAAGCATGTACTGTGATTGCCAGAAACTCGAAGTGTTAAAGTCTTTACAGGAAAGCCCAAAGGAAGAAGGATAATAGGAAGACCCAAGAGAAGGCAGCTTGGGGCTATGGAGGAGGACTTCAAAACAATGGGAGTCAGGAACTGGAGAAGCAAAGCGATGGACAGGGAAGAATGGAGGCAGGTGACAAGGACTGCAGCGCCGACCAATACATAGGTAAGTAAGTAAGTATGCGAACAGCTGAAAATCGGTGGGACCAATCCGGCATTGTATGGAGAGTGATCGATGACAGTGAACCCAAGGCGTAGGGCTCTATCATCGTAAGGGGATAAGAGTGAAATGTAGAACAATTACAAACTGTAATTATACATGTAACTGATTTTATTGTATTGACTAAAATAGTGTAAATATGCACATTTCGTAATTAGTAACAATAATAAACACAATCAATGTGTAAACGTGACTGAAACTAGTTCAATAGAAAAACAACCATTGTCAGAAAAATGCTAGTTAAGAAAAGTGCTATAGAACTTTCAGATAGCACAAATAATAGCACATATATGTACCGGGTAATCCAAAAGTCAGTATAAATTTGAAAACTTAATAAATCACGGAATAATCTAGATAGAGGTAAAAACTGACATATATGATTCGAATGACTTGGGGTTTTATTAGAACAAAAAAAAAAGCAAAGTTCACAAAATCTCCGACAGATGACGCTGGACAGCAAAACATCAGTGACTGCGCATGACAATCGTGTATAAAAGGAGCTGTAAAGAGAGAGAGAATCCGACCGTCGCCTCTCCTGGACTCCCCATCTCCGGACAATCCAAGCCAAGGCACGCTCCCGACTCCGTCTCCTCAAGCTCCTTTCCGGCCGTACGTGGGGTCTGGGCCCCTCCACCATCCTCCACACCTATAAATCCCTCATCCATCCTATCCTTTGTTACGCCCATCCAGCCTGGATCTCCGCCCCCCCTACCTTTTATAAATCCCTTCAAATCTTTGAACGCCATGCTCTCCGCCTCGCCTATCGCATCCGTCTCCCCTCCCCCATGCGGATCCTGTACAATCTCATCCCCTTCCCCCACCTCCTCCTTTTCCTTGAAAGGATACGGATCCTGTACACCTCCCGCAAACTCGATCCTCCTCATCTGCTTGTTTCACCCATCTTCTCCCACCCCCGACCGCTGCCGCGCCTGTATTCCCACATCCCACCCGGTCTCCATCTTTCCACCCTCCTTACCCTCTCCCAAGGTGGCTTCCGTCAGCTCCCCCTCCCTGATGATGTCCTCCTCCCCTCCATCTACCCCTCCTATCAACTTTGATCCTCCACCCTCCCCCCCACTTCCTGTGTCCTTTACTTTAGGGCACCCTCCCTCCCTTCCTTTTCCTTTTCCCCTGCCCCCTCCCTCCACCCCTCTTCCCCCGGGCTTCCCCTCCCCCTTCCTCCTTTCCCCTTGTCACCCCTGCCCATGGTATCTGCTCTCCCCTCTCCCTCCCTCCCCAACTCCTCCTCTCCTGGCAGGTCCCCGGACTCGTACACGGTTAGTGAACATTCGCGCGCCGGAGGTCAACGCCTCGTGTTCTGTGTGTACCGTCGTTTTGTGCTTCAGTGGTTCAGTGTTATTCATTTTGTGCACCTACGTTCACGTGTGACAATTTTCGTAGTAGTAGTAGTAGTAGAGGAGTTTTGGGGGCGCACGACAGCAAGGTCTCCAGCGCCCGTGCAGTATCATAGTGAGACGGGTGTCAAGAAAAAATAACCCTCAGAACATTGACATAAAATGGAACATAAAACACGGGGAACAATCATTGAAAAAATGTGCTCACCCACACCGAAGCGTGGGATGATGCAGGGCGTCAGCAGTAAAACATGGACAACACAGGAAGGAAATGGTAGAGGGAGCTAAAACAATGTAGCAGATGGAAGTGGCTGGCTGACCGCAAGGAAAAAGGGGAGGAGTCAGCCACTCTGCAACACACTAAAACCTCCAGCCTAAAAGTTTAGGCCAGAGTCCAGACACATCACAGAACCTAAAAACCCTAGACACACACGTCTCAGACAATTTTCGTTTCTGCCTGTGTCCAAGTGTCTGAACACTTTTATCTTGGACTCTACGCCCGTGAACGGCACCTTGTATTTTAAAATGTGTTGTCTCCGTTTATATGTCCACCATGTTTTTTCTCTAAATGTCTTCATTTGTATATCTGTGTTTCTCTGCGGCTAAAGAGCGGCGTCGTATGCTGCTGCAGGCCTGCCTGTACTACAGGTTTCAAAATAACAATAAAGAAAAAAAGAAAGAGAGAGAAACAGATGCGCCAGCAGTCGCAGCATGTTTACATGACCTAAAATGGTGCTTTTAGTGAAGCTGTATTATCAGAATGGGGAATATGCTAGTTCAGCGTTACGATCCTAACGCCATAGGAAGGGGATTCGAACGGGTAAAGGTCCGTTGACAAATGCAACTGTGGCGAGAATGATTTCGAAGTTCGAAGCCACGGGTTGTTTAGGCGATAGACCCCGTAGAGGCCCACCGAGTACAAGGCGTAATGCTGCTCAGACCGTTCAGGAAGAAATTGAGACTGTAGCGGGTTCGTCTATGCACGGGGAAGTCAGCGGTCGTGCAGTCGCACGTCGCACCGGCGTTCCATACACTACTGTTTGGTTGGCACTTAGGCGTATCCTCCGATGCCATCCGTACAAAATCTATCGGCATCATGAACTGTTACCTGGCGATTTAGTGAAGCGGAGGGCATTTGCGGTGTGGGCGTTTCAAAAGATGGCGGAAGATGACGATTGGTTGGGTAACATGTTGTGGACCGACGAAGCTCATTTCACGCTCCGAAGGTCTGTCAAAGCCCACAACTGCAGAATTTGGGCTACCGAAAATCCTACAACTGTCGTGAAAACTCCATTACACGACGAGAAAGTCACACAATGGGTTGGATTTACCACATCTACCGTTATCGTGCCTTTTTTCTTCGAGGAAATGCGTGATTTTGGTTTTATAACTGGTACCGTGACGGGTGAGAGGTTACAGAATCACATCACCCCCTGCCTGGCTGATAAACACCTGCTGGAATGTACGATGTTTATGCAGGATGGTGCTCCACCCCATATCGCTAGACGCGTGAAAGATCTCTTGCGCGCGTCGTTTGGTGATGATCGTGTGCTCAGCCGCCACTTTCGTCATGCTTGGCCTCCCAGGTCCCTAGACGTCAGTCCGTGCATTTATTGGCTTTGGGGTTACTTGAAGTCGCAAGTGTATCGTGATCGACCGACATCTCTATGGATGCTGAAAGACAACATCCGACACCAATGCCTCACCATAACTCCGGACATGCTTTACAGTGCTGTTCACAACATTATTCCTCGACTACAGCTATTGTTGAGGAATGATGGTGGACATATTGAGCATTTCCTGTAGAGAACATCTTATCTTTGTCCTACTTTGTTATGCTAATTATTGCTATTCCGATCAGATGAAGCCCTATCTGTCGGACATTTTTTGAACTTTTGTAATTTTTTGGTTCTAATGAAACCCCATGTCATTCCAAGCATGTCTGTCATTTTGTACCTCTCTATCTACATTATTCCGTGATTTATTCAGTTTTCAAATTTATACTGACTTTTTGATCTCCCGGTATTAGTGACAAATATGAAATGCATGGAAACGTTTCAGTGTATGTCAACACTCGATCCCACAAATAAAATAAAAGTTTTATATGGAAGTTCTTGGAGAATTATACGAGCTTTTGAAAATTAAATTCCTGTTGCCACTAAAAGCCGCCAGCTAGGCAACCTGCAACTGAAATCCCACCCCGGGATAGACTCACATTACATCGCACCCCTTGTGACGTCGAGTGGGGGCCGCAGCCGCAGTGTGTGCAGGGCGCGCCGACACCGAGTCCGTCTCTGGGACTTCCCTAGGAGGCAGCTGCAGCCTCAACGCAGCCACAGCCGGCCAGTCCGCGTGGGCCGCGAGCGTGGGACTCGCAGAAAGCCGTTCCGAATATCTTCCGGCAGATTGCCTTGTACAGGCAGGGACCTCTTTAGCTGGCAGGCTCCGGCACCCACTTTCCAGCGGCCGCCGCTGCCTGCCGACCGCTGCTCGCTGGTCGCGCAACCACGGTCTAGAGAGCGCGCTCCGCCTCCGGTTAGCGCTGTCCGCCACACCCCGTGTTCCGCAATGGTCACCACCACTCCCCACTGCTCGTCGGCTCATGCGGAAAGGGCAGTCTCGTCGTGAGAAGCACCTGTAACCATTGTAATACATTCTTCAAAAAATAAAAAAGGACGCACCACTACAAAGAAACTATCTGAATGAGATGGAAATCGATAGCGGTCATTTACATGAACAGAAAAGCAAATGGTTACAATTTCAGAAAAAAATGTATTATTTATTCAACAGCTTGTAAATTGAGGAAGTCTATAACTCGTTGGTCCATCTTTGTTCCTTATGCAAGCAGTTATTCGGTTTGCCATTGGTGGATGTCCTCATGAGGTATACATCGCCAATTCTGTGCAATTGGTGCGTTAAATCGTCGACAGCTCGAGCTGGTTTGAGGGCCCTGCCCATAATGCTCCAAAGGTTGTCAGTTGCAGAGAGATACGGCGTACCTTGCTGGCCAACATGCTAGCTTGGAATCTCATTGACAGGAATAGAATTGTCTTCACTGATGAGTCCTGCTTCAAACTGAGCCACGATGTCCAGCGAAGACCGGTTTGGAGACGTTCCAGTCAGCAGCGGGATACCAACCCCTGACTGTTGCCCACCATACGCCCTGACAAAGAAATGGTTCAAATGGCTCTGAGCACTATCGGACTCAACTGCTGTGGTCATAAGTCCCCTAGAACTTAGAACTACTTAAACCTAACTAACCCAAGGACATCACACACATCCATGCCCGAGGCAGGATTCGAACCTGCGACCGCAGCGGTCGTGCGGTTCCAGACTGTAGCGCCTTTAATCGCTCGGCCACTCCGGCCGGCATACGCCCTGACAACCAGATGGTCTAAGATGCCATTTGTTTTCATCTTTGGAAGTCATCCACGGTACAACACAAAACAACACAGCGGTACGTCGACGGTATTCTACGCCCCGCTTTGTTGCCCTTCATGCCAAGCCATTCTGGGTTCATATTTTAGATACATAGTGCCCACTTGCACACGCCAAGAATTTAAAAAAAAATGTTCAAATGTGTGTGGAATCTTATGGGACTTAACTGCTAAAGTCATCAGGCCCTAAGCTTACACACTACTTAATCTAGATTATCCTGCCTCGGGCATGGATGTGTGTGCTATCCTTAGGTTAGTTAGGTTTAAGTAGTTCTAAGTTCTAGAGGACTGATGACCTCAGAAGTTAAGTCCCATAGTGCCCAGAGCCATTTGAACAAACACACACTCCCATGCCCAAGGGAGGACTCAAACCTCCGCCGGGACCACCCGCAGAGTCCATGACTGCATTCGGGAGGACGACGGTTCAATCCCGCGTCCGTCCATCCTGATTTAGGTTTTCCGTGATTTCCCTAAATCGCTCGAGGTAAATGCCGGGATAGTTCCTTTGAAAGGGCATAGCCGACTTCCTTCCCCGTCCTTCCCTAATCCGATCAGACCGATGACCTCGCTGTCTGGTCTCCTTCCCCAAACAACCTAACCTAACCATGACTGCAACGCCTGAGACCGCTCGGCTAATCCCGCGCGGCAAGAATTTCTCTTGCTTGTCTTCGAGCTTGCCAAATCCTATCTTGGCCAGCAAAGTCGCCGAATCTCTTCCCAGTTGAGAGCGTCTGGAGCATTTCGGGCAGGGCCCTCCAATCAGCTCAGGATTTTGACGATCTAACACACCAATTGGAAGGAATTTGGCAAGATATCCCTCAAGAGGACATCCAACAACTCTATCAATCAGTACTGAGTCGAATAACTGCTTGCATAAGGACCAGAGGCGGACCAAATATTTTTTGAGTTGCTCATTTGGGAAACTCTTCATTCAGAAAATATATCCCATTTTTCTAAAATTGTCATCATTTGTCTCTGCATGTACACCAAATCTACTGATTTCCGTCTCATTCGGGAATTCCCTTTTAGCGAGTCTTTTTTTTTTGTCTTAGAGTGTACGCTAATTGTCGATGGCTTTGTTAACTGTGTGCAGTACTCTTCTTTGGGGCTAAATAGCCCTCCGACGAGATCGATGTATGTCTCACTAACGAAAATTGCTTCAAGTCAGGAATATAAGGCTTTCAAGGATTCTTTACGACACACATTTGAGTCTCGCTCGTCGGCCGGGGAAATCCCTTGCCGAGTTAGAATGTTTGAAGACGTTGAGTACATAGACTTGTGTGGTTAGCACAAGAGAGCTACAGATTTCCCCACTCTAGTGGAAGAGACTAAAAGGGATATGTCATTCATCTTACGAAGAGCGAAGTAGCACAATGGACTTGCATTCTGGTGCACGGGTTTTCAAATTCACTTCCTACCATGGACTGGTTTTCTGTGGTTTCCCAAAATCACATAATGAAAATGTCGACATTGTTCCTTTCATAGGATACAGTTGATTTCCATCCCCATATTTGCACAATCCGAGCTTGACGCAGATAAAACCGTGCAGGTGTAGTGAACAGGTATGACCCAGGAAAGAGAGAGAAATCAAAAAGCTGATCGACTATACCCGTGGCGCAAGAGGACTATAGGATGTTTCAGATATCACTCGGCACGCTTGAGCTGTTGTGTTTGTTTCCCGGCTTGTTAGGGCAATGAAAGAGAGAAGACCTTTGTATAAATTATACAAAAACTGATCGTGTTTACAATTTGATCTAAATTTCAGTTTCAGAAGCACCGCAGCCAGACATACGAAACATTTAAATGTTAAATTTACACCTTTAAAATTTATAAAACTTTGGCGTAAAATTTACACAAAGTCAAATTTAGATTATGGAAGTACAAGAGCAAGATCTATTTAATATTGAAGGCCAATTTTAGTGAAGAAAATAATTGAGCTTAAAACTGTTAAAACTGAGTAAGCCAGTGAGGTGAGAGTGTGAAAGGAAATTAAAAAATATCGCGCGCCGCACGTGTGCTTTAGGTGGGTGTCTTTTGTAGACAAATTTGAGACTGTTTATCGGCACGATAGGTCACAAGTGTCGTTTAAAAATTGTTCCTGTCAACTTTCCCCACACTATTGTGATACGTTGTAAACAGTTATCGTTTACAGTCTGCATACGGGGTGGTTATAATTAAGCTTTCGCTACTTGAACCAGTGTGGACGGGAAAACATTTACAGTATTGGCATCCAACATTATTGGAATGGTGTCCAGACTGTACACTGCAGGATTTGCGTTGTTATTAGTGTTAGTGTCATGAGTTGCCGTTAGGTACCAGGACTGGAATGGCGACTTAGGGTTGAAACACGATCACGAGTGTGCATTACAGTTGCAGACAGTCAACATGGTTCTGGACAAAGTGAGAAGGGCCTTCCTACTGAAACTGTTTTATCGAAATAACAGCAATTAGTGCTACTTCTGTTGTTTCTATTCCAGCTAGTGTGTGCAGATGATGTGGCAATGGGGCGGATGTATCTTCATACTTGCAGTGATCCAAGCTAAGCTGACAGTCGGTGAAATTTTGAACGACAGTTAGCCTCCTCGAGAAGATAACTATTGTTACGACAGTCAGCAAAGACTACTATTAACAGCGAGTGGTTGAGAAAACAGTTTCATAAAAAAATTGAAAAGTAAAACGGAATGCAATATTTACCCGCCAAGATCAAGGTTAATGAGAATACTGTAAAAGCCCTAAGCACGCACACGAGTACTCTACTGATATAGTTTTACAACCAATTAAAGTATGATATGACATTTTCATTAAAAACAATCACTTCTGAGGTGGAAATAATTTATTATCTGGAAATCCTGCAGACTAGATGACGTAATTCTCTTAGAACACTAAAATATTAAATCGAATATCAAATCCTCTGATCAACTGCAATTTAATCCTGAACATATATTTATGTTTTTTCCATCGTTAGTCTTCTGGTTGGTTTGAAGCAACCCACCACAATTTCCTGCTCCATGCCCGCCTCTTTATGTCAGAGTATATCATATACTGTACGTCCTCAGTTATTTGGATACATTCCAATCTCTGTCCACCCTTGCAGTTTTTACACTCTACAGCTCGCTCAATTACCAATTACTATGGAGGTTATTCCTTGATGTCTTACAAATGTCGTCTTATCCTCTTTTGTTTAATATTTTAAGTGAACCACTGCTATGTTTTCATGTAATTTTGTTGGTAATTTTTCTCCTCTTCCTGAAGTTGGAGCACATTAAACAGTTCACACTGAGGGGATTTTTCTGTATGACTAACCATATCATGCACGTCTTGGCATCTCTTGGAGTAACGCACACGTTATGCGTATCTGTTATATCTTCCTTCGCGTCTGACGTCACTGCCACCCAGTTGGCACCTGGTTTCCATGCAGTGTAAATATCGTGAGAGTTTAGCCATTTCACGAAGCTGTAGGATGTATATATAGTTCCGTGTTATATTTAAAAGGAATATATCGTACATGCAATTTATTACTTGATTTTAATTTTGTGTTTCGTGTGTGGATGACTTACCTATTTTTATACCACTAATCTGAGGAAAAACAATTGCGTTGAATACATATCTATGCATTACTAATTTGTGAGTGTTAATCTATAATGTTTGATCAGCGCTTCATATGTAATTTTGCTAATGATGTAGTGTGTCTAGGAGGAAGATCACGCATTCTGTTACTGTATTTCCCCACTCCCGAATAAAATTCCCGTCAACCACTTTTTAACGAGCCACTGAAGGCTGAGATTTTAATAACGAAAATCCTGGAATCTGTAACGTATCTTCATATATTAATGATAAAGCGTTAGCATCGGTACCTAGTACAAATGACGAACAGTTACTCCTAACAGTGGAAGATGCGGCTTTATCCAGTATACGCCCACCTACTCCGCCAAATACGGCATGCAGATATTTTGGTTATATGATGCTGTATCTACGCATACTTTAGACGGAAACCGCATCAATATGTCCAGAAACATCTTGGATTGAATTTGGTGAAATATGTTGCTGAAACCATAGAAGGAGCATCCAGAAACGTTAATGCTGGCAACTTTTTAACTACTATTCAGCTGAAAGAAGAGATGCTTCAGAAGCGAATTACAGTGGTGTGCACAATCAAAACAAAATAAACCAGAAATTCCCAATGAGATGAAACCGTCTACCTCAAGAGCAATGCATTTCTCGTTATTTGCCTTTAGAGGTGAAATCACAGTGGTAAGTTACGCTTCCAAAAAAAAAAAAAGAATCAATATTTCTAAATAACACAATGCGTCACGACAAAGACTTCGATCAAAGTCACGAATAAAAGAAAGCAGATATAATAGAGTTCAATAATTCCATAAAGGCTGGAGTATCAAAGAGAATAGAGGCTTCGACATTACACCTGCAAGAGATAAACAAGGAGATGGCCATTTGCAATATGGGTAAATATGATGGACGCCGGAGCAATCAATAGTGTAACTTTGTTTTCTGTTGACCATATGTCATACCATGGTGGAAGAAACGATAGAAGGCGTTTGTTCCTAAGAGCATTAGTAGAGGAAGTGGTAAGACCACTAATGGAGCTTCGAATTCAGATGCCTAATTTCCCAAAGCAAACAGCTAGTGCCATGCACAGACGCAGTGTGCAAAGAGGTATCTCATTCCTGAATCAATTAGATGTATCATAAAAGGGAACAAGGTGCAAATATTTTCCATACTACAAACACAGGAAAAGCACCATGATATGTGAAATGTAAAAGCAACATGTGTAAAGAATATTTTGGCGTTTTTGTCCATCTTGTTTGTCAGATGTTGTAAACTAAGCAAAATACAAAATTATGTGAAAAATGTATAATAATCATTTGTCAAGATATTGCTTACAATTCCTATTATTGTGAACAATAAGAAAGTTGTAATTCAAGGAACTGAACTCAGTAACCCTTACAAAATGCAGCTGTAAGCGCATTAATATATTTGCGTGTATTGTATGTAAGCGATTGTAACTGGCAAAAATAAATTCTTAGTGTACATTAAAAAATAAATTAAATATTACTCGGGTGCAAAATATTCTTTTAGTATAACTTAGAAACATTTCAGTGTTTCAATAAATGTAAAAACAAATAAATTCAACTGTTTAAAATGAGTATATGAAAGGTGACCATTTAAAATAAGGACAGGACCTCGCAGGCCCTGCATATACATTCATGTATGTGTTCAACATCGTGTACCCTAGTATTAAACATTACACAGAAACATAAAAATTGTTTCAAACTTATTATGTCATTCTTATAGTGTTTTCAACGCTGACTTCGGGGAAAATAGTGAAAAAATCTCATCACGTACAGTTATTTCACAAACTGCTTCTCTAGTTTTAGCTTTTTTCGATATTTCAGCACTCTAGTGAGTTTGTAATTTGGTTTCTAGGATTTCCATAAACTGTTATTTAGCCGTTTTTATACTACATGTGCGTAAAATAAAGAGTAATTAGGAGAAACCAGCAGTATTTTCATGTCAGTGCCTGTCTGCCACGCTGCCCCTTTCCCCGCCATCACCAAGCAGTGAGATTCTGCTGTTGTCCTTCAGTTCACAGTACCTCTTCACTCTGTGGTGTTCACGTGTTGTTGTTACTATAGCTTTAAAGCAGTGACTGTTTTCTTGTCTTGTGAAGTTGTTTTATGGACAATGGACAATGGCTACCAGAGGATGTACAAACTCGCCAAATTGCTTCTGCTACATTTGTGGTAACTATACCGTTAAAAAGTAAGAAAGAAACATTTCCGATTTTGTTGAAAAAGTATATTTCGCCTAGTTTGGTGAAACGTTAGACGATCTTGGTCCCCACTCAAAGTTTGTTCAGTGTGTGTTGAAGAACTGAGGTAATGGTTTCAAAAAAGCAGTCCTTACATTTTAGAATACCAATAGTTTGGAGGGAGTCCAAAAATAATAGTGATGACTGCTATTTTTGTTCTTGCAACGTACGAGGTTTCAATTTGAAAAACAAAGAGGATATTTCTTACCCCAACTTTCAATCAACCATTCGCTCTGTCCCTCATGGACCTGGAGTACCAACACCATCTCCTCCAGATTCTTTGGATGATATAGAAGATCATGAGCCATTGGCTCAGCAAGGTAACAGTGAAGAAGGGATTGCTACAATCTTGGCACAACCGATCCCATTCCATTCTCACAATCTGAACTGAACGATTTAGTCAGAGACCTAGGCCTTTCTAAAGAATCGGCAGAGGTTTTAGGATCTAGATCGAAAGATAAACATATGTTGGCTCTGGGTACATCCTTTTCTTGGTATCGATCGAGGAAAAAGGAGTTCGTATCGTTCTTCTCTCAAGATGGTGACCTGGTGTTTTGCAGTGATGTTCCTGGACTTATGGCACATTTGAAAATAGAATATGCTCCTGATGAGTGGAGACTTTTTATTGATTCTTCAAAAACAAGCCTTAAAGCAGTACTTCTACACAATGACAATAAGTATGCTTCTATACCAATTGGATACTAGGTTCACTTAAAAGAATGTTACGAAAACCTTGAACTGGTTTTAAGCGAACTCTACTATTCAGACCAGAAATGGACACTACGTGGTGATTTAAAAGTGATTTCAATGGTGCTTGGTCAACAAAGTGGCTATTCAAAGTTCCCTTGCTTTCTCAGTGAATGAGACTGTAGAGACTGAAAGCAACACAACATAAAAAAAGCTTATCCCTAGAGAAAAACCTTACAGGTAGTGGTTAAAAATGCCTTGCGGATCCCAAAAAGATGTTACTTCCACCACTTCACATTAAGTTGGGGCTGATGAAACAATTTGTTAAGGTATTGCCAAAAGAAGGGGAGTGTTTCAGATATCTTTGTGGACTGTTTCCTGGTTTATCCGAGGCAAAGCTAAAGGAAGGAATCTTTGTCGGACCAGACATTAGAAAACTAATGACAAATCCCAACTTTGTGGACGAAATGGAAACAAAAGAAAAGGCAGCACGGGCATCTTTTAAATTAGTTGTTACCGGTTTCCTAGGAAACAAAAGAGATCCAAACAACAAGATAATCATCGCATATATGCTCGACAACTTTAAGAAGCTGGGCTGTAACATGAGCATTAAAGTTTATTTTCTCCACTCACCTCTTGAATACTTCCCTGCAAACCTTGGTGATGTAAGTGAAGAGCAGGGCGAAAGATTCCACCAAGACATCAAAGAAATGGAAAGAAGATATCAAGGAGGATGGAACGTCAACATGATTGCGGACTACTGCTGGATGATAAAAAGAGATTATCCTCAACGAGTCCATAGCCGGAAAAGCAATAAAAGAAGCTTCGACAGAAAGCGGAAGCGTTATTATAAGGACTTACGAGGTTAAAGAGAAATGGAAGTGTACTGAAAATGTAGTTTAGAACATGATTTATAAATAATATAAAATTTTATAACGTTGGGAAAAATGTGATAAATTGCTTAAATTTTGTTATTATACCCAAAAATACTCCCTTTTTTCTGAGGAAACCTGACGTGAAGAAAAAATTGGATTACATTTTTGAAATCAGCGCTGAAAAGTACATAAAAGTCAGTTGTCAAATTTCAAACAACTTCCAAAAAATATTTTTTTGCAGGCCTGTGTTATCGCACTATTGAATGTGACGGCACATGTTTTCAAGATTCGAGCGCAATTGGCTGTTGTCCGTTGTATTCGGCTGTTGCTGTCACCCCACGGTGGATGAATCGTAGACATTTTCTGCAGTCCAGATGCCGGTGAGTTCCACAACCTCCTGCACCAGTTGGGGTACTCGGAGATGTGTGCGCACTAAGCTGCTCGCCGCCTAATACAAGACCGTGAAGAACAACAAAGGACCATCTGTGCGGACCTGCTTGCGCATTGAGAGACTGATCGTAACAATTTTTTGGCGAATATCGTCAAAGGCGATGAAACATGGATTCATCACTTGAAACGGGAAACAAAACGGCGATTCACGGAGTGATGTCACATCATCTCGCGCCGTCCAACTGCTTGGGCCCATCTGCGTGAAACGGGAAACAAAACGGCGATTCACGGAGTGATGTCACATCATCTCGCGCCGTCCAACTGCTTGGGCCCATCTGCGTTATTGATGCAACCAGGCGTTGGCTCCGACGTCAACCCATAGAGAGGTACCATGCAGGCATACAGACCCTCCCAGAAGGTGGCGCAAGGCTATCACAGTGAACGGAAATTATGTTGAAAAATTGGTTTTGTAGCCAAAAGAGGGGGCAATAATGTGGTGTATTGGAGTCCTAAATAAAACCAAGCTGCTTCCAGGAAAAATGTGTTGCATCTCGTATATGTACAAATGTTTACGCTTTTAGCAAAATATTCTAGGATAGAGTCATGACGTTACCCCTCACGTCTCCTCCTTAGGTTCCTCGCATGGGTTCGACCAGTGTTAAGCGGAGATGAGTTACAGCGGAGGCTGCGGTGGTCCAGCGTGGCCTGGCGCAGTGATTACGCCTTGTTGGGATGACAGACGGGCGGCAGCGGTGGACCGCAATTAAAGAAGACGGAGGTCGCCGCCCACACTGCAGCACACCACACAACGCCACACTGAAGCCTCCTCCAAACGGCTACCTCTGGCAGCTCGCACACTAGGATAATCAACACTCGAAACAAAAGGCATCGTTTTTGGTGCTAAATCAGCTTCAGTCAGCCGCTGCTTCACCTATGTGGCAATCTTAGTATGTAACTGGTCATCTGCACGCTTAAATTATTGGACGGAAGGACACTCACATTCACTGCTTGTTCATTCAGTACGAGATAGTCCATACACGGAGACTAGTCGAAGAAATTTCGCAGCCGTTTGCTAACGGTGACTGTTTTTGTGTCTCGGATTGCTTGAAGCCGGCCGCTGTGGTCGAGAGGTCCTAGGCGCTTCAGTCCGGCACCACGCGGCTGCTATGATCGCAGGTTCGAATCCTGTGTCGGGCATGGATGTGTGTGCTGTCCTTAGGTTAGTGGGGACTGATGACCTCAAATGTTAAGTCCCATAGTGCTTAGAGACATTTGAACCATTTTTGTTTGCTTGAAAGATCATATTCTCAGCTAGTAAATATTTGGCGAGTATCAAAATTCACTAACTTACTTATCCTGCAGTCACCGGCGCTGTAGACAATACGCTGTGTCAACAGTCAGTGTCCACAGTATTCTGCACGTTACTGCTTCGACTTAATTGAATACGTTCAAAGTCTCCATATCTTCCTTTAGGCCGCCTTCCCATTCCCTGATCTGACCAGCGATCTTTTTGTTGCAATACGAGCAATGAAAGATTGCTTAGGAAGTCAGATCCCTGGTATACCGATTATCTCACTTGCCCAGTGGAGTCATCTGATCTTCTGATACTGTACAACATTCCGCTGGTTCATGTCTCGTAAATTTTTTCTTGGTCTCTAAGTTTATCCACCTCTCATCAGACCCCCAGATTCTTCTCACAACTTTTCTTTCGAATGTCAGTAGCTATTTCATCTCCCAACAGAACCATAGAGGACAATCGGGCGTGTAATGGCATTATTGATCTTCATTTTAGCAGACTGTGATATGTCTTTAGACTTGAACGTGTCTATGAGGACATGTAAACATCTGAAGCCATCAGAGATTCTTTCATTTACACCACTGCGTATTTTATTCTAACAAGTATTCCCTCTTCACAGGCACTTGAGCTGTCCAACATACACCTTCGTCAAATTGAAAGTTATCTTACGCATGTATATCGTGTAGGACCCCGCAAGCACGCAGAACTGCCGCAACACGACGTGCCATGGACTCGACTAATGTCTGAATTAGTGTTGGAGGGAAACTTGCAGGGCTGTCCACAAATCCGTAGGAGTGAGACGGGGTGGAGATCTCTTCTGAATAGCACGTTGCAAAAAGCATCCCAGTTATGCTTAATAATGTTCGTGTCTGGGAAGATTGGTGGCCAGCGGGAGTGTTTAAAGTCAGAAAAGTGTTCCTGTAGCCACTCTGTAGCAATTCAGGAGATGTGGGGTGTCGCATTGTCCCCCTGGAATTGTCCAAGTCCGTCGGAGTGCACAATAGACATGTATGGATGCAACTGGCCAGACGGGATGCTTACGTACGTGTCACATGTCAGAGTCGTATCTAGATGTATCAGATGTATCCCATATCACTCCAACTGCACACGCCCCGAACCATTACAGAGCTTCCACCGGCTTGAACAGTCCGCTGCTGACATGCAGGATCCACGGATTCTTGAGGACGTCTCCATAGACTTAGTTGTCCGTCCGCTCGATACAAGACTCGCCCGACCAGGCCACATGTTTCCAGTCATCAACAGTCCAATGTCGGTGTTGACTGGCCCAGGTGAGGTGTAAAGCTTTGTCGTGCAGTCATTAAGGGTAAACGAGTGGGTCTTCTGCTCCGGAAGCCCATTTCAATGATGTTTCGCTGAATGTTTCGCACACTGACAGTTGTTGATGCACCAGCATTGAAATCTGCAGCAGTCTACGGAAGGGTTGCTCTTCTGTCACGCTGAATGATTCTCTTCAATCGTCGTTGGTTCCATTCTTGCAGGATCTTTTTCCTGCCGCAGCAGTGTCGGAGATTCCTGATAATCACGGTACGATCGTGAAATGGTCGTGCGGGAAGACCTCCACTTCGTCGCTATCTCAGAGATGCTGTATCCCATTGCTAGTGCACCGACTATAGCATCACATTCAAACTCACTTAAATCTCAATATCTGCCATTGTAACAGCAGTAACCGATCAAACAACTGCGCTAGACACTTGTCTCATATGGGCTTTGCCGACTGCAGCGCCGTGTCCTGCCTGTTTGCATGTCTCTGTATTTGAATACGCATGCCTATACCAGTTTCGTGGGCACTTCAGTGTACTTCCGTCCACTTGCGTATATTCTGCTTTTGGGTTATTGATGAGCAGTCCACTTAACTTTCTGCTATGGCGACCATTCTACACATCTCTTCAACACCTTGTTCGGTCTCGATCACTAATCTTATGTCGTCTGCATAGTTATATATCTGATACTGCCACCTTCTGTTCGTAGCCCATTACATTCTTCAACTCTGGTTTCACTTCTGACGTTCTCCTGGGTGAGATTAAATAATACAATTTCCACTCATGTTAAAGATACCACCTGTCATACCCCTGAATAACCACGATTTTCAGTGTGGACCCCTGCGAGACGTGCAGGAAGAGCGTCACTGAGGTTCTGGAAGGTACCGACTCCAGTGCCGTAGTCAACTGCGCTGGATTTCTCGGTTGAGGTTCCATGGCGCGTACAGCGTGATTGAGACTCTAGGTTGGGTTTTAACCCAGAGTGTTTGGTGGCCAGGGGAGTACACTAAACTCATTCGCGGTCTCTTCGTATCACGCAAGTACACTGTGAACTGTGTGACACGTTGCATTGTACTGTTTGCAGATCCCTTTGTATCGAGCAAAAACAAACTGCATGTACGGGTAGACATGGTCTCCGAGGACAGATGCGTACTTGGACTGATCAGCTGTGCCTTCCAGGACGACGAGATCACTCAGTAAACACCCTCCGGCCTGGACCTTCCGACGACTGTTGCAGGGTGTTTGCTTCCAGACGTTCCACGCCGTACACGCCAACGGAAATCTCTCCGATGGAGCATAAAACGTGATACATCTGAAAAGGCCTCCTGTCGCCACTCAATGGATGTGCAGTTGCAGTATTGGCGTGGAAATTCCAGTCTTCGTCACCGATGAAAAGGAGTCAGCATGGGTGCATAAATGAGGCGCATGCTGCGGAGGCCCATACGTTGACTGGTCGTTGAGGGGACATTGTTGATATCCCCTTGGTATCTCCGCAGCAGTAGTTCACCCCTATCATCTGTGGCCCTTGGAATAACTCATTTGCCTCGGCGCCGGTTTTGGATGGCGCCATTTTGCCATGCACGATGAACTCTAATCACGCAGCACGCGAACTGTTTAAAACTTAGCCGTTTCGGAAAAATGCTTCTACCCTTGTCCCGAAAGCCATTGATAAGCTCTTTTAGAGATCAGATAAATCGCTCGGTGTCCGCATTACAACAACGACTGAATTTTTTTCCGCTCTCCCCCCCCCCCCCCCCCCCCCCCCCGCCCCCGATACGCTTCATAAAGTCTCCACCGCTAGTGCTGCCACCTGACGTCTATGAGTAATTATTGCACACTGTCGTCGAACATAGCCGGTGACTGGACCACTTATTATACATTCTAGTACGTCTCCCAGTTTTAAACTCCTGCAGGGATTTTTTAATCCGGATTAATGCAGTCGCAAGCTCTTTTAAAATCTAGAGACAGTATCTTGACTTTCCCCTTTACTATTAGTTTTTAAGAATTTAACTAAGGGGAAACATATTGTCATTAACTGATCTGTTTGAACGGAATCCTGTCTGATATATTCCGATGGTATATTCTGCAAATGGGTTCAGCTTCCCTAAAACAATTATAGAAACGCTCTTGCCTGTCACTTTCAGTATTTTGATTCCTGGGTCCTTATTGCAGCCTATCTTGCTTCCTTTGCTGTGTACTCAACAAAAGACTGCTCTCCCAGCTATCTGGTAACGCATCAGTCTTCCAAATGATCTGAATGAGTTTACACAGATCCGTTGGTAGTCTGCTTCATCATTCTTGAATATTTCTGGGTAGTCCTCGTCTTTTATTGCTTTTGATCTTCCTTATCGTTTTCACTATGTGTTCCTCCCTAATGTCAGTCGCTGTCTCATTTGTTTCTTCTTACCCTTCACTCAACCTAGGCTCTGAGTTACATAATTAAAAAAGGGGCACCACCTCAAATCTGCTAACGTGTATGGACTTCGATTCAAGAGGAGCAGGGGTTGCAAGAATAAGTATGTTTGATTATTGGACAAATTTGATTTTACTTTAACTGTGATACTAGATGCACTAGGTGCCATCATAGTGATAAGTTAACTTAACGAAGGGAAGTCGTCTGCACCACACGAACAGTGTGAATGATAACGTTTAAATGACCTTTTTTTTCAAAAACTCGTTTTCAACGCTTTTGTGTTGTGGGTATTGTGTTGCAGGCCCCTAGACTTGTCCCAGATGTCAAATCGTGGAGAAAACGTATCAAGAATTCGTTACTAGAAGGTTTATTGTTTTTATGGCAAGTAATAACTCCTCAGGAGTTCCAAACGCCATTCCAGTGCACACAACTCACTTTTTGGATTTTAAATATGAATCTGAAAAATTGTTGTCAGTGAGCATGAGTCTCATATTCATCCGTCACAATAGCTATTAAAAATTCTTACTCTGAAACAGAAGAGTGGAAAAACGTCAATGCATTCAAAAACGGGAAGACCATGGCATATGTATGCCGTGCATTACTTCATCTGAAAGTCCAGCCGTGTTTATCAGTTGCAGAACAGAAAGAGCTGTTGATGACTTTGTAGTTTCTTCCTCAACAGCACACGGAGTTTTGCAGTAAACTTTGGAACATCTGATCTTTGGAGTATCACTTGCATCCCATCCACAGGGCTAAAGAGATGTTGGGAAACAAGTATGTCCCACTCTACTACGGCGGCCTGCATGAGGTCATCCAGTTTCTCAAAAATATTACTGTGGAGATGCGCAGCAAATTTCAACTTGTCTCAGAAAACACAGTCGAGTTCATGCTAGCATATAGCGCAAGCCATTGCATAAACAAGGTGCACAACTCTGAATGTTCTCTCCCTCTTTCTTTAACCCTATTTTTTTTAAGATGGATGATCACTATTCAAGAACCGATGGACAATTGGTATCAAAGTGACATCGTCCGCCGATGGCTTCACTTTCTTAGCATCCATATTACAAAAATGGATGTACGTATAAATGTATGTATGTACGTTCCACATGTCGTCCTAAACCACTGGACCGATTTGTACTGACCTTGGTACAAACGTCGTTTACAGTCTAAAAGGATTCACCGTAGGTGGTTTCGAACATTCCAGTAGAAAGGCATTGCACTTACTGTCAAGACTGCGTGCGACTTCAATTAAAACAGTACACAATAGTGGTGATGTAAGTCCCAATGATGTTGCCTACAGAATTTTGAGATTTACCCGTAAAACACCAGAGATAGACAGAAAACCAGAAAATCAGAGCAGAATTGAACAAAGGAAGAACACGTGAAACTGAAGCCTCAAAGAATTTTGTGACATACGAGATCTCCGAAGGCATTAAGATCTCCAAGGCCATTAAGGACACAAAAACAGGGACAGCCGCAGGCATCGACAGCGCAGACCCAGAATTTTTGAAGAATTCCGTCCTCAGTGCTCTACGATAGATGACAGAATTTTTCAACAACGTATTACAGACTGGAAGGCTGTCAGCCCTTTTTAGGAGAATCAAAATCAGTCCTAAAACCGAGAAAGACAGGAAAGCACCCTGAAGACTACAGACCTATAGCTCTCCTGAGCGTCTGCTATGAATTGCTCGAGAGGCTGATTCTTAACAGAATAAAACCCTTTGTTGAGGAGAAGATACCAGTTGAACAGGCTGGCTTTAGACCCAAAAGGAGCTGCAGCGACCAGGTACCATCAGAAACCACACATGCCAAAGGGGCTTTGAAGAAAAGAAAAAATCCACAGCTGTATTTGTTGATCTATCGTCTGTGTATGATACAGTATGGAGACAAGGAATGTTGCTGAAATTCCTACGCATAATACCTTGTAAGAAACTGACCATACGACTTAACATGCTGGCAAGTAGTCACACCAAAGTACACCTTAATGGCAACACAATGACGGCCTTCCACAGGGATCAGTTCTTTCACCTCTGCTCTTCAATATATACATACCTGACCTACCAAACACCCACTCTAAAAAGTTCATTTACGCCGACGACATATGGTTAATCAGCCAATCTGCCGACTTCGAGGCATCAGAAATTACTCTTGAAAACGACCTAAAAAAGATGGATGAATATTTCCAAGTTTTGAGGCTTAAATCCAACGCCATGAAGACAGACACAGTCTGCTTTCACCTAAACAACAAGCAGGCACACTATGCACCCAGAACCGCTTTCAGAAACCAATTTTTGAGATACAACCCTCAACCAAAATACCTGGGAGTAACGCATGACCACACTCTCACGTTCAGAGCCCACCTGGAGAAGACAGCCTGGAAAAAGAAAACTTGAAATAACATAATCTAAAAACCGACCGAGAATAGCTGGGGAACGAATGCCATGACCCTCAGGACATCGGCTCTTGCTCTTGTCTATTCAGCAGCAGAATACTGCAGCTCTAAGAGGTTAGATAGCGCCCACACAAGAGCAGTAGATACTCAACTCAATAATACTGTGAGGCTGATATCGGGAACCATAAATTCAACACCAACCCAGTGGCTCCCTGTTCTGTCCAACATCCGTCCTCCACACTAACGAAGACAGCTAGCACTGAAAAAAGAGTGGCAAAAATGCCTAAAAAACCGTCAGCTTCCTATCCATCAAGACCTTATCTCCTAATCTCGACTAAGGTTTCTTAAAACATCACAGAAGGTGGGAGAGGGTTTAGTAAGAGAAAATTTTAACGTTGATGATGCTTGGCGCCGAGAATGGTCTTCCTCCAGCTCAGACTCAAATAATCTAATCGAAGATCCGAGCCAACGCCCTGTCGGATTTTTTCTATCAAGGAGATGCTGGACATCACACAACAGGTTCCGAACAGGGCGTGGAAATTATCACTACTGGAGGCATAAATGGGGCGTGGATGATAGACCTGACTGCTACTGTGTACGCAATAAACAGACACTACAGCACATCGCCACTGAATGCCTTTTACGGAAATTCCAGGGCAATTAATATGCTTAAGGGAGAAGCTACCACCTGGCTGAAAGGACTGGACATCCATACTTGAGGAGTACAGTAATGCCAACAACATGGTCACCTTATGGAATTAAAATACGCTTATTATTTTATTCTGTATGACTTGATATTATATACATTTGTCGCAATCAGTATTTTATTTTATAATCAGTATGTACTCTACATACGTCTTTTATCTCAAAATGTACCAGTTGTAAACTGATGCTGTATTATTGATGTAATCTGATACTGTATTTAAAGCCGTACGAAATAATAATAATAAACTGTAGGGGGATAAGAACCACCCTCCTATCAAATGGATGGGGGTGCAGTGGAAAAGTAGTGCAACCCACGACGCGCGGATATCCATATTTTAGACATTCAGAGTTTGAGAATGAGACAACTTAGTGACATGCAATAAACTTTAAACATAATTTCAAACCTTTAAGAAACTTTTACTCGCTGACAACCTTCACAAAACGATGAAAGAAAAAAGTTTATCGCTAACTTCATTTTCGCTGATCTTGCAGCAAAACTGCCGAATAAAGCACGACGTTTTAATCTATTATTTCTTTAGTATTCTCTGTATTTGCGAAATGTTTTGCAGACAGTATGTACCAGCAAAATTATATCTTTGTACGATACATGAGTCAGGAGATGCGATGCTACGGTCGCAGGTTCGAATCCTGCCTCGGGCATGGATGTGTGTGATGTCCTTAGGTTCGTTAGGTTTAAGTAGTACTAAGTTCTAGGAGACTGATGACCACAGATGTTAAGTCCCATAGTGCCCAGAGCCATTTGAACCATTTTTTTTAGGAGATGCGACATGAAAAACTCCCACATCATAAAGGATACTTTAATCTATTACTCCTTCACTACTAACTCTCTTCGCAGCACGTTTCTCAGCCAGAACATATGTAACTCACTGAGTGTATCTAGAAAATATATCACAGGACGACACTTAGTTCAGGAGGTATGACTTCAAATACGGAGATGTGTGTGAAACTGCCACAGCATACATGGTATTTTAATTCAGTACTTCTTTATTACTAACTCTATTCACAACACATTCTGCAGACAGTATCCACATAAACCGCCGAATGTATCCGCAGAATTATATCATTGCACAACACATGGTTCCGGAAGTACGACGTCTTAAACACTGTGCTGCGTAAAAATGAAACTGCAGGGCGAAATTCGCTAGAGATACAGGTGAAATATCTGTACAAATACGTGTTAAATAAGTGAAACCATTTAATATGTGGGTGGGCGTGCAAAGGCACAGTTAAAAATAACATCCTAAATCACTGGAAAGATTTCAACCAAATTTAGTACTCATATTAATTACTATCTGGTAAGAAATACTGTGAGTGAAACAACCACCAGCCTCCTGTTGGCGTGAGCGTCATAAGGTGATGGGAAAGGAGGAGACGGATGCACATAGGGGAGAGGAGGGGATTGACAGAGAAAGGAAAGAGGAGGAGATGGGCATAGTGGGAGGAAGAGAGGGTGGAAAAGGAGATGAACAAAAAAGAAGAAGAGGAGACTGGCAAAGAAAGGGAAGATGTGGAGATGGACACAGAGGGGAGAAAAGGAGATAAGCAAAGAAGGGGAAAAGTTGAAGAACGGGGGGGGGGGGGGGGGGGGGAGGGATCTGTTCAAAAGAGACAGGGTAAGAAGTAGATTGACAAAGAGAGGGACAGGAGGAGATGGAATTAGTGGGGGAGGAGGATATGTAAATATGGGACAGGAGCAGATGGCCAGAAGAGGAGGAGCAGTGGACAGAGAGCGTGGGAGGAGGAGATAGAGAGTGTGGGGTGAGGAGGTGGACACAACGGTGGGCGTGGAGGAGCAGACGGACAGAGAGAGGGAGGAGGTGTGGATGGGCTCATAGAAAAATTGATTATTTGTGTACCCAATCAGCGGCGGGTACTCAGCTAGTTGTTCCAGTATTATCTTTGTCTGGTATTATCCTCATAGGATGTTTGAGAGTATATTTTACAAGCGATACCAAACGTACTATTATGCAATCGATAAGAAACGAATCAAATTTGTTACTTGCCACTCAGCTTTCTCCAAGCAATCCACGTCCTACAGTTGTCATTTTGGTATGACGATGGCCTACCATTTCCGGGAGAAAGGATAAGGTTACATAACAACGGAACTTTGTACGAATGGAGCAAATCAAGTGACAAGTTGGAAGTTTGAGTGGGTTCTTATTGTTTGCTCGAATAACGCCAATGTATGTCAAATATCTACCAACAAACTGGTATAAAGTTTGATAATATATCCAATCTCCAGTCCTGGCCAAAATTGTCAGAGACGTGTGACACAAGGTGTCACAGAGATGCTTCGGAATATAAAAAAAAGGTCGTTACCCGATTCAGATTTCACGTTCCCGGATTGGAAATTATATGCTAGTATGGATCATGTATTCCTACGCAAAGGACTTATTGATCCTGACTCATAGCTGGAAAAGAAAATGTACAGTCTTGATTACAAGGACGTTGCATCCAACAACTTTAAGCACGAGTCCCTTGCGTCTTGAATGGAACGCAACGCACGATCAGATGGTTCAAATGGCTCTGAGCACTATGGGACTTAACTTCTAAGGTCATCAGTCCCCTAGAACTTAGAACTACTTAAACCTAACTAACCTACGTACATCACACACATCCATGCCCGAGGCTGGATTCGAACCTGCGACCGTAGCGGTCGCGCGGTTCCAAACTGCAGCGCCTAGAACTGCTCGGCCACCCCGGCCGGCGCACGATCAACTATCTGGATACTTCACATACTATACTGAGAAGACTATCAACTGAATCCTGTAGAAGTCCCTACTTTACGTTCTTCTGCAGCATTGGATGTTGAAGCGACAAATGGAATACAAAAACATTTAAAAAATCCCATGCGTATACACCAAAAGGGTGTCATAATCGCTCGTTTAAGTTCAAAAAGACTATCTCAGTTTATTGATGAGGTAGATAATTGTTTTCCTAGCAGAAATAGTACATTTGGTTACCAATCAAAAAATTTGATATTAATCAATAAAAACAATATTTATTGTACACAAGACAACTTTTAGTGTGCAAGAAGATTTTGATGGAGAAAAACTTGTTTTTCTAACAAATTTGCTACTCGAAATTATTTAAGATTTACAAGAGGAATTTTAGCTGAGGTTGATTTATAGCCCTTATGATTATTTATTTTTAATATTTAATGTTACTCTTTTACAAAAAAAACTTTTATTTCATTTTTTAAGAAGGAAAACATAGCAATGAGATTCGCCTGTCAGCCGTTAAGTTTTTTTTTTTTTTTTTTTGCAGTTTCGTACTTCAGGAGCGTTTCTGGAGAAGAACTTTCTTTCTGTGGTGTCCCAGGTTTTCTCGATGTGATTGATTAATGGTGTACTTTCAGGTTTCCCGCCTTGATGCGCAGAAAAATGGAGTCAACAACTCAGATGAACGTCCGAAAACAAACCATCGAACTTTTTTTGCTTCAAGTACAGAGAGGCTCTTTGATTGGAAGATAAATTAAAATATGTAAGGTCTTGAATTCAATCCACATCCAGCTTTAGGATTAGCCTTTGAAGAAGAAATGAACATGTCTCACATTGTCAGAATAGGAGAAAGGGATCGTAAGCATATAATCAAACACAAAATTACAAAAATTGTTAAAACTTTCAATAAAACTTTTCAAAATTTTCAAATATTTTCTATACATTGTCTCAACCGAATTAAATTTTTTCCATCAAAATGATGACCAGCTTAAGCTTAACTACCTTTTTAAGATCATATGTAATTTTATAAATGCAACTGTCCGTGTACAACACGCTTGCTTCTTTAATATCATGGTTATTTTAAATCTTCAGATAAGATCTATTATATTCAGCCGTAGTATCTGTGGCAGCAATTGAAACAGAGCCTACACAATAAAACGTCCAGAAACTTGCACTCTAAGCTATTCTTGAAGTCAAGAGTAAAACATAAATTTTAATGTATTGTATGGCTTGACATGAAGAGCGACAAAATGGGTTGTAGATTATCGTCGACGTACCGCTGTGCTGTGGCTCATCCGCGGATGACAACCAAAGGGTACTACTGTGAAATGAAATGACAACCCCAGACCATCACTTCCGGTTATAGGGCAGTACGGAGGGCGACAGTCATGGTGATATACCACTGTTGTCCAGGGCTTCTCCAGACACGTCTTCGCTAGCCATTGGGGCTCAGTTCGAAGTGTGGCTCATTACTGACGACAACTCTGCTCCAGTCAACGAAATTCTACGCCGAATGTGCCCAATATCACTGCAAAGGGGCCTGTTGGCGTACAGAGGTCAATGGTAGTCGATACGGGGGGCGCCGTCAGCTCAACCCCTTGCTGTCACCCGCCTATTGGTGGTCCTTGTGGTCACTGCACCTCTGATTGATGATAGTGATGAATCTTGAGTTCTGAGTGCCACTTTGATGTTGCTCGGTCCTCATGTTCTTTCATCGCCAGGTCGGCAGCATACTTCTGACACTGTGTACTGCCATGGTTCACACATTCGTGTCAACATTGTCAAATACTCCAATTACTCCAATTACTCCAAGTGGCTTCATGTCCTTTCTAAAACTCTAAAACCTGTGTACATTGTTCACACGCATTTCTGCGAGGCATATGTACTGTCCAGCTGAGATCACGGAATGAAATTCGCAAAGATTTTATGCCCTGGTATAGACATGTCCCCTCCTTACCATCCTTACATACTACCTGGTCAAATTTCACTGCAAATGTCGGACATTCATTCGTCGGCCGTCACAGTGTATTAGTTTGCACTGTCCGTCGACACATGTGTGAATATTAATTTGTGACCAATTTGCATAACTTCTTCGTGGCGAGTTTGTAGGGTGGCTTAATTATTCATGTAGCGTCACATATTTTATTCATGTTTATTCTGTAATAGTACTCCCCAAGTCCATGGACATAATCAATGGGTAATTGAAGTGTTCTTTTCGTAATTCGTATTACTACTTGCGTATGTAATTCCACAGTCTGCCTATGGACAAGCTAGGGACTGAATTAGCTGTTCACTTTGGACTGTGAGGAAGTGTATTGTTACCTTTATTCGGCACAGCAGCCTAGCAGAGACGGACGGCAGAGGATCGCAAGCATTCGACCTTCACCATGACCATAAATGCGTAGGTGTAAGTGATCATCAGAGGTGATGCATCTACTACCCTCGCTGGTTCCGCCGACTCGGGTCTGGCCATGTTATCACACCGGGAGGTAACGCACCCGGCGGCTAAACAGTCCTCGTCCTAATCTAATCTAACCTAACCTAACCTAACCTAATCATGCGATGCCTATGTGAAGGACTGTCTCCTTTATTTAAAGAGAGTGGCGGTTGGAACTTTTCCCTGGGAACTGCAACAAAAAGTGCCTCAACGGATGCTCCGGTAACTGTCTAGAAAGCTTCTGCCCGTGATCTCAACCACAATCTAAACAAAAAGTCTCACTCTTGCTGATGCTCTGTCGAAATCTTGAAACCTCATTGGGGTGGTGGTTGCAATCTCGGCATAACTGGGAGAGAGATTGGACGGTGCTCTGAATCTTCACTGGTGGATGACTGGGAGCTTTTCCAAAACTGGACAGAGAAGTCAGAATTTCTGTTTAGATACACTCGGCTTTCTGCCTCCATGGACGACGGTCTTGCTGAGAGCACTGCGCACGCAGTGATGGTCCAATACGCTATTAACTGCTGCTCACAGCCGGCGCGCAAGTAGAGGAGTACTAGAAGTTCATTTGCTGAGATTCGGCCAGCAATTCTTTTCCATATAATAGTTCAGGAGGCACGGTATTTCTTAACTTTGTGGAGTTAGTCGTTCCGGTAACTGATGACCTCATTTAGCTGTTTGATCTGGAGGTTGCACTTTGCATCTATAATCAGTGTTTTTCAGATTTCACTTTCCATTAACACTTTCTTTATATGTTCTTCACCTGACCGTTGGCAGTATTCATCACGAGATCTACATCTACATCTACATCTACATCCATACTCCGCAAGCCATCCGACGGTGTGTGGCGGAGGGAACCTTGAGTACCTCTATCGGTTGTCCCTTCTATTCCAGTCTCGTATTGTTCGTGGAGAGAAGGATTGTCGGTATGCCTCTGTGTGGAATCTAATCTCTCTGATTTTATCCTCATGGTCTCTTCGCGAGATATACGTAGGAGGGAGCAATATACTGCTTGACTCCTCGGTGAAGGTATGTTTTCAAAACTTCAACAAAAGCCCGTACCGAGCTACTGAGCGTCTCTCCTGCAGAGTCTTCCACTGGAGTTTATCTATCATCTCCGTACCGCTTTCGCGGTTAATAAATGATCCTGTAACGAAGCGCGCTGCTCTCCGTTGGATCGTCTCTATCTCTTCTATCAACCCTATCTGGTACGGATCCCACACTGCTGAGCAGTATTCAAGCAGTGGGCGAACAAGCGTACTGTAACCTACTTCCTTTGTTTTCGGATTGCATTTCCTTAGGATTCCTAGATCCTACAATTGGTACCAAGATCAGACTTAAACATCTGTTTTCTAACTTTGCGTTCATGGTTCAAATCGTTCAAATGCCTCTAAGCACTATGGGACTTAACATCTGAGTTCATCAGTCCCCTAGAACATAGAACTACTTAAACCTAACTAACCCAAGGACATCTCACACATCCATGCCCAGGCAGGATTAGAACCTGCGACCGTAGCGGTCGCGCAGTTCCAGACTGAAGCGCCTAGAACCGCTCGGCCACAACGGCCGGCCTTTGTGTTCATTGCTATCTTATTGTTTTCTCACCTGAATGCTCTTTAAGGGAAATAAATAGCATCTTTTATAAGCATACATTTTCATTTAATAACTAGATGCCTTCCTTAACTGAAATGTGCTGTCATGTGGCGGTTGACCTGGGTATTTCATACATGTCTGTTACCTGTTAAAGGTGGGTTTACCCCTGTTAAATTCAGACTTAATAAGACATTTGATATGCGACTGTTTGATTACGTCTGAAAAGTAAATTCGCATGATTGCGTAGGGAGTTTCACTCCGTTTCCCGATCACAGGGGTATGAACACCACAATCACAATCTCTCCATTTCACAATTTTTGTGTGTGTGTGTGTGTGTGTGTGTGTGTGTGTGTGTGTGTGTGTGTGTGTGTGTGTTAGAATGTATATTATCTAGATGACTAGCCTGTGATCAAGTCACTCTGCTGTTCTATTACATTTCATTTTTGATGTCTTGTTTTATAATTTGACACTGGAGCCTTCCTTTGTCATTTCTAAAATATTACAGGACTACGCTATGAAAGCAGGGAAAAAGAAAATTCCACATTTCAGCCCGTCAGAGAATATACTCTATGATATTGATATGTTGCACATGGGGCTGAATACATTGCGTGAATGTGAATAAAGGATTTTAAGCAATTTTATTTTAGTAATTTACAGCATTATCATCTCTGGGGGAGGTTTTACTTTCCAGGGAGTTAATTACATTTTCAGCTTATTTGTCAGAGCATGTAATAATTGTGATTTGGCTACGTAGCAATATGTACGTGGTGCGTGTCTTGCCGAAACCACACAACCCTACGAATTATCAGCGGCTCACCGTCAAGTGGACGTGACAGGATATGTTGTATATGACGCTGTTCAAGCTCCCAGTAAATTAAACTATTCTGCAAAAGATCGATTGCAAACTTTGTGTTACCTTATCCAGGAATCCCTTGACAACCTCTTAAAATTGCCACTATAGTTTATGACTTCGGTTTACGAAATGTTGTTGGATATACGAGCTATCAACCAGCTAAACTTAATCAACCAGTCGATTTTCTGCATAGTATCAAAGTAATAGTTTCGTTTTACCAGTCCAGCCTATCGTACCCCGACGGAATTTGAACGTCCAATAAAAATGAATTTTCGTTCTCTTTTAATAAACTTCATTAACGTATCGATCTCTTAAAGTATACCACTAGCTTCTTGAAATAGGTGACAAGAGCCTGTACTAGTTAGAAAACACAAGTAGCCAGTTCCTAGAGGTAGGTTTGTGGAAAACCATTGAACACTGGTTGTTATTAAATACCTCCTCCAAAATTTATTAATCAATACGAAACTCTTTCTATAAGCGGTAACACGATACAACTATCCGTATTATCTTTCTTTTCAAAAAAGAAAAATATAAAAGATCAACTTAAACAAAAATTATTAAATTTCAAATACCAGACGTTAAACAATTTAGACATGCCTCACATTTTAAAAAGGATTACAAAACATCAAAGATATTAAGTATTGATGAATTACTATTGACCAGATCAGGGCAAAAGCAAAAGGTCCCAGTCATAGACCTCGGGCATCAGCCCCCTGCGACAATAAGGAAAGCAAACACTCTCTTAAACAATGAACAACTAAAATAAAACTGAAGCTTTTGGCCCAGTTTCAAAAGCTATCACATTTAGAGCAAGTATAACTACGTGAGTAACCAAAATTCAAAAATTTAAATGTAAAACGAGCACATGAGTATCATATAAAATATTTTACTTATTCCACTAAAGATTAAGGAGGGGTCCCGAGTTAGAGTCTCGGTCTGGCACACAGTTTTAATCCGCCAGGAAGTTCCATATCAGAGCACACTCCGCTGCATAGTGAAAATCTCATTCTGGAAGTCACTATCACTTTCTTAAGTGTAACACAGTGATGAGATGAAATATGGACTTAAAACTGAGCAAAGGCCGCAAGGCCTTAAAATCAGAATCACATGAAAAGAATTGTTTGAAATTTCACATAAAATCGGGCGTCGGAAAGTTTTATAGTAAACATACTCTAGACAGATAAGGCAATTTCCATACGGGATGGAGTTGAGCACATGTAAGCAGACCCTTCAAATAACCACCAATTAAATGCAAATGTGGGAACCCAACACAACTGAAGTTGAAACCTAATGGAAGGCTAGCGCCAAGCTATTTCAAACAAACAGCAGGCAACCTAGACAAGTTTCCGGCGAACATCACAAGTGACGCTCACCCATAAACGAAATAGGTAGGACGTGGCCCTGTCTTCTACCCAGAAACCAACGTCGGAGTTGATCCGATATCAAGCAAAATCCCACAATGAAGACGTCCCGAGCGACTAGGACAGCCCGGGGTACGATCCGGAGGCTTTGCCGAGTCGCACCGACTTCTGCAGGAGGAAATCCGAAGCCATGCGAAATGGCGCAGCTAGCACAGGTAGCCTCGCCAAGCACGCTATGTCAACAACCCCGCCGTGCTGTGCGATAACGCCAGCTCAATACGCTCACACCAGAAAATCCGTGGGCCAGCAATGCTGGCCAATTTCTCTCCAACCAGCTCGTAACCGCCACAACCAACACCCAGCGGCTGCGACTACTTTTATTCTCGCTCGCTCCACTCCTTCCTTCCTACCACAGAGAGAAGCCAAAAACCCTCGAATCAGCTAAGAATCGCCGGGCGCGAACTATCGACCTGTCAGCATAGCTCAATTCTCCTTTTTCTGTGGTTGTGATGCAACGGTTGGCTAACGTGGGAAGCAGTATAGTCAACCCCGAAGTCCTCCTGCACTCAGAGTGTCCCAAGTCATAAGGTGTAAATTGCGAAGCATAACTGACTTAGGAAGTAACAGGTACGCTCAGGAAATTACTACAGTAAAGTTGACCGTTAACTTCAGTTGTTCTGCCAGTAAATGTTTCACCGCGTTAACGTGTCGGCACGAATGATGTGGTGACCGAATAAGGAATTGCTAGTGCCGTCAGAACAAATTAAAGAAACGGCAGGCAATTTTCCAGGAGCGGCAGGAGGTTCCATTACACCGACCACGTAATGAAAAGACGGCCGCACTATGCTAATCGGCGCACGCACAGTAGTCACGGGTGTATAATCTGGAGGGTCGACGGACGGCAGCTCATCCACTCGTCCAGCGTAGCCCGCCGTTCCGCATTCATGAGGGACTCCGTGGGCGTGAAATATTCAGAGAAACGTTTACATGGCAGCTGCGCTACCGAATCTGGTCCCTGCCAGCCCTACCCGCCCTGGAAACCTGCCCAGGCACGGTCGTCCTTTTGCCTGTCGCTCCGGCTGTGTATGTCACGTGCCACGGTCTGACCCCACTGCAAGGAATGCCTTACCGAGTGGTATCTCCTGCTAGTCGGCCGTGCAAGTAAGGAACTAGAGGGAGTCTAGTTACCTTACCAAAAGACCATCCGAAAAGTGTTGAATAAGAAGATTCTATTATAAATTTATCTGGGAAAATTTATCTATAAATTTGGTTGTCGCAATCTTCGTGTGAAGATTCATTTAGCTACTATCTTCACAACAACGAGATCTGAACGGAAACGGTCATGAGTAGAGCTGCGTACTACCGAAAGTACAATTCGTTAATTTTGGTACCCTACATAAATAGCATGGTAAATGGTAGACGTACTTGTGGTATTGGTAGAATTGGTAGGGAAACAAACATAAATCAATGTGTAAGGAGGAGGAGATTACTGTTTAACGTCCTGTCGACAACGAGGTCATTAGAGACGGAGCACTAGCTCGGATGACAGAAGGATAGGGAAAGAAATTGGCCGTGCCCTCTCAAGGGAACCATTCCTGCATTTGCCTGAAGCGATTTAGGGAAATCAGGGAAAACCTAAACAGGATGGCCGGACGCGGATTTGAACCGTCGTCCTCCCGAATGCGAGTCCAGTGAGCTAACCACTGCGCATCTAGCTCAGTCAGTGTGAAAGAGAGAAAATAGGAACCGACGACTTCTCTTTGTTTTTTTGTTTGTATGGTTGTTTCTTTTGGACATAATTAGAGCCGCCCAGTGTATTTTATATGCTTTCAAGATATAAATTTCATTTTATAATAAAAATTAGCTGATCTTTTATGTAACGAAAGCAATTACTTTTAATGCAAGTACAGTTTACATGCAGAAACATAATATATATACATATAATTGTTGTTGTCATTTTTGTGCTCAGTAGAACCTTCTTCATCGTGATCAAAGGCAGGAGTTTCCTGTTATAACTGATAATCACATAACAGAAACATGTTTTTTATAAGCGCCAGCCGGAGTGGCCGAGCGGTTCTAGGCGCTACAGTCCGGAACCGCGCGACCACTACGGACGCAGGTTCGAATCCTGCCTCGGGCATGGATGTGTGTGATGTCCTTAGGTTAGTTAGGTTTAAGTAGTTCTAAGTTCTAGGGGACTGATGACCTCAGAATTGAAGTCCCATTTTGTTCAGAGCCATTTGAACCACTTTTTTTATATAAGCTGGACTCAGGATTAAAGGGATGTTTGATCTATTTCTGTTTTTTTTTTAATTTTTTTGAAGAAATTGCGATTCTAATGCTGTATAATAAATCTTTATTGTTTTCCTTATTTTTACAACAACATTCCTCTGTTTCAAGTTACAAATCAACAATTTTCGAATGAAACCTGCATCAAAGATTGAAAATTTCAGTTGTGCTACAAACATTGTTTATTCTTATGTCACAGACAGGGGAATAACCATGTAGAACAATAATCTTCCGTAGGTTACCCAGCCCATTATACACTGGCTCTCATTTTCTAGACGGTTCACTGCTTCCAGTTCTTAGGAAAGTTTATTAAGACACTGATTGCATACGTAGACGAAGCAGTCGTTAGGAAGTGACGCCCGATAGGTATGCAACACACCCAACATACAAGTAACACAGCTACGACCTTAAGTGACCAAATTACAATTTTATATTAATACCTTCAGCTGCTCAAGGGCGTTGATGTATATCAACGGGGTCAAGTGAAAACGTGTGCCCCGACCGGCACTCGAACCCGGGATCTCCTACTTACATGGCAGACGCTCTATCCATCTGAGACACCGAGGGCACGGAGGATAGTGCGACTGCAGGGACTATCTCGCACACGCCTCCCGCGAGATTAACATTCTCACCTTATACGTCCACACACTACATTCGTAGTGTCCCTACCCAACACACTCATTACTCGTGGAAGACATTCTTACCAGGTCCCGTAAAAGTTCGAGTAATACGTGTGTATCCGCACAACAGAAGAAGGTCAACGCCGGTATCACCAGAACTATAGACTTCTATGGATATGGTGTCTGTTCTTTTGCACATATTCGAAAGAACAGACACCAGAGCCATATAAGTATATTAACTGACCCAGGACTCCATACTTCCCATTCAGGAAGCTCCTCAACTGGTACCACGAGGCTGAGTGCACCCCCTTCCAGTCCTTCCACGAAGGAGAAAACCCTGGCAGTATCGGGAATTGAACTCACGTTCTCTGCATGATTCAGACCAGCTGAGCCCGCGGTTATGGAGTCTGGCTCATAACAAATACTTTTTAATCATTTAAAAAAGTAGACACGATAACATAGCACAGCAGCTGTTATCATAAAGCATATTACACTCCATAAGTATGCACTAAACAGATGTAAATTGTCACCGCACTCAAACAGCGTTAGACTGGATAACATAGCACAGTAACTGTTATCATTAAGCATATTATACCTCAATAAATATGCACTACAAAGGCGTAAATTGTCAACGCGCTGAAATAGCGCCAATGCGCCACAGGCATGGTTGACACTCAGCACAAGGCTGACCACCGTGCCTTCGCCAGTAGCAAGTGTTTCCAGACTCAACAAATAGAGGCCGCGTAGAGTTGCCCAAAAGGTTGTGCCGACACCATATTTCCCAATAAAACTGCCCCGTAAAAGATGCTTGCTTTAGTATACCAATAGGGGCAAAAAAAGTCATTACGGGATCTGACTCCTCTTCTGAGCAAGTAGGTACAGACACACTTACGAAGTGCAATGGTCTCATTTTGACATCTGGCTTTATTTATTTCTAGTTAGTGAGCAGGTTTCGTATCACAGAAGCTAGCATTTGATCCCATAAACATTTTTGAAATTCCGCCTTTTGGGCAGAACATGAGCCATGAATCAACCTTTCATTATAATTAAGAAAACTTTGCTACAAAGAAGCCCATAACACAGAATTTCCATAAAGAATTGTATGGAACAAGGCATAAAAAGTACTAGTCCGGCTTTCTCGAGGCAAACTTAATCCTCTGCCGTGTGCAGACAATCTATTAAAATAATACAAGTAATCACATTCAGCTGAAGATTTTTAACGACCTGACGAGTAGTTCTCATCGAAATGATTGAGTTCAAGGCTCTAGGCTATATTCCTTTATCACTGCTGTACATGACCTTTCATCTTTGATCTTCGATATAACACAAATGCTGATTAAATTATATCATTTACTAAGTTTTAACGGATATTACCTTAGGTAAGACGATACGTGTTAAATTTACACTGCCGGAAAGAAATTAGTGCAACTTTATCCGATGTCAGTATATGCCACCTGGGGATAGTAGACGTGTAGTGCGGGGTGATATACTTTCCTCTGTTAATTCCGATGAGCTACACGATGCGACAGTGTTGCTAGCTGTTCGGTTTCAGACGTGTGTTTTCAAAATGCCCCGCATGCCGACTTCCAAGTGCTGTACTTTTTTCAACCAGTATATTAAGCGATCTAAACAGCTTTACTGACAAAACAAAAATTTACCAAAATGATTGTTTTATCTTCAAAAACAAGCAATAAACATAGAGAAAGCAACTAGCAATAAAGAATCACACAGGTAATTTTTCAAGAAACGATGCCTATTGGTTCAAATGGCTCTGAGCACTATGGGACTTAACTTCTGAGGTCATCAGTCCCCTAGAACTTAAAACTACTTAAACCTAACTAACCTAAGGACATTACACACATCCATGCCCGAGGCAGGATTCGAACCTGCGTAGTGGTCGCGCGGTTCCAGACTGTAGCGCCTAGAACCGCTCGGCCACCCCGTTCGGCAAACGATGACTATTTCACGATCTATGTATGAGGATGGTCATTTCGTTTTAATTTTGCAGAGAATTTTCAGCATTAAACAGTTAGAGTAATTATTAAGAAAATAGAAATATTAATGATTTTTGCGGAGAATTTAATTCAAAATTATTGTTTCAGCAACGTGACTTTTTGAAACCAAAATAATCTCATGTGTCTTTCTTCAGTAAGTGGATAAGATAATTCAACTCTGTTTAACAAAAAGAGGTTAAAAACTTAACATTTTCTGAACGGCTGAGAAGTACATCAGTCATTCACTCTGGGACAAGCATGACTCTCCCTGTCTTTTATTCAGGGTGGTTCAGCTAAGCTTTCACCTCACGTAGTTAGGAAACCGGGTAAGATATCGCAATCCTGTTTTCTGTTCTCACCCAGATGAACTGTGAGAGAGTTCCTACTAAATGACAAATAATTTATTTTCATAGATAAATTAATAACACAGATGTTGGTATCAACTTCGCTTTTTCAAATGGAAGTTTGGTAATTTATACTGTTAGTATCATGGTAGTAAAAGAGACCAATTTAACGGTGTTTCATTCTTCAGAACGCAATTACGAGTTTCGGAGTAATGATTTAAGTATTTAGTACCTAGGATTCACCTGCTTTGAACAAAATAAAACCGACTGCTGCCTCATGCACAGTTTAGTGACTTCACAACCAAATTAGGAAAAACGTTAAGTCGGGATTAGAGGAAACAGTGTTGTAGCGCCGCGGTGGCAGTGCAAAACGGGCACAGGGGGAATGTAGTTTCTCCTCCTTTCTCTCCCTCGATGTCTTTTTGTCGCTACCTGAGATTCCACAGGGGCCCTTACTCATCCTCCACTTCCATCATGAACGTGATCATTTTTTCCTGTCTCTGGCATGGATATGTGTGATGTCCTTAGGTTAGTTAGGTTTAAGTAGTTCTAAGTTCTAGGGGACTGATGACCTCATCTGTTAAGTCCTCTAGTGCTCAGAGCCATTTTGATCATTTTGACGCACCACAAGCATTACAGTTATATTAAACCATTGCACCATTATTATCATTAGTCAGCACATTTTAACATTAGTAAAAAAAAATATCCAAAATGTCTAAAAATCATAAAAATGGTCAAAGTCTGTTTCAAGAAACATTATTTTCATCTGATTTAAATTTTTAAACCATCTATCAAATACATAAAACTTTTGGCTGAAAATCGGTTTATCCGCTGACAGCTCGCCCCTTCGTCAGGAACTGAAATAACGGTAAAGGAGAAAAACGTTGTTTGAAGAGTGGAACGTCGTTGACAAAACTAACACTCTAACAAAATAAATTACTATAATCACATTTGAGAATGCGAAGTTGACACCGATCTCTCTATAATCCATATAGCTACGAAAACAGACTTTACGTCATTTAGTGCAGACTTTTCAACAATTCATTACTCAATTGGGTGAACACGTAACTGCGATATCTTAGGGGAGCCGGAGGTGCCTATGCTGCCCATGTTAAAATCACTAAGTTTGAAGAACATTTATGAATAAACTACCAAATAGAAAAATTTGAATTTTTTTTACATATAGTGTGGTTTAGTATTGCAGTTATGACAGAGGGATTTTGGAGTATCTTTTCTAGTTTCCTTCCAATTATTTTTTTATTAATGACCCAAATGTTTTTACAAATAATGGCTTTATAATTAAACTGAAATGAAACTACTGAACATATTGCCAAATGGCTGTGTTACATTGTACGTTTGACCACTAGGAGTGCTGTATAAAAATTTCATCTCTCTAGCTTGAGTGGATTTTGAGAAAATGTTCCATATATTCGAAAAATTCTAATTTACGGGAAATGGCTATCAAAGTTTCTCAATACATTCCTGCACTATAGGATGGGTTATCAGGGTCTTCTTCTTCATCCTCCAAAAGCTTCCTCTTCTGTCTTCTTTTCTGGCCTGTTGTTCCATCATACTTCATATGCCTTTCTCTTCTTTCTGCTCCTCTTATCCTTTCTCTGTCAATATTTCTTAGTGCTCGCACAGTGTTCACCCCAGCTGTAAATCCTAATGCCTTTAGAACTTCACACTTCACACTGTTCCCTTGGTTGTAGGTTGCTATTACATCATAAATGCCAAAGTGCAGTGTTTTTATGCTTACCATCACTTTCCAAATCAAATTGTTTATGCTCTCATTAGGATTCTGCGTCTTTCCGTGTAGACATTTGTGTAACAATTCTGGCTGTGCTAAGTCATGAAAAATTGGTTTTATTGCATTTATCACAGCTGCTGGCAAACCAGGTTTGTGATCATAGTCCTTTTTTGCATTATATTTGCACCAGGAATCTTTTGGGCACAGGCTGTGTTGAGGGTATTCATTGGAAGAGGCAGTATGAAGGAACAATGCCCACACTGCTTTTCGCATGTCACTAACATTACTAGTATTTTGCCTTACAACATACCCATAGTATCTCTGTAGACGTTCAATCACCTCATCAGTAAGCCTGCCTCTCCCTCCTATTGTCTTTCCATCACTGTGCTTACTTTAACCCAAAGTTTGTTTGAGCCTTCGAAGCCGTGCACCCATACGCTTTTGCACATGCCCAATGCATTCCAACTTTTCAACTACAAATTCATTTCCATATGGTTTCAGTTCCTCTATAGTCTTGGAACCTTTGGAGTCACCATCCCCAAGGTAGTATTTGCTAGAAGATGTCACAGGGCTATGGCCGGCCATGTGTTGCTTAGCAGAAGAACGCACTGTTTCAGTAATTGTAGTATCGCAACTTGGTATTAGTGTTAATTTTCTTTTCCCTATGTTCATCCTCTTCTTATATACACGGTTACTAAAACGTGGCATCGTAACCAGAACAACGCTTTACACAAGAAGTATACTACTACCAACAATAGGCGCAACACTGAACTAATTCGAAACGGTAAACAGAAGAGAGACGATGTTCCGCGCTCTTAGCGCCTCATTTGTCACAGAAAGCAATGTAGCAAACCCTTGCACACTCGCTGTATGCGTATCATAAGGCGCTGTATGCGTAACAGGCCGAGAAAATCCCAAGCAGTTCACCAGGAAGTCCCAAGAGGGTGTTAGATGCATTCAGCGGCCGCCCATTTCCTCTGCAGGCGTGGGGGAAAATGGTAATAACTCCACTTCTAGGGCGAGTAGAACAATCATTCAAAGTTTACATTAAAGAGGAATGTTCCAATTAATTTTCGATAGCAAAAAAAAAATCGTAATTTTTTGGATTTGACCACCTCCGGCTCCCCTTAAGCAGTTCAGCAAGCATCTGAAGCGTATATGTTAGCCACCGTGTTTATCGAATGTTAATAATTTTATGTTTCTGTATTGTCTGATGCGTTACAGCTTGTTTATTAGTCTGCTGAATTTCGTCTTGCAATTCACAACTGAAACCTTCGTTTGGTTTGAATGGAGAATTTCCTTTCACATAGTAAACTCCAGAATCAAGCTTTCTAAAGAAAGAATAAAGAAGCAGAGTTTTCGCAGTGATGTTATTGGGAAGTTGTACGAATATATGTTGATGGAGGTATAAAACGGAATTTTAAGATTCCCATAATAAAGCCTTCATTGTACATCGAAGTGCACGTTGTTTTGAAACCTTCTGGAAGGTTATTTGTGAGACTGGAACTCAAACACTGAATGCGTACATTATATAACATTCTTGAAGTCGTTTATTCTTACTTGAGTTATTTATCGCCGGTAAGGTACAATGACAATCTATACTCATTAAATGTATTCGCAGTTGCAAATATGGACAACTATCAGCTGAAGAATGCATTTATGTCCAAAGGATCTTTGCACCATAATGGGAATAAAACAAGCACTGCAATATCGCATCGAATCTATGCTCGGGTTCTCGTCCGTTAAAACATGCAACAATCTTTGGTTGCCTAGTGAAGGTTTGTTTATACATTTGACCTTGGAGGAATAGCTGACTTACGAATCAGTGTCATTACGCGAGAGTTCGCAGGAAGCGTGCCCATGTAGACTGTAGCAACAAAAGCATTCTGCATTCTCTGCTTCTGCATGACTTGTTTCCATAGTTTTTGGGACTTACGTGCAGCTTGAGGACGCTGCCTGTATTTATAAGACGCTTTGTGTGAGTTCCGTTTCGAAGACCATTCCTACGATGCAACACAGTGGAATTTATGGTGAGACCGTTGTTAGCAAGTGCAGTATAGCGCATCATTTCAACGCAGAGTTTTCACTTGTGTCCAAAGATAAGATCTGTTGTCGAAAGAGGGAGGCTTTGTTCCACGTTCAAGGGTCAATACCGGTAATTCATTTATTCATCCTTCAGTTTAGGCCACGGCGCACAGTAACCTCCCACTTATTTAACTTTACTACGGGAATTGTTAAATATATGGCGTTTACTTTTTGTTCTGATTTTCATAATCCGTGGATCTGTACTCCACGTGTCCGTTGAAGAACGTCTTTAATCTTGATACCGCAATTTCTTATTGTGTTACTAAATAATAACGTGAAGTCATTCTAACGTTCTCATGATACATTTCCATCCCACAGTAACTTACGAAATTTTTAATGTTTTTATGGTCTCTCATGTACTTACTTAAATCGAAGTGAGTACAATCTGTTAAATGCATTTTGTATTCAGCAGAATCGTTATTCAAACGAGGATGCCACCAGCAGCAACATTCCTGAATTATTTTCATGTATGGTATAGTCAGTACAAGATAAGTGTTGCCGAGTACTTCGAGATTTCATACTGATGCTGAATATGTTTGGAGTGATTACTGTATTACAGGTTCATTTGCGGACAGGTTTTAGGTCTACAAAGTGAGATCTTACATGCTCATAGCACGTGGTCTTTCTGTAAGGGAGGACACAGAAACACTTAAAGATTTTCCGACTAAAATGAGGTGTAATTCTAACATTGTATTCATTTAGTTTTCGTTTCAAGTCCCTTACACTCTTCTTTGCTACATGAATTCTCTCCCTACGTCGCAACATATCTACAGAATCGAAGTCAGATAACGTTAATATTCATTCTAGGGCCAAAGTTTTGCTTAAAAAGTATACTATTCAGTGTATTTTCACTGAAATCATGTCATTTATGTATTCAGATTATTTCAAAAGAAGTAAGAGGCTTTTCTAACACAGGATCACACCTTTTGCGGTCCATGCTTTCACCTGGACGTTGCAGGAACGACTCACACCCCGACACCCCGCTCTCGCAGTTTCAGTTCTACCGAAAGGACACACAAGAAAGCTTCAATGAAATTTGATAATAGGAGCAGAGAAAGTTTTGTCATATAAAAATGATTTTATCAGCCGGTTAAATCAACGTACAACATGCATCTTGTTCTTAAGAGAAAAGTTAAACTGAGCACATCAAATAAAATAAGAGTGTAGTAATCTTTGAATAGACGAAAAATATATCACCAAAAGAGCTAGACACGAGATACACAAAACTTGCAATCCTTTTGTATGATGTTATGAAGTGGAACAATCACCCAAGATCAGCTGTGAATCAGAAACGCAGCGCTCAAGATAGGGGATACAAATTTGTTTTCTTTTGATTCACAAAATAGTGACTGAAGTACACAACTGATCAGGTATAGTGCATCGCCGTACTGATTTTTAATTTCTTTGTAACCCGTGTATCCTGTGTACATTTAAATTAATTGTTGCTCAAGCGATTTCCAGCGTTGTTAGCAAACAGGGCGTATATTCAGTATACTGCACGTCATAGGGTTATGAAGGTATGACTTTGTTAATGAGAACTAGAAGCGAAACGAAACACATGGAAGAAGTAGCATTGATGCATTCGTTGAGGAAGTCAGAATGCATGTTACAAATTTACAATTTCAAGGGGAAGAAAAAGAGCCCACAGAATAAACTTTATTGCGTACTGCAGCAGAGCAATTAGCAGCAGTTCAGGAGAGGGAACAGACCGCACAGATTGCGACAGCGCGAATGCGTCAGCCAGAAAGACTGCTAACAACGGCAGCGGATGCAACGTAAAGCTCAGAGAACGCAATGAGTATGCTCCAGTCACTCATGGACGCAGCCGAAAAAAGAGATAGGAAGCAGCAGGATATGGAGGAAGCGTTTAAGAAATACTAGGAAGAACTCTCGAAAAAGATGGAGCAGAAATACGAGGCCACTGCAGCAGCATTCATAACACTAGTTACGTAGAAGTCGAAAGAGATTCAGGAATTCAAAGAAACCAACGAAGCTTTCCAGAGCATCCAGTCGCAAGCAAATAAACAGGCTTCGGCGGCGTAGCTTAGCCACAGAAGTTAATCGCGAGAATTCAACGTGTGGTTCCTACAGCCACGAAATGATGGTAATCGTCAATGAGAGGAGTTGGTCACAGGTTTTTTGTGACTTACGTACAACTCACAAACGTATAGATAAACTATTGGAGGGAACTGTGTTAAGAACCTAATAAATAATGGACGTGTAGCGGCTCTGATTAGAAAACCATAACGAGTTGTAGAAGCTCGGACATTAGCTCGGGAAGGACTACTCCTGCATGGGCAGCTGCCTTGGAGGAGCTACAGGAACTCATCAGATTCAAAGAGACTCCAGATATAAATAAATACGAAAGCAGAGAGCATACTCGCCATCTCAAAATGAGTAACTTACGTGTAAAAATGTCACAGCCGTTAGGAGCGCCAGGACACGTCAACGCTATCGATAGTAGTTTACCGTCCACATTGGAAGGTACAGGCGGCAGTAACCCGGGTCAGCTTCTGGATGGTAGTAGGAGTGTTCCGCTGTGGACAGTGAGTAGACAATGCTTTGAGCCATGCCATGCTTCCCATGAAACCCCGAGGTCAACAAAAGTAGGAGTGTTTGACCACCGCTCTTTCTTAAAGCTGTGCAAATTCCCGGTTTTCTGTGAAAACAATACAAATCTTCGCCCAAAAGTTTGTGCAGAACAGGTCGACTACTCCGCTTCCTCCTTATGGCCTGTAAAGTATCAGTTATAATTTTTTGCAGTTACCTCGAGGGAGAAGCGACCAATAAAGCGAGAATAGTAGCACTGACGTGCTGTTCCTACAGCTAAGAAATGATAGTAGCCGTCAATAAGTCTGTCACAGGTTTTTTCTGATGTGTATACAACTCACAAACGGACATATAAACCAGCGGAAGGAACTATGTTAAGTATCTAATAAATAATGTTTTATAATGGATTTTTATGGGTATTCTGTTTGTCAATGCTGATCAAGTAATTGTTTTGAGCACAATGTTGATGGATCATGTGATATGTCTCCATTCCATAATTACATTAAATGATTCAAATGGCGCTGAGCACTATGGGACTTAACATATGAGGTCATCAGTCCCCTTGAACTTAGACCTACTTAAACCTAACTAACCTAAGGACAGCACACACATCCATGCCCGAGGCAGGATTCGAACCTGCGACCGTAGCAGTCACGCGGTTCTGGACTAAAGCGCCTAGAACCGCTCGGTCACCGCGGACGGCTCATAATTACATTAATGTTGGGCATATGATAACGCGATGCGCCCAAACGAAGTTATGAGTTTCTTATGTGTTTGGCTGGAGAGAAAATTGTTTATGGCGCTATGATGCACACATTTTTGGTTAAGTCGAGTATGCAAGGTACAGTTTTGGGGCGAGCATGTGGCAGGCATACAGACACGTATATGAAGGCAGCACAGCTCAAAATTGTGCGTGCCAGTGAAGCATATGAAAGATTGAGTGATCACAGTCTGATGAAAACACACTGAAGAGGTGAACAAGTAACCAAAGGAAGTGCGAATTGGGGAAAGGAGACGGTAGTTTGAACATGAGCTTATTCAGGATGTGTGTTGTTCTGTATATGTCCGAAGTGTAGATAACGTCGACCAATTAATGTGTTGTGGGCTATATGGAGGAAATTTGTCCGTGTCATGGAACCCCTGTATCATGAAGAGGTGAGGGAAGTCTTGTTATAAAATGGCTCTGAGCACTATGGGACTTAACATCTATGGTCATCAGTCCCCTAGAACTTAGAACTACTTAAACGGTGCATTCACACCATATAGTGTCGAGACCGCAAACAATAACGGAGACTTCTTGAATATTTTGAAGAAACCTCTATTGGAATAAATTGCTAGCTCTGACAGTCACTGAACAATAATTCAGCATTATTCAGTAATACGCCGGTGGCGACCCTTAGTCTTTATGAACACTTTGCTCTTTGGTTTTTATTATAAATAGAATGTCTGAAATATATATATATATATATATATATATATATATATATTATCTGTTATTCATGCATTAATATATGTATACTGTTAGCGGGTCAGACTCTGTGATTCAAGTATTTATCTCACCATTGTAATTAAATCGCCAGCACCCTCCAACCATAAATACTTAAGTGAGGCCTCCTGATGAAACCAGGACTTACATTGTTTGCTGCAAGCGCCACAGTTATCTGATACTCATTCTTTTTCTTTAATGCGGATATGCTACCTCATTCTGATCTGCGAAGGTGGAACTGTAAACAGCATGTATTTTCCTATCGACAGAGATTCGAAGTAACTGGAAGGTTGCTTTTCTGAATACATTCGACTTCTGGTAACACTGTCATTAGGTTATCATCACTCTCCATAATATATAACAACTCGTTTCTAGTGCAAATTCCAACAACAACTCTGTATCATAATTTGTGCGAATATGTAGTTCGTATTGAAATGGGTCCACAGAATACAGGTCACTATTTGTACCGTAATTTATCAACTCTCACCTTCTTTTCCGATGCAGTTTTACCATACTACTCAGCTACAGCAGAGTGTGATTGTTAGTTGTGTTAGTGTGTCGTTAGTATGTACATAAGGTAGTGATATATTTCTGGCCCTTGCACTTTTTTGTGGTTGCGTTGTAGGAACGTTCCTGGTGTAAACTGGCTGAGGTAGGATGAACTTTTTCTATAAAATGTCATGTGACTAGGGCCTCCCATCGGGTAGACCGTTCACCTGGTGCAGGTCTTTCGAATTGACGCCACTTCGACGGCTTGCGCGTCGATGGGGATGAAATGATGGTGATTAAGGCAACACAACACCCAGTCCCTGACCGGAGAAAATCTCCGACCCAGCCGGTAATCGAACCCGGGCCCTTAGGATTGACATTCTGTCGCCCTGACCACTCAACTACCAGGGGCGGACAACCGGCCTATGAAGTCGCCATTCGTGGACAGGCCCTTGCAGATATGGTACATGATCTGACCCAGAAGCTTTGCAGATAGTGCGCGAGACAGTGTGGTTAACAACTGCGGAACTGAAACATCTATGTAAAAGATGTGCTACAATATAGCTAACTTTAAATGGAACTGAATTATCTACTAAGGATGAAATAAACATTAACCTACGAGAAATACTGTAGCTAAGGGCTGTGGAAATAACCTGAAGCACCAAAGAAACTGTTATAGGCATGCGTATTCAAATACAGAGATACGTAAACAGGCAGAATACGGCACTGTGGTCGGCAATGCCTATATAAGACAAGTGTCTGGCGCAGTTGTTAAATCGGTTGCTGCTGCTACAATCGCAAGTTATCACGATTTAAGTGAGTTTGAACGTGGTGCTATAATCGGCGCATGAGCGATGGGACACAGTATCTCCCAAGTAATGTTGAAGTGGGCATTTTCCCTTACGATCATTTCACGAGTCTACCGTGAATATCAGGATTTCGGCAAAACATCAAATGCCGACATCGCTGCGGTCGCAAAAAGGCCCTGCAAGAACGGGACCAACGACGACTGAAGAGAATCATTCAACGTGGCAGAAGTAACAACCCTTCCATAAATTGCTGCATATTTCAATGGTGGGCCATCAAGTGTCAGCGTGCAAACTATTCAACGAAACATCATCAATATGTGCTTTCGGATTCGAAGGCTCACTCGTGTAACCTTGATGACTACATGATACAAAATTTTACATCTCGTCTAGGCCCGGAAACACCGACATTGGACTGTTGATGACTGGAAACATATTGCCTGGTCGGACGAGTCTCGTTTCAAATTGTATCGAGTGGATGGATGTGTACGGGTACGGAGACAACCTCATGAATCCTTGGATCCTGCACGTCAGCAGAGGACTATTGAAGCTGGTGGAGGCTCTGCAATAGTGTCGTGCGTGTGCAGTTGGAGTGACATGGAACCTCTGATACGTCTAGATACGACACTGACAGGTGACACGTACATAAACGTCCTGTCTGATAACGTGCACCCATTCATGTCCATTGAGCATTCCGACAGACTTGTTAAATTCCAGCAGGAAAATGTAACACCTCACACGTCGAGACTTGCTACAGAGTGGCTCCAGGAACACTCTTCTGAGTTCAAACACTTCCGCTGGCTTGGAGATTTATGGACAGCCCTGCAGGGTTCATGGTGTCAGTTGCCTCCAGAACTACTTCAGACGTTAGTCGAGTCCATGCCACGTCGTGTTGCGGCACTTCCGCGTGCTTGCGCGGGCTCTTCAGTGTAGAATTGCCGTTAGACGAATATAGTAGATTTATTTTAAATACGGTACGGGAAGATGACAGTTGTTCAGTGATGGACTTCGTGGCCCCATGCGGAGAGACGGTTCGGTGGAGTAAACAGTCTACTTACTTACCCAGACCATTATTAGGAACGATGAAAGGGCAAAAGTTTTTGGTGGATTCTATCGCACATAAGGTGCAATTTTTGAGCTACTTAGTATCGCTTAGTATGCAGAAGTAAATGTGTGGTGCAGCTGATGTCGGAATGTTACAAATGATGTAACCACACATAAAAGAAAGTTTGGTTGAATGGGTTTCTGGGGCGATAATATGATGAGAGCTAGTAAGGTTCTTTCCATCAACAGTTGTGCAAATAAGTGGTTCTGGATACGGCTATAATGCGATTAATACGCGCTATGACCATGAACAGCGTGTAAGGAGCCACTTGGAGAATGTATGAACAGGGTAAAAAGACTGCCAAAACAGTCTGCTTTTCATATTCGCAGATAGATATGATACAAACATTGTGGAGGGAATCAGTCCATGAAATTGACCACGCATAATGATTGCACAACCGCTCGAACACTGCATATACGTGAATACGTGGAGAATCCGCATGGGTAGCGTTCGTCTCCATCAGTCGCTATGCACGTGTACACGGAAGTATGCAGGTGGCATCTCACTCACCCGGTATCACACAGCACTCACTCATGGAGTGACATACAACAGCAGCGTGACCTTCCCACGCGGGTAAGGAACCGTGACTCCACCTATACAGCTTCTACACAATGTAGTGGCACTAATGGTTCCGGCAAGCGTTGAAATGCATTTAGAATTAGAATTTGTTTTTAGCTGCTAACTTTCCATGTTGTGAGCGGAGAAGGTGTGCATTGCATACGTGAGATTCACCAATTGTTATCTCAGAGTAACGAAAATTAAACCTAATGCAAATGTCATTGTTTCAGTTGTGGAACTGTGCATTTCCATAAAATAATAGCTCTTGCATTAATCTTCGCTTTCAGTCAGTTGCTAAAATCACACTGACATTTGGATATATTTGGAACAGAACAAACCAAAAATATCTACGTTGAGGAATGTGACTACAAACTAAAATCGTCAACTTTGTTTACAATTAAAAAGAAAAAAAAACTTCAATCCCGCTACACTATAGGCTTCTGTGAGTAAATCAAGCAAATGAACTAGTAGGATTCGTTAGAGAAAGAGAAAAGAAGCTTAAGATGTAGTGATGAAAATACATGGATATTATGCGAATGTATTTCTATATGAATAGTTATTGGAATAAGAAGAGCGTTCAAAGAAATTTTTTCGCCAGTGAATTGTCTGATAATTAAATAATAAATAACATATAGTGCTACGGCATTTTCTTTGTTTACTTCTGGTAAAGAACTGTATTGTATTGTATTGTATAGAACTGGGCAACTAGAAACGACGGAGCGGCTTCGTCCCCGCCGTAGCCCTCATGGTTAACAACCCCACAACAAGCTACAGCAGTCCACTCAACCAACCGCCGCCCCACAACGAAGCTAGGGTTATTGTGCGGTTCAGCCCCCAGTGGATCCCCCCAGAACGTCTCACAGCAGGCGAGTGTAACCCCAAATGTTTGCGTGGTAGAGTAATGGTGGTGTACGCGTACGTGGAGACAGTGTTTGCGCATCAATCGCCGACGTTGTGTAACTGAGGCGGAATAAGAGGAACCAGCTAGCATTCGCTGAGACAGATGGAAAACCGTCTTAAAAACCACCCAAATACTGACCGGCACACCGGAGTTCGACACAAATCCGCCGGGCAGATTCGTACCGGGGACTGGCACACGTTCCCGCCCGGAATTGTAAAGATTTACTATACTGCTTGCCATTAAAATTGCTACACCACGAAGATGATGTGCTACAGACACGAAATTTAACCGACAGGAAGAAGATGCTGTGATATGCAAATGATTAGCTTTTCATAGCATTCACAAGGAGGAGCCCGTGGCGATACCTACAACGTGCAGACACGAGGAAAGTTGCCAACCGATTTCTCATACACAAACAGCAGTTGACCGGCGTTGCCTGGAGAAACGTTGTTGCGATGCCTCGTGTAAGGAGGAGAAATGCGTACCATCACGTTTCCGACGTTGATAAAGGTCGGATTGTAGCCGATCGCAATTGCGGTTTATCTTATCACGACATTGCTGCTCGCGTTGGTCGAGACCCAATGACTGTTAGCAGAATAAAGTAATCGGTGGGTTCAGGAGGGTAATACGGAAAGCCGTGCTGGATTCCAACGGCCTCGTATCGCTAGCAGTCGAGATGACAGGCATCTTATCCGCATGGCTGTAACGGATCGTGCAGCCACGTCTCGATCCCTGAGTCAACAGATGGGGACGTTTGCAAGACAACCATCTGCACGAACAGTTCGAGGACATTTCCAGCAGCATGGACTATCAGCTCGGAGACCATGGCTGCGGTTACCCTTGACGCTGCATCACAGACAGGAGGCCTGCGATGGTGTACTCAACGACGAACGTGGGTGCACGAATGACAAAACGTCATTTTTTCGGATGAATCCAGGCTCTGTTTACAGCATCATGATGGTCGCATCCGTGTTTGGCGACATCGCTGTGAACGCACGTTGGAAGCGTGTATTCGTCATCGCTATACTGGCGTATCACCCGGCGTGATGGTATGGGGTGCCATTGGTTACATGTCTCGGTCACCTCTTGTTCGCATTGACGGCACTTTAAACAGTGGACGTTACATTTCAGATGTGTTACGACACGTGGCTCTACCCTTCATTCGATCCCTGCGAAACCCTACATTTCAGCAGGATAATGCACGACCGCATGTTGCAGGTCCTGTACGTGCCTTTCTGGATACAGAAAATGTTCTACTGCTGCGCTGCCCAGCACATTCTCCAGATCTCTCACCAATGAAAACGTCTGTTCAATGGTGGCCGAGCAACTGTCTCGTCACAATATGCTAGTCACTACTCTTGATGAACTGTGGTATCGTGTTGAAGCTGCATGGACAGCTGTACCTGTACACGCCATCAAAGCTCTGTTTGACACAATGCCCTGGCGTATCAAGGCCGTACTTTCGGCCAGGGGTGGTTGTTCTGGGTACTGATTTCTGAGGATTTATGCACCCAAATTGCGTCAAAATGTAATCACATGTCAGCTCTAGTATAATATATTTGTGCAATGAATAACCGTTTATCATCTGCATTTCTTCTTGGTGTAGCAATTTTAATGGCCAGTAGTGTATTTGTTCCCTTGGCTCACAACAGTTTCTGTTTGATATATAGCTTATTAATGGTTTCTCCAGAAATTTGCATTTGTGACTCAGTGTCTTTAAGTTCCAGACTAGATAATTTAGGCCTAGGTTTCGATCCCCAGTTACCCTTACGAATTTCTCCGTTCTTATCGCTTCCTTCATGCAAAACAATGACAATAACGCCAGGTCAAGTTGCACCGTATTTCGGGGTACGTATTGGAATGTAGATGCCCCACTGATTGGCTGTATAAGTCGTTTCACAGGGCGATGGAAGCCAAGGGCACATCACCACGCCTCGCAAAGCACTGCAGTGCTGGAACTATCCTTCAAGTTGAGCACAGCTTTGTTTCATTTACAGTGTAGCAATCAGAAATATAAAAATGCTTGTAGGCGGTTGGCCTCAGCCATCTGGGTTACAACGCACAAAGCAGCCACAATGTTGAGAAGCCAAGCGAGATGGACGTGGAATATGTTATGCCTTTTTCCTAAAAAGAAACCTACTTTACTATAATTATAAACATTACTTGTTCTATCGTTTTACTTGCTTTATATGCTGTGGTTTATATATTCACTTACACAGATGTTGGAGCATACAGAAAATATAGCAACTGATCTATCTTTATGCAAATCAGTTTTGTATGAAATCTCATGCAAGCAACGTCTGGCTGCTTTCACAAGTTCTCCAGCTCACAACTGGCAGCGCGCATCCACGAAATCACTGCAGTTCAATATGCGGGCTACAATGCACATCATTTTTCTATTGGCTGCCGCAGACGGCCTGCCCAGTGCTTTACAGCCCTTACACTACTTTCAGCTGTCTCTGCACGTACCAGTACGTCACCCCCTCCCACTTCTAGCAAATCGCAAGTACTCCACTTAAGCAGCCAATGATGCGAATGCAGCAGAGAAAAACCCTCAGTCCTCAAAATCTTCCTTAGATTCGTAACACTACTGTATATGCCTGTCTCCTTGATGTAATTACACTATTACAAAACAAACGAACCAAGCAAGAACTCTGTGGCTCCTAACGATTAACATCACCACACTCTTAGTCTAAACTCCCTTAAGACGTTTGTGGAACGCTGCTGGACGTCTAAAGTCGTCCACAGCGTTTTAGGACTACTCTTGACTAGGCATGCTGTTAGAATGTGGAAAAGTTTTTCAATCCGACATCCATCTATGCAATTACATAAAGCTTTGAGATTCATGAAATCGGAAGTTCGAGTATATAAAAGAGTTCATAATATTGCAGAACACATCCAACTTGTGTGTTATGAAAGTGTCAAGAGACGACTGGAAGAAGTTTGTCGCCATTCTATACCAACTGCAATTATTGCAGCGAAGTCCCACCCACGATTTAAAAGCAAGTAGTTCACCTCTGGGAGGTACCCGTGGTCTAGGGGTAGCGTCTTTGATTCATAGTCAAAACGTCTTCGGTACCGTGTTTGATCCCCGCCACTGCCTAAATTTTGATAAATAATCAGCATTGGCGGCCGAAAACTTCCGGCATAAGAAGTCAGCCTCATTCTGCCAACGGCCTTGTCAAAGAGGGCGGAGGAACGGATGCAGGTTCAGGGCACTCTCTTGTCCTAGGGGTGGGAAATTGCCCCTAAAGGCGGAAGAATCAGCAATGATCAATGACATGAGGATGCAGAAGGCAATGGAAACCACTGCATTAAAGACACGTAACGTGTATCCACAGGACATGTGGCCTGTATTTGAAGAAGTGTCATGATGATCTCTTCATTGGCAAAAGATTCCAGAATAGTCCCCCATTCGGATCTCCGGGAGGGTACTACCAAGGGGGAGGTTACCATGAGAAAAAGATTGAAAAATCTACGAAAGGATAACGTTCTATGATGAGTCTGGGCGTGGAATGTCAGAAGCTTGAACGTGGTAGGGAAACCAGAAAATCTTAAAAAAGGAAATGCAAAGGCTCAATCTAGATATAGTAGGGGTCAGTGAAGTGAAGTGGAAGGAAGACAAGGATTTCTGGTCAGATGAGTATCGGGTAATATCAACAGCAGCAGAAAATGGTATAACAGGTGTAGGATTCGTTATGAAAAGGAAGGTAGGGCAGAGGGTGTGTTACTGTGAACAGTTCAGTGACCGGGTTGTTCTAATCAGAATCGACAGCAGACCAACTCCGACAACGATAGTTCAGGTATACATGCCGACGTCGCAAGCTGAAGATGAACAGATAGAGAAAGTGTATGAGGATATTGAAAGGGTAATGCAGTATGTAAAGGGGGACGAAAATCTAATAGTCATGGGCGACTGGAATGCAGTTGTAGGGGAAGAAGTAGAAGAAAAGGTTACAGGAGAATATGGGCTTGGGACAAGGAATGAAAGAGGAGAAAGACTAATTGAGTTCTGTAACTAATAGCGAATACCCTGTTCAAGAATCACATGAGGAGGAGGTATACTTGGAAAAGGCCGGGAGATACGGGAAGATTTCAATTAGATTACATCATGGTCAGACAGAGATTCCGAAATCAGATACTGGACTGTAAGGCGTACCCAGGAGCAGATATAGACTCAGATCACAATATAGTAGTGATGAAGAGTAGGCTGAAGTTCAAGACATTAGTCAGGAAGAATCAATACGCAAAGAAGTGGGATACGGAAGTACTAAGGAATGACGAGATACGTTTGAAGTTCTCTAACGCTATAGATACAGCAATAAGGAATAGCGCAGTAGGCAGTACAGTTGAAGAGGAATGGACATCTCTAAAAAGGGCCATCACAGAAGTTGGGAAGGAAAACATAGGTACAAAGAAGGTAGCTGCGAAGAAACCATGGGTAACAGAAGAAATACTTCAGTTGATTGATGAAAGGAGGAAGTACAAACATGTTCTGGGAAAATCAGGAATACAGAAACACAAGTCGCTGAGGAATGAAATAAATAGGAAGTGCAGGGAAGCTAAGACGAAATGGCTGCAGGAAAAATGTGAAGACATCGAAAAAGATATGATTGTCGGAAGGACAGACTCAGCATACAGGAAGGTCAAAACAACCTTTGGTGACATTAAAAGCAACGGTGGTAACATTAAGAGTGCAACGGGAATTCCACTGTTCAATGCAGAGGAGAGAGCAGATAGGTGGAAAGAATACATTGAAAGCCTCTATGAGGGTGAAGATTTGTCTGATGTGATAGAAGAAGAAACAGGAGTCGAATTAGAAGAGATAGGGGCTCCAGTATTAGAATCGGAATTTAAAGGAGCTTTGGAGGACTTACGGTCAAATAAGGCAGAAGGGATAGATAATATTCCATCAGAATTCCTAAAATCACTGGGGGAAGTGGCAACAAAACGACTATTCACGTTGGTGTGCAGAATGTATGAGTCTGGAGATATACCATCTGACTTTCGGAAAAGCATCATCCACACAATTCCGAAGACGGCAGGAACTGATAAGTGCGAGAATTATCGCACAATCAGCTTAACAGCTCTTGCATCGTAGCTGCTTACAAGAATAATATACAGAAGAATGGAAAAGAAAATTGAGAATGCACTAGGTGACGATCAGTTTGGCTTTAGGGAAAGTAAAGCGTCGAAAGAGGCAATTCTGACGTTACGGCTAATAATGGAAGCAAGGGTAAAGAAATATCAAGACACTTTCATAGGATTTGTCGATCTGGAAAAAGCGTTCGACTATATAAAATAGTGCAAGCTGTTCGAGATTCTGAAAAAAGTAGGGGTAAGCTATGGGGAGAGACGGGTCATATACAATATGTACAACAACCAAGAGGGAATAATAAGGTGGACGATCAAGAACGAAGTGCTCGTATTAAGAAAGGTGTAAGACAAGGCTGTAGCCTTTCGTCCCTACTCTTCAATCTGTACATCGAGGAAGCAATGATGGAAATAAAAGAAAGGTTCAGGAGTGGAATTAAAATACAAGGTGAAAGGATATCAATGATATGATTCGCTGATGACATTGCTATCCTCAGTGAAAGTGAAGAAGAATTAAATGATCTGCTGAACGGAATGAACACAGTATGGTTTGAGAGTAAATCGGAGAAAGACGAAGGGAATGAGAAGTAGTAGAAATGAGAACAGCGAGAAACTTAACATCAGGACTGATGGTCACGAAGTCAATGAAGTTAAGGAATTCTGCTACCTATGCAGTAAAATAACCAATGACGGACGGAGCAAGGAGGACATCAAAAGCAGACTCGCTATGGCAAAAAAGGCATTTATGGCCAAGAGAAGTCTACTAATATCAAATACCGGCCTTAATTTGAGGAAGAAATTTCTGACGATGTACGTCTGGAGTACAGCATTGTGTGGTAGTGAAACATGGACTGTGGGAAAACCTGAACAGAAGAGAATCGAAGCATTTGAGATGTGGTGCTATAGACGAATGTTGAAAATTAGGTGGACTGATAAGGTAAAGAATGAGGAGATTCTACGCAGCATCGGAGAGGAAGGGAATATGTGGAAAACACTGATAAGGAGAAGGGACAGGATGATAGGACATCTGCTAAGACATGAGGGAATGACTTCCATGGTACTAGAGGGACAGTAGTCTGAAGATCCAAAATAAAAAAGAATTAAAAAAAAGTTCACCTCTATTGTTCTCTGTGACATACAACAAATTTAAGACATTCAATAGCCAAAGAAATGTCAAGAAAAATCAGGTCACGGGTATCGAATGACATAACCACGAAAAAAGACGATTTTATACGGCATGTGGTTTGAGAATTGAAGTTAAAGTGGGATCACAACGAATTATTTGCGAAAACTACAGTGTAATTGATGATTTCCCAATTTTTGCTAAAGAAGATTGTGAGCTGAAAGTTATACATCAAAGTCGTAATTAAAGACGAATTCAGGAGTACATTACATGACTGGAACGTATTTTCTTTGGTTTCACAATGGTAAATATCCATAAATCAATATAATTCCTGATGAGACGTTTCAAAAATAAATAAATAAATAAAAATACAAAAAAAGAGTTGTTCCGCAAAGTAATTTAAAAGAAACGAAAAGTACATTCCTTTAATAACTGACAAAGAATTGAGGCAATAAATGCAATTGGGTTTCAAATTTATCTATTGTTTTTAATACTTTTTATTCACAGATGACGAATAAGTTTCTTTTTATTCCTGTAACTGAATACTGTTTCGAATAACTTTTGTTATTCACGAATAACGAATAGTAATTTATATCTGTATTCGTTATTCGTCATTCGCATAAATTTTGCCCAATTTCGGAGCTTAGTGAAGTGCATCACGCTTGTGCATCCTCCAAATTTGAAACTTATGTGCAAACGAGTGCATGCGCGTGAAATCCGCGTGGCTGTGGACAGGCCGTCGCGCAGCTGTGTCAACCACATGGCTGGTGTACATGTGCTGAAGCGGCTGTCGTTAGCTTCGGTAATCTTCGATAACTTCCGCCAAAGTCCGTGAAGCACATTCGCTCTCTCACTCGTTCACGCTCGCGTGTGCGTGCCACGTGGATAGGCAACATGGTTGCAGGAGTCTAACAATCCCCCCAATGTTCCAAGACTTCGAGGAGTTAGGCTATTAAATTGAAGAAGTTAGATGTGTTGACAAGTTCTGGGAAAGGCAGACAAGGAAGTTAGCATGCAAAGAGAAGATAAATGGCTAGCTCAAGGGATGAGCGGGTAGTTGGTTTCTTGTGGCGCCAAAGGACACTTCAGGTAGGAATGCCCACATACAATTAAGGTCACTGGTATCCCTAAATTGTCTCAAAAGTGAGCGGCTCATGGTATTAGCTCGGTTAATCTAACAACATTGACTGATCACAACTGTGTGTTGGGAAATCAATAATAAGCCTCTTTGTGCCTTCATGGGTATTGGTAGTTCAGTAACAGTACTAGGGTAGGCTTGGTTCCTGTACCACCAATGACTGGCTTAATTTCTAACTGAACAGAGCACAATTTTATTTGTAGATATTGTAAAAATAGGTCCTTCTCATTTTGCCAGCGTAATTAATCACCGGTGGCACCCTTCCAGTAGAAGGAAGGAGCAGATGACAGAATATAGATCATTTATCCACAGACCAGAAGGAACAATTGAACGAATTGTGCAACGAGTCCACATATAAGTTCAAGAGGGAAATGTTTGATCATGGAGGCATCCATCCCTTTAGGTAAAGGGCGTGCAACCCATAACCCACAGGCTGCATGTGGCCCATAGCATATATCAATGCTGCCCAATAAGTGAGCATCTGTCAGATGAACCGTAAAAAAAGAAAGTTTCATAAAATTCCGCTTATGTAGGATTGAATCTGAAACTCCCGCCACGCCTTACTATCTCTCTCTCTCTCTCTCTCTCTCTCTCTCTCTCTCTCTCTGTCTCTCTCTCTCTCAGCTAAGCGCTTATTGTTACTAGTGTTAAGTATATTATGTGCGGCCAAAAAGCACTCTTCTACCAGAGTGACCCAGGTAAGCTAAAAGGTTGGGCACCCCTACTTTAAATCTCTGCACTCTGCACCGATATTATTGCTACCTAAGCCATTGGGAAAATCGAGACCAATGATGGATCATAGAGAGTTGGACAAAAAGGTGGTCCTTTGCTCCATACAACAGTGTGTTTTACTTACTTGCTTTGTGTGGTTCTCTGATGTGCAAATATTTACCGTTCTGGATATGAATCAGGCATACTATGTAATGCGATGGATGAGAGCTCCTAACATATCATAGCCTTTTACGGGGACTGAAATATTCTTGAGTTTGACAGTGTTCCATTTGTCCCAGTTGTTAGATTTTCTATTTTCTGACACTAATTTTAAGTTCGTTTGTCACTATCTGGATGACTTAGAAAAGTTTATTAGGGATTGGCAAGAACGTGTCTATCAGTTGGCGGAGGTTCTGACTAGGCTTATAAAGACGGAGTTAACTGTTAAACCCGACAAGGCCAAAATTGTTTTCCCGGGAATGTCGTTTTTAAGTATATTTTGTGCCCACAAGAAATACGAGTGGATCCCACTCACATTCAAAGTATAAGAGAGTGTACATCTACAGGGAATCCTGAGGAAGTAGCTAGATTTATCGGCAGGGTAAATCTTTTTGGAAGTTTATCCCTCTTTTTGTTCAGTTAGCCATACTGTTGAAAGAATTGGCAAAAATTGTCACAGGGTCAAATAGGGGCAGCAGTTGCAGGTGGCCTTTGCAGGGCTGAATGATGCCCCAGTACGTGGTCCTTTTTCAGTTATTCCTGATTTCGAGAACCTGTTCATGTTCAGACTAATGCTGCGTTATCTGGTATGGCAGATGTGCTTTTGCAAGCAAATTGACAAAGCAGACGGTAAGTGTCGTTTGTGTCTCAAACGTCATCGCCGTTGGAGAAAAAGTGCCCTGTGCCATTCGCACAATAAACTGACAACCAGCTTTAAGCTGGGTATTGGCTACACTTAATTGTATATGTAGAATAGCAATATGGGCTACCAAGATATCGGCATTTCAGTTTGAAGAGAGGCATGTTAAGGTTGACTAATAGCATAACTGCGGATGAAATGTGTGGGGTGTTCCAAGGTCATCTCGAGGATGATAGTACAGAGAAGTTAGAAGAGCAAGTCAATGACGATTGGATAGCTAATCCAAGATTAAGAGATTTTCCTGTATTTTTTTAGGGAATCGCTGGGCACCAGGAAGAAAAGTCATTACGTCACATAAGGGACAGTCTAACAATGGGTGGGGAAGTTAGGCCCTATACATTCAGAAATGGTATTGTGGTAAGTGAGCGACAGTCACCGCCCTAGGATAGTGGTTCCGAATGGATAGGAGACTTAGCTTATGACCACCAGTAGCCATTGGGTGGACGGAAGTATATGAGATTAGAGAAGAATTCATTTGGAAAGGTGTGGACTCAGATATTAGGATCATGTTGCAGGTATGTAAAACTACTCCATCAGGAAACTGTCTGATGGTACCAACTAGGGGGTGTTGGTTTCAAAATCTGCTGAGAAACTAGAAAGAATATAAGCTGATTTAGTGCGTCCCTTCATTCACTTTCACTCAGGAAACAAAAACGCACTCATGTGCCTGGATACTTTCTCTAGGTTTTCTTGGCTGCTTCCCACACAGGCTGCAATGGCACAAGCGGCTATGTACTGGCTGAGGCGGGAGTTGAGAACCTTCGATCCACGTCGAATCTTAGTGTCTGATAAAGCAACAGGGTTTACATACAGGGTGTTTAAAGAGTTTCATTTTGGAGTAGGGTTTAACATTCTATAACCAGTCTGTATCGAGTAATTCTATGAAAGTATCTCGATTTTTCTTCAGTCTTGCTTCCATTATCAAGTGTATCGCAAAGCAGCTCGAAGACTTCCATGATGTCACTCGTTGATCATTCTAGTGTGGCAACAGAAATCTTTGAAGCAGGAGTTGCGTAAAAACGTACCGGCATTTGACCGCCACACAGACTTCCGCGTAGAGGACATACCAATATGCATCCCTGGCGTGCAGAAGCAACTGAAGGAGTTGAATCCAGGTTCGGGTGGAATCCTATTTCGGCTTGGTCATTGGCCCCTTACTGAACTTGCATTTGTCGCGAATCTCTCGCCCAGCGCAAAGTCCCAGGCGACTGGAAAAAAGCGCAGATGTCTCCTCCATCTAAGATGGGTAAGAGAACGGACCCACAAAATGACAGTCCAATATCGTTAACATTGGTTAGCTTCAGAATTCTTGAACATATTCTTAGTTCGAGTATCATGAATTTCCTTGAGATTGAAAAGTTTCTGTCCACAAATCATCATGGATTTAGAAAGCATCGCTCGTGCCACACTCATCATTTCCCTTTTTCACATGATATCCTGCGAAGTTCAACAGTCAAGTTCCATATTCCTATGTTTCCATAAAGCGTTTGACGAGGTGTCCCACTACGCTGCTGACGAAGATACGAGCATAAGGACTAGATTGCTAGATATGTGAGTGGCTCAAAGACTTCTTAAGTAATAGAGCTCCTTGCATTGCCCTCGACGGCAAGCGTCAATTAGAGAAATTAAATTATCGTTAGGAGTGCAAATTTAGGTTGTTAGCTGATGATGCTGTGGTGTACGGGAAGGTGTCGTCGTTGAATGACTGTAGGAGGACACAAGATGGGTTAGATAAAATTTCCAGTTGCTGTGTTGGAAGGCACCTTGTTCTAAATGTAGAAAAGTAGAAGTTGATGCTGACGAGTAAGGAAAACAATCCCACAATGTTTTAATATAACACTGGTAGTATGCTGCTTGACCCATGTGCGCCGATTAAATATTTAGGCTCAACTTTCGAAAGCGCTATGAAATAGAACGAGAATGAAGGACTGCAGTAGAGAAGAAGAGACATATAAATATGCGTTTCCCTCGCTCTTTTTGCGACCGGGGAAGAAAAGGAAACTGCTCGGAGTGGAGCAAGGTACCTTTGCCAAGTACCATGCGGTATCTTGCGGAGTATGTATACAGAGTGAAAAGTATTTAAACCGACAAACTCTGGGACGTTGTAGGGGACATCAAAACAAATATTTTTCGCTAATGTCATTTTTTCCTATGGGGATTATTTAAACCGCTGGAGGCCGTATTACGCTCTTCAATTGTTAGTGGCCGTATTACGATCTTCAGTTGTCAGAGATCGTATTACGCTCTTCTGCTGTAAGCGTCTGCTGTCCACCAATGTAGTAGCGCATTGTCTCTGTTTACTAATGGAGCGATACACCTGGAGTGAGTACACTGATATGGTTGGTGCGTACTACGTAGTGCACCACAACGGACGAGCTGCCCAGCGGATTTATCAACAACAATATCCTAATCGCCGTATCCCGCATCATATGACCTTTGCTGCTGTGTACCAAAGTCTGCGTGAGACCGGGTCATTTAGCAGAATATCTGGACAGGAACGCCGTCGCACGGTAAGAACGCTGCAATTTGAGGAAGCTGTATTGCAGCATGTAGAGCGGGATCCTTCAATCAGCACTCGTGCAATTGCACGTAACATGGGAACGAATCAGACGAATGTAAGAACAGTCCTTAGAGAGCAATTGTTACGTCCATTTCACTTACTGCGTGTCCACAACCTGGAGCCAGTTGATTACCCACCCAGAGCACAGTTTTCGCAGTGGTACCTGGAACAGTGTGAAATGCATCCTACATTTCCATCCTCTGTGTTATTTACCGATGAAGCAACGTTCGGGCGTGATGGCGTCTTCAACATGCACAATTCGCATGTTTGGAGTGAGGATAACCCACATGCCACAGTTACTAGCGCTCATCAAGTGCGGTTCTTCGTTAATGTGTGGGTCGGTGTTTTTGGGGACTGTTTAATTGGGCCGTATCTGCTACCTAGGCCGTTAAATGGCAGGTACTATTGCAATTTTGTCGCTATAGCATTGCCACAATTGCTGGAACACGTCCCGCTCCCTACAAGACAACGCATGTGGTTCCAACATGACGGGGCGCCGGCACATTTCAGTCGTCGTGTGCGTCGATTCCTGGACCGACGGTTCCCAGAAACGTGGATTGGCAGAGGTGGTCCTGTACCATGGCCTGCTCGATCCCCAGATATGTCACCTCTGGACTTTTGTGTGTGTGTGGAGAGATGCGCAACCTTGTTTACGCAACTCCTGTTGCATCAGAAGAGGATCTCGTTGCCCGGATAGTAGCAACAGCAGGAACAATTCAGCATACTGCTGGGGTTTGTGCCCGTGTCAGACAGAACATTATCCGACGGAGTAACCTTTGTTTACATTTCAATGGAGGCATTTTTGAAAATGTACTGTAATGGAAATTGGGTTGTGTTAATGTGTTGTCTCTTGGTCATAAAAAAGGGAAAAGTGTTTGTTGGTTTATTTACGAGGGCGGTTCAGAAAGTAACCTCCGATTGGTCACAGTGCGGGTTGTGGGGGGAGTAGCGACGCCATCTGTGCGTTCACGCACTCAACAGGTCAGTCGGCATCAAGCCGTGGTCGAGTGAACGTCGTACCTGCGCTAGTTTAGTTTTTGTGGCAGTTTGAAATGTATGCTGCAATAGAAAACCCCGCCAAATGTGAAGTGCGTGCTGTCATAAGGTTTTTTACAGCCAAAGGATATTCTGCAGCAGCTATTCATCGTGAGCTTTGTGCCGTGTACGGACCAAGAGTTATGAGTGAAGGAGTTGTCCGTGAATGGGTACATTTATTCTAAAGTGGACGAGAAAACGTTCATGATGAAGAGAGGAGTGGTAGACCATCATTGGTGACTGACGAACTCGTTCAGGCAGTTGATGCAAAAGTTCGTGAAAATCGACGTTTCTCAAGGTCGGAGTTGTCTACTGGTTTTCCACAGATTTCTAAGACTCTCTTGTACGAGATAGTGACAGCAAGATTGGGTTACCGTAAGTTCTGTGCACGATGGGTGCCCAAAATTCTTACCGACCACCACAAAACTCAAAGAATGGCCTCTGCATTAGACTTTCTGTCACGTTATGAGGACGAAGGAGAACCATTGTTAAACAGAATTGTGACCGGTGACGAAACCTGGATTAAGTACGTGAACCCTGAGACAAAAGAACAATCAAAGATGTGGGCACATTCAAATTCGCCTACCAAACCAAGAAAAGCCTCGCAAGATTTTTCTGCCAGAAAACTGATGGCAACAGTGTTTTGGGATGCCAAAGGGGTGTTGTTGGTTGAATTCATGGAACGTGGTACGACCATTAATCAAGACGTGTACTGTGAAACAATAAAAAAGTTACAACGGGCTGTACAGAACAAACGCCGTGGTATGCTGACTTCCAGTATCGTTTTTTTGCACGATAACGCCCGTCCTCACTCTGCTCGCAGAACAACGGCCCTTCTTGAGTCCTTCAAGTGGGACGTTATCAACCATCCACCTTAAAGCCCAGACCTGGCGCCAAGTGATTATCACCTCTTCATGCATTTGAAGAAATGGCTCGGGTCACAGCGTTTTGATGACGACGAAGAGCTCAAAGATGCGGTCACAGGCTGGCTCCAGGCACAAGCGGGTGATTTTTATGCAGAAGGAATTTCAAAGCTTGTGAAGAGATACGATAAGTGCCTCAATCGCTATGGAGACTATGTAGAAAAATAGTGCAAAGATGTAGTTGTAAGATGTATATATTAAAATATTTTTATTTAACTTGGTGTATTTTTTTAAATCAACCGGAGGTTACTTTCTGAACGGCCCTCGTAATTTGCCACCAGAGAAATCTTCCTCTACCGTTTTAAATACTCCTCATAGGAAAAAATGACATTAGGGAAAAATATTTGTTTTGATGTCCCCTACAACCTCCCAGAGTTTGTCGGTTTAAATATTTTTCACCCTGTATAGATGTAGATGTAAACGTCAAAACTGCTCCTCTGGTACCTTTGTCATTCCTAAAGGCTTTAAATGAGATAGAATGTCGACTTCGCTCCAGACCCAGCGTATACCATTGACTTCGGCTGTTGAGAAAGAGTAAGCTGCCGTTCCTCCACAGACATTCAGACATCTCACGAAGGTTCCCCAACAGAGCTCCAGCCGTATTAAAGGCAAATATAGCTAAATGTCCACCAACAGGAGTCCGGATACTTTTGACCAGATAGTATATATACGACTTGCGAATGTCTTTGAAGAATTTCTACATTTACGTCTACATTTATACATCGCGATGCGTAGCGGAGAGTACTTTATGTACTGCTATCACTCCCCCTCTTTCCTGTTCCAGTCGGGAATAGTTCGCGGGAAGAACGATTGCCGGTAAGTCTCCGTGTTGGCTAGACTCTCACTTTGTCTTCAGGATCTTTTCACAGGACATACGTATGAAGAAGCAATATACACTGACGGAAAAAAATCGCAATACCAAGAAATATTTAATGTAGAATAATGAAATTTCGGCAGTTCATTCGTCTAGGTAATATATTTAAGTAAATAACATAGCAAGGTCACGGGTTAATGTAAGCACGAGGTAAGCCACTGCCATTGTGAAATGGTGGTACATTAATAACCTGTGTAACCGCCTGATTGTTGAATGCAAGCATTCAAACGTGCATGCATTGTGCTATGCAAGTGCTGGATGTCAGTTTGCAGGAATGTGTTCCATGACTGTTGCACTTAGTCAGCAATATGGGGGCGGTTAATGCTGCTTGTGGATGATGTCTCTACATGCAAGACGTGAGACAGATCTGGCTATCGAGCAGGCCAAGGCAACATGTCGACACTCTGTAGCGTATATTGGGTTACAACATCGGTATGTGGGCGAGCGTTATCCTGTTGGAAAACACCCCCTGAAATGTTGTTCATTGGTGACAATACAACAGGTCGAATCAGCAGACTGACGTAAAATTTTGCAGTCAGGTTGTTTGGGAGCACCACGGAAGTGCTCCCGCTGTCATACGAAATCGGTCCCCACACTGTAACCCCAGTTGTAGGTCCAATGTGTCTAGCACGCAAACAATTTGGTTGACGGCCGTCAACTGGCTTCCTTCTTATCAACAAACAGCCAACACGGGCGCCGATGCAGAACCAGCTCTCATCCGCAAACACAGACCTCCACCCTACCCTCCAACGAGCTTTCGCTAGACGCCACTGAAGGCGCAAATGGTGGTAGTTTCGGGTCAGTGGAATGTAAGGGCTACAGGTCGTTTGGCTGTGAGCTGTCCTTGAAATAAGCGATTTGTGACAGAGCACTGTGTCACTGTGTGGTGCAAATGCTGCTCAAATTACTGGTGCAGATGCTGTAGTGCCACTTGGCCGTGCGGAGCTCTGTGTTCTTGCGACGGTACGTTCATTACCGTGAGCATCACTGCCAGCAATCCTGTACGATGGCTATATTCCCTTCAAGTCTCTCTGCTGTATCACGGAAGGAACATCCAGCTTCTCGTAGCCCCATTACACGACTTCCTTCATGCTCAGTGAGGTGTTGACATTGGCGTCTGTGTCGCCTTAAAGCAATTCTTGACAAGCAACAGCTCACCACGTCCAATCTAAAAGGTAACTAACGCTCATGATCGTTACAGCGTGTATTTTAAGAAAATCTCATTTACTTCGTCATACAGGCGCTACCAGCGCCACTCTTATGCGACTGGTGCGAAATCTGAATAGACATCATCTTTCAGATGTAGAAATACGCCTGCCAACTTTCATTTATGTAGCACAACTCCTTCTTGGTCCTGCGATTTTTTTCCGTCCGTGTATTTGTTGACTCATCGGAATGTTAACAATAATCCACATTGTGATACAGAATGCCTATCTTACAACGTCTGCCACTGCAGTTTATTGGTTATCTCTGTGACTCATTCGTGCCTACTGAACGGACCTGTAATGATATGCTTTGCGCGTCTTTGGGGCTTCTCTATTTCCTGTATCAGTCTGTTCCGGTACAGATCCCATACTGACGAACAATATTGAATTATTGGTCGAACGAGCTTTTGTAAGCTATTTCCTTCGTTGATGGCCTACATTTCCTGAGAATTCTTTCAATGAATCTGTCTGCTATCTGCCTTACTTGCTATTTACAAGAGTTGTCCAGAAAGTAAGTTCCGATCGTTCGCTAAATGGAAACCACAGTGAAAATCAGAAACATTTTATTTGCAAGAGTTAGTTACACTTTCCAGATAATTCTCTACATAGTCGCCGCTCCGACTTACACATTTGTCGGAGCGTTATACCAAATTACCAACACCATCACCATAGAAGGCAGACGCCTATGCTTTCCAATAATTCCTTACGCTGGTCTATAGCGCATAGCCTGCGTCCAAGTGTTGCCTTCGTATACAGTGTTCTTGTGAACAGAGCTGATACTCAGGACGAACCAATTAGGGCTGTGTTGTGGGTGATCAAACACTTCCCATCGAAAAGGCTGCAGGAGCGTCTGCACTGCCGGCTGAGAACTGCCATGAAGAAGGAAATGCATGGCAGTTGTGTTAGGTGGGCTGCATTCATTAAGGCGAAGCCTCTCAGCGGGCACACCTACTTGGCGGGAGACATCGTTGTTGTAGGCACCTTTACTCGCTCACAGTGCGCTCACAACTAAAGAGAGGGTCTTGATGCGATTGACGGTCATACTAGAGGCACCACCCAACACATCTGTGCAAAGCTTAATAGGGTTTTCACTGTGGTGTCAATTTGGCGACCGATCGGAACTTGCTTTCTGGACAACAAAAAATGGTTCAAATGGCTCTGAGCACTATGGGACTCAACTGCTGTGGTCATAAGTCCCCTAGAACTTAGAACTACTTAAATCTAACTAACCTAAGGACATCACACACATCTATGCCTGAGGCAGGAATCGAACCTGCGACCGTAGCGGTCGTGCGGTTCCAGACTGTAGCGCCTTTAACCGCTCGGCCACTCCGGCCGGCTTTCTGGACAACCGTCGTATTTTATGAGAGAGCGAAATTCGTCAATTGGTAAAAGATGGGCATCGTGGCAAACTTAGGCTAGGGTAGTATCTTTCACTAATATTCAAAATGTCATGGTTTCCCCGGTTCATTACCAACCACATCTAAATTTTGAATTAATATCTTCATCAATGGTAGCCGAAGCGTTCCCGCGTAAGAAGCCCTCCCTCCCCCCCCCCTTTTTCGGCTTTATGCAACAAGTTGGAGGAGTGGCTAGATGATCTGTGTACACGCTTTCCCTTGGGGATGGAAACTGCCTGTAGAAGGAGGATTTTTTCCTTTAGCCACCAGTCATCTGACTGGTTAGATGAGGCCCGCCAAGAATTATCCTCCTGTGCCAACCATTTCATCTCGGAGTAGCAACTGCAACCAATGTCCTCAACTATTTGCTGGATGTATCCCAGTCATTACCTTCCTCTACAGTTTTTACCCTCTACAGCTCCTTCTACGAGGGTTGCCCAGAAAGTAACGCACCGCATTTTTTTCTTCAATAATTCTTTATTGAAAATAATGAGAATTACACACATTTTTCCACGTAATCCAGTTTTACAAGTAATTTTTCCACGTATAAATCCACATTTTCCATATAGTTCTATGGCCTTCCTCCAGTGCGAAACAAGGGCATGTATGCCCTCTAGGTAGCAATCCATGTGGTGGAGCCAGTGTTTCACTCTGTGAATCACCTCCTCATCGTCCTAAGAATTTCCTCCACAAATGGCATCCTTTAACGGTGCAAACAAGTGGAAGTCCGACGGGGCTGGCTGCAACATGTCAAGTGCGACAGCCATGGATGGTCTCCGCAGCCGCTGCAAATCGTGGAGCTCCGCCGAACTGCCTTCTGATGACCTCACCCCCCGTGCCCAGCGACTAACTGTACTTCTGCCGACAGCAGATGCTTCATAGACTTTGCACTGGCGTTTGTGAATATTCTTCACAGTTTCATTCTCTGCAGTGAGAAATTCAATGATGGCACGTTGCTTGCATCGTACATCACCTACAGACGTCATATTGAAACTGTCCTGCAGCTTCGCTACCTGTCGGAAATAACAGAAACTTGATGCGCTCTCTCAGGGACTTCAAATAATACATACGTAGCGGTCCGTATTCGTATCATTATTTTAGGATGAGAAAGAAAATGCGGTGCATTATTCTCTTTGCAACCATCGCAGTAAAATGGAAGTTGCTGTCTGATGTGTTAAAAGACGTCATATCACCATGTCCGTTCTTCCTGTCAGTATTTTCCATACATTTATTTCCTATCGATTCTGCGGAGAACCTCCTCATTCCTTACTTTACCAGGCCACCTAATTTTCAACATTCCTCAGTAGCACCATATCTCAAATTACTCTACTCTCTACTGTTCCGGTTTTTCCACAGTCCATGTTTCACTGCCTTACAGTGCTGTGCTCGAGACGTACACCCTCATAAATTTCTTCATCAAATTAGGACCTATGTTTGATACTAACGGACTTCTCCTGACCAGCAATGCCCTTTTTTCCAGTGCTAGTCTGCTTCTTATGTCCTCCTCCTCGCTCTGTCCTTGCTGCCGATATAGATCGCCAATTATGGTTTTCTCCTCTTGTCATTTCTTCCTCTTCTACTTTCGCCTTCCTTCTGTTTACTCTCTCTCTCTGTACTCATTAGACTGTTCATTCCATTCAACAGAACCTGCATTTCTCCTTTCCTTTAACTGAAGATAGCTCTATCATCAGTAAATCTCATCATTGATATCCTTTCACCTTGAACTTTAATCTAGCGCTTCAACCATTCTTTTATTTTCGTCATTCCTTCTCCAGGGAGGAAAGACTACATCCTTGTCTTACATCCTGTTTAATTCGAGCACTTCCATTCTTATTGTTACATCTTGGTTCTTGTACTTTTCTTTCTTTCCCTATAGCTTACCCCTAATTTTGTCAGCATTTCGATCATCTTGCCCCATTTTACATTATCGAAAACTTTTTCCTGATGGTCAAATGCTATGAATGTGTCTTGAGTTTATTCCGTCTTGCTTCCATTATCAACCGTGACTTCAGAACTGCCTCTCTGGTGAATTTACATTTCCTAAAACCGAAATGATCATCCTCTGACAGATCCTCAATCTTCTTTTCTGTTCTACAGTATGCCGGCCGCGGTGGTCTAGCGGTTCTAGGCGCTCAGTCCGGAGCCGCGTGACTGCTACGGTCGCAGGTTCGAATCCTGCCTCGGGCATGGATGTGTGTGATGTCCTTGGGTTAGTTACGTTTAAGTAGTTCTAAGTTCTAGGGGACTGATGACCATAGATGTTAAGTCCCACAGTGCTCAGAGCCATTATTTTGTTCTGCAGTGTATTATTCTTGTCAGCAACTTCGATGTATGAGCTTCTAAGCTGATTATGTGACAATTATCAGATTAGTCAGCAACGGTTGACAGAAAAAGGGAGAGAGAGAAGCGGTGATCCAGGTTACAATGGGAAAGGTAAATAATGACCGGATGAGTCTTTCTAGCTGTAACTGATCGTGAAAAGTATAATCCTCATGTCCGGCTTGTTAATCCAACTTCGCGGTGCGTCTACAGTGACACATTCTTCGTTGGTGTAAAAAATTTTTCAACCCGAAATGGTTCCGCCAACGTCTTCTGGACACACCTTGACGTGCGCCTATTATTTTACGTCTGGGAAACGACAGATCGTACTACATCAGTTGAGCCTTGGTTCCATTTGCAGTGCCTGACAGATGCAGAGATCGCTGCATTTGCGCGTTATCTGTGGTCCCCTGGCGGGAGATTCATCGGCCAGGTTGTTAATGGTGCCTCCTGAGGGATAAGCCATCGGCCGCGACAACATTCCCCACGCGCTGCCGCTGCAGCCAGTCCATAATTCGTGCGTCGGCAGGTGGCCGCTTCGCCCGCCTCCCAGCTGCGCTGAGGATTGCCGATCCGGGCCGTGAGTCAGCGGGAACGCGGTCTGTGACTTTATCAACATTCCTCGAGGTGAGAAACAAACAGTCCCACGCTGGCGTGTGACACATCGCACACAGTTCCGTCGTCCACCTGCGCTCCAAGCGCTAGACGCAAACAAACGGAAATTTGTCAAGTGTAAAGAAGATATTTGTGATTTTATAATTTGATAAGTAGCCCATTGCATTTTTAAAACCTGCTGCGTACAGTACAAGCAAAGTCGGTTAGCTGGTGGGCGTCTATTAGCTGATAATGGGCTAGTTAGTCAGTTACGTGTTGTAATGGTTATCTATTTAAATGACCACTACGGCACTCCAACCCCAGTTCTCGATACCAGTAATATCGTACTACTTTTCTGCGAAGTAACAGAGATATTTTTGTGACAATATTCACATTTGGTTTCATTAATGTATAGCTACTCCGATGTATCGATACATTACAGTGATATCAGACTAAGAACAGCCGACCAGTTGCAAAGGATAAAGTAATCTTTACCTAGGTTTCAATAGATATAAATCTATCTTCTTCAGAAGACGGCCTGGGGACAATGAACATCGTAATATATATTAAGGTATGAAACTTGAGTCAAGAATAAAGTTTAACATACGTTAGGAAAATATTGTATTACAAGATGTGAGAAAGATTCTTGGTACTTACAGTATTATAACATGAAGTGATATGTCCTTATCGTTTAGGCAAACATCCGCATAGTTACATTAATCATATAAAATATAGCCCTGAAAACAGGGTTTGTCAAACAAATAAAATAGGTACATAGAAGTTGCAGAGCGCCTAAGCTCTGCAACTTCTATGTACCTATTTTATTTGTTTGACAAACCCTGTTTTCAGGGCTATATTTTATATGATTAATGTAACTATGCGGATGTTTGCCTAAACGATAAGGACATATCACTTCATGTTATAATACTGCCGTCTTCTGAAGAAGATAGATTTATATCTATTGAAACCTAGGTAAAGATTACTTTATCCTTTGCAACTGGTCGGCTGTTCTTCGTCTGATTTACGTGGAACCGTTGCTGTAGCGCAGCTATGTTTAAAGTACTGAAATTCGTGCCTGCCGAGGTATCAAAAGCTGCATCCAGGTATATGGACATCAAATTAAAAATTGTGAAAGCAGGTATGGCTATTGACTTTAATCACCAGTGCCTAGAGAAAGACATTATCCCTGATTATGTGAAGGCGTACGTAAATTTTAAACAGTGTAACAGAGTGCCTTCTATTAAAAAGAAGCTAGTGCATTTAGTCATTTCCGAGAGCACAGTAAATTTGTACAAGAAAAAAGATGTCCTTAATAGTGAAGCCTACTGTATACACCTATTTTTAACTAAAGCCTTTAAAGATCTTTGTAATTTTCAAATTGACCACCTGTGGAATAGTATTAATGAATGGCTCTCTAATCGTAAAGAAATAATCAAGGCCAGACATGAAAGAAAGCTTTTAAAGTTTAGTAATAGGACCACAAGTAAAAGTGATAATACAGCAGACAATAGTGTTAAGCACCTATTTTACGACAGAGTACTAAATAAAACCAATATTTCTTTTACGCAGGCCGAAAATGACTTGTTGTGTAAAGGCCTTAAATATAACTTGCCTGCTAAACTCGATAAATATCCAGTTATTTGTAATCTCATTGTAGATCTAAAAATCGGTTTAGAATCTCTGAAATTAGAGAAAACGGAGCAAGTCAAATGTGCCTACGAATGTAACAACATAATAGAAAAAGAAATTAAATTATCGCCTAATAAGCAATCGGGCGAATATAGTATAATAAAAAGCATTAATCATAAACTTAGAGAGCACGACGCATTAATCACTAAGAGTGACAAAGGGAACACCGTGGTCGTGGCTTATAAAAATGAATATATAGAGAAGACTGTAAAGTTTTTTGAGGAAAACGACATCACTGATGTTACTGTAGATCCTACTACTGAACTGCAAAATGAAATCCGGCGTACTTTAACGAATTCCGTCAGCTTGTTCAATAAGTTCCAAAAGAAAGGGCTTATAAATATGAACCCTAAACCACCAGTGCTCAGAAGTCAGTTTAAACTGCATAAACAGAATCACCCGATCCGCCCTATAGTGAATGGTATAGGCAGTCCACATCACACACTTGCTAGGCGCCTCCATTTTAAAATTAAAGATGCTTTCACTTTTGAAAATAATTTTTCTGTAAAAAACAGTAAGGAATTAATTAACAATATTCAATCTATAAGTTGTACACCTGACACTAGACTGGTGTCCTTTGACATCGTCAGCCTTTACACAAATGTTCCGGTTGATGAAACCATAGACCTTGTAAAAGAGAATCTTCTTAAACATAAAAAATTAAGTGAAACTCAGATTGCCGAACTCATTGGTTTGCTTAAGGTCGTTTTAAAATACAATTACTTCACATTTAACGGGAAAATGTATGTACAACCAGATGGTCTAGCAATGGGTAGCCCCCTCGCCGGTATTCTAGCAGAGGTTTTCATTAACGCCCTGGAAACAACGTTCTTCAATTCAAGTTCAGAATTACGCCACAAAATCCGCTATTATGCACGGTATGTTGATGACATTTTCATTGCTTTTGATGGCACTGATCATGAGTTAGAGCATCTCTTTAACACTTTCAACGGTTTACATGAAAAAATTTCCTTCACAAAAGAACTTCAAAATGATAAACGTGAACTTAATTTTCTCGATTTAACAATTTCTATAGAAGATAATTCCTTCCATTTTAATATCTTCCGCAAGGAAACATATTCCGATAATGTCATTCCTGCTGACTCAACCCATCCAAAAGCTCATAAATTGGCATTTTTTCATTCCGCCATCCACCGAATGGTAACCACTCCTTTATCACCTGCGGATCAAAAAAAGGAATTGAATGTCATCAAAGCGATTGCGGATAATAATGGGTATAACCAGAATATGATCGATTACCTGCTCAATAAGAAAATCTCCCAAAAATGTTCGACTTTGAGAAATATTCTCCCCACGGATACCACAGAAACTAAAAAATTTATTTCCATCCCTTTCCTGGGTAACTTATCGTATAGGATTAAACGTCTTCTAAATAAAAAATATAACTGTAACGTCTCCTTTTCTACAGATAACAGTTTAAAAAGAAATCTTGTACAGTCAGTAGAGATTGCCAGGGACTGGTTTTCTAATTCAGGTATTTACAAGCTAACCTGTAATAACTGCCCCTCTTATTATATTGGTCAAACCGGCAGAGCTGTGAAAACACGATATAAAGAACATCTGTTGGGTAAAAAAGGAACGAATATTCGCAACTCTACCTTTGCTGAACACCTCTTGATAACCGGCCATACGCCTAAACAGTTAGAAGACACGGTTATCCTACATAGACAGGTCAAAGGACGGAGACTAGATCTGTGGGAAGAGCTATTTATTTTTAAACATCTAGAGCTCAAAGACGGCAATATTCTGAATGATCAGTTGAACCTTGCCTGTAAACAATTTTTCGAAGGCTTTAAACCCGTACTGTGTAATATATAACATTAATGCTAGTAACCTCAGTAGTCTATTTCCTCAGGAAGCTATAATGCACTTTCAAATCTTCCAGTTTACTACCGTTTATATAATGTGTTCTTTTCACGATGTACGGCTGCTACTACAGCGGCCCTCATGTAATTTTCTCTTATTCTATATTACGTAGTAACTGGATTGTAGACCAGGTCTCGTAATTTTCTTAAAAGCCATTACTGATTGTTCTTGATGTTTTGACTTATATACGTTCTATGGGCTTCACTAATATGGTAATATAACTTTATATTTGGCTATATAGACCACTGCATGTAACTCACGGCGGAAGCGCCACCTGTCTTTTTGATGTATGTATCTACGTTATTGTTCCTATACCTCCCACAATGTCATAACGGGAATGTTAAATGCTTGCCAATTTATTTATTATCACTCTATTTAAGAACGCATTTAATATTGATGTTTCAAATGTTACTTCAGTACGCCTATCGGCACATAGTTCGCGACATGAGCGCCACCTGCCGTGGCCGCTGTGCTACTACGCTGGCCGATTTTACTCAGTCGCTTAGGCGCTCTGCAACTTCTATGTACCTATTTTATTTTTTTGACAAACCCTGTTTTCAGGGCTATATTTTATATGATTAATGTAACTATGCGGATGTTTGCCTAAACGATAAGGACATATCACTTCATGTTATAATACTGTAAGTACCAAGAATCTTTCTCACATCTTGTAATACAATATTTTCCTAACGTATGTTAAACTTTATTCTTGACTCAAGTTTCATACCTTAATATATATTACGATGTTCATTGTCCCCAGGCCGTCTTTTGAAGAAGATAGATTTATATCTATTGAAACCTAGGTAAAGATTACTTTATCCTTTGCAACTGGTCGGCTGTTCTTAGTCTGATTTACGTGGAACCGTTGCTGTAGCGCAGCTATGTTTAAAGTACTTACAGTGATATGGTTCTTGTGTGTATTCATTTCTGTGAGACTGTCATAATCTTTGACTTACTTGTAACCGTTCTTGGCGCCAATGCGCACAGAGCAGTCTTTGTTTCACTTTGGCAGAAGTTAAGTTGTTATTTCGCTTTGTAAAAGAACAGTCAAGTCTTGTGTTTGGTTAAAGTGGAAATTAAATATATGAAGATTGATACAAAACTGTTTTCTAGATGATGTGACAATTAAGAAGAAGTATATGTGAATTTACAAGAAGTTTAATAAAAATGTGGATCGTGAACACCAAGTCAAAAATTACTTCTACCATACCATTGTTCTGATCTGGGATTGTTTTATCATTAAGAATTTCCTGAAAAACGCATTTGTTAAGTCTTCAAATATTGCTAAAATACAGATCTGGAACTTCTAGCAGTCAAAGTGGAATCACCCTAGAATCAACAAGATGAGCCATAACGACTTCCACGAAATCTACGTGGGAATCCATTCAAGATAAGTGCCAAATTAATGACTTTTTTTATAGTGACCTCATTATTTCCATTCTGACGATACCATCCACAGTCAATAACTTTGTTGTTGCCCGATAAAGCGAACATATGCTGGTGAGCAACATTATTAATCTGATTTCTAATCTACTTTGCAAGTGGTGGTATTGTTAGAGTGTCCACTTAGACTTATTTTTATCTAAATGACGCGCAGCAGGTCAGTTTACGGGATATTTGTCCGTGATTAACTTTAACATTAACATTCGTATTATTTTTCAGATCTACCCATTCAACTATACCTATAAATTAGGATTTTTTTATTGGCTTCCAGTATGACCGAGGAATAGAACGATTTCTCCAGAAGAAATTATTTTAGGTTATGAAACTTCCTAGCAGATTAAAACAGCATGCCAGACTTACCTAGCTAGGTAAAGATTCCAGGTTTGAGCACCTGCCCGATACACAGTTTTAATCTGCCAGGAAGTTTCGTATCAGTGCACACCCGGCTGCAGAGCGAAAAATTCGTTTCAAGTTGTATTTCAATTTTGGTTTGGTACCTGTCTGACATGTTATTCGCCAAATAAAACATTTTGTTGTTGCATGTTGAACTGATTTCCTGAGCCAATGACAACTTATAACGTGTAACTGTGTTATTGAAACATGGTCTAAGAGCAGTCTGCCTGCGGCAGCGATGGTGCGCAGATGGGTTGTGTTCCGCACGCTGCGACCAGCGTTATTTACGTCGATGCGAAGGGTCGGCAGCTTGCAGCGTCACTAGGCAGCCTTTGTGTCTTTATTGTGTTGTTTAAGATGAAGTAATGCCTGAGGTTAACAGAGAGGTCATCCTAAAGTTTACTTTCAATAGTGGTTGTGAAAGTTCCAATGGATCTTGGTACAGGAAATTACTTTTCGATTGTCAGTACGCTGGTGTTCTTTAAACTGAAAATTTCCGACCTTTGCGAGAAATTTTTGAATCCACTGCAGGTTCACTTAAGTTCAACCACAGTGATGGCAATGCTGGTCCTGGGGTTCGAACTGCCATTTGAAGTCCCTGAAGATCGAATAAAAAATTGCTCTAAGCACCATGGGACTTAACATCTGAGGTCATCAGTCCCATAGTCGTAGAACTACGTAGACCTAACTAACCTAAGGATCTCACATACATCCATGCCCGAGGCAGGATTCGAACCTGCGACTATAGCAGCAGCGCGGTTCCGGACTGAAGCGCCTAGAACCGCTCGGCCACAGCGGCCGGCGAAGATCGAATAAATGCAGCAGTGTCACTGTATGGAAAAGTAACTTCACAGAGAAATGGTCAAGTGCCCATAACTACCCAACGTTGAACAGAATTAGACAAATAAAACTCGACCTTCACAAGCACATATTACATGCCCGATAGTAATCTACGAAAGTTGCCCAGAAAGTAATGCATCGCAGTTTTTTCCTTCAATAAGTCTTTATTGAACATCATGAGAATTACACACCCGGAAGAAAGGTGTTTTATCCACACACCCTGTTTTTCCACATAATCTCCATCCGGTTCTATGGCGTCCTTCCAGCGCGAACAAGGCCGTGTAGGCCCTGTCGGTACCAATCCTTGCGAGCTGAAAATCGTGGAGCTCCGCCGAACCGCCTTCTGATGACCTCACCTTCCGTGCCCAGCGACTAACTGTACTTCTGTCGATAGCAGATGCTCCGTAGAGTATGCACAAGAGTTTGTGAATATTCCCCACAGTCTCTTTCTCTGCAGTGAGAAATTCAATGACGGCACGTTGCTTGTAACGTGAATCTCTTACATACGCCATTTTGAAACTGTCCTGCAGCTACGCCATCTGTCGTAAGTGGCGGAAACTCGTCGCGGTCACTCAGGAGACTTCAAAAAACACACATGTAACGTTTCGTATTCGTAGCATTGTTTTCGGCTGAGAAATAAAAAGTGCGGTGCACTACTTTCTGAGCAATCCTCCTATTACGTGTCAGCTTAGGACTTGTTCTGATAGTAACTCTGCTGGTCACTTTCATGTGGAGTGCATTCAGAGGTGCATATCACAGTTACCCACAGGTGAATCCGTGCAAGCGTCTGCAATGAGAACATTGCAAAGTTCGTATGCAATGGTGGCCCATGGACACGCTAACCTCAAGTCGCCCAGCAAATGAACAACGTTTGAACATACGCATGACTGCAGTTTGAGTTCCTATGGAACTCACCGAGGAAGCAGCTCCACACACCCATGTTGACATAGGCTGACAAAAGCATGTTTTAATCGGTAAGTGTACAGTTTGAAATCTAGCACAGACATGACGTTCACCATTGACGATGCTCTTTTTATCAGTTGGCGATGGTTTCTAATCAACTGAGGAGAGATGAAAATTTACCTAGCCACGCCAGCTGTTACTCTGCAGCTTTCTCTAACATGTGACACAGGTTTTATACACTGAAGCTATAAAGAAACTGGTATAGGCATCAATACATAGGTATTGTAAACACACAGAATACGGCGCTGCGGTTGGCAACAAGGATCTGAGGCAGTTGTTAGATCGGTTACCGCTGCTACAATGGCAGTTTATCAAGATTTAAGTGAGTTTGAACGTGGTGTTTTAATCGTCGCACGAGGAATGGGACACAGCATCTCCGAGGTAGCGATGATATGGCGATATTCCCGTACGACCATTTCACGAATGCACCGTGTATATCAGGAATCCGGTAAAACATCAAATCTCCGACATCGCTGCGGCCAGAGAAAGATCCAGTACAATTCTTCCACAAATTGTTGCAGATTTCAATGCTGCACATCCAAAAGTGTCAGCGTACGAACCATTCAAAGAAACATCATCGATATGGGCTTTCGTAGGTGAAAGCCCGCTCGTGTACCCTTGATGACTGCACGACTCAAAGCTTTATCCACCGCCTGGACCCTTCAACACCGATACTGGACTGTTGATGACTGGAAACATGTTGCCTGCTTGGATGGGTCTCGTTTCAAATTGTGTTGAGTGGATGATCGTGTACGGATACGGAGACAACCTCGTGAATACCTGGGACCTGTATGTTAGTAGCGGACCGTTCAAGTTGGTGCAGACTTTGCAGTGGAAGGGGGGTGTGCAGTTTGAACGATATGGTACCCCTGATATGTCTAGATACGGTTCTGACAGGTGATAAGTACGGAAGCATCGAGTCTGATCACCTGCATCCATTCGTGTCCATTCTGCATACCGACGGACTTGGGAAATTCCAGCAGGGCAATGCGACACACTACACGTGATAAAAACGTTTATGTCATACTACTCTTCCCATTGTAGGCCAAATTTTGGCTGTGAGTATTCCATACAGACCTGCATTCTTCCATACGTCCGCTGTATACGACTTCGTGGACGAAAACCTTATTCTGGGGTAGTCAGATTTTACAAAGAACAACACAGTAACAGAGTTGTATATTTGGATGCCTAGAAAAATGTAGTGCACAGGAAATACCACTATACCATACATCGTAGCGGGTGGTTATAATTAAACTGTGTTCCAAGTGCTGCTGCGAAGGCTGTACACATAGCAGAACGCCGAAAATGGTTCAAGTGGCACTGAGCAATATGGGACTTAACATCTGTGGTCATCAGTCCACTAGAACTTAGAACTACTTAAACCTAACTAACCTAAGGACATCACACACATGCATGCCCGAGGCAGGATTCGAATCTGGACCGTAGCGGTCGCCAGGACGCCGAAGCATCTTAGCAATGTACAGTAATCGATGCGCTCGCGCACTATGTAAAAAGAAATAATAGTTCCACTATCCGTCATTAAGTGAAAATATGGCGCTGTGAGCAGTAAGAATGTGGTGTGGGTACAGGAAAAGGGGCGGAAATATCACACACAAGATAACGGTGGCTTTGGCACTTTCATTAGGATATGGTCACTAGCTGTACCACGTGTTTAGTATGGTCTCCAGAATCAGCAATATGCTGCATCCGTAATACGGCATGGTCGATAATTGCTCGATGAATACCCGGTGTAATCACAACGATACGTCGATGTACGCTATCTTCAGACCAGGAAGAGTTTGGAGACATCCTTGACAGCATGATTTTTCATAAATCTCTTCAACCACAAGTCGCATGTATTTAGGTCGGGGAATCTGGAAATCGCCTAGAGATGATACTGTCGTTACCAATGGTTTCTCGAAGCAAATCTTTCCCCTGGAATGCGACAAATGCATGAAAATAGTGGTATGGACACTACTCCGTTATTACAAAGCTGGAATCGCGTGTTTCACACGGAGGTAACTATAACGTGCAGATTCACTGCCCTCTACATCTACATAGATATACTGCAAGCCACCCCACTGTGCGTGGAGGAGGGTACCCTATACCACCAACTGTCATTTCCTTTCCTATTCCATTCGCAAACTGAGCGATCGAGAAATGACTGCTTATGTGCCTCCGTATGAGCTCTAATTTCTCGTATCTTATCTTCGTGGTCCTTACGCGCAATGTACCGGGTGATCAAAAAGTCAGTATAAATTTGAAAACTTAATAAACCAAATGGCTGTGAGCACTATGGGACTTAACGTCTGAGGTCATCAGTCCCCTAGAACTTACAACTACTTAAACCTAACTAACCTAAGGACATCACGCACATCCATGCCCGAGGCAGGATTCGAACCTGCGACCGTAGCGGTCTCGCGGTTCCAGACTGAAGCACCTAGAACCGCTCGACCACCAGCGGCCGGCAAACTTAATAAACCACGGAATAATGTAGATAGAGAGGTAAAAATTACCACACATGCTTGGAATGACATTGGGTTTTACTAGACCCAAAAAAAAAGTTCACAAAATGTCCGACAGATGGCGCTGGACAGCAAAACGCCAGTGGCTGCGCATGACAATCGTGTATAAAAGGAGCTGTAATGAGAGAGAGAATCAGATGCGCCAGCAGTCGCAGCATGTGGACGTTACCTGAAAAGGTGCTTTTAGTGAAGCTGTATTATCAGAATGGGGAATGTGCTAGTTCAGCGTTACGATCCTAACGCCATAGGAAGGGGATTCGAACGGGTAAAGGTCCGTTGACAAATGCAGCTGTGGCGAGAATGATTTCGAAGTTCGAAGCCACGGGTTGTTTAGACGATAGACCCCGTACTGGCCAACCGAGCACAAGGCGTAATGCTGCTGAGACAGTTCAGGAAGAAATGGAGACTGTAGCGGGTTCGTCTATGCACGGGGAAGTCAGCGCCCGTGCAGTCGCACGTCGCACCGGCATTCCATACACTACTGTTTGGTTGGCACTTAGGCGTACTCTCCAATGCTATCCGTACAAAATCCATCAGCATCATGAACTGTTACCTGGCGATTTAGTGATGCGGAGGGCATTTGCGGTGTGGGCGTTTCAAAAGATGGCGGAAGATGACGATTGGTTGAGTAACGTGTTGTGGACCGACGAGGCTCGTTTTACGCTCCGAGGGTCTGTCGACGCCCCCAACTGCAGAATTTGGCCTAACGAAAATCCTATAACTGTCGTGGAAACTCCATTGCACGACGAGAAAGTCACGGTATGGGTTGGATTTATCACATCTACCGTTATCGGGCCTTTTTTCTTCGAGGAAATGCGTGATTCTGGTTTTGTAACTGCTACCGTGACGGGTGAGAGGTATGCCGATATGTTACAGAATCACATCATCCCCAGCCTGACTGATAAACACCTGCTGAAACGTACGATCTTTATGCAGGATGGCGCTCCACCCCAAATTGCTAGACGCGTGAAAGATCTCTTGCGCGCGTCGTTTGGTGATGATCGTGTGCTCAGCCGCCACTTTCGTCATGCTTGGCCTCCCAGGTCCCCAGACCTCAGTCCGTGCGATTATTGGCTTTGGGGTTACCTGAAGTCGCAAGTGTATCGTGATCGACAGGCATCTCTAGGGATGCTGAAAGACAACATCCGACGCCAATGCCTCACCATAACTCCGGACATGCTTTACAGTGCTGTTCACAACTATATTCCTCGACTACAGCTATTGTTGAGGAATGATGGTGGACATATTGAATATTTCCTGTAAAGAACATCATCTTTACTTTGTCTTTCTTTGTTATGCTAATTATTGCTATTCTGATCAGATGAAGCGCCATCTGTCGGACATTTTTTGAACTTTTGTGTTTTTTTTCTCTAATGAAACGCCATGTCATTCCAAGGACGTGTGTCGATTTGTACCTCTCTATCTACATTATTCCGTGATTTATTCAGTTTTCAAATTTATAATGATTTTTTGATCACCCGGTATTATGGCCGCACTGCAATCGTTCGGCAGTTAGCTTCAAATGCCAGTTTTCTGAATTTTCCTATAGTTTTTCTCTAAAAGGACGTCACCTTCCTTCCAGGGATTCCCAGTTGAGTTCTAGAAGCATCTCCGTAACACTTTCTTCGATGTCTTCCTTCAGTCCTACCCAGTACGGATACCAAACACCCGATCGCACTCAAGAATAGGTTGCACCAGCGCCCTATATGCGGTCTCCTTTACAGGAGAACCATTCTTTCTTAAATCCTCCCAACTAACCGAAGTCGACCATTCGCCTCCCTACTCGAAGAGAAACAGACCGAGAATGAAAGAGGTTGTGAAACCGCAGACCACAGTCACATAAGCTGAGTGCAGTGGATGTTCCTGCACATCATTTGGCGGAGCAGAATCCCATATGCGCCAGTTCCGTGCATTCACTCGCCGTGCAGAGTAAACTGTGCCTCGTCCGTCCAAAGAATGTACCCCCATCACATGTCGTCTATTTCCATACGCGCCAAAAAACTAAGTCACGGCGTTGTAGCCTATCTTGGGGCATCATTTAGTGCACATTCTAAATGTTGCAGGGATACCAGTGTAGAATGCGCCGCAGAATCTTTCCAACTGTTGGCCAGGAAAGGGATAAGACCCGTGACACGGCTCGAACACTGGCAGCAGAAGCTTAGGCGTGTGCTGCACAGTCGGCTATAGCTACAGTAACTTCATCAACAACTTCCATGGAAACAGGCCTACTCCCTCTCTCTGCAGCACCACCTAATTCACCAGTTTCCTCAAATTTCTTCATCATGTTGTTTAGTCCATTTGTTTATATGGGACAACTTCGCTGCTGTTTCTCTCGGCTATATCCCCGAAATGTAGCGCTGCTATGGCTGCCGATCTGATGAAACAAACTAACCAGCAGTGCACGGTCTTTCTTCTCAACAGCCATTGCGTTTCGCTCGGAAAACTTCAACCTTCTTAACCCTTTACACCAACAGTCACTTCATAACAGAAGCAACACGCATCGTCAGCGACAAAAAGCATGCCGACGTCAGAAGAGTCACTTTCAGATTGCTTACAGCGCCATATTTTAAACTGATGGTAGAAAGTGGAACTATTATCTTTTTCAGAATACTTCGTGAACGCACAGATGAATGAATATACCTATGATGTTTTAGCGTCCTTGATGTATACAGCCCGCACTGCTATATTTGGAACATCGTCAGATCAATTATTACAACCCAGTAAGATTTATACACTGAGGAAAAAAAGGCCGCAACGCAGAAAAATAATTAATGTAGAGTAATGAAATTTTGGGAATATATTTGTCTAGGTAACATATTTGAGTGATTAACATTGCAAACCCACTGGTCAGTGTAAGCGTCAGATATGCCATTGCAAATGTGAGATGCTGGTACGTTAATAACCAATATAAATGCTAGAATGTTGAATGCAAGCATATAAACGTACATGCATTGTCTCGTACAGGTGCCGAATGTCAGTTTGTGGGATGGAGTTCCATGCCTGTTGCACTTGGTCGATCAGTATAGGGACGGATAAAGCTATTTGTGTATGATGCTGGAATTGTCGTCCAATGATGTCCAGTGTATGCACGTATGCACGACCGGAGATAGATCTGGTGACCGAGCAGGCCAAGGCAACATGTTAACACACTGTCGTGTTTTCCGGTACAATATCGGTATATGGACGAGTGTTATCCTGTTGGAAAATACACCCTGGAATCCTGTTCGTGAATGGCAGCACAATAGGTCGAATCACCAGATAGACGAACACTTCTGCAGTCAGTGACGAGGGATAAGCAAGAGAGTGCTCCTGCTCCCATACGAAATAGCACCCCAGGCCATAGCTCCAGGGGGGGGGGGGGGGGGGGGGGGGGTTGGGGTTGTCCAATGTGTCTAGCATGCAGACAGGTTGGTCCTAAGACCTCAACTGGCCTCTTCCTAAGCAACACACGGTTATCACTAGCACCGAGACAGAGCCAGCTTTCGGCAGTAAACACAAATGAGCTCCTCCGTGCCCCCCAATGAGCTCTCGCCTGACACTACTGATGTCGCAAATGGCTGTTGTTTGGGGTCATTCGGAGCTGTCCTTGAAGTAACTGATCTGTAACAGTTCATTGTGTCACTGTGGTGACAACTGTTACTCAGATTGCTGTTGCAGACGCAGTATGATGCTCCAGAACCATATGCCAAACACGAAGATCTTTCCTCTCTGCACTGCCAAGTGGCTGTCTGGAGTCTGATCTTCTGGTGAATGTACATTCTCGTGACCACTGCTGTCATTAGTCATGTACAGTGGCTACATCCCCAACAAGCTTTTCTGCAGTGTCACAGAAGAAACATTCATTTTCTCCTAGCCCTGTCACACTATCACGTCTAAACTCAGTGAAGTGTTGATACTGGTGTCTTTGCTGTGTTTAAGGCATCCTGAACTAACATCATCTCACCACGTAGAATCTTAAAGGTAATTAACCTCACGTCCATTACAGTGCGTATTTAAAGTAAACAAAGATTGTATCCTCAGGTGTGGGACAAAACGTGTTCTGGTGCACTTTTCAAATCAAATTGGTTTGTTAATTAATTAAATTGATCAATTAACCACCCTCAACCCCTCTTAACTTATTGCTGTGCTAATTGATTTATGGCCCTTGAGGATAACCTGTCCTTCTGGGGCCGGCCGAAGTGGCCGTGCGGTTAAAGGTGCTGCAGTCTGGAACCGCAAGACCGCTACGGTCGCAGGTTCGAATCCTGCCTCGGGCATGGATGTTTGTGATGTCCTTAGGTTAGTTAGGTTTAACTAGTTCTAAGTTCTAGGGGACTAATGACCTCAGCAGTTGAGTCCCATAGTGCTCAGAGCCATTTTTGTCCTTCTGGGAAACCTCCACCCCTCCCCCTCCACCTCCCCCACCTCTCTGGATGATAGACTGCTACGAGCAAACTCTATCCCTGGTACAGGATGCCTAGTCACCTTCGAACTCTCTTAAGGTAGCCAGACACCACGTGGGCGATAAAGTCTCTTAAGAAAAAAAAAATGGCTCTGAGCACTACGGGACTTAACATCGGAGGTCATCAGTCCCCTAGAACTTAGAACTACTTAAACCTAACTAACCTATGGACATCACACACATCCATGCCCGAGGCAGGATTCGAACCTGCGACCGTAGCGGTCGCGGGGTTCCAGACTGAAGCGCCTAGAACCGCTCGGCCACACTGGCCGGCGTCTCTTAAGAGGAGCTGTAAATATCAGGTTAATACTACATATCGCTTTATATATTCGATAATACAGCTGACTATTACGATGATCACCCCTTCATGTGTAAGAGGGAGATTGAAATTTCGTTAAAAGATCTCGCCACAACGAAAAAACGCCTGATTACTGCTCGAACTCACTAATTATACCTGTGGTTCTCTCGCCCTCGGTTTCCCCCACCCGGTATCACATCATTGATACCAAATTGACTGTTTAATTAAACTGATTACGAGAGTCCCTTTGCATGGTGATTAATTCTTTTTCCTGCAGTCAGATTACACTCGCCAGGCAACCATTACAGGCTCTTCTATGACGTCTCAAGAGGCTTCCCACAGGCTGAAGTACTGCCATCCTGTGTTCTCCAGGTGTGATTCTTATGCTTGCTAAAACGAATATTGTGCTGACAGACCTCACATCACGTTATTAAATGGTGTACACTTACGCTTTTAAAATGAATACTGTGGCAGTGCAAATAGTGGATATAGTACTATATCAATGAAATCTCCAACTAAATAAGTAAATTCACTCTCCAGGTGAGAGTGTCATGCTTGCTACAACGAATTATTCTACTGAGATACCTCACCTCACATCGTGTAAAGAGTGTACTCATATACTTTTAAAACAAGTACTGTGACAGTGCAGATAGACGATATAGAACCAAATCAATGAAATCTCCAGCTACGTAAATGTAAACCCATTCGCCAGGTGTGATTCTTATCCTTACAACAACTAAATACTGTACTGACAGACCTTATCTCACACCACGTAGAGGGTGCAGTTTTTCGCTTTTAAAATGAATACCATGACGGCAACTGTGTGAATAGCGGATATATTACTAAAATCAATGAAATCCCCAGCTAAATAAGTGTAAATTTACACGTAAGGTACGAATTTATGCTTGCTGCAATGACCTTTTTTTTTGGGAGTGCTACCATTATGTCTTAGGAGGATAGAGTTGTAATCCTGTTATAAGCAAGCAAATATAAAAAAGCACACAGTAGCAGCTACTTTGTTACGCTACGAGGTCATCCCGCCCTTGATTCTGCAGAAGACGAAACAATGTAATGACACCACACAACTTTCGAAAGTAAAAAATGACTTCCATCAGAGCAGTGCATGTGCCTTCACGTCGATGTATGGATAGAGACTAACTAGCTTAGAACCGGTCTTACCTCCCATCCTCCTTTCCTCTCCTCCATCCCTCATCTCGTAGGTAAAGATACTGGCTTTTCAGGCCTGTTCTACCCTGTTGCTGATGGTACAGAAAGAGCGCCATCCACTGCAGGTGCTCTGCTTTGGCTGCTGTTGGGTTGACAATGATACACTGTTCCCGGTCTGCAGCTGGACCCTCCCATAAGTAGTTGTTCTGCTTTCCCAGGCCTGTTCTAGGCTCTCACTGACGGTACGAAAAGAACTCCATCTGGCGAATCTCTGCTTTGGTCAGTGTCAGGTTGACAATGATACACTCTTTCAGGTCTGTAGAAATGAAAAGTATTTCTAGGAAATCCCGACCACTGGAACAATAGCGAAATGAAGTCATGTAAGTAAACTGCCACGTATGTGGGTATTACATATATTTCAGACGCATGAGTATCGGTACAAAACAGCGGATTTCATGTTGTCTGTTCACATATTGGAAAAAAATACTGTCATTTTTACATCCAATACCACGCTGCAGTTTGCATCTTCCCTTCTCGTTATTTCGTAACATCCAACTGAATAAAATCATGAACTTGGTCTACAAAAAAAAAAAAAAAAAAAAAAAAATTAAATGATCGGATGGCATTGTTGGACGGGAGGCCCCTTTCGGGGGAGTTCAGTCGCCGTATTGCAAGTCCTTTTTAGTTGACGCCACTTCGGCGACTTGCAAGTAAGTCAATGATGATGGACACACAACACCCAGTCCCCTGCCGGGAATCGAACCTGGGACCCATGCGTGGCAGGCGGTAACGCTACCGCTACGCTACGGAGGCGAACTCGGTGTATAACTACTACTGTCAATGACGGATGAGTAAACTACCGAAGTCGAAACCCCATCATTTCTGTCGTATTTTTTCTCAGTAATAAGTATTTTCCATCAATTTCGCAAATTTATCAGGTATTTCAGTAATTTAAAATCATTTTACCCAGTTAATAGAGGTCAAAGCCACTGCTGTCAACGAGTTCTCACGTCAACAAAACGTTTCATCGCTTCGATCTCGTGATGCTATCAGCCAATAACATTGCAGTATGGTTCTCAATTACTGTACCACTGTTAAACAATCACCTAAATTACTCTGTGAGTGCTGTACATACGTGGGCATATCATCAACCCTTTTAAACTACCTACATCACATGATACAAGTATTGCTTCATAATGTGAGAAATAGTCAACAGCAGACAGGAGGTGCAACATTATATCCTTAGCTAAAACACTTTATAAATGCTGTAAGATATTATACAATTTGCCATCTATACCTACGTGGATGAGAATAAAATCAAAACAATTGCAGCCCTCGGTCGCGAAAATGAAGTATTTTTGACCTAGGTTTCGGCCACTTCTAAGAGCGCCTTCATCATAAATGAAACGTTTAAAACTGGCATGTCACGTATAAAATAAATATGAAGCGATGACACTTTAATCACAAAATATGAAATTAGAAAACATAGAGGCAGGCTACTAAGGGCTGCACCACATGTCGAGCTGCGGTAGCATCAGACTGAGGCTCCCGCCTTAGCAATTGCGGGCAGGTGAACGTTATAGCAAAAGGGCCATCTAGTAGCTGCAAATGTAAACCGGCTACTTGACATTCCAAGTATAGACAGGTGAAATGTGTAATACATGAACTAAGAGGCAATGTTTTATCCGACAGCAGCAGACATGGTAAACATTTGTCAACATAAGAGCTTAGAAGTACAGTTTAAAGGCTGAAAAACGTCATTACAGAATTACGCAGATTGATCCACCCCAGCTGCGTGTATGCTCTGATTTCTTCTATCTTTGAAAATAACTCATATAAAAGGGAGGAAGCTACATTTCACATGAGTAATTTGAGATATACAACAACATCAAAAATGGCTCTGAGCACTATGGGACTCAACTGCTGAGGTGATTAGTCCCCTAGAACTTAGAACTAGTTAAACCTAACTAACCTAAGGACATCACATACATCCATACCCGAGGCAGGATTCGAACCTGCGACCGTAGCGGTCTCGCGGTTTCAGACTGCAGCGCCAGAACTGCGCAGCCACTTCGGCCGGCTACAACAACATCCTCGTTTGGGATTGGGTAGAGTGGTTTTTTAAAATCGGGGGAAGACTATGTTAGGGGTAGAATTGCAGTTACAATAAGATGTCCAAGTCGTGATTGCTTGTTTTACATTGTCCATAGCCAGTGGCCGACCGGAAGCCATGGCTTAGCCTCATACAACCTGTGGGTACAAAAAACACTCTGACCTATTGGCTCTTACATGTAGGCAAGGGGGCAGCCCTCATGGTGCCCTCTGGATGGCTGAATATTAAACTAGCCAGTATGTTGCGTGAGCAGTGATAGAATCAGACTTGTGTATTGCGTGAGAAGATTCGACATGGCGAGTGTTTGCACTGGACGATTATTCCCTCCATGTGCATTGATCAGTTGACTACTCAGTGGTGATGGTGATAGTCTCTCCAGCCTCTGAGCATCTGGTACAGATGGAGATGTGTGCATTAGTGCCGACGTGGCTGGGTCAGGTGTAGGTCTCTTGCCCTCTCACCGTCACTGTGGCCGAGGTTCCTCTGCAACTCGGCAGATGCTGTGTGCTTCGTGATCACGAGTGTGTGTGTGATTGGAAGGTATTTTTCGCCAGATATGTTTAGTGTAAGACGGAAATATTGCAGTGGAGGAGGGTGCTTGTTTTCTCAAACATCAGTGCGTGTAAGACCACGGATATTTTTAGTACTACAATCCATTTGTGGCGAAAATTTACTTGATATGCAAAATGTCTATGTGTAATTCTCAAACCTATAACATACGTTTTATTACAAAGAAGACCCATCGCAAGGTGGTGGTGAGTGTTTTAAGCGATCTATTTGACTCCTGTAAATTGTTTAACAATTAATTTGATAGAGTAGTGAAAACTGACTATTTCCCGCAACTTTTGATATTGCAATTGTGTTAGCCCTCCCTTTGTCCCCACCATTGGCCAGTAGGAACAATAGGTACGCCCAAGGAGTCATAAATCAATTAGTACAACAATTGGTTAAGGGGAGGGGGTAGGAGTGGATTAATTGATGGTTTAATTAATTAGCAAATCGACACTGCACCAGAACCCACTTTCTCCCACTACTTACTCTTACGCAGCTGACGTGAAATTTGAACACACATCATCATTCAGATGTAGAAACATGCCCACCAGCTTTCACTTATGTCGCCCAACTCCTTCTTGCTGTTGTAAATTTTTTCCATCGGTATAATATAGTGATATTTCATGTGCAGTACATTTTTCTGCGACTGACGGAAGGCTCCGTAGAAATGGACATAGGCTCCAAAAACAACGGTCGTTTGAAACCCGGCTCGCCTGTTCGTCCATGAGACCCAGAAGGTGGTAGATACCGATCCCCACGTAGACGCTATGGTCCTAGACTTCCTTAAGGCATTCGATACAGTTCTGCACTGCCGCCTCATAAACAAAATACTGGAGTACGGAATATCAGACCAGCTCTGTGATTGGACTGCAGAAATTCTAGCAAACAGAACACAGCATGTCAATCGAGAGTGGTCCCCAGACAAGAAAACGGCTTCGGGCGTACCCGAAGAGAGTGTTATAGGTCCATTAACTTTCACAAAATGCATAAATGATATAGTAGGCATCATCGGAAGTTCCACGAGGCTTTTCGAGGACGTTGTTGATGTATACAGAGAAAATTGTAGCGAATGCGGGACGACCTGCACAATATCAAAGCTTAGTGAAGGGCGTGGCTGTTGACAACGTAAACAAATGTAGCGTATTGCGTATGAATACAAGGTTACAGAACGATCACTGAAAGCAGTGACTTCCAAAAAATATCTTGGAGTACGTGTACGGGGCGATTTAAAGTGGGACGACTACATACAAATCATCTCAGGAAAGGTAGGTGTCAGACTGATTGGTTCAAATGGCTCTGAGCACTATGCGACTTAACTTCTGAGGTCATCAGTCGCCTAGAACTTAGAACTAATTAAACCTAACTAACCTAAGGACATCACACACATCCATGCCCGAGGCAGGATTCGAACCTGCGACCGTAGCGGTCTGTCAGACTGAGATTCATTGGAAGAGTCCTCAGGAAATGAAGTCCATCAACGAAAGTGGCAGCTTACAAAACCCTTGTTCGACCAATACTTGAACATTTCTCATCAGTATAGGATCCGTACCAGATACTATTGATAGGAGCAATAGCGAGAATCCAAAGAAGGGCAACGCGTGTCGTTGCAGGTTCATCTATTAAGCACGAAAGCGTCACAGAGATGATCAACTATCACCAATGCAAACGTTGCAAGAGAGGCACGGTATGGTTTGCTGTTAAAGTTCCGAGGGCGTACGTTCCTGGAAGAACCAACAAAGATAATGCTTGTTCCTACGTATACCAGTGGAAAGGCCATGCTTATAAAATAAGAGAGAGATTAGAACCCACATTAACGCTTACCGGCAATCGTTCTTACCACGATGTATTCGTGACTGGAGAAGGAAAGGGGGGAATTGGCATTGGCACACAAAGTACCTTCCGCCACACACTGCAAGATGGCTCACGAAATATGATGTAGATGTAGATGTACATGGGATATTACACAAAAAAGGATGCAAAGGGGGGACAGGGACTGCTGGAAATTATTGCTTAAAATGAGGTAGTCAGAATAAAAAGAAGAATAAAAAGAGCCGGTTGCCTCTTGATAAAGTTAACGATGGTCTTGTACTATAGATTACAGAGTCAAGTAATTGCGTTCAGTGATTCACGATGTTCATTAGCCAGTCTCGTTAAGAATGCATGTTTGAAAGACGCTTGGAGAATGAGCAACAAGTGTAGATGTTTCATACTTGTCCACTTCCCTATTGAAGGTGACATCAGCCATGTAGGAGAGCTGGCGATCACTCGCTTAAGTCCGAAAGCAGCTTGGAAACTTACAAATGAAAATATTAACAACATACAGAAAATTTACAGGGAAAGCATATTAACTGTGAAATCTTCAGACTGCTCTTAGTCTTTGGTGCTCACTCGAGAAAAGATTTGAAGCTTATGGAAGAAGAGGAGAATGTTAGATTTGAACGTACCATCGACTTCGAGATCACAGGTAAATAACGATCTCATTTTGACAAGTTTGTGAAGATAACTGCTGTTATTGTACTTTTTATTTTCGAAATGTACGCATACAGAATATGTCTTTTTGGTCGAGAGCGCTTCACAGTAGACATAGGACTAGGATATAATTCTGGATGGTGTTGATGGAAAACAAAAATCAAAATTTTGTTAATGCTGCCCTTCCGTTGCCAATTCTTACGAAGAAGGTCATGTTTACAACATTTTGAAAAGTCGTTCATCTTATAAGTAGTAACCAAATTATGTTTCAGTATAGTAAAAATTATGAAAATAAAATAATAAAACAATGAAAAGTCGTGTGGCTAGGGCCTCCCGTCGGGTAGACGGTTCGCCTGGTGCAGGTCTTTCGAGTTGACGACACTTCGGCGACCTGCGCGTCGATGGGGATGAAATGATGATGATTAGGACAACACAACACCCAGTCCCTGGGCGGAGAAAATCTCCGACCCAGCCGGGAATCGAACCCGGGACCTTAGGATTGACATTCTGTCACACTGACCACTCAGCTACCGGGCCCGGACAATAAAACAATAATAGTATACTTGACAATGTTATGGTAGAAATATGATGCATTTGTTGTTAGATAATGTATGTATTGGCTAAAAATAAAGAAAGTGTAATTTTAAAGAGAAGAGTGATTACGAAGCAGATGCAATATAACAGTAAGGGGCATTGTCAACATTTTTGCTATTCATCACATCACGTCTCCGTTTTGAGATCGTCAACACCATTTCTGGTCCTGTCACACGTTGACCCAGTGACAAACTCAATTACGATTGTAGGAGAACAAGATATTCAAGATTGGACCAAGGATCAATGGAAACGTGTCGCCTGGTCGGGCGAATCACTTTTCTTGTTACACCAGGCCGATGTTCGTGACCGAATACGCCATCATCCAGGCGAACGGGTGTTCGAAACATGCACCACGTCGCGGTCGCAAGTCTGTGGAGGCAGTATTAAGTGTAACGTGAACTTGGACTTATATGGGACCTGTGTCAGTAATCGAAGACACCACGGCACCTGTGAACTCCTTGAATATTATTGCGGAGCACTTGCACCCCTTCAGACGCATTTCCCGACGGCAATGGCATTTTTCAGCAGGGTAATTATCCTTGTCACAAGGCCAGTATCTTGCTACAGAGGTTTGAGGAGCATGATAGAGCTAACGTTGGTGTTTTGCCAACCAAATTCGTTTGATCTGTACCCAATGGAACACATCTGGGGTGCTCTCGCGCACCAGCCCCATTCCCCACAAACCACCAGCCCGTAATGTCCGGGAATTACGTGACTTTTGCGTAGGCATCTGGTGTCACATAATTCCGGACATACCGAGGACTTCACGAATCCACGGCAACTAGAATCGCTTCTGTAAAAATGGTTCAAATGGCTCTGAGCACTATGGGACTTAACATCTATGGTCATCAGTCCCCTAGAACTTAGAACTACTTAAACCTAACCTAAGGACATCACACAACACCCAGTCATCACGAGACAGAGAAAATCCCTGACCCCACCGGGAATCGAACCCGGGACCTCGGGCGTGGGAAGCGAGAACGCTACCGCACGACCACGAGCTGCGGAGTCGCTTCTGTATTGCGTTACAGTGGTGGACCAACACGCTATTAAGTAAATGGTCACAACGTTTCGGCTCACCAGTGGATGAATAATATATTTCACTTAATCACTGCGTTTGTCATCTGTGGCAACAGGCTGAGACTTTAATATCCACTCCGTGCAGAGAGAGATACTTTGAAAACCACGGTGTGAAAATTTTTATTTTTGCTAAGCATCTTATTGCGACAGGGCTTGGACACTAGCCAGCAAGCAGATATCTTACGCCTACATGGCGTCATGAATCGTTTATCAGACACCAGTTCTGGCGTATTAAATTTCATCTGACAACCAACATACAGAACGAGTGTTGCTACAGATCAGATATATGGGGAAATCGAGAAATGTCTTACGCTAAAAAAAAAAAAAAAAAAAAAAAAAAAACACGAGTTCATATTTATTCGATTAAAAGTCGATTTCTATATAGCTGTACTCCTAGTTTTATTTTGATGTTTATCTCATGTTCATACAATCTATTTCAAGACAATATTGTATTATCTTCAGCTACTTGTTTGGTAGAAATGTTGGAACACGTGAGGCAATCCTGACCTTACGCCTTATCTTAGAAGAAAGATTAAGGAAAGGAAAACCTACGTTTCTAGAATTTGTAGACTTAGAGAAAGCTTTTGACAATGTTGATTGGAATACTCTCTTTCAAATTCTGAAGGTGGCAGGGGTAAAATACAGGGAGCGAAAGGCTATTTACAATTTGTACAGAAAGCAAATGGCAGTTATAAGAGTCGAGGGGTATGAAAGGGAATCAGTGGTTGGGAAGGGCGTGAGACAGTGTTGTAGCCTATCCCCGATGTTATTCAATCTGTATATTGAGCAAACAGTAAAGAAAACAAAAGAAAAGTTCGGAGTAGGCATTTAAATCCATGGAGAAGAAATAAAAACTTTGAGGTTCGCCGATGACATTGTAATTCTGTCAGAGACAGCAAAGGACTTGGAAGAGCAGTTGAACGGAATGGACAGTCTCTTGAAAGGAGGGTAGAAATCAACAAAAGCAAAACGAGGATAATGGAATGTAGTCGAATTAAGTCGAGTGATGCTGAGGGAATTAAATTAGGAAATGAGACACTTAAAGTAGTAAAGGAGTTTCGCTATTTGGGGAGCAAAATAACTGTTGATGGTCGAAGTAGAGAGGATATAAAATGTAGACTGGCAATGGCAAGGAAAGCGTTTCTGAAGAAGAAAAATTTGTTAACATAGAATATAGATTTAAATTTCAGGAAGTCGTTTCTGAAAATATTTGTACAGAGTGTAGCCATGTATGTAAGTGAAACGTGTATGATAAATAGTTTAGACAAGAAGAGAATAGAAGCTTTCGAAATTTGGTGCTACAGAAGAATGCTGCAGATTAGATGGGTAGATCACATAACTAATGAGGAGGTATTGAATAGAATTGGAGAGAAGAGGATCTTGTGGCACAACTCGACTAGAAGAAGGGATCGTTTGGTAGGACATGTTCTGAGACATCGAGGTATCACCAATTTAGTATTGGAGGGCAGCGTGTAGGGTAAAAATCGTAGAGGGAGGCCAAGAGATGAATACACTAAGCAGATTCAGAAGGATGTAGGCTGCAGTAGGTACTGGGAGGTGAAGAAGCTTGCACAGGATAGAGTAGCGTGGAGAGCTGCAGCAAACCAGTCTCAGGACTGAAGACCACAACAACAACACTTGTTTGGTGTGCTTCATGAGTGGAATACCGTAAGCACTGTACCGTAACTATCTTTCCCTCGAGAAAGGCGAAAGTAAATTCGTAATTTGTCTCAAATACCCTAGCGTATAAACTTTAAAATTAATGTGACTGAAACCTTCAGGAAAATTATTTCCAGCATGATGTAGAACAATGTGGACTATTAGCAAGCATGTTTGTGTGTCTGTGCGTGGAGCTTTTAGAAATATTAATAACGCCAGTTGCAAACAACCTGAGCAGCTGTGTGAATTGCGATTCCAATGCCAAATAGGCACAAAAATTCAGAATATTAAGAAGCATAATGTGGCATTAGCGATAAATTTTGAAATAATAAGTATTGTTGGCGGCACAATGTTCACGGTGTTTTATGCTTTCGGAAATTTACCTCTGTACAACAAACCCCATTAGTTCAAACATTTGTGAGTTCTATAAATCTGTTTGCTTTGCACATTTGTTTACCCGACGAAATCTACTTCCACAAGTTTTGGAAAACGACTCCGGCGTCGAAAGACAAATTAAGCTGTTGGCATCAGCACCACTGTTTGTCTTTTCCGCTTTGTAGCCATGAATCTCTGCCAGCGTTGGCAGACCAAAAGTGGCGGCAGCACAGCCATTTGTTTCAGTCCGTAGCACGCTTATTTCTCAGACGGGACAAAAAGTACGGGCGTCCGCTACAGTACTATTTATATATCCATCTCATTTAGATGTTTCAATGATAGAATCAACTTTAGATATTATTTAGAAATCTTTATGACATGTTCTTCAGAGATAAAATTGTTAGTAGAACGTACGACTATAGCTGTGTCAAAGACCGCTTTCTACACACAGAAAGTGAATTAAATTGGAAATTTGTGATAAGTTCTATGGGACCAAACCGCTAAGGTCATTGGTCCCTAAGCTTATACACTACTTAATCTAACTTAAACTAACTTACGCTACGGACAACACACACACACCCATGCCCGAGGGAGGACTCAAACCTCCGACGGGGGCAGCCGCGCGAGCCGTGACAAGGCGCCTGAGACCTCGCGGCTGCCTCGCGTGGCAGAGAGTGAATTAAGAATATACTGCTATATCTTGGGTGACGTTAAAACTAAGGGCGCCAAATTAAGAGTGCAATGGGAATGCCACTATTAAGAGCAGACGAGACAGTGGATAAGTGGAAGGAGTACAGTGAAAACCTCTACGAGGGGAGAACTTGTCTAATGGTACGAATGAGGAAGAACTGGGAGTCGATATGGGCGACATAGGGGACCCAGTATTAAAGTCCTAGTTTAATAGAGCTTTGGAAAACTTCCGATCAAATGAGATAGAAAGTATAAATAACATTTCTTTAGAATTCCTGAAATCATGGGGGCAAGCAGTGTGTGTTGGTTGTATGAGGCTGGAAATTTATTATCAAACTTTCGAAAAAATATCATCCTCACAGTCCCGAAGACAGCAAGGGCAGGCTACTGGATCATGTATCCAAGTTATTGACAAGAATAATGTACAGAAAATGGAAAAGAAAACTGAGGATCTGTCAGATGACGATTAGTTGGGCTTTCGGTTATGTTAGGGCACCACCGAAGAGGCAGTTGTGACGGTGCGATTGATAATAGAGGAAAAGCTCGAGAAAAATGTGAAGACACGATCACAGGATTTGTCGACCTGGAAAAAGGATTCAACAATATAAAATGGTGCAAAGTCGAGAAACTGAGAAAAATAGGAATAATCTATAGGGAAAGAAGGATAATGTGCAATTTGTACAAGAAATAGGAATAATAAGAATGAAAGAACTAAATTGAAGATCTCGAATTAAAAAGGGAGTAGGCCAGGAGGACAATCTACCTTTTCTGTTTAATCTATATATCGATGATAAGCTTTGTTGTTGTCATTGCTATTCTCAAATGAAGTGGAGAAGAATTGCAGAATGCGTAGAACAGAATTAATTGTGTAGTGAGTGAAGAATATGGGTTGAGTCCAAACAAAATAAAGACGAAAGTAAGGAGTAGAAAAATTGAAATTATGTATAAAACTAACATTACAATTGGGAACCATAAAATAAATGAAGTTAAGGAATTCTGCTACTTTGGAAGCAAAGCAACTGATGACAGGCGAGGCAAGGACGACACAAAAAGCAGACTAGCACTGGGAGGGGTGGGGGGGGGGGGGGGCGGAGGATCCGTGACCAAAAGAAGTCTACTACTATAAAATTTCTGAGAATTATGATAGTGAATCATGGACTGTGGAAAAAACGGGAAAGATAAGAATCGAAGGATTTGAGATATTGTGCTGTCGAAGGGTGATAAGGTAAGAAATGAGGATGTTCTTCACAGAATTAGCCGAGTAAGGTTGGAGTCATGTTACAGAAAGACAGCCTTGAAATAAATTGGAACAGAACAGTGCCATAACACAAGTAATATTTTCGAGAAAAAGTAAAATTATTTTCTTTCGTCAGAATATTAGGGGGCTGAAAAATTAGATAGGTGAACTTCTTGTAGATCTAGAAGCGATAGATATTCGGTACCTTTCTGAGTACCATGTAACCACGGAAATACAGAAGTTAAATATCAGATATTATAGACTAGTATCTCTTCTGAGTAGAGTTAATATGGAAAAAGAAGGAGTTGCAACAAAGGTAAAGTTCAACACAAACACATATATATTGGAGCAAGCAGTTTTTATATTACTCAGAATCTAGAGGCATGTGCTTGTGGAGCTGTTGCTGCAGAATACTTGTCTGGTAACTGTAACTGTCCACAGATCCCCTCTAGGCAACTTCAACCCATTTATGAGAAAACTAGATGCATTATTGAGGTACCTGTCAGACAGGAAAAAACAGTACTTTGTGGAGATTTCAGTGTAGATTTCTTAAAGATTATTATAGAAAAAATTAACTGATTTTGTTTGTTTCATTTGTTTTCAGCATTAAATTTTCCAACTTGTTTACAGCAAGGTGGCAGGATCCTGACTGATAACATTTTTATAGACAGTGCACAGGCTGAAACAATCAAGATGTACCACATTGTTAATGGACTATCTGATCATGTTACACAGCTAATGGAAATAAACAATGAAGCATTTTACAGCTCTGAGGCATGTTTGTACAAACCCATGGAGCTGATTAATGAGAACAGGGTTCAAGGTTTTAGGAATAAATTAAACTAGATGGTGTTGAAGGACATATATAAAGAAAGAGACGCTAATAAGAAATTCAATATATTTCATGGTAACTTTGTGTTAATATCCGAAAGTAGCTTCCCTAAAAGGTTACCAAACCTCCACTAAAATGAAACAAGTAAGCCATGGATAACTAAAGGATGAAAATTTACATCTACATCTACAATCTACGTCTACATCCATACGCCGCAAGCCACCTGACGGTGTGATGGCGGAGGGTACCTTGAGTACTTCTATCGGTTCTCCCTTCTATTCCATTCTCGTATTGTTCGTGGAAAGATAGATTGTCAGTATGCCTCTGTATGGGCTCTAATCTCTCTGATTTTATTCTCATGGTCTTTTCGCGAGATATACGTAGAGGGAGCAATATACTGCTTGACTCCTCGGAGAAGGTACGGTCTCGAAACTTCAACAAAAGCCCGTACCGAACTACTGAGCGTCTCTCCTGCAGAGTCTTTCACTGGAGTTTATCTATTATCTCCGTAACGCTTTCGCGGTTACTAAATGATCCTGTAACGAAGCGCGCTTCTCTCCGTTGGATCTTCTTCATCTCTTCTATCTACCCCATCTTGTACGGATCCCACACTGGTGAGCAGTATTCAAGCAGTGGACGAACAAGTGTACTGTAACCTACTTCCTTTGTTTTCGGATTGCATTTCCTTAGGATTCTTCCAATGAATCTCAGTCTGGCATCTGCTTTACCGACGATCAACGTTATATGATCATTCCACTTCAAATCACTCCTAATGCGTACTCCCAGATAAATTATGGAATTAACTGCTTACAGTTGCTGACCTGCTATATTGTAGCTAAATGATAAGGGATCTTTCTTTCTATGTATTTGCAGCACATTACACTTGTCTGCATGGAGATTCAATTGCCATTCCATGCACCATGCGTCAATTCGCTGCAGATCCTCCTGCATTTCAGTACAGTTTTCCATTGTTACAACCTCTCGATATACCACAGCATCATCCGCAGAAAGCCTCAGTGAACTTCCGATGTCATCCACAAGGTCATTTACGTACATTGTGAACAGTAAAGGTCCTACGACACTCCCTGCGGCACACCTGAAATCACTCTTACTTGTCTGAAATGGCTCTGAGCACTATGGGACTTTAACATCTGAGGTCATCAGTCCCCTAGAACCTAGAACTACTTAAACCTAACTAACCTAAGGACATCACACACATCCATGCTCGAGGCAGGATTCGAACGTGCGACCGTAGCGGTCGCGCGGTTCCAGACTGAAGCGCCTAGAACCGTTCGGCCACTCTGGGTGGCCACTCTTACTTCGGACGACTTCTCTCCATTGAGAATGACATACTGCGTTCTGTTATCTAGGAACTCTTCAATCCAATCACACAATTGCTCTAATAGTCCATATGCTCTTACTTTGTTCATTAAACGACTGTGGGGACTGTATAGAACGCCTTGCGGAAGTCAAGAAACACGGCATCTACCTGGGAACACGTGTCTATGGCCCTGTGTGTCTCGTGGACGAATAGCGCGAGCTGGGTTTCACACGACCGTCTTTTTCGAAACCCATGCTGATTCCTACAGAGTAGATTTCTAGTCTCCAGAAAAGTCATTATACTCGAACATAATACGTGTTCCAAAATTCTACAACTGATCGACGTTAGAGATATAGGTCTATACTTCTGCATATCTGTTCGACGTCCCTTCTTGAAAACGGGGATGACCTGTGCCCTGCTCCAATCCTTTGGAACGCTACGCTCTTCTAGAGACCTACGGTACACCGCTGTAAGAAAGGGGGGGGGGGGGGGGGGAAGTTCCTTCGAGTGCTCTGTGTAAAATCGAACTGGTATCCCGTCAGGTCCAGCGGCCTTTCCTCTTTTGAGTGATTTTAATTGTTTCTCTATCTCTCTGTCGTCTATTTCGATATCTACCATTTTGTCATTTGTGCGACAATCTAGAGAAGGAACGACAGTGCAGTCTTCCTCTGTGAAACAGCTTTGGAAAAAGACATTTAGTATTTTGGCCTTTAGTCTGTCATCCTCTGTTTCAGTACCATTTTGGTCACAGAGCGTCTGGACATTTTGTTTTGATCCACCTACCGCTTTGACATAAGACCAAAATTTCTCAGGATTTTCTGCCAAGTCAGTACACGGAACTTTACTTTCGAATTCATTGAACGCCTCTCACATAGCCCTCCTCACACTATATTTCTTTTCACGTAATTTTTGTTTGTTTGCAAGGTTTTGGCTATATTTATGTTTGCTGTGAAGTTCCCTTTGCTTCAGAAGCAGTTTTCTAAGGCCGCTGGTGTGGCCGCGCGTTTCTAGGCGCTTCAGTCTGGAACCGCGGTACCGCTACGGTCGCAGGTTCGAATGGATGTGTGTGATGCCTTTAGGTTAGTTAGGTTTAAGTAGTTCTAAGTTCTAGGGGACTGATGACCACAGATGTTAAGTCCCATAGTGCTCAGAGCCATTTGAACCATTGTTTTTTAGTTTTCTAACTCGGTTGTTGTACCACGGTGGACCTTTTCCATCTCTTACGATCTTGCTTGGCATATACTCATCTAATTCATGTTGTGGTTTTGAACTTTGTCCACTGATCCTCAACACTATCTGTACTTGAGACAAAACTTTTGTGTTGAGTCGTCAAGTACTCTGAAATCTGCTTTTTGTCACTTTTGCTAAACAGAAATATCTTCCTACCTTTTTTAATATTTCTATTTGCGGCTGAAATCATCGATGCAGTAATCGCTTTATGATCGCTGATTCCCTATTCTGCGTTAACTATTTCAAATAGTTCGGGTCTCTTTGTCACCAGAAGGTCTAATATGTTATCGCCACAAGTCGGTTCTCTGTTTAACTGCTCAAGGTAGCTTTCAGATAAAGCAATTTAAAAAAGTTCACTGGATTCTTTGTCCCTGCCACCCGTTATAAACGTTTGAGTTTCCCAGTCTATAACCGGCAAATTAAAAACTCTACCCAGAATTATAACATGTTGGGGAAATCTGCTCGAAATATTTTCCAAATTTTCCTACAGGTGCTCTGCCACAACAGCTGATGAGCCAGGGGGCTTATAGAGACATCTAATTACCATGTTTGAGCCTGCTTTAATCGTGACCTTCGCCCAAATTATTTCACATTTCGGATCTCCGTCAATTTCCTTCGATACTATTGCACTTCTTATCGCTATAAACACGCCTCCCTCTTCACTGTCCAGCCTGTCTCTGCAGTATACATTCCAATCTGAGTTTAGAATTTCATTACTGTTTACATCTGGTTTCAGCCAACTTTCTGTGCCTAGTGCTATGTGAACATTGTGACCGTTTATTAATGAGAGCAGTTCTGGGACCTTTCTATAGACGAGCCTGCAGTTTACCATTACATTAATATTGTTATTCCCTGTTGCGTTTTGCCTACTACTACCTTGCCGCGTCTCAGGAGGCGTCTTGTCGGGCCTAGGGATGGAATTCTCTAAAATAAAAATCCACATGTGCACTCCATAGGTACTCCGCTACCCTTGTAGCCGCTTCCTGCGTGTAGTGCACGCCTGACCTATTCAGGGGGACCCTACACTTGTCCACCCGATAGCGGAGGTCGAGAAATTTGCACCCCAGATCTCCACAGAATTGTCTGAGCCTCTGGTTTAAGCCTTCCACTCGGCTACAAACCAGAGGACCGCGATCGGTTCTGGGAACGATACTACAAATAGTTAGCTGAGATTCCACCCCGCGAGCGAGGCTTTCCATCTTCACCAACTCCGCCAGTCGCCTGTATGAACAGAGGATGACCTCTGAACCCAGACGGCAGGAGTCATTGGTGCCGACATGAGCAACAATTTGCACTCGGGTGCACCCAGTGCACTCTATCGCCGCCGGCAGAGCCTCCTCCGCATCTCAGGATGAGAGCCCCCGGCAAGCAGACAGAGTGAACACTGGCCTTCTTCCCCGACCTTTCCGCTATTTCCTTAAGAGGCTCCATCACCCGCCTAACTTTGGAGCTCCCAATCACTAATAAACCCCTTCCCCCGTGTGCCTGCTCGGACCTTGCTGAAGGAGCGGCTACATGTCCACTAACAGGCAGAGCGGGCGATGCCACACGGCCAGCCTCCACATTGACCCTCCGCCTCGTGCGCCGCGAACGCCGCTGAACCCGCCACTCCCCTTGGGGAGAGGGTGGCCCAACTGCGCCCGGCACCCGCGAAGATGTCTCGACAGCAGGGACCGTGGGTGAAGCATGTAACAGCTGAGGTATACCATGTGACGCACCAGATACCCCACTGCCGCTGCACTCCGAGGCAGCAGCCTGTAGACGGCTGACCGCGGCCATCAACACGCTCAGCTGTTCGCGAACAGTGGCCAGCTCCTCCTGCGTCCGTACACAGCAGTCACACATCCTATCCATCTTAAGAAATCAATTTACTGTAGAGAGTTAATCAACTAGACTGCTAATTCACTAAAGGCGGCTGATAGCTGACTAAACTGTGGTTACTAGACACTTCTTGTTGAAAACAATGAAAATAGCACTACCTGTCTCTGGACTGGATTCAAAACAAACACTAGCACTACTGGCACTACAGCTGACTAAAGGGACTCTCTCTGACCCTATTCAAAACAAACACGGAATCTATGGAACACTATTACTAGCACTCGAAAATTAAAGCTTCATAAAATCAAAAACACACGGAAGAAGAATTGACAAGTAAGAAAAATACAGTTAATACTTAAATTAACGTGACGCAGACGGCAGTTACGACGACACTAACACTACTCTAAGAGGAACAGGGAAATTTATGTAAAGGCAAGAGTAAGTCAGATCCTACATTACTTGAATTTCACAACACATACTGTATTCCAGAATGAGATTTTCACTCCGCAATATCCTTTCTTTCGGGAGTGCTAGTTCTGCTAGGTTCGCAGGAGAGCTTCTGTAAAGTTTGGAAGGTAGGAGACGAGTTACTGGCAGAAGTGAAGCTGTGAGTACCGGGCCTGAGTCGTGCTTCGGTAGCTCAGTTGGTAGAGCACTTGCCCGTGAAAGGCAAAGGTCCCGAGTTCGAGTCTCGGTCGGGCTGACAGTTTTAATCTGCCAGGAAGTTTCACATACTGTATTATTTTAAACATAATCCTTAAAATGTCCAGAAGTATTTCATCCTGGCAAAAATTAATAATGCAGATAATAAAATTGACACTGAATGGGACATTCTGAAACAGGAGACAGAACAATTAGACATTGTACAAGATACTATAAGAGTTAAACTAAATGACAACGTTGGTTTAATTCGTACCTAACTGGAAGAGTACAGAAAGTTGAAATAAGCAGTTCTCATAATATGCAAAGATCAGCACATTCCTCAAACTGGGGAACTATCAAGAATGGGGTTCCACAAGGGTCGGCCTTGGGTCCTTTGTTGTTCTTAATATATATTAATGACTTGCCATTCTATATTCATGAAGAGGCAAAGTTAGTTCTCTTTGCTGATGATACAAGTATAGTAATCACACCTGACAAACAAGAATTAACTAATGAAATTGTCAATAATGTCTTTCAGAAAATTACTAAGTGGTTCCTTCTAAATGGACTCTCACTGAATTTTGATAAGACGCAGTACATACAGTTCCATACAGTAAATGGTATGACTCCATTAATAAATATAGACCTTAATCAGAAGCATATAGCTAAGGTAGAATATTCCAAATTTTTAGGTGTGTCCATTGATGAGAGATTAAATTGGAAGAAACACATTGATGATCTGCTGAAATGTTTGAGTTCATCTACTTATGCAATAAGGGTCATTGCAAATTTTGGTGATAAACATCTTAGTAAATTAGCTTACTACGCCTATTTTCACTCATTGCTTGCATATGGAATCATATTTTGAGGTAATTCATCACTGAGGAATAAAGTATTTATTGCACAAAAGTGTGTAATCAGAATAATAACTGGATTCCACCAAAGATCATCCTGCTGACATTTATTTAAGGATCTAGGGATATTCACAGTAGTTTCTCAGAATATATACTCTCCTATGAAATTTGTTATTAACAATGAAACCCAATTCAAAAGTAATAGCAGTGTGCATAACAACAATACTAGGAGAAAGGATGATCTTCACTATTTAAGATTAAATCTAACTTTGGCACAGAAAGGGGTGAATTATACTGCCACTAAAGTCTTTGGTCACTTACCAAATAGTATCAAAAGTCTGACAGATAACCAACAAGTATTTAAGAAGAAATTAAAAGAATTTCTGAATGACAACTCCTTCTACTCCATAGAGAAATTTTTAGATATAAATTAAGAAAAAAATAATAAAAAATAAAAAAGTTGTTATATTAACTTACTTATGTTGTTAAATTAACTTAATTATGTCATGTATTGAAAAATTTGACTCATTCCACATCATTACGAAATATCGTATTCATGATCCATGGAACTAGTATCAATCTGATCTAATCTAATCTAATGATTCACATGTTGCACTTATTTTTATCAGACACTTTCTGAATGTAGCAGCAAAAACAGGATTAAACTGTTCAGCTGAAGAAGCAAGAGAGTATATGAAAATGATAGTACACAAAACTTTAAGAAACTATAAATAGCTTCAAAATCTACCACTAAAATTAATGGAATTATTAAAACAAAGAAAACAAAAGGCTGTGTGGCGTTGATGGAGTTTCATGCAGAGTTCGGAAAAGTTATTCTAACTTTATAAGTAATGTCTTAATAATATATGTATCCATATTACTGGCATGTGGAATTTTTCAGACAGATTAAAATATGTAATTGTTGAACCTGTTTGTAAGAAAGTTGCCAAGAAATACTTTAGGTTATTATAGTCTAGTTTCATTACTGATGCCTTTTTCTAGAGTATTCGAAAAAATAATGTACTCAAGAGTAGTTTCACATTTCAGCAGAAACAGTTTGCTTGGTACACCACAGTTTGGATTCCAAATAGTTTGCTCGACTGAAAATGCAATTTATACAATCACTCACCAATATTACAGGCCTAAAAATAACAAAATATCGCCAGTCAGTAGCTTTTGTGATCTTTAAATGTGTATAAATCATGTTACTCTCTTCAAAAACGTTAGTTTTGTGGAATTTACATACAAGTGGTTTGAACCATACTTAACAAACAAAACACAAAACTTTTTGCTGAATAATTCAACGTTGGAACGAGAGAAAATATTAGTGACCAAAGAGAAATTACAAAGGGAGTCCAGCAAGGTTCATTCTTACTCCTCACTCCTTACATATTTAATAAACTTCCAGTTAACATTCATCAAACAGAAATGGTTCTTTTTGCCCATTAATAGTGTTCTATTAAATCCCATTAGAGAGAAAGCAACAGAAGAGATTATTAGGGATGTATTCAAAGAATTATGACATGGTTCTCTTTGAGAAAACAGACTATATTTACACTACTGGCCATTAAAATTGCTACATCAAGAAGAAATCCAGATAATAAACGGGTATTCATTGGACAAGTACATTATGCTAGAACTGACATGTGATTACATTTTCACGCAATTTGGGTGCTTAGATCCTGAGAAATCAGTACCCAGGACAACCACCTCTGGCCGTATTAACGGCCTTGATACGCCTGGGCATTGAGTCAAACAGCTTGAATGGCGTGTACAGGTACAGCTGCCCGTGCAGCTTCAGCACGATACCACAGTTCATCAACTGGCGTATGGTGACGAACCAGTCGCTCGGCCACCATTGACCAGACGTTTTCAATTAGTCAGAGATCTGAAGAATGGGCTGAATAGGGCAGCAGTCGAACATTTTCTATAACCAGAAAGGCCCGTACAGGACCTGCAACATACGACCGTGCATTATCCAGCTGAAATGTAGGGTTTCGCAGGGATCGAAAGAAGGGTAGAGCTTTGGAAACTTTCCTCGTGTCAGCACGTTGTAGGTGTCGCCTCCGGCGTCAACCTTGTGTCAATGCTCTGAAAAGCTAATCATTTGCATATCACAGCATCTTCTTCCTGTCGGTTAAATTTTGCGTCTGTAGCACGTCATCTTCGTGGTGTAGCAATTTTAATGGCCAATAGTGTAGTTCAGCACAAAAACTAGAGTCATACCAACAGTTGATGTAGGACATTAACAGGAGTCAGTAAACGAGGTAGGTTTCTCCAAATTTTTGGATGTACCTACTGATTAAAGCTTGAACTGGAGGAATAATATCACTGGGCCGCTCAGAAAATTAAGTTTATTTTTGCTCTTCTATAATTACTAATCTTTGAAATAAACGAATCAACTTCCTGACATATTTTGCGGATTTCCATTCAATAATATCTGATGGAATATTTTTCTGTGTTAAGTCGTCACTTAAGAAGAAATTATTAATTAAAGCGAACTGTAAGAATAGTACGTGATGTTCACCGCAATTGTCATGTGGGTACTACTTTAAGTAGTTAGGCATTTTAATGGCCTCTTAACAATACATGTATTCGCTGATGAGATTCATCATAAATAATCGACCACAATTTTCTAAGAATAATGATGTCCTTAGCTGCAAAACTAGAGAAAAAATAATCTTCATTATTCATTAATGAAGCTGTCACTGGTTCGGAAAGGAGTTCAATATGCAGCATTAAAATTTGTTGATCATTTGCCCACTAGTGTCTACATTCCAATTGAAATCCTTAGTTCAAATACAGGTTGAGCACTGATAACGTAGGCGTGTTTATAGTAATAAAAATTACTATAATATCTAATGAGATTTCTACAGATCCATAATGCGAAATAATTTGGACGAATATTAGTGTTAAAGGTGATCACCGGATGCTTTCATTGAAGCCCTGCCTCAGCAGTGGTGGTGGCGGAAGAGTTGAGGAGAAACTTGGAAAACATTTGGCGTGAATTTCCTCGACATGTTACAGTTTTAAGTGGAAATTTTGACTTACCAGCAATATACTGGGAAGCTAATTAGGACGGGTAGCAAGGACAGAGAATCTTGTGAAATCGTTTAAGTGCATTACCCGAAAATTACCTTGAGCAGTCGATGAGAGAACTGCCTGGTTAAGATCTTAGACCATCTGGTGACGAAACTCCCGAACTATTCGACTCCTTACAGAAAGGGGAATTAAACATCATAAGGCCGTTACATCTTCACTAACTAAAGGGTAAATGCAAATACAAAGAAAATCAGGAAGATCTTTCTGTTTAACAAGAGCTACAAGAGACAGATTTCCGATTACCTGACAGGCCATCACGAAAATTTCATCTCTAGCACTGAAATAGACAATAGACAAAGTTCAAGAGGTTTAGACAAGTCTGTCACAAACAAAATTTTCAGGGATGGAAAAGACACTCCATGGTTTGACAATCATGCTAGGAAACTGTTACGAAAGCAAAGAGAGCTTACTGCATTTTTAAACGTAGCCAAAATCTCACAGCAAAAAATAACTTAACGAAGCCGAATTTAGCGTAACTAGGGTTATGCGTGAAGCGCTCAATGAATTCGAAAATAAAGTTTTGTGTTTCAATTTGATAGAAAATCCCAAGAAATTTTGCTCTTACTTTAAATTATAAATGGATCGAAGCCATCTGTCCAGACGCTCTGTGGCCATAGTAGCATTGAAATATAGAATGACCCAGAAGCGGACGAAGTACTAAACCAAAACTGTTTCTGAGAGAAAGATAAACTACAGCTCCTCTTTTAACAACAGAATGACACGTATCGAAATAAGTGACCAAGGGACAGAAAAGCAACTGAAATCGCTCCATGTAGCAAAGGACACTGGCTCAGACGGAATAGTAATTCGATTCTACGCAGATTGTGCGAAATAACTTGCTCCTCCTCTAGCTGCAGTGTATCTCTAGAGGAGCGAAGGGTTCCTAATGGTTGGAAAAAAGAATAGGTCATTCTCGTTTTCGAGAAAGGTCGTTTTACAGGCGAGCAAGATATAGGCCTGTGTTTCTTGCAGAATTTTGGAACATGTTTTTAAGCTAGGACATTATGATATTTCTGAAGACAAAAAATCTCGTCTGTAGATCGTGTGAAACACTGAAAATCTGCTCGTTGTGTTCGTCCACGATACCCAAAAAGCAGTAGATACATGCGCCCAGGTAAATGTCGTGTCGTGTTACATTCGATACAGATCCCCACAGCTACCTAGTGACCAAAATCAGTCCGGAAGAAATATGAGACCAACTGCGTTATTGGACTGAGGAGTTTCCAGCAAATAGAGCATATCACGTCGTTCTGAACGGAGAGAACTCTTCAGAATTCAAAAGTAACTACAGGCGTGCCCCATGGGTGTGTTGTAGGACCATTAGCTTTCACAATACATGTAACGACCCAATATTTAACATCGGCGCTTTGTGCAGGGAGTACCAGTTGACCCTCAATATAAACAAATGAAATTTATTGCAAATAAATAGACAGCAAGATCCTTTACTGTATGATTACGCAATTCAAGAACAGTCATTGGAAGCAATTACTTCCACAAAATATACATAGACTGTATACTCGCGAAAGAACGTCAAAATAGAGGTAGAGAAGTTCGAACCCACACAGAGGCTTACCAGCCAACTTCCTTCCCGTGAACCATAAGCGACTGGAACAGAAAAAGGGTGAAGTGACAGTGGTCACGCCGTAAAGTGGCTTCCAGACTCTAGTTGAAACGTGTAACATATAATGTCTGACGGGTAGCAAAGTTCGAAATCCAACCTAAAATCGTTTCTCCCAGTCAACTCCTTTTATTTCAGAGAAGAATTTTTATTCACAAACTGGAAAATGGTAGCCTGTAATAAAAAAAAGGCACTTGTTTTGAAGTGAAGTCGCCTAAGTGCATGACTAGTATTAAAAGTAATACGTTCATTAATGTTAACACTAATGATATACACATATTCTGTAATATGAATCATTGCCCATCATTTCGATAAAAGAATAGTGCAGACGATGTACCGTATTTAAATGTAGCTACGAGTAGCTAACATGTAGGAAAGACTGACAATAAGAAGGGCCAGGATCACAGGGCACGTGGTAAGACATCAGTAATAACAGACACATAGTACTAAAGTGGAAACCAGGTATTGGAATACGGCCAGCAAAATGCAGAATGAATGAAGAGGTTGGCACAGGCAGAAGTTCCTGGCGGCCGCATCGAAAAAAAGAGCTATTTAGGATGCGTACCAATTTGTGGCGAAACTTGGCCAGACTTTGGCAGTTGGGTGGGCGAGGAATTACAAGCGCAGCTCGTACACGCCTGCCAATACTACTGATATACCTGTATGTCTTCGTGTAAGAACATTCTTTTCGTGCTAATCTTCGTCGCTTCTGCTTAAACTCACTAACGCAAACTGGAAATGACGCTGTACATCGTTACGACGGCAGCCTGCGAATCCCAAATTGTTGCCGTCGCTTTAACGCAGACAGAGTGCTTATCACGTTTTTCAGTAGACTTTCATGTTTGTCGTCTCAGAATCACTGCTCTAAAGGCTAATATCGAATAAAAATGGCTTTAAAATTCGAAAATTTGTCTCTTCTAGAAACCATTAAGATCATTTAACACGAAGATTCAACGTTTTTCTACAGTCGATGTTTGAAATACTGTAGTTATTAACATACATTGTTTCGAGCAAATGGTTACCATTTCGTCAAATAGTACCTCAATTTTGGCCCTTGTGAATTTGTTTGTCATGATTGTATATTACACGGTGTTGTGTACTTTTACTAGTTGTCTTTGTGTAGTATTTAGTTACACTAACCTTCAAACACCGATTGCACACAATCGCAGAGTTTTGCAGATAAATGTTCTTGATTTCGGCATTCCAAGGCATTGCACACAATCGCAGAGTTTGGCAGATAAATGTTCTTGATTTCGGCATTCCAAGGCATTTTTATTCGGTTTTAGCTCTTTGATCTGGCGTATTTCTTTTGTTAATATGCCGGCCGTTCTGACCGAGCGGTTCTAGGCGCTTCGGTAAAGAACCGCGCTGCTGCTGCGTTCGCAGGTTCGAATCCTGCCTCGGGCAGGTGTGTAATGTCCGTAGGTTAGTTAGGTTTCAGCAGTTCTACGTATAAGGCACTGATGGCTTCAAATGTTAAGTTCCATAGTGCTTAGAGCCAATTGAACCATTTTTTTGTAAATATGATAAGCAACATGGGAAAAGAATCGTTCCCATAACTTAGGTGCAAGCGATCATTGGTACACATAAGCGTGTGTATATGAAGGTGACAAAAATCATGGGGTAGCTCCTAATATCGTTTCGGACCCCCTATTGCTCGGTGTAATGCAGTAACTCGGCGTAGCATGGACTCAAAAAGTCGTTGGAAGTACCCTGCACAAATATTGAGACACGCTGCCTCTAAACTCATCCATAACTGCTAAAGGTTGCCGGTGTAGGATATGTCGAATATGTCAAATAAATCCAATAAATGCTGGATGAGATTCATGTCGGGCGATGTGGGTGGCCAAATCATTCGCTCGAATTATCCAGAGCGTTCTTCAAATCATTTCGCGAATAACTGTGTCCCATTACATGATATCGTTATTTCGGAACATTAAGTCCATGAATGGCTGCATGCGCTCTCCAAGTAGCCGTACCTAAACATTTCCAGTCAATGATCGGTTCAGTTGCACCAGAGGGCCCAGTACAATCCATGTAAACACAACCCACAACATTAAGGGGCCACCACAAGCTATCAAAGTACGTTGTTGAACACCAGGGTTATGGCTTCAACTGGTCTACCATCAGCTCTTACTAACTGAAATCAGAGCTCATACCACCAGGACACTAGGACACGGTTCTGCAGTGACATAGGGTCCAACCGATACGGTCACGAACGCAAGAGAGGCGGTGTAAAGGATATCGTGCTGTTAGCATAGGCACTCGCTTCGATTGTCTGCTGCCGTAGCCCATTAACGCCAGATTTTGCCTCACTGTCCTAACGGATATGTTCGTCGTACGTCCCACATACACTATATAATCAAAAGTATCCGGACACCTGGCTGGAAATGACTTAAAGTTTGTGGCGCCCTCCATCGGTAATGATGGAATTCATTATAGTGTTGGCCCACCCTTAGCCTTGATGACAGCTTCCACTCTCGCAGGCGTACGTTCAGTCAAGTGCTGGAAAGTTTCCTGGGGAATGGCATCCCATTCTTCATGGGGTGCTGCACTGAGGAGAGGTATCGATGTCGGTCGGTGAGACCTGGCACGAAGTCGGCGTTCCAAAACAACCCAAAGGTATACTATAGGAATCACGTCAGGACTATGTGCACGCCAGACCGTTCTAGTGATATTGTCGTGTAACCATTCCGCCACAGGCCGTGCATTATAAACAGGCGCTCGAACGTGTTGAAACATGCAATCGCTATCGCCGAATTGCTCTTCAGCAGAGGGAATCAAGAAGGTGCTTACAACATCAATGTCGGCTGTGCTGTGATAGTTCCACGAAAAACAACAAAGGGTGCAAACCTCCTCCATGAAAAAAACGACCATATCATAACAACATCGCCTCCGAATTGCGCTGTTGGCATTACAGACGCTGCTAGATGACGTTCACCGGGTATTCACCATACCCACACCCTGACATCGGATCGCCACATTGTGTACCGTTATCCGTCACTCCACACAACTTTTTTCCACTGTTCAATCGTCCAATGTTTATGCTCCTTACACCAAGCGAGGCGCTGTTTAGCATTTACCGGCGTGATGTATGGCCTATGAGCAGCCGCTCGACCATGGAATCGAAGTTTTCTCACCTCCCGCCTAACTGTCATAGTACTTGCAGTCTATCCTGATGCAGTTTGGAATTCTTATGTGATGGTCTGGATAGATGTCTGCCTATTACACATTATGACCCTCTTAAACTGTCGGCGGTCTATATGAGTCAACAGAGGAGGTCGGCCTGTACACTTTTGTGCTATATGGGTCCCTTCACGTTTTCACTTCACTAACACATCAGAAACAGTGGACCTAGGGGTGTTTAAAAGTATGGAAATCTGGCCTATAGACGTATGACAAAAGTGACACTCAATCACCTGAGCACGTTCGAGGTCTGTGAGTTCCACGGAATGCCCCATTGTGTTCTCTCACCATGTCTAATGACTACTGAGGTCGCTGATGTGGAGTACCTGGCATTAGGTGGCAGCACAATGAACCTAATATGAAAAACGTATATTTTGGGGGGTCCGGATACTTTTGATGGCTGGCTCTGAGCAGTATGCGACTTAACTTCTGAGGTCATCAGTCGCATAGAACTTACAACTAATTAAACCTAACTAACCTAAGGACATCACACACATCCATGCCCGAGGCGGGATTCGAACCTGCGACCGTAACTGTCGCTCGGCTCAGACTGTAGCGCCTAGAACCGCACGACCACTCCGGCCGGCGATACTTTTGATCACACAGAATAAGTTTCTGCAGTTATTTCACACAGTGTTGATTTTCTGTTAGCACTGACAACTCTATGGAAACACCGCATTTCCGTGCTGAGAGGTAATGCCTCAATTTAGTATTCTCGTCACAGTCTCGACAATTCTCTAACGGTTTCAGAAATGTAATCCCCGATGCTTCTAGCTCCAACTACCTGTATTGAAAGTGTGTTAATTCCCGTCGTGTGACCATAATCACAACAGCAACCTTGTCAAATGAGTCACCTGAGTGCAAATGACAGCTCCGCTAATGCACTGTCCTTTTATACCTTGTGCACGCGAAACTACCGCGACCTGTGTATGTGAATATCGCTATCCCTCGATGTACCCCTCAGTGTAGAGCCTACATCGCAATTGATGATTAGTTTCCACACAACAGAATTCACTGAATCACTTATAACTGGCTAACACAGTCTACGTAGAAACAGAGTACGAGTGTATCAGCGACTTATAAGTCTTTCAGAGAGCAATCTGAATCACCGGAACTACTATTCTGAGGAGTGAACATTCACGAAAGCGTTCTAGAGCATGCATTTCACTCTCTGTCTAAAATATTCATCGTTGTTTCATCAGCACTTACCACCTATTCCGTTGAAGCTGCCTAGCTTTAATTGGAGCTGCTTCCGTTTGCCGTCACCTGTTTCTCTCAGAATGAATGCCTGTGCAGGGAAGATAAATTGTCTTATGCAGAGAGCAACTCGCTCTGTGTCACACTACACCCATTGCCGGCGAATATGGCGTGACCCGAGGCGTTACGATCGTTACCATGAGTCAGCTAACCGCCGCAGAAAGTGGGGTCCAAGCAGTGAACACTCATCTCTGTTCCTAACAGCCCACTCACCATGTACCAGTCTCAGTGCTTAATGTCCACATTTATCGAGTGAATACTCAGGTACCTACAGTACTGGCCATTAAAATTTCTACACCAAGAAGAAATGCAGATCATAAACGGGTATTCATTGGACAAATATATTATACTAGAACTGACATGTGATTACATTTTCACGCAATTTGGGTGCATAGATCCTGAGAACTCAGCACCCAGAGCAACCACTTCTGGCCGTAATAACGGCCTCGATACTACTGGGCATTGAGTCAAACATAGCTTGGATGACGTGTACAGGTACAGCTGCCCATGCAGCTTCAACACGATACCACAGTTCATCAAAAGTTGTGACTGGCGTATTGTGACGAGCCAGTTGCTCGGCCACCATTGACCAGACGTTTTCAATCTGTGAGAGATCTGGATAATGTGCTGGCCAGGGCAGCAGTCGAACGTTTTCTGTATCCAGAAAGGCCCGTACAGGACCTGCAACATGCGGTCATGCATTATCCTGCTGAAATGTAAGGTTTCGCAGGGATCGAATGAAGGGTAGAGCCACGGGTCGTAACACAGCTGAAATGTAACGTCCACTGTTCAAAGTGCGAACAAGAGGTGACGGAGACGTGTAACCATTGGCTCCCCATACCATCACGCCGGGTGATACGCCAGTATGGCGATGACGAATACACACTCCCAAGGTATGAATATGTGAATAACTGTACAATCCGTATGCAAGTAGATAAACCCGTATGCAAGTGGATAAACGTAACCGTATCACAATATCTTTTCACATATCTTGTGGAAATAATATTTATGTGCGTGAATCGCACTACCATAACTAGAGAAACTCTATAAAACAAAGACGCCACATTGGCTTGTCAAATACGTAAAACAGTGTAAAAAATAGTCCATAGAAGCGGAATGCAAGCGAGTTCGTCCTTGGAGCTGTTATATTAGGTTGGTGCAAAAGTTCGTAGTGTTTTTGTTTTGTATGTTGGTATTCCGGTTGCTATGGGCTTGTTTATTGATTGTCATTTTTCATCTGTAGTTCATTGTTGCTATTTGAGTTTATATATTGTCATTTTGTCATTTGCAAACAATGACTGGAGCAATGGACGCTAGAAAATGGAGTGTCAAGTGGACTGGAAAAATCGGAAAATTTCTGACATGGCCTTCTGTTTGAATTCAATAGATGTGTGGCAGCAGCGGAGGGAGCCAGAAACATTTTCGCGGCGTGTAGGGGAAATGCCACTCCCCAGAGCGCGACTTGAAAATGCTCGTCTTGTTTTAATCGGAATCGTTTCGACATTAGTGACTCTCCACGTTCAGGATGACGGTCGAGGTTTGATGAAGATCGTTTAAAGGTATTAATCCACAATGATCTACATCAGTGTACTGGAGAACTGGTAAATCTGACGAACTGTGATCATTCCACAATTATCCTACATTTGCACGCAATGGGGAAGGTTCAAAAAATCGGGTATATGGGTACCACAAGCTCTAAGCAAAAATCACCAAAGTCAGCAGCATCTCTGTTTGCTCGTCATCATTTGGCTCGTGAACGACACCAACCATTTCTATCCTGTATCATTACTGGTAATGAGAAATGGTGTCCTTACACTAACGTAAGGGAAAGAAAGGAATGGTTGAGCCCAAACAAAGCAGCAACCCCACGTACAAACACTTGCGCACATCTACAAAAGATAATGTTATGTATCTGGTGTAATAGCGACAACGTGATGAGCTACGAATTGCTTCCTCGAGGTGTAACCGTCACTGCTTACATTTGTTATAGACAACTGAGAAGTTCAGACGCTGTACGGCCCCAGGACGTCTGCGTGAAGTGATGCTACTGCCGCTCCTGCTAGAGTGACAAAAAGCACTGTACACGAGTTGGGTTGGGAACTCATTCCGCACCCACCTTGCTCATCTGATCTTGTGGCCCCACATTTTAACCTTTCGCACTCTCTATAGAACAGCCTTGGGGGAATTTCCCTTCCGGATGAAAATGCTCTCCGAGCATGGTTCAACGATTTCGTCGTCTCAAAACCACGTGATTTCTACAGTCGCTGAATAGAAAAGTTACCCAAGCGTTGGCTGACTGTCGTAAATACTGAAGGAGGATATATTATTGATGACTACAGATTCTGTTATGTGTAGCTGTTATGTTTATTAAACGCATGGAAAAACGTTACAAACTTAAGCACCAATGCAACAGCTATGGCTCACCAAAAGCGTCGATAGGCGATTAGGCGCTCGGTCAATGTGTGGCGTTAAGTGAGCCATTACATAGATTAATAAATATTCTTTGAAATACAACCCTGTACTCCTTAGAAACATTGACATCGAACGGTTATTGTATAACTGAAAAACTTCTAGCGAGTGCAATGTTTTTCAAAGAATATTTAATAATCGATGTAGTGACTCACTTACGCCACCTGCTGTTGACCAAGACAGTAACCACTCATTGATGCTTAAGATGCTCGCTCAGTTCTTCCCGATGAGCCATTGTCATAACGCCTTCACGGAAGAACTCGCCTCCACTCTGGCGCACACTGTTGGTGCTACGGATGTTTTATTTACTCTATTTTATGCATTTGACAAGCCAATGTGACGCATTTGTTTTATAAATTGAGGGTGGTCTCGTTATGGTTCTGCGATTCACGTACAGTAATATTATTTCCAGAAGTTATACAAAAATATTGTCATATGGTTATTATGTTTTCCCACTTGTATACTAGTTGTATGATCATGCAGATTGTCGTAGTAATGTTTTTCCTCCTGATATGTTGTAGATTCAAAGATGACTGCTTCTCTGCCAAAACCGGTCATTGAGGAAATAAAAATGTTTCAACACGTGATCTCGGCTGCAAAACCTCTTACTTATCGCCAAATTTCTGATCATGCTCAGCAACACGTGCAACATACTTTTTGGTATTGTCCTGTTCAGTCAACAAGCAGCCAGGAGATAACGAACCAGGGATTCGAAAAAGTAGATTAAGTTTTGGTTGGCATGAAAGTTTTTCGATGTTAAGTAATGAAAACGAAAGTAAAGAAAGAAAATCTCTAGAAATTGAAGTAAAACACCAAGATGACGTAACAATTAAAGAACACAAAGTAGCTTTGTAAACCACAAAAATCGAAAAGCAGCAGGTTTACATGGGGAGTTAATTAATTATGGAGGATTACAAAAACGCTTTGAACTGTTACATTTGTTTAACAAGAGCTGGATGCAAAAAGGTACACTACGCAATAGGAAGAACGGAAATTAATTTGGAAATTTATTAAAAAGTGAAAACTACAGAGGGATAAGCTTACTTGACGCAGTAGATAACCTTCACATAAGATTTCTATACACAAGATTGAAAACAATAGCATAATGTTTATTAGTGGATGAACAAGTCGGGTATAAAAAACGGACTATCAACAACTGGTGGAGTTTTTATTTTACGACAGTTTATGGAAAAGCACAGAGGGTTTAAATAGGGGACATGTATTGGTTTTATAGATTTTGAGAAAATTCTTAATACTGCGGTTAGAAAAAAGTTATGGTAGATAACGGATAAGGGTTACCCTTCACAATTTGTATCAGCTATCAAAATTGTGTATAAAGAATCATCAGTAATCACAGACGTAGAAGGCGTGTGTACAGAATAGATACAAATAAATAAAGGTGTGGGTCTAGGGGGTTATTTAACACCTTACGCGGTCATTATTTACATTGACGATTGTCACGGAACGAGGATGAGTGGTTGGTAGCATGCGGGAAACAGTAGCATAAAAATGGTTCAAATGGCTCTGAGCACTATGGGACTTAACATCTGAGGTCATCAGTCCCCTAGAACTTAGGACTACTTAAACCTAACGAACCTAAGGACGTCACACACATCCATGCCCGAGGCAGAAAAGTATCATAAACATACAGATCAACAGTAAGTGGCTAACGATATGTTAATTTGTTCATTTCTTTATGTCTTTTGGTTTCAGGTGTGTTGTAGGTGTAGAAAAGGAAAGGGCAAGCTGTGAGGATGCCGGTGCCGATGGGAGCCAGCTGCGAGGAAGTTCCATGGCTTCAAAAGGTCGAACACAGCAGCTGAGCTGGCCTGTATACGATTCTCCGACAGCCATCTGCTGCAATTTAGCTGCTGTTGAAAAGGATTAGTAGTACTGTTTGTTTGTCGGTAAGAGTGATTCCAAAGATTTGGTATGGGCTTACTGACCGAATAATTGAGTGACACGTGGGTGAGTCGACGTTATAGCCTGTTGCTTAAAGTCTTATAAAAGAAGTTATCACGTCAGAACAAAGGAGTACGCGAGACTATAAATTGAATTTACGGAGCTATAAATAAACGAATTTGATTAATATGGTAGTTTAAGGGGCGTGTGCAAATAAGGGTAATTTAGGTTGAGAAAATCTACAGCGTCCAGAGACCACTCGTTTCGAACGAAGCAACTCAAATCTGAATTAATTGAAGTATATAGTAGAGAGAGTGATCTCCGATTGGTTACTGGTGCGAAGCAGTTTTGCCGAAGCAGAGGCCCACCTGTAGGGAGTGGTGTCTGGTAATGAGGGAAAATTTTTTGCTAAGATACCTTGGGTGCTGGTGATAAGACTCAAGCGCATATCTGATGGTGTACCAGGGGCTACTGCTGACTCGCAGGGCAGTTTGAGTTGCTGACGGGCAATTTTATAACTCAACCAAAAGTTTTACTTAGGCGAAGTCTTCAGCTTTTTATGTTGCCTTACGGAATGGGTAAAATCCAAAGTACTGCGTTATTTGTCGCTTGTTTCAGAAGCTCAGTCGAGTTTCCCCCTATTCTCGCGAACTCTAAATGGTAAAAGTAGTTTAGGTAGGTGCAACCACTTTAAGAGATTGGGAACTGTTTCACATTTGTTACATGGCAGCGATCAACTGGCTGTGGCATTTTTTTGTTTTTTATAGGCAAGGACAACTTAGCATTGCGACCACCACTGGAAATCGATTACAATGCGTGCATTCGACTAAAGATAAATAAATAACACTCTACCTTACAGCATAAAAATTAAAAAATATCTGTTTTTTTATAGTTCTGATGAAAAAAATTAATATTCACATTATAAATGAGATCCTTTTTTAAAGAAAGATGATGGGATCGAAGACAATAACAAATATATCCCAGATAAAAGTATAATAACTGCAATAAAGGTTTTAATTGAATAAAGAAAAAAAAGTAGGGAACAGATATTAACAGATATTAACAGAGACGAGATTACAGACAAATAATGCAAGAAAAGATATTACCGTATGAACATATTTTTCACGATATCGGCCGAGTATCGTAATAAATTGACAATTATGTTAACACTAGGTAGTACTTTTATAACTTTTATTTTGCTAGGTTTGATAACACAGGAAGGAATACTGCAAAAATCTTTATGTACAGATCACACCACAAACTTCCAAACGGATGGGTTAATTAGCACTACATAGCCATACGGATTTTAAAATACCCTTATATAGAGTAACTCTGAGTATCAAATACAAATATGTATCCATTAAACAGCAACAAAGTCATGGATTACTCCTAGCTGGCCGTAATTACGCACGCTCTGATTTCTTTTTTGCTTTTTGTGCAACACACTAAAAGTTTATGCATGTAAGCGTGACCTTTTTGTTATTTTATACGAATGTATAAAATAAGTAGTCACATAAGCTTCAAGCTGGTCAATTTAAGCTATAACAACATAACCATTCTTACGTTAAAGGATAATTGAATAGATGAGTTGATTTAACAATTATCACGTTTAGACTGATTATACCGAAGAGTCGAATTGTGTACTGCACAAAGGTGATACCAAACCAGATGTCGTCAGAGCATACTTTGAGGCTGTGAGCGATGCAGTTTGCAGATGAAATTCTGGGATAAACACTCGCGCAAAACTATACATTTCGGCAAAGCTAAAATAACGGCTATATGCCGCTAATAATACATAGGCCTTTGTAGAGATGGTGATGTAGAAAAAGGAATTTATTAGTCAGCTATGTAAAAAAGAATATGACAATATCTCTTCGTAAATCTAAGTCCATGGCATTTTGTAGAAAATATTCAGTGAGAATTAAAGCGGCAGAGTGAAAAAACATTTCAAGAGGTAAAATATTTTAATACCTTGGATGTAAAATATCTTACGAGTACGTAGAAGATTTCAGATTGAGTTGAATACATCTGGAAATTTCTATGAACAGTTAACAGAACTTTAAAACATAAAACATGGAAAGCAATACTATTGAAATTATATAAAACAGACACATTGCCAACCCTATTATATGGAACTGAACGTTGGTTATCAATTCTGGAATTATGTTTTAAGGACATATAAGAACGCAAATAATCTTTCGAACCATTATTTTGTAAGAGAGTTTTGCATAACCAAGTAGCCGCAGGAACAGTGAGTTCTTTTCTTACTTTTTATCTTGTGTACCAACGGAAATATTGTCACTTGCGCAGTGGAAAGCTCTGTTAACGTGGTGCTTACGCCTGAGATCGGCTGATGAGAAAGTGTGAGAACCTAGTAGATTGTGTGTGTGTGTGTGTGTGTGTGTGTGTGTGTGTGTGTGTGTGTGTGTGTGTGTGTACTACTTGCTCTACGTATTTTGGAAATAAATTATGGATTGGTTTACAGCACAAAAATAGGTAAAATCACACCTTTTGAATGGAAATCGACGATAAAAAATGAAACATTACAAACCTTATCCTATGCAGTCAGCTATTTGAAATGTAAAAAAAAAGAGAGGCAGAAATTTTACCATATAAAAAAAAGCATTTCGATTACTGAAATGAGCGCCAATCAAAGATCAAGAATAAGGTTAGTAGCTATTTGTTGGAAAGCAAAGTCATCTCTTTAATAAATAAAGGAAAATTACGAATGAAGGAGACTTTAAACTTCAGTACGTTAATCCTTGTTGATTCATGACATGATATATCTTTCAGAATACATTAAAGAAATTCGAGTGGGAATAATCTGAAGCTAAAAGGTGATTATGTAAGTGAGTAAACAACAGCAGCTACGCTGGCTTATATAGTTTCAGATTTCTTTCCCACGTGAAGTGAATTTTTTTGTATCGCTCATTAACGTTTTGAAAATGTAGTACCATATCAGCATTCATATTCAAGTGACTTGCCGGACAGAGTATTTATTAATCTCTTGCATGCACTAAAGTAACGTCTTTGACTCCTGAGACATAATTTATTGCAGCTGTGTCAGACGAGCGAGAAAGCAAAAAGAATAGTCAGATTCTGTCCTATTAACGACAGTTTAGAACCTTAGGATTTAATGTTGATAATACTGTAAATAATACGGCGTGCAGGAACGTAGCAGGCAGTGAAAAATTCAGTTCAGAGATTGGAGAAAGGCAAGCGCATACCGTCTTCAGTGCCTAGTAAGGCACTGTGGTGCCCTGACCGAAGACAGCATTATCATACCAAATCAATGTTGGGAGCGTATCTATCTCTCATGCTTTTACCCCGCGGTTGCGCAGGGGCTGAATGGTTAGAGACGGATTTGGCAAGGTTAATGTTAAGGGATGGCCGGATGCCCTTCCTGCCGCCACTGTTGGGAGCGTATGATTACTCAAACTATGTGCTAGAGACCAACCGCCAGTTTCAGCACTATGAACTACGTTCCAATACATTGAAACTGAATGTCTCATTATTGTCTTTCATGACGATTCTGCTGTACACTACTGGGTTAAAAGTATCCGCACAGCCCTATGTAATACGGAATTGACCACTAGAATTAATGAAAGGTGGACCATCAGAGGGGCAGTACCAGCAGAATGACTGGGTCAGGAGAGCTCAGTGACTTCTAACGTGGACTACTCATTGGATGTCACCTGAATAACAGATCCATCAGGAACATTTCAACCCTTCTTAAAGCTGCCCAAACCGACTCCTGGAGATGTGACTGCAAAGTTAAAATAGAAAAGAACAGCCACAGTTAAACCAAGACCCGGCATACCTCATATGCTGACGGAGAGGGACTGTCGAAAAGTGCGGAGAGTAGTTGTAAGAAATCACTCGTGAGTCTCAAGGTGCCACCAACAGTTCACCTAACTCAGTGACAGTGAGTAGGTACACTATGTGACCTAAAGTATCCGGACACCCCAGAAACATACGTTTTTCATTGTCTTGCCACCTAATTCCAGGTACTTCATATCAGCGACCTCAGTAGTCATTCGACATCGCGGAACTCACGGACTTCGAACGTGGTCCGGTGATTGAGTGTCACTTGCGTTATACGTCTGTACGCAAGATTTCCACACTCCTTTAAATCAGTAGGTCCACTCTTTCCAATGTGATAGTGAAGTGGAAAAGTGGACGCGTACAGCACAAAAGCGTACAGGGCGACCTCGTCTGTTGACTCAGACGCCGACAGTTGGTCGTAATGTGTCTATCCAGACCATTACACAGGAATTCCAAACTGCATCAGGATTCACTGCAAGTACTATGACAGTTAGACGGGAGGTGAGATTTAATGGTCGAGCTTCAGCTCATAGGCCACACATGACGCTGGTAAATGCGAAACGACGCCTCGCTTGGTGTAAGCAGCGTAAACATTGGACGATTGAACCCTGGAAACACGTTGTGTGGAGTGACGAATTACGGTACACAATGTGGTGATCCGATGGCAGGGTTTGGGTATGGTAAATTCCCGGTGTTTGTTATCTGGTAGCTTGTGTAGTACCAACAGTAAATTTCGGAAGCGGTGGTGTTATGGTATGGTCGTGTTTTTTCACGGACGGGGCTTGCACCCCTTGTTGTTTTGCGTAGCACTGTCACAGCACTGGCCTACATTGATGTTTTAAGCACCTTCTTGCTTCCCACTGTTGAAGAGCAATTCGGGGATGGCGATTGCATCTTTCAATACGATCGAGTGCCTGTTCGTAATGCACGGCCTGTGGTGGAGTGGTTACATGACAATAACATCCCTGTAATGGACTGGCCTGCACAGAGTCCTGACCTGACTCCAATAGAACACCTTTGTGATGTTGTGGGATGCCGACTTTGTACCAGGCCTCACCGGCCGACATCGATACCTCTCCTCCGTGAAGAATGTGCTGCCATTCCCCAAGAAACCTTCCAGCACCTGATTGAACGTATGCCTATGAGAGTGGAAGCTGTCATCAAGGCTAAGTGTGGGTCTACACCATATTGAATTCCAGAATTACCGATGGAGGGCGCCACGAACTTTTAATTTTCAGCCAGGTGTCCGGATACTTTTGATCACATACAGTAGTTGAAAAGAAGGGGTACAATTGTCGAGCAGGTCACACACACAGCCTGTAAAAAGGTTGTACCTCAAAAACAACGGTCTGCTTCAAATGCCAGTCCCTAGTGTTTCCATTTGTCAGGATAAGATTATCTTGTGTTCTTCAAATAACGTATTTCCTATGTGTATTTTCTACAGGTGTGCAAAAATGCAGTGTATTCCAAAAGATTCCTATGTTTCTTTCGAACCTATACTTACTCTTAGCTGAAATCGCGCACTGTAGCGGTACATCTGTTGCTTAGTCACAACTTTTCTTCTGCCTCGACAAATATAAATTTTAACTTTCAGACGTAATCATTCACTGCAATATTTACCAAGAGGATGATTCTACTACAAATGATTCTAGTAATGATTCTATTTTATTCTTTCATTCAGGTTGGCTATTTATGGATCCTCTCTTATTCTTCCATTTCTAATCCTGTGTATTCTTTTAATACTCTTCCACATTTCTGAGCAATTTCGTTACCCATTACTCACATTCGGTATCGAGACGGAATTCCAGAAACGTCACGTCTTGTATTTGAATTTTCAAGTTTTTGGAAAGTCTGTTGCAAGTGAGTTTGAATTTGTTTATATTTTATTTTAAGTCTTGTACATAGACGTAAGTATCTCAGATATTTGAATATTTGTACTTGTTCTATCATTTCGTTGTGAACTGGAATCTTTGGTACTTTTGGCGGTTTCACAGTTATGTACATTACTTTTATTTAACTTCAATTCTGAACATTTAACAGGCGGTTGTTTTCTTGCAGGTGGTTCAAAGTGTGTCAACAAAAAGTACAAGTTAGCTGTTCACAAGGTTCTGTAGAGCTAATTCGTACTTGTAAATGACACAGTTGGCTAGGACAACATCCTCAACAAAGGATAACGTCCCAGAAATAATACGGTTCCGAGCAAGGTTTCCGTGAAGTGTCCCTTGGTAGTAAGGCGTATGCCCAAACTGATAAGCCTCTCCCATACATTCCCAATTGGAACTCCCCTTTAGTCCCACTATTATCCTGTCTGACAATTGGTTGAATAGCAACGCGACCCTTCCCTTAATGGGCCGGATCTCCAACAGAACGCTCCATTCCTAGGAGTGAAAACAAAAAAAAGAATTGTGCACCATTCCACCTTGTTCTCTCAATTTATTTTTCCGCTCTCATAAAACTTGAAATTAAAAATTGCTGATTAAAGGAAGGTGCCTTGTCTCTTCCACAACTGTTGAGGCTTTCTTGGCCACTTGTTGTCGAGTTGTCCAATGGCTTCTGCTTTTGTCGCGATATCTTCGGCCAACGTTAATTCAGTGGTTTTTCCAGACGTTTCGACTGCGTAAGCAGCTTGCATTGTCAAAGATTCATCTTCCACTGCCGCCACCAGCAATGGAGGACGAATCTTTGGCAATATTATTTATCGTTCTGGCGAAACATCAGAAAAATTATTAAACGGATGAAGTCCCCGAGACAAAATCCAGCAGACTATACGTCTTGTCTTATACCTTCCTTTGTTTGTCGTAGATTACATGATAATTTATGCCCAATTTAGTACTACGCTTGTGTTGTCAATCAAACTTAGAATCAGATAAAATGGGCAATCCCCGTTTCCCATCATGTTCTACGGTTTGTATCTGTTAACCCGATCAAAAGCATTGGTGATGCCTGCAAACGGAATATGTGTTTCTGAATGATTTATTTAACGATAAATACTTAGTGAGGCGTTTGATGACGTTCCAGAAACTTATTTCTCTTCGAATCTTGCGAATCCAGTATATGCACTGATCGTTAAGAATTCTTGTATGTATATTACACGCTGAATGCGAATGACTTATACGTCTGTAACTAACACAGGTTTTATTACGTTTCTTAATATCAATGTGATTTTGACGGTTCACATACTATCATTACTGAGTTCAATAATCAAACGTTGGCGCTTTTCTATTTGTTATGCGTTTCAGTGCATCCGTCTGTTTATCAAGCTGCATAATCCATTCCACGAGTACTCATTTCTTTCGTTTCTGTTTGTTCTGCATTTGTATCGACCCGCACGCTACCGCATTACTTTTTCTATTCCTCTTACTAAGTCGAACGTTATCTCTTTCTGTTACATTTATTTTCATTACAATGACAAAAGTCATGGCATAGCGATCTGCACATATACAGATGGATGCAGTCATTTGTACTCAGGTGATACAAGTGAAAAGGTTTCCGACTTGATTATGGCCTCATGACGGGTATTAACAGAGCTGAACGCGGAATGGTAGTTAGAGCTAGACGCATCGGACATTGCATTTCGGAAATAGTTTGAGAGTTCAATATTGCGAAATCGCCAGTGTCAAGAGCGTGCCGAGAATACACCTCTCACTACGGGCAACACACTGGGCGACGGCCTATACTTAACGGACAAGAGCAGTGGCGTTTGCATAGAGTCGTCACCCCAACAGACAAACAACCCTGCTTGAAATCACCGCAGAAATCAATGCGGGATGCACGACGGACATTTACTTTAGGACAGTGCGGTGAAATTTGGTGTTAATAGGCTATAGCAACAGACGACCGACACGAATGTCTTTGCTAACAGGACGACAGCGCCTGCAGCGCCTCTCCTGGACTCGTGACCATATCGGTTGGACCCTAGACGAATGGAAAACCATGGCCTGGTCTGATTAGGATCGATTTCAGTTGGTAAGAGCTGATTGTAGGGTTCGAGAGTGGCGCAAACCCCACGAAGCTACGGATCCAAGTTGTCAAGAAGGCACTGTGCAAGCTGGTGGTGGCTCCATACTCATGTAGGCTGTATTTACGTGGAATGGAATGGGCCCCCTGGACCAACTGAACCAATCATTGACTGGAAATGGTTACGTTCAACTACATGGAGACCATTTACAGCCATTCATGGACTTCACAAACACATCACCGGGCCCCATTTGTGTGCGGTTGGTTTTGTAGAACTTTCTGGACAGTTCGAGCGAATGATCTGGCCACCCAGATTGCCTAACATGAATGCTGTCTAAAAGTCATGAGACGTAATCGAGAGGTTAGTTCGTGTATAAACTCCTGCACCGAAATTATGGACGGATATAGAGGCATCTTGACCCAATATTTCTGCAGGGGAATTCCAACGACATCTTGAGTCCATGCCACGTCGAGCTGCTGCGCTGCGGCAGACGAAAGTTATTGGTAGGCGTCCCATGACTTTTGTCACCTCAGTGTAATTTATAAGCAGTAGGTTGTTGCCCTTCTACTTCACCTTCGATATTGGACTCAATATCCCCCAATGTCGTTGCTATGCTTCTTTCACCGTACTTTCGGTGGAATTTCATTGCTGATTGTAATATTCCCATTGCTTTGTTTTGAAAAGGGCTACTAGAATATTGTTAACACGCTCTGTCCTTTACTTCACTGTTTCTCTGATGTCGTCAGTTCAGTTTTTAAAAACTTGACCTTTTATTACTTCTTTTCTTTTTTATTACGGTCCCGTTATTATTGTTATTATTATTGTCATTATCATCATCATCATCGACCCTCCTTAATAATCGTACGTCGCTTCCGGGATTTGGGGAGGCACGTCGGCCCCGAGTCGACTTCGCCCGACGTATTAGCTAGGACCAGTGTGCTGGCCAGCCTGGATATGGTTTTCAGGCGGTTTCCCACATTCCAATAGGTGCCTACCAGATGGAACCCACGACGTCTCTTAGTTACACGATCGATTCGCAACCATTAAGAAAACGTTCTCACGCATTCTCGTGGATAACACTATACGCGGACAGTTGGGCTACACAAATTCAGTCCTCTGAGAGACGGGGTTTCGACACCAAGGGGCACCCGCTAACTTTAATAATAACCGAGCTGACTCCGTGTAGATGCGGGATAAAGGCGAAAGAAAAAGAAGATAAGCGACTTTGACAAAGGCCAGACCGTAATGGCCCAGCACCTGGGAACGTCGATCTTGGAATAGTTGGAGCAGATTGGTTGTTCGCGTTCTGCTGTTTCAGTATATATGGGAAATGAAGGTCGATGAAGCCACGAGTTGGTGACAAAGTGCTGGACGCCTACATCTCATCACAGACCGCGGTGGTCATAAGCTTTCCCGGTCTCTGAAGCTGGATACACCCCCCAGGACGGAGCAATATACTGGTGCAGGAGGAAGTGTTCGGAGCATACCATTCAGCACACATTGTTGAACAGCAAGCGATCTCTGCGTGTTCCTGTGCTGATCCTACGATATCGTCATGCATTGGGCAAGGGACCATCCAGATTTCAGCGACGGGTCAATGTAAACGTGTCGCCTGGCCTGACGAACCATGTTTCTTGTTAAATACGCTAGGTCGATGGTAGTGTCTGGATACGGCATCATCCAGGCGAAAGGATTCTCGGATCAAGCACAGTGTCACAGACGCAGGTCAGTGGCGGCCGAATTATGTTATAGGTTACATACATTTGTGCTTCTATGAGCCTGTGGTAGCAACTGAAGTTACCATAACGGGCGCCAGCTGCACCAAATGTAAAATACGTCAACATTATTGCAGACCACCTTGCTTCCCTTCATACTTGATGCATTCCTCGAAGGCGAAGTCATCCTTCAGCAGGATAATTGTTCTTGTCTCGAAGCCACAACTATGCTACAGTGGTTTGAGGAGCATTATAGTAAACTCACGTTAATGTCCCGGCGACCAAATTCACTTGATGTAAGTCGTATGAAACCCATCTGGGTCGCCATCGGGAGCCACCACCAAGTACGAAAATCAGCGCATTATTTACCTGTCCGTGGACATCTAATGCCACACACATCCACAAACCTACTAACGAACTTGGCGCCGGTTTTGCATAACACCATTTTGCCATGCACAGTATGGTTTAATCTCGGAAGTACGTTACCTGTTTACAAACTTAGCCGTTTCGGAAATGCTTCCACCCCTGACCCGAAAACCAATTATCATACCCTTTTGCACGTCAGACAAATCGCTTCGCTTCGGTATTACAACTACTGCGCTGTTTCCACATCCCCCGACATACTTTGTACACCCTCTACTGCTGGTGCTGCCACTTCTCGTCTGTGAATTGTTACTGGACGTGGATATCGAACACAGGCGCTGGCAACATTAACGTGACCGTATCGTGTTTTTTTTTCTGCACCCTCTCTGTGTATAACAGCTTATTCTGTGAAATACTTCAGAAATTGTGCTGCCACTTCTCGTCTGTGAATTGTTACTGGACGTGGATATCGAACACAGGCGCTGGCAACATTAACGTGACCGTATCGTGTTTTTTTTTCTGCACCCTCTCTGTGTATAACAGCTTATTCTGTGAAATACTTCAGAAATTGTGTTCCACGCAGTTTACACACATCGTAAACAGCTACGGTTTTGTGAAGTTGAGTGCACAATGTATTCTCCACTCAGGAAATCCCTCTAGTAGAAACGGCGTATTAGTTGCATGCTACCTGCCATCGTGGGCTGGATTCCAAGCCCGCTACCAGTAATGGAGAGCAAACCCCCGACAATGCCAGGCACTAGCCCTGGCGGAAAGCCAGATAAACACTCACTCACCTTTGGCCTAAGTTACCGAGAAGCACGCCGCCTGCGCACCAAGAGACGCCCACGGAAACATCTGTGGTTTCATTACATCTACATCCCCATCCATAATCTCCAAGTCACCGTATGGTGCGTGGAAAAGGGTACCCTTTACCACCACGAGTCATTTCCTTTCCTGTTCCACTCGCAAATAGAGCGAGGGAAAGGCGACTGTCTGTACGCCACCGTATGAGACCTAAAAGTACAAGTATTGCTACAGAATGTGAGTGACTTTTTAAAGGCTGTTGAGTTATATACTGTGTCTAGAGATTCAGACAGCTTGTGGGAGCACTGTGGGCAAGCGATCATTAAATGTAAACTGGGCGCTTAGGTTTAAAGAACGATATCCTTTCCACCAGAGTGTTACTTTAAATACATATGATTGTTACTAAAAAAGGACACATTTAAAGTAACAGTTTGATAGAAATGAAGTCTTTTCATAAACATACATGTGTGTGGTGCCTACTCAGGACAAGAGTACTTAAATGAATCTGATCATCCAGTGAAGCATTATAAATGTAGTTTTCTTATTTGGTGTTTTTTCTGTGATGATGACACATACTTCCAAACTGTTCGAAGAATGCCAATGAATTAACTTCGGATGGAAAACCCTTTTCTGTAATGGACCAAGGCGAAAAATAAAAGCGAAAAGGAGAAATTTCAAAATTGCCATCGTTCTCCTGATGATCAGAAAAATCGAAGCATAGAAATTTGAAATGTTGGGTATAGAGTTACGTATCCGGATTAGGTGAAAAAAATAAATTACTAGAAAATAAATTACCCTGCAACAGCACCTTGACATAAGCAAAGACGGCTTTGTGAGATAACTGGTAAGGCACCTGGTAATGTAGATCTCGCTTTGTGTAGAGAGGAATAATTGAAGGCAAAGGCGATCGGAAAATAGCAACAGAAATCCAAAGGCTATAAGTCTAGTAGCGATGCAGTGCAAAGATTGGCACATGCAGATGGTGTAGGGCAACCCGCTCGGTAAGAGATATGGGACTAAATCATAGTCTTCCTTCGTCATTCTTGCTTGACAGTATTCAAAAATGGCTACGTCTCACTGTAAGTAACAAATATATATACATCTTTTACCAGTCCACGATGATAACATCACTTGCAAAAGTTGCTGGCGTAAATGTATCCGTCTCTGATATCATTTTGGTCATGTTTATTGGAGTCGATGGCCTGTTATGATTCGTGATATTAGAGATGCGGAGAACAGACGTACATCTGTGTCCATAACAAGAGGAATCCTAATAATTTGTGCAGTACTGTGACGAATAGCACATTGATACTCGAACAAGACGTATTAGAAACCCTTACCGTATGTGATTTACTTCTGCCGGTGACTTACACAGTCTTAATAAGGGATCTGATACCCTCACTTAGCAATACAGGATGCACAACGGTTCACCATACTGTGTTACAGGCCATCCAGCACGTAGTAACGCCTCCCATTGCTGGCCAAGCACCATCTGGAAGCAAAAAAGGATCTTATTGGTGGTGGTGTAGCATTTAGCTTGAAATCTTGAGAGCAGAATAGCCACTGTTGACACGGGTATGCATGATGCACATACTCATCCACCAGCCCAGGTCTTGTCGTTGGATGGTTTCATCTACCAAGTGGAATGCAGACACATATGCAGCAGAAAAAAATGTGCACATGCTGCTGAAGAATGTCCTGAACCACGTCCGTCTCAATACCTCTAGGAATTACTTGCAGTGCCGCGAGTGTTCCCAGTATTTTGTCGCTCCAGGCGGGAATATCCCCTGCATAGCATCTGTCGTTATCCACTATGCTGGCAGGATTGTAGCATGCAGACGAGCGCGTCAAATGAGCTGAGACAGAGGATGACTCTCAGGGGTAAAACGCGATCGTCCTTGAACAAAAAGTACACTACAAAACAAAGGACCATATTTGCCGAGCCATGTGATACGTTCGTGTGAAGGGACGTCAAATTCTTAAGGCATGACGGTACATAGTGTAGTGTCGGTAGCTGGACCGACACCGTGATGTGGATTGCTGAAAAGGAATGCTAAACTAACGCTGTGGCCGATAGTGCACTCACGGCAGAAAACAGACGGGCGTGAAGTCTGGAACATGAGAACTTATGAATGAATAAGAAGAAAAGTATGTAGATGCTTTTTACTTAACTTTTAATAATTCCTTGGAATACATCTCTCTTGATTTCTCGTAAGCTATAGGCACTGATACAAATGTCTCCTTGCTAGTTCGTAGCCATTAACTTAGCTGATGGCTATTCTGTCTCTCGGCTAATGAGAGAGAAAGGCTTCGTACAACTGGGCGATAGCTAGGTTCGCGTACAACTCGGGCGGTAGCTTGGTTCTCGTACAACTGGGCTCGAGTCCACTCTCGTATCACGAGACCTGCCTTGGTGGTGGCGCTAGGTCTGCGATCACAGTGGCGACACGCGGGTCCGACATGTACTACATGGACCGCGGCCGATTTAAACTACCACCTAGCAAGTGTGGTGTCTGGCGGTGACACCACATTCCTCCCCCGCAAATCGGCGAACGGTCGTGTAATAAGGCTTCCGCCCGCCGTGGGGAGGACCACATGTTGACGTATGCGATGAGGTGGGGAGCCTAACAACAGGCGAGGCTGTGCCACCCGCACCCGGCCATCCGGTCCGAGGGGAGCTAGGAAACGCCTGCAAAACTAGTCCAGGGTGCACGTCAACATGCGGTGTATTCGCCCGTAATAAGACATGAGGGACCGAAGGGTCGATGTCCATGGCGTCGGGGTAGCCGACGCGCGATGACGTCATGTGGTCCGGAGCGGGCGGGCGTTCCATGGCGGAGGACAGCTGGTCACGGGAAGCGATCGGCGGCGCGTGACCCTGGGAGGCGCTTGGCGGCTGCAACGAAGCGTCGAATGCGGTCGGCGGCGGCGGCGGCTGCTGCTGCTGCTGCTGCTGCGGCGGCGGCGGCGCGTCGCCATGGGGCAAAATGGAAGGCATCGTCGGTAACACCTGGGGATGAGGCGAGCCAGTAGATGGGTCCCCAGGGCGCTGACCGGACGGCACCGTCGCTGAAAGCAGACGGGGAGCGGCAGAACCCGAGCGACGACAGAGGCGCAGCTGATTGAGATGCCGACGCACCTCACCAGAGGCCCCCAAAACCAAATACATCGCGCGGCCGAGGCAGCGAAGAATGCGCCCTGCGAGCCAACGCCGTGAACCTCGATAGTTGCGATAAAATACAACGTCGCCTGGAGCAAAAGCAGGAGTCTGCCGCTGCACAGGAACCTGATGCGGCGGATGCAGCAAAGACATCAAGGTGCGATGAGGACGACCGTGGAGCAACTCAGCCGGCGAGCGACCATCTCGGGGCTGAGAGCGATACGAAGACAAAAAGAGCAACAATGCGTCCTCCCGAGAATGCGACTCTTTCAATTTCAACATCTGTGACTTGAAAGTCCGGACCAAACGTTCAGCGGCACCGTTGGACTGAGGCGAAAACGGCGCGGATGTCAGATGTTGAATACCATTGGCCTGGCAGAATGACTGAAATTCTGCGGACATGAATTGTGGGCCATTGTCGGAAACAATAGTCTGCGGAAGACCTTCAATGCAAAAGATAGCAGACAACGCTTTGATGGTGGCGGAGGACGTCGTGGAAGACATCCGGACAACAAAAGGAAAATTACTGAAGGCGTCGACCAGAACCAACCATCGAGCATTCCAGAATGGACCAGCAAAATCAATGTGCAAGCGTTGCCAAGGGGAAGTGGCTTTTGGCCACGCAAAGACTTTCCGCGGCGGTGCGGACTGTTGTTCGGCACACGCCGGGCACGAAGAACACATATGCGTAATCGCAGCATCGATTCCGAACCAAGTACAGTGCTGACGAGCAAGTTGTTTCGTTCGCACTATACCCCAATGTCCTTGGTGAAGAAGCCGTAAGACAGAGGACTGTAACGAACGTGGGACCACGACTCTGGACTGATCATTATCAGAACGCAACAACAAAACACCACGTCGAACAAAAAGTCTCTCCTTGTGAGCAAAAAATCGGCGAACCAACGGATCCGCGATCCGAGACTTTGACAAAGGCCATTGCGTAGTAACAAAACGTAAAACAGTAGCAAGGACAGGGTCAGCAGCTGTGGCTGTAGCGACACGACGAAAATCAATCGGAAACGATTCGACCACTTCATCGGTTTCCGAATCAATGAACATGCAAGCAAGTTCGGAAGAATCGAATGCTTTATCCTCAGCAACAGGCAAACGGGACAACGCATCGGCGTTTCCGTGCTTAGCAGTGGACCGATACAAGATATCGTAGCGGTACTGCGAGAGGAAAATAGACCAGCGAATGAATTTCTGCGCTGTACGTGGAGGTACAGGCTTGGTCGGATGAAAAAGCGATGTCAAAGGTTTGTGGTCTGTGATGATGGTAAAGTGACGACCATACAAGAAATCATGGAACTTAGTAACACCAAACACGAGAGCCAAAGCTTCTTTCTCTATCTGTGAATAGTTTCTTTGCGCAGACGAGAGCAATTTGGACGCAAAGGCAATAGGGCGATCATGTGAGCCAACTTTGTGCGCAAGCACAGCACCGATCCCGAAATCCGATGCATCTACCATCAACAAAAGGGGTTTCTGGGGATCGAATGGCGTAAGGCAAGTATTAGAAAGCAACGCCGATTTCAACTGGCGAAAGGCGCGTTCACATTCCGTCGTCCAGACGAACGGAACACCTTTACGGCGTAAGCGATGAAGCGGAGCTGAAATGGAAGAGGCATTGCGCACATATTTATGATAATAGTTAATTTTACCCAACACACTCTGTAGCTGTTTCAGATTTTGAGGGGAAGGCAAATCTTGTATGGCACGGAGGTGCTCTGGACTTGGATGTATGCCTTGGGCAGTAATGACATGTCCCAGGTATGGTAAGTCACGAGCAAAAAACACACATTTGTCCTTCCTCAAGCGAAGACCATTTTGCCGCAAGACCTGAAATAATGTTCGTAAATTCGCAAGATGATCTTCTTCTGTCTGTCCGGAGATCACTATATCGTCCAGATAGTTTGCTGCAGTAGGGACCGACGCACAAATAGTTTGTAAATATTGCTGAAACAAGGCAGGGGCGGATGCACACCCGAATGGCAGTCTTTTGAAGCGGTACAATCCAAGATGCGTGTTAACCACCAATACGCGCTGGGATTCGTCGTCCACCGGTATTTGCAAGTACGCATCGGCTAGGTCCAACTTTGAAAAATATTTTCCCGGGCACAGTTTAGCAAAAAGATCTTCCGGGCGGGGCAAAGGAAAAGTAGCAGTCACTAGCTGTGGATTCACTGTGGCCTTGAAGTCCACGCAAAGTCTCAATTTTCCGGAAGGTTTTGGCAAAATTACTAAGGGTGAGGCCCAGAGAGAAGCTTGCACACGTTCAATGACACCCTGTGATTCGAGATCGTGTAACGTTCTTGCGACCTCATCACGCAATGCGTGGGGAACATTGCGCGCCCTGAAAAATTTCGGTTGCGCGTTTACCTGCAGTGCTAAATGTGCTTCATAGTTTTGAGCGCAACCTAAGCCCGGTGCAAAAATGTCTGCAAATTCGTCACACAGCCGAGAAACACTGTCTGTAGGCACAGTCTGATTCACTGATAGGACCTGATTTACAATAGACATGTTAAACAACTTAAATAAATCTAGACCAAATAAGTTCACTGCAGAAGAAGAACGAAGAACGTAAAATGACACAAGTTTTGTTTGTCCCTTGTATGTTGCAAGAAGGCTGCACTGTCCTAACACAGGAATTTTCTGTCCGGAATATGTAGTTAGCTTAACATTTGCGGCACGCAACGGAGGTGCGCCCAGTTGTTTGTATGTGTCGTGATTGAGCAATGAAACTGCAGCTCCGGTATCGAGCTGGAATGGTATCACTTGGCCTTCAAAGTCTAAGTCCACAAAAAGTTTATTGTCTTGCTGACGACAAGAGCGACTGTTTTGTGCAATTGGAACAGACACTGGTACAGAATCACTTGCTAATTGACGTGATTTCCGGCGACGTCGACGCACAGTTTTTGTGGGACGATCACTGTCACTGTTAGAGAAAGTGTCACTGGACGAAGTGGAATTAACGACATGAATGTCCATAGGCGAAGGTCCACGAGCCTGAGTGTCCTTGGTTCGATTCCGGCGCGAAGCAAAGGGCCTGGAACGATTGTGATTGTCTGATCTGAGCTTTTTCTGGCAAACACTTTGAACATGTCCTTTCTTATTGCAGAAAAAGCAAATAGCGTGGCGTGACGGGCAATGGTCACGCGAATGTCTATTAGCACACCGCGGGCATGATTTCACGGCATTTGCGGGCTGGCGCGGCACACGTGGCTTAGCGCGCGGCGTCAGCTGTGCGGACGGCCGCGAGGGCAGTTGACCGGGCCGCGTGGCGCGAGCGCGCCCGGCGGGCCGGTTAATGTTACACACAGCTGGCGAAGTTTCAAAAGATTCCTGAGCACAGTCAAGTGTGTCCTGTCTATCCAATATGTCTATCACTTGTTGAAGGGAGGGATTAACTAGTTTCAAAAGTTGCTCCCGTATGCGAACATCAGAAACGTTCTGTGCAATTGCATCACGCACCATTGTATCTGAATAAGAAAGACCACAGTCACATTCAAAGGCACAGTCCCTAGTAAGTCCTTGCAATGTTGCTACCCACTCCCTATTAGTTTGACCGGCCGTACGTTTTGTACGAAAAAACGTATACCGTTTTGCAACCACATTAACTGTTTCTTTGAAATAGGCATCTAATGCAGACAAAATTTCCTCGTATGACAAAGTTGCTACGTCGCGTCGGGGAAACAATTTCACTATCACACGGTATGTGGACACACCGACACAAGAAAGCAAAAACGGCTGCCGCTCATTACCTTGAATTCTGTAGGCAGCAAGGTGGAAGGCGAACTGACGAGACCACTCTTGCCACGTCTCATCGGCTGCCACGTATGGTCGAAAGGGAGGTGCAACAGCGTTCAGTGGCAGCGGTAGCGAAGAAGCGGCGGCGGCCGCATCGGTTTGAATGGTACGTTGACCCTGGACGAGCTGTCCAAGGGCATCCAGTAACGCCTGCGTCTGCTGATTCTGCAAGCGATAAAATTCGGACAGTACATCTGGAGAATGTGGCGAAGCCATGACACAAATAAATGTAAGCAATCAGAAAAAGGTCCTTTTCCCTCGTCGCCAATAATTGTAGTGTCGGTAGCTGGACCGACACCGTGATGTGGATTGCTGAAAAGGAATGCTAAACTAACGCTGTGGCCGATAGTGCACTCACGGCAGAAAACAGACGGGCGTGAAGTCTGGAACATGAGAACTTATGAATGAATAAGAAGAAAAGTATGTAGATGCTTTTTACTTAACTTTTAATAATTCCTTGGAATACATCTCTCTTGATTTCTCGTAAGCTATAGGCACTGATACAAATGGCTCCTTGCTAGTTCGTAGCCATTAACTTAGCTGATGGCTATTCTGTCTCTCGGCTAATGAGAGAGAAAGGCTTCGTACAACTGGGCGATAGCTAGGTTCGCGTACAACTCGGGCGGTAGCTTGGTTCTCGTACAACTGGGCTCGAGTCCACTCTCGTATCACGAGACCTGCCTTGGTGGTGGCGCTAGGTCTGCGATCACAGTGGCGACACGCGGGTCCGACATGTACTACATGGACCGCGGCCGATTTAAACTACCACCTAGCAAGTGTGGTGTCTGGCGGTGACACCACACATAGTGTCATGAGAAATGCGTGAGCCATATCTGTCTCTATGGCACGTGCTGTGCGGACATGAATATTTTAGGTCCTTAAGGCAGCGTAACGATCAAGTCGCCTGGTTAAATCACGTGATCGATCTTGCTCGTACTGTGATTCAACGTTTTCTCTTGCCTGTGAGATTACACCACGTATTCAGTTCTCAGCAGAAGGAAGTTTACCGTATGTTTTGGCCGCATCATCCCCTATCCCTTCAGCTCATATGTGGTCTGCCAAAACGCAGATACCATGTACTCGAAACAGCTGTACATGTGACCAGAACACGTCTGCCCGTACAGACCGTTGCAGGCAGGCTAAGTGGTCTTACAAACACGTTTCCCGTACGGGTGTCGCAGATGAAATGGCCAATATTGAGGGATATAACAGGAACGCTTATTCGAGTCACAGAAGTCTAGTAAAAGTTGGGCTCTAAAATTCATACCTTTAGAGATACAAGCATTTGTTCAGCATAACAGATGTGTTTCACAACAACGAAGATGAAAAAGTGCTTATAGCACTTAAGGTATGTGCTATAGAGCCCACGTTTAGGGGACTTTTTTTTCTCATTTTGGTCCATATTACCATCTATCAAAATATGGAAAGCAAGGAGCTTTCAGTAGCAATGATTCACAGTATCGAAGAAGTTTTCATACCCCTTAAGATATGCATTTTAGAGCCCATGTTTGATAGACTTCTTCCGAATGATCGTTCCTGTCAAATAGATGAATACTGACCACTCCTCCTGGGATAATCTGTGTGCCACACGTTTCCATGGTGTCTCGGCACAGCGTACTCTGCAGTTGGTCATTAGTTTGATGTAATACACTATGTGAGCAAAAGTATCTGGAAACCTGGCTGAAAATGACTTACAGGTTCGTGGCACCCCCATCGGTAATGTTGGAATTCAATATGGTGTTGGCCCACCCTTAGCCTTGATGACAGCTTCCACTGTCGCAGGCATACGTTCAGTCAGGTGCTGAAAGGTTTCTTGGGGAATAGCAACCCATTCTTCACGGAGTCCTGCACTGAGGAGAGGTATCAATGTCGGTCGGTGAGGCCTGGCACGAAATCAGCGTTCCAAAATATCCCAAAGTGTTCTATAGGATTCAGGTCAGGACTCTATGCAGGTCAGTCTATTACAGGGATGTTGTGTAACCACTCCGTCACAGGCCGTTCGTTATGAACAGGTGCTCGATCGCGTTGAAAGATGCAATAGCCATTGCTCTTCAACAGTGGGAAGTAAGAAGTTGCTTAAAACATCAATATAGGCCTGTGCTGTGATAGTGACATGCAAAACAACAATGGGTGCAAGCCCCCTCCATGAAAATCACGACCACACCATAACACCACCGCCTCCGAGTTTTACTGTTGGCACTACACATGCTGCCAGATGACGTTCACCGGGCGTTCGCCATATCCGCACCCTGCCATCGGATCGCCACATTCTGTACCGTGATTCGTCACTCCACACTACGTTTTTCCACTGTTTAATGGTCTAATGTTTACGCTCCTTACAGCAAGCGAGGCGACGTTTGGCATTTATCGGCGTGATGTGTGGCTTATGAGCAGCCGCTTGTCCACGAAGTCCAAGTTTTCTCACCTCCCGCCTAACTGTCATATTACGTGCAGTGCATCCTGATGCCGTTTGGAAATTGTGTGTGATGGTTTGGATAGATGTCTGCCTATTACACATTACGATCCTCTTCAACTGTCGGCGGACACTGTCAGTCAACAGAAGAGGTCGGCCTGCACGCTTTTGTGCTGTACGTGTCCGTTCAGGTTTCCACTTGACTACCACATTGGAACCAGAGAAATTAGGGATGTTTAGGAGTATGGAAATCTCGCATACAGACGTGTGAGACAAGTGACACGCAATCACTTAATCACGTTCAAAGTCCGTGAGTTCCGCAGAGCGCCCCATTGTGCTCTCTCACGATATCTAATGTCGCTGATACGGAGTACCTGGCAGCAGATGGCAGCACAATGCACCTAATATGAAAAAGGCATGTTTTTGTGGGTGACTGGATGCTTTTTATCATAGGGTATGTTTCGTTACCCTTGTTCGAAGCCGCGTGTAATTATTTCCTTTAAAGATAAAACATATCCCCTTTTGGGGAATACATTCCTTTTACGGAAGTGCTAAAAAATCAGAGAGAGTTGCGTAAGACGTTAGTACCTCTGCACAAGATAGGATACTTCAGAATAAAACGCTTTTAAAATTGATTCAAAAGTTCTCGGGATAGGAAAGAAATCGTTGATGCGCCACGACTGTAGTTTTCGTTAGCAAGCGTAATAGTGAGAAACACTAAGTGCCGCAGGTTCTCGTGTAAATTTCCCACTACGTACACAACTGAAATCTATGATGTTGTCGAATTACGGTTCATGTAAGTGGAAGACATTTTTCCGATTTGTGCCTCATGGATTGAATGAGGAGCTGGCACCAGCTCGAACACAGGTTGACATATGTGTGTCTAAGATCCTTCGTTCCTACAAAGCTTGGTGTTTGTACTGTACAACAGTTAGTTCCGTTTGCTTCACATAGTACTATGATCTACGACTTGCCTACTTTCAGTTCTTCTTCTATTCAGTTAAATCTGTCTTTGTGTCTTTGAATTTTTATGGTCTCTCTGTAAAATCTAGCAGTAATGATCAGTAGCACAGTAACAGATAATTGAATTTGGTGCTTCCCCGGTCTCGAAGAGACAAGCGCGAGTCCACGATCTCTCTCTCTCTCTCTCTCTCTCTCTCTCTCTCTCTCTCCAATGGTTTGCCCGTTTTGACAATATTGATGGTAAGTTGATGGCTCAAATGGCTCTGAGAACTATGGGACTTAACATCTGTGGTCATCAGTCCCCTAGAACTTAGAACTACTTAAACCTAACTAACCTAAGGACATCACACACATCCATGCCCGAAGCAGGATTCGAACCTGCGACCGTAGCGGTCCCGCGGTTCCGGACTGAGAGCCTAGAACCGCTAGACCACCGCGGCCCGCGGTAAGTTGAGTTACTTTCATTTTTCTCTTTTTTTAATCATTCAGTTTTGGAAGGGAAGCAGTGGGTCCTCCAAGTGTTCCAGCCCGCTGATTTCTTGATACATTCTTTTCGTTTATTTTCTTCTGTCGTTTTGATATACAAATATTTTCAGACCCTTGAATAGCGGGTTTGGTTGAGTTTCTTGGCTGCAGAAATCAAGTAAATTTGGTATTACATCTCAAATGTGAGTTTATTATCGTTTTGTGGCGATGGTCATGATATATTTTTCAAGAGTCTTTGTAGTCCATGAACTTCCGCTGCACGCTACGGTGGCGGGCACATGCGCCCATCTAAACAAGAATTTTGTATAGATTGTAGTCATTTTAGCTGGGTTTCTGAAGCAGTGACCCTTACCATACGCTCATATGCGATAGTAGGCAGTACTTTCGCTTGATAGAAGCGGAATTTTGCTCTTGTTGCAAGGTATTCACTGAGAAAGGATGGCGATAGCATTTTAATCATTCGCACACATTTTCTTCGTTTCACAGTAATGTGCTGTCTGAAGCATAGCTGTCGGTTTTGTGCAATACCCAAATCCTTAACAGATTACAAATAAGGAATTTCTATGTGTTGTATGCGAAGATTTTTGCCTAAGCTGCGGAAGTTTTTTCGAGGATTAAACAGCTGTTGTTTGGTCTGTATTCAAGTTCGTTTTGTTTTTCCTGCACCATGTTGTGGTCAGTGGCAGATGTTTTTGTAGTTCTGAGGTATTCGAAGGGTGTTGACGGCCCAAATTAGAAAACACTGTGTCATCAGCGTATTGTGCTAGGCTGACATCCTGATGTAGGGGAGTTAAGCCTATCTACAATGAGATGGACGCGGGGGAAAGTGCCGATCTTCGAGATGTGCCTGCTTCTATAGCTTTTGTTCCTGAGAACGTACGATCTATGTAGAGAATAATGAGTAGATTTTGTAGAAAGTTGCCGATCATGTTCACGTAACAGCTCTGAATGGAAGTTGGTGTAATGCCGGAAAAGAGGCGCAGAATGTCTCGATAGGTTGATTTGCTAATTATTTGTTCTGTGATGCGCAGTGGTTGTATTTCACGCGTTAACGTGTTAACAGTTCAGCTTACTGGGATTTTTTGAGTTCGAAATTCAACTTATTAAGTATTTGTAACCATTGAGGATATCTCGAGCATTAGTAGACCAAACTATGGGCACAGAAAGATGCCGTGAACCAATTTTCATACAGTCAAAATCATCGAGGATGTAAATACCGGCAGCCGGCCGAAGTGGCCGTGCGATTAAAGGCGCTGCAGTCTGGAACCGCAAGACCGCTACGGTCGCAGGTTCGAATCCTGCCTCGGGCATGGATGTTTGTGATCTGCTTAGGTTAGGTAGGTTTAACTAATTCTAAGTTCTAGGGGACTAATGACCTCAGCAGTTGAGTCCCATAGTGCTCAGAGCCATTTGAACCATTTTTTTTAAATACCCTCCTTCAAATCCTACGTTGTATATGCCATAGTGTGTTGAGTGCTTCTGTTACAGAACAGTTTTTCACAAAACTGCTGTGTAGCCCAGTATTCAAATTAGACAACGAAATCAATTCAGATTACCAGGAACACATGAAAATACAGATGTAACAGAAACAAACACCAATGATTGCCAATCTAATAATTACACTACTGGCCATTAAAATCGCTACACCGAGAAGAAATGCAGATGATAAACGGGTATTCATTGGACAAATATATTACACTAGAACTGACATGCACTGACATGCACCCAATTTTGGTGCATAGATCCTGAGAAATCAGTACCCAGAACAACCACCTCTGCCCGTAATCACGGCCTTGATACGCCTGGGCATTGTCAAACAGAGCTTGGATGACGTGTACAGGTACAGCTGCCCATGCAGCTTCAACAAGATACCACAGTTTATCAAGAATAGTGACTGGCGTATTGTGACGAGCCAGTACTCGGCCACCATTGACCAGACGTTTTCCATTGGTGAAAAAACTGGAGAATCTGCTGACCAGGGCAACAGTCGAACATTTTCTGTATCCATAAAGACCGGTACAGGACCTGCAACACGCGGTCGTGCATTATCCTGCTGAAATGTAGGGTTTCGCAGGGATCGAGTGAAGGGTAGAGTCACGGGTCGTAACACATCTGAAATGTAACGTCCACTGTTCAAAGTGCCGTCAATGCGAACAAGAGGTGACTGAGACATGTAACCAACGGAAATCCCATACCATCACGCCGGGTGATACGCCAGTATGGCAACGATGAATACGCGCTTCCAACGTGCGTTCACCCCGATGATGCCAAGCACGGAAGCGACCATCATGATGCTGTAAACAGAACCTGGATTTATCCGAAAAAAATGACGTTTTGGCATTCGTGCACCCAGGTTCGTCGTTGAGTACACCATCGCAGGCGCTCCTGTATGTGATGCAACGTCAAGGGTAACCGCAGCCATGCTCTCCGAGCTGATAGTCCATGCTGCTGCAAACGTCGTCGAACTGTTCGTGCGGATGGTTGTTGTCTTGCAAACGTCCCCATTTGTTGAATCAGGGATCGAGGCGTGGCTGCACTATCCGTTACAGCCATGCGGATAAAATGCCTGTCATCTCGACTGCTAGTGATACGAGGCCGTTGGGATCCAGCACGGCGTTACGCATTACCCTCCTAAACCGCGCCGATTCCATATTCTGCTAAGAGCCATTGGACCTCGACCAACGCGAGCAGCAATGTCGCAATACGATAAACCGCAATCACGATAGGCTACAATCCGACCTTTATCGAAGTCGGAAATGTGATGTTACGCATTTCTCCTCCTTACACGAGGCATCGCAACAACGTTTCACCAGGCAATGCCGGTCAACTGCTGTTTGTGTATGAGAAATCGGTTGGAAACTTTACTCCTGTCAGCACGTTGTAGGTACCGTCACCGGCGCCAGCCTCGTGTGATTGCTCTGAAAAGCTAATCATTTTCATATCATAGCATCTTCTTCGTGTCGGTTAAATCCGCGTCTGTAGCACATCTTCGAGGTGTAGCAATTTTAATGGCCAGTAGTGTATTTCCTCCTTTCATTTCTTCGGGGTGTCTCAGAAATGTTGCAACAGGGTGTGTTGAGGAACAAATCAAGGATAGGAACCATTGTCTGGAAACGTCATCCAACGACGCCCTAGAGCGTTGGTGTTATAGGTATTGACACCTGCGATTAGGCCACCCCTTCAGCAGCAAAAGTGACTGTACGCTGACGGATCGTAGGCAGAGTGTCTTGTTATTCAGTGATGGCGACCGATTGGAGCGAGCGCCAATGGAGTTGCCTGTAAACAGTACTTGTCTCCTATGACTGTCTCGGTGTGTAACGTTTTAGCTCACCAAGAAACATTAGTCATTTTAGAGGGTTTCAAGAGAAAATAATGTACGGATGGAAACCCGTTAGATGTTGTGTGAGAGACACTATCAGTAAACGAATCTGTCCGATTTCAAGAGAGACTTACGAAGTATCGGTGGAAGAACAAAGTGTCACAAGCGCCCTACTGTTGCTCGGCAGGGAAGACGCTGTCCAGACGCGAGTGCCGCGCAGCTGGCGACGCTAATTGCGCGCGGGCAGCGGCTGTCGGGCTGCGCCGCCACTGGTAGCCCACGCGCCGCCCACGCGGGCCGCTGCCGCTGCCGCCCAGCTGAATGGACCGGCCGTCCCCTCCCCCTCCCCACTTCCCCCTCACCACCCGCCAGCGCTACCGCCGCCGTCATAAACGTCTGGCCGCCGCCTGCTTTACTGCACGTTGTCCGCCGCTCCGTACGACATCCGCTGCTCCCGTGCGTCGCGTCGCGTCATCAAACGTACTGACTCACTCTGCGCGCTCACAAAGCGGTGACCCGCTGGCTGACACCCGGTGCTCTTGTCCTGGAAGCAAATCATTAACTACCGTTCCGACATTCCTGGTTTGTGTGTCATCCGCAAATGGCCTGAAACCAAAGCAAGAAAGGATTCTTCGTCACGTACCCTGTGTTCCTCCCGCCGCAAGTCTCAGAATGAAAGCACCGCAAATAGTTCATAACGGAGAGATGTCTTGACATATAAACGTAGCTTAATATGAACTGATACAGGGACATTACCGTTGACAATAAAGTGTGCTTCAACAAGATTCAACCCATTTTAAGAGACTATATCCTCTGCAAAAGTGAAAGTAGGGACTTTGAGTAAATTTTAGCTTGGACATTAAATTTTAATTTAAATGCCAACATTTTAGGTTAGGCTTTACCGTGACTGTTATTGACATTAAATGAAACAACAAGTTTACTGTTATTAGTCACCGTTCTATTTATTTCCACGACGCGTTTCAGTGGTCTAAACCTCCATCATATTTGTTTACAAATCCGACAGTATACATGTGCTGTGTTCTGACAGCGAAAGGAACCTGTGACCACTAGAGGGGATGCCACAAGTTCCTCCAAAAAATCTTAACACAACACACACACAAATGTAATACTAACTAATGTAAATCCACCCGATGATGGAGGTTTAAACCTTTGAAACGCGTCGTGGAAAAAATAAAACGGTGACTGGTACTGTAAACTTGTTGTTTCATTTAATTAACGTTAAAGTTTAGCTTGCACTTTGTTATTACTAACCGAAAATTCCAGTTCATGGTTCATGCTTATCGATCTCACTTGCAGCTGCCTACCATCTGGTTCCAGGGGCAACAAAAGTTTGGTTTTCAGTGTTTCATATTCGGCTGATTCAGCTGCCCCTATCGCCGGGTCTGATACAACTTGCAACGTCTTCAAATACCGCACACAAGATTTTCATATTCGCTCGGTATGTGAAAAATATTAGGCCTACATAAAAAAAATGAACAGGATATTCTTTTAGGAAACTTAGTGTAGTAAATTTTATTCTACGGACATGATACATGGATTGTGGTGGCTATTTCTAAACCAAAGGCGTCTGTTCAGTAATCATGTAGATGTAGATCTACATACTAGTTTACGAATGGGTTAATGTGTTAAATACACTACTAGTCATTAAAATTGCTACACCACGAAGGTGACTTGCTACAGACGACAGGAAGAAGATGCTATGATATGCAAATGATTAGCTTTTCAGAGCATTCACACAAGGTTGACGCCGGTGGCGACACCTACAACGTGCTGACATGAGGAAAGTTTCCAACCGATTTCTCATACACAAACGGCAGTTGACCGCCGTTGCCTGGTGAACCGTTGTTGTGATGGTTCGTGTGAAGAGGATAAATGCGTACAATCGCGTTTCCGAATTTGATAAAGGTCGGATTGTAGCCTATCGTGATTGCGGTTTATCGTACCGCGAGATTGCTGCTCACGTTGGTCGAGATCCAATGACTGCTAGCAGAATATGGAATCGGTGGGTTTAGGAGGGTAATACGGAACGCCGTGCTGGATCCCAACGGCCTCGTATCTCTAGCAGTCGAGATGACAGGCATCTTACCCGCATGGCTGTAACGGATCGTGCAGCCACGTCTCGATCCCTCAGTCAACAGATGGGAACGTTTGCAAGACAACAACCGTCTGCACGAACAGTTCGACGACGTTTCCAGCAGCAAGGACTATCAGCTCGGAGACCATGGCTGCGGTTACCCGAGACGCTGCATCACAGACAGGAGCGCCTGCGATGGTGTACTCAACGACGAACCTGGGTGCACGAATGCCAAAACGTCATTTTTTCGGATAAATCCAGGTTCTGTTTACAGCATCATGATAGTCGCATCCGTGTTTGGCGACATCGCGGTGAACGTACATTGGAAGCGCGTATTCGTCATTGCCATAGTGGCATATCAGCCGGCGTGATGGTATGGGATTGCCGTTAGTTACATGTCTCACTCACCTCTTGTTCGCATTGACGGCACTTTGAAGAGTCGACGTTACATTTCAGATGTGTCACGACCCGTGGCTCTACCCTTCATTCGATCCCTGCGAAACCCTATATTTCAGCAGGATAATGCACGACCGCTTGCTGCAGGTCCTCTAGTGGCCTTTCTGGATACAGAAAATGATCGACTGTTGCCCTGGCCAGCAGATTCTCCAGATTTCTCACGAATTGAAAACGTCTGGTCAATGGTGGTCGAGTAACTGGCTCGTCACAATACTCCAGTCACTACTCTTGATGATCTATCGTATCGTGTTGAAGCTGCATGGGCAGCTGTGCCTGTACACGCCATCCAAGCTCTGTTTGACTCAATGCCCAGGCGTATCAAGGCCGTTATTACTGGCAGAGGTGGTTGTTCTGGGAACTGATTTCTCAGGATCTATGCATCAAATTTGGGTGAAAATGTAATGACATGTCAGTTCTAGTATAATATATTTGTCCAATGAATAACAGTTTATCATCTGTATTCCTTCTTCGTCTAGCAATTTTAATGGCCAGTAGTGTATATGACTTTCAATATATCAGTGAGAAAAAATTTGGAAAAGGTTTGAAACTATGTTTAAAGTTCTTTGGAAATAGCTACGTGCTCTCATTCTCATTTTCGCTAGAGGCCATAAGTTTCAAATTATTCAAGAAAAACGTACAGAAATGACATTCAAACTCGTTATTCTTGAGTAACTCTAAAACTAGCCTCTAGCGAAAATGCATCCCAGTACAAAATTTAACTACATTAAATTTTCCAGAAACACGTGATGTTAATTTTTCCTGTAGTGCTAATAATTTGTGCATTGCGACCACGAGAATATGAAAATCTTGCACGTGGTATTTCAAAGCATTGTGGGCTCCTTAAAACCCAGCAGTAGGGGCAGCGAAATCACCCTGAACGAGTTTAAAAATTTAAAATGCTGTCGTAATCTACTCATTAAGAGGTATTATCTTTTGTCAGTGGTTTAACACATTAAGACAAACATTACAGATAAAAGCTGGTTGTCTCGAGGCAGTGTAACTGACAACATGCTAATTATTTGAAATTGAGAGTACTTAGCAATTTCCAAAAAACTTTGAACGTAATTTGAAACCTTTCCCGAAGTTTAACACATTAACTCCTTTGTAAATTAGTATGCACATCTACATCTGTATGATTACTGTGCAAGCACCTTTGTTTTAAAGACTGCCACCACAATTTCACGTACCGAGCCAGGTCGCGCAGTGGCTAGCACACTGGACTCGCATTCGGGAGGACGACGGTTCAATCCCGCGTCCGGCCATCCTGATTTAGGTTTTCCGTGATTTCCCTAAATCGCTCCAGGCAAATGCCGGGATGGTTCCTATGAAAGGGCACGGCCGACTTCCTTCCCCGTCCTTCCATAATCCGATGAGACCGATGACCTCGCTGTCTGGTCTTCCCCAAACAACCCAACTCAACCAACCCAACAATTCACGTATCATGTCTGCAGCGATCTCTCCCCTATTTCGTGATATACAAAATGAGCTGCCCTTCTTTGAACTTTTTCCATGTCCTCTGCCAATCCCCTCTGATGCACATCCCCAAAGCACAACGGAGCTCCAGAAGAGCGCTGCCAAGCGTGATGTAAGCATTCTCTTTAGTGGACCTGTTGCCCTTTCTACGTGTTCCGCCAATAAATTGCAGTCTTTAGTTTGTTGTCCCCAAAATATTATCTATACGAGTATCCCAATTTAAGTTATTTAAAACTGTAATCAATAAGTATTTAGTTCAATTTACAGCCTTTAGATTTGTGTGATTTTTCGTATAACCGAAATTTACCGGATTTCTAATAGTACTCATGCGGATGGCGTCACAATTTTTTATTATTTCTACTTAACTGCTAAATTTCGCACCTTATAGGCGGTAAATAACAGCATAATCGGCAAAAAATCTAAGAGGACTGCTCAGATTTTCTCCTGTGTCGTTTACGTAAATCAGGAATAACAGAGGGCCTGTAACACTTCCTTTGGTAACGCCAAATATTACTTCTGTTTTACTCTGTGACTCTGGGTGAATTTTTAGGAACTATGACCTCACGAATCCAGTCGTTCAACTGAGGCGATACTCCATAGCCACGCAATTTAATTAAAAGACGCTTGGAGGAACGCTGTCAAAAACCGGTGTCAAAAGTAAGACATTTCAAGCAATTTTATTCACGGAAGTTCGATTCTTTAAAGAATCACGGGTTTACTGATCGAAACTAAGAAGTTCCCTTTACGCCACTCGAAAGTCAATGGTTCATACAGTGGCTGGTAGAGGTCTCCATTCGGCAGTCAATCCTTTTCCCGTTGCGACAGCACAGCAACAAAAGGCGTTTTGCGTTCGTCGTTTCAACAGCTGCAACTCAGGTATGAGTTTCTAGCACCTTTTCGTCGAGAATGCGGCACTCCAACTCTCACAGCTCAAAGCATTCGACGACGGCACCAGAAGCTTCAATAAAGAGGTTATTCTTGTGAGGAGGAATCCGTAGCTCGCCCCGTGTCCTCGTTCAAGTCGTAGAGTGCATTCAACAGAGTTTTGCACGTACTCCAACAGAAATTTACTCCTCTGATTCTATGATACTGTCAATGGGTTTGAGATATGCGATCTATTGATTTAAAACACGTGTGGATAAAATTCTACTTCAAGATCGCAAATTTCTTCGTGATTACCGGTATCGGCTCAATACCGAGCCAAGTTCAGGTCTAAAAGTACAGAAAACTGAGTGTGAAAAGTGAATAGTAAAAGTACATTGAGTACTGGAATTTCCATTACGCAATACACACGTCTAAACTGATGTTCAGCGTGTGACACTCATTACACATCGTCGTATATTTTAGAGCTAAGTCACTCTAGTTAAATATACACTCCTGGAAATGGAAAAAAGAACACATTGACACCGGTGTGTCAGACCCACCATACTTGCTCCGGACACTGCGAGAGGGCTGTACAAGCAACGATCACACGCACGGCACAGCGGACACACCAGGAACCGCGGTGTTGGCCGTCGAATGGCGCTTGCTGCGCAGCATTTGTGCACCGCCGCCGTCAGTGTCAGCCCGTTTGCCGTGGCATACGGAGCTCCATCGCAGTCTTTAACACTGGTAGCATGCCGCGACAGCGTGGACGTGAACCGTATGTGCAGTTGACGGACTTTGAGCGAGGGCGTATAGTGGGCATGCGGGAGGCCGGGCGGACGTACCACCGAATTGCTCAACACGTGGGGCGTGAGGTCTCCACAGTACATCGATGTTGTCGCCAGTGGTCGGCGGAAGGTGCACGTGCCCGTCGACCTGGGACCGGACCGCAGCGACGCACGGATGCACGCCAAGACCGTAGGATCCTACGCAGTGCCGTAGGGGACCGCACCGCCACTTCCCAGCAAATTAGGGACACTGTTGCTCCTGGGGTATCGGCGAGGACCATTCGCAACCGTCTCCATGATGCTGGGCTACGGTCCCGCACACCGTTAGGCCGTCTTCCGCTCACGCCCCAACATCGTGCAGCCCGCCTCCAGCGGTGTCGCGACAGGCGTGAATGGAGGGACGAATGGAGACATGTCGTCTTCAGCGATGAGAGTCGCTTCTGCCTTGGTGCCAATGATGGTCGTATGCGTGTTTGGCGCCGTGCAGGTGAGCGCCACAATCAGGACTGCATACGACCGAGGCACACAGGGCCAACACCCGGCATCATGGTGTGGGGAGCGATCTCCTACACTGGCCGTACACCACTGGTGATCGTCGAGGGGACACTGAATAGTGCACGGTACATCCAAACCGTCATCGAACCCATCGTTCTACCATTCCTAGACCGGCAAGGGAACTTGCTGTTCCAACAGGACAATGCACGTCCGCATGTATCCCGTGCCACCCAACGTGCTCTAGAAGGTGTAAGTCAACTACCCTGGCCAGCAAGATCTCCGGATCTGTCCCCCATTGAGCATGTTTGGGACCGGATGAAGCGTCGTCTCACGCTGTCTGCACGTCCAGCACGAACGCTGGTCCAACTGAGGCGCCAGGTGGAAATGGCATGGCAAGCCGTTCCACAGGACTACATCCAGCATCTCTACGATCGTCTCCATGGGAGAATAGCAGCCTGCATTGCTGCGAAAGGTGGATATACACTGTACTAATGCCGACATAGTGCATGCTCTGTTGCCTGTGTCTATGTGCCTGTGGTTCTGTCAGTGTGATCATGTGATATATCTGACCCCAGGAATGTGTCAATAAAGTTTATCCTTCCTGGGACAATGAATTCACGGTGTTCTTATTTCAATTTCCAGGAGTGTACATTACTATAGGCATAACGGGAAAATATTCAAACGTAACACCATAAAAAGCAAAAATATTTGGTGAGTAATACGAAATATCTGACATACTCGTAAAGTGAAAATTTTAGTTGGTTATGTATATTGACAATTACTAATCAAATGTAGTTAGAGTGCCTATTTTGCTACATATACATACAAACGATCGGCAGAACAGATACTTGCATCGTCCATCGGTGGATACAAATAAGATCTCATTTCTAATATTATTATCAGGGACAAGGAATTGTCTGTGTGACAGTTGTCCGCCAACTGTCTGAGATGTAGCGTCATGGCTGCATGAAAACTCTGACTGCCAAATAGCGCTACCATCCCACTAATTTAATACAAACGTGACTCTAATAAGACAAAGTATATTACTACCATCAAATTTTTTTTTTTACATTACATAAATATGAGAAATTATATTCATATCGGTACATTTGTAGTAACTAAATACTGAATATTATCTGTCGTTAAACAACAGAAATTAATAAAGACAACAAGTACTGAACCTCAGAGAATTACGACTGGAGACAGCACATTATTTTAAATACAAAAATATAACAATATTACCAACCAAGGAGACATAAGGTCTAATATTGAATATTAGAATGAAATAATAACATAACCCCAGACCTCAGTGGGAAATGCAACCAACTCGACTAATAGCTATGATAACTAAGCAGTGGCTAACCAACGGTAGTGCAATTGAGCCAATAATTATTACAGAAGGCAGATATAATCTCGAAAGACAGTTTTATCTAACTGTCCTTATAGTCAGCTGTTTGTTATAGATTACAGCATGAACTGCTGACATGTACAACATGTCAAAATGAAATAAGCTAATGACTAATAAGAAATAATCCAATTTATTTTGTGATATACTTGTGTAGTCAATCATACTGAAAGACAGAAATCCAGAAGCCATAAAATACGTAAGTAATTCAGATGTGATTGAAGTCTAGGTGTTTCATATGTTGCATACTGTGTCAGGTATTTCTAGAAGTTATGTCTGGTATAAAAACAACGAATAACTAAAAGCTACATATTGCTATAACCTGAGGTCGGGTACTACGTGCAACTGGCACTCTATATCATATTTAATAAAACACCAATAATTAATAAAATAGATACATAAATGGTACTAAAACATCATATGTCAATTACAATCATAAATAGTTTTGCGTCAGTATACTAGATATGGGGTACTTTATACTAACTGACGGTAAGCTAAAGGATAGCACGTAACTCGTAGCACTCTTGAATACAAGGCCGGCAAACATAAGAAAAAAGAATAGATAACCATCCAAATGTAGCTCAAATCTATGTCTTACACAAATAAACCCCTATTAGTAATTCATGATCTAGGTGCTTCAAAAATGGACATCCTGTGTTAAAGTGTAATACACAGTTGTAATGTCTGCCTATACGTGTAACATGACAACAACCATATAAGGTATTAGTACATCCTAATATTCATCCACTAATGTGCTGCATGAGGTCAGGTACTTACACCAGCATTTTTCAGTTTATTTTTTTTTATTTTTATTCATCAGTCCTCTGACTGGTTGGATGCATCCGGCCACGCATTCCTCTCCTGTGACAACCTCTTCATACCAGATTAGCACTTACAACCTACATGCTGAATATATTCCAATCTCTGTGTTCCTCTGCAGGTTTTGCCTTCTGCAGGTCCCTCTAGTAACACAGAAGTCATTTCCTCACATCTTAACAGATGTCCTATCATCCTGTACCTTCTCCTTGTGAGTGTTTTCCACATATTCCTTTCCTCTCATTGCTGACCTTATCAGTCCACCTAATTTTCAACATTCTTCTGTAGCACCACATCTCAAATACTTTGATTCTCTTCTGTTTCGGTTTTCGCATAGTCCATGTTTCACTACAAAACAACGCCCTGCTCCAAACGCACATTCTCATAAATTTCTTTTTCAAATTAAAGCCTGTGTTTGATGTTAGTAGACTTCTCTTGGCCAGGAATGCCCTTTTTGCCCGTTTTAGTCTGCTTTTGATGTCCTCCTTTTCCGTCCGTCACTGGTTATTTTACTGCCTAAGTATCGGAATTCCTTCGCTTCATCTACTTCCTGACCATCACTCCTGATGTTAAGTTTCTCGCTGATCTCATTTCTGCCACTTCTCTTTCTTCGAAGTACTCTCAATCCACATTCTGTACTCATTTGACTGTCTGTTCCATTCAGGAGATCACGTAATTCTTCTTCACTTTCACTCAGGATAGCAATATCGTCATCGAATTTTAATTCTACTCCTGAAATTTCTTTTATTTCCACTTCTTCCATATATAGATTGAACAGTAGGGGCGAAAGACTACATCCCTTTTTTACACCTTTTGAATCCCAGATCTTCGTTCTTGATCGTCCACTCTTGTTAGTCACTCTTGGCTCTTGTATGTATTGTACATTACCCCGCCCTCCCTATAGCTTTTCTGCAGAATTTCGAACATCTTGCGCCATTTCACGTTGTCGAACGCTTTTTCCAGGTCGACAAATCCTATGAACGTCTCTTGATTTTTCTTTAGTCTAGTTTCCATTATTAACCGCAACGTCAGAATTGCATCTCTGGTGCCTTTACCTTTCCTAAAACCAAACTGATCATTATCTGACACATCCTCAATTTTCTTTTCCATTCTTCTGTATGTTATTCATATAAGCAAACTGGATTCATGAGCTGTTAAGCTGACTGTGCGATAATTCTCGCACTTGTCGGCTCTTGCAGTCTTCGGATTTGTGCGGATGATATTTTTCCGAAAGTCAGACGAAACGTCACCAGGCTCGTGCTACATACCAACGTGAATAGTTGTTTTGTTGCCTCTTCCCCCAATGATTTTAGAAATTCTGATAGTATTTTATCTATCCGTTCTGCCTGACTTAAAATCAAGTCCTACAAAGCTCTTTTACATTCTGATTTTGAAAATGGATTCCCTATCTCTTCTATATCGACACCTGTTTCTTCTTCGATCACATCAGACAAATCTTCCCCCTCATAGAGGCTTTCAATGTCCTCTTTCCACCTATCTGCTCTATGATCTGCTTTTAACAGTGGAATTCCCGTTGCACTCTTAATGTTACCATCCTTGCTTTTAATTTCATCAAAGGTTTTTTTACTCTCCTATATAGTGAGTCAGTCCTTCCGACAATGTTTTCTTTTTCGTTTTCTTCACTTTTTTCATGCAGCCATTTCGTCTTACCTTCCTTGCACTTCCTGTTTATTTCATTCCTCAGCGACTTCTACACTCCTGGAAATTGAAATAAGAACACCGTGAATTCATTGTCCCAGGAAGGGGAAACTTTATTGACACATTCCTGGGGTCAGATACATCACATGATCACACTGACAGAACCACAAGCACATAGACACAGGCAACAGAGTATGCACAATGTCGGCACTAGTACAGTGTATATCCACCTTTCGCAGCAATGCAGGCTGCTATTCTCCCATGGAGACGATCGTAGAGATGCTGGATGTAGTCCTGTGGAACGGCTTGCCATGCCATTTCCACCTGGCGCCTCAGTTGGACCAGCGTTCGTGCTGGACGTGCAGACCGCGTGAGACGACGCTTCATCCAGTCCCAAACATGCTCAATGGGGGACAGATCCGGAGATCTTGCTGGCCAGGGTAGTTGACTCACACCTTCTGGAGCACGTTGGGTGGCACGGGATACATGCGGACGTGCATTGTCCTGTTGGAACAGCAAGTTCCCTTGCCGGTCTAGGAATGGTAGAACGATGGGTTCGATGACGGTTTGGATGTACCGTGCACTATTCAGTGTCCCCTCGACGATCACCAGTGGTGTACGGCCAGTGTAGCAGATCGCTCCCCACACCATGATGCCGGGTGTTGGCCCTGTGTGCCTCGGTCGTATGCAGTCCTGATTGTGGCGCTCACCTGCACGGCGCCAAACACGCATACGACCATCATTGGCACCAAGGCAGAAGCGACTCTCATCGCTGAAGACGACACGTCTCCATTCGTCCTTCCATTCACGCCTGTCGCGACACCACTGGAGGCGGGCTGCACGATGTTGGGGCGTGAGCGAAAGACGGCCTAACGGTGTGCGGGACCGTAGCCCAGCTTCATGGAGACGGTTTCGAATGGTCCTCGCCGATACCCCAGGAGCAACAGTGTCCCTAATTTGCTGGGAAGTGGCGGTGCGGTCCCCTACGGCACTGCGTAGGATCCTACGGTCTTGGCGTGCATCCGTGCGTCGCTGCGGTCCGGTCCCAAGTCGACGGGCACGTGCACCTTCCGCCGACCACTGGCGACAACACCGATGTACTGTGGAGACCTCACGCCCCACGTGTTGAGCAATTCGGCGGTACGTCCACCCGGCCTCCCGCATGCCCACTATACGCCCTCGCTCAAAGTCCGTCAACTGCACATACGGTTCACGTCCACGCTGTCGCGGCATGCTACCAGTGTTAAAGACTGCGATGGAGCTCCGTATGCCACGGCAAACTGGCTGACACTGACGGCGGCGGTGCACAAATGCTGCGCAGCTAGCGCCATTCGACGGCCAACACCGCGGTTCCTGGCGTGTTTGCTGTGCCGTGCGTGTGATCATTGCTTGTACAGCCCTCTCGCAGTGTCCGGAGCAAGTATGCTGGGTCTGACACACCGGTGTCAATGTGTTCTTTTTTCCATTTGCAGGAGTGTATTTATGTATTCCTGAATTTCCCTGAACATTTTTGTACCACCTTCTTTCATCGATCAGCTGAAGTATTTCTTCTGTTACCCATGGTTTCTTCGCAGTACTTTCTTTGTACCTATGATTTTCTTCCCAGCTTCTGTAACTGCCCTTTTTAGAGATGCCCATTCCTCTTCAACTGTACTGCCTACTGGGCTATTCTTTATTGCCGTATCTATAGCCTTAGAGAACTTCAAGCATTCCTTAGTACTTCCGTACCCTGCTTCTTTGCCTGTTGATTCTTCCTGACTGGTCTCTTAATCTTCAGTCTACTCTTTATCACTACTCCATTGAGTTCTCAGTCTCTATCTGCTCCTGGGTAGAACTTACAATCCAATATATGATTTCGGAGTCTCTGTCTGACCATGATGTAATCTAACTGAAATCTTCTGTATCACCCGGCCTTTTCCAAGTATACCTCCCCCTATTGTGATTCTTGAACAGAGTATTCGCTATTACTAGCAGAAATTTATTACAAAACTCGATTAGTCTTTCTCCTCTCTCATTCCTTGTCCCAAGCCCATATTCTCCAGTAACCTTTCCTTGCACTCCTTTCCGTACAACTGCGTTCCAGTCCCCCAAGACTATTAGATTTTCATCTCTCTCTGAATGTCCTCATATACTTTATCTTCAGCGTGTAACGTTGGTATTTATACCTGAACTATCGTTGTCGGTGTTGGTTTGCTGTCGATTCTGATAAGAACAACTCTATCACCGAACCGTCCGCAGTAACACTCTCTGCCCTACCTTTCGATTCATAATGAATCCAACTCCTTTTGTACCATTTTCTGCTGCTGTTGATATTACCGTATACTCATGTGTCCAGAAATCCCTGTCTTATTTCCATATCTAGATTGAGCCTTTGCACTTCTCGTTTCAGATTTTCTAGTTTCCCTACAACGTTAAAGCTGCTGACATTCCACGGCCCGTCTCGTAGAACGTTATCCTTCCTTTGGTTATTCATTCTTTTTCTCATGGTCGCCACCGATTTATGGAGTAATAAAGGCAAAGCTTGATTTTATGACAGCAGCTAGAGACAGTAATGCTTGTAGACGGAATACAAGTTGTCTCAATGCATTCAAGTATAAGGAAGTATTTAGTAAGTAGCCTTTAATCCTAATGCAAGATAGCGTTAAGCGTGGCTACGTGAAATCAAAGAAGATCTGGCTTAAAACACAATGTACCATAGCTGAAAAAGAATGTTGCATTAAAATAAGTCACAGGCATGTAACGTCATACTCGTAAATAGCCTGTGATATGGATGTTACGACTGCAATAGATTGTAACTAGCTCGAGGTCTATGATAAACTATTTACAGTCTAAAATTAACTTAAAAGTTTGACATAAAATCTAATGTCAACAATCAAATTAACAGTTTAAATAAATGAAAATAACAATTACAGATATTCAAGTAAACTATTTTAGTTTTCCATTGTTACGCTATTATACATACAAGTTGCAGCAGCAATAAGGAAAATGTTTATGAAGTCGGTTAATACACTATACAACAAGTATCTGTAATGTACATCAAATGTAAACAAAGAAATGTATGTATCATGGCGCACAGTCTGGATGTTGGTACAGCCCAAGGTATAAGTAGTACTTAAGAATCTTTTTTATTAATTATTGGTGTTTTATTAAAGGGCTTATCTTGTGGAAGTAGTACATAGCACCTGACTTCAAATTATAATACGTAACTTTTACCTATTGACTACTTGAGTACATAATGTATGACATGCCTAGACCTTAAGCATATCTCATTTCTATACTTATCTTATTGCTGCTGGATTTAGCTCTGCGAACGTGACTGACTTCACAAACATGTTATAGAATAAACTGGCATATGATTCTTTCGTCATTGGCTACTTGTATTTTGACGAATGTTGGACATGTCAGCAGTTCATGTTATATTCTGTAACAAATAGCTAAGTATAAGGTCTTCTGTAACATTTCTTGACTCAATTGCACTACTGTTGGTTATCCACATATATATTGGTTGGTTATCATGGCCATTGATCGAGATGGTTGCATCTGGTACCTAGAACTTGAGTTATGATGTTATTTCGTCCTAATATTCAGTATTAGGAATTTAAATCTCCTTGGTTACTAATATCGCTGTATTTTTGCATTTAAAATAATGTTCTGTCTCCAGTTATAATTCCCTGACGTTCAGTACTTCAGTTTTTTATAATTTCTATTGTTTAACGACAGGTAATGCTCAGTGTTTAGTTACTACAAATGTACCGATATGAGTATAATTTCTCACATTTATGTTATGTAAATATAAAAAATTTCATTATAGTAACATACTTTGTCTTATTAGAGTCACACCTGTATTAAACCACGTCTTATTAAATTAGTTGGATGGTAGCGCCATGTGGTAGTCTCTTTTCGTGCAGTTATGACGCTACACATCAGCCAGTTGGCGGACAACTGTCACACAGACAATTACTTATCCCTGATAAGAATGTAAAAATGATATCTAGTTTACATCCATTCAAGGACGATGCAACTATCAGTTCTGTCAATAGTTTGCACCTATGTGTAGCAAAATGAGCACTCTAACGACATTTGATTAGTGATTAACTTCGTCAATATACATAGCCAACTAAGATTTTCACTTAATGTTACATACTTCGTATTACTCACCATATACTTTTGCTTTTTATAGAGTCACATTTTAATATTTTCCTGTTATGCCTATAGTATTTTTTATTCAACTGGAGCGACTTAGTTCTAAAAAATACGACGATGCGTAATGAATCTCACACATCACACATTTTAGACTAGTGTGTGCTGCATAATGGAAATTGCAGCATTGAATGTATTTTTTACTGTTCACTTTTTACACTAAGTTTTCTGTACTTTTGGACCTGAAATAGGCTCGGTAATGAGCCGAAACCGGTAATCAGTAAAGGAAAATTGCGATCTTGACCTAGGATTCTTATTCACACACGTTAGAAGTTTACTCGTCGTGCGAGGCGAGAATTAGCAATTTCTCATATTTCTCTCTGATGTGTTTTGCGGCGGCGTTTTGGCTTTTGAACTGTAATACAAGATTCGATTTGCTATAAGCCCTGAGGACAGTGATGAACATCTACAGGTTTGTGAATTCATTTTGTACTTGGAAGTGGAAGACAACCATTTGCTTTCGCGTTTAGTGTTTCGTAATGGGGACTATGTCCCGTTTAACTGTAACAGTGAATCCCCAAAACATAAGATTCAGGAACTTAGTAGCCACATACCATAGTCGAGCGCGAGACTAGCTCTTTCCCTCGTGGATTCTGTGCCTTTTCCAAGAAGATACTTGTGGGAGATCTTCCGGAAATTCCGACTAAATGCTGAAAACTTTAATCCTAAACGTAACAATAAACAGAATCATCCTCAGGTAAAATAGTTATTTAATGCCAAAACTGCCAGGTTAAACAGAGAGAGTAAACATGCAATGGACTAGTTGAATCCATGTCACGCCGAATCACTGCTGTGGTGTACTCCAAAAGTGGACCAACACGCTACTGAGATTGTGGTCATATTGTTTTGCCACATCAGGATGTATACAATGCAGTGAATAGTGACAGCAGTGCCCAATTGAAATAACCAGCCATTTTCCTTGAATTCTGTAACACTGACAATACTGGAATCTCAATAAAAATACATTTTCATTTATGTATCCACTGTATGTGACTGTCTATCTGATGCTTTTTCATACACCTTCACTACTGCTTTCGTCTGCAAACCATAAAAGGTGAAGTAAAACTACCAGTAACCCCCCAATAAACTACAGCTGTGACAATCTCGTCCCTTTCGACTGCTGTTGGTTTCACAAACTCACGCACTCCTTTTTCAGTTACTGTTTTTGACAGTTTTTTGTTAAGTGAAATATCGCTTCGATCGACATCATAAAGTTTTCCTGGGTATTCAGTCATATTTGCTTCAGTCACAGTTTTATACTACGTTTTAAAATAATTCATCTATAAGAAGGTTCATGTCACTTCTTTTGTGGAAGCTTCTCTTTTCCTTAAAAATCGTGTTTCCTACATAAATGTAGTGAACCATTCATCTTTTGATTTCCCAAAACAATTTTTTCTTCTTTCTTCCACATAAGCGAATGCTATTTTCATAGTGTCAAAAGTTGTGCTTACTAAATCCCTACCTCCCAATTTTTTTCAGTCTTTCTGTGAGATCCCTCCCTTCAGAAGCAGACAGACTGGTTTGATGCCCATCTGATTAGGAAGAAAAGTCTACGGGTGACAACAGATCCCTACCATCTATACGAAGAAAACTGGAGAGGAGCGAAATGCGAGAGTGCCTCCTGACACAGAACCCTCTCTATTTCCGCCCTCTCTACAGTCACCTTCTTGCGCTTCTAAGGGTAACTCTGTTCCCCAGAGAAACGCTTTAACCTGTAAGAACCTGAAAGGCACTTCCCAGTGTGGTGTCACAATGCACAAACATACGTCCCACGCAGAACTCTTTTAATAGCACTGTGCATGATGGTTTGGTCGATTATTCTTATGTGTGCGCCATGTAAATTTATTAGATTTATTGCTCCTTTGCAAATAACCATCTTTCACAAATTATTTAAACGTTTATAGACTCTGAAAATCAGTGTGTAAAGAAGAGGCAAACTTGAGTTTTATGGAATGAAGTGATTTTGAAGTTCTCTGAGACTGTAGATATTGCAGTCATGAATATCACCATAGGCATTTAACTTGAAGAGAAATGGACGTCTCAAAAAAGGATAATTACCGTAGCTGAACAGTAAAATATAGGTGTATAATAACATTTAGGAAAAGGCAGGAATACAGCAACGTAAATCACTTAGGAACAAAATTAATAGGAAATACAGGGGACCTAAACCGAAATGACTGCAGCAAAAATGTGAGGAAATCGAGAAAAAAAATTATCATTAGGAATTGATCATATCGAAACGTCTAGACGTACTTCGGTCAAATTAAAAGCCGAGGTGTCAACGTTAAGAGTGCAAGATGAATTCAACTGTTAAAAGCAGACAACTGAGTTGATAGGTAGACAGAAAACATCAGAGTCATCTGTGAGGAGGAAGGTGTTATCTGATCTGATACAAAAACAAAGGGAGTCGATTAGGAAGACATAGAGGATCCATTATTAGATTTCCACAGAGCTTTGAAAGACTTTTAATCAAAGTAGGCAGAAACCACAATAACATTCCATGGGAATTTCTAAGATCACTAGTGGAGGTGACAACCAAATAACTATTGAATTTGGTGCGTGGAATCTACGTGACTGAAAACATAGCATCAGACTTTCATGAATATATCATCCACACAGTTCCAAGCACAACAAGGGCAATGAATGCGATAACTTCCACATAATCAGCTTTGCATCTCTTCAATAAGAGTTGGTGACATGAATAATATACTGGAAAATGGAAAATAAAATTGACAAGCTGTTAGATGATGGCCAGTTAGGTAACTGAAAGGCGGTCAGCTCTGACGCGCTTGATAATGGAAGCAATACTTAAGAAAAAAAAATGGTTCAAATGGCTCTGAGCACTATGGGATTCAACTGCTGAAGTCATTAGTCCCCTAGAACTTAGAACTAGTTAAACCTAACTAACCTAAGGACATCACAAACATCCATGCCCGAGGCAGGATTCGAACCTGCGACCGTAGCGGTCTTGCGGTTCCAGACTGCAGCGCCTTTAACCGCGCGGCCACTTCGGCTAAGAAAAGTAAAGACATTTTTCACAGTATATGTCAATCAAAACAAGCGTACGGCAATGTTGCAGTTGCTCTTTATATCTGTGGAAACTCAGCATGCTGTAAGACTCAGGCTGTGTCTCTGAAAAGCCCATCATTTTATTTTTTATGTGACAGAGATACAGCTGTTGGACTTCCTACACGTGACAGTTAATTAATGTCAAACCGAGCCTACATGAAGTGATATAACAATTTTTTGATGTGATTCCTTCGATATCGCTTACCCTAGACACGGTACAAATGTTAGGGCTTCCTCCACTTCCTTCACCAATTATCAATTGCAAAGAGAGAAAAAAGTTATACACATTATAGTATCTCCACTTAACGCTTCGTTTTCAAACCTCCAAAGAACGCTACTCATAACCTTCAAATGTGCAGTGGGCAAAATGTTATCGCAAGGACAGTACTAGAAACTAAATGACGATTTATAAATACACTTATAGCAACGTTCGCACCAAAACATCAGAAAAAATCACTATGAATTTATGCACCAACCTCCTCTTTCCGAGTAAATGTTGTCTGCAGTGGTAGATTACATACTTAGTATTCCCCATGTCATATGCTGCATGAGCAATAATTACAACGTTGTTGTTACCGCATGATGTACACACGCTTTATCGAAAATATTTCAGGCTGTAGTCCAAACTGCAATATTAAATAATCTTGCGCTAGCCAGTGTGAGTGCAAACAATGTCCGCTGTAGACAATAGTCTCAAGGAGCAATGCATCGCAATCATCTAGGCTGACAGTGGCTAGCACCAGGAGGCCGTAGGTCGGTCGAGCAGAAATTATTCTGATCAGGACAAGCAGCCACGAGATATTCACGGAAACGTTTTTCCTAGGTTTTGCTATTACAGGCAGGTCAGAAAATCAAGTCAATTATCTCTGTTCTTCCAACTGATTACTACTTACTAATAGGCAGACCAGGTGTGGTATATTAAATAGCGGTAGTATCGACTTGAATAACTCAGTTTTTATTTTGCACAGCGTGACGTTTACCACGAACAGGTAGTGTAGGAGAGTGTATGTAGTTTCAGGCAGCAGTTCCTGCGGAAATTTTCTCATCAGACAGTGTACGCACAGGGTTATCCAAGGTAGCTCATTAAAGGCGATTCGATCGAACAAGGAGATGAATGTACTGAACTGGCTGTGATCCACTTCAGGGAGAGAGGGTGCTCAATTCTGATCAAGTGTGGCATACACGAGTTACAACAAAATCATGACCCTGCCACATGTGGAGTTCCGTGGCCTGCGGGATTGATGCTAGATTGGTATGAGTAAAGTCTGGGTTGGATTCCCACTTCCGGCGACGGTTTTTAACAGACATAAACAAATCAGGTTCACCTCTGGTTCTGTAAAGTCAAGAACGTCCCATTGCCCTACGGTTTCAAATTCACATTAAACATGATATTCTGTTGCTATCGACAAGGAGTTATGTTGAACCATGACAGAGGCAGAAGTAGCGATGTGTAGAAATTAAGTCATGAGGAACCTTTATTACACTAGAATGTTTATTTTACCTAATGAGTCAACGGTATATTAGGTCACAGAACACTTATTTCACATTTTAACTGAGTTTGAGATGTTCAATATATTGTAATATATAGGTTATGATTAAAAAGATGCCAACGGAGGGTTGTGCTGTAAACAAATATTTTATTTAGAATGTTACCCTTCCCTTCCTTTTACAGAGAGTAATATACACAACATTTCTTACTTAAAATGAGAAATACTTAACATCACTTTGATGTTTAGAATCTTTCTTAAGTTCTAAACATGACACCATTAGTCCAACATAAAATGTTTCCGCCATGAAACGTCTTATTCTCTGCCTTTCATACAGTTCCCAACGTGGGCCATACATGTGCACAGAACGCTATGGATGAAAGGAACCTGTATGTAATGTCCTATCTTGGCTACAAAACGAAGGCGCCAGGTGCTGAGTTCGAATTCCAGGACGGAAGTCATTAGTCATCTGTCTCGTCATTTCAGTTTTAGACACCTCGGACTAGTGAGAAAATTCTATATCTGACACCTGTTTGTGCTTAAGAATCCGATTAGGTGCTGGTTTCGAATCCTAGTCCAGCACAAAATTTGAAGTCATCATTTCATGTGTTTTGCTTGTGAATGAAACCAAGTTTAACATCTTTCGTGGTTAGTGAAAAGGGGCAACAGTTGCTGGATGGTAATCTTAGTCCAGTAATAAAGTTTTCGTCACGTAATTTCAAGATATGATTTACTAACCGATACTTGTCAAAAATGAGCACGTCTCTTTATGCCTTGTCACCAATGAAAGTAAGACCTGTGTTCGAGATTCTGCCAGGTTAAATAGCTTTGCATAGTTTCCTTACCCATAGATGCCCGGTTTGAATCCAAACCCAGCACAAAACATTTTATGCCCTGAACAAAAAGTTTCTAGTGAATAACGTAGATTTTTAACGCACTTTGCGTTAGACAGCCTGGACGATAGGTGCCTTTCGAGCTGCACAGAGATGCACTTGCCGTCATGAATAGAGTGATATTGCTTCTGACCGAATAATGATGATAAACAGCTTGCCGCTGATAACCGTGGTTGTTCCAACCGGTTAGTTCATCAACCAGCCTATACAAAAGAAGTCGACAAGAGAATAACGGTGGATAGGCCTCTGTAAATGTTTCACAGAGCAAAAATTCAAATTATCATACAATTTTTATCAAGACATTATTGAAAAAAGTCTTATTAGCAAATAAATTTAGTTTTGAGTATGGATTACCGAATGATTTATGTATACTCAGATACTAATGGAAATGGTAACATTTTAGGGCCGTCACTTATCGTAGTAGATATGAGTTTACAAGCCTTAAGGACCGTTTCATTTCTAATACGCTGTTTCCTGATCTTGGTACCATACAGAGCTTTGATCTCTAATAGTTACTTGTAGCAACCAAATTGAATAGTCATACGACTGTGCTGAAAAGTTATTAAAGAACCTGCAAGACAGTTACGTTATGTGGGCTGCATGTCGATCAGGCGCAAAGCAGTTCAAGTCGTTCGTATACTTTTAAGCATAATAGTACATCTGGAGCACAGCGGAGTATGGCAGTGAGTCAAGGACTGTGGAACATTCGGAAATGAAAGCGTCTGAGACGTGATGTAATAGAAGGATGTAGAAAATTGGGTGGCCTGATAAGAAATGAGGAATTTCTCCGCAGAATCGGTGAGGAGATGAACGTGTGGAAAACATTAGCAAGGAGAAAGTACATGTGTTAAGACATGGGAGAATAACTCCCGTGGTACTATAGGATGCTGTAGAAAGTAAAAACTGCAGGGAAGACAGACTGAGATACATCCAACAAATAATTAAGTTTTTAGGTGTAGGTAGTACTCTGAGACACAAGAGGGGACACAAGACGGGCCACATGAAACCTTTTGGAAGACTGATGACCGTCTTCTCCATGCGCCCCCCCTCCCCCCTCCTAAAAGAAAAAAGAATGATGTAGTGTTTCAGTGTGATTGATTGCTTCGAGTACTTATTCTGGCATATCTAGATGGACATCACATACCACATCTGAAGATCACCATTTTTTCTCGGTAGCCTACAAATGAGGTCATACTTTAGTTCAACGATTTTGACATTTTGTTTTTGCTCTTTTTCTTTTTGTTTATATTATCAGCGTGGTTTATTGTCTTCATTTTGATTTCCTATTGGTGTACCGTTCAGTATGATTCTGCTGTAGAAAACTTACTCAAGAGTGAAGTGTTGGTACTGACGAGTGCAGGATGAAGAATTATAACAGAGGAAATGTATGTAGACTGTATGAAGGATACACATTCTTCACGCGACACGAAGAGCATAGTGTGATTCGCAGTAGGACTTTTTCCAACTACACGTGTCTGCCACTGCTTGGTGCTTACTCTCCCCATTTCACTGCGTAACAGCACTATGATCGTTTCTTGCTCTGTCGAATGCCGCTTTTTACTACCATCAAAATAGGGCGGTGTCTCCGTTCCTCTTTTCGAGCTGCACTCAGCTAGAGATTTCACACTTGAAATTATACTTTCAAAGCACTTATTACTATATTGTTTTAATATAACTGATAAGAAGATCGTAAGCAGACTGAGGTAACAGCAGTAACCAGTTTTCCAGGTGACTTCCAAAAACAGTTAAGTATTTTTGAAATGTTTGATACAGAACGGTATTAATAACCTCTTATTACAATAGATTTCGGTACTGTACCACCTTCTTGGTGTTTGTATCAACCAAAAAAGCAAAACCAGCTACAGAAATATGCGAAAATGCATCATTTGCATATAAGCCATATATGAAGAAGAATTTACGAAAAAATTAACATTATTCTGATGTCATATTATTCCTCTAGATGAGAAACGATGTAATGCATACAAAAAAGTCGTCAGATTTACGCTTATCCAGAAAGGCATGGAAGTTTCTCAACAAATAAGAGGTCGTGAACCTTAGAGCAGCAAGATAAACTGATAGTAGTGTACACACGTCATACAGTAAGAACCGAAGATGGTTCATAGAAGAAGTCAACGAAGTAGAAATATAACTCGTGCTACGTCATGTGTTAAATTTCACAAGGTTCTTTGACGTAGAGAACAACATCTTTTAAATAAAATTGCAAGTCTGTTTTCATACGACTCCTAAAGAGACAGATGTTTTAGTTCTGGAAAAACATCGTGTAACAGGGATATTCAGGCCTGTAGTAAAACTCAACCGCATAATTGATTAAGGGTTGTTGGCAGCGTATCTTTAAAAGTGGAATACTTTCTTCAGCTGGAAGCTTTTGTACAAAGTTCCAGCCGGAAGGTGGACTCCACTGTGGCGTCTGAAACAGAAGGTGCTGCTAACCCATAAACGATACGTCCATTTATGTTATTTCTCAAGGAATGTTTCCGAGGAAACGTAGGAAGTTAAATTTCCTCAGCAGGTTGCCTTGATCTGCTTTGTAACGAATAATCATGTTATTCCGCGGTCGAACAGCAGTCCTAAAAAGCTGGTGTCGTTCTACCTCTTCTAGTCTTTGGTTATTCAGGTATAATTTAGGGTATGGGAGAGCGGATCGAATTCTTCATGAGCCGGAATTCTGCTGGCGGTACTACACCCATGATACTGAACTCAAACCCATTTCTTCTAAATGGCCGTTTGAAGACGACGTTCTGTGAGCGTAGTGACTTAGGGCGTTAGTACAGACGTTGTGGATGTGCAAGGCTGTCAATACACTTGCTCCCGCAACAGCGACAATACCGTTTATAGCAATTGCAAAGAGGATAGCTCTCTATACTGAACCCTGTGGAACCCAGGTTACTTGTAGATATTTATGATTAAGGTTTTATTTTATCCATACTGGATACAAGGTCGTGGTCCTAAAAATGTGTCATTATGTCGGCTCAGCCACCTATTCAAGTGTAAATTCTAGTTCTTTTTTTTTTTTTTTTTTTTTTTACACTATAGGTGCTTGAGACGACATTTTAACATTGATTACTCAGGGTCTTACGAATTGTAACTCGTAAATACCAGTAGGATAGTAAATTAATCAAAACTGGCAGATTGCCTCTGAACTCCAGATATGTAACATAGTTAAGACTTGGTGTCACCATATCATGTCGTATCGTTTTGCAAATCGAGAAATTCAACCGATGCCGAAGAGTAAGAAGACCCCTTCACAGTGCCAGCGGACTCCATTCGATTGTGGATGCTGACGTTCGAAATCCGCACAAAAATGGTTAAAGCAAATTTCTTGTTTCTAGACCCCAAGAAAATTTGCGATTGATCGTCTATTCCAAGGGTTTGCATAATATCGCCGATAAATGATCGATCACTAGCTGTCTATAGATCTGGTGTTTTTATCGGGTTTCAATGTTGGTACAATGACACTCTCTGTCCATCGGCTGGGAAAGCTCTGTCTTGTGAAATATTGGTAAACATCATCAGGATATTTTCTTTGCCATAAAGGCGCTGATCCACTTAATTGTGCATGGTATCTGGACCTGGGAAGCTATCTTTGCATTGTGCTACGGCACTGTTGATTCCCCAGTCTCTACAACGGCCGTTAAGTCTCCATCAGTCGGATGAAATTGGTGAGTATTGTATGAAGTACAGGGTGTCCATAAATGTTCACTCTGATTTCAAGATTGTATATTAATTATGTTGATGATGATAACAATTGTTTTTTGTTACAAGTCTACTACGGAACCCTTGAAAATTCTGCACAGCTGCGTCTCATTGAACACTTTCGCCGCAAGATGCGAGGTTTGAGCGGTATCGTAAAAATGGCTTCCCTCCCAGGAGAACGCTCAAAGTATTGTGTGGCTAGCACAAATCAAATCACCGATTACTGTGAGTGAAAGTAAGTGTCCAATTAGGGAAAGAAAGCACCTGATTTCAAGTTAATCAGAACATGCATGGAAAAGGTTTTAGCAACGGGGTCGGTTCAGAAACGGGCAAGCAACTGCAGACCATCTGTTTCGGAAAAGACTCTGCAGGTAGTTCAAACCACATTGACGAGGTCGCCATAGAAATCGTTTGGACAAGCTCCGTGGGAACTTCAGGTGACAAGAGGTACAGTGCATAAAATAGTTCGTAAATGCCCATAAATGGTATGCGTACAAGTTCGAAATTTGTTTACACATTACAACCCGAAGCTCGCTCAAAACATTAACAATCTGTAATGGACATGCTGAACCGTATGGATGAGGACACTGATTTCTTGAAGCGTGTGTGTTTTTCCGATAAGGCTACATTTCTTGTTTGTGGCTCAGTTAACGGCCATAATGTCCGAATCTGGGGATCAGAAAATCCTCATGTACGAAAACACATTCGGGACTGTCAAAAGTTTAATGTTTGGTCGGGTTATGTGTGATGGAGTGACTGGCCCATTTTTCTTCTCTGAAAACAATGTAAGTGGATATGTCTACCTAGACATGTTGATGAATTATGCCGCTCCCCAGCTAGAGGATACGCAAGACATTATCATTTTTCAGCAAGATGGCGCTCCCCATCATTAGGCTCCACAGGTCCGCGATTTTCGTAATGAAAGTTTCCACACTGGATTGGCAGAGACGGCCCATTTCAATGGCCCCAGAGATCACCTGCCATTGCCCCCTCAGAGTCCTTTCTTTGGGGGTATGTGAAAGGTATTGTATACAAAACAACAGTTCCTGATATTGTGACATTGCAACAACGCGTCAGAGATGCTCCTACCAAAACCACACCAAACATCTTCCAAAATGTGTGGCAAGAGATTAAATACCAGCTTGATATTTCACTTGTTATCAGGGATGCACATACTGAAGTGATTTAAGTGTTGAAGTGTATTACCTATATTAAATGCATATGAAAGGTTAAAAACTTAGTGAGTAGAGGCCTATGTGGTATAACGTATGTTTCATTTACTGTTTTCAGTACAGACTTACATAGTTTTGTTATCAGGGTTAAACATTTACGGACACTCACCCTGTACTTTAAAACTACAGGTATTCTAATTACGAAAGTGTATCTGCTGATACGTCGCGGTTTTGTCCACACGTTGGGCATCTGTTGTTCCTGCGTTCACTGGAGCAACGTATTGTTACCAACAATGCTGCTTCTGTTTCTTTATTTAATAGCGTGATTCTGCTCGTTTACATAAAATTAGATTAAAAGTGGTGGTATATCGCCTACGTCGTCGTAATGGTCTTCTCCCGTTTCTGATAGCCTCAGCTTTACCTTGAGACCTTCATGGCACTGATCTGCGGTGAAATGGTCCGGAAGAGTGGGATATTCACTATGCAATGAGTGGCCAATTACGTTCCTTGCTTCTAGCACTATCTCGTTAATGTACTTTTTTGGGGAAGGGATATTGTGACAGAGACTTCTGAGGAAGTATGCATCGCAATTGGCTTTACGTAGGGATATCGACAAAATTATTCGACAATAGGTCGCTGTCACAAGGTCACTACGGACAGGCCATTGTATCACAAGTGCTGGACTACGGCAGCAGAACGTTGTCGCCTGTAGAGAAGATGCCATGGGTGGCATTCTGACTGCACCACAGGTAATTGTGAGCATTGAAATCATTCACAAAGATCAAGGGGAAGCGTAACTGATATAATAGTTCTCCCTTCTCCTGATAGGATATATCTCTACCTGGCAGGAGGTGTAGATAGCATATCGATGCCAACGTTGGATTCTAACGGCTACAGCATCGAGTGTGTGTCCAATACAACCCGCTTTCTAAACGTGCAATGTGCGAACATCTCTTGAAGCTCTCATGTTTGATTGCTACTAAAAACTTGGTGTTTTTTACTGTCGGCAGGTTATCTTCCAATGACTGTGATTCTAGCAGATGCTGATGGGAGTTTGCAGCATCCAACAAGCTGCAACAACAGTTTTGCGCAAAGCAGTTTCTCACGTCCGCCAAGCTGGCGGTGCTTTGTCGTGGGTGCCATTGCGCGTTCCCGTCCGAAGTAATGAAAGAAAAACTGTAACGAGACTGCAAATGTCACGAGGTGAAAGTGATATCCAGTGACGTCTTTCGAGCGCACAAAAAACCGCGACTGCTGAAGCTCTAAAAATGGGGGCTAAGGTGGCCGTGTTCCGGAGTTTTATGACTTCAGACCTCAAAAAATAGATCTCTTGCCCACTGCTGAGAAGGACAGCGGAGAACTGCTACCTACTGAAACACAGAAATCAGATAATATCTAGCTTAACATGCCGAACAGTAACATTCCCGCCTTCAGAATAATTTTAGTTTACAATAACAAGAAGGACACAACCCAATAGGCAACGATACTGATAATAACTACACATGCTGGGAAGAATGACAAGAAAAATAAAATGGCAAGACTATAGCTCAGAACACATTATTCAAAATTAAACCAACTACAGCCGACACACGAAAGCTCCAGAACTAAATAAATAAAACTAATCTAATAATGGTAACTAGATAAATAAAATACACGGCACCAGGCTACGTAAAGTTGGTCACAGAACAAAATAAATCAAATCAGTAATTGAAAAAGGCCAGCAAAGGAAGTCCTATACGCAAATCAGTGAAGCTCAGTTGATAATAAAATGAGGTATTTCCTTATGACTTAGCCGGCCGGAGTGGCCGTGCGGTTCTGGGCGCTACAGTCTGGAACCGAGCGACCGCTACGGTCGCAGGTTCGAATCCTGCCTCGGGCATGGATGTGTGTGATGTCCTTAGGTTAGTTAGGTTTAATTGGTTCTAAGTTCTAGGCGACTGATGACCTCAGAAGTTCAGTCGCGTAGTGCTCAGAGCCAAGCCTTATGACTTAACTAACACATAATCTTTTCCTACTAAAAGTTATTTCAGATAACCACAACACACCTTGCAATGCCCCGCCTTTACGGCAATATAATAATTAGCGCAGCCTGAGATTTCCTCTCAACAATCAGCACAACAATCTTCATGTGAGCTGCCGCCGAAGAGCTAATACAGGTGTTGGATAAAAATATGGAACCAGCACAAACACATTACGCTGTCTAACACGGTGTAGGAAACCCTTTGTCATTCAAAAAAATTTCCAGTCGGCTCAGAATGGGTAACTACAGTCCCTTTATAGTTTACAAGGGTTCGTATACTATTCTTCTTTCAGAACGGTGGTAAGTTCAAACAAATATGATGGAGGCGGATAGCCACCAAGCACCCTTCTTTCCAAATTAGACCATAAAGGCTCAATAATACTGAGATCTGATGATTGTGGAGGCTATGGACGATGCGAGCTGTTTGAGCAGGACAATTGGGTAACAAGCACTGCACCAGTGGAAAGACGTGATCAGCCAAGCTGGGCACACGACCCTTGGCTGTGGTGTGACCTTGCATTGCACCATAGCACAGGTTTTATAGCTTCGGCACCACATTTTCGCTTTACCGGCACTTTCCCCGCATTGGTGCTGACGGGTTTCGCGAGTGTGAAATTCAGTTCTGCGGTGATTTTTGCACCTGTCGTCCTGTTATTTTTCGTCACAGTCCTAAGTGACTGTCATTCACACTGAACACACACTTTCCTTGGCGTTGTGACTAACTAGATGGTGTTTCCATGTATGTGGTATAGATCTTGAATACGGCGTTTCTTGGGAAATCAAACACATTTTCTTCTTTTAGTCATCAGTCATCTGAGTGGTTTATGTGGCGGTCCACGAATTCCTCCCCTGTGGCAACCTCGTCATGTCAGAGTAGCACTTGCAACCTGCGTCCCCAGTTATCTGCTGGATGTACTCCAATCTCTGTCTTTCTCTACAGTTTTTGCCTCTACAGCTCCCTCTAGTACCATGAAAGTAATTCCATGATGTTTTAACAGATGTCCTATAGTCCTGTCACTTCTCCTTGTCAGAGTTTTCCACATATTCCTTTCATCTCCGATTCTGCGCAGAACCTCGTCATTCCTTACCTTATCAATCCACATAATTTTCAACATTCTTCTGTAGCACCACATCTCACACGCTTCAGTCCTCTTGTTTCCCGGTTTTCCCATAGTCCATGTCTCATTACCGTGTAATACTGTGCTCTAAATGTACATTCTCAGTAATTTCTTCTTCAGAATAAGACCTATGTTTGATACTATCAGACGTCTCTTGGCCAGGAATAACCTTTTTGCTAGAGCTAGTCTGCTTTTTATATCCTCCTTGTTCCCTCTATCATGGGTTATTTTGCTGCCTAGACAGCGGAATTCCTTAACTTAATCTACGATTTACTCCCAGTCATATTCTGTACTCATTAGACTGTTCATTCCATTCAACTGATCCTGTAATTCTGGTTCACTTTAAGTGAGGGCAGTATTATCATCAGCTAATCTTTTCATTTATACCCTTTCATCCTGAATTTTAATCCCACTCTTGAAACTTATTTTTATTTTTGTTATTACTTTTTCGGTGTCTAGATTGAACAATAGGCCGAAAGACTTTACCTCTGTCTTACACCCTTCTTAATTCAAGCACTTAGTTCTTGGTCTTACACTCATATTGTTCCCTCTTGTTTCTTGTACATACTGTACATCACCCATCTTTCCCTTTGTATTTATTTCGTTCCTGAGTCATTCATGTTTCTGTATTCCTTAATTTCCCTGAACATTTTTGTACTTTCTTCTTAAATCGAACAACTGAAAAATGGTTCAAATGGCTCTGAGCACTAAGGGACTTAACTGCTGAGGTCATCAGTCCCCTAGAACTTAGAACTACTTAAACCTAACTAACCTAAGGACATCATACACATCCATCCCCGAGGCAGGATTCGAACCTGCGATCGTAGCGGTCGCGCGGTTCCAGACTGTAGCGCCTAGAACCGCTCGGCCACTCCGGCCGACGACTCGAACAACTGAAGTACTTCTTCTGTTATCCATTGTTTCTTATCAGTTTCTTTCCTAGTACTTATGCTTTTCATTCCAACTTCTGTGATTTCTATTTTTCTTCAGCTGAACTACTTACAGAGCTTTTCATTATCGTAGTCGGTGGTCTAGCGGTTCTAGGCGCAGTCCGGAACCGCGCGACTGCTACGGTCGCAGGTTCGAATCCTGCCACGGGCATGGATGTGTGTGATGTCCTTAGGTTAGTTAGGTTTAATTAGTTCTAAGCTCTAGGGGACTAATGACCACAGATGTCGAGTCCCATAATGCTCAGAGCCATTTGAGCCATTATCGTAGTATCTATAGCCTCAAAAAACTTCAAGTGTAAAACACGCTAACTACGGAAGCACGTACGAGCACCATCAATTTGCCTACATTCGAACGGACTTAGCTCCTAACTAATGCATTCACAACTACACAAAACACTATTCTGAGCACGGCTGACACCTGCAACGTGCCGAGGACATTGCAAAGTTGCAGATCCTAGTCAAATACAACAGCGCAGTCTGTTGGCTTGGCTAGTATCTGCATTTACGTTTGCGGATGCTTTTCTCGCTGTGTTTCCGTCTGTAAGTCCAGCCCCTGTATCTGCATCGGTCTCCTCATCACGACCTTGCCTGGGGTCGAGGCGCCAGGCACCATCCGCTCGTCCGGAAAAGGAAACCGATGACTCGTGTCCGCTACCTCAGGCCCAGGCTGCACCAGGATGCCTTCAGTGCTGTCCTCTCGAACTTGCCTCTCCGTGTTCTCCATGTGACTCTCATCTCAGGTGCTCTCTTCTTGTTGTTTCCTCGATGGTTCATGCACACTGTAGACGTCTCAGCTGAAGTTCCTCGCACCTCCAACGTGGTCGCTCTGGCGGTCGACTGTCGCGCTTGAAACCACCTCTGCGCGACCAGATGGCAACTCAAAGCGGGACACGCCCCTCTACCGGTCGTGAATACAATGTGCCGTAATTCACGGCGCAATCCTTATTCCGGCGAAATATTGGCGCGAGTCGTGCTGCATGCAGTGCGGCGTAGCGGTTAGCGTTGCTCGCTGGTGTGGTGCTGGTCGCCAACAATTTACTGTTATGTAGTCTTTACAATTTGTGGAAGGAAATTTCTTATGTTTGTAGAGTTAAAAAATTTCAGAACATATGTCCATGAGTTCAAATCTGTCTGTACTTTGGTGTTCAGTGACGATTTGGATTTTCATTAATTGTCATATCTTTGTCAATTGCTGCCGTGCGAGCTCTTATCTACTCCTCTGGACACTTGAGGCTGACTTAAGCCGCACCACGACACATTCACTTTTCTTCTTCCGGTCACCAAAGTAGCCAGTTCTACGTGAACATTATTTGTCGTTTATTTCTTTGCAGTTGTCTTCGCCACTGTAACGCAGTCGACGGTTCTCCCCACGGGCACCACGTGGCCTGAGGCTCATTGCCTAGGGTCCCAGTGCTCATAAAGGACCATCTACTTTTTGGCCTATGGGCATCATCAGTGTGAATCCGGCGTTCTCAGGAGGCCAAGATCGAGAGGGTGCATCACCAAATGGTTCAAATGGCTCTGAGCACTATGGGACTCAACTGCTGAGGTCATTAGTCCCCTAGAACTTAGAACTAGTTAAACCTAACTAACCTAAGGACATCACAAACATCCATGCCCGAGGCAGGATTCGAACCTGCGACCGTAGCGGTCTTGCGGTTCCAGACTGCAGCGCCTTTAACCGCACGACCACTTCGGCCGGCTGGTGCATCACCACCCCACCACGTCCGACTGGTTAGTTTTCCGTGTACTGAAGATGCACAGGCGGTCATCATACGCCACACAGGTTGCCATCAAAGATGACATACGCGAAACGATAAGCACTACTGTCAAAAATTTGGGAAAACGGGAGAAAAGGGAGTCAACCGCGAAAGTAGGGACTGGAGTATAATTTGCCGAAATGGTGGCAGAAGCAGCCCAAGACAGCGGTCCGACTCAAAAAGTAAAGACGTCCGCCGCAGCAGCTGAGTTTGTCAGCGTGACAGATTGCTAACCGAAGGGGCGTAGGTTCGATTCCCGGTCGGGTCGGAGAATTTCTCCACTCGAGGACTGGGTGTTGTGTTGTCCTTACGTACTTATCATCGTAACTAACCAAAAAAATCGTGTCCAATATACTGCCGTATAGTCTTTCCACTATTAAGACGACTGTATGGGCATGAACCGAAAACCGAAAGCCAATAAATTGAAGGGAAAAAAGGAGAAAACGTAAACGACAGCCATCTCGACAAAAACACTTAACGTTAGGGTCAATAAGGTATTAACACAGTAGTTCAAGGAGGGGGGGGGGGGGGGGGGGGAGTTCATTTCATCCTGGGAAACTTGGAGAAAAATTATGCAATAGCTTGATATCTCTTTCTCACCACGTACATACACACGCAAATGTCATGGATCCCATGGACGTGACGTAGGTGGGAGGGGGGCCGGTGGAAAAGCGGTTGTCTCTTACGACGGCGAAACGGAAGCATATCATTCCCTCCAGGAAGCAGGAATATACCAAATGGAATAGACTGCGGTAATTCCTGACATAAAAAAGTAAAGTTGTTTGTCATCATTGGTTGGGGGATCTCGAGAGGCTGGTTCAGCAACCTACGTGGAAAGGCTTTTCGTATAGAATGAATAAAATATCTCCGGGTTTCCAGCCGTGTCAAGTGATTAAAATTACACAAGCTTTCGGCCAAGTACTCCTTGGCCGTTGTTGAGTGGTATATCTCGACAATGGCCAAAGAGTGCTTGGCCAAAAGCTCATGTAATTTTAATCAATTGACACGGCTGGAAACCGTACTTTATATTCAATGTTACCACTGCGAGTCTGATTACTTACGTTTTTCCTGTCATTCATTCATTCAAACACACGACGCCTTTCCCACACGAAGTGTATGTATGTATTGAGTGTGTCTGATGCATGTAGATGACTGCAACAGGCATATATGTAACATGGTGGCATGTTTGGGTTGTATGATGATGATAGGACGAAATCCTGCCTACTCCTGTCGAATAGCACCAAGGGGTCCACCGAGCTCAACGTCACCATCCGACAGACGGATCACCATCAACAGTGTCGCAAGCCCTCACTCCACGAGCCACTTCGAAGAGCTCTGCAATTTAATCCAGGACATTGGCGCTAAGTCTGGTGATCAGGAAATTTAGGCCATCACCACCCCTACTCCCTCTACCGGAAAGGCAGGAAAAGGGAAAATTGCCAACAGCGCGTAACGTAACCTGGCGGTCACCTATCCAAGCACCGCCCACGCTCGGCAGTACTTAACATCGTGAGCCGTTGTATTAAACAAGGCAAGGCTGTTTGCAGCTGCTGCCAGGAACCCAATTGAGCACTTTGCAGTTCGGCCTCACAGGAACCGTGCACTTGCACTGAGAGACCTCAGGATGCCTGAGCGACAACGTGTGGACCACGTTGTGGTACAACACGCCAGGGAGGATCTAGAAATGGCCTAGCGTAACAAAAAGTTGAGTGTTACCTAGCAGCACATTTCGATTTCACAGAAGTGCAAACCTGTGCTATTTCGATTTCGATCAGACCGTGTTATCTTAGATACACTTTCGTTTTTATTTAACGGTAAATTAATTTTTAATTTAATTTCATTCATTCCTTTTACCCTTTGAGCATACATTCGCAGATAGCTTCTAGTCTTTTTTCGAACAGTTCACATGCAGGATGAACCTGGCCAGACACCACCGACAGATTTTTCCAGAATCTGTTCAGCGACATTTCTGAGTCTTATAGGTGGTCCGTGGCTATAGAGCATTCGCAATTGCTTTGATTTCTCACGCAATTTATCTTTGTATCTGTATTGCACTGAAAATTTCAGCACAGCAGTGCAAATGTCGACAGTGTGCTTTGTGAGTCTCTTTGGGAAACAAACTTGTTCCGTTCACTCAGAGTACTGCCGGCGACAGTAACGCCCACGTGAGTGTGGAACCATCTTTTGTTGAAAATGAGGGTAATCATGCTTTATCCATTGGGTAAAATTTTTATAAACTTCTTCTTTGCAGTGTAGGCTCATAACGTGGAGACATTCAAAACCCTCTTAACGTCTGTCAATCTGGTTAAGATTTATTTTAAGGCCTATGTTTCTCTTAAGCAAACGTTTGAAGCTAGGACAAATCCATCACTTCATTAGAAAGAAATAACCGTGCTAACAAATTTAATCATAGAGGTGACCCTTCATACCTTCCTTTTACAATGTAAAAATAATGACGTTGTAGACACTAGTAAGCTACCAGTGATGTTCCTACTGACTCGTTTTCTCCCTGTAAGTTACTAACCTGAAGCGAAATAATCTGTTTTTCTCTGCTCCGCTAACAAAGATGACAAACTACGGGTTTATTTCTTCGTTTTGATCTGTATTTATATAATATGCCACTCGAAGCTGAACGTGACACGTGTTAAGAGTACCGAGAGCTAAACATTACTTCGCGTCTTGTATTAAGTGGAGTCATGACCCTGATGCCGCCGTTCTACATACCATGGAGGCTAGAGCGACTGCGTAGTGCCCTCTCTGGACGCCGTGGGACAACTCGAGGCGGGTATTTCGGGTGCGGTGTTCAGTTCTGAGCAGCCGGACCTAGCCATGTTTAACGACTGCCTTTCGCGACCTCTCTGTGTATCGGGTTTACAAAGCCGGTGGGACAGACATACATGATCATATCAAAAGGTTCCCAAGCTTTTACGACGTGGCGCAATATTTATCTCCGTAAATGTCGGCATTCTTAGACTCAAATTTTGCAATTCCATGGAAGGAAGGGAAGAAGGAAGGAAGGGAAGAGAAGTTTTAACGTCCCGCCGACTTCAAGGTGATTACAGATGGAACATAAGCTGAGACATGACAAAGCTGGATAAATGATAGGAAACCTAAACCTCGATGTTGAAACAGGAATTTTGAAGTATGCTTCTTCCGGATACGAATCGGGTACTATAATATTGCACAGCCAAGCTCAGAAATTTGGCTAGTTACTGGATAACTTGAAATTGTTCGTGACTATAAACTGCCAAGTTTATATTCACACTTATAAATGCAAAAAAACTCTAACAGTTTGTGAAGCGAAATATAAGGAAATACCAGTGGGATTATTTCCATTCTCAAACTATCGGTGGTAACTCTAGTTCTGGCCTGAGCAGTCTCTAGCCGTAAATAAAGTCTTCCAAGATCCAGTAATTCATGATCTTCGCTCTGCCCATGTTTGTAATCGATACCCCAAGCCCGCTCGTTGATATATCAACCTGATACACTTCTTCCATAGGCCATTTCAAAAGTCGAAATGGAAGTGCCTTTTTTTATGAAATGCGTTTTCTGTGCTATTCTGTTATCGGCACTCTGTTGCATGTCCCTAGACTTGATCCAGGTGCCCAACCATGGAGAAACTCTGTCAAACATGGGTTAGTATATAGTGCTTGGTCTTTGCGCCAAGCTATGCTTAGCCTCTGGAGTTCCAAAATTTATGAGACATGGGAAGTGGTTTTTGTTGAATGCAGTCCTACCAGTTAAAATTTTAATGCTATTTTTCTGTACATGTATTATCACAAACAAAACTTAGTGTATTTGGAACGAATACTTTGACGAACAAAGACATTCTTGAGACGATGGCTGTGTGCAAAGTACAACGTGATTCTTACAAAGAAGAAAACAGCATCCAGCCACGTTAACAATGTCATTTTTTTATTCAAATACAGCCGTTCCTGGTCTCGAGCCGACAAGTTCATTATATTATGGCTCTTCACATTACTGTTACATTCGTCGTTTTGTTGGGAAAAAAAGAGCCAACAACTAATGTAAATAACATCAAATGTAAGAAAACGTGAACAGCCATCTGAAAATGAACCTGTCCGTTCAAAACTGGTCCCAGAGCACTATTGTGAATAAACAGCATTCTTAACATGTCTGCTGCTGATTCCTTCTTTGCAAAAATTAACTTGCAAAATGGCGCTTACAATCAGTCAGTTGATGAGGCACTTACAACGTTCTTAATAAAGCATTTACTTTCTAATTTGTCTCATTATGTTTTCGGTGTTGCAGTGAGCAGCATAATGGTGAACAGCATAATGCTGTGGTATCAGAATAACTTCTGAATTTTCTATATACAAATTAGTCATGTAGAAAAAGATATACATTGTTTTTTCAGTCTCTAGAGAAATGTCAGATTTGTCGCTTAGATACTTTCCATATTCACCTTTCAATTAACGTCACCTTCTGGAATCCCAGGTGGTAAATGTGCAACCAGTTCCACTCATAGTTGAACATAATTATTGTATTTCACGTATATAATTCCCTAAAAGGCAATTTAATCCGTTTAGTACGCGAAAAAAATTCAAACCCGCTCTTTTACGTCATTTATTTTATCGGTACAGTGCTGCATCAATATTTCCGCCACTGAATTTGTTTCTTCATCTATTGATGTGTTACAGTTACATTTTTGGAAAGAAAGGCTTTTTATCACTAGCGGCATAGAGTACACGCTACAAGTTTTGACACACTTCTCATGATACAGCATTGGCGTGCAAATTCCAACCTCCGTCGCCTTTAAACAGCAGCCTGCATGGGCGCATAAACCAGGCGCCACCTGCGGAGGCCCGCACACAGCAACGGTCGCTGAGGAGACACTGCTGGTAGCCTCTTGGTTCATGTGGGCGGTCGATTTCTCAACAGCTGTACGTCTATTCGCCCTTACAAATCTCCGCAGCCATCGTTAGACCCTGTCATCTATGGCCCATGGTCCAGCAAAGTCGCCTCGGTGCCGGTATTGCGTAGCGCAATTTTGACATGCACGGTATGCTTTAACCACAGCGGCACGTGAACAGTTTACAAGCTAAGCCATTTCGGAAATGCTTCCACCCTTGCCCCGAAAGCCACTGATCACACCCGTTTGGACGTCAGAGAAATCGCTCCGTTGTAGCATGACAAAAAAAAAAAAAAAAAAAAAAATGTTCAAATGTGTGTGAAATCCTATGAGACTTAACTGCTAAGGTCATCAGTCCCTAAGCTTACACACTACCTGAGCTAAATTATCCTAAGGACAAACACACACACCCATGCCCGAGGGAGGACTCGAACCTCCGCCGGGATCAGCCGCACAGTCCATGACTGTAGCATGACGACAATGGCTGTCCCTCCTCCCACATTTTACATACCCTCCACTGCTAGTGCTGCCACCTGCTGTCTATGAGTGGTTATTGCATACTGACGCCGAACATATACGGCGCTCACATTAATGTGATTGGACTGTCTATGCATTACATTTTTAGACAACATAGTTGTGTGGAGATAACAGCGATTAATTTACTTATGCTCAGTTATTGAAAATGACAGTCACAATCGCATTATTTATTTTTCCGCCAACCGGTTTCAACCCGCGATGGGGTCATCTTCAGGGCAATTTACACCATTTGGTCGCTCGCTAGAGTCGTCACCCTGCCTGTGCATGGTTCGTAGCTATCAACTATCAACTATAGTTACCAACCACGCAGAGGCAGGGTGATTATAATCACTATGTGGACGATGTGGTCTATTCTACACCATATTTTTGATCCATGTGACGATGTTATGCTGATTATATTTATATGTTTTGACGATGCCATTATGGCCGTATCACTATAGGACATGGTGTAAAAAAGATCTGAAGATGGTCAATACAGACTGAAACCGGTCATCGTCTAAAGAATTCATATTGTGATCAGAGACTGAAATAAAAAAACATTTTACAGAATTGGATCACTGTTTATATATGCGATATGTCGCAGTTGGTGAAATTGATTATGTTTATGTATTTTATTGTACTGTATGTTGACCGGGAGCCTAGAAATGACGGAGAGGCCCCGTCCCCGCCGCAACCGCAGTGGTCCACAACCCCACGACGACTACCGCAGTTGGACTGTGTATAATTCATGTAGAGAATTCGATTTAGAAAAGTCGGCCAACTGCTGTGCTACAAACGAGTAGAAGTCGCTCAGAAGAGTTAGTTGTACTACGTGTAGTCTGAGCCTTCGAACTATCAAACAAAAGATATTCTACTAAAGAAATCAAGTCCTATGCGTCAATGAATCACTCTGCAGTTATTATGCGACCCATAGATCGAAAAATAATCATACTAGTAGAAATTATGCGAATGAATAATTATGTTTACATCAGCATCTTTTTCGTTAAATTTATTTTTATTCGTGAATGAAGTGAAATACGGAAATATTCTGTTATTACGTTCTCAACGTACTCAGATTCGTGAAATCCTCACATAGCACGTGGTTATGCAACAAGTTTCTAAAAGCGGCATTGCCTTGAGGTTACTTTATTCCGTAAACAAGTTGAGGTGGTGTTGTCTAAAGTTGGGTGCCAGGAAATACACTAGAAAACAAGGTGTTCCTTGCTATCCTATTTCATAGACTTGGAGCTACTGAACTTAAATGGCTGATGATAACAGAAGTGGAGACACCTGATTGTACAAAGTCACAAACTCTTCTTGGTTCAGTTACTCAAAGGTGTTTCGACGTATTCTTCCCAACATCAAGTGTCTTTGTTTTATTTGATATTTTAATTACTAATTTATATTGTAGCACGACACGAACACCGCACGTTTCTGTTTTCTGGCATAGCACCAAAGTGTACTAAGGTTCCACAACCAAATGAAATAGTAATGAAAGTATGAAATCAAATAAAAGTATTCTACCGGCCGCTTTGGTCGACCGGTTCTAGACGCTTCGGTCCGGAACCGCGCTGCTGCTACGGTCGCAGGTTCGAATCCTGCCTCGGGCATGGATGTGTGTGATGTCTTTAGGTTAGTCAGGTTTAAGTAGTTCTAAGTCTAGGTGACTGATGCCCTCAGATGTTAAGTCCCATAGTGCTTAGAGCCATTTTAATTTGAAAAGCACTCTGAAGATGAGATAAATCTGCTGAAAAACTTTTGGGTAAAGGAATCGAGGATAATTCGTAATTTATAACAAACAGGCCGATCTCATTCCTATACCTGTTTATGCAGACACGATTGGTTCAAAACACCATGAACTAAGGCATAGACATCGATAATATTGAGTCGAAAGTCACCTACACTAATATCAGAGCAGACTGAAGTAACATAATATCAATAATGATAATAACAAGAATAATAAACACTCTGAGTCCACGTACCACATAATATCAGACTGCGCTATCTCGTTGGAGAATGAGTACGGTTGCAACTAACTAGCCTGATACCGACAGATACTTGGCTCTAATCAGTGTGATGGGAACGTTAATGATAAGGTGACTCAGAAAATGTAACCTGAGCATCGATGTCAGTCGAATATGGAATGTTAAAACAGATGTAATCATTGGTACCACATAACCTGAAGAGCGCTTTGTATCGAATACCAGGGCGGAGCGAACGTAAGGAAATAGAAGATACCGTGTACTACTGTTGAGCTCCGCCAACTTGCACAAAAGCATTGTAAACTCACTTTAGTCGCGAGTCCAACTCCTAAAGAATCTGGAAGTAGTTCGGAGTAGACTTGACTGTGTCTGATGTGAAAAATAAAAGTAATAATAATTCTGTGGTGAAAAATAAAAGTAATTATAATATTATTGATATAATTCATCGCCACAGTCGTCATTCAACAGATGTCAGCGCATCAGCACGATTAGCAGTATTTTTCGGTTTTCCTGAAGGACCTCTCAAGCTGGCAAGCGAACGGCGCCGAGTGTGTTCTGTCCCGAGCTGTCCTGTTTCGGCCCGTTTAGAGGACCGCCGAAGAATCTTAACGACGCGGAAATATCTATAATTAGCGGTGTGTTTATGAAGGGCGCTCAGGTTACAGGACGTTTCAAAATAATCCTGCCTGCCGTTCGCGAATACGTTTGTCTGTTGTTTTCGCATCGCAGGACGACAACTTCAGACGAGACTTACACTTCTCTCATTTGACAGGAATTCATGTCACGGCTACGTGAGCGGTGCAACGCTTTGCCTCCTGCCGGCAATGCAAACACCTTTTTTTGTTTACCGACTGACTGACTCCGGGAGGGGGACATCCTTTTGCGCTCGTCCTCCCACGCAGAAGTTCGCGACGGGCTCCGATAGGTGGCAGCGCAGTCTGTCGCTAAGTCTCTTCAGCGAGCGGCATCCCGCGCTATCTGGCGCCGAAAGACGGAACTATCAGGTTCGCGTCACGCAACCGACATACCGGTCAAGGTCGCCAGTGTTTTGACGTGCGAATTTAGGCCCGTGACGGCTTCCGGAGGGCCCATTCACGACGCCTCTCATTTAGTACTCAAGGATACTTCTCACTCACATAATGTTATCCTTCAGTCACTTGATCATCAGTCGTACGACTGGTTTGATACGTACTGTGTGATTCCTCCCTTGCGCCATTTTTTTCATCTCCGAGTAACACCTAGAATCCACCATCCACAATCATTTGTTCTGTATATTTTCATCTCTGTCTTCCCGCATATTTTTTCCCACTGTAAGTTCCCTCTAGTATCATTGCAGTTATGTGGGACCTTCATCAAGGTGGTAGCGAACTTTTTTTTCCCGGAGAAAAAGGAAGACAGTTGCAGCTCACCGCAAACTCCCACAAGCTCCCCCTAGCTGTAACTCACTCACACCCACTAGTCCATCGCTGTAAGTCGCTCACACCCATCGACTACCAGTTGCCCTTCTCACTCATTCAGCCCAATTCATTGTTATCTCTTCGTGTCTCTCTGTCATTGCCTCCTCCGTCACAGCCACAGCCCTCTTCGTTCTCTTACTGCTATAGTCTCGTCTCACTGTTATTGTCTCTCTCCTGCTCTCTCTTGCTGTTGATATCTCGTTCCTTCCTTCCTACTGCTGCTGCCTCTTCTCACTGACACTATCTCTCTCTACCTCATTGTCTTTTTCATAAACTCTGTTGTCATATACTCTGTTTCTCATTCCTGCTGGCCCTCATCAATGTCCGATCCCCTTTCTCTCACTTTTTATGTATCCCCCAGCATTGTTTCATTCACTCCTTTCCTAGCACTGTTCTGTCACTGTGTCATTGTGAACTACTTTCCACTGCCACTCTGTCCCTATCTTTCTCTCTCTGCCTTGCCTCCTTCGCTCTTTCATCAACACAACCACTGTCCACTATCTTCTAGTATGTATCACTTTTCTGTCTCTTTGCCACTGCCAATGTCTTCTTCCCTCTCAGCATTAATAAGTGCGAATATGTTAGTATGTCAAAATTTTTGGGAAAAATTTTAAGGGGCTGAGGAAGGTAGAATGAGACAGTCAGAGTCTTTTAAATAAACAGGAACATATTGGCATTTTTTGTGCATCGATAGCAGCATTTTTCCGCTGCTTTTCTTGTTTTCCTTGCTGCAGCAGGGATTGTAATTCGTGTGAAAAGAAATGTAGCCCTCAGTAAAATCCAGGTAATTTACTTGTGTGAAATTGAAACAATGTAAAACTGACTTTACACCTCATACCAGATATTAGGCTTCAAAAATCTTGCATATGCTTCACTACTACAACATGGGGATCCCAGATGATAACAGAGACACTCCGTAGCATACTTCGCTCACGCCGGATTTTACTTGTACAAATAGGATAACTCTGAACCTCTGTACCTCAGAAACGGATGAATATATCAACAAAATTTTCAGGATTGTTCGACATCTGTGTAGTAGGAATGCATCATAAAAATTACAGCCATTTGCTGTGAATAGCCGTCTCGGAATACGAGACTGGGATTTGGCACCGAGGAAAGAAGTTTTTGAATGTCTCTCGATAACGTATAAAGATTTTTGAAAACTGGATTATGGCTATTCTAGATAAATGACTAAGCCTGTAAAGATTTTTGAAAACTGGGAGATAGCTCTTCTAGATAAATGGCTAGGGATGTACCGTTAAAATTTAAGCAATTTGCTGCTGTTATTTATTATTTAGATTTCACCTCGTACCGTATTTTACGTGTAGAGGTAGAGGAACTTTGAACCTCTATGTCTCAGAAACGAATAAAAAGATATGAAGAAAAGTTTTAAGGTTATTCGAGACTGGGACCTTAGCAGTATATCGTAAAAATTACAGTCATTTGTTGTGCATAGCTGTCTTGGAATCCTCGGTCTGGTTTTAGTTCTCTGGCAACGGCGAAAATATAGTAAAAAAACTTTCTTGGGGTTTTCCGAGGAACTAATGATGCTTTCATAATTCCCATGAAGTCCACCGTAGATCACATCAAATGTCAGAAGAACCAACCGATTTGCTCCATTTGCTTAAGCAGGAGGAGGTGTGTAATATTCATACTTTCACCATATATTATGGAATAGTGACAATAAGACTATCCTCCTGTTGGATATATAAATGGTCCTTATCCCAAGGGGTAGCCAAAACACTTGATCCTCCGTTTTTATCACTACTACAACCCGACGTATGAGCACTGGAAAATACCGTTTTTATGCTCACGTTTTGAAACGTACTAGTTATGTATGCTGTCGCATGCATACCGATGTTGTTGTTGTTGTCTTCAGTCCTGAGACTGGTTTGATGCAGCTCTCCATGCTACTATATCCTGTGCAAGCTTCTTCATCTCCCAGTACTTACCACAACCTACATCCTTCTGAATCTGCTTAGTGTATTCATCTCTTGGTCTCCCTCTAAGATTTTTACCCTCCAATGCTAAACTTGTAATCCTTTGATGCCCCAGAACATGTCCTACCAACCGATCCCTTCTTCTTGTCAGGTTGTGCCACAAACTCCTCTTCTCCCCAATTCCATTCAATACCTCCTCATTAGTTACGTGATATACCCATCTAATCTTCAGCATTCTTCTGTAGCACCACATTTCAAAAGCTTCTATTCTCTTCTCGTCCAAACTATTTATCTTCCATGTTTCACTTCCATACTTGGCTACACTCCATACAAATACTTTCAGAAACGACTTCCTGACACTGAAATCTATACTCGATGTTAACAGATTTCTCTTCTTCAGAAACGCTTTCCTTGCCATTGCCAGTCTACATTTTACATCCTCTCTACTTCGACCATCATCAGTTATTTTGCTCCCCAAATAGCAAAACTCCTTTACTACTTTAAGTGTCTCAGTTCCTAATCTAATTCCCTCAGCATCACCCGACTTAATTCCACTACATTCCATTATCCTCGTTTTGATTTTGTTGATGTTCATCTTTATATCCTCCTTTCAAGACACTGTCCATTCCGTTCAATTGCTCTTCCAAGTCCTTTGCTGTCTCTGACAGAATTACAATGTCATCGGCGAACCTCAATGTTTTTATTACTTCTCCATGGATTTTAATACCTACCCCGAACTTTTCTTTTGTTTCCTTTACTGCTTGCTCAATATACAGATTGAATAGCATCGGGGAGAGGCTACAACCCTGTCTCACTCCCTTCCCAACCACTGCTTCCCTTTCATGTCCCTTGACTCTTATAACTGCCATCTGGTTTCTGTACAAATTGTAAATAGCCTTTCGCTCCCTGTATTTTACCCCTGCCATCTTTAGAATTTGAAAGAGAGTATTCCAGTCAACATACCGATAAAGGGTGCCTTATCAGGAGAATTACGAGGGAAAGGTGTAAGAGGCGATATGTGATGAAAGAAGCTGCTTGCGTGACCGTCTTGTGCAGGATGAGGTGGATCATGATGGAGGAAATCATCGTCTTGACACACACCTTCCGTCTTGAGATTCTGCAGTATTCTTCCTGCTATGATTTGTCCTATACGAGCATATTTATTCTGTTTGCGCCACACCATGGCAGGCAAAGCCACATGTTTGCACTGCATCCTTTGCTCTTTAATCTCGGGTTCATAGTGACACACCCACCATTTGCCCACGTTGAGCAGCCATCTAAAGAAGCTATCTGGATTGCCCTGTTTTGTCCACGTTGAGCAGCCATCTAAAGAAGCTATCTGGATTGCCCTGACGCAGCTGCAACATTTCCCTAGATGTTCAGTCGCAAAAACCACGGGCAGCGACATTTGTCATTTTCTAAATGTCCTGCAAGATGTCGAAAATTGAAGCATGGCTGATTTTTACTTTATTTCACTACCGCCTCCATTGTTCTACAGCGGTCTTCGAGGGACAGATCAATCCCTTCTCTTTGTTCTATCGTGGAATGCGGTGCAGGCGATAGCAATAAGACGAATTCGTAATGTGTTCTGCAACAAACCAACCGTCAGCGAGGTAGACGTGAATTTCAGCCGCTGCATTGCATTCGCATTGTGGAAACAATAGAGTTACATTGATTTTCTCAGAAACTGGGGGCCGTCGCACGAAATGCAGCTAGCCATGTACTCAGGACCGGTCCCTCTGCAACATACCTAAAACTCATCAAAATGCCTGATTAACCGCTCTGAGGGTCCTCTTGTAAAATTCAGCACCATATTAGAACCACAGCACATTTAATTCAGAATCGAATGAAGAGCCACCACTCAGTTGAGTGGCGCTTATCATTCATTTACACAAACAGGGAACTGTTTTTTTCTTCCCTTCTTTTTTTTTAAACTAGTCTGCTTAGTAAGATGGTAAACAAAAACAGCAGACGCTGTGACACAAATGTGCTTCATTGTATCGACCACATAAATACTTGTAGCTTCTCAGGTTGTAATACAGTTTCGGATACAGTGTTATCATTGTATCACATCGACTTAGAATCTGTGAGACTTTGAGCTACTGTGCATGAATACTACAGACGTTGGTAAATAGTTCTGTCTCCAAGAACCTAGTTCTGTGTATAGCGAAAATAAAAAATTTATTTTTGATTCTGATGCATAACGAATATTCTGCTGAAGCAAGGAGCGATCAAGGATCGAGATGTTCTCCTGCATGCAACGTCTTACCGAATGAAACTGAAACTACTTGCGAGAAGAGACAGCCCCCGTAGCAAACTGTTGCATGTCATAATTTAGGTAATAGCCAGGACGTTTATCAACACCATTATCTAGAAAAATAACCTCAAACAGAATGAATGACATGTTATTACATCAATATATGACGCGTTTTCAGCGTAGTTAGTCCAGTCAACAGGTGCTCAAAAAGGGGTACACCTTACAACAGATCCCAAATTTTTTAGCTTCTTCTACAAAACCAATTGATTTTTATGGATCCGGGACTGAAAATTTGCTCTCCAGATGGCAGAAGGTTGCTGATAATGAGGGTGATAACATCACTGATTAAAAATAAAAACTTCTTCACAATTAACCTGTCTGAAATTAATGTAAAGAGAGGTTTTTCATGACTATCCTGCTGAATTTGGTAATATTGTCATCACAGGTGCTGACGCACATATCCTGATATGGGCGGTTCGTGCTATGCTCTTCTCAAAATACGATTTATTTCCAGAAGAGTGAGAGAGGTAATTCCCTCAGCCTTCGGCACTAGTAAACACCAACCAAATTCAGTCCCCTGGACATTCTTTCCCTTCATGAGCGCAAGAGCACTTTAATCTTCTTTAGACAAAGAAGAAGAGAACCGGAACCATTTACGGGAAAATCTCTTGCCTGCAAGACTTGATATTTTCAAACAGCCAAACGCAAAAGCACTCCGCATTTAAGAAGCAGGGTAAAGGTTTCTCGTGATATTGTATGATGGACACATGAACAAAGGTACACTGTACGACCTGCGTCAAGACCCACATTTCAGCTTGTGACGCACCAATCAGTACTATTCTTTTCGTACCTAGCTGCTGGGTAACGAAAAGATCCTAAGAGTTTGGGGCTGGACGCTAACAACAGGACACGTGATCCCAATAACATCAATGAAAAATCTACCTCCAGACTTCTTACTGAAAAATTTTTCATGTAAATGTACGAAAAGGTGTAGCACAGGGGCTTGCACCTGGGAGAAAGTAGGAATCCTTTACGCTGCCATTTACGTACGCGAGAATTCACCCATGTCGGACCTAAGTATGCTAAGAGGCATAACGACGACAGGAAAACCCTAAGCGACGACATCAATGCTGAAGAGGAGCTGGTATCGAATTTGACTTGCCTTGTGGACCAAAGAGATCAAGGCATAAACTTTTTTCTGTGATTCTGTACTCTCTTAAATATGTTTCTCATTAGCAGTAATTTTCAGTTGTTAAATGTACGGTTAGCTCGTAAGAAACTACACACATCAAAAAAAGTTTTGCATCACCTCGGTTCCCAGAACTCCTGAAGATAGACTTTGACTGTCGATATTGTATCACAGACGTAGTCCCTTTGACTGTTCAGAGATGTCACTAAACCCACCCAAAGATGTAAACAACCATGCATGAGCAGCGCCTATTAGACGGAGGATTCTGACAGCCGATTAGCTCCAGTCATTCCATTAGGAAGGAGGTACACGCCTCATGTCGTCTGTAGTTCAACCATGCCTAGTCGGTCAATAAGGCGGTTCGATCGCGTCCGCATTGTTACTTTGTGCGAGGAAGGGAGGAAGGGCTCTCAACAAGGGAAGAGTCCAGGCGTCTCGGAGTGAACCAAAGCTATGTAGTTCGGAAGTGGAGAAGATACAGAGAGACAGGAAATTTCCATGACATTCCTCGCTCAGGCCGCCCAAGTGCTACTACAGCAGTGGATGACTGCTACCTACGGATTATTGCTCGGAGAAACCCTGACAGCAACGCCACCATGTTGAATAATGCTTTTCGTGCAGCCACAGGACGTCGTGTTACTACTCAAACCGTGCTCAACAGGCTGCATTATGCGCAACTTCACTCCCGACGTCTATGGCGAGGTCCATCATTGCAACCACGACACCACGCAGCGCGGTATAGATGGGCCCAACAACATGCCGAATGGACCGCTCAAGACTGGCATCGTGTTCTCTTCACTGATGACTGCCGCATATACCTTCAACCAGACAATCGTGGCCGGCCGCTGTGGTCTTGCGGTTCTAGGCGCTCAGTCCGGAACCGCGCGACTGCTACGGTCGCAGGTTCGAATCCTGCCTCGGGCATGGATGTGTGTGATGTCCTTAGGTTAGTTAGCTTTAAGTAGTTCTAAGTTCTAGGGTACTGATGATCACAGATGTTAAGTCCCATAGTACTCAGAGCCATTTGAACCCATTTGAACCAGACAATCGTGAGAGACGTGTTTGGAGGCAACACGGTCAGGCTGCACACCTTAGACACACTGCCCAGCGAGTGCAGCAAGGTGGAGGTTCCCGGATGTTCTGGAGTGGCATTATGTGGGGCCGACGCACGAGGCCGGTGGTCATGGAAGGCGCCGTAACGGCTGTACGATAAGTAAATGCCATCCTCCGACCGATAGTGCAACCATATCGGCAGCATATTGGATAGGTATTCGTCTTAATGGACGACAATTCGCGCCCCCATCGTGCACATCTTGCGAATGTCTTCCTTCAGGATAACGACATCGCTCGACTAGAGTGGCCAGCATGTTCTCCAGACATGAACCCTATCGAACATGCTTGGCATAGATTGAAAATGGCTGTTTATGGACGACGTGAGCCACCCACCACTCTGAGGGATCTACGCCAAATCGCCGTTGAGGAGTGGGACAATCTGGACGAACAGTGCCTAGCTGAACTTGTAAATACACTCCTGGAAATGGAAAAAAGAACACATTGACACCGGTGTGTCAGACCCACCATACTTGCTCCGGACACTGCGAGAGGGCTGTACAAGCAATGATCACACGCACGGCACAGCGGACACACCTGGAACCGCGGTGTTGGCCGTCGAATGGCGCTAGCTGCGCAGCATTTGTGCACCGCCGCCGTCAGTGTCAGCCAGTTAGCCGTGGCATACGGAGCTCCATCGCAGTCTTTAACACTGGTAGCATGCCGCGACAGCGTGGACGTGAACCGCATGTGCAATTGACGGACTTTGAGCGAGGGCGTATAGTGGGCATGCGGGAGGCCGGGTGGACGTACCGCCGAATTGCTCAACACGTGGGGCGTGAGGTATCCACAATACATCGATGTTGTCGCCAGTGGTCGGCGGAAGGTGCACGTGCCCGTCGACCTGGGACCGGACTGCAGCGACGCACGGATGCACGCCAAGACCGTAGGATCCTACGCAGTGCCGTAGGGGACCGCACCGCCACTTCCCAGCAAATTAGGGACACTGTTGCTCCTGGGGTATCGGCGAGGACCATTCGCAACCGTCTCCATGAAGCTGGGCTACGGTCCCGCACACCGTTAGGCCGTCTTCCGCTCACGCCCCAACATCGTGCAGCCCGCCTCCAGTGGTGTCGCGACAGGCGTGAATGGAGGGACGAATGGAGATGTGTCGTCTTCAGCGATGAGAGTCGCTTCTGCCTTGGTGCCAATGATGGTCGTATGCGTGTTTGGCGCCGTGCAGGTGAGCGCCACAATCAGGACTGCATACGACCGAGGCACACAGGGCCAACACCCGGCATCATGGTGTGGGGAGCGATCTCCTACACTGGCCGTACACCACTCATGATCGTCGAGGGGACACTGAATAGTGCACGGTACATCCAAACCGTCATCGAACCCATCGTTCTACCATTCCTAGACCGGCAAGGGAACTTGCTGTTCCAACAGGACAATGCACGTCCGCATGTATCCCGTGCCACCCAACGTGCTCTAGAAGGTGTAAGTCAACTACCCTGGCCAGCAAGATCTCCGGATCTGTCCCCCATTGAGCTGTTTGGGACTGGATGAAGCGTCGTCTCAGGCGGTCTGCACGTCCAGCACGAACGCTGGTCCAACTGAGGCGCCAGGTGGAAATGGCGTGGCAAGCCGTTCCACAGGACTACATCCAGCATCTCTACAATCGTCTCCATGGGAGAATAGCAGCCTGCATTGCTGCGAAAGGTGGATATACACTGTACTAGTGCCGACATTGTGCATGCTCTGTTGCCTGTGTCTATGTGCCTGTGGTTCTGTCAGTGTGATCATGTGATGTATCTGACCCCAGGAATGTGTCAATAAAGTTTCCCCTTCCTGGGACAATGATTCACGGTGTTCTTATTTCAATTTCCAGGAGTGTAGTATGCCATGACGAATACAGGCATGCATCAATTCAAGAGGACGTGCTAGTGGGCATTAGAGGTACCGCAGTCTGTACCACCATCTCTGAAGATATTTCTGTATGGTGGTACAACATGCAATGTGCAGTTTTCATGCGCAAAAAAAAGGGCGGAAATGATGTTTATGTTGACCCCTATTTCAATTTTCTGTTCAGGTTGCGGAACTCTCGGAACCGAGGGGATGCAAAACTTTTTTGGATGTGTGTATATTGTAATAAGCATGGTGGGGAGGTATTCTTCGGGTTGTTGAACTTGGGCAGTTAATAGCACCTACCGTCTTTTGAATTTTTGCGCAGCTATACCAGAACTGAACATCTCATTGAGCGTGTGTTGGGGGTTTCTTTATGTCAAGGCATTGACCATTACAGACATCCACTGTTGCCTTTAAATAAGTTGTACACATGAAATTTTAACGCTAAAACCTGTCCTTTTTTGCAATATTTTGATATTTTAAGAATTTTGCATTTACTTTGAAGCTCTGAATTTGGCTTTCGGTAAAGTAATTTTGATCATTGCAGACTGCAGCAGACATTCCACTTTATCAGAATGGTCTGAGGGTCTTTTGTCGTAGAGTATATATATATAGGGTGAGTCACCTAACATTACCGCTGGATATATTTCGTAAACCACATCAAATACTGACGAATCGATTCCACAGACCGAACGTGAAGAGAGGGGCTAGTGTAATTGGTTAATACAAACCATTAAAAAATGCACGGAAGTATTTTTTTAACACAAACCTACGTTTCTTAAATGGAACCCCATTAGTTTTGTTAGCACATCTGAACATATAAAGAAATACGAAATCAGTGCCGTCTGTTGCATTGTAAAATGTTAATTACATCCGGAGATACTGTAACCTAAAGTTGACGCTTGAGTACCACTCCTCCGCTGTTCGATCGTGTGTATCGGAGAGCACCGAATTACGTGGGGATCCAAAGGGAACGGTGATGGACCTTAGGTACAGAAGAGACTGAAACAGCACATTACGTCCACATGCTAACACCTTTTTATTGGTCTTTTTCACTGACGCACATGTACATTACCATGAGGGGTGAGGTACACGTACACACGTGGTTTCCGTTTTCAATTACGGAGTGGAATAGAGTGTGTCCCGACATGTCAGGCCAATAGATGTTCAATGTGGTGGCCATCATTTGCTGCACACAATTGCAATCTCTGGCGTAATGAATGTCGTACACGCCGCAGTACATCTGGTGTAATGTCGCCGCAGGCTGCCACAATACGTTGTTTCATATCCTCTGGGGTTGTAGGCACATCACGGTACACATTCTAACGTACCCCACAGAAAGATGTCCAGAGGTGTAAGATCAGGAGAACGGGCTGGCCAATTTATGCGTCCTCCACGTCCTATGAAACGCCCGTCGAACATCCTGTCAAGGGTCAGCCTAGTGTTAATTGCGGAATGTGCAGGTGCACCATCATGCTGATACCACATACGTCGACGCGTTTCCAGTGGGACATTATCGAGCAACGTTGGCAGATCATTCTGTAGAAACGCGATGTATGTTGCAGCTGTTTGGGCCCCTGCAATGAAGTGAGGACCAATGAGGTGGTTGCCAATGATTCCGCACCATACATTTACAGTCCACGGTCGCTGTCGCTCTACCTGTCTGAGCCAGCGAGGATTGTCCACGGACCAGTAATGCATGTTCCGTAGATTCACTGCCCCGAGGTTTGTGAAACCCGCTTCATCGGTAAACAGGTAGAACTGCAACGCATTCTCAGTTAATGCCCATTGACAGAATTTCACTCGATGATTAAAGTCATCACCATGTAATTTCTGATGTAGCGACACATGAAACGGGTGAAAGCGGTGACGATGCAGTATGCGCATGACACTACTTTGACTCAGTCCACCGGCTCTCGCAATGTCCCGTGTACTCATGTGTGGGTTCATGGTAACAGCAGCTAACACACCAACTGCACCCACTTCTCCTGTGACGGGCCTGTTACGGACCCGTTTGCGTGCTACGACCATACCTGTCGTATACAGTTGGCGGTAGATGTTTTGCAATGTGCGGCACGTTGGATGCTCTCTGTCCGGGTACCGTTCTCCATACACCCTGCAGGCTTCAGCTGCATTTCGTCGACATAGATGAGTATCATCTCCGCCTTTTCAGAGTTCGAATACACCGTGGTTACAGTTCCTACAACACTATACTATCACAGACGTCTGGTAACACGGTGTACTACAGTTGGTCTGCGTACGGAGACGAATGCAGAATAACAATAGCAGCAAGCGCTACATGTGGAGCCGGCCGGAGTGGCCGAGCGGTTCTAGGCGCTACAGTCTGGAGCCGAGCGACCGCTACGGTCGCAGGTTCGAATTCCGCCTCGGGCATGGATGTGTGTGTTGTCCTTAGGTTAGTTAGGTTTAAGTAGTTCTAAGTTCTAGGGGACTGATGACCTCATTAGTTAAGTCCCATAGTGCTCAGAGCCATTTGAACCAAACCACAACAGTGCACTACAGCCACACTCGTAAACACGGTCGTCATCGTAAACATGTCCCTGCAGATGCTGCTCGCCGACCGTGGCCCGTGTTTGTTACAACACGCAACTGAACGTCGGAGGTTTCAAGCGTCAAATTTAGGTTACAACATCTCCGGATGTAATTAACATTTTACAGTGCAACAAACGGGACTGATTACGTATTTGGTTATATGTTCAGATGTGCTAACAAAACTAACGTGGTTCCATTTAAAAAAACGTAGGTTTGTGTTAAAAAACATACTTCCGCGCATTTTTGTATGGTTTGTATTAAACAATTACACTAGCCCCTCTCCTCACGTTCGGTCTGTGGAATCGGTTCGTCAGTATTTGATGTGGTTTACGAAATATATCCAGCGGTAACGTTAGGTGACTCACCCTATATATATATATATATATATATATATTATAAAGAGAGAGACAGAAAATTGCCAAAATTTCGTGGTTTTTCATCTCAAGGGTTCTCAATGTTGAAAACATAAATTTTTCAGTATACATAAACAAGGTAAAACATTCCAGAAGGTCATAAATTCAGACCTCTTATAAGATTCAATGTGTCTGAGAAATGGACAAAAATGAACTACAAAGTGACGGTTGTAGTAGTGCGACGCACAGCAGCAGAAGCCCTGTCGAGCGGGCAGCCAGCTCAGCAGGCGTACACCGTAACATCAAGCGACACATTTAATGACGTAGAGATAAGAAAAACAGAGAATGTTACGTCTTTGTGACTGTCTCGATATATTTTACTGCCGAAACCGTCCCTGAAATAGTAGCTCAAGATGACAAGCAGGCAAGTCATCAAAACGTTTCATCAAGGTGATACTGTTTTTATTATACTATTTACTAGGTTGATTTGGTGAGAACATCTCATCAGTTTGCTGTCTCCTTAAGAACACTGTAACGTAAAGCTCTTTCATCTAGTGCTCGTTTACGAACAGAAAATTAGTTCAGCTACTGCAAAAAACTGAACAATTTTATTGTTTACAATCGCACATTTAATGAAGGATTAATTTTGTGCATAATGTTCTGGAGGCATTATCTTGTACATATCAATGAAGTCTATGTCTCAGTAAGGATTGTGTTTGCTATTTGTATTAATAGCAGACAAGTGCAACAGTGCCGTACTAATGAGAGATTTTATTTTTTGCTTTAAATTATTACAGAGACCCGTCCGGAGACGAGTTCCCGGAGCTCGTTAGAAAGCAGACCGATTTTCAGCGCACCGAAAGTTCATCAGATATGACAGTAATCATCGATCACTAGGCAGCAGGCAGTAAAAGTCATCAACACTATGCTTCCACACTACGTTTTCCTTATGTCGTCCATTAATCTTCCATTAGGTCTTCTTCTTGATCTTTTCTTATACCTTAAAATCCAGCAAACTACTCCTTAGGTCCCTCTACGATCCATTTGACACGTACGGGCTCTGTCAAACTCGTAATCACGCCTTCCACTCCAATTCTTGCCGGATCCATTTGTTTGTGTTTGTGTCCCTTCTTGTAGTCTCCAACTTACGCTGACCAAAAATATCCGGACACCTGTTAATGGACGTTACTATGGTGTGCGTTCGCTTGCACCTTTTGACGGCTTGAACTCCGCTGTTAACACTTTCATTGTGTTTGAATGACTGAGAAGGAATGGCACCCACTCTTCCTCATAGTCTGAAAGTGGAGAAGGTAGTGATGTTGGGCTATAGGGTCTGGAGCGAAGTTGAGGTTCTGACTCATCCCAAAGGTTTTTCGTTGGGTTCAGGTCGGGATTCTGGGCAGGTGAATTTATTGGCAGAACTTTCTTGTCCACAAACCATTGCCTCACAGATGATGCTCTATAATCTAATGCACTGTCATATAAATACAAACAATCATCGTCTCCGAACAGTTCCTTTACTGTAAGCAGTTCACAGTGCAGTAAAATGGGTTCATATCCTTCCGCATTTATCGTTTTCTTAAGCGCAATAAGGAGACCACACCCTAACTAGGAAAACCACTCCTACACCTTAACTCCACTTCCTCCGCGCTTCATTGTTGACGCTACACATGGTGGCAGGTGACGTTCTTCAAGCCTTCACCAACCCCAAACCCTTCAGTGGAATTGGTAGAGTGTAGCATCATTCCAAATCGTTTGTTTCAAGTCATCCACTATCCAAAGGCTTCGCCCTTTACGCGACCTTAGCATTGACTACAGAAATGTGTGGCTTGTGAGGAGCTGCTCGACCACTGTATCCCCTTTGTTTTTAAATCCACACGCATATTCATTGTGCTAGCTGAACTGTTAGTAGTTGGAATTCACGAGTGATTTGTTTTGCTAATTTCATATGAATCTTTACAATCATCCCTCCCGATGCTTGACGACTCCTGTATATAATGTATATAAAGTCTGCCTGTTATCGATTTAGCTGTGGTTGTTACTATCCGTTTCCACTTCACACACATCACAATCACAAAACCAGTAGCCGACCTGGCCAGCGTTAGAAGAAATAAAATGCCCCTGACTGATATATTACTCAGGAGACATGCAGCGACTAGTCCACTTCAAAGTCACTGACCGACGGAATCTGCTTTTACTGCTTCTCTATCGACATGAAAATACTCCATGCCTTCTTTTGCTATGGCGGGTCCTCACATCTAGTGTTCAGTTCCATGGTATACAGGGTGCTCATTTTAACTGAAGACATTGAAATATCTCAGAAACTACACAGCGGATCTAAAAAGATATAATTTAAATTTGTTGTCTCGGAGATGAACATCCAACGATACCACAGTCGACCCGCCACCCCGCACCGTACGTCAGTGGCGCGGGTGCGGGGGGAGGGGGGGGGGGAACACACGTTTTGTCTTAAACATATTCTTGGCGCTGTAATCGCAGGAATAGAAACGGGTACACAATCCTAATTTACGACAGATACTGAATGACCCTTGCATATCCAGTGGCACTTGGGATTCCATCTCTATGGTGCGAGCGTAGGACAGACCAGTGTTTCATAACTTCTTGTTGCCATTCGGGACGTTGTGTTCCTCCGACATATCGACGAGCCACCGTGGCGAACTACGATGTATCCTAACAGGCAGTACACTCAACAGTACCTCACGTATCGTGCAGACGTAGAACAGATAGCGGCTGTAGACATTACAGTACTTGCGCACTGTTTATTGCCTGTACACCTGCACATCATGCGGAAAACAGACGTGCAAGTGGTCGATGAATGTTGCAACCACAGAAGAAAAAACTGAAATGATCCTAATTTAAGCAGAATTGGAGAAATGTTGAGGCTGCTGCCTTGTATGCGTATGCCCCAAGCGTTTTCCAGAGTGAACTCGCTCTCGTTCGTTCTTTTACAAGGTTTTGAACGCCTTTATCCGATAGCAGCGTACAGATCGGCAAAGGCAAACGAAGCAGACATGTTAAAGGAGAAGTTAATCAAATAGCTGTACTAGCGGCAGAGCATCACAACGCACGGATAAGTGCCCTACAGTTACACAGCGATTCCAGTATGTCCGTAGATAGTATTGTCAAAATACTGCATCGTCCTATCATCCATACCAAGTGTCATTGCACCAAAAACTTCATGGCATCGATTTCCATAACCGGGTAGTGTTTTGTGAATGGGCACATCAACAAATGCAAAAGAGCCGGTTGATTTGGGGGGAGGAGACCAAACTGCGAGGTCATCGGTCTCGTCGGATAGGGAATGATGGAGAAGGAAGTCGACCGTGCCCTTTCAAAGGAACCATCCCGGCATTTGCCTGAGGCAATTTAGGGGAATCACGGAAAACCCAAATCAGGACTGCCGGACGCGGGATTAAACCGTCGTTTTCCCAAATGCGAGTCCAATGTGCTAACCACTGCACCACCTCGCTCTGTGCAAAAGAGACCCTCGTTCTTTGCCGAGGTACTATTTTCCGATGCATGTCAATAAAATTCTTTTGGGCTGTTGACCACATTGTCAATATATAAAACTGAGCACACCCCGTACGAAGGCCACTTGCAATAGTGGCCGAAACGTCGAACAGTTTTATATATTGACAATGCGGTCAACAGCCCAGAATAATAATTTTTTTGACAGTGACAACGGCCGCGGAAGCATACGCTTATATTTTCCGATGTGTCTAAGCAAAGCATGGTAGCGATAACCGACATAACATGCATTTTTCCTCAAGTGGTTACGGCGAGTTGACCGTCAACGTTCTTTGTCGGTTAACGTATGGTGCGGCATCATGGGGAAAAACTCATTGGTCCGTATTTTATCGACGGCACGTCGTATAGTCACAAATGTGGAACGTTTTTGGAACAGGAACTACCGATACAACTACAGGATGTTACCCTGGACGTTCGACAGCGTATGTGGTTTCAGCATGACGGCTGCCCAGTGCTCAAATGGCTCTAAGCACTATGGGACTTAATGGCTCTGAGCACTATGGGACTGGACATCTGAGGTCATCAGTCCCCTAGAACTTAGAACTACTTAAACCTAACTAACCTAAGGACATCACACACATCCATGCCCGAGGCAGGATTCGACCCTGGGACCGTAGCAGCCGCTTGGTTCCCGCTGAAGCGCCTAGAACCGCTCGGCCACAGCGTCCGTCTGCCCAGTGCATTATGCAATTGAAGCAGAGGAGGTAGTAGAGCATATAAACTGGTCAGCGGATTGGCAGGAGTGGCCCTATTAACTGACCCGCTAGGTCGCCGGATTTATTTCTGTGGGGAGATTTAAAAGACAAGTTGCACCAGCCAACAGGCCGTAAAGACATGATCGATCGCATCAGAAACGCCTGTGCTGACATTCTCGCAGGTATGCTTCTGTCCTGTATGCTATCATTTTAATAGCGGATCTCTAAGTCTATTGAAGTTGGCGGTACTACTTCGGAACACTTACTCTAATTGGAAAAGTAGAGTAGCGTTCGCCTCGAGCCACGGCCATAGTGGCGCGTCGCGTACCCCCGTGTTCGATCTGTCGGAGGAATGCAACGTTGCGAATAGGGTTTCCAGTTAGAAGCTATGAAATACTGGCCTGTCCTACCCTAGTAGCATAGGGTTCGCACTTGCCATTGGATATGCAAGGGCCATCTAGTAGCATGTCGTAAATTACGATTGTGTGCCCATATCTGTTGCTCCGATTACAGCGCCATCTGTGGCGCAGAATCGTAATCTGCAATAAAAATGGGGGTTCCCAATGATGGTTGCCCCCCGTCACTCAAGCACTGGGTGGGCTGGAAGGTCAAGTGTGATATCACTGCACGTCCCCCTTCGAGACAACCCTTTCTTTTTTTATCGTATGGCTAGGGCCCCACGTCTGGCAGACCGTTTGCCGGGTGCCGGTCATTCAATTTGACGACACTTCGGTGACCTGAAGTCGATGAGGATGAAAGAAGGATGATGAGGACAGCACAACACCCAGTCCCTGGGCGGAAAAAATTCCGCGACCCAGCCAGGAATCGAACCCAGGCCAAGAGGATTGACAATCCGTCACGCTGACCTTTCAATTACCGGAGGCGGACACAAACAAATTGAAATTATAATTTTTTTTGATCCGATGTTTAGTATTCGAGATATTTCAATGTCTTCCATTAAAATGAATACCTTATATAAGAGTGTCCGGATACGTTCGATTAGATAGTATATCGCTCTTCATTGTTAGGTGTGCAGACCCTCGTTTCATTGCAGTGTCTCACTGCAAAAAAATCAAAACACGTCATGCACAACTCTGTTTTCCGTTTAAGCTACATCGGAAGCTTTCTAGTGAAAACACTAATTTTGCTCTTCCTTTCATTTTATTTTTATTTATTTGTTTGTTTTTATCTTCATCCAGGTGTTGTCTCCAACTGAACTACAAATACTCATAAGCTAGTCGTATTATGTTACAATATTAGGTGCACACTTGTAAGCCTTTGAATCTTGTTGATGTAAGGCGACGACGCTTTAACATGATAGTTTCAAGTGTTGGAGAAACACGCGCTACAGAAAATAACGATCTATAATAAAGGACGTCGAAAAAGATATGATTGTCGGAAGGACAGACTCATCACACAGGAAAGTCAAAACAACCTTTGGTGACATTAAAAAAGCAACGGTGGTGACATTAAGAGTGCAACGGGATCCACTGTTGGTTGGTTGGTTGTTTGGGGAAGGAGACCAGACAGCGTGGTCATCGGTCTCATCGGATTAGGGAAGGATGTCGGCCGTGCCCTTTCAGAGGAACCATCCCGGCATTTGCCTGGAGTGATTTAGGGAAATCACGGAAAACCTAAATCAGGATGGCCGGACGCGGGATTGAACCTTCGTCCTCCCGAATGCGAGTCCAGTGTCTAACCACTGCGCCACCTCGCTCGGTGCAATTCCACTGTTAAATGCAGAGGAGAGAGCAGATAGGTGGAAAGAATACATTGAAAGCCTCTATGAGGGTGAAGATTTGTCTGATGTGATAGAAGAAGAAACAGGAGACGATTTAGAAGAAATAGGGGATCCAGTATTAGAATCGGAATTTAAAAGAGCTTTGGAGGACTTACGGTCAAATAAGGCAGAAGGGATAGATAACATTCCATCACAATTTCTAAAATCATTGGGGGAAGTGGCAACAAAACGACTATTCACGTTGGTGTGTAGAATATATGAGTCTGGCGATATACCATCTGACTTTCGGAAAAGCATCATCCACACAATTCCGAAGACGGCAAGAGCTGACAAGTGCGAGAATTATCGCACAATCAGCTTAACAGCTCATGCATCTAGGCTGCTTACAAGAATAATATACAGAAGAATGGAAAAGAAAATTGAGAATGCGCTAGGTGACGATCAGTTTGGCTTTAGGAAAAGTAAAGGGACGTGAGAGGCAATACTGACGTTACGGCTAATAATGGAAGCAAGGCTAAAGAAAAATCAAGACACTTTCATAGGATTTGTCGACCTGGAAAAAGCGTTCGACAATATAAAATGGTGCAAGCTGTTCGAGATTCTGAAAAAAGTAGGGGTAAGCTATAGGGAGAGACGGGTCATATACAATATGTACAACAACCAAGAGGGAATAATAAGAGTGGACGATCAAGAACGAAGTGCTCGTATTAAGAAGGGTGTAAGACAAGGCTGTAGCCTTTCGCCCCTACTCTTCAACCTGTACATCGAGTAAGCAATGATGGAAATAAAAGAAAGGTTCAGGAGTGTAATTAAAATACGAGGTGAAAGGATATCAATGATACGATTCGCTGATGACATTGCTATCCTGAGTGAAAGTGAAGAAGAATCAAATGATCTGCTGAACGGAATGAACACAGTATGGTTTGAGAATAAATCGGAGAAAGACGAAGGTAATGAGAAGTAGTAGAAATGAGAACAGCGAGAAACTTAACATCAGGATTGATGGTCACGAAGTCAATGAAGTTAAGGAATTCTGCTACCTAGGGAGTAAAATAATCAATGACGGACGGAGCAAGGAGGACATCAAAAGCAGACTCGCTATGGCAAAAAAGGCATTCCTGGCCAAGAGAAGTCTACTAATATCAAATACCGGCCTTAATTTGAGGAAGAAATTTCTGGGGATGTACGTCTGGAGTACAGCATTGTATGGTAGTGAAACATGGACTGTGGGAAAACCGGAGCCGAAGAGAATCGAAGCATTTGAGATGTGGTGCTATAGACGAATGTTTAAAATTAGGTAGACTGATAAGGTAAGGAATGAGGAGGTTCTACGCAGAATCGGAGAGGAAAGGAATATGTGGAAAACACTGATAAGGAGAAGGGACAGGATGATAGGACATCTGCTAAGACATGAGGGAATGACTTCCATGGTACTAGAAGGAGCTGTAGAGGGCAAAAACTGTAGAGGAAGACAGAGATTGGAATACGTCAAGCAAATAATTGAGGACGTAGGTTGCAAGTGCTACTCTGAGATGAAGAGGTTAGCACAGGAAAGGAATTTGTGGCGGGCCGCATCAAACCAGTCAGTAGACTGATGACAAAAAAAAAAAAAAAAGACTGCGAATAAGCGGGTGAAACATCACCGTGAGAAAGTGGTAATATCACAGAAAACTGTTTATGCTCATGAAGTCGAGCTTAAGTACCTTGTTAATTAGTATATTGACTGATTCTACTCAGAATGAAAGCAAACAGTTTCTGGCTGGAATCCTGCAACGTGTGAATTCATGTTTGGAGCATTTATTTTTTTCATTTCATTTATTGATTTTCCATAGACCTATTGCACAGTATTTTAAAATATAGTCGAACATTACAAATTTTTCATACGATGTTGTTGTTGTTGTTGTTGTGGTCTTCAGTCCTGAGACTGGTTTGATGCAGCTCTCCATGCTACTCTATCCTGTGCAAGCTTCTTCATCTCCCAGTACCTACTGCAACCTACATCCTTCCGAATCTGTTTAGTGTATTCATCTCTCGGTCTCCCTCTACGATTTTTACCCTCCACGCTGCCCCCCAATACTAAATTGGTGATCCCTTGATGCCTCAGAACATGTCCTACCAACCGATCCCTTCTTCTAGTCAAGTTGTGCCACAAACTTCTCTTCTCCCCAATCCTATTCAATACCTCCTCATTAGTTACGTGATCTACCCACCTTATCTTCAGCATTCTTCTGTAGCACCATATTTCGAAAGCTTCTATTCTCTTCTTGTCCAAACTAGTTATCGTCCATGTTTCACTTCCATACATGGCTACACTCCATACAAATACTTTCAGAAACGGCTTCCTGACACTTAAATCAATACTCGATGTTAACAAATTTCTCTTCATACGATAACGGCAATTAAACAATCGAAATAATAAAATTGAGATAAAAAAAATGAAATTAACTAACGCAAGCGGTGGGTGTGAAGTGAAATTGTTAGTAATTTGTCGAAATTGAAGTTTAGAGATTCTAGGAAAGATTATTAGAGATAAGTTGTGGATTATTTCCGACACCAAAGTGCTGGTTGCGGGGGAGGGGGGGGGGGGGGCTCAAAGATACTGAACCATGCGCCCATCGCTGCAATTAGACCTTTAGATCCAGTACACTGCAGATTGGGCCCATACCTCACTGGAAAGAGGTCACACGGTGTGGGGCGCCACGCAAATGTGGCAATGTCGTGTGAGAACGCTGCGATTCAACACTGTAGGACTAATTACTAAGCTGCCAGTAAATTTCTCCAGGAAACCATTCTCTTGCAAGTTTTTACCACTGACACGAAATTTCTTTCAGTTTGTATATGTTTATTTGGAAAATTCTCTTCGTACATCTATTCAGACACTACACCCTGCTGCAACATGTTTTAAATGTATGGTTCCCACTCATGTGACATTTGCTATTCCAAGATTACCGAATAAAGAACCGGTGTAAAGGTAATAGACGCATCGGTCTTACAGTTGTTTATAGAGTTTCGGAGAGACACGAGCACACAAAAAGACTTTATGGAAATTGACACTGCCATCGAATTTTACGCACTTGCGAAGTAATGAATTTATTAGTGTTTATCGTAGAGGATAAATCAGCTCTACCGACAGTCTACATGGGCCTGATCTTTGGCTTCCAAATGAAGTAGTCTGAACCACTGTCACAGTAGTTTTTCGATGGATTCAGGAGGGCCATACTGAATGCCATGCACGATCTCAACTGCCCCACGCGACTAGCGCCCAAATAAGCGATGTACAGTGCCTGACAAAAATACTGAAGCACTCAGAAGATATTGTAGGATGTCAATGTAACTTCGCACACGCACAAATGATGCAAATGATTAGATTCAGTCATGCGTGACAGAATGGACTTCATAGTGCATGTAGTTGTGCTGTTACCAGTTCATGTAGTGCATGTACACAGTGGAATGTAGATCTCCATGGCCCCACGCAGCTAGAGCTCAAAATAGTTTGTACAGCGTCAGACGTTGAATTATCACTGTTAGGGACACGGAGACGCTGCGTACATGTATGAGACAGCGTTATCAGCACAGTGTGAAAGAGGCCTCGTTGTGAGTTTGCAGTTGGCTGGCTGATGGAAAAGTGCAATATCCAGATTTGTGGGGCATTAGGATGTGAATGTGGCCCGATGATGGATTGCATGTGAACGTGAAGGCAGTCATACTTGACGTCAAAGTTCCGGTCGTTCACGTCTGACTAGCTCAAGGGAGGTTTACCGTACTGTGCAGCAAGCATATCACACCCATCATGATGGAGGGATCCTTTGGAAGTGACTTCACGTCACAGCCAGTAGAGATACAGGGAACTCTGACGGCACAACTATGCGTCACGGTCCTCGTGTGTTACTCCTCATCCGACAGTATTCGTCAACAGGTCACTCCTCATCCAAGAATCGCACGTGCCTCTATGAACTGTGGGCGTGATGCTGAGATACTCCCGTGACCAGTAAGATCCCCAGATCCGTCCCAGTGCCGCTATCCAGGATATCAGTGATCAGTTACAAGAGCTGCGTTCCAGCTTGCGTCAGTGGACAATACTATATAAACGATTTGGGAGACGGTCTGAGCAGCCTTCTTTGCAGATGACGCTGTCGTTTATCGACCAGTAAAGTCTCAGATCAAAACAAATTGCAAAATGAGTTAGCTAAGATATCTAGATGGTGCGAAAATAAACAATTCACTTTAAATAATGAAAAGAATGAGGTCATCCACATGCGTCCTAAAAGCAATCCGTTGAACTTCGGTCACACAATAAATCAGTCAAATCTAAAGGCCGAAAATTCAACTAAATCAACAATTATGAACAACTTAAATTGGAAAGAACACAAAGAAAATGCTGTGGGGAAAGCAAATCAAAGACTGCGTTTTATTGGCAAACAGTTACAAAATGTAACAGACCTACTAAGGAGACTGCCTACACTACGCTTGTCCGTTCTCTTTTGGAGTACTGCTGCGTGGTGTGGGATCCTTACCAGTTAGGATTAACGGAGTACATCGAGAAATTTCAAAGAAGAGAATAGGGGAAAGAGTGTCACGGACATGATACTGGATTTGGGGTGGACATCATTAAAACAAAGGCGTTTTCAGCTGCGGCGGAATCTTCTCACGAAGTTTCGATCACCAACTTTCACCTCCGGATTCGTAAATATTTTTCTGACGCTGACCTACACAGGGAGAAACGATCATCAATCAATCAATAATGGAAATCAGAGCTCTCACGTATTTTCCGCGCACTGTTCGAGATTGGAATAATAGAGAATTATTGGGAAGGTGCTTCGATGAACCTCCTCCAGGCACTTAAGTGTGACTTGCAGGGTATCCATCTGCATGTAAATGTGCATGTAGATGTAGATACAACGATGTTATGACATCCTTCCGAATCGAATCAGTGCATGGTTCCAGGCCGGAATAGGTGTGACACCATAGCGATAAGTGGGCTCATACAGCCAACTTATTTGTAAATTTGACTCGATTTTATGATTAGTTTCGTTTCGCTCTTCCCTTCATGGTGCTTTTTTTCTTTTTTCCGGACATTGTACTGATTCACTTGTGGAGTGGCCGTGGAGAACGAACTTCGTCCTGTCGTGTAGGCCCAGCGCGTTTCATAGTGATATGGGGCATAGAACGTATCTCAGGTTAGCGTAGCCAGTAATTTGGACAGCAGTGATTACGTATCTGACTTGTGAAGGCCGGTGCTGGTGCCCTACGTTCATGGTCTTTGTGACGTTATCTCTCAACGGCGTAACAGAAGACCGCATGTCGCCGTGATCGATTGCTGCTCTCGGCAGCAGGTTTCCCAATTGTTTCACCCCCGGATAACGGAAAACATCTGCTGAGAGACTAGCATACAATTGGAACGGTATGCAGTAACGCACCCGTCGCAGTCATCCAAGTTCAGTTTCACTCTACGACCAGCCGTGTTCGAACCGCTTCTGCTTCCGGCAAAGGTGGCAGATTTATATACTGCGCACGCTGTGTACCGTTGTATTATCTACAAACTTAATCATATAATCTTCGTAGTGTACTGTTTACACACAGTAAGTAAAATTACGATTTTCACCATTTACCTGATGCAATTCTCAGCATTGAAGTTTCGACCGGTCAGCCGGTGTCACCGAGCGTTTCTAGGCGCTTCAGTCTGGAGCCGCGCGACCGCTTCGGTCGCAGGTTCGAATCCTGCCTCCGGCATGGATGTGTGTGATAGGTTGGTTAGGTTTAAGTAGTTCTAAGATCTAGGGGACTGATGACCTCAGATGTTAAGTCCCATAGTGCCCGAGTGAACGACCTAGGTAGTGAGCGATGCGGCGATACGACCGGCTACATTCACACGATTAGAAAAAAAGCTAGTAACACGAGAGACACATTCCCCGTCAAAGACAATCACGTGGGCAGAAGAATCACCACATTCGTGGCATTATGGCTCGTCAGAAGTGAGCGCCTATCTCGACTAAGGGCAGCAGCCCGTGGATGATCTCAGGACATGAGAGCGCACGTTCGTCTCCATAACGCAGTACACCCATCACCAGTCCGGCTGCAATATATCTACCTGCCCTGCCACCTTGGCAGGAAACTGACGGCTCATTCTTGGTATGTTCTACCTTTTTTGCAGTTTTTTTTTTTTCGCAGACACACAAGCTGAAAGTAGCGACAGCGGAGAGCGTGTATCTTACAAACGCTGCAATTTGTCGCTGTACCGGAAGCAGTTCTGCGTAAAAACTTGGACGGAAATGGCTCAGCAATCGAAAGAGCCCGTGGCTGCCACCAGCTGCTGCTGCTTTCCGCCGAAAACCTGTACGAATCTCTCGTCTAAACAGTCTGTGTAACTAAAACACGCCGTGCGACTGCTATGAGTAATTGATTTCCATATCTGCTTCAAACTATTACAGCATCATTTTGCAAACAAAACAGAAATCTCATGGAATACTCAATAAGCTGCGAAAACTGCCAGATGTGCAGTAACATATGTATAACTCCAGTGTAAGTGAGGTCTCACTTCCTTCCTGTCACCAATGGCTTCTGTGTATCTGATCGGCCATCATAACAGAGTTGTCTGACCGCTCGAGTGCACGTCCTGTCACTGATACTCGTACTCGAGGTGCGAAGTACATTGAAGTAACAAGTCTTTGGAAGTCCACTGTAGAATTATTGAGGCATGCTGCCTCTTTAGTCGTCAATAATTGCGAAAGCGTTGCCTAAGCAGGATTTTGTGCACCAACTGACTTCTCGATTATGTTCCACAAATGATCAATGGTATTCATGTTGGGAGATCTGGCGGCCAAATCATTCACTCGAACTGTCCGTAATGCTCTTCGAAGCAGTCGCAAACAACTGTGGACCCTTGACGCAGAACATTGTGATCCATAAAAATTTCATAGTTGATGATTTGCAAGTAGCCGAACATAATCATAACCATTTTCTGTTGGTTTAGTTGTACCAGATGAACCAATCTGTTCCATTTAAACACTGAACCCACTATTATGGAGACACTAACAGTTTGTGCAGAGCCTTGTTCACAGCTTAGGTCCATGGTTTAGTGGGGTGAGTCATCTGACCACGCCACGATTTTGCAGTCGTGTAGCATCCAGCCGATATGGTCTCGAGCCCAGGAGAGGCGCTGCAGGTTTGTCGTGCTGTTACCGAAGGCACTCGCGTTCGCCGTCTGCTGCCATAAAAAAACTTCGCGTTCTGCCTTACGGCAGGTCTTGTCATGGGGGGAGCTTCGTCAGAATGGTCCACTGCATGAGCGTCTAGGGAAGTGATTCCAGTGGTGGTTTCCCGTTGCCTTCCACTGATGATGGTGAAATGATAATGAGGACAACACAACACCCAGTCCATGAGCGGAGAAAATCTCCGACCCAGCCGGGAATCGAGCCCGGGCCCCTTGGCGCTGCTGCCATAGTCGCACTGTTCTAAAAGGTACGTTCGTCGCATGCCCCACGTTGATTTCTGCGGTGATTTCAGGATGACTTGTCTGCTAGCACTGACAACTCCACCCAAACCCCTTTGTTCTCAGTCGTTAAGTGAAGGCCGTGGGCCACTGCGTTGTCCGTGGTGTGGAGTAATGCTTGAAATTTGGTATTCTCGGCACAGTCTTGACGCTGGCTCTTGGAATATTGCATTACCTAATGATTTCTGAAATGGAATGGACTATGCGTCTCGATCCAACTACCATTCCGCGTCATGCGGCCGTAATCACGTCGGAAACCTTTTCACATGAATCACCTGAGCGCAAATGCAGCTCCGCTAATGGAATGATCTGTTATACCTTGTGTACACGACACTACAGCTATTTTCTTATATGCATATCGCTATCCCACGACTGTCATCATCTCAGTGTCAGTCCGTTGTAACACTTGGCAATTGCATTTGACGAATTGTACGCTTTAAAGCTATATCATAAACAGGGCGAAGTGGTAACTGTGGCAGTAGTGGGAACTACATTGGACACTTGACTAGGTAGAGCCAGGCCCTGCGCGACAGGCACAATGGGTCGTATAACGCATTAGATAAACCTTATTTTGGGTGTGCAGAATAAATAAGATAACCTGACGGGTGTACACCGATCGGTACTGGTTGATATTGTGTACGTAGATACGTAAAACGTGCAAGAGGGAAACCATTATGTGCTTCTGAGAGTTGATGGCAGCAGACCGTATTATTCGTTTCGGACCTCTTGATAAGTATGGAGGTGTGATTACACATGTCAATCACATCGCGATTACGGGCAGCATGGGGTTCACGCCTGAGCCTCAGGACGTGCGCCAGCAGCGCATGTCGGGTGTTTCAAGCGTCAACTTCGCGTCTCAGTATCTCGGGATGTAATGGGAATATTGCGATGCAATCAACGCCATTGTGTATGTGCTTTGTCATGCTATGGTTTGCTGAAGAAAAATATAGGAGGTTCATTTAAAAAACATAAGTTTGTGTTAAAAAACACATATGCTTTCGTTTTAGAATGTTTCCAAATATGTACATTCATGGGCCCCAGCCCTACATTGATACCGGTGAAAGTCGTTTTCCAATAGCTGTTATTGTTCCAGAGATATTTTGGGTGGACAAGATAGCTGGGACACCGTGCATAACGACCATAAAGCTGTTAAGAGTCTTTAATCTTCTGTAACTAGTGTCAACAGTATGTCTTCGCATGGCGTCCCCATTTGTTGTCATAAAATGCTATTCGACGAAATATATGTGAGACCACGTGAAGTTAGCAGAACACGTCATGTGGACGTACGGACAATAAATTTTTTGTGTTTTGTTGTGTTGTGTCTAACAAAGAGCCATTACAATTATTTTCTCAATTCAATAGTGTTAGAGCAACTAAATAAGAACTGAAGTTACAACAAATTGTTTATAACTTAATTTTTGTGAGAGATTTCACATGTAATTTTGTGTTATAATGTCTGTCTACGACGTAGCGTGTTACGACTCCATACATGTGTGTTATCCGCTGATTTTAAAATCATGTTCTTATGCTAGCTAAGACAGTAAGTATTATTAATTGCAATAATTCATTTGAAGACTCAGTGAAACAAAGTTAGTAAAAGCACTTTATGTATATCGAAAATACATCATCAGCAATTTCTATTAATGAACTTTAACTACGACGAACCTAAAAAGCTAAATAATAACCAATAAAACATTTTCTCATTGACAATAACACTTTAGAGACATTCAAGAGTACATCAAGTTATAATTTTTAAATATGATGTATACAAGCTGAACATTAACAAAACTGACAAACTGCAGGGACGGATTCCTGAATGAAATGTAGGAAAAAATCGTCCCGAGACGCAGTACAGAGCTGCATTTGATCCATATCACGACAGATGTTCTACCCTACTGGCCATTAAAATTGCTACACCACGAAGATGATGTGATACAGACGCGAAATTTAACCGACAGGAAGAAGATGCTGTGATATACAAATGAATAGCTTTTCAGAGCATTCACACAAGGTTGGCGCCGGTGGCGACACCTACAACGTGCTGACATGAGGAAAGTTTCCAACCGATTTCTCATACACAAACAGCAGTTGACCGGCGTTGTCTGGTGAAACGTTGTTGTGATGCCTCGTGTAAGGAGGAGAAATGCCTACCATCACGTTTCCGACTTCGATAAAGGTCGGATTGTAGCCTATCGCGATTGCGGTTTATCGTATCGCGTTGGTCGAGTTCCAATGACTGTTAGCAGAATATGGAATCGGTGGGTTCAGGAGGTAATACGGAACGCCGTGCTGGATCCCAACGGCCTCGTATCACTAGCAGTCGAGATGACAGGCATCTTATTCCATGGCTGTAACGCATCGTGCAGCCACGTCTCGATCCCTGAGTTAACAGATGGGGACGTTTGCAAGACAACAACCATCTGCACGAACAGTTGGACGACTTTTGCAGCAGCATGGACTATCAGCTCGGAGACTACGGCTGCGGTTACCCTTGACGCTGCATCACAGACAGGAGCGCCTGCGATGGTGTACTCAATGACGAACCTGGGTGCACGAATGGCAGCACGTCATTTTTTCGGATGAATCCAGATTCTGTTTACACCATCGTGATGGTTCAAAAAATGTTCAAATGTGTGTGAAATCTTATGGGACTGCTAAGGTCATCAGTCCCTAAGCTTACACACTACTTAACCTAACTTATCCTAAGGACAAACACACATACCCATGCCCGAGGGAGGACTCGAACCTCCGCCGGGACGAGCCGATCATGATGGTCGCATCCGTGTTTGGCGACATTGCGGTGAACGCACATTGGAAGCGTGTATTCGTCATCGCCAAACTGGCGTATCACCCGGCGTGATGGTATGGGATACCACTGGTTACACGTCTCGGTCACCTCTTGTTCGCATTGACGGCACTTTGAACAGTGGACGTTACATTTCAGATGTGTCACGACCCGTGCCTCTACCCTTCATTCGATCCCTGCGAAACCCTACATTTCAGCAGGATAATGCATGGTCGCATGTTGCAGGTCCTGTACGGGTCTTTCTGGATACAGAAAATGTTCGACTGCTGCCCTGGCCAGCACATTCTCCAGATCTCTCACCAATTGAAAACTTCTGGTCAATGGTGGCCGAGCAACTGGCTCGTCACAATACGCCAGTCACTAATCTTGATGAACTGTGGTATCGTGTTGATGCTGCATGGGCACCTGTACCTGTACACGCCATCCAAGCTCTGTTTTACTCAATGCCCAGGCGTATCAAGGCCGTTATTACGGCCAGAGGTGGTTGTTCTGGGTACTGATTTCTCAGGATCTATGCAGCCAAATTGCGTGAAAATGTAATCGCATGTCAGTTGTAGTATAATATATTTGTTCAATGAATACCCATTTATCATCTGCACTTCTTCTTGGTGTAGCAATTGTAATGGCCAGTAGTATAAGTGGCCTCAATGAGATACAATGCATGTGGTCACACATAACCACCACGCAGGATACACGTAATCGTACTTTGGCTTACATCGTGTTGGTGGGCCACTTACTTGTACTAGGGTTCGTCTCGATATCCAGTAGAACCTGGTCATGCAGATCTGGTGTATGCACAGTCCGACGCCTCGCTGCACTTTTGTCTGTCTGAAAGGACCCATGATCACATGAACGCACAAAAAGAGACTGAAATGTTGTGTGATGTCGTTGGTGTCTGTGGGGGTACTTATGCTGCTATAAGCCGTGCTACCGCTCGACGGTTTCCATCTGCTTGGCCGTACACAAACACCATCACGGCTTGTTCCCCACATGAATTCCGGGCCGTTCTGCTGCTTGCAGTACGCTGCGTCAATCACACAGCCTGCAACACACAAGGAACACACGGCACGTGGTCAGAGGAACTCTCATTTCGTCAGCGTCATCTACCGTGGCAACGATGCATTTCCGAGTTAATATTAAACTACATATTATTATATATTTTACAATACAATAATTTATTTTAAGTTAAAAACATAGACGCATGTTCATAGGATCTTTCCTCCTCCATTTTCAGTCAGGAATCCGTCCCTGCAGTTCATCAGATTTATTTATGTTCACCCTGTATGTATGTAGATGAGGTAGTAAGTATTATTAATTGTTATCAACGTCGTTTACCTCAGAACACAACTGCTTGATCTATCCACCCTGCAGCTCATCAGCGCATTAAACGTCTTGTATCAGCAGAAAAATGGGTCGCTAGCCTTCAGCCCTATCTTCTTCTTTTGTAGTGGTCAATCCAAGAATTGGTTTGCAACAGCTACAATGGCAGCTTGTCTCCATTCAGTGCGCCTTTCAGCTTTCCTCTTCATTTCTTTATAGGTGTTACATCCCACATCTTTCACGATTTGATCCATGTACCTCAGCCGTGGCCTTCCTCTTGGTCTTTCTCCCTCGACATATCCCTCTATGATTGTGTTCAGGAGTCCTTTATGTCTTAATAGATGGCCTGTAAACTGCACTCTTCTTTTAACACTGAAACTCCAGAAGCTTCTCTTCTCACCTGATCTATCCAGAACCACTTCGTTTGTGTCACTGTCGATACATTTTATATTGAGCATGCGTCTATAGCACCACATTTCAAAGGAATTTAGCTTCTGGTCTTTCTCTGTCCCGAGAGTCCATGTTTCACACCCACAGCATCCACACTCTACACATATGATTTCAAAAATCTTTTCCTGATTTCAAGGTTGATGCTTTTAGATGTTAAGATGTTTTTCTTCTTGTTAAAAGAAGCCTTTGCTTGAGCAATTCTACTTCTCATTTCTGCCTTGCTCCTTCCATCCCTGGTAATATTACTACCCAGATAAGTAAATTTATCAACTTGTTCAAGCAGTTAATTGCCTACATGAACTTGGACTTTCACTTGATCTTTTTTGTCGCATGCCATTACATTTGTTTTTGATTTATTAATTCTCGTATTATATTCTTCCCCCATAACTTTATCCATTCTATTCAGAAGGGATACAAGATTTTCACTTTCAGCTAGGACAGCGATATCATCAGGTATATCTTATATCTCTTCGTTGGCCATGAATTACTGCACCTGTCTGTGAATTTTCCCTTACTTTTATCAGCGCCTCTTCAATGTAAAGGTTAAAGATAACAGGGGATAGTGCGCAACCTTGTCGGACACCTTTCCGTATATGCAGCTCTTCTTGTTTTGTTCGTCCACGAATAACTGCTGTCTCGTTTTTGTACAGGTTCCATATCATTTTTCTATCTTGATAGTCTATTCCTACTTTTTTGAGTACCTCAAACATCTTATCCCACTTAACATTATCAAAGGCTTTCTCTACATCTACGAAAGCTATGTATGCTGTCAGGTTCTTATCTAGTCGTTTCTCTGTTATTAGTTTTAGACCAAATATTTCTTCTCTGGTTCCGCTATCTTTCCGGAATCCAAACTGGTCTTCGGAGATTGTAGCTTCGACTTTTTGTTCTATGCGTTTTAGGAACGTGAGTAACTAGGCTGAGCGTCCTATAATTTTCACATCTTGTAGCATTTGGAATGGGGATCATAATGTTTTTCTCAAAGTCCGTAGGAATTATACCCTGCTCGTACATGTTGAAAACAAGATTATACACCTCCTGACTCAGTTTTGCTCCTCCAGATTTCAGAAGTTCAGCCATGTGCCATGGGTGAAATTCGAGCCCTGTTAGACTTGGGCATAGTTGAAAAATTTAAATTACAAATCCATTTGTGCTAAGCAGGACAATACTTTATAATGGAGTCAGTGTGGGCTCGTTTGCTGACCCAAGTTTTCTGAAAGTCTTTGTTTCTGGTATCGTATACACTGACTCGTGTTTCTGGTATCATATACATTGACTCGTGTCGGCTTTTCCTCTTAATTATTGTACACCACGCACATTCTAGAATAACTAGAAGCTGCTGGAAACGTAGTTAGAGACTAATTCGCAAGACGATGCGTTATGTGTAATAAATCTGTTCTTATACATGTAAAACTGCGGTACCTCAATGGTAGCAATTGTACCGCTGCCGCTGCATGTCTCACCTCAGTATGGTATCTGCTTGAACTTGTGGAAGCTAACATGACACACGAAAGCAGGAGACGGCAAAGCAAATGCAGGTGCAGCTGTTAATGCCTTGGGCTTCTATTTCTGCGGGGGTGATGAGATCATCGCGGCGGAAGCGAGCAGGTAAGGCCGCCGTGGGCGGTTAAGAGCGAAAAAGTAATGGCCGGTTTCCATGGCAGTTGGCTGCAGCGTCTGCGTTTCGTCATACCACCACGCTGTCTGCTTCCAGTCCACCGACTCCGGTTTACGTTTGTGTGTTTTACGGGAAATGGTGTAGAGTCAACAGAACAATGGAAACATCTGAATATGAGACACATACCGGAACTAAACTACTGACGTCGTGAAGTGATTGCGGCATTGGGCACACATATTCACATCCCCATCTGCACATCAAGATTTAGGTTACGCGTGGTTTGCCGCCCGCTCCCTCCAGCTCTCATCTAAGACCAATTACTGCGACTCGTACAGGGCTCGATATGACATACAAAACGCTATGTAATCATGTTACCTATGTAGCTACGCAACCGCCTCCGTGTCCCGCCAGGGGTCACGCGTGTTCTCTATGGCGCCGAGTTAATTGCGATGCGGGTGAGCTTTGTCGTTTACCACCGATAACGGGAGGAAGGCCTCTGTGAACAAGTGGTGGTGGTGGTGGTGGTGGTGGTGGTGGTTAGTGTTTAACGTCCCGTCGACAACGAGGTCATTAGAGACGGAGCACAAGCTCGCGTTAGGGAAGGATTGGGAAGGAAATCGGCCGTGCCCTTTCAAAGGAACCATCCCGGCATTTGCCTGAAACGATTTAGGGAAATCACGGAAAACCTAAATCAGGATGGCCGGACGCGGGATTGAACCGTCGTCCTCCCGAATGCGAGTCCAGTGTGCTAACCACTGCGCCACCTCGCTCGGTGTGAACAAGTGGTGGTGGCCATATGGAACATGGACACTCTGAGCAAACACTGAAATTGCATGCTGAGCGAGCGTGCGAGTGGCTGTTCTATCAACCTACATACCCGAGAAGCACGTTCCTCGGATTCGACTCAAGATAGCTTTAGAACTTGGTGTGCTACTTAGTATTTACAGTATGTATGAGCCAAGAGGGATTACTGAGCTCTAGTCGTCGACGCTTGTTATACCTGTCTGGTGAGCTTCTCTGTGCGCATACTGCGCTTTGAGCTACTCGTTGCGCCTTACGGCTCTTTTTACTTCGCGTTTTAGATTTTAATTAAAGAGTTTACCGGTTCCAACTTCGCTAACTCGCAATGGTAAAATTTTCTTGCCCTTATACCAATATTTTCCTGCCTAATGGATCTGAGCCCAGTTGTTGATTTATAATTGTATTTGTGCTCGTTTTGTTTTACTTATTTTGTACTCAAGATTAATTTAAGTTCAGATTCACGACTTGCTGTTTTATTTGATGCTATTGTTAACATTTTATTCATACATTCTTTTATAGAACTTTTCTGTGAGATTTGCAAATTTGGGAATTAATGTAACATCAGCTTATATTGACATTACTCGTATTTCGTAGTTGACCGTTGGCTTTCTGATCTTCTATGCTAACAGACGTCAACTGATGCGTTACCTATGGTTTAGTAACGTTTAAAGATTTTTTTTTCTTTGCAAGATATGTTAACTTATGATTGTTTTACTAAAGCCTGAAGTCAAATTGTGATTTATTGAATTTATTTGAGACAGCAGGCGTACGTTGCAAACTCAAATATCGAAGGCTTATTGTCCGCCCCCGGTAGCTGAGTGGCCAGCGCGACAGAATGTCAATCCTAAGGGCCCGGGTTCAATTCCCGGCTGGGTCGGAAATTTTCTCCGCTCAGGGACTGGGTGTTGTGTTTCCCTCAGTTCGGCGCTAGCGGCCGTGCGAGGCGGAGGTCCGATACTTCCGCCTGTGCGGCGTGTGCGAGTGTTTGTTTACTTGTGGACGTAGTCTGCGCGCGGGCTAGTAACATCGATCATGGCGAACAAGTACAGGAAAACTACATTACGATTCAATTTCTGCAAAGACTACGAACGACCAAAGGCTTTAGCAGTGGAACGATTCATTCGAGAGGAAGTCAAGATACCGCCAGACTATATTGTCGGAATTCACCTGTCCATCATTAGTCTCATGGTGTATGCCAAGATGGCAAATGACGCGGCGTGTGAGAGAATTCTACAGGCGACAAAAGCAGGTCTCCGATTTTGCCATAGTGACGGGAATGTCGGCACGGTAACTGTAGAACATGCTGGTCTGGGTGTACAAACAATACGTGTTTTTGAGCTGCCATTTGAGCTCCCGGCTGACGAAGTTATCGGCACGGTGCGTGGTCACACGGCAGAACGCTGGACACAATTCGCCACGTACCCCGTTCTTAACGGAGTGCAGCAGATCACTATTGATCTTCAGAAGTATGTACCGTCCTAACTGACAATTGGTGGTTATCGGGCGGTGGTGATTTACGATGGTCAACCACGTACATGTTCTGGCTGTGGCCAGGAGGGACACCTCAGGTCGAACTGTATGCAACGGCGGATTACGTAACTGCCTTCAGATATGCGGGAGCCGTCGCCGGCGATGACAGTACTACCGATCACCTATGCCAAAGCCCTCACTGCGTCCGCTGATGACCGAAAAGACACAGCCCCGGTGGAAGATCAAGATGGCACTCATCGAAACCTTGTAGCAGACGTCGGGATGACAGAGGATGCTGCTCCATCGAGCATACAATCTACTGCGACAACATCAGATGAGACCGAACTCCCACCAAGCACACCGATAGTACACGAAGCAGTTCCAGCCACTACGGATGCTGTTCCGTCTGGAACGCACTCTGTAACGACATCATCAGTTTCGACCGAACTCCCGCCAAGTACAACGATGGGACTCGAAACACTTCCAGTTCCTACGGATGCTTTTCTGTCGGGCAGCCGTGATTCCCTACAATCTGAGGACACGGAAGGAAGATCAGGCAAACAACGTTCCCTGAAAAGGAGGAAACGGCGCCGTCGCACGACATCGCCTCGGGATGACTCCCCTTGCCCCGACAACGACGTGCCCGTGGACCAAGACGACACAACAGCCTCTACGAAACAGGATGAGGCGGTCTGTCACATTGACGGTACCGGGACGTGGTGATGCTGAAGAGAAATCACAGCCAGTTGGCTCTCCAGACGCAGATGCTGTGGCTGTGGCTATGGACACGAATGTGTCACTGCCTGAAAAGATGTGGTATGACGATATTGAGGAGGCGCCGGACATCATACAGAGGCAGCCGGCACTCTCGAAGACGGCCAAATAATTGCTGAAGGTGAAGAGAGAGGGGCGAGAGAACGTCTTCTAACTCAGCCCCCAGCGCCGATGCAGGGAGATGTTGTTGCGCCTCGACAGAGTGGGATTCAACGCCATGCGAACCGTATTGCGACATTAAATATAAATGACGTGCGTTCACCGGCCAAAATACACCTACTAAAGGAAACGATTTGGGCATCTGATGTGGATATTGCTTTGCTGCAGGAAGTCCACATAGCTGCACTCCCATACATCGCAGGCTACCAATCCTATTCGTCACATGGAGATCACAATGGGAATGGGGTGGCAGTTTACGTGCGAGATGGCTTCCCAGTGGAAAACGTGTGTTATCTTCCGTCGGCCATGGGAATGGCTTTCACGACGTTTGGGACACGCATGATCAATCTTTATGCGCCGTCGGGAAATAATCGGCGTCCGGAAAGGGCGCGATTTTATGCAGAAAACATTGCCCCACTATTCCATGGACGTTATGAATGTGTAATAATTGGTGGAGATTTCAACTGTGTTCTCAGCCAGAAAGACCAATGGCCGCAATCAAACATCAGCCAGGAGTTGCGAATCGTTGTCAACGACCTTGTACTTAATGACACGTGGGAATTACGACATGGAGATGCACCGGGATACACCTCGGCGAGCAGATTAGATCGCATTTATATCTCACGGGCTCATGCAAATGATGTCCAGGACGCGGAACGCTGGCCATTGGCATTTTCCGATCACAGCCCTTACATCTGTACGGTGCTTCTTCCCCGTAGAGAGGTGTGGAACAGTAAGGCCCCGTGGAAACAAAACATTCCACATCTACATGATCCTGAATGCCGTCAACGGATCCTGGAGACATGGACGATGTGCGAGCGAAGGGTTGGCAGGTATGCGACGATGCTTGTTTGGTGGCTGACTTGTGGTAAACCGGCGCTTCGCCGTACGATTATTTCATATAGCGGGGAGATGGCAGAATGGTGACGCCGTACCACCGACTTTTATTTTGCGGCACTGCGCGACCTGGATGATGGTCCGCCGGGACAGGACATCTGGATCGAACGCAAAAGGATAAAAGCTAAACTAGTGGCTTTAGCTCGGAAATATCTTCAGGGAACCGTGGTGCGCGCGAGATGTCACGATACGATAAGGCACGAGATTCCTTCCATGCACCACGTCGTGAATGAACGAAAGCACCGACGACGCGTTTTGGTACGGGAATTAATTACCCGCGAAGACCGAAGAGTGACGCGTCAAGCGGACATGGTCTCTGCATTCGTCGAACATTACCAACACGTCTATCGGGAAGAAGCAGCCCCTGTCGATGACCTCGACCGTATAGCCACGTACGTCTCCCGTACACTGACGGTGGAAGCCGCGGGAACCTTACCGGAAGCCATTCGCTGTGAGGAAGTACATGATGCGATCGCACAAGGTGCGTTGAATCGGTCCCCATTCATTGATGGGCTTCCTACTGAATTTTATCGAGAATTTAGCAACTAAATGGCACCGCGATGGACGGAAATGTCCAACGAGATGTTAAATTCCGATGCGCCTATTCCACCGGCTTTTATGGAAGGCTGCTTGGTGCCAGTACATAAACCGAAGCCAGGAATTACGGTCACACATTAATCGCCCCATCATCCTGCTCAATGTCGACTATAAGATCTTTGCACGGTTGCTAGCGTCCCGATGTGGTATGTTAATTCGTAGAGTTCTCTCTCCAGGACAGTCGACACCGGGTGGATCTGTGAATATGCAAACAGCTACTGGCGAATGCCGTGATGTGATAGCGCTGGCGGAGGACTGCCGGCTTAAAGCGGCGATGGTGGCGGTTGATTTTGATAGTGCTTTTGATAATGTGCGCCACAACTATCTGTACGCTGTACTGGAACAAATGCGATTTCCAGACCGTTTTACTGGTCTCATTAGAAGGATTTATGGGGGCGCACAATCCTTGGTACAGGTTAATGGGCGTATAGCAGGGCCCATTCAAATTCGACGATCCATTCGCCAGGGCTACCCTCTTTCGATGCTGCTGTCCGCGATTGCGTTGGAACCATTAATTGGGAGGCTAACAAATTCTCTTTCTGGGGTGGAACTACGGGGCTACAGCTTCAAATGTCGTGTCTATGCGGACGACCTCCTGCTGCTCGTTCGTTCGGAAGAAGAGGTGAAGACGGTCCTTGAACTGTTGTTGGACCACAATGTGACGGCGGGTAGTGCAGTGAACATGAACAAATCGGCGGCAATGTCGGTTGGAAGGGGCCTTACGCCGGAAGAAATCAGTCCGTTTCCTTATGTGCAACGACTCCGCTATCTCGGCATAGACTTTACCTCATCTGTAAAGCATACTGCGGCAGTTAACTGCCGATGTATTTTACAGACAACACGTACCATGGTCCGACAACATCTCCTACGGCGCCTTGATCCTTTGCAGCGAGTCGAGTATCTGAACACTTACGTGGTTTCTCGAATGCTGCATCTTTCGCAGATCCCGCTCCTACCACTTACGCTCGGACGTCGACTTCAATCAGCGCTAGGCTATTTTGTGATGATTGGATCGCCCCTCAAGGTGCGATACGCAACGCTCACTCTCCCTACGGACAAGGGGGGACTCGGACTCACGAATGTTCACTGCCGAGCGACGGCGCTCCTTCTAGCCACGGTGTACAAGCAATGGCGTAGCGCGCGTGATTCCCTTACATCGCGCCTACTGGATCTCCAGGTTCCAGCGTCCCTCACACCTCCGGTGGCGGTGGGCAACATTACGCCACATTTTGCGCATGTATCAACATTTATCATGGAACTTAGTTGTATCAGAGACGAGCTTCCGCGCATGAGACCGCCATGTGCGAAGGATTTTTATGTTTGGCTGCTACGACGAATAAGTCGTAATGTCCTTGAACTCAAACACTCCAGGTTGCATTGACCGAAAATTTGGAAACATATGCATCAAAAATTCCTTCCTACCTTCGTTCGGGCACTGTGGTTCTCTGTCGCCTGTGGCAACTTCAACACCAGCCAACGGCTCCATGCAATTGGACTAGTGGACACTCCACTATGCCCGAAATGTCGCCAAGTAGATGACGACCATCACCGCATAACTTGTATCGCGGTGGAGGACGTCTGGCTGCTAGGAAGACAGATGGTGGCTTGCTACCTCCGTGTGACCCCGCAACATATTACACCTGCTTCCTTCTTACATCCGGAGAGTGACTACTTTCCGGCGACTAAATCACAGTCGATCGTCTGGGTCAAAGGTTGGACGATCGTGTACCTCTATGGGGATGCTGCCACGTCGCGACTTCACTTTTGGTATTCCTTGCAGCAAGCCCACAATGAGGTTCATAGATGGTCACACTATCGGAAAACCTTTGCCAACTATCTTCAGGCAGTCTTCCTCGACCCCCCAAGCAGTTGGGATGTGCCGGGTGCAGTCGGTGTGCACATTTGACAGCTGATAATGAACCTCACGGTTCTCTCACCACTCTGTATGTAATGCACATACTATACCATGAAATGATCTACATGTTCCTTTTAACAGAGTCATCTTTATTGAAAATAAATAAATAAACAAAACAAAAAAGTGGTCAGCGCGACAGAATGTCAATCCTAAGGGCCCGGGTTCAATTCCCGACTGGGTCGGAGATTTTCTCCGCTCAGGGGCTGGGTGTTGTGTTTTCCTAATCATCATCATCATTTCAAAGTGGCATCAAACAGAAAGACTTGCATCCGGCGAACGGTCTACAATCCGAGAGGCCCTAGTCGCACGACATTTTGAAGGCTTATTGGGCCGCGCGGGATTAACTGAGCGGTCATAGGCGCTGCAGTCATGGACTGTGCGGCCGGTCGCAGCGGAGGCTCGAGTCCTCCCTCGGGCATGGGTGTGTGTGTGTTTGTTGTTAGGATAATTTAGGTTAAGTAGTGTGTAAGCTTAGGGACTGATGACCTTAGCAGTTAAGTCCCATAGGATTTCACACACATTTGAACATTTCCTAATCTTCTTGCGCTTACTTGCGCCTGTCAAATCTGACGTGTTAAAATAAATTCAGAACATTGTGGAGGTATTTTTTAAAAATAAATGAAACGTTATATTTTTGCGACATGTCGCCTTGCTACCCCAGCTCCTCGCTTGGTAACGCATTTCACAACTGGAATGGTTCCTTTAAGTTTTTCACTATCATTGGTATGTATGGGTTTCGTGATAGGTTATAAGAGAATCACTGGGAATCAGCTGTATGTTATTACTATGTATCAATGTCCCACTGGTAATCGGAAACCTGCTAATGGTTTTCATAATTCTCGTAATTACAAACTGCACCTGTAGGTTGTATTGTCTTCAAGTTTCATTGTTGACCTTTTACTCTGTATTCTCACAATCAATTATTTCGGTCCTGTAAATAGGCAACGCAATGAACAGATTTGCAAAGCGGGCTGCAACCACGCCTTCCCAGACAGTTTGTATGTGAACTGCACCCCCTTACTGAGGATTGCCGCATCAAAAACGGTTCCCATATTTACCACCTGCAATGAAAATTACAAACTTGGAAAAATGCCCTTCCCACCGAACTGCACGTTTCCTGCATCTCTTGTAGATTTTGCGCAGTCATCTCCTGAAACCTCAGAGGTACCTATAAATGACCCTGTAAGCCTAAATCTTCCTTGAGTTAGAAAACGGAACGGTCGGAAATATTTTTTCGTGTGGTTTCTTTTGACTAAGACATTAATTAAAAAAACTAACCATTAATATCTTTCATCCCAGTCTGAGCTGCAGCTCTAAGGACTTCGTCGTCGACGTAAAGTGACATCAGTCTTCCTTCCTCTTTTACAAATCATATTATTAGGACAATCTTTTTTAAATTGTGCTCCACAGCTTCGAAACCTTGTGTAAAATAAAGCTTACCCTAGTCCACAAAAATGTTACAATATACCCTGTACGGTGTCTATTATACTAGATGCGACTTCGCATGTTCCAGTGGTTTTTCAATTTCAGTTTCAAATTGCCCTAACTAAATGTAGTCTCTTTACAAATGTATGAAACTCATAGGATATGATATTATTACTCGACCTGACTGTCCTCAGGAATAATTCATCGCGGATAAGCATACTAGAGTTCTCGTGACATCGTAAATGATCTGGTATTTTTTACAGTGACCAGTAAAATAAAGTTGCCACAGGGCATAATAACAAGACGACGAAACAGCTGTTGCCCTGGAATTCATAGGGGAGCTTACCTGCAGTAACCTGCAAATAATTTCCTACTGCTAAGAGATCCTTGATGTTTAAATTAATTACTAGGAGCAGAAGTGGCTTGAAATTGAACTACCTATCTAGTGCAAAAGCGATAAGAGTTCTGTAATTAGTCGGCATTGAAAATGATTCGGCATCACTTGTCAAACGTGTGATATTTGTAGCACAACACATTTCGAGAATGCGTTATCTTTTCGGTATACGTTATCCCATTATCATATATTTAAAGCGTCTATGCCGTTAGGCATAATACTGTAATTACCTGTATATATGGTACGGTGCAAGTGTCGTGACTATTCACTGCAGCTGTCTTGCAAAAGTAGTTTAATAATTTTTAATTTAATTGATAAAAGCTGCGAAATAGCGATAAAGACATGAAATTTTCTATTTAACTACAAGATTATTATTTGATCTCAGAAAACATAACGATTCTATACCGAACAATCAGATTAATATCACATTATTCACGTTGTGGTCTGAGCTCAGTCATAGAAGGGGCAGTCAAATAAAATCGAGACACGTGGAAAAAAGTAAGTAAACTGTTTATTACTTCAAAAGTAATCCCCACATAACTTTTAATACATTTATCCCGCTGTGAGACAAGGCAGTCAATGTCTTCTTTGAAAAATGTATGCGGTTGTCCAATGAACCATGATTGTACCCAGGTGCGCACTTCTTCGTCCGAAGCAAACTGACGGTAATGAACGTCTCTCTTCAGGGCTGCAAAAATATGGAAATCACGTGGGGAGGGATCGGAACTGTATGAAGGATGTGTAGGAGCTTGCGAGCGTAGGTGAAGCAAACTTGGGAGCATGTGGGCAGGGCAAGATATAATGGTAAGAGCTGCTCTACGTAAAAACAGAATATGTGGAAGATGACCAGTTATAACAGACGTCTTTCAACACTTAAAAAAAAAGGTCCGTTCTCAGGTCCAGATGGTCGGTCGATAGCTACTGGCCGCCGTGTGTTCCACCTGACGTCATTTGGATGCGTCATTTGGATGCGTCATTTGGATGCGTCATGGGGTCAGCACACTGCGCTCATCCAGTCCTTCGAGCCGCCACTTCTCATTCAAGTAGCCCCTCAGTCGACATCACGAGGCTAAGTATACGCCGTTCCAGTCCTCCCACTGAGGAAGCATCGCTGTCAGTACCAGGTATTCTACCAGCGTCCTCCGACCGGTATTCAGATACACTGACCGTCCAGCTACGTGGGCAGGCAAAGTACGCATACGAGAAATTAGACTTACATGGAGAGTTCTGAAATCTCCTTTCGCCCTGAAGTCGGTGGCGACGTGTCGAAGTCCCAACTGTAGGAAACACAGAAATGTTTAGAAGGCAACTCAACAGCCGCCTACAATACGACGTATGTGAGAGAAATAATGAGCCTGACAACACGGCGAGCGATCTGGCAACGCTGTGTCGTCCTACTTGTGTAGGCCGGTGTGTTCATCCCTTCCAGATGCTCGGTCCGAATTCCAGCTCCGTTCATCCATCAAGTAACTTTTGAGCTCGCCATCAGTGGAGCTGTGCTTTTGTTGTGTTTTACTAAATGGGACAGCGGAATTTAGAACAACGTGGTGTCTTCGTCATCATGTGTTAAACCTGCAGAATCCGTGAGTGTGACCTCTGAAAACGGTCCTATGCTGAACTTTTATGATTAAAAGCACAAGTTTTTCCCTGTCACAAATCATTTTTTGGAAGGCCGAGAGCACACCTTCAACTTCAGAAACCGACGAAAACGTCGGACGCTTGCGTGCTCTTATGAGATCGGACCGACGTTTGACAATAAGGCTGATGGGTGACCTGTTAAACGTAAACACTTTCACTGAACATCGAATTTCGACCGAAGATTTCCACACGCTAAAGATTTGTAACAAACTGGTGCTGAAAAACCTCACAACTGAGCAGAAGGATAATCGAAGAAAGGTGTGCATTGATCTTCTTGAGAGGATTGCGAATGACCCACGAATGGTTCAGTCGTGTGATCACAGATGATGAATCCTGAACTTTTTCGTACGATCCTGAGACAAAGCGGCAAAGTGAGGGGTGGCACATTGAGATATCGCCTCGAACGAAAAAAGCTCGAATGAGCAAATCAGAGATCAAAACAATGCTGGTGCGCTTTTCTGACAGCAAGGGTATCGTGTATAAAGAAACTGTTAATCCAGGAGAAAATATCAATCAAGTGTTTTACAGTAGATGTCCTCGAAAGGCTCAGAGAAAGGGTTCATCGAGTAATACCGGACATTACGCATAAGTGGATGCTGCATAACGACAATGCCCCATGTCAAAACGGCCACTCCAATCAAGGAATTTCTCAGCTCAAAAGGCATTCCTGTTGCCCCACAGCCCCCTCTTCACCTGATTTGAGCCCTTGTGACTCTTATCTTTTTTCCGAAATTGAAAAAGTCTTGGAAGGACGTCGTGATTTTGGGACTCTTGAGAATATTCAAAGAATGTGATCGACAAGTTAAAGGTCCTACAAGCTGAAGCCTTTCAGCGCTGCTACCAAGGCTGGAAACAACGATTTCGCTGGTTTGTAGCTGCCGAAGGTAAGTATTTTGAAGTGGACGATATAGTTGTTTGAAAAAAGTAAAAACTTTGGTACTTTGGGAGTTGGAAAATAATATCCCCTGTCGACTGTGGCCAGAGTTGTGTGTGAAAGGGAAAAAAAAGAGAATGAGACATTAAAGATAAGACTTATCTTTATTTTTCTACATAATTTCCAAGTACTCGTACATTGAGACATTTGTCATACCGCTTTATAAGCTTCAAAAAGCCTTCCAGGAAAAAATCAGGTTGTTGTATACGGAAGAAACATTGAACGGCTTGTTTGACGTCAGCATTGCTGCCAAATCGCCTTCCGCCGAGAGTCGTCATCAAATGAGGAAACAGATGGAAGTCACTTGGTGCGACATCCGGACTGTAAGGCGGATGGTGTAGGCGCTCCGAACCAAGAGTTGCAATATGGTTTTGCGTTGCCATCGCTGTGTGTGGTCTCGCGTTGTCATCCAACAGCAGAACGCCAGATCTGAGAAGGCCAGGCCGCTTTTTCCGAATCACCTCCTTAAATTTCGACAGAGTGGCACAGTACCGCGCAGCATTGATGGTTGTATCCTCCAGAAAGTCCAGCAGCAAAACTCCTTTGGCTTCCCAGAAAGCGGTGAGTAGCACTTTACCTGCAGCAGGAGTGCTTTTGAACTTCTTTCGGACCGGTCATGACGGATGTTTCAACTCCACGGATGCGGCCTTCGATTCGGGCGTGTAATGGCGGACCCACGTTTCATCCCCGTCACAGTCCGAAACAGAAGGTCATTGCCTGATTCATTGTAACGCACGAGCTTTCCAGGCTGAACGCCATGCGCTGTTCCGTGTGTGTCGGGGTCAGTTGGCGGGGTACCCATCGTGCTGCCACCTTCCTGTATCGAAGAATGTCGTGGATGACCTTGTCAGCTCGGTCATGTCCAATTCCATGTTCTAAAGCTGGCACCATCTCCGCACCATTTCCCTGGATATCACACCTGACCCACACACCTCAACAAGGCGGTTATGAATTTCTGTGCCTGCTACCCCACGTGCCCATTCATAGCGGATAACAGCTCTCACTTCCGCCTTTGACCACGACTCCAAAACGCACCTTCCCTCCATAGCTCCGGGGAAAGTCTGAGCGGCTGGCCTCCGCTTTGCGCAGGCACTGCGACAGCGCCCTCTGTTTGATCGTGGTCGACCTCTACCCAATGCTGTATCGGTGTCTTGCACGTGCGCGTTCACCTGCCGTGTTGTCTTTCGCTCATGTCACACAACACTGCCCACAGTCGACAGGGGAAACATATTTTCCAACTCCTCCTCGTAGCTAAAAAATCAGTCTCGTTACGTTTCTCATCCACCTTGCACTCTCTTTTGTAACTAGTTTCGACCACCAGCATCTGGCAGCCCTGGACGTATTACATAACACAGGTATATGGTTTCACCTAAAATAAATGGCAGGTGAGCGACACAATACTATAATTATATCAAAGCTTCGAATACTTACTCTAACAACTCAAAGTTGCTTAAACCATATGTCCATAATTACAATAAACTCGTACATCAGGAATATATTTGAAACTGAAGGAGCAAGTGGACCTAGAAACACAATATGAACCTCAGAACTACAGCGCTACGTGTGAATACCCAAAGAAGCTACTTTTTCCTGCGAATAGTCAAATACCCGGACCATGGCAAACTATCATGTTTTAAATATTTATTGTGAGTGCTGTTCCGCAGCCTCAGAAAATTGTATGAAATGCATACAATTGTAATATCAGTCTAGCAGAGTTGCTTTTTCTATGTTTTATTTACAGCTACCGGTTTCGAGCGACGGCTCATTCTCGGGTGACACCTAGACACAATCATGCTATTATCAGCTTATACGTGGTATGTCTAAAAACTTCGGCAAATGCTATCAGGTAACAAACAAAACAAAAGATACAAACAAATGTTCTATACTGTCCTTCAAAATACTCCTAATCGCCACCCGCTACAACACACTTTTGATAATGTTCGTACAGCTTCTGGAAACTATCAGCATAGGCCTCCTGTTAAATCGACCGCAGAACGGCTGTCACACGATATTTGATGGCATTCATGGTCGCACAACATTCACCTTTCATGGGCTTCAAGCGGAAGAAGTCTGTAAGAGCCACATCAGGGAGTAAGGAGAGTCTTCAAGAACAGTTACCATCTTCTTGCGCCAGGAAATGACGCAAACGGATCACGCAGTGTGCAGGCACTTTGCCATGCAACAACATCCTTTTTCCATTCCTCTGCAACTCTGGCCGCACCTGCCGGATACTCTGTAGCAATGGGTTCAAAACGGACTGGTCAAATGCAGTCGTTCTTGTCGAAGAAGGCGATCAACACTGTTTTCACCTTGGGTTTTTGCATACTGTTTTTATTTTTTATTTATTTTTATTTTTTTATTTTTTTATTTTTTGTCGTGGAGGAGACGGTGAACACCATTATATCGATTTCCGTTTGATTCTAGATCGAACTGGTAGCACCACGTCTCATCTCTCATACCGATGGTGTTCAGGAGCAATGGATTCTGGTCACACATGGAAATGAAATCAAGTGGTTCAAATGCCTCTGACCACTATGCGACTTAACTTCTGAGGTCATCAGTCGCCTAGAACTTAGAACTAATTAAACCTAACTAGCCTAGGAGATCACACACATCCATGCCCGAGACAGGATTCGAACCTGCGACCGTAGCGGTCGCTCGGTTCCAGACTGTAGCGCCTAGAACCGCACGGCCACTCCGGCCAGCGAAATGAAATCACCAGCAGTTTCATTCATATTGCTTCCTGCTCATCTGTGAGCTTGTGCGGCACAAATCGGGAGCAGATTTTCCGCTTACCCAAATCATCACGGACGATGGTGTGCATCGTGTCCTCGATAATGCCCAATTCCTCCGCAATCAGCCTGAAAGTCCATCGCCGATCTCGTGCCAGCATTTGTCGCACTTTCTCGATCTTTTCTGGGGCTCCGCTTTTCGATATCCGACCTGAATGTGGCTCATCCTCAGTTGTTTCCTTCCCTTCACGGGAAAGTTTAAACCATTCGTAAACACATTTGCTGCTCACGGCTTCCCTCCCGTACACGTGAACCAACAAGCCACATGTCTCCTTTGCAGTCTTCCCCAATTTCTGGCACAACTTGATGTTTACACGTTCCTCTACTGCGCTGTGACACTTTCTCTCACACTGACTACGTTCGCCGGCCGGAGTGGCAGAGCGGTTCTAGGCGCTACAGTCAGGAACCGCGCGACCGCTACGGTCGCAGGTTCGAATCCTGCCTCGGTCATGGATGTATGTGATGTCCTTAGGTTAGTTAGGAAACTACTGCGAAAGCAAAGAGAGCTTCACTCCAAGTTTAAACGCAGCCAAAACCTCTCAGACAAACAGAAGCTAAACGATGTCAAAGTTAGCGTAAGGAGAGCTATGCGTGAAGCGTTCAGTGAATTCGAAAGTAAAATTCTATGTACCGACTTGACAGAAAATCCTAGGAAGTTCTGGTCTTACGTTAAATCAGTAAGTGGCTCGAAACAGCATACCCAGACACTCCGGGATGATGATGGCATTGAAACAGAGGATGGCACGCGTAAAGCTGAAATACCAAACACCTTTTTCCAAAGCTGTTTCACAGAGGAAGACCGCACTGCAATTCCTTCACTAAATCCTCGCACAAACGAAAAAATGGCTGACATCGAAATAAGTGTCCAAGGAATAGAAAAGCAACTGGAATCACTCAATAGAGGAAAGTCCACTGGACCTGACGGGATACCAATTCGATTCTACACAGAGTACGCGAAAGAACTTGCCCCCCTTCTAACAGCCGTGTACCGCAAGTCTCTAGAGGAACGGAGGGTTCCAAATGATTGGAAAAAAGCACAGGTAGTCCCAATCTTCAAGAAGGGTCGTCGAGCAGTTGCGCAAAACTATAGACCTATATCTTTGACGTTGATCTGTTGTAGAATTTTAGAACATGTTTTTTGCTCGAGTATCATGTCGTTTTTGGAAACCCAGAATCTACTATGTAGGAATCAACATGGATTCCGGAAACAGCGATCGTGTGAGACCCAACTCGCTTTATTTGTTCATGAGACCCAGAAAATATTAGATACAGGCTCCCAGGTAGATGCTATTTTTCTTGACTTCCGGAAGGCGTTCGATACAGTTCCGCACTGTCGCCTGATAAACAAAGTAAGAGCCTACGGAATATCAGACCAGCTGTGTGGCTGGATTGAAGAGTTTTTAGCAAACAGAACACAGCATGTTGTTATCAATGGAGAGACATCTACAGACGTTAAAGTAACCTCTGGCGTGCCACAGGGGAGTGTTATGGGACCATTGCTTTTCACAATATATATAAATGACCTAGTAGATAGTGTCGGAAGTTCCATGCGGCTTTTCGCGGATGATGCTGTAGTATACAGAGAAGTTGCAGCATTAGAAAATTGTAGCGAAATGCAGGAAGATCTGCAGCGGATAGGCACTTGGTGCAGGGAGTGGCAACTGTCCCTTAACATAGACAAATGTAATGTATTGCGAATACATAGAAAGAAGGATCCTTTATTGTATGATTATATGATAGCGGAACAAACACTGGTAGCAGTTACTTCTGTAAAATATCTGGGAGTATGCGTGCGCAACGATTTGAAGTGGAATGATCATATAAAATTAATTGTTGGTAAGGCGGGTACCAGGTTGAGATTCATTGGGAGAGTGCTTAGAAAATGTAGTCCATCAACAAAGGAGGTGGCTTACAAAACTCTCGTTCGACCTATATTTGAGTATTGCTCATCAGTGTGGGATCCGTACCAGATCGGTTTGACGGAGGAGATAGAGAAGGTCCAAAGAAGAGCGGCGCGTTTCGTCACAGGGTTATTTGGTAACCGTGATAGCGTTACGGAGATGTTTAATAAACTCAAGTGGCAGACTCTCAAGAGAGGCGCTCTGCATCGCGGTGTAGATTGCTCGCCAGGTTTCGAGAGCGTGCGTTTCTGGATGAGGTATCGAATATATTGCTTCCCCCTACTTATACCTCCCGAGGAGATCACGAATGTAAAATTAGAGAGATTAGAGCGCGCACGGAGGCTTTCAGACAGTCGATCTTCCCGCGAACCATACGCGACTGGAACAGGAAAGGGAGGTAATGACAGTGGCACGTAAAATGCCCTCCGTCACACACCTTTGGGTGGCTTGCGGAGTATAAATGTAGATGTAGATGTAGATGTAGTTAGGTTTAAGAAGTTCTAAGTTCTAGGGGACTGATGACCACAGAAGTTAAGTCCCGAAGTGCTCAGAGCCATTTTTTTGACTACGTTCAACTGGTTGCAGTCTGTTCACATAGCCAGTCACATGCTGTGCATGCCGTGTATCGATTCTCCTCAAGCCTCTGAAGACCCATGAGCACGCACACATGCACCAAGTTGCCTTTCAGATATGACACTGTTCACCGAACTTTTTAGACACACCACGTATAAAAGTTGGTCAGACACAGCCTGAAAACTTGTAAAGACTTTGCAGGATAGGGTGTGCTGAGAAATACCTGTTAAGAAGGAAATTCAATACGTTTCGCTGTTTTCGAATTAATTTTCATTGAAGGTAGCCAATCAGACCACTGTGCATGCAAATTGAAGTGGCTCACCAGAGACGGTGACGCCATTCGTGTTCCTATAAGCGAACAAGAGAGTGCTACAGAAACTGAGCATGGGAGAGTAGTGAGGATCGAATCTGAGCCAAAGGATGAGCAGTCTCGTGCGCTATAACCTAAGCAATGGGACAACTGACACTATCTGCATTTGGCGGACCGCTTGGATTTACGCGCGCAGCGTCCTAATTGGCTAGCTTCTGCGCTGATTATCATGGAACGTATCGAATTTTTTTTCTTAAGTTATTTCTCAGCACAACGTACACTGCAACACCCATACAAGCTTTCCAGACTGTTTCTGACACCTGTGTATTCAAAATGCTAGGACTGTAAGTGCAGAAATTACACTCCTGGAAATTGAAATAAGAACACCGTGAATTCATTGTCCCAGGAAGGGGAAACTTTATTGACACATTCCTGGGGTCAGATACATCACATGATCACACTGACAGAACCACAGGCACATAGACACAGGCAACAGAGCATGCACAATGTCGGCACTAGTACAGTGTATATCCACCTTTCGCAGCAATGCAGGCTGCTATTCTCCCATGGAGACGATCGTAGAGATGCTGGATGTAGTCCTGTGGAACGGCTTGCCATGCCATTTCCACCTGGCGCCTCAGTTGGACCAGCGTTCGTGCTGGACGTGCAGACCGCGTGAGACGACGCTTCATCCAGTCCCAAACACGCTCAATGGGGGACAGATCCGGAGATCTTGCTGGCCAGGGTAGTTGACTTACACCTTCTAGAGCACGTTGGGTGGCACGGGATACATGCGGACGTGCATTGTCCTTTTGGAACAGCAAGTTCCCTTGCCGGTCTAGGAATGGTAGAACGATGGGTTCGATGACGGTTTGGATGTACCGTGCACTATTCAGTGTCCCCTCGACGATCACCAGTGGTGTACGGCCAGTGTAGGAGATCGCTCCCCACACCATGATGCCGGGTGTTGGCCCTGTGTGCCTCGGTCGTATGCAGTCCTGATTGTGGCGCTCACCTGCACGGCGCCAAACACGCATACGACCATCATTGGCACCAAGGCAGAAGCGAATCTCATCGCTGAAGACGACACGTCTCCATTCGTCCCTCCATTCACGCCTGTCGCGACACCACTGGAGGCGGGCTGCACGATGTTGGGGCGTGAGCGGAAGACGGCCTAACGGTGTGCGGGACCGTAGCCCAGCTTCATGGAGACGGTTGCGAATGGTCCTCGCCGATACCCCAGGAGCAACAGTGTCCCTAATTTGCTGGGAAGTGGCGGTGCGGTCCCCTACGGCACTGCGTAGGATCCTACGGTCTTGGCGTGCATCCGTGCGTCGCTGCGGTCCGGTCCCAGGTCGACGGGCACGTGCACCTTCCGCCGACCACTGGCGACAACATCGATGTACTGTGGAGACCTCACGCCCCACGTGTTGAGCAATTCGGCGGTACGTCCACCCGGCCTCCCGCATGCCCACTATACGCCCTCGCTCAAAGTCCGTCAACTGCACATACGGTTCACGTCCACGCTGTCGCGGCATGCTACCAGTGTTAAAGACTGCGATGGAGCTCCGTATGCCACGGCAATCTGGCTGACACTGACGGCGGCGGTGCACAAATGCTGCGCAGCTAGCGCCATTCGACGGCCAACACCGCGGTTCCTGGTGTGTCCGCTGTGCCGTGCGTGTGATCATTGCTTGTACAGCCCTCTCGCAGTGTCCGGAGCAAGTATGGTGGGTCTGACACACCGGTGTCAATGTGTTCTTTTTTCCATTTCCAGGAGTGTATTATTCGTGACTGAGGGCAGTGTACTGAACAATACATCAATACTTCATTTACGGACTAATAATTAAAACTACTAGGAATAGTATGTTTTTATATTGGTTCTAGCTTCAAGGGCATGTGGCAAGGGCACACCATTAATGCTTATTTTTCCCTGTGCAGTACGTTAGGTGTTGAAGTGCGGTCGCGTGGGCGCAGAATGGTTAGTCAATACAGATAGGCGCAGTCCAAATAGCGGTGCAGTTACAACCGTGGAGAAAACATCAGCTACATTACGTGACGTGTTCGGAGTAAGACTGTTAGACACACACAATACATATACACCTTGACACGGTTCGCGCCGCTGCCCCCGTCGGAGGTTCGAGACCTCCCTCGGGCATGGGTCTGTGTGTGTTGTCCTTAGCGTAAGTTCGTTTAAATTAGACTAAGTAGTATGTAAGCCTAGGGACCGATGACTTCAGCAATTTGGTCCCGTAGGAACTTATCACAAATTTCCAAAACTTTGTGTGTGTGTGTGAACTATAGTTACTTTATAAGACCTTAAATTTTATTTTTAAATTATGATTTCCTATTGTTTTGTTGTATTAGTGCGTGCGTGACTGTTATAATACTGATTTGTATGTCAGAGGCCGGTTTTGTTGCTAAATTTAGCAATCTTCAAGAAAATCGACACTCTACAGTAGATATAAGCATTAATCTTTCCATTCGTCATAAAACCGAGAAAAGGAAACAACATGAAAATCTTCGAGGACATAGAAATCTATATTCACTTTTCAAAAAATCCAAATAATATTTTAAAGGAACAAACAGAAATTAGAAATGAAAATGGATTGAGAATTCAATATAAGACAATTTTCATCAGTGATTAAATTTAATGTGTCTTTGACACACAAACCGAACTTAATTGCCATTGCTCGAGACCGGTAGCGGTAAATATGACATAAAAAGCATCTCTGCTGGGTTATTATTACAACAGTAAGCATTTCATTTCATTTTGCTTAGGAAGGCGAAATCTCCCATCCCCAGAGCAGGCATCCTTAGTATCAGAGAACCACCGGCGTGGGAACATTACAACATTCCGTACACAAGCACGAGTGAATGTGAACATCATGATCAGTTCATTAATCCTTACAGATGTCCACAGCTCGTGGTCTAGTGGAAATGAACATAACGAAAACTTACATCACTACTGCGGACGGCACCACAATATGTTACGCTTTAAGACGCCAGACAGGAAGCGGTACCCAGGCCAGGAAAAACATAATGGTAATCTGGCTATCCGGTCAATTAGTACACCTCGCGATAACATCAGAAACACCGAGTATAACAGAATTTTAAGTTTGAACTGACAGCATTACACCACAAACTGCCCAACAAACGAAATTATCAAAGCAATTCGGCAAACCACGCAACAGCATGGTATTCCGGCATCTGACATACTAAGACCAGTGTATACATTTCTGAATCCTTTCCTTTTACTTTGTAATGAAGACTATCACTTTTACTCGTTATGTTTCTTGACTTTTAAATGTACCTTCGATCCTGTGCTGGATTCAGGTGGGAAAAGGGAAGTATGCTACAACGAGAAGAAGAAATTTATTTCATTTATTTCTCTAATTTTCCTGAAAAAGACACAAGGATCTCAGTTTCTATAGATTTAGAGAAAATATCAGAATCCTTTGCGTTTGTAAAGAAGCGTACATTTTTAGAAGGGAAAGAGATAAAGGACTTCAGAAGAACGAAAAATTACTTTACATTTAAAAAATGAAACTCATACAACCATCAAAACGGACTTTACCTTTTGATTACGTTTCTTTCTCAGTTCCGTGAAATGAAAAATTAATTTAAATAAATAATAAAATAAGGCGAAGTTGCCACATCAGACGTAATAGTGATGTTAGTTAATTTGCCGGCCGAAGTGGCCGAGCGGTTCTAGGCGCTACAGTCTGGAACCGCGCGACTGCTACAGTCACAGGTTCGAATACTGCCTCGGGCATGGATGTGTGTGATTTCCTTAGGTTAGTTAGGTTTAAGTAGTTCTACGTTCTAGGGGACTGATGACCTCAGAAGTTAAGTCCCATAGTACTCAGAGCCATTTGAACCATTTCGTTAGTTAATTTCTTTCTTTTCCAGGAGAATTATTTTGTTTTAAACAACACAATAAAAGGCACAAGAGACAGGCTTATAACACAACTAAAGGTGATGGAATGGAAGGGCTATGAGGGGAGGGAAGGAGACGTAAATAATAAAAATTAAAAAAGAAGAAAAAAATTCTTAGTAGTGCTTTCTCTAGAACACAGGGTTCTGGGCTCGATTCCCGTTCTGGTAGGACATTTTGTTTACTCCGGAATGTGTGCTTCTGTTGTCCCTACCAATTCACCTCATCTTCAACTTAAAGACGCGCAAGTCGCCGAAGTGGCTTCTTGTAGAAGCTACTGAACAACCTCATGTAGGGTTTCCCGGACATTATTGCAATCATGCAGCACAACCTACGTCCGTAGTGTTTTGCTGCTGAACTTCTGTATTACGTGCCGTTTACTGTATACTGCATCAGAACATAACTTAGACTTTATTAACACGTTATGTTATTAGAACAAAATAAATACTGTAGAATATCCAGTAAAAACAGTTATTCACCACTTTCCAGATATTATGCTTATAAAATTCACTAACGACCTATTTTCTTATAACAACATTGTTCTTAAAATACCTTCACAACATACTGTGTTGTTACGATAATTGCCATGCGGTTCTAGGCGCTTCAGTCTGGGACCGCGTGACCGCTACGGTCGCAGGTTAGAATGCTGCCTCGGGCTTGGATGTGTGTGATATCCTTAGGTTAGTTAGGTTTAAGTAGTTCTAAGTTCTAGGGGACTGATGACCACAGATGTTAAGTCCCATAGTGCTCAGAGCCATCTGAACCATTTTTTTGTTACGATAATTTACCAGCTTCCAGAAAAACAGCCATTTGCTGCATGTACGCCAGCTAGACGAATTGTACGTAATTCGTGAGTGTGCTGACAATTCACGTCGCGTTTTGGATTATATTGTGGAGATGCTCGGGTCACAACACGTTAAGTTTAAATCTACGTTAATTCATGTTAAATGTTTCTACAGTGATTTTTCAAATGGCTCTGAGCACTATGGACTTAACATACGAGGTCATCAGTCCCCTAGAAGTTAGAACTACTTAAACCTAACTAAGGTAAGGACATCACACACATCCATGCCCGAGGCAGGATTCGAACCTGCGACCGTAGCAGTCTCGCGGTTCCGGACCGAAACGCCTAGAACCGCTCGGCCACCGCGGCCGGCTACAGTGATTTTTGCCTGATGGTGACAGGACACCTGTAAACATTTTATAGTATCAAAATAATTTTAGTAGATTATCAAAGAATTATGTCTAGTATCCGTCTCTTAAATGAAACCCGTTTATCAATTTCAACAAATAGTCGCGGTCTTTAAATCGTAGCTATCCCTTTATTACTATAGCTGATGAACGTCAGTAACTAGTTGTTTGAGAGGTACAATACGTCAACAGAATTCATAGTCCCTGCCGCCTGCAGCAACCGACCTGAATGCATTTTTTTAATGTCGCGGAAGTACAGCTAGACAATATCAGACTTACGTAAAACTGTGCTATAATGATGTAGAAGCTAACATATGTGATTTTGTACCCAAATGTTTTTATTTTATGTTTTACCTTTAAATCATTAGAAACATAATGCACTGGGATTTTACATGAAGGTTCGAAGTAAGGGGATCTTAATGTTTACGTCAGTGGGTGAAAACAAATGGAAGGCTTATGATGTAGTTTTTCTAAGTTTCTTTTAATGATTTCATGGCTCGCTGCAAAAGATAACAAATTCTTAATGCGTCTGCTTGGCGTATGTTAAGGCCTGCTACGTGACCAACCTCAAACTTTGGAGTCACTGCAGCTTCTTCATCTCGTCGTGTTCTGGCGTTAAGGACAGCTCGGATCCATACTCAATGCTTATTGTCTTCAGTACCTCCTCACCCCTACCCCTCTTCACTCCTGCCTAAATCCCACAAACTAACACTGGTGAGTACTCCCTAAACAAAACTGGTCAATCGGAGTACCTGGAAGAATAAATGCTAACAATCCCACACACATTAAATTGGAGGATATATACATGTAGATTTCAAACTTTGTGTATGTAGAGCTAGAAATCGGAGCTCTCGAGGAAAATACACAACGCAGATGAGCAAAGCGCCAACATGTCGACATCTTTGTTTTCTAACCCGCAATGCTACTGAGCGAAACATAGAGACCAGATTGATGATAGAGCGTAGACTTTGAAACGCAATGTAATTGAGAATTGTAAGTTGTGTTTATTCATTTGTATTTCAAACGCAGAGACATGGAAAGAGCTTAAAGTACATATTTGTGTGCAATCTAACCCATCCAGAACATTCTTAGTTTCAATTCTAAATTGCAGAAGAAAATGAAATAATGTATTAGAGAAATTGATAAATATAATCTGAGATGCCTATGAATTCTGGACATACGGAAAATAACAAGAGTTCTGAATCAGGTATGTACACACCATAAGGGATGTTTCAGTTTGAATGAATACTCGAAGAGAATAAACAATTTCAACCAATCCGTCAGAGAGATTCCACAGAAATGTGGCACGTACTCTCCCTCCTTTCATCACCCGCCAAAGCTGCACTCCCGTCCCCTCCTCTCATTCGTGCTACTGTTATCGATTTTATATTGAAGTGCTTTGACAGATAAAAAATCGCTGATGGAAAAGGCTGAGTACCATCTATCATATATAATTGACAGCTATTGAAACAGACTAGCTTTTATGCTCAAGTATCAGTGACAGGATAAGCTGTGCGGAGGGCATAGGACTGTTTTCATGCCAGTGCTACCGTGAAGAAGCCGTTAATCACAAGGAAGAATTTCAGCTTCCTTTACATTGGTGTTACACACGGTCCAGTCACGTTAATGTTAGCGTTAGAAGCCAGGTGGCAGCACTACCAGTGGAGGATATGTAAAACGTGCCGGGAAACGCGCAAAAGAGTGCAGTCGCTGTCGTAATGCGGGAACGGAGTGATTTACCTGGCATCCAAAAGGGAAACATTTCCCAAACGATTACGTTTGTAAACTGTTGGCGTGCCGCAGTGGTTAAAGCATACCGTGCGTGGCAAATTGGGGCTACCCAAAATCGGTACCGAGGCAACGGTGCTGCACAACGGGCCATAGATGATAGGAACGAATATGGCATCTGTTCTTTCGGACATGTCCGAAACAACAGATGCCATCTTCATATCGTTTAAGGCTAACCGGCTGATGATCTCCTTCAGTGCGGATGCACACGATTTGCCTGAACTCTTACGGGACTCGGTGGATTGTCTGCCGCGAGTAATGGGTATAATGGCAGGGGCACTACGAATGTAGTGTGTGGAGTATAAGTTGAGAATGTGGGTCTCACGGGGAGAGTGCCGGCGATAAGTCCCTGCAATCGCACTATCCTCAGTGCCATCGGTGGCTCAGATGGATACAGCGTCTGCCATGTAAGCAGGAGATCCCGGGTTCAAGTCCCGGTCGGGCACGCATATTCAACTGTCCCCGTTGATGTATATCAGTGCCCGTCAGCAACTAATGGTACTGATTTAATTGTAATTTCATAGATGACAGGGGTGAACGACTTCTGCGGGGATGGGTACGGGTCAATAAACGAGCGAATGTTAGATCATCTAACAGGCCAGATAACCAAGGGGCTAGGAATACCGTCTCATCAGCGATATTTCAGCGAAAAATTGTTGCGCGTGGGCCTCCACAGCAGGCACCTGGTTCATGCATCCGTGCTCAGTGCTGTTCATCGACGTGCACTGAGTGGCGGCAGGTGGCCTTTTCTGATGATTCACGTTGTTTGTTCGAACGGACAGATGGGCGTTGGCGCGTACGGCGTTCAAGGATTGAAAGCAAACACCGTGTATCCCGAAGGGAGCATTACGATCTGGGCAATATTTTCGAGGTATTTCCTGAGTATCTCGACATTCTGGAAGACACAGTGGATGGGCACAAGTCTGCGTCCATCCTTGAGGACATGTCCATAACTACATGCACCTTGAATGAGATTTTCGCTCTGCAGCGGAGTGTGCGCTGATATGAGACTTCCTAGGAGATTAAAACTGTGTGCCCGACCGAGACTCGATCTCGGGACCTTTGCCTTTCGCGAGCAAGTGTTCTACCCTCTGAGCTACCCAAGAACTATTCACGCCCCGTCCCCACAGCCCCAGGCTGTGGCTAAGGTCTCCGCAATATCCTTTCTTTCAGGAGTGCTAGTTCTGCATGGTTCGCAGGAGAGCTTCTGTAAAGTTTGCAAGGTAGGAGACGAGATACTGGCAGAAGTAAGGCTGTGAGGACGGTGTGTGAGTCGTGCTTGGGTAGCTCAGATGGAAGAGCACTTGCCCGCGAAACGCAAAGGTCCCGAGTTCCAGTCTCGGTACGGCATACAGTTTTAATCTGCCAGGAAGTTTCATAACATGCACCTTAATTGTCCTCGGCAAGATGGAATCTACCAACAGGACAATGAAACATGGTACACAAGCAGCAGTGTTCGTGCGTGGTTCGTAGAGCATCTGGATGCGTTTAACGTATTTCCCTGGCCACCAAACTCCCCGGATTTCAACCCAGCCGAAAATATGTGGGACCGCTGTTCGCACCATAGATTCTCATCCAAGGAATCGGATGATCATCGCAGCTAGCCACGGCACTGGAGACGGCGTGGCTCCACAGCGCTACCAGTACTTTCCAGAACCACACTGACTCTTTTTCTCCAGGCCTCGCAATGGTTCAAATGGCTCTGAGCACTATGGGACTTAACATCTATGGTCATCAGTCCCCTAGAACTACTTAAACCTAACTAACCTAAGGACATCACACAACACCCAGTCATCACGAGGCAGAGAAAATCCAGGCCGGCCGAAGTGGCCGTGCAGTTAAAGGCGCTGCAGTCTGGAACCGCAAGACCGCTACGGTCGCAGGTTCGAATCCTGCCTCGGGCATGGATGATTGTGATGGCCTTAGGTTAGTTTGGTTTAACTAGTTCTAAGTTCTAGGGGACTAATGACCTCAGCAGTTGAGTCCCATAGTGCTCAGAGCCAGAGAAAATCCCTGACCCCGCCGGGAATCGAACCCGGGAGCCCGGGCGTGGGAAGCGAGAACGCTACCGCACGACCACGAGCTCGTCTCGCAATGGTTCACGCTGCAAAAGATGGTTATTCACGTTTTGGACAAGTGCTCACATTAACGTGAATAGACAGTGTAAGTACACTGTTGCATACTTTTCAGTTTTGAGTTTTCTACGAGGTTTCCCTTTTTCTTTGTATAGAAAATGAAGCCATAATCCTTAGAAATCGTTTTACAAAATAATTGCGCTTAGTAACTGTTCGTTGAAATTTCTTTCCTTTTCAAATTTTCAGGAGATTACGCGAGTAGATTGGAACAGTTATTCGGCAGTTCACATGAGTTGGCGACAATCGCCGACTTTAACAGTATCTAACCCATCTCCGTCGATATCATTAAGGAAAACTACACTACTGTCCATTAAAATTTACTACACCACGGAGATGATGTGCTACAGACGCGAAATTTAACCGACAGGAAAACGATGCTGTGATATGCAAATGATTAGCTTTTCAGAGCATTCACACAAGGTTGGCGCCGGTGGCGACATCTACAACGTGCTGGCACGAGGAAAGTTTCCAACCGATTTCTCATACACAAACAGCAGTTGACCGGCGTTACCTGGTGAAACGTTGTTGTGATGCCTCGTGTAAGGAGCAGAAATGCGTGCCATCACGTTTCGGACGTTGGTAAAGGTAGGATTGTAGCCTATCGCGATTGCCGTTTATCGTATCGCGACATTGCTGCTCGCGTTGGTCGAGATCTAATGACCGTTAGTAGAATATGGAATCGGTGGGTTCAGGATGGTAATACGGAACGCCGTGGTGGATCACAACGGACTCGTATCACTAGCAGTCGAGATGACAGGCATCTTATCCGCATGGCTGTAACGGATCGTCCAGCCACGTCTCGATTCCTGAGTCAACAGATGGGGACGTTTGCAAGACAACAACCATCTGCACGAACAGTTCGACGACGTTTGCAGCATGGACTATAAGCTCGGAGACCATGGCTGCGGTTACCCTTGACGCTGCATCTCAGACAGGAGCGCCTGCTATGGTGGACTCAACGACGAACCTGAATGCAGGAATGGCAGAACGTCATTTTTTCGGATGAATCCAGGTTCTGTTTACCATGATGGTCGCATCCGTGTTTGGCGACATCGCGGTGAAAACACATTGGAATCGTGTATTCGTCATCGCCATACTGGCGTATCATCCGGCGTGATGGTATGGGATGCCATTGGTTACACGTCTCGGTCACCTCTTTTTCGCATTGACGGCACTTTGAACAGTGGACGTTACATTTCGATGTGTTACGACCTGTGGCTCTACCCTTCATTCGATCCCTGCGAAACCCTATAGAAAATGTTCGACTGCTGCTCTGGCCAGCACATTCTCCAGATCTCTCACCATTGAAAACGTCTGGTCAATGGTGGCCGAGCAACTGGCTCGTCACAATACGCCAGTCACTACTCTTGATGAACTGTGGTATCGTGTTGAAACTGCATGGGCAGCTGTACCTATACACGCCATCCAAGCTCTATTTGACTCAATGCCCAGGCGTATCAAGCCCGTTATTACGGCCAGAAGTGGTTGCTCTGGGTACTGATTTCTCAGGATCTATGCACCCAAATTGCGTGAAAATGTAATCACATGTCAGTTCCAGTATAATATATTTGTCCAATGAATACCCGTTTATCATCTGCATTTCTTCTTGGTGTAGCAATTTTGATGGCCAGTAGTGTACTTCTAGTAGTACGAAAAGTGATAGTTATATGAAGTTACGTGCAGTTCGTTGTCCCTACTTTCCGCTTGTGCATTTAGGACAAATAAAAAACAAGTAACAACACACCAAAAGAGAGTGAGCCGTCTGTTTCCTGTCGAGCTTGCCAGAGTAGTGCATTGCAACCAGCCTTACGATCAGTGTACTGCCCTGCGGAAATGTATGCTCTCACCTCGTGTGGCTATGCATCGGCTGCTGCCCATAGTCGGGAACAAGGGGCGCCCACTTGCGACGAGCCATTACGTCACGTGACATGTTTCTCCTTTCCCCCTAGGTTAGTCACTCGTGTGTGGGTAGATGGTCGTATCGTCACATCGCTCGCTACGTAGACTGTTCAGAGTAAAGTACTTGAATGTGCTGAGTGTGTGGTGAAATGTATTTTTTTTTTTTTCATGGATAGTCATTCCTTTTCCTGTGCCATCCGCAACTTGCAGCGAGGAAAAAATAATAGCTCTCACACCTCTTTACGAGCTCTAATTTCTCTTATCTTGTTCTTACACGAGATGTACTGAAGGGGGGCCGTCTCCAATTAAAGTCTCTGATTACGTCGTAGAGTGTGTGTGCTAAGTAGCTTCTACTGCAGCTAGTCAAATACCGATATTCTTTCATCTAATATGACCACGGTTCGCAAAAGGACGACACTGACGCAACAAAGCACAACTTCCTACTATGACACGTCTTTATACAGTCTAACCACTAAAGTTATAGACCAAGCTAAGTTTCCTGAAGTTGAAGTCACCCTAAATGCTTTAATAGAATTTCATTTTTTTTTAATTGACACAGAAGTTAATAACAAGTAAGCTTCCTTTCGCAAATTCTTATTTCCTCTTAAAGAAAAAAAAGCAACGCACCACGAATGAGTTAAGCGTTCAGACTTACACCAACCCACAACTGGGACGCAGATGACATGTACAAAGGGAAAAATACAAAAATACACTGACATGGATACATATCACCTAGTGATAGAACATTGAGGGTCTGTTAGATGATCAGTTTGGCTTAAGGAAAGGTAAAGGCAGCAGAGAGACAGTTCTGACGTTGCATTTCTCGAACTGGAAAAAGCCATCCGCAATGTAAAATGGTGCAAGATGTAGAAATTCTGAGAAAATAAGGATAAGCTAGGAAACATCAACGCAGTCCGTACGAGAACCAAGGGGGAGTAATAAGACTGGAAGAGCAAGAACAAAGTGCACCAATTAAAAAGTGTGTAGGTCAGGGATGCAGCCTTTCGCCCGTATTGTTCAGTCGATACGTCGGAAAATCAATGGCGAAAAGAAACGAAAGGTCAAGAGTGGGATTAAAATTCCAGGTAAAAGGATATCAGGTACAAGATTAGCTGATGACATTGCCATCCTCAGTGAAAGTGAAAATGAATCAAGGATCTCTTAAAAGGAAAGAACTGCCTGATGAGTAATGAATATGGATTGAGAGTAAATCGAAGAAAGACAAAAGTGATTAGAAATAATACAAAGGAGAATAGCGAAAAACTTACGTCAGCGTTGGGAATTATGAAACAGATAAAATTAAGGAATTCTGCTACCTAGGCACCAAAATAATCCCTGATGGGCGGAGCAAGGGGGACATCAAAAACAGACTAGCACTGACAAAAAGGGCATTCCTGCCCAAGGGAAGTCTACTAGTATCCAACACAGGCATTAATTTGAGGAAGAAATTTCTAAGAATGTAAGATTGGGGCACAGCATTGTATGGTAGTGAAAGATGGACTGTGGGAAAACGGTGTAGATGAGAATCGAAGTATTTAAGATGTGGTGCTACAGAAGAATGTTAAAAATTAGGTGGACTGCTAAGGTAAGAAATGAGAAGGCCCTTCACAGAATCGGAGAGGAAGGAAATATATGGGAAACAATGTCAAGAAGAAGGGACAAAATGGTAGAGCATCTGCGAAGATACCAGGGAATAACTTCGGTGATACTGGGATTGGAATACATCCAGAAAATAACTGAGGACGTAGTTTGCAGCTGCTGCTCTCACATGAGGATGTTGGAACAGTAAAGAAATTAGTGGCGAGTCAAATGATTCAGATAAGAAGACTGATGACAAATAACTGATATGTGACAGTACTGTGACGGTTCGTTGGAGGCAACAGACTATAGTGTAGTTTGTTACAAATACTAGATTCCTAAAAAGTTTTCTACAAGTTTCCTGCAATGTGTTTCACGAAAGAAACGTTTTCTTCCGTTGGAGACTGCCATTTCAAGTTAAAGCATCCCACAACACCCTCCCGATGATCGAAAACACCGGTCATCGACGGTGGTCCTTCACAAGCGCTATTCGCTAATAAACCAAGGAAAGGGAGTGGCGAGGGGGATAAATAATAGTGGCAACAGAACTACCCGCCTTTACACACCATGCATTGGCTTGCGGAGTGTATATGTATATGTAAATCTAGAACTCAGAATGTATGTATAACAATAAAGACACCAGCATTCATGTCAAAAATCAGCCGCTGATATTGCTCATACAGGGTGCTCCATTGATATCGTGACCGTGCATGGGGGCTTAATTAAATAAAATGATATATTTTTAGTAGCTGTAAGTCCGATTACGCAAGTCTCGTAAACGGTTGGCCCTGACTAGTATTATTACGCTATCTGACTGCAAAGAACAACAACAAACAATGAAAGAAAATTTTCGTTAACACAGTTAATTAATTAAGTCCCCAGCAACTATAAAACCTACTAAACCAAAGCACAAGTATAACTGTTCTGTATGTGGAAGTATGACTCAACGCACATCTGGCACGGTTCTTCTTCAACAAGACAAGAATTTTTAAATACCAATTTTACTGACGTGATAAAAGAAAATTAGAAATACTATAATTGCGTAAGGAAAGCAGAATTAGACTCTAATACAAGAACACACGCCAGATGCTTTGTTGACTGAACCTGTAATAACGCATTATTTAGGACACTGAAATAGTGAGAAAAAAAGAAGAAAAGTAGTTTGTTACCTTAATTTATATTGATGAAAAGCACTCTAAACATTACAATCTCTCCACACCGACTCGTTACTATCACATCTCAACCAGAACTCTCCAATATCACACCTCAGCAAGCACTGCCTACTAGCACATCTCAACAAACACTCTTCACTACGACATCTGCCCAAGCACTGACTACCACGAGTCCTCGACAGGCACTGACAACTACGAGCTCTCCCCAAGCACTGTGGATGCGGCTTAATAATATTCTTTGGCGCAATCTCTGGCGCAGTGGCTCAGTGTAGCCACCTTTCATATGCCCCTCCTCCACAGGCCAGAATTTGATGGTATTTTTGCCAGCATTGGTGGTGAAAATACCACCAAATTCGTCCACAAAAATAAAGACAAAAATAAAAGATAATATTAATACCTAAATATCACATAACTAGTTAAAATTTTGGCTTTGCACTGACCTTTCAATAACCTAATATATAAAATACAGTAGGCAATACAAATCCTTTCATACATGTGGCTTTACATAATAGTTTACACAATACACAAAAAATCATTTTATACAAATGTTCACATAAAATACTTTTAATTATTCAAAAAAAAAAAACAAATAGTTGATAATTCCAGCCCAGCAATGGTCAACAGGTGCAAACACCAACAAGTGACAACATTTTAGTAAAAGCAGTTCCATCTGTGGCACCCAGTAGTGTTGAGCAGGTACACACAGCAACAAGTCACATTATTTCAGTAAAAAACAGTCCATCAGTGGCACCCAGTAATGTTGAGCAGGTACACACAGCAACAAGTGACATTATTTCAGTAGAAGCAGTTCATCAGTAGTGTTGAGCAGGTACACACAGCAACAAGTGACATTATTTCAGTAGAAGCAGTTCATTAGTGGCACCCAGCAATGTTGAATAGGTGGAGACACCAACGAGTGACATTATTTCAGTAGAAGCAGTTCATCAGTGGCACCCAGCATTGTTGAGCAGGTGCAGACACCAACAAGTGACATCATTTCAATAAAAGCAGTCCATCAGTTGCACCTAGCAATGATGAGCAGGTCCAGACACCAACAAGTGACATTATGTCAGTAGAAGCAGTTCGTTAGTGGCACCCAGTAATGTCGAACAGGTGCAGACAGCAGTCCATAATATTCACTATCACTGATCACACTGTTCATCAGAGTTTATTAGCAGATATTAAACATGTCCTAGTGGCACCAATCATGTAGAAAAAGTACAAGTAACAGTCCATAATATTTACTATCACTAATCAGACAGTTCAAGCATGAATAATAGTTTGAATACACATACAAATGCTTTTACAATGCTCTTACACTAAACATACAAATTCTAATAAACACACAAATGATATCAGATAATTGTCATATTAACTATTACCAATACTCAAATATCAGTAAACCTATAATATTTATGGGTGTCAGTGCAAGCCACTACAAACAAATAAAATAATATTTAGGAGATAGGTGGGTAGGATTAGGAAGGGAAAACATACAAAACACACTCACTCATCTTTCATCCACATTAAGTACTACTGTGTAATTGAATAGTGTTAACTGTGTAAATGTAATTCTGTCAAAATTTGATGTTCATCTTGTGTATCAAGTAGTAGTGGCAGCAATGTATAACAGTCAATAATAGTTAAGTCAACGTCATAGTCATCATGTCAAGACCAATGTTTGCCAAGCCAGATCAAAATGTACGGTTGCTGAACAACTGTCAGTGAGCCAAGATATGCAATTACTTCCTCTCTCCAAAAAAAAATACTGCTTAGTGATTTAACAAAGTGTGTGTAGACAATCTTCCTTCCACTTTAGTATTCTAGTCTGCTATCTTCACCTTCCTTGTTCCATATAGACCAACAAAAAAAAATATGCACCTCACTTACTTTACCTCTTATCCACCAAAACTCCAATAATCATCAGCATCACATACCTCTTACGTCGATACATATAAACCTTATCATCAATATTATATACCTTACCTCTTGTCCTCAAAAACTCCAATAATCATCAACTTCATATAATCTCAATAATACCTCAATAATACCTCTTCAATACGTCGATACATATAAACCTTAGCACCAATATCATTTCACTTCCATAACAACTCTTTCCTCTAGTCAGTCTCCTCGAACAAGTACAGATAAAATCCTAATGCAAACCTCATCATCCAATACAATCCGAAGACACACTGTCAACACACAACCTCTGTGTAATCCATCTGACCCAAATCTTCTACTCATTATGAATTATAAACAAAAGAAATGCATACATGACCTCTAACAGACTTAGTTCGAATAACTCTCAGTAATTAAGTACGATTACGGAGTGTGAATGATCATAATATTTCACAGTGTGTACACCACTTCAAGAATTATGGCAAACAGAAGCAAACATGTGGAGTATTTCTTGTGTCAAGTGTCACTTCCTATTTCAATTGCTCACGAAAAATGCAGTGTAATAACTGTCAATGGTCTAAACCTAGTTTCGGTATGTCATGTCGTTAGCTTCCTTCCTATTAGCATAAATTTATACAGCTTCCATAAAACCTCAGCTCATGTGACTTCTATGAAGTTTCTTGTACTAATGTCGTTCGTCGAATTATAGCAGTTCATTTTCTTATCTTAAAAATATAAGGCACTGAGCGTAAGCAAAACAAGCAATAGCGAGTAAATATACCAGTAGTGAACAGAATGTCAAAAAGTGGATGCAGCACAAATCCTACAACGAGGCTCTGCCAAGCGAACAATCTATAATTAATACCATAGTGTGACCTAAACTCTATGTTCGTACACAGTATATCAGCATTTCTATACACCAAATTAAAGAGTAGTTACGACAACAAACAGAAATGTATAAATATGCAATCCATACGCATAGCAGCAAACAGGTCATTAGCATCATATCAGCATAAGCAAATAAATGTTCATATGTAATCTTAATAAGTAAACATGAAGGCGTAAGCAGATAAATCACAAAGTATAACTTACATACATAATCACAGTCAGCACAATTAATCAGGTGACAATTATAATTTAAATAAATAAGCACAGCAGGCACATAATTAAAAAATATGACATCAGTGAAAAAGCAGTGCAGCCAAGCGATGCATAATATACACAAGTTACAACCCAGTTCATTAATAATCATTGTCAAAATCAGTTAACGTACGCAAGCACGTCGCTTCACAAGTAAATTCATAGAACATGAAATTAGCACAAAGTATGAATCACGTAATCGCGAGCAGCAAATTACGTCTAAAGTACGTACCTAAGTGGAAATATGTTACCTGAAAAATAAACTCAATTAATAGTTACCTTTTTAGTTTATTAGTTTCTTCTTGGAAATTACATTCTTTCTGAAATTTTCTCGATAGCAAGTCCTCTTAACGTCGGAGACACACAGAATTTACCTGAAGTTCTTAAATATCTTATACAACCGTATCCTGAAAAATACTGAACGTTAATAACATAATTCATCAAGTCACTATAGCTTTATACTGAATTTAGTCGGAGAAATTAGACTGTGTATTTGTTTACGGCTGTCAGTGCATTCGCACTGAGCGCTCGATCAGCTGTAGGCGCGTGACGTAGGAAGCAATTGTTTGCGGTCAACGACTGCCTTGTGCAGCGCGCAGACTTAACTGTTGCTTTGAGTATGTGCCGCCGCCAAAACACAGCGCGGTATCCTTGTACTCTCTGCGTGTTTACATGTAGCTGTTAGTTTCTCACAAGTATGTCATTCCATAATTATTTTTTTTTAAGTATATCATTCCACAAAAATTTTGGAAACTACGAACCTCACGTTTTGTGGTAGGAACAGCATAATTACGAATAGCGTCTAATTTCTCTGGATCAGGAAGAATACCTTCTGTAGAAATAATGTGACCGAGAAATTTCACCTGAGAATGACCAAATTCAGATTTTTCTAAGTTCACTGTAATGCCAACTCTTGCAAAAATACGTAATAATGAATCCAAAATTTTGTTGTGCTCACTCCAAGACCGTTTAGCAATAAGAATGTTGTCAACATATGAAGTAATATTGTCACGAAGATAAACAGGTAAAATTTCATTTAAGCTACGAATGAAGGCTGCTGAAGATACAGTAAGTCCAAACGGTAATTTCCGAAATCACTTTTGAGTAAAATAGTCATATCAGGTTATTGTTTACTTACTCTCTAGATAGATTGATAGTCGAAGAGTTGGTTTGACAGATGCAAAGAATAGTAAAAGAGTAGGCAGCGGTGCAGAAAACTAAAAGGGAAATAGCACCACTACAGCTCGGGGCCCTATGCACGCTACGGCACATATTCACTTAGAGTAGTGAATCCCCTGAGGACCTTAATAGCCGCACATAATTTCCAGTCTGTGTCTTAGTGGCAAATTTGGTGGGAGTGCGTACGTAAATTGATCTAACCATGCACATGGATGTATGTCATTCTTAGAATTGCGGAAGATCTTAAATTTCCGAACAGTCAAAAAATGTTTATAGTCAAAGTTTTCGCCTCGTGGCGACAAAGACCTACCGCGTCTGTCCCAGTCCGAATGTCGATTATTGTAAAGTTCGCGCGCCTGGCGCTCTCTTGTTGCATTCCGTAAATGAAACAAATTATTTTCTTCAAACCCTTCTAGTATCTGTGATTCTAAATTTCCTTTGCCGTCTTTTCCTACGATTTCGCCTTCAATTTGTTTGACTTGCTTTTTTAATGCCTCAAATTCCCTTTTCACGCGTTCATTAAATTTTCCCTGATTTTCAACATGCTTATTTATGTTCTGATACTCTTCGGTTTCTGCAAATGGTAATGGAGCTGTATCATCCGAATCTCTATCCCCATGTAAACTAAGATTTGTCAATTTATCTGAAATCTCCTCAACTCTTTCCGATAAGTCACCTATTTGTTCTTTCTGTTTATTTACGTCTTCCGTAAGTGTCGTGACTCGGGTTTCAGTATTGACACATTTAGTAGTTAACTGTTCATACTGTTGTGTTAGGTTATTTAATCTGTCATTTGGTACGGATTCCTCGATTCTCTCAAGTATTTCTTCCTTATCTTTTGCACGTTGTAAATTTAACTCTGAAAATTTCTGTATTATCACGCGATCTCTTTCTTCCTGTTCTCTATCCTGTTCCCTTTGTCTAATCTCCACTGCAATTAATCTATTATTGTAAGAATTCAAAATCGGTTGTACTTCTTCTCTGATTTCTTTCTTTAATTCATCTTTCATATTTTTGAAACACGTCCCTATTCGTGAGTCTAACCGTGTTTCCAAAGTTCCCATCTCTGTTTTAATTGATCCAATCTCTGTTTTAATTGTTCCTATCTCTGTTTTAAATTCAGATCGCAAAGTTCCCATCTGTAATTTCATTGTTCCCATTTGTGAGTCTAACCGAGATCCCAAATTTAATATTGCACCCATCAACTGCTCCATATTAAATGGTTCAGAATTCTTTTCGCCCCTAACATTTCCCGCAAAACCAGTTTCCTTCGTCATAGCTGTAAAGCTATCTGTGTTCGATACTATTCCAGAATCTTCTATCGTTAATCTCGTATTCTGTGAATTTTCTGATTGAGAAAAATTTTGAAATGGTTCCGGACTATCTTCTCGACTGATTAAATTGTTTTCCACTTCATTATTCATGACACTGTTTTCCTCTGTTGGCGAGTTCGCCATGTTAACAATTTCGTCATTCTCACTATCCATCATTTTTGCCTTTTTCATTGATCGCGTAATCATTTACAAAATATACAAAACTCGTCACTGTACGAAAATTACACACAATGACTCTTTATCTCCAACAATACCATTTACATGAAATGTTTCCCTCAAACACGATTAATCGAACAATTGAAATAATTGCACTAAATTATCAAACCCGTAGACAAGACAACACAAATTAAAGTTTGAAAAATACCATTAGAAGAATGACAATTACCAAATCTACACATGCAATACGGACTACAATTACTAAACTCAAATTACTACAAAAATACTACGGTCTACTATTTTTACAATCAGAAGATTCCAAGGGACGATCCGAAGCAGCGGTCGCCACGTGCATGGGGGCTTAATTAAATAAAATGCAAATATTTTTAGTAGCTGTAAGTCCGATTACGCAAGTCTCGTAAACGGTTGGCCCTGACCAGTATTATTACGCTATCTGACTGCAAAGAACAACAACAAACAATGAAAGAAAATTTTCGTTAACACAGTTAATTAATTAAGTCCCCAGCAACTATAAAACCTACTAAACCAAAGCACAAGTATAACTGTTCTGTATGTGGAAGTATGACTCAACGCACATCTGGCACGGTTCTTCTTCAACAAGACAAGAATTTTTAAATACCAATTTTACTGACGTGATAAAAGAAAATTAGAAATACTATAATTGCGTAAGGAAAGCAGAATTAGACTCTAATACAAGAACACACGCCAGATGCTTTGTTGACTGAACCTGTAATAACGCATTATTTAGGACACTGAAATAATGAGAAAAAAAGAAGAAAAGTAGTTTGTTACCTTAATTTATATTGATGAAAAGCACTCTAAACATTACAATCTCTCCACACCGACTCGTTACTATCACATCTCAACGAGAATTCTCCAATATCACATCTCAGCAAGCACTGCCTACTAGCACATCTCAACAAACACTCTTCACTACGACATCTGCCCAAGCACTGACTACCACGAGTCCTCGACAGGCACTGACAACTACGAGCTCTCCCCAAGCACTGTGTAGGCGGCTTAATAATATTCTTTGGCGCAATCTCTGGCGCAGTGTAGCCACCTTTCAACCGGTCCAAATATCTCACGAAATAAGCGTCAAACGAAAAAACTGCAAAGAACGAAACTTGTCTTGCTTGAAGGGGGAAACCAGATGGGACTATGGTTGGCCCGCTAGATGGCGCTGCCATCGGTCAAACGGATATCAACTGCGTTATTTTAAACAGGAACACCCATTTTTTATTACATATTCCTCTAGTACGCAAAGAAATACGAATGTTCTAGTTGGACCCCTTTTTTGGCTTTGTGATAGATGGCGCTGCAACAGTCACAAACATATGGCTCACAATTTTAGACGAACAGTTGGTAACAGATAGGTTTTTTATATTAAAATACAGAACATAGGTGCGTTTGAACATTTTATTTCGGTTGTTCCAATGTGATACATGTGCCTTTGTGAACTTATCATTTCTGAGAACGCATGCTGTTACAGCGTGATTACCTGTAAATACCACATTAATGCAATAAATGCTCAAAATGATGTCCGTCAACCTCAATGCAATTGGCAATACGTGTAACGACATTCCTCTCAACAGCGAAGAGTTCGCCTGCCGTAATGTTCGGACATGCATTGACAATGCTCTGACAGATATCAGGCGTTGTCGGTGGACCACGATAGCGAATATCCTTCAAGTTTCCCCACAGAAAGAAATCCGGGGGCGTCAAATCCGGTGAACGTGTGGGCCATGGCATGGTGCTTCGACGACCAATCCACCTGTCATGAAATATGCTAGTCAATACCGCTTCAACCGCACGCGAGCTATGTGCCGGACATCCATCATGTTGGAAGTACATCGCCATTCAGTCATGCAGTGAAACATCTTGTAGTAACATCGGTAGAACATTACGTAGGAAATGAGCATACATTGCACCATTTAGATTTCCATCGATAAAATGGGGGCCAATTATCCTTCCTCCTGTAATGCCGCACCATACATTAACCCACCAAGGTCGCTGATGTTCCACTTGTCCCAGCCATCGTGGATTTTCCGTTGCCCAATAGTGCATATTATGCCGATTTACGTTACCGCTGTTGGTGAATAACACTTCGTCACTAAATAGAACGCGTGCAAAAAATCTGTCATCGTTATTTCTCTTGTGCCCAGTGGCAGAACTGTATACGACGTTCAAAGACGTCGCCATGAAATTCCTGGTGCACAGAAATATGGTACAGGTGCAATCGAGGTTGATGTAGCATTCTCAACACCGACGTTTTTGGGATTCCCGATTCTCGCGTAGTTTGTGTGCTACTGATGTGCGGATTAGCCGCGACAGCAGCTAAAACACCTACTTTATCATCATCATTTGTTGCAGGTCGTAGTTGACGTTTCACATGTGGCTCAACACTTCCTGTTTCCTTATATAACGTAACTATCCGGCGAACGGTGCGGCACTTGGGTGATGTCGTCCAGGATACCGAGCAGCATAAATAGGACACGCCCGTTGGGCATTTTGATCACACTAACCATACATGAACACGATATCGACCTTTTCCGCAATTGGTTGAATGGTTCAAATGGCTCTGAGCACTATGGGACTCAACTGCTGTGGTCATAAGTCCCCTAGAACTTAGAACTACTTAAACCTAACTAACCTAAGGACAGCACACAACACCCAGCCATCACGAGGCAGAGAAAATCCCTGACCCCGCCGGGAATCGAACCCGGGAACCCGGGCGTGGGAAGCGAGAACGCTACCGCACGACCACGAGATGCGGGCCGCAATTGGTAAACGGTCCATTTTAACACGAGTGATGTATCACGAAGCAAATACCGTCCGCACTGGTGGAGTGGTTCAAATGGCTCTGAGCACTATGGGACTTAATTGCTGAGGTCATCAGTCCCATAGAACTTAGAACTACTTAAACCTAACTAACCTAAGGACATCAGACACATCCATGCCCGAGGCAGGATTCGAACCTGCGACGGTAGCGGTCGCGCGGTTCCAGACTGTAGCGCCTAGAACCGCTCGGCCACTCCAGCAATGGCGGAATTTTACGTGATATCACGTACTTATACGTTTGTGACTATTACAGCGCCATCTATCACAAAGAGAAAAAAGTGATCCAACTAAAACAATATTTCTTTACGTACTACACGAATATGTTATAAAAATGGGGGTTCCTATTTAAGAAAAGGCAGTTGATATCCGTTTGACCTATGGCAGCGCCATCTAGCGGGCCAACCATAGCGCCATGTGATATACCCCTTCAAGCTAGACAAGTTTCGTTCTTTGTAGTTTTTTCATTTGATGCTTACTTCGTGAGATATTTGGCCCGGTTACTATCAATGGACCACTCTGTATACAATAAGAAACAATACACAATGGTACTTCTCATAAATAAAGCAAACAACGGAACTTACGGTCACTAAATCAGCATTTTACTTTCCTTCAAATGGTCTTATTGTCTCTCAGACCAACGGCAGAATAATAGGGTGCTGTGACTACAATATCTAAGAGTCTCAGCTGGATTCAGTTAACTCATATAAATAACTGTTGTAGTTGTACATTATGCAACTATTAGAATTGATAAAGATATATTTGTTAACATCCATTATAAACTTAAGTATCAACGCCGCGTTGTCTAACATACCAAAGACAGAATAATAGAATTCTATTATTACAGTATCGAAGAGTCTCGGCTGGCTAACATCCGTTACAAATTTTAATATCAGGGAGCGCTTTCTGTATGTGATACATGGTTGATAAACAGTTCATTAGGAAAAGACCAGAGGCTTTTGAAACGTATTGCCACAGAAGCATGCTGAAGTTTAGATAAGAAGATCGAATAATTGATGAGGAGATATTTAATCGAGTTGGGGAGAAAAGAAACGTATGGTGCAACTCGACTTAAGAAGGGATTTGTTGCTAGGACGCACCCTGAAGCGTCACGGAATCGATAATGTGGATATTCGGTGGCAGGTTCAAACGGACGTTGCTTGCCGTAATCATGCAGAGATGAAGAGCTTTGCACAGGATGAATCAGAGTCGAGAACGTCAAATCAGAGTTCGAAATGAAGGCCGCACCAACAATAGGCTCAGTCATGATAAATTTGATGATAGACTGCGTTTCAGTGGTGTAGCGACTGATGACACACCCTTGACATTTTGAGATTTTTCGTTGCAACCTGTAGACCGTGCTGAGGAGACGAGAGCCCGGAGCGAGACAGTCGTTGGAGAGCCGAAAACCAGGTAGCTCGGCAAACACCTCTAATATGGGCCAGAGCCGGCAACAGAAAAGTGCGTTGTACTCAGCCCGGCGTATGATCTGCCTCGCTCGCAGAACTACGTTGGATTGCACTTGACGTTACAGGATGCTACTGACGGGTATGGAAACGACTAACCGACGGTAGGAGATTCAGTCACACCTAAACTTCCCGGAGGGGAGTTATATTCGTATGCAGTCTACGGCAGTGCCAGGAAGTGTGGAAATAACGCTGAGTTTCTTCTAAATTTGAAGTGTTTGGACGCGCTAAGTTATACTTCAGTGCTGTCCGCCCGCTTAGTAAATTCATTAATGATGTTTGAGCTGTGTGACTAATCTGACTTATTTTAAGTGCTGTGCTCAAAGACAGTGGCTCTGTTGCATACGTTGTTGTAAGTACACGTCAAATTATGTGCAAGTGGCCAAGACTGGTATATCATTTATTAACATAAAAACCTAATGCTCGTCGGCCGGAGTGGCCGAGCGGTTCTAGGCGCTACAGTATGGAAACGCTCGACCGCTACCGTCGCAGGTTCGAATCCTGCTTCGGGCATGGATGTGTGTGATGTCCTTTGGATACTTAGGTTTAAGTAGTTCTAAGTTCTATGGGACTGATGACCTCAGCAGTTAAGTCCCATAGTGCTCAGAGCCATTTGAACCATTTTATCCTCATGCTCAGTGAGTTTATGGGCAATTATTATTAAAGCACTTGTGAAATACGGTTAGAGGTTCTTTGAATTGTCATACCTTAACTGCCCAATGTGATTTGAGTAATATATACAGAAGGGTGTCGTAATTCACGAGAAGATAAACGAACCGTGCCTTTTGTAATGTAAAAACAGTTGTCTTCTCTTGTTGATTACTGCTAAGCGTTGTGACCCTACCAGGGTAAACATAATAATAAACTCAGCTCAGATCAGTACGGCGGAATTATAACGCTTATTGGCGAGTACTAATCTAGATTTCTTTGCAGATTACCTGGGCTCTTCTATTGTGTACACCGTTATATAGGTGTGCCAGCTGTACAGCGAACTGTGTGAAATATGATGCATTCCAGTCAGTGATAGTACGTGCCACCGTAACGCTTGGCGAGATGTACACTCAGCCGAACGCGGAATAAACAATATGGTTGCTGGGCTTTATTTCCAAATCAATTTTATGTTCTAGCTGACAAAATTTATTGGTGCGTTTAGATGTTTTAGCACCGTTAGTGCAACTTTTACTTAAGGCATGTATTAAGTAGTGGTGTATTGTGTTTGCGTTAACTGTAAATCATTGAGTGGCAATTTATTTTAATTTAAATTAAAACTACTATTTCATATTTTAGTCCATTCTTAGCTACTTGTGGCAACGGCCTTGCCGCAGTGAATACACCGGTTCCCGTGAGATCACCGAAGTAAAGCGCTGTTGGGCGTGGCTGGCTCTTGGATGGGTCACCATCCAGCCGCCATGCGCTGTTGCCATTTTTCGGAGTGCACTCAGCCTCGTGATGCCAACTGAGGAGCTACTCGACGGAATAGTAGCGGCTCTGGTCAAAGAAAATCATCATAACGACCGGAAGAGCGCTGTGCTGACCACACGCCCCTCCTACCTGCATCCTCAACTGAGTATGACACGGCGGTCGGATGGTCCCGATGGGCCACTTGTGGCCTGAAGACGGAGTGATTAGTTACTTGTGTAAGTAAGACTCATTTAAATTCAGTACAAACTAGTGCCCTTTGAATAAAATTTTTTAACGTGCTCTTCGCCTTAAAAGTATTATTTCTGGTTTTAGTGATTTACCTAAATCGCTTCTGGCAAATGCCGATGGAACCGATGACCTCGCTGTTTGGTCCATTCCTCCGAAGTCAACCACCAAGTTTGTCTTAGTGTATGTATTGATATTAACAAGTGTATCATCCTGCAAATTATTCATCCAGACATTGCTTCATTGCCGCATGCGGTACAGTGGTAGCATACTGTGAAATGGATACTGCTTACAAAGCACTTACGCGACACTACCTAGAACATTGTTCTAGTCTGAGGGACTCATATGAGATAGAACTAACAGGCTAAATGGAAAAAATTCGGAAAGGTGCAGCACGAATGGTCACGGACACCTTTTTTATATCACTCAGGAACTTCTTTGATATGCTTAAATTTCTGTTTTAGCAGTCGCTTCAAGATGGGCCCAACTACTCCCTCGAAAGGCTACTTACAGAGTTTCGACAGCTAATATTAAATAGAGGATCTAGTAACGTACTACATCCTTCTAAAAATAGCTCCCATAGTGAACAAAAAGACGACAGACTAATACCAGCGCTCCCACTGCGTTGAGGGAGAGGGAGAGAGGGAGGGGGAGGGGGGATGGATGTGAGTTACATAGAATCAGTTCCAGAATATAAGAACTGCAAACGAATCTGAATTCCACAGTTTGCTATTTTGTAGGCAACAAAAAAAATGCCACCACTGTCAGAACAAGGCCAATGAGGTCACATCAACCAACTGTAAATAAATGAATAATCATTCCAATTCCATATGAAGCCTTTGGCTGTTTTATAATGCATTGGGATTTAGTAACCGTTTTTACTGGAGCACAGATATGTTTAATTTGAGCAGAGCTAATAAACGGAGTTCAAGTACGTTCTCAGCCCGTTACAGCACTGGAATTCGATGTAACTTCCTCTCATGGACAACAACACAAAAATTCGTTCAGATGCCTCGTTCTCCCGCTATAAAAGAGACAAGGGTGAGCTCTATATGAGACTGTCCAGGGTAAGAACTACATGCGACCTGCTCAGTATACCAATAACTTCAAAAAGTACATTGTTACAAATGTCGGCTTCAGTGGAAAGAAAACGAAAAATAGACGATAATTTTACAAAGGACAGGGAGGAAACGCGAATGGCTGAAAAAAATTAGACTCATTTCATATCAAATGTGTACACATTATCGTAAGAAACCATCAGCCTCTGCAGGTACTATCGTTGTTCAGAATGACGACCAAATGCTTTTAATTATTTTTTCTTAGCTTAACAACGAGGCCAGATTTCACCAAAAATTTATCATTTTGGTTTGTACACTGCTATAAGCGAAGTATTCTTCAATAGTGGCGGATGTAGTCATGCGTTTCCCTTCTGATTTACAGAAAAAAGTATTTTTCAAATATATATATATATATATATATATATATATATATATATATATATATAGAGCTTTCCTCCATTTACAATACTGACTCTACATTAAGATGGCGGTAATGTAATACACTCTAACACTAACGACGCACCACGAAGGAATTATCCGCACGTGGCGGAATTCGTTAGATGTGACGTACACGTGAAAACAAACAAATTATTACAATTTCAGAAAAACTGAGCAATTTAATAACGTGTTATTACACTTCTGACCATTATGCAAGCAGTTATTTGGCTTGCATTGATTGACAGAGTTGTTGGATGTCCTCCCGATGGATATAGTGCCAAATTCTGTCCAGCAGGTGCGTTGGGATCGTCAAAATCACGAGCTGATTGTATGGCTCTGTCCATAGTATTCCAAACATTTTCGACTGGAGAGAGATCCGGTGTCCTTGCTGGCCAAGGTAGGTTTGTCAACGTGAAGACAAGCAGTAGAAACTCTCGTCGTGTGCGAGCGGGCATTATCTTGCTGAAATGTAAGTCCAGTTTGGTTGGCTGTGAGGGGCAACAAAACGGGGCGTAGAATATCGTCGACGCACCGCTGTACTGTAAGGGTGCCTCTGACGATAGCTTGGTCCTCTAGTTCCAGTTCCTCTATAGGTCGACCGCTTACTTCTTGACATAGTGTTCGGCCATGGTTCATACAGTCCTGCCAACATCTTCCAACAGTGGCATCGCCCCTATTCACATGTCGAGTGACTCCCCGATTACCCCAACCGGCTTCTTTGAGCGCAACTACACGTCCTCTCTCAAATTCTGACATCTACGTATATTAATCAAAATATCCACGGGTATACTGCCGGTCTACATTGTCCAACGGGCACAATATTTCGGCGATCATACATGTCGCCATCATCAGGTGAACTGACGGACTGAGCTCCTGTGAAAGTGCCGGCACGGAGATCCGTACTCGATGGTTGCTCAGAGGGAACTGGGTTCGGTCGCGGCCGCGGCCGATTTAAATACCCTCCGCCCGCGGCGCGCTCCCTCCGCTGTCCGCGCCCCGCGCCACGGTCCCGTGGTGTAACAGATTGCGACGGTGTCTGAGATGACGTCGGAGTGATGGCTCTGTCCGCCGTGGTCGTCACAACTATACGTTTGCTCGATTTACTCTTGATTAACCCAATCGCTCGTTCCCAAGCCTTGCTAAGATTATAGCCACAGTCACGGTTTATGAGGTCGTCATTGGTGCGAATTTCGATGGCCTCTCTAACAACGCTGTCCCAGTATCTCGACGTCTGTACCAGAATCCTCGTGCGTTCATACTCCATAGCGTGATTTCCCGACAAACATTGTTCAGCGACCGCAGACTTGCTCGGATACATCAGTCGAGTGTGCCTCTGATGTTCACGGCATCGATCCTCGATGGTACGCGTCGTCTGACCAATATACGCCTTTCCACACTGACACGGAACCTGGTACACGCCGACCTTCCTCAAACCGAGGTCATCTTTGGCGCTCCCCACCAGTGCACGAGTTTTATTCGAAGGACAAAACACACTCTACGTATATACATTTTACAAATCTACGTATATTGGTCGCGCGTCCTTCTGTGAGGCTTAATTACTGTCCGACTGAGTACACGGAATGAAACTCGCAAAGATTTTATGCCCTCGTATCGACATGTCACCTGTATACTATCTTTCCCAGCTGCGTGATGGAACTGTACTGCAGCGTCAGACGTTCCACCGATACCTATGAAAATATTAATTTGTGACCAATTTGCATAACTCTTTCATAATGCGTCGGTCTTTTTTCATTCAGTAATAATGGATAGCATTTAACTACTTTAACTGAACTTCATACAATACGGGACGATCCTTTCAACATAGATTGTCAGCACTTAGGTAATGTGATTAAAACACAAAAACACTAAATAGTGATGCAGCGTTCGTCAAATAAAATAAAACGCATCGTATCATGTGCCCGCGTTTTACAGTAAAATCGCTTATTGATGTCCTTTTCAGTACCATCACACAGCAACAGCATATCAGGCCGTGTCTTCTTCATGAGGGGCACCAAGAGTCTCCAGTTAGCACTTGTCGTTGGGTCCTGGCGCAGGCATAAATTGCTACGACCAAGGTACCACAACCAGTGCGCATCTGCTTACAGCCACAATGCTGTTCCATTGGTCAACTACTTTCCACTCATTTTCAAAGATACTGCATACAGACTAATGCATAAGATTGTCAAACTCTGGTTGTTACACTATTTGATCAAAAGTATCCGGACACCTGGCTGAAAATTACTTACAAGTTCGTGGCCCCCTCCATCAGTAATTCTGGGATTCAATATGGTGTTGGACGACCCTTAGCCTTGATGACAACTTCCACTCTCGCAGGCACGTGTTCAGTCAGATGGTGGAAGTTTTCTTGGGGAACGGCAGCCCATTCTTCACGCAGTGCTGCACTGAGGAGAGGTATCGATATCGGTTGGTGTGGCCTGACACGAAGTCGGCGTTCCAAAACATCCCAAAGGTGTTCTACAGGATTCAGGTCAAGACTCTGTGCAAGCCAACCCATCACAGGGATGTTGTCGTGTAACCACGCCGCCACAGGCCGTGCGTTATGAACAGGTGCCCGATCGTGTTGAAAGATGCAATCGCCTTTCCTCTTCAACAGCGGGAAGCAAGAAGGTACTTAAAACGTCAATGTACGCCTGTGCTGTGATACTGCCACGCAAAACAATGGGTGACAGCCCCCTCCACGAAAAATACGACCACACCATAACACCACCGCCTCCGAATTTTGCTGTTGGCACTATACACGATGGCAGATGACGTTCACCAGGCATTCACCAAACCTACACCTTGCCATCTGATCGCGACATTGTGTACCGTGATTCGTCACTCAACACAAGGTTTTTTTCCAGTGTTCAATCGTCCAATGTTTACGCTCCTTACACCAAGCGATGCGTCGTTTGGCATTTACCGGCGTGATGTGTGGCTTATGAGCAGCCGCTCAACCTAGAAATCCATGTTTTCTCACCTCCCGAATGACTGCCATAGTACTTGCAATGAGTCTTGATGCAGTATGGATTTCCTGTGTGATGGTCTGGATAGATATCTGCCTGTTACGCACTACGACCCTCTTCAACTGTCGGAGGTCTCTGTCAGTCAACAGACGAAGTCGGCCTGTACGCTTTTGTGCTGTATGCGTCCCTTCACGTTTCCACTTCGCTATCACATCGGAAACAGTTGACCTAGGGTTGTTTATGAATGTGGAAATCTCGCTTGCAGACGTATGACACAAGTGACACCGAATCACCTGACCGCGTTCGAAGTCCGTGAGTTCCGCGGAGCGCCCCATTCTGCTCTCTCACGACAGCTAATGGCTACTGAGGCCGCCGCTATGGAGTACTTGGCAGTAGGTGGCTGCACATTGCACCTAATATGAAAAACGCATGTTTTTGGAGGTGTCCGGATACCTTTGATCACATAGTGTACATCAGCAAAAGGCTAAATAATTATGACTGTCCATCTGCAGTGACATAAAATTCAAATAAGTCTTAACGTGGAAAAGAAACACAAAAAAAATGTTAAAATGTGTGTGAAATCTTATGGGACTTAACTGCTAAGGTCATCAGTCCTTAAGCTTACACACTGCTTAACCTAAATTATCCTAAGGACAAACACTCACACCCATGCCCGAGGGAGGACTCGAAACTCCGCCGGGAGCAGCCGCACAGTCCATAACTGCAGCGCCCTAGACCGCTCGGCTAATCCTGCGCGGCAGAAACACAAGTGAATGGGATTTTTAGCAACTTTCTGATTTCAATGTAGAGGGATAATTCTGAGCATTTGGTGCTTCGTATAAGTAATAGGTAGTGGCTAGTGACAGCAGGTCAACAAATACACTGTTGAGAAGTATGCGCACACCCCTATGTAATGCGGAACTGACCATTGGATGTCACGAGAAGCGGACACGCCAGCATAAATGGATGTGCGGAGTGCTGTCGATAGAGGAGCAGTAACAACAGATTGGGTCTGTCAGCAGTGCAAAGTCATGTCACCTGCGTAACAAATCCAGACATTTCAACTCTTTTAAAATTACCCAAGTCGATTGTTGGCGATGTGACTGCGAAGTGGACACGCGAAGGAAGAACCACAGATAAACCAAGACCAGACAAGAAGAGTCGATAACTGCTGAGGATGATTATAAGAAATGACATGAAATCGTCGGAATGAATCGCTCGTGAGTTTCAAAGTGCTACCAGCAGTCCAGCTAGGACAATGACTGTGCGCAGGGAGTTAAAAAATGAGGTACAGTGGTCGATCAGTTCCCCATAAGCCACACATTCCTGCAATCAGTGCTAAGCAACGCTGTAGATGGTGGGAAGAGCGACGCCAATCGAGTGTGGCTGACTGGAAGCGAATCAACGGGAGTCATGAATCACGCTATAGCCTGTGTCATTCCGATGGGCTTGGCGAATGCCTGGAAAACGTTACCTGCCATCATGTATAATGCCAACGCGAAGTACAGTGAAGTTCGTGTCACGGTGTGGATTTGTCTCCCCCTTGCTGTGCTTAAGAAAACGCTAAATGTGGAAATGTATGAACGCTTTTATATAACTGTGTACTGCGCCCATATCGTGAACGATGACACTCCTGAAATGGATTGGCCTGCCAAGAGTCCCGACATTGACCCAACGTAACGGCTTTGGGATGTTAGAACGTGGACTTCAATCCAAACCTCAGTGTCCAACATCAGTACCTTGTCTGGTTTCGCCTCTGGAGGCAGAATGGGCTGTCATTCCTCCACAGATATTCAGATACCATTGAAAGGGTCTCCGGCAGAGTACAAGCCGTCATCAAGGTGAAGGGTGGACATACCGAATATTAATGTCAGTTGACAGGTGTCCGGGTATTTTTGATCAGATAATGTATCTCTGAAAATGAGCGATGAGTAGTTGAGCAGTGAAAGCAGCAGTGGCACAACTCGCTGGTACTTCGAGTGAAGCAGCTCAGTACTACTCCAAGCCACCATGAGAATTGTTAACTGGACACACTTGGTGCATATAGCTGATGAAGACTGGGCTTGGTGCACGGTTTTGGTATGTGATGGTACGGACGAGTACAGAAATGGACGATTTTAAGGTAAGACGAGGACCCATAGTGCAATGTCTTTCAAAAAAATTTCCATTCCGTAGTTTTGAATAATTTGTGAATAAAAACTCTTGGTTGCAAAGTTATTTACTATCAATGTCGTGTTTTTACCTTTTCGGGCATCATCAGATTGTATAAAAATAGCTCGATACGTAACCCTCAAGCCATATAGTCATATAAAATAGAAAATGAACGCAACATATCCAGTTACAAAACGTTATACATGGTTGCACGTTCAGAGTCCGTAAATAGTTACAATTGAAAGGAAACAGCCCTCGGTCACTATTTTTAATGAATTAACCGGGTTTCAAAGAATGATTTAAATTCTGAGGAAGACACTCCTAGCAGTGTTGAAACCCGGTTAATTCGTTAAAAATAGTGATTTAAATCAAAGAATGATTTAAATTCTGAGGAAGACACTCCTAGCAGTGTTGTAACCCGGTTAATTCGTTAAAAATAGTGACCGAGGGCTGTTTTCTTTCAACTACATCCAGTTACTGTTACGTCTATTTTATACGGCTTTATGACGCATGGGTTACATATCCAGCTACTTTCACACAATCTGATGATGCCCCAAAAGGGTGAAACGCGTCAGTGATACTGAATAACTTCGCAACGACGACTTTTTTTACTCTGAACCAATGTACTTTATGAACGCCGCAGTTGCGTTGTTGGAAAATATAGTGTTTTAATCAAATTTCCTTGGTGATGACCTTATGTTGAGAGTATTGCCCTTCGAAACGTTTTATTATACTATGTGAAGTACACCTTCTTCCATATTAACATCTACATAAATATTCCACAAGGCACCGTGCGATGTATGACGGAAGCTATTTGTACCGCTACAACACTTTTCCTCTCTTGTTCCACTCGCAAACAGAGCGAGGGGAAAGCAGCTGCCTGTATGCCTCCCTAGTAGCCCTAATTTCTCTTCTCTTCGCGATCCTGAGACGAAATGTACGTTCGCAACACAAGTATCGTTCTGCAGGTTCTCTAAATTTTCCGCGACAAGAACGTCGTCTTTCCCAGTGATTGTCATTTGAGTCTCCGAAGCATCCTCGTAACACTCACGTGCTGATCGAACCTAGCGGTAAATGATATAGCACTCCACCTCTGAACTGCTTCGATGTCTTCCTTAGTCCGACCTGGTGGGCATTTCAAATAGTCGAGCAGTACTCAAGAATGGGTCGCACTAGTGTTCTACATGCTCTCTCCTTTACAGATGAACCACACTTTTCTAAAATTCTCCCAGGTAGCTGAATGCTACGTAGAATAGGAAGGAAAATCAGCATTGGCCGTATTTTGTTGTTTTATTGTCAGCAAAATCTATTTTCCGTCACTTAGTGACCATCCTCAGTGCTGTAATATATAATTAAAATTGGTAGGCACTGGTATCAAGCTATAACTACAAGCTTAGAGCGACACTGAGTGTATGTGATCGCTCTAAGCTTGTAGTTATAGCTTGATACCAGTGCCTACCAATTTTAATTGTATATTGCAGCACTGAGGATGGTCACTAAGTGACCGAAAATCGACTTTGCTGACAATAAAACAACAAAATACGGCCAATGCTGAGTTTCCTTCCTGTTCTATTCACTATTTGGTCGTGGTGCACACAACACGCCATGGAGTCGCCAATCAATGAATGCTACGTGTTATTACTGAAGTGATGCTAGCCTTAAGCACTGTCTGTTCTAGCGAGACGGTAGCGCACTCTACAAGCCGTCCAGTTGGAGGAGTGTACGAATATTTTCGCACTCGCATCTTTAGCGGGAGCTGACGCAGCGAGGGCAGCGGTCACGTGACGTCACACAGTGTTTAACATACGGCTCGCGGGCTGCGCGTGGGGCAACGTCACGCACGCCGTGGGCCGCGCGCGTCGCGTTATTCTCAGCCGCGAGAGGGGGTCGCGGCAGGTCGCTGGAAACTCGCGGGGCAGCGAGTCCGAAGGGTTGGCGGCTCTGTGAGGTACACATGTGTTGTGGCAGCGAAGGCACACCCGGCGGTACATCCACACAGAGTATTTGCTTGCGTTGTTGTCGTCAGTGAAAAGATTGTTTTTCTGCAGGTCCCCACTGCAGTCTATTCTGTGCGAGCCTCTTAATATCTGCATAACTACTGCAACCTACATCAGGTGACCTGTTTACTGTAGTCGTGCACTGGTCTCACCCTATAATAAATACTTCCCTCTATTACCAAACCGAGGCTTTCTCCATATCACAGGATGTCTCCAATCTTTTAGTCTGATGGTACTGTTAGTTTCTTTTCTGTCCGACGTCTTTCCGTACCTCGTCTTTAGCTATTCCACTCTAATCTTCGAGATTCGCCAATAGCACCATACTTCAAAAGTTTCTATTCTTGTCTAAACTGTTTATCGTCCACGTTACATTGCTTTACAGTACTACACTCCGAATATCCTCAGCAAAGACATTTTAAATCATAAATTTATGTTATACATTAACAAATTACCTTTTCTCAGAAACGCTTTTCTTACAATCTTCAGTCAGCATCTTATATCATCTACATTTCGCCCGTAATTATTTATTTTGCCGCCGAAATAGAAAACTCATCTACTACTTTTAATGTCTCTCTTTCTCATGTAATTTCCTTAACATATCTTGAATTGTAGAAGCCGACCTCGGGGAAAATCAGTTTGGATTCCGTAGAAATATCGGAACACGTGAGGCAATACTGACCTTACGACTTATCTTAGAAGCTAGATTAAGAAAAGGCAAACCTACGTTTCTAGCATTTGTAGACTTAGAGAAAGCTTTTGACAATGTTGACTGGAATACTCTCAAATTCTGAAGGTGGCAGGGGCAAAATACAGGGAGCGAAAGGCTATTTACAATTTGTACAGAAACCAGATGGCAGTTATAAAAGTCGAGGGAGATGAAAGGGAAGCAGTGGTTGGGATGGGAGTGAGACAGGGTTGTAGCCTCTCCCGATGTTATTCAATCTGTATAATGAGCAAGCAGTAAAGGAAACAAAAGAAAAATTCGGAGTAGGAATTAAAATCCATGGAGAAAAAATAAAAACTTGGAGTTCGCCGATGACATCGTAATTCTGTCAGAGACAGCAAAGGACTTGGAAGAGCAGTTGAACGGAATGGATAGTGTCTTGAAAGGAGGATATAAGATGAACATCGACAAAAGCAAAACGAGGATAATGGAATGTAGTCGAATTAAATCGGGTGATGCTGAGGGAATTAGATTAGGAAATGAGACGGTTAAAGTAGTAAAGGAGTTTTGCTGTTTGGGGAGCAAAATAACTGATGATGGTCAAAGTAGAGAGAATATAAAATGTAGACTGGCAGCGGCAAGGAAAGCGTTTCTGAAGAAGAGAAATTTGTTAACATCGAGTGTAGATTTAAGTGTTAGGAAGTCGTTCCTGAAAGTATTTGTATGGAGCGTAGTCATTTATGGAAGTGAAACATGGACGATAAATAGTTTGGACAAGAACAGAATAGAAGCTTTCAAAATGTGGTGCTACAGAAGAATGCTGAAGATTAGATGGGTAGATCACATAACTAATGAGGAGATATTGAATAGAATTGGGGAGAAGAGGAGTTTGTGGCTCAACTTGACTAGAAGAAGGGATCGGTTAGTAGGTCATGTTCTGAGGCATCAAGGGATCACTAATTTAGTATTGGAGGGCAACGTGGAGGGTAAAAATCGTAGAGGGAGACCAAGAGATGAATACACTAAGCAGATTCAGAAGGATGTAGGTTGCAGTAGGTACTGGGAGATCAAGAAGCTTGCACAGGACAGAGTAGCATGGAGAGCTGCATCAAACCAGTCTCAGGACTGAAGACCACAACAACAACAACAACAACAACAACTTGAATTTATCCCATTGCACTCCATTATCCTCATTTTACTTTTGTTGATATTCATTCTATAACCTTTTTTCAAGACACTGAGTTCCATTTACCTTCTCCAAGTTCCTTGCCGTCTATGACATGGGCAAAACTCAAAGTTTTTGTTTCTTCTCGTTGAACTTCAGTTCCCTTTCCCAGTTTTTCCTTAGGATCCTTTACTGTTTCATCAATGTACAGATTGATAACATTAGGGATAGACTATAACCCTATCTCATTTCCTTCACAACTACTATCTCCTTTTCATGTCTTTCGACTCTTATACCTGGTCTCATTGCTGCAAAAATTGTAAATGACCTTTCGCGCCTTGTATTTTTCAAGGACTGTAGGCCAGTAACATTATCAAAACTTTCTCTGAATCTAAGAATGCCGCAAACGTAAGTTTGGTTTCCTCCAGTCTGTCTCGTAAAATAATTCTTAGCATCAGTATTGTCTAGCGTTCCTACATTTTCACTAATCCAAACTCAATTTCCTGAGGTCGGTTTCTACCAGTTTTTCCAATCTCCTTTTAATAAATCGTGTCTGTATTTTACATCCAAGGCTTAAAGAATTGATGGTTCGGTAATATACAAATTTGTCAATCGCTGCCTTCTTTGGAATTGGATTCTTTTTCTTCTTCTTCTTTTTTTGAATCATCAGTTTTCTGCTTTGTGTGACGCGTCCTACCATGAATATCGCTCCTGTACAACCTCTTCACTTCGAAGTAGAACTTCCACAATTATTTGTTGGATGTATTCCAATCTCTGTCCCCATCTATAACTTTTACCTTCTACAGCACCCTCCCCAGTAGTACCATTGAATGTAATTCCTGACGTCTTAATTCATATCCTATCATTCTTTACCTTTTTCATGGTTTTTTGCCAATTCTTTAGAGATGGATATAATTTGTCATTTATAGTATGTCGGATTTTTACACCATTCTTTGTAGGGAAAGCGGTCTAATTTTGTTACAGATCGTAACATCACATGTGATTCGAATGCAACCTTTAGTAGGAGCCCTAGGAGGCGTTTTTCACCTTCAGGTTCATCGAACAAATGTTGAAAATTTGCAGCCACTGTCTTAGATGACGAATTTGCAGCGCCAGTAACGCCTGCACTAAGTGAAATGCCTTTCTCCCTTCTACCAGTAGCTTGTCACAGACCACTGGAGTCACAAAGAGCAACAACTGATTCTAATAAGGTGCAAGTATTTCTCAATTACAAGAAAGGTAGTCTGATAGATGCGTCTGGTTATAGGCTTATACACTACTGCCCATTAAAATTGCTACACCAAGAAGAAATGCAGATGGTAAACAGGTATTCATTGGACAAATATATTATACTAGAATTGACATGTGATTACATTTTCACGCAATTTGGGTGCATAGATCCTGAGAAATCAGTACCCATAACAACCATATCCGGCCGTAATAACGGCCTTGATACGCCTGGGCATTGAGTCAAACAGACCTTGGATGGCATGTACAGGTACAGCAGACCATGCAGCTTCAACACGATTCCACAGTTCATCAAGAGTAGTGACTGGTGTATTGTGACGAGCCAGTTGCTCAACCACCATTGACCAGACGTTTTCGATTGATGAGAATCTGGAGAATGTGCTGGCCAGGGTAGCAGTCGAACATTTTCTGTATCCAGAAAGGCCCGTACAGGACCTGTAACATGCGGTCGTGCATTGTCCTGCTGAAATGTAGGGTTTCGCAGGGATCGAATGAAGGGTAGGGCCACGGGTCGTAACACATCTTAAATGTAACGTCCACTGTTCAAACTGCCGTCAATGCGAACAAGAGGAGACCGAGACGTGTGACCAATGGCACCCCTCACCATCACGCCGGGTGATACGCAAGTATGGCGATGACGATACACGCTTCCAATGTGCGTTCATCGCGATGTCGCCAAACACGGATGCGACCATCATGATGCTGTAAACAGAACCTGGATTCATACGAAAAAATGGCGTTTTGCCATTCGTGCATCCAGGTTCGTCGTTGAGTACATCATCGCGGGCGCTCCTGCCTGTGATGCAGCGTCAATGGTAACCGCAGCCATGGTCTCCGAGCTGATAGTCCATGCTGCTGCAAACGTCGTCGAACTGTTCGTGCAGATGGTTTTGTCTTGCAAACGTCCCCATCTGTTGACTCAGGGATCGAGACGTGATTGCACGATCCGTTACAGCCATGCGGATGTCTGTCATCTCGACTGCTAGTGATACGAGGCCGTTGGGGTCCAGCACGGCGTTCCGTATTACCCTCCTGAACCCGCCGATTCCATATTCTGCTAACAGTCACTGGATCTCGACCAACGGAGAGCAGCAATGTCGCGATACGATAAACCGCAATCGCGATAGGCTACAATCCGACCTTTATCAAAGTCGGAAACGTGATGGTACCCATTTCTCGTCCTTACACGAGGCGTCGCAACAACGTTTCACCAGGCAACGCCGGTCAACTGCAGTTTGTGTGTGAGAAATCGGTTGGAATCCCTCCTCATGTCAGCACGTTGTAGGAGTCGCCACCGGCGCCAATCTTGTGTGAATGCTCTGAAAAGCTGATCATTTGCATATCACAGCATCTTCTTCCTGTCGGTTAAATTTAGCGTCTGTAGCACATCATATTCGTGGTGTAGCAATTTTAATGGCCAGTAGTGTAACTAAGGGCATAGGATGCAAGTTCCACTGTGTGGTGACAAGGCTGACACAAGAGACGAATTCGTGGCGGTCCGCATCGAACCAGTCAGAAGACTGATTAGTTAAAAAAAGAAGGAAAAAGAAGAAAACGCTAACTTACGTAATATAAGGGTAGGCTTCCGCGGCCATTGTCACAGTCTTTTGTGTGTGTGACAGCACTGTCTACCTGCAAAACTCAGAAATAAAGAAACACCCTGAGGAACTGTTTGTGTGTTTGTGTGTGTGTGTGTGTGTGTGTGTGTGTGTGTGTGTGTGTGTGTCTGTGTGACCGTCCCATAACACTACTGACGTTTGAACTACACTGATGTCCAAAATTAAAGCAACTGGTGTTCATAATTGTAGCGACTAGTGACCAAAATTAAAGCAACAAACCGTGATTTCCGCGTCCTGTGTTTCATCGCGTCCTGTGTCTCATCCACGATGTAATCATACAAAATGTCAACAGATGTCCGTGCGATCGTGTTCTGCACGGAAGATGGGATTCCAGTCAATGGACAACCACGCCAACGATGACGTCAGGGTACCTATCAAACAGGGTAATGTTTGCTTGGTAGTCCCATATCCACAATCGCTGTAGACACCGTCACCAGACTCTCTGTGATGGAGGGCCACAGGCAGAATGGAAGCAAAACAGTCGCAAACTGATGTGGCCCGACGTCTTAATGTGAATCACTCCTTTGTTTCTCTTATGTGGCTACAGTTTGTGGAGACTGAAACTGTATCCCGAATACCAGGTAAGGGAGGGAGGATTATCTGGTTGTAAGTGCACGACGATACAGCCTTAGTACTGTACGGAAAATGGCATCTGACCTCGAAGCACTTGGACGTGTTGTATCAAGGCAAACGGTGTACAGAAGGTTTCGGCAGAGTAGCATTTATTGCCAGAGACGTGCTGTATGTGCACCTTCACAGAAGGGAACGTGCAGCGTACAGTCAACATGCCAACTGGACTGTCGAACAGTGGGCCCATCTTCTTTTCACAGATGAGTCCCTGTTTTGTCTGGAGGCAACGTGAACATTATTTTGGAACCCAAACACTCTATGTAAAGAGACCGTGCTATCAAGAAGCGTCCCTAACGGTGTGGGCAGGGATTATGTTGGCCAATCGAACACCTCTTCATGAAATTGCGCAGGTGAATGCTCTCAGGTATCGTGACAGGATCTTTGGATCTCCTGTGGGGTTGTTGTGAGCAGCTGTCGGCCCAGACTTCTATAATGGTTGACCTCATAGAGCAGGGTGATTGAGGTTTTCTTGGAAACAAAAGGTATTGCACGCATGGTGTGGCTTGCTCGATCTCCCGATCTGAATCCCATAGAGCATGTCGGGGAAGCTCTAGGGAGGCGGGCTGCACCACATAAGCACCACCAACCACTCTCCAAAACTTGCGAGCAGCTCTGCAGGAAGCATAGGTGTCATTGCCTCCACATGAGATTGATTACATCATTCACAGCATTTTTGTCTACCTGTAGCGTATTGCGGTTATTTACGTTCGGTATTATTTACATTCTTTCTATTACACCATCATCTGTTTGTAATGTTTTGTGATAAAATAAATGCAACCTTGCAGAATTTACAATTTTTGCTTTAATTTTGGACATCAGTGTACATATCCTGTAGGGTTCCTGTTTCTCCAATTAAAAGTGACTTGGCATACCAAGTGTTGTTGTTTTAATCATTTGACCACATCTCCTCATTAACTATTTATAGCTATAAGCATTTGATATCCTTCCCTCATGATCCTGTCTTCCAATCAACATTCAATGTGGCAGGATTCCCAGCCGTCTTCGTCCAAACGGATCCAATAACACAGATAAATAGTAATTTTGATGAGCACTGTCTACACTTGGAGCCGAAACGGAGTACTTTTGTTGGGATTGTCACCGGCTTCCAATGCACTCATATTACACAAACGTTTATCTCACGTTCACAAAAACCCTCGTTGTAACTCACAATAGAAAATAAGCTGGCAGTCTTTCATAAAACATTAGATCAGACGAAGCAGTAGCTGCAATGAAGGTGGAGGATGGAATCATGAGCAAATTTAGCATCATGAGCAAATTCCGCCAGCCGCTACGGCAATTGTCCTACAAGCTCTGCGTTTAGTCATACGTGTCAGGGACCTATAGCTTATGTATAATAGTTGTACCCTAGTGTGAACGCGCTCATAGAGACGTCGGATTGAAAGATTGGAGACGGTCTCTTGGAGACGGCATCCCCATGATTTTTAATAACTTAAAGTCTGGATGTCAGTGGAAGTCGCTTCGTTATAGTTCCACGTGTAGCTATTGTTCTTCATGACAACCGATGGTGAATGACAACCGATGGTAAGGGGAGTGAGTTTGCTCTAGTATACGCCGAAACGAGAGTACTGCTGCTGCAGTCAGTACCTGGGCGAACGCAGCTCGCGTGCCTGGGAGGTGGTGGCCACAGCGGTGACGTCACTTCCTGCAGCCGTCTCGCAGGCTGCACTTCACGCCTCCACTGCTGCCGGGTCTGGCTGCTTCTTCTGCCTAATTCTCCCACGAATGTTGCGCCCAGACGCTCCACTAACAAAGAACAAAGACAAAAGCGGCGAGTATGGAATTAGTGTGTTGCTCTGTTTCTGTCCATAAGTTGTTTACCTACGACTACACGACCTTCTTCCAGTTCCTTAAAGTTAGTTTCATCTGGTCGTACTAGGGATCAGACGGTTCTGTTTTATTAAATTAATTCTCGACAATAGCGATGAGACGATTCATGATGAAACTGTTGGATGAACCAATTCCTGAGGCCGCCTGTAGTGACTTCAAAGCCACAAAACCCTAGCGTCAGGATAACTAAACGGAGGTTAAAGTAATGTTCGTCTTGATTTCAGCGTCTTAAACTTTGCAGCCCTTCTCTCGGAGACTGAGTATGCTCGAAGAATCAATAAGAAGGAAGACATCCCTAACTTGAGTTATTGTTATCAGTATCTACATATTTACTTTGCAACTAACTATACAACGCAGACGACACATAAACCATTTGAAAAATATTCGCAAGATTTCCGACCTAGAACAAGCCTTCGCCTGCTTAAAGTAGTGCAAAACGAAATTCTGAGAAATACAGGCTGTTCGGAACTTCTCGTTACAAACTTGTAGGATTTGTAGAGGGGAGTGAGTACATGATATTCTGAACAGGAACCCATATCCGGAGACGTACCGTCTCCGTGCTACAGCCGTTTGAAAACATGTTTGTAGGTAGGCGTGCAACAGGGTAGTCATGGTGGGGCATGGTTACGTCGGATCGGCTGATGTCATTTGACGTTCATCATATATCTCTGATCTGGTTCGAGCCTCATTCACGTGTGTGTGTGTGTTACAGAAAAGTGGTTGAGTATACGTTTGCCGAATACACGTACATGATCCTTCTTAATAGCGTCGCCTTTATCAAGATCGTTCTCCACAATCTCCGACTTTATCGCATACCCTTTCGGTCATATGTACGTGACGCCTTTGAAAAAGTGTACCTTCACCGTTAGCTGGCGTGACTGTGGTGCTCCAAGGAGACGCCGCACACCCAAACTGGAAGAGGCCGTACCGAACCAGGTTGAAGAGAACCCGTCAACGAGTACACGAGCAATTTCCGTGGCTATTAATGAGTGGAATCGTAAAACAAGTGATTTCTGGGTCATGAACAATCAATTACATGTAAAATCGCTCGGTTCACTAACATGTTTTTAAATGCTGGTAACACGAAAACAGTACGTTTCCGAACATGGGTTCCAACTGTAAATATTATCTTTCCTTCCTATCCTCTCCAACTCATTGAAGTCTGTAGCGTGAATTTGCAAACACCCTGTACAGTGTAAGCTAAAGTGAAAGACAGGTGATGTACAATATGTACAAGAACCAAAGGAGCAATATGCATTGAAAACAAAGGTAGAAGTGATCAGACAAAGAAAAGTTCAAAATCAAAAATGCAGTCTCTTTTCCCTACTATTCAACATATTAAGAAATGAAATAAAGTCGGAAAAAAGAAATCTTCAAGCGTGGGATAAAAATTCAGGATGAAAGGGCGTGAATGATAAAGTTCTCTAACGAAATTTGTGCCGTGGGCGTGATTCTGCGAATCGACAGAGGTTTTGCTATCGGTAAGTGCGTCGGGGACGAATCCGCAAGGCGGCAGGGTAGTTGGGAAAGAAGCCGCCGAATGACAACACACCAGGAAGCGTGTTTGCCACGCTGTGGCGAGTAACCCACGGACTGGGGGAATTGTTCAGTTCGCTAAGTGAAACCGTTGTTGGTGCTACCGCAGGCCGTTGAGCGTCGCCGTATATTCTGAAGTTGTAGAACCGAATCTGTATGAAATCATACGACTGTGAATTGCAGAAAAGTAATAGAAGATGCACTGCCACTAGCATGGACTGGGGGAATTGTTCAGTTCGCTAAGTGAAACCGTTGTTGGTGCTACGGCAGGCCGTTGAGCGTCGCCGTATATTCTGAAGTTGTAGAACCGAATCTGTATGAAATCATACGACTGTGAATTGCAGAAAAGTAATAGAAGATGCACTGCCACTAGCATGGACATTTTTGGTTGTGGTGAGCAGTTGATACGAGTTGTGTTGATGAGCATCCTGTTGTCACCTGGTTTTTGGAACACTGTCAGGATGGGGGTAGTGACCGGCAGTTTCACGGTTTCTGAGGCTCTACTAACGACACTGCAAGTGAGGTGCTGTAGCTGAGTGCTGTACTGAGCACCCAACGTATGAGTTGTGTGCGAATCTTCGGTTTGGCCTGTTGGAATAGGAAGCTGGGAGGACGAAGGTCTCAGTATTAGGAGTGAAGGACTACTGGTTCTTCATCAGTTGGATGCATGGCATGTTTGGAAATGTTCTCAGAGACACGGTTATAGAACTGTTCCGAATGCAACATCCCATCAGTTACAGATATGCTGAGTAAATCACAGTCTTTTATATTGGTGTCTTACTTATGTAGTTGTAAGCCTTCTTTAACAGTTGTTTTAGTAATAGGAAAAAGTTTATTGTTGGTTATTTTACGGCAGAGTCACCTCTGGCAGTATATTAATTTTAAGTCGAGGGGCGGGGGAGCATTTGGAAAATTTTATGTTTTTGATTTTAATGTACTGGGTCACCTGATCTCAGAAATGCTCGTGTAAAATTCTCTTGTCCCTTTATGAGGTGACGGTTACTGTGGAGAAACAGATTATACTAAGAATCAGCTTTTGATAATATTCGTATGTTACAAATTATGTTTTTGGTTTCAGTGAATTAAGTGAATTCACTATGAACTTTCTTCCTGGTTAGTACTGGAGTGCCTTAAATTTCCATGACACACATTGCTATCCTCAGTGGAAGTAAGGAAGAATTACATGACCTATAGAATGAAAAGTTCGTCTCTTATACCTGGTCCTATAGCTTCCTAGTAATATCTCTCTCTTGTTATGCGAACTTTAATCTATTTCCAGGAGATAAAACATTCGGTTAACCAGCGTGAATGCATCCAAGTAAATTCGTCAGTGACCATCGGTATTTCGCATCGGTATATCGACAGATAAGAGCGTACCACTTTAAAGTGACGAACTTTTTGTTCTTTAAAAATGAATGAGGAGGGGAGGGATCTGTCTGTCAAACTATAGACATTTTTTGAAGAATTTACTCATCCGTATTTCTGTCAGTTATTGGAACTCACCCCCAGCTATTTACACAATGTGACAGGTGCCAGAAGTTTAACATTACATTTACATCTACAAGATTATTTTGTAATTCAAACGTAAGCGCAATTCACACTCAAGACTTCCTCGATGAATATGAGATAGGAAAAACCTAATGTCCCTCCATATTCGATGTAAAATGTAACTGCAATTCTGCTAGAGCTTCGCAGTTTCGTTTTAAGTAGTTTCAATCGTTTTTTAATGTTGTGAGCTCTTATTTATATATAGCTAGCCCTTCCCCCACGGCTGTGAAAATTGTACCTTCATGCATAAACCTTCTTGGATGCACAAGCTGCTATTATGTCTTCGTTATCGATTTCCCTACATTCTCCACTAAAGTGAAAGTGTAACAAAGTCTGTTATTACAACAATCCACAGGGGTACGTTATTCATAAAGTTAATCGCGAAGCAGGTAACACACGTTAGGCAGTTGTTCGATCCAACAAAGACTCGTATCACATAAAATTAAAAAACACATTTTTGTAGTGTACGTGAGGAAACACTTATTCGGTGACAACTATGCGAAATATAATGTTCTATGACGTACTGAACCATGATACGAGAAATGCTTGACTATACTAAATAAGAGTGAACTATTGTGTAAAATATCCTGCTTTCGTTTGTCTGTCCATATTAGCCACTTACGATCGAGCTTATAGTGAATGAACGTTTCTCCGATATCTTCCTATGCTGTATTACATTTCTATCCGTGGCCTGTCAGTACATCTGTTCTCCTATAAATGCAAGAACTGCTCTGGATACAACATATTTTGTAGCCAATGGTTTGGATAGTTTGATTCCATCCTCCAGTTCTTTTCCATGTAGGGCTACTCTTTTTATCTTTACTTTCATCCAAAGTCCCCGGTTTTCAGTTTTATATATTTCGACCCTTCTTCCGCCAGCACAATATTTTGTTTCTTCATTTACGTTGATCCACTAAATTTTCTGTATTCATCTCTTGCACCACGCATCAGATTCTTTCTGTTTCTTATGTTCACGTTTTACTGCAGCCCTATTTACCCGAAATACATCTACTCTACCTTCTACAGCGATTCCCTGTCAGTATTTGATATCACCCAGTTACTTGTAGAAAATATTTTGCTTGGCTTGCGGAAATAAACGGCAGACGTCTCCCTTGCTTTGTCCGCCATGTGTAATAGATAGCGATAAGCTACAAATTTACCATAAAACCTCACATGAGAGTCTTGCTTCTCTTAATTTTCCAACCTTAGTATTTGTATTATAGCTTATTAGCCTGCCTGTGTACTTAATCCCCAATCCGTTCGCCTTTCTATCACTGTATCTGAAGTGAACTACATGTGTACAGCTAGCGTATCACACATCTTGCATAGGAGGAATCTATCAACGTAACATTCGATCCCAGTATTTCATTTAAGAGCTCGGCGTTGACTCTTTATTCAGCAGGGTAGCTTCTCTTGCACAACTGTTTTAGTTGTCTCCTTCTTCAGCAATGTGGACCAATTATTCCCATATTATTCCTATCTCTCTTCTTGTTTCACCTTATCGCTTCCTGTTATTCTTCTATCTCGACCCTCGTTAACTTCGTGTTATGATTTCTATATTTATATCCCTTCTATATTTCTGTCCCTTTTCTGCCTCTCTCTCTCTCTCTCTCTCTCTCTCTCTCTCTCTCTCTCTCTCTCTCCAGCACTGATGTCTGGCCATGTATGAGTAATGAGTAATGATTACATTCTCAAATATGATCTCGACATTCGGCTGCTATTATGAAAATTTACCTACTGTCGATTCGTTTTCAAGTAGTTGTTAACGCACTATTTTGTTTGTTTCTTTTCATTTTCTGTAAACAGTATTGTTAATGTTTTGTTGTTGCTTCTGTATTTGTTGATATTAGTCTTACATATTCATAATTATAATTTTAAATATTCTTTGATAGTATTTGGTGCGGTGATCCAAAGAAAATTCTCGCTTTTTACGATTTCAAAGAGGATCTCGAGTCAACATATTGCACAGATGGATAAATAAAAAGGCAGCCTCGAACACAGACATCTTACAGGAAGGAAGGAATCTTCTACTCAGTAACAGAGTATGTGTTGCGAAACGTCATGGCAAATTAAGCTTTTCCTGTAAAGTAAAGCATTCATCCTTAAAACAACCACAGTGCTCTGATATTCTATTTCTCCGACTTATACTAATATAAGTGCGTATTCAACACGTTATGTAGGAAGAAAAAAAATTGAAATTTATGGTTTGAACAACCGTCGATGAGGACGTTACTGGAGAAGGAGCTGAAAATCAGATTAGGAAAGCACTGGAAAGGACATCAGTCGTGCTCTCTTCTCTGGAACATCGTGGCACGTGTCTAAAGATATATAGGGAAAACTTATGCCTCTATGGCAATGTAGGGATGCGAACCGCTTCCGTCCCGAATGTGAGTCTAAAGTGCCATCACTGCACCATTTCGTTCTGTAAGTATACAGAAGAGCTGCTGTGAAGTTTGTGAAGCATCGGAAAGCTAACGGCAAAATATGATCAGTGAAGACGGACAGTTCAGTCGGGTAGAACATTTTCCACGAGTCTCAAGGTTACCGATTGGAGTGCACTCCCAGCACATACTGTAGTTGTAATTTGTCAGTGAGCTTTATCATATCGGAGGGCTGCGGGGTACTCAACCCGTATGGCAGTAAGACACGCCACGGTTGCCTGCACTTAGGCGTTACTTCATCCAAAAGACGACGACGCCTGCTGCAAAATTACTATGGCGTACTAGAAATATGTAATGGTGGAGTGGGAGGGGGGAGGGAGGGGGGAAGCGTTGGGAGTTGAGGGATCGGGCTCGCCCTGGGCCTCTCGTCTAGTAGGGGGGCTCGAAATCTCCAGGGCCTCGGGATTTGGAGGTGCTTCAGGACCGAACCAGACTATCTTAATCAAAATGGTTCAAATGGCTCTGAGCACTATGGGAAGTAACATCTGAGGTCAACAGTCCACTAAAACTTAGAACTACTTAAACCTACCTAAGGACATCACACACATCCACGCCCGCCGGCCGCAGTAGCCGATCGGTTCTAGGCGCTTCCATCCGGATTACAGGTTATCTAAGCCTCTCCATCCTCCTCCTTTTTGAAAGGGAGCACACTCTGTCGAACACTATTAACGTGGCCGCAGAGATGCAAAGTGCACATATAAGGGAGGATCATCATGCACTCTTTCCTAGAGAAGCTACAGAGAGTTCGCTGATATTATCCGGAGCGTCAGAGCACAATCCGGAGACCAGAAATAGTGCTCCTGCTCTTGTCATATCTTATCCGGCCAAAAACTGGTAATTAAAATTTCTGTCACCAGCAGGGTTTAATCCAGCTACCGAAAAGTCGAATTTCTCAGCACTGACGGTTGGCGCTATAGACCTCAGCTTCATACAGGAGTCAGATGATAGCATGTTACCAAATTTTTCTAAACAAGTTGCCTGTACGATGAATATTTTAACGAGCGAATGCCGTTGCATGTTAAATCAAGTAATCGTGTGGCAACCTGCTGGTATTTCCAAAGCAATGTCTCCCACCGTCATAATCAATGACTGGCTTCTGAAGAGCGTGGAACAATTTCCCTACATCGGCAGCCATCTGTCGACAAGCATAAACACACGCTGAATCTCAATTTCAAATATCTGTCTCCTACGGAAACAGGTGTATGATAATAGTAACATAAGCACTCATATTAAGACGTAAGTGTAAAAGCATACTGGAATGCCAAGCCTAACATTCGTCTACGAAACTTGCACCACATGAAATGGGGCACTTAGTTTTCTTGGAGGAATATCCATAGCGCTGCCTGAAGAATCCTTAGAAACAATGCTACTAACAATGAGATATCAAAACTCTAACATTAAAGCTTTCTTTGCTAATAATAACATTACCTCATTGATAAAACACCTCGTCTCCTCACGTAGAAGACAAATAAAGCCCAAAAGGATATTGTAGTTGGACAGTTTGTAATAAATTAGTATTGAACATAAAGCATATATCACGAACTTTAGCATAAAGAGGAAAAACTGCGGCATTAAGCGCAGATGATAAACCCATATATCGTGTAACAAACGCAACTTTTTTAGGGCTAATATTGATTGTCAGCATGGAACGAACATCCAAAAATACTGGCAAAAAAAATGCTTTTATGGTTCTACAAGAGGATTTTGGGCAGTGTCCTGACCAGTACGTCAGATCTCTCATCCATTGACTAAATACAATTCATTGTCTACACAATCCGAAATATACTTCACGGATACTTGATTGAAAACATTTGAACAGCATTACCAGCTGAGCCGTGGCGTGGTTGCTGGCGTCGCCTTTCGAATTCCTGGCTCCACTAGTTCGGTCTGTCGTGTGATGTCCCTCTGGTTTGACACCATTAACATCTTTGATCGAAATTGTTGATGGGGGACGGGGCAGGTGTTGGCGTGGCGAGCTGGGGAGTGGTGACGGAGCGAGGAGGACGGTGTGAGAGGTCCGCCCGAACATTAAGGCGAGCTCATGTGCAAGCGTCTTGGGCACGGAGTCTGGCGAGTGGTTGCTGGGCATATTTGTGTGCCGATTTGAATTCGTGGCTGACTTAGAGTTCCCTCTTGGTGCATAGCCTGGCCATCAAGCCCTGGGACGTGGCACATCGAGGAGAGAGTTGAAGCCAATTTCGCTACGCTAAATTCTGGGTGCCCTTTGTAGTGGCCAAGTTCCAGCATCAATTTGTGAACTCCAGTCAAGTTTTGGATTTCGGGGTCTTAGCTGTTATTTTTGGAGCCCTATCTGGTTTTTACTTAAGTGAAGCTGTTATTAAAGAAGGCGTGCCTGTTTTCTACTTAGTAATTTTACTTAACTCAAGCTGTTATTATTGAAGGCCTGTCTGTTTTGCATTTGGTAATTTTGCTTGACTGAAGCTCTTATCACTGAAGACCCGACTGTTTTCTATTTTGTAATTTTACTGAACTGAAGCTGTTATAACTGAAGACTTGCCTGTTCCCTTTTAATTAAATTAAGAGCTATTTCATAATTTCAGTTAGCTGAAATTCTTATTATTCAAGTATTTTCTATGATTGAGATTTGATGTCTTACTTAGGGGAGACGGAAGGCAATTTTTATCCCTATTCTGCCGATGCTATTTTACCCTTTGAATAGGTACACTTTTCAAAAGAACTATAAGTGATAAAACAATGAAATTTTTACTGCATATATATAACATATATGCCTCAATATCTCTTATGGTTATATCTCTTATGGTTATGAAGAAAAAAAATTATTTTTCACTAGTAAAATTTTACTTTTTTTGTACATAATATCTCTTATGGTTATGAAGAAAAAAAATTATTTTTCACTAGTAAAATTTTACTTTTTTTGTACATTAATTATAATAAAACAGTTTCTGATTGTTTGGTGGTTCTCAATTTACTTCTAATAACTTATTACCATCTGCAGTACATATTGACCAAAGTTCATGTTTCTAACCCCATTAGTTTATCAAATAATGGTACCTGAAAGTAAAAAAAAAATGTAGTTTTGAGAAAAATCCATTTAAAGTTTAATATTGCAATTCTAGTATAGTTATTGATGAGAATCACTTACCACTAATATTTTCCTACATTATACTGAGCATCATCTGAATCATACTGATCTTTTCTGCTCTTGGTCCCTCTTCTTTTCTGCCTGCTTTCTTTTGTGCATTTTAAATTAGGAATATTTGCTTTGCGGACTCTTTCTTTATCTATTTGCACCAAGGATTTTGCAGTATTTCCACTAGATTTTATGCCCAATAATTCCAAAACATTCAGCATAAAATGGCATCATAAACACCAAATTTGAGGGTTGCAAGCTGAACAAATACAGTTTTCGGTAACCGGTTCCAAATGACAGAATTCATACATTCATTTAAATTTTTGGTTTTCCCATGAAGACATTTCTTCAACAAGGTATCTTTACAAAGGTCTCTAAATATGGGTTTAATTTCATTCATTACTGATGCAGGTAAAGAATGTTTTTGATCATATCTGGCACTTCTCCTGTACTTGCACCAAGTGTCAGGATCATTCGGGCAAAGACTGTGCACTAGATTTTCATTTGTGGAAAGCTTATGGAAAAAGATAGCCCATACAGTTTTTTTCAGGTTCTAAATTCCCTGCATTTCTTCTTATGCCAAGCCATAATAATTCTGTAATCCATCTATTTCAAAATTTGACAGGTGACCTTTACTACCTATCTTCTTACGATCTTCCAATACTATTTTTGACTTCTCTTTCAGTAATCTTCTCAACCTGGACCCCAGCCTCTTCTGGACATGCCCAGTGCACTCTAATCTAGAAATTGTGACATTAGGACCATAGGGTTGTTCTGCACATACCCGGTCACAAGCCTTGCTTTCACCATCCCCAGATTGCACAGAGCGTCAGGAAAACCATCATATCTCACGAAAAAATTGTCGTATTTGTGAAACACAAAAACTGTTTCACGTAGGAAAGACCAGCATTTCAAATATGCTAAAATCTAAAAATCGAATTTTTGAAGCCCAGTTGCCTTCCGTCTCCCCTTAATCTGCGATATAATTAATTGAATTTATGATTGCGAAAGGCCTTCCTGTTTCAGAGGTATAATGCCAACAAGGTAGTAACAGGAAATGATACATGATTGTAAATGGACCCCAACCTTTCAACTTACATCCCTTTATCCATAATTGCAGGTTTCAATCGGCAGCAGAGCGTGGTTGCATTCTGCTGGCGGGGGTTTTTAGAATTGTCTACCCTTTATCTAGTCATTTGTCATTTCCTGTGATCATTTCCTTGGTGCATAAGGTCCCCTTATTGTCTGTCGAGTGTTGTATTAATGTATTCCGTTGGTCACAAGAAGCTAGCTTGCTATGGATCCATGGGGTTGCTCAAGAAATGGGCATCTAAATAATGAGCACGGTAATTACAGTTGGTATTTGGAGTATGTGCATTTGTGTAAATTATCTTCCGAGCACCCCTGCTCTCAGATGTCGTGTGGCCAATGAGCAAAAGTTGCCTCTGGTCGACTAGATGCGCGGTATTTTGTTTCCATAGGCTCATGTTCCATCACCAAAACTCTGGGTCCAATTAACTTGCTTGTCAGGGTATCAGGCCACTGGTAAGGTCATCAGATGTACCTTAATCAACCTAAACCCATTAATTAACCTTTCCCTTCTTCTTCTGTAGGCCGGACCAGCGTCCACTGGTTTAAGGGGGGAGGGGGAGAGAATGAGCAGTGGCGGGGTTGCTGGCGCGCCTTTCGAATTCCTGGCGGTACTAGCTCGATTTGTCGTGTGATGTCCCTCTGGTTTGAGACCATTAAGATCTTTGCTCGAAACTGTTGATGGGGGACGGGGCAGGTGTTGGCGTGGCGAGCTGGGGAGTGGTGACGGAGCGAGGAGGACGGTGTGAGAGGTCCGCCCGGAGATTAAGGCGAGCTCATGTGCAAGCGTCTTGGGCACGGAGTCCGGCGAGTGGTTGCTGGGCATATTTGAGGGACGATTTGAATCCGTGGCTGACTTCGAGTGCCGCCTTCGTGCGTAGCCTGGCCAGCCAGTTCTGGGACGTGGCACATCGATGAGAAGCTGAAGCCAGTTTCGCTAGGCTGAATTCTGGGCGCCCTTTGTAATGTCCAAGTTGCAGCATCGAATTGTGACTCCAGTTAAGTTTTGGATTTTGAGGTGTTAGCTGTTGTTATTGAAGGCCTATTTGATTTTTACTTAACTGAAGCTGTTTCTAAAAAAGGCCTGTCTGTATTCTACTCGTATTTAGTAATTTCACTTAACTCAAGCTGTTTGTATTATAGGTCTGCCTCTTTTGCAGTTGGCAATTATATTTAGCTGAACCTCTTATAGTTAAAGTCACGCCCGTTTTCTGTTTGGTAATTTTATTTAACTGAAACTGTTGTTAGAGAAGGACTGCTTTTTTTATTTAGTAATTTCACTTGACTCAAGCTGTTATTATTGAAGGCCTGTCTCCTTTGCCTTTGGCAATTTAACTTAACTGGAACTGTTATTAAGGAAGGGCTGGCTGTTTTCTGTTCCGTAATTTTACTTAACTGAAGTTGTTATTAAAGAAGGCCTTGACTGTTTTCTCTTGATAATTTTACTTAACTGACCCTGTTGTTATTGAAGACCTGCCTGTTACTTTTTAATGAAATTAACAGGCTGTTACATAACTTCGGTTAGCTGAAACTCTTGTTAATCAAGGCCTTCCCGTTTTTATTGCCCCATTAATGAGATCTGTTATCTTACTTAATCCGTGTTATAATTAACTGAAATTGTGACTGCGAAAAGCCTATCTGTTCCAGAGGTATTACGTCAACAAAGTAGTAACAGAAAATGACACATGATGGAACATGGGGCCTAACCGTTCGCCTTATACCACTTTAACCATAATTGTAGGTTTCACCATCTGTTGCTCTGACATGTCACCACTCGCCAGCCATTACGATTAATAATCTCTGGCATAGAGCTGAGACAGTATGGGATAAGGTACTCGTACCCAAGTTCTGTGCGAATCGATAACCAGGCAGGTGAAAGCCGCAATTGCTGTCAGAGGTGGCATATTTACGTACTAAAAATCGCACCTGTGTACTCCAAAAAATGGTTCAAATGGCTCTGAGCACTATGGGACTCAACTTCTGAGGTCATTAGTCCCCTAGAACTTAGAACTAGTTAAACCTAACTAACCTAAGGACATCACACAAATCCATGCCCGAGGCAGGATTCGAACCTGCGACCGTAGCGGTCTCGCGGTTCCAGACTGCAGAGCCTAGAACCGCACGGCCACTGCGGCCGGCTGTGTACTCCCAAATCACAAATTTTTCATACAGGCCACAGGTTTCAGGTTTGGTCACTGTTCCTGCCATGTTGTTGTTGTGGTCTTCAGTCCTGAGACTGGTTTGATGCAGCTCTCCATGCTACTCTATCCTGTGCAAGCTTTTTCATCTCCCAGTACCTACTGCAACCTACATCCTTCTGAATCTGCTTAGTGTATTCATCTCTTGGTCTCCCTCTACGATTTTTACCCTCCACGCTGCCCTCCAATACTTTCCTGCCATGTCTAGTAAAATATACACGGCGTTTCCGTAAGAGTTTGCAAAAATGTAACAGGACATAGAGAATGCTCCACTGAACAATTTGAGATAGGGAACCTGGGGTTGGAGAAGCCAGCTTAAGGAGATATGGAAGTAAACTTATCTTCCGCTTAGTGTGGAATTACTGTTTTGCAGCTTACTTACAACTAAAATGCGTGCAAGTTTACACGTAATGTGCTGTTTATTTACATGTACTTTATTTCACGTAAGGAAATAAGGAGGACGAGCGTGAAGTCATGAAGCAGGTTTCGTTTACTTTACTTGTCCATAGGGTTGCTCTGTTGTATCGTATTTACATTGTCCTATGTCGGACCATGCTATGAATCAACGACAGACCCATTCATTACTCAGTGCTATTCAGAGACCTACAGAACAATACGATGGAGCAGTAACGGTACATTTCGCAGAACTCACTGACATGCACCTTGTGTATGGGGAAGTATGGTCCATTGCCCTCGCTTCTAAAAAGCTGTATAGGGAACGATTTCCTAACAGGCATCATCCGTCACGACGAGTGTTTATTTTTCTCGATCGACGAATACCGGAGATAGGTTCATTGGAAAGAAGAAACGAGGGGCCTAGCAAAATGAGGACGACTAGCACACACGATATTGAGAAGGAGATGCTGGAAGCTGTTGCAGCGGAGCCCACTACAAGTACTCGTCATATTGCACGTGAAATGGGCGTTGCACATACTAGCATGTGGCGAGCATACCACGAAAAACAATTACACCCGTATCACTCACAATGAGTCCATGCAACGCTTATAACTGTCTTTGCACGAAGGATCACATTGCGTCAGTGTTTGCTCTAACATTGATCGACCAGATTTCCTCCAAATCATGCTGTTTTCTGACGAGGCCTCATTTGTTCATGATATTTCGAACAGCAGGAATAGTGACGTGTGGGATGAGGAAAACCCTCACGCTGTAGTAGAATCACACCGTCAAGTACGTTTTGCTGTAAGTATCTGGGCCGGCATTGTAGACGACCATCTCATTGGGACGTATCTTCTACCTGGTAGTCTGAAAGACCACCTGTACTTGAGATTCGTGCAGGAAGTTCTACCTGAGTTGTTGGAGAACGTACCCTTGGCTGTTCATGAGAGGATTTGAACACAACATGGCGGTGCATCGCCTCACTTCAGTGTGGATGTCCGCAAACATCCCAGTGCTATGTTTCCTGGGCGTTGGATTGGAAGGAGAGGTCCTATTCCATGGCCTGCGAGTTCACCTGACCTGAATCCCCTTGATTATTTCCTGTGGGGATATCTAAAGTCAGTTGTGCACGAGACCCCAATGGACACGGAGATGGAATTAGGTGCCAGAACTGTAGCTGCATCGAGCGAGGTGGCGAGGTGGTTAGCACACTGGACCCTCATTCGAGCGGACGACTGTTCAAACCCGCACCCGGCCACCCTGGGATGGTTCCTGTGAAGAAGAAAGGCCTACTTCGTTCTCCATCCTTCTCTAATCCAATGGGACCGATGACCTCGCTGTCTGGTATACTCCCCCGAATCAACCAGTCAACCAGTTCAAATGGTTCAAATGGCTCTGAGCACTATGGGACTTAACAGCTATGGTCATCAGTCCCCTAGAAGTTAGAACTACTTAAACCTAACTAACCTAAGGACATCACACAACACCCAGTCATCACGAGGCAGAGAAAATCCCTGACCCAGCCGGGAATCGAACCAGGGAACCCGGGCGTGGGAAGCGAGAACGCTACCGCACGACCACGAGCTGCGGACAGTCAACCAGTTGTAGCTGCCTATCGTGTGATTCGAATCACACCGGGGATATTTCTCAGGGTGCGTCAAATCTTGTTCGCAGATGTCATGCTTGCATTGAGTTTGATGGCCGTCGGTTTCAGCACATTTTGTAAGCTACAGCACAAATTGTACATTCGCTGTGTCGGTGATGGTATTTGTTGTTAATTGTGACTAATGTAAATAAAAAAGTACATAGTAATATGATTTTATCCCTGTTATCTCCTAACCTGGCTTCTCAGACACCATGTTCCCTGCCTGAAATCCTCTATGTCCCGTTAAATTTCTGCACACTCTTACGGAAACACCCTGCATACACGCCTGCACCAAGAAATATTCTAGGTCCGAAAGGTAGTGGCACTAGATCTATTCTAGACAAAAAAAATGATCAGCCTGGCATGTGTAGTAAAACTAGAGACATGGCATATGGCACGGATCATTAACTAGGCGCTTAAATCTAGCCCGCCAATCCCCTCCTTACATAAGCCGTCATAGCAGTAGCATCATATCTTTAATATCGTCTCTTTAATCTATAGATTCTATACCGATAATGATGCCTCCTTACTCGCGAGGCAATATTCTAGGATGGTCTACGATTGTGTGCATGAGCGGGACTTTATTTAATTCTACTGGGGCTCTATACTATAGGCGTATAGGGGCATTGCCGGTTTTCAAGTCTATAGATAATATTGAAGTGAAGAGTGCCACAGGAGTCAGTGTCGCGAAGAATAAATTGAAACGAGTTGTCTCTACCTCTATCGTTGATGGTCCTTGTGTATTTGTAGAACATGTTTAATTTTAGTCGTCGTAATGGCAGGTTGACTGTAATCGTAATGACATGTACTACAGCTTCTCCTGATGCTAGGTTGGAGAGTTTTGATTCTCATAATATGTTTTGTTATCGCACTCATCATATTGGTAAGGTTGCGACTAAAAACCTTGGTAGGTCATACTACGGGGATTGGAACTTAAATAGTGGCAACTATTTATTCACAGCCGATGCAAAAGAGTTACATGTTTGCAGCAGTTACTGTCCTTGAAAGTGGTCACCAGCGATGTGTAGGATCGCTTGCCAGCGATGTGGAAGGCGTAGTATACCGTTAGCAGAGCCTGTTCTGTTGATGTTGCGAATGGAGCGGTCTACTGCCTGTCGAATCTCTGGAACAGTTCTGAAGCGAATGCCACGACGCCAAAACTGAAACGCCAATCCAACAAATGGTCTCATTATGGGTCGCGAAAGTCGAAAGGGCGTCAGAGCCCCAGTATGGTGAAAATTATGGTGATTCTCGTGTACGACTGTGATGGTGTTACCCTAACGCATTACGTTCCTCCACGGCAGACCGTCAATGCGCAGTATTACTATTCGTTTTGGAAGCATCACCTGCGCCCAGCTTTGTGAAAGAAGCGGCGACACTTTCTGCGCAACCCACCCATCATTTCGCACGACAATGCGCGGACGCATACAGCGCAAGCTGTGGCTGCTCTATTCAGTCGATGGGACTGGGAAGTACTGTACCATCCACCATACTCCCCGGACTTAAGTCCTTATGACTTTGATTTGATTTCGAAGACGAAGGAACCACTTCGTGGCATTCGCTTCGGAACTGTTCCAGAGATTCGACAGACAGTAGACCGCTCCATTCGCACCATCAACAGAACAGGCTCTGCTAACGGTATACTATGCCTCCCACGTCGCCGGCAAGGGGTTCTACACAACGCTGGTGACCACTCTGAAGGACAGTAACAAGTTCAAACATGTAACTCCTTTGTATCGGTTGTGAATAAATAGTTGCCACTATTTAAGTTCCAACCCTCGTATAATTCTGATATTGCCTTTATTCTCTGCAACTGTAGAAGACGAAAAGTAGATGGTAATGAAGTTGTTCTTATTCAGTTTAAACGAAATGGCATTTGTGAAAAATCAGTAACTGGTGATTTTACTGTTTATTATCATCCCTTAAAGGTGACCTTGAAGCACACGAATTAATTAAAAAGAAACATAGACCCTGCCAGAGGTCGAGCAGCGATTCTTTTTTGTGTTGTAGCTATTAGGGCTCCCTGGGACACTCACAGTGTGTCCCTGGGTGTCAGTGGCCCTATGCAGGCTCAGGAGGTGCATACCAACATCATACACAATCTCAGAGACTCCATACGACCAGCGCCCGAGAAGACGAACATACGCACAAGTAAAATTCCGTTACTTACAACCATCATAGCGTTGCAATTTTGAATGACCGCCAGTGTATATAGCCATCAGAGAACCCCTATCAATGTGCTACTGAGGTCCCAAAAGAAAACATCGCACTCTCTAGAAAGTTACGATGACCGTGTCGGGCGACTGCTGATGTTCCAGTACGGAACGTGTGGGAAACAGAGGCGGCGTCGGCGCCGGACGACAATAGGCACGGCGTGGCTTTGCAGAAAGCAGCGCGCCTTGCGTCATCGTTTCATTCGCCGCTTACGTACCGCCGGCGCAGGCAGCGGCAGCGGCGAGCGTCCTTGGCGTGTTAGCGTCTGTCCGCGGGCGTGGCCGCTATGCAGATTACCGGCGGATACCTGTGCTCTCAGACACCCACGCTTGCAGAGCCGGGGATTATCGACTCATCCACCGCTATGGGCGCCTCCATCATACGGCAGAGACATTCCAGGAAGGGTGCTGTATTCTTGGACTTTCCTTTGGGAGGTGACTGTCACTGTTTCGCCGTGTTCTATCTCTGGCAACTGCGTAAGAGCTCAGTCGAGTAATTATTCTGGCTTAAGCAGTACATGAAACCATACCCAGTGGAAGAATTCATTCATCAAGTACTCAGTCGTGATCTCCGACACCAGTCGCTAGTCTTAGTGTAGGACACACCGGGAGCCGATACCAGAAGCATCAACTGATAGCGGTGAACGAACTCGAGAAACGCAAATGCACTTCTGTGTGCCCCGCCGACTACAATTTGACCCGCGGAACCGCCCAGCAGGGTCGAACTGCCAGAGCTGCTGGAAACATTTGTTACCTTAAACTACGCAGTCCTCCTACAGCCGAGTATGTATTCTCTCATAAATCATTCCTCGACAACAGAATTCAAATTGTCCATGCTGAATGATGATGCGGCAGTTCGATTTGCCTTTGCGCGAGTATCCTCTTTGCCTCATACATCGATAGTGATCAACTCCTCTGGCTGCGACCTGAGGGTGTGATGAAGAGGAGTGGTCGCTTTTTTGAGCGACGGTCGGAGATAAACAAGGTTGGATGACGTTCGTTGAGACGGTGTGAGCTCCGGTGCGCTGTGCATTTCTACGGACTTCAGTGATGAACGGATGAACACACCTGTATTGCCGTAGTGTTTTGAAGCGCATCGCTGCGAAAGGGTCCGCTGGATTGGGCCATAGCGGACGGAAAGTTCTACTGCACAGAGGAGCCTTGGCTGTGATGAATCAGTATGATGGTGATTTCTCATTTGAATCGTTAACGCCCTTGGATCCGGCTTGATCACGATTTAGTTGTCTGCCACCGTGAGGTCTTTAAAAGAAAAGTAAAGGAAGAGAGTCCGGGAACGAGTTAATTGAAGCTAACGGGGCTGTGATAAAATTCGTCCTGATACTTGTGAAGTAACTAAAAGTGTACCGAGCTGGCGCGAGTTTTGTGACTGAGATTGTCACAGTGGTCGGAGCCGTTGATAAATTTAAATGGTTGTTTTGAGTCGTTTTCTTAATCAGCAAGAGAGTTGTTGAAGTCCAAGTGGTTAAATTTTGTTCATTTGGGGAAATCTTAACGGGTTTCTTTTAAACTATGTGTGCTCATTTGTTCTGAGCCTATACTTACATTTCTTTAATGCACTCCAAGTAGCTTAATAATTGTGCTTGTAAATAGTGGATCTAGTACTGGTGGCTGATGACGGTTATGAATGTCATGGCTTAATGGTCCTTTGTTACCGCTACGTGTAATTATTCCGCCACCCCATGCTAGTACCTGCGCCCGCTGGTTCTGGACGTGACACCTAAGTCTGTTATTACTGTAATTCTGGAGACAAAGCGCAGCCTTACTGATATGTAAAATTTAATTTTTTAAATGGCTCCGAAGATAATCCTTTTAATGGAATGCTGTAAGGATTCAACAGGTTTTTAACTTTGTTAGTGCCTTGAAATTTTACTTTGGTCAGTCGTAAATTTTGTCACTGTGAGAGCTCTTTGGCTTGCAACCGCAATAATTTTCTGTAGTTTAAAGTTAATTGAGCATTCCAGAGTTTAAATGAAGAGTTGCGATTGAGTTTTCTTCTGTAATGCTTGCTTGTTTAAGTCCATTGTGGGCGTTATCAACTAAAGCTGCAATTAAGATCCTGTTTATCCTCTGGGAAATTTTATCAGAAGAACCGGAATAGCATTGCCATTAGCGGAGCTTGTGTAGTACGCATTTCTGCGGCTAGGCGCGTGTAGCGCAACTCAGAGGTAGTTCAGCGCCGCCAGAATGGTCGGCCTACCTTGCTCTGTTCGTCTGCGGTGATAATTTTTGCTAGTAATGTTTCGTTCCTGTTTCGTTTTTTATGATGACAAGTTTAAGTGAACACCGTGCAGCTGTGAAATTTTGTTTTCTACTCGATAAAAATGCTGGCGAAACTGTTTTAACGTTGAAAACAGGTTACCAATATGACGCTATATGAGAAACTCGAGTGTACGAGTGGTTTGCTTGATTTAAAAATGACGACATGTTGACTGATGACAAACCACGTTCTGACGTCCATCAACTGCCCGAATTGACGAAATGTTGAAAAAATTCGAGAGCTTGGGCTCAGAGACCGTCGACAGACAACTGATCAGCTGCCAGAGATTAGTGCAACAGTGTTCGTCAAAAAAGACCCGATTTCTGGCAGACAGGAGAGTGATTCTTCCACTAGGACAATGCGCCTGCACACACAACAGACAGTTTTTGGCAAAAACTGGCATGGTTCCTCTGTCCCAAACACTTTACTCGCCTGACTTGGCTCTGTGCGACTATTTTCTATTCCCATGCATGAAACAACGGCATGAAAGGACACCGATTTGAAAACTTTGAAGAAGTCAAGAAAAAGGCGAGGAAGGATCTGTAGACCATTTCTGAAGATGGCTATAAAAAACGTTTCGCACAGTGGAAGCACCAGTGGGACAAATGTAACTGAGACCAGTTTGAAAAGGGTAAGATTTTTTTGTAAACAATTTGAACTTAAAATCTAGTTCCAGTTTATTTTTGGGTATCCTCTCGTATCTGTAATAAATGTTTTTTTTAAAGAACTTTGAGTTTACTAGCTAATCCAGCCCCTCGCTACCCTACCACCGAGCTCCTGGCTATCGCACCATTTTACATGATTACTGGACATTCGTCTCCATTTACATACTGTGTTACATTTTCAGTGCCACCATATCTGTTAATCTTCCACCTCGGGCGACGATATGAAGACTTGAAGCATTGCTGTTGATACTGTTTTGCTCTCGTTTCTGCCCGCATCTCGTAGTCGTGCGGTAGCGTTCTCGCTTCCCACGCCCGGGTTCCCGGGTTCGATTCCCGGCGGGGTCAGGGATTTTCTCTGCCTCGTGATGGCTGGGTGTTGTGTGCTGTCCTTAGGTTAGTTAGGTTTAAGTAGTTCTAAGTTCTAGGGGACTGATGACCATAGATGTTAAGTCCCATAGTGCTCAGCGCCATTTGAACCATTTTGCTCTCGTTTCTTATGAGAGTAATCCTATCACTTAGCTGACCCGAGTAGATCATACTTAGTCCTACCTTCCTATCCCCCGGGAAGCTCACTCCTGTTACACCGTTTCCATCTGCTGTTGATATTACTCCGTATTCGCCTGACAGGAAGTCCTTATCTCCTTAAATAATTGTACAGATTCCACGTATGTTTCGAGCGCCATTTTCTGTCTCTTTTACCAAATTCATGCATTAGAATCATGTCTCAAAATCTGAAGATATTATAGATATCTTCAAATAATTCACAATTTTCTGTCGTGGCTGATCGAATTGACAAGGTGCGGCGTTCGATTACCGGTCGGTTCTCTGATTTCCCTGTCAGTTAACGTTAACTTTGTATCAAGCCATGATGTGTGTATGTTAAAACATCAAATAGCATAATGGTTCCAAATTCACGCTATCTGTAGGTGCCAAAATAGCTAGTTTTGTGTGCAAGTCCACAGGCTATATGGAGACGACTATTGTTGCAGGCGCATGTCACGTTGTTTATGTGAAGGACGCAACACTTGAAAAAAAGTATTTAAATTTATACGGTGTGGAGTCAAAAGTATCCTGACACTCATATGTAATGCGGAATTGACCAACAGATGTCACGAGAGGCAGATACACTAGTACACACATAAAAAGAATTTTTGCATCACCTCGGTTCCGAGAGTCCGGGGACCAGTAGAGAAGATTGGAATAGAGATCAACTTAAACATCATTTCCGCCCTTTTTATTGTTCATGCACATTGCATGTTGTACCACCATACAGTGAGTCCTTTAGATGTGGTAGTCTACATTGCAGTACACACAGGTACCAATAACACCCAGTAGCACGTCCTTTTTCAATGATGCATGCCTGTATCCGTCGTCGCATACTATCCACAAGTTCATCAAGGCACAGTTGGTCGAGATTATCCCACGCCTCAACGGCGATTCGGCGTAGATCCCTCAGAGTGGTTGGTGGGTCACGTCGTCCATAAACAGCCCCTTTCAATCTATCCCAGGCATGTTCGATAGGGATCATGTCTGGAGAACATGCTGGCCACTCAAGTCGAGCGATGTCGTTATCCTGAAGAAAGTCATTCACAAGGTGTGAACGATGGGGGCGCGAATTGTCGTCCATGAAGACAAATGCGTCTCCAATATGCTGCCGATATGGTTGCACTATCTGTGGGAGGATGGCATTCACGTATCCTACAGCCGTTACGGCGCCTTCCATGAGCACCAGCGGCGTACGTCTGCCCCACATAATGCCACCCCAAAACATCAAGGAACCTCACCTTGCTGCACTCGCTGGACAGTGTGTCTAAGGCGATCAGCCTGACCAGGTTGCCTCCAAACACGTCTCCGACGATTGTCTGGTTGAAGGCACATGCGACACTCTTCGGTGAAGAGAACGTGTTGTCAATGCTGAGGGTTCCATTCGGCACGTTGTTTGGCCCATCTGTACCGCGCTGCATGCTGTCGTGGTTGCAAAGGTGGACATCACCGCGGGCGTCGCGAATGAAGTTGCGCATCATACAGCCTATTGCGCACAGCTTGAGTCGTAACACGACGCCCTGTGGCTGCACGAAAAGCATTATTCAACGTGGTGGCGTTGCACTCAAGGATCCTCCGAGCCATACTCCGTTGGTAGCGGTCATCCACTGCAGTAGTAGCCCTTGGGCGGTCTGAGCGAGGCATGTCTTGGACAGTTCCTGTCCCTCTGTATTTCCTCCATGTCCGAACAACATCGCTTTGGTTCACTCCGAGACGCATGGACACTGCCCTTATTGAAAGCTCTTCCTGTCACAAAGTAATAATGTCGACGCCATCGAACCGCGGTATTGACCGTCCTAGGCATGGTTGAACTACGGACAACACGAGCCGTGTACTTCCTTCCTGGCTGCAGGACCCCCTCCGTCTAATAGGCGCTGCTCATGCCCGGTTGTTTACATCTTTGGGCGCGTTTAGTGACATGTCTGAACAGTGTTCGTGTTACAATATCCACATTCAACGTCTATCTCCCTGAGTTCTGGGAACTGGGGTGATGGAAAACTTTTTCGATGTGTGTAGTATGGTTTTATTTCTCGTGGTTAAGGTGTAGCTACTTATTGTCCTTAAGAAAACGCTAATTGCGGAGTTACAAGAACAAATTTACAGCATTGTGTACTGTGTACAATGGAGGGCCAGTGGGGGGACAATGATTATTATATGCATGACAATGCACCCTGTCACAAAGCAGCAACTGTAAGGCAGTTGTTTGTGGACAACATACTCCTGAAATGGACTGGCCTGCCCAGAGTCCCGACGTTGACCCAACGTAACACCTTTGGGGTTAAGTTAGAACGACAACTTCTCTCCAGAACTCAATGTTTAACATACTCGTTTCTTGAGAAAGATTGCGCTGCCATTCTTCCACAGACATTCAGACACGTCACCGAAACTGTCCCCAGTGGAGTTAAGGCCGTCATAAAGGGAAAGGTTGGACACATCCCATGTTAACGTCCACTAATAGGTGTCTGGATACTCTTGATCAGGTAGTTTAGCAGGACGTTCTGATGACCACATGTCGCGTATTCTTGTGCACTAACAAACAGAGCAAGACTGTATCTGAATAAATACACTCCTGGAAATTGAAATAAGAACACCGTGAATTCGTTGTCCCAGGAAGGGGAAACTTTATTGACACATTCCTGGGGTCAGATACATCACATGATCACACTGACAGAACCACAGGCACATAGACACAGGCAACAGAGCATGCACAATGTCGGCACTAGTACAGTGTATATCCACCTTTCGCAGCAATGCAGGCTGCTATTCTCCCATGGAGACGATCGTAGAGATGTTGGATGTAGTCCTGTGGAACGGCTTGCCATGCCATTTTCACCTGGCGCCTCAATTGGACCAGCGTTCGTGCTGGACGTGCAGACCGCGTGAGACGACGCTTCATCCAGTCCCAAACATGCTCAATGGGGGACAGAGATCCGGAGATCTTGCTGGCCAGGGTAGTTGACTTACACCTTCTAGAGCACGTTGGGTGGCACGGGATACATGCGGACGTGCATTGTCCTGTTGGAACAGCAAGTTCCCTTGCCGGTCTAGGAATGGTAGAACGATGGGTTCGATGGGTTGGATGTACCGTGCAGTATTCAGTGTCCCCTCGACGATCACCAGTGGTGTACGGCCAGTGTAGGAGATCGCTCCCCACACCATGATGCCGGGTGTTGGCCCTGTGTGCCTCGGTCGTACGCAGTCCTGATTGTGGCGCTCACCTGCACGGCGCCAAACACGCATACGACCATCATTGGCACCAAGGCAGAAGCGAATCTCATCGCTGAAGACGACACGTCTCCATTCGTCCCTCCATTCACGCCTGTCGCGACACCACTGGAGGCGGGCTGCACGATGATGGGGCGTGAGCGGAAGACGGCCTAACGGTGTGCGGGACCGTAGCCCAGCTTCATGGAGACGGTTGCGAATGGTCCTCGCCGATACCCCAGGAGCAACAGTGTCCCTAATTTGCTGGGAAGTGGCGGTGCGGTCCCCTACGGCACTGCGTAGGATCCTACGGTCTTGTCGTGCATCCGTGCGTCGCTGCGGTCCGGTCCCAGGTCGACGGGCACGTGCACCTTCCGCCGACCACTGGCGACAACATCGATGTACTGTGGAGACCTCACGCCCCACGTGTTGAGCAATTCGGCGGTACGTCCACCCGGCCTCCCGCATGCCCACTATACACCCTTGCTCAAAGTCCGTCAACTACACATACGGTTCACGTCCATGCTGTCGCGGCATGCTACCAGTGTTAAAGACTGCGATGGAGCTCCGTATGCCACGGCAAACTGGCTGACACTGACGGCGGCGGTGCACAAATGCTGCGCAGCTAGCGCCATTCGACAGCCAACACCGCGGTTCCTGGTGTGTCCGCTGTGCCGTGCGTGTGATCATTGCTTGTACAGCCCTCTCGCAGTGTCCGGAGCAAGTATGGTGGGTCTGACACAATGGTGTCAATGTGTTCTTTTTTCCATTTCCAGGAGTGTATATAGTTGTGGATGTATATTATTTCGATCAGAAAGCAATGGGCGAGCTGAAGCCATGTCAGCTTCTCTCGAAGCAAAAAATTTGTAACGATGAAAATGCACGTTCGTTTTAATAATGTTCTGATACGAGAAACATTTTATCTTCCACTTGTGTAACAAATCGATTTTATGACTTTACTCGCAGAAAAATAACAAAGACTCTGTAATCAATTAATATGATCTACGGATGTAATTGCAATCTCTGTTCTTTTGCAAAAAAGATGGTTCTCTCTTCCCTTTTGATTCTTGTTCTGTAAGAAGCCACTTTGTGACGAGGCACGAAAACGTGTAAGTTTGCTGTAATATTTAGTCTAAAAATAATCAAATATTACTTAAAAGTGTCTAATGTTTATCTATACCAGCTCCTATATTCATGAAGTGATATATGTGCTTTATGCAAATTTAATAGGGGAACATTGGTGCAGACATCAGCGCCATTGTTCAAATCGATAACGGCCCAGAGTCGTAATAAATATCTTAGTATTCCCTAATTTTGACAAGTAAAAATAAATGTAAGTGTAGGAGATTTCACTCGATTAGCGTTTCTTCCTTTGAAACAGTAAAAGTAATCAATATTTCCAACATCGTATCATACTTGAGTAAACTGAGTTCAGTAAATTTTTTTGATCCCCACTTAACGAAATTGTGAGAATCACCCGAGCGTTGCATTTCCTCAAACTTTAAAACTAACATGAATCAATTTTAATTGTTTTTATTTACAAATCTAGTGTGTTTGTTTTCTTTTGTGATATGTTACAATACAGCATCACGGTCTATAGTGGATTTATCCTCAGGGCAGTGACAGCGTCACTGCAATTCAGTATGAGGGTGTGGGGTCGGACTTGTGGTAGTGGATTTATCCTCAGGGCAGTGACGTCACTGCAATTCAGTATGATGGTGTGGGGTCGGACTTGTGGTAGTGGATTTATCCTCAGGGCAGTGACGCAATTCGGTATGAGAGGCAAAGTAACTGCGAGAAGTACCACAACTGAGTCACTGTCGCAAATAATTTTCCAGTTGTGAAGCAGGCAGAATAACATTAACTCCAACTATTCATGATATATAAAAACCAATATATAAAGAACCACCACATTTGCAGTCACATATCTTTCGCTCGAGCGACGTTTTTCTGAACTAAGCAAGTCTACGCTGTGGAACGACTCTGGAATCACATTCGGAAAGTTCATATCGCCATACGGATTTGTGGTACTTTAGTTACCAAACCGGTTGAGGCAAATATGCGGTATTCTGTAATGTGTAGAGTAGAGGAACACTTCGGAGACGGTGATTCTATCAGCAGGACGATGTACCCTGTCGTAAAACAAATGGTCAAATGGCTCTGAGGACTATGGAACTTAACATCTGCGGTCATCAGTCCCCTAGAACTTAGAACTACTTAAACCTAACTAACCTAAGGACATCACACACATCCATGCCCGAGGTAGGATTCGAACCTGCGACCGTAGCGGTCGCGCGGTTCCAGACTGAAGGGCCTAGAATCGCTCGGCCACACTGGCCGGCTGTGTCGTAAAACATCTGTGAGGCAATGGTTTGTGGACAGTGGCATGGGATGTTTCCTTTGTAAAATACACGGCCAGTTTTCTTCCCTCTCCTACCCAGCTGGAGCTTGTACTCTGGCTCCTGCGACGTCGTCATCGATTGGTCGTTAAATTCTACCCTTCCTTTAGTACTTTTCGGTGTTTGAACTCTTTTCAGAACCTCTCCGTCCCGTGGTGTTACGGTTACATTGCCACAAATACTTTTCAGTAAAGTTTAAAGTTTTAAACATGGCTGCATAGTCAGCGGCCGTTTACAAATTAAAGTTAAAGCAATTACAGCCCTCGGTCGCATAAATTAAGTCTTTTGACCTGGTTTCGACACTTCTACGAGTGCCTTCATCAGAAATTAAATATTCAAATTTGGCTATAACATAAGTAGAAAATTATGAGTACATTTTTTATATAAAAGTGTAGGTACTGGCTAACAATTCAAGAAAGAAACAGTTCTTACCGTCACGTACAAAAAAAAATATCAAGCGGTAAAGCTTTAGTCACAAAATTTTTAAAAGAGAATACATGCAAGGCTAGCCACTATGGGCTGCTCATACATATCAAGCCACAGGTAGGAACAGACTGAGGCGCCCGCCTTAGCAACTGCGGGCAGGCGAACATAGCACCAAGAGTGCCATCTAGTAGCCGCATGTAAAAACTGGCTGCTTAACATTCAAATAAAGACAGACGAATATTATGATGAACATTATTCAGTACATGACGTAAAAGGCAATATTTTGTTTGTCAGTAGGAGACAAGACCGAGGGCTGTAATTGCTTTAACTTTCACTAAAGTTTTATTTCGGCCCCCTGTGTGATGAGACCATTTATTTCTCATATATTTCTCATATATGAGATAAGCAATTGATTCTTATGCCAAGGAGAAGAGCCGTTTAATGTAACTGAAGAATGCTGAATATTAGATGGGTAGATCACATAACTAATGAGGAGGTATTGAATAGGAGAGAAGAGAAATTTGTGGCACAACTTGACTAGAAGAGGGGATCGGTTGGTAGGGCGTATTCTGAGGCATCAAGGGATCACCAATTTAGTATCGGAGGGCAGCGTGGAGGGTAAAAATCGTAGAGGGAGACCTAGAGATGAATACACTAAACAGATTCAGAAGGATGTAGGTTGCAGTACGTACTGGGAGATGAAGAAGCTTGCACAGGATAGAGTAGCCTGGAGACCTGCATCAAACCAGTCTCTGGGCTGAAGACCAAAACAACAACACTCTGCTGCATCACGCCTTCTGCAACATACGTTAAATGGATGCACGAGAGGCGTTCAATAAGAAATGCAATACTTTTTTTCTCGATCATTTTCTGTTCACAATATGCCGGAATTTGTTGTGTGACATCGTGGAATATTCGAATATTCGCTCTTCAGCCACTATAGTTTCATGAAGTTCCGTCTGCAACGGAGGTGTGTTACAAGCAGAACTGTCGTTAGGTTTCTTCTGGTGGAAAACCATTACATTGTAGGTTTTCGTGGGCCCTTTTAGACTGTCTGCGGAGACCTGGCAGTGAACAAAAGTACAGTGAGTCGTTGGCTGAGGTGTCTGCCATCATCGCAACAAGTGCGCTCAAATCTGTCCGGACACCCGCGTGCCGGCCGGCCGGACACTGCTGTGACTCCAGTGTTGGGACACTGGACACATTTAGTCGATGTGATTGACAGATCATAAACACTTCGCTTTACAAATGGATTTATCTGTTGGCAGTGCTGACACACTCGTCCACTCTCAGCTGTGTGCCCGCTTGGTTTCTCCCCGCCCAACAAAAGGCCATAAAGAACAACGAAGGGCCATCAGCCGGCCGTTGTGGCCGAGTGGTTCTAGGCGCTTCAGTCCGGAATCGTGCGACTGCTACGGTGGTAGGTTCGAATCCTGATGTCCTTAGGTTAGTTAGATTTAAGTAGTTGTAAGTTATAGGCGACTGATGACCTCAGATGTTAAGTCCCATTTGAACCATTTGAGGGGCCATCTGTACGGAGTTGCTTGAGCTTTACGAGGCAGGTCGTAACTATTTCCGTCGAACGCCGTCACAGGCGATGAAACATAGGTTCATCACCAGAAACAAAACGGCAACCCATGGAGTGGCACCACACCCAAGAAAAAGTTCAAAGGTGCCACTTGGTAGACTCATAGTGCCGGTCTTCCGGGACTCTGAAGGGATTATTCTGTTAGATGTGCTCCCTCATGGTGCAACAATCAATTCTGAAGTGTATTGTGCTACCCTCAGGAAATCGAAGAAACGACTTCAGCGTGTTCGTCGCTACAAAAATGCAGTCGAACTTCTCCTTATCAGTGACAACGCAACGCCTCGTAGAAGTCTGCGCTGTCGCTTGTTTGGACTGTTCTTTCTCATCCATCCTACGGCCCTGATCTCGCACCTCCCGACTTCCACCTGTTTCGCCCACTGAAGGATGCAATTCGTGGGGTGCAGTACGTCGATGATGGGGAAGATACTGATGTAATAAGACGTTGGCTCCGGCGTCGACCAGTAGAGTTGTATCATTCAGGCATACAATCAATTACATATGAAAACATTGTATGCATCTTTCTTGCATTAACAGCGCCATATTTGCTTCTGGTGGCCAAAATTGAAACTATTTTTTTTTTTCAGCGTAAATCGGTTCCTCGTTAACGTGTAACAATAACTTACAAGTTTCTTGCCATGCGATAATTGCAGCCTACGCTAGACCTCTGTGAGTAGCTGCACTTTAATTATAATCATCCAGCGTATCAAAGTGGGTGAGATAATGTTTCTGAGTCCTTGAGGACACTTCTTAAACGATACACTTCATGCAATTTCGCCTTGGAGAACTTAGTGTGCTCAGTAAACATCGAATCTAAAAGATGGTGACTGTGATCTGATACGGTATTTTATCAATACATTTACCTTCGGGTATTAGTTGATAAGCACTTTGAAATCGACATCTCCGGTAATTAATGAGAAACTAAGCAGTTATCTCTCTAACAGCAGCATACTAGGTCACGCAACAAGATGCGTTCTAAATACACATTTATCGAGAGTAAACAAACAAAATACACACAATACTACTTACTACAACGGAATAAAGTGTGCAACGAACTGCCCAAAGGGATTAAAGAGACAACTAAAATATCGAAAAGTTAGTTAAGGCATATCTCTTAAGCTCTATGCTACAAAGTCAAGGATTATTGGGATGACACTGAGGAGGTAATGACAAACATCTGGTGCCTAAGTAAATAAAAACGTATAACCGAAATATCGTGACCGCTTTCCCTAAAATTTTGACACAACCTTTGCAGTCTAATACAAACATATTTTTAGGTACCTCTTTCTTTTAAGTATACATTTTTGAGTTTTTTATAACAAAACGAATATTTTCTACATAAGTGCAAATGTAGATCTTCATTTCTTCAAAATATCAAATCTCCGAGAGTTCTTCATGGATTGCTTTGAAATTTTCACACGAGGTTTAATTCTAATATTGGTGAGTTTCTGATAGCTAATTCTGGTCTTCAGACTAGCTTGATACGGTCCGTCGAGAATTATTCTCCTTTTCTTCTCAGAATTGGAGCTTACGTCCTCAATTATTTGCTGGATGTTTTCCAGTCTCCGTCGTCCTCTACAGTTTCTATCCTCTACAGCACCCTCTAGTTCCATGGAATTACCCACTGATGCCTTGTGTCTTCTTCTTGTCGGTGTTTTCTATATGTTCCTTTCGTCACCAATTCTGTGGAGCACCATCTTGTTCCTTACTTTATCAGTCCACCTAATTTTATACATTCTTCTGTAGCACAACACCTCACAGATTTCGATTCTCTTCTGGTTTTCCTGTAGTCCGCATCTCACTACCATACAATGCTGTTCTCCAAATGTAAAGTCTCAGAAATTTCTTCCTCATTTTAAGGCTGTACCTGACACTAGCAGACTTCTCTTTGCCTAGAATGCCTTTTTCACCAATGCTAGTCTGCATTTTATGTTCTCCTTGCATCGTCCGTCATAAGTTAGCGTAGGCAACAGAATTTCTTAACTTCTTCTGCTCCGTGGTCTCCAATTGTAATGTTCAGTTTCTTACTGTTCTCATTTCTGCTACTTCCCACTACCTTGGTCTCTCTTCTATTTACTCTTAATACGTATTCTGTATTCATTAGACTGTTCATTCAATTCAACAGATCCTGTAGTTCTTCTTTCATTCAGGATAGCACTGTCGTCAGCAAACCTCATCACTGATTTCCTTTCACCTTTAATTTTCGTCCCATTCCTGGATCTTTCTTTTACTGCCATCATTGCTTCTTCGATGTATATACTTAACAGAAGGGACGATAGACTACATCCCTGTGTTACACCCTTTTTAATCCGAGCACTACGTTCTGGTAGCCGGCCGGTGTGGCCGTGCGGTTAAGGGCGCTTCAGTCTGGAACCGCGTGACCACTACGGTCGCAGGTTCGAATCCTGCCTCGGGCATGGATGTGTGTGATGTCCTTAGGTTAGTTAGGTATAGTTAGTTCTAAGTTCTAGGCGACTGGTGACCTCAGAAGTTGAGTCGCATAGTGCTCAGAGCCATTTGAACCATCTGAACTACATTCTGGTCTTCCAGTCTTATTTTTCCCTCTCGTTTCATGTACATATTGTATATTACCCGCCTTTCCCTATTGTTTACCCATCTTTTTCTCAGAATTTCGAACATCTTGCATCATTTTACATTGTTGTACGCTTTTTTCCAGGTCGATAAATCCAATGAAAGAGTCCTGATTCTACTTCACTCTTGCTTCCAGTATTAACTATGACGTTAGAATTGGCTCTCTGGTGCCTTTACCTTTCCTAAACCCAAACTGATCGTCATCTAACGCAACCGCAATTCTCTTTTCCATTCTTCCGTATATTTTTTTTGCCAGCAAACTGGATGCATGAGCTGTTAAACTAATTGTCCGATAATTCTCGCACTTTTCGGCTCTTGCTTTCTTCGGAATTGTGTGGATATTATTTTTCCGATAGTCAGATAGTGTATCGCCAGTCTCATACATTCGACAAATCAACGATTTTAGATATTCCGATGGAATATTGTCTGACTCTTCTGCCTCATTTGATCTTAAGTCTTCTACAGGTCTTTTGTAATCTAGTTCTAATATTGGATCCCCGAATTCTTTCCTGTTACCTCCCGTTTCTTCTCTATCAAGTCGTCAGATAAGTCCTCCCCTCATAGACGCATTTAATGTACTCTTTCCACCTATTTGCTCTTTCTTCTTCATTTAACAGTGGTATTCCCACTGAACTATTAATGTTACCACCATTTCTTTTAATTTCACAGGAGGTTTTTTGACTTTCCTACATGCTGAATCCGTCTTTCCCACAAACAATTCTTTTTCGATGTCTTCACATTTTTCATGGAGCCATTCATCTTAGATTCCCTGCATTTCCTGTTTGTTTCGTTCCTAAGTGATTTGTATTTCTGCATGCCTGAATTTCCATGAACACTTTTGTACCTCCTTCTTTCGTCGGTCAACTGAAGTATTTTTTCTATTAAGCACGGTTCCTTCGCAGATGTCTTCCTTGTGCCTACGGTTTCCTTTCCAACTTCAGTGATTGCTCTCCATTCCTCTTCAAATGTACTGCCTACTGCACTAAAAAACGTCGCACTGTCTATAGCTTCAGAGAATTTCGAATCTCTCTTTTCATTACTTGGTACCTCCGTATCCTATTTCTTCTCGCGTTTATTTTTCCTGATTAATTCTTAATCTTCAGTATACTCTTCGTCTCTACGAACTGTGACCTTAGTTCATGCCTGCTCCTGGGTAGGCCTTGCAATACAGAATATGATTTCGGAACCTCTTCCTGACCTCTTGTGATTCTTGAACAGAGTATTCGCTATTACTAGCTGAAATTTTATTACAGAACCCATTAGTCATTCTCCTCTCTCATTCAAATGCTAAAGCCATATTCCCCCGTAACCGTTTCTTCTACTCGTTCCCCGACAACCGCATCCCAACCCCCATGACTATTAGATTTTCATCTCCCTTTACGCACTGAACTGCACGTTGGAGATCCTCATATACCTTCTCTATCTCTTCATCTCTTGCGACGTCGGCACGTATACCCGACCTATCATTGTCGATGTTGGTATGGTCGGTTATTATGAGAATAAACCTATCACTGAAATGTTCACGTTAATTCACTCTCTGCTCTGTCTTCCTGTTCAAAACGAATCTTATTCCCGTTACACCATTTTCTGCTGCTGCTTCTGCTGCTCATCTGACCAGAAATCCTTGTCTTCCTTCCTTTTCACTTCACTGACCCCTAAAATGCCTAGACTGAGCATTAGCATTTTCATTTCGCATTGACCATCTTCCCTACCACGTTCAAAACACTGACATCCCACGCCCCAACTCGCAATGGCGGAATGTTACGTGATACCACGTACAGGGTTATTACAAATGATTGAAGCGATTTCACAGCTCTGCAATAACTTTATTATTTGAGATATTTTCACAATGCTTTGCACACACATACAAAAACTCAAAAAGTTTTTTTAGGCATTCACAAATGTTCGATATGTGCCCCTTTAGTGATTCGGCAGACATCAAGCCGATAATCAAATTCCTTCCACACTCGGCGCAGCATGTCCCCATCAATGAGTTCGAAAGCATCGTTGATGCGAGCTCGCAGTTCTGGCACGTTTCTTGGTAGAGGAGGTTTAAACACTGAATCTTTCACATAACCCCACAGAAAGAAATCGCATGGGGTTAAATCGGGAGAGCGTGGAGGCCATGACATGAATTGCTGATCATGATCTCCACCACGACCGATCCATCGGTTTCCCAATCTCCTGTTTAAGAAATGCCGAACATCATGATGGAAGTGCGATGGAGCACCATCCTGTTGAAAGATGAAGTCGGCGCTGTCGGTCTCCAGTTGTAGCATGAGCCAAATTTCCAGCATGTCCAGATACACGTGTTCAACCGTTTCTTCGCTCACTGCAGGCCGACCCGTTGATTTCCCCTTACAGAGGCATCCAGAAGCTTTAAACTGCGCATACAATCGCCGAATGGAGTTAGCAGTTGGTGGATCTTTGTTGAACTTCGTCCTGGAGTGTCCTTGCACTGTTATGACTGACTGATGTGAGTGCATTTCAAGCACGACATACGCTTTCTCGGCTCCTGTCGCCATTTTGTCTCACTGCGCTCTCGAGCGCTCTGGCGGCAGAAACCTAAAGTGCGGCTTTAGCCGAGCAAAACTTTATGAGTTTTTCTACGTATCTGTAGTGTGTCGTGGCCATATGTCAATGAATGGAGCTACAGTGAATTTATGAAATCGCTTCAATCATTTGTAATAGCCCTGTACTTATACGTTTGTGACAGTTACAGCGCCATCTATCGTTAAGTGGAAAAACTGGTCTAACTAAAACATTCATATTTCTTTACGTGCTTCACGAATATGTAATAATAATGGGGGTTCCTATTTTGAAAAACGTAGTTGATATCCGTTTGGCCTATGGCAGCACCATCTAGCCGGCCAACCATAGCGCCATCTGTTATTGCCTTTCAAGATAGACAAATTTCGTTCTTTGTAGTTTTTTCATTTGACGGTTATTTCGTGAGATATGTGGCCCGGTCACTATCAATGGACTACCCTGTATACCAGTAAAACTTTGTTAGCAAATAGGGAAGTTGCGATTATAAAAAAAAATGGTTTAAATGGCTCTGAGCACTATGAGACTTAACATCGATGGTCATCAGTCCCCAGAACTTAGAACTACTTAAACCTAACTAAGCTAAGGACATCACACAACACCCAGTCATCACGAGACAGAGAAAATCCCTGACCTCGCCGGAATCGAACCCGGGAACCCGGGCATGGGAAGCGAGAACGCTACCGCACAACGACGAGCTACGGACGTTGTGATTATAGCTTAGGATACTACTAGGGAATGCTACTATGGGATCTGAATTTGCAATAACAATAAACAAGGCTAAGGGTCAGAGTGAGGGGCGAAGGGGAGATGGACAAAGGGTTGGAAGGAAAGAGTCATCGAAAACTGGGTGGGAAAGGAGGAGGGGGGGGGGGGGGGGAGTAGAAGATTGAAAGAGAAAGAGGCGAAGAGGTAATGGAGTGAGAGAAGGCTAGAGAGAAGTAGCAGGAGGAGATGGACAGAAAGGGAGGAAGGAGTAGATGGAAAGAGAGAAGTGGACAGGTGGTATACAGATATAGTGGGGCAAGGAGAAGATAAAGAAAGGGGGAGACGTCAGAGACAGGAGAGAGAAGGGGATTAAGACACAGATCCAATTGCCATACATATTAGAAACGTTTGCTGTCTCTTTTCTTTTCCATTTAAGCAGACTGAGCCAGAGCAAAGCGTGCCCGGGTGCAGCTAGTTATTTAATAATAAAAAACTGCCATTCTGCGTCAACCGTCATAGTTTAAGGCGAATTTTAGTCTCCTTCCGTACTCTTGAGCTCAACATCTCATTCGTTATGGTGAGGTCGCTGGCTCAGCTTTTTCAGACGAGCTGGGGAAACAACGTGGTGAATTCGATAGAATGACGAAAGTATCGTCGAAAGGTCCTAAAGCCAGCCGAAAGCGCGCGCGCGTTTATATGTGTGCGCGCGCGCGCGCGCGCGTTACCGAGTGTAGTGCCCTGAAGTATGGACAATGACCAGTAATTTAATAACAATAGTGTAAAGCTATTTTTTGATAAAATAATATAACTGTATTCATGAATTGGCTTCTTCAGTTGTTTTCTTTCGCAGTATGACAAGCCTTATATTTTATTTATTTATTTACTCTACCCATTTTACAGAGCACTTTCAATTCTTGCTGCATGAACATTCGTGTCATATGTTCTGCTCTCTGCTTCTAGTCCTGTTCCATGTAAGTAGCTGTTTTCTCTTTCTTTCTTGTTCGTATCTGATGACCACTTTGCGAATTTCGTTCCTAAATAAATTCCTGTTATGTGCATCCATTATCTTGTTTAAACGTTGTTGGTTGTCCTTTCAGATCCATAAGTTTACTAAAAGTTCACTTCGTCAAACCGTCATTAACCGTTCAAGGCAAATGTCAAGAAAGACATTCTTCTTTCGTGGATTGTGTTTATTATATTATCTGCGTGTTCATTTTCTTTGTTAAGTCGTGGCCTGTTGTATTCTGTTTCCGTTGTCCTTGGGCCAAGTATGTTAGTAACCAGTCTTCTTTCTGTTTTCGTAATGTGTTATGCCACCTTTCCGAAGTTGTTTTAGTGTTTCGGTGCCATACAGAGCATCGGGTGCCATTACTGTCTTATAATGCTTAATTTTCGTGTCCTTCGACATAGCCTTCTTGTATATGTTTCTGGTGTTCTGGAAAGCAACAGTCGCCTTAATTACTCTGACCTCTAGGCTGTCCTCATTGTTATTTATGCTTAACTTACCACCTAAATATGTGAACGGGCTGACTTTACTGATTTTGTTTCAATTTGTGAATAACTTCGGTGGCCAAATATTAAAGTTTGTTATGAATTCTATCTTCAAGAAAGAAATTTATAAACTAATTTTTCCTGCTTGCGCAATTAGGTTTTCTGTTTGAATTTTGACATTTTATGGTGTGTCAGTTATCAAGGCAATGTCATCATCGAATCCAAGGCACTCTGTAAAGATTGAATCTTTTTTGTTTTCCAATTTATTGCCTATCGTGTTAGCTCTTGTCCGCTCTCCAATCATTTTTTAAGTGATCTATGCACGGTTAAACAATCGACCAACTAATCAAAGTCATGGCAGATTCCATATTTCTAGATTTACGAAAAGCATTTGACCCGATGTCCCACTGCATGCGGTTAATGAAGGACGAGAATATGGAATACGTTCCCAGACATATGAGTAGCTCGAAGACTTCTTAAGTTATAGAACCCAGTACGTTGTCCTCGACGGCGAGTATTCGTAAGAGACAAAAGTATCGTCATGAGAGCGCCAGGGGAGTGTGATAGCACCGCTATTACTTTCTATATACATAAATGATCTGGCGGATAGGGCGTGCAGCAATCTGTTGTTGTTTCCTGACGTTGCTCTGTGGTGTACAAGAAGGTGTCGAAGTAGAGTAACTGTAGATGGTGTGATGAACGGCAGGTACCTCTAAATGTAGGAAAATTTATGTTAATGAGGATGATTAGGGAAAATAAACCCGTAATAGTGTCGTGCTCTACACAACCGCGTCGTTTAATTATCTGGGTGTAACGCTGCAAGATTGTAGTAAGGAAGGCGAATGATCGACTTCGGTTTTTTGGGAGAATTTTAGTAAAGTGTATAAGACGATAGTGCGACCTGTTGTTGAGGACTGCTGGAGTGTTCGGTATCCGTACCTGGTCGGATTAAAGGAGGACATCGAAGCAGTTCAGAGGCGGGCTGCTAGATTTCTTACCGGTAGTATTACGGAAATGCTTTGGAAACTCAAATGGGAATCCCTGAAGGGAAGGCGACGCGCTTTTCGACGAAAACTATTGACCGAGCGAGGTGGCACAGTGGTTAGCACGCTGATCTCGTATTCGGGAGGACGATGGTTCAAATCCGCGTCCGGCTCTCTGATTTAGGTTTCTGCGTGATTTCCATAAATCGCTTCAGGCAAATGCCGGGATGGTTCTTTGAAAAGGCCCGGCCGACTTTCTTCCCCATGCTTCCCTAATCCGACGGGACCAGTGACCTCGCTATTTGGTCCCCTCCCCCAAATCAACCAACGGAACACTACTGTGAAAATTTAGAGAATCGTCTTTTGAAGCTGACTGCAGAACAATTCTACTTCTACCAACCTACATCACGCCTAAGGCCATGAAGATTGTCAAGGCCTCTTACCGGGGCATATACACAGCCGTTTTTCTCTCGCTCTGTTTGCAAAAAAATGGTTCAAATGGCTCTGAGCACTATGGGACTTAACATCTGTGGTCATGAGTCCCCTAGAACTTAGAACTACTTAAACCTAACTAACCTAAGGACATCACACACATCCATGCCCGAGGCAGGATTCGAACCTACGACCGTAGCAGTCGCGCGGTTCCGGACTGAGCGCCTAGAATCGCTAGACCACCGCGGCCGGCGCTCTGTTTGCAAGTGGAACAGGAAAGGTAAAGAGTAAGGTACCCTCCGCCACGCATCGTAAGACGACTTGTGTATTATGTATGTAGATGGAGATGGAGATGTAATGAAATTCTTTTCCCTGCCATAGCAGTGAAACGTTTTAACTTCAAAAAAATGGGTCAAATGTCTCTGAGCGCTATGGGACTTAACTTCTAAGGTCATCAGTCCCCTAGAACATAGAACTACTTAAACCTAAATAACCTAACGACATCACACACAGTCATGCCCGAGACAGGATCCGAACCTGCGACCGTAGCGGTCGCGCGGTTCAAGACTGTAGCGCCTAGAACCGCTCGGCCACCCCGGTCGGCGTTTTAACTCCGTTCGTTAATCTGGATGATGATGTACTTCCGTGACACTGCAGGCACGGCAAGAGTAGATGCTGCTTTCAAGTTTACTGTGAACTGTCGAAGTTAATCACTGTATATCTCAACTCCGGTTGTAAGAATAATACGCAGTGGGACGGCAGCAGATTTGTTTGATATCTATTTTCGCGTCCCTCAGTAAACATACAACTTCCGATGCTGGGGGAAGGGGGGCAGAGGCATGTCTGTTGAGGTAAAAGCCTGGGTACAGGGAAAACAGAGAGCAGGCTGGCGCCGAGCTGCCGTCGTCCTGTTGCGAAAGCCGCCTCAGAAATACCGCCGCGGCCCAGATGCGGCAACGAACGCCTCCACCGCTGGTAGCCTCTGACTAGCGCGTCAGCAGTGTAGTTAAAGAGGGCAGAGTCACGTCAAGTGATGTTCGCCTCTGTGATCTCATCACCAGTTGATGAGGCAGCTAGTCACTAGTAATAAAACGTCAACACCGCTGGACATTAAAACTGCAGCACCAGAAAGGTTAGCCAAAGCTGAAATTTTGCTCATTCCGTGTGTGGAGCATATTACGAAGCATACATGATAAAATTTGTAGGTGATTTGGGCGTGTACATGGTGTGAAATTTAGTACACAGAACTACCACCTGGCAGAAACACTGATTATTCCGGCTGGGCATAGAGGCGAAATGAGCTTTGATCGTAGATACGGATATGTACGTTTGGCGCTCAACAAGTAGTGCAACACATTTTTTTTTTCTGAAAGCAGGATGACTTTAGTCGGGATTTCAATACACCATATTATTCCCCACCTTTTTGTCTACAAAACACTGTTTTTCAAGAACGAAATTTTCACTGTGCAGTGGAGTGTGCCGGACCAAGACTCGAACTCGGGACCTTTCCCTTTCGCGGGCAAATGTTCTACAGACTGAGTTATCTAAGCATGACTCACGACCTGTCCTCACAGCACTTGCCCGTGAAAATCAAAGGTCCCAAGTTCGAATCTTGGTCTTGCGCACAGTTTTAATCTACCAGGAAGTTCCACTATTTTTCAATGTAATCTCCGGTCAATGCAGCAGCCTTACGCTACCTTACTCGGAAGGACTGTGTGCCCGTATGGTACCACTTTACTGGTCGACGTCGGATCCAGCGCCCTGGTGCATCAATAACACCCTACTTCTATATCTACGTCTACGTGATTACTCTGCTATTCACAATAAAATGTCTGGCAGAGGGTTCAATGAACGACCTTCAAGCTGTCTCTCTACCGTTCCACTCTCGAACGGCGCCTGGGAAAAACCAGCACTTCAATGTTTCTGTGCGAGCTCTGGTTTCTCTTATTTTGTCGAGATGATCATTTCTCCGTATGTACTTGGGTGCTAACAGAATGTTTTCGCAATCGGAGGAGAAAACTGGTGATTGAAATCTCATGAGAAGATCCCGTCGTAACGAGAAACGCCCTTGTTTTAATGATTGCCAATCCAATTCTCGTGTCATGTCTGTGGTACTATCTCCCCTGCTTCGCGATAATACAAAACGAGCTACCCTTCTTTGTACTTTTTCGATGTCATCCGTCAGTCCCATCTGATGCGTATCCCACACCGCACAGAAATACCCCAGAATAGGGCGTACATACATGGTGTAAGCAGAATGAGATTTTCACTCTGCAGCGGAGTGTGCGCTAATATGAAACTTGCTGGCAGATTAAAACTGTGTGCCGGACCGAGACTCGAACTCGGGACCTTTGCCTTTCGTGGGCAAGTGCTCTACCAACTGAGCTACCCAAGCACGACGCACGCCCCCTCCTCACAGCTTTACTTCTGCCAGTACCTCGTCTCCTACCTTCCAAACTTAACAGAAGCTCTCCTGCGAACCTTGCAGAACTCCTGAAAGAAAGGATATTGCGGAGACATGACTTAGCCACAGCCTAGGGGATGTTTCCAGAATGAGATTTTCACTCTGCAGCGGAGTGTGCGCTGATATGAAACTTCCTGGCAGATTAAAACTGTGTGCCGGACCGAGACTCGAACTCGGGACCTTTGCCTTTCGCAGGCAAGTGCTCTACCAACTGAGCTACCCAAGCACAACTCACGCCCCGTCCTCACAGCTTTGGAAGGTAGGAGACGAGGTACTTGCAGAAGTAAAGCTGTGAGGACGGGGCGTGAGTCGTGCTTGGGTAGCTCAGTTGGTAGAGCACTTGCCCGCAGAAGGCAAAGGTCCCGAGTTCGAGTCTCGGTCTGGCACACAGTTTTAATTTGCCAGGAAGTTTCATTGTGTAAGCAGTCTCTTTAGTAGACCTGTTGCACCTTCCAAGAGTTCTGCCAATGAATCGCAGTCTTTGGTTGACACCACACACAACATTATCTATGTGATCGTTCCAGTTTAGGGTGTCCATTCCGTCAAACAGATGGAAGTCGGAAGGTGCGATATTCGGGCTGTAGGATGGATGAGGAAGAACCGTCCAATGAAGTTCTGTGAGCTCCTCTAGTGTGCCCAGAGTTACGTGAGGCCTCTCGTTGTCGTGGAGAAGGGGAAGTTAGTTTGCATTTTTGTGACGTCTCTTCAATTTCCTGAGGGTAGCACAACACACTTCAGAGTTGATCTTTGGACCATGAGCGAGGACATGAAACAGAATAACCTCTTCAGAGTCCCGGAAGACGTTTCGGAATGGATAAATGCAGTCCTGTATGGTTTTCAAGCGATTCTTATACCATTCTTCCAGCAAAATAGTGGCAAGTTCACTTCACGATGATGGATGTGGGTAGCGACAAAGCGACCTTCTTTCCAAAGCAGATCACCAAGGCTCAGTGACTGTGGCGGCAAGGGAAGATGCGACTATTCATCCTCCTGCTCACAAAACCAGTACTGGACGGTGCGAGCTGTGTGAACAGGGGCCCTGTCGTCATGGAACACAGCATCACTATTAGGAAATAAACATTGTTTGATGGTGTGGACCTGTAACAAAAATCGTCACATATTATCAGCAGTAATGCGACCTTGTAGAGAAACAATGAGGCCGTGGAATACGACGGTATGGCTGCTCAAATCATCACCGAACACCCCCCCCCCCCCCCCAGTTTTTCACTCTTTGAACGTAAACTAACTTTGCCAAAAGTTGTAAACGGTGTACAAGAAGACTCACCTGATCAAATGATAAGGGCATTTGCATCACTGATTCGAGGTTTTGGATTTCCAGTGCACCATGCAATGCCCCGATTTTTGAGCTCCTGTCATGGGACATTCATGTCAGCAGCGATTTTTGCAGCTGTCCTCTCGTTATTTTCGTCACAATTCTCATAAATGACCGTCTGTCACCACAATTCAACGAATACTGTCGTCAGCGTTGTGACATAGCGGACGATAATTTTCAGCTTTCAATTTATGCGGTATACGCTGAGATGACAAATGTCACGGGATAGCGATATACACATACATATGGCGTACACAAGGTATAAAAGGGCGATGAATTGGTGGATCTGTTATTTGTATTCTGGCGAACTTTGTGAAAAGGTTTCCGACGTGTTTATGGCAGTACGACGGGAATTCACTAACTTCGATCGCGAATATGTAGTTGGAGCTAGACGCATGGAACATTACATTTCGGAAATCGTTAGGGAATTCAATATTCCGAGATCAGCAGTGTCGAGAGTGTGCGGATAATATCAAATTTCAGCATTACGTCTCAGCACGGACAACGCAGTAGCCGACAGCCTTCAGTTAACTATCGAGAGCAGCGGCGTTTGCATAGGGTTGTTAGTGCAAACAGACAAGCAACGCAGTGTGAAATAACCGCAGACATAAATGTGGAACATACGGCGAACATATCTCTTAGTGCATTGCGGCAAATTTTGGTGTTAGTGGTCTATGACAGAAGACGACTAACGCGAGTGCCCTTTCTAACAGCACGACGTAACTTGCAGCGCCTCTCCTTCGAACACAATGAATGTTCCATAGTCTTACTGCAAACTGACGTCAAAACAGCCATCCTCAAAACTGTTAAAAATATGGGTTGGTAATTCATTTAATTACCGGTACTCCTACTTCCTTCCTTGAATGCTGATGTGACCCGTGCAACTTTCCAACCTTTTGGTACGCATCTTTCATTAAGCGAGCGGTTGCTTACGACTGCTAAGTATGGGGCGATTGTATCAGAATACTCTGAAAGGAACCTAATAGGTGTGCTATCTGGACCAAAAGAGGTTACTTCTACACCGAGGTTACTTTTAAGCTAATAATTTTGGCAGCTGTTCTTTATCCTAATTCTGGAATATTTACTTCGTCTTCTTTGGTGAAGGAAATCAGGAAAACTACGTTTAAGAACTCCGCCTTAGTTACACTGTGGTCGGTGATATTACCATTAGTACAGCGCAATGGAGGTATTGATTCAGTGTTGTCGCTGGTGCTCTTTAAGTACGACATGAATCTCTTTAAATTTTCTGTCAGATTTCGAGGCAGAGGTTCATTGTGGATGCTATGAAAAACATTTAGCATGTCAAACCGCACTAAGTTTGGAGCTTCAATAAAACATCGCCAGTCTTGGAGATTTAGTGTTCTTTAACGTTTAGCATGCTTTTTTCGTTGCCTCCGCTACAGCGTTCTGACCTGTTTTATGTACCATTGTGAATGAATACCATCTTTTATTGCCGGCCGGGGTGGCCGAGCGGTTCTAGGCGCTACAGTTTGGAACCGCGCGACCGCTACGTCGCAGGTTCAAATCTTGTCTCGGGCATCGATGTGTGTGTTGTCCTTAGATTAGTTACGTTTAAGTAGTTCTAAGTTCTAGGGGCTGATGACCTTAGAAGTTAAGTCCCATAGTGCTCAGAGAGATTTGAACCATTTGTGAACCATCTTTTATTAATTTATTCGGTATAAATCTCTAAACTGCTACAGGTACTATTTCCGTGTATGAGGTGCCAAGTGTGTTTTTGTGTGTGGTAGTATGGAGTGATCTGACGGTAAACTAGTGACTTAATCTGTGTTTCTGGTCAGAAATAGGCAAAAATTGGGGTTAGAATATATTTAGCTACTAACCCGTATTGCTTTTTCTTATCACATCCACTGATTATGGTGTCTTACGACATAAGTGCAATTTCCACACTATGGTTAGTTAAAATAGGAGGAATTTCTTCTTTGAAAATAAGTATAAGAATTTGTTTACCTAGACGCAACGGAAACAAGCCGCACAGTATGGTCTTATGGAGAAGAAGCCACTGTTTAACAGTAAATGATATAATTTTCTTATTCTGTTTCCTGATCAGCCTGACAATGACCTGGGAGGCTAGAAGTAAAAAGGAGAATTTAAACTTATGGATTTTTTACAGTTACTTGTACATGAAGGATGTTTAATTGCATGACAATGTTCTTAAATAGTACTGTCCCTTACGAAACACAGACGTGACAAAGTGATAAACATGGGAGATGCCTCTATGGGAAGAAGGGGAAAGAATTTTACAAGCTTGTGCGTGACCAACATGCTGCGACACAGATAGGCACTGCTGAGAGCAAAGTACAAGAGAGAAAGTTGTTATGACTCACTCATAGATATAAGTGATGCTGATAAAACTTCGTTAACGGATTGACACATGACAGAAGCAGAGGAGTAGAAAAATTATTGCGAATTACAATCATTGAAACAAGAGAACGAACACACTGTTCAGCTTAAAACAGGAAAGTGTAAAGAATTTGGCTTGTGACGCACGTGGCAGAGACTTCAATTCGGAAAGAGTTTGGTGCAAAGAACTGGGACCGTTAACCAGTTCTGGTCACGAACTAACGGTACAGCAGCAAGCAGTTGCAGTGCGTCTTACCATCACCGCCCCTTGGTACAGCTCCACAGCGTGTCCCCATCGGCCAACAGCATCTCCAATGCTGTACCATCTTCAACTGCCTTCATTCACTCCTCTACACCCGCAGGAGGACACACTTTTCGTTGCACCTTCCGGCCAATAACAGGTCTAGCTTTTGGACGCGACACGTTTGGCCCCAGTCACGTACCCCAATACATAGAAGGCTGCTGGCCTCTGCCACCATCTCTCTCCTTGTTCTTCGATTCCTTCCCCTGTGGTTGTTCTCTGGATTCCAACGGTTCAACCCTCCGTTTCTAGGCTCAGAGAGAGCAGAAAATTATCCTTAGTCCACAGCCAAACTAAGGAAATGGGGCTGCGCGGAGTAGCCGCATGGTTAAAGGCGACATATCGCGGACTGCGCGATACCCTCACGCCGTAGGTTCGAGTTCTCCCTTGGTCATGGGTGTGTGTGTTATTCTTAGCCGAAGTTATTTTAAATCGTGTGAAAGTCTAGGGACCGGTGACCTCACACACATTTGAAGATGTTTTTAAGAGAATGGATTCCATGAAAGATACGGAGTGTTCATGATATTGAGCTGCTGATAGTAAAGGGAAATAAGGATTAAATAAAACACATACCCTGCAGATTACTCCCTATAGGCATTGGTCTGTGTGAATAACGATAAATATGGCGTATGAAAGCGATGAATTACCGCATGCAGTTGATAGGCTATACTCTGATGAAAGATATGCTGAAATAAACGGACGACTTTAAGTCACATCTGGCCTACACTTACATGGTTAGTTGGGTTCAAATGGCTCTGAGCACTATGGGACTTAACTTCTAAGGTCATCAGTCCCCTACTACTTAAACCTAACTAACCTAAGGACATCACACACATCCATGCCCGAGGCAGGATTCGAACCTGCGACCGTAGCGGTAAAGACTGCTACTCTTACTTGCGAGATGAAGAGCCCGGGTTAGTTGGGAAGGACTAGAGATGGTGTAAGACGTATGCGTTGCCGGAGATGGGCGAGGCATGGCAGAGTCTCTGACCAGAGAGTAGTATGTAGTTAGTTGTTGCTTGTCGCTAGTCGGCAATAGTCTTCAGTAGTCTTGTGTAGTCTGCATGAGTCTGCAGTAGTCGACAGGAGTCGGCTCGTGCCTGCGCGTGTCGGCAGTCTGCTCTGGTCGGGACTTTGGAGGATGAGTATTATTGTAGAAGGTAAAGAAGCATCCTTGCGCATATCTAGTAATGTATATTAACTGTCGTTAATTTCTTTAAAAAAAATGCCACAATAATATTTTTATAATATAAAGTAATTTTTTTAAGAAAAGCATTCATTTCAATTTAAAGAATATTTCCAATGCATGATCATTCCTTCCCAGAATAAAAAAAATATAGGCCAGCATTGCACGAAGCTGAGCCGAAAATTTTTACGTAAGAGCAGATATATTCGCAGTTCTTATTGAGGTAAAAATTTTTCCTTTTTTTTATTCAGAATACATGGCCGAGGCGCAGCGCTGCTGTCGTCATAAAATTTACCAGGTTACTGAATTTTTTTATTATTTCCGGGTTCATGAATTGAATTTTATGGTTACATTAAATGTGAATGCATTTCTGCACAGGGATTATAAATGGGAGCCAATTTTGTTCAGAGGTTACAATATATAAAAATCATTTAATTATTAATTCTGGTGGGAGGTTACACTTGGCGACCTTGCCAGGATCGTATTTCTTGGTGAATCTTCTGATAAGTAGTCATATATCTGCTCTTATTTACTTAAATGTAGTTTTGATCTGGCGCAACACATTTACTAATTTGTCACTCTTTCTTTCACAGATCATCGGCAATTTGTTGCTCTTTGTTGTAATTGTGTTTGTTGGATTTTGCATTGTCCTTGTTTCATTTGTGGTTAATTTTGATTTGTGAAAAATTCCGCAATAAACTGTTAACAGTACATCACGATGTACAATGAGTGAAATAGCCAACCCGAATAATTTGACCAATAGTACTTGCAACACTCAGTGTAATAGTGACAGTCCTCCATTTACAGATAATCAGTGCGTACCGACCACAAATATTGACTTTGATCGTAGTGATGAGCAAATAAATTCAAGTGTGTCATCTGTTAATTTAACGACAATGGATGACGCGGCACGTTCTGTTACAATGAACGCTGCCCACTTTAACACACCCAGTTTGCAAAATTTGAATTGTGAACAGATAAATTTTTCTAACGAAAATGAACAGTGTACTCAAAGTATGGCTGATTTATTTGATTCCGAGGTAGTGACTAACAGTGCACATCCGATTGGGAAACCTTTCCGAGAATCACAGAATGACCAAATGGTTACACAAAACGTGACAACTGCAGGTACGCCATCAAACAGCACAGAGAATAGAGTAGGTAATATTGGCTTGGATCAAATTATGGCAATATTGCTACAACAGAATGAAAAACAAGACAACAATCACAAACAACTTAGTGAAAATCTCAAACAACTTAATGAAAAACAAGACAACCTTAGTGAAAATTACAAACAACTTAATGAAAAACTAGATAACAATTCCAAGCAGCTTAGTGAACAGATTGCAGCCGTTGCCGCGCAATGTCATGATACTAAAGAACAATTACGTGAGGAAATTAAGGCTTGTGCTACGAAAAGTAGTGAAGAAATTAGATCTATTGTTCAAGAATTAAATAATAGACATGCAGCTACAATTAAATTACTTAGAGACGAAATTAGTGCAGTCAGTAAACAATGCTCTGAAAACGCAACGCAGTTACGCGATGAGTTTAAATTAATGTCAGCAGAACTTTCACGCACACTGGATGCAAAAGTAGATGCGAAATTCGACCAACAGAACAGTCAAATTGACGAACACTTTAATCACCACCTACAAAATAGTGAAACGCGTTACCGTAAATTCATACAGGAACAGAATAAAGTAAAGCGACAAGTTATGGAAACAATTACCGCACAGAGACAGGAAGATAAACGTAAATTGTTTACGAAAGCAGAAACATACATAGACAACAATATTACTACAGTATCAGCCGAAATTAATAACAGTTGAACACCGAACTGCGTGATGAAATTTCCGATCTTAAATCGAAAACAGATACACATATAGTAGACTTTCACACAGTGACCGACAGACTTGAACAATTAGAACTAATACAGGATTCCGATGTCATCAAAGCAGATGTTAAAAAATTGAACGAAACCACACGTAAAATACAAAAACAAATTAATGCTTGTGACACTAAAAATGATGATCAGGTAAAAATACTGACTGAAAAATATGATGAATTGGCCAGTCGTATTGACGTTATTGAAAGTAATAATGACACCAAATCAGACAATACTTCACCGATTTCGTTTAATCAAACACCCGAATTCCGAAATTTACAGCAGATAATCAGTGAGATAGATTCGTCCAATAATACATTATGTAGAAAATTGTCAACTTTACAGCAAGAAGTGACGGAGATAAAAAATATTTCAGTCAATAACACGTCACAGCATACGGCACATTCCGAACATTTGTCACACTCACATAGCCAGTATAATTTAGGTAATTTACAGAGAGTACGTGAGTTAGATTCCGAACAGTCACAGACAAATAGATTCTCATACAATCCTGAACGTGTTCAAACATTCCGAGACGATAATTTTGATTACAACCATTTTCTATCCGTGAGAAAATTTAAAGTATTTAAAAATGACAGAACACAGATTCACCCCTTGGATTGGATACAACAATTTAGCTTTGCTTTTCCACCGACTTGGCCCGTAACACATAAACTTGAATTTATTTGCAGTTTTTTGGAAGGCGAACCGGCAACTCGTATGAGACCGATCGCGAGACAATGCTATTCGGTAGAAGAATTTCAGAATGCTTTTCTGTCAGCGTATTGGTCGAAGACGACACAATGCGGAATCAAGGATCAATTAATTAGTTTACCGAATTATGAGAACTCAAATTTTTTCACTGTCACGCAATTTTTTGAACACATGGTCCAACAAAACCAGTATTTAAATGAACCATACAGTGAATCTGCACTTATTCAATTATGCATTTCTAAATTACCACGATCATTAAGAGTGTCACTTTTAACGGGTCAGCAGAAAGAAAATATTTCGGCATTCAGAGATCTGTTACAGCTTTTGGAAGTGCAGCAATCGTATTATTCCTTCATAAACAAACATTTTTCACATAATGACCAAGGTCAACGAGGATACAGCAATTACGATCAGTCACGCTATTTCAATAGCAAAGCTAATAGATGCTTCAGGAACGACAACCACCAGAACTTTAATAACAGACAAAATTTTAATTATCAGTATCGTCAAGATTATCAGCAACAGCGAACGCATTTTGGTAACAATAGAGGTTTTTCACAACAACAGCATGAAAGCAACCGGTTAGCATACCTAACCAACAATGTAATGTACAAGGTCAACCAAGCTTTAATGTTTCGCCGCCTACACGTATAGCGTCAGCTCCAACAAATAGTAACGCACAGCAACAAGGAAATCAGTACGTACAGAAAACACACTATTTCAATTCCTATCGCAATGCACCGTATAGAAATGACTATCATGACAGACGTAAAAGTAATGGGCACAATTTTCAGCGTACGTTTAATAACAGTCGGTCTTACCAACAGCAAAATCATCCGCAACAACATATTGTCATGAATGGACCAGACAGTAGGTATCATCCCGAACGTAATACGTCAGGAAGAAATAACAGAACAGTACAAACAGTTGAAATGCCACAGCATCCTCGTGAAAATAATAGCACATCAGATAGAATTTGACTAGATACAGTACAGGTTGCATCGTCCAGCAACACAAGCAATACTTTTGACACAGAAAATCTTGTTCACTAAAATGTTATTACTTTTGACGACATCAGAGACACTCTTTTGCAGGAAAGACCAGTTATCCAAAAAAACATTTCACACCCTATCATCGAAGTAAAAATTGGATCATCGAAATTTTCAGCAGTAATCGATTCTGGCTCTCCTATGTCAGTCATAAATGAGGAAACTTTCAACAAATGTAACAAAGAGAATAACTATCCTACGTTACCATTAGGCAAAACGAAAGTAAAAGGAGCAGTATCTGGTAAAGGAGTAGATGTTAAATTACAGACACAATTATCATTTTGTATTGCAGGTCATACATTTCACTCAAATTTTTGGATTGTTCCCTTATTGACGGCAGACGTTATTTTAGGTACGAATTTTCTGGTGCAACACGACGCATTTATTGACTTTCAAAACTCTTATTTAATGTTAAAGGATGAAAATGTACAACTGGCTTTAGAATTTCAGCACTTTTTATCTGCAGAAGAACAAACAATTAATCGTACAGAGGTCATTTTCGCATCACGTAACTTAGACTGTCATTCCACATTGTTCACAGAAACGTACGTACACAACTATAATACTCCAGACGAAGCCGACTATGACGTTATACAGATGATTTCTGATAAAGTTAAACAGAGCAGTGCAAATACAGACGACGAACGCACGCACCTACGCAAAATTCTTTTACAGCAAGCTCCAGTTTTTGACAACGTTCCTGGTACTATGTCCGCTTTTATGTATGAATTTCAAGTTAAACAGCACGACACATTTAAAGCGAAACATTATCCCATCCCGTATATTCACAGAGAACAAGTTAAGAAAGAATTGCAAGCTATGCTTGACCAAGGAATTATTGAACCGGCAGTAAGTCCGTACATAAACCCGCTCCATATTGTTAAGAAAAAGGATGGTTCACTTCGCCTCGTACTTGATTCGCGTCACATCAATGACATTATTATTAATGAAACGGATCGCCCACAGACACTAGAAGAACTTCTACAGAAATTTCATGGTACTGCTATTTATTCCACATTAGATTTGAAATCGGGATTTTGGCAAATTCAACTCCATCCGGACTGCAGAAAGTACACGGCTTTTCTCTGTTTTGGTGACTGTTATCAATTTTGTAAATTACCGTTCGATTTAACTATTTCTTCAGCAGCATTTATTCGCGGTTTGAATACAATACTTCCGACAGAACTTAAAGACAGAATCACAACGTATGTAGACTACATTCTTACTGCAGAAGCTAACTGGTCTGAACACAATCTGATTCTAGAACAACTGTTGCAAACTTTTCGTGCACAGGGACTCACAGTTAATCTCAGTAAATTGCACTTTGGTAAAACTTCTATAAAATTTCTTGGACATGTAATTTCAGCAGAAGGCATTGCGCCTGACCCGAAAAAACTTCAAGCTTTACGTGACATTACTGTTCCTACGACAAAGAAACAACTACGCAGCTTTTTGGGTTTAATTAACTTTTTTCGTAAATTTATTCATTATTCTGCTTTAGACACCCCTAGATTATGTCAATTGACAGGTAAAAACACTATTTGGTGGTGGGATAAGCAAGCACATTCTGAATTTATGAACCTGAAACATGCTTTGTTGAATGCACCACTCTTATCACATCCAGATCTTACTAGAAATTTTTCCATTGCCACCGACAGTTCTAACACCGCTTTAGGCGTACACATTTTTCAGGAAATTGAAGATGGTTCTACAGTAATTAAAAACATCGCCTTTGCGAGTCGCATTCTGTCACCTGATGGACGTAATTATTCTGTTACAGAATTTGAAACATTATGTGTTTTATGGGCATTTACGAGATTTCGGCATTTCCTTTATGGCAGACATACGACCGTTTATACAGACCATAGAGCGATACAGTTTTTACTTTCCGCTAAATTTACACACGACAGATTAAGCAGATGGAAACTTGATTTGCAGGAATTTAATTTTACAATTGTTCACATTTCCGGCACACAAAATATTGTAGCAGACGCACTATCCCTTTCTCTCAGCAACAATCAGCAAGACATCGCAACCAACTTCTGCAAAGCAAATTTCAGCGTCATGTACATTCAACAAGTTGCATTTGAAAATTTCATTTCGTCGTCATTACAAGACATAGCACAAGAGCAGAGTAAAGACAACGTGTGGAAAGAAATTAAACACCTTTGGCAAGATAGGAATAATTTTACCATTAGAAACCATTACACTGTACACAATAATATTCTGTTTCGCCGCTCTCACCCTGACAGCTACAATTGGTTATTATGCATTCCTGAAGAACTTGTTAACAAATTAATCTGATATACTCATTTAATTTACGCACATTACGGAGCCAGAAAATGTTTTCTTATACTGAGACAGAACTGTTATTTTACCAACATGGAGAAACGTATTCGACGAGTTTTAGCGTCATGTAAAATCTGCCAGAATGCTAAATCAGACACGACTTCACATATTCGTCCATTACATCCCATTGTACCTGTTAAATTGAGACACATGGCCGCTGTAGACATTTTTGGTCCGATTCCCAGAACTAATAGAGGTTTTTGCTACATCTTTGTCGCTGTTGAACTCACTTCAAAATTTGTTACCTTCACTCCGTTACGCAAAGCTACTGCTAAAACTGTTTCGAAAGCATTTGTAAAACATTTTCTATTTCATGTAGGACATGTATTGAAAGTAATTTCCGACAATGGACCACAGTTTCGATCTGCTATATGGACACGTATGTTACGAGCTAGAAACATTTCTCCGATCTATATATCCAGGTATCATGCTTCTTCGAACCCTTGTGAACGATTAATGAAAGAAATTGGTAACCTGTGTAGAATATACTGCCATAAAAGACATATTGATTGGTACACACACATACTCTCATTCCAGGATGTAATTAATTCCATACCAAATGAATCTACTATGCTATCTCCGTCTGTTATACTGAAAAATGTTGAACCATCTAACAAAATTAAAGAATTAGTATCCTTTCCTACATCGCGTCGACTTCGCCACCATGAAATAATTGACATTGCGCTGAACAACATCAAACGTGCCGCAGAGCGCCGGAGAAGACAGCAAAAACAGGTTTGTACACGTCGTGACTTTCACATTGGACAGAAGATATTAGTACGTACACACTATTTATCCAACAGAGGAAAGAGTAGATGTAGTAAATTTGAGCTTCTATACGCAGGTCCATATCGAATTCGCAGCATTCCTCACCCCAATGTAGTACACGTCGAAACTTTGAGAACCAGAAAAAGCAAGGGCAATCACCATGTCTCCAATATTAAACCCTTTATTGAATGAACATGCTTTATGATTTATCACACTGTAATCTCATTTCCTGATTTTTTATATGACCACTTATGCAATTATATTCACATGAACACTTACTGATGATTATCGTATTTTTTCTTGGCAAGTGCCCGGCAAGGTAAGGTTAGCAGGTCGCTCTTTTTGTCGTTAGACATCAGACCGTGCATATTTTTCCAGATGAACTTACACATTTTATGACCACTTATGCAATTATATTTATGTGACTCCGTACTGATGATTGTCGTATTTTTTTCTTGGCAAGTGCCCGGCAAGGTAAGGTTAGCAGGTCGCTTTTCTTGTCGTTACACATCAGACCGTGCACATTTTTCAGATAAACTTACATATTTTATGAACAATTATGCAATTCTATCTAGTGACATATTAATTTTATCAAATTCTCTCTCCATTAAAGTCTTCAATTCTCACCTCTATTAACTACACAACATACAAGCTGAACACAAAGAAAGTCATTTCTTGTCGTTATACAGCAGACTGTGTACATTTTCCATTTTTTATGTATGTATGATTGTTTTCCTGTTTTGTTTGTATGAACTATGAAATATTTAAGATATAACAAACACCAGTTGACTTTAACATTTTGCCTTATGATATCTCAACATCGTGACTATTTTACATTTTTTTTTGCTGCTACATTGTGATACTCTGTGTACAATTTTGCACATGCACACTGTCTGTGTTTTTGACGTATTACGTTTTCCGTCATGTTATGCGGTATGCTCAATTATATCACTAGAAACCAGTTTCTATTTAATGGGTATATGATTTAAATGCAAGACATTAATCTTTGTTCATCATTTTCAGAAAGAAATAACGTGTAAAAGAAATAAACAGAAATGGGAATTCCACCTTCGGAATGAACGAAAGAAGATGCAATACCTCGTCACGAAGAGTAAATGGATCAGAATTAACAAGCATTAACAAGAATATACTATACACATCGTATGATAGCAGTCTTAACTAATTTTTTCTTTCAGAATACGAGGCGATTGATGCATGCTGTCAGACAGAACTACACATCTTAGTTTTAGTGATGAAATATGCTAGAAATAAGGAATAATTGTATAATGAATAATGAAGTGACTCTTTTGCAGATGATAATGAATGATGATGTATAGTGATGAAGAGTATGCTACTATTGATAATGAAGGTTTTCTCTACAGGTGATGATAATAATGGAGTTATAGTGATATGGATAATGAAGTTTTTCTTTGCAGGTGATGATAGTAATGATAATGAAGTTTTTCTTTGCAGATGAAAATAATGATGAAGTTTATATATTTACTGTTAGTTAAGAAATGCTATGTAGTTATTTAGGTATTTGTTGCAGTTCGTTTTGACAGTATGTCTTACGTCGCATGGTATGATGACTGAAGGTTTTGGAAAGAACAGCTAGAGAACATATATATTTTATACACATTTCATTATCTGTTAATTCGAAGTTCACTACTTTTCAGCATTATATGCGTTTCTTCTTTCAGTTTAATAATCCACTTTGTATTTTTTGCAGGAGAAATTATTCATGAAATTAATGTGCTATAAGCAGTTGGTCATTAAACCTGTGTCATTCATGAATGTGATGACATATACTCTGTTTGTTTCATAACCTTGCTACAGCTGACTCATGACGAATGACATTACACATCTTCATTTGCAGCAATAACTCAAAAGCAAATATTGTTATGCCCCAGTAATTAATTATCGATCCCAACGCAATGCATTGCTAGCGATATATATATTACCAGTCCCAAATAATGCTACCAGTTTAAGAGAGTTCTGAGTAATACTGAGTAATGTTTTCTAACCACAGACCTTGAGTAATAGTTACAGTGTGTTACATTTTAAATATGTCCTATGTCACTTGAATGATGAATTCTGAGTAATAGTGAATGATATTTTGTAATAATGCATACATGCTATGCCAATAATTTCTGTAAATAATATTTTTGTTATACTCTATAAATGCTATGCCAATAATTAACTCTCATTTTGAATGATGACTTCTGATGGTTTGTAACTGGCCAATGAGTGCCAATAATTATTTTAAATATGTCATATGTCACTTGAATGATGAAAAATGTTTTGTACTATTCAATACTTGCTATATGTTTTGTAACTGGCCAATGAGTACCAATGATTACTATAACTAAGTGAATTATGTTAATATTATGCCATTCATTAGCTCCTGTTTTGAATGATGACTTCTGGTGGTTTGTAACTGGCCAATGAGTGCCAATGTTCACTGTAATCAGATGATTTATGAACATTATTCTGTAATACTTCATACATGGTACAGAAATGTTCAGTAACTGGGCAATGAGTGCCACCAATTACTCAAATCAGCGGTTAGACTAGTGTAATTCTCAATGAAGACTAGTATGTGACTTAATGTCCTTCACCTTCTGACTTAATTACCAGAAATTACTGCAATATCCGTTTGTCCTGTCTATCCTCATGATCATGGAGCACTATATTTGGTTTTTGCACTAATTCTACGTTGGTGTACCTTACAAGAACGTGGTGTTGACACGACATGCTGTCCATGTCCACCACCTTGAGCGATGGAGATGTTATTATGGTCCCACTGTTTGGTGTACCTAATGTACTACCAAAATGATAACATGGAATATTACTACGACATTTCAGTGTCTTGGGTACACTGATTAATACTTCAAGGAAAAGAACTTCAGATTGTCTCACTTGGTGTTGTGCTTCTGTAGAAAGATATGGACTTTCAGTGCAGCTGCGTGCAACCTAGTGTGCTACAACCATGATGCAATCCTTCCCTTTCCTATCCTAGTTCTTGTAAAATAGTAAAAAAGTATATACAGTGCGTGTGCACTTACGTCATTTGTTAATATGATTTGTATTCATTGTGTATACATTTTGTGATTTGCTGATATATTCTGAACTATAATGCGTGTGCACTTTATGTCATTTGTTACTATGATTTGTACTCATTGCATATACTTTTTGTGATTTCCTTATATGTTCTGAACTACAGTGCGTGTGCACTTTATGTCATTTGTTAATATGATTTGTACTCATTCCGTATACATTTTGTGATTTGCTGATATATTCTGAACTACAGTGCGTGTGCACTTTATGTCATTTGTTAATATGATTTGTACTCATTGTGTATACATTTTGTCTTTGCTTGATATGTTCTGCACTCAGTGCATGTGCACTTTATGTCATTTGTTAATATGATTTGTACTCATTGTGTATACATTTTGTCTCTGCTTGATATGTTCTGTACTCAGTGCATGTGCACTATATTTTATTTCATGCTCTGCACTTATATATATGTATATATTCTGTGATTGTAAACTTAGTTAATTAAGAAAAATTTGTTGCTCATGGCAAGTCCAATTGACTCATCATCGCTGCCAAATTTTTGCCCCCCCCCCCCCCCCCCAATAGAGGGTTATGTAAGACGTATGCGTTGCCGGCGATGGACGAGGCATGGCAGAGTCTCTGACCAGAGAGTAGTAGTAGTTAGTTGTTGCTTGTCGCTAGTCGGCAATAGTCTTCAGTAGTCTTGTGTAGTCTGCGTGAGTCTGCAGTAGTCGACAGGAGTCGGCGCGTGCCTGCGCGTGTCGGCAGTCTGCTCTGGTCGGGACTTCGGAGGATGAGTATTATTGTAGAAGGTAAAGAAGCATCCTTGCGCATATCTAGTAATGTATATTAACTGTCGTTAATTTCTTTAAAAAAATGCCCGAATAATAATTTTTATAATGTAAAGTATTTTTTTTAAGAAAAGCATTCATTTCAATTTAAAGAATATTTCCAATGCATGATCATTCCTTCCAAGAATAAAAAAAAAAAATGTAGGCCAGCATTGCACGAAGCTGAGCCGAAAATTTTTACGTAAGAGCAGATATATTCGCAGTTTTTATTGAGGTAAAAATTTTTCCTTTTTTTTATTCAGAATACAGGGCCGAGGCGCAGCGCTGCTGTCGTCATAAAATTTACCAGGTTACTGAATTTTTTTATTATTTCCGGGTTCAGGAATTGAATTTTGTGGTTACATTAAATGTGAATGCATTTCTGCACAAAGATTATAAATGGGAGCCAATTTTGTTCAGAGGTTACAATATATAGAAATCATTTAATTATTAATTCTGTGGGGAGGTTACAACGATCTATTAGGAACGCGTCAAGATAACGTTTATCTGCTTTTTAAATAGATATATTTTGCTCTTACTATTGATAGATTTGATTGTTGTGGTGGTAAATCTCTCTAGAACGCCCTTAGGGTTACTAATGCCTGTATCCATCATGATGCCTCCAATTTGCTCAGGATTATTTGTTGCTAAAAGGTCAAGAACGTTTTTGCAACCATTTAGACGTCCTCTTGAGTAGTACCCGCACAGAGATCCGAATGGGGGACTATTTTACCTCCGGAATATTTTACCCAAGAGGACGCCATCATCATTTAATCATACAGTAAAGCTACATTCCCTCCGGAAAAATTACGGCTGTAGTTTCCCCTTGCTTTCACCCGTTAGCAGTACCAGCACAGCAAGGCTGTTTTGGTTAGTTAGACTTTCAGTAGACTCCTGAACTAATTGCTAAAAATAGTTTTCGGAGAAAGCGTTTAGTATAATTTCTGATGATGTTTCATACCTAGCACCTGCTTTGAACATTTTTCAAACTAGAGACATCAAAAAAAGTTTTGCATCACACCGGTTCCCAGAACTCGGGAAGACAGACGTTGACTGTGGATATTGTATCACAGACACAGTTCCTTTGACTGTTCAGAGATGTCACTAAACCCGCCCAGAGATGTAAACAACATCGCATGAGCAGACGGAGGGGGCCCGACAGCCGATCAGTTCCAGTCATTCCACCAGGAAGGAGATACGCGGCTCGTGTTGTCCGTAGTTCAACCATGCCTAGACGGTCAATACCGCGGTTCGATCGCGTCCGCATTGTTACTTTGAGCCAGGAAGGGCTTTCAACAAGGGAAGTGTCCAAGCGTCTCGGAGTGAACCAAAGTGATGTTGTTCGGACATGGAGTAAATACAGAGAGACAGGAACTATCCATGACATGCCTCGCTCAGCCCCCCCCCCCCCCCCCCCAAGGGCTACAACTGCAGTGGTTGACCGCTACCTACGGATTATGGCTCGGAGGAAACCTGAGTGGAAAGCCACCATGTTGAATAATGTTCTTCGTGCAGCCACAGGGCGTCGTGTTACGACTCAAACTGTGCGCAATAGGCTGCATGATGCGCAACTCCACTCGCGACGTCAGCGACGAGGTCCACCTTTGCAACCACGACACCATGCAGCGCGGTACAGATGGGCTCAAAAACATGCCTAATGGACCTCTCAGGGTTGGCATCACGTTCTCTTTACCGAGGAGTGTCGCATATGCCTTCAAGCAGACAATCGTCGGAGACATGTTTGGAGGCAACCCAGTCAGGCTGAACGCCTTAGACACACTTTCCAGCGAGTGCAGCAAGGTAGAGGTTCCCTGCTGTTTTGGGGTGGCGTTATGTGGGGCCGATGTACGCCGTTGATGGTCATGGAAGGCGCCGTAACGGCTGTACGATACATGAATGCCATCCTACAACCTATCGTGCAACCACATCGGCAGCATATTGGCGAGGCATTCGTCTTCATGGACGACAATTCGCGCCCCCATCGTGCACATCTTGTGAATGACTTCCTTCAGGATAATGACATCGCTCGACTTGAGTGGCCAGCATGTTTTTCAGACACGAAACCTATCGAAATTGCCTGGGCTTTTTATGGACGACGTGACCCACCAATCACTCTGAGGGACCTACGCCGAATCTCCATTGAGGAGTGGGACAATCTGGACCAATAGTACCTTGATGAACTTGTGTGTAGTATGCCACGACTAATACAGGCATGCATCAACCTCTGAAGGTCTCGCTGTTTGGTGGTACAACATGCAATGCGTGGTTTTCATGAGCAATGAAATGGGCGGAAAAGATATTATTGTTGGTCTGCATTCCAATTTTCTGTACAGGTTTCGGAACTCTCGGAACCGAGGCGATGCAAAACTTTTTCTGATGTGTTATAATGGTATGAATGTGGTACCTATTTGACATGACACTCAAGTTTTCTTTCAATTGTTCAGCAACTCAATGATCATTGTCGCGGTGTCGATAGAAGGAATCAATTATTAATTTATTCTGCGTGTCAAGTGTAACCTTTACCAAAACCTTTAACAAAACTACCCACTTGAATTTCGCTATAGCTGATAGCAACAAACACGGTGCCACCAACGGTATTTAATCTATCCTTTCTAGGCATCACTAGGTCCTTCGTAAAAATGTATTCTGAACTTACGTCCGGCTTTTGCTAGCTTTCGGTCTCTATAACGATTTGAGTTTCAGTGCTTTTTATTACCGCTTGGGGCTGTGGTCCTTCCCCAACACAGCTACGCAACTTACAACTACAACAATGGTTATTGCTAAATCTACGCTCTTGTTGTGTTCGTCCTGCATCCTTAGAGACTGAAGGCCTTTCTGTACTTTCCGCGAGACCCTCTGACCATAAAAAAGTGCCCAGCCCATTTCGTACAGCCTCCACTACCTGTGTTTCTACCTACTGTGTACAGTTGACCCGTGAGCTATTACGCAGAACCCGAAACCACAGTCGCGGAATCTGCAGCCCGTAAGGTCGCAGAACCGACTGAGCCTGTGACGCAGAACTTCAACTCGGTCCTATGGCAAAGGTCTCCAATCGATCTGATGGACGATGTTATAAATGGTGTGGTGTTCATCTCGCAAGTAAGAGTTGCAGTCTTTACCGTTTGAGCCACTCAAAACCAGTGAGTATCTCTTCCAGAAAGCGACACACGTCAATAGTACTGACATGAGCCATCACATGTAGTTGACTGGACCCTGTCCTCTAGACGGCCTCCTGAAGAGCTCGCATCGCATCTGGAATGACTCCTCCCAGTATGCATATGGAGTACACTGGATTTCATCCCGTCCTTGCCAGCCATATCGCTAAGGGACTCCATGCCGAGCCTGGCACTGGAGCTCCCAAATACCAGTAATCCCACTATCTGCAAATGCACAGATCCTGCGAGCAGAGAGGCTTCCTTTTAGATAGTTAAATCAAATACGCACTCAGAGGCCATATAAATACGTAAAAAGAGAAGCTTAGCACAGAAGAGGAAGCAGTGGCAGTTCACATGCAATGTCTACAGACAGTAAAAAAAAAAATCCAAGTATCTGCCTCCAAAATTTACCCCTTATGCTGGTAGTACCAATCAAGTTATTATACTAGTTCTTAAGATAAGTTATATCATCCAGTCTATTATTCTGGATACTGTTTCCCAAACATTGTTATCCTCGTCCTTTCTGCGGAGAACCTGCTTATAAGTTCACTTAATTTTCAACATTTGTTCTATAATATTTGTTTATTTATTGCAGTCCACTTTCTTCATGACAACAATGGACCATTACATAGGAAATTACATTTATCTGAATCTTTACGCTAATCCATTCCTTTTTTCAGTCTTATTACTGAACTATGTTCATAGCGTCTATCATATTACGTTTCCTTACCTTCATTTGTTACTATTACTGTCACTCTTAACATTTAGATGGCTACCTATGAGCATTCAGCATTGCATCTTTTTCCATTCTGTCGTATGTTACTTTACTGTGGCAGAAAAAAGAGCCATAGTTTTTCCGTAATTTCTATTTTGACTAATTTAATTTATGTTTATCACCTACTGATACTATTACTACGATAACAAACATTACAACAAATAAAATTATAAGACACCCCTATTACTTGTTATTACCACCACCACTCTGATTTTCTACAAACGCAACTACTCCCGAAATTTATGTTACTTGCACTAGTACTAATGAAATACTTCTGCTGTGATCAGTTATGACAATCCTAGGGTGACTCCTGGAACAGTTCAGTAGCACACACACACACACACACACACACACACACACACATGCGCGCGCACACACACACACACACACACACACACACACACACACACACACAAATGACCAAGACGTCGGCCACAGGGATCTCTTGCTGCCTCGAGACCGCATGACGAAGGTTCAGAGTGTTCAGACCACATCACAAATCTTTCAGTGCTTTGGTTCATTGTTCTCAGGTACGCTTTTGCCCACCTGCCGCCTTCACTTTCCCATTTCTGGGCTGAGCAATCGTAGAGCTATATTTCTGACGATGTACATTTGAGTGCAGCGTTGTATGGAAGTGAGTCATGAACTATCAAAGAACTAGAAAGGAACGGAACCGTAACGTTTGACATGTGGTGTTACAGAAGCATGCTAAAAATAGTAGACTGATAAAAAATGAGCAGGTTCTCTGCAGGATCGGAAACACTTGCTAGAACAAGAGAATAATAGGAAATGTGTTAGACATCAGGGAATAACGTAGATGACTCTATAGAAAATCGTAGAGGGCAGAAGCTGTAGGGTAACGCAGAGACTAGAAGATATCCAACACATAAGGAGTACACAGGATGTAAGCAACAGAAGTGAGATTAGTGGGAATCTTAACTTCAAAATTAATGACTAATATGTAGACCAAGATAAGGAATTCTGCCACATTGCAAGTAAAATAAGCCATGATGGACGAAGTAAGAAGAATGAAAACAGCAGACTAGCTCATGGAACGAATACTTCGAGTACAGTATTGTATGAAATTGAATCATGGATTATGGGAAAACCGAAAAATAGCAAGGTCGAAGAGTTTGAGATGTGGTGCCATAGAAGGACATTGAATGTTAGATGGAATGATAAGATCAGAAATGTGGTTCAACGCAGAATTGGTGAGGAGAGAAACAAGTGGAAATATTGACAAGAAGAAGGGACAAGATCATAAGATACGGTACTAGAGAGCGCTGTAGATCAGGGGTGTCCAGACTTTTACAGTACCTGGGCGACATTGGAAGAAGACGAATATTTCTGGGCCGCATGTAATATACTGCTTCACACTAAGAATATCCGCTGAAAGACATATAGTTATGAGTTATTAATTTATCATTCTTTATTCTAAAAAAGCAAGAGGGAATTAATTTTACATTTTATGTATGATATTCCATTAATAATTTTATGCATAAATAATTACAAATCATAAAATGACTGCTTCATTTGACTTTGAAATTGGTAAACTAAAGTAGGCTTACTCATACACTTGTTGTTCGTTGAAAGCTCAGCAACATCCCGTTTGCCTGGCTAGGCAAACACTGAAAACACTTGTAGCTGGGATTCACAGTCACAAAAAAAAAAAAAAAAAATTTGAAGGACATCATCTTTACGCCAGTGACTGTTATAAGTTTTTATTACACAATTGCAAATTTCGGCCTTAGACCATTATCAAGTTCTGCTGAAAAATACAGAATGTTTAAGAAAATTACACGACACACAAATGTGTCAGTTTACATTACGTTGACATGCAAGTAACATGGCTACATAGTTAAAATATTTTGTATTATCAGCATCACGTCGAGATACATAATGAACCCGTAAAATAACTTTCTTAAACATTCTATAGTTTTCAGCAGCGCTTGATAATGGCCTAAGGCCGAAATTGCAATAGTGTAATATAAACTTATAACACTCACTAGCGTGAAGATGATGTCCTTCAATAAAGTACTCATATCGGGTTGGATGGAAATGGTTGCGATTCACAGGATGATTTTAAGGACCTAATCTGAGATTTTCGTTCTACTTTTACTATTTCTGTGTTTTACTGTTGGAAAAAATTGCTAACAAATGTACGTGCTTCCAGACAAAGATGCGATAATAACGCCTGTGGTTCTTATTTGTAGTAATGGTGATGATATCTACTTAAATCTGTTATGACATAACTACAGTACTATTAAAAGGCAAACATTGGCAGTAATTGCAATGGACACGAAGATTTCTAACTTCTATTGACTTTCAGTGGTCAGAACTACGATGAAATAAGTTCTTTATTACAATTGTACAGAAGTAACAAAATTTCCTTGTGTCTCCATAAATTAATTACATTATAATTCTCTAAATCTCTAGTTTCGCAGTTGCAAAATGGTTCAAATGGCTCTGAGCACTATGGGACTTAACTTCTGTGGTCATCAGTCCCCTAGAACTTAGAACTACTTAAACCTAACTAACCTAAGGACATCACACACGCATCCATGCCCGAGGCAGGATTCGAACCTGCGACCGTAGCAGTCGCGCGGTTCCGGACTGAGCGCCTGAACCGCCAGACCACCGCGGCCGGCTTTCGCAGTTGCAGCTGAAGTAACAGACGAGCGCGTGTCGCAGATTGGCCTTTTATAAGGACGAGTCTCTGGGGGTTCAAGTATGGAACGGGTGGCAAAGTTAAGAACGAGCTGAACCAAAGAGAGAATAGCATCGTTTGGCGAGAGTTTCAAATTGAAAATATTCAGACACAAAGGAAATTACGGACATAGGTTGCGAGTGGGCATTGACTGAAATCAATGGGGAAAGTGGAAATTTGTGTCGGACCAGGATTCGAAACCGGGATTCCTGATTGCGAGGGAGACCCTTTGATCAGTTTTTTTCATTTTTTTTTTTTTTTTTGTATAATACTTTTCCCGCTTATCGTTACCGGTCGCCTTACCATTTATTTCCATTTTATCTTTTTTTAAATTATTTTTTAAGTTTTTTCTTCTTTTTTGTTGTTGTTAAGGGATAGTGGACCGGGGGGGCTAATGGGGTAAAGTGGGCAGGAGTCGAAACCTGAGGCCTGGCCACAGTGTCCGCCTCACCACCACCGAGCCTGTGGACCACAGGAAAGTTGGAGGCACAGGAATCAACAGAAGGGGAAGGCGTTGTTGTTTATTTATTTGCATCTTATTTTTGTAATAGTCACTATTATTATGCCGCTTGCTACAAAATGTGCGCGCTTACGGTCTATCCAATGACATATGCGGATGGATAGAAAGTTTTCTAACAGACAGAGAGCAGTATGTCGTCCTGAAGGGGGTAACTTCAACAGAAACAAGAGTAACTTCAGGTGTGCCCCAGGGCAGCGAAATAGATCCTCTCCATTTTATGATTTATATAAACGATCTGGTTGATGGTATTGACAGGGGCCTTAGACTGTTTGCCGATGATGCTGTAGTCTACAGGAAAGTAGTATCACACGAAAGTTGTGAACAAATCAATGAGGACTTGCAGAAAATAAATGCGTAGTGTAATGATTGGCAGTTATCTCTCAATATCAGTAAGTGTAACCTACTGCGTATAACAAGGCGAAAATCCTCATTAATGTATGAGTACAAAATAAATGATCAGTCTTTGGAAGCGGTAACATCAGTGAAGTATCTGGGTGTGACTATTCGAAATGATCTCAAATGGAAGGATCAGATTATACGAGTAACGGGTAAGGCGAACTCTAGATAGCGGTTTATTGGTAGAATCCTGAAGCGATGCAGTCCTTCAACAAAGGAAATAGCTTACAATACGTTAGTTCGTCCAGTTTTAGAGTATTGTTCGTCTGTATGGGACTCTTACCAGTTGGGTCTGATTCAAGAGATTGAGAAGGTCAAAAGAAGAGCGGCAAGATTCGTGACTGGTACATTTAGCCATCGCGAGAGCGTTACAAATGTCATAGAAAGTTTGAAGTGGGACACACTTGCAGATAGACGACGGGCTGCTCACTAAATTCCGAAATCCGATCTTCGCCGGGTATGTAGAGCATATATTATTACCACCAACTTTCAAATCGCGTGATGATCATCATTCAAAGATAAGGGAAATAAGAGCTCGTACTGAGGCGTTCAGACAGTCGTTTTTTCCTCGCGCGATCCGCGAGTGGAACAGAGGGGGGGAAATATGACGTTAGCGCGAATTGTGCCCTCCGCCACACACAGCTTCGTGGCTAGCGGAGTATATATGTAGGTGTAGAAATTATGTGTAACATACATCAGCGACAGAGAAAAAAAACGTAAATGCTGGGGAAAGAAAAAGTAAAGAAAAAGGAATCCGCGCAATCTACGAGGCCCTCTCCCATCCGCGGAGGTCAGATGTAGAGTCGATCATAAGCGGCTTCATCTCAGACACCGCCGAGGGAGGAGATGGAGGGGTAGGTGCCCTCATCTCCAGGAACCCCCCCCCCCTCCTCCAACTTAGTGAAGATCTAAGAAAGACCCCTCGAAGAAGTTAACAAATAACGTTCGCTTTTCGTAAATAGGTCCAGAAGTCGAGGCGGGATTTAGGTCCTTCATGAAACAGATAAGCGACCGCCCACACCTTGACCCACGTAATTTCATGACATTTGGCGTCGGGAAAATGTTTGTCCTCCGGATATAGAAACATTCATGGTTCGATTGCGTTTGGTTACACTCGGAGATAGTAGACAATGATTAGCTGCACGAAGCGCCAGACATCTTGCGAAGAGGCGTATGTCATACGGTGGTAATCAGTGTCGCATTGCTGGCAAAGGAGATAAAGAGGGGAACCTGACAAGTCAATGTTGTGCAGTCTCTGTTTCGTGGGAACTTTCCTGTTGACTATGTGATACCACAGTGCCCGGGCGTCCACACGATGGGCCACTGGATGGAGGGATGTTTGGTATCCATCGCATTCCGGGGAACACGACGCAGTAGTAGGCTGTAAAAATCCTTAGTCTTGGGTGGGCGCCTATCTGGTAGACTGGTACGTGTGTAACTGTAATCGATGAAAAAAAGGTCGAAATGTGAGACAAATGAGGCACAATGTGGCCGATAGACACCGGTGGTGAGGTGGATGCAGGCAGGAAGACTTCAAGCAAGCTGAGTGTTAGAGATGTGCCCCATCCGGTTCACTGTCTTCTCATGATAATCATATACAAGGCCGCATCTCGCATACGGACATTGACGAGCCCGAGGTCACCATCCCGTGGGGGCAGGGTAAGTGTCTCATAACGGACTTTAAATATGGAACCGGCCGTGAGATAATAGACAAAGGCCGCCTGAAGGCTGCGCCCAATTGCCGTCGGCAGGGGGAGAACTTTTTTTTTTTTTAATTCTTTGTTCTTCTATATATATGATACATGAACAACCCACCACCTTAAACAATTAGTGAGTCCTAACTGATACGATACAATTATTATTACTGCAGCTTGTTTCTAAGAATATTAATTCTTTTTCTCATGCACTATGGGCACCACTGCTATGTCTTAGGTTACCAATGTTTGACTATTTTACTACTTATGCTAGTCTACTTTACCTGCAGCGTTACAGGCGAGCCAGCATTTATATAAACCTACATTGTTGGCCGTCCCGGCGGAGGTTCAAGTCCTCCCTCGAGCATGGGGGTGTGTGTTAGTCCACAGGATAATTTAGGTTAAGTAGTGTGTAAGCTAAGGGACTCATGACCTTCGCAGTTAAGTCCCATAAGATTTCACATACATTTGAACATTTTTGATTGTTGGCCGTGTTCACCGAGCTAATCCCGGTGGACATGCCCCTGGCACCGGGCTGGCCCGAAGTGGTTGATCGCTGCAGTACTATACTATTCGCGAGAGCATTTCCCTGTAGCAGTCTGTATGTTAACCTGTCGCCCATGCGTCTTTTGCTCTGGGGAGAGGATATGAGGGAGTATTGTTCGGAGAAGCAGTCTGTAACTCGTGACCATTGAACCATGGGCTGGTTTGTGGACCGGAATGATAATGTCCTCAACAAAGGCGGGTGGAATTGCTTGGTCAGATGTCATCAGTTCTTGATACATAGTCGTCCACCGCCGCGCCATGAGGTCCCGGAAGGCACGGTAAAACTCAATCGGTAAGCCGTCAATGCTGGGCGATCTGTTGACTGCACCCTTGTCGATTGCGTTGTCGACTTCGTCTCGTGTGACCGCCACTGTCGAAGTATCGGCCACCGTGTGGGGGAGGATGCGCGTGACGTAATGCAAAATGGAGTCGTCTGCTTCAGTATCAGCATCTTCTTCCCTATAAGTACGACGATAGTGTTTGACGAATTTGTGGACGACGTCATTCTAATTGGTCACCCGCGGGCCATGAGGCGTAGTCAGAGTGTCGATGATCTGCTGACGACGCCGTCGTTCGTCGGTCACTATATGATCCATGGATGAAATTTCCAAACCAGCATGATCGTGTCACCGCGTCCGTATCACCATCCCTTCCAATTTCCGGAGTGCCAGCGCAATTATCCTTGCCTTAGTTCCAACTGATTGTCCAACAAATGGTCTGGGGTTGGCGGCTGAGTGTTCAGATCTCGGAGAATCGCATAACAGTAGTCCACAGTGTTGCAAAGCCAGTCTGCCAAGTCCTTCCCGTATCTCATCAGTGTCCATCCACCATGTCAATGTCGAGCGGTAACGGGGAAGGCGTCGTTTGCAGGTTGCCCATGTCTCAGTGACTTGTTGGCGATAAGTCCGATCATGCAGGTGAGAAGATGAAGAACCATACAGAAGTATGTGCAATTGGGCGGAAAAGGCCAGTAGTTAGCGTTCTGTGCCCCATATCGCAGATCTAAGTCTGTGAGCCATATATCCTGTCTAGAAGGCCTGTGGAATGACTGGTAAGAAAGGTATGGCCAGAATGGACGCCGTGTTGAACTTCCCAGATATCGTGAGGCAGGAGGTCCCGCATCACTATACGTAGTTCCTGGCATGTATTGTAGTGTGGAACCTGATATTTGGGGTGCAGAACGCAATTAAAATCACCTCCCAATAGGTATTAGTTGTATCGCCCTAAAAACAGGGGGGCTGGGGCATTTCCTCTTAATAAATCTGGGCCCGTTCATGCGCCCGTTCAGTGCCTCAAGGAGCGTAGACATTAATGATGCGTGTCCCCATGGCAGTGAGTGCCATGCCCCGACCTGATGGAAGGAAGGCGAAGTCGGTGACAGAAATCCCTTAGCGAAAGTAGATGGCCACCCCACGGTCTATAGGACCTAGTCTCGATCTCTTTGCACACTTAGTCCTCTCTAAATAATCGCATCCCACGCTGTAATGTGACAGCTTGCGGGCAGCGCAAGCGTGGCCGACTCAGGGCGCCGATCAAGGCCGGCCGCAGGTCAGCAGAAGTGGGGCAGCGGGCGCCGCCTCCCCCTCCCCCTCACAGTTCCCCTCTCTGCCACGGGCGGCCGGCGCCCACACTAATCGGCCTGGCCCGGATCGCGCGCGCCTCTACGGCTTCCGCGGGCCGACCTGACACGACGCTGGACAGGCGCAAGGCGAGGTCTTATCGTAGCAGGGACGCGACTGGAGGGAAATTCAGCTCGCGGATCGTCCTCGCTAGCAGTACCAATTGCATCTACACTACTGGCCATTAACATTGCTACACCAAGAAGATGACGTGCTACAGACGCGAAATTTAACCGACAGCAAGAAGATGCTGTGATATTCAAATGATTAGCTTTTCAGAGCATTCACACAAGGTTGGCGCCGGTGGCGACACCTACAACGTGCTGACATGAGTAAAGTTTCCAACCCATTCCTCATACACAAACAGCAGTTGACCGGCGTTGCCTGGTGAAACGTTGTAGTGATGCCTCGTGTAAGGAGGAGAAATGCCTACCATCACATTTCCGACTTTGATAAAGGTCGGATTGTAGCCTATCGCGATTGCGGTTTATCGTATCGCGACATTGCTGCTCGCGTTGGTCGAGATCCAATGACTGTTAGCAAAATATGGAATCGGTGGGTTTAGGAGGGTAATACTGAACGCCGTGCTGGATCCCAACGGCCTCGTATCACTAGCAGTCGAGATGACAGGCATCTTATCCGCATCGCTGTAACGGATCGTGCAGCCACGTCTCGATCCCTGAGTCAACAGATGGGAACGTTTGCAAGATAACAACCATCTGCACGAACAGTTAAACGACGTTCGCAGCAGCATTGTCTATCAGCTCGGAGACCATGGCTGCGGTTACCCTTGACGCTGGATCACAGACAGGAGCGCTGCGACGGTGTAGTCAACGACGAACCTGGGTGCACGAATGGCAAAACATCATTTTTTCAGATGAATCCAGGTTCTGTTTACACCATCATGATGGTCGCATCCGTGTTTGGAGACATCGTGGTGAACGCACATTGGAAGCGTGTATTCCTCATGGCCATACTGGCGTATCACCCGGCGTGATGGTATGGTGGGCCATTGGTTACACGTCTCGGTCACCTCTTGTTCGCATTGACCGCACTTTGGACAATGGACGTTACATTTCAGAAGTGTTACGACCCGTGGTTCTACCCTTCATTCGATCCCTGCGAAACACTACATTTCAGGAGGATAATACACGACCGCATGTTGCAGGTCCAGTACGGGCCATTCTGGATACAGAAAATGTTCGACTGCTGCCCTGGCCAGCACATTCTCCAGATCTCTCACTAACTGAAAACGTCTGGTGAATGGTGGTCGGGCAACTGGCTCGTCACAATACGCCAGTCATTACTCTTGATGAACTGTGGTATCGTGTTGAAGCTGCATGGGCAGCTGTACCTGTACACGCCATCCAAGCTCTGTTAGACTCAATGCTCAGGCGTATCAACGTCGTTACTACGGCCAGAGGTGGTTGTTCTGGGTACTGATTTCTCAGGATCTATGCACCCAAATTGCGTGAAAATGTAATCACATGTCAGTTCTAGTATAATATACACTCCTGGAAATGGAAAAAGGAACACATTGACACCGGTGTGTCAGACCCACCATACTTGCTCCGGACACTGCGAGAGGGCTGTACAAGCAATGATCACACGCACGGCACAGCGGACACACCAGGAACCGCGGTGTTGGCCGTCGAATGGCGCTAGCTGCGCAGCATTTGTGCACCGCCGCCGTCAGTGTCAGCCAGTTTGCCGTGGCATACGGAGCTCCATCGCAGCCTTTAACACTGGTAGCATGCCGCGACAGCGTGGACGTGAACCGTATGTGCAGTTGACGGACTTTGAGCGAGGGCGTACAGTGGGCATGCGGGAAGCCGGGTGGACGTACCGCCGAATTGCTCAACACGTGGGGCGTGAGGTCTACACAGTACATCGATGTTGTCGCCAGTGGTCGGCGGAAGGTGCACGTGCCCGTCGACCTGGGACCGGACCGCAGCGACGCGCGGATGCACGCCAAGACCGTAGGATCCTACGCAGTGCCGTAGGGGACCGCACCGCCACTTCCCAGCAAATTAGGGACACTGTTGCTCCTGGGGTATCGGCGAGGACCATTCGCAACCGTCTTCATGAAGCTGGGCTACGGTCCCACACACCGTTAGGCCGTCTTCCGCTCACGCCCCAACATCGTGCAGCCCGCCTCCAGTGGTGTCGCGACAGGCGTGAATGGAGGGACGAATGGAGACGTGTCGTCTTCAGCGATGAGAGTCGCTTCTGCCTTGGTGCCAATGATGGTCGTATGCGTGTTTGGCGCCGTGCAGGTGAGCGCCACAATCAGGACTGCATACGACCGAGGCACACAGGGCCAACACCCGGCATCATAGTGTGGGGAGCGATCTCCTACACTGGCCGTACACCACTGGTGATCGTCGAGGGGACACTGAATAGTGCACGGTACATCCAAACCGTCATCGAATCCATCGTTCTACCATTCCTAGACCGGCAAGGGAACTTGCTGTTCCAACAGGACAATGCACTTCCGCATGTATCCCGTGCCACCCAACGTGCTCTAGAAGGTGTAAGTCAACTACCCTGGCCAGCAAGATCTCCGGATCTGTCCCCCATTGAGCATGTTTGGGACTGGATGAAGCGTCGTCTCACGCGGTCTGCACGCCCAGCACGAACGCTGGTCCAACTGAGGCGCCAGGTGGAAATGGCATGGCAAGCCGTTCCACAGGACTACATCCAGCATCTCTACGATCGTCTCCATGGGAGAATAGCAGCCTGCATTGCTGCGAAAGGTGGATATACACTGTACTAGTGCCGACATTGTGCATGCTCTGTTGCCTGTGTCTATGTGCCTGTGGTTCTGTCAGTGTGATCATGTGATGTATCTGACCCCAGGAATGTGTCAATAAAGTTTCCCCTTCCTGGGACAATGAATTCACGGTGTTCTTATTTCAATTTCCAGGAGTGTATTTGTCCAATGAATACCCGTTTATCATCTGCATTTCTTCTTGGTGTAGCAATTTTAATGGCCATTAGTGTACGTCTGTACATTGTACCGCAAATCACTATAGGTTTATTGCAGTGAAACGTTGCTTTGGCCCATTACCATAGCGTCGCATGAAGGCCCAGTCGTGCCCACGCACTCTATTAGCGATGTGCGGCGCTTGAAACAAATTACATGAAACAGTGCTCCTTAGATTTAGTCAGAATTTATGTCGGAGGACGCGGATTATTCTTATGCACTGTTACACTATCACACAAGTCTGAATTACGATTCCCGTCCTCTGTGGCCGAGTGGTTCTAGGCGCCTCAGTCCGAAACCACGTGGCTGCTACGCTGGCAGGTTCGAATCCTGCCTCGGGCATTGATGTGTGTCATGTCCTTAGGTTACTTAGGTTTAAGTAGTTCTTTGTCTAGGGGCCCATTTCTGAATTACAATTGCCAGCCTCGCTCTCTAGCAATCAACTTCAACAGGGACCTAGCAAAATTCGCCGATACTATCCACAACAAAACGTGAGTTGATTTAAAGTAATATAGGGAAAACTCACATAAAAGCACCACACTTGGGTTTCACCGGAACACACGAAATTTATTATCTTGAATTAAATCTTGCCAAACTCACTCCACCTCCGGCTATTGGGTCCGTGACCTGAGGTGAGATTTGTGTCAACACTGGTTTGATGTGACTCTGCAAATTACTCTATAATGTGCCGCCCCCTACATATCCGAATAACTACTGCAATCTTTATCGATTTGAACCTCCTTACTGTATTCATCTCTTGGTCTTCCTGTACAATTTTACCTCCCTCTCCCCTGCTTCCTCTCAATACTAATACTAAATTGATGATCCCTTGGTGTTTCAGAATGTCTTATCAAACAATCCCTTCGTGACAGTGGCTAACTGGACTGTTTGAAAACTGGGACTTCGTACGGGCGCTGATGACCACGGAGTTGAGCGCCCCACAAATAAACGTAATCAACATCATTAACCGATCCCTTCTTTCTACATCTACTGACATATTCCACGAGTCACCATACGGTGCATGGCGGAGCGTGCCCTGTACCATTCATACTCGTTTCCCTTCTTGTTCCACTCGCAAATAGAGCGAGGGAAAAACAATTGTCCATAAGCCTCTATAAGAGCTCTAATTTCTTGTATCTTATTTTCGTGGTTCTTACGAAAAATATACATTGGCGGCAGAGGGATCGTTTTGCAGTCAGCTTCAAATGCTGTTTCTCTAAATTTTCTCAACAGCATTTTCCGAAAAGAGCTTCGCCTGCCCTCCAAGGATTCCCATTTGAGTTCCTGCAGCATCTCCATAATACTTCCGAGTTGATCGAACCTACCGGTAACAAATCTAGTAGCCCGCCTTTGAAATGCGTCGATCCCCGACACTCGATCATTACTCAAAAATGGACCGTATCAGCGTTCTACATGCTGTCTCCTCTACAGATGAACCACAGTTCCTGAAACTTCCGCTCAATAAATAGAAGTCGACCATTCGCCTTCCATACTACAGTCCTTACACGCTCGTTCCATTTCACAGGGTTTTGCAGTGTTAAGTCCAGACACTTAGCGGCCTGACGCTCAAATAGCACACTACTAATGCTATATTTCGAACATTACGGGGTATTTTTTCCAACTCATCTGCATTAACCTACATTTTTCTACATTTAGAGCCAGCTGCCATTCATGACACCGACTAGAAATTTCGTCTAAGTCATCTTGTATCCTACTACAGTCATTCAACAATGACACCTTCCGTACACCACGGCATCATCAGCAAACAGCCGCAGACTGCTGCTCACCCTGCACGCGAGATCATCTATGTATACAGAAAATAACAGCGATCTGATGACACTTCCCAGGCACTCCTCACGAAATCCTTGTCTCTGATGAACACTCACCATCGAGGACAGCGTACTGCGTTCTGTTACTTAAGAGGTCTTCGAGCCACTCACATATCTGGGAACCTTTTTCGTATACGACTTCGTTAACAGTCTGCAGTGGTGCACAGTGTTAAACGCTTTTCAGAAATCTAGTAACATGTAATCTGCCTGTTGTCCTTCATCCATAGAACGCAGTATCTCACGTGACGAAAGGGCGAGCTGAATTTCGCACGGGCGCTGCTTTTTAAAACTGTGCTGGTCTGTGGACAGAAGCTTTTCTGTCTCAGGCAACTTCATCATATTCAGACTGAGAATATGTTCAAGAATTCTGCAGCAAACCGATGTTAAGGATATAATATAAATGAAGCTAAGTAAGAGGCCAATGCCGCGGAGTACTCTCGGTAAAAGCGAATTATGATTCCATCCGTACTGGCGGCTTATTTCTTTCGAATATTCCAGCTTTTTCTCTATGCCAGGGACGCCCATAACTCCATACGGGAGTCTGTGCAATCTTTAAACGCCGAAATGTTTGCACGATCCTCCTGTGTGAACGATTTATTACATGCGAAACTTAAAACTTCAGCTTCGCTTTTGCTACCTTCTGTTGCCATACCAGATCAGTCACTGAATGGTTGGATCGAACCCTTTGACTTGATTAGCGATTTTACGTAGGACCAGATTTTTCTCGGGTTCTCGGCTAGGTCATATGCTGAGGGATGACGGTAGTACGTGTCAGCTTTGCGCATCGACCTTTTTACAGGTGTACGAACTATTGCTACCTTCTAATTGCCATCATTTGCTCGTTCTCTTTTGAACCGAGAGTGCAACAGTCTTTGTTTCCTCTGCATTTTCAGATTTTATTATTAAACAATGGTGGGTCTCTTCCGTCCTTAATCAATTTTTAGTGACGCTGTGCCACATTTTTTTTTTTCTCCACAATTCTCTTCGGTACCTCTTTATTAGTTTCGTTGAAAGGTTGTTACGTTATGAGAAGTGGTGGTTTTGTTTGTGTTGTTTGCCACAGGAAACATTTTTTCTGTGTTATGACTTTTGAAAACGTTGTTGGAATTAACATCGATCTGATAAGTAGTTAAAATACTAATCAGTTTTGATCGAAAAATTTTATTAGAAATAAAAATCACACGTCAGATGATGAACGGTTTCGATTTTATTAGAAATCATCTTCAGACCTTATCGCATCAGGTGGACAGCAGAAACGACGGTGGGGGATTGGTAATTGTCGGAGGACGCCACTAAGAACTGACATTATTTAGTTTGGTAGTTGTGGAAGGGTTCTGCAGTGGAGATCTAAATATTGAGGCTACATATAAAGTTTATACAGTGATGTAATATTCACGTGAGGTATGTTCAAATGGCGCTGAGCACTATGTGACTTAACTCCTGAGGTCATCAGTCCCCTAGAACTTAGAACTACTTAAACCTAACTAACCTAAGGACATCACACACACCCATGCCCGAGGCAGGATTCGAACCTGCGACCGTAGCGGTCACGCAGTTCCAGACTGTAGCGCCTAGAACCGCTCGGCCACCCCGATCGGCGTCAGGTATGTCATATGCGTTGTGTTCTTAAGGATTGTACATGATGTACGTAATTATGCTCGTAGGTACTTTAAACAAAAAGCTTCATATGCAATACAAGTATCGTCACATACAGCTACTAGCGACCGTAAGGTTGCGTTGCATCACGTACACAGTCAGCATAAAGTCTAAAGGTTTTGTGGTGTCACCGCCAGACACCACACTTGCTAGGTGGTAGCTTTAAATCGGCCGCGGTCCATTAGTACACGTCGGACCCGCGTGTCGCCACTGTCAGTGATCGCAGACCGAGCGCCAACACACGGCAGGTCTAGAGAGACGTACTAGCACTCGCCCCAGTTGTACGGACGACGTAGCTAGCGATGCACACTGACGAAGCCTCGCTCCTTTGCGGAGCAGATAGGATAGCCTTCAGCTAAGTCAATGGCTACGATCTAGCAAGGCGCCATAGCAATTGATAGTTATCGTATGAAGCATGTCTCATCAAGAACGATGTACAACAAGGATGGATTAAAGTTAAGTATTCCAGCAGCTACGTACTTTTCTTTATAGCATTCATTACGTATCCTGTTTCAGACCTATCTCTAGCCTGCGTGAGTCTAACGCGTGCCTTTCGGCTACTTCAGAGTGGCGTGGCTGTCTTGTTACGCCACAACAGGTTTCACTGAATTGTAAAAGTAAAAGGCTCCCATTCTTCTCTAGCACCACATTTCAAAAGTTTCTATTCTCTTCTTGTCTAAACGGTTTATCGGTTATGAAATGGGAGTGTTAATAAATCCAGTATCACATTTTTAAATAAAAGTAACATCTTTATATTTTTAATTACTTACAGCGTGAAAATTAGAGTATTCACAAAGAATTGTAATTTGAATATACTTGCCAACTAATCGCACATTGCAATGCTGTGGTCCTCGTCCATTAACCCCCACTCGCAGATTACGAATTCCCATAGGAGTCGGGCTACATTAGTGCATCCGCACGGAGACAAACTGCAATGAGCCGCCGTGCTCATACAGGAAGGCATGTATTAGAGTGGTGTCTCTTCTGTTGAGCAAGTTAAACAGGATAGACACCGCTCGTGACAACGTGGATGGTGCATGATGAAAGAGTCTGTAGCCACCTTTCATTGCCAACTCTCGTAGTGGTCAAGTCGGCAAAGAGGTTTCCGCTACTTGTCAGAAATCCACCTGCGTTAGGTTGGTGGCGGAAATGGCATCCTGGGGTTTTCCGGTCCACGCGGAGCGTGGAAGAGGCTGGAGAAGCGGGAGACAGTCTGCCGCCGGTACGGGAGGCGTACACAGCTGTGCTCCAGTCGAAGAAGGGTGAGTTGGACTGACCGCGTGGCGCCTTGTCACATAGAGAGGGGAGCTTTTAGCTTTTGGTCTCGAATTTCGTCTTATAAAGATTTACTTGCTGGGTTGCAGCAGGGAATGCAAGGCTTTTGTAGACTTTCAGTTTGATTCCCAATGCAGTCTTGACTTTGATCCGTGAGAGGAACGCGGCACAAAGGAGTTGCATATGTTGAAGTGCCCTCGGTTCAGTGTGAATGTTTATGTGCCTACAACTGTGTGTGTGTATGCTTCTAATCTTTTCCGGATCTTGGTAATGTTTGTGTATTTGTGGATTTTCTTTGTCTCATGTGATTAAAATTTGGCCACGGTCCATAGAAGTTGTCGCGAGTCTGTTATGAAACGTATAGTATTTCACAAGCAATTGTACATAGTTAGCATGCAACAGCAGTCTATAGATGCACTACATCAATGTTTTAAGGAATAAATAATTTTGCCTTCAATGTTATCTTGTGTACCGATGTTACGTCGCCGTTACCTTCGCCATTTACCTTGTAGTTTTCCTTGTTGGCCCACCTATAGCGTTTCCATGTGCACAGGTGTAGTGATTAGTGTCCCTTTTTTTACCTGAAACAAATGCTCTGGAATAGATCGTGTTTTCACGAATCTTGCTGCAGGCTGCACTTACGCATGGTGTTCACGAGCTATTTACTTTACTCAATATTTGATTCACGGGAAGAATGCCTGGATCATATTAATAACTACATCCCATTCTTTATCAATGACTTTACAATGAATGTTCTTTTGTGAGTTTTTCTTATTAATAAATTAAGTAATTTTCCGACTCAGTGCTACCTCTTCTTTGTCGTGTGGCTAGAGTTGGTGGCGACCCTATCTTTTATATTGATTTTAGTGTCAAATAGCATTTTCTTATTCAAAGTGCGCGTGGGTCTTTTAGCTATCAGGATACACTCAAATGGCGCTTCATGTTTCTTGCACATAGCGTCCTTTTATTCACGCTACTTACAATATGTTTATATGAAATAGAGAATGGGGAAGAAAGGGAAAGGATGGGTGGAAATTCGTGATTTACGGCCTCACAGGGGATTGTGGTAGTGCAATGGAGAAAGTTTAAAACTTGGGCTGTAATGGGATTCGAACACGGATTTACCGTTTCTCATGAACGGTTGCCTGATCGGCTTCGGCCATCTGGACACGATCACTAACCGACTCAAATTGACACCTTACCGCACGCTGCAATGCTGCGTCCTTCTTCCATTGACCCCGTACTCGCAAATTATTGTAGGCGCTTAATCAACGAGGGACGCTGCATTGCAGCGTGCAGTAAGTTGGAAATTTGAATCGACCAGAGACCGTGTCCTGGGGCCGAAGCCGATCAGGCAACCGCTCGTGAAAAACGGTAAATCAGGGTTAGAGTACTGGTGCGGTACAAGCTTTCAACGTCTAGAGGCTGCACAGCATTTTTGACGTACACTGTTTTTCCTTTTCAGGTGTTCTCACTACATTCCATCATTTTGTTGGGCCTCTTTCCTCACCCAGACGGCGTATATGCCCATACCATGTCAACCGTTTTGCTTTGATGGTATCCGCATGATTAACACAGAATTTAGACGTGAAAAAGTTGGGACTATTGAGAAACGATGCAGCACCTCCTCCACTACTACATTTATACGCTACCGACTCAGCCGTCGCCTACACTTAACAGCGCCCAGATACCTACTAATCTTCGAAGATGATTTCAGCGAGTTTATTATTATTTTTATTTCAAAAAAAAATTGTTTCGTAATACATCAGAAAACTGATGTCCGGACACCGTCCCCCAAATTCTACAATTATGAAGTATCGAGGAGGACCAGTCTGCGTGTTTCCCTTGCCAGTCTCTTATTATTTCTTGGAAACTATAAAGAACTTTTTGACCCATTCACCAGCTAATCGATTGGATACATGAACCCCAATTTCCATTTCATTTCCATTTGCGGCATAGTTACGCCTTCCATTACCGTCAACTTAGTGATCCATTTGTTTGTTCTCCTCTCTCCCCTAATAATTCCAGACGTGCATGACTCCACTGCTCGCTGAGCGACTCAGTTTCTTATCCCCTTTTCTGCTCATTCTGTCTGAGAAGCCGCCTGGCATGTGGGTGTAGTTCTCAAGTGGTGCGTATATATACGACTATAGCTGTCTGTTGCTATTATTGAGAAAAAATTAAGACGAAAAATGCAATATTATCACGTTAAATTGTTTCTTTTTTAATCTCTATAGAGAAATAAGTATTTTTTAGAAAAGGTACGTTGCCAGGGGAAAAAATTGTATAATTTATTACGTTAGTAAAACTCCAAAGTGTGATATCTCCCAAAACAAAAATTCAAATATAAAGGTGCATTACATTTCATACAAATGTATACTGCAAGGAAGCAGTAAAATTCATCACTGTTCGATTTTAGCGACTGAGGTACGGAATCCTAAAAAAATGAGCTTTAATCATGAAGAGGAACAAGTTGACTTTAGAAGAGGACGTAACACAAGGCACCACTTGAAAACTGTGAATGAAATTATAGAAAGGAAATTTTCCAGAAACCTTTCGTCTCAGTTTCATAAAAAATGAAGTGGTCAAGTAATTTATGCAAGCAGGGAGCGTTGGAGACAATGCAGAAATGTGCTGGACAAGGTGATAGGGAAGTCAGTTTCTCGTTACCTGCCGGCCGCAGTGGCCGAGCGGTTCTAGGCGCTGCAGTCCGGAACCGCGCTGCTGCTACGGTCACAGGATCGAATCCTGCATCGGACATGGATGTGTGTGATGTCCTTAGGTTAGTTATGTTTAAGTAGTTCAAAGTCTAGGGGACTGATGACCTCAGATATTAAGTCTCATAGTGCTTAGAGTCCTTTGAACCATTCATTACCTTTACATTTAAGATCAGCTGCCAAGTGTATCATGTCGATCTAAGTACGTCAGTGTATCGTTGAAATGGGTGAGTGTAAAATGGAAGAATGGGAGAAGCTGAAACCGACAGCTACCAAACGTCGCTCGATTAGCATCAAGGGATCTACCGAGCTTGTCATACCTATCGGACGAATACATGGATTCTCTTTTCGTGAAACAGGGAAGAGAGATTTCAAATAAACTCTGAATATTGGACCACAGCATACTGCCGTGTGAGTAAGACACCTTCTTGCTGGTGGTAAGACAGATGGACCTCCACTTAAACGCACTTATCTTGACATTCCACATCACTCCACTGACTGAAATGCTGGTGTCCTGCAACATCTACCCACCTGTCTTTTACAAAAAGCACGATCATGCATTGCGTTCTCTCTCCACAACAGAGGCAACGAATGGAAAAAACTTTCTTCCATTAAATGAAGGTTTTTATCTGTGGGTCAAGCTGAAAAAATTCATCCTTTGACCAGAAATCATTTACTTTGAAGCGCGGTGGCTTCCTAAAAAGATACAAAGAATCCAACAATATCTATTTCAGCTAAGTTGTTGATTTTTATCGAGCACTCACAGAGGTTTCCGTCAATTACCCGGTCCCAATGCCTTCACCCTGAATATCAGAAAGCTTATAGCATCAATTCAGTGTGAAACAACTACTATATTGAGTAGATCTTCTGACAGTTCATAGGAAGCTTAATAAAATTATTTCCTGTACCATGCATCACGTCCTTCTCTCCAACTCTAAGAAGTGCGCCTTTAACAAATAAGCCTTGCATTACTTTCCATCCTTCCCCACACGGGAAAGAGGGACGGTTTCGTTCTTGCAGAGAAGGAGTGTTCTCGCAGGGAAACTGCGTCTTAAGCTAAGGATCACACAGCAGCAATATTGCGCCAACATGTCTGGAAGCTTGGGAGTTTCTCGACGACCGTACACTGATCAGCCAGAACATTACAACCACCGACCTACCATTGATGTGTTCAAATGTGTGTGAAATCTTATGGGACTTGACTGCTAAGGCCATCAGTCCCTAAGCTTACACACTACTTAACCTAAATTATCCTAAGGACAAACACACACACCCATGCCCGAGGGAGGATTCGAACCTCCGACGGGACCAGCCGCACAGTACCATTGATAAAAACCCGTCCAAGCCATAGCAGCGTCACCAGGAGGGGAATGACTACTAGTTAAACACAGCACGGTGCATTTAGTATCAGTGAGCGTGTTGTCCGTGTATAGAATGGAGAAGGCTCACTATCTATCTGAGACTGACCGAGGGCAGATTGTGATGTATCGGAGGCTTTGCACGAACATTTCGGAAACTGCACGACTTATTGGGTGTTGGAGGATTTCTGTGGTGAATGTCTTCAACACGTGGCGAAACCAAGTTGAAACAACGTCCAGACGTGGGGATGGGCGGCCACCCCTCATTACAGATGTCGGACGTTGTCGGCTAGTTACACTGGAAAAGCAGAACAGTCGGAGAACTGTGGCGGAAATACCATCATACATTAATGCTGAGCAGAGTACAAGTGCATTTGAACTCCTAACGATATGCCTCCGCAGCCGACGACCCACACCCGTGCTAATGTTAACACCGACACATCGATAACTACAACTGAAATTCGCACGTAGCCATCGGCACTGGACGTTGGTGCAGTGGCAGAGCGTCGTGTGGTCTGATAAACTCCGATACCTTCTTCATCATACCGACTGAAGGTCGCGAAACCCTCGACTTCCAGGAGAACAACCCCTTCATACTTGTACTGCGAGACGGAGACAAGCTCTGGAGAAAATTCATATGAGCATCCATGGGTCCAGTGGAGCTCATGCAAGGCACCATAGCGCCACGGAATATCATACACTCGTTGAAGACCACGCACACCGCTTCATGACGATCATGTTTCACGACAGCAGTTGCATTTTTCAGCAAGATAGTGCGCCATATCGCGAGATATCGAGTGCCAGTTGATATGTTGGCCCCTCCCCAAATCGCTAATACTTAATCCGATCGAGCACATCTGGAATGTGATTGAACGTGTCATTGAACGTGTTTTCCATATATTCCTTTCCTCACCGATTCTGCGGAGGACCTCCTCATTCCTCGCCTTATCAGACCACCTAATTTTCAATATTCTCCTACAGCACCACAGTACTTCGAATATCTTCTGTTTCGGTTTTCCTACAGCCTGTGTTTCACAACCATACAAAGCTACACTACTGGCCATTAAAATTGCTACACCACGAAGATGACGTGCTACAGACGTGAAATTTAACCGACAGGAAGAAGATGCTGTGATATGCAAATGATTAGCTTTTCAGAGCATTCACACAAGGTTGGCGCCGGTGGCGACACCTACAACGTGCTGACATGAGGAAAGTTTCCAACCGATTTCTCATACACAAACAGTAGTTGACCGGCGTTTACTGGTGAAACGTTGTTGTGATGCCTCGTGTAAGGAGGAGAAATGCGTACCATCACGTTTCCGACTTTGATAAAGGTCGGATTGTAGCCTATCGCGATTGCGGTTTATCGTATCGCGACATTGGTGCGGGTAATATGAAATGCCGTGCTGGATCCCAACGGCCTCGAGATGACAGGCATCTTATCCTCATGGTTGTAACGCATCGTGCAGCCACGTCTCGATCCCTGAGTCAACGCGTCAGTTGGGGGCGTTTGCAAGTCAACAGCCATCTGCACGAACAGTTTGTTTGCAGTAGCATGGACTATCAGCTTGGAGACCATGGCTGCGGTTACCCTTGACGCTGCGCCAGCCGGAGTGGCCGAGCGGTTCTAGGCGCTACAGTCTGGAACCGCGCGACCGCTACGGTCGCAGGTTCGAATCCTGCCTCGGGCATGGATGTGTGTGATGTCCTTAGGGTAGTTAGGTTTAAGTAGTTCAAAGTTATAGGGGACTGATAACCTCAGAAGTTAAGTCCCATAGTGCTCAGAGCCATATGAACCTTGACGCTGCTTCACAGACAGGAGCACCTGCGATGCTGTACTCAACGACGAACCTGGGTGCACGAATGGCAAAACGTAATTTTTTCAGATGAATCCAGGTTTTTTTTACTGCATCATGATGGTCGTATCCGTGTTTGGCGTCATCGCGGTGAACGCACATTGGAAGCGTGTAATCGTCATCGCCACACTGGTGTATTAACCGGCGTGATGGTATGGGGTGCCATTGGTTACACGTCTCGGTCACCTCTTGTTCGCACTGACGGCACTTTGAACAGTGGACGTTACATTTCAAACGTGTTACGTCCCGTGGCTGTACCCTTCATTCGATCCCTGCGGAACCCTACATTTCAGCAGGATAATGCACGACCGCGTGTTGCAGGTCCTGTACGGGTTTTTCTGGATACAGAAAATGGTCGACTGCTGCCCTGGCCAGCACATTCTCCAGATCTCTCACCAACTGAAAGCGTCTGGTCAATAGTGGCCGAGAAACTGGCACGTCACAATACGCCAGTCACTACTCTTGATAAACTGTGGTATCGTGTTGAAGCTGCATGGGCAGCTGTAGCTGTACACGCCATCCAAGCTCTCTTTGACTCAATGCCCAGGCGTATCAAGGCCGTTATTACGGCCAGAGGTGGTTGTTCTGGGTACTGATTTCTCAGGATCTATGCACCCAAATTGCGTGAAAATGTAATGACATGTCTGTTCTAGTATAATATATTTGTACAATGAATACTCGTTTATCATCGGCATTTCTTCTTGGTGTAGCAATTTTAATGTCCAGGAGTGTATGTTCCGAAGGTACGCTCTCAGAAATTTCTTTCTCTCATTGTTCGATACTAGCAGACTTCTCTTAACCAGGAATGGCCTTTCTGACAGTGTTAGTATCCTTTTTATTCACTCCTTACTACGTCCATCATGGATTATTTTGCTGCCCAGGTAACTTCGTGACATATTGTGGTATTTTTTGACTGTTCTCATTTCTGTTACTTCTCATTACTTTCGTCTTTCTTCGATTTACTCTCAATCCATATTCTGTACTCATTAGATTGTTCGTGCGATTCAACAGATCCTGTAATTCCTCTTCCCTTTCACTGAATATAGCAATGCCATCAGCGAATCTTGTCATTGATATCCTTTCACCTTGAATTTTAATCCTAATCTTGAAACTTTCCTTTATTTCAGTCATTGCTTCTTCGACGCGTAGACTGAACAGTAGGGACGGAAGATGAAATCCTTTGCCGATGCACCTTTTAATCCGAGTACCTACTTCTTGGTCTTCCAGTCTTATCATTCCCTCTTGGTTCTTACACGTGTTGTATATTACCTGACGATAATGCTCCATAAATTCTGATATGTTAGCTCTTAAGGCTCTGGCACGTACAATGCCTTCTGGTGCACAGCTCGAGCACACATTAGCTCATGAAATTAATTATGTGCAAACAAAATGTTCAAAAAGGTCGCATACCACGTCATCGTTTTGCAGTTCAAATAATATGTGCTTATAATACCTAGTTAAATAATTATTCAATAATTACAACGACGGTGGAATGAAGAGGAATGTAGTGTGGACCCCATTTCGGTGCTATACTACACGGAGATCAAAAATATTACAGCACTGGCTTGTTCCCTCCGCTGGCCAACATTACTGATAAAAATATCTTGAGAGAGGAGAAGTTACTCTCTCACCTATTTTTCGCATACAGAAAATTATTAAATATTTCATTACAACCTGACGCATCTTGAACGAGACCCTAGAAAGCTAAAGCATTAGCAGAAGTTGAAGGAGTCTGATGAGGAGTTAAAAGCATGAAGTATTTTTATGATTCTTAGCTCATAGAAACGGCTTGTTGGGAGCTGAAAGCAATTGGCGGCGAGCCCATCCCTTTGTAAATATCGTCGGACAGACCCACAGCCTACAGGGCAGACAGGGCAGCCCCTCTTCGAGACAGGACTAAAAAAAATGTGTGTGAAATCTTATGGGACTTAACTGCTAAGGTCATCAGTCCCTAAGCGTACACGCTACTTAACCTAAATTACAAACACACACACCCATGAGCGAGGGAGGACTCGAACCTCCGCCGGGACCAGCCGCACAGTCCAGAGACAGGACTCCAGCAGAACATTTGCCGAGCTACCTGCCGTGGCGCTAGCAGAAGCCCGTGCTAGGGCGATAGTCTAGAGGAACGCGTCTACATAGTGGAGTCATAAACCGGGCATTGCGTGCAGAGCCACGCATAATAAAAATTCACAAGTTTTCGTGTTCGCTGATAGTGCAAATAGGCCAGTGAATCACTTCCCCCGACCGCCTCCGTTGTTTAAGAAAAATCCCGCGTCTGAGAAACGTTTGGAGATAGAATCTTTATTACACCTCATGGCTAGGGCTAACAAGCTCTAAGGCACAAGCGATTTAGATAAAGATCTTTGAGATTGTATCTGTTCGCTTGTTGCCAGGTAAAGCGACATGGCTTCGGAGAATCATCTCTTCCCCCTCTGCAAAAACTTAAAAAAACCAGTAACTGGCGATTTCTTTTTTCTCAGAGACGCAGGTTTCTCAACTCTTGCTCTGGTTTGACATGAGCTTGTGCTGTAGGATGGCAGGGGAGATTTAGCGCCTCTAGAGCCCTGTGATTAGCTCAAGAAGGGGTGAAGGCAGTGTCGTTCATGTATTTTGCGAGAAAACGGATTTTTTTGTAGAGGGGTGCGAGGCACTCGGGTGCGGGACTTTGGTCTGGTAAGAGACTTCTGGTCGAAGCTTTGGCATGTGTGGTTGGTGCTTGGGACCTGTCCTGAGACTGACTTCACTTGCGAGTAGTTTGGACTGGGGAACCTGTGGTGAAGTTCTTACTGTACTGACAGTGTCACTTCAAAATGGTTCAAATGGCTCTGAGCACTATGGGACTTAACTTCTGAGGTCATTAGTCCCCTAGAACTAGTTAAACCTAACTAACCTAAGGACATCACACACATCCATGCCCGAGGCAGGATTTGAACCTGCGACCGTAGCGATCTCGCGGTTCCAGACTGCAGCGCCTAGAACCGCACGCCCACTTCGGCCGGCAGTGTGACTTCAAACGTCTCGGACTACGCGTTTGCTGAGGGCACACTTATTCGTTTTTGGTTAGCCAGTCTTGAAGATTGGTATCCTTGTGCGCTCTGTCGTATAAGTGAGCCAAATTGGTCCTTGGTACGACCAACGAACGGCTGTGTCACACACTGAAATCTACCGTTATTTCAGGGCTACGGTAGAGAGTAAATTGCGATCCGTCTTCCTGATCGCTAGACCGTGAAATTTTTGCATTTCTTTTGTGACCGCCATCGTTTCACCGACTCTGCCTCCACTTCTCACCTCCTGAGCCGCACACATCTCGCCAGCTGCAAATCACGTCGTTCCCACGAAGAAAACTGGGTAACGTACTGCCACTCCGGCAGTGTCAGGGCGTAAAGATCTCAATCGCCACTTGCCCTCAACTGCTCCTATGTAGAGAAAGTTCAGTAGATTTTATCAATGAAAGTGTGCTCAGCGTCAGATCAATTTAGCTTGCGTTATCCACAAGGTCCAGAGTCCTTGACTCACTGACCACCTAGTTAAACTGTCTCTCCCACCCAGGATCCTTATCCAGAGTAGTCTTAAATCACCTGTTAGTTGTTTACCGTATTCAGTCAATAACTTGTTTAGCATAATTTATGTCTGTTTTGGGAAAATAAATGTTGTTAGTACACTAAGTTTGCCTACATTCAAAATCATTTAAATAGTCCCATCAGAGTTACTTTTCAATCTCCGTCACGAGAATTCAAAACGGTTCTGTGATATGCGAGTGACATGGACTGTGTTAGCAGTCTTGGGTATGGAGGCAGGTAGCCGTGCAGCATATGTTGTTTCCCTGCATGCCAAAGCTGGCATCATACGATCATGTTATATAATAGTTGACCGTGAAACAGTAGCTGCGTTCTGCCGTAGGCTTTACAAGAATCTACTAAGTGCACATTACTAGCTTTTCTGGCGGGCAGAGATGGCCCCTCGCTAAGCAGAATGCTACTTCCGCATACATGCAATATTTTCGAATCTTTTACTTCTTATTTTTTGCGTAGGAATCCACTGGACTTTCCTTTCGCTTCCAGTGCTTTCTCTTAATTCACCAGACATATTTTCCCCAAGTGCTGTTGAACAATGGCTATGACCGTGGTCTTGTGTTCCTAAGTAGCAAGGTTCAAATCTTCGTTTAGCCCTCCTTATTTTGATTTTGCGGGGTCTTCAGTTGCACGCCAGTACTTCTTTTTAATGTGGGTGATTGATATGAGAATTTCGCTCACGCATCTAATTTCAAATGTACAAAGAAGTGTATAGACATGTTTCTTAAACAAATCTAAAATTTTACTCCTAAATTGTTGAACGTTTAAATGTAAAGGCAAGAGCCTAGTCACTGTCTGTATTAGAATTCTAAAAACGTCCCCTTCCGCTTGCCAAACCGGTGAAATAGATTTTTTAGTGCTGTTCGGTGAAATTTTGCGTAGATGACGTTCAAACTAAGGTAAATAGTAGCCTTCTTCTGATATGAGGAAAGAAACTACTCAATCCTCCTTCATAAATCTTAAAATAGAATACGCTGGTACCGTTCTTATTTATTCCCTGTAAGAGACTACAACTACCTGGAGGTAAAAGATGAACTTGAGCTCTTTTGGCGTCGAAAACAACAGAACAACGAAACACAATCAGTTTGTCGCTAATGTTCTCTAAATTACGTAAAAACCGGGAAAAGTACAGTATGATTTTTTGAAAACTTCTAAGATTTCCTTCTAACTCGGTGTTGACTTATGTTTTTGCACGCAATGAAACTTTTCAACAGTGAAATAAGTGGCTTCATGCTAAAACCGATACATGACACCATTGTCATTTACTCTTTAGAAGCAGATCAGGGTGGCCGAGCGGCATGGATGTGTGTGATGTCCTTAGGTTAGTTAGGTTTAAGTAATTCTAAGTTCAAAGGGACTGATGACCTCAGAAGTTAAGTCCCATAGTGCTCAGAGCCATGTGAACCATTTGAACTCTTTAGAAACAGGTAAAATATGTCAGAATAGCGTAAATTCTTTCATAATAATGTAAAATCTCTTATGACAGTGTAGAAACTTTCAGTACAATGAAAATAACTTATAATAACCAAAAATTTTACTATATAAGCCAACAAGTAATTCATACCCCTCATAAGTAACGTGTAGTGATCGTAAAAATCCTCAACTAAATGACAAAAGCGACATGTGAGTGTCGGAAGTAATACAACAATCGGAGTTTCGTTCACAGCAGGAGCGTATCAGAGCTTGCGTATCTCGGCCGAGGGTAACTATGTACAATAGGCGAAGATAGGAAGGAAATGTAAAAAAGTGAACTGACATTCAGTTCTTAAGTTGGTAACATTTATAACAAATGGTATTACTGTTGATGTAATCACAGTGAAATGGTATAAGGACAGATGGCCGTTGTATGTAAATATTGTTAGGTGACAAAAAACTAACAAAAATGATTGAAATGCTACGATAGGGAATGTGTTGCTCCAATGGAAAAGTAAAGTTGCTGTTACCTCATGAGCCTCGAGAGACAATACTACGAGACTGTATCCATAAATAAGTTGCAAAACCCAGAATAGGGCATATCTTTTTAAATTTCGCGCCTACACGTATGTAAAAGGTGACAGCACATGTCGCGTGGCAGGTAACAGATGCGCAGTACTCCGTGGCCAATGATTAATGATCTGCAGTCAGACCAAGATGGCAACTCTGCTATGAGTGTGTACCCGACAAGAACAACGCGATTTTCGGGAGGCGAGGGACTGTCCGCAGAGCACGTACGTAGCGACATTCGTCCCGCACATCCTTAGAACTATATTTCATGGAAATTTTCGTTGAGCTGGGTACAGAAATTCAGCGAAACAAAAAAAGTTACAAACAAGTAGAGTCCTGGCCGCCCTGGTTATCCACTAGACACATTGTTTACCCGGCTAGTAGTATTTCGATACCCCCAGGGCACATAGGTCTTGTGGGTTGCAGCAATTTAAGGAACCTAATAAAGTTGTTACATCCCGAAAGGTCACTCGTTAGATGTGAATGCCGCCGCAAGAATTCTATGCTGCAGGGTTTTAACTCTTTGTCGAGGGATGGGATGAGTGTTTTAAGTTTACAAGGGCAGTATGTTGAAGATGAAAATAAATTTGCGACCGCCACAGTCGCAGGTTCGAATCCTGCCTCGGGCATGGATGTGTATGATATCCTTAGGCTAGTTAGGCTTAAGTAATTCTAAGTTCTAGGGGACTGATGACCTCAGAAGTTAAGTCGTATAGTGCTCAGAGCCATTTGCACCAAAATAAATTTCAAGCTGATATACGCGGCAGTTTGCGACTTATTTATTGGCTGAACGTCGTATATTTCTTATCCGGTAGCACAGCAGAATCCAAGTATTTCGAAAAGAAAAACTACCCTCCCCCTTCCGGTAAATGAAGCCTCTTTACTAGTTGTATAGTTCGGGCCATTCCAGGAACTTCAGTTGGGTGCTTATATCAGTGTCACAGCTACAATTTGAGGTTCTAGGAACTTAAAACGAAGCACAGTTTACTGAAAGAGACAGGTGAGGTGAAGTTAATCGAGATGGAATCAATCCCAGTTAATTTGGTTATAAGGTGTCAATATATACGAGGGCAGTTCAATAAGTAATGCAACACATTTTTTTCTCGGCCAATTTTGGTTGAAAAAACCGGAAATTTCTTGAGGAATATTTTCAAACATTCCCGCTTCGTCTCGTATAGTTTCATTGACTTCCGACAGGTGGCAGCGCTGTACGGAGCTGTTAAAATGGCGTCTGTAACGGATGTGCGTAGCAAACAACGGGCAGTGATCGAGTTTCTTTTGGCGGAAAACCAGGGCATCTCAGATATTCATAGGCGCTTGAAGAATGTCTACGGTGATCTGGCAGTGGACAAAAGCATGGTGAGTCGTTGGGCAAAGCGTGTATCATCATCGCCGCAAGGTCAAGCAAGACTGTCTGATCTCCCCCGTGCGGGCCGGCCGTGCACAGCTGTGACTCCAATGGCGGAGCGTGCGAACACACTCGTTCGAGATGATCGACGGATCACCATCAAACAACTCAGTGCTCAACTTGACATCTCTGTTGGTAGTGCTGTCACAATTGTTCACCAGTTGGGATATTCAAAGGTTTGTTCCCGCTGGGTCCCTCGTTGTCTAACCGAACACCATAAAGAGCAAAGGAGAACTATCTGTGCGGAATTGCTTGCTCGTCATGTGGCTGAGGGTGACAATTTCTTGTCAAAGAACATGGGTTCATCACTTCGAACCTGAAACAAAACGGAAATGAATGGCGTGGCGCCACACCCACTCCCCTACCAAGAAAAAGTTTAAAGCCATACCCTCAGCCGGTAAAGTCATGGTTACAGTCTTCTGGGACGCTGAAGGGGTTATTCTGTTCGATGTCCTTCCCCATGGTCAAACGATCAACTCTGAAGTGTATTGTGCTACTCTTCAGAAATTGAAGAAACAACTTCAGCATGTTCGTAGGCACAAAAATCTGAACGAACTTCTCCTTCTTCATGACAACGCAAGACCTCACACAAGTCTTCGCACCCGAGAGGAGCTCACAAAACTTCAGTGGACTGTTCTTCCTCATGCATCCTACAGCCCCGATCTCGCACCGTCGGATTTCCATATGTTTGGCCCAATGAAGGACACAATCCGTGGGAGGCACTACGTGGATGATGAAGAAGTTATTGATGCAGTACGACGTTGGCTCCGACATCGACCAGTGGAGTGGTTCCGTGCAGGCATACAGGCCCTCATTTCAAGGTGGCGTAAGGCCGTAGCATTGAATGGAGATTACGTTGAAAAATAGTGTTGTGTAGCTAAAAGATTGGGGAATAACCTGGTGTATTTCAATGCTGAATAAAACAACCCCTGTTTCAGAAAAAAAATGTGTTGCATTACTTATTGAACTGCCCTCGTATATTCGCGTGTCAAACTCGAATGATAATCCCCTTTTTTATCTACAATCGTATTTCGAAGATTGATCTAACAGTCTTTGTCAGTGCAGCGAGTGACGATAAAAGATAAACTCGCTGCCTGCCCTCTAATTAACCTATGAAATACTGTTGGTGAATCATTCTTGTATTCGAGCTCCACTGTCCACACCTCAGGGAGACGAACATCTCTGTAGTCGAAAACGTTGTACATGCAACCGGCAGTAATACGGTTTAGGCCGTGAACTTTGTGAAGTTACTCTCTGGATTGATGCTAATCACATTTGTTGAAGAATCTACCAAAGTTATTTTCTAGAGTTTCTCTAATACAAGTTAGTCCAGCTGTAAAAATCTTACGGAATGTAATAATGAACTCACATCATTCGCCTTAAGGTTCGTAACTGTATTATCCGTCCAAAAAGTTTCGAGACTAGTTTAATTCTTGGATTATTAGCGACGTCAGCGCGGTAACTAGTTTGAACTAACAATTGGAAATAACAGATATGCATTAGACCAGTCATTCTTGAGCGGGGAGAGTTAAGTAGTGAACTCGGGGCCGTAGTATGTCAAAGTTGTTGTGCCATAAATCATAATGGATATCTATAAATCAGCATTCAGCACATTCTCCAGAATGTTCTGAAGTAGAGAAATGTGTAAAATTTGTCTCGCAAACATTTACACCAGAGTTAACACAACGACGCTTGGACGGCTACTGCGACTTGTTTGAAATGCAAAGCGCGGAGTATTCTTTGCCCCGAAAAATCATCAAGAGTAACGAGACTTGATGCTATCGATACGAACCCACCACAAGAGGAAAAAAGTGCACAAATTCAAATGAAGGGTCAACGCTTTGACATAGCTGACATTCAAGCCAAGTGAACGCGCACGTTGAACAACATCCCGAATAAGGACTTTTCTGACAGTTTCACATAGTAATATTTAAGGTTCCGTGTGTTGTACCCATTATTTTTTATTAAACCACTCTTCAAAATTTTTGAACTGACGGAAGTATTAGTTGACCTTACTGAAGGAGACCCCAGAGCACCTGGTAAAGAAATACACGGAACAGTCTGTTTTATTTTTGTTCAATGTTTTATGCATAATCCTGAAGAGTACTGAAGTATTAATATACGAAAGGAGACTCGGCGTCTGCAGATAATCATACTGAATTTACAATACATCTGTAAAAGGGGAACGTAATGTCTGTCCGCAATTATATCGTTCGGCATGAATGTGTAATATTGTTGTGGTCTTCAGTCCGAACACTCACCAGCTGCGGCATAGTCGCGTGTATGAACAGAGATCCAATATTGTCAAATGTTTTTATTCCTGTCTTTGATCACAATATGAGTTCTTTTGACGATGACCGGTTTCAGTCAGTAATGACCATCCTTATGGTGTAGAAAAGATCTGAGGATAGTCATTACTGACTGAAACGGGTCATCCTCAAAAGAATTGATATTGTGATCCAAGACTGGAATAAAAAACATTAGTCCGAAGACTGTTTTAACACACTCTCCATACTAGTCTATACTGTGCAAGCCTCTCCATCTCTGCACAACTGCTGCATCCTACATCCACCTGAACCAGCTTTGTGTATTCAAGTCTCGCTGTCCTTCACCAATTTTTAACTCCACCACCTCCTTCCATCATCACAATGATAATTTCTCGCTGCCTCAGGATGTTTCCTCTCAAATCATCCCTTCTTTTAATCAAGTTGCGTCATAAATTTCTTTTTTACCCTTTCCGATTCAGTAACTTCTCATTGGTTTTTCGGCCTACCATCTAAATTTCAGCATCCTATTTACACTAAAATGTGCAGTACTTATCACTTTCTATCCCTGCATTTCTTCATCTCCTGTTTCTCACGCCTGTCTGTTCAGTATTGTTTCATATCCATTTCAGTGCCGAACAATATTCTGATCCGTCTCCGATATATACTCTCGTATGGTCCTGAAGCTAATGTAGTTGTCCACACCAACTGTTACACGAGTATACACGAAAAGTCTTGCAGTGGCTACACTCTGCAGAAGTATGCACAGGGCGTTTCAGAAATATATTTACAAACTTTGAAGACAGATTCCTTCCGCAAAAATAAAACAACAAAAAAAAAGTTCGTAGGAACATCTGACCGAAAATCCTTCTAGCTATTAATAAAGTTGACGTTCAACGACTTTCCAGCAATAACCCAACAACTTCACTTACTTATGCACCCGTTGGACCCACTGTGTCCTAGACAGCGTTGTGTTGCCAGGGTGAGTTGTTTGCATTCGTCATTCGTCTGTCTTCAGAGTGTCCTCTGAGTACAAGCAATACAGGTAGTGCGTTACTGTAAGTACTCCGTTCAAACACTGCAGGGTGTACGTTTCGTGACCAGGGAGACATGATTTTTATGTACAGCCACGCCAATATCGTGCGGTAGCGTTCTCGCTTCCCACGCCAGGGTTCCCGGGTTCGATTCCCGGCGGGGTCAGGGATTTTCTCTGCCTCGTGATGGCTGGGTGTTGTGTGCTGTCCTTAGGTTAGTTAGGTTTAAGTAGTTCTAAGTTCTAGGCGACTGATGACCATAGATGTTAAGTCCCATAGTGCTCAGAGCCAACCACGCCAATAGTAATAGAGACAAGGCTGTACGGGTGTATCAGACGGCATTTCCAGACTGAAGGCAGACGAGTCGTCCAATCTTTGGAGTTGTGTATCATTGCGTTACTGAGATACGACCTGCAGCCCACTGACTGTTGATCGAGGAGGACCACGTGTTGCTCATACACCTTGAGAGGCTCCATGCCTTTTTTTGCAGGTCGTCTCTCACTTTCTACAATTTTATTAATGTTTTATATCATTTTACGGTGGGAAAGGGCCGAATAAGGTTATTCTGATGACAGTATTTGTATTGAGAGCTCAAATTATTTTTCACTTGATTGCTATGCATGTTGAGAACTGTATGTGGTCTTGCTCTTAGTTTTCTCTGTTACTCCCCTGAGTGGCTTGTTGCGAAGCGAGCACCGGAGGACGCGACACACTGCGTTTTCGTGGAGGGTTTGCAATTCCGCGAACATGGAGAGGGGCGTACATCATTGGGCTTGAGCGCCTGAGAGGCAACTGAACTCAATCCAGTTTCGCCTATTGTATGGAGGCCGAAACGACCTGAGTGCCGCGTGAGTGTCGCCACAGTTTATATGTTTACCATTCTGGTGCGTCTTGAAGGAAGACTGCTGGCACCGATTAACTGTATTCGTGATTGTGAGAATACTTATGGACCGTGCCCTGCTGGGTGCGATTGCCTGGCGCCGGATAGCTGGTGTTGTTGGCATGCTGTTTTCGTAGCCGGTCAAACGTCAAGCTCAGTGCCCCCAGCCAAATAGCAGAGGCATGACTGGTCAACTTAAATTGAGGCCAGTTGACGTCATAAGCCTGCACAAAATTGGAGGGAACGGTCGCCATTGCCCCGAATGACGTTCTGAGATAGTATGGGGGAATATTGGAATCAGCACTGAATGCTGATTCGCCATTTTTCGAGGGTAGTGGGAAGTTGAATATCGTTGGCGTCGCTCTTGCGTTGCACTGGTGCATGGTTTTCGGGATCTGATCTTCGTTGGTATCGGACGGTCTTGGGGCTTAGTCGCACTTTTTCGGAAACGTTGAGGAGCATGTCTTCAGTCATACTCCATTTTCATTCTGCGACTGAAGACCCAGATTCTTACTCTGCATTTTCGCACCTGTACCGACAGGGCGCGTTTAGGCGGTTTTGCTGGTCTCTTTCTGGAGATACATCTTCGTGCATCCAGGAGTTTCCCTGCTTCGGCCACGCGAGCAGAACTTAGAATTCTCGAACAGCATTCGAGGCCACGGGTTGAAACAAGCTTACTGCACAGTAGGAGTCGTTGACTACATTATCAGAATGCTGCCTACCGACCATGTGTTGCAGGTTTCAGGACAGGTAAAGTATTTTGCGGTTCTGGCATTGTAGGCATCTTTATACTGAAGCCCTCAGCAGCATGCGCGCTCGCTTTGCTACAAGTCCACCTTGTTTGTTTCTCCATCTGTTCCCATTTGAGCTCTCCCTACCAATCGCGATACTGCATTACAGATGGGGGAGTAATATTTGATTCATTAGAACCTCCAGTCATTATCGCCAACTCTTATTCTCATAATAGTACAGTATACCCTATCCTTTAGCCTACTGTTTGTATCGACACTGAAGTTCCTTTGTGTTCCGATTTATAATAAATCTCATAGTACTATTTAATCTGCATATCATTTCGTAGATAGATGTAGAATCCCATTTCCTGTCGTTTTTTATGATAAAATTCCATTTTTTTACTGAGTAGATTACGATTTTTATTAAATTATTGTGAGTGTGCACTCATTATTTTACCAACTAGCAGGGTCCGCCATCAATTCCTTTCGTTACCGCTGTGCACAAAATTAATTAGGTGGTCGGTAAGGAGGGGGTCGAGCGCATGTCTTGGTTTCATGCTGGAATTAAAGATGTACAAACTCTTCTCCATCCCGGCATATTGCGATCTGACCAGGAAGAGCCTGCCGAAGAAGAGCGAGGTATCAACGTAAGACAAGTGACCTTGCCGTGTGTACATGCCAAGTTCATCATGGAGAATACTTCACGAAAAAGTCATGTATACATATCACCTTCAATATGAGCAGGGTCCTATTCTTGCCAATCACCCCCCACAGAAAACTTTTGCCGATGGTTTGTTGCGCAAACTGCCAGTACGTTGTCTTGCAAGTTTACTACTTGCTTTTATAATCTGAACTTTAATAAATATGGCACAGTAGTGTTACTCAGAACACAAGAGAAGTTGTGATCTAAATGACAACAGATTTATTAAATCTTAACAAGACAAAAATATGACTAAAGAAACGTCACACAAACATCTTTACCTGACAGACACTTTCACTAACATGGGGTCTATGGTGGACAAAGTGATCAGCTGGGGATCGACACACGACACTAACCAGAACACTAACCACGCTATCTGACTTCATACGCGTGAAACTGGGGTATGGCACAACACCTACCCCACAATCAAGCATCTGTACTCTACCATTCCAAAAAGAAAAATATGGTTCGAAAGAACAGGGTACTGAGAAACATATACTGAAGCCCTACACCGTAGCAGCGAATACTTTACCCTCCTGCTGGTCAGGGCGCCACACCAAGATGCGTATGGAGACTGAAGTCATGGACGGCCGCAATCTGTTATTAATGGCGCGCACCCGAAAAATGCAAGTACGCGTTCTGTTAATCCGGAACGCAGGTACATCCCTATGAGCCTCTGAAACCCCGGTGGATTCCAGTGTGCAGATGGACCCGTTTTCCAGTCTGCCAAACCAATTCGACTCTGTGCCACAACTATGCGTGACGGAATGTGTCAAATGTTTAGACAGCTGACTCAAGACAAATTAGAATACCCACACATCACTCGTTGAGCGCGTGATGCTAGAAGCAGTACCTCTGACTTTTCAGAAAGTGACTGCCACAGGTTCTAAGTGGCACACTAGCAAAGGACACAAGTCTCACTGTTTAGGTAGAGATCTGCAGTTCTTTTCTAGCGAAGCACCAGTGCAAGAGTGATCTTCTCTTTCTGTCCGCTTTTCTCCTCAGCTCAGTAGCGAAAGCCCATTTACATTTTAGACTTCCCCTACTGTAACACAAACCACTCACGACTGGAGCACGGCATTCGAAGCTCGGAGAGCGCCCCTTGCTCTGCATACACCGATTTGACCAATTAGAGACTCCAAAGTTAATTGGGACAACAACAAAAAGTATCAGCTTCGCAGCCTCTTTCCCATGCATTTACGCCATGTCTTTTGTTAACAACATGACCAGGATGGAACCACAGCTCTCCATAAAAAGTTTATCTTCCCTGTTGTGTCCATTTCGAAGTTTCCAAAGAATGGCCAGAAACTCGCTAAAAGCCTCGTGCTTTCACAAATATGTTTTTTAACAGGGTCTGGACGTCTGGGCGCCAGTGACCTGTCCCACGGAAGTTCCCAGAACGCTCACAGTTGTCTTGTCGGCTTCCTGCCTAAAAAGGGCCTATCCTCAGCTATATTGCCAGTCTATAATGTGCTGGCCATTGCAGTGGCGACTTCTCGGCGCTAGTCAATCTACCTGGATGTGGCTGCCTACCAACCGGCGCCAACTAACGTGTCTGCACAATGAGACCGCGGAACTCAGCCGTCCGGAAATGTTTCCACACAGATTCCACAGATTCCACGCGCTTCCCCCGGCCCACCGTTGCCAAGCTTTTACTGCAGTTATTTATATCTGCACTCTGTTCCTTTGAACGTAGGTAAAGCTTACCATTATTCCTTCCCTAGAGCATGCAAGCAAGAGCATTAACTACTGCCAACCATTTCATCATGATGTATGAAGTCAAATTACAATAAAGATCATATTCCCTAAGAACATGAAGCGGCATAACACCGAATCGGAAGTGAAAGTGCCCTGCAATCTCTGTCTGTCTCTTCAGCTTTGTGAACAGATGAGCAACTTTTGGGAGATAATGAATAACAAATTTCCACAACCAACACATATGGAACGTTATCAATCCTCACGCTGCACTACAAGCTAGGCATCACCATCAGCTTAAGGTTGTGTGGGATGCAATTGTAGGCGACTGTCTGTTAGAGCCATACGTTCTCCCAGCATGTGTTACATGTTATGTGCACAGGACTTTCTTCAGCAGACCCTACAAGACCTACCAGAAGCCACCATAAGAAGAAAAATATGGTTTATGTGTGGTGGAGCTCCAACAAATTTCAATCTCCGTGATACACTGGCTGGTATTCACTATGACAAATGGATAGGTAGACGAAGACCAGTTTCACGGCCGGCAGGTTCCCCCGACCTCTGCCTTCGAATTATTATTTCTGGCTATGCAGTAGACCGCCCGGATGAAAGATGAAAAAACTCTTCATCGACGTGTCATGGAACCCTGCAAAACTACTAGAAACCGTTCGGGAGTAGTTGGAAGATCGATTCGATTAGTGCAAGCTTGTTTAGAATAAATAGGAGGACATTTCAAGCATTTATTATGAGTTTATGCATTGATGAGCTCCAGTGACATACGTTTATATGTACTTTTTGTCCTTATCTTGATGCAAGAAACCTGTCCTCAAAATTTGTCAAAGGATTTTTGAAACTCCCTTCATATCAACGTCATAGATATCTACTGCACCTGGTGGAACTTAGGGTGCGAAAGACAGAGCGCCATTTACTTCTGCTTTTGGATGACTTCTTTACATTTACCTGGTTTTCTTCTCATAATTCCTCTTCGATAGTATGTTTCCACGTGTTCCCTGGTCTTCAATGTTTTCCCATGTTTTTCCTTCTTGTTACACTCCAGGATCTCTTATAATAGAAACAACTGGAGTTCTGCACAATGAAATTTATTCGATGAGCTCAACAGCTAGTGACAAAAGTCCATCTGACATACGAAATCCTCCAAAATTGAGATACTTAAAGTACTCCCAGAATAAGTGTAATTATATGTGAAATTGTGAAACCTGTTGCTTTAGGTAAACATAGATCATTCTGTACGCTATAGAATTTCTGCCATGTGATTAATGCTACAGCCTCATTCACTTGTTAACTCATACATAGTTTCCTTTCTCATCAATCAAACCCTACAATCTCTTCGTATTTTTCTTCTTATTGTAAATTATCCAAGTAAAGGTACGACACGGGATTACTTTTACTGCAGATGTCAGGAGGGAACTATCTTTTATCAACACATGCAGGTCTCTCCGTTCCTATTCGAGATGAAAAACAATGTGATGACTTAACACCGTAGAACTGTGCAATATTTCTTTAATGGTAAAAACTGGACAAGTGAAAAAATGTAACTCTCCTTCTACACTAATAGAATAAACATTGAAAAAGAATCTAACTGGTCGCTGTACATTATACCTATTCATGAGAAATAAAACAGGCGATGGACTTACGCACCCGTAACGACAGAGATAAAAGCGAGAATTAAGTTTGCAGAAGTAGTGGAGTTGAAGCGAGAGCGGCAGATAATCAGGAGAGAAGTATCTTTTTTTTTTTTAACTGTCATTTCGTTACTCGTTATTTAGCTTCCGTTTCAGTTTCCCAAGGGAAATAAATCCAAGGCCTAAATATGTATTTTCACGCGTATCATTTACGTTCTAGATCTACTTTCATAATCCAAAACCCGGTGTACCGCCTTGCAGGTAACGTGTGAGTAACAGCTGAAGCACCCATTACCTCATATGGAACAGAAAGCTTGTTACTTGAGGAAGATTTGCTCTCTGGCTTGACATTTAAATGTCATCGACCAGTTTACCTCTCCGCAGTAGAATTTCGAAACGACCTTCACCGTGTAGCAGATGTCACTTGGGTTCAAGGGGAGTCTCCTTTCACACCACGTGATATATTACTGTGGTGGTACTCTGTATTCCCGCCAACGTGATGAACTGCATTGAAAGGGAATGAGTGTGAATTCCACAGTGAGATCACAATTAAGAATGAAAAGAAATATCTTGTACGCTGTCATTTATTCCTTCCTGTTGTTACTCGGACAGCAGATATAACTCATACTACCTTATGCGTCCGTTTATCGCGTGTTAGACATTAACAGGCTCATCTGATATACAATAAGTTTTATTTGCAGCCCAGTAGTGGCTGTATGCCACGTTCCTTTTTATGTTTGCCGTGATTCATTTTCACCGAATAATATTTGTGAATCTAAAATCATTTCACTTTATTCCCATTTCGTTTGTATTTCTGTTTATCTGTTATGTCGTTTTCTGTTATCGTATTTTTTTTACTCAAAAGAGCATGTGAAAGCTTATTTGCTCCAAGTCCCAACGGTATAATTGTAAAAACAAAAAACAAAAAAGATTTAAGTATGTTTCTTGATGAAACGCTATTATGTAAGTGTAATCCCATCCATCATAATTTATAAAAAAAAAAGTAAGATACAATTTCGAACGGAAATGGATACGTGTCAACTGAAATACATCACGGTTAGATACATACAAAGGAAATGGATGATAATAATATGAGGATAGTGCATAAGTTCGTAGAGTTGTTCCTGAAGTTTAATAAACACAACAGATACACATAGGAGAGAATTTAGTCATCAGTAATATATTTTCCTTCACTATTAACATTTCTATTGACAGCAGTTTGACAATGCTGGGATAACTTTTAGATTTGCGACTGTAGAAATCATGTGAGTTTGAGGCGAAGAACTCTTCGAGCCATGTTCGGGCGCATTTTCATCCAGCAAGCAATTTGCCTGAAATTTGTTCGATAGAGAGCGGAAAAGATGAAAGCTGAGGGCGAAAGATCAGGTGCAAAAGGTGGGTGCGAAATAATATCTCAGCCCATCTCCGGTATAGTGTTTTTTGTCAGTGCGGGCGAGCGCTAGAGTGGAGTAGCATCACTTCACGCTGTCTTCCTAGTCATCGTTCTTGGATTGCGTCTGCAAGACGTCTCAGTTGTTGGCAATAAATGTCAGCAGTCATGGTTACACCTCGGGGAATCAATTCGTAGTACACCACACCGTCGCTGTTCCACTACACGCATAACATTATGTTTTGTAGATGAGGGCAGGGTTTTGATGGGGTGTTGCTGCTTCGTTTGGGCTCAATCATTCCTCTCTTTTCCTAATGTTAGCATAAAGACAGCATTTCTCGTCACGAATAACGATACAAGATAGGAGTATTCGGTGTTGTTCACGACCCAATTGATGACGAGCAAGCAGAGATACACGTCCGGCACCCGCTGATTTTTGTGATTTGGCTTAGTTCATGCAGTACTCATACAGCCGATCCTTGATACTTCCCCATTGCATGCAAATGTCGTAAGATGGTGGAATGATCACAGTTCACCATATCTGGCAGTACTCGAGTGGACTGACGGGGGTGATTATGGTTCAATGGGTTTGAGGGGGGTAGGACGTCAAACAGGCCGATTTGGAGCAGGAGAGGCACCACAGGACATTTTAATTTCTACTGTCTATACTTCTACAAATAAATTCATAAAATTTTGTCAGCATGACCCGGAAGGATTCAGAATTCACACTCATAGCAGTGGAAGTTCGAAAACATAACGAATTAATTTTTTTTACATGTGAAATTTCATCATTTTTTTCACTTAATAATGCAGCATTTGTTGCTATAGGTACACCTTTCTTCATAAGTAAGAGATATTCTTCGAATAATTTTGCACAGCATACAAACCATACTTAAAGGTGTATGAAACTCTAGAATTTTCCAAATCTATTAAAATCTGTGGTAAAAACTGAGGTAATTAACTATAAATTTTGTGTTTTTTCTACACATGAAGTTTAAAATATAACAGCTCATTCGTTTTTTCATAAATTAAATAAATTCTAGAGTTTTATACACCCATAAGTACGGTATGTATGCAGTGCGAAATTCATCGAAGAATCTCTCTAACTTATGAAGAAAAGTGTACCTATAGCAACAAATGCAGCGATCAGTAAGTTAAAAAATGATGAAATTCCACACGTAAAAAAATTTATTTCGTTATGTTTTCGAACTTCCACTGCAATGAGTGTGACTCCTGTATCCTTCCTGGTGATGCTGACAAAGTTTTATGAATTTATTTGTGAGAGTATAGACACTGGAAACTAAAATGTCCTGTGATGCCTCTCTTGCTCTAAGTCGGCCCGTTCCCGTTTGACGTCCTACCCCCCCCCTCCCCCCTTAAACGATTTTCGCCAAACCCCGAAGGTCTTCCTGAACGTGGAGAGAGCCACTAATGTCAAAACGATTCATCTTGAAACGAGAAAATTATTTTCTCGTCGTGCCCTGTCAAATTCCATTATCCCCATATATGGTGCAAATGATTATGGCTACCCCCCCCCTGCTGTCACCCCTCTATTGAACTCAGATAGAAGAATATGTCGCAGCTGTTCCGATTTCTCCACTTGGCACTCCATTTTCTAGAGTCCACAGCCCTACTCACTATCTCCGAATGACAAAATGACAGTATGTTAACTCAAATAGCAACAGTGAACCACAAACAAAAAAATAAAAATCGATGAATAAACCCATAGCAGCCTTAATACCAACTTGCAAAACAAAAACGCAACGAACTTATGCACGAACTTCATAATTGCGTGTGGATTTTGTCAGGAATTTATTCTTTATGCCTGAGAATCACGTTTCAATGGCAACGCGTACACTTCAATTTGGGCCGTTTGCGACAATATACTCTACAGACATCAAATGTATGGAAAATAATATGGATGTTTAAAAAAACATTGTGCATTTCTTTTTGAGTGGCCCTCCTACAAACACGTATCTCACACACATGGCCCGTACGAGATATCACATAGCATGAAATGTTCACTTTCGACCATTCATTTAGTCTCAAATTAAACGGTTTAGAATCAACTCTGACCATACACCGTGTAGGTCAACATACTTGTCTCTGACCACGAGTTGTTTATTTATTTATTTTATTTATTTATTTATTTAACCTGATCACATTAGGGCCATCAGGCCCTCTCTTACATCGGACTAGTGTTCCACACTTGCAGCATTTCCACATCAGAGTTACATCATGACAATAGTTTAAATAAGAAAATTAGATTAATCTAGTGACAATATGAATAAATAGTAATGATTAAGACCTAATAAAGTAAATGCTGGCAATATTTTTACAATAGGTGCTATACATACAAATTATGACAAAAGCAACAGTAATAACAGTAAAAAAATCAAATAATAATGAGAAACATGAGAAAAATTGGCAATAGTAATGAAGATTTGTGCAGATGTACATTAATATCTTGGTGTATAAAGTAGATGTTCACCAGTAAAGTGAGTTTTGGGGAAGGGAGATTTAAGGAGGGGGAAATAGGGAAGTAATGAGGTAAAGTCCATTCATGTACAGAGGAAGGCATTACTGTTGCTTAAGTAAATACGTCATTAACTGTTTTTTGAAGCCGGACATGTTTTTCCAAGTTCTCTAACATAACGAGGGAGGTTATTCCAGAGTCGGGTAACCGCTACTGTAAAGGACTTGGAGAAGGTGACTGAGCGGTGCAGTGGAACAGAGAGGATTTTATTATGATGGGAACGTGTGTTTCTGTCTTGTTGTTCCGACATAAGCGTAAAGGACGAGGAGAGATATGAGGGACAGTGTACATTTATAAGGCAGTAGATGAGACAGAGTGTATGGAAATCTCTGCGTTTGTCTGCACGCAACCAGGACAATTTTGCATATGCTGGTGAAATGTTTGTACTAATTTCTTTTTCAGATCGAAAAGGAAGAGTTTTTTATATCTTTGTAGGACATGAAGGGATGCTGATGCTTTTTTGCACACTGCAGCTACGTGCTCTGTCCAATTTAGATTTTCATCTATTATAACTCCCAAACTCTTTGCTGAGGGAGAGAAGTTAATATTTGTTCCATTTAGGACAAGAGATGGTACGGATTCCCGACGTTTTGGGCTAATGAGCTTAGAGGGACCAACAAGTACCGCTTGGGTTTTAGATGGGTTTAGTTTTAGTCCTATGTCCTGCGCCCATTTTGATAGTGCATCGAGGTCAGTATTGAAATTTTCAATAGCTTTCTTAAGATTGCTTGGTTTCGCACTTAGATACAACTGAAGGTCATCAGCATACATATGATATTTGCAATAGGTCAGAACCGATGACACCTCATTGACATACAGAGAGAAGAGTATAGGGCCTAATAATGAGTCTTGGGGAACGCCTGACGCTACCTGCCGCCATTGTGATTTTATATTCCCGGACAGGACGCGTTGCTGACGAGACGTCATGTATGAGCGAAACCATTGCACTGCACTTGGTGAGAAATTTAGACCGCTAAGTTTGGCTAGTAAGATGTCGAAGTCGACAGTATCAAATGCTTTGCTGAAATCTAAGAAGCAAATGATAGTCGCTTCTTGTCTGTCCATGGCAAGTTTCAGGTCATCTGCACCTTTATCAGTGCGGATGTTGTGCTTCGATGTTTACGGAAACCTGATTGGTATTCGTCTAGCAGGTTGTTAGTAGTTAGGTAGTTGTTGAGCTGGTCATGGACTATATATTCTAAGGCCTTTGATAGTGCATGAAGATGGCAGATGGGGCGGTAATCAGAGGGTGCTGTGGCGATGTCCTTTTTAGGCAGTAGCTTAATTTGTCTCAGTGTCCAGGCCTTAGGGAAAACACTTGTGATTAATGAATCGTTGAAAACGTCTGTTATAGAGGGCAGTAGTTGATCAATAATAAGTTTTGCCATCTGGATAGTGATGCCATCGGGTCCAGTACATGCTGATCTAATCCGCATTATGGCTTTCTTGACAGTATTGCAAGTGACGTGTTGTAGATAGAATTTTTCTTTGCTACAGTCGTTGATCCCCATGAAGTAATCAATGATTCTCTGGGTTTTTTTTTTTGTTTTTTGTTTTTGTGGTTCAATTGTGGTTGTAGGTAATGTGAAGAATCGGTTTAGTTCTTCAACTGGGACCATGGGATTTTCTGCAACTTTTATTTTGCCTAAACCGAGACTACGGAGATTTTTCCACAGGATAGCTGGTCCCTTCGAAAGGGAACATAACGACCTCGTCGTCGACGGGACTTTTAACAGTCATATTTCTAAAATTTTATCGTAGATTAAAACTGTGTGCTGGACCTGGACTCGACCTGGCAATTCCTTTCGCGGCAAGTGCTGTACCGACTGAGTTATCCAAGCGTGACTCACGACCCGCCCACACAGATTTAGTTCCACCAGTACCTCATCTCCAAACTTCACAGAAGGTTTCCTGCCTACCCTGCCGGACAAGCACTCCTGGAAAAAACTATACTGCGGATACATGACTTAATCACAGTCTTTGGGATTGTTTTCAGACTGAAATCTCCACTGTGCAACGGAGTGTGGAAACACGTAATTTCCCAGGCTGCAGTTAAGTCATCTCTCAGCAATGCTGTTCCTGCAAGGTGTGCAAGAGAACTTCAGTGAAGTTTGCAGGGTACAAAGAGATGAGGTACTGGAGGAAGTAAAGCTGTGACGAGAAAGGGGGAAGGTGGAGGCAGTCGTCAGTTGTGCCTTGGATAGCTTAGCTGTAGAGCACTCGTCCGTGAAAAGCAAAGGTCCCAGATTCGGGTCCCAGCTCCAGGCACGAAGTATCAAATCAGCCCACACTCTGTCGCAGAGTGGTAATTCATTCTGGACAATTATTTATCTCCCTTACTAATCTTTGTCTACCTCCTCGTACGTTCACCTCTCGTTTTCCTTCCAGTAACACATTTAGACTGTTCGTTAATACCTTGGCACATGCTCCATAAGCTCCTCCCCCATCGTGACAAGGTTTTGCCACTCATTACTTATTCTAATGACGAACATTGTATACTTTCATATAACGTAATCAGAACTGCAACTCCAAATCACGCGTGACTGAAACTGACATTATCTCACAGATTAGGTACATAAAATCACATACATAATAAGAATTACAAAACTGTACATGAAGCTTAATTATTAGAATTCAGTGCTGTGTAAAGTTCCCAAATGATACAACAAACTAATTCAGCTTTTAGAGTGTTCTCTCGGTCAGTTCGCGACGACTCTCCATGTCGTGGAATGTGTGAAAAGGTTTATAATTAGGATACATTTTCTCTGGGGAAACATGGCAACATGTTGGCCATTTACATAACGGGCTTTTTATTGTAATCTTAGTCTGCAACGGAATTCCATAAATGTAGCCCAACCAGATACAAACTAACTTCTCATTGTTTAATCTGTTGAATAGGAGTTTCTTGTAGGTATTATTCCAACTTTTTCTTCAAATGGTTCAAATGGCGTGAGCACTATGGGACTTAACATCTTAGGTCATCAGTTCCCTAGAACTTAGAACTACTTAAACCTAAGGACATCACACGCATCCATGTCCGAGGCAGGATTCGAACTTGCGACCGTAGCAGTCGCGCGGTTCCTGACTGAAGCGCCTAGAACCGCTCGGCCACCGTGGCCGGCGCAACTTTTTCTAAGACTGTTATTATCTACCAGCATGTTTAATTCACTCTGCTGTATACTTTGCTCCTTTCTGTCTAAGAGTGGGTTTATGTTGTGAATAATGGCACGTTTTTCTTCCTAGTGCTGTATTTATGAATGCTACTGTTATTTTCAAAGTGTGCCTGATTTCTCATTACAAACTTCGTAAGAGAGTAAATAAATGTACTGTGAGGGTGTTGTTGCTATTCCTATCTTTTTAAACAGTTGCGTAGATGAATTTTTTCTCCTTCTTTCATTCTCCATTCCAAGAAATAGAGTGAGTGGTTTTAGACCCGACAATTATAGAGTCGCGATTCTTCTCAGACAATACCAGACGAGATGTTAGTGGGACAGAGGGTTTCCCATTTGGAAATAAATTGGTATTTGCCTGACAAACCAAGAGAAAACTACCAGAAACCTTGGTCGATACCAGGCGATTCGAGCACCATGTAACTACAGGGATAGCGAAGTTACATATCAAGGATTATAGACTAGTATCGATTCCGTGTAGAGTTAACACTGAAAAAGGAGTTGCCACACGCGTGAAAGTTGTACGCAGCTTTTTTTAATAGGATGTAGAGGGAAGTGCTTGTGAGTTGTTATTGCAGAATACTTATGTTGTAACAGCCCACAGATAACCTCAACGAAACTTCCAGTTACTTGTGAGAAATCTACAAGCATTAACGAGCTACCCACTAGACAAGAAGAACCAGTTATTAGTTCGTGAAAGGATTCTGAGCGAAAAATGAACCAGAAATAAGACTTACCTGTTTCAGTCTGATTTTATTACTGGGTTTTCAACTCTTGTGCAGCAAGACAACAGAACCCTGATTGATAACATTTGTTAATGAAATGTCTGATCACGATTCGCTGCAATGGATATAAATTATGTAGCACCTTACAGTCCTGAGATACATTCATTTACTGTGCTGGGACTCGCTAAGGAGACCTCGATACAACGTTTCAAGAAAAGATAAATAGGTTGTACAGGATGAGGCATACGCAGAAAGGCATGCCAGTTTGAAATTAAATAATTTCTGTTCCAAATTTGTGTCAAAATTTGAAAGAAGGTTTACTAAAGAGTTACCCAGTGTCCAAAGTAACTGGCAGTTTATGTCAGTGGTCTGCACCTCTTGCCACTTTGTAAGGCTTCTGCAAGCACTCGCACAGGATCCTTCAGTCCTAATAACAGTTTTAATACCACTTGGACTGTTAAAACGTTGAATTACCTACCATACATGTAACAGTAAAAATATGTACTACCATATGTTACTGTAAACATCTCCTTCTCCGTGGTTGGCTTCATTCAACAGCCTTGATGCTTATGCTACTGGATGTTTCTTGCAATTCACATCCTGACAAAGAAAGCATCCTATTACGTGGCTGCTTGCATCACAGGACGGGATAAACTCTTTATCATAATTTGGAAATATTAATAGTTGTCTAGTTGTTGCTGCCTTTCTCAATTTCTTGAATGCAGCTTGGCTGTCGGTTATCCACTGGTGTTTTAAACCCTTTTCTAACAAATGAATTAAGTCTGGTGATGTCAGCAAACCATTTGACAAATTTTCTATAATAATTACATAGTCTTAAAAATTACTGAAATTGAGTCTAAGGCAGTAGGAAATCATGGATAGTGAATATCAATCTTCGGCCAGTATTCACACAATCATGACTAATCACGTGACATACATAGTTCAACTTTCTGAACACAATATAATACTTTTCAATACTTAGCGTTAAGCATACCAAACATTACATCTTAAACACTTCCACAATTCATAGTACATGCTCTTCTACAACTTCAGCAAAAGCAATAGCACGATCTAAATATACCATACACAAACACGGTTTTAGTTCCGTTAGCACTCTAATAACTCTAGGATATTGCATCCATCGATATTGGTAGTATCCCCATGGAATTGTAAATGCAGTCTTTAGCTCGTCTTCTTGAACCACTTCTGTTTGATGATACCCACTCTTTCCATCCACCATGGGGAAGTATTTACGTTGATTCAAGTTGACAAACATTTCTGTTATACTCGGTATAGGATGTACATCCATCACTGTTCTTACTTTCAGATATCAGTAATCCCAATGAAACCTGTTTTTCTTCATCTGATCTGACGATTTCTGTGGAACACTGGCTACAGGTGTTCCCCATTCACAATCACACTTATGAGTAGTACTATCCTTTAACTGTTTATAGTCGAATTCCTCCAATATCGTTTGCAAGTGGCGAGGTATTGTGTATGGTTGCCTGTAGACAAGAGGATTATCTCCTGTTGAGATTTTATTCTGTTACAGGCGTCACACGTAATGCAACACTAGGATTGAACAAATCTGTGAATCGTATTAAACAGTTTTCATAGCTGTCCTATCTTTTAAACGCTGTATTTTTTCATATAACGCAGACGCGTTGATGGTTTGCTTGTAAAAAGGTATACACTCAGCCTGTCTAAATTACCCTCATCCAAGATGCCCAAATAGGCAATCATTAATCCTTTTGGCAGATTCATTTCGTCAGAACGAAAATTATCGTCACCCACTAGAACTATGTAATTTCCATCTACTTCCCGCATGCATGCCACAGTTCTATGTACAAATAATGTGATTTATTTATTTATTTCTCAAGTAAAGACGTGCTACCTGTTATTACACAGGGTGAGTCAGTAACTACTGCAGCCAAGAACAACTCCGAAAGTATGCTAGGAGCTGAAAGGAATGTGGGACAAAAGTTGCATGGGGCAACGGGGGCCATAATATGGCGTTGGTTTTTTGTTGATTGGTGGGGTCGCTTCAGAGATATGAAGATCAACTTTGTTTTTTTAAATGGGATGCTATAGTATGGTACTTATTTTCTGATAGCGGCTACCGAGACGAATCCAATGATGTGTAACAGTAAGCTTTTTGAAGGTCAACGAAGATCACAAAGATGGCATGAACGGCCGTTTACAGAAGGTGTTCGAAGTGATGACCATTGGTATCAATGTAGTGCTGCAATCTTCTTATCATGGGTTGAGTGTATTCCTTATCACATCGGCATTTATTGAAGCACATGCTCTAACAATTGTCCCTCGAATATCTTCAGGTCTAGTTGGAACATCTTTATAAACAATGTCTTTTACGAATCCCCACAAGAAAAATTCGAGGCGCCAAATCTGGCGAACGAGCCGGCCACGACACATCTTCTCCGTGTCGAATCCAACGATTTGGGAATTGTCTCTGCAACTCATTTCTAGCCATCAGTGAAAAATGTGCTGGGCACCCATCGTGTTGATACCACGTCCTGTTCCTTCTTCCTAAAGGTATTTCTTGCAATAACAGAACTAATGTTTCTTGCAGGAATGTGGTGTACTTCCTACCATTAAGATTTCCTTAGGTGAAATAGGGGCTACAATTCTGTCCTCCAGAATCCCACACCATACATTCACCGACCACCGTTATTGGTGTGCAACTTGCAGCAGCCAACATGGATTTTCAATTGTCCAGTATTGCATGTTACGCAAATTAACATTTCCATGGTTTGTGAATGCAGTCTCGTTAGTAAATAAAATTAAATTAATAAATGTGTCATCCCTCTTAATCTGAAGTTGAGCCCATCGTCAGAATTCAATGCGATGCATACAATCCGTACCAGCTAATTCTTCGTAGAGACTGATATAGTAAGGATGATATTTATGGCGATGCAGTAGAACAGCAACATTACTCTGGCTCCTTGCGATTTGACGCGAACTAACACAAGGATCTCGAACCACAGTGGCAAAAGTACCAATTTCCGTTTCCTCGTTAGTAACTTTCCTTTACCGGGTTTGTTTCCGATGCGTTAAATATCAAGTTGTTCTGAATTTACCATACACATATTTAAATGTACCACTTGTAGTATGAGTACATTGAGAATATATTTCATCATATAAGTCTCTAGCTCTCACTAAATTCCGTTGCCATTCTGCGTAAATGAGAAGCATATCGACTTGTTTTTCGAAGGAATACATCACGCACATTCGCTTGATTCGAGGATACTAGTCTCACCGTTTCTATTCGTGTCGTATTGCGAAACCGTCGAATGGTTTTTACATGTCAATCGCACGTTAGATACATACGCCGTATTCGCGCGAATATTTAGTATTTGCACGATATACGAGAGAGAATTGTCAGAGCGTGTGCTTCGATAAGTGCCGAAGTCATAAGGAATACCACTCAATCCATAAGAAGATTGCGGCACTGCATTGATACCAATGGCCATCGCTTTGAACACATTCTCTAAATGGACGTTCATGCCACCTTTTTGACTTTCTTTGACCTTCAAAGATATTACTGTTACACATCATTGGATTCGTCTCGATAGCCGCTATCAGAAAATAAGTACCAAACTACAGCATCCAATTTAAAAAAACGAAGTTGATCTTCATATCTCTGATGCGACCCCACCTAGCAACAAAAAACCAACGTCATATTATGGCCCCCGTTGTTCCATGCAACATTTGTCCCACAAACTTTTCAGCTACTGTCATACCTTCGGAGTTATTCTAGGTGGCAATAGTTAGTGACTCACCCTGTATAGCAGGTCATACATTGTGTGATTTTATATGTTACATCATACAAATTCAGTTTTATTACTAATGTATTTTTTGTTGAAAATCTCACAACAGGATAAATTTAATATATATAAAGTGCAAATGCATTTACACGATTTTATTTAAAATTGTGGCTAACTTAGATAATGACAATAAAGAAGATACATAACAGGTTGTGAATGTATTTAAATTTAACCTAAAAGTGTTCAAAATGGTTCAAATGGCTCTGAGCACTATGGGACTTAACATCTCAGGTCATCAGTCCCCTAGAACTTAGAACTACTTAAACCTAACTAACCTAAGGATGATAAAGTGTATTTAATGGAAGAAACAAGAGATGGAAATTTATCTTAGATATGATGTGAAGACAGTTCTTCCCTTTATACCTTCTGTTTGTAAAGTTACATGTAACAAAACAATGTGTGTATCCAATTTGGTATCGTGCTGCAATGACTCTTCAACCGTAGCTGTACATCGCACGACATTTACCCGCCAAAGCTCCCCTGCGGCGACCCCTCCGTTCTGCTGCCCGCACCGCTGACAGTCGAGCACAGTTGTACCGGAAACAGAGTGCGCGAGCCGCGATGCGCCGTCGAGGCCGCGGCTTGTCCGAGTACCGGGACGAGCCTGGAGCCTGGCTGTCGACAGGAGTCGGCGCAACAGCGAAACGGACGGCGTTGGCAAACCGAGAATGACGGGCCACAAGCGAACGGAATAGCTTTCTGATTCAATTTTCCCTCTTTCTTGGCATACAATGTCAAGGGATGAATTTCCTGACATTTTATATTAGCGGTCAAAAAAGATAAAAAAAATTAGAACCAAAAATCTAAAAGAAGACCAAAACCGTCTGCACTCCTCTGAGAATCGTGCTAGGAAGAAACTGTTCTTGAGCCTTTCTAAAGAAAAATAACTCGTGATGTAAAATAAGGAATGTAACACAGTATCGCGTAATGCAATAATAAATTGGTTTATATAATGCATCCTTTCCTTTTTCACTTCTTTCTAAAGCCTCTATCTTTCTGAGCTCTTTTATAAAAACTATCTCATATTTTGTTGTTAAGTAAGTTTTCTTTAATTTACGTCTATGATCACAAACTTTTTGTTAAAAGATTGCCGGTTTCGGTCTGTAATGACCATCATCAGATATGCAGCAAAAAATGGGAAAAAAACAGAACGAAAATTATCCCCACCCACTAGAACTACGTAATTTCCATCTACTTCTTGCATGCATGCCACAGTTCTATGTACAAAACAGCTTAAAAAAAATAAATAGACCATAATGAAAAGTACTACTGACATATATATACGTTTGTGCGCTTCAAGTATGAAGAGATATACCTGTTTTATAAAAACAAAGTCCTAATGTACTGCAGCAGTAGCGGCAACGTCAAATGTTAAATTGAAAATCAGCACCAGCATCGTCAAATATATATAAATAACATCATATGCACGAGTCATGTTGTCAGTAGCACTACTGTTCAAAACAAGCTGCCGTATAGTAGCCACAAGATATTTATGTTGTTAGTTCACCAGATGTCGCTAATGTAGGCATACACTAGTTTTCAATGATTAATTGAACAGCGTAAAATAAAGAGGGATACAATAGTTGAAGTCTGCAATGAGCTTATATCGTAAAACAGGCAATACAGTAATAAAAAGCGATGAAATAGAACACCACAAAAGTCGTTATTAAGTTTTTATTACACTTAGGTCCATAGTTTTATATCATCTAGAAGTGTTTTAACAGTCTCTTCGGACACCCTACTCTTTATATTCTTCTTCATGTAACATTCTTGGGTGATTTCGCGAAAACTAGGTCTTTTGTGGTAGTTTTATAAGTTTTCGATGTGGTCAGTGGTCTACTCCTTCACCATATTAAAAGTAACCAGAAGTTGTCGTTCCGTGCAGGAAAACTTGTGGACCCTGTTGCGACACTTGAATAACTACAAGGTTTCTCCTAATAGATCAATAGCAGTGACAACCTTCCGGCGTCAGCAAAATCCGTTGTCCTTGAGAAGTGTGTAACAATGTGCACAACAGATCTGTGGCCCTTCATCAAAGGGGCAGGCGAATGCTTTGTAGACCTTGCACAGGCATTGCCAGGAACAAAAGCACAGTACCGCACTGAAAGTGCAAGAGATTTGCTTCTGCACCCACCAACAATTTCTCGCCCTGAAAAACAAATATCAGACGTTTGGCTGCGGTTCCCCAAGTGTTGCAAGATATGGTGGATGGTGCGTGCGCATGTAAAACTGAAACGAGGACAGATTCGTATACTAAAAGGCATTATTTTATTCCTATTATACATTCAATATCAACAGAGTTGCTGTGCGACAATCGTGCTTGTTGCAAAGTTCCTGTTTGTCGGTGGAAATGCTACAAATGTACGGGACGAAACAGGAACCAACATAAGCATGTTAGGGACATTTATGTATTTGCAAGCCATCTCTTGAACGTTAAATCATTACCGATCAGGGGGCAAATGTGAAAAGGTCCCTAGAGAACTTCCATACAACAACCACTCCTTCAGCACTGTTCTATGCTGCACCCCTGAGGAAAAATGGTTGCAGGAAAATTGTCGTAATATCCGACCCATACTTGAAATCAACGAAACATGCCGTAACTTATTTAAAAAGGAGTGGCCGTGTGAAAGACTGACGGTAGTAGCTTACCGTGAAGCAGCACGCTAGACTCGCTGGAATATTTATAAAGACGTTCCAACTACACCTGAAGATATGCGTCAGAGAATTGTCAGAGCATGTGCTTCAATAAGTGCCGAAGTGATAAGTAATACCACTCAATCCATGATAAGAACACTGCAGCAGTGCATTGATACCAATGGTCATCACTTTGAACGCCTTCTGTAAATGGACGTTCATGCCACCTTTGTGGCCTTCGTTAACCTTCAAATACCTTACTTTTACACATCATTGGATTTGTCTCGATAGCCGCTATCAGAAAATAAGTACCAAACTATAGCATCCCATTAAAAAAAAAAAACACGAAGTTGATCTTCATATCTCTGACGCGACCCAATCTAGCAACCAAAAACCAACGCCATATTATGGCCCCCGTTGTTCCATGCAACATTTGTCCCACAAACTTTTCAGCTCCTATCATACATTCTGAGTTATTTGTGGAGGCAATAGTGACTCACCCTGTATAATAACAGGTAGCAGGTCTTTAATTGAGAAATAAAAAAGTAAATCACATTGATTTGTACATAAAACTGTGGCATGCATGCGAGAAGTAGATGGAAATTACGTAGTTCTAGTGGGTGGGGATAATTTTCGTTCTGACAAAATGGATCTGCCAAAAGGGTTAATGATTGTCTGATTGGGCATCTTGGATGAGGGTAATTTAGACAGGCAGAGTGTATACCGTTTCGCAAGCAAACCATCAACGCATCTGGGTTATATGAAATAATACAGCGTTTAAAAGATAGGACAACTATGGAAACTGTTTAACACGATTCACAGATTTGTTCAATCCTATTGTTGCATTACGCGTGACGCCTGTAACAATAAAATCTCAACAGGTGATAATCCTCTTGTCTACAAGCAACCATACACAATACCTCGCCACTTGCAAACGATAATGGCGGAATTCGTCTATCAACAGTTAAAGGATAGTACTACTCATAAGTGTGATTGTGAATGGGGAACACCTGTAGCCATTGTGCCACAGAAATCGTCAGATGAGATAAATAAAACAGGTTTTATTGGGATTACTGATATCTGCACGTAAGAACAGTGATGGATGTGTATCCTATACCGAATATAACAGAAATGTTGGACAACCTGAATCAACGTAAATACTTCCCCATGGTGGATGTAAAGAGTGGGTATCATCAAACAGAAGTGGTTCAAGAAGACCAGCTAAAGACCGCATTTACCATTCCATGGGGATACTACCAATATCGATGGATGCCATTTGGTCTTAAGAATGCACCAGCTAGTTTCCAGAGGTTATTACATACAGTTTTAAGGGGTCTGTTTAGACTGTGTTATCGCTTTTTCAAAACTTCTAGAAGAGGATGTACAATGATTTGAAGAAGTGTTTAAGAGGTAATGTTTGGTATACTTAACACTAAGTATTGAAAAGTATTATATTGTGTTCAGAAAATTGAACTTTGTATGTCACGTGATTAGCCATGATCGTGTGAAGACTGACCGAAGACTGATATTCACTATCCCTGATTTCCTACTGCCTCAGACTCCGTATTTATGCAGGATGAACAAATTGCTGAAGTTTTACGTGAATTCAGAAAAATACACTTGTTTGGTAAATGGGATTACCAGTAGCTGACAAATTAACTTACTTTCTCGATATTTAAAGGGGATACCAAGCTTATGGAAGCTGACAGTGCTTCAAAGCTGCAGTTGCTTGTGCCATGGGTGTACCAGCTACAGGAACGCTGTGTTTACTATGCTACTGACAGTAAGGTAAGCACTCCCATATATGTGAAACAATGCAATTATAGATGAAATTTGTATTTTGATTAAATTGTTCAAACACCCGCAACTGTATAAGAGATCGTGTTTAAAGAAGACGGTTTGCCTCATTATAGTCAAACATTTGCGGGAATCAGCACTACTGAAAACAAGTGCTCGAAACCTCTTCGGCGAAAAAATGGAAGTAAAGTCAGTGCATTTGCTTGAATTATTTCTAGTAGCATAGGTGTGTCATCTAAAGCAACTCTAGGTAACTGAGAGTGGAAGTTTATGATTCAGCACGTTCCAGATATGCATCGCTGCGAGGGAAATGCTATGTTAAGTAGCTATGCTAAGTAAATATTTCATCACTAGTGACGTCCGCGATATTTCATCATATAATAGTGACAAGACGTAAGTTTATGGGAACAATGCACCAAATTTATTAACAGCTACGCGATGTAGCATATTTGTCCTCCGTGCTGTCTATTTATCTATCTATTTATCGCTTGCGCCTTGTCCCGTGGTTACGGAGGGTCGGCCATGGTTAATCAGATTTGGCATGTTAATGTTTAAGGGGTGACCGGATGCCCTTCCTGCCGCCACCCTGTACCCCCCAGGACGGAATTAGTGTACCCCAACTGTCTCTGTCCAGTGGAATCCATGAAATAGTGTGACTGTGTTCCAATGTCTGCGATCCATGTAACTGAGGCGGAACGTGGGGACCAGCCCGGTGTTCACCTAGCGGGATGTGGAAACCAGCCTAAAAACCACATCCAGGCTGGCCGGCACACCGGCTCTCGTCGTCAATCCGCCGGGCGCATTCGATCCGGGGCCGGCGCGCCTACCCGAGCCCAGGAAGCAGCCCGTTAGCGCTCTCGGCTACCCTGGCGGGTTATTTGTCCTCCATACTAGATATGATGTATTATTTAGAAAACGTCATACAGAGAATAAAGCCTCAGCATCGACGCCTTCAAAACGTAGAAATCATGTACAATACGAGAATAGTTCTGCCGTGATATAACTTAACTTCAGTGCGTGCCAACAAAAAAATTAAATAATTGGTATTTTCTCATATAGTATTACAAAAATTCGGTAATTAGGACGACCTTTAATAAAATTAACTGTATTGTATAAGCTACGGAGCTTTTTATATGCATGTAAAAATAAGTTTGCTTATAAATTCAAAGTAACGCTGGAGATTTAAGAATTCACCTTGTTCCGTACGTTATAAAAAATGGTTCAAATGGCTCTAAGCACTATGGGACTTAACATCTGAGGTCATCAGTCCCCTATACTTAGAACTACTTAAACCTAACTAACCTAAGGACATCACACACATCCATGCCCGAGGCAGCATTCGAACCTGCGACCGTAACAGGTGCGCGGTTCCGGACTGAAGCACCTAGAACCATTCGGCCGCAGCGGCCGGTCGTACGTTATAGCCATCAGTTGTTTTAAGGTAACTTAAACTTTGTGTTCTGCCTTATGGCAGCTCTTGTCATGGGGAAGCCTCGTCAGGGAGGTCTACCGCATGAGCGACTAGGGAAGTGTTCCCAGTGGTGGTTTCCCGTTGCCTTCCACTGACGATGATGATATGATAATGAGAACAACACAACACCAAGTCCCTGCGCGGAGAAAATCTCCGACCCCAGCAGGGAATCGAACCCGGGCCCCTTGGCGTGACAGACAGCCGCGCTGGCCATTCAGCTATCGGGGCGGACTTTTAAGGTAACACCGGAGGGTAAGTACTATGTCGGTAAATACTGTGTGAAGTAAAAAACTGCTTGCATACGGCCCTCAGAGATTTCGTTCTGCGTCCGCAACAGTGTGGTGCCTGCCGGGTATCCGGGAGGACTCGGGTTCTGGTGAGCCACCCCTCGGCCCGGCGGGCCCCGGTGCAGCTCGGCCGGTTGAGCGGGCAGCGCGAGTCGAGGTTCGCCCGGCAGTCGTGGCTGTGGTCCCGGACGGGCCGCACAGGCTCGGCGCACTCCTCTGTCTATAACACACAACACAGCACTCAGAAGTCCCGTACCCACACTCACACAGAGTAAACTTCCTGCACCGGTCACATGTGGAGTTTAATGAGTTCCACCTTCATAATCAACAAAAATTGCGGCAAAGTGTGATTTGCAGTGATCGTCACCAGCTGCAACAATGTCCCACTGAGTTCAATACTGTGCTGTGAAAGATCAGTTTTTGGTGTTTTACTTGCCCACAATATCCTCAAGGATATGCTGTCAAAAAAGGAGAGATGACAAAAGCGGTTATGGTTACATTTTATCACAGGGTTTCAACAAAGTACAATCGACAGCATGATTACTGTTCTGAAAGTTGTGTAAATGGGAGCAAGCTAAGATGAATGGGACACTGGCAGCTTTTGATCATAAACCACCATGAGGAGTTAAGTTATTAATGAAACTATTGCTGATGTGCACAAGCGTCTGACTGAGACAGTTTGACAGAGAGATACCTCGGAGTCTATACGGATGGGAGTTACTACTAATACCAGGACTTACTCATTCGCCACGAAAAGGTACGACAAACGCCTAAAGCGTTGGAACTGCAGCTCGTTCCGGAGCTGCGTGAAGGCTAGAATTGGGTGTAGAGAGACTCGCACTTTAGAAAATGAGATATTCGAAGAAGAGGAAGGTAGCCCTGGAAAAACAGATTAACAGCAAGTTCAAATATTTTAAAGTTATATACACAAAAATCGAACTCAAAACTAAATACGAATTTCTCTAAACAACGTTTTTTAAGCTGGTTATCACGATTTAAAAAAAAAAAACCTTACTTAAGTTGGGTCCCGTTTTTGCTATAATAAAATAGGCACTTCTAATTTGGCATGAACATGAAAAAAAATACATTTTTCATGACGTTTGTCAGTTATTTACATTTAAAGCCAACATAATAAGTCGATTTTCAACACGTACATTTTCAAGTGGCTACCATTTGCAAATGTAAATCAGGAAATTTAATTTTCGAGGTTCACGCCGTAGAAAATTTAATTCTGACAATGTAAATTTGTTCAGTTTTGATTGCCGACCTACCCTTCAACAACAGTTGTGTGAACAGTTTAGTTGCCCATTCGATGCAGAGGTATTTTGGTCGCCATTTCGTCCTGCATAACTCACCAATTTATGGGCTAAAAATGATTTAAGCTATAAGCTTTTATTTTTTAGTAAAAATTGGTGTGAAAATATAACTTTTTGCAGAAAAATAGACATGAACGTGAAGTAAAGCTCTGACACCGGAAAACCCCTTAAGTCACCGACTTTGCTTCCTATTAGCTACCCCACACTCGTAGCGCTGCGGCTGGCATTGTTTCCGAGTGTGGCCCACACCTACAGCACTTTACTTCTGCAGAAAAAACACTCTCTTTATTCACCATTCGGTCCGCTTTGTATACTCCCTCTAGTCGTCTTGCAATCTTAATGGCAGCAGCCAGATCCTTCGAATTCTCCATCCATACCCCCCCCCCCCCTTAATGAAATTTTCATTCTGCAGCGGAGTGTGCGCAGATATGAAAACTTCCTGGCAGATTGAGATCTGGGAACCTTTGCCTTTCGCGGGCAAGCGCTCTACCGACTAAGCTATCCAAGCACGACTCGCGACCTCTCCTCACAGCCTCAGTTCTGCCAGTTACTCGTCTCCTACCTTCCAAACTTCACAGAAGCTTTGCTGATAACCTTGCAGAACTAGCACCCTTGAAAGAAAGGATATTACAGAGACATGGATCAGCCACAGCCTAGGGGATGATTACAGAATGAAATTATGACTCTGGAGCGGAGTGTGCGTTGCTATGAAACTTCCTGGCAGATTAAAACTATATGCAGGACCGAGTCTCGAACTCAGGAACCGAGTTCGAGTCTCGGTCCGGCACACAATTATAATCTGCCAGGAGTTTTCGTACCCTCCTTGTCATATAAAGTGCAAGTTCTCTTAAAAACGTGTCTAGACCTCTGTGCTCTGCCTTTTGCAGAATAACTTTATCCACCTCCTCATTGTATGTTAACTTACATATTTGCGGAATGATTTTCCTAAGTCTATCTATGAATGTTTCCATCCACTCGTTTCGCTCCAGGAATATCTCATGAAGTTGCTACCTGAATAATCTGGAATCATTCTGTCTGCGGTAGCGCTGATACGCCCTTCTTAACCTGTTCGAATCTGAGCGTCTTACTCAGACCATCATAATTTATATCGTACGTCTTTGCCTCGCCCACCAATCGTAATTTCGTCATGTGCAGACGTAATTCGTCTTACCAATTACCCAGATAAGCAGCAGAATGTCTGTAAATGCTGACACTCCTCAATAGCTTTAGCTGAAAAAGGAGCCACTAAACTAGCCGCAGTGGGATCCACAGAAGTGAATAAATCTCTTTTGCCCCTACCGTCTCGACTTACACATCCTGTCTACGCGCGTTATCTACCGCTAAAATGTTCACCTGCCTCTCGAACGCTGCTTCCTGCGTCATCATTGCTCGTGTTTCTGATATTTGCGCAACCTCTGTCTGCCAGTAACACAATACAGGCCTAACTAAAGTACACCACACATTAACAAAACCAGAACCACTACTACAAATACTCGGACTTTAGTACAAAAAATACCTAACCTTATAACGGATCATAGCCCATCGAGACTCACCAAATTACAATATTGGCATCTCACTTCCTATAAGAACAACTCCCGAAACTTCTCTCTAAACTGCAAAAAAAGTCTGTCCCTAATGTTTCACAAATTTTACCTTCATTTTTCTATGCGCATCCCTTCTGTCTACCATGTCTGTGTACAAAATAAAACAAAAAGGCCACAAAAATAAGAAAACTGTCACGAAAAACGTACTGCTGAACTGCATTTTTCGATTGAAGACGTGGTTCTAGACCCAGGTGCAGAAGTCAGTGACCACTTCTGAGGTGTCAGGCCTCGTTAATGGTTGTTGGAACCTTGTTGATAGAGGTCCGGAGACCAGTAGCTCACCACCTTGGGCAGGGTAGCAAAGAATCGGTGAATGGGTGCCTGGTAGTCATCTGACGTATCTTCATGAAAGCATTGTTAAAACATTAATTTATTGTTCATCAACTACAACAATCATGGTGGTACTTGGAGAGGCCAGCGTCCCCTGGTAATAAGGGTTAGGCAGCCTGTGAGAGATGCTACTGCCAGTGCATGGCCTGGAGACGTACAGTGGTGTACAGTTGGTGGAGTGATGACGGCAGTGACTCGGCTAGGAGCTGACCACAGTAGCAGGCGGCCGCCCACAATGCGGACTGGAGTCAGCCAAGGATGGGACACACTGAGGCACGCAGAATCACGCTGTGGATGAGATGGATCACAGCAGAAGTAGTGTCTGCCCACATCATCAGAGGCAGGCAGCAAGTAGTTTGCCCATATACGCTGGCTGCTCCACCCTGGACCCGAACTGTAGGCCAGCAGGTGGCCCATGTTTTGGAAGGCTCCAAGTCCGCGTCATTGGACTCATCGCGGATCGCAGCGACTGCAGCACATAGCAGCGGCACGGTCTGGAGGTGGAGACTAATTGATCAACGAGCTAGAGCATCAGTTTTTATCACCTAAGCCGTAACGGAACAATGGTTCAGACGTAAAACAATCAGGTAATCGACGTCGGAGCGACTCTGCCCTTTTGCTGCATCAGTTCTATTACGCCTCTGGTCCTTTGCTTGACCGCCGCATGTGGTAACCAACTCAAAGCCTCAGAGACAGTACTTGTAATATCAGCAGGTAACTTTGCCTGGAATGCCCGAATTGACCCACTTCTGCGGGCTCTTCATTAGCCGTGAAAGGTATCTCATTGTTGTTTAGCTGTGCCCATTAAATTATTAGCAGTGCAACACGCCTTGCTTCTTAAGGACTTCCAGAGCATCGGATCCTACTCATAGTAAGACAGCAATTCTCAATACATATTCTACAATTTGAGAGTAATATATAGTCCGTTCAGTTTCCTCTTTTGCACTAGTTCAGCTTAAATCATATCGTTCATTGGATGTTTCTTAATTTTAAGTGGTAATTTCTATAATCATCTTCTGAACGTTTCTTGCCTTGTCCTAGGGGCATAACGCAATTCCATCGTCTTATGGATCCGTACCATTACATTACCAAATTCTCTTTTCTTGCCAAATTCGTCAGCAATCATTTAACAGTAAACAGTTCCGATCAATTCTATATCATGCTTAGCATTTGCCTTGTTTATCAGGCAGCTTCTTATCCAATTTGAAACGCCCGCTAAACCTGCTGGGCAGAACAGGTGATTATGACTGTGGAAAGGGCCAAATGAGGTTGAGGTAAGTTTCACCTTAAAATTGTAATTTAATAACACATTTACAACCAAAGTGGCGCATAGCCGAACTTTTACAAGTACGAGTTTCAAACAGCAAATCTTTCATGGCTGAAGGCCACCAAATAAGAAACCTTAAAAAAATCAACAAAGTAAATTTCAAGTGACTGAAAACACGCAGTTACAATTACAAATAAAACTATATATCACACCTAGGCTGAAAGTCTCAATGCAAGGGTGGTTTCCAAAATGCAATGCAAACAGACGAAGACCCACAATAAAATTTTCAAGATTTTAAAAATAAATTACCATAACATTTAAACTTGAAAGGTAATTTTAAGAATAAGATTCCAAGCCGCAATGTTTAAGCTTGAAAGGTAATTTTAAGAATAAGATTCCAAGGTTGCAGGCCGACAATTAATTTTCCAAAATTAAAATAAAAAAAATATAACCATAAGCCTTAAGTTTTAAGTAATTGAAACAGGGCCTTCCCGCGCCCGGGTTCCCGGGTTCGATTCCCGGCGGGGTCATAGATTTTCTCTGCCTCGTGATGACTGGGTGTCGTTTGATGTCCTTAGGTTAGTTAGGTTTAAGTAGTTCTAAGTTCTAGGGGACTGATGACCATAGATGTTAAGTCCCATAGTGCTCAGAGCAATTTGAAATTTGAAACCGGGCTAAAAGAAAAGACCACACAACGACAATAACCTTTCAGCAAATATCCACTTGCCGAAATTCAAACTTACTTACATAAAACACAATAAAACCAAGAATTTTTTTTAATCATTGGCTATGATTATAAACAGACAAACACCGGTGAGAAAGACAGTAAAGACAACAGAACTCAGAAGCCTCCAGAGGTAGGGGGGGGGGGGGTTGGTCTGCCCTTGTTCACTTAAGTAAGAGTTCGGTTGTTTGGGGGAGGAGACCAGACAGCGAGGTCATCGGTCACTTAAGTAAGACAGTTGGTGAGACCAGCTACACTTGATCCGTTGGAACCCAACCAATGGACAGCCACAGACCGACCGACGAACGACTTGCTTGCCACCAATCTTACATTAGAATTCAAACACGAAATGTTACGGGCGTAATCATCCACAATCAAATATGTATATGTATTAAGAGTAGTAATTTAAATTAACATAGTGAGGTGGAAGTACGTTAAAAACAGGGTGTAAAATACATGACGGCCGGAGCACGAGCCACGCACAGCTCATAATTATTATTCAGCTAACCATTACTTGTGCAGGTAACCCAATCCACTGGTAGTTGATACATTTTGAATTCAAGAGGGTTGCTGGTTTTCCACCTGAGATAGATGCACATACACAAAGAAAAACCAGAATCGCAATCATACCAGAAACTGAGATACTCCTAGTCATGATGTTATTACAGTGTTTACCACAATATTCCAGTACATGCTGGAACATTTTCTCAGCCGTAATTTGACTCTTCTGCGTAGATATGAGCTCATGCACTGAATGGAGGGGGCGTGGCTTTTGAGTGCCGTTTAATTAGGTCAGGTTCTGGGTTTGCAATATGTCCAGGTTTTTCTGACGATGCGCAGTAAATTATTTGCCGCGCAATAATATAAGTTTTTATTGGAAGATGATTTTTATTGTATTTACAGGGTGGGGCAGGGAATTATAACTAATTTTAAGTTGATGCTACGGGGAAAGAGGGGGCAATGGAAGAGCGGGGATGAGCTCAGAGATCACAGTGGCAGTAGACGTTTACGTTGGCACCGCTGTTAGTTGCAAACTTGGCGTGGTCTAACGAACAAAGTGCTTTTGCTGTCGAAACCTATTTTTCCGAAAACCGATCTATAGTTGCAGCACTGCATGTTATGCGTACTCAATATCAAATCCCCTCACGAAACAGTGTTTCCGACCGTAAATCGATTCTTAGGGTAGTGAGCTTTCGTCGATGTGGCAGTGTTTTGTAAGAGACTTGGAGCACAGAGGACTGTTAAAACTCCTGAAAACATTTAGCGTGTGAGAAGGTCAGTGTTGCATTCCCCTAACGTTGTGCTCACAAGCGTTCGTCATCGCTTGCACAGTCTAGCCGCTCTGTGCGTTGGATTGTCTGCGAAGAACTTGAGTTTCATTCGTATAAAATGGTGGTTTCCTCAAGAACTGTCACAACAGGAGCGACAAAATCGACGAAAAGCTTGTTGAAGACCTGATTGAAAACGTTCCTGAAGATGTGCATATTATCTTCGGTGATGAGACGCACTTTCACATTTCTGGACGTCTTACTAAACAGAATATGCGTTATTGGAGTTGCGAGAATCGTGGAGAAATTCATGAGACACCTCTCCGTAGTGATAAGGTCACAGTTTGTTGTGCAATCAGTGATGAGGAAATTGTTGGACCTTATTTTTTGGAGGAGAACAACAATACTGTCACCGTCAGTAGCGGACAGTATGTGAACATGAACCAAAACTTTTCTGAACACACTGCTCGACATTCGATGTACGTTTTGAGGCAAATCTTTGTTGGTCATCTGATCTCACGGTAGGACGACATTCTATGGGGTGCACACTCGCCTGGTTTAACTCCCTGTGACTTTTTCCTTTTGTGTTATCTCAAAGATGAAGTTTATAAACACCACACAAGGACCCTGGTAGCCTTAAAGGATGCTATACGCCCTTGAAATAGGACGTATCCGCAACAGATGCTCCATAGAGTGAGGCAGAACTTTGGAAACCAGCTGCAACTGTATATTGGCAACGAGGGACATTACTTGCAGTATTTGATATTCAAAACTTAATAAAATTAAACTTCCAACTCTACTTCATTGTGGTAATAAATAAATGTTTGCTAGCAATTTTAGTTTTTCTTTGATTAACTTTTATAGCTAGGGGTAAGTCCCCACCCTATACGAACATGCTACATGTCTCATTTGAAAGCTCACTCCGTTGCTTACGCGTTACTCGCTGACAGTTTGGTTAATTAAAAACACAGTTCATGAAATTTGTCCACCCCAGCTGTCTGCGTCGAGTGTTACCCCACATAAAAGAGTGCAGTCATCATCTAAGCATTCGCATATCGTGAGGCTGAAACAGGATATATCTGAGGCAGGAGAGGGTATCAACCCAGTATTCGCCTAGTTGGATGTGGGAGACCATCAAAAAATTACGTCCATATTGGCCAGCTCCCAGGGGCTCTTCGTCAATCCACCAGGTGGATTCGACCGAGGGCCGGCGCATTCCAGTATCTAGGAAGAGGCGTGCTAGCGCTTGCGGTAATTTTTTTTAATTATTTGTTTAAGCAGCGTTACCTTCCTGGCGCCGAAAGGGAGGGGTGGGGCCAAAGTGGGCATGGGTCAGAAACCAAGGCCTGGCCACCATGTTCTGTTCCGTCCGCCCGGGAACTGAGAAAAGAGTAGAGACGAGGAACAGAGGTACAGAGATCGTCAATGATTTATTTGTTTATTTCCTCTTTTTTGTAAACTATTATTAATACCATCGAGAATACCAGGAAACTGGCGTTGTGAGGAGGAGGGAGCGGCAGGTTGCCAGTTTCGGTCAGACTATCAATGCATAGTTTTTTGGAGAAGGGCATTCTGATAAGGAGACAATAACCGGTTCTAAGAGTGTACAAGGCGTGGATAAGCTCCTGCAGTAACACCCCAACTCTGGTGTGGGTTAAGGAAGACATTACAAAGTAGATTGGAGAAAAATTGTTGTATTTGGGTTTGCGTACAACTGCACAATGGCGTTTACTAAGAAAATACCTGTACGGTTGAAGAAATCCATAGATCGCCTTCATGGATGTCAAGCACTTTGGCAGTATCGCAGTACAGACGTAGCTCAGTTCAAGCAAAAAGTAGTGGAAGTGAATGAATGGCGGCGGGGTGTCCAAAATCTGGATAGGTGCTGAGAGACTGTGGTGCAAGGGCCTCCAGCAGTAGGCTGGTAAGGCACGTAAGACAACGGTGCCACAGCGCCATGTGAGAGCCGTCAGGCACGTGATACAGACCTAAGCCACCCCTGCACTGAGGAGGGTAATAGTCTCGTACCTTATCTTGAATAGCAAGCTGTGACAAACATACGAATCCAATACCGCTAGCATGCGGCGAACCATGAATGATGGAATACGAAGTGTCTGCGCCACAGGGGGTGTACGTGACCCCAAATATACATTACATACTGTGTCAACTGCAGAATATCAATGACTCGTAAACGATGATCTAGGACCCCTGCTCGTAGTTGGGACAGCAGGCGCCGGGCAGTTGATGGAAATCGTGCAGAATCATGTCCTAAGCATTTTCGAAGGTTAAGGTAGCTGCCAGCAGCTTCGCTGTAGGTGGTAACCCATGCCAGTGACTCCCTGACCTCCGCACTGCTATGATGGATGATGACGAGATCGTCCTCATAAGAAGTGCAGCTGAACACATGGCCACCAAGAGACATTCCTGACAGGCGTTGACGGAGGCCCCAGAGCATTCGTTCCATGGCGAAAGCATACAACAGTGGTAAGAGCGGGCAGTCTTGACGCACCGAACGGCGGATCAATTGGAGAAGTGAGACGGTCATTGTCGAGTACAAGGGTCGTAGCTCCACGACGTCCTTGGCAGTGTAAATGTATCCTATATTGCTATGCACCCCTTCCAGGTAGCCACTATTGACCCGATCGAACGCCTAGCTGAAGTCAAGAGCTGCCAAAAGTCCTGGCATATGACGAGTGTGAGCAAGGTGATTGCGTCCCGATAGTAAGAGAGTTTGTGGGGGTGTTATTCTCACCTCCCAAAGAAGTTTCATCAGGGAAAACCACGTACCAGGCCGTCCGTTTAAGCTGTACATCTAACAGCCGGGTAAAGATCTCTGTGCCACTGCTGAGCAACGTCAAAGGGCAGTAATCGCTTGTGGAAGGGAATGTGGAAACCATCAAAGAAACCGTCTGGGATCAGCATGAAATGTGACGTAAAGTCTCGAAATTGTTCCGTCCATACCAACGCCAATGGGGGATGAAATGTCGGATAAAACTTCAGTGGGAGGCCGTCAGGGTCAGTCTCACTCGTAGAAACAACCTGGATAGCACCATGGACTTTGTCCTCTGTGACGTGGGCAAGCAGTTCCATCGTTGCAACCCCAGGAATCGAGAAAAAGGAGAGCCTGGAAACCAGCGTAGTGCTGGCAGGGTGCTGCCGTTGTTCAGAGTATAGCATAACATAATGTGCATGAGAATGGTTCAAATGGCTCTAAGCACGATGGGACTGAGGTCATCAGTCCCCTGGACTTAGAACTATTTAAACCTAACTAACCTACCCGTGGTCTAGGGGTCTTTGATTCATAATCTTCGGTCCCGGGTTCGATACCCCCCACTGCCTACATTTTGATAAATAATCAAAATAAGACTTCCGGCATAAGAAGTCAGCCTCATTCTGCCAACGGCCTTGTCAAAGAGGGCGGAGGAGCGGATAGAGGTTCAGGGCACTCTCTTGTCCTATTGGCGGAAGAATCAGCAATGATCAACGACATGAGGATGCAGAAGGCAATGGAAACCACTGCATTAAAGACACGTAACGTGTATCCACAGGACATGTGGCCTGTAATTGAAGAAGTGTCATGATGATCTCTCCATTGGCAAAAGATTCCGGAATAGTCCCCCATTCGGATCTCCGGGAGGGGACTGCCAAGGGGGAAGTTACCATGAGAAAAAGATTGAATAATCAACGAAAGGATAACGTTCTACGAGTCGGGGCGTGCAATGTAAGAAGCTTGAACGTGTTAGGGAAACTAGAAAATCTGAAAAGGGAAATGCAAAGGCTCAATCTAGATATAGTAGGGGTCCGTGAAATGAAGTGGAAGGAACACAAGGATTTCTGGTCAGATGAGTATCGGGTAATATCAACAGCAGCAGAAAATGGTATAACAGGTGTAGGATTCGTTATGAATAGGAAGGTAGGGCAGAGGGTGTGTTATTGTGAACAGTTCAGTGACCGGGTTGTTCTAAACAGAATCGACAGCAGACCAACACTGACAACGATAGTTCAGGTATACATGCCGACATCGCAAGCTGAAGATGAACAGATAGAGAAAGTGTATGAGGATATTGAAAGGGTAATGCAGTATGTAAAGGGGAACGAAAATCTAATAGTCATGGGCGACTGGAATGCAGTTGTAGGGGAAGGAGTAGAAGAAAAGGTTACAGGAGAATATGGGCTTGGGACAAGGAATGAAAGAGGAGAAAGACTAATTGAGTTCTGTAACAAGTTTCAGCTAGTAATAGCGAATACCCTGTTCAAGAATCACAAGAAGCGGAGGTATACTTGGAAAAAGCCGGGAGATACGGGAAGATTTCAATTAGATTACATCATGGTCAGACAGAGATTCCGAAATCAGATACTGGATTGTAAGGCGTACCCAGGAGCAGATATAGACTCAGATCACAATATAGTAGTAATGAAGAGTAGGCTGAAGTTCAAGACATTAGTCAGGAAGAATCAATACGCAAAGAAGTAGGATACGGAAGTACTAAGGAATGACGAGATACGTTTGAAGTTCTCTAACGCTATAGATACAGCAATAAGAAATAGCGCAGTAGGCAGCACAGTTGAAGAGGAATGGACATCTCTAAAAAGGGCCGTCACAGAAGTTGAGAAGGAAAACATAGGTACAAAGAAGGTAGCTGCGAAGAAACCATGGGTAACAGAAGAAATACTTCAGTTGATTGATGAAAGGAGGAAGTACAAACATGTTCCGGGAAAAATCAGGAATACAGAGATACAAGTCGCTGAGGAATGAAATAAATAGGAAGTGCAGGGAAGCTAAGACGAAATGGCTGCAGGAAAAATGTGAAGACATTGAAAAAGATATGATTGTCGGAAGGACAGACTCAGCATACAGGAAAGTCAAAACAACCTTTGGTGACATTAAAAGCAACGGTGTTAACGTTAAGAGTGCAACGGGAATTCCACTGTTAAATGCAGAGGAGAGAGCAGACAGGTGGAAAGAATACATTGAAAGCCTCTATGAGGGTGAAGATTTGTCTGATGTGATACAAGAAGAAACAGGAGTCGATTTAGAAGAGATAGGGGATCCAGTATTAGAATCGGAATTTAAAAGAGCTTACAGTCAAACAATGGTTCAAATGGCTCTGAGCACTATGGGACTTAACATCTTAGGTCATCAGTCCCCTAGAACTTAGAACTACTTTAAACCTAACTTACCTAAGGACATCACACACATCCATGCCTGAGGCAAGATTCGAACCTGCGACCGTAGCAGTCCCACGGTTCCGGACCGCAGCGCCTAGAACCGCACGGCCACCGCGGCCGGCCCGTACTTACGGTCAAATAAGGCAGAAGGGATAGATAACATTCCATCAGAATTTCTAAAATCATTGGGGCAAGTGGCAACAAAACGACTATTCACGTTGGTGTGTAGAATATGTGAGTCTGGCGATATACCATCTGACTTTCGGAAAAGCATCATCCACACAATTCCGAAGACGGCAAGGCTTGACAAGTGCGAGAATTATCGCACAATCAGCTTAACAGTTCATGCATCGAAGCTGCTTACAAGAATAATATACAGAAGAATGGGAAAGAAAATTGAGATTGCGCTAGGTGAAGATCAGTTTGGCTTTAGGAAAAGTAAAGGGACGAGAGAGGCAATTCTGACGTTACGGCTAATAATGGTAGCAAGGCTAAAGAAAAATCAAGACACTTTCATAGGATTTGTCGACCTGGAAAAAGCGTTCATCAATATAAAATGGTGCAAGCTGTTCGAGATTCTGAAAAAAGTAGGGGTAAGCTATAGGGAGAGACGGGTCATATACAATATGTACAACAACCAATAGGGAATAATAAGAGTGGACGATCAAGAACGAAGTGCTGGTATTAAGAAGGGTGTAAGACAAGGCTGTAGCCTTTCGCTCCTACTCTTCAATCCGTACATCGAGGAAGCAATGATGGAAATAAAAGAAAGGTTCAGGAGTGGAATTAAAATACAAGGTGAAAGGATATCAATGATACGATTCGCTGATGACATTGCTATCCTGAGTGAAAGTGAAGAAGAATTAAATGATCTGCTGAACGGAATGGACAGTCTAATGAGTACACAGTATGGTTTAAGAGTAAATCGGAGAAAGACGAAGGTAATGAGAAGTAGTAGAAATGAGAACAGCGAGAAACTTAACATCAGGATTGATGGTCACGAAGTCAATGAAGTTAAGGAATTCTGCTACCTAGGCAGTAAAATAACCAATGACGGATGGAGCAAGGAGGACATCAAAAGCGGACTCGCTGTGGCAAAAAAGGCATTTCTGGCCAAGAGAAGTCTACTAATATAAAATACCGGCCTTAATTTGAGGAAGAAATCTCTGAGGATGTACGTCTGGAGTACAGCATTGTATGGTAGTGAAACATGGACTGTGGGAAAACCGGAACAGAAGAGAATCGAAGCATTTGAGATGTGGTGCTATAGACGAATGTTGAAATTAGGTGGACTGATAAGGTAAGGAATGAGGAGGTTCTACGCAGAATCGCAGAGGAAAGGAATATGTGGAAAACACTGATAAGGAGAAGGGACAGGATGGTAGGACATCTTCTAAGACATGAGGGAATGACTTCCATGGTACTAGAGGGAGCTGTAGAGGGCGAAAACTGTATAGGAAGTCAGAGGTTGGAATACGTCAAGCAAATAATTGAGGACGTAGGTTGCAAGTGCTACTCTGAGATGAAGAGGTTAGCACAGGAAAGGAATTCGTGGCGGGCCGCATCAAACCAGTCAGTAGACTGATGACCAAAAAAAACAAACCTAAGGACACCACACAATCCATTCCCGAGGCAGGATTCGAACCTGCGACCGTAGCAGTCGCGCGGCTCCGGACTGAGCGCCTAGAACCGCTAGACCACCGCGGTCGGCCATAGTACATTCCCGGAGGATAGTGGCATCCGTCCATCCTTGAGGAATGATGGTGTAGCATGGTTGGTTCAGAGTCTGCAGCGTCTGCTGTGGCTAAAAAGTCCCACTCGTGAGTGGCAGTCCCTACTGCAGTTTGGACATGTGAAATCTGAGGGACTTCGAACAGAAGCCGCTCTGTCTCTTCGCTTTGTCCTCTTCCTGATTTGTTCCTGTGTGCGTTCTTCCTCTGAGAGCTTGACGCCGTTGCGCACAGTTACTCGCCACTTGACACGGTCATCTGCAATGCTTTCCCAGCGACTTGGATTGATTCTGGTCTTGATCAGGTCTCTCTTGCAGACATCCTTGAAACGAAGATGCGGTCGTCCCACTGGCCTCACACCCTTCTGAAGTTCTCCGTACAGCAGCTGTTTCGGTATCCTTTCAGGATCCATGCGCCTGACATGTCCCAACCATCTTAGACGTCGATGACTCAGGAGTGCAAAGATGCTGGTTGTGCTTGCACGATGAAAGGCTTCGGTGTTGGGTACTCTATCTCTCCAAGAGATCTGAAGGATCTTCCGGAGAAGCGGAGATGGAAGCTGTTGAGTCGAGATTCATGCCTAGAAAGAGTAGTCCATGTCTCACAGCTATAGAGAAGGGTGCTTATACCACAAGCGTTAATTTAGTTTTTGTGGTAAGCAGTCCGTTGTTCCATACTCTGTTTTTCAATCTAGCCATGACAGATGATGCCTTTGCCATTCTGTTAGTAATTTCAGTGTCCGTGGACAAGTTGCTACATATTGTAGATCCCAAGTAGGTAAAGTCATCAACTACCTGGAGAGGATTGCCATCAGTGCTGATGGATGGAAGGTTGGTAGTGCTCTGCGCCATGATCTTAGTCTTTTGAAGGCTGATGAGTAGACCAAATTTTTCACAGGCATTTGATAATTTGCAGCTCATCTTCTGTGTTCGCTACTAGAGCTGCATCGTCCGCATATAGCAACTCACCGATAATAACTGTATTTACTTTGGTCTTGCCCTTGAGGCGAGCAATGTTGAAAAGATTTCCATCAGACCTCGTATGTAGATACACTCCCTCCTCACAGTCTTTAAAAGCAAATATGAGCAGAAGGGAAAAGAAAATCCCAAATAATGTAGGAGCTAACACACACCCCTGTTTCACACCGCTATTAACAGGGAATGCTTCTGATATTTTACGGTTGAAGCAGATTGTTACTTGTGTTTTCTCATGGAAAGAGACAATTATCTGTAGTAGTTTAGGTGGTCATCCAATCTTCTGCAACAGTTTGAAAAGCCCAATTCTGCTCACTAAATCAAACGATTTAACAAGGTCAATGAAAGCAATATAAAGTGGCCTCTGCTGCTCACGACATTTCTCTTGTAGCTGTCTTAAGGAGAAGATCATATCTACGGTTGATCGGCCGGGCCTGAAGGCACACTGAGAATCTGGGTAGATTCTGGAAGCTAAGATTTGTAATCGCATTAGGATGGCTCTTGCATAAGCTTTCCCGGCTACACTTAGTAATGAAATGCCTCGGTAATTGTTACAGTCACTTCTGCTCCCTTTGTGTTTATATAGAATAACTATCCTCGAATTCCGCATACTCATCGGGACATATTCTTCTTCCCAGCTGGTTGTGATAAGTGAATATAAATGTTTGAGAAGAACAGACTTGTTATACTTAATCCCGGAGAATGGTGACATAGAAATCTTTGGTTCATCGTCGCCACGCTGCGACCTCCCTTCCATAACCAATCAACGCCTTATGGAGGGCAGGCTTTGCACAGAGCACACACCATGACGGGGTAGACTGATATGCAACACATCGTCGACGACAAGCTGTCCACGTGCTCTCGATGAGCTGCCGGCAATAGGGTGTAGCAAGGTGGAGCGTGTTCAATCCATAGTCCACGGCAGTGCCACACCCAATGACGGCAGAGACAGATGGCACGGATACACGCGTCATGGTCAGAGAACCCAAGGGGCCAGACTTCAGCAGCCTCCACCCCACTGACAATATCGTGGTATATGTAAATATGATCTAGGCGGCTGGAAGAATGGCTAGTGAATTGTGTAAACCCCAACGCTGTACGTAGAGAGTGACGTCGTAGTTGGTCTTTGGGTGCCTGGGTGGAGTTGAAATCGTCTCCTATGATCAATGCATCCTGCCAACCCAGGAAAAGAGGCGGAACCGTCTCGGAGAAGAAACTGGAACATTTGTAGTGGCGACCCGAACCAGATGGCGCATAGATGTTTATCAGCGAGGATATCGTCACGTAGGAGGATCACTACCCTACTCCCAGTAGAGGAAGCATGGGAGACATGCGCTGTAAAACCAGGGGGAGCAGAACGCTGCAATGTGCACCTCCTGAAGGACAGTAAGGTCAACATTCACAGTGTACAGCATGTCATGCAGTAAGGCCCGTTTGTGGCACACCCGAATGGTACTGACATTGAGTGTGGCTTTTGTGGCGGCGTTCGTAGCGACAAGCAATTCGCTGTAGAAACGGCTTACGAAGTCACCGCCACACTTTTAATTGCGGGCCGACCGGTCCGCTGGAACAGTGAACAGAAAGATGAAAACCCAAACACTCTGATTAAATAAAAGTCGGTACTTATCTTTATTAACGAAGATACAGCAACACAGTAGTGAACTCCGTGTCTACAGAAATCTGTCTAGTTCGAGTCGGAGCGGCTAGGTCAGCGTCGGCTGACGACAAACAACAACTCTGCTGCGATGAACACACAACTGACTAGCAAGTACACAATTCGGTGGCGAGTATACAACTGAGCGGCTAATACAGAACTGTCCTAGCGCTCGCGACTCCAGCGCATAAGAAGCCAGAAGCCAGAGGTGGCGCGCGCAGACTTGCGGCGATTTCCTGTATCGCTGGCGCTGCTTATGCGGACGGCGTCCGGACTTTGATGCTGCCAACCTTTTGGCAGCGGGCTCGGGTGGCATTACTGGCTAGGATATAACAGTGGCTATGCAATAAGTCTGAGAAGCTGATGTCCCCAGAAGGATGGGTGACTCAAACATGGGGGAAGCACATGGATCTCCCCATTAGGGAAGGGTACATCACAGTGACGGGGAGGGAGCCGAACCCTACCAAGAGGGACCCACCGCTCTGTACAGCATCTGAACGTCCATCCTCAGGATAGACGTTGTCTGTCCAGGAGGCAGAACACTATCTGAACACTGTCTGAGGTGCGCGCACAGTTTGCGTCAGACGCAGAAAGGGAGACAACGGCATCAGATTCAGGCGGGTGAAGGTTCAAATGGTTCAAATGGCTCTGAGCACTATGGGACTTAACAGCTATGGTCATCAGTCCCCTAGAACTTAGAACTACTTAAACCTAACTAACCTAAGGACATCACACAGCACCCAGTCATCACGAGGCAGAGAAAATCCCTGACCCCGCCGGGAGGGTGAAGGTTCCTGTCGACAGGTGGATACTGATTGGAGGCAGAGAAAGATATCGCATCAGGTGCCAGGGTATCAGAGGACAGCGCATCATCAATAGGAGTCGTCATCCCGCGCACTCATCTGATAGAGGCAGTCACCAGAAGGGGTACAGCGTTGTCTCTTCTGTTTCCTCGGCAACTGTTGCTTTCTGACATATTGTTCCGTGTCGGATGGTGGGCCGCTATCGTCTGACATGTGGCCAGATGGCAGAAAAGCGAAGGTCGGTACAGCTCAATGACGAACAACCATGGGTGGAGACGGACGGTTTGCGTCTGCTGACGGCCATCGTCCGTCCGGCGGCAGGGTACGAGAGACAGGCAAAAGTCCATCGTGCTGTCAAGAGAATTTGACGCCGGTGCCAACTGATTCAGAGTAGGCGCAGCAGGCAGCCTCGCCGCGGACGCATAAGACGGTGGTAACACAGTGGGCGCAGCAGGGAGAACCACGTCTCGGATAGGCGTCTGAACCAGTCCACGACGGAGACTTTCAGAACGGACATGGTCTTCCCGGCCACAAGCTGAAAGAGTGAGCCGCTGTCCATCGTAGAAGACGACAGCTCTGCAACCTGCAGTTAACCAAGTAGCAAGGCACGTGTTTCCTCAGTTCAGTTTTTATCTGTCGGACACCATCGAGGACCTTTATGTTTCGAATGTCTTTCACGTTCCAGAAACGTGACTGACGACATTGCATGAGGTTTAAAGGCGGCCACGACAACGTCCGAGGCCACCTCAAACGGGAGTTCGAAAACCCGCAACGTTCGGAGGCCAAAACCAGCGTGATCAACCACGATCGTTCCTATGTGGCCAGAGCATAGGAACTTGAAACGGTTAGCATGGTGCAGCACAGTGTTGGCGAACAGGTCTTCATTCGTCAACTTTGCACACAGTGGTACCAAGGATCGAAAAATCAATTCCGAGAACATCTCGCTGTGGGAGACGCATTTCATCCCGTGTAAACTATTCAACTTCATACGCTTTGGGTCGTTCGTGATCGAAACGAAACGTTTATTTAATCCAGGCCTGGTGACAGGAAAATGCTAGTAAGGTTGACGAAGAGCCCGCCCGGTTGGCCGTGCGGTCTAAGGCACGGCTTTCCGGGCGGCAAGGAGCGCCTGGTCCCCGGCACGAATCCGCCCGACGGATCTGTGTCGACGTCCGATGAACCGGCCAGTCTGTGAATGGTTTTTAGGCAGTTTTCCATCTGCCTTGGCGAGTGCGGACTAATCCCCCTTATTCCGCCTCCGTTACACTATGTCGGCGACTGCTGCGCAAACAAGTTCTCCACGTACGCGTACACCACCATTACTCTACCACGCCAACATAGGGGTTACACTCGTGTGGTGTGAGACGTTCCCTGGGGGGTCCATCGGGGGCCGAACCGCACAATAACCCTGTGTTCGGTGTGAGGCGGCGGAGGGGTGAAGTGGTCTGCGGTAGTCGTCGTGGGGTTGTGGACCACTGTGGCTGCGGCGGGGACGGAGCCACTCCGTCGTTTCTAGGTCCCCGGTTAACATACAATACAAAACAATACAAGGTTTATGAATTCAGACTCAAAGATAAGTCTCTACACGGAAGTAAACAAACACTCGCTCGCAAGCAGCACAACTGGCTAGACGCAAACAAGGCGTGCTCGCCTCACCACTACCGAAAGCAGACTGCTATTCGGGAGGTTCCCCAAATTTCCGTTCTAAACTAAAATATTCATTCTAATTATAAGTGAATTGCTAAGACCCCGTTCTTTTATTATTTTCAAAAGTAGCCGAACAAAGTACGGATAACCAGTAAGTTGAATTATCCGCACCCAGATAATCGGTAGCTTGCTATATAACCATACGCACCCTACTTATTACGGAATACACCTCGTAATCCTTTTATCCAGGAGTGAGCTGCAGCAGCAAACAAAGGCGCGGACACCAGCGCCGCTACTCCCCAGCAGTGTGAGTGTTTTGTTTCGTGCAGTCGGCAGGCAGCATAGCGCAGGTGGGTGGCGGGCAGGTGTTGCGTGCTGTGGCGCGTCCCGCAGCAGGCAGCGTACGTCCGGGAGACATGGCCACTCGCGCCGCTACGCCGCGATGCGCTGCAGCATGCGGGCACCCACTGTATGTATACCTGTGTGTGTGTGTGTGTGTGTGTGTGTGTGTGTGTGTGTGTGGGTGGGTGGGTGTGTGTGTTTACAAGGACTCCCCAAATACACCACATTCATGTCTGGGTTGGATAGTGCGTCATCCTCGGAGTAGTGTAGCACGTACAATATACACTCAGTCGCAAAAGTATTCGGACAGTGAGAAGTTTCACAGTGAGTACTCGAGAAACACTGACTATGAAACCCAAACATATTTATTAGCAATATATATGCGTAACAACATTAATTACAAAAGAATTATTGTATTTCGTTTCCAAAACATAAATAACAGAAAAATTAACAACAAAAATGAAACATCCTGCACACCCTGCTGCTACAAAAGTATTCGGACACTGTACAACAAATGTTCATAAGTTGTACGACGAAAATGTCAATACCTTGTGGGTTCAACTTTCATTTTCAATACCTCCTCCAATCTACTAGGCATACTTTCCACGAGTTTTTTCGTGAAATCTGGGCCTATATTTACCCATTCTTGGCGCAGTTTCTCTTTCAAGGTCTCCTTCGTATAGATGTTATTCGCGCGGAGGATCCGTTTCAATTTATCCCACAAATGTTCGATTGGGTTAAGATATGGGGATTGGGGAGGGGAGCGCAATACTTTCGGGCAATTGCAGAGCAACCACATTTGCACAATATGCGCGGTATGCTTGGGATCATTATCCTGATGAAAAGGAAAGTTGTTCGCAATACCTAGATGTCGTGCACTCTGCTTCAAATGTCCTCGCAGTATATTCAAATACGTTTCCTTGTTCATCGTATCATCAATGAACACTAATCACCCACACCACTGCCAGACATGCATCCCCACACCATGATGCTCCCACTTCCAAACTTTACTGTTGGTTTGAGGTTCCTAGGATTCAGCTCTTCATTGGTCTTTCGCGGCACGTTTGCCTTTCCGTCGCTTTGCCATAATGTAAATTTACATTCGTCGCAAAATATCACCCGATTCCACCAAGCCTGATCGTATTCGGCGTATTCCATAGCAAACTGCATACGTTTCTTCTGGTTCACTGCTTTCATGAATGGCTTTCGCCGTGCCACTCTACCATGGTACTGCGATCGTCGTTGTACTCTCCGCGCGGTTTCGGGATGAACTATTATACCAAGGTCTCCCTCCACCTCACTTGCAATTCGTGTGGCAGATATTTTCGGATTCTTTTGTACCTTTCGCACAATCACACGTTCATCTCTGTGAAAATGTCCGTGGCCGTCCTGTACTTCAACGGAATTCCAATCGGTCTTCTTTCTCCACCGTTTAATAATGTCGTGAACTGTACTTTTCGCCATGTTCCCTATTGCCGCAATTTACCTCCAGGTTTTGCCCTTCGTGTGATGATAAACGACAAGTTGCCTTTGCTCGAACGTAGAACACTTCCAAAAAATGTTCAAATGTGTGTTAAATCTTATGGGACTTAAATGCTAAGGTCATCAGTCCCTAAGCTTACACACTACTTAACGTAAATTATCCTAAGGACAAACACACACACCCATGCCCGAGGGAGGACTCGAACCTCCGCCGGGACCTGCCTTACAGTCCATGACTGCAGCGCCCTAGACCGCTCGGCTAATCCGGCGCGGCGTAGAACACTTCCTTCTGCGTCCCATCGTCGACCTGCACAGGCTCGCGATACGTGTTTGGCTCTGAGCACTATGCGACTTAACTTCTGAGGTCATCAGTCGCCTAGAACTTAGAACTAATTAAACCTAACTAACCTAAGGACATCACACACATCCATGCCCGAGGCAGGATTCGAACCTGCGACCGTAGCGGTCGCTCGGCTCCAGACTGTAGCGCCTAGGACCGCAAGGCCACTTCGGCCGGCGATACGTGTTTACTAATCATCGCTATCGCCTCGCGGAAATGTCGGACACACTGCAGTCTCTTTACCCTCTGTGCGTCTCGGAATGAACTATTCTCTCACAGTGTCCGCCTTTGTCCGAATACTTTTGTTGCACCTTCCCATGTCGTTTTCAGGAAATAATTACGTAACAGACACAAGTACAACAACAGTTCTTCGTATTTGACGAGTGTTTCAGGTTGCAACATATACCCAGAGTCCCAAATACATTACAAAGTGCAATTTCTGTATTTTTTCATGCTGCAAATTGCATAATTATGGGCCGTTATGTGATGTCCGAATACTTTTGCGACTGAGTGTCTCTCTAATCTGAAATTTAGGAGTTTCTAGCCCTTTAACTGCTCTGGACTTGTTAACGCGCGCGCCTTTGTACCTGTCCATGTGTGCTCTGAACGTGTATACGCGCATCACCAGTCCTTCTACCTGGTACTCTGAACGTGCCTACACGTAGACAAATTCAGAGTAACAGTTAGGACTGGTGACGCGCGTAAACACGTTCAGAGCACACAGGGACAGGTACAAAGGCGCGCGCGTTAACAAGTCCAGAGCAGTTAAAGGGCTAGTAGTGTGAAAGTTAGTTATTTAGCTACATGTTCAGTGGATCAGGTGAACGATTCTTTTATGGAAATGAAGTGGAACGAGTCAGTTTACAGGATATGTACACATGATTTGTATGTTAACGGTAATGAACACACTGGAACACATCATTTTATTGCTATTCATTCAACTGCACGTAATAAGATGGTTCTTTTTTTGAGTGCAAATTCGTCAGTGCACTAGGAGAAGTTATCCAGTTGAAATGATCTTAAATTAGATTTAAAAATTGCTTCGCTACGTGTCAAACATTTGTCATTGGGCAAATGATCAAAAATTTTTATTGCTGCATATTGAACTCCTCTCTGAGCTACTGTCAGCTTTAACCATTTTAATAACGGCTAATGTAGGTCATTTTTCCCTATAGTGTTGTAAGTATGTTCTTTTCAGTTGTGAAGGATTATTTATGACGACTGTCATTAACGAAGATACGTATTGTCACAAAGCATTTAAAATATCTACCTCCTTGAAGACGTGCCTACATGACATCCGTGGGTGAATAGCACATATAATTCTCGCTGCTCACTTTCGTGCAATGAATACTTTCTTTCTAAGTGGTGAGTTACAGCAGAAAATTATTCCGTACAACATAATATGCAAAATACGTCACAACGTTGATACATTGGTTTCCAAGATTAACAATTATAGGCAGAGTAACAGCAGTTAAGCTTAATTGTATGACAAACTCGGTGATATGTTTGTTCCAGTTCCAGTTTGTCTCAGTATGTACCTGTACTCCCAAGACTTTGGAGCATTCTACGCTACTTACTGACTCCTGCTCACGTGCTACATCATTTGTTGGTATGACACGTCTTTGTTGTACAGAGCTGAATGTAGTATAGGAAGAGTCCATCTTCTGAGAACCACTTAATAATTCTTTGGAAAATATAATTTACTAACTCTTTTGTTGTTTTGTCTCTAAGGAGATTTATTATAAAACCAGTTAAGTCTGCAAAAAGTAAAAATTTTGATTGCTGAATGTTACGTGATAGGTTATTCACCCATATCAAGAATATGAGTGGACCCAAAATTGAACCTTGTGGAACTCTGTTTGTGATTTTACCCCAGTCACTAAAATCTTCCACCTTTCCGACATTGTCTTTGCATTCTGTTTTCCCAGTATGGTTCAGACCAGTTGTGTGTAAAGCCATCAGATCCATAATACTTGAGTTTTTCTAAGAGAGAATCTTAATCTACACAATCTATGGCCTTGGAGAGATCATAAAAATACCAGTAGCCGAAATATTATTACTTAAGGCTTGTACTATTTGATGAGTGAATATACAAACAGCATTCTCAGTCAAGTAACCTTTCTGGTATCCTAACTCTGATACGCTCAGTAAATTATTTCCACTTGAGTACCTTACTTTTTCGAGTATTTTGGAAAAAGATGTCAGTAAGGAAATTAGGCCATAACTGTTTAAATCCATCTTGTCACCTTTCTTATGAAGTACTTTAATAATTACATATTTTAAGCTCTCTGGAGAAATTGTCTGTACCAGTGGTGCATTGCGTATTTCACTAAGGATGTTCCTTATTAAGTTGGAACAACTTTTCAAATTTTGTTTGAAATATCATCAGCCGCAAAAGAGCTTCTAATTTTTAGATTTTTTGTAATTGTATTAATTTCAGTGAAGGATGTTGGTCTACTTTCTTGGTATGTAAATGTGCACTTCATTATTTGATATTCTGCTCCTTACACAGGTCCTTACATAATATTCGCTCTTTCCTTAATCTGCCACTCCTATTGTCATTATGTAACTGACGTCACAGAAGAAGAAATGGGAGTCAATTTGGGTGACATATGAGATGCGGTTTTAGAGTCTGAGGCTGAAACAGCTTTGGAAGACTTGCGATCAAATTAGGCAGAAGGCGCAGGTAACATTACTTCAGAATGTATAAAATCGTTGGGGTATGTCGCAACCACGTATTCAAGTTAGTACGCAGAATCTATGAGACTGGAGACCAACTATCGGACTTGCGCAAGAATATCATCCACACAATACCGAAGCTGGGAAATGCAGATAAAGGTGAGAACTATTTCACAGTCGGCTATCAGCTCATGTGTCCTAGTTGCTGCCAAGAATACAGTCAGAAGAATGAAAAACAAATTTGAGATTCTTCTAGATGACGATCAGTTTGGCTTTTGCAAAGGTAAAGGCACCAGAGAGTCGTTTCTAATGTTGTGATTGACAATGGAAACAAACCTTAAGAAAAATCAAGATACGTTCATAGAATCTGTCGATCCAGGAATAGCGTTCGACAACGCAAAATAGTGCAAGATGTTCCAAATTCTCGGGAAAATGAGGCTAAGCTATAGGTAGAGACGGGTAACGTTCAATATATACAAGAATCAAGAGCAGACAATAAGATAGGAAGACCAGCAATGAAGTGGTCGTTTTGAAAAAAGGCGTAAGACAGGTGTGCACTCTTCCGCCCCTACTGTCCAGTCTATAAATTGAAGAAGAAGTGGAGGGTATAAAAAAAGATTCAAGAGAGGGATTAAAATTCAAGGTGAAAGACATTTCTTCGTCCTAACAAATCGAAGCAAATGTACGAATGAGAAATTCTCTCACGTCAAGTGGCAGGCCATCCTGTTGAAAGCAATACTCCTTCTTTGTCAAAAATGCCGTTAAGGCCTGGAGTTATGATGTGCAACATTTCTAGGCGGGAGTCATCTGTGCTGATGTCTTCAATGAAGTAAGCCCCGAATAAACCTCTAGACGACAGACCACGCTACTAGTGGCAGTAGATTCACGCGCCTTTCTTCAGTTAAGCCATCAGCTCGCGGACCGTGCTTTCGAACGTCAACATTGAGTGTAGCAAGTACAACGTGCTGCTGAACGCTCAAAAACGACGCGACTTGTGCTTACGATAATTGCGTCTCAACGTGGTATACGCGATCACAGCGCGATCCAGTGGCTGTTGTCCGCTGTAACTGGCTCGTAAATCACACTGCTTTACGGAATGGAAGGGCGTAAAATACCTACGTTAACTGTATGAAAACGCACATTTCCTCTATTTTCCTTATGCTGGTCATGTTCTTCTGTTTGTAGCATACATAAATAAAAATTTCAATACACAGGAACATTGTATAAGGGAAAACAAAAGTAGGATCTATCATGTCCAGTCGGTCAGGATATCGGCTAACAAAAGTTCCGTTACAAATATTGCGATGCAAATTTAGAGTGGTTCTCCACATGAGATAAAAATTATTTCCTCATTCTCACTTTTTAGTAAACCCTAACATAATTCTTACTTGATCACTGTTCCTGTTCAGGAGCAGAATCTTTACAACATGTGAAACACAAAACTCGAAACAAGAAAGTGCAAAAACATCTTACTGCGTGTAGTGCAAGTTGTCTTGTGGATAAAGCCAATCCAACAATTTCACTCCTCAGAAAGAGCGTATTTACATAAATATAACATTTAGTATTACAGAACATTCTTCTATTAAACTAATAAGAAAGAATCAGAACATATTAGAAAACGCGAAGTTTCATAAAAATATTTGTGTCTCTACTCATTACGTTACACTTACAACTGATGATGAACCATCAAACTTTAAATGTTGGCATCTTCTGAAAGCTTAATCGTAGATATGTTAGTAACTGAAATTTAAGTGTAACAAATTGTACCAAGATTAATACGTTTTAGATCGATCCTCAATATGTTGTAGCCTGAAAACGCATACTTTCATAATACGCAAGTTACAGTTATCTCTAACCACCAGTGTGACATTTCTCCTCATTTTATTACAACAACTCGTACAGCTAACTATGGGTTTTAGAATTTTAGCAATTTTCTGGTACATGTAAGTGATATATACACATATGGGCTTCAACTGAAACCCAAAATGGCGTCTCGCGACTCTATGCTGAAGAGAGAGGGCGACATCTGACGTGAGTGGCGTCCTTCCATCTCATTAGTCCACCTCCTAACACACGTTGGTAATATCTGACATGCTAGATATTGCGCTGCATTTTAGGAACGACTCCCCAAGGTGCTTTTTCCACGCTATGACATAATAAACTCGGCACGCTATCCACTCACCGTTCGAATGCACGGTTCGTGTCGTGTGTGATGTCCTTAGGTTATTTAGGTTTAAGTAGTTCTAAGTCTAGGGCACTGATGACCTCAGATGTTAAGTCCCATAGTGCTTAGAGCCATTTGAGCCATTTGGATTTTTCGTTTGTCCAGTTCATACAATAATAGCGGTTAATTGTTCTATTCAGTTTAAAAGGCGCTTCATCTGACCAAAGAATTAGATCATTGAAACTTTCATCTTCTTCACACATTGCTGGTGAGTCATTCACAAAATACACTTCGCCTATCGTGATCAGCCTCGTTCACCGCACGGAGAAGTATCTGGCTGTAAGGCATCTATCTCAAGAGTCCACAAAATTCTGTGGACACTGGTTTTACTGATCCCAGTCTCACGAACGCATTGCCTCACAGTCTCTTTGGGACTATGTGTACGCCTGAAACACTGCATCAACACTTCTGTTTTATGTTGAACGTCTCCTTTATCCCCTACATCGCTTCTTCCAATCATGCACCTTCCCACCGATTTAAAAGGTCTCGAATTCTTGTAATTGTTAATTGAGAAGGTGATGGTGTTCCAAATTCAACTCTCCAACGTCGTCGAACTTCACTTACATTCTCTGTTTTCTAATTACACTTTAGCGCCATCTTGCATTCCTCAAATGATAACTCCACTTTTAAGAGCCAATCCTGTAACAAATGGAAGTGTTACTAAGCTACTGTCTGCCTTCTGAATTATCACTCACGAAAAAATTATTACTGACTGCTTTCATTGAGAAAAGCTTCAGTTTCAAAGAGGGTTTACGTTACTTTGAGACCATCTGTATTTGGTAGATGCCACAGATTTACACCCTGATGTAATGTGTAATGTTCTTTCCTCCTGATACACTTCCTGCAGCTATGACCTATATCTTGCTTTTTAGAGTTATTATATACAGGGTGAATCCCCCAAAATTTGGACTGCAAATATTGCGGAAATGTAAAGTGCTATTGATGTACGGTTTTCACAGAATGTGTTGGTAGTCAGGAGCTCGTATTTTTAGCCAATCAACAGATTGTAATGATATTTAGATGGCGCATTTTTTGTGCAAACATACACTTTTTAAAATGGAACAGTTTCTACCGGCATTAACAAACTAAAAGTAGGGTGAATTAGGATGTTAGCGACTGAAAGCAGGGTGAATTAGAATAATAGTGGTGTTTGTTACAGGATTCTAGTGCCAGTCGTTTACGAGATAATTCATTTTGAAAAGTTTCCACACTGACACTTCTAGAGTACCTGTGGTTGCACACACTAAAGACCAACACAAGCGCATAAACTAATTACGTGGATTCTGACCAGTAACGAGACAACTGGCCGTCACAGGTTCTGTTCAAAATGACCACCGACAGAGGCAATACACGCTTCCGGTCTCGTATGGAACGACTGCTGCATACGTGCTAGCATTTCAGTGGAGATGTCCGAGCAGGCAGCAGTAATATGTCGTTGCATGTCATCGAGTGTAGCTGGTATCTCCTTGTAGGCAGCGTCTTTCAGGTTACAAGCGTCAAATCCGGGGTATGGTCCGGTCAAAGTACAGGTCCTCTGTGTCCAACCTAATGATTAGGAAACAATTCGTGAATACATGCTGTAGTACTTCGTGCTCTGAGGGCTGGACAGCCATCGTGTTGGTACTTCAGGTTCCTCGTAGTCTGCAGAGAAACGTCTTCTAGCGTCCGTGGCCGATGGTCTGTTAATAACTGTACAGTCTAGGAAAAATGCAGTTGCCTCACATAGCAGTGAAATGCTCTTCATTTTGTTATACCATGATCGATAAGATGAAGAGCATTTAAATTGAAGTTTCAGCAATTTAATTTTTCCTAGTTAGTTACACGACTGCGTCCCCATAGCCCCATGAACGATGGAAAGTTTAAACATATAAATGCATAGATTGATGCACACAGCCCTTGTGAGACCAACTGAGGAGCTGCTTGGTGAAGAAGCGCCTCGTGACGCCAATTGAGGAGCTACTCGACCGAATAGTAGTGGCTTCGGTCAAGAATACCATCTTACGACCGGGAGAGCGGTGTCCTGACCCCACGCACCTCCTATCCGCATCCGAGGATGACACGGTGGTCGGATGGTTCCGGTAGGCCACTCGTGGCCTGAAGACGGAGTGCTTTTTTTGGTGAAGAAGTAACGGCTCAGGTCACGAAAACCGGGAGAGTGGTGTGCTGACCACATGCCCATCCTGTGACGCCTAGCAGTGAGGATGACACGACGGTCGGTCGATACCGCTGGACCTTTCGATGCCACTTCGGACGGAGTTTCTTAACAAAAACAATATTCCTGTAACTACCATCTCCGACGGAGGCGCAGTATGGATGGGTTCAGTTCTTATTTTGAGGGCGCCTGTGTTGCTTGTGGATTAGCAGGTGACCTCTGAGCTACCGGACCATGCGTGTGACCTCGAGCGATCGCTCGCACCTGCCGCTCACCGGCATGGGAGCCGCAGCACCCGGCCGCGATTTCCACGTCAAAGCAGGGGCTGTGCGGCCATTGTGCGCCGGCTTCTGCACCTGCGCATTCCGCCGCGCCACGACCTGTTGGGGCTGTGGACCACTGAACTGGAGCACTGCCCATCTTAAAGCTGCCGCTTCGAGGATAGTACTAGCCGCGCCACAGCCAGTGATAAACGGAGCGCGCGTTTAGGAAGTGAAAGACGCACAGTTAACACTACGTCTGACAAAAACAGTGAAGCACACAGAAGGGGGGAAGAAATGGAATGAAATTCCAATCTGTTTTCATTTCAGCGACTACTAAATCGAGTCAGATTTACAATTTACTCGGCATTATTAGCCCACGTATCAGTATCACGTTGCATCCCCTCTGGCCTGGATGAATGTACTGATTAAGTTTGGAAGGGTTTCGAAAAGCCGTTGTATCCTCGCCTGAGCTAATGTGGTCCCTAACTGTTGTAACTGGTCCTTCGTTTCATGAATACTACGTAAGGGATGGAGTTGACGTCCTAACTGGTACCACATATGTTCAATCAGAGCACATCTGGAGGTCTTACTGCCCACAGGAGTACCTTAGCATCAGGAAGACAGTTCATAGAGGCAAGTACCATGTGTAGACAAGCATTGTGTTGTTGAAAAATGGCACCACGATTATGTTGCATCAGAGATATCACATGAGGACGCAGGATGCCCGTCACGTACCATTGTGGCATCAGAACTCCCTCATCCACTATTGGCTGTGGCCGGCCGGTGTGGCCGAGCGGTTCTAGGCGCTTCAGTCTGGAAACGCGCGACCGCTTCGGTCGCTGGTTCGAATCCTGCCTCAGGTATGGATGTGTGTGATATCCTTAGGTTAGTTAGGTTTAAGTAGTTCTAAGTTCTAGGGGATTGATGACCTCAGTGCTCAGAGTCATTTGAACCATTTTGAACTATTGGCTGTGACCTGAAGTCATAATAGAAAAACGCTGGAAAAATGTGATCTCCCTAGGTCGCCGTCATACGATGGTCATCCGGACTAGTGCAGAACCGTGTTTCATCAATGAACACAACACAACGTCATTGATCATTAGTTCATACTTCCCACTCACGTCATCAGTCCAGCCTACGCAAGGAACGTTAATCACCTAGTCCGTCTGTTGCTAGACTCCGACCAGTGGCGCGGGATAACACAGAATGTTGAAAGGAGTTCCCTGCTTGCTCTCAGATGGCAGACACAAATGTGAAGGGATTACGGTGAGCCTGGTGCACAATATGGCGATCCTTCCTTGTGATTATAGCATGTCGGCATCCCTTGGAAACGTTATCAATAATGATAGCGGCCAATCCTTCCACCACTGGGAACCTTCATAGAAACCTGATTTCCGCACACGAAAAAGTAAAAAAGTAAAGTGTGCCAGTCAGACGTTGTTGACCAGAACTTAATGATGGCTTCCCTCGTGTTCCCATACTGTCCAACGTTGGGCAACTGCCACACCCGAATGTTCGACAAATCTGGATACTGCACGATTCAGTCAGTTGGCCAAATGGATACACACAATGAGATCCCTTTCACACGCCGTCAAGTGCCGATAACGCTGTGTCACGGGAGTACGTGGTATCTCTGTGTCGTTCACAGCGATCACTCAACATCTGACGCTGTCCACGCCCCGTATATTCCCTACTGGGCTTGGTAGCAACACTAAACACGAACAACACTGATGCGCTCTAGTGGCTGTTCTACCTGTCACAGAGGATTGCAACTCTTATCATTTACATGGTGCGTACGGACTCCCACTGACATCCGAGGAAAAATGCCAAAAAATGAGTGCATTAGAAAAAAATCGAGCAGTAGAATTTTTTAAAAAAAAAGAATGAACGTAATGAACATGTTTCCCTTTTTTGTCAGGCAGTGTTTTACAGTTTTAAGAAGACGCTCGCTGCTTTGACTACAACTTGCGAAACACGAAAATCATTTCCCTTGAATAATATTTAAGACCAATATTTGACAATAATTCAACTGTTTGCAATTTTTCACAATTTTTGCAGGTTCACTGAGTTAAAATCCAGACTTAATTTCCGTGCAATGAACCTGAGAACATAACGGCAAAAGATAAATACCAAGAAATTGAACAAGTTTGGTGTGATATGGGAGCAATCAACAGACACACGAAAACCATAGCACGAAAAGGAACAAAATTCCACAAAACTGTTGCTCTCCCGACATTGTCATATTGAAATGAGTCAAGAAAAACATATCCAAAGCGCAGAGAAATGAAATTTTTTAGTTAGAAAAGATATAAGGGGAAATATGTACAACAAAAAATGAGGGCATTAGAAAAGAATTCATACAGGGAAGAATTTAATCTAGATGGTATGAACGAAAATTAGAAGAACACCGAAAAAACGGCATAAATGCTTACAGAGAAGTTATCCAGAAAGATAGTCAATATTTTTTTTTAATTTTTTTAAAATCAAGCTACAACGAAACAGTTACGTTAGCAGGCAAAGGAAAAGATGGGCACCACAACAACCAATAGAAGATAGTATACTGGAAGGTTGAAAGAACTACAGAATCATTTTGCTGAAGAAAACATACATCACTGTCAGTATTTAGCTGAATTACAGTTAAACTACTGTAGACTTATGAAAAAAGAGATATGACCACCGTGAAGCGGCAGTATTATTTTATTCACGAATAGTTTCAAAACGATTATCATCATCATCACATTGGTTCAAAAACTGCACTAATATTACATAATTGCTGACAACCAAGACGTTTGCAGGCACTTGACAGATATGCTTCCGTAATTCAGTCATGCTAGCTTACTATCATATACCGTGATGCATAAGCTTTGTACAAAGCTATTGTAAATGTAGCTACATACAAGAAAAGTAAATCTGAATGATAAATAACCGCAACAGCTGTAGCGAGAAAATTTATTGAACTCGTATTGGTTCACAAATAGGTTCATATGCTAAGCAATCGAACATTTTAGACGCGAAAGCTATCCCTTAATCATAGATGTCCCCTATTCTCATACTCATCGCAGCGCAAAAACGCAACCGTCAAAAACTTGACAGTGAACTACGCAAGATGTAACACAAGCAGGGCTGAGAGGACGTGAGCGGAGCGGCCTAGCCCACAGCATAGCATCTACTCATGTATTTATTAAGCAAATAAAAGACATATATATATTTCACGTCCATGATATTTACTTGTATAATAACAATAAAAAAAAGCACTCCGTCTTCAGGCCACAAGTGGCCCATCGGGACCATCCGACCGCCGTGTCATCTTCAGATGAGAATGCGGATAGGAGGGGCGTGTGGTCAGCACACCGCTCTCCCGGCCGTTATGACGGCTTTCTTTGACCGGAGCCGCTACTATTCGGTCGAGTAGCTCCTCAATTGGCATCACGCGGCTGAGTGCACCCCGAAAAATGGCAACAGCGCATGGCGGCCTGGATGGTCACCCACCCGAGTGCCGGCCACGCCCGACAGCGCTTAACTTCGGTGATGTCACGGGAACTGGTGTATCCACTGCAGCAAGGCCGTTGCACGCATAATAAGAATACTCCTATAATATTATACTTGTATGAAGATTGATTGCATTATCGGAAATGCTAATTACACACGCAAATGTTACGTATTTGATGATATACATAACCTCGATTGTTTTATGTAGCTAGGTCTTTTATTTGTGAAATTATTAAGGCTTACGGTTTTTGTACACAGCCACATTTCCTCATATTTGCAAGCTGTGGAGGACCACCTGCCACGAAATATATTTACGCTACCGGATGCAGTGTTTATACTCAAATTAGGTGTCCCTGAACGAAAATCAAGAAAGAGTTTCAAAAAAAATGAAATATTTTAACACTGAATATAAATTTAAAATTTTTAATCTCTCCATCTTTGTTGGCGATGGTACCCCTTAGACATGCAGCCGAATAGTATTTTGCTATCTAACACAGCCTCAGACTCAACTTTATTTATTGTTGATTATACACATAACATACTCAAACTTCTTTATTTAAATGTGTGTGTCTGCACTTAAATTGCTGAATGAGTGAGACCCACAATATCCTAGCGCAACGCAATCTGACTGCTCAAAAACAAAAGATAACCTGACTTCAACTAATTAATGCAGAAGAATGGCACTGACTAAAAAGAAATCCTAACAATAACCTATACATTTAATTAAGCACTAACCTCACAAAAAACTTCATTACGCCAACTACTGCAATACAGCGAGCGTCAATACTGGCAGCTGAATAAAAGATTCTAACTACTAAAGCCACTGACTACTAATAGGCATGTGATTACCAAAGGAAATACTTTGTTGCAAACCAAATTACGTATTTTTTACTTAATGATCTAACATCCAGTTCAAACACGAATATAAATCGTCATTGACATCCAGTACAAAGGTAATTTTCAATCTCCAAGTTGGATACTTCCAGATCGTTAGCCTACACTAACACTTCAGACCTCTACCCTCCATCAGCGCTAACTTCTCACATTTAACATACATCACTGCTGGCTGTTAACCTCCAACTGCCCAATAGTAGTTCCATCACTGCTGGTGACAAACTTCCAACTGCCCAGCAGTACTGGCGATTAACTTCCAACAACGAGTCCGACCAGCCACAGAGTCTCTTACAAAGAAAGCGCAGTCAGATAACCAATGCAAAGCGCTTCACAGCGCTGCCAACACAGAAGCAGCCCACTTTCAATACATGATCCATTTTGGAATATCCATCCCACGGTCAGACTAGGTGAGACAATGTCATAAAAAAGGATACTTGTGGTTAGTGGTCATCAGTCAAGTATGGACGTACTTCGTCGAATCGATACAGCTGCGATCGTTTACCCACTTACCGTTATTGAGGGAATTAGTATTCCGAAACCGACCGTCTATGTAGTATGGATAGTTTACATCAATAAAGTGCAGTCCGTAATGTTTTACGTGCCAAAAAAAAAATTAAATCTTAGAAAGTCTTTTCCGAGTGTATTTGTGTGGAGTGTAGCCTTGTACGGACATGAAACATGGGTAATAAGCAGTTCAGACAAGAAAAAATTGGCGGCTTTTGAAATGTTGTGCTGCAGAAGAAAGCTTAAGATCAGATGCACTATTGCAGTGCCTGTATTGTTCCAAAGTACAATGCAGTATGCATGCATGTCCGAAGGAACAGGCAATGCGTTGGCCACAGCCCTTATGAAATGCATGAAACGTATTCACAGTCGCGAATATGAACAACCGACAGCCATACAATTAAATGATGACAATGAAGATTTGTGGCAGACAGGGACTTGAATCAGGATTCCCCACTTAGTGCGAGGGATCGTCTTATCGTTAAGCTATCCGAGCACGACTCCCAGCCACGCCCAAACTTCCGTATGTCATCAGCCACGTGTCGGAAATCCTATATCCATTACGTATATTTCCGTACAGGGGCACATCTTACTTGAAAGTCACTCGCCTGGAGTTGGCAGATAAATACGACTTTCAAGTAAAATGTGTCCCCTCTACGGAAATACACGAATACAGGTTGTAGACTCATGGTTGACGACATATGGAAGTTTGGATCTGGCCGTGTTCGGATAGCCGCAATAAGCGGAAAATCCTGGGTTCGTGTTCCGGATTAGCACAAATTTTCATCGTCGTTATTCCATCATGCAGCTGTTGGTTGTTCATATTTGCAACTGCAAATACATTTCATGCGTACGATTAGACGGGTTGATGAGGTAATCAATGCAGAGGCATATAATTGAGAAGTAAAAAAAATTTGGACACAAGCTAACAGCTTCAGTGATGAGTCGATAGGACATGTCCTGGGACATCAGTGAATAGTCGGTTTGCGAATGCATGGAAGTGTAGAGGAAGACGAGGACTGACTAAAGTAAGCAGATTCAAATGGATGTAGATTGCAGCAGTAAAGCAGAGAAGTAAAATCTTGTACAGAGTAGATTAGCGTGAAGAACGGTATCAAATAACTATTCGGACTGAAGACCACAGCAACAATAATAACAACAACGACAACAGCAACGACATTATTTCTCGTCGAACAATGGAAGGGAGCAGTGAAGCTGGAGGTTGGAGAAACTGAGCCCGGGCAGGTGGTGGTCGGCGCGGCTTGATCTTTTTATTCCCACTGCGGGAATCACGCACCTGCTACTGCGCCGCACGACCGCTTCCGATAATGGCAGACACTAATGTTGTGGGCCGAGGCGAGGCGGCCTCTCGGCAGTGCATTACACTTCAGCTCGCTGTGGGACGGGTGTGCGAATGCCCTCTTTAGGCAGTGCATTACCCTGCAGCCAGAGGTAGCATGGACGTGTGCCGTTGTCCGTTTAAAGCGCTAGCGATTTCTGAAGCACGCCACGCATTTCCATTTGGCAGTAGTTCATGAGCTACACTACGGACGAGGTAGATATTCACTGTACTCTTCACATTCCAAATATTTCCTGAAACAGTGCCGGAATATTTTTAAAGGATGGCAATACGCAACCTCCAAAAGCTGCTGCAGTTAGTATTCATTTATCGATCAAGACTTTCGGTCAAGCGACCATCTTCAAGACACCTACGTGATAACAGAACTATATAAGATATATTGCATACCAAGGTAATTAAGGTGAACTGTTGTGTGTAGCAGATACTCGGGAATACTGTTACACCAGCTTCAAGGAAGGTTTCTTGGCGTCCAGTTCATTATTTTTATCAGTTGCAGAATTTAAATGAAATACAGTACTGGCCATTAAAAAAGCTACACCAAGAAGAAATGCAGATGATAAACGGGTATTCATTGGACAAATATATTATAGTAGAGCTAACATGTGATTTCACGCAATTTGGATGCATAGATCCTGAGAAATCAGTACCCATAACAACCACCTCTGGCCGTAATAACGGCCTTGATACGCCTGGGCATTCAGTCAAACAGAGCTTGGATGGCGTGTACAGGTACAGCTACCCATGCAACTTCAACACGATACCACAGTTCATCAAGAGTATCGACTGGCGTACTGTGACGAGCCAGTTGCTCGATCACCATTCACCAGACGTTTTCAATTGGTGAGAGATCTGGAGAATGTGCTGGCCAGGTCAGCAGACGAACATTTTCTGTATCCAGAAAGGCCCGTACTGGACCTGCAACATGGGGTCGTGCACTTTTTTTTTTTTTTTTGTCATCAGTCTACTGACTGGTTTGATGCGGCCCGCCACGAATTCCTTTCCTGTGCTAATCTCTTCATCTCAGAGTAGCACTTGCAACCTACGTCCTCAATTATTTGCTTGACGTATTCCAATCTCTGTCTTCCTCTACAGTTTTTGCCCTCTACAGCTCCCTCTAGTACCATGGAAGTCATTCCCTCATGTCTTAGCAGATGTCCTATCATCCTGTCCCTTCTCCTTATCAGTGTTTTCCACATATTCCTTTCCTCTCCGATTCTGCGTAGTACCTCCTCATTCCTTACCTTATCAGTCCACCTAATTTTCAACATTCGTCTATAGCACCACATCTCAAATGCTTCGATTCTCTTCTGTTCCGGTTTTCCCACAGTCCATGTTTCATTACCATACATACAATGCTGTACTCCAGACGTACATCCTCAGAAATGTCTTCCTCAAATTAAGGCCGGTATTTGATATTAGTAGACTTCTCTTGGCCAGAAATGCCTTTTTTGCCACAGCGAGTCCGCTTTTGATGTCCTCCTTGCTCCGTCCGTCATTGGTTATTTTACTGCCTAGGTAGCAGAATTTCTTAACTTCATTGACTTCGTGACCATAAATCCTGATGTTTAGTTTCTCGCTGTTCTCATTTTTACTACTTCTCATTACCTTCGTCTTTCTCCGATTTACTCTCAAACCCTACTGTGTACTCATTAGACTGTCCATTCCGTTCAGCAGATCATTTAATTCTTTTTCACTTTCACCCAGGATAGCAATGTCATCAGCGAATCGTATCATTGATATCCTTTCACCTTGTATTTTAATTCCACTCCTGAACCTTTCTTTTATTTCCATCATTGCTTCCTCGATGTACAGATTGAAGAGTAGGGTCGAAAGACTACAGCCTTGTCTTACACCCTTCTTAATACGAGCACTTCGTTCTTGATCGTCCACTCTTATTATTCCCTCTTGGTTGTTGTACATATTGTATATGACCTGTCTCTCCCTATAGCTTACCCCTACATTTTTCAGAATCTCGAACAGCTTGCACCATTTTATACTGTCGAATGCTTTTTCCAGGTCGACAAATCCTATGAAAGTGTCTTGATTTTTCTTTAGCCTTGCTTCCATTATTAGCCGTAACGTCAGAATTGCCTCTCTCGTCCCTTTACTTTTCCTAAAGCCAAACTGATCGTCACTTAGCGCATTCTCAATTTTCTTTTCCATTCTTCTGTATATTATTCTTGTAAGTAGCTTCGATGCATGAACTGTTAAGCTGATTGTGCGATAATTCTCGCACTTGTCAGGTCTTGCCGTCTTCGGAATTGTGTGGTTGATGCTTTTCCGAATGTCAGATGGTATGTCGCCAGACTCATATATTCTACACACCAACGTGAATAGTCGTTTTGTTGCCACTTCCCCCAATGATTTTAGAAATTCTGATGGAATGTTATCTATCCCTTCTGCCTTATTTGACCGTAAGTCCTCCAAAGCTCTTTTAAATTCAGATTCTAATACTGGATCCCCTATATTTTCTAAATCGACTCCTGTTTCTTCTTCTATCACATCAGACAAATCTTCAATCTCATAGAGGCTTTCAATGTATTCTTTCCACCTATCTGCTCTCTCCTCTGCATTTAACAATGGAATTCCCGTTGCACTCTTAATGTTACCACCGTTGCTTTTAATGTCACCAAAGGTTGTTTTGACTTTCCTGTATGCTGAGTCTGTCCTTCCGACAATCATATCTTTTTCGATGTCTTCACCTTTTTCCTGCAGCCATTTCGTCTTAGCTTCCCTGCATTTCCTATTTATTTCATTCCTCAGCGACTTGTATTTCTGTATTCCTGATTTTCCCGGGACATGTTTGTACTTCCTCCTTTCATCAATCAACTGAAGTATTTCTTCTGTTACCCATGGTTTCTTCGCAGCTACCTTCTTTGTACCTATGTTTTCCATCCCAACTTCTGTGATGGCCCTTTTTAGAGATGTCCATTCCTCTTCAACTGTACTGCCTACTGCGCTATTCCTTATTGTTGTATCTATAGCGTTAGAGAACTTCAAACGTATCTCGTCATTCCTTAGTACTTCCGTATCCCACTTCTTTGCGTATTTATTCTTCCTGACTAATGTCTTGAACTTCAGCCTACTCTTCATCACTACTATATTGTGATCTGAGTCTGCATCTGCTCCTGGGTACGCCTTACAATCCAGTATCTGATTTCGGAATCTCTGTATGACCATGATGTAATCTAATTGAAATCTTCCCGTATCTCCCGGCCCTTTCCAAGTATACCTCCTCCTCTTGTGATTCTTGAACAGGGTATTCGCTATTACTAGCTGAAACTTGTTACAGAACTCAATTAGTCTTTCTCCTCTTTCATTCCGCGTCCCAAGCCCATATTCTCCTGTAACCTTTTCTTCTACTCCTTCCCCTACAACTGCATTCCAGTCGCCCATGACTATTAGATTTTCGTCCCCCTTTACATACTGCATTAACCTTTCAATATCCTCATACACTTTCTCTGTCTGTTCATCTTCAGCTTGCGACGTCGGCATGTATACCTGAACTATCGTTGTCGGTGCTGGTCTGCTGTCGATTCTGATTAGAACAACCCGGTCACTGAACTGTTCACAATGACACACCCTCTGCCCTACCTTCCTAATGTTATACCATTTTCTGCTGCTGTTGATATCACCCGATACTCATTTGACCAGAAATCCTTGTCTTCCTTCCACTTCACTTCACTGACCCCTACTATATCTAGATTGAGCCTTTGCATTTCCCTTTTCAGATTTTCTAGTTTCCCTACCACGTTCAAGCTTCTGACATTCCACGCCCCGACTCGTAGAACGTTAACCTTTCGTTGATTATTCAATCTTTTTCTCATGGTAACCTCCCCCTTTGCAGGCCCCTCCCGGAGATCCGAATGGGGGACTATTCCGGAATCTTTTGCCAATGGAGAGATCATCATGACACTTCTTCAATTACAGGCCACATGTCCTGTGGATACACGTTACGTGTCTTTAATGCAGTGGTTTCCATTGCCTTCTGCATCCTCATGTCGTTGATCATTGCTGATTTTTCCGCCTTTAGGGGCAATTTCCCACCCCTAGGACAAGAGAGTGCCCTTAACCTCTAACCGCTCCTCCGCCCTCTTTGACAAGGCCGTTGGCAGAATGAGGCTGACTTCTTATGCCGGAAGCCTTCGGCCGCCAATGCTGGTTATTTATCAAAATTTAGGCAGTAGCGGGGATCGAACACGGGACCGAAGACGTTTTTGATTGTGAACCAAAGACGCTACCCCTAGACCACGGGTTATCCATCGTGCATTATCCTGCTGAAATGTAGGGTTACGCAGGGATCGAATGAAGGGTAGAAGCACGGGTCGTATCACATCTGAAACGTAACGTCCACTGTTCAGAGTGCCGTCAATGCGAACAAGAGGTGACCGAGACGTGTAACCAATGGCACCCCATACCATCACGCCGGATGATATGCCAGTATGGCGATGACGAATACACGCTTCCCATGTGCTTTCACCGCGATGTCGCCAAACACGGATGCGACCATCATGACGCTGTAAACAGGACCTGGATTCATCCGCAAAAATGACGTTTTGCTATTCGTGCACCCAGGTTCGTCGTTGACTACACCATCGCAGGCGCTCCTGTATGTGATGCAGCGTCAGGGGTAACCGCAGCCATGGTCTCCGAGCTCATGGTCCATGCTGCTGCAAACGTCGTCGAACTGTTCGTGCAGATTGTTGTTGTCTTGCAAACGTCCCCATCTGTTGACTCAAGGATCGAGACGTGGCTGCACGATCCGTTATAGCCATACGGATAAGATGCCTGTCATCTCGACTGCTAGTGATATGAGGCCGTTGGGATCCAGCACGGTGTTCCGTATTACCCTCCTGAACCCACCGATTCCATATTGTGCTAACAGTCATTGGATCTCGATCAACGCGAGCAGCAATGTCGCGATACGATGAACTGCAATCGCGACAGGCTACAATCCGACCTGTATCAAAGTCGGAAACGTGATGGTACGCATTTCTCCTCCTTACACGAGGCAAAACGTTTCCCCAGGCAACGCCGGTCAACTGCTGTTTGTGTAAGATAAATCGGTTGGAAACTTTCCTCGTGTCAGCACGTTGAAGGTGTCGCCACCGACGCCAACCTAGCGTGAATGCTCTGAAAAGCTAATCATTTGTATATCACAGCATCTTCTTCCTGTCGGTTAAATTTCGCGTCTGTAGCACGTCATCTTCGTGGTGTAGCAATTTTAATGGCCAGTAGTGTAGTTAAAAATAAAATATGGGCAAGGAAATTAAAAAAACTTGGTATACACACACTATTAGATCAATAGTATCCGGACACTTTTGCAATGCGGAATTGGCCACTAGGTGTCACGCAAGAGACGGCAGGTATTGTGTTGTCAGCAGAGAAGGAATAAACAGCAGAATGGGTCGCTCAGGACACCTCGGTGACTTCTAACGTGGACTAGTCATTGGATGTCACCTGGTTAACATCTTCATCAGGAACATTTCAACCATTCTAAATCTGTTCAAATCGACTGTTGCTGTTGCGATAGCGAAGTGGAAGTGCAAAGGAACAACTACACCTAAAACAAGACCAGGCACACCTCTTGTGCTGAAAGAGCAGGAACTGTCGAACATTCCGGAGAATGGTTGTAAAAAATCACTTGAAATCAGCGTAAGGAATCATCCGTGAATTACAAAGTGGTACCAGCAGCCCTACCAGCAAAACAAATGTGTATAAGAATGGGGCACAATAGTCAGGCAGCTCTCCATGAGCCACACTTTTCTGTAGTCACAACGGATCGACACCTGGCGAGCTGTGAAGAACTACGCCACTGGGTTCAAATGGCTCTGAGCACTATGGGACTTAACATCTTAGGTCATCAGTCCCCTAGATCTTAGAACTAGTTAAACCTAACTAACCTAAGGACATCACACACATCCATGCCCGAGGCAGGATTCGAACCTGCGACCGTAGCAGTCGCGCGGTTCCAGACTGCGCGCCTAGAACCGCGGCCGGCAACGCCACTGTGCACTGTATGTCTGGAGACGAATGATGAATCACGCTTCACGCTGTGGCAATCCGATGGAACGGTCTGGGTTGGTCGAATGCCTGGAGAACGTTACCTGCCATCGTATATAGTGCCGACAATGAAGTACGGAGGAGATAACATTACGGTAGGGGTGGTTTTCGTGGTTGGGGTATACTCCCCTTATTGCGCTTAAGAAAATGCTAAATGCAAAAGGATAGGGAAACATTTTGCAACCTTGTTTACTGCGTGCATTAGAGGAACAGTTCGAAGACGATACACCCTGCCACAAAGCAGCATCTGTGGGGCAGTGGTTTGTGGACAATAAGACTCCTGAAACGAACTGGCCTGTCCAGTGTCTCGACCTGAAGCCAATGGAACACCATTCGGATGAGTTGGAACGTCGACTTCGCTCCAGACCCCGAGTCCAACATCACTACCTTCTCTGTTTCTGGTTCCTCCACGAGCATTCAGGCACCACATTGAAAATGTTCCCGGCGGAGCTCAAGCTGTCATATATACCAAGGTGGACACACCCCATATTAATGTCACTAATAGGTGTCCAGATATTTTTGATCAGATGGTGTGTGTATACAAGTCATAGATACACGAAAGTCTAACATACGTGTTAATCATATCTGCTCCTATTGTCCTACATATTTTTATTAATCACTAAGTGCAGAAACTAACTGTCCATTGCACTACTCCGCATACTATCTCACCAAACCTTAAAATATAGGTAATGGTTAACCACAGACTAGTAGCTACACATTACAGCAACTTTTGGTGGTTTCGTGGAGTCCCTCCAAGTATTCACTATGGATCACCGTCATCTATATTCGACTCTACCCTTGGTCACAGAGCAAAGTTCTCGTTGGCGGATGTTTCGCCCCACTTAACTAATACGTTGGTTGTCATGACGCCATAGCTAAAGTCTACAAAGAAAGAAATATTAATTACTGTGATTAAACGCACTGAAACTTATATAATTTGCTACAACAAAACACATTTTTATGTGCTACTTGATGTGAATATGCTGTGTTATGTTTAAAGATTGTACATTCAATGCTGTTGTTGTGGTCTTCTGTCCAAACACTGGTTTGACGCATCTCTCCACGCTACTCTATCCCGTGCAGGTCTCTTCATCTCCGAGTACCCTCTCCAACTTACATCCTTCTGAATCTCCTTACTGTATTCATGTCTTCGTCTCCATCTACGATTTTTACCCTCCATGCTTCCCTCCAGTACTAAATTGGTGATCCTTTGATGTCTCAGAATGTGTCCTACCAACCGATTCCTACTTCTAGTCACATTGTGCCACAGATTCCTCTTCTCTCCAATTCTATTCAGTACTTCCTCATTAGTTACGTGATCTACTGATCTAATCCTCAGCATTCTTCTGTAGCACCACATTTCGAAAGCTTCTACTCTCTTCTTGTCTAAACTATTTATTGTCCATGTTTCACTTCCATAAACGGCTACACTCCACATAAATATTTTCAGAAAAGACTTCGTGACACTTAAATCTGTACTCGATGTTATCAAATTTATCTTCTTCAGAAACGCTTTTCTTGCCATCGCCGGTCTATATTTTATATCCTCTCTACGTCGACTATCATCAGTTATTTTCCTGCCTAAATAGCAAAACTCGTCTACTACTTTAAATGTCTCATTTCCTAATCTAATTCCCTCAGAATTACCTGATTTAATTCGACTACATTCCATTATCCTCGTTTTGCTTTTGTTGATGTTCACCTTGTATCCTCCTTTCAAGACACTGTCCATTCCGTTCAATTGCTCTTCCAAGTCCTTTACTGTCTCTGACAGAATTAAGATATCATCAGCAAACCTCAAACTTTTTATTTCTTCTCCCTGGACTTTAATTTCTACCCGAAATTTTCTTTTGGTTCCTTTACTGCTTGCTCAATATATAGGCCTCAACCCTGTCTCGCTCCCTTCCGAACCACTGCTTTCCTTTCACGCCCCTTGACTCTTAGAACTTTCATCTGGTTTCTGTACAAATTGTAAATAGCCTTTTTCCCCCTGCCACCTTCAGAATTTGAAAGAGAGTATTCCAGTCAACACTGTCAAATGCTTTCTCTAAGTCTACAAATGCTAGAAACATATTTTTACCTTTACTTAACCTATCTTTTATGAGATGTCATAGGGTTAGTATTGCCTCACGTGTTCCCTCATCTCTCCCGAACCCAAACTGATCTTCCCCGAGGTCGGCTTCTACCAGTTTTTCCATTAGTCTGTAACGAATTGGTGTTAGTATTTGCAACCGTGACTTAGTTACTGATAGTTCGGTAATTTTCACACCCGTCAGCACCTGATTTCTTTGGAACTGCTATTATTATATTCTTCTCTAAGTCTGAAGGTATTTCACCTTTCTCATACACCTTGCTCACCAGGCAGAAGAGTTTTGTCATGGGTCGCTCTCCTAAGACTATCAGTATATCTAACCGAATCTTGTCTATTCCCGGGGCCTGGTTTCGACTTACGTCTTTCAGTGCTCTGTCAAATTCTTCATGCAGTATTATATCTCCCATCTCATCTTCCTCTACGTCCTCTTCCATTTCCATAATACTGCCCACAATTACATCGCCCATGTACAGACCCTCTATATACTCCTTTCACCTTTCTGCTTTCCCTTCTTTGCTTAGGACTGGTTTTCCGTCTGAGCTCTTGATATTCATATAGGTGGTTCTCTTTTCTCCAAAGGTCTCTTTAATTTTCCTGTAGGCAGTATCCATCTTACCCCTAGTGATATATGCTTGTACATCCCTACATTTGTCCTTTAGCAATCCGTGTTTAGCCATTTTGCACTTCTTGTACATCTCATTTTTGAGAAGTTTGTTTTCCTTTTGGCCTGCTTTATTTTTATACTTTCTCCTTTCATCAGTTAAATTCAGTACCTCTTGTGCTACCCAAGGATTTCTACTAGTCCTCGTCTTTTTACCTACTTGATCCACTTCTGCCTTCACTATTTCATCTCTCAAAGCTACCCGCTCTTCTTCTACTGTATTCCTTTCCCCTGTTCTTGTCAATAGTTTCCTACTGCTCCCTCTAAAATTCTCTGCAATCCCTGATTCTTTCACTTTATACAGATTCTACCGTTCTGCAGTTTCTTCATTTTTAATCTAACAACCAATAAATTGTGGTCAGAGTCCACATCCGGTCCTGGAAACGTCAATTTGAAACCTGGTTCCTAAATCTCTTGTAAGGCTAATATCAATACATTACATTAAAAAAAAAAAAAAAGAAAGAAAAACAGGAGTGTGGGGATTTTAAACAGCCGGCTTCTGTGGCCTCAGTTAGCATCGCTTCCTCGAATTCCATATACGAGGCGAGGTACAACCTATTTCAACTGTGATGAATAGCCAGAATAGCTTTGTTAACCACCCATATGAAGGACTGAAATTCTTTTTCTCAAATGCTCCCAGAATAGCAGTTAACGATGAGTTCTACTGCTGCCTTTGCTTTTGCTGCCTTTCTCCACACGTTAATACTATGACAGTTAATTCTATGTTAGCAAAAGTCACTGTAATAAATAACACAAATTAATAACAATTCGACATTGCAAATATGTTACCATCAGCATAAATTAAATGAATTTGGGCACTTTCCCTGCAGGCCCGATGTATACAGAACTTGATCGTACTGTACTTCATTCCTCAGATGAGTTATACAGATGAGCAATATGAGATTAATCGAGTATCTCTTATTTCGGCAAAGTATATGGACCCCCACTCTTTCAAAATAATTCGACACGCACATAATCTACATTCTGACAAAATGTAAAAATACTGTTTCATGCCTTAGCATTCTTAGATGATGAACTTTTTCTAGATCAGATCACGAACTTTTATAAACTTGGACTCTCCTAGATACCTCTTTCTCTCTCTAACACGCAGTTTGCATTGGGAAAGACATTACCAGTGTTCATCCGTTATCTTTCATAAAACGCTCGAATCATCCATTTCCTGCATTGCTTGCTATGAGAGTACTGTAACTATTTGGAGGGAGTGGACTTGCTGACAAATATTACTTCCGATCGACTCTTTCGGTTACCACAATCTTATCCAGCCCTCTGCCACGTCTCCAGGTCCCGTCGTTTCCGTTCTGTTTGAGAACATTGGACACCAAGTCTCTACGTGATGTCCAACTCGCTGATTTTTCCAGCCATGGCTATTTTGCGAGATCTATGTAGAGTAGGGTAAGTGTGTTTCCTATCTCTTATAGCATCGTGCACCCTCTAAATCTTAAAAACTGACTTCTCCACTCTCTTGTAGTGTCTTGTAGTGTCTGTGGAATCTGCAATCGTCCTTGCCGTCTAAAGACGATGGTAACGGCCGAAATATAAAATGGACTCATCACAAGCCAGCATTTCAATTGTGTATGTTATCTTTTCTACAATAATGATGATTATATTCAGTACATGTAGCAAAGAGTGACTATGTTCCTCCAAGTCATTTGGAGAGATTCTTTACTCTTATCCGTCTTGCAGTTTATATAAAAAGTAATACCAGAGGCTTAAGGTAGAGGGAGGTGCCGGCTCTTGATCGGCGAATGGTTCAAATGGCTCTGAGCACTATGGGACTTAACATCTGAGGTCATCAGTCCCCTAGAACTTAGAACTACTTAAACCTAACTAACCTAAGGACATCACACACATGCATGCCCGAGGCAGGATTCAAACCTGCGACCGTAGCAGTCGCGCGGTTCCGAACTGAAGCGCCTAGAACCACTCGGCCACCGCGGCCGACTTTTGATTGGCGAACACAACCAGATTGTGTGAGCCTGTCCGGAGAGGAACGAATTCGAAAAACCCTTGTTGAAGGGCTGTCGAGAGGGGCACAAGGACATTGTCGGTATCAGCAACAGGTTTGAGTGTAGTGTTATGCAACAATGGTGTGATGTTGCATATCCATTACTTGGCATGTTTGGCGTTGTCTCTCTCTACCATCAACTCGAGCCACAATTACTCTGAAGGGAAGGATTAGTAGCGGACTGACCTTAAAGTTTTAAATGTGGCTTGTTTGTAGCGATAAAATCCAGTTTTATCTTGACTTTGATTTACTTATTTCTGGATTGCTTTCAAGTGACGACCCTAGAGTTTTGATAATCACTGCTAATGTAGTGGTTCTGCCATATGCAGAGTGCTGAATATATCCGTTGTATGACAGTTGCGCTATAGCGTTGTAAAGCTGGGTTCTGAAAGTGGCGGAATTCCGCGTGTAATAGGACATCCGCGTCACTGTATTCCAGCGCCATATTCTTCCTTCGTGGCATCCTTAGTAAAGATCTGCCGTATCCAATACCCTATTCCTTGTAAGTTAGATCAGTACGAAAGCCCTCTACTCTATTAAACGATCCGTTATGAACTGCACCGTATATACCCCTTCCTTCAGCAGGGAGGGATAAATAGGATCCTGCTAACATGAAGCATTCTGAGCATGCTAGGAACTGACTGAATCTTGCAGGGACCCTCCTAATACAATAGGTGATGATCTACAGAGGACAACTGTTAAATCATCAGACAGACGAGTAGCAACGCCCCAACCAGCATGTGGACAGCATACCAAGAAGGATTTATGAGTATTAAATTGCACTGGGTTCGAGAAAAATGTATTAGAAGAAGAATATAGAAGATGTTGATTTGACTTATATTCACTTTTTTTTAACGCAGGTTGTGTTTATTTTGAATGTCGTTTTGTTTCCATTCTACGGCACTTTTTACCCTCATAAGGCTAACTTTTGGCTCCCTACTCCTTTTGAATTTAAGATCGTACGCGTTATAAGATATGCGGGTGATGTGAATTATTTTTAGAACGAAGGTCGTTCAATAAGTAATGCGACATATGTTTTTTCTGAAAGAAGATTGACTTTATTCGGGATTCAAATATATCATACTATTCCCCATTCTTTTGGCTACAAATCTGTAGTATCATTGCCACAGATACTACTACAACGCCGCGCCAACGCAAGGTTGGCAGCCCGTCGTCTGCCGAGCACAGCGCACTCCAGCGGGCTGTGCAGCTCGACGGAACTGGAGTGTGCCTCGTTCACTTCTTACAAGGGAACCTCCCCATCGCACCCCTCTCAGATTTAGTTATAAGTTGGCACAGTGGATAGACCTTGAAAAACTGAACACAGATCAATCGAGAAAACAGGAAGAAGTTGCGTGGAACTATGAAAAAAATAAGCAAAATATACAAACTGAGAAGTCCATGCGCAGGATACGCAACATCAAGGAGAGTGTGAGTTCAGGAGGGCCGTGGTCCCGTGGTTAGCGTGAGCAGCTGCGGAATGAGAGGTCGTTGGTTCAAGTCATACCTCGGGTGAAAAGTTTAATTTTTTATTTTCAGACAATTATCAAAGTTCAGGCACTCACACGTAATCAACTTCGCTCTCCAAAATTCCATGACATGTTCAGATTTGCTTGGACATATGCAGAGGATTTGACGGTATACACACGGAAAAATTTGAAAACGTTAAAAACAAATGTTTTGACAGAGCACAGGGAAAATTGTGCGACTGTGAAACTGTTGCATTCATTTGTTACAATTTATGTGACAAACTCTTATGTTTCCATCACTTTTTTGGGAGTGAGTATCACATCCACAAGAAAACCTAAATCGGGTAAGGTAGAAGAATCTTTTTACCCATTCGCCAAGTGTACAAGTTAGGTGGGTCGACAACATATTCCTGTCATGTGACGCACATGCCGTCACCAGTGTCGTATACGATATATCATACGTGTTTTCCTGTGGAGGAATCGGTTGACCTATGAACTTGCGATCAAATGTTTTCGGTTCCCATTGGAGAGGCACGTCCTTTCGTCTACTAATCGCACGTTTTTGCGGTGCGGTCGCAAAACACAGACACTAAACTTATTACAGTGACCAGAGACGTGAATGAACGAACGGACAGATCATAACATTGCGAAAATAAAGAACTAAAACTTTTCACCCGAGGGAAGACTTGAACCACGGACCTCTCGTCCCGCAGCTGCTCACCCTAACCACGGAACCACGGCGCTCCTGAGTTCACACTTCCTTGATGTTGCATATCTTGCACATGGACTACTCAGTTTGTATATTTTGATTATTTTTTCATAGTTCCACACAACTTCTTCCTGTTTTCTCGATTGATCTGTGTTCAGTTTTTCAAGGCCTATCTACTGTGCCAACTTATAACTAAATCTGAGGGGGGTACGATGGGGAGGTTCCCTTGTTAGCTAGATTTCAACCTAGGCAGACGCACTTTCATAATCAGCCCTCAGCCAGTTCTGTTTGCATTGATTCTCTGAGGAGGGCCCGTCAGGCTTAGTCCCTGAGAATATGTTGTGTTAATTATACCCGTAGCTACAGTCCTACAAACTACTGAAGTAATTTTCATTGTACTATGTGTTTCTTGAATATTAATCCTTCTCTCTAACAGTGTGCCGTACCGCATATTATTGCAACCTGGACTCCTTCAGCTCCTATCAAATCGGCCTCCTACTTATTTGCGTTTAGTAACGAGCTGAAAACACCGACGCGTTTTGTGCCTCTATACAGTGAGACACAATAAAATCCTGTTTTTTAACGTAATCTCCTTTCATTGCGGCGGCCTTACGCTACCTTACTAGGAGGGCCTATGCGCCTGCATGCTGCCACTCTACTGGTCGAAGCTGGATCCAACGTCTTGCTGCATCAATAACCTCCCCATCATCCACGTACTGATTCCCGCGGAGTGCATCCTTCATTGCCCCAAACAGACGGAAGGTGCAAGGTCTAGGCTGTAGGGTGGTTTAGGAAAATAGTCCAATGACTTTTTATGAGCTGCTCTCGGGTGCGCAGAGTTTTGCGAGGACTGGCTTTGTCATGTAGAAGAAGAAATTCGTTTGCATTTTTCTGGCGACAAACACGCTGAAATCATTTCTTCATTTTCCTAATGGTAGCCCCGTATCCCACTTCAGGGTTGATCGTTGCACCATGAGGGAGGACATCAAACCGAATAAACCCTTCATAGTCCCAGAAGACAGCCCCCATGACTTTATCGGCTTTGAACGTTCTCTTCGGACGAGAAGTGGTGAGCGCCGCTCCAGGGATTGCGCGTTGTTTCCTGTTTGAACTCATGTTCCATCGCCTGTGGTGATGTTCAACCTCGTGACGCGCAAGCAATTTCTTACACAAGGCCTTGTATGAAACGTCCCCTTAGAAAAATTATCAATTACTGTGCTTAAACTGACACACAATATTTTTAGCGCAACGCAATCTGACTTTCAAAAATCCCTACAAAAGAATAGCCCTGACTAACATTAACCTATACGTTTCACAAATCACTTACCTCACAAAAATCTTCGTTACTCGAACTACTGCAATACAGCGAGCGCCACTACTGCCAGCTAAATAAAAGATTCCAACTACTGAAGGCACTAACTACTGATAGGCATAGTTAGCAAATGAAAGATTTTGATAGAGAACAAACAATGTATTTACCTTAATAGTGTTCAAAAGTGATAATATATATATCAGTCCATGATATCCAATATTACAAATTTACTCTTTCTGATGGACACACGTCCAGATCGTCCGCTCTCAAAACTCCGCCATCTCTCTCCCCACATCCACCACTGCTGGCGGCTCACACTCCAACTGCGCAACGCTACTCGCTATTAACATCCAGCTGCCCAACACTACAATAGCCAACAACAATGCAAACCAGCCACAGACTGCACACAGCACAGCCAGTGATTTTCATACAGAGCACTACGTGGCGATACCAATAAAAAAACCTAAACAGCCTACTTACACTTGCTATTTATGTTTTTCTCTTAGGCAGCGAGGAATCCAGCAGGCACATGTCTTTGAATACTCCAACTGGTGGACGAGTGTCTCAGCACTACCAATGGAGACGTCCATTTGGACAGCGAGGTCGTTATCTGTCCCTCACCTCGAATGTGTGTCCGCACGTTCCAACATTGCTTGAGTCACAGCAGTGTGCAGCCGGCCAGCACGCGGAAGATAGGATAGGTTTCCGCGACCTTGTTACGATGATGACAGACGCCTCACCCAACTACTCACCGTGCTTTTGTTCACTGCCACGTCTTCGTAGACGTTCTGTAAGCGCATAAGTGTATCTGCGATGCTCTGGTTTTCCACCAAAAGAAACTGAGTGAGAGCTCTTTACCTGGAACGCAACTCGGTTACACACGCCATTTTGAAAGATATGTATGGTGTCGCCACCTATCGGAACTTCATGACACTATAGGGGCTGAAGAGGGAATATTCCACGATGTAGCACAACAAATTCCACATTTTTGCAGCTGACATTGGTCGAGAAAATAAGTGTTGCCTTATTTATTGAACGCTTCTCGTAATTTGTATTGGGGAAACTAAATTCGATATAAAAATATTTTCGTCCTGGTAACGAACTATTATGATCACAGCTGCAATTAATTCCCAAAATTAATGTAGGCATCTACCTGAAAATCTCTTAAATTCTTAATCTAATATTACAATACTTATACTCTTTTATGGCATCAATATTTGGCAATGGGAACCTTTTTAGAAATATGGCCAACCATGCAGTGACCTCAAGACAGAGAAACGGTATTTATGGACACGTCTGTAACTACTGTTAGCGACAAAACGAACATTCTCAGAACGAGGTTGGAAATTTGTCTCCTGGAAACCTAATCCCAGAAGGAATGCTTTCGGTTCAATAAATTATGTTTCACCATCAGCCACCTGACATTCATTGGTGCACGAAGAACATCTACAAGCATTACTGTCTTCGTCCACAAGCAACCACTTCACTGCTGTACGTTTTCTGATGCTATCTACCCGCCGTCAATTACGTCATCATTTCGGTCTTTTCTTCCTTCTACTAGCGCGGTCACATTAACTCCCGCTAGCATTTCAGTTTCACTGCAGTCACAATTATTTTTTACATTACTGCTCCTTTCATTCATTCAATGATTTCCTTGTGTTTTCTATAAATCCTCAGCCAGTATCTCTGTATTACTCACTGAGTAACCGTCAGTTTCTTATTACGTTTCGCATTTAAAGCCCATGCGTCATTGCTGTAAGTCGGAACTGGTAATATTCGTACATACTGACTGTAAACTTGACGATACCCACACATAATTTTTAGTTTGCAGTACTCAATTTAGTTTACTAATTCATTCCAGCGCACTTTAGCTATTATGGTTTTTTCCGTCTATTCAGTGCCTGTCTTCAGCTGCCCTAAGTATAGAAATCATTCAGATGCTTCTGTTTCTCCATTTCTCGATTGTTACAATTTTCATTTCAATTTTCCCCATATTACATATACTTTTATTCTTATTAAAATTGATTTTCTGGCCGACTATGTAATTTAATTCCTCTACTGAACGTAGAAGTTCAAATACGCTAGAGATGTACTATTGAATAGCACCAAAAAAAAACGTAAATGGTTCATTTGTGTTCAGTTCTAACGTATTTCTTCTTGTTTTCCCAGCTGAATTATCTGAAGATTTCTGCTAGGCACCTAGGCTATTTTGTTATATGTATTACCCTCGACCGACACTTTTCTCGACTCTGAATTCCCGACGCTACTGGAGAAACCAAACAGAAAGAGAAACGCTGATGTATACATTCTTCAGTATACACAGACTGATTCACCGCCTCCTTTCTCGATAGCTTATAACAAAACTTTTGTTGAAAATGAGTCGAAAATTTTCTCAAAATCTATGAATTCTAATCAAAGTAGTGATTCATACTTGTCGCCCAGTTATATAATTTCATTCACAACTTACCGATGATCAATTGCACTACATTCATTTATAAAGTCAACTTGTTCCTAAGCTTGCTAAAAATCTAATGGTTTTTCGATGCAGTCTGTGATAATTTTACTGTATATCTTATACATTAAATATGTGAAGATGATTCGTCGATAGGTTTTCATTTCTTATGTTTCTTTTTTCTTTCTTTCTTAATTATGTTGTGGGAATGTAATTCACTGCTTTTCATGGGAAAGTAGAGGTCTAAACGTCAACTGTAACTCACTGGTTAAATTTAGAAGTTGTACAAAATTGTCGTCTCGAAGAATCTTCACGGTAAATGATAACAGCCAAACAGTGGCAGGATAAAGATTTATTGAAATCCTTGACCACCGTTTCTGTACATCTAAATATACCTTCATCAGAAGCAAAAAACACTAAAATCGCATCCTGCAGTGGAGATACATAAAACAATCGTGCCAAAGGCGTCGTTAGAATGAGATTTTAGTGTATTTTTGCATCTGATGAAGGTATATTTAGATATACAGAAACGGTGGTCAAGGATTTCAATAAATCTTTATCCTGCAACTGTTTGGCTGTTATCATTTCCGTGAAGATTTTCAACAGTTGCTGCTTCAGCCATTTTTAAATTTTGATCTCGAAGAATATTTACTTTTTCCACCTCATTCAACATCCTAATTTGGTGATTTCCATAGATTTCATAAACCATTCTAGACGAATAGCTGCCAGGGTAGTTCTTGCACACAGGCCATCGCAGACATCCATGGTATTCTGGTGATACTCGAGTCATGTAAAATGCAGCCAATTATTACACTGAATGTATGTTATTGTTTAAGTTAGCATACGTGCTTTTGTTCTGACATATCAAAGTTTGTCCCCCGAGTCTTTCGCAGTGACATAACTGGATAAACTTATCTATCTTTAATAAGCCCCCAGAGAAAGCTCTCGAAAGCTGGGCTAGATTTCGAGAGCTGTAGGAGTAAATGGAGCTAACTCCTGAGGACAATGGTGGTGAATGCTGTTGAAAGCTTGAGACTTTCCTCTCAGTTTCAGCAGCCAGGAAACTGAGAGTGTGTTATCCATATCACAGCTTCATTTAACGACGTTCTGTACATTTTATGATGTATTCAGTACTGACTTACTAATATCTCACAAAAAACTCGCAAGAAAAGAGCCAGCAAAGTTTACAACTGCCTATATTTCCACAGATGAACACTCCAATGAAACGACAGATGGCTGCGCATGGTAAGTTAACCTTTCGGGGCAACACACAATCAGATAAGAGCAGCTTCAATTTGATTTGCGATTCTGGACGTACACTCATATAGGAACAGGTGGAAACGCGTAATCCACCTAGGGACATTGTCAAACAGGAGCTATGGCATGGGAAGGCATAATGGGTATAACGTTGTATGGGCATATTGACTGCGTATGGTAACTTAACCCCTAAGGGAGCAAAATATGACGCATACAGAAAGACAAGCCGGCCGGAGTGGCCGAGCGGTTCTAAGTGTTTCAGTCTGGAACCGCACGACCGCTACGGTCGCAGGTTCGAATCCTGCTTCGCGCATGGATGTGTGTGATGTCCTTAGGATAGTTAGGTTTAAGTAGTTCTAAGTTCTAGGGGACTGATGACCTCAGAAGTAAAGTCCCATAGTGCTCAGAGCCATTTGAACCAGTAAGGTGCGGGAAGGCATTGTTGCATGAGCATACTGGCCTCCAAATCTTTGAACATGGTACACTCACAGGTCAACGTTATTATTACAATACACATTTTTCCCCGATGTGCGTCTTTTCAGGAGCGCATTCGTCCTTTTTTATGGATGTCAGTGCTCCATCGCATCGAAGAGCGCCGGTACAGGAGCTCTTAGAACGAGAGGATTTGTGGCGAATGGAATGGCCTGCCCGTTTCCCGAATTAAATCCCATCGAGGACGAGTGGACGCATTGGAGAGAAGTACTGCAGCACGTCCACGCGCACCAACGACCATCCAGCAGCTGTCAGCTGTGCTACTGGAGGAATGGTACGTCCTACGACAAGCACTCCTTACCAACCTTGTGGCCGGCATGGGAGCTGTTACAGAGCTGTCAGTCTCGATCAAACACCCTTTTAAGAACCACGTCCTGCCTGTTGTAATGCCAGGGGACCATCATAAATCACTGTAACTTCAGGGTAATTATCGTGTTTGAATAAAAATGTAATTTGTGTTTGTCACATTGCATACTTCCTTAAGTTACCTTCTGTTCTATACAGTGCCAGGTTTTTCTATGTATGGTCCAAGTTTCATCGAGCTATGGTGCTTGGCTGTGACAGATCATTCGAAAGTTAGTTTCACCCACCCTTTTACTGCTGTGGACGTACATAAACGTCCTGCTACCCCGTGCCCCAGGTGGACATGTATACGTGTATATGTGTGCCGTTTGGGTTTTCCTATAGTGCTACGATCTTTTGTATGCGTCTTGTGATGCCAGCCTCTCACTGCTGCGGACGAGTTACCCCCATATCTCAGCGAATATGTGCCTCATTGCATGCTATCATTTTCGATATTCTGAATCTTTTATGAGATATGATTATTGTTACGACCACATGGTTCGCGATGTACAAGGACGTGAATAGGCGCGTCCTGCGTGACTGACTCTCGGATATAAAACCAAATAACTCGAGAACGAATAGAGACATCATTTTGCTCTCAGTTTTAAATACCATTTCGATAAATTATGTACGTCTCGTTCACTGTACTGTATGAGTACAATGCGCTTTTACCTCCGAAACTCTTTAAAATTTCACGCAATGTTTTACTTAAGGCTCAACGACAGGGCAACGGACGAAAATATTGCTCAAATTAAGATTTTTTTCCCCCATACTGGACTGTAGTAGACAAATGCATTTTGCTGCAATACATAAAGCATACATTCAAGTTTTTATTGATATTTTTAATTGAAAAATATTAATATCTTCACTGTGTTATTGGGGTTTTCCCAGGGCAGCTCCGAAAGGAGGTAGATCGACGGTTGTCGCTGTAACTCCGGTTGTGGTTATCTGAAACATGAAATGAGCATATCACCCTAACCCTTACAGATGTAATTTTATGGCCAACCGGTGTGGCCGTGCGGTTCTAAGCGCGTCAGTTTGGAACCGTGTGACGGCTACGGTCGCAGGTTCGAATCCTGCCTCGGGCATGGATGTCTGTGATGTCCTTAGGTTAGTTAGGTTTAAGTAGTTCTAAGTTCTAGGCGACTGATGTCCTCAGTAGTTACGTCCCATAGTGCTCAGAGCCATTTGAACCATTTTGTAATTTTAGTTCATCGCAGGGATTTTCAAAAACATTTTTTTGGTAAAATTACAGATATTTGAAAAAAATGACTATTTTCGCACTCCTCTTTTTTGGCCGAAAAAATACTCAATGTCAACATAAAAAAGTCGGTTACGATGAACTGAAGAGAATCCAGTTTGCTTTAAGGGGGACCAAAAATCATTAAAATCGGGTGAAAATTATAGCGTGTGCGCCAACAACCATGCCGAAAAACATGGTTTTCAGAAAAACACATTTAAGTTTGACAGTTATTTATCACATTAAAAAAAGACAACTAGCTTGAAACTTACGAGATGTTATCGATGCCTGGTCCATAATAACTAGCCGTGCACCGACTAGTGGAGGGCCGCTTTCTACTACTTTGACCTGATAAGCCATTATTTTCGTCCTCAAAGCCCTTTTCGTCGCTGAGCTCATTGCCGCTAGCATTTCATCGCCTATTTTGATTTTGATGACTTTGGCACGTGTATTAATGCAGTATAGCCTACAATGAACAGGCATGCGGCCAAACTTGAAGCAATGTTAGACGGAAAGTCATCGAGTAAAACAGAAGTAATATCCGGCGTTCCCCAAGGAAGTGTTACAGGCCCTCTATTGTTCCTGATCCATATTAACGACGTAGGAGACAATCTGAGTAGCCGTCTTCGATTGTTTGCAGATGGTGCTGTCATTTACCGTCTTTTAAAGTCATCAGATGATCAAAACGACTTGCAAAATGATTTAGATAAGATATCTGTATGGTGCGAGAAGTGGCAATTGACCCTGAATAAAGAAAAGTGCGAAGTTATTCGCATGAGTACTAAAAGAAATCTGCTAAATTTCGATTACGCGATAAGTCACATAAATCTGAGGGCTGTAAATTCAACTAAATACTTAGGGATTACAATTACAAATAACCTAAGTTGGAACGATCACATAGATAATATTGTGGGTAGAGCAAACCAAAGACTGCGATTCATACGCAGAACACTTAGAAGGTGCAACAGGTCTACCAAAGAGACTACTTACACCACGCTTGTCCACCCTATTCTGGAGTACTGCTGTGCGGTGTGGGATCCGCATCGGGTGGGACTGACGGACGACATCGAAAAAGTACAAAGAAGGGCAGCTCGTTTTGTATTATCGCGAAATAGGGGAGGTAGTGTCACAGACATGATCCGTGAATTGGAGTGGCAATCATTAAAACAAAGGCGTTTTTCGTTGCGACGGGATCTTCTCATGAAATTTCAATCACCAGTTTTCTTCTTCGATTGCGAAAACATTATGTTGGCACCCACCCACATAGAGAGAAATGGTCATGACGATAAAATAAGAGAAATCAGGGCTCGCACGGAAAACTTTAAGTGCTCGTTTTCCCCGCGTGCCGTTCGAGAGTGGAACGGTAGAGAGACAGAATGAAGGTGGTTCATTGAACCCCCTGCCAGGCACTTTATTGTGAATAGCAGAGTAATCACGTAGATGTAGATGTGGAATGTTGGCAATTTCACTTCGGCTGGATGCTATTTTTGGAGCTTATCTCCAAATGAGACACCGAGCGAGGTGGCGCAGTGGTAGGTAGCACACTGGACTCGCATTCGGGAGGACGACGGTTCAATCCCGTCTCCGGCCATCCTGATTTAGGTTTTCCGTGATTTCCCTAAATCACTTCAGGCAAATGCCGGGATGGTTCCTTTGAAAGGGCACGGCCGATTTCCTTCTCCATCCTTCCCTCACCCGAGCTTGCGCTCCGTCTCTAATGACCTCGTTGTCGACGGGACGTTAAACACTAATATCCTCCTCCTCCAAATGAGACTATTGAAACTTTCGTTTATATTTTGAGTAAAACCACCCAAACAACGCCCCAGCATATTATGTTTATTCAAATTAGTATAAATAGGAAGCGTGAACGCAGAACCGGTTTTCTAACGCCGAGGCGTGCCGTGCGCGCTCGGCTTCAAACGCTCATAGAATCTTTACTTTTAGGAGTGGGCGCACAATATTTTGAGGAATAGTTCTTCAGTGTATATTCATTCGAAATCCGTAATAAAAAAATTCGAGTTTTTCCAACCGACATCATGTCATTCCCACTTAATTTGATGCATCGCTGTGACTACGGGATATAACGAAAAGAAAGTTATTTCTACAGGGTGTTACAGAAAGGTACGGCCAAACTTTCAGGAAACATTCCTCACACACAAAGAAAGAAAATATGTTATGTAGACATGTGTCCGGAAACGCTTACTTTCAATGTTAGAGCTCATTTTATTACTTATCTCCAAATCACATTCATCATGGAATGGAAACACACAGCAACAGAACGTACCAGCGTGACTTCAAACACTTTGTTACAGGAAATGTTGAAAATGTCCTCCGTTAGCGAGGATACATGCATCCACCCTCCGTCGCATGGAATCCCTGATGCGCTGATGCAGCCCCGGAGAATGGCGTATTGTATCACAGCCGTCCACAATACGAGCACGAAGGGGTTGCGTAGACAAGAGCTTTCAAATGCCCCCATAAATGAAAGTCAAGAGGGTTGAGGTCAGGAGAGCGTGGAGGCCATGGAATTCGTCCGCCTCTACCAATCCATCGGTCACCGAATCTGTTGGTGAGAAGCTTACGAACACTTCGACTGAAATGTGCAGGAGCTCCATCGTGCATGAACCACATGTTGCGTCGTACTTCTAAAGGCACATGTTCTAGCAGCACAGGTAGAGTATCCCGTATGAAATCATGGTAACGTGCTCCATTGAGCGTAGGTGGAAGAACATGGGGCCCAATCAAGACATCACCAACAATGCCTGCCCAAACGTTCACAGAAAATCTGTGTTGATGACGTGATTGCACAATTGCGTGCGGATTCTCGTCAGCCCACACATGTTGATTGTGAAAATTTACAATTTGATAACGTTGGGATGAAGCCTCATCCGTAAAGAGAACATTTGCTCTGAAATGAGGATTGACACATTGTTGGATGAACCATTCGCAGAAGTGTACACGTGGAGGCCAATCAGCTGCTGATTGTGCCTGCACACGCTGTACATGGTACGGAAACAACTGGTTCTCCCGTAGCACTCTCCATACAGTGACGTGGTCAACGTTACTTTGTACAGCAGCAACTTCTCTGACGCTGACATTAGGGTTATCGTCAACTGCACTGACTGCAAAACCACGTTCGTGATGAACACTAACCTGTTGGTGCTACGTACTGATGTGCTTGATGCTAGTACCGTAGAGCAATGAGTCGCATGTCAACACAAGCATCGAAGTCAACATTACCTTCCTTCGATTGGGCCAACTGGCGGTGAATCGAGAAAGTACAGTACATACTGACGAAACTAAAATGAGCTCTAACATGGAAATTAAGCGTTTCCGGACACATGTCCACATAATATCTTTTCTTTATTTGTGTGTGAGGAATGTTTCCTGAAAGTTTGGCCATACCTTTTTGTAACACGCTGTATATCGAGTGAAGGTATCAGACTGTAAGATGTGCAAAAGTCAAACCTCTTTCGCCCAAAATAGGATTATAAGTGCTTCATATCGGCCAGAACGCCGTCTCTTAACACAGACACCAACATTTCGCGAGCGATACACCCATTACAAAAAATCGCCCTCAGCACGAAATACAGAGAGCACTTCTGCAGCAGCGAAAGGGTTAAGTTTTGCGCACCTGCGTTCTTTAATACTGGAGAGTAACGTCACCGGAGAAGAGGTGTATCGCGGAGACGGCAGCTTGACTTGTACGTACGTGCTGCGGCGGCTGCTCGTGACCTGTCGGCCTCCTTATCTGGCGCGCCCACGCTGACCAGCTTCCAGCTGAGAGCGGCTGAGCTCACTCACTGGAAATAGAAAACAAACGCGGCGCCCGGGTGAGCCGTCGCCGAGCCGAGGATTTACGGTCAGGCGCCACTCCATTAGCGACGGACACGGGCACTCTACTAAGCGCACGCGACGAAGGTGTAACTGTAGCACAATTCAAAACTAAAATAACGTAAACAACACCTCGCCGGCTACTTTGACAGTGCTCTCAACTATTATTCCTTTTTTTAAAAGAAGGCGAAAGTGAGGCCCTCATTGGCACCAAGTAACCCAAGCGCGAGTAGGACTCAAGCACTTAGGGTCCCGTGAAAACTTAATGCCATCTGGTGGGGCTGCGGGGACAAAAGTATGTAGGTGGGGCAAACACGGACAGAGGATCACCCTAGTGAAGATATGGCTAAATGGGTAAATCCGTTGAGATAAACGACATTGACAAAGGGCGGATTATTATTACGCAGAATCTGTGAAGGAGTATCTCGAAAACGGCGAAGCTGATCGAATGTTCACGTGCTACTGTCTTGAGCATCTACGGAAGGAGATAGGACAGTGAAACAACCACTGGGGCTAAATAGTTGGATGTCCACGACTCTTCACAGAACGTGGGGTCGAAGGCTTGTCTGCTCTGTAAAGCAGGATGGATGGTGATCCGTGACCTCTGCCGAAAGAGCGCAATGCTGGTGCACTCACAAGTGTTTGGGAGTACACCGTTCATCGTACATTGTTGAACATGGAGCTCCGCAGTGGGCCACCCCTACGTGTGCGTATGTTGACCCACGGCATTGTCAGTTACGATTGCAGTGGGCACAGGGTATAATATTTTGGGGTAACTCTTCAAGTCAAACAAAAGTTTTCAGAGTCCAAAAGCGTGTAATACGTATTATTTGTGGAGTAAATTCACGGACGTCCTGTAGAAACCCCTTCAAAGAACTGGGTACACTAGCTACTGCCTCTCAATATAGTTACTACTTAATGAAATTTGTCCTAAATAATATATCTCTTTTTCCAACAAACAGCTCAGTTCATACATACAATACTAGGAACAAAAATGATCTGCACAAGGACTTAAAAGCACTTACTTTAGTTCAAAAAGGGGTCCACTACTCAGGAACACTCATCTTCAATAATTTGCCAGCAAACATAAAAAATTTAGTTACAAATAAAGATCAGTTTAAAAGGAGCCTGAAAGACTTACTAGTGGCCAACTACTTCTACTCCATTGACGAATTTTTTAATAGAAACAAATTATGTATTGTATATATTCATACTATTAGTATTGTTATTTCAGCTTAAAAAAATTGACATGTTCCACATCCACGAGGATCTCCTCAGCACGGATCTATGGAACGAAAAACTAATCTAAGCTAATCTAATCTATGAGACCACCGGGATTCTACCGTCGATCAATGGGAACGTGTCGGCTCTTCGAGCGAATCAAATTATTGCTACACTAGCTCGATGGTCGTCTCCACAGTCACCGTCTTCGAGGTGAACGGCGGCGTGACACGAACCCAGTGGGAGCAGCATTATCCTTCAGGGAAGATTCTCCTGCACTTGCATGGGACCTGTGGTAGCAATCGATGACACGCTGACAGCTGCGAACCACCTGCATCCATTCATGTTTGATGTCTTTCCCGATGGCGATGTCATCTTTCAGCAGTAAAATTGTCCGTGTCTCGGAGCCAGAACCGAGCTACAGTAGTTTGAGGAGCATTATAGTGAACTTACGTTGATGTCTCGGCGACCAAATTCGCCTGATGTAAATCCTGTGGAACCCATCTTGCCATCTCGTCATACGCGTATCAAGGACCCATTATTTACAGAATTACATGAACTGTGCGTAGACATCTAATGCCATACCTCCACACCCACCAACAAACTGTCGGATCCCCGATACGCACAACCAGTGATGTATTTCGTTCCAAAGACAGACTAACAAGTTATTCAGCAGGTGGTCCTAATGTTTTGGCTCATCAGTGTGTATGTATGTATGTGTGTGTGTGTGTGTGTGTGTGTGTGTGTGTGTGTGTTTGTGTATGTGTAAAAACCTTCCTGGGAACCGAGAATCTCGACGATTTTTTGTTTTTTTCCGGTATATATACTGACAAGATATCGGTCCCAGGAATTCCAATGCCGCGCGGTTGCAGCCTCGCGGTCTCAGGCGCTTTGATACGGTTCGCGCAGCTCCCCCCGTCGGAGGTTCGAGTCCTCCCTCGGGCATGGACGTGTGTGTTGTCCTTATCGTAAGTTGCTTTAAGTTAGATTAAGTAGTGTGTAAGCCTAGGGACGATGACCTTTGCATTTTTGCCCCATAGGAACTTACCACAAATTTCCAGATTCAAAGGCCATACCAAAATTCCTACAGTGGTTCCTCAGGCTAGCGCAGAGCTCGAAGCTTCAGTTTATATACGTGCATATAGAAGATTTAAGAAAATATTCTTTTTATTTACTTTCTAAAACTTGATTGCAATTTACATTTTATGTCTGCAAGCATTAACGTTCGTTCATTATGCGTTTTAAGGAGGAAGAATTCAGTGTACGTTCTAAAGGCAATTCAACAATTTTGCAGATTTTTATTACTTTACTTGTACTGTAAGACATTGCTTCTTGTTTCTTGCCAAATTTAATGATTCGATGTCAACAGAAAGTACGTTTCTGGACTTAAAGGCAGGCGGCATTAGTTCGTTTCCAGGCGTTTACCACTGGCCATCCAACAACAAGTGCTATTAGTGATGTGGGAAGAACCTGCCGGAATCGAATATCACTCTGAGCTGGACGACGTGTTCTTAATCTGTTAATTAACACGCCTTAGAAACACATGGCGAGGAGTTCGTGGTAGACGGCGTTAGTATAGCGTTTCCTGTTTGCTGTCTACAGGCATCGCGGACGAAGTAGAATGGCTGAGGCTATGGAATTATTTGATGATCACGTCAATGTGCCGCTGCCATTCGGAGCTATCCATTGTGCCTTAAGGTTATACTGCGCGTTTTAGGCTCGAGTCAACCCCGATGTTATTTAAAAGGAATTTACCGGTCGCGATAACTTACATTGGTAAAATTTTTATGGCACTGTTATTTCCTGTAAGCCATTCTCTATTGTGTTCACACCACAAATGCAAATTTAGTTTTCCTGTCTTAGTTGAAACCAGGTGGGCGTTCTCGTTCAAAGCTTTATATACTCTCTTATGAAACTAGTCTCAGTAATCTTAATTTAAAATCAAGCTATGTATATTGCCAAATTTCTCTGTCTGTCTATGTTAGACGCATTCCTGTCTATCGAGACTGAGTCCGGTTTGTACACTACTGCCCATTAAAATTGCTACACCACGAAGATGACGTGCTACAAACACAAAATTTGACCGACAGGAAGAAGATGCTGTGATATGCAGATGATTAGCTTTTCAGAGCATTCACACAAGGTTGGCGCCGGTGGCGACACCTACAACGTGCTGACATGAGGAAAGTTTCCAACCAATTTCTCATACACAAACAGCAGTTGACCAGCGTTGCCTGGTGAAACGTTGTTGTGGTGTCTCGTGTAAGGAGGAGAAATGCGTACCATCACATTTACGACTTTGATAAAGGTCGGATTGTAGCGTATCGCGATTGCGGTTTATCGTATCGCGACCTTGCTCCTCGCGTTGGTCGAGATCCAATGACTGTTTGCAGAATATGGAAGCGGTGGGTTCAGGAGGATAATACGGAACGCCGTGCTGGATCCCAACGGCCTCGTATCACTAGCAGTCGAGATGACAGGCATCTTATCCGCATGGCTGTAACGGATCGTGCAGCCACATCTCGATCCCTGAATCAACGGATGGGGACGTTTGCAAGACAACAACCATCTGCATGACGTTTGCAGCAGCATGAACTATCAGCTCGGAGACCATGGCTGCGGTTACCCTTGACGCTGCATCACAGACAGGAGCGCCTGAACGACGAGCCTGTGTGCACGAATGGCAAAACGTCATTTTTTCGGATGAATCTAGGATCTGTTTACAGCATCATGATGGTCGCATCCGTGTTCGGCGACATCGCGGTGAACGAACATTGGAAGCGTGTATTCGTCATCGCCATACTGGCGTATCACCCGGCGTGATGGTATGGGGTGCCATTGGTTACACGTCTCGGTCACATCTTGTTGGTATTGACGGCACTTTGAACAGTCGACGCTACATTTCAGATGTGTTACGACCCGTGGCTCTACCCTTCATTCGATCCCTATGAAACCCTACATTTCAGCAGGATAATGCACGACTGCATGTTGCAGGTCCTGTGCAGGCCTTTTTGGATACAGAAAATGTTCGACTGCTGCCCTGGCTAGAACATTCTCCAGATCTCTCACCAATTGAAATCGTCTGGTCAATGGTGGCCGAGCAACTGGCTCGTCACAATACACCCGTCACTACTCTTGATGAACTGTGGTATCGTGTTGAAGCTGCATAGGTATCTGTACCTGTACACGCCATCCAAGCTCTGTTTGACCCAATGCCCAGGCGTATCAAGGCCGTTATTACGGCCAGATGTGGTTGTTCTGGGTACTGATTTCTCAGGACCTATGCACCCAAATTGCGTGAAAATATAATCAAATGGTTCAAATGGCTCTGAGCACTATGGGACTCAACTGCTGTGGTCATAAGTCCCCTAGAACTTAGAACTACTTAAACCTAACTAACCTAAGGACAGCACACAACACCCAGCCATCACGAGGCAGAGAAAATCCCTGACCCCGCCGGGAATCGAACCCGGGAACCCGGGCGTGGGAAGCTAGAACGCTACCGCACGACCACGAGATGCGGGCGAAAATATAATCACATGTCAGTTCCAGTATAATATATTTGTCCAATGAATACCTATTTATCATCTGCATTTCTTCTTGGTATAGCAATGTTAATGGCCAGTAGTGTAATTTATCAGTATTATTTGTGCTGCCCTTGGTACTAGGGGATAATTTTACTACTTGTTGCTCAAGCCAAATGAGCGTTCTTCTTTAACCTTTATTTATATAACTTTTATCGTTCCCCATTTGTTTGTCATTATTTTCATAGTGATTCATTGCCTGTTATTATCTGATAACTAATTATTTATTCTTGTTGGATGTTTTTGTCCTGGAAGATTTGTTAATTCAAATGTTTTTCTGATTGTACTGTGCTTTATTTAATCTAAGTTCAAAAAGAACGACCAGGGTGAGGGGTGGTGAGGGGGGTGAAACTTGCCAGTTTGATGTCTCAGATTAAATTGTTTCAGTTTATAATTGTAAAACTGTATTGTTGGTTTGTCTGCATTGCCTCAGATTAACGTTTTAAGTAAATACATTACAACTACTTGGAGTACCATTAGAAATTGTCCCTTCTTTTTCAGATGTTACGTTTTTGTGACCTGGCACGATACCACTACCAACTCCTTGCTTGCTACAGTGTTTCACGTATTTTTCTCGGTAGTTGGTAGGAAATCTATTTTTTTGAGATCGCAGGGTTACTCAAGACGGGTCACCCCAAGGTCATAAACTCTGAAACGCGGCAGTCTCACCCGTATTTTCTTGGCTGGACATCAAAGGTTGCTGTTAAATCCAGTGTTCGATTTGTGCTTTTACCAGTGGGGGGGGGGGGGGGGTAGTCTTAGAGGGTTAGTACAACTATATATCTTACTAGCTTGGACCGTGGCGTTACCCATGGTTAAACAGTTACTTATAAATAGATGTTAATGCCGAAACTCACTATTCGCGCGTATGCACTATCAGAAAAGCCATCCCTGGTTATTTCTTTAAAAGTACATTGTAGGTAAAGCTTATTTACAAAATCATCTACATTCAGGTATACGAGGGGAATTTAAAAAGTAAAGCACATTTGTGAAAATCTGTACTTATTCTGATGATAGAAAACTGATACATGAGTTATTTTTCTACGTAACCTTCCTGGACTTCAATGCAGTTTTCCCGACGTTTTGCGAGTTTGTTTATTTCATCAGAAAATACGTTTATCGGTTGCATCTGTAACCAATTTTGCACCGCAGTAATGACGTCTTCGTCACTTTCAAATCTTCTTCCCTGTAGTGCTTCCGTTAAGGGTCCAAACATGTGAAAATCGCTTGGAGCCAGGTCTGGACTGTATGTTCCAGCACATCGAATCTCAACTCCTTTATTGCGTCGGCTGTCCGTTTGGCAGAATGTGGGCGGGCGTTATCTTGCTGCAGGATGACACCTCTTCACAGTTTTCCACGACGTTTGAATCTGATTGCAGGTTTTAGTTTCGTACGCAACACATCACATCCACCATACAATACAAACCTGGCTCTAAAGCCTCGTTTACGCTGGGGCGACGTCTTGCAACAATGTGGCATGCTATGTAAATGTGGCGTGCGTCGTCTTGTCATTTAGTTCTAAATGTTTTGAAATGCTTACCTACTACATAACACTTTTTCAAAATTAATAAGCAAACAGATTAATAGTAAGACTGTATTAAAACTTTCAGTGTTTATTTATTTATTTACATGTCAAGTTCCGTAGGAGCAAATCTCCAAGGTCATGGAACGTGACAGTACATGAACTTCCAACATAAAAGTAATAACAGATAAAAATAAATGTTCATGAACCTGAAAGAAAATCAGTCCATATGTTTAAGCAAACGCTATCAGCAATACAATGAGAATCAGCTTAATTTTTCAAGGAACTCCTCGACAGAATAGAAGGAGTGACCCAATAGGAAACCCTTCAGTTTCGATTTGAAAGCGCGTGGATTACTGCTAAGATTTTTGAATTCGAGTGGCACATTATTGAAAATGGAGGCAGCAGTATACTGCACACCTTTTTGCACAAGAGTTAAGGAAGTCCGATCCAAATGGAGGTTTGATTTCTGCCGGGTATTAACCGAGTGAAAGCTGCTTATTGTTGGAAATAAACTAATATTGGTAACAAGAAACGACAATAAGGAATATACATATTGAGAGGCCAATGTCAAAATACCCAGACTCGTGGACAGTGGTCGACAAGAGGTTCGTGAACTCACACCACTTATTGCCCGAACCGCCCGTTTCTGAGCCAAAAATATCCTCCTAGAATGGGAAGAGTTACCCCAAAACATAATACCATGCGACATAAGTGAATGAAAATAAGTGCATGGGAAATAAACATCCCAGGTTGGGATGCATAAACTAAAACCAGAGGGGATAGTCTGATGCAGAGGGGGGGGGGGGGGGGGGGGGAATCCCCCCCCCATCCCCCCCTGCAAATCGCACACTTTTTTTAAATCCTACACTCAGAAGACGCCAGTGGATATCGCATTCGGATAGAGGCACTTACCGCCCAATATCCCGTCACACTTCCGCTGTTCTTTACCTTGGATGGACGTGTAATGACGCCGGCGATAAAGCGCCACCGTTTTAATACGGCGCGAGCAACTCTTTCGGGCAGTACCGTTTTAGTGGCCTGCTGGATGCTTCAAGCCACCTTCGACATCGCGAAGCACTAATGAAACGTCACAACCATCGCCCTTTTTCCACCACGATTTAATTCTCATGGCTGCAATAGGTTTCCCTGATTGGTTTCGAAAGCTTTCGCCCACCTTTATCTGCCATGTAGATGTTAAATGTGGGTTCTACAGCAGAGGTCACCAATCCTTCCGCGCACCGCACCGGATAACTGACAAAATGACGAACTTGGGACGCATCATCAACTACTTCCAAGTCAAAACGAAACTTCGAGGAAAAAAGACGCAATGAACAAAAAAGAAACGCAAACAACATATTTGTTCACTAAATGTTATCAAATAAGGCGACGTTTGCAAAAAGTTAGTTACATCATACCTTGTGTGCACGTCTCCGAATCTCACAAACTAAGCAGCAAAGGGAGAATTACGGTTACCTGACATGATCAGTCAGTGCAGCAGGCTATCTGCAATTTTATATTGTGGACTGCTTTGGAAAACCAACTTATTTGCCACTATCACTATGTAAACACAATTACTGGATTAGTAGTTTCGGCAATATGTATTGCCATCCTTAGATCTATAAAACTTGGCAGAGGTAGCTACATCATACAGTGCTTGCACCACTCTGTCACGTGTAAACTATATAATATGAATAAAAGACTCTTTTAGGCGCATTGTATAGTACATATTGCCGAAACTAAACTACTGCCCATTAAAATTGCTACACCACGAAGATGACGTGCTACAGACGCGAAATTTAACCAGCAGGAAGAAGATGCTGTGATATGCAAATGATTAGCTTTTCAAAGCATTCACACAAGGTTAGCGCCGGTGGCGACACCTACAATGTGCTGACATGAGGAAAGTTTCCAACCGATTTCTCATACACAACAGCAGTTGACCGGCGTTGCCTAGTTCAAAAATGTGTGTGAAATCTTATAGAACTTAACTGCTAAGGTCATCAGTCCCTAAGCTCACACACTACGTAACCTAAATCATCCTAAGGACAAACACACACACACACACACACACACACACACACACACACACACACACCCATGCCCGAGGGAGGACTCGAACCTCCGCCGGGACCAGCCGCACAGTGCACGACTGCAGCGCCCTAGACTACTCGGCTAATCCAGCGCGGCCGTTGCCTGGAGAAACGTTGTCGTGATGCCTCGTGTAACGAGGAGAAATGCGTACCATCACGTTTCCGACTTTGATAAAGGTCGGATTGTAGCCTATCGCGATTGCGGTTTATCGTATCGCGACATTGCTGCTCGCGTTGGTCGAGATCCAATGATTGTTAGCAGAATATGGAATCGGTGGGTTCAGGAGAGTAATACGGAACGCCTTGCTGGATCCCAACGGGCTCGTATCACTAGCAGTCGAGATGACAGGCATCTTATCCGCATGGCTGTAGCAGATCGTGCAGCCACGTCTCGATCCCTGAGTCAACAGATGGGGACGTTTGCTAGACAACAAAAATCTGCACGAACAGTTCGACGACGTTTGCAGCAGCATGGACCATGAGCTCGGAGACCATGGCTGCGGTTACCCCTGACGCTGCATCACAGACAGGAGCGCCTGCGATGGTGTACTCAACGACGAACCTGTGTGCACGAATTGCAAAACGACATTTTTTCGAATGAATCCAGGTTCTGTTTCCAGCATCATGATGGTCGCATCCGTGTTTGGCGACATCGCGGTGAACGCACATTGGAAGCGTGTATTCGTCATCGCCATACTGACGTATCACCTGGAGTGATGGTATGGGGTGCCATTGGTTACACGTCTCGGTCACCTGTTGTTCGCCTTGACGGCACTTTGTACAGTGGACATTACATTTCAGATGTGTTACGACCCGTGGCTCTACACTTCATTCGATCCCTGCGAAACCCTACATTTCAGCAGGATAACGCACGACCGCATGTTGCAGGTCCTGTACGGGCCTTTCTGGATACAGAAAATGTTCGACTGCTGCCGTGTCCAGCACATTATCCAGATCTCTCACCAATTGAAAAAGTCTGGTCAATGGTGGCCGAGTAACTGGCTCGTCACAATACGCCAGTCACTACTCTTGATGAACTGTGGTATCGTGTTGAAGCTGCATGGGCCATCCAAGCTCTGTTTGACTCAATGCCCAGGCGTATCAAGGCAGTTATTTCGGCCAGAGGTGGTTGTTCTGGGTACTGATTTCTCAGGATCTATGCATCCAAATTGCATGAAAATGTAATCACACGTCAGTTCTAGTATAATATATTTGTCCAATGAATATCCGTTTATCATCCGCATTTCTTCTTGGTGTAGCAACTTTAATGGCCAGTGGTGTACTAATCCAGTACTTGCGTTTACATAGTGACCTTTGCAAATAAATTGTTTTTCAAGAGAAGACCAAAATACGGAAACAGAATTGCTTCCCACTGTTAATCAGTCTCTATTGTTCGATATGCTGAGCTCACTTACTTCGTTTTTGAGAATATTTTTTAACATTTCCTCACAGACGTAAGTTGTTCCAAACACTGAGACCATGCCAGGGGCAAATTTCTTCAGCTTCGGAAACTCAACATCAGGTATGCAGCATTAAAATTCAACAAGATTTTCTTCTCTTTCAACAAGTCATTTGTCTGCAAAGCAGCTCTCCTATATCGTTTGATGATTCGTAGACATGATGGACGAGGTTATCCTACTCAGTACTTAGGTTTAGCTGATTCATGTCGGCGAGCTGTGATGTCCATCGAAAGTGACAATTTTGAGAGCCGCGTACCTGACAGCTGTGAATGAGCTCTGTGTTTTCCAGTGCGAAAAACATTTCTTCCGTTTGGAGCTTGTAATAACACAAGTGGACTTACCTGCAGCTGAGCCACCTGACTGTTGTGTGGTAAGACAAGTCACAGATTCAGAATCAGTTTCTTCAACCAAACGCTGTAGCTAACGGTGACTGAACGCACGTCCCTAATGAAGTTCACAGCGTAAACTGCGGATTTAAGTACACAATAAATTCCCTACTTTTTCGCACAGAGTGGTTTCTGATTTATAATGTAGCATATGAACAGAGCGCCCTTAGTTTGCAAATCTGCCAACTGAGTCCTGATCTGCCCCATCAGATTCTTCCGCGCCCCAGCCATGATTCTTTTTCCTCTATCAACTGTAACACTTCGAAGCTGATCCCATTGCAGGCTGCAGTCTTGCATTTTTTACTCCTTATTTTTATATATTTACTTATTTGCGAACCCATAAAAATATCTTTTGCATTTACTGCTCCATGTATGCTGCAAACGGATGTCAAATGTTCCATTATCTGTAAGTCTCAATTGACTCCGCTAATGAACACAAGACCTTGTGACGTACTCGAGAGATCAGTACACCCATCTAATGCCATAAAATACCACAACAAGTTCCCAGCTTTCTCCCGTAACTATAGCACTATGTTCTTATCGGTTTCTTCTGTCCCCCGCACGACTGAGCTTGCTGAAAAGCTGATACTACAAAACAAATTGGCTTTATTAGCACACAGATCATTTGCTGCTTCCTTCATACACTTTTTGGTGAAGTTGCCATCGGTAAACGGTTACCCTCGTTCTGCCACCTTGTGCGCTGTTTTTCTGATGAAGAGATTTCTTTGGGTTTCTAATTTACGTTTCATGGTCTCATATTTCTCGGAACGTAATTTTGCAAAAGACTATGAATATGCTGATAGGTGTTTCCTTTCACAGTGACGCTGAATATTGTACTATTTCAAAACGGCAACTATTTCGTTACATATTGCCCAAGTAGTTTCCTGGTCGTTTGTTAAAACAAATAAGTACCTTACTCGCCATTCTTGATTGAAAACGCGATTCTCACCGTCCACCCTTTTTTTTCGGACGACCATAATGAAGTCTGAAGTAAAGGGGCTCTAAAATGAAAAAGACATTGAATTGTAAACATAATGAAAAACTTGGAACGGCGCGAAATAAGCAAACATTACAATATTCAAGAAAATCTAGATACTTTTGATTTAAAATTGAACATAGCAAATTTGACGGAGATCTGCGTACGTGTGAGGAGCTTCTAGTACTCTAAATTTAATGTTTAAATTTAAATTGTATCACTTCGTCTCGTGATCCAAAAGTTTTATGAAGCAAATTCAAGGTTTGTCGGCGGGCCTGATGAACTGAAACTGAGGGCCAAATCTGGCCCCGGGCCGTAATTTGGTGAATCCTGCTCTAAGGTAACGGCACTTTGTCCACCAATCTATAACCATTACTTGTTTGCTAATTTACTAAGAAGTGTCAGAGTTTTGCTTATGTTTCTATTCCGTGAATTCTTCAGTGCAACCATACGTTTGTAAAACCGTCTATCGGCAATCTGAAAGTTAGTCTGGAACTGCGCGACCGCTACGGTCGCAGGTTCGAATCCTGCCTCGGGCATGGGTGTGTGTGATGTCCTTAGGTTGGTTAGGTTTAAGTAGTTCTAAGTTGTAGGGGACTGAAGACCTCAGAAGTTAGGTCCCATAGTGTTCAGAGCCATTTGAACCATTAAGTATTTTAGTACTAACATTTTTCTTCGTGTACTGTAACCCCTGTCTGTCTCTTCTGTTTCTTAATTAATCAATTTAGAACCTCCTGTAAGTATAGCAGGGACGTATTCGATTGCCTACCGTGGTCAAGACTGAGACTGGAAACCATAATTAGTTTTCCCTCGGACAGAGCGCAAGATGGAGACACTCCTCGACATTCACTTAAATGGGATGACTCTCTGCGAAGCAAAAAGTTATCAAACAGTGACCACCCTGACTCTTATTTTTATCTCATTCGGTACCACCACCTTCAAAATAGACTCTCTTGCAGCGCTGTCACTGACTCCTACGTTCTTCCCACATTTCGAACGCTTCCTACAAGTTTTCTTTTGTTATAGTGTTTAGGGGGTCCGTCATAAATTGTGTCTAAATTTTCCCTTTAAATTCGTCTTACGAACTTGAAAGAATGCAGAATATGACGTGTATGGAAGAAGTGGCATCTTGTTTTTAGCAACAACAAAAAAAAAGTTGTACAATGTTCATTATATGCTGTGGTACCTTCTCATAGCGGAGATCGAATTGTCCTCGCACTGCTTCTGTGAATGTTTCTTCCCTACATTTTCACTCAGCCACCCTAAAGACTGTGATAGAATTCTCTATTTGCTGTTTAGCCAGTATGAAGGAACTCCCAATGAACAATACGAATCAAAGAAATGAATCGACTTTAACTATACGTGGCGTTTTACTTACGATGCTTTTTTTCACTCATATGGAGAAGAACCTCTTACCTTAGGGCAGTAACCGTACCGCCTCTTAGGAACACGACTTTGACGTTTATTCTAAAAGGTCACCGATAAATGTGGACCGTTTTTATTATAAGGGTTCGACTTCATTCTTAACGTCATAAATAACTGACGGTAGTAGAATGTGACATACACGCCCCCCTGTAAATGGTTCTTAACTTACGGTAAACTGGATGCCAAAGTTATATGACGACACTTAACACGCGTAAGTTAGAAAATATTAATGTAGTAATGTTTTTGCGCACAACTATGAGTAATTGTAATTTCACGTCCAGTATGACTTGAGCCTAAGGACATTAAACTGGTCTCACGATCGGTAGAGGTCCAATTACCAATTACTTGTATCTCATGGTCTCCGAGTAACTAGTCCGCCCCAATAGCTGAACGGTCGCCGGCACGGTAGCCCAGCGTGTTCGGTCAGAGAGGCGGTGGCACTGTAATAAAAAACAACAACTGAGTAAAGGAATCAACGATCAACTTGAACGGATGTCATGTGACGTCCTCGCAGACCTAAACGCAACGAACAACACCGAACAAAATAGATTTAAAAAATGCCACGCACTGGGGCCCGGTTTCGATTCCCGGCTAGGGTGGGAGATTTTTTTCCCTCAGGGACTGGGTGTTGTGCTGTCCTCATCATCATTTCATCCCCATTTTCGACGCACAAGTCTCCCAATGTGGCGTCGCACTCAATAAGACTTGCACTCGGCGGCCGAACTTCCGGCCTGGGAACTCCAGACCACTGACGCCACACGATGATTTCCATTTTTCCGAGTAACTGTGTTGTTTTGTACATGCACTCCTATAAGGTAATTCTATAAAAAAATAAACAAAAAAGTAGTGCAGACAGGTGCATCCGAATAGGGGGCTGGTAGTACGGGAAACGATAATGCAGTAAAGAAACTGAAGAGCATCCTTGCGGCCAAAGGCTAATTTATGTATCATTTCAACTCATTACAGAACTGCATAACGACCTTGACGCAGTGGTAACTCCGGTTCCCGTCCGATCACCGACGTTAAGCGCTGTCGGGCTTGGCTGGCGCTTGGATGGATGACCGTCCAGTCTGCCGAGCGCTGTTGGCATGCAGGATGCACTGATCCCTTCTGAGGCCAATTGGGGAGCATCCAAATGACGATTATTGGTTGAAGATCACACGGAGGCCGGTCTGTACCGTTGGGCCTTCACCGCCTGCTCGGACAGAGTTTAGTTTAGTAGAGGACAACATTCTCGCCTTCCATCACGATGGAAAGTTTAAGTTACGGGGATTAATATGAATAGGGTGTTTTTTTTTTTTTGTCTTTCATAAGTTGTCCTGTACAGCCATGTGAACAGTTAGAAAATATCTCTTTTTGTTACTCATGAGCTTTTGTTTCTACTTTCTGAACAACTGAGTTTAAATTTAACTTGGAACATATGTAGAAGTATGTACTATACTGTACTATAGAAGGTAACTAAAGATATTCGCAGTAATACGTACAGCAATAACACTTTTCTTTGAAGACAATAATTACACAGATGTCACCGCTATACATTATGGTCTCCTGCACAGTTAAAAAGGCAGTACATGATTATTAATAGTGTGTGCGATCACCACGGAGGGCAAAGCATGCTCTTCAACCTACTCCCATGCTGGTCACGAGTTTGGTAACATGTTCTTCAAATGGTTCAAATGGCTCTTCTCACTATGAGACTTAACTGCTGTGGTCAACAGTCCCCTAGAACTTAGAACTACTTAAGACTAACTAACCTAAGGACATCACACACATCCATGCCCGAGGCAGGATTCGAATCTGCGACCGTAGCGGTCGCGTGGTTCCAGACTTGAAGCGCCTAGAACCGCTCGGCCACTCCCGCCGGTAAAATGTCCTTATGGTAGCGCGTTCCATTTTTTCACCAGCGAGGAAAAGAACTGCTTAATGGTCGCTGGTGCGTATGGACGTGCTGCAGTACGTCTCCCCAAAGCATTCCACAAATGCTCTATGGGATTTAAGTCGGGGGACGAGCAGAAACAGTGTACTCGTCGACAATCCTCTCGTTCCAAGTGCTCCTCCACATGCGCAGTTCGATGTGGTCGAGCATTGTCATCCATAAAAGCGAATTCAGGGCCGAATGCATCTTCTAAAAGACTTGGGGAAGGAGTACAGTGTCACAGTAACGTCTACCAGTGAGTAAAATGCGGTTCATCCGTGCAACATTATGCTTTCCCACACCATACCATTAGGACCACCAAAACTATCGTGGTCGACAACGTTCCTTGAGCATTGTGTGTTCCCAGTACTCGTCGTATGATGGTACGTCCAGTATCGTCGAACATGACAATGTGAAATGTAGCCGACAGCGGTTACTTTACCCCGCAGAAACACCAAAAATGACCCAGAGTTGTAACTGATGGACCTCCACCAAGAATCTTAGGGTGGGACTTGAGTGTCGTGGCCGAATGCGCTCTGGAATAGTCTTCCACCAATGTCTGTACTGTACATGTGTACGTCCAAGACTCACATACAGACAGAGACTATTATCATAACTGAAGACAAGAGAGTCTCCAGTCGACTCTTTCAAGATACCAGGATAGCCGGGCTTGGCAGTGTCGTGGAGTCAGTGGAGCCGGGCCAGAAGCACTCGTGATCTTGAACCAAGCAGGAGGTTCCCCATGGTTCTTGGTGAAAATGGTTCAAATGGCTCTGAGCACTATGGGACTTAACTTCTGAGGTCATCAGCCCCCTAGGACTTAGAACTATTTAAACCTAAATAACCTAAGGACATCACACACAGCCATGCCCGAGGCAGGATTCGAACCTGCGACCGTAGCTGTAGCGCGGTTCCAGACTGTAGCGCCTAGAACCGCTCGGCCACCCTGGCCGGCGGTTCTTGGTGACACTACAGGTGTAGCATATGACCTGATTTCTTCCATGGATGATGATCGGTCGGCTACCGCTGCTCGCACAATCCGTCGATCTAGTGTGTCTGTACTCCGCGGATGTCCAGAACCCGGGTGTGGAAATGTTCCGCAGGCCAATGCTGAAGGTAACGACGTACCTCAGGTACACAGTGTCCATCATGTGCGGCAGTCTGTCAATACGTCCATTCAACTTTCTGCAAGCCCGCAATGCGCCTCTATTCAGATGGTTGAGGATGTTCAATAGGAGTACTTTCCCGATGGCGGGGCATGGTTGTACCATTGCAAATACTGTTCTCCTCTAAATACAACACAGTTACTGCCGGCAGAGTACAACTATGGAGCACACAGACGGGCGTCCTGAGCGCCAACTGATGACCGATGACCGTGACGAATCACTAACAAATGGTTCAAATGGCTCTGAGCACTATGGGACTTAACATCTGTGGTCATCAGTCCCCCAGAACATAGAACTACTTAAACCTAACCAACCTAAGGACATCACACACATCCATGCCCGAGGCAGGATTCGAACCTGCGACCGTAGCAGTCGCGCGGTTCAATCACTAACACTGCAGCTCCTCAGTATGAACATGTCATACCCTGGTGCCACTGGACACAGTCCTTAACGGTGTTGTATTTTTCTTCCGTCAATGTAGTTTGCACCCTATCACAGGATTTACGCAGTTCCAAGTAATGCAAGAACCGGCTCACTCTAATGGGTCGTAAATGTCTGAATAAAGCGTCCGAACTGCGGCATGTCGACTCTTATTATTGTCTGTATTCACTGAATTTCGCATGTGCCAGCATGAAGACCTTAAGGGGAGACGGTGGCAGTCTTGCACTGATATTTTTGTAAATCCATATCTTTGCCATTCTTGTTCAATCTCATTGAAATTTTGCACACTTACGAATAGAGATCTAATATGTTTTTTTTTAAATTCAAAATTTTTAATAACAATCTAATACAGTGAGATAATTTTGAATTTTTTATTGCGTTATTATTTTAAGGTACACTTTTTCATAATTTCGAGGAAAATTTGGCAAATTTTTTAAAGGTACAATAATCTAAACTAATAGGTGTACAATTAACTGCAGTAACTTTTTGGTAAATTAATGCTATTATTTTCTGTGATGTTTTGGATTCGAACATTTTTTACACCCCAACCTTTCAATATATTATCAACCACAAAACTGGGTATAATATCTCGATTAAAATTTTGTACCACTTAAATATTGCTTCAAAGTAAAAGAATAGTTGAGCCAAATTTCATTGCAATCCTTTCAGTAGTTTCTTATATATGTGTTCCTGAAGCAGAGAACCTTAAGTTGCAGAAAAATCATTTTAAAGTTTGGATGAAATGTGAACAAAAATAATAATCTATCATACCTTAGCTAAAACTGCCGTTATCCATATTCCATTTCTTCCTCATCATTCTCTACAGCTATTTTAGCTTCTCTGCTCCTTTGCCTAGCAATTTTTTGTATGTTCTGGACTGAAGTCTCCGCCTTCGCGATTCTTTGCTAATCGATGATCTGCAGTATTTGCTCAGTGAAGACTCCAGGTGTAAAGCCCAACTTGCTGAGGATGTGAAGTCTTGCCACATTTACATCATTAAATACTGCTGCAGCTTCCAAAGCAGCAATCTTCACTACCAAATTGGAAACAAACACAGTCTTTGGACATCTTTTCCAAATAAGAGCATTAAAACTTTCATTTGGATTCTGTGTTTTCCAATGCAGACATTTTTCTAGCAGTTCTGGTGAAGCCAGTGATCTAAAAGTTGGTTTAATGGCCATTGAAACCTCATAAGGAAGGTTATTTTTATGGGTATAAGCTTCCCCACTTTCCTTAGTTTTCAAAAATTTGCACCATTCATTAGAACAGAGGGCATGTTGAGGTGTAGTGTCTGTGGACAAGTAATGAAACCAAATGGCCCATACTGCTTTCCTCATACTGTCCAAGCTTGTGAGGTTACTTCTAATTGCAGCACCATAATAGACTTGTAGGCTGTCAATTCTCTTCTTTGTTAGTCTGTTTTTACCTCCCAGTGGCTTCCCATCCTCTAGTCTGCAACATGTCTTCGGAGTTGTCCACCCATCCTCTTCTGAATATGGCCTAAGCACTCCAGTTTCTCAATAGTGCAATCTTTTCCATAGGGCTGACTTTCAACTACATTCTTGGAAGCACTTGAGTCTCCATCTCCTAAATACTGTACATATCTTACTCCATACTTTTGCAAAGATCTATGGAAAATGAATTTCATACCTGCAGCTTCCATCCCACCACTGGAGCCGGCATAATTTCTGCTACAAACAGCCTTATGGGCTTCTTGCCATTCTGTTTCTTTACCTGCATCAATATATTTCTTGTGTAAGGCAGAACAATATTTAGACATCACCTCTAAGTCTAATACTTTTCCAGTGTCGACACTACTGATTGTTGAAACTCCATGCAGTGAAGTACGCCCCCTCTTCACCCAGGAACTGTCACAGGAAACTGCTATATCGTTGCTATAAGTTGCTTCACAATTTCCTTGAATTGCCCCCAGGACTGCCATTTTCATGCTCTGTTCACTTACTTCTGCAACTGCATTGAGGAAAGCAGTATTCATTGCAGAAAATTTTAGGGGAGGACCAGGTATGTTCATAATACCACATAAAAGGTTTCCACCATCTCTTCCAATCCCTATACATATTAGTCCATAAGCAAATCTCATAGTGGTTTCATAGATTCTATTACTGACCTTTGATGTCTTGAATGGGCTGTCAGCATCACAGTTTTGACACAAAATGTGCAATGTGCAAACCAAACCTTCTCTCTTTCCATCATCAACCAAATCCACAAACAGAGAACTTGCAGGCTTTTCTAAGTGCTTCTGCCACAATTTCCAGATCCACAATTCTGAAACCTGTATTTCTGTCATGATTTGTTTCTTCTGACACAATCCCCGTCTGAAGTTTTATTTTAGATGCACTTGGAGACAAGCTAATGTTTGCATCTGCAGGCCCAACCCTAACCTCAATGTCAGTTTGTCGCTTTATATTGGAAATATGGGTCTTACTATATTTTTTAAATACTTTACCAGGCCTAGGCATTGTAGAAAGGGATCAACAGATTCAACCTTGCACAAAGAATGACACAATAAATCAAGCGTCACTCGAATTCCACTGAACAGTACAAAACTTGTTTACAACACTCCACAGCCCTCTACACCGTACTGGTTGAACCAGAAAATGGCTCCACAGCCCTCTATACAACACTGCTGTTATGTATACAAAAAATCACAGCCTTCTAAAGCTATATTTTCTAGGTTTAAAGGCCAAATTCTGCAATAAAACTTTTCCTCCATTTAGTACATTGAAAAGCGGGCGTGGTGCATTACACTGCTTAGGGTTTTTATTTTTTTATGCCATTTGTAGTTCGAGTTTAAAGGAAAAAATTTGGGACAATAATCTCAATTATATTTACTATCAAATAAGCAAATAAAAATAATTTGTAAATTTTTCATTATTTCTGCCACCGTCTCCCATTAATATGCTGCAGGAATATAACATTCAAATCAGTACGTAAACCCATTTACGAGCTCTGTATCAATCCATATAAAAAAAAGTGTGCAACACGAAGAATGTTGCTATTAGTTGCTGTGACGATCACAGCTGACGATTTTCATTCCACGTTGTGTGGCAAATGAAAATCGACCTATTTGTTGAACAGTATGTTGTGTAACAGACAGTAAAACTTTGCACTACAGCATTAGGAAACGGTGAGCGATCTCGTGAACACTGTCTCCGGCTACATGTCTTTTGACTTACGGTGTTAGACAAAACTTAGGCGGTAGGTCTACCATCTCACAGTATCGAATACGTATCTTCGTTACTTTTTTCTGGCGTAATATCCGTCGACGAACTGCCCGAAAGAATGTTATGTTCAGTCTTTATTCAGGCATTTCCGAAATTTTTAAACTAGTTCAGAATGGTTCAAATGGCTCTAAGCACTATGGAACTTAACATCTGAGGTCATCAGTCCCCTTAAACCTAACTAACCTAAGGATATCACACACATCCATGCCTGGGGCTGGATTCGAACCTGCGACCGTAGCAGTAGCGCGGTTCCGAAGTGAAGCGCGTAGAACCGCTCGGCCACAGCGGCTGGATTTACACTAGTAAATTTAGCGTAATCGTTAAAAGCGTAGTATAACTTTTAGTTTCTATAACTCTTTCCCCACGTTTCATGCAAAACTTGATAACACACATGCTACTCTTTCAGTCCAGCAACGCAAACGCACGGAATCGAAATACGATCACCAGAGATAAACCCAGGTACTTATCTCGGAGCTAGCTACAGCACTGAATCGTGAACTATGTCTGGGGAAGCACTTAACAATACTTCATTGTTATATTAATCACATCACCATTAATTCAAATTTCAAACACTTGTAGATGGTCCCTAAGGCAGTCAGTGATTACTAATTACCAGTATTCGTAAAAGTCTTTCAGTTTCTTTGACAGTTTTTCATATTTAAGGACGTTTCTCGCAAGTGTCAGAACTGAATCCTCAGATAAAAACATGGATTAATTACATTTTGCGTAATCTTAATTGTAGGATAAAGTATAAGAACTGTGTTCACGTTTCTAACCATTCATGGTCAGTTGTGTAACAGCAGAGACATTCCTTAGGTTCTCGGCGCCTTTTCATTTGTAGTAAAGAGGTCGTAATTGACATTCCTCTCGGAAAAAAAATCTGAACAACTTGTTCTAACTGCAAGGTTGAACTGTAAGTGTAAGGTAGTGGCTTATGTAATGCAATGCAATGCTTGAGACCACTCTGTAGATCTGCGGTGGAAAAATGTTTATCTGAGCCAGTCGTTTGCTTTCCTTTTCGCGCAAAGTAAACTCCACATGTTTGCGTCTTATCCTCTATACGTTGTCGTGCTTTCTGCACAATAACGCGGCATGTTGCAAAGCATATCTTCTTAGCTGACAGTGAAGCTGTGAAAATCAACAGGAATAGTTGCCCTTTGTTTCAGAAGACGGTAAATATTTAGCTACGTCAATAGTTTACTAGGAAATGGCAGATATCCTAACTCGCTCTATCATTAGTGTACAGCGAACTAAAACAAAATACATAGCAGGATTGTCGTTAACCGTTAAATCGTACAGATTTCCACAAATGAAAGCGCCGTAGGCACGTTACACATAGTTCGCTGCTTGAACAGTTCACGAAACTGCGATCTTTCTTAAGATACTTCAGTATCTAAATTTTTCCTCGTGATCATACACAGCTGCTTTTATTCAAAGATGAACCATTTTTAACAATTTCAGTTACCTACCAAATTATATTAATACACGAAATAGAAAAAACATCAAAGGGAAGCAGTTTCGCCGGCCGGGGTGGCCGAGCGGTTCTAGGCGTTACAATATGGAACCGCGCGACCGCCACGGTCGCAGGTTCGACTCCTGCCTCGGGCATGGATGTGTGTGATCTCCTTAGATTAGTTAGATGTAAGTAGTTCTAAGTTCTAGGGGACTGATTACCTCGGAAGTTAAGACCCATAGTGCTCAGTGCCATTTGAACCATTTTTGAAGCAGTTTCTTTCAGTCTTCGGAGGAGTGTTTCAGTTATAGAGTAAGATGGTACAAACACACAACTTTCGGTAGGTGCCATATGCAAAAACTGTAGAAATTCGGGGTAAAACATAGGAACGTCGACAAGCCTTTTCCGACATACCTACCACGTATAAAATAGAAAGGAAAATGGTTTTATGGATGGAAGAAAACATGACACTTTGTAATATCCTGTATTATTTATTATTTTTCAAAATGGTTACGAGCTGTTACGCCATCGTCAGATATAAAGGTAATTATGTGCGGATGTGAAACTTTTGGGGGATCAAAGCCTTTAAGCTAGTGAATTTACACAGTACCTCGGTTTCCAAATATGACAGTTGGTAGTGTTTGATCTATGATTAAACAGAGAGGAATTATCTGAGTAAAAATACAATCGTAAAACTATTTACTTTAGGTAAAATATATGATACATTAAATAACAAACTACCTGAAAAACTACTACAATTTTCCTGAGAAGAACTGCAGGTACTGCAAATAATCCCATCCAGATTCCTTTGCAAATTACCGCTCCTGTTCAGAATCCTCATTTACTTTAGTTCGGATACTGTAGTTCCACTTGCCCTTTTAACAAAATTTTGCTTTATATAATTACAGGTGTTCCAGTTACCTGTTTAGCCTCACTTGCAATATCTTACCTGTTCCTAATATTGGACCTGTTAAAATTGTCTCGTTCAGTTAACCCCTTACAGCATCTCACCAAAGTTTACTATGTAATTTTATTATATACACTATTTTTATTTTAATAACGATTTTTGTAATTTGTCATATGAGTTACTATCTAATGTGTCGCATATTTTATCTAAGCTAAATACACTCCTGGAAATTGAAATAAGAACACCGTGAATTCATTGTCCCAGGAAGGGGAAACTTTATTGACACATTCCTGGGGTCAGATACATCACATGATCACACTGACAGAACCACAGGCACATAGACACAGGCAACAGAGCATGCACAATGTCGGCACTAGTACAGTGTATATCCACCTTTCGCAGCAATGCAGGCTGCTATTCTCCCATGGAGACGATCGTAGAGATGCTGGATGTAGTCCTGTGGAACGGCTTGCCATGCCATTTCCACCTGGCGCCTCAGTTGGACCAGCGTTCGTGCTGGACGTGCAGACCGCGTGAGACGACGCTTCATCCAGTCCCAAACATGCTCAATGCGGGACAGATCCGGAGATCTTGCTGGCCAGGGTAGTTGACTTACACCTTCTAGAGCACGTTGGGTGGCACGGGATACATGCGGACGTGCATTGTCCTGTTGGAACAGCAAGTTCCCTTGCCGGTCTAGGAATGGTAGAACGATGGGTTCGATGACAGTTTGGATGTACCGTGCACTATTCAGTGTCCCCTCGACGATCACCAGTGGTGTACGGCCAGTGTAGGAGATCGCTCCCCACACCATGATGCCGGGTGTTGGCCCTGTGTGCCTCGGTCATATGCAGTCCTGATTGTGGCGCTCACCTGCACGGCACCAAACACGCATACGACCATCATTGGCACCAAGGCAGAAGCGACTCTCATCGCTGAAGACGACACGTCTCCATTCGTCCCTCCATTCACGCCTGTCGCGACACCACTGGAGGCGGGCTGCACGATGTAGGGGCGTGAGCGGAAGACGGCCTAACGGTGTGCGGGACCGTAGCCCAGCTTCATGGAGACGGTTGCGAATGGTCCTCGCCGATACCCCAGGAGCAACAGTGTCCCTAATTTGCTGGGAAGTGGCGGTGCGGTCCCCTACGGCACTGCGTAGGATCCTACGGTCTTGGCGTGCATCCGTGCGTCGCTGCGGTCCGGTCCCAGGTCGACGGGCACGTGCACCTTCCGCCGACCACTGGCGACAACATCGATGTACTGTGGAGACCTCACGCCCCACGTGTTGAGCAATTCGGCGGTACGTCCACCCGGCCTCCCGCATGTCCACTATACGCCCTCGCTCAAAGTCCGTCAACTGCACATACGGTTCACGTCCACGCTGTCGCGGCATGCTACCAGTGTTAAAGACTGCGATGGAGCTCCGTATGCCACGGCAAACTGGCTGACACTGACGGCGGCGGTGCACAAATGCTGCGCAGCTAGCGCCATTCGATGGCCAACACCGCGGTTCCTGGTGTGTCCGCTGTGCCGTGCGTGTGATCATTGCTTGTACAGCCCTCTCGCAGTGTCCGGAGCAAGTATGGTGGGTCTGACACACCGGTGTCAATGTGTTCTTTTTTCCATTTCCAGGAGTGTAGTTTTACATCCCGTTTCCTCTCGTTTTAGTCCTAAATCAGACATTAACAATTGTCGTCTTTGGAAACCAACTGAGATACACTGTAGATACACTAGTTTAAAATCTTTCATACCACAAAAGTTTCACATCCACACTATTTTTTCCATCAGTCTTCTGACTGGTTTGATGCGGGATGCACGAATTCCTCTCCTGTGGCAACCTCTTTATCTCAGTGTAGTACTTGCAAACTACGTCCTTAATTATTTGCTGGATGTATTCCATCTCTGTCTGCCTACAGTTTTTACCTTCTGCAGCTCCCTCTAGAACGGTGAAAGTCATTCCCTGATGTCTTAAACATGTCCTATCGTCCTGTCGCTTCCTCTCGCCACTGTTCCCCATATATTCCTTTCCTCTCTCGGCCAGAACCTCCTCATTCCTTACCTTCTCCGTCCACCTAATTTACAACATTTGTCTGTAGCACCACATCTCAAATGCCTAGAGTCTCTTCTCTTCTGGTTTTCCGCAATCCATCTTTCACTACCATACAATGTTGTGCTCCAAACGTACATTCTCAGAAATTTCTTCCTAAAATCGAGGCCTATGTTTGATACTAACAGACATTTCTTGGCCAGGAATGTCCATTTTGCCAGTATTTGTCTACTTTTGATGTCCTCCTTCCTCCGTCAGTCATTGGTTATTTTGCTGCCTAGGTAGCATAATTCATTTACTTCATCTACTTTGTGACCATCAATCCTGATATTAAGTTTCTCGCTGTTCGTAATTCTGCTACTTCTCATTATTTTCGTCTTTCTTCGATTTCATCTCAGTCCATATTCTGTACTCATTAGACTGTTCATTCCATTCAAGAGATCCTGTATTTCTTCTTGCCTGTCACTGAGGATAGCAATGTCATCAGCGAATCGTATCACTGACAATCTTTCATCTTGACTTTTTATTCCATGTATAGATTGAACAGTAGGGGTGAAAGACTACGTTCCTATCTTACACCGTTCTTAATCCGTGCCGGCCGAAGTGGCCGTGCGGTTAAAGGCGCTGCAGTCTGGAACCGCAAGACCGCTACGGTCGCAGGTTCGAATCCTGCCTCGGGCATGGATGTGTGTGATGTCCTTAGGTTAGTTAGGTTTAACTAGTTCTAAGTTCTAGCGGACTAATGACCTCAGCAGTTGAGTCCCATAGTGCTCAGAGCCATTTGAACCATTTCTTAATCCGAACACTTCGTTGTTTATCTTCCACTCTCATTAGTCGCTCTTGGCTTTTATACACCGCGGATAGCTACGTCATCAGCGAAAACCATCATTGCCATCCTTTCACCTTGAATTTCAGTTCCACTTCTGAACCTTTCCTTTATTTCCATCACTGCTTCTTCGAAGTACAGATTGAACAGTAGGGGCGAAAGTCTACATCCCTGTCTTACACCCTGTTTAATCCGAGTGCTTCATTCTTTGTCGTCCACTCTTATTACACTACTGGCAATTAAAATGGCTACACCACGACGATGACGTGCTACAGACGCGAAATTTAGCCAACAGGAAGAAGATACTGTGATATGCAAATGATTAGCTTTTCAGAGCATTCATACAAGATTGGCGCCGGTGGCGACACCTACAACTTGCTGACATGAGGGAAGTTTCCAACCGATTTCTCATACACAAACAGCAGTTGACCGGCGTTGCCTGGTGAAACGTTGTTGGGATGCCTCGTGTAAGGAGGAGAAATGCGTACCATCACGTTTCTGACTTTGATAAAGGTTGGATTGTAGCCTATCGCGACATTGCTGCTCGCATTGGTCCAGATCCAATTACTGTTAGCAGAATATGGAAACGGTGGGTTCAGGAGGGTAATATGGAACGCCGTGCTGCATCCCAACGGCCTCGTATCACTAGCGGTCGGGATGACAGGCATCTTACCCGCATGGCTGTAACGGATCGTGCAGCCACGTCTCGATCCCTGAGTCAACAGATGGGAACGGTTGCAAGACAACAACCGTCTGCACGAACAGTTCGACGACGTTTGCAGCAACATGGACTATCAGTTCGGAGACCATGGCTGCGGTTACCCTTGACGCTGCATCACAGACAGGAGCGCCTGCGACGGTGTACTCAACGACGAACCTGGGTGCACGAATTGCAAAACGACATTTTTTCGAATGAATCCAGGTTCTGTTTACAGCATCACGATGGTCACATCCGTGTTTAGTGACTTCGCGGTGAACGCACTTTGGAAGCGTGTATTCGTCACCGCCATACTGGCATATTACCCGGTATGATGGTATGGGGTACCATTGGTTACACGTCTAGGTCACCTCTTGTTCACACTGACGGCAATTTGAACAGTGGACGTCACATTTCAGATGTGTTACGACCCGTGACTCTACGATTCATTCGATCGCTGCGAAACCCTACCTTTCAGCAGGATAATGCACGACCGCATATTGCAGGTCCTGTACGGGCCTTTCTGAATACAGAAAATGTTCGACTGCTGCCCTGGCCAACACGTTCTCCAGATCTCCAGATCTCTCACCAATTGAAAACGTGTGGTCAATGGTGGCCGAGCAACTGGCTCATCACAATACGCCAGTCACTACTCTTGATGAACTGAGATATCGTGTTGAAGTTGCATGGGCATCTGTACCTGTACACGCCATCGAAGCTCTGTTTGATCAATGCCCAGGCGTATCAAGGCCGTTATTACGGCCAGAGGTGGTTGTTCTGAGCACTGATTTCTCAGGATCTGTGCACCAAAATTGCGCGAAAATGTAATCACCTGTCAGTTCTAGTATAATATATTTGTCCAATGAATAGCCGTGTATCACCTGCATTTCTTCTCGGTGTAGCAATTTTAATGGCCAGTAGTGTATTTCCTCTTGACTCTTGTACATATTGTGTATTACCTGTCTCTGCCTATAGTTTACCCTATTTTCCTCAGAATTTCGAACATCTTGCTCTATTTGGCTTTGTAGAACGCTTTTTCCAGGTTGACAAATCCTATAAACGTGTCTTGACTTTTCTCTAGTCTTGCTTCCATTATCTTCCCAACGTCAGAATTGCGTCTCTGGTGCCTTAATCTTTCCTAAAGCCAAATTGGTCGTCATGTAACACATCGTCAATTTTCTTTTCCATTTTCCTGCATATTATCCTTGCGAGCAACTTGGATGAATGAACGGTTAAACTGATTGTGCGATAATTCTCGCAGTTATCGAGTCTTGCAGTCTTGGGAATTGTGTGAATAGTGTTTTTGCAAAAGTCAGATACTATTTCGCCAGACGCATACATTCTATACACCAACGTTAGCAGTCGTTTCATTTTCATTTCCTCCAATGATTTTAGAATTTCTGATGGAAATGTTATGTACCCCTTCCGCCTTATTTGATCTTAAGTCTTCCAAAGCTCTTTTAAATTCTGATTCTAATACTGGATCGCCTGTCTGTTCTAAACAGACTCCTCTTTCTTCTTCTATCACATCAGCCAAATCTTTCCCTCATAGAGATCTTCAATGTAATACTTCCAGCCGGCCGAAGTGGCCGTGCGGTTAAAGGCGCTGCAGTCTGGAACCGCAAGACCGCTACGGTCGCAGGTTCGAATCCTGCCTCGGGCATGGATGTTTGTGACGTACTTAGGTTAGTTAGGTTTAACTAGTTCTAAGTTCTAGGGGACTAATGACCTCAGCAGTTGAGTCCCATAGTGCTCAGAGCCATTTTTTGTAATACTTCCACCTATCCGCTCTCTCCTCTTTATTTAACAGCGAAATTCTCGTTGTACTCTTAATATTACCACCCTTGCTTTTAATTTCACCGAAGGTTGTTTTCACTTTCCTATTTACTGAGTAGTTCTTCGGACAGTCATTTTTTTCGATTTTTTCACATTTTTCATACAGTTATTTCGTCTTAGCTTCCTTGCACTTCCTTATTATTTCATTCCTCAGTTACTTGTATTTCTTTACTCCTTAATTTCCCTGACATTTTTATATTTTCTTTTTTCAGTGAACAATTGAAGTATTTCTTTTGTTACCCATAGTTTTTTCGCAGGTACGTTCTTTGTACCTACGTTTTTCTTTCCAACTTCTTGATTGGCCTTTTTAGAGATGTCCATTCCTCTTCGACTATATGCCTACCTAGCTATTCCTTATTCCGGTATTAGAGAACTTCAAGCGTATCTCGTTAATCTTCAGTACTTCCGTATCCCAGTTGTTCGCGTACTGATTCTTCCTGACTAATCTTGTAAACTTCAGCCTGCTTTAAATCACTACCAAATTGTGATCTGAGTCTTTATCTGCTCCCGGGTACGCATTACAATGCAATATCTGATTTCGGGATCTGTGTCTGTCCAAGATGTTATCTAACTGAAATATTCTTGAAGAGATTATTCGCTATAACCAGCTAAAATTTATTACGTAACTCAATTAGACTTTCTACACTCTCATTCCTAGTACTAAGCCCATCTCTTCCCTTACAGCCGCATTCCAATCCACCATGACTGTTAGATTTTCATCCCCCTTATGTACTTTTTTACCTGCTCAGTATCCTCGTATACTTTCTCTATCTCGTCGTCTTCAGCTTGTGACGTTGGCATCTATACTTGGATTATTGTTGTCAGTGTTTGTTTGCTGTCGATTCTGATAATAACAACTCTACCGCTGAACTGTTCACATTAAAGCACTGTCTGCCCTACCTTCCTATTCATAACAAATCCTACTCCCGTTACACCGTTTTCTGCTACTGTTGATATTACCCTATACTTATCTGACCAGAAATCCTTGCCTTCTTTCCAGTTCACTTTTCTGACCACCTCTATATCTAGATTGATTGTTTGCATTCCTCTTTTCAGATTTTCTAGCTTGTCTACTACATCCAAGCTTCTGATTTTCCACGCCCCGACTCCTCGAACTTTATCCTGTCGTTGGTTATTCAAACTTTTACTCATGATCACATCGCCTTGGCAGACCCCTCCTGGAGATCCAAATGAAGAGATTATCACGACACTTTTTACTTATAGGTCACATGTCCTGTGGATACATATTATGTGTCTTTAAGGCAGTGGTTTCCGTTGCGAGCAGTTCCCCACACCAAGGACAAAAGAGTGCTCTGGACCTCTGTCCGATCCTCCGCCCTTTTTGACAAGGCCGTTGGCAGAATGATGGTGACTTCAGATCCCGGAAGAAATCGACCGCTAATGCTGATTATTATTCAAAATCTAAGCGGTGGCGGGGTTAGAATCCGGGGCCGAGGACGTTTTTATTACTAATCGAAGACGCTGCCCTTGTTTTTTTTCTTTTTTCAGGGCGGACGTCCCATGACATCCGTTAAAGTACATTGTTGATCCATTCACTCGGCTTTTTTATTACAGAAGACAGCTAACCCACCTACCGAACACCCTGAACCACTCTGTCGGCGAACCCTAGACTCGGTTTATAAAATAAAAAATATTGAACAATATGAAACTGTTCAGTCTATACATTGGCGAAGCGGTGACGGAAATAAAAGAAAGGTTCAAGAGTGGAATTAAAATTCAAGGTGGTAGGATATCAATGATACGATTCACTGATGACATCGTTATTCTCAGTGAAAATGAAGAAGAATTACGGGATCTGCTGAATAGAATGAACAATCAGATGAGTACAGAATACGGATTGGGAGCAAATCGAAGAAAGATTAAAGTAAAGAGAAGTAGCAGAAAAGAGAATACCGAGGAACGTTACATGAGAATTGGTAACTGCAAAGTACATCAAGGTAAGGAAATCTGCTACCTAGACAGCAAAACAGTCTATGGCGAACGGAGCAAGGTGGACGTAAAAAAACAGACTAGCAGTGGCCGAAAGGGCATTCCTGGCCAAGAGAATTCTACTAGTATCAAACATAGGCCCTAATTTGAGGAAGAAATTTTTGAGAATGTACGTTTGAAACACAGCATTATATAGTAGTGAAACGTGGACTTTAGAAAAACCAGAAAGGAAGAGAATCGAGGCATTTGAGATGTGGTGCTGCAGAACACTGTTGAAAATTAGTTGGGCTGATAAGGTAAGGAATGAGAAGGTTCTCCCTGGAATCAGCGAGGAAAGGAATATATGCAAAAGACAGACGCGAACAAGGAGCAGGATGGTATGACATCTGTTAAGACATCAGCAAATAACTCCCATGGTACTAGAGTGAACTGTAGAGCGTAAAAACTCTAGAGGAAGACACAGATTGGAATACATCCAGCAGATAACTGAGGACGTAGGTTGCAAGTGCTACTCTGAGATGAAGAGTTTGGCACAGGAGAGGAATTCGTGACGTGCCGCACCAAACCAGTCAGAGAACTGATGACTCGGAAAAAAGAAAGAAACACTAAAAAAGCTGCAAAAACAGATAACACACTGTTAAAAGTATTTAACAGTGTGTTAGCCTTTGTCCTGAGTCGTCAGAAGGTGGGAAATCGTTGAATCCTATGTAATCAGTAAGATCGCGTGGTGATTTCCGACGTCTTCAGCTCCAAAACTCTGGTGAAGACCATGTGTATGAATCTGTGAGTATTGTGAGCTCAGACAACAACGAAGAGACGCCTACAGCAAACCACTTTATGATAATCCAACATGGGAAGGAGAGGACTAGCAGCTGCTCAACGAGATTGATAAACTTTCATGTCAATCGACTGGGTCTACGAGGGATGCGCAAAGTCTCTCTCTCTCTCTCTTTCTCTCTCTCTCTCTCTCTCTCTCACACATACACACACACACACACACACACACACACACATACAGAGAGAGAGACAGAGAGAGAGAGAGAGAGAGAGAGAGAGAGAGATCATCTCTCTTAAAGTGTCAGGCAACGGGAGTAGCAGCAGTATTGCGCCCAGTGAACCCATGTGATCCATGTGATTTCCATGACCGTACCCTTTCGTAGTGACTGAGGAGAGCATAGAAAAAATCAGTAGAATGCATCCAATGGCAATCGGTAAGAAAACTCACAACAAAACCACGTGCTCAGTATTTCATTATTTGGGAGGAATGTTCTGAAAGAGAGACTGTAAGCGATGTAACTGCGAATACCCTGATTAGCAGCGAAATAATCGCTCTAGACAATGCAGAAGTTTAGAAAACAGGTTTCTAACAACAAACGCGAGGGATAGTTCACAATGTTGACGTGTGTCTTCTAGAGGAGGAGATACTCCCAGTAATGAAGTGTGACCGGAAGCGTCAGTAAGGAGCTACTAAAGGAAGAACGGAAAGAAGATTACTGTTTACGTATCGTCGACAACGATGTCATTAGAGTTGGAGCACAAGGTCGTATAAATGAAGTTTGGGGAAAAATCGACTAAGCCCATTCAAAGAAACCATCCCGGCATTTGCCCTGAACGATTTTCGTAATCATTGAAAACATTAATAAGGATAACTGGACGGAGACTTGAACCGTCGTCCTTCTGGAAGTGACTCCTGTGTGCTAACCACTGCGCCATCTCACTCAACGCCACCTGAATCAGGCAGGAGGCTCCAACCAGTAAACGCAGTTACACTCAAAGCACAGGAGAGATCATGATGTGTTAAAGTACACAGCATAAGGCACCTAGTAGGGCCTTTCATTTCCTCAGTGCTGTAGTGCTACAAATGTTTGCGTTACCGTCTTGGTAGCAACCAATGCAAAAGCCAAGCACATGTAGTCACTGTGCTACTACACATAACATTAACGAATGTGCTAAAGAAGTGAAAATGGATGGAGTGGTTGGGGAGTCCTAAGGTACACTATGTGATCAAAAGTATCAGGACACGTAGCTGAAAATGACTTACAAGTTAGTGGCGCCCTCCATCGGTAATGCTGGAATTCAGTGTGGTGTTGGCCCACCCTTAGCCTTGATGACAGCTTCCACTCTCGCAGGCATACGCTCAATCAGGTGCTGGAAGGGTTCTTGGGGAATAGCAGTCCATTCTTCACGGAGTGCTGCACTGAGGAGAGGTGTCGATGTCGGCCGTGAGGCCTGGCACGAAGTCGGCGTTCCAAAACATCCCAAAGGTGTTCTATAGGATTTACGTCAGGACTCTGAGCAGGTCAGCCCCTTACAGGCATGTTATTGTCGCGTAACCACTCCGCCACAGGTCGTGCATCACAAACAGGTGCTCGATCGTGTTGAAAGATGCAATCTCCATCCCCGAATTGCTCTTAAACAGCGGGAAGCAAGAAGATACTTAAAACATCAACGTAGGCCTGTACTGTGATAAACAATGAGGTCTGCTAGCCCCCTTGTAAGGTGTCAGGCAAATCCAACACCTTCCATGAAAACCCTGACATGATAAGCAAATCCAGTAGTATGTCACATAGCTCCGAATAAATCGTGACATTGCCGGCAGCGGTGGCCGTGCGGTTCTAGGCGCTGCAGTCCGGAACCGCGCGACTGCTACTGTCGCAGGTTCGAATCCTGCCTCGGGCATGGATGTGTGTGATGTCCTTAGGTTAGTTAGGTTTAAGTAGTTCTAAGTTCTAGGGGACTGATGACCTCAGAAGTTGAGTCCCATAGTGCTCAGAGCCATTGGAACCATTGGAAAATCGTGACATTAAATTAACCAAAGTAATACGAGTAAAGAGTGAGCAAATGGAATACCACAGACTAACACAAGAATGCCTAAACGCATGTCATACCTTCCCATCGTGAGACATACGCAGTTCCGAGGGGAGAAACGAGAACAGAAGCCGAGAGCAGAACCGTGTTAAGCTGGAAGGCCCTACGATAAGGGACGGACACCCACGTCGCCAGCTAACCGCTAGGATCACCCCCCAGTCCATGTTAAAAGATAGAGCCCTCCAGAGGAACAGTATAGGTCTTACGATAACACAAAAAGGACCACACCAGCTGCAAGTTTTAGCGTGAGACTTTTTCGCGTCTCTGTTACGTTGCAAACTTTAAAAACATTGCCCCACCACGAAAAGTATAACGTTTCTCATTGGATGGTAGACCCTCCAAGAAAAACACGACCACAGCATAACACCACCGCCTCCGAATTTTACTGCTGGTACTATACATGCTGGCAGATGACGTTCACCGGGCATTCGCCAAACCCACACACAGCTATCGGATCGCCAAGTTGTTCACCGTGATTCGTCACTCCACACAACGTTTTTCCACTGTTCAATCGTCCAATGTTTACGCTCCTTACACCAAGCGAGGCGTCGTTTGGCGTTTACCACCGTGTTTGTGGCTTATGAGCAGCCGCTCAACCATGATATCCAAATTTTCTCACCTCCCGCCTAACTGTGATAGTACTTCCAGTGGTAGCTGATGCAGTTTGGAATTCCTGTGTGATAGTCTGGATAGATGTCTGCCTATTACACATTACGACCCTCTTCAATCGTTGGCGGTCTCTGTCAGTCAACAGACGAGGTCAGTCTGTGTGCTTTTGTGCTATACGTGTCCCTTCACGTTTCCACTTCACTATCACAGCGGAAACAGTGGATCTAGGGTCGTTTAGGAGTGTGTAAATCTCGTGTACAGACGTATGACCCAAGTGTCACCCAATCACCTGACCACGTTCGAAGTCCGTGAGTTCCACGGAGCGCCCCATTCTTCTCTCTCAAGATGTCTAATGACTACTGAGGTCGCTGATATGGAGTACCTGGCAGTAGGTGGCAGCACAATGCTCCTAATACGAAAAGCGTATGTTTTGGGGGTGTCCGGATACTTTTGATCATATAGTATCTATGAGTACAAAGTAAAGTAGACTTGACCAGGAATTTATTGTCAGAAACAAGTAAACACAAATACAATCCTTGAAATGAATGGGATAAGATACTAAAAAAATCGCCCCACGTTGGAGGAGCAAAACAAAATTATCAAAATAATTCAAAGTACTAAGCAGCTGCAAGCCAGTTATTAATAACATAGGGTGCTGCTCGTTTATCAGTCAATTACAAGTCAAGAATATCAACCGCTCAAGCACACGACTACATTTGGCAACGCTACAGACGGCTTAAGGCCTAATGACTAAAGTCTGCCACGGGAAAGCCATTTCGAGTACAACAAATTTCACTAAGAAAAACGATGCCTCCGCCATAGGTACTAGATTACGAGAACACTAACCAGTCCTTAGTGACCAGAATTTCATTACAAGGAAATTAAATACTGTTAAAGAGAGATACAGGATAACTGACTTAAGGGATGGCGGCCAATCAGATAAACTTTATAATTAGTGAAGGTGCTTCTGGATTTATTTGAAACATGGTCAAAAGGCAAGAAATCCATTAGTATATATTTTGAAGGATCAACAATATTACGAAAATGATTGACTGCTACTCACCAAAAAGATGACACGTTGAGTGTTCTTTGCAATGAATAGTAATCATCTTTTTCATAATACACTGAAGCGCCAAAGAAACTGGTATAGGCATGCCTATTCAAATACAGAGATATGTAAACAGACAGAATACGGCGCAGCGGCTGGTAACGGCTATGTAAGACAACAAGTGTCTGGCGCTGTTGTTAGATCGGTTACTGCTGCTACAGGGGCAGGTTATATAGATTTAAGTGAGTTTGAACGTGGTGTTACAGTCGGCACACGAGCGATGGGACACAGCATCTCTGAGGTAGCGATGAAGTGGGGATTTTCCAGTACGACCATTTCACGAGTGTAGCGTGAATGTCAGGAATCCGGTAAAACATCAAACCTCGGACATCGCTGCGGCCGGAAAAAGACCCTGAAAGAGCGGGACCAAAACGACTGAAAAGAATCGTTCAAAGTGACAGAAGTGCAACCCTTCCGCAAATTGCTGCAGATTTCAATGCTGTGGCGTCAACAAGTGTCAGCGTGCAAACTGTTTATCGAAACATAATCGATATCGAGCGGATGGACGTGCACGGGTATGAAGACAACTTCAGAAATCTATCGACCCTGCATGTCAACAGGGATTGTTCAAGCTGGTAGAGGCTCTGTAATGCAGTGGGGCGTGTGCAGTTAGGGGGACATGGGACCCCTGGTACGTCTAGATACGACTCTGACAGGTGACACGTACGTAAGCAGCCTGTTTTATCACTTGCATCCATTCATATCCATTCACCTCTAGTGTGCATTCCGACGGACTTGGGCAATTCCAGCAGGACAATGGGACACCTCATATGTCCAGAATTGCTTCAGAGTGGCTCCAGGAACACTTAACTAAGTTTAAACACTTCCGCTGGCCACCAAACTCTACAGACATGAACATTATGAGCGTATCTGGGATGCCTTTCAATGTGCTGTTCAGAAGATATCTCCACCCCCTGGTACTTATACGGATTTATGGACAGCCCTGCAGGATTCATGGTGTCAATTCCCTCCAGCACTACTTCAGACTTTAGTCAAGTCCATGCCACGTCGTATTGCGGCACTTATGCGTGCGCACCGCGGACATACACGATGTCAGGCAAGTGTACCAGTTTCTTCCGCTCTTCAGTGTATTTTTCATATTTCAGCATGCACATACCGTTGTTTTATTTTGAATAACACTCAAAAGAGGAGGCCATGACGTTCGGATCATGGATTTGATTCAAACCTTGTATGCTTTTAGTAGTCCTTTAGGACAACATAATGTGCACGTAGTAAGGGTTTCGACAAAATCGCAGGAGAAGTTTTACGCGTCATGATGTACCGGTGCGTACCGAACCTAGCCACGAGCTCGAGGCGTTCATATCGTTAGCGTTTAAGTACCGTCATCAGTGAATCGGTGGGTCGAATCCCGCTCATCTTTTTTTATTTATATTTTTTTTAACAAAAGCCATATTATTTCGTACATATTACACTTGAAAAGTAATATGATGAAAAGACACTTGTATCAGTATGAACTTTTATTGAGCTTGTAACTTTATTTCGCTGTTTGCTAATTTTTATTATTACAACAAATATGATGCGACTTTTATTTCTACAGACAAGTTAAATGCCTTAACAAGAGGCCGGTGTGGCCGAGCGGTTCTAGGTGCTTCAGTCCGGAACCGCGCGACCGCTACGGTCGCAGGTTCGAATCCTGCCTCGGGCATGGATGTGTGTGATGTCCTTAGGTTAGGTTTAAGTAGTTCTAAGTTCTATGGGACTGATGACCTCAGCAGTTAAGTCCCATAGTGGTTCAAATGGCTCTGAGCACTATGGGACTTAACATCTTAGGTCATCAGTCCCCTAGAACTTAGAACTACTTAAACCTAACTAACCTAAGGACATCACACAACACCCAGCCATCACGAGGCAGAGAAAATCCCTGACCCCGCCGGGAATCGAACCCGGGAACCCGGGCGTGGGAAGCGAGAACGCTACCGCACGACCACGAGATGCGGGCTAAGTCCCATAGTGCTCAGAGCCATTTGAACCATTTGAACTATTAAACAAATAATACATCAGACTGTTAGCTTGCAGTTAGATATTACATCAAGCCCAGATTTACTTAAACAAACAGCGGCGGCATGCTACCTAGTAACGTGGTGAATAGTCAACAAAACTCTAATTTTACTCCACATTCGCCAGAAATTGCGGATGTGTGTCCGGAAAAATCGTCTTAACATAGCCTGGTAGAAAAATACAAACGATCGCCTTTGCACACAACGTGAACCGGAAGAACGACTACAAGTACCAGTTAGACCCCAAAGGACCAGGATGCAGTGGATCATACGACAGAAAAGCACAAAACTACTGTCCGTTATAAAAGGCTTCACCGTACAGTCCACGATATACACTCCTGGAAATGGAAAAAAGAACACATTGACACCGGTGTGTCACACCCACCATACTTGCTCCGGACACTGCGAGAGGGCTGTACAAGCAATGATCACACGCACGGCACAGCGGACACACCAGGAACCGCGGTGTTGGCCGCCGAATGGCGCTAGCTGCGCAGCATTTGTGCACCGCCGCCGTCAGTGTCAGCCAGTTTGCCGTGGCATACGGAGCTCCATCGCAGTCTTTAATACTGGTAGCATGCCGCGACAGCGTGGACGTGAACCGTATGTGCAGTTGACGGACTTTGAGCGAGGGCGCATAGTGGGCATGCGGGAGGCCGGGTGGACGTACCGCCGAATTGCTCAACACGTGGGGCGTGAGGTCTCCACAGTTCATCGATGTTGTCGCCAGTGGTCGGCGGAAGGTGCACGTGCCCGTCGACCTGGGACCGGACCGCAGCGACTCACGGATGCACGCCAAGACCGTAGGATCCTACGCAGTGTCGTAGGGGACCGCACCGCCACTTCCCAGCCAATTAGGGACACTGTTGCTCCTGGATATCGGCGAGGGCCATTCATAACCGTCTCCATGAAGCTGGGCTACGGTCCCGCACACCGTTAGGCCGTCTTCCGCTCACGCCCCAACATCGTGCAGCCCGCCTCCAGTGGTGTCGCGACAGGCGTGAATGGAGGGACGAATGGAGACGTGTCGTCTTCAGCGATGAGAGTCGCTTCTGCCTTGGTGCCAATGATGGTCGTATGCGTGTTTGGCGCCGTGCAGGTGGGCGCCACAATCAGGACTGCATACGACCGAGGCACACAGGGCCAACACCCGGCATCATGGTGTGGGGAGCGATCTCCTACACTGGCCGTAAACCACTGGTGATCGTCGAGGGGACACTGAATAGTGCACGGTACATCCAAACCGTCATCGAACCCATCGTTCTACCATTCCTAGACCGGCAAGGGAACTTGCTGTTCCAACAGGACAATGCACGTCCGCATGTATCCCGTGCCACCCAACGTGCTCTAGAAGGTGTAAGTCAAGTACCCTGGCCAGCAAGATCTCCGGATCTGTCCCCCATTGAGAATGTTTGCGACTGGATGAAGCGTCGTCTCACGCGGTCTGCACGTCCAGCACGAACGCTGGTCCAACTGAGGCGCCAGGTGGAAATGGCATGGCAAGCCGTTCCACAGGACTACATCCAGCATCTCTACGATCGTCTCCATGGGAGAATAGCAGCCTGCATTGCTGCGAAAGGTAGATATACACTGTACTAGTGCCGACATTGTGCATGCTCTGTTGCCTGTGTCTATGTGCCTGTGGTTCTGTCAGTGTGATCATGTGATGTATCTGACCCCAGGAATGTGTCAATAAAGTTTCCCCTTCCTGGGACAATGAATTCACGGTGTTTTTATTTCAATTTCCAGGAGTGTAGTAACACAATGGTTCCCCACACAGGCTCGCTAAGTCCAACGGTATAACAGTTGACAGTGCAACCGGTGTAATGGCGTCACCAATACTCCACACTCCAGATCGCCGCCTCCCAGCTAAGTTCGGCCAAATAGAGCATTCACACGTCCTCGGTAAAGCCGGACGTCCAACTGTTCATGCCTCTAAGTCCGTTCACCATCGCTTGCGGAACACGCCCCTATATCGCCGTTCGCTGCTGCTAACACGCCGTCTCGTGCAGCGGCGTTCTTTCTGTATCCCACCAACCAATGAGCAGGTTAGGTACAATCTACTACTGTGCCTCACGAATGTGTGTGCATGGCCCAAAAAGCACTTCCTGTCTGCACCAACAGTCAAGGAGCTCGCAAGTCAATGGAGTACTTCCCACAAAAAGAAATTAATCATAGAAAGGGTTACAATAACATTTGTTATCAAAACCACAAAAACAATACGTAAATAAGTATAATTTCAATGCAGTCCCACAATGTTTCCTCCATTGTCAGTGCCGGTGGCTGCCCCGCCACATCACGAGGTTCAGCCATCACACCGCCCTCCTGCACTTGTTTACACCGTTAGTTAGTCATGGCGAGACAGGCAATGCCCCGCCCAGTTATCCTTGCTGCGGATCATATTCACGACTGGAATGGGAAAAGGGTTAAGTGACAGGTGGCAGCACGAAGGGTAAATCCAACCATCCCTCATTTTAAGCGAAAGCGATGTAATGCCCTGGATACCACTCATTTTAATTGATTTTTAAGCGAGTCATATAATTTGTGTTATCCATTATACATAAAGCATCTAACATTGCCAGTGCATTTCCGAATGGTGACAGCTGTAGAATGTGATGGCTTGAGCCGTATGTGAAAGATTTTCCTGAACATAATTAATTGGTGGGCTTCTAATTATGAACACACGTTCATAAACGTGTGGACATGGAGAAATTTTACAAGCCTGGTAGGTTGCTGCACATTCAAATGTGTTTAACTATAGTGAAGTATTACTGACAACCGTCAAAGTTAGAGTTATTCCCGGCCATCGGGAGTCTGAATTATTGAAGGCTTCTCTCGAATGTTTCGGTGGAAGTACAGACTTTAAATATTTTGTATGATGTGCAGATATGCTGGGAAATTGAACAATTCATGTGCTGTACAGTGGAGACAGCATAACATTTCATGCCACACATCTACAAATTACATCGAAAATTGTAGATAATTACGCCATGTTATTTCGAAACTGTAACAAATTACCACAAATGGTTTGGCAATAATTGTAGCAAAGTGTCGTATGTCACAGCAGAAATTGTAACAAATGGCTCCATGTTACAGTCCAATTGTAAGGAACAGCTTCATGCTCCAGTAAAAACTGTAACAAAATGCCCTATGTTGCATTAAAAATTATATAAAATTGAGTCATGTTATACTGAAAGTCTAGCAATATTCCTCGTATTCCAGCAAAAATTTTAACAAAATATCCCATGTTTCAGTGAAATTTAAACAAAATACTTAATGTCAAAGTAAAATTGCAGCAAAACACTCCAATATGCAGCGAAAATTGTAACAAATTATCCACTATACTACTACATTTCATCAAAATTCACTGAACGCCTGCAGGAGGTAGAGTTCCATTACATCATAGCTTTCACGTTGTTTGATGCTGCTACAAAAGACCTCTGACAAAAGGAAGGCCTCAGACACGGCCAACCGATTCTGCTCAAATTTGGCAGGTCGCTTGTGTACAACCTAAAACGAAGGACTCTAAGCTATTTTGTGCCAACACCCCCGCAATTTTGATAAAATCACCTCTAAGGGTTATGACGAGCAATCGACTCAAAATTGGCGGGATCGATAGATAATTGTAAATAGAGCATTTTTCATCGTTAGGTATGGGGTCCGCAAACGCAATATTTTTCAGAAATCGAGGAAAGAAACTTTTACAACTGCCACTTCTGTAACCATACGGTAAACACCTTTCGCCGACAGCGCCGATAGCGCAAAAGCCAAGGTAATTGGCTGGGAATCGGAAAAACCGGGATGAAATTTCGAAGAAACGTAGCGGATGTTATTCTTTTCGTTTGTATTTTTCCATATCCCAGTTGATAGGGATAGGAGGGTTAATAAGGCAAGTAAATCAATAATGAATGATAATAATACTTACCCTATTAACCCTCCTATCCCTATTAACTGAGATACGGAAAAATACAAACGAAAAGAATAACATCCGCTAGGTTTCTTGTAAATTCGAACCCGGGTTCTCCAAGTCCCAGCCAGTTACCTTGGCCGTTGCGCTATCGGTGCTATTCGCGCACAGCGTTTACCATGTGGGAACAGAAGTGGCAGTTATAAAAGTTTCTTACCTCGATTTCTGGAACAGTATGCATTTTCGGACCCTATACCTGATAATGAAAAATGCTCTATTTACAATTATCTATCGATCCCGCCAATTTTGAATCGATTGCTCGTCATAACCTTTAGGGGCGATTTTCTCAAAATTTCAGTGGTGTTGCAAAATATCTTAGATTCCTTAGTTTTAGGTTGTACACAAGCGACCTGCCAAATTTGAGCTGAATCGGTTGGCCGTGTCTGAGGCCTTCCCCTTGTGAGCACCAACACATATGTATCTTAGTGGATTTTTGCCCAGATGTCACAGGGTGCAACAGTTGTAGGAGCTATTTATAGCTCACAAATACTCTGTAGCTGGTGCAGTCTGCATGATTATAAGATTTCACTCATCCTGTAGGGTTCTCCCACAATGCTACAGTAAATGTACAGTTGGTCATTTGTGCTAAGTACAGAATCAAATACGATCACTATGTTTAAAATCCAAGGCGGCAATTCAAGACGACAAACCTACCAAGCCACAATCCAAAATAGCGATCCACGATGGCAGATCTATGGATATAGGAACTGCCTTTGATGTTACCAGGCCGAAATAGTTGTTCTTAGCTCTCTGTCTTTGCCGTCACCTACCCTTATCACTCAGCCTCAGCGTCAAGGCTTATTAGCTAATAACTGGACTCAAAATTCATGCTCTGTGCACGACAGTGAAAAGTTGATGAACATGAAACATCAACAGAGAGCCAGACAAAAGCTGATGTGGCTAGTCCATTGCAAATATTAAACCATTCCTTTAATAATTTTTTCATAATGTGGGGCCACAGTCATAATATATTTCTTTAAAGACAGTACCGCCATTAGACTGTTTTTTATTTGCAGTGTTACATTTACACGATCATAATTTCGGCTTTAAAGTTCCATTATCAAGTGTTTTAATGTTATACAGTGCCTAAGATGGCATATTGTCGTATTTAAAGCCAAAATCATGATCTTGTAAACGTAACACTGCAATAAAAAACAGTCTAATGGCGGTACTGACATAAAAAAAAAAGAAACGTTCCTGTCTCCCAGTGTTTATTGTTATTCATTGTGTCCATGTGTTTTCACGGTTCAAATGGTTCAAATGGCTCTGAGCACTATGGGACTTAACTTCTGAGGTCATCAGTCCCCTAGAACTTAGAACTACTTAAACCTAACTAACCTAAGGACATCATACACATCCATGCCCGAGGCAGGATTCGAACCTGCGACCGTAGCGGTCGCGCGGTTCCAGACTGTAGCGCCTATAACCGCTCGGCCACTCCGGCCGGCTGTTTTCACGGTTCTATTAGTTTCTCTCTCGGCACAAAACCTCTCTGACACAACTGATAAAGTGCCTAATATATCTGAATTGCAGCAGAAACCAAGTCAGCACACAGATATATATGTTATGGTTCAGTTACCAAAACATTGTGGTGGAAATGAAGTCAGCGTGCAGATTGCTACCAGACTGAGTTTTCTATATATCGAAAGTCTGCATTGGTCTTTGAAGCACCACGTATATTGCACCTAGTACAATGGAACAAAAATCAAGTCACCCTGCAAAATTGTTGCCAGACTCTAAGTTTCCACTATACCCAACACCTTCACCTCTCATCATATTCCTAGGATTACATGGTCCAGCTATGACTGTAGTGTTATTATCTGCAACATATAAGCCGAATGCAAGTGACAGTAAACACTTTGTTATAGGATTACGATCAGATCGAAAGTTCAATGTAATGGTGATTGTTTTAAAATCCGTGACTTAGTGACATGAAAGTAGTGTTATGATGCTATGAATGGTACCAATAATGTCAGAATTGAGCAAAAACAGCTGCAGTGTTCAACTTCTAAATGCTAAGAGTATTACTGCATTGCCATACAATATGTGTTTGGAACACACGTTTTGTGAAAATGTACAATGAAAATACTATGCAGTGTACTCACCCATCTACATTTAGAAACTGAATGTATGCTAGCCCTGTCAACCAGTGTGCTGTGGATAAGCGTGAATCTCGAAATAACTGTGCGTTTAGTAACACGAAGTAAACATGACAGTGGTTGAAAATTATAGTATCCAGAACACCCAGAATATTTCCACTGCCAAGTTCAAACATTCTTATATGCAGTTAAATTGCATTTTCCATATCACATAGCTACACCTATGTTCTGTGAAAATCGTCAGGTGGCTACACAACACTTAAAATTTGCTACTTCCATATTGCCCTAAAGGTGGTTTCACAACTGTTCTTTATGTTGCACTCACATGTTCATGATGATTATGTGAATGACATGATTTCTTAAGTTTTCTCAGTGTTCTTGGCTGATCATAATTTTCTGATTAGCTGTTGCTCATCCCACAAACAAATTTCACACATTTTTTCAAAAATGGTTCAAATGGCTCTGAACACTATGGGACTTAACTTCTAAGGTCATCAGTCCCCTAGAACTTAGAACTACTTAAACCTAACTAACCTAAGGACGTCACATACATCCATGCCCGAGGCATGATTCGAACCAGACTGTAGCGCCTAGAACCGCTCGGCCACTTCGACCGGCACACATTTTTTGTGATCAGTTTTACCAACCTAAATATTTTAAACTATTTTTTTCTTCTGAGTCTCTGCACAAGCCTTCCCTCAGGAAGTAGGTATGTATGGTATAGTGAGTGGGCTGTTGTTTATTTTAAACAGGATAATTTTGAATTTCCCATCACATTTTCAGATTTCCCCGCTATTTTATCTTAGATCTCATGGGCTATGGCTGCATTACCATCACAAACAGCCTACTAATAATGGGAATCAGAACTAATAACCTGCACTCCGCATTAGGTAGCTGAATCGACAGTATGCATCGTGTGGCATCTCTGTGAGGTTCCCTCCAGCATTCTGGTGGCTGGTGACTGTGGCACGGCGGCGAGGTGGCTTCAACACTCTTAACGACGCGACTCTGGTAGCAGTAGTGACACGGGTTAATTGACTCACTTGGCGTGAAGGAAGATCCAGAGGCAGTCCACAGTGTGGTGTTGTTTCAATAAAGATGTAGTTCCTATCTTGTACCAACAGTGGCGGCAGTTCTTTAAGCACAAGTGCACTCTGAACTGTAATGTTATAGGAGTGAGCTAAAACAATGAATCTTGAATTTCACAGCATTTTACTCTTAGGATAAGATTCTAAACTTATAACACAGGAAATCTGATGATCATGCAGGCTGTTCCCAATTTCCAGCTTAGACATCCTAGTTTCTGACATCATGAGCTGTGTTCTTACTCCTATGTCAGCCATCTGAATGTGACATAGGGCTATGCTCGTATTTCCAGGTCAGCCTTCTTGGATCGCCATTTTGGATTTGGACATCATGGAGCTGTCCCTGTATTCCTATGTCAGCCACCTTGGACTTTATGTAATTTGAATATAATAGGACAATGCCCCGTCTTAGATTTTCTGCCAGTTAATATGAAGAACCACTGGGTCTTGGGCGTGAAGTCTTAAGAGTGGGGAAAACGCTGGAAATTTTGAATTTCCGACCAAATTTTGAATTTATCACAATTTTGTACATAGGACAGCTGGCCTTTGTGGTCATACTAGTGGGTGGAGGAAATCTGGCAACAACGCGTGAGATCATCGTTTACATCAGAGGGGTAGGCGGATGATTGGAAATCTGTCAGCAGTGCAGCTGTGCTCAAACAAATGCATCTTCACTACTAACCAGTAGTACATTTCTGGGGCTAAGCAGTGCATTCAACTATGTACACTGAAGCGCCAAAGAAACTGGTATAGCCATGCGTAATCAAATAGAGAGATATGTAAACAGGCAGAATACGGCGCTGCGGTCGGCAACGCCTATTTAGAACAACAAGTGTCTGGCGCAGTTGTTAGATCGGTTAACGCTGCTACAATGGCAGGCCATCAAGATTTGAGGGAGTCTGAACGTGGTGTTAAAGTCGGCGCACGAGCCATAGGACACAGCATCGCCGAGGTAGCGATGAAGTGGGGATTTTCCCGTACGACCATTTCACGAGAGTAACGTGAATATCAGATATCCGGTAAAACATCAAATCTCCGACATAGCTGCGGCTGGGAAAGGATCCTGCAATTTAGGGACATTCGGCTACTGAAGAGAGTTGTTCAACGTGACGGAAGTGCAACCCTTCCACAAATTGTGGCACATTTCAATGCTCGGCCATCAACAAGTGTCAGCGTGCGAACCATTAAACGAAACATCGTCGATATGGTCTTTCGGAGCCGAAAGCCCACTCGTGTACCCATGTGACTGCACGACACAAAGGTTTAGGACTCACATGGGCCCGTCAACTCCGATGTTGTACTGTTGATGACTGGAAACATGTTGCCTGGTCGGACGACTCTCGTTTCAGACAGTATCGAGCGGATGGACATGTACAGGTGTGGAGACAATCTCATGAATCCGTGGACCCTGCATGTCAAAATTCAAATTGCTCTGAGCACTATGGGACTTAACGTCTGAGATCATCAGTCCCCTAGAACTTAGAACTACTTAAACCGAACTAACCTAAGGACATCACACACATCCATGCCCGAGGCAGGATTCGAACCTGCGACCGTAGCGGTCGCGCGGCTCCAGACTGCAGCGCCTAGAAACGCTTGGCCACTCCGGCCGGCTCGATTAGCATGAAAAGTAATAGAGCACATTGTATTGTTCTTAAATAAGAGAAATCTTCAGAGGTTCTAATCCTTTGCATTACTGAAATCAATTACATTTTAGATTAAATTACGAGATATACTGAGCTGTGCGGTGGCTTTAAATGACACAGTTGGAGTAGGTAATGCTTCTATTATACTGAGTGCTTTCTTTTTAATAGATGAGGACGATATATGCAACTTATTTATTCTGTGCCTGAAAAGCTGGTAAATTTCACATTAATACCTGCTTTGCTAACATGTGCACAGATCCTTAATACTAGTGCCACCAAATATGACCAAAGTCAGAGGTATCGATAGTGAAAGACCAAGAACTAGCAAGTGACGTGACATTGACTCTGCCCCTCTGTTTTTTGACAAGGGAGAGAGCAAGATTCAAAGCAGAATTTCAACAAAAACCACCAACCCTGTTTACAAGGTTGCTCGCTAATTTAATCTCAACACCCTCCTTCATAACACCGTCCCAATAGCTGGACGTGCATGCCAATATCTCGGCATTGTTATATAATATAGGGTGACCAGTATCCAAACGATGTTCGGCAATAGCAGATCACTATCGATACCTCTGACTTTGGTCATCTTTGGTGGCACTAGTGTTCAGTGTGTGCATGTTACCTTTCCTGAATCACTAGAAGAACCAAGGTTTCAAATTTGCCTGCACAACACCTGTCCTTTGCAGTTTGTGCCTTGAAAATGGCGGGGTGTACTTCGCCGAAATATTGGCGGTCTCTGCAAATATTAAATTGCTGAATTCCCGTAAGTAGTTTGAAGATTTCAATCATAGTCAGGCAGAAGTTCCGAAATCAGGCACTGGATGGTAAGGCGTACCCGGGAGTAGATAGAGACTTAGATCACAATTTTGTAGAGATGAACAGTGGGCTAATATTTAAAGAGGCTAGTCAAGAAAAATCTGTGCGCAGAGAGGTGGTAACGGAAGTACTAAGGAAAGAAAAGTGACGTTTGAAGTTCTCTGAAGCTATAGTTACTGAGCTAATGCGTAGCTCAGTAGGCAGTTCAGTTCAATAGGAATGGCCATCTCTAAAAAGGAAAACCTCTGAAGTTGGAAAGAAAAATGGAGGTACAAGAAAGGTAGGCAAGGAAACCATGGGTAACAGAAGAAATACTCCAGTTGATGAACGAAAGAAAGAAGTACGAAAACGGTCAGGGAAATGCAGGAATATGGAAATGCAAGTCATTTAGGAATGAAATAAATAGGAAATGGAAGAATGTTAGGGGGAAATGGCTACGTGAAAAATCTGAAGAAATCGAAAAAGACATTATTTCCGGTAAGACCGACTCAGCATATAAGAAAGTCAAAAAAACCTGCAGTGAAATCAAAAGCAAGGGCGGCTGCATTGACAATGCTGTGGGATTTCCACTGTTAAATGCAGAAGAAGGAACAGATAGGTGGAAAGAGTACACTGAAGACCTCTACGAGTGAGAGGACTTGTCTCATGACGTGATGGGAGGTTAAACATGAATCGAGAGGGAAGTGATACGTGATCCAGTATTAGAATCAGAATCAAAAAGAGCTTCAGAGGACTTACGATATAAAATCATTGGGGGAAGTGACAGCAAAACGACTATTCAAGTTGGTGTGTAGAATGTATGAGTCCAGTGATATACTATCTGACTTTCGGAAAAACAGCCACACAATTCCGAAGACTGCAATGGCTGACAAGTGCGAGAATTATTGCACAATCAGCATAACACATCGTGCATCCAAGTTTCTGACAAGAATAATATACAGAAGAATGCAAAAGGAAACTGTGGATGCGTTAGATGACGGTCAGTTTAGCTTTAGGAAAGGTAAAGGCAGACTTTCGGGAAAACATCATCCACACAATTCCGAAGATAGCATGGGACGAAAAGTGTGACAATTGTGGCACAATCAGCTCATGCATCTAAGTTGCTGGCAAGAAATGTATACAGAAGAATGGAAAAGAAAATTGAGGAACTGTTACATGACAATTAGTTGGGCTTTGGGAAAGGTAAACGTACAGAGAGGCACTTCTGAGGTTGCAGTCGATAATGGAAGCAAGGCTGAAGAAAAATCAGTCACGCATATAGGATGTGTCAACGTCATACATCGAAATTGCTAACAGGAAATATGCAAAGAAGAATGGAAAAGAAAATTGAGGAACTGTTAGATAACGATTTGTTAGGCTTTGGGAAAGGTAAACAAACCAGAGAGGCAGCTCTGACGTTGCGGCTGATAGTAGAAGCAAGACTAAAAAAAACCAGTCAAGTTTACAGGATTTATCGACCTGGTTGAAATGGTTCAAATGGCTCTGAGCACTATTCGACTTAACTTCTGAGGTCATCAGTCACCTAGAACTTAGAACTAATTAAACCTAACTAACCTAAGGACATCACACACATCCATGCCCGAGGTAGGATTCGAACCTGCGACCGTAGCAGTCGCTCGGCTCCAGACTGTAGCGCCTAGAACCGCACGGCCACTCCGGCCGGATATCGACCTGGTAAAAGCGTTGGAAAATGTAAAATCGTGCAAGATGTTCGAAATTCTGAGAAAAATTGGCGTCAGCTATAGAGAAATACAATACACAATATGTACAAGAACCAAGAGGGGAAAGCGCGACTGCTACCGTCGCAGGTTCGAATCCTGCCTCGGGCATGGATGTGTGTGATGTCCTTAGGTTAGTTAGGTTTAAGTAGTTCTAAGTTCTACGGGACTGATGACCTTAGAAGTTAAGTCCCATAGTGCTCAGAGCCATTTGAATTTGAACCAAGAGGGAACAATAAAATGCGACACCAAGAACGAAGTGCTCGGATTAGAAGGGGTGGAAGACAGGGTTGTAGTCTTCCGGCCCTGCTGTTCAATCTATACAGCGAAAGAGCTATGAGGGAAATACCAGAAAGTTTCAAGAATAGAATTAAAATTCAGGGTGAACGGGTATCAACGATAAGATTCACTGATGAGATCGCTGTCGTGAATGAGTACAGACAGTGGACTGAGAGTAAACCGATGGAAGACAGAAGTAATGAGTACTCGCAGAATTGAGAACAACGAGAATCTTAAAATCGGAAATAGGGATCACGAAGTAGACGGAGTTAACGAATTTTGCTACCTCCGCAGCTAAATAACCCACGATGGAAGGAGCAAGCAGACTAGCACTGGCAAAAAGGGCGTTCCTGGCCAAGAGAAGTATAGTAGTATCTAAAGTAGGCCTTAATTTGGGGAAGACATTTTTGAGAAGGTATGTTTGGAGCACAGCTTTGTACTGTAGTGAAACATGGACTGTGTGAAAATCGGAACAGAAGAGAATCGAAGCATTTGAGGTGTGGTGCTACAGACAAATGTTGTAAATTAGATGGACCGACAGGCTAAAGAGTGAGGAGGTTTTCCGCAGAGACGGGGAGGAAAAAAATATTTGGAGAACACTGACAAAGAGAAGGGACTATATGATAGGACATCTGTTAAGGCATCAGGAAATAGCTTCCATGGTACAAAGAGGGCGCTGTATAGTGCAAAAACTGTAGAGGAAGACAGAGATTGGAAGACATGCAGTAAATAATTAAGGATGTTGTTGGTAAATGCTACTCTGATGGGAGCAGGTTTGCGCATGAGAGGTAATCGTAGCGAGCTGCATCATACCAGTCATTATAGGCCTACTGATGACAGGAAAAAAATCGCTTCGTTCCTCCAGTGACCTCTGGTATACCGCCTTTAAGAGCATATTATTTCACATGCTCTGCGCAGAATCGTTTTGGTATCCACTCGCAGCTTGTTATTCTTCATGCACCTGCGCGTTTGTTTTAGAGATGGGCAAAGTCGTTCATCCTTGGGAATTAGTTCACTGGTGATCGCTCTTTTTTGAGAACCGTTCATTTTTACTCGTTCACCGTACATTGTGTTTGGTATATGGTTCTTATGAAAAATTAGTACCGTAGTTGACTGAAGATGGAAGGCACCAACAGGGGGCACTTGGCTCCCCCCTGGAGAACAGAGTTTTTATTCATAACAGAATTCTCACACACTTGTAATTTAGTGATTCTGCAAAAAATCTCGTTTAGCCAACTGTAGTGTTGTGTGGCTGATAGCAGTGAAATAATAGAAGGTAGCACACGAGAAACCGGCCGAGTACAGACTGCTCGCCAATTACGCACGATTTGTTAACCGCTACGAGCAGAATAGATAAACATCTAATAGTTAGGCAGTGAAGAAATAACAAATAAGCTAATGCAAACAACTTCGAAACAATAGACGACGACTGGAGGGCGACAGTGAGCAGTCTAGTACTCGGGGCCGAATTTTCGTGCGGCACCCTGTGCCAATGAAATAATATATTAGGAGTTATATTCTCTGTACAAAATGTGACACCGTACACTCGATTACGAAGAGCGGGCTTCATTCGGCTGTAAGTCGATCTGCCTTCTATAACAATGAACATGCTCTTTTAACTTGGATTTAAAAAAAAAAAAAAACACCCAAGAAATGGCCACTCGTGTGTGCCGTGCCGACGTCCTTTGCAAGTGGAATAACAAAAACTCTTGCGTTTTTACAAGTATTTCTTCTGGTGTTTATCGAAATAGTGAAGTAAGCTGATACGCCGTTTTGTTACCTGAAAAGATGTATGTATTACATACCACGTAATTTTTATGTAGTTTACATAATTATAAAATACATTTTAATTACCGGTCGTGGGCCGGCCGGAATGGCCGTGCGGTTCTAGGCGCTACAGTCTGGAATCGAGCGTCCGCTACGGTCGCAGGTTCGAATCCTGCCTCGGGTATGGATGTGTGTGATGTCCTTAGATTAGTTAGGTTTAATTAGTTCTAAGTTCTAGGCGACTGATGACGTCATAAGTCAAGTCGCATAGTGCTCAGAGCCATTTGAACAATTTTACCGGTCGTGGACGCTGCATAGAATACGAAAAGAGCCAGAAGTTCAGAGTTCAAAAAAGGTTTGAAACAGGTCTAGAATGGGCGTGCGAAGCGAACGAAACGAACAAAAACAATGCAAAAACAGACATAATGTCTGATAGGATAGCCGCAATCAGTGATTTTACAATGTTACTTATAATCCGTCTTGATTGCAAAATGTTTATTCATATGACCGGTTTCGGTTCCTCTAGAACCATCTTCAGATCTGATATTTCGGTTGTAGGAGAGAAGGAAACATAGTAGGTGAATATGGATTGGGGGGAAGAAATGAAAGAGGAAGCCGCCTTGTAGAATTTTGCACAGAGCATAACTTAATCATAGCTAACACTTGGTTCAAGAATCATAAAAGAAGGTTGTATACCTGGAAGAATCCTGGAGATACTTAAAGGTATCAGATAGATTATATAATGGTAAGACAGAGGTTTAGGAACCAGGTTTTAAATTGTAAGACATTTCCAGGGGCAGATGTGGATTCTCACCACAATCTATTCGTTATGAACTGCAGATTGAAACTGAAGAAACTGCAAAAAGGTGGGAATCTAAGGAGATGGGACCTGGATAAACCGAAAGAACCAGAGGTTGTAGAGACTTTCAGGGAGAGCATAAGGGAACAATTGACAGGAATGGGGGAAAGAAACACAGTAGAAGAAGAATGGGTAGCTATGAGAGATGAAGTAGTGAAGGCAGCAGACGATCAAGTAGGTAAAAAGGCGAGGGCTAATAGAAATCCTTGGGTAACAGAAGAAATATTGAATTTAATTGATGAAAGGAGAAAATATAAAAATGCAGTAAATGAAGCAGGCAAAAAGGAATACAAACGTCTCAAAAATGAGATCGACAGGAAGTGCAAAATGGCTAAGCAGGGATGGCTAGAGGACAAATGTAAGGATGAAGAGGCTTGTCTCACTAGGGATAAGATAGATACTGCCTACAGGAAAATTAAAGAGACCTTTGGAGAGAAGAGAATCACTTGTATGAATATCAAGAGCTCAGATGGCACCCCAGTTCTAAGCAAAGAAGGGAAGGCAGAAAGGTGGAAGGAGTATATGGAGGGTTTATACAAGGGCGATGTACTTGAGGACAATATTATGGAAATGGAAGAGGATGTAGATGAAGACGAAATGGGAGATAAGATACTGCGTGAAGAGTTTGACAGAGCACTGAAAGACCTGAGTCGAAATAAGGCCCCGGGAGTAGACAACATTCCATTAGAGCTACTGATGGCCTTGGGAGAGCCAGTCCTGACAATACCATCTGGTGAGCAAGATGTATGAGACAGGCGAAATACCCTCAGACTTCAAGAAGAATATAATAATTCCAATGCCAAAGAAAGCAGGTGTTGACAGATGTGAAAATTACCGAACTATCAGTTTAATAAGTCACAGCTGCAAAATACTAACGCGAATTCTTTACAGACGAATGGAAAAACTGGTAGAAGCGGACCTCGGGGAAGATCAGTTTGGATTCCGTAGAAATGTTGGAACACGTGAGGCAATACTAACCTTACGACTTATCTTAGAAGAAAGATTAAGAAAAGGCAAACCCACGTTTCTAGCATTTGTAGACTTAGAGAAAGCTTTTGACAATGTTAACTGGAATACTCTCTTTCAAATTCTGAAGGTGGCAGGTATAAAATACAGGGAGCGAAAGGCTATTTACAATTTGTACAGAAATCAGATGGCAGTTATAAGAGTCGAGGGGCATGAAAGGGAAGCAGTGGTTGGGAAAGGAGTGAGACAGGGTTGTAGCCTCTCCCCGATGTTGTTCAATCTGTATATTGAGCAAGCAGTAAAGGAAACAAAAGAAAAATTCGGAGTAGGTATTAAAATTCATGGAGAAGAAGTAAAAACTTTGAGGTTCGCCGATGACATTGTAATTCTGTCAGAGACAGCAAAGGACTTGGAAGAGCAGTTGAACGGAATGGACAGTGTCTTGAAAGGAGGATATAAGATGAACATCAACAAAAGAAAAACGAGGATAATGGAATGTAGTCAAATTAAATCGGGTGATGCTGAGGGAATTAGATTAGGAAATGAGACACTTAAAGTAGTAAAGGAGTTTTGCTATTTAGGGAGTAAAATAACTGATGATGGTCGAAGTAGAGAGGATATAAAATTTAGACTGGCAATGGCAAGGAAATCGTTTCTGAAGAAGAGAAATTTGTTAACATCGAGTATAGATTCAAGTGTCAGGAAGTCGTTTCTGAAAGTATTTGTATGGAGTGTAGCCATGTATGGAAGTGAAACATGGACGATAACTAGTTTGGACAAGAAGAGAATAGAAGCTTTCGAAATGTGGTGCTACGGAAGAATGCTGAAGATAAGGTGGGTAGATCACGTAACTAATGAGGAGGTATTAAATAGGATTGGGGAGAAGAGAAGTTTGTGGCACAACTTGACTAGAAGAAGGGATCGGTTGGTAGGACATGTTAGCATTGGAGGGCAGCATGGAGGGTAAAAATCGTAGAGGGAGACCAAGAGATGAATACACTAAACAGATTCAGAAGGATGTAGGTTGCAGTAGATACTGGGAGATGAAGAAGCTTGCACAGGATAGAGTAGCATGGAGAGCTGCATCAAACCAGTCTCAGGACTGAAGACCACAACAACAACAACAACAGGAGTAACCCGTCCAAATACAGCAACTTTCACATGTGACGCAGCATGTGAGAGATGCTGTATTTGGACGGGTTACTCCTGTAACCGAAATATCAGTCCTGAAGATGGTTCTAGAGGAACCGAAACCGGTCATATGAATGAACATTTTGCAATCAAGACAGATTATGAGGAACATTGTGAACAAAAACAACTCGATACTGAACCATGAGCAGTCGGCAGTGGAACTGCGACGAGTGATCACGCGAAGGACGAGTCCGACCGGGCGAGACAGAGAGAGACGGGAACGGGGCCGAGGCTGGAACGAGACTGGCCGACGTGCCGTTCCCGAACGAGGCCGAGCGTTTCCCATTCCCGGGTACTACAAGTAGAAAACCGCGACCGAAGTGAACTATGAAAGACCGTTCCTTAGAATTCGTTCCTCGCTCGTTCCGTTCAGCTTGGTGAACCGTTCCTTTGAACCCGTTAGTTCGCGAACGACCCACCTCTTGTGTTGCAACGCAGCATCTTGGCCCGTGCTACCCGCCTGTCGCTCGCTAGTTTCCTGCGGCCGCTAGGCAATGAAACAGTGCTGCCTACGCAGTGAGCACCAAAGACCAGTCTCCCAGACTATAGCAGATATTCCGTCGCGCACGCCGCGCAGAGCGAGCGTCCGCGCTGCCGGTGTTTTGGCGCGCGCGCTTTCTGCCGCCAGCTCGCGGCTGCCCCCTCCCGCTCACCGACGCTGCCCCCCCCCCCCGCCCCCCACCCACACCCAGGCGGTCGCGGCCGCGGCCACCTCGCAGGACGCCGGCAGTGTACCGCGAGCCGCGATGCGACCTCGTGCCTAGACGCCACGCCGCCTCCTGTGTCGTGCCAGCCGCCCACTGCCAACCCCGCAGCTCGCGAGGTAAGACAACAGCACAACAAGAACCACAGCCAGCGTTCTCCCAGTGGCTCAGCCTTCCCCTGTGCCTGTGCTCTTGGCGCCCTGTGGCATTTGACCGTTCCAGCCGGCCTGCCGTGCCCTTTACAAGGACTGCCTGCCGCCTGCTGCGCGACTCAACTCCAGACACTTCGCAACGGCGCTACCGCTGCGAGGAATTCCCCGTGCGTGCTTTCAGCAAATTTCGACGCCTTGGGGATACGTACTGATCTGCAACGAGCTCTTCGACAGGCTGGAATTATTGTTTGTTCTTATTCTCATGCCTTTGTGATGTGCGGGTAAAAAGGAACGTGCAAAAATTAACGAATACTCTAAGGAAGGCCCCGTTTAAAAATACTACGATGAAAATTTGTCAGTGTGACGGATCTCTGGGCAAGAAACAGTGTAACGACTGTGTTATTTTGTGTCTTGCTGTGAAGAGAGTTGGATATTGTTTCATTAGGGTGTGGTCACTTCGAGTAAATACCTAAAAATACGTTCGCTCTTGTCTCTATGTCGCAAGTCTTGGTTTCTCCAGATGCTCAACCTATATTGCCAAACGCGTAAATGATTAGGCGTACCTCTTCGAACAAGGAGGACTCGTTGAGGATTGGATCAGATTTCTCTCCATTACCACGTACTAAAGTAGGCAACGCTAAACAAATTTTCAAATTGGTCGCTGACGTGTTGTTAGCCTATTAGGCTTCATTTGAGACAGCTCTTGGCAGCGTGTTTCTTCTGAAATGACATGTAATTTATCTAGTCACTCGAGAAAACATAGAAATCAAATCGTTTTTAATGTTTAAAGTCATTACAAGATATAAATCGCGGGGGGCTTCTAACTTGTTTTGTGTTTTGCAGTGGGGTGTAGTCGCGCTGCACTGTTTGTTTACTTAACCTTGAATGGAATTTGACAACCTAGTGGCCAGTTATTTACATTTCACGTTTTATTATCTAGTTCCTTATAGTGAAAATTAATATGCAACTTATTTCAAAATACGGTGTTCATAGTTTTAATAACGGGAGAACTGACAGATTTTGCCACGCCCACTGTATTCTAATATAGCACCTGAAGAGCAAAAAATATAATCTAGATGACAACTGTTGACAGGTAACGGGCATTTATTCGTTTTTTCAGTTTTATGCCTTTTATTGACACCAGTTTGTTGATTGTTGTTAGACATGCGAGGTAAGAAACTTTCTCTTCGTACCACGTGTAATTCGGCACAGTGTCAGAACGGTGTTTATTCGTCACAGCTAACACAAAATCAACCTTCTTCATATGTGCAGCCGTTTGGCGGACTGGTAGTTTGTCCAAGATACTTGTCTTTCAGCTGCAACGCTGTACCAAATAAGCCACTCGACTGCATCCCAGTACCCACCTAGATTCTAACAGCTTCAGCTTGACAAACCAGACAGTGCCTGTCCCCCCCCCCCTCCCTCCCCCCCTCTCTCTCTCTCTCTCTCTCTCTCCCTCTCTCTCTCTCTCTCTCTCTCTCTGTGTGTGTGTGTGTGTGTGTGTGTGTGTGTGTGTGTGTGTCAAGGAAATTATATTCCTATGTAAATTAAACAAAATTAGTTATTACGTCGTTTGGTAAAAGTACAAACAGAGGCACTCATACTGCAGTGATTCTGCCAGTAAATACACTCCTGGAAATTGAAATAAGAACACCGTGAATTCATTGTCCCAGGAAGGGGAAACTTTATTGACACATTCCTGGGGTCAGATACATCACATGATCACACTGACAGAACCACAGGCACATAGACACAGGCAACAGAGCATGCACAATGTCGGCACTAGAACAGTGTATATCCACCTTTCGCAGCAATGCACGCTGCTATTCTCCCATGGAGACGATCGTAGAGATGCTGGATGTAGTCCTGTGGAACGGCTTGCCATGCCATTTCCACCTGGCGCCTCAGTTGGACCAGCGTTCGTGCTGGACGTGCAGACCGCGTGAGACGACGCTTCATCCAGTCCCAAACATGCTCAATGGGGGACAGATCCGGAGATCTTGCTGGCGAGGGTAGTTGACTTACACCTTCTAGAGCACGTTGGGTGGCACGGGATACATGCGGACGTGCATTGTCCTGTTGGAACAGCAAGTTCCCTTGCCGGTCTAGGAATGGTAGAACGATGGGTTCGATGACGGTTTGGATGTACCGTGCACTATTCAGTGTCCCATCGACGATCACCAGTGGTGTACGGCCAGTGTAGGAGATCGCTCCCCACACCATGATGCCGGGTGTTGGCCCTGTGTGCCTCCATCGTATGCAGTCCTGATTGTGGCGCTCACCTGCACGGCGCCAAACACGCATACGACCATCATTGGCACCAAGGCAGAAGCGACTCTCATCGCTGAAGACGACACGTCTCCATTCGTCCCTCCATTCACGCCTGTCGCGACACCACTGGAGGCGGGCTGCACGATGTTGGGGCGTGAGCGGAAGACGGCCTAACGGTGTGCGGGACCGTAGCCCAGCTTCATGGAGACGGTTGCGAATGGTCCTCGCCGATACCCCAGGAGCAACAGTGTCCCTAATTTGCTGGGAAGTGGCGGTGCGGTCCCCTGCGGCACTGCGTAGGATCCTACGGTCTTGGTGTGCATCTGTGCGTCGCTGCGGTCCGGTCCCAGGTCGACGGGCACGTGCACCTTCCGCCGACCACTGGCGACAACATCGATGTACTGTGGAGACCTCACGCTCCACGTGTTGAGCAATTCGGCGGTACGTCCACCCGGCCTCCCGCATGCCCACTGTACGCCCTCGCGCAAAGTCCGTCAACTGCACATACGGTTCACGTCCACGCTGTCGCGGCATGCTACCAGTGTTAAAGACTGCGATGGAGCTCCGTATGCCACGGCAAACTGGCTGACACTGACGGCGGCGGTGCACAAATGCTGCGCAGCTAGCGCTATTCGACGGCCAACACCGCGGTTCCTGGTGTGTCCGCTGTGCCGTGCGTGTGATCATTGCTTGTACAGCCCTCTCGCAGTGTCCGGAGCAAGTATGGTGGGTCTGACACACCGGTGTCAATGTGTTCTTTTTTCCATTTCCAGGAGTGTAAATAAACAACAATGTATCCGTCCCATCGAGAATGTAAGAAATACATATCGCGTTGATCTTCCTATCATGAATTTTGCTTTAATGCAATGCATGCGTCCCAGTAAAGCCTACGTGCCTTAAGAATTGTCTATTAATTTTAACTTCCTCAAATGTAAGTTAGCTTCAGATTACCTAGCACCTAATCCATCTCACTAAGAGGGCTGATACGTGCTATTATTTTATTAAGTTTTGCTGGGAGTACTACGTAACTTTGGAATGGAAGCCGAGCGGTCTAAAGCGATGCAGTCATAGACTGTGCGGCAGGTCCCGGCGGAGGTTCGAGTCCTCCCTCGGGCGTGGGTGTGTGTGTTTGTCCTCAGGATAATTTAGATTAAGTAGTGTGTAAGCTTAGGGACTGATGACCTTAGCAATGAAGTCTCATAAGATTTCACACACATTTGAACATTTGGAATGGAGTGTTAATGCGACAGTGCGCTCGGGGACTGAACAGCATCGCTTCGAAAGCGTTACGCGATGCAACAGGCTCTTTAGGACTGTACCCGAAAAGCTAAGTATCAGCTCACACAGCACAGTGTTTCATCGACGCCAGACAGCGCATGGGGTAAGTTCAGAATTTTAAACATTGGCGGGGATGTGATTTGCAGAATATTGTAGATACGGAGCCTGTTCGGGGCCTAGAGCCTGCACAGTGACACGTGTCCAAGAGACCTATGACGAAGACAACCACACGAGTCACGGATAAGGCGGTGGGCCAAGTAATATGACGTCAGCTCCGGATGACGTGCACCTCATCCGCATGGCAGTGACATACCGTACGTCCATCTGCATCCCAAACATTAACTGATGCTGGAACAGTGCCACAGGTGTCTCCTAGTCTGCTAGCAATAGCACCGACGTCTTCTGCACCACGAACTACATGCATGTGTCGGTTTGAGCTGGATACATGTCACGTCGAAATGAAAGCGCCCCCGCTGAAACTGTACTGGCCGGCCATTGTGGCCGAGCGGTTCTAGGCGCTACAGTCTGGAACCGCGCGACCGCTACGGTCGTAGGTTCGAATCCTGCCTCGGGCATGGATATGTGTGATGTCCCTAAGTTAGTTAGGTTTAAGTAGTTCTGAGTTCTAGGAGACTAATGACCTCACATGTTAAGTCCCATAGTGCTTAGAGCCATTTCCATTCTCTGTAATCAGAGTTATGTCATCTGCACATAAAATTACAATTGGTCTAGTGTTACGATCTATAACAGTTCCAGCGGTCGCGCGGTTCCAGACTGAAGCGCCCAGAACCGCTCGACCTCATCGGTCGGCTACTAGCTCAACAGTTGCGCGCTATTCGCCCGTACATATATCTGCAATAGTCATTCACCCCTGCCATCTATGACCCATGGTGCAGCACAGTTGCTTCGGCGCCAGTTTTGAATAGGGACATATTGCCGTTCATGGTATACCTGAGCCACGTCAGCGGGCGAACTGTTTACAAACATAACAGTTTCGGAAATACTTCCACTCTTGGCCCGAAAACCAATTATCATGCCGTTTTGGTCTCAGATAAACCGCCCCGTTTCCGCGTTACAACAACGACTGCACTGTTTCCCGCATCCCTGCCCGAGACGTTTTATATAGCCTCCATTGTCACCTACTGTTAGTGGTTATTGCACGTTGACTGTGATCACATTAATGTGACTGGACCGTGTAGAACTACGTCGTTAAACACTTCAATGTGACATCACGCTTGTATGTAACGTTATTACCTATGAGTTTCTGGACGTTTCGGAAATTTCATCCGTTTAACAGAATAGTAGTTTCCCTCCTTGCCTCCTGCTCGGAAAAGATGTTACTTGCTGTGCAAGCCTCTTTCGTTTCCTGAAGCGGCGGAAACTGGAACAAAATTCCTGAGCTATTTGCGGGCCCGTAATTAGAACGACGTGGCGCCTCCTAACAACACTCGCGTTCGGTGGCCGCATTTTTTCGCAGGACCCGCGCGCGGCAACAGCTTCCGCGTGCAGCTAATAGCGACGCGATTAATCGCGCCGCTGGCGTTTCGCAGCTGCTTGCTCGCCGCGATGAGAATATCGCGATCACGAACGAGTATCATTTATTCAGGAGCCAAACGCAGCCGACGACAACTTCATTACATCGTCCACAGCCCAGGCGGGTGGAGCCAATCTTGGCAGCGCTCCGGTAAACCAAACGCGTAGCAATCGTAGCTCTCCCCACACACCAGCAGACTCGTCCCTGCGACAGCCCAGCCTATTTGGTGTGTAACCGAAGCGGTGACCCCATCCTTGCGCTTGCGAGGCGTCGCAGCCTCGAAGCCAGTGGTTCGCTGAACTGTGATCCCATGCCGGGTATCCGAATTTAGCTTACGTCGCTTAACAATTTTACCGTAGTGCCCCTGTTCTGTGACAGCTACGTTGTCCTCAGCACACCTTCAAGCAGGTTGGCTCCTTTCTTCTAGATAATGATGTACACTACTGGCCATTAAAATTGCTGCACCACGAAGATGACGTGCTACAGGCACGAAATTTAACTGACAGGAAGAAGATGCTGTGATCTGCAGCTGATTAGCATTTCAGAGCATTCACACAAGGTTGGCGCCAGTGGCGACATCTACAACGTGCTGAAATGAGGAAAGTTTCCAACCGATTTCTCATGCCCAAACAGCAGTTGACGGCGTTGCCTGGTGAAAAGTTGTTGTGATGCCTCGTGTAAGGAGGAGAAATTCGTACCATCACGTTTCCGTCTTTGATAAAGGTCGGATTGTAGCCTATCGCGATTGCGGTTTATCGTATCACGACATTGCTGCTCGCGTTGGTCGAGATCCAATGACTGTTAGCAGAATATGGAATCGGTGGGTTCACGATGGTAATACGGAACGCCGTGTTGGATCCCAACGGCCTCGTATCAATAGCAGTCGAGATGACAGGCATTTTATCCGCATGGCTGTAACGGATCGTGCAGCCACGTCTGGATCCCTGACTCAACAGATGGGGACGTTTGCGAGACAACAACAATCTGCACGAACAGTTCGACGACGTTTGCAGCAGCATGGACCATCAGCTCGGAAACAATGGCTGCGGTTACCCTTGACACTGCATCACAGACAGGAGCGCCTGCGATGGTGTACTCAACGACGAACCTGGTTGCACGAATGTCAAAACGGCATTTTTTCGGATGAATCTACGTTCTGTTTACAGCATCATAATGGTCGCATCCGTGTTTGGCGACATCGCGGTGAACGCACATTGGAAGCGTATATTCGCCATCGCCATACTGGCATATCACCCGGCGTCATGGTATGGGGTGCCACTTTGAACAGTGGACGTTACATTTCAGATGTGTTGCGACTCTTGGCTCTACACTTCATTCGATCCCTGCGAAACCCTACATTTCAGCAGGATAATGCACGACCGCATTTTGCAGGTCCTGGGCGGGCCTTTCTGGATACAGAAAATGCTCGACTGCTGCTCTGGTCAGCACATTCTCCAGATCTCTCACCAACTGAAAACGTCTGGTCAATGGTGGCCGAGCGACTGGCTCGTCACAATACACCAGTCACTACTCTTGATGAACTGTGGTATCGTGTTGAAGCTGCATGGGCAGCTGTACCTGTACACGCCATCCAAGCTCTGCTTGGCTCAATGCCCAGACGTATCAAGGCCGTTATTAGGGCCAGAGGTGGTTGTTCTGGGTACTGATTTCTCAGGATCTATGCACCCAAATTGCCTTAAAATGTAATCACATGTCAGTTCTAGTATAGTATATTTGTCCAATGAATACACGTTTATCATCTGAATTTCTTCTTGGTGTAGCAGTTTTAATGCCCAGTAGTGTAGAATTTGAAAGAGAAGTCCTGGATGCTATCTGATGATGGATTTAGGCTCGAAACTACTGGGTGATTATAATAAAGTGCAGCTACTCACAGAGGTCCATTGGGGGCTGTAATTATCGAACGGCAGCGAAACTAGGTATATATACTAACGCTTTAATGCGTAACCTATTTACGATGGAAAGAAATAGTTCCAATTTTGGTAGCCAGGTGCAAATCTGGCGCTGTGAATGCAAGTAAGACGAACAGAAATGTTTCCATATGTTATGGATTAGGAACGGGATGTGGACTGGAAAGGTCAAATAAGTGAAAAAGGTATAATTTTGATTTTATTATTAACCATTACTTATGCAGTATGTTCAATATAAGCATCGGAGACGTCGGTGAGATGCTGCACCATAGAACGGCGCAATCAACAGTTCGTCACAGAAGTTCCTGAACGAGGAGTTCCTCTAAACCGGCTTTTAGATCTTGTAGAGACCGGACATGTCCCTTGTAAATGCGTTCTTTTAGATAAGAATGAGGTTATCGTATGTGACCTGCATCTGGAAAACCTCTGGAGATAACACGTTCTTGGTAGGTTGCAATAAGCAGCTATTTCAGCGGGCGATCGACATGAGGTGTGGCCCCATATAGCATAATAACGGTGGTTTCCACACAGTTGTGCTCTTCCAAAGCAGGAATCATATGTTGTACAAGAAGCTTTCGATATCATCCAGATGTCATAGTACACCTGACAGGTCCATTGGGTTTATTCTCTTCAAAGAAGAACGAACCGGGGATACAGGTGCTTGTAAATCCACATCTCACAATCGCACATTTCGAGTGCATTGAGTCTTCTCGCACAACCCCAAATAAGGCAGTTGTGTGACTGACTGCACCCTGTAGCGTAAAATGTGCCTCGTCACTCCATAGAATATTTCCTCGTCACATGTTATCAACGTCGATCCGTACCAGAAACCGAAGAGCAAATTCAGAACGTTGCTGCGGATCATGAGGTTTCAGTTGCTGCACCGTCTGGATGTTGCATGGATACCAGTGAAAAAAGACCTCAAAACTTTAAAACTTTCCGTACTGTTGACCATGGGATGGATAAATCTCGTGACCCTACACGAGCACTGCCGGCCGGGGTGGCCGAGCGGTTCTAGGCGCTACAGCCTGGAACCGCGCTACCGCTACGGTCGCAGATTGGAATCCTGCCTCGGACCTTGATGTGTGTGATGTCCTTGGGTTAGTTAGGTTTAAGTAGTTCTAAGTTCTATGTGACTGATGACCATAGCAGTTAAGTCCCATAGTGCTCAGAGCCATTTGAACCATTTGCACGAGCACTGGCACTACCGGGGGCACCTGCTGCATGCTCAGTTAACAGCAACAGCAATCTCGTCAATAATTTTTTTTTTTTTTAATTTTTTGGCAAGGTCTTATGGACCAAACTACTGTGATCATCGTTCCCTAAGCTTACGCACTACTTTATCTAACTTAAACTAACTTACGCTAAGGACTACACACACCCAAGCCCTAGGGAGGACTCGAACCTCCGACGGGGGGGAGGGGGGGGGAGGGGAGGGGGAGGCCGGACCCTAACAAGACGCCCCAGACCGCTCGGCTACCCCGCGCGGCAATCTCGCCAATAACTTCCACCGGGATATGACGCCTTCCTTCCTCTTCTAGGTGGCCCACCTGGCTCCCCTGGGTTTACGAATTTCTTTATCTTCTTCATTAAACGACTGGGCCTCTACTCAAGCCTTTTAGTCAGCTATACTGTCTCGACAAGCACTGTAATTGCTGCTGTTCACATAAAACGGTTTCACTAACAGCGCACAATCTCTCTTCCCGTTACCCATACCTTCCACTCACGTTATAGCTGTCAGACGACGGCTTGGATGTCGTAGCGTCACACAAAAGTGTACACCGCCAGATTTGCAGATAGCGGCCAAAATTGAAACTAATTTTTTACAGGTAAATCGGTTCGGCATTAACGTATTGTCGTACCTAACTAGCTTCGCTTCCATACTATGATTGTAGCCCACACTGAACCTCTGTGGGTAGCTGCACTTAAATTATAATCGCAAAAAAACACAAATTGTCCATTCGAAAATAGTGTGGTTGACTGCAGTTTCCTTCGTCACAGATGTAAATCTTCCTTTACAGAGCACCTTTTTGTTGCTGAAATATTGCTATCAAATCTCTCAGAGGCCTTTTGAATATTACATGAGCTGTATTTTATTTTTACGTATAAAAATCATAACTTCATAAGAGATTAGGTAATAACTTAAAATTACACTTCCAGTTATTTCTTGTGCCCCATGATGATTTTTGTGTGTGTGTGTGTCGTGTGCTCACAGATTGAAAGGCGCACTTGCACTTCACTTACGAAAATTCGACTTACATTCAGGCTGGAATTTTCCGTTCACAAGCTTTTACAGATTTTGTTCTCTTTATGTGATGCGACCGTTCAATTAATGACCTGGCAACAAATTACAGTGATTATCATAAGAACTGTGCTAGTTCTGATGTGAGAACTGTTTGTTTCCACGGCGTCTTCTTTACGTAAATCTTTTTCTGACACATGCTGTTCTGTTTCTCTCCATACCTGGGATTGGGGGGGGGGGGGCGGAGAGAGAGAGAGAGAGAGAGAGAGAGAGAGAGAGTGTGTGTGTGTGTGTGTGTGTGTGTGTGTGTGTGTGCAGGGGACGGTTTTTCTTTCATATAAAAGGAACGGGAAGGAGGGGCAGCAATAGAGAGATGTCAGCATTACACTGGTACAAGGAGAGAGTAGTGTTTTGGATCTGAGGAACAGATAGAGGTGACTGATGACGAATATTGATCGAACAGTCCACGAGTGTACTGGCGGCTCACAGAGTCCAATGGGCACAATATTTCGGTGAACAGTCACGTCACCGTCGTCAGATGCGCACTGTGAACCGACAATACATCCCGCTACTTTTCGATCAACTAACATGCCGGAAGAAACTAGAGAGACACGTACCAAAAGTTGTAAATGGCTGCAATAGCTGACACGGGGGTGGGGGGATGAGAGTGGGGGGGGGGGGGGGGGGGGAAGGACGGTGCTTAAGACGAATGGATTGTGTGTAGAATTTATTTGGTGAAGACTATGCATGATTTAGAACGTGAACCGATTAATTTTTGAGTCATTAATATTCTGACTGTTCTCTTGCAGACTGCCGCGAATTCCTCTCCTGTTCCAACCTTTTCATCTCAGAGTAGCAAGTGCCGTCAACATCCTCAAGTATTTGTAACCTTGTTCTAGTCTCTGTCTTCTCTTACACTTTTTGCCCTCTGCAGCTTCCTCTAGCCGGAGTCTAGCGTAATAGAAGTTATTCCTCGATGTCTCAATACATCTGCTATCATCCTGTCCCTTTTTCTTGCCAGTATTCAACAGTATTCAACAACTTCTCGCCGATTCTGCGTACCTCCTCACTGCTCATCAGTCAAACTGATTCTCGTCATTCTTCTGTGGGATCACAACTTCTTCGTTTTTCATCTTATCAGCCCACCTAATTTTCAACATTCTTATGTGGCACGACATTTCAGTCGTTTCGATTCTCCTCTTTTCTAGTTTTCCCTTATTCCATGCTGTTCACCAAACGTACATTCTCGGAAATTTCCTCCTCAGATTTTCCCGCTGATTAAGCATTTGTATAAATGAAACAATTGTATGCTGCAACATCCACTGAAGATACTTTTCATATAAATGGCAACAGGCACCAATGAAAAAGCTTTAGTCTATAAACGAAACTTTCCGTCGTTTGTTTTTTGGAATGGTTGGGTGCCCTCGTGATCATCTACATCAACATCTATATTCCACAAGGCAGTTAGCAGTGTGGCGGAGGGTTAGTTTTGATACCACTATCATTTCTATTCTTGAATGTTGCATGGGGAAAACGACTCTGGCAAGTCACCGTATGAGGTCTCATTTCTCTGATTTTTCCTGTCACAATCATTTCGTGGATCGTATGTGGGAGGAAGCAATATGTTGCCCGCCTCTTTTCGGAACGTACGTCCTTAGAATTTTAACATCAAACGTTTCCGTATTGCTTGACTTCTATCTAGCAGCGTTGCCGATAGAATTTGTTGAGCATCTCGGTAAGGCTCTCGCGCTTACTAAAAGAGCTCGTGACGAAACGCACTGTCTTAGCTGGAGCTTATCTGTTTCTTCTATGAAACACACCTATAAGCGTCCAAGGTTACTGACTAATACTCAAGTACAGCTCAAACGAGTGTTTTGTAATCAACTTCTTTTCTGGATGAATTACATATCATTAAGTTTCGTCTAATTATTATGGTAACTGCTCTTCCTATAGTTAACGTTCTCATTCCACTTTAGGTCGTTCCGTACGACAGTTTCTAAGATTTTAATGCCGTTGCCATGCTCAGGACTGAAAGAAGGAAACTTATCGCTAATGAAAGCAGAGGTCATTACGGACGGAGCACTGGGACTGGACAGGGATGGTATCCGAAACTGACGCTTTTCTTTTCTCAGGAACCAGTCTGGTATTTGCCTTAAGCGATTTAGGAAAATTACGAAATCCCTAACTCCCGCTGGCCGGACTCTGGTCGTCAATAAAGAACAAAAGAGTTCAACCGAGAAATCAGTTAGGGTCAAATAGATATATGAAGTCCATAATCATTTAACGACTAGTACAAGTACACAGTATATCAAGGTGAGGCCACTTATGAAAACAAATGCGTTTTAATGCAAGCAGAAAGATGTGACACAGCTCTAAAAGTTATAGTTATACACTACTGTTCCAGCTGTATATAGGAAATATGATCCTCAAAGGACTGCAATACATCGTCGAAGCGCCTCAGTGGACCAAGATTATTTCTTCACAGCGAACGGCGAAGGCCTCTGAAGCAATGAAGCAATGTACAGGACGTGGGAGATGGGCTGTGTCGCTTAGATATTTATCACGCGCTGGTTCTTTAACAGTAGTGATCGTAGGTTAGTATGGCTCACACAGCGTGGGTATGGACTCCGATCGTTAGCGCCAAGGCCATACAACTACGAACGCATTTGACAGCCAATATCTATTTCTCTAAATGACACCTACCCACTTAGTAGTTACAGTCGTGCTGTATTACTGTGCTTTAACGAGATCAAAAGAGCATTAGTCGAATTTTTCACTTTCGTATATTGTAGTGTTTCATATGGCACTTTGCACTTGCACTACAGCAGTCGGTAGATACTTCAGTTCCAACGACCATATTTATTTTCTGTTCTATTCATGTAATGCTGTAGTGATTTACTGTTCACTGCTATGATGGCGCAACCAACAAGCTTTCAGTATTGCTCTAAAGTCGAAGGAATCATATTCAAATATTTATTTCTAAGTGAACTGATTTACAGGGTTCAAAGTAAGCTAACGAAAACTTTTCTTGGCATGTATGAGGACTGAACATAATTAGCACGTGGCACGAAATCGTCCAGCGAATAAATTATTAGAATGCTTACATGTTGTAACGGACATTTCTCTCCTCGTGGTATTTAAAATTTATGGGCCACTCTTCCCTTTCGTACGAAACATGCCATAGAAGGAACCGCTGCTTCAACTGCATTCCAACTGACAACTTATGGACGTCCATATACGTATAGCGAATGTGTTTCGCATTACACTGCCTGAAAAAAAAAATCTGAAGCACCCAGCATGAGACAAGAAATGGATATGGCTCTTCAGGGGTTTGTAGGAAATGTGACGTTATTTCAGTGACTGCAAAATCGAGTCAGATTTACAAATAACTTGGCACTATGAGCCCACTTATCAGTATGACGTTACAGCCCTGTCTTGGATTCCTGCACTAATTCTGTTGGGAAGGATGTCGTAAGACAGTTGCATCGTCTCCTGAGGCGAGCTGTTCAAAAATTAACTGGACCTTCGTACTCGTATACTGAATATCGGCACTTGGAGCACTTGAACGGAATTGACATCCGAGCTGGTCCCACACACAATCTGAAGATCAAGCTGATACGAGAGTGCCTCAACATCTCATAGACAATCCATGGAGACACATGCCATGTATCAACAAGCGTTTACCTGCCACAGATAATAATTGTAATTTTAATCATTTACAGCGGTTCCTTCTATGGCATGTTTCGTATGAAAGGGGAGAGTGGCCAATAAATTTTAAATACCACTAGAAGAGAAATGTCCGCTTTAACACATAAGCATTCTAATCACTGATGCTGTGTAAGATAGGAACTTACATTCACATCGAACCATGATTTCTGGGCGCTTCACTCTTTTTGTTAGGCAGAATAGATATCTGCCGGAAAACCGCAACGTGTTGTTATACGTCTATGCTTTCCGATATCTGTCTTTGTAGTTGAGGTCGCTAACAACCCGTAGTATCATTGCGGTAAACAGGGGTGTAGGCTGCATAAAAAGTTCTATGTTTACTTGCCGCGTCAAATTCGGATAAAATCCCAAGTTTTCGAATGTTGCCTCAGTCATTATCGTCTTCAGAGGCTAATATTGATTGTCGTTAACTGGCGAGGCTCCCACTTTTATACCCAGAGGATGGCATTTAATTGGCTGTATTACGTCAAGCTACACGGAAATGGCGCATACTTATGGTGACGCCCTTTACTGCCGCATGGCAGAGAGGTGTTGCAGGAGTTCGTTGATCCCTTAACATTCACACTGGAGGTGAAGAATAATGGGAAGTTATCTTTTCTTGATTTGTTAGTCGAACAGAAATCAGATGGTCGACTCGTTCGTTCCATGTACAGACCTGTATCTCAACAGTTGTAGCTTTTACCATGCATCTCAGTAGAGAGCTGTTTTGAACACCTTAGTACATAGAGCCAGGCTTACACTGAGATGACAAATATCGTGGGATAGCGATATGCACACATACCTGAGTACAGCCGCAGGATGAGAATTAACAGACTTTCAATGCGTTAGTTGGAGCTAAACGTAAGGGAGACTCCATTTCGGAAATCATTAGGGGATTCAATATTCAGAGAGCCACAGTGTTAAGAGTGTGCCGAGAATACCAAACTTCAGGTATTATCTGCTACCACAGACAACGGAGTGGCCGACGGCCTTCACTTAACGACCGACAGCAGCGGCGTGAGAGCAGACTTGTGATTGCTAACAGACAAGCAACACTGCGTGAAAGAACTGCAGAAATCAATGTGGGGCGTACGACGAACGTGTGGTCAAATGTGTCGTTAATGGGCTGTGGCATCAGAGGACCAACGCGAATGCCGTTGCTAAAAGCACGAAATCGGGTGCAGCACCTCTCCTCGACTCGCGGCCATTTCACTGGAAAACCGTGGCCTGGTCAGATGAATCCCGATTTCAGTTGGTAAGAGCCGATAGCATGGTTCGAGTGTGGCGTAGACCCCACGAAACCATGCGCTCAAATAAGACACTGTGCAAGCTGGTGGTGGCTCCATAATGATGTGGGCTGTGTTTACGTGGAATGAACTGGGCCCCCTGGATGTTCTGTTACAGTACTGGCCATTAAAATTGCTACATTAAGCAGAAATGCAGATGATAAACGGGTATTCATTGGACGAATATGTTATACTAGAACTGACATGTGATTACATTTTCACGCAGTTTGGGTGCATAGATCCTGAGAAATCAGTACCCAGAACAACCACCTCTGGCCGTAATAACGTCCTTCATACGAATGGTCACTGAGTCAAACAGAGCTTGGATGGCGTGTACAGGTACAGCGGACCATGCAGTTCAACACGATACCACAGTTCATCAAGAGTAGTGACTGGCGTATTGTGACGAGCCAATTGCTGGGCCACCATTGACCAGACGTTTTCATCTGGAGAATGTGCTGGCCAGGGCAGCAGTCGAACATTTTCTGTATCCAGAAAGGCCCGTACAGGACCTGACACATGCGGTCGTGCATTATTCTGCTGAAATGTAGGGTTTAGCAGGGATCGAATGAAGGGTAGAACCACGGGGCGTAACACATCTGAATTGCAACGTCCACTGTTCAAAGTATCGTCAATGTGAACAAGAGGTGACCGGGACGTGTAACCAATGGCACCCCATACCATCGCGCCGGGTGATACGTCAGTATGGCCATGACGAATACACGCTTCCAATGTGCGTTCACCGTGATGTCGCCAAACACGGATGCGACCATCATGATGCTGTAAACAGAACATGGATTCATCCGAAAAAATGATGTTTTGCCATTCTTGCACCCAGGTTCGTCGTTGAGTACACCATCGCAGGCGCTCCTGTCTGTGATCCAGCGTCAAGGATAACCTCAGCCATGGACTCCGAGCTGACAGTCCATGCTGCTGCAAACGTCGTCGAACTGGTTGTGCAGATGGTTGTTGTCTTGCAAACGTCCCCATCTGTTAACTCAGGGATCGAGACGTGGCTGCACGATCCGTTACAGCCATGCGGATAAGATGCCTGTCATCTCGACTGCTAGTGATAGGCGGCCATTGGGATCCAGCACGGCGTTCCGTATTACACTCCTGAGCCCACCGACTCCATATTCTTCTAAGGAGCTCGACCAACGCGAGCAGCAATGTCGCGATACGATAAACCGCAATCGCGATAGGCTACAATCCGACCTTTATGAAAGTCGGAAACGTGATGGTACGTATTTCTGCTCCTTACAAGAGGCATCACAGCAACGTTTCACCAGGCAACGACAGTCAACTGCTGTTTGTGTATGAGAAATCGGTAGAAAACTTTACTCATGTCAGCACGTTGTAAGTGTCGCCACCGGCGCCAACCTTGTTTGAATGCTCTGAAAAGCTAATGATTTGCATATCACAGCCCCTTCTTCCTGTCGGCTAAGTTTCCCGTCTGTAGCACGTCATCTTCGTGGTGTAGCAATTTTAATGGCCAGTAGTGCACTTTGCAGTCACTCATGAATTTCATGTACCCAAACAATGATAGAGTTTTTATGAATGACAATGCCCCGTGTTACCAGGCCACAGTTGTTAGCGGGTTGTTTGAAGAGCGTTCTGAAAAATTAGAGCGAATGGTTTGGCCACCCAGATCGCCCGACCTGAGTCACATCAAACATTTATGATACTTAATCGAGAGGTCAGTTCGTGCACAAAATCCTGCACCAGCAACAGTTTAGCATTTATGGACTGGTATACAGACAGCGTGGACCAATATTTCTGCAGGGGACTTCCATCCACTTGTTGAGACCATGCCACGTCAAATGGTTCAAATGGCTCTGACCACTATGGGACTTAATTTCTAAGGTCATCAGTTCCCTGGAACTTAGAACTACTTAAACCTAACTAACCTAAGGACATCACACACATCCATGCCCGAGGCAGGATTCGCACCTGCGGCCGTAGCAGTCGCCCGGTTCCAGACTGTAGCGCCTAGAACCGCTCGGCCACCCCTGCCGGCCATGCCATTTCGATTTGCTGCACTATGCCGGGCAGTTGTTAAATTTTCTTGCACAGCGCTCTCTCGTTTCATTGCGCTTTGAAGGCGACAGGGCGTGCACCAGTATCGGCGGTCGTCGAAGACGTCACCCAGCTGCATTCCCAAAAGTTGTTAAACCCCGTCTCCCAGTTCCACGGACGGAAATCAACCAGATGAAATTCCGAGCGCGACTCCTCGCCCGACCCTCGCTAGCTTATTAACTGGGTTGTTTTGGTGCGCTGAGCGGTGCTGACAGCGAGGCGCTGGTGTCAGCTGCCGAGGCGCTACCGCTACCGCGGCCGTGGTAAGCGATACCCGCCCTTGCCTGTGACCCGTCGCGTCGCCGGTGGAACCCGCCCGGCCCTGCGACAGCGCACGTGCCACTGGAAATAATCCGCGCGTCACACTTGGCGACCCCCTGGCCGTAAATTAAGCTGCAGCGCTTCTCGGACACCGCGCGCCGTGTATTGTAAACATCTCGTGGACCTAGCTGTCTCGTGCCAAACTCATTACTGTTCTCCGCCACTGCATGACAGCTGCTTTCCGCGCCACCTACTTGCAAAAACATCGTTCCGCGCTGGAGGCCAACTGCTAAAGAACCAGTAAGAGCGCGCTAAGTACAGTAGTACCACGAGTGAACCATCACCACTATGCCCTGATATTTACAATGACAGGACAGCTGTTTTCATGCTGACAGCATACACGTGCTAAGAGCTTGTTCTGTATGCAGCATACAATGTCGTAAATGTTAAGTCATTTTACTCGTATACGTCAATCGTAGGTGGTAATGAGTTAGTTGTTAACATGATGAGCCAATTGAAACTCCTTAATATTCAAGTGTGATTCAGTATTCGAAGTTTCTTGATTCAGTGTTCGAAGTTTCTTCGTATGCCCAATCCGAGTCTACATCTACATCTACATTTATACTCCGCCAGCCACCCAACGGTGCGTGGCAGAGGGCACTTTACGTGCCACTGTCATTACCTCCCTTTACTGTTCCAGTCGCGTATGGTTCGCGGGAAGAACGACTGCCGGAAAGCCTCCGTGCACGCTCGAATCTCTCTAATTTTACATTCGTGATCTCCTCGGGAGGTATAAGTAGGGGGAAGCAATATATTCGATACCTAATCCAGAAACGCACCCTCTCGGAACCTGGACAGCAAGCTACACCGCGATGCAGAGCGCCTCTCTTGCAGAGTCTGCCACTTTACTAAATATCTCCGTAACGCTATCACGCTTACCAAATAACCCTGTGACGAAACGCGCCGCTCTTCTTTGGATCTTCTGTATCTCCTCCGTCAACCCGATCTGGTACGGATCCACACTGATGGGCAATACTCAAGTCACATATCATATGGGCATAACAGAGAACATAATCAGGTGGGGGAAAAAACAGCTGAACAGTATACGGTAGGCATAGAAAACTGTACAAAAATAATTTTTTTCTTTTTACGCCATTTATGGCAATATACCAGCGCAGGCACAGTCTGCCACCATTGGAAATGGTAGCTAGCGAGGAGCTGGTAGTAGTAAGGTGCCAAGCCACAGAAAAAAACATAATTCGTCACTCAGAAAAGATAAGCTGATTTTATTTAACGAGTTGTGTAAACTGTTATTATGATTTTTTGACGTGTAAAAAACTCAGACGAATGCAATTACTTATAACACTCCATGATATCAGCAGTAAGAATTTAGTATTTAAAATTTGATCAATTTAAGTTCTACAGTCGCGACATTGCGTGGAGACTGACATTATTGAGGCGGTTCTGTTTCAAAATTAATTCTATAAAACACAGTATGAATTCAGGTACTATTAGAATAGACAGAAATAACATTTCAGTTAACAAACGTTCCAGAATAATACATCATCAACAAACACACAGTTACCACTTCCGTTATCACCTGGAATTACAGCAAATTACAACTGGCAATGAGTAACTGTAAAAACATTTTGAAATATAACCTTTACAGCCGTCCGGGGTGGCCGAGTGGTTCTAGGCGCTAAAAATGGTTCAAATGGCACTGAGCACTATGGGACTTAACATCTATGGTCATCAGTCCCCTAGAACTTAGAACTACTTAAACCTAACTAACCTAAGGACATCACACAACACCCAGTCATCACGAGGCTAGGCGCCACAGTCTGGAAGCGCGCGACCGCTACGGTCGCAGGTTCGAATCCTGCCTCAGGCATGGATGTGTGTGACGTCCTTAGGATAGTTAGGTTTAAGTAGTTCTAAGTTCTAGGGGACTGATGACTTCAGCAGTTAAGTCCCATAGTGCTCAGAGCCATTTGAACCATTTTTTTAACCTTTACATAAATCAGTAGAACATTATTTGAACTGTCATAAATAGGTTGCAATTATCTCATTAAAAAGCCTGAGATTAGAAATAAACAGAAAAACGTGGAGTTACGTAGCTTGGAAATCTTAGCCAACCGAGACTGTAGAATTTACTTTCAACTCATGTGACGGCATCGAGCACTTTGGCATTTTCTTTGGTAAAAACAATAGAACGCATATAAAAGTAGATGACTATCCAGCAGCAGATAACATAACGCTTGGCTGCTGTATCAATATCTTAACGAAAAGGTCACTTAGTATTAACATCAAAATTCGCCTTCACGAGTCAACCATATCACCAGTATATCATTGGGATGTAAATCTTTAATATACAGAATATTTGAAAAAAGTGCACGTATCCCTGCAGGAGATAGTATTGCCAGAACTAGAAGAAAAGTGCCTGTAATAATATGTACAGCAACCAATAGCTGTTGAGTCATGGGCCAATCCGTGCTCTCATTCGTATCTGTCGCGTAGAAGGAGATACCATAGGCAGTGCCGTATTTGATCACCACGCGTCCTGACACATCCTTCTGCCGGTTTTCACAGTGAATCGCGTACTCTTTCAAATGCACCAGGCTCCATTCGGGCTGTGTCACGTTCATTGGTCACACGCTTTTACAACGCCTGCACATTGTCGCTGGAATGGGCATACACAAATACTTTTGAACGTTCTCCATAATCATAAATCCAACGGATTCGGCTTCGGTGAATGAGTTCGCCGCGCGAGCACACCTCCTCGGCAAACTCGCCCATGAAACTTTGCTGCGAGGCACTGTCACACTATAAGTAGAAAACGGGGTGGTACCCGTCGTGCTTCAACCACAGTCGTCTTTCTGCAATGATAACGTCCTCCACTAGCGTTGGCAACTCATGTTGCAGAAATCGATGACACACAGCACCTGTTCACCTGTTCCGTAAAATGAGCCTATTTGTCTCTCTCTGACAATTGCTGCCCTCGTCATGATACTAAGGCAATCCTGATGCCTCACCTCCATGTTTCGAGGAGTTGCATCTGACTACACATGCATATTGTGGTAGTTTACGATGCCATCTCTTGTGAGCCCTGCCGACGCCACCGAATACCACACGTTACTCGCCACAAGTAAAACGGCCCATGTCTCAACTGATATTGGCATGCGGACATATAAATATAGGATCTTTTCTTATAGTTTTCATCAATACATCGTCTTGTAAAAAACGTTTTGTATACAAACAACAATGAATAAAAACTATTGGTGTTCGAAACAAAAATGTGAAGCAAAAATTTTGAACCTGTAACAAATGAAAATTACTTGGAATGGAGACTAAGAAAAAAGAAAGAATTAAGACAGTTGTACAAGCACTGTAACATAGTCGAAGTGCTAAATGAGAGTAGATTCAGCTGGGCTGGTAATATAGAAAGAATGTCGAAGAATACTCTCCTCTCGCCGGCCGCTGTGGCAGAGCGGTTCTAGAGGCTTCAGTCTGGAACTGCGCTGCTGCTATGGCCGCAAGTTCGAATCCTGCCTCAGGCATGGATGTGTGTGATGGTTCAAATGGGTCAAATGGCTCTGAGCACTATGGGACTTAACATCTATGGTCATCAGTCCCCTAGAACTTAGAACTACGTAAACCTAACTAACCTAAAGACAACACACAACACCCAGCCATCACGAGGCAGAGAAAATCCCTGGCCCCGCCGGGAATCGAACCCGGGAACCCGGGCGCGGGAAGCGAGAACGCTACCGCACGACCACGAGATGCGGCCGATGTGTGTGATGTCCTTAGGTTAGTCAGGTTTAAGTAGTTCTAAGTCCAGGGGACTGATGACCTCAGATGTTAAGTCCCATAGTGCTTAGAGCCATTTGACCCATTTGAACTCTCCTCTCAACACCATTCACTGGGATGGTAGTTGGAACGGGAGCAAGAGGACGACACAGAATTAAATAGTGAGGCAGCACCCGAGATGACACGACTAGAATGAACATCATCTCAGAATTGATACCCCATTTGCACACCGAACATACGGGGGGCATTCAATAAGTAATGCAGTACTTTTTTTCTGAAAGCAGGTTGGTTTGAGTCCGGATTCCAGTACGCCTTGCTATTCCTCACTCCTCTGAATACTACAAAACCCAGTTTTTTCAACATAATATCCGTTTTATATGACGGCCTTACGCGACTTTACTTGGAGAACCTGTGTGCCTGCATGACATCAGTCCAATGGTCAACGTCAGAGCCAACGACTTGCATCAGTAGCTTTCCCCCCCCCCCCCCCCCCCCACCCAAATCCCCATCTTCTCTATCATCCACGTACTGCTTCCCGCGGAGTGCATTCTTCATTGGGCTAAACAGATGGAAATCGGAAGTTGCGAGATCCGGGCTGTATGGTGAATGAGCAAGAAGAGTTCAAATGGCTCTGAGCACTTTGGGACTTAATATCTGAGGTCATCAGTCCCCTAGAACTTAGAACTACTTAAACCTAACTAACCTAAGGACATCACACACATCCATGCCCGAGGCAGGATTCGAAACTGCGACCGTAGCGGTCACGCGGTTCCAGACTGTAGCGCCTAGAACCCCTCGGTCACCCTGGGCTGCAAGAAGAGTTCACTGAAGTTTTCTGATCCTGTCTCGGGTGCGTAGACTTGTGTGAGGCCTTGCATTTGTGATTGAGAAGAAGTTCATTTGCATTTTTGTTGCGCCTTATACGCTGAAGGAGTTTCTTCAGTTCCCTGAGGCTAGCACTACACACTTCGGACTTGATCGTTGCACCATGAGGGAGGACATCAAACAGAATGACTCCTTCCGCGTCCCAGAAGATTGTCGCCATGACTTTAACGGCTGAGGGTGCGGCTCTGAATTTTTTCTTCGGAGGGGAGGTGGTGTGGCGTCATTCCATCGATTGAAGTGATCGAGCAGATGATCCTTCGTTGCTCTTTATAATCTTCTGTTAGGCGGCGGGAAACTCGAACTCGGTGGGCACAACTTTGAGTACCTCAACTGTTGGACAAGTGTGTCAGCACTACCAACAAAGACGTCCAGTTGGGCAGCAAGGAGTTTGATTGTCATCCGTCGATCACCTCGAATGAGAGTGTCCGCACGTTCGAACACTGTATGAGGCCCTGCTGTGTGCGGCCTGCCGGCGCTCGGGAAATCACCTCGTTATGGTGATTACAGACACCGCAACCAACGGCTGACAGTGCTTTTGTTCACTGCCAGGTCTTCGTATACATTCTCCAAGCGCTCATGAATATCTGCGTTGCTCTAGTTTTCCGTCAAAAGAAACTCAGTGACAGCTTTCTGCTTGGAATGCACATCCGCAATAGATGCCACTTTGAAGGCTACATACAGCGCCGGCATCTATAGGAGCTGAAGTGGGAATATTTCACCATGTCCCACTACGAATTCCACATTTTCTCTACGGAAATTGACCGAGAAAAAAAAGTATTCCTTTACTTATTGAACGCCCCTCTTAAATGGGAGTGACTCGGAGGTCAGATGTACAGTCGATAAGGCCCTTGGTTCATGTGAAGCAAAAGTAAAGGTTCAACATAATATTGCTATTGGGCTACCCACATTGGCACTAACTGAGAATTTTCCAATAATTTCCCACATAGATTCCGTTTTGCAGTTTTTGAATTAGTAATATTATCAATGCAGCAGTGACCACTATCAAACAGTTGCCTTTATCTTCCAATTTTGTTCGGTTGGAACTGATGTAACCGATGAGTTCCTTCTGGCTCCAAACCGCCCAAGGTGTGGGAATTTAAAATCTCCCGGGATTCCTCATGAGCCGTGCTCTCGCCAGAGGGGGTCACGGTGCTTAGCGTGTAATCGCTGGCGGCTTTCGAAGAGAGAGGACGTTCTAGCTTAAGGGAGTTGGTGGTAGGTAGCCCGAGTGGAAGGCCGCGTTTCGCGAGCGGGATTGTATCGTAAGGTGAGCTGTTTTGAGGTGGGAAGCCACGCCTCGTCGCGGTTTTTTGGTTGCGACTCATCCAGAAGGGCGGTGAGGTGATGTGCCTGAAGGCATGATGTTGTGCCGTTTGTATTATCGAGTTCCCGGATTCCTCTGGTAATATTGCTCTTTCCTCACGTATTGTAACCCCCCACCACGTGGTAGCTTAAACTGTGGCCGTTTGTCTGTGAAACTGTGGCCATTGGTATTCGAAACTGCCTCACACAGACTAGCCTCTTGGTTTCTAGTATCTGTCGGTTGTTTGCTATTTGTTTTGCTGCCCTGAATGTCGCACAGGCGAGATTGCCTCCTGGTAGAGCGACTCTCACCGTTTGACTGTTTGAATCTGCCTGTGGTCGCGTGTGTGTGTTCACCGTTAAATGGTATATTGTCAACTTGATCTGCAAGTTCGCATCTTGCGTATTCGCGTGGCTTTCTTGTAGTGTTCCCCGAATTTTCCTGTTGTTCTTAACGTGCACCATTGAATGACAATTTGTTTAACGGCAGGCAACAAGAGGAGCCTTTCGACAGAGCGACGTTGAGTGTTCAATGAGCGTACACTTGAAATTATTGTTATTGCCAAATACATAGTTGCTCTGTGATTATTAAATACTTTTGGCAAGATTACTACCTTTCGACAGGGCGCCGTTTATATTCCTGTTGTTGTTAACGTGCACCGTTGAATGACAATTTGTTTGACGGCAAGCCACAAGAAGAGCCTTTCGACAGAGCGCCTTTGAGTGTTCAATCAGCGCACAGTTGAAAATACTGCTATTACCAAATGTTTTACAGCCACTAGCAGTTGTACTCTGTGCGTGTGACTTGACTGATTACATAGTTTTAGTTTTTTAATATATATATATATGTTGCGGTTTAAGCCCCTTTTATGTACGTATATGTTTGGTCGCAACAGGTCTGAGAATTAACCTGTCATTATTGAAAATTGTGCCCCAGTTGTTGGTTTGATTGCGTAGCGACCATGATTTTGGTATATCCATTTATATACCGGGTGATCAAAAAGTCAGTATAAATTCGAAAACTGTATAAATCACGGAATAATGTAGATAGAGAGGTACTAATTGATACACATGCTTGGAATGACATGGGGCTTTATTAGAACCAAAAAAATACAAAAGTTCAAAAAATGTTCGACAGATGGTGCTTCATCTGATCAGAGTAGCAATAATTAGCATAGCAAAGTAAGACAAAGCAATGATGATGTTCTTTACAGGAAATGCTCAATATGTCCACCATCATTCCTCAACAACAGCTGTAGTCGAGGAATAATGTTGTGAACAGCACTGTAAAGCATGTCCGGATTTATGGTGAGGCATTGGCGTCGGATGTTGTCTTTCAGCATCCCTAGAGATGTCGGTCGATCACGATACACTTGCGACTTCAGGTAACCTCAAAGCCAATAATCGCACGGACTGAGGTCTGGGGACGTGGGAGGCCAAGCATGACGAAAGTGTCGGCTGAGCACGCGATCATCACCAAACGACGCGCGTCTACCAATATGGGGTGGAGCGGCATCCTGCATAAACATCGTACGTTCCAGCAGGTGTTTATCAGCCAGGCTGGGGATGATGCGATTCTGTAACATATCGGAGTACCTCTCACCCGTCTCGGTAGCAGTTTTGCTGTCCAGCGCCATCTGTCGGACATTTTGCGAACTTTGTTTTTTTTTTTTGTTCTAATAAAACCTCATGTAATTCCAAGCACGGTTGCCAATTTTTATCTCTCTATCTACATTGTTCCATGGTTTATTAAGTTTTCAAATTTATACTGACTTTTTGATCACCCTGTACATTCTTCCGACTTAAGGTTTGGGAAGACAAGAAACGTCGGTATTTATGATTATTGCAGATCCGACAGTGGTTTCTGATGTTCCACACCCAACCGTGATCTTGTACTCTGTACCTTGGGCGCGTATTTGGGTTGAGAGAGTTGCCTATTCTGAGGCGCGCCACTCGCCATCTCTGTCGGAGCCTGTGTTGCTCGATTCCCCGGAACTTGGCCTAACCCTCCCACTCCCATTCCTACTTACGGATAAATCCAAACTTGAGTAGGACCATATCAATGTATAACCACAGCTTCTCGAGGGCGTTTTATGGCAGCAGCCTCGAGGTGAGTGTTTTTAGACTCTGCAAACGTGTTAACTTGTTGCTGGGTGCTAAAAGAAATAGCGCTCTATTGTTCTCAAGGGGTCGAGGAAAGTCCGCAACACAGATATTGGCTGGAAGCTCATTAGAGCGCAGTTTGCATAATAAATAGCATTTCTTCTGTGATGCATGTAACGCGATATCTCTGCAGCGCGTTGCAGGCTTTAAACAGGCCACTGTCGGCAAAGGCCAGTGCATGAGCAGTGAAGCCGCGACCAGCTGCACGGGCTGGCTTCCGCTGCGGCTGCGCTGGCGAGCCGATTGCGTAACCGCGGCGACACCTCCCGGTTACTTTTACTGGTGACGTCGTGGGGTCTTCAGGAAAACCTGTTAGGCCACTGCTACAAGTATTACTGTTTGGAGCATCCAGACAAGTTATGGATTACACGTACCGTAATGTTTCTTCAATTCTCCTGGATTTTTGGCCGGATTGCTGTTCACACTGACACCAACCAATATGAAAGATCGCACAGGTCTCTTCATACAACAAGTATAAAGCGTAACTGTCTTTAATTGAACGCATCCTATCTATAAAAGAAGAAAGCTACAGTAGTGACATCGACCCCACTGACGTCATATTCATTACAAGTGGAGCACTAGTTTAGTTGGACAAGAATGGGAAAGGAAATTGGCAGTGACGAAAAACCTCTTCATTTGCCTGAACTAATGTAGGTAAACGTAAATTGCTGTGGTCTCATGAGAACATGAAACTGTCGCCCTCTGAGTAATCCTAGCTCCTTAGGAGAATGTTACATTATGGAACTGGGTGGATATATGTGCATGCAGCTGTAAGAACACTGTTACTGTTTTCTAATTCAGGTCAAAATATTGCAAGGAGCGTCCTCGATTTAAAATATACACTTCTATTCTGTCTCACAATATAGCTGCACTGAAGGTTTTGTTGCGACGTACTCGCCAATTTATTGTTGTCTGCGAAGACCTGGTTACCTATAAGAGTGACGCTGCGACACTGAAGAACTGAAAGTCTAACAATACCACCACTTGCAAAGTAGGTTAGAAATCAGATTAATAATGTTGCTCACAAACCATATGTTCGCTTTATCGGGCAACAACAAAATTATTGATTGTGGATGGTATTGTCAGAATGGAAATAATGAAGTCATTGTAAAAAAAGTCATTAATTTTTGCACTTATCTTGAATGGATTCCCACGTAGATTTCGTCGAAGTTGTTATGGCTCATCTTGTCCATTCTAGGGTGATTCCACTTTGACTGCTAGAAGGTCCAGATCTGTATTTTAGCAATATTTGACGACCTAACAAATGCTTTTTTCATGAAATACTTAATGATCAAACAATCCCAGATCAGAACAACGGTATGGCAGAAACAATTTTTGACTTGGTGTTCACGATCCACATTTTTATTAAACATCTTGTAAATTCACATATACTACTTCTTAATTATCACAATATCAAGAAAACAGTTTTGTATCAATCTTCATATATTTAATTTCCACCTTAACTAAACACAAGACTTGACTGTTCTTTTACAAAGCGAAATGACTGTTCTTTTACAAAGCGAAATAACAACTTAACTTCTGCCAAGTGAAACAAAGGCTGCTCTGTGCACATTCGCGCCAGAACGGTTACAAGTAAGTCAAAGAATATGACAGTCTCACAGAAATGAATACACGCAAGAACCATATGACTGTAATATATCGATACATCGGAGTACCTATACATTAATAAAACCAAATGTGAATATTGTCACAAAAATATGTCTGTTACTTCGCAGAAAAGTAGTACGATATTACTGGTATCGAGAACTGGGGTTGGAGTGCCGTAATGGTCACGTAAATAAAGAACCATTACAGTATTACCTCCTTTGAGTGTGAAAGCCACTCTCAGTTCATTCTTGTTGACTTACTAGGAACAACCAGAATATAGTAACGGCGGCAGTGTCCCTAGTACTTAGTTTTAACCAAAATGATCAAAAAGGAAGATATGCCTTTGAATTTGGTTAACACTAGTTTATTTGCCATGGGTAAAGGAATCTTTCCCACATGTAGGCTCTCAGTTAACGATACTAAGATTATTGGAAAGTGCGCTGACACCACAGTATCATGATTTGATGGAACAGAGGTGGTAAAAAAAATCCAAGCGTTTACGCAGTTGCATTCATTTGGTTTGTCCACGCTGTTTATTTGAACTTCCATATTTGCTTCTGCACCAATTTCGGATGTATAAAATCGAATAATGCTGGCAACACTCCTTACTCTGTCGTGTAATTCTGCGCATTCGCTCTCTATTTGAGTGCCGATAGTACTGGAATAATAAACTTGTTTCAAAGAGCTAGCTGTAAGATAGAGCTCCAGTCATAATCTCAGAGCGGTGTTGAGTCTACAAGGCAAATGAGTTCACTGATGCCATCTAAAGACTTCCTTCTTGTGCTTTGTAAAGAGTGCACAGCTGTAAGAGAATCGCGACTTTGTGGAAGGTTGTTTTCTTTCTAAACGCTGTAGAACTTATATTCCTTCGCGTACACAATGCTCCAGAAATTGTAGTTTTGTGTACGGACGTTTCTCCATCCTGTTGGACTGTCGTCAAAGTTTAAGTATCCAGTGATCGCTCTTCAGCACTTGATCCTCTTCTGCTCAGTCTTGCAGTATCGTTATACAGGATGTTTGGAGATTGCCGTTAAAAACTTCTAGGACTTGTAAAGGGGTGTGAGTGCATAATATTTTGAATAGGAACCCATATCCGGAAACTCAACGTTTCCGTTTTATGAAGGTTTCAATTAAGATGTGTAACGCGTTCACGTCTGCCTAAGGAAAAGCAAAAAGCCTCAGAGACGCTTTTCCTGGGATATAATAGAGGAGATAGGATGATGTGTACTACGCCAGACGGTTACCTGATATCGCTTACCGTCTGCCTCGCAGCTGGACAGTCATGTGATTGGGCCGGACATCCTTCCCCTCAAGCTAACTGGTCCCACATACTTGATCTTCCTACAAAACGGATTGGGCCCGTTCTTCGAAACTGTGCCACTGAATGTCCGTCAGGAATGTGGTTTCAGCACGATGGTGCATCACCTCCCCTCTCACGTTCGGTTCGAAAACATCTCAACAAACGATACGGTGAAAGATAGATAGGCCGAGTGGCCGCCGCAATAGCCGGATGTAGCTCCTATAGACTACTTCTTGTGAGGTCGTACGCAAAACTTAATTTACGAGACTCCAGTAAAGACCTCGATCACGGGGCCCCGGGTTCGATTCTCGGTCGGGTTGGGGATTTTCTCTGCCCGGGGACTGGGTGTTTGTATTGTCCTCATCATTTCATCCCCATCATCATCTTTCGTGACATTGGACTGCGTAAAAATTGGGACTTTATACGGGCGCTGATGACCACGCAGTTGGGCGCCCCACAAACCACACATCATCATCCGGTAGACACAGAGGAAGATATGCTGGCGCGAGTTCTGGCAGCTGCGCTAGAAACTGAAGAGACACCGTGGGATGGAAGTGTGTACCAGAACATGCTTCGTAGATACGAGGGCTATCCACAAAGTACATTACGTTTTGGAATTAAAAATAAATAAAGTATTTGAAATTTTTTTTATTATATACAGATGAAAGCCACACTTAAAGACTACTTTTCTACATAGTTGCCATTTCAATTAAGGCACTTATCGTAGCGATGGACGAGCTTGGAAATTCCTTCGTCGTAAAATTCGGCCGCCTGCGCCTTCAACCACGTGGTTACCTTTTCTTGAAGCTGTGCGTCGTCATCAAAACGCTGCATAGCCAACCACTTCTTCATTGTTGGGAATAAGTGGAAGTCGCTCGGTGCCAGGTCGGGACCGTACGGCGGATGAGGAAACAACTCCCACTTAAAAGATTCGAGAACTTCACGAGTGGCATTTGCCGTGTGGGCCCGGGCGTTGTCGTGAATCAGCAAGATCTTTGAGCCCAACTTTCCACTGCGCTTGTTTTGTATTGCTCTTCTGAGGTTGTGCAGAGCTTGGCAATACCTTTGAGAGTTTACTGTAGTTCCTCTTTCCAGGAAATCCACAAAAATCACACCTTTTCTGTCCCAAAAGAAGAGGTAACCACGTGGTTGAAGGCGCAGGCGGCCGAATTTTACGACGAAGGAATTTCCAAACTCGTCCATCGCTACGATAAGCGGCTTAATTTAAATGGCAACTATGTAGAAAAGTAGTATTTAAGTGTGGCTTTGATCTGTATATAATAAAAAAAAATCCAATACTTTATTTATTTTTAATTCCAAAACGTAATGTACTTTATGGATAGCCCTCGTACAATGTCCGTAACAACGTTGGTAGTTGCGACCTCGAACCTCTATTGCAATGCATCAGTAGTGTTTTGTACGGTCTCTAAACTGTTTTTTATTTGTTTTGGAGTAAGGTAAACACATAATGTTCATGTTAAACAAACGTGCTTAAGTGATAACTGAATGTTTCGAATAATTGTTATGCGTCACTCCTACTTCAGTTCCTCAAGCAGAAGTGGATAAGTTAAACATCTGAGCTGAAACGGTATGTTTCCGGGCATGGATTCCTATTAAAAATGTTATGTACTCACTGCCCTCTATAAGTCCTAGAAGTTTGTAGCGGGAATTTCCGAACAACTTGTAGTTGCTTTTCACGTATGGGGGTTTAAGAATATTTCTTTATAAGATAGTTTGCCCCTAGTACTCCATCTTCTAATACAGAAGCACAGTCCTTGTGTCTACCCAGCTATCCCTCAGCTTACTGTTAATACAGAATAAACTAACTTATTTCAGTATAGCATCGTGATGTATAGTGAAATGAAATGATTGTATGGCATTACTGCTCGGAAGACCCCGTCTGGGGTTGTTCGGCTCTAGTGCAAGTCTTATTATTTGACGCTTCTTCGGCGACTTGCGCGTTTGTGGTGATGAGGGAATAATGATGAGAACACCTAGTCCCTGAGAGGATAAAATATCCGCCGCCACCGAGAATCGAACGCAGGCCCCGCGCTTGACAATTATCGACGCAGAGCACTCTGCTACAGAGGCGGACGTGATGTACAGCGAAATGTAGAATACTAGGTTATGTGACGCAAGAACGAGGGATAGAAAAGTACTACAGCGGCATTTAGCGTTTGCTTGTGTCTGCGTGCCTGAGAGCCGTATTAAAGTCTTCTTTTCCTTGGCCTTACCCCGTGTGTTCACAATCCAAGCTGGCAGATGTATCATCTTCAGCGTGCTGACACTAATAGTGCTGCTTTCAACATCTTTAGCATGAAGAAAGTTTCTTTCTCCTTCTCTGACGTTGCGGTTATCTACACCGTCCGCCACTGATGTAATTGGTCTTCTTCAGCTGTAACTCTAGGCAGACGCCCTCAGAGTGTTCCGTCGTCCACAGCCAGATGAAGCTTTTATTTCACTAGGTATTGCTCATCCCACTCCTCCTTTTGAAATTGGGCTTCAGATCGACTAAGGGGGGTTAAGTTTGGTGGTAATTTTAGTAACATCGTCGACGCTACGGGGAGGATAATTACTGATATGTGTGTTCTGTAGTCTCATACATACTATTTTATTTCTAGAATGTGGTCTGTTTCATAAGCTAGACGGTGATGATACATGGTATTCAGCCGGAAGACTTGCCTGATTCAACTCTCAATGCCGGTCTGCTCAATGCAAGCCTATCTATCTGTGGATAGTTACTGCAACCTACTTCCATTTTAGCCTACTTACGGGAGCCAAACCATTGTCTTCCTGTACAGCTTTTACGCCACACACTTCGTTCATTACCTCAGGATTTGGTCTATCAACCAGCCCCTACTTTTATTCAAATTGTTCATTTCAGTACCTGCTCATTATTTATTCGACGTACCATCTAATTTTCTCCTGTAGTAATACATTTATAAAGGTTCTATTCTCTTCTTGTCTCAATAGCTTATTTAGTTCCATGCAAGGTCACACTTCCGACAAATAGTTTCAAAAAAAGAGTTTCTAACACTTAAATTTATATTCGATATTAACAAGTTTCTCTTCTTCAGAACTGCTTTTCTTGCTATTGCCAGCCCGCATTTTATGTCCTCTCTACTTTTGCTGCCATTATTTTGCTGCCTAAAGCAAAACTCATGTAATACTTTTAGCGTCTCATTTCTTAATCAGATTCCCTCAGCATCGTCTGGTCTAGTTAGACTACATATCATCACCCTCATTTAATGCTGTATACAAACAGAGCTTCTACTGTGTCAGTCACTTGTTTATTGTTCCACTACGCGTTTCGGTGGTTCACACTATAATCTTCAGGTCAGTAATTGTGTTGTCACATTCCCGGTGTTGGTGTAGAGGACAGAGGCCTTTTGACAGCAGCAGATCAAGTGTAAAGTAGTTTATGTTTCGTCTTTTGTTGGTGATAAAATTAGTTTTTTAGAAAAAAAACTGTTAAAGTTAAAGAAACATGAATTTATAAGACTGAACTGTACTTATAAAGGAAGCAGTGCAGCCCGTCCATATTTTAATAACCCAAGATAATATAGATAAACAGTTAAAATAATAACTGAACATCGTGGTCATGCGGTAGCGTTCTCGCTTCCAGCGCCCGGGTTCCCGGGTTCGATTCCCGGCGGGGTCAGGGATTTTCTCTGCCTCGTGATGACTGGGTGTTTTGTGATGTCCTTAGGTTAGTTAGGTTTAAGTTGTTCTAAGCTCTATGGGACTGATGACCATAGGTATTAAGTCCCATAGTGCTCGGAGCCATTTTTTAATAACTGAACACTGATGCACATGAAACTAAACAGCCAAGCTTCAGTAGTTGCACCTCTAAATTATGTTTGTACTCAATGTAAACATACCTTTTCTCTGACACGTATAACATCATTGTGTAAAGTGATAGTCTAAACATAATGTACAGCAAAGAGCAAATCCAACAAGTAGCAGTTGACAGCATGTTTTCGATGCTACTTCCCTTGTAAGGAACCTTTACTCCTAGAAATTCATGTGCCTTTCTGAAAAACCAATTTGATCACCAGCAAGAGAAGGAACGTAACCTGCTTTACTCTTGGTCTGATTTTGTGGAGCGTGTCTGTGCCCTAGGCTAATACCATGAATGTAACAACAATATTCTGCAGTTGAATATGATGATGTGAGCCATCGAAACCTGTAGTGGGAAAATTAACAAGTGACAGCCGCGGTGAGCTATTTTTTTTTTTTTTTTAACTTATCAACCAACGCTTCCCTTACGATGCCGTTATTTACGGATGAAATATTCATACTTCTATAGAACCTAGATAACAGACTAGAAAATAAATAACTTGTTCGGATACAATACAAGATATTAATTTTGTCACAAATACACTGTGCAACACAACTAAAGGGTCTCTTTTTTGAAACCCCGTCAAGTTCGAAATTTTACCCGAAGGCGCCTACAACATTTTCCTGTAATGGTTAGCGTGGCATTCGGGCGCGACGACACTTCAAAGAGCAAAATGTGGACATATGGGAAGAAAAGGTCAAAGTTCAAAAGTTCGTGTGATGTTAAAGTGGGTTAAAGACGTCACATTGGCACCAAATTTCACCACATTTCTGCCCAGTGCCACGGTGGATGACGCGAATGTCGTCACAAACACACACACACACACACACACACACACACACAGGCACACACATCTCCCCCCCCCCCCCCCCCCACAAATGTTCAAATGTGTGTGAGACCTTAAGGGATTTAAGGACAAACACACACACCCATGCCCGAGGGAGGACTCGAACCTCCTACGGGATCAGATCCGCCCCCCCCCCCAATCTATCCACATCACACCCCTTCTCATCACATGTGCGTTGGTGGTCAGATCCATGACGCCCAGCACTGAAATCAAGCGGTTTCCTGCGGGTTACCAGAAAGAGGTTTCAAGCACATCGTCGCTCAGAATCAACATGGAAATGAGTCAGGAGGTGGCGTCAACGACGTTTCTGACAGTCTTAGACACTGCTGACACCACCTCCCTTCCCCGGACTGCTGAACCCTAAAGACAACGTGGGGCTACGCACCTTTGACGAGGATGTCCTTGCACAGAGACATTTCTTCAGCAACGACTACGTCACGGCGGTTTAGGCAACCCTATAGAGACAAACCACGCTGAGTGTCGCTATATCGTTGTATTAGCCATGCTGGCCGCATAAAAAAATCTGAGGGGTGTCGAAAGTGTTGCCTATCCCTCCGTGCTTAGTCATCGGTGAACGCATTTCCCTGTACAGTAAGAGTTTTAAAGGTCTCAACAAAGGTGCATGGATGCTACCCGAGTCGAGGGTCCTAGGAGGACCCTTTGCTATTTTACTCTCGCTACATGTCAATGTTGTATACCATTCCCCGACCCCCCCCCCCCCCATTTCCGTGATCACGGCACAGGAGGGCGCGAACCCGAAACAGAGGGATTGGAAAAACCATAAACATCCATTCCTGCTTCAGATCACGTTGAACTTTGTCGAATGGTATACTCTGTATACCTGAACAGAAAATGGGTTCGTGCTCTATCCCGAAGGATAGACTGCTTGACAATGTCCTTAGAGAAGGTTTAATCAGCCGGCCGCTGTGACCGAGCGGTTCTAGGCGCTTCAGTACAGAACCGTTCTGCTGCTACGGTCGCAGGTTCGAATCCTGCCTCGGGCTTGGATGTGTGTGATGTCCTTAGGTTAGTTAGGTTTAAGTAGTTTTAAGTCTAGGGGACTGATGACCTCAGATGTTAAGTCCCATAGTGCTTAGAGCCATTTGAACCATTTGTAGGTTTAATCGTCCGGGGGTGAAGGGAGAGGCGGGGGAGGGGGGAGCTCAAATGTGTCTAGGGCTGTCAAGAACAAGGTTCTGTTGTACGTCGCACTGAGAATTGTCCGTTTTCAATCGCGAAGGCATGGTTTTATTGAAGCCCCCGTCTCAAGCCTTTTCCTGTCGATTCTGAGCGGCGGCTTGTCTGAAATATTTCTGTCGGCCATCCACAAGAAAACCAGGCGATATCAACGTTGGGCATCGCTGTTCCGATCAGCATCACACAGGCGTCAAAACAAGGGGTGAGATGTGGGTAAGGGAGGGAGGCTTGGGGGGCGGCGGGGGGGGGGGGGGGGGGGGGAGTGACGACCTACCCATCATGTGACACGTCCGCAGTGGCAATGGACAGTATTGAGGTGAAAACTGGTGCCAACGTGACCTCATTAAAACACCTTGCGCTTCACTTGACCATGTGAACTCTGGCCTTTTTTCCGCATTTGTCGACAGCTCGCTGTCTGAAGCATCGCCGGCTGGAGGGTGTCGTCGCAGCGTGTCACGCTTTTGCACCATTACAGGGGAAGGCTGTAGACACCTGTGAGCCAAATTTCAAACTTCAACGTCGTAATGGGAGGAAAGGACGGCGGTTTCAAAGAAATGACCATTTAACTGGGTTGTGCACTGTAGATGTTCTGCTAAAGAGTAAAAATATTTCCTCCCAGAAATAGGAAGCTGCTGACGAATATTCGCTGGACTGTCTTGTGGTACCGCTGTAAAGGAATATCTTAAACGTGACTCACATGCGCAAAATAATCGCAGACGACAGTGACGGTTGCTTAGCGCCGCGCGGTGATTCGTACTCAGACATCCTGTACGGTCGGATGACGCACTGCGCCGGTGTCGGCGGCCTCGCTTGGAGGCAGGCCCGCGTTTCGACGTAGGTGCGGTGACGAGCGGCGGCGCTACGGCGGGACGCGGCGTCCGTGGGCGGCCGGCAGAGGCAGCAGGCGGGCAGCTGCCGCGCTCGCCCGGCCCGGCCTTGACCACAAATAAGGAACACTCGCGCTACGGCGGGACCGCGGGTCCGGCAGAAACACCTGCGGCGGCGCGCGGCCGAAACTTGACCAGGAAACAACGTAGCCTCCCAGCGTCCGCGGTTGGTCCCAGATAACAAAGACAGGCGCGCCGTTTCTGGCTAGGGGAGACTGACAGTTTCTTCAGCCGCTATATTCGAAAGGACATCTTCCAGAGAAGGACAGCAGACTTTTCAGTAAGTACAGGAGCAACAGTCTATATGATTAGCGGTTTCGGCCTTGCTATAGTGGTACTGAGAACGACTGAAAACAAGAGGAAACTACAGCCGTAATTGTTCCGGACGGTATGCGCTTCAATAGTATGGTTAGATCATGATGGCATTCTCTTGGGTAAAATACACTACTGGCCATTAAAATTGCTACACCACGAAGATGACGTGCTACAGACGCAATATTTAACCCACAGGAAGAAGATGCTGCGATGTGCAAATCATTAGCTTTTCAGATCAATCACACAAGGTTGGCGCCGGTGGCGACACCTACAACGTGCTGACATGAGGAAAGTTTCCAACCGATTTCTGGTGAAAAGTTGTTGTGATGACTCGAGTAAGGAGGAGAAATGCGTACCACCACGTTTCCGACTTTCATAAAGGTCGGATTGTAGCCTATCGCGATTGCGATTTATCGTATCGCGACATTGCTGTTCGCGTTGGTCTAGATCCAATGACTGTTAGTAGAATATGGAATCGGTGCGTTCAGGAGAGTAATACGGAACGCCGTGCTGGATTCCAACGGCTTCGTATCACTAGCAATCGGGATGTCAGGCATCTTATCCGCATGGCTGTAACGGATCGTGCAGCCACGTCTCGATCCCTGAGTTAACAGATGGGGACGTTTGCAAGACAACAACCATCTGCACGAACAGTTCGACGACGTTTGCAGCAGCATGGACTATCAGCTCGGAGACCATGGATGCGGTTACCCCTGACGCTGCATCACAGACAGGAGCGCCTGCGATGGTGTACTCAACGACGAACCTGGGTGCACGAATGGCAGAACGTCATCAGGCGAATCGCGGTGAACGCGCATTGGAAGCGTGTATTCGTCATCGACATACAGGCATATCACCTGGCGTGATGGCATGGAGTGCCACTGGTTACACATCTCGGTCACCTCTTATTCGCATTGACGGCACTTTGAACAGTGGACGTTACATTTTAGATGTGTTACGACCCGTGGCTCCACCCTTCATTCGATCCCTGCGTAATCCTACATTTCAGCAGGATAATGCACGACCGTATGTTGCAGGTCCTGTACGGGGCTTTCTGGATACAGAAAATGTTCGACTGCTGCCCTGGCGAGCACATTCTCCAGATCTCTCACCAATTGAAAACGTCTGGTCAATGGTGGCTGAGCAACTGTCTCGTCACAATACGCCCGTGACTACTCTTGATGAACTGTGGTATCGTGTTGAAGCTGCATGGGCAGCTGTATCTGTACACGCCATCCAAGCTCTGTTTGACTCAATACCCAGGCGTATCAAGGCTGTTATTACGGCCAGAGGTGGTTGTTCTTGGTACTGATTTCTTAGCATCTATGCACCCAAATTGCGTGAAAATGTAATCACAAGTCAGTTCTAGTACAATATATTTGTCCAATGAATACCCGTTTATCATCTGCATTTCTTCTTGTGTAGTAATTCTAATGGCCAGTAGTGTATCTCGAAGATACCATAGTCCCCCTTTCGGATCTCCAGGCAGAGACTACTGAGGAGGGTGTCGTCATCAGGAGTTGTAATTCTGTCTGAGACAGCAATGGACTTGAAACCGCAGTTGAGCGGAATCGACTGTGTGTTGAAAGCAGGATGAGATGTACATCAACAAAAGTAACACAAGGATTAGGGAATGTAGCCTAGTTAAATCATGCAGTACTGAGGGGATTAGATTAGGAAATGATATACTAAAAATAGTTGATCAGTTTTGCTATTTGGGCAGCAAAATAACTTATGAAATCCGGAATAGAGACAATATAAAATGTAGACTGGCAATGGCAAGAAATGCGTTTCTGAAGAAGGGAAATAAAGTGTTAGGAAGTCTTTTCTGAAAGTATTTGTATGGGGTGTAGCCATATATGGAAGTGAAACATGGATGATAAACAGTTTAGACGAGAAGAGAATAGTAGCTTTCGAAAAATGGTGCTAGAGAAGAAGGCTGAAGGTTAGGTTAGTAGATCATGTAATTAATGAGGAGGTACTGAGCAGGACTGGGGAGAGGAGGGATGCATCTGGGGAGTAAAGAAATTTGTGACAAAACCTGACTATAAGAAAGGGTCGGTTCATAGGATACCTCATGAAACATCAAAGAATCACCAATTTAGTATTGGAGGGCAGTCTGGGAGTAAAAATTGTAAAGGGAGACCAAGAGATGAATACAATAAGCAGAATCAGAAAGATGTAAGTTCCAGTAGGTACTCAGTGCCGCGCGGAGTGGCCGCAGCGGTTAGAGGCGCCTTGTCACTGACTGCGCAGCCCCTCCCGCCGGAGGTTCGAGTCCCCCCTCGGGCATGGGTGTGTGTGTCGCTTTAGCATAAGTTAGTTTAAGTACTGTGTAAGTTCTAGGGACTGATGACCTCAGCAGTTTGGTCCCTTAGAAATTCACATTCATTTATACATTTTGAGGTACTCGGAAATGAACAGCCGTACAAAGGACGGAGTGAGATGGAGAGCTGCATCAAACCAGTCTTCGGACCAAAGACGACAACAACAAGAACATCTTCCTTTCGAATATTTCCCTGTTTTCTTTTCCTCTCCGTAAGATTTTTTTCCGACAGATAGTCGTCATTCTCAGATACCAAAGGAAACGACTTGATGTAGCTATCCCTCTATGCCCCTCGCCATATTTACTATTTGGATGCAATTCACGCTACTGAATCCACTAATGACACTTTGTAATATGCGTCTTCTGGGACTGCCTCTTGAATTTCCCTGGATTTTTCCTTTTAAGATATTTCTATGAAGCTGTTATGTCAGATTAGAAATGCATTTCATTTAGTTTCTCTTCTCCCTATCATGTCAGTCAATGTCCTTTTCTCTCAGTATTTTTTCAGTAGATTTTCTTTCAATCCCGGATGTTTTTGTAATTCTTCTCCATATCCACACATCTACTGCTTCTAACTTTTTCTGTTCTTTTTTCCCCCAGAGGACAACCTTCACAACACGCATTAAAAACCTTGATGTGTTCATTACTTGTTTCTATTTTAAGTTGGTTATTTGTTAATAAATTATTCTTATTTCTGAAGGCTTCTTTAGTCACTGCAGTTCTTCTTTTAACATCCGTTATACACTACTTCTGTTTTTATCTATTATTTACTTCACAATTATCCGGCCGGGATGGCCGAGCGGTGCTAGGCGCTACAGTCTGGAACCGCACGATCGCTACGGTCGCAGGTTCGAATCCTGCCTCGGGCATGGATGTGTGTCATGTCCTTAGGTTAGTTAGGTTTAAGTAGTTCTAAGTTCTAGGGGATTGATGACCTTAGAAGTTAAGTCCCATAGTGCTCAGAGCCATTTGAACCATTTTTTACTTCACAATTAACAAAATGCACTTGCTCCCAAACGAAGCCGTATGATTCCAGAGCCTTTTCAAGTCTCAAACATCCATTATGTATGTATGCTGACTAAAGAGACAAACGAAAATTTGTACCAAGGCCAGCCCTGGTTTCCGGCTGACTACGCAGTCGCCCTAACCATTACGCCACCCTGGCACAATGCCTTTTCAAACGCCATACTCACCGACGATGGTCAGCTAGGGTAATGGAGAACCACAACATTCATCAGCAATTCATGCTACCTGGCTGCAGCGCCACTCCAAACACAGCTGTTTGTGTTAACAACAGTCTGTGCATGGGACAGTAATTCCCTAGTCTGGCTGCTGTTGGTTTCCAACCAATGGTGCAGGTGACCCAGAAAGTAACAGGCAGTCCATTACTTCTTGGCTGGCAGATGTGAACGGTTCATGATGTGCTTGCTTCACAATACTGTGACCCTCCCCTGTGGTGGTCAGATGTGGTCGAGTGGAACATTAATGTTTCCACGTATTCCGACAGCAGGCTACTGCCACGTTCGAATGTCCTCAAAGCTGGACATTGTACGATTCGACCATCCGGCCAAATGGCACACACGGTATGAGGCCTCTTTCGTACTCAGTTGCTGATAACGCTGTCTCACTCGAGTACGTGGCATCTCCGTGTCCTTCACAGGGGGCACTGAGCATCTGACGCCGATCTAGTCCCTTCTATTCCCAACAAGCCCTGGTACTAATAGGCACAATTGGCCAGTTGCAAGTGGCATTCGCGCTCTGACGGTTCCATACAAACTTAATTGTGCATGTACACAGTTCATCCACTGCGGGACCGAGGATTTTGACGATTTTTTCTCGTTATCGACATCGATACTGGCATTATATCGATCCCAGAGATCCCAGTACTTCCAGAAATGTTTTGATTTCAAGTCTCAAGTCGGGTATCAAATGACCAAAGAAATATTTTTTTCGTGTGATGTAATTACAAATTTACAATTTCGGATTTTTTTTTTCCTTTACTTGCACTGTGAAATCTTTCTTGCCAGATTTCAGGATTCTAGACCACTGGGAAAAATCCTATAGGTTTTGATGAGTGAGATCGCGAGTATCAAAATATGTGAAATAAACGGCCGTATTTTTTGATTGCATTGACTCAGAAGCTAACGTTTATTATACCGCCAAGGGACCACAGACCTTACTATGTGACATAAATTTCAACTTGATATGCCTACCCTTCCTGAGAAGAAGGGGTCTTCCGGCGGACAGAGAGTCTGTCTGATAATAAATGATAAAAAAAATCTTTCGTATGATACAATTACAAATTAACAATTTTCGATTTTTTTCCTACGGTTGTATTGCGAAACCTTGCTTCATGGAAAATTTAATGATTCTAGATCAATGGGAAATACCTGTAGGTTTTGATTAACAGTTCACGACTATCAAAATGTGTGACATAAGTAGCTGTATCCTTTGGTTACATTTACGTAGAAAATCTGCTTTTTTACATCGCCAAGGGACCTTATACCTTAATATGTGCCGTAAATTTCAGCCTGATACGTCAACGTGAGTTTTGCTATTTGAGGAGCAAAATAATTGATGATGGTCGAAGTAGAGAGAATATAAAATGTAGACTGGCAATGGCAAGGAGAGCGTTTCTGAAGAAGAGCAATTTGTTAACATAGAGTATTGATTTAAGTGTCAGTAAGCCGTTTCTGAAAGTATTTGTATGGAGTGTAGCTACGTATGGAAGTGGAACATGGACGATAAATAGTTAAGACAAGAAGAGAATACAAGCTTTCGAAATGTGGTGCTACAGAAGAATGTTGAAGATTAAATGGATAGATCACATAACTAATGAGGAGGTATTGAGTAGAATTGGAGAGAAGAGAAATTTGTGGCACAATTTGACTAGAAGAAGGGAGCGGTTGGTAGGGCTTATTCTGAGGCATCAAGGGATCACCAATTTAGTATTGGAGGGCAGCGTGGAGGGAAAACATCGTAAAGGGAGACCAAGAGATGAATACAATAAGCAGACTCAGAAGTATGTAGGTTGCAGTAGGTACTGGGAGATGAAGAAGCTTGCACAGGGTAGAGTAGCATGGAGAACTGCATCAAACCAATCTCTGGACTGAAGACCACAACAACAACAACATCTACCTGAGAAAAAGGGTTTTTAACAGTGGGACAGACAGATAGACGGACGGACTACATAGTGATCCTGTAAGGATTCCACTTCTACCGACTGAGGTACGGAAACCTAAAAAGGAACAATACAAATGCACTCTGGTGTCTTTTGCACCTGTCATAGAGAACTCCAGCTCTGTAATCACTTACATACTCGCCGATGGTGTGTACATATGAATTTACATTGACATCCTCTTCCGGGTGCTTCACTGATTTTGTCAGGTTGTGTGATAACAGAAATGCATGGGTGAAATATAGAAAAAAAGAAGCAGCCTCGCATTCGAGTTAGAAAGGTGACCTTTATCTATGCATACTGTGCCTCAAATGGGCTGTCGACCTGATAAGCGGGCTGCTACGCCATTGAATCAAAGGCCAGCTCTCCGGTTGGAGCCGTCCGCTATGACAGCAGATGGCTAGCGTGACGACTGCCGGCACGCAACGTCAGGCAGCGAATCTCGGAAAAGGTCAGCGACGTTTTGCTTCATTTAGCCAAGCACATTGCCACACCTTTTCTTGCAACTAGCAGCAAAAGTGGCGTCACACCTGTGCTTCCTGTTTCCTCGTGAAGAGCAAGAGAAGATGTACGTGGATTCATTTGTCATTGCACTGGCGTTGGGAGGACTTTGCGAAAACTGACGTCATGTCTCCGAGAAACTTCCGTAATTTCTTGTTGTAGGATTGATTTCATTGTCCGTCTAGATTGCCTTAATTTTTTTAATGGTGTGTTTCGGTTCAGCTGAACCATCCTCAGATCTGTAGATAAAAAGAAAACGACTGACGAAAATTTTCTCTGCGATATATAATATTGTTATAAAACTAAGTCTAAAATCAAATGTGTTGAAATGAACAGAAGCATGTCATTTTAATAAAAAAGTGAAAATGTTGAAAGTTTAGACGGCCAAGATATTGTATTGAAAGAACTTGTGTGAATACTATTGTTTACTTTATTGTGTCTCTTTGTCTTTTTCGTTAGCGATGACAAAACTCTTCCGTCTGGTGTGCAGGTTGTACGAGACAGGCGAAATACCCTCAGACTTCATGACGAATGTAATAATTCCAAAGAAAGCAGGTCCTGACAGGTGAAAAAATTATTGAACTATCTGTTTAATAAGTGAAGGTTACAAAATACTAACACGAATTCTTTACAGAAGAATGGATAAAGTCATAGAAGCCGACCTCGGGGAAGATTAGTTTGGATTCCATAGAAATGTAGGAATACGCGAGGCAATACTAACCCTACGACTTATCTCAGAAGACAGGTCAAGGAAAGGCAAACCTGCATTCATTACAATTGAAGACTCGGAGAAATCGTAGACAACGTTGACTGGAACAATCTCTTTGAAATTCTGATGGTCGCAGGGTTAAAATACAGGGAGTGAAGGGCTATTTACAACGTGTACAGAAACTAGACTGCAGTTATAAGAGTTGAGGGTTATGAAAGGGTAAACAGCAGTTGAAAATGGACAGAAACACGGCTGTAGGCTATCCCCGATGTTTTCCAATCTGTGCAGTGAACAAGCATAAAGAAAACCAAAGAAAAACTTAAGTAGGAATTAAGTTCAGGAAGAAGAAATAAAAATTTTGCGGTTTGCCGATGATACTATAATTCTGTCAGCGACAGCAAAGGACTTGGAAGAGCAGTTGAACGGAATGGACAAGGTCTTGGAAGAAGGACATAAGATGAACGTCAATAAAAGCAAAACAAAGATAATGGAAAGTAGTCAAATTAAATCAGGTAATACTGAAGGAATATATTAGGAAACGAGAAGTTAAAGCAGCAGATTAGTTTTTTTCTATTTGGACGAAATGAAGAGGATATAAAATGTAGACAGGCAATGACAAGAAAAGCGTTTCTAAAGAAGATTGGTTTGTTAACATCAAATACAGATTTAAATGTTAGCAAGTCTTTTCTGAAAGCACTTGTATGGAATGTAGCCATGTATGGAAATGAAACATGGACGATAAACAGCTTAGAGAAGGAAAGAATAGAAGCTTTTGAAATGTGTAATGCTGAAGATTAGATGGGTAGGTCACGTGATTAATGATGAGGTTTTGAAAATGAACTGGGGAGGAAAGAAATTTGGGGCGCAACCTGACTAGAAGAAAGAATTGGTTGGTAGGATACCTTCTGTGATATCGAGAAATCACCAATTTAGTACTCGAGGGTTAAAATCGTAGAGAGAGACAGAGAGATAAATACAGTAAGCAGATTCAGAAGAAAGTAGGCTTCAAGACGTATTCTGAGATGGAGAGGCTTGCACAGGATAGAGTAGCATGGAGAGAGACATCAAACCAGTCACCGGACTGAAGGCCACAACAACAGTACAATATAGCCCTTTTTGTTCGTATTTTCTCCTCCCCTCGTTTTGTTACGAACAGGATAGCCAAAATGAAAATACAATGAAAACTTTTCGGGTATATTCTAGGAAAATGATAACTAGAGGAATTTTCCGAAACATTGACGTCAACTGTGGGCATATATAGCCTAATTGTTTGTGGCTCAAATTCCTGGTGCAAGCCTTTCAATTGGACGCCACTTCAGCAATTGGAGTCAACCTAGCCTTCTCTAGTAATCCTATTACAGTTATGGGACCTGTAGTTTAACAAGGAATCCCAACCGCGTATCTTTCCTGGCAGATATTCACAGCATTGGGAGGCGAATGCTATGATAAACGGAAACAGAAATTTTTTGGTGCGACTGGAACGAGGAGGTACTGTAACCGTTAACTGACGTTTATACCCTCAATATTGCTAATAGGTTATACCCAGCAACAAAATCTATGTATCTGTTCAATGTACATGTTATAGTAATCACTCTTGTAGCCGCTGACTGGTTCTGATCAACGCACATATGATACTTAGGGCTAAAACAAAACTGTCTCTGAAAATGCGTAGAAGTATGACACAAAACAAGTTACCCTAGTTAAAAGAAAGCGCAACTGTTATACTCACAGGGTGTTGTAAATCTTTTCGGTTAAACTGAAACAGGCGATAGTAGGTCCACAACTGATTATACTGAAATAGGGAACCAATAGTCGGAAATGCATATTTATTGTGTTCTGGATGTACGCTGCGTGCACCGCGTAACAGTAACGTAGCTCTAGTAATTGTTCAAAGTGACGACCACCAGTGTCAATGCACGTATTGCAATGGCACGTGTAGTCTGCCGCACTCTCTCAAAGATCCCGGGTGTCTACTGTACTCTGTAACAGGTGGGTGGTAAACAGCGTACACCCTGACAACCTAAAAGACATATCGCACGCAACTTACTTCGTAGAACGTGTGTTACGTGACGACCGAATGCGTCGCACCGGCGCATTAACCTGTGCCGCACGCACACCACTATCCCTGGTATGAGTTGTCCGTTGCATCAGACAGCTTGTGTTGTGTCTATGGCGAGGTGTGTTACTGTGCACGGTGCGGCAGCAGGTAATGCCCGTAAAGCAGTACGAATGTAGAGAGATCGCTTTCCCAACAGGCGCCAGATTAATTGGAAGAAGTTTATCTCTGTGAATACCAACGCCAGAGGGAGAGCCATCCAAAGTTCCCACCAAAGACATATCGGAACACCCGACTTTGAGATGGCATTGGATCGTATGGCTGACCACGCAGCAAGTCAAGTCGTACTTAAAAACACACATTTCGAAGGGGACAGAGTGAAGAATACTGGTGTAACAGGTAATACACTCCTACCACAAATAACGGATTTTAAGCCCTGCCCTCACTTCTTCCAATGGATGTCCAACGCAGTGCTGCAGTGCTGAACTTCGTACTATTCGAATTGTTCACCCATGAGGCCTCATTCACCTGTCTGGAGTGGGGACAATCCCCACGGCACCCACATCAGTGACTATCAGCAACTCTTCTCTATCAACTTCTAGGCGGGCCTGGTCCACGTCACCTAGCGCTCCTGCGAGATGTGCTGCCACAGTTTTTGGAGACTGTATCCCTTGTTCTCTTAGAAGGATGTTATTTCAACATGACGGCACACCAACCCGCTTCGATGTTAACGTCCGCGGGCTCCTAGGCAACTGGACTGGATTGAGAGGTCCTGTCCCAAGGCCAGTCCGATCGCCGGATCTTGCACCTCTGGATTTTTTCCTCAGGGATTTCGTCAGGCCGGCCGCTGTGGCCGAGCGGTTCTAGGCGCTTCAGTCCGGAACCGTGCTGCTGCTACTGTCGCAGGTTCGAATCCTACCTCGGGCATGGATGTGTGTGGTGTCCTTAGGTTAGTTAGGTTTAAGTAGATCTAAGTCTAGGGGACTGATGACCTCAGATATTAAGTCCCATAGTGCTTCGAGCCTCTGGACTTTTTCCTCAGGGATTTCGTCAGGCCGGCCGCTGTGGCCGAGCGGTTCTAGGCGCTTCAGTCCGGAACCGTGCTGCTGCTACTGTCGCAGGTTCGAATCCTACCTCGGGCATGGATGTGTGTGGTGTCCTTAGGTTAGTTAGGTTTAAGTAGATCTAAGTCTAGGGGACTGATGACCTCAGATATTAAGTCCCATATTGCTTCGAGCCATTTTTATTTATTTATTTATTTATTTTATTTCGTCAAGACACTGGTGTATGAACCGCCGAAGAAACGGGTCGAGACATGCTTGCTAAGATCCAAGCTGCCTGTCTCCTGGTACAACGGACATCATTGAGAAAGTGCGGCACAACTTGATACGCCGTTGTCATGCATGCATACATTGAATCGTCGCTACGAACAGTTACTATGGGTTACGTTGTTGTCATGCGGTGTACGCATTGTATGTCCGCAACACAGTAAACACGCATTTACAACCATTGGTTCCCTACTTCAATACAATCGACTGTGGATCCATTATCACCTGTTTCACTTTAACCCAAATGGTTTGGGACACCCTATACATCAGCTACATGTAGAAGCCCACAACTCTTAGTCTAGATTCCTCGTAAGTACAGGAAAATCAAAAGCTTATTCACCGAAGTGTATAATTAAAATAAAAGGATTTTAAAAGGCTGTAGTACGTTGTGATTTTATCAACGTGGAATGGGAACTAATGTGACTGAAAGAGTGGAGCATCAGATGACTTACGTAGCTGCGGTACAACATATTCCCTCTCATGTCTTCAACAGGACAAACTCAGACATATCGGGCTATGTAAATGCAACTTCTTGCTTTATGTGGAATCACTTCTGTAACGATTGCAACGACTGGCTACGCTATGCGTGCAATGGAAATTTCAGTTGTCGAGATGGTCGGAAGCAACGCTACGGGACGTTGTGGAGCTACACGTACGTCACGCTTGCTGTCACAACACGAAGTCCGCATTAATGTCACTGCCTGCAGGCGAAGTCAAAACAAACGGACAGTACGCGATAACATACGCTTAACTGTTTCCCCTCTTGCCGGTCGTATACGTCAGCCAACTGTGGTTTGAGATTACCGATGATAGAAGCTATATTTCGTGTCGTGCCTCGGAACACAGATTATGGTGATTGGTTCTTAAGCAATCCAGCCTTGCCACGCTGAGAACTATGTAACGACGTGTTTTAAACTTTGCTGGCCAAACGTAGGATCCAGCAAACGACGATAGAAATATTTAGCTATTCAGTCATTCCGTAGAAATCTGATCCTGTGAAATGTTGATAGAAATTAATCTCTATGTAGTCTCACAACAATAGTTCCATTCAGCGAATACAGTGTGTTGCCTCGCTTGCTTTCGACGAGAGCGTGGGCAAAAGTGACGGCACCCTTGCTGAAGGAACAATACTGGAAATCACCTTTAGTGATTTAGGGAAAACAGCAGGAATTTAAACGAAGATAGTAGTTGCTATACTGTGAACACAGGTAAGCATATTCGATAATCCATTGTCTGATGCTCCCGGAATTAGCTCACAATATTAAATCAGCATCATCATCTGTCTCTCCCTCTTGCTCTTATTTTATCATCAGAATTTTGTTATTGCATTCAACAGCCTCAATGAACAGCTTTTGCTTTTTTCAAGCAACCTCTGCTCCTACAGTTTCTCGCCTCTAATTCTGGAGAATTAAGTTAAATATACCTGACTCCATTAGCAGATGGCCTCAGAGCGTTTCGAGGAAATATCCATGTATAAATCTTTCTGAGTATTCAGGAGGCGTCTTTGATGGAGTGACGTCACGTGAGATCCAATTTATGAGACGCACTCTTCGTTACAGGCAACTGAGCTACTGACGGCAAAGATGGTGAATGTCTTCGAAAAGCTCGAGTTTTAATTCAAAGATGACCTGGCTTTGACACCGAGAGCAATACATCTTCTTTTCGTACTTACAGCATGATTTCCCGGTGTTGTTACTAACTTTCGCGGATAATGGAGAAGCGTAAATGTGTCAACGTGAGGTATGCGACCCTGGTCCGGAAACTACCGAATCGAAAATTATAAGCTCTCTGACAGTGGAATAAATGTACCGGTACTGTTGTGAAGACTGTAGTGCATGCAACTTCCAGCGGTGATGTGGACCAAAACAAAAAACAAACCTTAAGAGCTATGAGCACTTGTTTATCTTCCAGGTCGTGAGACGCATCTCTTCTACTGCATGTTCTGCGGTTGGCATGTTTTTTGAGGAAGTAGTATGGACAAAAACAAGAAAAATTGTCTAGTAAATATGGGCTCTAAAATGCTTACCTTAAACGGCTATGAACAGTTATCCATCTTCGCCGCTGTGGAACACAACTCTTCTACTCAACAAGTGCTGATAGCTCTTAAAGTATGCACCTTAAATCCCATGTTTATTGAACTTTTGTTTTCTGTTCTGGTCTATACTACCTCATCCAAAAATATGGAAACCAAACAACTTGCAACAAAAGAAATTTTTTCTCAGTATCGAAGATGAACAAGTGCTCATAACTCTTAAAGTATGTACAGGGTGATTCAAAAAGAATGCCACAACTTTAAAAATGTGTATTTAATGAAAGAAACATAATATAACCTTCTGTTATACATCATTACAAAGAGTATTTAAAAAGGTTTTTTTCACTCGAAAACAAGTTCAGAGATGTTCAATATGGCCCCCTCCAGACACTCGAGCAATATCAACCCGATACTCCAACTCGTTCCACACTCTCTGTAGCATATCAGGCCTAACAGTTTGGATAGCTGCTGTTATTTCTCGTTTCAAATCATCAATGGTGGCTGGGAGAGGTGGCCGAAACACCATATCCTTAACATACCCCCATAAGAAAAAAATCGCAGGGGGTAAGATCAGGGCTTCTTGGAGGCCAGTGATGAAGTGCTCTGTCACGGGCAGCCTGGCGGCCGATCCATCGCTTCGGGTAGTTGACGTTCAGGTTTCATAACTAACCTTTTTCGTAGGACTCTCCATACAGTTGATTGTGGAATTTGCAGCTCTCTGCTAGCTCTGCGACTCGATTTTCCTGGGCTGCGAACAAATGCTTGCTGGATGCGTGCTACATTTTCATCACTCGTTCTCGGCCGTCCAGAACTTTTCCCTTTGCACAAACACCCATTCTCTGTAAACTGTTTATACCAACGTTTAATTCACCACCTATCAGGAGGTTTAACACCATACTTCGTTCGAAATGCACGCTGAACAACTGTCGTCGATTCACTTCTGCCGTACTCAATAACACAAAAAGCTTTCTGTTGAGCGGTCGCCATCTTAGCATCAACTGACGCTGACGCCTAGTCAACAGCGCCTCAAGCGAACAAATGTACAACTAAATGAGACTTTATAGCTCCCTTAATTCGCCGACAGATAGTGCTTAGCTCTGCCTTTTGTCGTTGCAGAGTTTTAAATTCCTAAAGTTCTGGTATTCTTTTTGAATCACCCTGTATTTTGGTGCCCATGTTTATTGTTTTGGTTCGTTCTACCAACTCTGAAAGTTGCCTACCCTAAATCTTCACAACAACATTATCGGCAGGTGAATCCCACTGCCAGATGTATCAGAAAAAGTTTCGCTTATAACTTTCGACTTGGTCGTTTCCGGACTGGAGTCCCTGAATTCAAGCTGATACATTAGCCTTCTCTGTCGTCCCTGAAACTTTGTAACATCGTCACGGAATCACCCTCCGTGTTACCGTCGGTCGGCAGACAGTGTCACTTTGGCGTCACCACTGGTCCTCTCTTCATGGGAACAAGCTCCGGGGAATTAAACCTCTCCCAACGGCCTGGCCGATCATCTTAGCATATTGGGCATTGTCCCTCAAATGGTTCAAATGGCTCTGAACACTATGGGACTTAACTTCTGAAGTCATCAGTTCCCTAGAACTTAGAACTACTTAAACCTAACTAACCTAAGGACATCACACACATCCATGCCCGAGGCAGGATTCGAACCTGCGACCGTAGCGGTCGCGCGGTTCCAGACTTTAGAACCTAGAACCGCTCGGCCACCCTGGCCGGCCATTGTCCCTCAGCCATCGCCATTTGCTAAGTGGTGATCCCCCACCACTTTGTGCTCATTGTCCTCAGTTTTTGACGGCTCGCCATTTTCTGACCCAATGCGCTTTTTATAGCCGTTAACGTTCCAGTGTATGCTTGCCGGCTGAGTTATCGGCCGTTTTAGAGAACGACCCGCGGGCTGTCGACCGCGTTGTACTCTTTATCCGTCGTAGTAATATGGCTAAGGACATTTAATCTTTGGTTCGGGACCTCTGCTGTCTCTAAGACGTATTTTATGGACATTTCTGGAAGGGAAGTCCTTGTTTCTAGCTCTCTTTCTTTCCGTCGATTGGGCTTATGGTATAGTCGCTTTTAACTTCTTTTACTTATTGGTATTCCAAGATTATGACATGGGCGTTTATGACAGTTGTTTTTGCACCTTAAAACAAAGCCAAAACAAAAAGCCGAAGCTAAGCGCCTTCGGGTGTAGCCATTTGTTGGATGGGTGAGCGTCCGGAATGCCAAGTGCTGTTGACTATTTTTCCTTTGCCTTTACGGCAGATGGGATAGGAGGAGTGGTGGCATAAAGAACCTCACCAGCAGTCTTTCCACCAATGTCGTGGACCAATTTCCAAACCTCCCCGAAGTGTTTAATGAACTGAGGGCATCCAACACTGTTGATGGTGATCCATCTTTCGGATGGGGCCGTTAAGCTCGACAGCCCTCTTAGTGCTCTTCGACAGCAGTAGTCAGCACCAGGTTTCATCCTCTTCCTTTTTTCATCATCTCCAACACGAACATGACACTACATTCCACACACTCGCATCACAGTCAGCTACACTTAGCAGAAACACTTACCCACACGACTGAAATACTTCGTGAAGGAGAGGAGGTGCCTCCTGGCGCGGAAGATGGGAAAAACCTTTCCAGTTAGGCTGCTGAACCTGCCCTTCGGTGTCTCCCAGCTATTCATGCCATACGACTTTACTGTCTAGATAATGTTTAAAATCTTGCTACAATACCATGTTTCCAACCCTTTGCCATTTCCTTGTAGCTCTGGTTTGAGATAGAAATCAAGAGCCATCTGACTTGACCCGAAGAGGAAAGGAGGCTCCAATATCACGGTCGCTCCTGGTAGCTGTCAAAGGCTCCTGGTAGCCTGTGGTCCTTGAACCGCACCTGTCCCTCATCACAGCAGACAAGGGCGATCCCGCGCCACTGCTACGGTCGCAGGTTCGAATCCTCCCTCGGGCATGGATGTGTGTCATGTCCTTAGGTTGGTTAGGTTTAAGTAGTTCTAAATTCTAGGGGACTGATGACCTCAGATGTTGAGTCCCATAGTGCTCAGAGCCATTTGAGCCAAGGGCGATCGCCTTCGCTGTGTCGCTGGGAGACGCCGGCTGTAGCAATACCTGATCTCGCCTAGCATGTGAGTAGCTTGTCAGGCTGGGACGTGGGAAACGACTGCCACAGGCCGCCCAGGGCCATCCTTGGGCGCGTGTCGAATTTCCTGCGGTCGCTGACGCGCCGCCAGCCCCTCCGATGCCTGTCGTACAATGTCCGCCTCCGTGTCCCACGGGAACCAAGCCAACGGTCACAAATTCTCAAGGCGCCTCATCTAGATCCGCTTGTATATCCGTACTCAAAACACACACATCTTGTTTAACGCTCTCTATTCTAATTACTTTTGAATACATTGTGGGAGTGAACAGTGATCAAAGTGTTACAAATATTTACTATCAAAAACAGTCTTGATCACAATTTACTTATTACGGTGAACGGTTTCGACCACTACGGTGGTCATCTTCAGACCAGTGAGTAAGGACCTCCTTCTGCTGGAGAATCACTAGCAGTCCCTACTCATTGATCTGAAAATGACCACAGTAGTGGTCGAAATCGGTCACCGTAATAAATACGTTATGATCAAGACTGTTTTTGATAGTAACTACTCTCTATTCTAGATCCACAACAGTGCTCTGCAAGCCACCGTGGATTGTTTGGCTGAAGCTACATGGAGATCCTACCTATTCCATTCGCGGAAGACAGAAACGAAGACAGTGATTTTCCCTTCTTCGGAGGACAACAGTAATGTCATACTAGATGAATGAAATTTACGTTCTTTGTTTGTACATTTTAATATTTGTTTATGTAAGATTTCAGCTTTACATATATTATCAAGTTCAAAAGTAAAAGATCACAAAATGTGCAGAATCTCTGCCGCAATATCTGTTCTATTCGTGCTCACATCTTGTAATGTGACGACCGGTGTGTATGACCAGAGATATGTTGTAACATTTCGACCGTGACATGTCACTGAGAAATTAGGACGTTGCACCTTTGCACATGATAATGGTGATAAAACTGAAATCGCGATAGTGTGAAATAAGTTCAAATTGAAACATACAGTAAAAAGAAGCCAGTGAGCACCCCTCTGCATACGTCAGAATTTCTTTGATTTTTCCCTTGATCTCATTAAGCGACATATCTGTATATGTTACAAGAAGTAACATTTTTCACGTAGTGAACGTGGGTGGAATTTTAAGAGTAAGACTAGTAACATACCTCTCCTGACTGGGCATGTGAGCTATTGTAGACACTAGGGTGGGTTTCCAGTATCTTGGGTTTTGATGATAATTTGTACTTTCTATAACCTTCCTAAGTGGATTGTAGTCGAGGCGTACTGCGCTGGCTTATGGACTTTGTGTAATCTTCCCATGTGGACTGTACGCTGGCTTAAGGGTAATGACTAGATTAGTGATCCACGCTGAGAGATATTTAACACTGTATAAATGTTCATGGAGGTGACGTAAGTACACTTCGCATGTCGAGCAAGTCTTTGGCTTTATTACGTGTATAGATAAACAAATAGGCATTCACATGCATTAGGCTTCATATCTGTTGTCTGGGACAAATCGTCCCCGAACTGAAATGGAAACACGCTACCTGACAACAGAGTGAAGGATTCAGAAGGGGAGTGGGAAACTGAATGAAACTGCACTTCTGCAGTGTTTAAAAAATTGAGTCAAATTTACGAACTTGGTAACGTGAGCCCACGTATCAGTGTGATGATGCATCCCGTATGACATGGGTCCTAGCACTGATTTAGTTGGGAAGGGTGTCAAAAAATGGTTCAAATGGCTCTGAGCACTATAGGACTAAACTTCTAAGGTCATCAGTCCCCTAGAACTTAGAACTAATTAAACCTAACTAACCTAAGGACATCACACACATCCATGCCCGAGGCAGGATTCGAACCTGCGACCGTAGCGGTCACGTGGTACCAGACTGTAGCGCCTAGAACCGCTCGGCCACCCTGGCCGGCGGAAGGGTGTCAGAAAGCAGTTGTATCTCCTGAGGCAAGCTAGGCCACGACAGTTGTAATTGGCCCTAGATATCGCGGAAACTGTCACTGGGACCGGGTTGACGTCCAAGCTGGTCCCTTACACGGTCTGTCGCGGACAGATTTGGGGATCTTTCTGGCCTCAGCAGAACCTCGACATAAAGCATGCACTTCATAGAGACACGTGCCATGTATGGACGAGCATTGTTCGGTTGAAAAATGCCACACAGTGTCGCATTAGACGTAATGTAAGTATGAGGACACAGGATGCCCGAAATTATCATAGCACGTCAGACTTCCCTCAGTCACTACTAGCCGTGTTCTGAAGTCGTAGCCAATGGCTCCCCACATAAAGACGGCAAGAGTAACACCGCTCTGCTCTCCAAACAAGGTTGCCGCTATAATCGGCGACGAGGTCATACGAGAGAGTTCGGAAACGCGATTCATCGCTGAACACAATGCCACGTCGTTCATCAGCAGTCAGTACTTGCCGGTCACAGCGCCACTCCAAACGCAACCATTTGTGTTGTGCTATTAACGACAGCCTACGCAGAGAACGGTAGTTCCCTAGTTCGGCTGTTCCTGGTCTCCGACCAATGGCGCAAAGTGACACAGTGTGTTGCGAGAGTCAGTTATTTGTTATCGGATAGCTCAAATGGCTCAAATGGCTCCAAGCACTATGGGACTTAACATCTGAGGTCATCAGTCCCCTAGACTTAGAACTATTTAAACCTAACTAACCTAAGGACATCACACACATCCATGCCCGAGGCAGGATCCGAACCTGCGACCGCAGCAGCAGCGCGGTTCCGGACTGAAGCGCCTAGAACCGCTCGGCCACATCGGAGGGCCTCTCGGATAGCAGGCGTAAAGTATGAAGGGGTTGCGATTTGCTTGGTGTACAATATGGCGATCCGCCCTTGTGGTGATCAGACATGGTCGATCGGTAGCTTTACAATGAGTATGCGCATCCTCACGTTTCCAAGCACTAGAAATTAGGACCACTGTCACATCCGAATGCCCCACAAATATAACTGCTTCGCAATTCGACCAGCCACCTAGATGGAGACCGAAAATGAAGCCTTTTTAAGTCAGTCGGGTGCCGATAACTATGTCTCAAACGAGTCGCGGCATGTCCGCGTCGTTCACAGTGATCACTCATCATATGGTGGCTTTTCTACCAGGCACTAAAAACTGCAACTTCAGTCATTTACATACCCGTCGACGGTGTGTACGTCTACGAAGTTACTTTGACACCCAACCGTATCTTCTGGGTAATACACTTTTTTTCTCAGGTAGTACAGTTCCCAGCTCCCGGTTGAGGCTAAGGTTTGCAGGATGTGTATCTTGGTTGTAAATCAAACTCTACAACCACAAATCCTCCTCCGACGTATTCCCAATCGAGATTTCTCTTTCCCATTGCCAGCTCTCCCGGTACTTGGATGAAAAATTCCTGACTCTTCATGGATCATTATTCGAGTAGCCAGATCTGCCTCTTGGGGCATGGAATGAGAGGTACATAAAAAAAAAAACTACTGTATCAGTCCAGAGGATTCATTAGACTCTGCCAAATAAAGGTTTTCGACTAAACCTGCGTATCGCATGGCGCACCTCGCTATGACTGCAATGATTATGACCGCGTCCGCAAATAGGACGTCGCACAACGCTACGGAAGCGCCAAGGACGAGACGTAGGGAATGTTTCAGGCTGTCGCCGATGCATAGGACTTCTCATATAGTGTCTCCCATTGTACTTTGTTGGACAATTCTGTAAAGCACTTCCACTGGCGAATAAAGGCGTGACGACAAATCTTCTCTACTTTGATCGAACTTAAGAAGGGCCCCAGACCTAACAACAGCATTCAAGAATTGATCGGACGAGGCTTTTGTACCCAGCTTCCTCCGTGGCTAGATTACACTCCATTAGGATTCTGCTGGAAATTCTTATTCTCGCACCTGCCTTCCTCAAGCTTACATTTACGCGGCCGTGCACCTTCCGTCGCTCCATACTCCTACGTACTTGACTGCCGTGACTGATTCTAGTAGCTACCTCTTTGTCATATAGCCAGAAACATCCGGTCTCTTTTCCTTATTTTCATGCATCACTTTCATTTATGTTGACAGTCAACTGCTAATATTTTCACCAAATGTTGAACAACTTCAAGTATCTCTTCATTTTATAAAAAAAAAAAAAAACCAGGTATGTGATATATCTTTGTTTACAGCTGTGTCGTCGGCGAAGAATCTCAGAGGAATGTCGTGTCATATAACGAATATAGTGGTTCCATCACACTCCTTTGAGGTATACTGCACACTACTTTTGAACAAATCGCTTATATGTGTCTCTATTCCAAAAGCAGGTTTCTTGTTTACAAGAAGAGTAATTGTAATTTTATCGAGCGATTTCCGAAAGTCAAGAAACACGACATCTGCAGGTACCTCGCTATGGCTAGGATTTCTGTTCTTGCGAGAGCGCGATGCAGCTCCAAGAGTTGCTTCGTAATTTACACTGTGTCAGTCCATAGTGAAGAATTCCTACTGTGTCGCGTAAAAAAAAAAGACAGCGTGTCTGTATATATCCATATGGTTGCTTGATGTCATATTTATTTAGTTCCATAATCTATACATCATTAACAAGATTTCTAGCGAAAAGATGTGGAACGGGTCAGCTTAGTTTATGTACGTATGATATGTTGGTGCCTATGGTTCAGTGATAGTCAGTAACAGGGTGCTAAATGGCACAGTGATTTAAGCTTAACAGAAATGAACGTGTCGATCTTTGTCACTACTCAAGTTCCAAGTAAAACACAAATTTAACGACAAAGAAATTTATCTACTGTGTAACACGTACTAACAATGATCAATGCCGGCCGCTGTGCCCGAGTGGTTCTAGGTGCTTCAGTCTGGAACCGAGCGACCACTACGGTCGCAGGTTCGAATCCTGCAGCGGGCATGGATGTGTGTGATGTCCTTAGGTTAGTTAGTTTTAAGTAGTTCTAAGTTCTAGGGGACTGATGACCTCAGATGTTAAGTCCCATAGTGCTCAGAGCCATTTGAACCAATGATCAATTAGATATTCGTATGGAAAATGTGAATCTTTCTGAAAGAATTATTTCAGATTACATTTAAAATTTGCTTTGCTACCTTCAGACATTTTATAGCATTGGCAAATCAAAGATTTTTGTATATTTATATTGAACTTATTCATAGTCACTAGCAGTTTTAAGGTCAGTTTTTCTTCTGTCGTACTTATAGACATTAATATTCTTCTTCATTTGGGATGGATTGTTCAAAACGAATCCTTGTCAAGTATATTGCAAAGCTGCAACTGCAATGCCTAACTGATGCCACAACAATTTACACTATATGACTGTACCTTAACGGTCGTCGAACATAATATATTCGCCGCAATTCGCCCCGCCACCAACGACTTTTCCGCAGAGTCTGCCGTTCTTCAAGCATTAGAGTCGTAATTGTACCACTAATTAACAAATTGCCCATAAGTAGCGCAGCCGCCTTCAGTACGTGGTCGGTCGTGACCATCATCGCTCATTACCCTCAATGTAACCATTAATTGTTCCTTGAAGACTCTCTTGACTGACTGACTTCAGACTTAAACCATCACATTACTAATCAGCTCTATAAATCATCATAACTGAGAAGTCTCAGTTAGTAAATTACTTTACACCGACTCTATTTCAGTAGTTGTTTCCCCACATGTTTTTTCTTTTTCCTTTGAGCAACAAGCTTGCAAAGTATTATGCTTTATTAACTCTATGAAAACAAGCATCCACGATGTTTATAGACCTAATGTAATGGTTCAAATGGCTCTGAGCACTATGGGATTTAACATCTGAGGTCATCAGCCCCCTAGAACTTACAACTACTTAAACCTAACTAACCTATGCACATCACACACATCCATGCCCGAGGCAGGATTCGAACCTGCGACCGTAGCAGTCGCGCGATTCCAGACTGAAGCGCCTCGAACCGCTCGGCCACAGCGACTGGCCCTAATGAAGACATTTGGCATATACTAATCACTGGAAACAGACTTCGTGATTTCTTCTTTAAACTCCATCTGTCGGGCGTCATTTTCATGCAAAAGAAGCAAGTTTGAGAAATTTATGCAGATTGATCCGAAGCAGTGTGAAAAGTTTGTTAGACTGTTGTGTGGTATGTTGTGCTGAGAAACAATTGTTCAGAAAAAATTCCATATGTTGCGCTTCTTCCAGGTTAATTAGCATTGAAGTTAGCCAATCAGGTCGTTACGCAAATTCAAGCGGCCCGCCAGAGACGGTGTTGGCAAACGCGTTCTTCGTTTTATTTCCTGAAATCGAACCGGAGAGCGATACAAAATTTTGGACATGGGACAGTAGTAAAGGTCAAACCCGAGGCAAAGGCTGAGCAGCATCATGAGAACAAGTGACATGTTGCAGGGCCTGTGTTATTCTGATTACGACGCAACGTTCCTTTGGATATGCATGCATGTCCAAAGGAACAGGCACTGTGGCGACCATAGCCGCTACGAAACACATCAAATGAAATCGCAATTGCAAATAAGGATTACCATCAGCTGTAGAATGGAATGACAACAATGAAAATTTGTGCCGGACCGGACTCGAACAAGGATTTCCCGCGTGTCGAGAGTTGTCACCTTACCATTTTTTTTTTACTTTTTAATCTAGTATTGTCTGTTATCCGTCGTTGCATTTGTTCAAGGCGGACGTCGCATGACACCCGTTCAAGTTCATCGTTGATGCAGTTACTCAGTTTCTTTATTAGAGAGGGCAGTTAACTCTCTGATCGAACACGCTGAGCTACTGTGCCGGCTACCATTTGGCTGTCCGTGTACGATTTGCGCCCACACCCAAACTTCCATGTGTTGTCAACCAAGCGTCTATGGGCCTGTCCAGCACAAATTTGATATGTTTCGTAACAGCTGTGGTCGCCACAGTGCCTATTCCTTTGGGAACTTTGCATCGTAATCAGAATAACACAGGCACTGCAATATCGTACGAGGCGTGTTTTTTTAAGTAAGGTCCGTTTGAACATAAGTACACAATGAAAGAATATTTCAAAAAAGTAAATTTATTTTCAGAAAGTACATACTTCACTCTGTTTTTCGACATAGTTGCCAAGTTTGTTGAGACACTTATCATACCTCTCATCCAATTTTAAAATACCCTCTTCATAAAAACTTGCAGCCTGCTCCGATAACCAAGAGTTCACTGCCGTTTTCACGTCGTCGTCATCATCGTAACGGTTGCCAATGAGGTAGTGTTTGAGGTGGAGGAAAAGAGGGTAATCGCTCGGCACAAGATCAAGTCTGGAGGGTGGGTGGTCTAAAACTTCCTAGCCAGAAACTGTCCAATAAATCGCGGGTCTGACCTGCAGTGTGAGGTCTTGCACTGTCATGGAGAAGGACAATTCCCTTTGTCAGCATGCCACGTCTTTTGTTTTGAATCGCTCTGAGTAGGTTTCTCAGGATTTGGCAGCATGCTTCTGCATTAATAGTGGTTCCTCGTTGCATGAAGTCGACCAACAAAACACCATGCCTATCCCAAAAGACCGACGCCATGATTGTGAGCTGGGACAGAGTCTGTTTGGCCTTCACCTGTACAGGCGAGTGTGTGTGTCTCTACCCCATGCTCTGTTGCTTCGATTCGGGCGTTATATGCGAAACCCATGATTTGTCTCCAGTTACGATCTGACTCAGTAAGCCGTCACCTTCCTCGTAATAACGAGTCAAGAATTTTATCGCACACTCAAATCTTTGGTTTTTGTGGTCCTCTGTTAGGAGTTTCGGGACCCGATGGGAGGACAGTTTCCTAAACTTTAGGTGTTGTAAAGCACTGATCTCGACACGTCAGGAAATTCGTTTGAGAGACCTGTTACTGTGAAGTGCCTGTTCTAACAAATCCTCTCACTTCAACTGAAGCCACCAAATCGTCTGTAATCAAAGAAGGGCGACCGGAGCGGTCCTCATCATGGACGTTGTCACGGCCATCTCTGAATTCTCGTACCCACTTACGCACTTTGCTTTCACTCATAACAGTATCACCGTACACTTCGCAAATCTGCCGATGAATTTCTGCAGCAGACAGGTTCCTTGCTGACAAAAACCGTATCACTGAGCGAACCTCACACGCGGCGGGCGAGTTGATAGTCTTAAACATTTGGAAAGCACAGAACAGATTCGTACAGGTTAGCTACAGAGCTGAAACTGAGCACAGTTGAGCGTCTACAACAAAACAGACCTTACTTAAAAAACACGCCTCGTATTTATCTCCCGCTACCGGGCGAGCGACTTTCAAGTACAGCGTCTGACCTACACGTTAATATACACTATGGTTGTACGAGTCCAGGTCTTAGATGCATGGTTGATGACATATGGAAGTTTGGATGTGGCCGTGAGTCTTGCACAGATAGCCAGATGGTAAGGCTACCGCTCGCAATAAATCGGAAATCCGGGTTCGAGTCCCGCTCCGGTACAAATTTTCACTATCATCATTCCATTCTACAGTTGACGGCAGTACGTGTTTGCAATTGCGAATACATTTGATGTGACTATTGTGTTTGGTGGGCCGCTTGGCTTTCCGTGCTCAACGGCTTGATCCAACTGTGATAAGGAGATCGTCAGAGCAGACAATATTCCTGTAGTCTCATGAAAGTTATTCCCGTTGAAACGTCCCCTTAGAAAAATTAATGAATTACTGTGCTGGTAAACCCCTTACGTTATTTGATTTTCAAACAGCTGAGCAGAACTGAACGTACTCAGACATTTCTCTCTTTACTTATTCTGACCAACACTAAACTGACACACAATACTTTTAGCGCAACGCTATCTGACTTTCAACAATCCCTGCAAAAGAATGACCCTGACTGACAATAACCTATAACTTTCATGAATCACTTACCGTACCTCACAAAAATCTTCGTTACTCGAACTACTGCAATACAGCGAGCGCCAATACTGCGAGCTAAATAAAAGATTCTAACTACTGAAGGTACTAACTACTGATGGGCGTAGTTAGCAAATGAAAGATTTTGACAGAGAACAAATAATGTTCAAAAGCCATATATATATATATATATATATATATATATATATATATATATATATATATATAAGTTCATGATATCCAATATTAGAAATTTGCTCTTTACTCCGCTCTCAAAATTCTGCCATCTCTCTCCCCACATCCACCACTGTTGGCGGCTCACCTCCAACTGCGCAATGCTACGCGCTGTTCACATCCAACTGCCTAACACTACAATAGCAAATATTCCAACAATGCAAACCAGCCACAGACTTCACACAGCACTCACAGTGATTTTCATATAGAGCGCTACGTGGCGTTACCAATATAAAAAGCTAAAGTCTTCTTACTCCGTGCTTCATATATGACACCGTTAGGAATCTGATGATAAACGCTGCCAGTAGCAATATTTACAGAACTCAAGAGAGATTTCACAAGGTAAGGACTGCACAGACATAATGAACCCCGTCGTGGGAAGACGGGCCACACAGACTGAAACTTTTGTAACGATTGTAAATATGTGCTCAATTTCTATAATGTTTAAGATTCATTTAGTTACTTTAAAGTGTAAGAGGAGAACTTTCACTGTACGCTACGTGTCTTAAACATGGTAACTGGCATGAGTGATGGTGCGTAAACACAAAGTATGTCTCGATGACGAGAATAAAAGCTTTCAGAGCTGATGGAAAAGGAGAGTCGGTTTATCAGCTTGGAGTAGGGAACCTTGATCCATATACAACTGACTCGAAAAGTCATTAGCGACATTGGGAAAATTTCATATTTAATAATAGCTTGTACGTACAAGAAAACCAAGTCTGCGAATTACGAAATCGCGTACAACATCATTATCTGATCGACTATATGCTTCATCAAGCTTATGAATACCAACTGCAGTCTATGTGATCATTATATCGTAAGCATTTCAGTAAAGGCGTCAGGCCATATCCAAAGTGTTAGTGGCGTTTTTTGTATCCTGCCTGGATGGCGGCGCGTGAGTCTGCTCCTGAAAACTGAAAGGTTGGCCGAATGACGAAAGCGAATAGGAACAAGAGAGGTAAAACACTTCGGTACTGCGTGTAAAATTATAGATGTTTACTATAGCCAAGGTGGTGCGTGGGTCTGCTCCTGAAAACTGAAAGGTTGGCCGAATGACGAAAGCGAATAGGAACAGGAGAGGTAAAACACTTCGGTACTGCGTGTAAAATTATAGATGTTTACTATAGCCAACAACAAGTTAATAAACGGTTACATTACTTTGCAATGATGAGCAAGTAGCTGGGAAACCGTATTCCCGTCGGAAGTAGTACAAAGTCTCAATAGCAAGCCAACACCCTCTGAAGTTGAAGCTATATTTCTAGGCCGTCTGCTCTTGATGAAATGGGCTGAATCTGGAGCGAAGCACGTAGAGCTCCACAGCGCCGGTTAGAGCGCGCTGTCGTCGGTGTCTGTCGTAGTGGCAACTTAAGAACTTGCACCTACGCCGTGGCATCATAGCTATCGATGCCACAGCGTTTATTTTCTTCACCTCTTAAGCCTACATGTTTGTCTAATTTGCAATGTTGGATACAAGGTAAATGACAAATCACTTTATTACATCGTATAAACCACGTTTTGCGGGCTCAGCCGTTTCTCTAGGTTGTGTTCCAGGCATGACTGCAGTGCCACGTGGCGAGTGCATCGCCAATTCAGGCCCGCCTGTACGGGCAGAACCACTGCTCCCACGTGAATTCTTGCTGGGTTGCGCTGTTCCGCAGCCAGTGATGTCATCGGCGCTACGCCGCCCTGGCAGCCGTGCTGTGTGCTGTGTTTCGCAGTCTGTGTAACATCAGGCGCAGCAGGCGGAGATATGTCTGAACCACCGGCTCCTCTCAGTTTCAAGCACTGCTTTTTTTGGTAACGAAATTTACATGTCTGCATCAGATGCTTGATGATAATGCAGACCCCGTATCAAGTTTTATATTAGACATTTCACTTTATAATGCGGTTTCACAAGCCGACGGGGGCGAAATTGTTAAAGCATGCCCCCTATGATCAACACTGACCGTACCATTGAGTGTTGGTAGGAGTTCTAGTTCACTCTGAAGTTGTTCCCAATTCAACTTTTTTGTGATCAGTGTCCAGGAATCACTATGCAAACCGTCTACATCACAAGGTATAGAAATAACAGACCACTGAATGTAGAACTTGGCTGTATTCGCTAGTGGTACAACTTTGATTTGCCTTCCCGTCCTTCAACATTAGGAATTGTATATATGAAGATAGGCTACCCAGCCATTGACCTTCGTCTGTGCGAATGCGCACAGGTTGCCCGAACTCTTGCGGGAATCGTCACCTTAGTGTGCGCGAGTAATGAGTGGATGGACAAATATCTATTAGGTCCATTACGTATGTAGATTGTGGACAGTTGGGAATGTGGGTCTCACGGGAACCGTGCAAGGGATAAGTCCCTACAGTCGCGCTATTCATTTGTGTCCTCGGTGGCTCAGATGGATAGAGCGTCTGCTATGCAAGCAGGAGATCCCGGGTTTTCAGCTGTCCTCATCGAGGTATATCAATGACACCTGTCGGCAGCTGAGGGTTTCAATTAATTATCATTAGGAACTGTCACCAAGTGTCACGTCAGTTTTAGCAAACTCTAGAACCACCTTTTAAGTACACTGCGGATACACCATATATCCAACTTACACCACTTTTTGTTGACAATGGCACCGAGCGACGCTTTTCGTCTGTAGCATGTTGCCAACTGGGCAATGAAGGTCTGAGGATGCTCATTTCTCGTGAGTCAGACTAGTCCAATAAATCAAAACTCGACCTGTGCTGGCTTATCAATAAATTAACATCAATATTAGTTCACACTCTACCTTCATAGAGACTATATAACCCTTACATTAGCATTCTTTAATAGGAGTCCACGTTCGACTCTTGTTTTACCACGCCAGACGGCTGCTGTTACAGGGCACCGCACTGCAGTGAAATGCACAACTTGTGCAAGTCTCTCTGTGTCGCGATAGATCTCATTTGAGCTAATTTCGATCGTCACAGTATGTTGGTCATACAACCGCGAAATCCTAATGAATGTGAAATTTTAATCCAAAGTAACACCGTTGTCATTGCATTACGACTACTAATTATACTCACGGCAAGGGTGGGGAAGTGTGGTAACTTCCCTGTTTGATATGGTCCTTTACGCATATCAAATCTTCTCCTACTTCCTCTGGAATCTTCCGTGTACCACCATAACCGTGACACTTCTCCCTGCGTAGACATATAAAACGCATTTCTTTATGAGACTCAACACCTCTAATGTATCATCGATGCAGGTGGCTGCCGCCATTTAGAAATTTTAGTAATTAACTAGTAGTCATTGTCCATTAAACATGTATAAGTAACCATGCAACATTTTATGGAAGAGTGCAAATGTTCGCATCATAATTGTCAGTGAACGTATAGTGTCTTGTAGCAACGAACATATTAATGTTTACAAATGTATATTGTAATTGTTAACTGAATCTTGCATCGGTTCGTCGTGTAAAACATTATATTAAATGAAAAGCGCTAGTTTCCTTTCGTTCTTCAATATTAATTTAATGTGTTCACCTGTTTTCGGCTTGCAAGGCCATCATCAAACCTTTACTGACCATTGTCGCCAAAGATTGAAGCACAAACGCCCAGTATATTACATCTTTGGCAGTGTGGTGGTAATGCAACGTAAAAAGCAATAAGTTGTACACTAAATAAATATAAAAGGAGTAAACACGAAAAAACTTTAACATAAAAGTGGAAAAGCATGCCTACATACCAGTTTATGTTAATTGACAAAACCAATAAAATAAAATGAATTCAGTACTTGACAAGGCTACTTAAGAGGTATAAAATATGGAGAGTGATACACAAAACAATTAAAAGAAATAATTATCAGCTGTACCTTCAGAATATATGAAGAACTTAAGCAATATCAATAAGGTAAACAGAAGTGAATAACTGCAGTAAAATGGTGGAATGTGAGCGAACATGAAGTAAAAGCCATCTTTGAGAGTGTAGTGCTACTGCATTTTAAAAAGTAAGAAGATGAACAATATACATATATAAAGGTAGCAAACAGAAAAACATTAATATGATACTAAAAAACTGTGCCTATATAACATTTTGCATTGAATAAATGAGCCAAGTATAATAAAAACAGAACTTTACGACACAACTTCAAGAGGTATTAAACACGGAAAGTAATATCAGTGCCAATTGAAAGCAAGCCTTAACAATTGTAATTACAGACTATATGGATTATATAGGCAGTTTTAATAAAATAAATTAAAAGAACTCAATGAATACGGAAAAATGAGGGAATATGAGGGATCAGACAGTGTGCGAAGTAATGAAAAACTGAGAGGATTATATGAAGTTTAGAAAAGGGAAAGTATTAAGCTGCGTCTGGTCATTTAAGATTAGATCTGAACTGTGAGCTAGACGTTTGTTAATTTTCACGACTTCCAGCGGACTGAGGTTTTGGCGTTCGTTTGTTAAGTGATGGACATGGGACGCTGGCAGCAAATGTGGAGTCAGACTTCCGCTACCTCCACCTGCGTTCATGTTCAGTCAGCCAAGTTGCTATGTCTCTGCCTGACTGACCAATGTAAAACTTGTCACAATCAGGACAGGTAATTTTAAGTACCTCACTGTTCGTTAATAACTGGGGCTTATCTTTGCTATTGAAAATACTCTGGGCTGTTGTGTTCTTAACAAAGTAGGAAACTCTATAGTTGCAGGATTTCAGTGTTTTTGCTACAATCTGTGAGACTTCTCCTAGATTTGGTAATGTATCCTCTTACTTCTTTCTCTAAGACGACATTTTACAGGACACATGATACAGCATCCTCTTGTCTGAGACTTGTCTCTGTGTCGAACGTTTCTGACGTGACCCCTCGGAAATGCACTGCTGCCCTTAACCCATCCGTACAAGATTGTACCATTCTCACTAGCTTCTCGGGGATTCTCAAGACACGCATTGTAGGCTATTCCTGTAGACATTGCCGTATACATGTTGAAAATCGACGAACAGACTATAAATATCTCTATCATTTTCCCCCATCGTTTTTCATACAATTGTCTTAGAGTGAAAAAGTGATCTATTGTCGATCGGTTTGGTCGAAAGCCACCTTGGTTCAAATGGTTCAAATGGCTCTGAGCACTATGTGACTTAACATCTGAGGTCATCAGTCCCCTAGAACTTAGAACTACTTAAACCTAACTAACCTAAGGACATCACACACATCCATGCCCGAGGCAGGATTCGAACCTGCGACCGTAGGCCACCTTGGTATTCCTGTATGTTTTTCTCTATGAATGTTTATAATTTTCTGAGAATAATGATAGACAGTATCTTGTGCGTTGCAATTAGGAAGCTAATGCCTCTGTAGTAAACACTTTCCATTTTGCTTCCCTTGGTGCATATCGGCCATATTACGGCCAACTTCCATTTTTTTGGCACTGTCTCATTCTTCCATATCAAGCGGATCACTTTACAAATATCTAAGTCCGAGCTCTCACTTCTCTCTTTGATTAATTCTCCCATTATTCTCTCTTCATCTGAGGTCTTGTTGTTTTCTGAGTCTTTTGATTGAAATCTTCAAATCTTCTTCAGTCACTACCCACTCTTCTTCATCTTTTCTTTCCTCTGTTGTGTTTACAGGTAGCATCTCATCTGGGTCTGGGCGATTCAAGTGTTCTGAGAAGTATTCTCTCCACCTTTCTAGAATTCTTTCCTTGGCGTTCATGAAGTTGCCGTTCTTATTTCTAATGAAAAGGGTTAGGCTCTGAAATCCAAGTTTCCGATTTTTTATGCACTGGAAAAATTGTCTTGAATTCTTGTTGTGGTCCTCTCTCCAAATTTGTTCTAAGAAACTAGTTAGATATATTCTCTTCTCTGTTCTCAGAAATCGCTTCGTCTCCGTTCTGATGTTGCGAAAACGGTCCCTTTTTTGCTCGTGCTCCCTGTCAGCCAGCCACATCTCCATCATATTCCTTCTCTTTTCTGTAGCCTCACGGTATGTCTCCCTGAACCATTTTCTCTTTTTCGTTCTCTTCTTTGTTTCCAACGTCTTCTCCGCTATACTTAATAGCATGAACGTTATATCTTTACACTTCTCCTCCACATTCTTTCTTGCTTCCACATCAGGTAGACCATAAGTGTCCCGTATCAGATCAGTTTGTTTCGACTTCACCTACACCATCGTACCACAATTATCATTTATATCCTGTACAAACATTTGTGGAGAGTTTTTCGTAATTATAATAGTCAAAAGCGAAAATGTTGCCGTTAAAAATATTACCTGACTGTGAACCCATCACAAGAAGAAATAACATTTCGTTTGTTTATAAGAGAGTACAGTGATTTATCAAGTGGGTCGATAATCAGCATTTCGATCCCTGTTGAAACGTTAGAATGACCGGTAAGAAATTTACCAGCTTTTAAGCCGTTTCAAAACAATGTTGTAGCATTTAGACGAAGTAAGGAAGACAATAAATTAGGAAATAAATGCCTAATCGACGAAGTAATTGACACTAAACTGGCTGTATTTGCGATCGCGAGAATAAATTGCAACCCAAGACATGTCGTAGATACAGTAGCCAGATCTCGAGAAGAGCGAAAGCTTCTAATTCAATCAGATCTTGAATGTCACCTTTTATTTGTTTTTTGGTTGTCGTTTTCACACACATCCTGCATCCTGGGAAATACTGAAGTCAGAGTTTCGCTGTAATTATTATTTTTATTAAGATTATTTTTATTAACATCATTCATTAAATTGTTTACTTCTTTCATGCACAGAGTCGAAACCTACTGCGATAACGAGAACAGGGTATAATTATTACAGCGCTACGACACGTCGTGGTTACGGTGCCAAGAGAAGCAGCTAGACCGCAGAGCGATCGAAAGCTTGTTTAGAGACCGAGATTTCCGAGCTGCTCGAGTCACGCTCAGACACAGCACAAGCTATTTGTAGGAACGCAGGCAGGGCTCCAGGGCGGGGGCGCCCTGGATTCTCCGGCCAGTCTCAGGAGGAAGCCGCACAGTTGCGCTGCCCCAGGCAGCAGCAGTTGTGCGAACCGCGAAACGTAGTCGAGAGAGAGAGAGACTGGGTCATCTGCAAACAATGGCCGCCGGGAGACCCGTCTGTGAGGCCAGTCTGTGAAGCCAGCTGCACCGCTACGTGACTCGGGACTGCCGCGCGTCGTTGACTGCGGCATGCGGTGTCGCGTTCTGCGATAACTCGCCGATTTGTCACCGCTTGCGAGTGCGTCAACTTCCTTTCCAGAGAGTGAGCGCGTAGCACCACCGGCAAAGTGAAATGAAGACCTGTGCATGGTGGCACCATAATCGTGTTCGCGCCAGGGATATGTGGAGGGGAGGTAGTAACTACCTACAACCGAACACTTCAGTACTCTTTCAAGTGGAGTGATGTCGTATACCGGGTGGTTACTATTAACTTTCCCTATTTAACTCGTCATAACACGGAAACCAATTACCGTACGAGTACCAAACTTGGAAGCATTAATGTCAAGGACTGGTACCATTACTGCTAAAAACGGGGCAGTGTCCAGAAGAGTCTGAAAGCGCAGGATTGCATTGTGCACAGCAGAACGAAACATGTCCGTAGGTATGCTGTCTACCTCTCTTGATCCGTGCGGTTAAAGTCGCTGCAGTGTGGAAGCGCAAGACCGCTAGGGTCGCAGTTTCGAATCCTGCCTCGGGCATGGATGTTCGTGACGTCCTTAGGTTAGTTAGGTTTAACTAGTTCTAAGTTCTAGGGGACTAATGACCTCAGCAGTTGAGTCCCATAGTGCTCAGAGCCATTTGAATCCTACCTCTCTTGATAAGCTGCGCTTCATATCAACACATGTGTGAATGTTCCCCTGGTGAACCTTGTCCTTCTGGTAGCCCCACAACCAGAAATCACAGGGTGTGAGATCAGGTGACCATCTCGGCCAAGCATTTGGAAAGATCAGCTAATAATTCGATCGTTTCCAAGTGTGTTTCGGAGAAGCAGGTCAACTTCACGAGCGATGTGCGGTAGGGCCCCATCACGCATGAAAACTGTTCAGTTCAATGCGTCTCTCTCCTGTAGGGCGGGTACTACATGCTGGCGAGGGTGGCCGAGCGGTTCTAGGCGCTACAGTCTGGAACCGCGCGACCGCTACTGTCGCAAGTTCGAATCCTGCCTTGGGCATGGATGTGTGTGACGTCCTTAGGTTAGTTAGGTTTAAGTAGTTCTACGTTCTAGGGGACTGATGACCTCAGAAGTTAAGTCCCATAGTGCTCAGAGCCATTTGAACCATTTTGAACCATGCTGGCATAGCATATCGCAGGAACGCTGGCCAGTCTCACTGCACGTCTTTGGTCCTTGAGTGCCAACCTGTTCAAAACAGAATGGGCCAATAATGAACGTAGCTGTGAAGCGACATATACAGTAACATATATACTTATATGGATATGGTGTCTGTTCTTTCAGACACCACATCCATATAACTATATAGTTCTGGCAATACCGGCCATGACTTTCTTCTTCTGTGCGGTTGCACACATATTCCCCGAACTCTTACGGTACTTGGGAAGACTGTCTTCCACGAGTAATGAGTGTGTTGGGTAGGTACACTACGAATGTAGTGTGCGGACATATAAGGTGAGAATGTGGGTCTCGCGGGAAGCGTGCGCGAGATAGTCCCTGCAGTCGCACTACCCTCTGTGCCCTCGATGGCTCAGATGGATAGAGCGTCTGCCACGTAAGCAGGAGATTCCGGGTTCGAGTCCCGATCGGGGCACACATTTTCACCTGTCCCCGTTGATATGTATCAACGCCCGTCAGCAGCTGAAGGTATTAATATATAATTATAATTTCATACAGTGACAAGTTCACTATACGGCGGAACTTCATGCACAGTGACTGGTAGATCCCCATACTATGCAATTCTGTGTGTTCACCTCACCCGTCAGAGAAAAATGAGCTTCGTCTGTCCATAGGATGGTCCAGGGCCAGCCCTCGTAACTTCAGTCATTGGTAGAAAGTGGAGAGCTAAACCAACACGTCGTTGTGCGTCCTATGGTGCAAGCTGCTGTATGATATGGATCTTGTACGGATACAATTTGAGAATGGTTCGAAGCACCTTCCGTTCAGTGGACCACTGTCGTGACACAGCACACGCATTGCCTGACGATCGGGAATTGCGCTGAGAGTTGTCTGCAGTAGCAACATCGATTTCATCAACCACCTGTTGTGCAACTGGTCGTCGGCCTCTTCCCGGAGAGACGCCCAGTTCTCCAGTTTATTTGAACTTCTTCATCATGTTCCGCACAGCAGGTGGAGAAAGAGGACTCTTCCGTAATCCTTTCAGCCGGCGATATTCTCGAGCCGGCCGAAGTGGCCGTGCGGTTAAAGGCGATGCAGTCTGGAACCGCAAGACCGCTACGGTCGCAGGTTCGAATCCTGCCTCGGGCATGGATGTTTGTGATGTCCTTAGGTTAGTTAGGTTTAACTAGTTCTAAGTTCTAGGGGACTAATGACCTCAGCAGTTGAGTCCCATAGTGCTCAGAGCCATTTGAACCAATTTGATATTCTCGAAGTGCAGCTGCAGCATTACGGTTGTTTTGATAATAGAGCTTCACCAATAATGCCCTGTTCCTCTTGTCGAAGCTCATGTTGACGCGTCAGCAAGTGCACTGCGACTGGTCAGGTGTGTGAGACAATGAATCACGATGACTGATCAAGAGAGGTAGCCAGCATCCCTACGGACAAGTTTCGTTCTGCTGGGCAGAATGCAATCCTGCGCTTTCAGACTCTTCTGGACACTACCCCTTTTTTAGCAGTAATGGTACCAGTCCTTGACGTTAATGTTTCCAAGTTTGGTACTCGTACGGTAATTAGTTTCCGTGTTATAACGTGTCAAATAGGAAAGGTTTAATTATAACCACCCTGTATTACAAGTATCTATTCCACTGCCCTATATACCACAACAATTACACATTGACTCTAACTTTTGTTCGACAATTCTCCTCACTCACTTCGCCAGCATTCACGGACAGTGTAGTGTGTAGATATCGACGTTTCATCTAAATATGTCACTGGTCACTTAAGTTCTTATGTTTTATTTTTTTCGCAAAAGTCAATTGCCATACACCTTTTTTAAACTATGTCTTCCCCTCCGTACCTGATTTATTCCGTTGCCTTTGCCACAAGATGGCATACAAATGTCAATTTTTATCGGGAGTTTCTTTGAAGCCTTGGAGTCCAGTTCTGTACGACAAACGCTGTGAAGTACTCGCAAAGTTGTGTTGTTCATTAATATTGCAAAAATTGCTGCCTGAGGAAAAAAAAGGGCTCTGAGCACTATGGGACTTAACATCTGTGGTCATCAGTCCCCTAGAACTTAGAACTACTTAAACCTAACTAACCTAAGGACATCACACACATCCATGCCAGAGGCAGGATTCGAACCTGTGACCGTAGCAGTCGCGCGGTTCCGGACTGAGCGACTAGAACCGCTAGACCACCGCGGCCGGCTGCCTGAGAACACATTTATCCATATCGTCAATGGATTATTTATTGTGTACACTTTGCTTGTTCGTCATTTGGAAAGATCGTGATCCTCTTGTAGTAACTGACAAACAAGCGACCATCTCCAGCTCTACTGGTAAACTTATTAAACAAGTCAACACGTCAGCAACAATTGGATAACTCTCAAGAAATTTAAGTCCGTATTGAGAAAGCCAGAGCCGTGTTTTGTAAAATCACTAACGTGTTCATGTGCCATCATCTGCCAATGGAAACAAAATTTAGAATACTACGCTGCTACATATTTCCCATATTTTCTACGGAGATGAGACCTGGACTTTGACAGAGAGGCTTTTGAGATGCGGCTGTACAAGGGAATGCGAAGAGGGAAACATACAGATAAAAGTACTATCGACAACATTCTCCGCAAAATGAAGAAAGAAAATGAAGTCCTGAAGACAGTAAAATGCGGGACACGGCATTGGAAACAGGTATAAACGTTGCAGAACATTCTTCAGGAAACATACTAGGTATAAAAGAACGAGGAAGATGAACATCTTGACTCGGGAATTTAAGAACGTGAACTTAACATGCGAGCGAGGAACTTCTTGGAACAAGCTATGATGGTCATCAATATCCGGAACGTATAGACACTAGAAGAAGAAGATGAAGAAGAAGACGCCGTACTTAATTTGCTTTGCACTTTCCGTCGTCTCTTCCGTCAGCACTGTCATTCCTTTCTCAGCCGGCCGAAGTGGCCGTGCGGTTAAAGGCGCTGCAGTCTGGAACCGCAAGACCGCTACGGTCGCAGGTTCGAATCCTGCCTCGGGCATGGATGTTTGTGATGTCCTTAGGTTAGTTAGGTTTAACTAGTTCTAAGTTCTAGGGGACTAATGACCTCAGCAGTTGAGTCCCATAGTGCTCAGAGCCATTTTTGAACCTTTCTCCCTCTCATCTTCAGTGAATTTATTGAGGTTAGCAGAAAGTCGTAGCAGCTGCTTGCGAAGGCATTTTCCGCGATCGCTTACGTTGCCTACACTGCGGGATAACAAAATGCACTACCTTGAATTGGAATGTGACTGCACCCAGTGACGTATGTGTCCCGGTTCACTTTGTCGAGTAATATATGGCCTTCCTTCGTTATTATTGCTGTACCATGCATACTATTCTCGTACTCTTCTTCCTGTTTTCGTGCATACCACAGTCAGCTCGTTCCAGCTAGGAGCCCTCCATTTTCTGTTCGCTTGGGTCACAGTTCACAGTACTTCGTGAACGAAAACATATTCCATCTCGATCGTCACTTTATTTATTTATTTCACAATGTCGGCACCTGTGCTATTTTCAGGTGATTAATCACCATGAAGTGCGTCAATAAAATTATATTCTTTACCGTTAACCTTTTCAGATCTGAATTTTTTCTGGAGGAAGGAAAATTTTTCTTTATGTGGTAATGCTCTTAGGTAATTTTTTTAATGATTTTACATACATTATTCATACAAAAATATGTACCCGCTTTCAGAAAATACTCATTACACTAAGCTTCAATTTATGGACTAAAATAACTAATTATGAAATATTCTCCCTTGTAATATACAGTGAAATGATCAGTCAGTAATTACCACGCAAAATAACAATAACAAAATGCAATGAGTCAGTGGAATACAGTGAACCAACCACTTCCGTTTATTCTGGTGGTCACTGGTTGCTGCGTACTGATACAATGACTTGCTATTATTTTCATAGTGATCCCCAACAGTTGGCAGGACTTGAGCATCTCGAAAAGGATGAACATTCACAAAATATGTATCTCAGGTTTCCACTGAAAAAAACTTCTGATGGAGCTCAGACATAGTAAAAGTTAATGTACACAATTGTAGCCAGATGGTCTGAAAGGGTAAGACGACATTCGTCGTCCGTAAAAAAAAAAAAAAAAAGTAAGAATTAAACACTTCTGTTACTATACAGGTATTTTTTATTAAATTTAATAGATTCAGTAGTCTTTAGCTACTTTAACTTCATTTGTTTGTATATAATATTTGGCTGGATACCTGGCTTAGCACTGATGTGATTATTTTCTGCCTACTTCGGACCACAGTCCAATAATACTTCAGAAGCTGTATAAAAGTGAATTCTTACTCCCTCCTTTTATGTCGGCAAAAAATTTCTCTATCCTTATTCACGTGAACTCGAATATATAAATACGATCGAGCACGATGATAGTAACTGTACAGAATATATTTGGACGCATTTCATGTTGACTTATCAATTGAAAATGTTTAACACGACGAAATTCGACTGTGAGATAAACAAATATGATGACAGGTGACAAGTATTACGTTGTCGTTTCTAATATGCGGCCTATGAAGCACGCACATAACAAGCTTTTCGGCTTACGAATTAAAGTAGGCTTGTTGAGGAGAAGCATTCACGTACCCATAAAACATAGTCATCCAGTTCCGATTAACTACCACTCTACTAATTAAAAAACTCTAAAGGAAACTCACAGAAGTCACTAGCCGAAAATTGATTTTGATATCGCAGTAGTGAACAACAACAACAACAACACAGCACTCTATTACTCTTATTCTAATATTGTTGATGTTCATCTCTTTTTAATACATTATCCATTCGGTTCTGTTGATCTTCCAGTTCCTTTGCCGTTTCCCTCAAAATTGCTTCATTGGCAAATCTTATGTTTCTACTTCCGTCCCGTGAAATTCCAGATTTCTGCTTGGTTTTCTTCATTGCATCTCTAAAGATAATCGCGTACCAGAAGGTAGGCTGATAAGTCCTACTGCTGCAGCGTATTGTACACGTTAAAAAATGTGTGGAATAGGCTGTAGTCCTCTCCTGTACTCAAGTTTCTCCTCGATAGTTATTCAAATGCTACTTGCAAATTGTCCAGATGAGCGTGACCCTTTACTTCAGAGTGAATTGCTCAACATACGAGGGCTATCCACAAAGTACATTACGGTTTGGAATTAAAAATAAATAAAGTATTGGAAATTTTTTTATTATATACAGATGAAAGCCACACTTAAATACTACTTTTCTACATAGTTGCCATTAAAATTAAGGCACTAATCGTAGCGATGGACGAGCTTGGAAATTCCTTCGTCGTAAAATTCGGCCGCCTGCGCCTTCAACCACGTAATGACTGTCTTTTGGGACAGAAAAGGTGGGATTTTTGTGGATTTCCTGGAAAGAGGCACTACAGTAAACTCTCAAAGGTATTGCCAAACTCTGCACAACCTCAGAAGAGCAATACAAAACAAGCGCAGGGGAAAGTTGGGCTCAAAGATCTTGCTGATTCACGACAACGCCCGGGCCCACACGGCAAATGCCACTCGTGAAGTTCTCGAATCTTTTAAGTGGGAGTTGTTTCCTCATCCGCCGTACAGTCCCGACCTGGCACCGAGCGACTTCCACTTATTCCCAGCAATGAAGAAGTGGTTGGCTATGCAGCGTTTTGATGACGACGCACAGCTTCAAGAAGAGGTAACCACGTGGTTGAAGGCGCAGGCGGCCGAATTTTACGACGAAGGAATTTCCAAGCTCATCCATCGCTACGATAAGTGCCTTAATTTAAATGGCAACTACGTAGAAAAGTAGTATTTAAGTGTGGCTTTCATCTGTATATAATAAAAAAAATTTCCAATACTTTATTTTTAATTCCAAAACGTAATGTACTTTGTGGATAGCCCTCGTAGATGGCGTATGTCAGTTCTACACAGTCTTTAAACTATTACTATCGAGTGTTAAAGGTCATTCAACTCCGTTATGAGGTTCCTTTGATGCTGGCTGGAGGAACCCTGTATGACGTTAACGGAAACCTGCATACTGAGAAGCAATAATCTGTTAGATGCCACTTAATAACTGAGTCACCTTCGTCGTTTTGCACGAAATTTATTGCCGGAACTCTAAGTAGTTCTAGCTCCGTTTTGTTATTAGCACTTTCCCTTTTGTTTTCCTCCGCGACTTTGAGTTCATATCAAAAATCGTTCAGAAAGAACTATTCACTCTTTATTGCTGTGTACTATAATTTCTGCTGCTTCGATTATGCCTCGAAAATAAAACAAAATATGATTAAATTGAGCTTCCCGATGACATGAATTTCTATTTCTTAAGTATTCAACTGAATAAAGTCGTCGAGAAGACACAATCTTCCGGTGGGGTTTGTTTACATCAATCCCAAGGAAACGTCGACACTGTACAGCAATGGAGGAAGGGGAGGAGGAGGAGGAGGAGGTGGAGATAAATGTTTAACGTCCCGTCGACAATGAGGTCATTAGAGACGGAGCACAAGCTCGGGTTAGGGGAGGACGGAGAAGGAAAGCGAACATGCCCTTTCGAAAGAACCATCTCGGCATTTGCCTTAAACGATTTAGGGAAATCACGGAAAACCTAAATTAGGATGGGCGGACGCGGGATGGAACCGTCGTCCTCCCGAATGCGAGTCCAGTGAGCTAACCATTCCGCTACCTCGCTCGGTCTGTGCGGCAAATTCCACTACTAACAGAACTAAGAGCGTATGGGGTATCTTCGCCGATGTGTGATTGGTTCGATGAATATTTGGTTAACAGAAATTATTACGTTATACTGGACGCCGAATGTTCTACAGAAACGAAACTAACATCCGTATGAGTTCAAGGGAGCCCAATAGGACTTTTAATATACATAAAAATTTCTCTGATAGGATCAGAAGCATTAAGATTGTTCGCTGACGACAATTGTGTCTGCTCATAGGTAAAACCTTGACAAAATTCCCGCTAGATGTCCCGGATGGCTGTTCTCTTTAATGCGGAGCAACGTAAGCTACAGTCTGTAGGAAAGGAATCGATCCGGATAGTATTCGTTTACAAGACTAGTGGCACGCACCTTAAGTACATCACATCGTATTTTTATTTACAAGTACTATGAAGCGATATGAAATCGGACGATCACGCAAAATGAGTATTAGGAAAGGTGAGAGGCAGACGTAGGTTTTCTTGAAAGGATTCCGGCAAAATGCAATACATCTCTAAATAAAATCACTTACACGGTAATAGAATGACTAATTGTATTGCTTCAGCGTTTGTAGTCCTTATCAAGCCAGCACCGCAACACACGCAATGAATTCAGCGACGCGCTGCAAAGACTGTAATTGATCGCCATAGTGCCCGCATCTCGTGGTCGTGCGGTAGCGTTCTCGCTTCCCACGCCCGGGTTCCCGGGTTCGATTCCCGGCGGGGTCAGGGATTTTCTCTGCCTCGTGATGGCTGGGTGTTGTGTGCTGTCCTTAGGTTAGTTAGGTTTAAGTATTTCTAAGTTCTAGGGGATTGATGACCATAGCTGTTAAGTCCCATAGTGCTCAGAGCCATTTGAACCATTTTGATCGCCATAGCCCGTATGAAAGTATAACAGAAGTAATGGAGGAACTTAAATGGGAATCCTCGAAGAAAGACGACGCAGTTCCCCTGGAACACTGTTGGATAAATTTACGGAAGCATTCGAAAGGCTGCAAACATTAGCATTACTGAGGCGTTAGTTTCATGCCTCAGAGTCCATACAATGGGCAGATCGCATTTATCTAGTTTTACAACTTGGATATCGAGCGATTTGGATTATTTCTTTTGTTAATTTGAAAAAGCGAGTTGTGCAGTGAGGAACTCTGATTTGTTCCTCTTTCACTCTTCCTAACGATGTCAAAGTCCCACATATTTAGCTAAGCTTTTCATGTTAAGTTCCTATATTTTGGTTATTCCAAGAATAACCTTGGACATGGTTTTTAAATTTGAGTGAAAGTTGACTAATTTGTGAAATGAGCTTCCATTTATGACCAGTACTTTCTATAATCTCTCCCCCGACTAGGCAACCATTATTTAAAAAATATAATCAGGGATACACTGAAGTGTTTTTTGAATGGTATGGTGTTTCCATTGTGTGCAGTGGCCAAACAATTAATGGACTGTCGTGTCACCTGCAGCGTAGTATATTGTGGTGACGGCTGGGTAGTGTTCACAGTTTTTTATTTCGAAGATCAAACCGTTACTAATGCAGTTTACGTTCCGTAAGCTCTACCACGCAATTTGCAATGGCTATCGGAGTATATACGAGGGTTGCCCAGAAAGTAATACAACGCATTCTTTTTCTTCAACAATTCGTTATTGAACATAATGAGAACGACACACACGAAAGAATGTTGTTTTATCTACACACCCTATTTTTCCACGTAATGTCCATCCCGTTTTATGGCCTTCCTCCGGCACGAAACCAGGGCGTGTATGCCCTGCGGGTACCAATCCTTGTCCTGGTGGCGGAGCCAGTGCTTCACTGTGAGGATCACCTCCTCCTCGTCCTCAAAATGTCTTCCACGAATGACATCCTTTAATGGCCAAAAGAAGTGGAAGTCCGAAGGGGCCGGGTCAGGTGCGACAGCCGTGGATGGTCTCCCCGACCGGATCAAATCGTGGAGCTCCGCCGAACCGCCTTCTGATGTCCTCACTCTTCATGGCCAGTGACTAACTCCACTTCTGTCGGTAGCAAATGTTCCGTAGACTTCGCACAAGCGTTTGCGAATATTCCTCACAGTTTCTTTCTTCAATGACGGTACGTTGCTTGTAACGTACATCACGTATAGACGCCATTTTGAAACTGTCGTGCAGCTATGCTATCTGTCGGAAGTGACGGAAACTTGGCGCGCTCACTCAGGAGACTTCAAATAATACACACGCAACGTTTCGCATTCGTCGCATTGTTTTCGGCCGATAAAAAAATACGGTGCATTACTTTCTTGGCAACCGTCGTATGTAGACGTACGGAATACGCCACAGTGGTTCAGGTACTAGATTCGCGTTTGCCCATCTGGGCATGTTTGTGACAAATGGCTCTGAGCACCATGGGACTTTATATCTGAGGTCATCAGTCCCCTAGAACTTAGAACTACTTAAACCTAACTAACCTCGGACATCACACATCTCCATGCCCGAAGCAGGATTCGAACGTGCGACCGTAGCGGTCGCGCGGTTCCGGACTGAAGCGCCTAGAACCGCTCGGCCACAACGGCCGACTGTTTGTGACAAATGGCAGGACGGTTTCTTAGGAAATGAAGCAACGTATATCTGTCGCCAGCGTCATCCGCGCCGATCTTCTACTCCATGTTTAACGAGCTCGTCGTCGTTGGGACGTTAGACCTACACATTCTTCTTTTCTCAATCAAAGAAACGTTTAGACAACCTCATTCAGCTGGACAGTGTAAAACTTTTACTTAGAAAGAGTACGTGTGGGAACAGTTGGAGCCGGGTGCGTCGGCTGACGTATGGAGACGTGTTTGCTGTACCGGTCAGCGCGGGTGATGAGCAGCTGGTACCGAGAGAGAGGTGAGCTCAGCTCGCCTGCATTTCCGCTTAGCGGCTGCGCCAGTCCTAGCGGCTGCCAGGCAGGCCGGCCATATTGCCAATGGCTTCATCTCTATCTCCGCTCTGTGCTTAAACACCTCACGTCACACACCTTACAGCGTGCAAACCCTTCCTGCAACGAGGTCGTGAACAACGACGTGCCAGGCTATTCATAATTTATTAAGTCTCATGTTCATAAGTGTAATACTCGTATTAGCACGTCAGCTTTGCCCCCCCGGTTGGCCGTGCGGTCTAACGCACGCCGGCACGGTAGCTCAGCGTGTTCGATCAGAGAGTCGGTTGGCCTCTGTAATAAAAAACTGAGTGGAAGGATCAACCACCGAACTTGAACAGGATGTTTTGCGACGTCCGCAACGACCAAACACAACGATCAAATAAAAAAAGAGAGAGAGAGAGAGAGAAGAAACGCACTGCTTTCCGGGCGGGAAGGAGCGCCGGTCCCCGGCACGAATCCACCCGGCGGATTTGTGTCGAGGTCCGGTGAGCCGGCCAGTCTGTGGATGGTTTTTAGGTGGTTTTCCATCTGCCTCTGCGAATGCGGGCTGGTTCCCCTTATTCCGCCTCAGCTACCCTATGTCGGCGATTGCTGCGCAAACAAGTTCTCCACGTACGCGCACACCACCATCACTCTACCACGCAAACATGGGGTTTAGGCTCGTGTGGTGTGAGACGTTCCCTGGGGGGTCCACTGGGGGCCGAACCGCACAATAACCCTGGGTTCAGTGTGTGGCGGCGGAGGGATGAAGCGCACTGCGGTAGTCGTCGTGGGGTTGCGGACCACTGCGGCTGCGGCGGGGACGGAGCCTCTCCGTCGTTTCTAGGTCCCCGGTTAACATAAAATAACATAACGTCAGCTTTTGAACAACTGGACATGTTTGCTGTTTCCATCACTTTTATGTAAACGCCACACTTGAGCGTTATTGTTTTCTTTGCACGTCCATTTGCGTAATTCTTCAAAATATACTTTCTCTTCAGGAAAAGGAAGCTACGAGGGTGTAAGCATGCAAACTTTACTCGTATATAACTAGTACCTTGTTCCCGATCTATCCGTAGAACGAGTGTGGAGAATTCTGAAACATCTCAATGCAAACATTTTCTTTAAACCCCCCTTTTAAACCGACCAAACAACCAACTGGTTCATGATCATCGAACATTTGTATATATTCAGTGATAGTACTTGCTGGAATAGGCACCCCAACAAAAATTTAGTCACCTCTAGAGACATAACGTTAATATCGCTCAGCACTGCCTCTAGCCTCGATGACGACTTCAATTCAGCGAAGGAAGTCCACAAGTTTGTTCAACGTAAGTCATATCCAGCTGAGGCATCTCGTTGATTATTACATCCCTAGAGCTACCACCGGAGATGCTGACGCTATGTTTCATACGCTGTTATAAAATATTGCCAAGACATTTTAAGTGGGATCAGAATCGGGTGATTTAGTGTGCCAGTTATGGAGCGACAGGATGCCTCATTTTTCGGGTTAACCAAAAACGTATGCTTGCAGCCTTCTCAACAAGACTGTTAGCATCTTGTGAGAAGGGTATGTCCACAGCATACTCATCATCATTTTGTAGAACAGGGATAGGCAATGTTGAAATCACTCTAAAACAAACAAAGAAAGCACCACGAAGGAATTATTCGAATGAGACTGGAATCGGTAGATGTGATGAAGATGTACAAGAAACAAATGATTTCAGTTTCAAGAAAATTGGATGACTTTTTTCAAGAGAAAAAGCTTCACAAACTCAGCAAGTCAGTAACGGTTGGTCCACCTCTGGCCCTTATGCAAGGAGGAGCTTGTCATTGATTGACAGAGTTATTGGATGTCCTCCTGAGGGATATTGTGCCAAGTTCTGTCCAATTGGCGCGTTAAAATCTCGAGCTGCTTCGAGGGTACTGCGCATAACGCTCCAAACATTCTCAACTGGGGAGAGATCTGGAGACTTTACTGACCAAGGTACAGTTTGGCAAGACAAGCGGCATAACTCTCGCCTTGTCCGGGTAGGTTTAACTTGCTGAAACGTAAGTCAAGGATGGATTGCCATGAAGGGCAGCAAAATGAGGCGTAGAATATTGTCGATGTACCGCTGTGCAGTAAGCGTGCCACGGATGACAACCAAAGAGGTCCTGCTATGAAAAGAAATGGCACCCCGGACCATCACTCGTGATAGTTGGGCTGTATGGTAGGCAACAGGTTGGTATCTCACTGCTGCCTGGGTCGTCTCCATACACGTCTTCGCTGGCCATTGGGGCTCATTTCAAAGTGGGACTCGTCAGTGAAGACATTACAGGGGCGTGTCAGGGGACGACCCGGATCGTGGTGGAATATGTAACTGAATGCTGCCCGCCATCCGGCCCTATGACCAGGAGTGATAGTCTGGGTTGGCATTTTTTTTTCTCATAGCACGACGTCTTTGTCATACGTGACGGCGTTACACCACAGCGGAATGTCGACGATATATTTGGAGCATTATGGACGGGTCCCTCCCACCAGCTCGGGATTTTGACAACCTAACGCGCCAGTTGGATACAATTAGACGCAACATCCCTCAGGATATCCTGTCTGTAAGTGCTATAAGGGCCAGAGGTAGACCAACGCGTTATTTGCTTGCTCTATTTGTGAAACGTTTTCTCGTGAACAAATAAGCCAATTGAAACTTCCTGGCAGATTAAAACTGTGTGCCCGACCGAGACTCGAACTCGGGACCTTTGCCTTCCGCGGACAAGTGCTCTACCAGCTGAGCTACCGAAGCACGACTCACGCCCGGTACTCACAGCTTTACTTTCGGCAGTAACTCGTCTCCTACTTTCCAAACTTTACGGAAGCTCTCCTGCGAACCAGTTTGGAAGGTACGAGACGAGGTACTGGCAGAAGTAAAGCTGTGAGTACCGGGCGTGAGTCGTGCTTCGGTAGCTCAGTTGGTAGAGCACTTGCCCGCGAAAGGCAAAGGTCCCGAGTTCGAGTCTCGGTCGGGCACACAGTTTTAATCTGCCAGGAAGTTTCATATCAGCGCACACTCCGCTGCAGAGTGGAAATCTCATTCTAAATAAGCCAATTTTTATGAAACTGCAATCATTTTGTTTGTTTTTATAGCTACATCACATCTACCGATTCCAACCCCATTCGGGTAATTGCTTTGTGGTGCTTCCTTCTTTCTTTTGCCGCAGAGCGTAGATATTCTATTTCGTGCTGATCCAGTTGAGTGGGCCGAAGTCGTAGTATGAAACCCAGCCCCAAAGCATCACAGAATCACCTCTGGCCTGAACTGTATTCTCCACACATTTTTGGGGTGAATAGCTCATCGGGCCATTTCCGCACTCGACGCCTCACTTGAAAGGAGGCAAAATCGCGCCTTGTCGGACACAGGAGCACGCCTTCGATCAGGTACTGTCCAGTTTCTGTGATGTTTGCCCCTCTGAAGATGTGCAGCTTTCTTTGCCACTGTGAGCAAAATACCTTTTGCGAGGTACCTAACTCCACACATCGACAGCCTGCTGCTCCCGTTGTGATATTCGGTAGGAAACTTATTTAGATAGACAGTCCTTGGCAGCAGTGATTCTTGTCGGGTTTGAGATCGATCGTTATTAACATTGCCTAACATTGCCTGTGGTTGCTGTCGGTTAGGAACTTCATTTAGCCGTGTTCCATGGCTGCGAGGGGTACATTATTTCTCGTAGACAAGATGGACAGTCTACGTCGACACACCTATAAAATGGGCAAGATCATTTGCGATGTGGTCATGGACACGTCCAAAGAACTATCCTTTATACACTTCGTTACCTCTCCACGTCGACTCATATACAACTGAAGCCCACGCACACTACGTCACTGCCATGGCTTGCGTTATAGGTAATGGGGCACATCTACAACGTTCCAAAGTAATCAGTGTGCTCTCTCAAGGGATTCACTAATATTTTGTGTGGTGAGCAGACATTAAATCAGCAAAAAATTACTATGTCTGTGTAATACGAGGCCTGTTCAGAAATTAAGCTCCGATTGATTGCCAAATTGAAACCACAGTGAACATCAGAAATGTTTTACTTGTAACAATTAGCTACACCTTTCAGCTACTTCTCTACGTAGTCGCCGTTCTGACTTAGACTTTTGTCATAGCGTTGTACCAACTTTTCAATAGCCTCATCATAGAAGGCAGCCGCCAGTGCTTTCCGCCAATTCTCCACGCTGGCCTACACCTCGTTGTCTGTGTCAAAATGTTGTCTTCAAAGACAGCGGTTCATGTGACCAGAGATGAAACTCAGGGGGAGACAATTACGGACTGTATTGAGGGTAATCTAACATTTCCATCTGAAAACGATGCAGGAGCATCTTCATTGCCCCTGCAGAATGCGGCTGAGAATTGTCGTGAAGACGAAACAGCACGACAGTTATGTAATGTTAGCTGCATAGCTTCAGGCGAAATTTCTCACCAGGCCCTGTTACTTGGCGGCAGACACTATTTTCTAGACATCTTTACGCACTCACTGCGAGCTCAGAAATGAGAAGAGCGACGTGATGCTAACTGGGGTTATACTAGAGACACTACCCAACACATCTGTGCAAAGCTTTATCGGATTTTGATAGTCGTTTCCATTTCGCGACCGATCGGAGCTTACTTTCTGAACGCCCCTCGTATGTTAATTTCAAATTTTTCGTACTGACAATTGAAGAGGAAAGTAGACGGCCAAGACGTATTGTCAGGAACCACCATTATAATCACGCGAAGTCTATTAGTAAATCTATGAAATATTCTAACCAAGAAAAGAGTACAGAGTTTTCATTACAAGAACCTTCAGTTTACTTTAATGGTGACACAGAACCACTCTCAGAAGAAACTGACTCTCTTGTAAGTGACAGACTCAGCCGAATCTTTACATTAGCAACAAAAATGATCTAGATTTTGCAGAAATATATTTCCAACCAATATACTGGTCAGCTTTCAAATGGCATGTCATCCTTTTGCGCGCACAGGCCTGCGAATGTCTTGCTTGGCATACACTGAAGCTCCAAAAAGACTGGTATAGACATGTGTATTCAAATACGGAGATATGTAAACAGGTCCAATACGGCGCTGCGGTCGCCAAAGCCTATATAGGACAACAAGTGGCTGGCTGCTACAATGGCAGGTTATCAAGATTTAAGTGAGTTTGAACGTGGTGATATGGTCGGCGCACGGGCCACAGCATCTCCGAGGTAGTGATGAAGTGGGGATTTTCCCGTACGAAAATTTCACGAGTGTACCGTGAAAATCAGGAATCCGGTAAAACATCAAATCTACGACATCGCTGCGGCCGGAAAAAGATCCTGCAAGAACGGGACCAACGACGACTGAAGACAATCGTTCCATGTGACGGAAGTGCAACCCTTCCGCAAATTGCTGCAGATTTCAATGCTGGGCCATCAACAGTGTCAGCGTGCGAACCATTCAATAAAACATCGTCGGCATGGGTTTTCGGAGCTCGTGTACCCTTGATGATATTGGACTGTTGGTGACTGGAAACATGTTGCCTGGTCGGACGAGACTCGTTTCAAATTGTATCGAGTGGGTGGACGTGTACGGGTATGAAGACAACCTCACGAATCTATGGACCCTGCTTGTCAGCAGGGGACTAATTAAGCTCATGGAGGCTCTGTAACGGTGTGGTGCGTGTGTAGGTGGACTGATATGGGACCCCTGATACGTCTAGATACGACTCTAACAGGTGACACGGACGTTAGCATCCTATCTGATCACCTGCACATGTTCATGTCCATTGTGCGTTCCGACGGACTTGGACAATTCCAGCAGGACAGTGCGACACTCCACACGTCCAGTATTGCTACAGAGTGGCTCCAGGAACACTCTTTTGAGTTTAAACACTTCCGTTGGGCACCAAACTCCCCAGGCATGAACGTTATTGAGCATATTTGGGATGCCTTGCAAAGTGCTTTCCAAAAGAAATCGCCACTCTCTCGTACCCCTACGTATTTATGGACAGCGCTGGAGGATTCATGGTGTCTGTTTCCTCCAGCACAACTTCAACAGTCCATGTCACGTCTTATTTTGCGGCACTACCGTGTGCTCGCCGGTGCCCTACACGCTATTAGTCGTCTATACCAGTTTCTTTGGCTCTTCAGTGTATAATACTCGCCTTGTTAAACAAATAAATTCTTGAAACTGTTACGTCACAAACGACCGGTAGGCCTCCATTGCAGTCAACAGTAACAGCACTCTAAATCTGAAATGATGTGGAAATACGGAGTGCCAGTTTCCTTAAATATGAAGTATAACCTCTGCACAGTAAGGATAATTAATGATTTTTGCGCCAGAAAGTAACATCTGACAAAAAGAGCACACGGAAGAGAGCGGTATTTGAACTTTCGTAGTCGTCCTCTCTCTTTCGGCGTACAGGCGTAAATGCCTTTTCCATCTGAATAGCTTTTCTGTACTTTGACATCTTTTTAAAGATCTTTCTATTCTTTCTTTGCATCTGGCTCTGTAAGATTGTATTTTTTCGAGTGTCTGCGGTTGTTCGTTCTTCATTGATGGCTTTTCCATTTCCTCAACAACTCTTCTGTTGCTGAAATATTGTGCATATCTAAGTCGAGGGTCCGGCCGTTCGCCCGAGGATATTTATTTCTTTATTAAATAAAAATGTTTTAATGCTTAGACCTCGATTTTCATTACACAATTAAAGTATAATGACTAGTTTCGGGCGGGGGACTGATGACCTTAGCTGTTTAGTCCCCCCCTAAACATCCCAACAACCACCACCACCACCACCACCACTAGTTTCGGTTGTTTTTTACAGCCATGTTCATATCGTTAAAACCGCAAAAAAGAGCTGAATATGCATTGAAAATCATCGTCATTAACTACTGTGATGCAGTAACATACATTCGTATTATGGGCCAACAAGACTATGACAGTATGCAGCTAAAAGCTTCATCGTGAGCGATCCAGGATGTAAACCATAAAGCCGCAAGATGCTGGTAATAAAGAAGGAAATAGCTAACTGCATTAGTAAAAATTGCATTAAATGCTCGTAAGGCAACTGGCCATTTTCTTTCTTTATTACCTGCATCTAGCGACATTATGGTTTACATCCTGGCTCGCTCACGATGAAGCTTTTAGCTGCATACTGTCATAGTCTTGTTGGCCCATAATACGAATGTTTATCATTCGTCTACACATACGTCTACGTGGCTACTGTGAAAACAGCACTTAAGTGCCTGACACAGGGTTCTTCGAACCAGCTTCACAATAATTCTCTCTTATTCCACTCTGCAACAGCGCGTAGAAAAAGAAACGCTTATATAGTTCCGTGCGAGCTCTAATTTCTCTTGTTTTATTATTATGATTATTTCTCCCTATGTAGGTCGGCGTCAACAAAACATTTTCGCATTCGGAGGAGAAAGTTGGTGGCTGATATTTCGTGAGAAGATCGTGCCGCAACGAGAAACTAGATTATAGGGAAAGTGGAAGGAACAGATGGTCAGAGGGCGTGGCAAACAGCTTGAAGGCTCTCATTTTGAAATCACAAGAAGTCGTGTAGGTGCAGAGCGAGCGTGGAATAAGTTCCCATTTTACATCAACGTCGACTTTTCCTCTACAGACGACAGCGACATACGTAGGTCCCTGTCTGTAATTTTCTAGCTAGTTCTGAGTTTTCCAAAGCAACAACGCTGGTGCGATACATACAAATGAGACAGTTCAACTGATAAGAACAGGTGTAACATGCAGCGAAAGTGACGAATCGTAACTACCTAAAGAAGAAACATTGCAATAATACGTACTTCAAAATAATAAGCCTTGCTGAAATCCATGGGTGCAGAGAACTTTACTGAGTACCGACCAAATGTTAAAAACGTATGTATATATGAATTAGATAGAGATTGAGGAATGAAACCATAACTTTTTAAGAGTAAATTGAGACTACACGTGCACTCCAGTGCCGAATACTTCAGAAAACTCTTTCAATTTTGTAGCAGCAACCCGCCGCTGCTTTTAAGGGATGAATGCGATAGGTATATTATCGTTTCGAGGAGCCTTGAGGGAGTTCGAGAACGAAAATGCAGCAATCTCTCTGCCCATAGCATCCTCTGTGGTAGTAATTTAAAAAATTAAGGACTTATTCATTTACAGTTAATACGAGAAATATCTGCAGTGTGTTTACTTTTACAAAATACAATTTGTGGAAGTATTGGTAAAACAATATCACTAAAATGTAACACGAGATAAGAGCAAATATTTAAGTTTACAGGCTTATTCCTTGTCGTAAGAAGAAAATAAAATGTGTGTGATGAAAAATCTAATGACCGAGGTAGCAGAAGCAAACACTTTTTTTAAAAAAATAACAAGCCCTTTAAGTTCGTTTTGTGAAGTAGACCTAAGGACTACTTTTCACCACAGTGTTGTAGTGGAAATATATCGAATAAGTGAAATGCAGTTCAGTTTCGAAGAATTTTCAACCTTTCCACGTCTCAATTTGTCTGTGTTCGTTGCTTGAACAATTGTCGCCCTGTTAATTCGATATGAAGATTGATAGAACTTCAGAATTCAGTTCAGGACTCAACTTGCCATGGCGGTACATAGATATATTTGCATCATGGATTTGTAGTTTTCTTTAACTTTCATCTATGCCTATATTAGAAAATTCCATTGCTTTCCTACGTCCTCTACTATACATTACGAGTAAGTAGCAGATCTCAAAATGAACTTTTATCAACGTGTTACATACTCGGATCTTATCGTCCATGTGGGATAGCGGTAAGTGCTGTTGTGTTTGAAGAAGAAAGATGAGATCATGTGGTGTGAGACGTATGACAAGGACGTGGGACACAAAACGTCCGCAGTTGCCGGCCTGTTGTTTTCACTGACTTAATTAAATCATCACCAGTGGAAGTAGGGCACCGCCAACTAGGGAATTGTTTCACGCAAGAGAACAGTAGCTACTGAAGCTTCAGATGACAGCAGTTCTCGCGAAACGCTATCGAGAAAAGTAAGAAAATCTAAATTTGCTTATGACAGCAGAACTATGCTACGGCCGACAACGTACATTTCGTGTAAGCACCGCTAAGACATGATAGAAATTAAGGCTCGTACAGAGGCATATAGACTGCCGTTCTTTGCTCGCTCTGTTTGCGAGTGGAACAGGAGAGGAAATGGCCAGTAGTGGCATAAGGTACACTCCACTACACAACGCACGGTCGCTTGTGGAGTATGTACATGTAGAGAGTAACTGATTTATTTATCCACCGTCGAAATGTGTGAAGAAATAAATTAGACATGTATTTTTAGAAATTGATAGTTCCGAAAATCAGCTGAGTCTTTTGCGGAAATGCACCTACTAGCAGTTGGAAGAAGTCTTCCAAAATTGCTTTCTTTTCCTTCGGTGTTTTTGTTCAAAGTTTTTTTTATTGCGTCTTTCGAATAGGTTTATTTCGGTAATCTTAGAAACAAGAGTGATTAATTATTACAACTGAGCTTAAGTCCAAATAAAGATTTGTTCGTTTATGGTAATCGGTTTCGGTTATAAAGGAGTCCGCAAACCAATTTCTCTTAAAAAGGAAAACAAGTTTACAAGAATATGTCTGTAAAATTATAGGACAATGGGAAATGAGAAACGCATGGATAAGCATAACAGTGTGCAGTTACGTCCATTGCACCTCATCGATGGTTGGTTTGTTTGTTCCGGGGGTGGGGGGGGGGGGCGGGGGGGGGGGGGACAGACACGAAACAGTGTTGTCATCGGTCCCATCGGATTAGGGAAGGATGGGGAAGGAAATCGGCCGTGTCCTTTCCCAGCATTTTCCTGAAGCGATTTAGGGAAATCACGGAATACCTAAATCAGGGCGGCTGGACTCAGGTTTGAACCGTCGTCCTGTGTTTTCAGTGAGCAAACCGCTTCACCATCTCCCTCGGCTACGTCATTGTTGTAAGCCATATTAATGTTTTAACAGTCTGAACAATTATGAAAAGATACAACATAAGTGAAAGGAAAGAAGAGAGAGATTTGATGTGTCGTCAACGGGAAAATCGTTGGAGACGGAACAGAAACTCGGGTTGGAGGAAGAAATCGGCTGTATCCTTTTCAAATAAACAATCCCGGAATTTGTCTTATGTGATTTTCGGTAACTACAAAAAACGTAAATAATGTTGACCCGATGGGGATTTGAACCCACTCCCCTCCTCCTCCTCCACCCCGACTCCCCCCATCAAATAGTAATTTAGTGTCTTACCACTGCCACACTATGCTCGCTGCACTAGACACGTTCAACAGCTTAATGTGACGCGACTGAAACAGGAGTCTATGCATATTGTGTTGATCGTGGACTGTACACATACCAACCAACCCCGCTACTGAGATCAAGAATGAATTTTCAAAAATATATTTTATTATACTACGTTGATACGACATTAGTGAGAACCTAGCGTTTGTCAATCCGCAGTACGTGACCTGTTTTTGTCCGTGACTAGGTGGTACCTCGTTGAAACTCCTGGCCATTTCCCACCGGCTCTGCCGCCAGTTCCAAACTCCGGCCAGTTCAACAGAGCGCAGTTCCCGGAAGTAACGAATGCGTTCTGCTACCGTTAAATTTCCACCTGCTGTGTTCGTCAGGAAGCCGATTTCACACGCATACTGATGTAACCTTCCAATTTAAAAAATCCTGTGAGTAACTGAATCGATTAAACATTTAATTGTCTGTCCTATGCATCCGATGCTAGTAATACATTCTACCGATGGCCACAGAACTCTAAATGCTAAAGAAACTTCTGTCTCCAAAGAACGACTGACTAAGGGAGAAAATAAGTTGACTTGCCGCTGTTGATCACGGATCAGTGCGATCAGTGTGTCAAGATCATGAGTCGCACCCAAAACCTCTTATCAGTGACTCAGGGAACGAGGGTATGCTACATTGTTGATTGTGGTCCACCAATGTGAAGGGAACTGACACTATTTGAGAAGAACAACCCATGTTCCGATATTAGCTATCGCTATTTTCATATCCTATAAAAAGAAAGTTGGCCAAGCTGCTCTAGTTTTCATCACAGTCATTCACACGACACAGACAAGTAATAGAGGCGTATGAAGATATTGTAAACGAATTCCAGTGCCACCTGTTAGGTCTTAGTGATGCAATGATTGACCTCGTATCTGGGAGGGGCGGGGTTCAGCCATATCGATTCACTTTTATCCTTGGCTTCATTTCCCTCTTAGAACGTCCCACTCTCGCCCTGTCATTACCTTCTAGTCTCAACGACGAATAGAGCTGAAATTACACTTTTCTTCATTTCTTCCTTCTCTAGCACCTTGCTAAGAAAGCAATACAGAATCCTCGCTCTGTCTCTGAAGCTCGAACTTAAATCAGCGACTGACTTCCAAGTGAGAAATAATGCGAATCGGAAAGATTGCTCTAAGCGCAATAGCCAATAATAAATAAAAGGCATTGGGATGCAAATTTGGCAGTAAAACACGTAAATAGCGGATTATAACGCTACTGCTCAGAAGGTAACAACTGTCGGAGACCAATCAGGGTCAGAACTTTCAATAGGTGTCTTTCAGGTATTTGACTTCCCCATGTATCAAAGAGTGCCAACGTTACTGTCGCTATTGCAAGTAGCCTCCGGCGGCATTGTCGGAATAATGGTAGAGTATCCACCATGACAGAGCCATAGACACAAGAGACTTTTATTGAAACTAGTGCCTAAAATATACTATAAAAATCGATCACTTTGAAAAATTTCATCGTAAGTTCATTTATTAATCACTGCATATTCAATAAACTTTAGATTTTGTGAAAGGTGCCGCCTGACACCAGATTGTTAATAGGCTACTGTCGAAAGTCAGGTTTAGGATCAGAGTGATAAAGGTAAAGAATTACGATACGACTGGAAGATACCTCTTTTTCGCACTCCATGTGTGAGAAGAATACGAAAAGAAGTGGAAGAAGAGTGTGGGAGACAGGGTGAAAATATGTGTGTAGAAACAGGTGCTCTGAAGCTCCTTGAACACATGATTAAAATTGAGGAGGAGCAGAAACATCGCAAACTTTGAATCGTGGAGTAACGATAGTGAAACTCAAGCCATACACACTTTTAAAAATAAGAGTCAGGCAAAGCTAAAAGTTAAACTGACACGCAAGAGTGAAGATGATAAAAGTAATCCGTAGGTAACTAAGTAGGACCACGCAGCCGTCGTCACTTTAAATAAGAGAACCTCAATTACTTAAATAACACTATTTTCCAAAGTTTAGGCGTTGTTTCAGAGGCATCGTACAGCGTCCCTATGTTCATTGTTCAGTTGTAGATGAATTCTACGACTACGTAGGAACTTGGCGAAATTATTTTTAGATATGAAACTATGAAAAGAATATGGAAAAGAAAAACGCACTTGGTGAAGTCTTTGACCACACCGAAACATTAACAAGAAACTTAGAAAATTCGTAATAGAAACAGATTTTCAAAATACAATTTTCTGTCTTTACAGCAACAACAATATCGCAGCTTTCAGCCATGTTTACATTTCTTAATTTGTAATCCATTTGCGACTAGCTCATTTGATTCTGTTGTTTACTGTCTGCATATTGTTTTGTGAGCTAATATCCCGTTTTGAGAATGAAGAACCCGTGAGAGATAAACTGCGCTGCTACTGTAGGCCACAGGTATTTTACCAGAACTCATTCTGCTGTTTGTATGAAAACGTTCGTAGATCCTAACGCATTCATCTGTTGTTACTAAGGTTCTTCACTGTCGCACCGGATGGTGTCACTAAAATATCACAAAATTTCGACGAAGCCTCTGCTTGTCATCCTTAGGCAATGATGCTGGTGGAAGATCCCAACAGGGCGCTAATTCTCCTAACGAAATACACAGCAACGGTCCCGGCAACAGTGCTAAAGACTGACGAGAAGATGGTCCGTCGTAATACGACGGAATTTCAGTGACGTTATGCTGCGCAACATTGGAAATTCTCAGTAACATTTACCTTACCAGGAACGCACTGAACTGGAGATACGTCTGTTCCTGTCAGCAGAGACTTCTCCAATCGTGGTGATGGAGACTACAGCGCTAACCAGTAACATGAATGCAATGGCGCGAACTATAGTGGCGCGAACAATATGTTATGCAGTAAGGGCCAGTAGAAACAATTAATCAGTGACGCTTGCCGTCAATTTCTTGGTCTCCGCTTGCAAACGCGATCAGTGTGGCTTGTCTATCGAGCAGATCATGCAATCACATAATTCAGTGCTATTATATCCACGTCATCTTTGTGTGTTCCCGCAGAGATGATCTGTATGCTAGGACTAACAAAGACACTACCTCCATACTGTAGGTAATATTTCGCAACTAGCAACCGGATGATTTGGATTATGGGTCTTTTCATGCTCTCGAGGAAGTGATAGATTCACGGCGGTGCACTGTGCCAGTCAAACTTACTTGGAAACCTTATTAGATCGATTTCTAACTTTCCAGAAACACTGTTCCAGCACCAAGTTGAAATGGTATAAATAACATAATTCGATAATTACCAAGAATAGCTTGGCTCAGTTGTGAAAACTACAGTTTTAGCAGTTTTCCTTTTCAGTGGCGACTATGCAGCCCAGTGTGGTATAAATCACCATACGCCAATAAAGTCGAAGCGACACTGTCGCAGATGAAAGCCGCATATTGATAACTCGCTGTCTATGGCCAACCCCATCTGAGAAACTTCATAACCTAGCAGCCTCTTAGAAGGGAAACTGCAGAAGCACCAAACTCTGTACTTCCAACGGCGCCCGCTTAAAGGGATACAACCAGCCGCTGCACGAATGAAGTTCAGGCACATGTTATTCGGTCCAATGCATACTTCCAGGAGCAAGCCACTTCCTACTGAAGGTGTGAATAAAACTCAAGGAACGCCACTGGGCGCCATAAAATGAGCTCGCAGTACACTGTGAGAAGAGGTGGTCAACATGAAAACCTCTCATCCAATCTCTACCGTTGTCACTGCTAGATACTAGATACTACCACTAATAACAACAAAGATAACAACAATAGTAATAATAACACTTGTGTTACAAATAGCTTGATGAGGCAGTGGTTAGTTCAATGCAGTAGCATTCTGGAGGAGCGGACGTGAAACGGCTGTCCGGCCATCCAGATCTCCATAAACCGAACAGTTTGAACGCTGTCCGTAAGCTTATTCTTGAGAATCTGGAAATACTTTCAAAAAATATTTCTGGGATTCTGGAACCTTAGGGAAGCGTTTTCGTCCTATTATTAACAATACTCTAAACATAGGAATACATTCAGCGAAGTCGATCCCAAAATATTTGAATAGTGAACTGAAGACAGCAAGAATTGAGGCATCTAGAAAAGTTTTGGTTCACTTAAATGCTACGGAAGGACATTTTGGTTACATTAATGCCTGAGAACGGAACCTGACTCCGCATTCATGGTCCCAAAAAATAATGATCTGGTCCCATCTAACATCAGTGTTCTGACCTGAAAGGTCGTCATTTTAAGAACACTGAATACGTCAAACGTGCTGCTGAAAGGTGCTTTTACCATTCATCACATAATTTTTTAATAGACTTGAATAGCTGCAACAACTATGTAACAAGTTCATCAGTCGGAAGGGAAACAGGATTATGGGGGTTTTTATGACTTGTTTTTGTTGTGGAGGCCTTGGAACCCCTTGTGGAGGGAAGATACACTACTGGCCATTAAAATTGCTACACCAAGAAGGAATGCAGATGACAAACGGGTATCATTGGACAAATATATTATACAAGAACTGACATGTGATTACATTGTCACTCAGTTTGGGTGCATAGATCCTGAGAAATCGGTACCGAGAACAACCACCTCTAGCCGTAATAACGGCCTTTATACGCCTGGGCATTGAGTCAAACAGAGCTTGGATGGTGTGTACAGGTGCAGCTGCCCATGCAGCTTCAACACGATACCACAGTTCATCAAGAGTAGTGACTGCCGTATTGTGACGAGCCAGTTGCTCGGCCTCCCTTCACCAGAAGTTGGTGTGAGATCTGGAGAATGTGCTGGCCAGGGCAGCAGTCGAACATTTTCTGTATCCAGAAAGGCCCGTACAGGACCTGCAACATACGGTTGTGCATTATCGTGCTGAAACGTAGAGTTTCGCAGGGATCGATTGAAGGGTAGAGCCACGGGTCGTAGCACATCTGAAATGTAACGTCCACTGTTCAAGGTGCCGTCAATGCGAACAAGAGGTGACCGAGACGTGTAACCAATGGCACTCCATACCATCACGCCGGGTGATACGCCAGTATGGCGATGACGCATACACGCTTCCAATGTGCGTTCACCGCGATGTCGCCAAACACGGATGTGACCATCATGATGCTGTAAACAGAACCTGGATTGATCCGAAAAAATGACGTTTTGCCATTCGTGCACCCAGGTTCGTCAATGAGTACATCATCGCAGGCGCTCCTGTCTGTGATGCAGCGTCAAGGGTAACCGCAGCTATGGTCTCCGAGCTGACAGTCCATGCTGCTGCAAACGTCGTCGAACTGTTCGTGCAGATGGTTGTTGTCTTGCAAAGGTCCCCATCTGTTGACTCAGGGATCGAGACGTGGCTGCACGATCCGTTCCAGCCATGCGGATAAGATGCCTGTCATCTCGACTGCTAGTGATACGAGGCCGTTGGGATCCAGCACGGCGTTCTGTATTGCTCTCCTGAACCCACCGATTCCATATTCTGCTAACAGTCATTGGATCTCGACCAACGCGAGCAGCAATGTCGCGATACGATAAACCGCAATCGCGATAGGCTACAATCCGACCTTTATCAAAGTCCGAAACGTGATGGTACGCATTTCTCCTCCTTACACGAGACATCACAACAACGTTTCACCAGGCAAAGCCGGTCAACTGCTGTTTGTGTACGAGAAATCAGTTGGAAACGTTCCTCATGTCAGCACGTTGTAGGTGTCGCCACCGGCGCCAACCTTGTGTGAATGCTCTGAAAAGTTAATCATTTGCATATCACAGTATCTTCTTCCTGTTGGTTAAATTTCGCGTCTGTAGTACGTCATCCTCGTGGTGCAGCAATTTTAATGGCCAGCAGTGTACATTTACACCATAGTTCTATTTGCGCTGCAACGATAAAACTTGTTAGTACGTGACGCGGAACTTCCTTTGACAAGGTTTACTCCCTCTACGGTCTGCGATAGCCGGTCATGAAAGAAGGCGCACCGGAAGGCCTCGGCGAACTCAGCTTGTTAGTTTCCCGCGCACGCGCTGTCGCGTCATCGAGTGGCTAATCCACATCCGCTGCTGCCCGCCGGCCGCCACCCAAGCACCAGAAGCACCAGTGATTCGCGACACAGGGCAAACTGAAGTCCCGTCGACGACTAGACGGAGAACGGGTTCAGACGTCGTTAATATTGGGTCTGTGCTTAAGTTCGTAGCTTTTTAAGTTTAATGAACACAACAAAATATCATAACAGGGACTTAAGTCGTCAAAAATCCGTTCTCCTTCATTATTTACAATAGTCTCCCAACGGTGGGGTAGCTTTTCGATTCCGCGACTGTAGACATCATGTGGTTCTGAGACCAAGAATTCGTCGATCCATGCTCGGAACCCGTCTTCCTTGATGGCTGTTCAATAGAGAGCGGAAAATGTGAAAATTGGGGTGTGCAAAATCAGGTGAATAAGGTGATTGCGAAATGACTTCCGAACCCAACTCCTGTAAAGTGTTTCTTGTTAGTCTCAGGTACAGGTCTGCGTTATCGTGGAGTAACATCACTTAACACAGTCTTCCTGGTAGTCGTTCTTGGATTGCGTCTGCAAGACGTCTCAGTTGTTGACAATAAATGTCAGCAGAGATGGTTACACTTTGTGGAAGCGATTCGTAGCACACCACACCGTCGCTGTTCCACCAGATCCACCAGATGCATAGCATTAACATTTGTGGATGCATGCAGGTCTTAGTACAGGGAGTTGCTGCTTCGTTTCGGCTCAACCATTCCTTTTTCAAAAAATGGTTCAAAAATGGTTCAAATGGCTCTGAGCACTATCCAACTTAACTTCTGAGGTCATCAGTCGCCTAGAACTTAGAACTAATTAAACCTAACTAACCTAAGGACATAACACACATCCATGCCCGAGGCAGGATTCGAACCTGCGACCGTAGCGGTCACGCGGGTCCAGACTGAAGCGCCTTTAACCGCACGGCCACACCGGCCGGCCCCATCCCTTTTTTTTTTTTTTTTTTTTTTTTTTTTTTAGCATAACGACACTATTTCTCGTCACCATAACGATATCAGACAGGAATGGTCGGTGTTGTTCACGAGCCAATTGGTAACGATGCATCAGAGATGCACATATGACCACCCGTCGAATTCTTTAATTTTGGCTTACAGCATGCGGTACCCGAACACCCGATTTTTCAACTTCCCTCAACGCATGCGTATGTCGCACGATGATGGAATGATCATAGTTCATCAAATTTGCCAGTTCTCGAATACAATGACGTGGATCGCTGTGGATTAATACGTTTAAACGGTCTTCATCAAACCCTAAAGGTCTTCCTGAACATGGAGAGTTATTAACGTGAAGCTGATCTCCTTAAAACATGAAGACTGTTTTCTTGCCGTGCCCTGCCCAGTGGCATTATCCCCATAAATGGCGCAAATGTTTCTGGCTGCCTCTGCTGCTGTCACTCCTCTACTGAACTCAAACAGAAGAATACGTTCCAGTTTCTCCACTTGGCACTTCATTTTCTCGCGTCCGCAACTCCACTCGCTATCTCCGTGAGACAAAATGACAATATGTAAACTGAAATAGCAACAGTGAACTACAAATAAAAATTGAAAATCTATAAATGTATCCTCAGCAACCATAATACCAACATGCAAAACAAAAACGCTAGAACTTTTACACCGACATAATATTAGTCGTGTCCAAGCATCCTCGCAATGCTTTCTCACCTATAGTATATTGTAAATGATAAAAACAACACGCATCCGGGAGACGGCCAGCATCTTTGTCACCTTTTATGAGGCTATTTGCAGGTTCTCGAGAGTCAGCTTATGGACATCATTCGTTTCTGAGCCCATTGTTGTGGGCCACCCACTACAGGTTCGTCCTCATAGATTAAATACCTCGTCTAACAGAAAGCATCCAGGATTTGGCTGTAGGAAGGACACTTCTCCCCTACCTCATTGTGAACGTCCTTCGCAAACTGTCCTCAGAGAAACAAAAGCTTCATGACGGCCTACAACTCGACAAGCGTGAAACCTGGTTGTACTACTGCCATCTCATCTTCTACGTGAAACAAAAAATAGAATGTTTAGAAAGCATGTGATACAGACACAGTACCATTATAAGATATCAAGCTTTCTTATAGTAACAAATTCACTGTTTTTCCTGCATGTAAGCAAACATTTTCTTTCCTCCCCTCCCATTTTCACTGTACATTTGTCCCTGTCTGCTGTGTGAGTGTGTGTGTGCGTGTGTGTGTGTGTGCGTGTGTGTGTGTGTGTGTGTGTGTGTGTGTGTGTGTGTGTTCCACGTAATATTTTCTCTCTATCAACCATATCAGCATTAATGGCTGATGTTGGCCTATTGCTGTTTATCGACAACAACACATTTCTGTCACAGCAGCTTTCTCATACATAAGAGACTAACAGCGGTATCTGTAACACATGGCAAGTGTGTGATCAGGTCACTTCGTTGGGCTCTGTCTTCAAACAATAGGGTCGTAATTTTTTGCGAATCGTATTATTAAAACATTAGTACACATTTTTTAAAGATACGATTTCGAATTCTTTAAGGTACTGAAAACTTTTATGTTGCTGTGTGCATCGATGTTTCGTAGATAGAAGAATGGGCTTTGCTCTGTAATTAGCTTGCTTGTCGATGTCTAAGGACTGGTTGTCGGCGTACTAAGCATTGCCTCGACTAGCGGTCTTAACTCGTAGAACACTCGCCTGCGCGATAAATCACACAGACACTGACGTATAGCTGTAGGCACGCTTACGAAACGAAACACGGATAGAGAGGAATAAATGACAACCAGAGAGAGCGAGAGAAAGAGAGAAAGACTTGTGAACACGCAAAAAAAAGAACACACAGTCAACTGTTTATTCTCGGCACAGTTTCAACGCTGCATGCATTCCTAATACAAGTCGCAAGGTGAGACGCCAACGCTCTCACGACCTCCGCTGCTACTGTACTGTCTTGCTTATAAATTTGATTTGGTTGAACAGATCTTGTTATTTTGCCACACTGCCGTTCCCAGTTTTGATGCAAGACACCTAGACTGGGACGCAAAGCTGATGAGATAAACCTATAATAACTTCCGGTTTCAATCATTTCATCGTCATCATCAGATATCATAAAATTACTTAATGTGGCGACAAATAACACAAAACCCGTCCTGAGACACTACCGTCAACAGTAATATGCGCTTTGAGCTATACATTTCACAGTAAAATGTATTTATATAGTTTCTTGCATAATGCACGCAACACAGACGGATAGAAACTCATTATGACAATGTTCGACGATTAACTATCTATGTTATTGTTGTCGTCTTTCGTCTGAGGACCGGTTTGATGCTGCTCTCCATGCTACTCTGTCCTGTGCAAGCCGATTCATCGAGTACCTACTGCAACCTACATCCTTCTGAATCTGCTTACTGTATTCATCTATTGCTCTCCCTCTACGACTTTTACCCCCCACCCAACTTCGCTTCCCTCTATTACTAAACTGGTGATCCTTGATGTCTCAGAATGTGTCCTAACAACCGATCCCTTCTTCTAGTCAAGTTGTGCCACAAATTTCTTTTCTCCTCAATTCTGTTCAGTACCTCCTCATTAGTGACGTAATCTACCCATCTAATATGCAGCATTCCTCTAGTACCTTATTTCAAAATCTTCTATTCTCCTCTTGTCTAAACTGTTCGTCGTCCAAGTTACACTTCCATAGATGGCAACAATCCATACAAATACTTTCAGCAAAGACTTCCTGGCACTTAAATCTATACTCGATGTTAACAAATTTCTCTTCTTCAGAAACGCTTTTCTTGCCATTGCCGCCGGCCGGTGTGGCCGAGCGGTTCTAGACGCTTCAGTCTGGAACCGCGATGCTGCTACGGTCGCAGGTTCAAATCCTGCCTCGGGCATGGATGTGTGTGAAGTCCTTAGGTGAGTTAGTAGTTCTAAGTTCTAGGGGACTGATGACCTCAGATGTTAAGTTCCATAGTGCTCAGAGCCTTTTGCCATCGCCAGTGTACATTTTATATCTTAACTGTCTATATTAGTGCGTTTTACCATTGACGAGAGTGACACCACATCGTACTTTTATGATAAATGATGATCATGTGACCGACACTGGTAATTAAGAAAGATTTACGCTGATGATCGAAAGTATTATGACCACTTAAATTTCCTCGTGCTGTATGTATGTTGTTTGAGGGCTACGACTGTATTGTAAGATTTTTGTGAAATAATATTTTACTAGCACGACGCATTTCGGCAGACATTAGCAAGTATTTCTATGCTACTGATTAGCTTACAGTAGTCAGTTATGGCAGTTTCGATGTTCTTGGAAGCTTGAGATACTCCAGGCAGGTAAAGACTGGAAACGGAGAGACGAAAAACTAAACGCGCAGCTGTGTACTTAAAATGTATATATTAGTTGTTCCATTCTGGCACGGCTGCTTTTCAGACCATTAGAATCATCAAAACAAGGCGAGCATACTACACAGCACAGTAAATTGTCACAGTCTGCCATAAAATCACAAGTGAAAGAGAGCAACGCTAGTTGAGTATCTCATTACATCTCGCAATAATGCATGAAAATGGGTTATAGTGGGAGCAGCTATCACCACGGTGAAGGCAGTCAGTAGAGCTGTGCTCAGCACAAAGAATTGCTGTATCTAAGAATAGTCCTACTGGAGGTGATATGCCCTTCCTGCCTCCATTCTTTGAACGAAATGGCCCAGCCAAAAAAATGTTCAAATGTGTGTGAAATCTTATGGGACTTAACTGCTAAGGTCATCAGTCCCTAAGCTTACACACGACTTAACGTAAATTACCCTAACGACAGACACACACACCTATGCCCGAGGGAGGACTCGAACCTCCGCCGGGAGCAGCCGCACTGGCCCAGCCAGTTACAGGGGAAGTTACAGTGTAAAATTGACGTCAAATCGCAGTGTATCCTCAAATTGAGTAGGAGAGCGAAATAGACGAAACTGATGTAATATGTGGTCCAGTTTCACAACGCGGTGCCTGGTATTTACCCCCAAGCATTTTATTCTGAGGGTCGATTAAAGACCACTGGCAATATCTCACTCTGAAGTTATATTCGTTGTCTTCTATTATTGTGTCGGTTACGTTGCAAACACCTCAGGTAACAGGTGATTAATGTCTGCCTGGAAATGTTGCCTTCGGAGTTACCATCGGTTGACCATTAGCATGTGCACCGATGAGACAGAACAATTATGATCACTGCCCAAAGCGGGGCTGAATGTCCCCTGTTGGCGTTGCAGACAAGTGACGCGAAAAGGAAAGCATACTAACAGAGCAGAAACGAGTGGGGAATTATTCGAGCAACGAAACGGGACGCACGTGGGGAAATCGCCAGCTGACAAAAGGTTTTATGATGCGGCATCTGCTAATGATCATCTATAAAACTTGAATCTGGTCGGCTGTTGACCTGCTACTGCCGTGAGCATCTATGAAAAGAAGCTGAAGGATGACGAAATCATAAGCAGGAGATAAGTTGTTAGACATACGCCCCTCAGTACAGAATATGGATGTCTGAGGCTTGACCACTCCCTAAGGCAGGACAGGTGACGATCTGCAGCAGATCTGGCGACGAAATACAATGCTGGTGCAGACACAAGTGTTTCCGAGAACACCGTTGAGCGCACTTCGTTGAACGCGGGCTCCACAGCAGACGACCCCTACATGATCCCATGTTGACCGCAGATAACGGCAAACACGGTTCAGTGGCCACGGATTATAAAGATTGGATCGTGGATCAACGAAAACTTGTCACCTGGCAGGATAAACAACGTTTCTTTTTACATCATGTCGATGGTTGAGTCCGCATAGGCCGTTATCCAGGCGAATAGCTTCACAAACAAGCACCGCGCCTCGCACAAACGCCGTTGGGGCCAGTATTACGCTGTGGCGGACTTTACGTGGGCTTCCGTGAGATTGGAAGCTGTGGACTATAGGGACTTTATTGCAGACTTCCTTCATCCCTTCATGCTTGATGTCTTCCCCGACGGCAATGTCTTGCAGAAGGGTAGCTGTCCGTGTCGTAAGGTCAGAATCGTGTGATAGTGGTTTTAGGAGCTAGGTAGTGAACTCACGTTGAACTCTCGGCCATCAAAATTCGCCTGATGTGAACACTGTGGAACATAACGGGAACGCTATCGGGAGTCAGTGTCGCACTCGCAAAACACTGGCTCGTGGTTTAAGGGAATTACGTGACCCGTGTTTAGACATATGGAGCGCCATACTTCCGCAGACCTACCAAGGACTCATCGAACCCTTTCCACGCAGAATCGTTGATCAGCACGCTATGAAGCAGGTGGTCATAATGTTCTGACTCATTAGTGTGGTCCAGTAGAGCGCAGCACACGCGCTGTCATCAGTCACACAGCGAGGCTCTGTCTGTGCTAATGAGAGGCTTATCGGCGTCTTATGTCACGACCTTTTTATGCCTCAGCTTCTAAATAGAGACGCTCTGACACCAAGGTCACTTTTAATTCCACCAAAGAAACTCTAACGTCTTTACATGAAAGTATTCGCTCAGTAAGATGGTACGTATCTTACGCACTCTCTTCCACTTGCTCTGCAATAAATTCCGCAGTTTTCATACCTGTAGTGTTTAAGGCAACATAACGAGTTCAGACACACGTTTCATCCTTACTTCCTTCATGATGTACAGATACTTTTATGTCCTAGAGAACAGTGAGAACAGTGATTATAATTGCAGTTATTCCACCCAAACTAAAATTTTCGTTCAACTCTATAATACTGCACCGTCATACCATTTCCTTCCGCAAGACTACTACTGATTTCTGTATCCATTCTTGGATCTACGAATTTTATCTGAATGGTAAGGATACAATGCACAGAAACTGTTCCTGTTGCACTGTGCTTTCGTGTTAAATAGATACATTTAGGAATAAATTACATTTTCACGTAATGTTATGCAACATAAATACGTTTGGTCAGCCGTTTCGTCAGTCTGACTGCAAACTTAGCTATTTGAAGTTCTTGAACAGTTACACTCCAAATAACTAGCGTATCACCACTTCTGAACTTCGTTGTGCATCGCAAAAATCTTTCCACCCAGGTATTCATTCAGCTTCACAAACAGTGGCCCATTATGACGGTTACGCCAAATATTCCTACCTCAAGGACTGCACCAGACAGTATGTGCGAACGGGGATAGTCGTGTAACAAATTGCCAAAGGCAGCATTCCTCCGCTTTCGTTTTGAAGAATCTAACAGAGTTTTTCGAAACGGTCGTAGTAAACAACAGCATTGACAGTGTCTCTTCAGGCTGACAAATTCGACAACATGTGGTTGCACTAAATGACTGCTATCCTTCCGAGTCATGAAGTTGAAGTTTTGAAATTTGTGTTCGATGCTGAAAGTGTATGGCACCATTTCGTGAACTGTCTTATTTTCAGCTGTGGGAATGAACTACTTGCATTTCACTTTCCAACATAATGCCGTCAAGAAACAGTACCTTTGTTTCCTCGTTACCTGGATATATCGCATGGTACCATTTTGAACTGCAGAAACAATGTCGCAACCTGGTGAATAAATACAGGATACAAAAGTTCGTAACTTCGAAAATAATAGCTTTTCTCTAGTTTTATTATACTTCTATATTTACTTTCGTCGTACTTCCAATTACTTACGTGTTAAGTCTAGCGATCACCCGTTAACGCTAACTTTTGTTGGCGCTGTCCAGTTTCTGGTCTCTTCCCATATTTTTCAGCCCCGGCACCTTCTCCTCCTTCATTTAAGTTGACTAATTAGCCTAATGAAATGAAGATATATCGTCAATGTGATTGCTATACAGGCTACAAACAGTGAGAATAGACTGCACGACCGCCGGCTGCTGGTGGCCGAGCGGTTCTAGGCGCTTCAGTTTGGAACCGCGCGACCGCTACTATCGCAGGTTCGAATCATGCCTCGGGCATGGATGTGTGTGATGTCCTTAGGTTAGTTAGGTTTAAATAGTTCTAAGTTCTAGGGGACTGATGACCTGAGATTTTAAGTCCCATAGTGCTCAGAGCCATTTTTTTAGACTGCACGACCTTGAAGAGCTGTCAGACTAACTGTGGCGTTAACGGACATGAGCGAACACGTAGTGTTCGTAATAACAGTGCTTTGTCATCCTTGACACTCACATTATTTGTGTAACTGGTGTTGGTGAAGAATATGTGCAACCGTGCGGAATCAGTAACAACTTTAGCTCCCAGGCATTTTATTTTTGGAAGCCCATTTGATATTAGAATCTGTAACATACCGAAGTTCAGTGCAGTGTCCTTCATCGGAAAACTCATTGATAACGATTCAGTAACAGTTGATTTCGCAGCGATTATCATGTGCACTCTCAGTAGTGCACACGCACGAACCGCGTGCTATTATATCTTCCCTAAAAACTGAATTTCTCTTGTCCAACCTAGGAGCTCTGAAACTTTTTGTAATCATTCACTAACTTACTGACTTACAGCACTTCCGATTATAATACTCTTCCAGCGTCACGTATGCACTGAATATAATGTATAGAGTACTTTCAGCAGATCCATAATTTTAAGATCAGCACGCAATAGGTTCTTTCAGAGGAAATGTTTATGACATCAAAAATAGATGTGTTGTCGTTGCCCGCTTTGAACGCAGCGACAGAAACGCCACAGTTATTCGATCACGTCATACCTCAAACTCCTTCGTCCAGCAAGGCTTCTGTGAATGCCTGTAAATAACGTCAGTCCCCAGCAAGGAGTCTGCACGTAAATTAAGAAACACCGTCAGCGACGGGCACTCAGACATGTTTTGAAAACAAACTGGCAGAGCCGTATGATTCACCGAAACTTGTAAGCATAAGATTGAACTTCTTTATTAATCTCGACGGAAAGTATCTGACGTAATACGTTATGGAATTTCACCATTAGTTACACACAGCGTGTTCCGAATATATAGGTTAAACATTACATAGGCAGTAGAACAGTGATTCCCAGCCTGGGTATAATTAACGAAGAGGAAGAAAGTGACATTTTCTGAGGGGTAAAACCAAAAACTAAATTAAATTATTTTTATAAGATAATTGTCATTATCACTATTTCGTAAGACTGTAAAACTGACAACGTAAGTTACTAATAACTACATTTTTTAATTTTATTTTCAAGTACCAGGTTAGCGCGTGACGAAATGCGTTGGAGGTTACAGCTTGTGACACGAATGTACGAACATTTTCGTTTTTCCTGCTAAACTTTGTACTTTGTTCCACGAATCTGTGATAGTAAAAGTGAGACGTATATGCCTAAATATCTCATGAAAATGTCTTCTCTGAATTGTATGTAGTTCCTGCAATGGACCAGAAATTGTTTCAATAATCAGTACGCAATAGATAAATGAACCAATTGACAGCACAATACAACTATGTCGCGTCTACTACGTTATACTATTGTTCAAATGACTCTAAGCACTATGGGACTTAACATCTGAAGTCATCAGTCTCCTAGACTTAGAACTACTTAAACGTAAGCAACCTAAGGACATCACACACATCCATGCCCGAGGCAGGATTAGAACCTGCAACCGTGGCAGCAGCGCGGTTCCGGACTGAAGCGCCTAGAATCGCTCGGCCAAAGCGGCCGGCATTATTATTGTTATATTGTTGTTGTTATTATTAGTGACAGTGGTAATACACAGCATTGGCAGTCTTAAGTCTTCCAATTTCACATAGTTACACCAATACAGTGGGGGCGGGGGGGTCACGTGTCACCCAGTGTACCCATATCTTTACTGTTTGGAAAAGTTACCCGACGTGATGATGTCGTATAGGTATATCTTTTGTGTTTCACTTTTGACTTCGAGTGCAGCTTACATAGAAAATCTCCACGTGCAGTTATTGACTGTGTCGACAGTAATTTCATGAATGTTCGACAGTGGTTTACAGGATTTTTATTTCAATTGCTGTCACAGATATTGTGGCTATAAATAGCCTGAAGATTTAAGACAAGAGCCAGCCGCTGTGGTCGAGCGGTTCTAGGCCCTTCAGTCTGGAACCACGCGTCTGCTACGGTCGCAAGTTCGAATCCTTCCTCGGGCATGGATGTGTGCTATGTCCTTAGGTTAGTTAGATTTAAGTAGTTCTAAGTCTAGGGGACTGATGACCTCCGATGTTAGTCCTACAGAGCTTAGAGCCATTTGAAGCATTTAAAACAAGAATGTTATGGATGATCCAACAGTGTACACTGCGAGTGCATTTATAATACTACGTGTGATCTGAAGATGCTAGTTCAGTTATCAAAGATGGTCATCACTTTATAAAAAAATTTTACGTTCCATGCGACTGAGACATTACATAGAAAATTTTTGAAAGTTTTGTAGAAAGTTTTTAACTTGTTTATGATTTTAGATTTCGTCAATTGCAGCTACAACTGTTTACATAACCGCCGGCAGTGCGTACGTGTACGAATTCAAACTGACATCCGACCATATCTTCTGGGTAGTTAACTTCTTTGTCAGGCAGTGGAGGAAGTTACAATAAACTGGGTCGACCTAGCCACAGAAAGCCGGTCAAGGTGCTTGAGGAAAGAAAAACAAAAGTAAAAATTTAAAAATGGCTCGCACCGTTGAAATTCAAGAGGTAGTGTTTGATCGTCTAGGTCAGTGATTCCCAACAGGTGGTCCCGCGGACCCCCAGGGGTCCGCGAGCTATGCCAGAGGGGTCCGCTAGATGCTATTAGAATAAAAAATATACTAAATATATTTCGTATAATAACAGATTTTTTTGTTTTGGCCGCTTCCTGCATGAGAAGAACTTTAGCGAACGCTAACTTCTGCGTCTAGCGTCTTCCTAGAGCCAACTGACACATAGAAAACGTAGAAAAAGACTCTTAATTTGGCGTCTTTAGGTACTTGATGCTCGATTTGGGGGGGGGGGGGGGGGGTCCTCGAGAAAATTTTGTTGGGAACCCCTGGTCTAGGTGAAACGTATTCGAGCAGCCACTCGTCTATTGGAAGCAGTCGACCCGTGCTCTCTCCAGAGGCTTACCTCCAGTCCGGCGCACCTCCAGAGCTGTGCCTGCCTCCTCTGGTGGCCGCGACGCCGTACCGGACGTGTTCCCATCACCACCCTCAGCATCAGCGCAGCAGCGCGTGGGAGGCCGCCCGCGGCTTACATAAGCGGCTTTCACCGCCACGCGTTTCCATTGAGCCAGCGGCGGCCGCACGCACGACCGCCCGCTCGGCCCAATTAATGCCCGCCGCTCCCGCGGTTTATTTTGGTCCCGCGGTCGTTGGCATCCAGCGGGCGCGAAAAGTAGCCACTGTACCTGTCACTGATGTCAGTGGGAGAGGAGAACTGCGATACACGAGAACGTCTATAGTAATAAAGGAAAGCCGTGGTCGGATGTCAATGTAACTTCATACATTTACACACCATTGGCGGATAAGTAAATGATTATAGCTACAGTTCTGAGTGACGGGTAGAATGGTCACCACAGTGTATTAATGTTGTTCGTGTTCAATATTGTTCCCACGACTTTTGGGGGTGTATAAGGTGATTGACTTGCCCCTACCGATCAGTTTTGTGCAACCACAACACTTTAACAACCACATACCAGATTTTCATATTCTCTCCCTCACTACACTCGGACTATTATCCCCACAGAAAGAAATGAACAGGACCTTTTTGTAGGAAATTTAATGCAGTTAAATTTTGTACTGGGATACCTTTCCGTTGGAGTCCACGGTTTTCGAGTATATTGAAGAAAAAAGCTTTTGAACACCACTTCTGTACGTCTTTCTTGCATTTAATTTCCTACAAAAAGGTCCTGTTCATTTTTTTGTAGGGCTAATAATTTGGGTGCAGTGAGCATGAAACTCTCGCACCTGATTTTCGAAGGTATTGCGGGTTGCATACAACGTAGCAGCAGGGGCAGATGAATCGCCCTGTACAAAGGGTGTGCATATTGTCAGATGTTGAGTGATGTCTGTGAAGGACGCGGAGATTTCGTGTATTCGTGTCAGGCAGCTCTATCAAAGTCTAACAGCGTTTCAAAGGCGTCCCGTAGTGTGCCTCCATTTGGCCATCTGGTCGAATCGTGCCATATCCAGATCTGTGGAACATTCGAATGTGACGGTTACTCAGTACTGCACTTCATGCGAAAGTCAGACAGGGTGGGATACTCGTTGTAAAAGTATCTGTCGACCACGTCTGACAGCAAGGGATGACCATCGTGTTGTCCACTATGCACATCCTAATACCTTCACACCTACGACTGCCATCCGGAAACAAGAAATGGACTTCCTGCAACATTCTGTGTTACGCTGTACCACTAGTCGGACATTAGCAGCAGGCTGCCGTTAACACGATAACACAGATGGCTGTGTTTGGAGAGCTGCCGTGATCTGGAATGAAGTCCTGACCAATGACACCACAGTGTGTTCAGCGAAGAATTTGCACTGCCCCGGATCACCGTCTTTGGCGACCGGGGGGGCGGGGGGGGGGGGGGGAGGGAGATCCAGTTCCTCCAATGTGTTGGAGAGCTATGGCGATGTTATTCCTGGCGTCATGGTGTACGGAGTCATCAGGTATGACTTTAGGTCACTGCTTTTAGTGACTGAAGGACCTCTGACAGCAGAATGTTACGTCAAGGACGTCCTGAAAAAGGACTTAATGTTCCATCGACAAGGATGTCATTAGACACGGAGCGCAACTTGGGATTTGGTATGGACTAGAAGGAAATCGGCCGTGCTCTGTACAAAGGAACAGTCTAGGCATCTACCTCATGCGACTGAGAAAAATCACGGGAAACCTCATTCTGGATGGGTCTGAACTGTCTTCGTCCAGAATGCTACTCCAGTGTGCTAAGCACCGAGCCACCTGGCTCATCGCCAGCCGTTGTGACCGAGCGGTTCTAGGCGCTTCAGTCCGGAACCGCGCTGCTGCTACGGTCGCAGGTTCGAATCCTGGCTCGGGCACATATGTGTGTGATGTCCTTACGTTAGTTAGGTTTAAGTAGTTCTAAGTCTATGGGACTGATGACCTCAGATGTTAAGTCCCATAGTGCTCAGAGCCATTTGAACCATTTGAACCTCGCTCATTAAGGACATCCTGCACCTCTCATGCGACAGCGCCGTTGCGACATTTTCAACACGATATGGCCACTAATATCCTCAGATCTGCAACGATAGAACATGTGTTGGACCAGCTCGGATGTCATTTCCGTCCTTATGCCAGCATCCAAGCTGTCAAGGACCAGTTACGACAGTTGTGAGCCATCTTGCCTCAGGATAAGATGCCCAACCAAGTGACTGCATTAAGGACACGAGGGGTGTAACGTCATACTGATAAGTGAGCTCATACTGCCAAGTTTCTTGCGAATTTGACTCGCTTTCGTAAACACAGAAATAACATCACACAGCCTCTCAATCCGTCAAGTTTCGTTTCATCAAAAATGTTCAAATGTGCGTGAAATCTTATGGCACTTAACTTCTAAGGTCATCAGTCCCTAAGCTTACACACTACTTAACCTAAACTTTCCTAAGGGCAAACATACACACCCATGCCCGAGGGAGGATGAAAACCTCCGCCGGGACCAGCCGCACAGTCCATGACTGTAGCGCCCCTGACCGCTCGGCTAATCCCGCGCGGCTTCGTTTCATCCCTCCCCACTTTTTTAGTTTGTGTGTGTGTGTGTGTGTGTGTGTGTGTGTGTGTGTGTGGCAGTTTACTTATTCATCTGTCCCGCCAAATTCTGTGTTTTCTCTCCATTAGTCACAGGTTTGATAGCGCTTCACTTAAGAAATTTGGCATACTCGTACAGTCTCGTCGTGATTTTTTTATTATTTATTGCATACTACGAGACCAGTAGTGACTTAATTTTCAAATAACATATACGTCAGTTCGGTAGGCAATTTCCTGTGCTTACCATTCTGTTTCGTGTGAAGTGACAATTCGCTCCCTGTCGACATTGAAATTTCCCTTCGAGGCACGTTGATTTACTGAACGGTGTATACAAGCAGCATAGTCCCCTTCATGGTTGGTAACATTGCGCTTTACTGAGACGCACTGACATGCAGGCTGAATTTTATCTTCATTATGAGCATGGCTGTTATCTAAAGAGTATTGAGAAAGAGGTTTCCGATTTTTAAGGAATTTGAAAAAAAAGAAACTGCGCAAATAGTGAGGGTCGTACAAGTCTGTTTTTAACCAATTTACACAGAGTGCAGCAAAAGCAATGACCAATTTTAAATTGCGCGCCAGCGTTAAGCCAAGCTTCCTAGGAAGCTGATGTTGGTACCAGTGCGTAGTGCGGTTCACTTCATTACCAGTCATGAGTCGTTGTCCAAACGGGCAACGTGAGTTCGTAATTGAAACGCTTTCCAAATGTTGTGACAGTGCCCTACGAATGTAGCGTTCGTTACGGCAACGTTTTGATACTGGTCCTAATCTTTGAGTTCCGTCCTGGAAGTCGATTCCGAGATGGCTTCAGCCGTTCAGAGCAACAGCATCTGCAACGAATAACTCGCCACCCGGTAGATCGATAACGGTTCGCATCCTGCACAACGTTGCAACAGTAAAAGTTGTTCTCAGTGGAGTCCAGTTCGATCATTTCGTTGGCATTCTCAAATGCTTAACATGTACAGAAATATGGGACAAATGTTGCTTCTGTATATTCATTTCCATCCCTATAAACTCCAAATTGTGGAACACCTATTACCCAGAGATCAGCAAGCACATCACAAGTTCTGTGCACGGTTTATGGAGATGATCAACATTGAATCCTCTTTTCTCAGCAAATTACTAATCTCTGACGAGGCTCATTTTCTGTTAGCACTCTATGTAAACGAACAAAACTTTAGGTACTGACCTCACCAAATGACACTTCGTAGCACCAAAGTTAACTGTGTGGCGTGTCATGTCTGTGCAGCGTGCTAATGTTCTACACGTCTTTGAGAATGGTGCAGGTGCCACTGCCAAGTAACTTCAGAATGATATGTTGCACTGTTGCAACACTTCGTAATGGAGGATATGCGTCGTTAGAATATCCACGTACTGTAGTTGTGGTGCCGGTAGAACGGTACAACCGCTGGCACAGCCAGAACTCCCATGACAGGCTTACGCAGAATGTTTCCAGAGCGCGTTGTTGGCTGCTTCGGTAACTTCAGCAGTCCGCTCTGTTCGCACGATTTATCAGCTTTTGACATTTTTATGTGATGATTTCCGAAATCCAACGAGTATACTAACAGGCCAACAACTATAAAGACTTAAAGAAGAGCATTCATGCCGAAATCGAGGCCATAATAACTGATACTCTTTGCAACGTGACGGCGAGTGTGGTTGTTTGTGACGAAAATTGCATCGCCAGCCACGATGGACAACTAAAGAACATAATTTCTAAAAACTGCGTGTCTAATACACTGTTAAAAATAATTTGGGGAACACGTGTATCAACGTCCGGTATGTTAAATCTGTTTTGATACGGGAGACACCTGTGGTCTTACTTTCAATATAGGCGGTAACAAAAATCATTCGCCCCCTGTTGGCTGTGTTATGCATTACAGCACGAGGTGACCCCTCAGAAGGGATTCAGTACCGGTGTGAGGAACACCGATGGCAATGGTTATTTATGGACGTTGTGTTCAGCCAAGCACATGCAGTGCGATATCTTAATGCAGTGCAAGTTGTAAGGGCGGTCTGTTTGATCCGAAAAGGATGAACCCTCGGTACTATTGCTGAAGACGCCATTGCCTCTTCGTATGTCATCCACAGGTTGTGGACACGCTACAGCGAGACAAATCAGCGCACAAGGCGAGTAGGACAAGGTCGCCGATGCATTACAGACCACGTGAAGACCGATATCTGGCCATTCCCGCGTTGCGACGGAGTACGGATACCAAGAGAGAACTGCAAGGTGATCTGAGAAGGGCCACTGCAGCCGCCGTCTCCGATTAGATTATAATGAACAGTTTACGAGAAAGGACGTTACGACACGGGCGTCCTGTTCGAGTATAGCCGCTTGACACGTCGTCTTGCAACTCGCCTTCATTTCTGCCTTTCACTGTCAACTGGTGACCTAGCCATTGGTGAAACGTGTTATTTACAGACCAGACCAAATATTTTCTGACGCAAGGTATCTTCAGCATATCTGTAAGCTGCGAAAATTGACAATTGATCCTGAATAACGAGAAGTGTGACGTCATCCACATGAGTCCTAAAAGAAATTCGTTACACTTCGGTTACACGATGAATCAGTAAAATCTAAGGACCGTAAATTCAACTAAATACTTAGGAATTATAGTTACGAACAATTTAAACTGGAAAGAATACCTAGAAAATGTTGTGCGGAAGGCGAAGCAGAGATTGCATTTTCTTGGCATGACTCTCAGAATATGTGACAGATCTACTAAAGAGACTACCTACACTACGTTTGTCCGCCCTCTTTTAGAATACTGCTGCGCGGTGTGGGATCCTTACCAAATAAGCTTAATGGAGTACATCGACAAGGTTCAAAGAAGGGCAGCACGTTTTGTAGTACCGCGAAATAAGGGAGAGAGTGTCACTGAAATGATACAAGATTTGGGGTGGACATCACTAAAACAAAGGCGTTTTTCGTTGCGGCGGAATCTTCTCACGAAATTTCAAAGACCAACTTTCTCCCCCGAATGCGAAAAAATTTTGTTGTTGCCGTCGTACATAGGGAGAAACGATCACAATAATAAAATAAGAGGAATCAGAGTTCGCACGGACAGATATAGATGTTCGTGTTTTCCGCGCTGTACGACACTGGAATAATACAGAAATATTGCGAGGGTGGTTCGATGAACTCTATACCAGGCACTTAAGGTTAATTTCCAGGGTATTCATGTAGATGTAGATGGGTGGCCGCATAGAATATATCCTGTTGGTTCCTGCGGTAGCTGCTGCTTACGGTGGTGGCGCTGAATAACTTGTAATGCCAGGGCGTACGTAGCGGCTGTCAGCAGAGATGTCTACCGAAGCCTGGACGTTGAAGTTATGGAATGGCCGGCGGTAAATGCCGGCCTAAAACCACCGTGCATTTGTGGAACACGCTTGACAGACCTGTTCGTGGTCGTCATGTTCCACCGTAGACTCTCGAAGAACTTTCACCGGTTCTCATTGATGGGTTGGTTGGATTGTTTTGGGGGAAGAGACCAAACAGCGAGGTCACCGGTCTCATCGGATTAGGGAAGGACGAGGAAGGAAGTCGGCCGTGCCCTTTCAAAGGAACCATCCTGGCATTTGCCTGGAGCGATGTAGGGAAATCACGGAAAAGCTAAATCAGGATGGCCGGACGCGGGATTGAACCGTCGTCCTCCCGAATGAGTCTCATTGATGAATGGGAACGGATACCTCAGAGTGACCTCCGTAGATTTATAGAGAGCATCCCGCGTAGGTGTCAGGCAGTGATAAACGCTCACAGGATGACGGGAGGAATGAGTGTTTCCACTTTGTTTTCGATACCTGTCGTACATGTCAGTTCTTTTTATGTAAACGGTCAAGGATGTAATGGTGTTTCGTTGTGTATATAAGTTGTGAAAGATAAAGGTGTAATTTGGGAACGTACTCAGTTCTCAATCTTGTTCAGTGGAGTATGGCGAACACCCAAAGTCATGTCCCCTAATTCTTTTGAACACCGTATAACCATATGAAGCACACCATTAATACGCAGCTGTATATCTTCATGGTCAAATTAAATGTTTAAAATAGGTCATTGTTTCTGGTGCAGCCTGTATAGCAACTACCTGAAATAATTAGCTGGGAGTGCAGTAGCCAAATTTTTCTTTAATTCGAATACTTTCGTGTTGTTATAATGACAAGTAGATACTTCACAGACCATCCCCCGAAGGAGACAAGTGTGCCTTACGCTAAGTGAAAGTCTGAACAGCTGCAGGCAGCTTTGGCGCCGCTGCACTCCACACCTGGGCATGACATCAGCGGCCGCTGGCCTGGATACGGTGCAGGCCCCAACCCCGCTGCAGCGCAGCTGCCAACTGTTCTCTTCTGCACCAACGGCTTTCGATATTACAGCACCAACTTCAGTTGTCGGAATGAATCTAATCTCTTACTTAACATATACAAATGTAATGTATTGCGAATACACAGAAAGAAGGATCCTTTATTGTATGATTATATGATAGCGGAACAAACACTGGTAGCAGTTACTTCTGTAAAATATCTGGGAGTATGCGTGCGGAACGATTTGAAGTGGAATGATCATATAAAATTAATTGTTGGTAAGGTGGGTGCCAGGTTGGGATTCGTTGAGAGAGTCCTTAGAAAATGTAGGCCATCAACAAAGGAGGTGGCTTACAAAACACTCGTTCGACCTATACTTGAGTATTGCTTATCAGTGTGGTATCTGTACCAGGTCGGGTTGACGGTGGAGATAGAGAAGATCCAAAGAAGAGCGGCGCGTTTCGTCACAGGGTTATTTGGTAAGCGTGATAGCCTTACGGAGATGTTTAACAAACTCAAGTGGCAGACTCTGCAAGAGAGGCGCTCTGCATCGCGGTGTAGCTTGCTGTCCAGGTTTCGAGAGGGTGCGTTTCTGGATCAGGTGTCGAATATATTACTTCCCCCTACTTATACCTCTCGAGGAGATCACGAATGTAAAATTAGAGAGATTCGAGCGCGCACGGAGGCTTTCCGGCAGTCGTACTTCCCGCGAACCATACGCGACTGGAACAGGAAAAAGAGGTAATGACAGTGGCACGTAAAGTGCCCTCCGCCACACACCGTTGGGTGGCTTGCGGAGTATAAATGTAGATGGTGCAGAGCGATGGTGCACGCATAGGCCGATCGGCGCTTTCTTTTGTCTGATCGGAAAGGTCAGTGTTATGCCAACCTCATTCGATGAAGAGCCTTCGAACAAAATGAAGCCATCAAAGATTCTCGCAGTACGTCTCGTCAATGTAAAACAGTTCAGTATCAGAGTGTAAAGAAGTTAAATGGGTTTCACAGACCGCCGGCTTTCGCAGTGCTGGACAACGCAATCGGGCCACGGCAGAGGACGACCGCACTGCTGTGCAGATGGCCGTAATAAGGGTATTGGCAGAACAGAGCTCTGCAACAGATGGAGACTTGTCTGCTAGGTAATTAATGTACACTCTGGCATATTTTCAATAACTCATTATGAAATTTGTATTACTGATCAACATCTTGAACTAGATCGAATCGCTATGTGTATTATTCATCGGTATACATTATACCAGCGGAAAAATGTTCCTATCGGAGCGCAAAATATACGAGTATCTTCCTGCTTATTTAAAAGACTAACTGAAAAGTGGTGTACCAGCTGCTTCATTCTATCTTCGTCAGCACATTTAAAGTTTCCCCAGAAATTTTGACATGCTAAAGTATTACAAAATTCTTCTCCTCTCTCTTTCTCTCTCTGTCTCTCTCTCTCACGCACACACACACACACACACACACACACACACACAACCACACACACACACATTTTTAATTTTTTGTCTTTCACAATGTGGATAACTATGTCCCTGAAACATAATTATCAATTTTAAGCTAAGGTTTCCGGAAGGTTTGTCTTTGTTACCAGGCGAATGCTGAAATTCGAAATCCCATCCCAAGTATCCCCATTTCGGAACTGCTTGCCTTGTTTTCAGCTTGGGTGCAAGTATCAAATCCTACAACGGTCCTCTTTGCCCTCTTGGGTAGGGAATAAATCATTCTTTTTTTAAAAAAAATCAAGAATGTAGCGGACAGATCAAGAGAATTCGATTACAGTCATGTGGAAAATTGTTTACAAGGATTCGTAGTAATTGTTAACCCTGTGTCTCACGAAACAGACTTTCAGTAGTGCGATATAGGGCACTACCTCAGTAGAGGAACGTACGAAAGACCTTTCAGTAATGAAAATGTTGTGATGCGTGTTGTTTGGAATAGAAATTATCTGACCACACTTCCTTTAAATTGCCGACAAGGGTGGCCGAGCGGTTCTAGGCGCTACAGTCTGGAACCGCGCGACCGCTGCGGTCGCAGGTTCGAATCCTGCCTCGGGCATGGTTGTGTGTGATGTCCTTAGGTTAGTTAGGTTTAAGTAGTTCTAAGTTCTAGGGGACTGATGACCTCAGAAGTTAAATCCCATAGTGCTCAGAGACATTTGAACAATTTTCCTTTAAATTAAAGATGTTCACCTCACTACAATTAAAAGAAAACCGTTGCACATCCCATAATTCCATCAACGGAACACAGACTTGTAAAATTTGCCGCCTCAATGGCTCCAATAAACAAACATTGTCATGGTATGAACCCGTTGCGAAAAATTTCTCCTGTAGCAGATGTTTCATATTTCGGGGATATAAGAGGGTCACTTGGTCTATACTACTTTGATGTGACACTTCTCTGTCTTGTTCGTGCCATTTGTACTCCACCTCGTACAAACTTTATGACAGCACACTTAGCATGTCACAATAATGCTTCTCCACTGTATATTATATTTTTGTTTAACATTTCAGTTATTTGAGGTATTCGTTATTATGTGTTGACTTCATATTGTATCCGTCCACATGAGAAGAATTTATGAGTTACTATTTCATAGCGTATTGCATAGACCTCATGTGACACAGTGGTGCCAGCATTCTCTTTATGTAACTACCACTGCCGGGTTTTATGAGTGGGTAATATTTGTTATTGGGCTGTTGGGTATACCTTGCCACATTTTTTTTATATGGTTGTAAGCCTGTTACCGTGACATACTTTCTTTTTGTGAATCTGAATATAACAGTACATATTGGCGAAAATAGTAATCCAGTAATTGTGTGGCCACAGTGATCTTAGCAGATAAATTGGTATTCAAAAGAAGGATACAGTAAAAATTAAAAGATCATGTCAGTAACCATATCTACAGCCGTTCAGTTCGACTCTGTGCCGAGCCAAGTTGGAGCTATTGTTGTTGACAGAGGTGGCAGCTCTGTATGCTAAATTTTGCACCCGATATACTTCCAAATCATCTGCCATTAAAATTGCTACACCAAGAAGATATGCAGATGATAAACGGGTATCATTGGACAAATATATTATACTAGAACTGACATGTGATTACATCGTCACTCAATTTGGGTGCATAGAGCCTGAGAAATCTGTACCGAGAACAACCACCTCTGGCCGTAATAACGGCCTTTATACGCCTGGGCATTGAGTCAAATGGAGCTTGGATGGCGTGTGCAGATACAGCTGCCCATGCAGCTTCAACACGATACCACAGTTCATCAAGAGTAGTGACTGGCGTATGGTGACGAGCCAGTTGCTCGGCCACCATTGACCAGACGTTTTCAATTGGTGAGAGATCTGCAGAATGTGCTGGCCAGGGCAGCAGTCGAACATTTTCTGCATCCAGAAAGGACCGTACAGGACCTGCAACATGCGGTCGTGCATTATCCTGCTGAAATGTAGGGTTTCACAGAGATCGAATGAAGGGTAGAGCCACGGGTCGTAACACATCTGAAATGTAACGTCCACTGTTCAAAGTGCCATCAATGCGAACAAGAGGTGTCCGAGACGTGTAACCAGTGGCACCCCATACCATCACGCCGGGTGATACTCCAGTATGGCGATGCCGAATACACGCTTCCAATGTGCGTTCACCGCGATGTCGCCAAACACGGATGCGACCATCACTATGCTGTAAACAAACCTGGATTCATCCGAAAAAATGAGGTTTTGCCATTCGTGCACTCAAGTTCGTCGTTGAGTACACCATCGCAGGCGCTCCAGTCTGTGATGCAGCGTCAAGGGTAACCGCAGCCATGGTCTCCGAGCTGATAGTCCACGCTGCTGCAAATGTCGTCGAACTGTTCGTGCAGACGGTTGTTGTCTTGCAAACGTCCCCATCTGTTGACTCAGTGATCGAGACGTGGCTGCACGATCCGTTACAACCACGCGGATGAGATGCCTTTCATCTCGACTGCTAGTGATACGAGGCATTTGGGATCCAGCACGGCGTTCCGTATTACCCTCCTGAACCCACTGATTCCATATTCTGCTAACAGTCATTTGATCTCGACCAACGGGAGCAGCAATGTTGCTATACGATAAACCGCAATCGTGATAGGTTACAATCCGACCTTTATCAAAGTTGGAAACGTGATGGTGTGCATTTCTCCTCCTTACACGAGGCATCACAACAACGTTTCACCAGGCAACGCCGGTCAGCTGCTGTTTGTGTATGAGAAACGGGTTGGAAACATTCCTCATGTCAGCACGTTGTAGGTGTCGCCACCAGCGCCAACCTTGTGTGGATGCTCTTAAAAGCTAATCTTGCATATCACAGCATCTTCTTCCTGCTGGTTAAATTTCGCGTCTGTAGTACGTCATCTTCGTGGTGTAGCAATTTTAATGGCCAGCAGTGTACTTCCAAATCATCTACAGGTTTATAGATTCTTCTTACTATACTATATAGGCACAATAGGCGAAATGTCGTTATTTGCTATCCTTCCTACTGTTGTAATTTTAGTGGTCAGCTGTGTACGAGTATGTGTACGAGTGAAACCCTACGATCAGTCCTGTAGCCTACAGTAGTCGTTGCAGCGCAGACTGTTGGTGGTGACGTGTTGGCCCCTCCAGAAGAGCTCGCTGTGGCCAGCAGCGGTCGGCGGGCTTCGTGCCAAGACCGTCCCAGCCAGCAGACCGGCTCGAAGCAATGGGCGGCCCGGCGCGGCAAGTGGACAATTGCTGGGATTGCTGCCAGCCGTCAAGCCTCTTTCCGCCACCACCCGACTGCTGCTTCCCTCCCAGCGAGGAAAGTCGACTGCCGAAAACGCTGCGGCTCTCCCCACGTCGTTATCGGAACTCACCAGCCGCTAGAAACTATGTTCAAACTCCAGTTCTGGATAGAGACGGAATGAACTGGAAAACCTACGGAAGCCTACTGTAGAGTGTGTCTCAAACCCTCTGGGTCAAGATGAGACAGGTAGTGGTGGGTCCACAATCGATTATAACGGGATAGGGAACGAATGGTTGGAAATGCATATTTATTGTTTTATGAACAAACACAGAGTACATCACGTACATCACGTAGCTCACAGTACTTGTTCAAAGCGACGACCGCCAGTTTCAATGTACGTATTGCAGTGGTGCGCGTAGTTCCTGCGCACGATCGCAAACATCCTGGGTGTCTGAAACTTCCTGACAGATTAAAACTCTTTGCCGGACCGAGACTCGAACTCGGGACCTTTGCCTTTCGCAGGTAACTGCTGTACCAACTGAGCTACCCAAGCACGACTCACGACCCGTCCTCACAGCTTCAGTTCTGCCAGTACCTCGTCTCCTGCCTTCCCAACTTCACAGGAGCTCTTCTGCGAACCTTGCAGAACTAGCGCTCCTAGAAGAAAGGATATTTCGGAGACATGGCTTAGTCACAGCCTATGGGATGTTTCCAGAATGAGATTTCCACTCTGCAGCGGAGTGTGCGCTGATATGAAACTTCCGACATTAAAACTGTGTGCCGGACCGACACTCGAACTCGGGACCTTTGCCTTCACGGCCAACTGCTATACCAAGGCAAAGGTCCCGAGTTCGAGTCTCGGTACCGCACACAGTTTTAATTTGTCAGGAAGTCTCATATCAACGCACACTCCGCTGCAGAGTGAAAATCTCATTCTGGATCCTGGGTGTCTGTTGTACGCTGGAATAGGCAGCGGATGGTAAACACCGTGCATTCATAACCACCAAACAGAGATACTGTACACTACTTAGATCATGTAACAATCGCATGCATCGTACCGTCGCATTAAACCTGTGCCGCACACACACCACTATTCAGACAGCTTGTGGAGTGTCCATCGCTTGACGGGTAGCCGGCCGCGGTGGTCTAGCGGTTCTGGCGCTGCAGTCCGGAACCGCGGGACTGCTACGGTCGCAGGTTCGAATCCTGCCTCGGGCATGGGTGTGTGTGATGTCCTTAGGTTAGTTAGGTTTAACTAGTTCTAAGTTCTAGGGCACTTATGACCTAAGATGTTGAGTCCCATAGTGCTCAGAGCCATTTGAACCATTTGCTTGACGGGTAGCCAAAGATGGAACATTCCTCGTCACGACAGTTGGCAGACATGCATTTAATGTATTCTGCAGCATTATATAGTGTCCTTAAAGCAGCGTGAATGTACAGAGAACCCTTTCCCAACAGATATCTCCATGGTTACAAACTTAAGAAAGACGGGGTCGCTCAAGCCACAGATAACCGACCAAGGTTCCCGCCAAAGACATGTCCAAACACCAGATTCTGAGGAGATGGTGTTGAATCGTGTGGCCGACCGCCTAGTAATAAGCACCCGTCAACTAGCCCGTGAAACGAGCATTTCGAAGCATACAGTATAGAGAGTACTGCTTGAACAGATATACTTCCAATCTAAAGAATGCCGCGCGGGATTAGCCGAGCGGTCTCAGGCGCTGCAGTCATGGACTGTGCGGCTGATCCTGGCGGAGGTTCGAGTCCTCCCTCGGGCATGGGCGTGTGTGTTTGTCCTTAGGATACTTTAGGTTAAGTAGTGTGTACGCTTAGGGACTGATGACGTTGGCATTTAAGTCACATAAGATTTCACACACATTTTTCCTAAGGAATGTATGCAAGCACTGGGAACAACGGTTTTTGAGCCTCGCGTGAACTTCTGTTGATGGATTATCCACTGTAGTGCTGCAGTGACGAACTTCGTTTAGTTTGTATTGTTCACGGATGAGGCCTCAATCACAGTTGATGGTATTTTCAACTGCCGCAACAGCCATGCCTGGAGTTAGGGCCATGCCCACGCTACCAGCAGCGATTCTGTGTCAGCGTATGGCTGGGCATTGTCCGGGGTCAGTATGGCCTTATTTGCTGCCTCTCCGTTTGACAGTTCACGTTAGCAGAAGTTCCTGCGAGATGTGCTGCCACAGTTCTTGGAGACTGTATCCCTTGTTTTCCGCAGAAGAATGTGGTTTCAATTCGACAGTGCACCAGCCCACTTCGATGTTAACGTCCGCGATCATCTGAACAACACAAATCGTCATCGTTCGACTAGAAGAGGAGGTCCTGTAGCATGGCCAGCGTGATCGCCGGATCTCAAACCTCTGGACTTTTTCCTCTCGGGCTACGTCAAGACGTTGACGTTCGAAACCCCCTAGAAAACCTGCTTGCTGGCGTCCAAGCTGCCTGTTTTCTGGTACAACAGACACAAGGGATCTTTGAGAGAGTGCGGCAGAACTTAATCCGCCATTGCCATGCATCCAGTGAGACTAACGGTCGTCACCTTCAGCAGTTAGTATGAGCTACGTTGTTACGTGGTGTACGCTGTTTATGTCCATAACCTAATAAATATGCATTTCCAACCATTGGTTCCCTCTCTGTATAATCGATTGTGGACCCACTATCACGTGTTTAAATTTGACCCAAATGTTTGAGACACCCTATATTAACGAAACTATGTTATCATTGAACGCGAATCGTAATTTTAACGCCTCTACAGCTGGGCATCTTTCATTAGTAATCAAAACGTTGTCGATCCTTGGTCGAAAACCGGCAGTTACTCATATTTTGAGTAAAAATAAGGCCAGACTATGGAGTTACCCTCATTCTGTCAACGGCCTTATCAAAGAGTGTCGAAGGAGAGGACAGAGTTTCAGGATAATGTCTTGTTGACCATCGGGTGGGAAATTGCCCGTAAACAGCAGAAGAATCAGCATTTGTCAACAGCATTAAATGAAAAATATAATGGAAACCATTGCAATGAAGAGAAGCAATGTGTAACCATATGACATTTGGCCTGTAACTGAAATAACAGGCCAGCTTCGAGTAGGACTCGCCCTCTGAGGCTTCTGTACAAACGTAATTCCGTATACAGACACTTCATCTACCCCGAGAATCGAAAATCTCAACGCTTTATGACTGTTATCGATATCGGTGCTGGCAAGATATCGGTCCCAGGAATTCCAAGACTTTCGAGAATGTTTCAGTTTTAAGTTTTAAATTTAAATTTTTTCTGTAATTTCGCATTTACTGTAATTTTTAATTTATTTTTTTAATTCTGGAGTTACATTAACATGCTTTGCTAATTTACAACACCAATAATTTTGTCCTTTACTTGTATTATAAAACCTTGCTTCTTGCCAGATTTCATGGTTCTAGGTCATCGGGAAGTACCAACAGGTTCTGATGAGTGAGTTTGCTAGTACCAAAATACGCGACGAAAGGGAACGTACCTATTGATTGCATTGACTTAGATGCTTGAAATTTTTACATCGCCATGAGTTAGTAGACCTTAGTATGAGATATTTCAACTTGATACTTATCCGCGTTCCTAAAGCAGAGGGGTCTTAACAGTCGAACAGACACGCAGACGGACGGACAGACAGACAACAAAGTCATCCTGTAAGAATTCCTTTTTTTACCCACTGAGTTGCGGTATCCTAAAAGTGTCATGATGATCTCTTCATTAACAAAAGATTCCAGGCTAGTCCTCCATTCCACCGGCCGAGGTGGCCGAGCGGTTCTAGGCGCTACAGTCTGGAACCGCGCGACCGCTACGGTCGCAGGTTCGAATCCTGCCTCGGGCATGGATGTGTGTGATGTCCTTAGGTTAGTTATGTTTAAGTAGTTCTAGGGGACTGATGACCTCAGAAGTTAAGTCCCATAGTGCTCAGAGCCATTAGTCCTCTATGCCGATCTCCGGGAGGGAAACGCCAAGGGGAAGGTAACCACTAGAAAAAGATTGATTGAAAGGGTAACATACTACGAATCAGAGCGTTTTAAGTGGTAAGCAATTTTAAGTGGTAAGGAAGGAAGGAAATGTGGAAAGGGAAAAGCAAGGGCTCAGTCTAGAAATAGTGGGGGTCAGTGAACTGAAATTGAAGGAATACAAAGATTCCTAGTCAGATGACTCAACAGCAGCAGCAGCATGACAACAGCAGCCTCGTCTCTTGGCAATGGGGTCAGTCTTCCTCAGAGGTTCGAACAAGAGCAAAAGGGGGGCTTGGTTGTTATCGGAAGCTGCAACGGCTGGCGGCTAAAGGAGCCCCAAGGAAAACAGCGAGCAGGTCGAGAAAGGTCAGTGTCCACTCTGTCCGCTGTTTGCTTGCGGGAGACGTAGGGGGTGGGGAGTTACGTCAGAAATGTGAAGGAGGCTCTGCCTCAGCGACTGAGGACACTGGGTGCAGTCGGCCGAAAATCGTGGTTCATGTCGGCACAAATGACGCCTACCGCCTGGGTTTAGCGGCCATCCTCTGTCCCTACAGGCGACTGGCTGCTTTGGTGAAGCAGACCTTGGAAGACTTACGATCAAATGAGATAGATAACATTCCTTCGGAATTTGTTTAGTCATTGGAGGAAGTGGGAACCAAGCAACTACTCAAGTTGGTGAGCAGAATCCATGAGACTGGAAACATAACATCCGACTTTCCTAAAAGTATCATGTACAGAACCACAAAGATAACGAGGCCAAATAATTGTGAGAACTATCGCTCAATCAGCTGAACATCTTATGCATCCAAGTTGCTGACAAGAATAATATATTGAAGAATGGAGTCGGCCGGAGTGGCCGAGCGGTTCTGGGCGCTACAGTTTGGAACCGCGCGACCGCTACGGTCGCAGGTTCGAATCCTGCCTCGGGCATGGATGTGTGTGATGTCCTTAGGTTAGTTAGTTTTAAGTAGCTCTACGTTCTAGGGGACTTATGACCTCAGCAGTTGAGTCCCATACTGCTCAGAGCCATTTGAACCGTTTGAAGAATGGAAAATAAACTTAAGGTCTGTTAGATGACGATCAGTTTGGCTTTCGGGTAGGTTACACCATCAGAGAGGCTGTTGTGACATTTCGGTTGTTAATGGAAGGATGACTTACGGAAAACCAACACACATTCATAGGATTTATCAACTTGGAAGAAGCATTCGTCAAGAATGGTTCAAAACTACAGAAATTCCGAAAGAAATAGGAATAAGCTATAGGCAAAGACGATAATATACAATATGTACAGGAAACAAGAGGTAACAATAAGAATAGAAGACCAAGAACGAAGTGCTCGCATTAATAGGGATGTAAGACGGATGTAGCCTTTCGCTCCTATTGCTCAATCTATACAACGAAGAATCAGGGACCGAACTGGAAGAAAGCTTGAAGAGTGGCATTAAAATTCAAGGTTACGGGATATCAATGATAAGATTCACTGATAATATTACTATCCTCAGTAAAAGTGAAGAAGCATTACAGGACGTGTATAATGAAATTAACAGTCTAATGAGTACAGAATGTGTTTTGAGAGTAAAACCGAGAAAGGTGGCAGTGATGAGGATTACCACAAATGAGATAATCAATAAACATAACATCTAAATTGGGGCACAGGAATTAAATGAATCCACCCACCTTGGAATCAAAGGAAAACACGAAGACGAAGCGCGGAGAACATAAAATCTAAATTATCACGGGCAAAGAGGGCAGTCGTAACCAAGCCAAGCCTGCTAGAATCAACGATTGCCCCTATTTCGGAGGAATAAATTTCTCAGAACGTACGTATGGGACAGAACGTAGTATGGTAGAGCGTCATGGACTGTGGGGAAAACGGAAAAAAGATGATACGTGGCTTGCGATATATAGATTCAGATTTAAATGTAGAAAGAAGCCACTCACAAAAATAAAGGTCCTATACCTATGAGCCCATTCTCTACAACGTAAAAATATTCGCCAAAATCTTTGTCAACCACAGAGAAAAAACACTGGAGTTTAACCAAGCATATATTGTGACTGACATAAATTCTTCGCTTCACAAATATAACAATATAAAGACGTATGACAACAACATATATTATTCACTGAAAGTTTTAATTTGTAACAACAAGTTAGAACTTTTGCCATGGAGAAAGAGGATTTACAAGACACTGTGAGGAAGATTTATCTCACATTCCTCCAGAGAGTATTGTTCACATGTTTTAATTAACGCGTAATTCAATTTATGCAACTGGAAACACATTTAGACTGTTTTAGCTTATTACCTTTAAAGTTTTGTAATTACTGTGATATAACTACCACAAGGAAAACTATATTCGAAAGTAATGGATATCTTTTGTGCACAGCTTATCAGGAGTAATGTATTTTATGTGCAAATTATCGTAGTAAACTAACATAATTTGCTGTCAATTAACGTGAGCGAAGTGCCATCACTTCACCTGTTTAGCTTCAGATGCGAGTATGTGTACTGGATAAAATGGGATTCGTGCTAATATTTCGGAAAGAATGTTAATACGATCAGCTACTGTTACTGCAACGAGGAAAACCCACGTGGCAGCCAACATCTGGACTACAGAACTCGCTTAAAGCGACGACAGCGCCAACGAAACAAACGAGGTCGTGACAGGGGCAGTCTTCGAGGAGTACTTTTGCAGAGCCTTGCTGATTTTACAAGCGGGCACTCAGCAGTGCGTAGCGTCGCGATCGATCACGTCAGTGTACACAAACAAACTGGATCGATATAAGCACCGAAGTTGCGTCGTTTCTATGGCAACCTCACAGTTTGGTGTTGCCATATTCACAGCCCAGAAGACCCTGTAACCCAGATCCACTTTGTCTGCCCCCGGTAGCTGCGTGGTCAGCGCGACAGATGTCAATCCTAAGGGCCCGGGTTCGATTACCGGATGGGTCGGAGATTTTCTCCGCTCAGGGACTGCGTGTTGTGTTGTCCTAATCATCATCATCATTTCATCACCATCGACGCGCAAGCCGCCGAAGTTGCGTCAAATCGCAAGACTTGCACCCGGCGAACGGTCTACCTGACGGCAGGCCCTACTCACGCGACATAAACATTAAGATCCACTTTCTGTGCGTCGTTTTAAAAATCAATCTCACTACAAGTGTTGCAAATGAAGGTAAATACAGGAAACATCAACACACACAGAAATCAAAATTATTGTCTGTATAAGATTGTACTCATGTGCATTAAATTTACAACAAACGGTCTTCTACATCGCTTCACACATACGATATTGGTTCAAATGGCTCTGAGCACTCTGGGACTTAGCATCTGAGGTCATCAGTCCCCTAGAACTTAGAACTACTTAAACCTAACTGACCTAAGGACATCACACACATCCATGCCCGAGGCAGGATTCGAACCTGCGACCGTAGCGGTCGCACGATTCCAGACTGAAGCGCCTAGAACCGCTCAGCCACCAAAGGTCGGCATACGATATTGCTATGAAGTATCATTTGCATTTTGTCTGGACTTTCTGTTCTTCCTGTAGCGTAAGATCATCTTATATCCCACTGTCAAAAGACACTTATTTCTTCTGGTAGCAAGCAACTGAACACATTAAGAGAAGGATAATGACGAGATAGTTATGGACAAAATCGCCGGATGTTAAAATAATTCATGGATGTCCATCCTATTGCATGGACGAGGGACTTCAGCTGATGATATATATGAGAAAAATTACCTCAACAGCTGTATTTTGAGAAAGGCTTTATTGTCTCACACGAATAGTTTCGGCGTCACATTACCGCCATCCTCAGGTCCCACCAGTGCCATAAGAGTACCATGTTTCCTTGGCGCATTTATTGTGGGCTCCTTGTTACTAGTACACGTGGGCTAGCTTTCGTCAGGAGTCTCTACTCGACACCGTGCTGTCTCCAACGCAACTCTTTCGGCCCAGCGCAACTCTTTTGGCCGTGTTAGGGCCTGAGGATGACGGTAATGTACCGTCGAAACTGTTCGTGTAAGACAATGAAGCCGTTCTCAAGATACAGCTTCGGTGCTACTTTTTCTCACAGATAGTAAAGTAGTTTCGGGAGAATCCCAAGGAAGTGTAACAGGATCGTTACTGTTTACGATATACAGGGTGATTCTTATGAACGTTTAAAACCTTCCGAAGCTACGTAATTTAATATAAAACACAAGAGGCCGCAAATGGGAAATACTTGAAAAGTGGATGAAACTGTTCAAAATCTGACGTCACCACATTACGTACCTAGCTGCATGTGCAGTGCTTGGGCTTGTCGATCCTACCCTCGCCATTAGGGGACAGTGCTATCCTCGCTTCGCTAATCTACTCTGTTTTCGTTCTTGCATTATCCAATCTGATATGGTAGTGCTCGCAAATAGCAACAAAGTAGACCTTATGTGATTAACTTTGATTGCAGAACGCAGCATATCTGATCACTGTCTTACCTTCCCTCACACTTTTTTTTTTTCGTTCAGTGGTTTACGTAAGTGTAGGCTCCCTGTTTCACGCATCCGACGATCCACGATGCGTGAGATGGTAAAACACACTGTAGGAAACGTTCTGCGTAAATACATCTTGCTACAAACGCACTGAAATTAAAAAGCACCATAAGATAGATGCATGCCTGCAAGCTCGATAAATGTAATCCGATTAATCGTAGTCTTGTATTAACATTATCGCTCAAGAACGAAAAAATAGTAGCCTACCGGAACGATGTGCGTCAGTAACCTTAAAACGCTAGACATGCGGCGAGGTACTTCATCGGGGACCACGAGAAATACGAGACGCGCAACTAACTTGTGACGTCACACTAGTCGGCTCGAGGCCCACGGGGAAGACAGGCCGCGGCGCGTACGTCACGAACTCGTTCGCTCGCTCAGCTCAGCAGACAAAATGCGTTTCTAAAGCTGGGCGTGTACGTACTAACTAGAATTGCATCTTCTACGGGAATCTGCTATTATGGTCTTAATGATTAACAGTACTACTGTACAACAAAATTTAATTTAAGATCGATACTAGATATAAACGGTATAACGGCTTGTTTATAGCATTTAGTCTCTTATGCTTAACAGTCCTCATTTCATACAAGAAGTGGTGCCATATACAACTGATAATCATTTTGGCATGATTTTAATTTTTTTGTACCCCACTACAGCCGTAACAAATTATAATTAGACCTATGGACTTCCGATCATTGTAGGACTAATAACAGTATGACTCCATAGCTGCGGATTCAACTAGAATATGCAATTCTCGCTTGCAGGTATACGCCTAGTAACGCGTTAACAGGTGTAGAAACGTAGTTTGTCTGCTGAGTTCAGCGAACGAGCGAGCGCAGGCCTACCTTCGTAACGTACGCGCCACGGCCTTCTTTCTCGTAGGCCTCGGGTCGGCTTGTTCGCCACACTTCGCGAGCACACGGCTCCGCGCAGGGCCCACAGGAAATCAATGTGTAATTGAAAAGTAACCCACTAAAGTTATTAACTTTTTTTATCTGCTATCGAGAGCTTGCACGCATTTAAACGCGCATACAAGAATTATTAAACTCACCTGAAATAGTTACTAGCTCCCCACCGGAGAAGGCTGGTGGCATCGTAAGACCTGCAATGTCACGTGCTGTCTTTCTCCTGGGCCTCGTACGTCATCTGGTCAAGTCACATGTTCAACATCGAGGCCTACGAGAAAGGCAGGCCGTGGCGGTTACGTCACAGCACGTGATACTGCAGGTCTTACGAGTGCCAGCAGCTATTCCTGATGGGGAGCGAGTAACTATTCCACACGAGTTTAATAATTATTAACTGTGCGTTTAAATGCTACCAAGCTCTCGATAGCACACGACAAAATTAAGCTGTTTAGTCGGTACCTTTTCAATTAAATACTGATTTCCCATGGGCGCTGCACAGAATCGGGCGTTCCCCAAGTCCCGAAGTGCGGCAGACAAGCCGACAGGTGTGACGTCACAAGTTCGCTGCGGGTGCGTGTATCTCGTTGGCCCAGTTCAACATTTGTCATTCACTTTTGGAATATTTCCCGAAATCTTCGGCCCCATGTGTCTTATATTAAATCACTTGTCTCAGCGTCATCTACGTCACTTCTGAAGTTTCTAAACGTTAATAAGAATCACCCTTTAGGTGAATGATCTAGTGAATAACTTAAGAAGGTCCATGAGGATCTTCACAACATACTATTTATAAGAAGGCGACGCCAAAAGACTAGCGAATTACAGGAAAACGTGCAGAAAAACAATGAAAGTGACTGACGCATAAACAGACGACGAAGTTTGGTACTTGTCTATTACACGATTGGCGACAAATCACTGGAAACACTAACTACCGCAAAATACCTAGGAACGACCATCAGGAGAGATCTGAAGTGGAATGCTCATAAAACAAACCGTAAAAAAAGCACATGGAAGGAGGAGATTCGCTAGAAGAAAATGAAATGTAATGCACCCAAGAAGTACGTTCCGTACAGAACATTTGTTCTACCCGTTCTGGATCATTTTTTGTCAGTCTGGGACCCTTATCAGGGTGGATTAATAGGAGAAAGTCGAACGAAAGGTGGCACGTTTCGTAGTGGGGTAGTTTAATCGGCGTGCGAAATGTTACGGAGATGTTCAACAAAATCAGATGCTGAACGCTACAACAGATGTGTTGTGCGTCACGGAGAGGTTTACTGTTGAAATTCCTAGAGTTTTTACATCCCAGAAAGAGTATTACTTTCTCTCATATATCACAATGAGAAAATACCAGATCCATACGTCAACACAAGTTTTGCAACACCACTTTATTTCGACATTCATGGCACATAAATAAATAAAGTGGCTCTGAGACATTCTACGAGGTATTTTCAGAAAATAAATGTGCTAGATTTTTACATATTTTTAGATACAGCGTATCTGAATAAAGTTACAAGATATTGTTGGGGGACTTGTTCAAATAGTTCAAATGGCTGTGAGCACTATGGGACTTAACTTCTGAGGTCATCAGTCCCCTAGAATTTAGAACTACTTAAGCCTAACTAACCTAAGGACATCACACACATCCATGCCCGAGGCAGGATTCGAACCTACGACCGTAGCGGTCGCGCGGTTCCAGACTGTAGCGCCTAGAACCGATCGGCCACTCCGGCCGGCGGGGGACTTGTTGATTACTTTTTCCACATCATCGCCATCCCGTTCAGTCCATGTGGTGAGCGATGGCACAAGCTTCTTTATGCCATCCTCGAAGAACTCTCCCGCTAGCGTCATCCCCCACTTTAGACCCTCTTTGCGCGTCTGATCATCAGTTGAAAATTTAATTCCACTCATTTTCGCTTTCAGGGAGGTGAAAAGATGATAATCTGGAGGCGCCAAGTCCGGTGGTGCTCGGCCATGGTCGTCGGGAAAGGAGATTCACGTCATGCGTTCGTCTCCTAAGAGTTTGATGCGACACATGACGTCCTATAGACCTTGGAACGAGGTTTTAAGCAATCGGTCCATGATTCCTTCGACTCAAAAGTCGCATATATCAACCATGCAGTGCACCTATCGAACGTGGACGACTTGTGCGGTGTAAGTCTTCGACAGTACCTGTCGACTGAAACCGATTTCATGTCCTCATCAGATTACTTTCACTCCGGTGGACATGTGAGCAACTTCCTCGGTTGACAAGCCTTCTGCGCGTAACATGATGACGCGGACCCGATCATTGGCCGTGACCGTCCTTCATGGCAAATGGGTGTTCACTCTATTGTTCCACGGTCTCTAATGCGTTTCAATTGGTGCTTTACTTTCAACTGTCGGTAACGGTCATGGTAACTGTGTGTATGTTTACAAACAAAGTCAGGGTTGACCTTCCAATCGGTACAGGAACAAGGAAAGGTTACGGTAGCAACACGTCGGCGCGACGTATTGAGGTGATGCAAAACTTTTGGTGATATGTATATTAGAGCTTTACTGATAACCATTCTTCTCACACGTGATTAGCGAATGGAACAGGGAAGGAGCGAAAGGTAGAGATGTCATAACTACCGTCACATTACAGAGCACGCACAGAGGTGACAGAAGTCATGGGTTATCTCCCAATACCGTGTCGAACCACCTCCTGCCCGGCGTTGTGCTGCAATTCGACGTGGCGTGGACTCAACAAGTCGTTTGAAGTCCCTTGACGAAATATTGAGCCATACTGCCTCTAAAGCCGTCCATAAGTGCGAAAGTGTTGCCGGGGCAGGACTTTGAGCGCGAACTGACCTCTTCATTATGCCTCATAAATGTTAGATGGGATTCATGTCGGGCGATGTGGATGGCCTAATCATTCACTCGAATAGTGCAGAATGTTCCACAAACTAATGGCGAACAATTGTGGCACAGTGACACGGCGCATTGTCATCTGTAAAAATTCCATCGTTGTTTGCTGCACTTGGTCTCCGAGGAAAAAAACTGGAAATTTGTGGTAAGTCTTATGGGACCAAGCTGCTCAGGTCATCAGTCCCTGAGCTTACACACTACTTAATCTAACAAACTAACTTACGCTAAGGACAACACACCCACCTATGCCCAAGGGAGGACTCCAGGGGGGGGGGGGGGGGGGGGGGGGGGGAGCCGCGTGAACCGTGTGACAAGATGCCCCAGACCGCACGGCTACCTTGCGCGGCACTCTCCGAGCATAACCATTTCCAGTCAATGATCGGTTCAATTTGACCAGAGGACCCAGCCCATTCCATGCAAACAGAGCCCACACACCATTATGGCCTTGTTGACAACGTGGGTCCAACGTTTCGTAGGGTCTGCGCCACTTTCTAGCCCTACCATGAATTCTTACCATCCGAAATCGGGACTCATCTGGCCAGGCCACGGTTTTCCAGACGTGTAGGATCCAGCCGATATGGTCACGAGCTCAGAAGCTCGCTACAAGCGATGTCGTGCTGTTAGCAAAGGGACTCCGTCAGTCGTCTGCTGCCGAAGCCAATTTTTATCGCACTGTCCTAACGGATACGTAAGACGTACGTCAAACAGCGATTTCTGCGGTTATTTAACTCAGTGTTGCTTGTCTGTTAGCACTGACAACTCTGCAAAAACGCCACTGGTCTCGGTCGTTAAGTGAAGGCCGTCGGCCACTGAGTTGTCCGTGGGGAGGGGTATTGCCTGTAATTTGGTATTCAGCTTCCTAAGGATTTCCGAAATGAAATGTCCCATGCGCCTAGAACCGACAACCATTCCGCGTTCAGAGCCTGTGAATTCCCGTCGTGCGGCCATAATAACTAAGGAAACCTTTACACATGAATCGCCTGAGCAGAAATGACAGCTCCACCAAGGCACAGCCCTTTTATGCATTGTGTAAGTGATACTTCCGTCAACTGTACATGTGCTCATCGCTATACCATGGCTTTTGTCACCTAAGTGTAATGTGGCCAGTGGGATAAAGAGTAGATGTAGATGAATTTCATGTTAACGTCAGTTAAGAGAAATCATTGCTTATTTTCCTTCAGCCTAGTGCAAAAAGTTTTGATGTAAAAGGAATAAACAGGAATTTATCAAAATGGCTCTAAGCACTATGGGACTTTTCGTCTGAGGTCATCATTCCCCTAGACTTAGAACTACTTAAACCTAACTAACCTAAGGACATCACACACATCCATGCCCGAGGCAGGATTCGAACCTGCGACCGTAGCAGTATCGCGGTTCGGGACTGAAGCTCTTAGAACCGCTCGACCATAGCGGCCGGTGACAGGAATTTATCACAGAGAAGTAACGCTGAGTAGGATTCAAGCACAGTTAGTATGGTAACCTAAGCTGTGGACTAGAGTTCTGCGCCCGCGGGGTGCAGTGCAACAGGTGAGGGGCGGGCTGGCTGCAACCTATTGCGGTGACGCCAGCTTCTGGTGGGACGGAGCCACGCCGTGCGCGTGGTGGAGTGACGCAACGGGCCGGAATGGGGTCAGCGCAATTTGGTGAAAGCACGCCACTCAGGGTCGCTGCGGCCGCGGCTATAGACGTGTCGGAGGTGAGCACACTCAACGCGTCAGCTCTGTCGCTCTTCCGTCGAGCGCCATCGAGCGCTACTCAGAACAAAGCATTGATTTCTTGATTTGTGGAGAAATTACATGCGTTCTTTGACGTTGAAATGCACGTAAACGATGCTCTGTTTCAAAATACAGCGGACTGCAGAGTGGCTGCTAGCTGAACTGAATCATCCTGACACGTTAGAACCGTACGATGGAGCGGGACTCGAATCCGATTCATTTCAATTCATATTAACCAGCAGAACATTAGGAAATTTCTTGGGGATTAAATAAAAAAGGCTTCAATCTACTTGCAACTCCTATAGCATATGAGGGGCGCTCAATAAGTAATCCATTACATTTTTTCTGATTCCAATGCACCATATTATTTCTCAATCTTTTGGCTACTAAACCCTATTTTTCAACGTAATCTCCGTTCAATGCGATGGTGTTGCGCAACATTACTGGTAGGGCCTTTATACCCGCATGGTACCACTCTACTGGCCGACGTCGGAGCAAATGTCTTGCTGCATCAATAACCTCTCCAATACCCACGTATTGCTTACCGTGGAGAGCATCCTTGACTGGGTCAAACAGACGACAGTCGGAAGGTGCGAGATCCGGGCTGTAGGGTGGATGAGAAAGAGCAGTACAGTGAAGTTTTGTGACCTCCTCTCGGGTACTGCGCAGGCTTGTGTGAGGCCTTGCGTTGTCATGGAGAAGGAGAAGTTTGATTGTGATCCGTCGATCACTTCGAATGAGAGTGTCAGAACGTTCCATCATTCAAATGTTCAATTGTGAGTGAATTCCTAAGGCACCAAACTGTTTAGGTCATCGGTCCCTAGACTTACATACTACTTAAACTAACTTATACCAAGAACAACACACACACCCATGCCCGAGGGAGGACTCGAACCTCCGGCGGGAGGGGCCGCGCAGTCCGTGACATGACGCCTCAAACCACGCGGCCACTCCGCGCGGCCGTTCCATAATTACAGGAGAGACGATTGCGTGCGACCGGCCGGCAGTTTTGCGCGACCTTGTTGTGATTACAGACGCCTTACGACTCATCGAGTTTTTGTTCACAACCGAAGAAGTTCTGAAAGCGCTTATGAATGACAGTGATGCTCGGAGTTTCCACCAAAAGAAACTCAATGATAGATCTCTGCTTGGACCGCAATTCCGTTACAGACGCCGTTCTGAAGCTCACGTGTAGAAAGCCACCACTTATCGGACCTAAAGCGGGAATATTCCACGATGTCCCAAAACAAATTCTGCACTTTTCAAACGAATTTGGTAAAGAAAAAGATATGTTGCATCAGAAGTTAAGTCGCATAGTGCTCAGAGCCATTTGAACCAAGTCTGTCTTTTTTGTTTTGGTGTATAGCACGTATCACTATGCCACTTGAAGAAAACTGTAGATTATACAGTAAACATGTTTAAGAAAAGCAATCTGTCTTAACTGAAAGGCAGTGCAACGTTTTTTTCCAGGAAACCGTGTGTACAAATCAGCTGATGATACAGGTACCATCATCCGTTATTGGTAGTAGAAATATAAGTAAAAGTGACTTGTTACAGTTAGTTACCCATTTAAAGTGATTTTATTTTTCTCGTGTTGTCAGTTTGAGGCCGATATGTCCTATCTTGAGGTAGAGAATTTGTCAGTCAGGTTACGATCCTCTTTGATGCATAGCTAGTATCATTTGCAGAGAGAGTGCTGTGTCCTTGCGTACTGTAACATTATAGATGTGGATAACGTAACAATAATAGGAATTGCTGGAAAACTAAAAGCAACTTAGAATTAAATGAAATTAAAATGAAATCTTTCATGGCCGGAAATGTCACACTTGCTACAATACCAGCTTTTTATTCGCAGCTTTGGCGATGTATGTGCATGGCAAGTGTATTGCATACAACTACTCCCCACTTCTCTCTGCCCATCCTCCTCTCTCCGTACAGCTTCTCCTCCCCACCTATCTTTCTCTCTGTCCATCTGCTCCTCCCCCATCTCTCTGTCCTCCACCCCCCTCTCTCGGTTCATCTCCTCCACACACTCCTCTCTGTGTCTGTTCACCTCTCCCTCCTTCCCCCTTAGACACCGAAATCCAGATACTTTATGAACTTCCAGCATGTCGGAGTAATTGTAGAGCAGCAAATTGTGTTAATCAATACAACGGTAAACCAGCCAAAGTTGCAAATTTCATTTTTATTTACTTGATGACTAGTTTCGGCTCGGAACCCATTTTCAGATCATCCAGATAGTCAAAATGGTATTTCCCAAAATATAAGGACCATGTCAAAATAACAAACGTACACTTATAATGAGGTGCGTGACTTATATTCACTGCCAGATCTCCGTTACTATTCTGCAAGCCAACGACTCACCGTGTTTTTGTTCACAGCCAGTGTCCGAAGAAGTTCTTCTCAAGCGCCTATGAATGACTGTGATGCTCTGGTTTTCAACTAAAAGAAACTCAATGACAGCTCTCCGCTTCGAACGCGCTTCCGTTACAGACGCCATATTGAAGGCTACGAACAACATTAACACCTATCGAAACTTCTTGAAATTAGAGCTGAAGTGGGAATATGCCGCGATGACCCCTAACAAATTCTGTATTTTTTCAACCGAAATTGGCAGAAAAAAAAACGTGTTGCTTTACTTATCGAACGCCCCTCGAACATTGCTACATTGTTGTCCTCTCTGACGGCGTCGGCAGATTCACATCAGTGCACAATCCGCTGCAGAGTGAAAATCTCATGCTGGAAACATCCCCCAGGCTGTGGCTAAGCCATGTCTCCGCAATATCCTTTCTTTCAGGAGTGCTAGTTGTGCAAGGTTCGCAGGAGAGCTTCTGTAAAGTTTGGAAGATAGGAGACGAGGTATTGGCAGAAATGAAGCTGCGAGGACGGTGCGTGAGTCCTGCTGGGGTAGCTCAGATGGTAGAGCACTTGCCCGCGAAAGGTAGAAGTCCCGAGTTCGAGTCTCGGTCCGCACACAGATTTAATCTGCCAGGAAGTTTCATATCAGTGCACACTCCGCTGCAGAGTGAAAATCTCATTCTATAACAGATGCTGTTTCAGATCCAGATTTAATTCAAACTCCAGAAACGCAACTTCCCACGATTACTCAAAAACCTGTTGAAAATTATATTGAGATTCCTGAAGACGATATCGTTGCACAAATTTCACGACTAAGAAGATTTCTACCTAACCTGTTCCCAGCTCTGTTTTGGCCTTACGAAATGTGTTTCAATAACGTTATGTAAGAGAATTCTTTTTCAAAAGTCAGATTAATTACGAATTATCTTGAGTCCACTATGAATTAAACAAGACTGTCTAATTTAGCAGTTACTCAATAAAAATGTGATAGCTAAAGATATCGATTCTGATGAAGCAATTTCAAAATCTGTAGCCCAAAAAGAAGGAAAAATGGAAATGTCGTGTGACTAGGGCCTCCCGTCGGTTAGACCGTTTGCCGGGTGCAAGTCTTTCGATTTGACGCCACTTCGTCGACTCGCGCGTCGAAGCTACGTGTTAGTCACCTATCACTCTAGAGATCTTCGGTTGCTAGTTCCGCTTCCTTAATAATCAGTAAAACTGTGCGTTTTTTAATGCGTTTTTCTTATTCGTTTTCATCCATAAAAACTGTTTGCAAAGCAGTTAACATTACACTTTGATTACTTAGCCACGCATATGAAAAAAAAAACTCCTGCACACAAATGTTGTATTTTATACATTTGTGAGGTTGGCAGTTTGGGAGGGGGGATGACAAATTAAAAGTCTGCGCCAGTTACCAAACTACAGTACATAGCTACACCACTGCGTAAACGTCTATCTGAATGGTCGTTGAAACTCCTATATCGGAACTATTGTGACATAAATACACAAGTCGCACGATGTCAACTCCGCAACAGCTACAGCCGTAATAAGGCTGTTGTCCAGGCAGTCGGATACTGTAGTAGAGGGGGTCTATCGGAGCGCAGTTGAGCCCTGTCTGAAGAGCAGGTAGTTTAGTGTAATTACGACGGTCCGGGCGCAAGTAAACCGCGACACAAAAGGAGCAGGTATTGGCCGCAGATTTCACAGATTTCTGGTTGGGCGCAGTTTTCATGGATTCGTCAAGATTAGTGACCGCACTATCAGCCGAGAGGCTAGTCGTTTTGGAACGTGACCGTGCGGGTCAGGAAGTTCGGAAGAAGTCGGATGAGAGGAGGAGGCAGGGGCGCCTGCGCGCAAGTGGGACCACGAGGGTCCTCAGAGGCGGCCGCAGGCTGTAACGAGCTGTTGTTACTCCTCAAGGACCGCGGGGAATTGCCGTCTTCCGGATGGTGGCGGCGATGGCGGGGGCGCCCGAGCACGGCAGCTTCCCACAGACAATGGCCCACGTGACCACGCCCTCCACCTACGCGCGCTCCGTATTGTCTAACGGTAACGCGCTTCGGTTTGCACGCTCGTTCGTGCGATATATGCTATCGACTCTGTGCCCAAGCGAAGACTGAAAATTAAAAACTTGAAGGGCAACACCACTTAAATACATAAGAAAAAAAAATTGTCAGAAAATATTATAAAATAGCGACACTGCAGCAATTCCCCCCAAGATATGTCGAATTTGAGGCGATCTGCGGCACCCAGTGTAACTGGTGCCGGTTTGGATCTGGAAAAAAGAAAATAAGTATATGTAATCTACATGATTTTAACTAGTGAACTACGTGGAGGATTTTAGAAATATTGATTTTTGTGCATTCGGTGAGTGTTTTAATAAAGTCGTTCAGTTTTCATAAAAAAGGGTCAGTTGTCAATAAATATTTGTTAAATTAACTAATCGAATATCCGCTCGGTGGTTCACATTGAAATGTTATTCCAAATTTGTGGTTAAATTTTCGAATCAAAAGACTGAAAATTGTTGGAGTTATGCTGCGTGCCGTTTCGAAAAATCATATCCCGAGAAAAAAGCGTTTGAAATTTTGAAATGTGTTATAGATATGAACAAATGAAAACATTCTACGTTTAGAAAACTGTTACCATTAATCTGCTACCCCAGGACAGGCCTGTTGTACTGTTGCCGTTGCGATCGAAACCATATCCATTAGTTTACTGTAGAACTATTGAAATATCGGTCGTGGCGTTTCCTTAAACGCACAAACTTTACAATTGCCTTTAGCCCTGCTCCAAGCAGACGCGCAGCTGGGACGTTTCGACAGCTGTCTTCATATTCGTTCCGTATACAAGAAGAAAAAAAAAAAGTTCAAATGTGTGTGAAATTTTATGGGACTTAACTGCTAAGGTCATCAGTCCCTAAGCTTACACACTACTTAACCTAAATTATCCTAAGGACAAACACACACATCCATGCCCGAAGGAGGACTCGAACCTCCGCCGGGATCAGCCGCACAGTCCATGACTGCAGCGTCCGAGACCTCTCCGCTAATCCCGCGCGGCCTTCCGTATACACTCACTACTCGGTATAACAACTTCTGGGCAGTTTAGACACGCGCTAATTGTTGTGAAGGCTAAGCTTCGAAGAATTCGTTCTTGCAACGCCATGTCTGTATTGGATGTTCTACATTTCAAGTCTTGAGAAAAAAAAATACAACAACAGAGAAAACGGCGAAGACATCTGTAGCCCATACCACAATCCGTAATTCACATTAAAATCTGGTCATTGTCTTTCAATTTCTTAGCAAAGGCGCAGGATCCTTGCCAACAGCTCTCAACCTCATATCTATTCTTTGGACACTTTGATGACATACTGCTTCGACGCCGCCCTGCATACGATGTTGTCGTTACCTTCTCTACCCGAGTACACTTTCTTACCGGTCATTCGTACTTAAAATCAAAACTGTATACTATAAGTACACAAATAAACTATTAAAAGTCAATACTGCACACAAAAGTCAACATTCGAAGCGAAAGAATCGTCTTTTTCGTACACTTACTGTCGCTTGCTGAAGCCAAGCTAATGTATTATTGTTCCCTGAAATGCTGCTGACTGTACACAGATACTACAAGAGATATCGAGCCGGCTCAGGTACGCCGTTCCTGGTCATCCGTAGAGCTACAGGAGGACTCATATTTCTGCCTCATATTTTAGAAGATTTAGGTCATCTACTTAGCCAATAAAAAATGAATTTATGAGAATTCTACAGCGGTGTTACCTCTTGATTATTATTAACTAAATTGGAATGCATTGGATACCCGTAGTGCATAGAGACCGTTGAATATTCAAATATAAAGAAGGACAGCAGTCAGTTGCAGAAACCGTAATTTATTACAGATCTAGATTTCGACTATAACACAGTCATCACCGGTGCATAACAGAAGAGTCATATAGGCATAACCATGTCAGAGCATAAACATTTGACAATTAATACCAGCATTTACAGGGCAGAAGCAAAACTCAATTGAACACGTTCCTGCTCTGTCGTGGTTATGCCTATATGACTCTTCGGGTAATGCACCGATGATGACTACGTTACAGTCGAAATCTAGATCTGCAATAAATTACGGATTCTGCGACTGACTGCTGCCCTTCTTTACATTTTATTTATTATTGTTCTGCGAATGTCATCATGGTCCCTTTTGACCGAAAAATTATTTATTTACGAGATCCACTATTACAAATTCGACCGTGTGGCCATTGTCGAATGGAATACTGCAAAATTGTGCTTTAGCATGTATCAGAACCTACACATGTGTACAATGCTTCGTCACAACCGAATGTTGGGTATTTAATGTTTCCGTTGTTGCCATCTTTTACATGAATTACATAAAACCACTGCTCGTATTCATCGTACACATGACAACTGCAGTAATTGACCAAATTTTTAGTGTTTGACACGTGCTAAAGCACACTTTTGCAGTATTGCACTTGATAATGGACGCACGGCGGAAAGGCCAATAGTGAGTTTTATAGTCGAAGTGTGTTGTAGATCTGAGAAAGCGGCTTGGTATAAAATGTTTGAACGAATCGGCCGTTGTTGCAAGGTCAACATGTGATGAAGTAAGCATCGTTGGAAAATTTACAGCATGACGTGGTCGCAACGCAGAAGACTCAGTCGAATACTGAAACCGACAAGTTTCGTTTAATTTTACTAAACTTCACATGTTTGTGAATCGTATTAAAGAGAACTTAATTTTTATTTCCAACTAGTGTCTTGTGTGTCTCAGAAAGCGGCTTGGTGTAAAATATTTGAACGAGTTGGCCGCTGTTGCAACGCCAACTTGCGATGAAGTACGCAAGGTTGGAAAATTTGCGGCATGAAGTGGTCGCAACGCAGAAAACTCAGTAGAATAATGAAACCGACAAGTTTCGTTTAATTTTACTCATTCATACACCTCTTGTGCTGCGTCTTTGGTACGACTGACTTTACGAATACGGATGACTCTGTGTGCTAATAACTAACTCCGTCCGAACAGGCCTTGGAAGGCCCAACGGTACCGACCGGCCGCCGTGTCATCCTCACACCACCGGCGTAACTGGATGCGGATATGGAGGCGCATGTGGTCAGCACACCGCCCTCCCGGCCGTATGTCAGTTTACGAGACCGGAGACGCTACTTCTGAATCAAGTACCTCCTCAGTTTGCCTCACAAGGGCTGAGTCCACTCTTATTGCCAATAGCGATCGGGAGACCGGATGGTCACCCATCCAAGTGTTAGACCAGCCCGACAGCGCTTAACTTCGGTGATCTGACAGGAACCGGTGTTATCACTGCATCCATAAAAATTCCATCGTTGTCTGGGAATATGAAGTTCATGAATAGCTGAAAATGGTCTCCAAATAGGTGAACATTACCATTTTCCGTCAGTTGTCGGTTCATTGGGACCAGAGGACCCAGTACATTCTACATCTACATCTACATTGATACTCCGCAAGCCACCCAACGGTGTGTGGCGGAGGGCACTTTACGTGCCACTGTCATTACCTCCCTTTCCTGTCCCAGTCGCGTATGGTTCGCGGAAAGAACGACTGTCTGAAAGCCTCCGTGCGCGCTCTAATCTCTCTAATTTTACATTCGTGATCTCCTCGGGAAGTATAAGTAGGGGGAAGCAATATATTCGATACCTCATCCAGAAACGCACCCTCTCGAAACCTGGCGAGCAAGCTACACCGCGATGCAGAGCGCCTCTCTTGCAGAGTCTGCCACTTGAGTTTATTAAACATCTCCGTAACGCTATCACGGTTACCAAATAACCCAGTGACGAAACGCGCCGCTCTTCTTTGGATCTTCTCTATCTCCTCCGTCAACCCGACCTGGTACGGATCCCACACTGATGAGCAATACTCAAGTATAGGTCGAACGAGTGTTTTGTAAGCCACCTCCTTTGTTGATGGACTACATTTTCTAAGCACTCTCCCAATGAATCTCAACCTGGTACCCGCCTTACCAACAATTAGTTTTATATGATCATTCCACTTCAAATCGTTCCGTACGCATACTCCCAGATATTTTACAGAAGTAACTGCTACCAGTGTTTGTTCCGCTATCATATAATCATACAATAAAGGATCCTTCTTTCTATGTATTCGCAATACATTACATTTGTCTATGTTAAGGGTCAGTTGCCACTCCCTGCACCAAGTACCTATCCGCTGCAGATCTTCCTGTATTTCGCTACAATTTTCTAATGCAGCAACTTCTCTGTATACTACATCATCATCCGCGAAAAGCCGCATGGAACTTCCGACACTATCTACTAAGTCATTTATATACACTCCTGGAAATTGAAATAAGAACACCGTGAATTCATTGTCCCAGGAAGTGGAAACTTTATTGACACATTCCTGGGGTCAGATACATCACATGATCACACTGACAGAACCACAGTCACATAGACACAGGCAACAGAGCATGCACAATGTCGGCACTAGTACAGTGTATGTCCACCTTTCGCAGCAATGCAGGCTGCTATTCTCCCATGGAGACGATCGTAGAGATGCTGGATGTAGTCCTGTGGAACGGCTTGCCATGCCATTTCCACCTGGCGCCTCAGTTGGACCAGCGTTCGTGCTGGACGTGCAGACCGCGTGAGACGACGCTTCATCCAGTCCCAAACATGCTCAATGGTGGACAGATCCGGAGATCTTGCTGGCCAGAGTAGTTGACTTACACCTTCTAGAGCACGTTGGGTGGCACGGAAGACATGCGGACGTGCATTGTCCTGTTGGAACAGCAAGTTCCCTTGCCGGTCTAGGAATGGTAGAACGATGGGTTCGATGACGGTTTGGATGTACCGTGCACTATTCAGTGTCCCCTCGACGATCACCAGTGGTGTACGGCCAGTGTAGGAGATCGCTCCCCACACCATGATGCCGGGTGTTGGCCCTGTGTGCCTCGGTCATATGCAGTCCTGATTGTGGCGCTCACCTGCACGGCGCCAAACAAGCATACGACCATCATTGGCACCAAGGCAGAAGCGACTCTCATCGCTGAAGACGACACGTCTCCATTCGTCCCTCCATTCACGCCTGCCGCGACACCACTGGAGGCGGGCTGCACGATGTTGGGGCGTGAGCGGAAGACGGCCTAACGGTGTGCGGGACCGTAGCCCAGCTTCAAGGAGACGGTTGCGAATGGTCCTCGCCGATACCCCAGGAGCAACAGTGTCCCTAATTTGCTGGGAAGTGGCGGTGCGGTCCCCTACGGCACTGCGTAGGATCCTACGGTCTTGGCGTGCATCCGTGCGTCGCTGCGGTCCGGTCCCAGGTCGACGGGCACGTGCACCTTCCGCCGACCACTGGCGACAACATCGATGTACTGTGGAGACCTCACGCCCCACGTGTTGAGCAATTCGGCGGTACGTCCACCCGGCCTCCCGCATGCCCACTATACGCCCTCGCTCAAAGTCCGTCAACTGCACATACGGTTCACGTCCACGCTGTCGCGGCAGCTACCAGTGTTACAGACTGCAATGGAGCTCCGTATGCCACGGCAAACTGGCTGACACTGACGGCGGCGGTGCACAAATGCTGCGCAGCTAGCGCCATTCGACGGCCAACACCGCGGTTCCTGGTGTGTCCGCTGTGCCGTGCGTGTGATCATTGCTTGTACAGCCCTCTCGCAGTGTCCGGAGCAAGTATGGTGGGTCTGACACACCGGTGTCAATGTGTTCTTTTTTCCATTTCCAGGAGTGTATATTGTGAAAAGCAATGGTCCCATAACACTCCCCTGTGGCACGCCAGAGGTTACTTTAACGTCTGTAGACGTCTCTCCATTGATAACAACATGCTGTGTTCTGTTTGCTAAAAACTCTTCAATCCAGCCACACAGCTGGTCTGATATTCCGTAGGCTCTTACTTTGTTTATCAGGCGACAGTGCGGAACTGTATCGAACGCCTTCCGGAAGTCAAGAAAAATAGCATCTACCTGGGAGCCTGTATCTAATATTTTCTGGGCCTCATGAACAAATAAGGCGAGTTGGGTCTCACACGATCGCTGTTTCCGGAATCCATGTTGATTCCTACATAGTAGATTCTGGGTTTCCAGAAATGACATGATACGCGAGCAAAAAACATGTTCTAAAATTCTACAAGAGATCGACGTAAGAGATATAGGTCTATAGTTTTGCGCATCTGCTCGACGACCCTTCTTGAAGACTGGGACTATCTGTGCTCTTTTCCAATCATTTGGAACCCTCCGTTCCTCTAGAGACTTGCGGTACACGGCTGTTAGAAGGGGGGCAAGTTCTTTCGCGTACTCTGTGTAGAATCGAATTGGTATCCCGTCAGGTCCAGTGGACTTTCCTCCATTGAGTGATTCCAGTTGCTTTTCTATTCCTTGGACACTTATTTCGATGTCAGCCATTTTTTCGTTTGTGCGAGGATTTAGAGAAGGAACTGCAGTGCGGTCTTCCTCTGTGAAACAGCTTTGGAAAAAGGTGTTTAGTATTTCAGCTTTACGCGTGTCATCCTCTGTTTCAATGCCATCATCATCCCGTAGTGTCTGGATATGCTGTTTCGAGCCACTTACTGATTTAACGTAAGACCAGAACTTCCTAGGATTTTCTGTCAAGTCGGTACATAGAATTTTACTTTCGAATTCAATGAACGCTTCACGCATAGCCCTCCTTACGCTAACTTTGACATCGTTTAGCTTCAGTTTGTCTGAGAGGTTGTGGCTGCGTTTAAACTTGGAGTGGAGCTCTCTTTGCTTTCGCAGTAGTTTCCTAACTTTGTTGTTGTACCACGGTGGGTTTTTCCCGTCCCTCACAGTTTTACTCGGCACGTACCTGTCTAAAACGCATTTTACGATTGCCTTGAACTTTTTCCATAAACACTCAACATTGTCAGTGTCGGAACAGAAATTTTCGTTTTGATCTGTTAGGTAGTCTGAAATCTGCCTTCTATTACTCTTGCTAAACAGATAAACCTTCCTCCCTTTTTTTATATTCCTATTAACTTCCATATTCAGGGATGCTGCAACGGCCTTATGATCACTGATTCCCTGTTCTGTACATACAGATTCGAAAAGTTCGGGTCTGTTTGTTATCAGTAGGTCCAAGATGTTATCTCCACGAGTCGGTTCTCTGTTTAATTGCTCGAGGTAATTTTCGGATAGTGCACTCCGATCCATAGCGACACACATCATTGGTGCCGACATGAGCGACCACCTGCAGATGGGTGCACCCTGTACCCTTCATGGCATCCGGAAGGACCCTTTCCACATCTGGAATGACTCCCCCCGGTATGCACACGGAGTGCACATTGGTTTTCTTCCCCTCTCTTGCTGCCATTTCCCTAAGGGGCCCCATTACGCGCCTGACGTTGGAGCTCCCAACTACCAGTAAGCCCACCCTCTGCGACTGCCCGGATCTTGCAGACTGAGGGGCAACCTCTGGAACAGGACAAGCAGCCATGTCAGGCCGAAGATCAGTATCAGCCTGAGACAGAGCCTGAAACCGGTTCGTCAGACAAACTGGAGAGGCTTTCCGTTCAGCCCTCCGGAATGTCTTTCGCCCCCTGCCACACCTTGAAACGACCTCCCACTCTACCACAGGTGAGGGATCAGCCTCAATGCGGCCAGTATCCCGGGCAACCACAGTCGTAGTCCGATCAGGGGATGCGTGGGACGAGCTGGCCGTCCCCGACAAACCCCCATCCCGACCCCCACAGTGATGCCCATTGGCAACAGCCTCAAGCTGTGTGACCGAAGCCAACACTGCCTGAAGCTGGGAGCGAAGGGATGCCAACTCAGCCTGCATCCGAACACAGCAGTTGCAGTCCCTATCCATGCTAAAAACTGTTTTGCTAAGAACGTCTGAACTAATCTACAGAGAGCGCAAACAAATCGACAAAATTTAAACGGTTATTAAAATACAAGATTGTCTAGTAAATGCAGTAATGCTGCTACTTGCGCACTGCTGACTCTGCTCGGCGGCGGAAGGAGACTAAGCGAAATTACACTATTCAGGTACTAAAACACGATGCTACACTCTCAAATACTATAATACGCCCGAAATTTATGAATTAAACAATGCAAGAACCAAAAACAGGCAAAGAAATTAAGAATTAAACTATGTAACAAATGAGTGAGCTAGGAGTATACGACTTGCTGCTCAGCTGCTTATCCAACGGCGGCAGGGAGCACACTGACTGCGACCAACCGACACTGGCCGTTCAAAACAAAACAGTAGACAAACGACTACGCGAATTTACACTATTCAGGTACTAAAACGCGATGCTACAACTCTCAAATACTATAATACGCTCGAAATTTATGAATTAAACAATGCAAGTACCAAAAACACGCAAAGAAATTAAGAATTAAACTATGTAACAAATGAGTGAGCTAGGAGTATACGACTTGCTGCTGCAGCTGCTTATCCAACGGCGGCAGGGAGCACATGTAGACACAGCCTACGCCATTATGGGGACACCACCAGTTTCCACAGTGCCTTGTTGACAAAAGGGGTCCATGGCTTCATGGGACTTGCGTCACACTCGAATCCTAGCATCAGCTCTTACCAACTGAAATCGACACTCATCTGATCGCTCGTCTGCTGCCATAGCCCATTAAAGGAAGGTCAAATTTCGCCGCTCTTTCCGTACGGATACGGTTGTCGTACGTCCCACATTGATTTGTTCCGTTATTTCACGCAGTGTTGCTACTCTGTTAGCACTGACAACTCTACGCAAACACCCCTGCTCTCGGTCGGTAAGTGAAGGACGTCGATCACTGCGTTGTTTGTAGTGAGGGGTAATGCCTGAAATTTGGTATTCTCGGCACACTATTGACACTGTGGATCTCGAAATATTGAATTCCTTAACGATTTCCAAAATGGAAATATCCCATGCGCGCAGCTGCAACTACCATTAGGCGTTCAAAGTCTGTTAATTTCCATCGTGTGGTCATAATCACGTCGGAAACCTTCTGACATGAATCACCTGGCTACAAATAACAGCTCCGTCAACGCACTGCCCTTTTATACCTTGCGTACGCGATACTACCGTCATCTGTATATGGGCATATTGCTATCCCATGACATTTCTACGTCCATACTATGCAAAACACTGTGTAGTATATGGCAGAGAGTATTTTCTATTCCATCACATATTAGGGTTTAGACCGGTTCCACTCACGTATGGAGAACGTGAAAAGCACTGCTTATTTTCCTCTGTGCACGTAGTAATTGGTTTAATCTTATCCTCGCCATATATTGGGGTAATCGGGCTTCACGTGATACTTTGGGTGTATCTTCAATTTCTGTCACTTCAGGTTGTTCAGAATTCATGAGACGCTCTTGCGTATGTCAAAGAAACCTGTGACCATTTTGTTCCCTTCTACGTACGAGTATGTGGCTTGGCTTGCGGGACTAATTTTCATATCTGATATTTAATGCAAAGTGTATGACCACACATTCCAGTTACATGGTCGACGCAGCCATATTTCTTAAAGTAGGCGGTTCGCAGTAATACACTAAGGGCCTCAGTGACTAACCGCAACAATATTGTAATTTTATTTTCTACATATACCATAGTTATCCAGATAGTTTTATTGAGACCATGACCCTGGAGATTTCCTCCCTGGCGGTTTGTTTCGATTAATTGCTACTATCGATTGTGGGAAGATATTCGCACGGAAGACATCACAACGTAGTTCTCTTAGCCGTCCTAGAAACCGAACAAGATGCACCAGTTATTTCACACTTCAGAACGTTACTCCCGCCTTCACAAACGCTTCATCCCCTACCAGAACGCCCCTCGCCCCCCCCCCCCCCCCCCCCCGGCCCCTCTCCCGCCTACGACTTCACACTGAGTCACAGTTTCACTGATGATTTACGTGGTTGCTACGAAATATGTAATGTGTTATTCTTTAAAATCGTTAATTTTTGTGACTGTACAGAGAATCGCATGTTCCACTGCACCACTGTTCAGAATATAACTAGCGGAGAAAGAGGGCCGTTGAGAGGCCGAATAGCGCAGTTTTGCCTGATACCATCAATCTAGAGTTATCAGCTGCTTTTTTAAAGTTCTGAGGAACACTGTACATATTTTGTCCCTGCCTGTTGTTACCCTATTACGAAGTGATTACTCCTCATGAATTTTTGCTCATAGTTAACGCTAAAGTATCAACGTAACCCCAAATGCGGGTGGGAATGTCGTGTACTCTGTCTCCTTGAGAATTGTGTCTTTTCGCGTGTAGTTGTTTGGCTATTGAGGATTTGATTGCACGGCAGCTTGGGAAAGCAGTTCAAGAGAATCCTTAACTCGCGTGGAAAACTACCAGGTAACACCATCTCGCCTTATGGTGTAGCAAACTAATCGTCGTTGCGCGCCACTGTGACCGAGCGGTTCTGGGCGCTTCAGTCCGGAACCGCGCGACTGCTACGGTCGCAGGTCCGAATCCTGTCTCGGGCATGAACGTGTGTGATGTCCTTAGGTTAGTTAGGTTTAAGTAGTTCTAAGTCTTGGGGACTGATGACCTCAGATTTTAAGTCCCATAGTGCTCAGTGCCATTTGAACCATTTTTTTGAACCAATCGTCGTTAACCCAGTGCGCGCATTCGATCCACAAGTGCCTCACACTCCCATCTCCTTAACTAGCACATTACACTGTATGTGAAATAAAACTATACCGAACAGTGAAACATTACTACGAGGTTTAGCTTCAGGTTTAGGTTCTGCTCGACCAGGCAAATTCGAAATAGATGTGAACAGAACGACATTAACTGATGGACATTTCTATTGTTCTTCTACAGTAAAGAAATAGTAATGCTCATTACCTAATAAAGAATGGTACCGAACTTCACTGCAGTGTGGTATCTTTCTTGTCAATGTTTTTTTTCCCACATTGACTCCGTAGCGGAGAGTTTCTGTTCTCATTTCGAAGCCATCACACAGCTACCAACCGAAAAATTGGGCAATCACAGCGTGATGAGCGAACGATGCGTGTATAATGGACTGGTGCCTGTTGCGGTAGATGGGGGTGGGGGGGGGGGGGGGGGAGGATAGGGACAAACACGAGACGCGGAAGAGGAAGTCCGGCTATCCACTGTGCAACCAGCCGTTCAGAATTTCTGGACCACGTATCAGGGAAAGAGCTGACGGCATTACCTAGCAGTGAGCTGTTGGCATTTTTCCTTTGTATGTCCTGCGTTTTGGTTGTGGAGGAAAGTTAGAGGGTAGAATTGTAGAGGTAGATGAAGTCCTGTCTCTAGTAAGTAGGTTCAAGTCTTTACAGGTTGCAGTAGCTATGCAGAGATGAAGAAGCTTGCACATGATAAACTTGCGCGGAGAGCGGCGTCAAAACGGTCTTCGGACTGCAGACCACAACGGCTACAACGTCCTGTCAGCATTGGCGTCAATCCTGCTCCGCAGTAGCCCCAATTGGAGGATACATACGTGAAGTATGCATGCGTGCCAACTGATGTGTAAAGGCCGCTCGGATACCACTGGACGTCGACATCTGGGACTACCTCGAGTATGGATACAAGAGAGGCCGTTTTGCTCCTCTCTCTCTACAAGTGCAGTGTGAAATGATAAATATCTTATGAAAATAACAATAATTGTGTTTGCTATTTAAACGAAGCTTTCTTGCTGAAGTTAGGAGATGAATAGACTGGTATCTTTTTGTGATACTAAAGCAATAAAAATAGGCCAGGTGCGAATGGGATTAGCGCACTGAGGGTTTCGTACAAATAGATCTATGTATACAGTTCAATCATTCCGGGAATCCAGAATCTCTATTATTTATGCCTGTTATCGACATTGATACTGGTAGCATATCATTCCCAGGGATTCCAAGCCATCTCATAATGTTTTAATTTCAAGTATGATGTCGGATAACAAATTACAAAAGAATTTTTTTCCGCATGATACAATTACAGATTAACCATTTTCGGAAGTTTTTCCTTCATTTGTGCTGTGAAATCTTACTTCATGGCAAATTTTATGATGCTAGATTAACGGGAAGTACTTATATGTTTTCATTAGTGAGATTGTATCAAAATATGTGACACAAAAAGCAATATCTTTTGATTGCATTGGCCTAGAAGATAACTTTCATTATATCACCAAGGTACAATAGACCAATTTGAACTTGATACATAGAACCGTTCCTCAGATAAATGGGTCTTGACAGACGGGCGGAAAGACAGATACACTAATGGCCATTAAAATCGCTACACCAAGAAGAAATGCAGGTGATAAACGGATATTCATTGGACAAATATATTATACTAGAACTGACATGTGATCACATTTTCACGCAATTTGGGTGCATAGATTCTGAGAAATCAGTACCCAGAACAACCACCTCTGGCCGTAATAACGGCCATGATACACCTGGGCATTGAGTCAAACATAGCTTGGATGACGTGCACAGGTACAGCTGCCCATGCAGCTTCAACACGATACCACAGTTCATCAAGAGTAGTGACTGGCGTATTCTGACGAGCCAGTTGCTCGGCCACCATTGACCAGACGTTTTCAATTGGTGAGAGATCTGTAGAATGTACTGGCCAGGGCAGCAGTCGAACATTTTCTGTATCCAGAAAGGCCCTATAGGACCTGCAACATGCTGGTCGTGCGTTATCCTGCTGAAATGTAGGGTTTCGCAGGGATCGAATGAAGGGTAGAGCCACGGGTTGTAAAACATCTGAAATGTAACGTCCACTGTTCAAAGTGCCGTCAATGCGAACAAGAGGTGACCGAGACGTGTAACCAATGGCACCCCATACCATCACGCCGGGTGATACGCCAGTATGGCGATGACGAATACACGCTTCCATTGTGCGTTCACCGCGATGTCGCCAAACACGGATGCGACCATCATGATGCTGTAAACTGAACCTGGATTCATCCGAAAAAAATGACGTTTTGCCATTTGTGCACCCAGGTTCGTCGTTGAGTACACCATCGCAGGCGCTCCTGTCTGTGATGCAGCGTCAAGGGTAACCGCAGCCATGGTCTCCGAGCTGATAGTCCATGCCGCTGCAAACGTCGTCGAACTGTTCGTGCAGATGTTTATTGTCTTGCAAACGTCCCCATCTGTTGACTCAGGGATCGAGACGTGGCTGCACGATCTGTTACAGCCACGCGGATAAGATGCCTGTCATCTCTACTGCTAGTGATACGAGGTCGTTGGGATCCGACCTCTATCAAAGTCGGAAACGTGGTGGTGCGCATTTCTCCTCGTTACGCGAGGCATCACAACAACGCTTCACCAGGCAACGCCGGTCAACTGCTACTTGTGTATGAGAAATCCTTTGGAAACTTGCCCCATGTCAGCACGTTGTAGGTGCCGCCACCGGCGCCAAACATGTGTGAATGCTCTGAAAAGCTAATCATTTGCATATCACAGCATCTTCTTCCTGTCGGTTAAATTTCGCGTCTGTGGCACGTCATCTTCGTGGTGTAGCAATTTTAATGGCCAGTAATGTAAAAAGGAACAAAATTTTCTTTCGTATGATATAATTACTGCTTCTCGATTGTCGGATTTTTTCCTTTAGTTGTTGTGTGCAACCATGCTTCTTGCATAATTTCATGATTCTAGGTCAATGGGAAGTACCCTATAGGTCTTGATAAGTGAGTTTGCGAATATCAGAACTTGTGACGTAAATGGTCATATCTTTTGAATGCCTTGAATTAGAATCTTACATTTACTGCAGCGCCAAGAGACCGTAGACTTTAATATGCGACATAAATTTCCACTTGATGCCTCTGCCCGTACCGGAGGAAAATGATTTTTACCAGTGAGACAGACAGACAGACGGACGGACGGACAACAAAGTGATCCTGTAAGGGTTCCGTTTCCACCGCTTGAGGTGCGCAACCTTAAAAACGATTGATTTCTTTCGAAATGAGTCTTTTTTTTTGCACTGGCTGAAATAGAAGACGAATAGGCTAGTATCTGTTTGTGATACTAACACAATGTAATATAACATCTTTTCCTTTCTGGTGCGTTAGTTCGTCATGTAACGATAAATTCCGAAATAATTTTATCTCATTATCATCAAAGAATGCGTAAAATTCCCTGCGATTTTCAGATGTTAAGCAGCTTCCATTTGTTTATGTGAACGGCATCTAGCTGATTTTGTAATTACGAGTTGCATGATCCAAATTACTGCATTTGTTCTTGATAACAGTTTTAGTTGGCTTCACGTAATCTCCATGATGGGTTCGTTCAAACTTAGATCTAGTGTAAGCTAGAACGGAATATTGGCCCTACAACACTGAAGGGGGGAAAATGTTACATTAAATTTTACTGCTCCATATTTTCTTCACAGGTAGTTCAAAATGGTTCAAATGGCTCCGAGGACTATGGGACTTAACATCTGAGGTCATCAGTCCCCTAGACTTAGAACTACTTAAACCTAACTAACCTAAGGACATCATACACATCCATGCCCGAAGCAGGATTCGAACCTGCGACCGTAGCAGCAGTGCAGTTCCGGACTGAAGCGCCTACAACCGCTCGGCCACAACGACCGGCTTCACAGGAAGACATATTTACAGTTTATGCATTGTTTAAAATTATAAAGTCTCCAGTGACATGTCACATACAAACTAAGTACGAAGTGTCCTGTTTCCCGCTATATACTGACAATACCACAGTGTCGGCAACAGTAAACTGGTCCCATTTGCAATTGTAAATTTTACAGGTTTAGTAAGCTAGGGTTAAAGACTTTCATCCTGTTTATTGTTTGTAATTCACGTGAAGTGTTCAAACCTCGCAGCTGCATAGTCTGTATATAGAGTACTGCTTCCGCGTGGCGAAGCTAAGTGGTCAGCAGCCGTTCCACATCACACACGACCCACGCGGCTCGGCCCTGACGTGGGCGAGCACTCGTAGACTGTGATCCAACAGGTGCGCGGTTCCTCCCACTCGTCTGAGGAAAGCATTTAGCTGCATAACAAAGCAGCGTGAGGTGTAGAGGACGTGCATCGAGCCTGCGTACACTCCAGTTTAGGAGCCTATGCCGCAACCGACTGAGATCAACATGGGCACAAAAGCCGCGCAGGCGGCTGAGTCATTTCGCGAAATACTAAAGGTCATCTTCGGTAATGTCCGTCTATGTGTGCGAAGTTTATTCGCCCTCTCTCTCGCACAGCGCCGCTGAGTGTAGAACGGTCGGATCTGACACCATCCTGAAGAACTCAAGTACGACACTGCGGACACATCTATTTACGATTGTCTCACTTGACCATAATTATTTTCTCAAGTAATTAAAGCTGTCGTTACCCTGTATGTTGGTTTAAATACCACAATGATTCGGTTCTAGGCCCTTCAGTGTGGAACCGCGCGACCGCTACGGTCCCTGGTTCGAATCCTGCCTCGGGCATGTACGTGTGTGATATCCTTAGGTTAGTTAGGTTTAAGTAGTTCTAAGCTCTAGGGACTGATGACCTCAGATATTAAGTCCCATAGTGCTCAGAGCCATTTGAACCATTTGAACCCCAGTGCTTTACGAGGCACACCCCTGTTGCAGATGGTATGACCTTCGTTCTTCCGATCTTTGAACTGACTCACCCAGCCAGTTATGGGAGGACCTTTAGTTTAATGTCTGTTCCGAAACATTAAAAATAATTGTCAGAGGCGAAAGAAATGATAAGTGACAGAAGCAATCGAAGGACCATTTTAGGAGCGAATCCTGACTTTTAGATTTGCAGTCTGGAATGTACCAACCTCTATTATTATAATTGTTGTTATTATCACTATTATTAGGGACGTTCAATAAGTAATAAAACACTTTTTTTCAGAAAGCAGGTTGGTTTTATACAGGATACTTTCCGTCCAATGCGACGGCATTAGACCACCTTACTGGTAGTGCCTGTATGGCTGCGTGGTACCACTGTACTGATCATCGGCGGAGTCAAAATCTTGCTGTGTCAATAACATCCCCATCATATACTTACTGCTTCCTGCGGAGTGCATGTTTCACTGGCCCCAACAAATGGAAGTCGGAAGGCGCGAGATCCAGGCTGCAGGGTGGATAAGGAGAAACAATCCCCAATAGAAACGTCCAGCCGAGCAGTAAGGTGTTTGTTTGTGATCTGTCGATCACCTCGGACGAGTGTGTCTGCACGTTACAGCATTGCAGGGGTCGCAGCTGTATGCGACCGGCCGCCATGAGGGAGATCGGAACGAGTGGGCTCTGAGCACTATGCGACTTAACTTCTGAGGTCATCAGTCGCCTAGAACTTAGAACTAATTAAACCTAACTAACTTAAGAACATTACACACATCCATGCCCGAGGCAGGATTCGAACCTGCGAGCGTAGCTGTCGCTCGGCTCCAAACTGTAGCGCCTAGAACCGCACGGCCCCTCCGGCCGGCCAGATCGGAACGGTTTGCGCGATCATTTTGCGATGATGACAGACGGCTCGCCCAGCCACTCAGCGTGACTTTTTTAACTGTCTCCGTAGACAGTAAATATCTGCTATACTCTGGTCTTCCGCCGATAGAAACGCCATGGCAACTCTGTAACACACCTCCGTTACAGACGCCACTTCGAAGCCTACGTTCAGCGCCGTGACCTGTCGGCACTTCATGAAGCTCTACGGGCTGAAGCGGGAATATTCCAAAAGTCCAACAACAAATTCTGTATTTTTTCAGCGGGAGCTGGCCGAGAAAATATTTGTTGCATTATTTACTGAACACACCCTCATATTATTATTGTTGTTATATTATCGTCATTATTATTATTATTGTCTTCATGACACCCAGCTTCCACTACGATCCTTCTTTGCGCTCACAAGTTTCGGCCTGGCATCGTTTTTATGTGCTTCTAAATTATCATTTATCCTAAACTACTGTTTCCACGAAAACACATATCTTCTCTCTTCTAATTGTAGCTTTCCTCCCATTTAAGAAAAACCAAAAACTGTAAAATGTAGACATTCACGGTCTGGAATGTCACATTTAATAAAATATTCGGTGGTCGGAAATTAAACAGTTAAGTAGCACCGCGAATTGAGATGGAAGAGATATATCAGCTCCTCACGCTGGATCTGGGTTTACTTGTCCAGACCAGCTACACCGTATCCACTAGAGAGTGCCGCCAAAACATCGAGTAATTTTACCTCTACCATATTATTGCCACCTTCGGCAGGAAAATCTTCTACGGCTCCCCAAACTTCGCTGGTCGAAGACTTGAGCATGCAACCACAGAATCAAAGACAGCCAAGTTCGACGAAGTATTGAAGCGATGTTTGATATATTCTTGTTTCGTGGTTTTTATTTATTTTACCGCCGGCCGGAGTGGCCGAGCGGTTAAAGGCGCTACAGTCTGGAACCGCACGACCGCTACGGTCGCAGGTTCGAATCCTGCCTCGGGCATGGATGTGTGTGATGTCCTTAGGTTAGTTAGGTTTATGTAGTTCTAAGTTCTAGGGGACTTGTGACCACAGCAGTTGAGTCCCATAGTGCTCAGAGCCATTTGAACCATTTGAACCATTTATTTTACCTTTTTGTTATGGAGACTGCGTTTTCTAACAGTATGTAATGAATCTGTATTGTTTTCTTTATATTTACTGCTACATCCCTCTGCTTCACATTACAAATCAACGATTTTCAAATAGAATCCGAATTAAACATTGATTTGTTCAAATTTACTATAAATACTATTTATTTTTAAGTAATCACCGGACGACAACTATGTAAACAAAAATATTCCGCAGGTTATGCAGTCCTGTACATATCCTCACTCAGTTTCTAGACTGTTTACCGCTATCAAGACGCTGATCGCATGTATAAAGAAAGCAATCGTGGCGAGGTAACGCTCGATAGGTAAGCAACAAACCTAATGTACAGGTAACGGGGGTACGGCCTTAACGGACCAAAGCTACTAGGAAAGATATCTAGTCTACAATAGCCTACGATAGTTTTACAACTGTAACAACGGCACGTATTGCGATGCGTCCGCCTGGAAGAACCGCAGCTTAGCGGCAGCGCAACAGAGGATGCACAGAGTGTAGCTGCACTCTCGCGGCCCCTGACGCACCGGGAGATCGACGTCAGCGCTTCCGCAGGCACCGTTATATGCCGCGAACGGCGCTATAAGCGGCAAGAGGCCGCCTCCAGTCTGCGGAAGGCGGCAGTAGGTGGCAGCTGGCGCAGCACAGCCTTCCAGGCAGGTCGCTCCGGAGGCGCGGGGGCAACGACCTGCCAATCTGGCCCGCTTGCTCCTTCCCTACGTACCTAAGTGGCGCCGAAGATCCGCGTAATCTTTCCAGGCGTACGAGGAGCCTCTTGTTTTCCTGTCATCTGCATCTACTTACATACTCAGCAAACAAATGTGAGGTGCATGTCAGAGAGTACTTAGCATGGTAACACACGTCAGGGTTTCTTCTCGTTCCTGTTTAAATGCTTCTCTGCCTGCTGTTTTCGTGTTCTAATGGGGGTGACATGTAAGAGGCTGAAGAATATGTCTTAATATTGAGTGTTGAACGCAAGTAGGCTTTCGTGAGGTATCTGGCGTCCATCTTCAAGCACCTACCATTTCAGATCCGTCAACATTTCCCTGACGAGCTCACTTGAGTGGCAGAAAATCAGTTAGTTACATGTTCCATGGATCATTTGAACTATTCTTTTATTGAAATGATGTGGAACGAATCAGTTTACAGGTACACATGATACATGATTAGTGTTAGCATTGATGATGACATTGATTTTTAGTCCTACTCATGGCGCTACACTTAAAGACTAATTTTTTCTATTTTTTATAGGCTACGAATTTTTAAATACAAGTTCATCCATGGAGTAGGTGTTGTCCAGGAGAAATTATTTTAGGTTAGATTTAACAGGTGGTTTGATTCTTCGCAGACATTTAATCGTAATGGGCAAATGATCAAAAAATTTTATTTCTGCCGCATTGTACTCCTTTCTGGGCCACTGAGACCTTTAATAATGCGTAATGAGGGTCATTTTTTCCCTCTTGTGAGAATTAGTCCTATTTTGTATGGGTCCAACAACCTTGGGCAATATTATCAAACTAGCTGAAAAACCCAGCATTTTCCGGGTATTTATTTCTAGCTGTGTCCAAGACTCCGGAAGGGTGAAATCTGCGTTCGACTTAAAAGGGTTCTTTCTATACAATGTTTGAAGTAGTATGCTTTGGGACATGAACCAAGAGCCTGTTTGCTTCACTGACAAGGGACAGTCACGTAGAATTTGCCATGCGAGAAGCAACTAACACTAAGGTCTACGCCCGCAGCGCGCAGCGTCCGGTCTTGTGCTTTGTTTATAGTCACGGGATATTCAAATGGTTCAAATGGCTTCAAGCACTATGGGACTTAACATCTGAGGTCATCAGTCCCCTTGAACTTAGAACTGCTTAAACCTAACTAACCTAAGGACATCACACACATACATACCCGAGGCAGGATTCGAACCTGCGACCGTAGCAGCAGCGCGGTTCCGGACTGAAGCGCCTAGAACCGCTCGGCCACAACGGCCGGAGGTCACAGCATAACATAGGAGCGCTGGGAATTAATACAACATAGCCCACAGCCTTTCAGCCGTTCTGGTTTATTCAGATAGACTCGACCGTTCTATAGGCATATTTATTCGTAAACAAAACGAAATCAAAATGTAATAATTAGGTATCCAAATCACAAAGCAAACTCAATAAATTTGCTTTTTTCTTCAGTGATTGTAAATGAAACCACTTAAATTTGAAGCAATTGAAATATTATGAAGACTAGTGCAGCTTTTTCTTTAGATAGCAGTTCAATATTGATAACTAATCAACTGCAAAAACTATTAATACTGTCTGCCAGGTTATTAATATATATCTTGAACAATCAACACATTTCCCTGGGATACACCTCAAGTTACTTCTGTTTCTGTCGATGACTCTACATCCAAGATAATATCCTGCTTGCTCCCTACAAAGCAGTCCCTCACCTAGCCTCATGACGCAATGTCACCATATACTACTGCAACATAATAAAGAAAACAGAAGCCGATGGGAACGTACGTGCACACAAAGAGCTCATTGTCCACCAAATGTTTCTCGTATTTAATAGAACTGATTTATTTCAAGCAAGGCCGATGATGACTTCCCCGTTTAGCGCCCTAAACTACAAATCATCATCATCGCATTCAAGTACTGAATCAACACGGAAGAGAAAACTGTTATTATGTTGCAACAGAATCTGAACTTGGTGGGATCACATCATGAAGATAGGCATAGAGCTATTCTGATGCGCGACCAGGCGCTTACTAAGCTTCCAGCCACTTGTTACTTAATGATATTCGAATAGGCAATCAGTGGTGAAAATTAAGGCATTTGCTAAACGTCAACTAAGTGCAGATTAGCATCCTCAGCTCTCATTTTGGCAACGGATGTAAGAGCTGTTCCACTTCGTGTAACACACCTCTTGGCAGGAAAGCCACTTGATATCAAAGGATTATTGTAGACAGTTCGAAGATACTATCTTCTTGTGATGTATCCTGTAGCGCCGACTACCCATTGTGGTGTTCTCACTGCGTGTTACCAGAATATTAGCCTTCAAAGGCTATTTTAAAGTTCAGTGTGTACGAAAAGAGCGTTTTGTTAGTGCAGATTATTAGCTGAAAGATGCGAAATACGAGTAGAACGTCGGCAGTGAGAAGAACCTAAACAGGGCCGATGCCATGACAGAGCAAGCGGGTGGCATCTCGCATCTGCCAGTCAACGAAATGCGCAGCGTTTATTTATATCAAGGACACTGACAAAGTATGCTGAGAGACAGCATACATTCGTTCTCGGTTACATAAAAATCAGATCCCGGTAAGGCGTAATTTCATTAGATTTTGCTTCCCTGGTACTGGTCGTCAGTGGCAAATATTCGTAAGTATTTCCTGTACCTATATGGATATTAAGACATTTGCCGCAGGCAAATGCAGCTGGTAATAAACTGGACTCTTGTAGACTTTGTTGTTTTTGAAGCTTGACACTGAAACACTGAACACATCCGTAGGTCCTACTATGACAGAGTTCGTCATCCAGCACCTTAATATGTGTTATGTGTGTGTGTGTGTGTGTGTGTGTGTGTGTGTGTGTGTGTGTGTATGTGTGTGTGTGAATTTTCAAAGGAAGCATTGGTATCAGAGAGCTCTAAACGATGTTATAACTAAGTGGTAAGATATTGTACGAAACGTGATCTACTAGAAAGGTAAATGAAGAAATTTTTCTACGAAAATCCCTTGCAGTGTAAACCAGAGTAGTTACAAAAATAAAGTACTGGACCACCCGTCTCCACAACGAACCACCATTTGGAAATCAAGTTAGTTTAAGTCAAATGGTTCAAATGGCTCTGAGCACTATGGGACTTAACTTCTAAGGTCATCAGTCCCCTAGAACTTAGAACTAATTAAACCTAACTATCCTAAGGACATCACACACATCCATGCCGGAGGCAGGATTCGAACCTGCGACCGACCGTAGCGGTCGCGTGGTTCCAGACTGTAGCGCCTAGAACCGCACGGCCACCCAGACCGGAAGTTTAATTCATCTTTCCATTTTATGAAAACGGGTAGCAAGTAGGAAGGTGCATAGTTGATACGAGAAGCAAAGCATCTAAAATCCAAGCCTGAGTAACGCTTTACTGTTCTGTAAGAGAAGACACCTTAACACTCGCAATGCCAAGGGGATGGGGATTGTAATCTAGTCAGCTTCTTTACATTTTAAAATTTTGCATAATACGTATTTATCGTTTTTAATGAATTTTTATATACTAGGCAGGAGCGGTAACCACTGCGGCATCCGGGACGCAGGGGATGACTCCTGTCAGCTGCTTATTAGGCAGGTGCCTTAACCATTGCGCCATGTGCAGGTGATATCAGTCCCCTCCTTTCAATTTACATATGGTGTTTCACAGCTCCGGGATCTGCGTGCTGTCTGTTCTTTCGAAAGAAAAAACGCCATGCTTTCAAATAACTCATTAGCCTGGCTGGGCAATGGATCCACTCTCTTCAACGCTAATGCACATACGTCTCACCTCCTGTGGGAATCTCTAAGTAGCGAACAGGAATATAATGGACAAGGACTGCAGATAGGTGGCGCTCGGTGGGAGTGTGGGTCGGCCGTGAGGCGCACCGAGATAGTCCGTGTAGTTGTGAAAACGCTGTATTTCGGATGGCGCAGTGGTTTCCGCACCTTCCTAGTAAGCAGGATATATCGGGTTCGAACCCAGGTTCAGTGCACATTTCAGCTCGTCGGCGCTGATACCGCATAACGTCCCGCTACAGCCAATGGCAGTCATCCCTTTTCGATTTACGTATAGCATTTACAGAAAGTTATTGTCCACAAACCATTGCGTCACAGATGCTGTTTTATGACAAGGTGCTTACTGATAGAAACAGTTCTTTAACTGTATGCACTAACTCATTGTGACAGAATATATTCCTATACTTCCGTATTTAATGTTTTCTCAAGCGCCGTAAAGTGACCACCTCTAACTACGAAAAACGCTCCCACACCGTAATAAAACTTCCTTGCCGCACGGAGTGACCGCGTGGTTTGAAGGGTCATGTAACGGATTGCGCGGCCCCTCCCGCCGGAAGTTCGACTCCTCCCTCGGGCATTGCTGTCTGTGTTGTTCTCAGAATAAGTTAGTTTAAGTTGTGTGTAAGTCTAGGGACCGATGACCTCAGTAGTTTGGTCCCTTAGGACTCTGAGCACTATGGGACTTAACATCTGAGGTCATCAGTCCCCTAGAACTTAGAACTACTTAAACCTAACTAACCTATGGACGTCACACACATCCATGCCCGAGGCAGGATTCGAACCTGCGCCCGTAGCGGTCGCGCGGTTCCAGACTGAAGCTCCTAGAACCGCTCGGCCACACCGGCCGGCGGTCCAATAGGACTTCACAGACATTTGAACATTTTTGAAAACTTCCTCCGTATTTCCCAGTTGGCGCTACGAGTCGAGATAGGCAACGTTCTCCGGGCGTTCGCCAAATCCACACCTTTCTATTGCACCGCCATAGGGTATAGCATGTGATTCATCATCTCATTTCCACTCATCCGTTGTACCGTGGCGCCGCTATTTACACCATCTCGATACTCGATAAACTTTTATTTCAGAAACGTGTGGCTTGTGAGGAGTAGCTAAACCATTTTACACCATTCCTCTTATGTCCCTATGTACAGTAATTGTGCTAGTTCGATTACTGGTAGGACTTTAAGATTCACGGGTGATTCCTTTCACTGATATCTTGCGATATCTTTCAGCGAACCTCCGCAGTTCTCGCGGTCGCTGTGCGGTAGTATACAAGAGATCTGCCTGGGTTGGTTTGGATTCGGTTGTTCCTTCGTGTTTCCATTTCACAAAGACACAAACCATAAATGAGGTTAGGTGTCCCTAATGGACATGTCGCCCAGGTGACATCCAATGACTAATCCTCGTTGGGAGTCACTAAGTTTTCCCTGACGGACCCAGTCTGCTGTTATTGCATGTCTATTGACTATTCAATGCTGGCCTGTCCGCCTATCTTGTCACCTGGTAGTCAGTTCCGCGTTGCACTCAGTGTCCGGATACTTTTGAACAAACAGTGTATTTTACATTGACTGACATCAGTATACTGACAGTTCGATGTGTCTCTTTTACACTTGAATAATAAGTTAAAATATTGAAAATGAAAGGTTACAGATTTTTTGAGCAGTTCACCTTTCCCACAATGAGTCACATCGAACCGCGCTGAGATTACAACTCAAGTGAGTCATGTGTGTCTCTGGACTGCATTTTACTCGATAATGTTGCAAAAGTGATTGAGGCAAAAATTGGAAACTTGGAAATTTTTCGTAAGGTCTTACGAGACCAAACTGCTGAGGTCATCGGTCCCTAAGCTTACGCACTACTTAATCTAAATTAAACTGACTTACACTAAGGACAACACACACACCCATGCCCGAGTGAGGACTCGAACCTCCGACGGGGAGAGCCGCGCGGACCGTGACAAGGCGCCCAGACCGCGCGGCAGTGATTGAGGAACATCAGCCAAATCTTTGGTCCTAGTAAAATACAGCTGTCCACAACCCAAGGGTTGGATTGAATACTGATGTGCTTTATTAGGTATGGTTTGGTAGGAGATGTTATGCACTTGACTCCTCCAACCTCTGATATGCGTACCCAGCCTATTACAGGGGGGACACGGTGTTAAAGATGGATAATTAACCACGATATAGTTTAGAATTCTTTACACCGAAAAAACAAGGTCAGAGGTCAAAAAAGATAGTTGGTTGCATGTCCATAGATCATTCGAAATTTTTTTTATCGAAATTGTGTGGAATGAGTCAGTTTCAGGTGACCGACGGGAAATCGTAGGACCAAAGGAGATTTGAACCCCGGACTTTTGAATTTGTACTATGACACTTATCCACTGAGCGACGGAGTCTGTTAGTTGAACTAAAAGAGTTAATAAGAAATAACTTGTTCTGTTATGCCGAGCAGCAGATCGGGCTGATCATACTTCGCTTTTAGTTCGGATTCACAGGGGTTTTTTCCTGTGTTTATTTCAGATGAATATTTAGATGAACCTGGCACTGTTTCCGTTTTCTGTTGTTACGCAACGCTAACACTTCTGTTTCTTATTCTGTTGCAGGAAGCGAATGACTGACTACGTAACAAAACTGAAGACATTCCTCAGACTGTCAACTAACTGTGAGTATACGTTCAAACAATTGAGTCTTAATTATTTTTGCTTAACTTTCCAACGAAATTACGTCCAACCTCTTGGGAAATTGGCAATGCGCGCCCAGTAGATGCTTTAGTACTTTCTGATTCATTTGAGATAAAATAATGTGGTAGCTGGGAAGCTACCACGGAGATCATTGGAGGTTTAGAAAATTCTTTAACAGGCGAAGCGGTTTCTCGGTCCTCGTTGTCGGTCAGTTCAACCTCAGTCCACAAAAGGCATCGGGCTGGTGCTGTCAAGCACTTTGATGGCGGCTGAGAAGAACGGGACTTCGAAGGTGATAGTTTGCAGCTTTTAATGGAATCAATCGAATTTTATGTGTAACTTTCTATCCCACGAAGGAATAACTAGAAAAAATGAAATTGAGTCTTTTATGGTCTAATTTAAAGAAATGACTAAATATCCATAGCAATAAAACAACAATACTTGCCCAAAAGCGGTATCACGGACACGTGTTGTGATAGTTTACACTCATCGTGAAATCTAACTAGCCAGGTTTTGAATGTATCCGGCAGAAACCACTTTCCATGGATAAGTACACAGGACAAAAAAAAATAGTCACCACCAGCAGATAGCGTTTAACACTGTCCCTAGCCTCGATAGTGACCTCAGTTCGGCAAAAACCGCATGCACCACTCGTGAACTGGTAAAATTTTTGGAACGTTCAGTGGATGATATAGTAGGTATTGGGGCTAGACAATTTTTTGACGTGTAGATTCTTCATTGCCTTATTGGGATACAGTTATTGAAGTGGAAGGAAGGAGACGTCTTCGAGCTTTACAAAGTTCCTTATGTACGGATTGTTGCGTTGTTGAGAGTACTCGCCCCATATACCTAGGGTGAACTGCACCATCACGGCAGACGTTCTTCCGATACGGCAATGAATGACACACTATTCCAGCTGATATACTCGTCTCCTTAGCGTTTCAAGCGGCCAACTCCAGAGTCCAGACTCAAGGAAAGCTCCCTGGAAAAAGTAGTTTGCTACTAGTCAGCACGTATCGTCCCCAAGAAGGAATTTTTTGACACCAAAGCTAAGCGCACGTCATAAAAGACTGAGTAAGCCCCGTATGTTGCAGAGACAGGATTTGCTTATTCTTAGCTGTATTCTGGTTTGAATAATAATGACACAAAGAAGTAATCTACACGGTAATCAATACAAATCACAACTGCCAATATCACGACTGCGCATGTGCATCTATTAAATGTCTTGACATATCAGTAGTGCACTCAGTCGGTGCACAGTAGTAACAAGCTTCAGTGAAACTAACAAAAAGCTGTCGAAATAAGCGCGAGAACTAAGCATCCACAAGCAATACTGCCGTGTTTGCGAAGAGTGAAAATAATTTCAGCTTTTTGGGTCTTAAACAGTCTTAAACAGTCTTAAACAGAAAATGCAATTCATTGATCTGCACGCGAGACACTTACAGCGATAAAGGGTAATTTGAGGACAGCATATGTCGTCTTTAATTTAACAAATGTATTTGATCGTGTAGACCATGCTATTATTTTGATTAGTTGGAATTATGGAATGAGGGTGAAAGCTCACCAATGGCTCACTTCATATCTACTAGAAATAAAGCTCCGGTGATTGCCTTGCAATGTTAACAAAAAATGAAAATATTTCAATTCCAGTGGTGTGCTGTACAGTGTGAATGTCACAGACTTCTGTTGTAGGCACTGTGTTTAATACGCATCAATGACCGGCATTGAACATTTATTCAGTCTGTTTTTGTCACTTTTTTTACTTTCCTTAGATTGATTTTTAGTCCTAACTGTAATTATACATTTATAATTTCTATTTGTGTTAGCATTTTGGTATTGTTCCTTTTCGTTAAAAACCGGGAATATTTTTTCCCTTGTACATGTTTACGATGATTGATTGTATATTCCGAAATCGATCAAATGTACTCTATGAACAATGTCAATAAAGTATGTCCTGAGGTAGCCTGTAATCTTTCACAAAATAACAAAATCAGTTTCTTTTATCGAAGTTGTTGTTTTACAGAGCTCTTGCAGGATTCTAAACAGTAAGAAATATTTGGGGTACTTTCTGTAGGGAAGTCAGAGGTCAGATGAATCCTCTATCCCATGGCCGATCCTTGCTCTAGATGGAGCTGTAAGCTACAGCGTTAGAAATCCCTCCACACAACAGTAATTAAAATTAAAGGTGATCAGTAATGCTGTGGCAGGGGAACTTAAAACCATTTCGTAGGCGAATAAAATTCTTTTCTGTCTAAATAAAGTGGATTCCGTTAAACTTTTAAGGCAAATACAGTACACAATTCAAAAGTTCGTCTTATACACTGTGTAACGTATATGCAACCAATATGTAACCTAGGTACAAGCAATATATCTATGCTCGTCAGTGAAAATTGACTCGATAAGCAACCTGAGTTATCAGTAAACGGACTCTAACCAGCATAACACTGTGTGGTTGTTGTATGAGTGTCAGTTTCACTGTGATTTAAGTCCTCAACAGATTGTTACATGAAAAACTTAAAAGAAACATCTGAATGAGCTATCTGATTGCGTATTTGAATATGAAAAACCACAGGAACAAATAAACGTGTAACAATGAATACCTAAGCTATCTGACTGCGTTTTTGAACAAGAATTTACAAGTGATACAGAATCTGGCTTGTGCAGTGTAATTTACTGGATTAAAGTACATGATAAGTTGTGGTGTCTCTGTTTATCCCCTAAGTTTTGTACTCACCTCTTTAGATGACTGCCTTTTTCCATGTGGTTTACAGCAATGCGCAGCAACGTGCAGCAGCAGCGGCTAAAGCTTGTTGTTACTAAGAATGAATTTAACAAAAAGGAGTTTGCTTGGGCCCTGTTAACAACTAAATAGCTTGTGAGAAAGGATTTCATAAATTAAGTCTATTTAAAAACTTCAGAATCATCATGGCCAATAAAAGACAATGACAATTACAATGACATAGGGATCAATAATGGCTGAGTGCCAGATTAACAAATTATTTCAATTTCAAAATTACATTAATGTATAATAACTACAGCATATTTATTAATTAGATGCGGAGAATAATTATTATTATTTGGAGTATAAGGAGGCTTCTTTCACTGACAAGCAAAACATGGCATTATTGCAAATTCGGACTAACAATCACTAGCCTAACCCTGCAATTGTTTTGCGCTATGCTTGCCAATTTTACTTTGAATTCCATCTTGAAGCGTAGTTAAACCATCTAAATGTCTCCTGGCCATATAAATTAAATCAGGCCTTGAGTGTGGTAAGATCTGCCATCACCGACATGAGGGCAGCGTGACACGTCTTCTGTCTCCGAGCTCTCGACCGTCACCACTACTTCCACTCTCGCAGACAGACCTCGTCTCACAACAACACTTAGAATCGCCATTCCATGTTTCGCTCTCAGATTGTTACTATCAATATCTCAGTGCTTAGCCGGCCGCTGTGGCCGAGCGGTTCTAGGCGCTTCAGTGTGGAACCGCGCTGCTGCTACGGTCGCAGGTTCGAATCCTGCCTCGAGCTTGGAGGTGTGTCACGTCCTTAGTTAGTTAGGTTTAAGTAGTTCTAAGTCTAGAGGACTGATGACCTCAGATGTTAAGTCCCATTGCGCTTAGAACCATTTGAATGAGTGCTTACACAATGCAAGGAATAGCGCTAAGTTGACTATATTGTTTTCAATGTAATGAGGAGTTATGACACACTCCTAACAACTGGTGCGTAAAACTTAACGAGGAAAGTAAGTTTCGTGTGATGTATACTGCCAAGTAAGATAGCTCGATGAAATTTGGACCCTGCATGTAAAGGACTGCTACAGTATAGTTCAGATAGAAATACTTAATGAGACGAACAGAAATGACACTTTTATTCAAATACAGTGATTACACTGAAATCACTGCGATTTGTGATGGTCTCCTGGACATTGCAAAATGTGGGACATGGTTCTTAAAAGGGTGTGTGATCAACACAGATACCAATACATGCTCTGCAACGTGTTCCCATGCTGGCCACGAGTTTGATACGGAGTTCTTATGGTTGGACGCTGCAATCCTTCATCAGCGCAGGATGGTAGTTGGTGCATTGGACGTGTTGCAGTATGTCTTCCCAACACATACCACACGTGGAACGGGCAGGTCAGTCCATTCTCCGAATATCCTCTCGTTCTGAAAACTGCTCCACCTGCACTCTTCTACGTGGTTGCGCCATGTCATCCACAAAAATGAAATGAAGTCAGATCAGAGTGCACCCCTGAAAATGTGCACATGGGGAAGGGATACCGTGTCACCATAATACTGGCCGGTGAGGGTGCCGTGTTCAAAGATTGGGAGGTCAATAAGTCCATGAAACATAGCATAACACCTGGGTCACCGCAACCATAATGTTCGACAGTGTTCCTGCGAGTGTTACGTGCTCACAGCTCTTACAGTATGAGCGTACGTTAGGAATCACTACTCAGAGTGAATCTGCTCTCATCACGTGATCCCGCTCCTAGTTTGTCCAGTCCCAATGATCGTGGCACTATTGCAAACGGTGCCGCTGATGTGCAGGTGTCAACGAAACACAACGTACTGATCTCCTGGCAAAGAAACCTGCCCCATGCAGTCGCCGTGCCACTGTGGAACGTGAGATTGCGTTCCTTGCAGCCCTGTTAAATTTGATTTTAATTGTACCCAATGATTGACGTGTGTCCCTTCTTACCGGCTGCACAATGCAGCGGTTATCTGCTGCTGCAGTTGACCGTGGTCGATCACCACCTCTCCTTTGAGCAGCAATATCTGTATTTCGGAACGCTCTCCACGCACGTGAAACGATACTGTGAGCAAAACCAAATTCCTGGGCTGCATTCGTCACACTTCGTCCTTCTTTCCGTTTCCTGAAAATTCTTCCCCGTGTGAAGGCATCTAAATGTTGTCTCCGAACCATACTGTACTTAAGAACAGCATCACAGTGCATCGTGACTGCTCGCTGATTGACGCAAGATGCCTTTTCCTGTTCCTTCAACTGCCTCGTGTTGAGGGGCCAGCCTTTTTGGCACTACAGCCACGTTGATCTCACGATATGTGACGTTCGGCTCTCTGTGCACGCTTGGGAGTCCTCTCGCAACATGCTCTCGCACTTACATTCATTTCCAACGAGTAATAAATAAGTTTCACTACGTTACGTAGCTCGTCCTTAAGTTTTGAAGAGCAGCGTGGACTGGTAAATGGTAAATCAGCGCTGATGCATTGCAAAAGGTGAACCTTCTCAGAGTCTGCGCCCTACACTGGTACACAAGCCGCGAAGCGGCACAGTGGCTGCAGAAGCTGCTGGCGGAAGCCGCCGAACGAGTTTTTCCTCGCTGCGGAGTGAGTCACTGGCGAGGTAATCACGGAGCCTGTACCCCCTGCCACGTACGAGTGATTGGTCGTCCTCTCAGACTCGTCTTGCGGTCAGCTTGCTCCGAGTAACCTGTTGCTACCTTACACATGTTCCGCCTATTGACAACCTGCGCGACATCGGACAGCATCCGCCTTTAAACATGTTAACAAAGGCAGCCTTTAAGTTCTAGAGGACAATTTGCTCGGGACTGGCAGCCGCTGCGTTTGTGGAATCGGCTAAGATACCCCTGCTGCAGGTTTATGATTTACATGAGAGGTCTATTACAATACGTCCGTTTTTCTGCATACTGCCACCACCTGTCAACGTTGAAAGGCAACATACGTTACATCTTACAAAGAAGAAGCGTCATGTAATCTCACATTTATTCCACATCAAACATACTATTGTTTGAAAATTTCAGAAATTCGCAACCATGGGAACTACCAATGTCTTACGTTAGTATTCCAAATAAATAACTGCTCAGGATGAAGTCGGAAGTAGACGCATCACAATCTCAACTGCAAAAAATTAATAATATTGGTGGATAACTCCATGAGGCTGTGCCCGGTTGATGTTATTGCATCTGGAGAAGTCTCAACGGTAGAAAAGTGTAGTGAAAAGTAGGAAGACCGGCAGAGTATCGATGCTTGGTTTACAGGATTATCAATTGACTCTCAACATAAAGGCCGGCCGCTGTGGCCGAACGGTTCTCGGCACTTCAGTCCGGAACCGCGCTGTTGCTTCGGTCGCAGGTTCGAATCCTGCCTCGGGCACTGGACTCGCATTCGGGAGGACGACGGTTCAATCCCGTGTTCGGCCGTCCTGATTTAGGTTTTCCGTGATTTCCCTAAATCGCTCCAGGCAAATGCCAGGATGATTCCTTTGAAAGGGCACGGCCGACTTCCTTCCCCGTCCTTCCCTAATCCAATGAGACCGATAACCTCGCTGTCTGGTCTCCTTCCCCAAACAACCCAACCCAACCTTGCCTCGGGCATGGATGTTTGTGATGTCCATAGGTTAGTTAGGTTTAAGTAGTTCTAAGTCTAGGGGACTGATGACCTCAGATGTTAAGTCCCTTAGTGCTTGCAGCCATTTGAACTATCACCATCAAGGTAACATATGTGCATAAGCATGGGAAAGACATATTATTGCGTGATTACATGATTACCTAAATATCAATGGTATCATTCACATCCATCTGAGGGTAAGCGTACGGGACCGATTTGAAATGCGACAACTACACAATATCAATTGTGGGGAAGGCAGATGCAAGATTGAGCTTTATTCGGCGAAACCTAGTTCTGTCTATATTTAAGTATTGCTCCTACATCTGAGACTCTTGCGTGGTAGGATTGGTAAAGGAAATAGAAAATGTTCAAAGAACAGCAGCGAGTTTCGTCTCAGGTTCGTTTAGTAAGCGCAAAAGTTTTACTGAGACGCTCGTGCAACTCTGTTGGCAGACTTATATAATACGAGAGTTTCCACAAAGGCATATAGGTCCTTGTTATTTAGTATTTGTGAAGCCCTGACTTCTCTTCCTTTATTTACTTCTTAATTTCATTTATTTTAACTATGCCCCATATCCTAGAATGTCTTTCAGACTAGAAAAAGATAGTAACATCAAGATTCAAACTCGGTAAAATGGACCTCTCAGTAAAGATAAAACGAATTGTACCACCTCGTAGGAAAAGTATAAGAGGAAACTCAAGTTCTTAGCAACACTAGGACACCGACAATGCCGAAACAAACAACCTGATTTATATTTAAGGCAACATGAATGAGTGAGCCCAGAGCATGGTACGAAAAAGACCCTCAGAACATCTCTGGGCTGAAATTCACGCTGCACACAAACGTTTCACTGGACTATGTGTGCACTGAAGGCCTTGCCTCTTTTTAAAAAAGGAAAATCATTTAGCATCTGAAAAAACTACATGCATCATTCTACCGTTGTCCAATTTCTTTGCTGTTTGGACCACTGAAGACCTGCAGCATTGTTTGCGCTGTATAGCAATCGCCTTCTACGAGATAACTAACTCCAAATACCCATTGCACGCAATTCCCTTAGCGTTGTTCGCTTGGAAACTGCTTGAGATGATGGACCTGACTTCACTGACAGCAACAATGTTCCTGTGGGTTTGAAACTGATGTTCATTGGCAAAGCCTTAACGCTCGTCTCCATCCCTGCCGCTTAGGATCTTTTAAAGAGGGCGTGCTGAAAAGTAACGCTTTTGAATTTTTTTGTATGAAAACTCTCAAAGCTTTTTAAATAAAACTAACGTTATTAAAATTCTACATCTTCATTCTTCGTGTCTCCATATCTGCAGCCCTCTGCCGCTTGAGGGCTCCGAATTGCAGCGTGTATCATGGCGGTGTGTGAGGTAACTATGTCGGTGCGGGAAAAAACAGCGTGCTGTTATCCGGTTTCGAATTCGAAAAGTTCGCTCACACATGGAGCAACCTCTCTTTCAGCATGACGATGCGAGACCACAAAAGAGCGCTGCAACGTCTGCTACAATCCGACGCCTTGAGTTCACTGTCATCGATCATCCTCCATACAGTTTGGATGTAGCCCCACCTGATTTTGATCTGCTTCCAAAACTTAAAGAACACCTTCCAGCACTTCACTTTGATAGTGACGAAGCGATACCAGTAGAGGTGAGGTGAGATTGTGGCGGGCAGGGGGGGGGGGGGGGGGGGGGAAGGCTTTTAAGACGCGAAGAATAACGATTTATAATGTTAGTAACGTTTGTTTTACTTAAAAGCTTGAAGAGTTTCCATACAAAAAATTCGGAGGAATTACTTTTGATCACTCTCGTGCCATCAATGGCTGCGAGTAGCACACCATTCCTTGTGGATACGCTGGTCAGTCCTCGTTGAAATACTTACAAGTCGGGCAACTTTATACGCGGTGAGGTCATGGCTAAGTCCAAAGACGATAGCTCCTATCTGCCATTCGCATCCACCCATCTTACTGCTTACTGCGTTGGTTCCATACAACCGACTGGCCCATCGACACCACTTCACTGCCATGATTTGCGCCAGCGGTCGAGGGTAACATGGCCACCTGGTACCATTTCTACGCCGAGACCAGTGTGTTCTTTGAAACAGGATGACATAATGTTTCGTCCCTCGATATTGTATTCTGCACGTTTACGAAAAAAGACATCTGCATCTACCTCTACATACATACACCGAAGACCACCTTACGGTGGGTGGCGGAGGAGACCTTATACCACTATTAGTCACTTCCTCTCCTGTTCCACTCGCAAATGGAGCGAGATACAAACGACTTTATAAAAACCTCTGCACCAGTCCTAAGTTCTCACATCCTATCATCATGGTCCTTGTATTGTATGTTAACCGGGGACCTAGAAACGACAGTGAGGCTCCGTCCCCGCCGTAGCCGCAGTGGTCCGCAACCCCACGACGACTACCGCAGTCCACTTCACCCCTCCGTCGCCCCACACCGCACCCAGGGTTTCATGGTCCTTATGCGAAACGTACGTTGGCGGCAGTAGAGTCGTTGTGCAGTCGGGCTCAAATAGCGATTCTCTAGATTCTGGCAATAGGGCATTGCGGAAAGAGCATCTTCTTCTCTCCAGGAATTCGCATTTGAGTTCACGAAGCATCCCTGTAATACTTTCGTCCTGATCGAACCTACCGGTAACCAATCCAGCAGCAGTCCTCTGAATTGCCTCCATGTCTTCCTTCAATCCGACATGGTGGGGAAATGCTCGAACATTACTCAAGAGTCGGTAGCACGAGCGTCCTAGACGCCGTCTCCTTTATGGATGCGCTAAACTTTCCTAAAATTCTCTAGCATTCGCCTTCCCTACTACCAACCTAAAGTGCTGCTTTTGACTCATTAGCCATCTGACTGGTTTGATGCGGCCCGCCAGAACAGCACTTGCAACCTACTTCCTCAATTATTTCCTGGATGTATTCCAATCTCTGCATTTTCTACAATTTTTACCTTCTATAGCTCCCTCTAGTACCATGCACGCCATTCCCTGATATCTTAACAGATGTCCTTTCATCTTGTCCCTTCTTCTTGTCAGTGATTTTCATTAGTTCTTTCCTCTCACATTCTGCGCAGAACTTCCTCATTCCTTACTTTATCAGTCCACCTAATTTCAACATTCGTCTGTAGCATCACATCTGAAATGCTTCAATTCTCTTCTGTTCAGGTTTTCCCACAGTCCATATTTCACTACGATACAATACGTCGTGACGATCAGTCCTGATGTTAAGCTTATCACTGTTCTCATTCCTGATACTTCTCATTATTTTCATCTTTCTTCAATTTACTCTCAGTTCATGTTCCGTATCATTAGATTGTTTATTGCATTCAGCAGATCCTGTAATTCTTCTTCATTTCCACTGAAGATAGCAATGTCATCAGCGAATCTTATAATTAATATCCTTCCGCCATGAATTTTAATCCAACTCTTGAAGCTTTCTTTTATTTCCATCATTGCTTCTACGATGCATAGATTCAACAGTAATGGAGAAAGACTGCATCCCTGTCTTACACCATTTTTAATCCAAACACGTTGTTCTTGGCGTTCCACTCTTATTCTTCCTTGGTTCTTGTGCATGTTGTATATTACTCGTCTCTCCCAATAGTTTACCCCTGTTTTCCTCAGATTTTTGAACACTTTCTTTTCCATTCTTCTGTATAGTAGTCTTGTTAGCAATTTGGATGCATGAACTGTTAAGCTGATAGTGCGACAGTTCTCGCACTTGACGGCTTTTGCAGTCTTCAGAATTCCATTCAACCTCTTTGCAGCGTTACACCTCGATAATTAATAGAAGTAATTGCGGCCAGCTGCATCCTCCTAATGCTGCAGTCTGTAATGGTTCTTTATTTACGTGACCATTACGGCACTCCAACCCCAGTTCTCGATACCAGTAATATCGTACTACTTTACTGAGAAGTCACAGGCATATTTTTGTGAAAATATTCACATTTGGTTTTATTAATGTATAGGTACTCCGATGTATCTATATATTACAGTGATATGGTTCTTGTGCGTATTCATTTCTGTGAGACTGTCATAATCTTTGACTTACTTGTAACCGTTTTGGCACGAATGCGCACAGAACAGTCTTTGTTTCACTTTGCAGGAGTTAAGTTGTTATTTCACTTTGTAAAAGAACAGTCAAGTCTTGTGTTTGATTAAAGTGGAAATTAAACATATTAAAATTGATACAAAACTGTTTTCTTGATGATGTGACAATTAAGAAGAAGTATATGTATTATTTTTGAGAAAGTTTTTGACAATGTTGACTGGAATACTCTCTTTCAAATTCTAAAGGTGTCAGGGGTAAAATATAGGGAGCGAAAGGCTATTTACAATTTGTATAGAAACCAGATGGCAGTTCTAAGAGTCATGAGGCATGAAAGGGAAGCAGTGGTTGGGAAGGGAGTGAGACAGGGTTGTAGCCTCTTCCCGATGTTATTCAATCTGTGTACTGAGCAAGCAGTAAAGGAAACAAAAGGTATTAAAATCCAGGGAGAAGAAATAAAAACTTTGAGGTTCGCCGATGACATTGTAATTCTGTCAGAGACAGCAAAGGACTTGGAAGAGCAGTTGAACGGAATGGACAGTGTCTTGAAAGGAGGATAATGGAATGTAGTCGAATTAAGTCGGCTGATGCTGAGGGAATTACATTAGGAAATGAGACACTTAAAGTAGTAAAGGAGTTTTGCTATTTGGGGAGAAAAATAACTGATGATGGTCGAAGTAGAGAGGATATAAAATGTAGACTGGTAATGGCAAGGAAAGCGTTTCTGAAGAAGAGAAATTTGTTAACATCGAGTATAGATTTAAGTGTCAGGAAATCGTTTCTGAAAGTATTTTGTATGGAGTGTAGCCATGTTTGGAAGTGAAACATGGACAATAAATAGTTTGGAGAAGAAGTGAATAGAAGCTTTCGAAATGTGGTGCTACAGAAGAATGTTGAAGATTAGGTGGACAGATCACGTAACTAATGAGGAGGTATTGAATAGGATTGGGAAGAAGAGAAGTTTGTGGCACATCTTGACTAGAAGAAGGGATCGGTTGGTAGGACATGTCCTGAGGCATCAAGGGATCGCAAATGTAGCATTGGAGGGCAGCGTGGAGGGTAAAAATCGTAGAGGGAGACCACGAGGTGAATACACTAAGCAGATTCAGAAGGATGTAGGGTGCAGTAGATACTGGGAGATGAAGGAGCTTGCATAGGATAGAGTAGCATGGAGAGCTGCATCAAACCAGTCTCAGGACTGAAGACCACAACAACAACAACATATGTGAATTTACAAGAAGTTTAATAAAAATGTGGATCGTGAACACCAAGTCAAAAATTATTCCCACCATACCATTGTTCTGATCTGGGATTGTTTCATCATTAAGAATTTCCTGAAAAACGCATTTGTTAGGTCTTCAAATATTGCTAAAATACAGATCTGGACCTTCTAGCAGTCAAAATGGAATCACCCTAGAATCAACAAATGAGTCATGACAACTTCGACGAAATCTACGTGGGAATCCATTCAAGATAAGAGCCAAAATTAATGACTTTTTTACGGTGACTTCATTATTTCCATTCTGACGATACCATCCACAGTCAATAACTTTGTTGTTGCCCGATGAAGCGAACATATGCTGTGCGAGCAACATTATTAATCTGATTTCTAACCTACTTTGCAAGTGGTAGTATTGTTAGAAGCCGAACATTATATTTCTACATTTCTACAATTAGAGTGAGCTGGTATTCATCATACCAAATAGGATTTTGTATATGGTATCTTATACAGGGTGTTACAAAAAGGTACGGCCAAACTTTCAGGAAACATTCCTCACACACAAAGAAAGAAAATATGTTATGTGGACATGTGTCCGGCAACGCTTACTTTCCATGTTAGAGCTCATTTTGTTACTTCTCTTCAAATCACATTAATCATGGCATGGAAACACACAGCAACAGAACGTACCAGCGTGACTTCAAACACTTTGTTACAGGAAATGTTCAAAATGTCCTCCGTTAGCGAAGATACATGCATCCACCCTCCGTCGCATGGAATCCCTGATGCGCTGATGCAGCCCTGGAGAATGGCGTATTGTATTACAGCCGTCCACAATACGAGCACGAAAAGTCTCTTCATTTGGTACCGGGGTTGCGTAGACAAGAGCTTTCAAATGCCCCCATAAATGAAAGTCAAGAGGGTTGAGGTTAGGAGAGCGTGGAAGCCATGGAATTGGTCCTCCTCTACTAATCCATCGGTCACCGAATCTGTTGTTGAGAAGCGTACGAACACTTCGACTGAAATGTGCAGGAGCTCCATCGTGCATGAACCACATCTTGTGTCGTACTTGTAAAGGCACATGTTCTAGCAGCACAGGTAGAGTATCCCGTATGAAATCATGGTAACGTGCTCCATTGAGCGTAGGTGGAAGAACATGAGGCCCAATCAAGACATCACCAACAATGCCTGCCCAAACGTTCACAGAAAATCTGTGTTGATGACGTGATTGCACAATTGCGTGCGGATTCTCTTCAGCCCACACATGTTGATTGTGAAAATTTACAATTTGATCACGTTGGAATGAAGCCTCACCCGTAAAGAGAACATTTGCACTGAAATGAGGATTGACACATTGTTGGATGAACCATTCGCAGAAGTGTACCCGTGGAGGCCAATCAGCTGCTGATAGTGCCTGCACACGCTGTACATAGTACGGAAACAACTGGTTCTCCCGTAGCACTCTCCATACAGTGACGTGGTCAACGTTATCTTGTACAGCAGCAACTTCTCTGACGCTGACATTAGGGTTATCGTCAAGTGCACGAAGAATTGCCTCGTCCATTGCAGGTGTCCTCGTTGTTCTAGTTCTTCCCCAGTCGCGAGTCATAGGCTGGAGTGTTCTGTGCTCCCTAAGACGCCGATCAATTGCTTCGAACGTCTTCCTGTCGGGACACCTCCGTTGTGGAAATCTGTCTCGATACAAACGTACCACGCCACGGCTATTGCCCCGTGCCAATCCATATATCAAATGGGCATCTGCCAACTCCGCATTTGTAAACATTGCACTGACTGCAAAACCACGTTCGTGATGAACACTAACCTGTTGATGCTACGTACTGATGTGCTTGGTGCTAGTACTGTAGAGCAATGAGTCGCATGTCAACACAAGCAACGAAGTCAACATTACCTTCCTTCAATTGGGCCAACTGGCAGTGAATCGAGGAAGTGCAGTACATACTGACGAAACTAAAATGAGCTCTAACATGGAAATTAAGCGCTTCCGGACACATGTCCACATAACATCTTTTCTTTATTTGTGTGTGAGGAATGTTTCGTGAAAGTTTGGCCGTACCTTTTTGTAACACCCTGTATACATGCATCATGGAGATGGCCCAGGGCGTATCAGTGGACTGGCCCTTAGGTCGAGGAAATGAGGTTACACAGGAGCTATCGAATAATATGCAAGTAAAGGTGTTGTTCGTCGTGGCGTTCTCAGTGACGCCCGAGACTCCCGGAGGAGGAAGCTAGCGGTGCGCGGGCGATTGCCAACACAAACGCACCGCGACTGCAGGTTGTGCGGCAGCCGGCAGCGCTGTCTGCGCGCGGCTTCCGGCGCTGTGGCTGTGCGACCCGCACCTTGCGCTGCGGGCTGCCGACCCAGGGTCGACGACCGGCGTAGCTCACGCACCGCCACACACGCGTGCGTGTCCCGGCTGGACGCCGGGACGATCCGCGTCCAATTGCATTCCGCCGGTAGCCGAAAGCGTGATGGGACACGCGTTTTTTGTCAAGGAGATGCGCGTGGAAATGTCCTGTGGCGGACTCGGCATTGTGTGATGCGAAGCCTTTGATAGCCTTAGCCCCGTTTTACATGAGCGACATTCTCGCCAAAATCGACTACTTGTCGTGGGTGCGTGTCATGTTTTTGCGTGTATATCATCCTTCAAGTCGATCCGTGACGTTAGTTGTTAATGCTGAGGGTGGAGTTATAAGATCTTGAGTATGCTGCACAATGCGCATGTGCAGAAAACTTTGACAGATTTCGTCTGCCAACAAAGGAAGTTAATCCACTTTCGCCGAACACACTCCTGCCATAGTAAAGTATTTTGTTCATTCTTAATTCTTATTTTGTTGTTTGCTTTGTTATTGTTACACATTGCGAAGGTCGCTCGATGACACAGTATTTTTGCTACTATTGAACTTCAACACGTGAGAAGAAACATCTGAAAACAAAGAGTTATTTAAGTTTTACAATGCCTGGATAAAGAAAAAGTTTATACCGTGCATAAATAAGAACGGTAATTAGATAAACATTTCAATGAAAGAGTTTGAATAGTAGAAAAGTCAAATTGGTTCAAATGGCTCTGAGCACTATGGGACTTAACATCTGAGGTCATCAGTCCCCTAGAACTTAGAACTACTTAAACCTAACTAACCTAAGGACATCACACACATCCATGTCCGAGGCAGGATTCGAACCTGCGACCGTAGCAGTCGCGCGGTTCCGGACGGAAGCGCCTAGAACCGCTCGGCCACCGCGGTCGGCTACAAAAGTCACATCTGTTTAACAAGGAAAGCATCTTGAAGTTTTCCCGGATGATCGAACATTCTATCATTAATCGGGAGTGCATCCGTGAAATCAATAACTCTTGTACCCATACTACGGCCATTCTCAAGGTGAGCCGATTGCACGATTTTTAAAGCACTTTAACCGTGAAGTAAACAGGCATGCGTCAAAAATAACACTGTTGGTAACAAGAGCGTCACTCATAGATAAAGCTTTACGCCTTTAAGAGTGAAACAAAGCAAGCGCAGCGTCAGCGAACCCACAGTGCTTACAAAGTATATGGTTGATTATTATGGACGGCATATGTTGGAATACCAGACAGCGAAGACGCACTGTATATCCTTTGTGAGTGCAGACGTGAAATGAGTGGTTTTCATGATTTGTCTCCGCTCTCAAAGGATATAGTCTAGGTATTCACTGCCTGGCACTCCAACATATGCCATCCAAAATAATCAACCATTTTTGTCTTAAGCACTATGGATCCACTGATTTGGCCCTTACTTTGTTTTCTTCTTAGAGGCGTAACGGTTTATTTACGAGTGATGCGCTTGTTACCATTAGTGTTTTCTTTGACGCATGTGCGCCTGCTCCACAGTGTAAAGTGCTCTAAAAATCTTGCGCCGGCCGGGGTGGCCGAGAGGTTCTTCGAATCCTGCCGCGGGCATGGATGTGTGTGATGTCCTTAGGTTAGTTAGGTTTAAGTAGTTCTAAGTTCTAGGGGAACTGATGACATCAGAAGTTAAGTCCTATAGTGCTCAGAGCCATTTGAACCTTTTTTTTTTTTGTACTCGTACACTGGATATTTTTTATACAGAAGTCTTTATAGTCGTTATCTTACGCCACAGAGATTCTGAATACAAGGAATGTGATCTCATGTTGTCGGTTGTATTGTCATTGCCAGTTGCGTTTACTTAGAAGCGAGGGAGTTGGGTTATGGTCAAACTACTGAACAGTCAGGAAATAATTAGCAGAACACTGAAATCCAAACGCAGAGAATGTTGAATTTTGGAGATACGATATTGTAAAGTTTGATTTGAGATGTGTGATGATATACTCAGGTGATCTTGTCGCTGCATTGCTTGCTTGCGCGTCTTTTCTGATGTGTTTGAAAAAAGCAAAGTTTTACGCTCTCTCTCTATCCGTTGGGATTTGTTCCATTGTTGTTGTTGTTGTGCAACAACAACAATGGAACAAATCCCAACGGATACATTGTCGAAACGTAATTAAGCAATATTACCTGTTCACGTGGCTTGCTCTCAGAAGGTATAAATTTACCGCTCATTTACCATTTCAGCAACTAACTTCATGACAGAGTAGAAGTTTTGTTGATAGGAAGTCATTTTTATAAAGACGGTTTTATAATTGTTAAGGGTTAGAATTGTACAATACAGTTTTTGAACAATAGTCTCTTTTTTTAATCATTCAATAAATTCAATCAATTTAATATATTCCACCGACTCCTCACGAAAGTTTCAGTTCCTAACTGCGTGTCGCCGCATTACACTGATGGGGACACAGTCATTCAGAAAAGCATAACGTGCTTAGCATAGCTGCACGTCCTCGCACTGCGTTGCACTGCGCAAGGCTGTCCTTTCTTTAGCTCGTTGCTGCCGCGCTGTGTTTTTGTTTATCACTTTCCAGCAGTACGGAGTTTCCGTTGCCACAGGTAAGCCATGAAAACTTATTAAGGCCAGTTTTACATTACAGTCAGGGCACAGTTAAATCATTCTCGGTCAAGTTTTGCATTTCAAAATTAACATCAGCTTCAGCTTAGGTAAAGTTCATTGCAAATCTCATTTCTTATGCAGACAGTCTCATTCTTACAGAACAGTGTTGCATTCGCGTGTCTGTCTTTTAATGTATAGAATTTTATTTAGTCAGTTTTCATACGTAAATTTAGAGGGAATTTTCACAGGAGCGGTTTGGACAGTTGTCTTTTCAAAACTCGATTGGTAATTTTACGAAGAATTTTAGTTTTGTTAGCATTGTGTGTTGTAACTGCAAGTCACAAACTGTGGCGTTACGCATTGTGGCAGTGTTCACTGTACTGCACAATAAAGAATCTCACACAATAGCTTTCTAGGATACAGTTTTTACGCTTTCTTATTATTGTTGGTAAAAGTTACTTACAACACAGTTACATAATTTCAGAAATTTTTCGACTTTTTATCATATGGCCTTGACGTAATTACACCACTTGCCATTTTCAGGCATTACAGTACAGACACCTACGAAGTTAAACAATAGAAAACAAGTTCAGTTCAATTTAGTTCACAACAAGCAAACAACTTTTCTATAAACTTGTTACAAAATATATTAAAATATTGAAATCCACGTTATTCCGCTCGTTCCCTGGAGCACTAATGGTAGGTTTGCACCTTTCCTGAATTTCCGTCTGCCGAGTGGTTCTTATTCCAAATACCAAAAACTTAGAGTCTTATGATTACCACATTTTAAAACAACATAGTCCGTCATATACTTAATATGTTCCGTATGTTAGAACTTTCTGTCGAAATTTCTGAAACCGGTTTTGTGAAATTTTCTGCTGAAAAGTTTCTCAACACTGGCAACTCAAATGTCGTCGTGTTATGTATTTCTATCATATAGTGCATACTGTTAAATGTTAATTGCAAAGTTCGTTTATGAAATGTATGTTATTTGACTATAATGTTAAAACATATTAACGTGCTACACTTCTCAACGTAATAAGTGCTACACTGTGTACTTGTAAATATCTTTCAGGCGAAACATTGCTAGATTCACTGATTTAATACCGAACATTACGTACGTTGTATGTGTTACAAGAACAGAAGTCAGACCTTGAAGCAAAGGAACCAGTTGATGATGGAGTGTCCTAGAACAACCTTGACCTCATATTGTGGCAGCTTTGACATCTGATTGTGCAGACAAAACAGGAATGACTCAGACGTAACATACCTGATGGTAGTACCATGGATGTATAATAAGGGGAAGTGCCGCTACAGACTTACTCTGTACGTTGCTTTGAAGCTGGCGCCGCCACGCCGGATGCCCCGAATCGTTAGCATGCTACTATTTACGACTGCTTCTTGTCCTTAATTTCTATCGTGTGTACCTAACAGTTGTTAGAAAATGTTACAGTGCTTAAGTGAATAGTGACAGGAAGCCACTTTTCAGATGTGCTACTAGTCTGAAACGCATATTTGATCCAGTAATAACCACATTTGGCTTCGTTAATGTAACTTCCTTTTTGTTATACGTTTCCAATAACCAAGAAAAGGAGGATACGACGTGAAAAGGTTGATTCCGGAATCCAGCATTTTCTTTACACGGACTGACTAAACTGATGTTGGATCTATGTCCTCTTCCTGAAAATACTGACAGTTTCAGATTTTTTCTTCTCACAGCGTTCATCCACACAGTTTTTCGAGATGGCCTGGTAGGCAGTCTGAGGTCGATTGATAGAAATGAAACCATTACAGTAAAAGTAAGCAGAGCATCTAAAATTATTGTGTATAAATGGAAATTCTGCTTGAAACAGTGAATGAAATGTAATCCTTCACAAGTCAGACTAGAATCACAATGACATCGGTTAGTACAACTGTAAATGATGAAGCTACCATTTATGATAAAACAAATCCGCCCGAAGCTAATGTCTGGGGCAACTGACATGACGGACGACGACTTCAAGTTTGTGACGTCATGACATCTCCCTTATTATACCTCCACGGATAGGAAACATGAAATCAGGAAGACCGTAGTGTCTCTACATTTAGCTCGTGCAGATATCAACAACGCATCCACCGTCCCCAGGAATTTGCTTATGTAAGGCAATATGGCGCCAGTCCCACCAGGTTAGCCGAGGGCGCTAACGCTCTGCTTCCTGGACTCGGGTAGGAGCGCCGGTCCCAGATCGAATCCGCCCGGCGGATTAACGACGAGGGCCGGTGTACCGGCCAACCTGGATGTGGTTTTTCGGCGGTTTTCCACATCCCACTAGGTGAATACCGGACTGGTCCCCCTGTTCCACCTTAGTAATCCAGCCACCATCTGACACTAACATCACCCTTTCATAGTAACATAGCCGACCCTGCGTTGAAATAAGACAAGGGCCCAAAGAAAATGATAAAGGCAATATGGCGGCACATCGTCCAGAATGGGCAATAATAATGACAACAATAATCATTATCGATCGCGTTTATTACAAAAATAGACGAAATTGGTGACGGTGACACTGCTCCTTAATTTTTAGTACAAACTAACCAGTGCTGCAGATACCGGCAGATTCTCTCGCAGATATCGTTATCATCGACTGGTATCTACGCGCGAAGTCAATAATACCGTGGACACCCGTGGTTACACTGTATCTGTGAACACCCAGACGTTTTCCCTAAAACTCTGGACTCAGCAGAAGCTACGCTCACGAATCTCTGCTGCAAGAAGCTAAAGACGCATCGTTAGGAGTATCTGTTTGAAAAACATCGGTCGAGATCAACTGACCTAAAAAGGTTGACTCATTATTTAAATCTACGTGAAAAATATTCGAAACGCTCCTGGTAATTGAAATTCTGAAAAATATTATGGAAGGTTTTTAAGAAAAAGTAAATTGCCTCTGATTGCAATTACATAGTCCTTCAATAGCGTGCACTGTCAGATTACAGTCTGAAGTAATTCCTTTTTTTTCCTAATCAATCATACGCCTGCTTTCCCTGCAGCCCCCGACCGCTGTGGCCGAGCGGTTCTAGGTGCTTCAGTCCGGAACAGCGCTGCTGCTACGGTCACAGGATCGAATCCTGCCTCGGGCATGGGTGTGTGTGATGTCATTAGGTTTTTTTATGTTTAAATAGTTCTAAGTCTAGGGGACTGATGACCTCAGATGTTAAGTTCCATAGTGTTTATAGCCATTTGAACCTGCAGCCCCGTTAATGGTGACAATATTAGCATAGAAACAAGTTAAAGTGATTTTGACGTTGCTCCGTCTCGTAGCCTTTAACTACAAGCGGCGCCTGCTTTTGCTGCAGTAACGTTGTACGTAATCTAAATGGGTTAATGTGTCTGCCGATAGACAGCGGCACATTTTCTCCAGTCCCGCACCGGTAGTCAACGGCTTGCGACCCACTCGCGCGCTCACCGACTTCTTGCAGGCCTACGACACAAGACGGGTACGAAAGCAGCATCAGCTGTACTGCATATCGATGCTGCACTCAGCTTCTGTGCTTATCGGGCACCGGTGAAAGCTCGTCGAGGTGGTTCATCTCCAAACATACAAAATTAATCGACAAAAAAAATTGAAAAAACGATCAGATGTCTTGTGAAACGATTTGTCTAAAAGCAAGAAACAAAATAGATTAGAGAAACATATGTCAAGTCTTGAATGTTGCTCACAACCATGTACAGCAAACTGTAGATTGAGAATGCGCTGCCGGCCGATGTGGCCGATCGTTTCTAGGCGCTTCAGTCTGGAACCACGCGACGCTACGGTCGCAGGTTCGAATCCTCCCTCGGGCATGGATGTGTGTGATGTCCTTAGGTTAGTTAGGTTTAAGTAGTTCTAAGTTCTAGGGGACTGATGACCTCAGATGTTAAGTCCCATAGTGCTTAGAGCTATTTGAACCATTTTTTGAGAATGCGCATTCTCTTTCCTGATATTTGAAGAATACTATATTGGAAAATTTTTGAGACTGAAAAATTGTTGGAACTTTTTAATACCTTCGAGCATTAAAAATTAGATTCTCAATTGGCATCTCATTTCCATTCGCATTTTTCAAAGACACTTCAAATGTTTCTCCGTTCAGTTTAATTTCTTACTTTTAGACAAACCATTTCATCGTCTTTATTCCATATTTTTTTCAAGTTTTGTTCAGAGAGCATGATCTTTTCGACACCTACTTTGCTTTTCTAGTGTTTTCTGTTCTCGAAGCCTGCTCAATTTAGTGCTTAATTTGAAAGAGGCCATTTTCACTAGTCATATCAAAGTAACTTTTTCTGCTCAGATTAGCTAGACCTTGAAAGGATAAACATTTCGGTAGCCCTTTGTCTTCCTAGTGTATGCTGTTCTCCAAATGCCCTCCAATTTAGTATTTGATTAGAAAGAAGCCATTTTAAAAATCAAATATCGTCCCAGTGAAACCCTTTGTACACAAAATAGCTACTTCCGGAAGAGATGAACCGTTTGGTGCCTCATTTGCTTTCCCTGCGTTTTCTGTTCTCGAAATGCCCTAAACTTATTAATTGATTCGAAGGACCCTTCTTGACAGTTACATATCACATCAATGTAGCTTTTTATGCGCAAAAAAGCTATATTTTGTAGTGATGAAGTTTTTCACACTTCATTTACATAGCTAGCAGCTGTTCGTGAAATATTTGTTTCCCCTAAAATCACTAATTGCATTTTTCCTAATTACGCTCATTACTTTCAAGAAATTAAATATTATTTTGCAAAATAAGATTTCAGGCTCATCATTTTGATACCCCATTTATTCATTTCCCACTCCTAGAATGGCTATGAAAATTGGGGCAAAATGCATTGTCTATTCCCTAGGGAGTCTTGTTATGAATCATTCGACCAAGAACAGATAGCTTACAGAGGAGAGAAGCGTTGTAGCAGTTCGTATACTATGTGAACATTCATCTACTCGATATCACTAAATAAAGCTTGGAGGTTGACTTATTACAAGCTCCTTTGGCCTGTTAAGTATGCTAACCTAGCGGAGATTGTCATAGTTAGTTGTAGAGTATTGGTACAAAGGTTACCCAAATGAGAGCTCTCTCCGTCGTGTTTATAAAAGAGAGATTTCCTCTTTTGAGTTTTTATTTAATTTCATCTGAAAATAGAAAATTACACCAGAAAACAGATGTAAGTAGGCTGTTTAGGTTTTTTTATTGGTAACGCCACCTCTGTATGAAAATCACTGGCTGTGCTGTGTGCAGTCTGTGGCTGCTTTGCATTGTTGTAATACTCGCCATTGTAGTGTTAGGCAGCTGGCTGTGAACAGCGCGTAGCGTTGCGCAGTTGGAGGTGAGCCGCCAGCAGTGGTGGATGTGGGGAGAGAGATGGCGGAGTTTTGAAATTTGTCATGAACTGCTATATTTATATATGATGATATCAAGGTAAATACATTGTTTGTTCTCTATTAATATCTTTCATTTGCTAACTATCCCTATCAGTAGTTAGTGCCTTCCATAGTTTGAATCTTTTATTTAGCTGGCAGTAGTGGCGCTCGCTGTATTGCAGTAGCTTGAGCAGCGAAGATTTTTGTGAGGTAAGTGATTTGTGAAAGGTATAGTTTAATGTTAGTCAGGGCCATTCTTTTGTAGGGAATTTTGAAAGTCAGATTGCGTTGCGCTAACAAAATATTGTGTGTCAGTTTAAGCACAGTCATGTATAATTGTTCTAAGGGGACGTTAGTGTACTATTTTTTCTGCTTGAGCTATGTCATGTTTAGATATAAGCTGCTGTTTGCCAGGCATAGTGCTACTGAACTTTAATTTGTGTTACTCTGCTAAGCCAGATTTATTTTTTTGTTTGCTGCGCATTGCCTCATATTAGTTGTAATGTTGAATTGCTTGGTAATTTAGATTTGCTGTAGCTTGCTTTGCGATTTTCCATTTTTTTTCATTGCTGTTTATATTAATTGTTTTATGTGCTGCTGCATTGCCTCGTCCCTTAGTTTAGCATCTGAGCTCAGTAGATTTAAGTTAGCTTAAGAGGGGGTAGCCTATAAGAGAATGAGTTGCGATGAATTTGAAGAAATGCACTGAGAGGCTATACGAGAAAAGTACGGGAAGGAGGTATAGATAGGACCTTTTGGGAATAATGATGAATGAAGGGAGATCTCCAAGAAGTAAAGAAAGTTTTGTTCGCAAAACACTGCAGTAAAACAAACCCTGTCCTTTCCTTGTATTATTCCGCTATATGTTTGTGTACCCTTGGGTATTTATGTTTTTCCTGTATTTATATGTTTATCTGATAAGACTTATGTTGTAAAATTTTTCTAATACTAAGCTACATTCACTATGATGAGGAATACTGTTATCCTCAAACATAATTTGCATTTATAATATGTTATTTTCTTTGTAAAGATGTTTAGACATTATTTATTCTGTTTTGTTTTAATGCTCATGTTTGAAGTTGATGTTTCAAAAGTTATTCTGATCTTTTATATATTTACTTATGTCATAATTCCTGTAACATTGATGTATATGTCTATTTCTATTCTTTTGTAAAGCCTGTTTTACTACAGATGTTATCTGTATTGTTATGTTCTTTAATGATGTATTCTGTACCTTTGTTATTGTATTCTCATGTTATAAAATTGTAATTGACACCAGTTTATCGAACTAAGTAACTTGTAAGCATTCATTTCACTGCACACATTTCCGTAGGTCATAGTATATGGACAATATGTGAGAAGTAGGGACTGATAGTGTTTGCATGTGTGTTAATGATTCAGCAAGGGACTGGATAACAGCATTGCTGGATCTAAGGACAATTCCAGAAACTTTGTGAGTGCACAAGCGGTGGTTTATGGACTTGCTACATTGTCCGCAAGACTCTTCGATGATGATTGTGCACCTGCACATTTGCAACAGATGGCTGCTGGCCGTCTCTACAAGGACTACAGTGGGTCTGCATCTTTGATGACCCACCAATACCATTATTTCTACAAGGACTACAGTGGGTCTACACGTTTGCTGACTCACCAGTACCATTGTCTCTACAAGGACTGCAGTGGGTCTGCACCTGTGGTGGCCCACCACTACCGTAATCTCTACCAGGACTACAGTGGGTCTGCTCTGTGATGACCTACCTACCAATACTCTTCAAAATTTCGACTGACTCTGCTGTGGGTTTGCTCTGTTGTGGCCCATTACCTGTATGCATGTCAAGAGTCAGCACTGTCTTTCCATTGGAAGGACAACACTACTTCTTCAAGACTGCATGGAAATCGACTACTTTCGAGTGCATTTTCTTTTACTGCTCAGACTTTGAGAAAAACACTGCTATTCTACTGTTATGTCCGATTAGGACTGTCTTTATGGACTGTGAGAAAATTTTAGCTTTTGACCAACATTGTATCAATAAGTGTGTGTGCATTTGATTTCTTTGTTATTGTAATTATGAAAAAATTTTTTCAAATCTGTATTGGCCACTGCCCAATACAATTTGTAAAATTTTTTGTGGGGAGCATGGGGGCTATGTATAGGCTGTTTAGGTTTTTTTATTGGTAACGCCACCTCTGTATGAAAATCACTAGCTGTGCTGTGTGCAGTCTGTGGCTGCTTTGCATTGTTGTAATACTCGCCATTGTAGTGTTAGGCAGCTGGCTGTGAACAGCGCGTAGCGTTGCGCAGTTGGAGGTGAGCCGCCAGCAGTGGTGGATGTGGGGAGAGAGATGGCGGAGTTTTGAAATTTGTCATGAACTGCTATATTTATATATGATGATATCAAGGTAAATACATTGTTTGTTCTCTATTAATATCTTTCATTTGCTAACTATCCCTATCAGTAGTTAGTGCCTTCCATAGTTTGAATCTTTTATTTAGCTGGCAGTAGTGGCGCTCGCTGTATTGCAGTAGCTTGAGCAGCGAAGATTTTTGTGAGGTAAGTGATTTGTGAAAGGTATAGTTTAATGTTAGTCAGGGCCATTCTTTTGTAGGGAATTTTGAAAGTCAGAATGCGTTGCGCTAACAAAATATTGTGTGTCAGTTTAAGCACAGTCATGTATAATTGTTCTAAAGGGACGTTTCACAGAAACGTAAGAAATGCAACCTTGGCTGGAATGCACCCACTTACACACACAACTCTATGTTGTCTTCATAACGTGAAACGTAAACTCCGCCCACAGACCCTGGCGAGTCCAATGGTACCGACCGACCGCCGTATCATCCTCTTCCAGTCGCAGCATTGGATACAGTATGGAAGTCAGCACAACTCTTTCCCGGCCTTTGTCGGTTTTCGTGACCTGGATCCCCTCCTACTCGGTCTAGTAGCTCTTCTGTTGGCGTCACGAGGCTGAGTACACCCCGTTACAGTCCTCCAACCAAGGAGGCACTGCCGCGAATTGAATGCCCCGTCCTTCGCATGTCAGGAAGCCGCGCTGTCCACTCAGCGACATTTTCTTGTTTTCTTTTTTCTATTTTTTCGTAATTATTTTTTCCTCCCGGAAATTGTCTGCAATTACTTCTGCGCTATGCTTACGAATTTTACCTTGAATTCCATCTTCAAGCGTAGTTAAGCCATATAAATCTCTCCTGGCTATATAAATGAAATCAGGCTTTGAGTGTGGTAAGATCTGCCATGACCGACGTGAGGGCAGCGCGACACGTCTTCTGTCTCCGAGCTCTCGACCGACACTACTACTTCAACTCCAGCAGGCAGACCTCGTCTCACAACATTGCTTAGAATCGCGCTGCCATGTTTGGCCCTCAGATTGTTACTATCGACATCTGAGTGCTTACACAATGCAAGGAATAGCGTTAAGTTGGCTATATTGTTTTCATGGAGAGTTCTGACACACTCCTTACAAACTAAACGTATTAGAAGTCTATATACTTATATGGATATAGCGTCTGTTCTTTAGGACATGTCGGAAAGAACAGACACCATTGATGACCTGCAGCCGTCTCGAACGAAATTAGAATTATATATTAATACCTTCAGCTGCTGATGGGCGTTAATATATATCAACGGGGACAGGTGAAAATGTGTACCCCGACCGGGACTCGAACCCGGGATCTCCTGCTTACATGGCAGACGCTCTATCCAGCTGAGCCACCGAGGGCACAGAGGACAATGAGACTGCAGGGACTATCTCGCGCACGCCTCCCGCGAGACCCACAATCTCGCCTTATATGTCCACTCACTATATTCGTAGTGTCCCTACCCAACACACTCATTACTCGTGGAAAACATTCTTACCAAGTCCCGTTAAGAGTTCGGATAATATGTGTGCATCCGCACAGAACAAGAAGGTCATGGCCGGCCTTGGGTAGGGACACTACGATTGTAGTGTGTGGTCATATAAGATGAGAATGTGGGTCTCACGGGAGACATGCGCGATATAGTCCCTGCAGTCGCACTATCCTCTGTGCCCTCGGTGGCTCAGATGGCTAGAGCGTCTGCCATGTAAGCAGGAGATCCCGAGTTCGAGTGCCAGTCGGGGCAGACATTTTCATCTGTCCCCGTTGATATATATCAACGCCCATCAGCAGCTGAAGGTATTAATATATAATTCTAATTATTAGAATTCTGGTTTAAAAAAAAATACTCTATCTAATCAAAAATATCCTGACCCAATATGTAACCCGAAACTGAGCGTTAGGGGTTGCGGGAGATGGATCCGCTAGTATGAAAGAAGTAAGAGGCTACTTTGTTGTCATTAGAGAACCGGTAACAACTACACTCCTGGAAATTGAAATAAGAACACCGTGAATTCATTGTCCCAGGAAGGGGAAACTTTATTGACACATTCCTGGGGTCAGATACATCACATGATCACACTGACAGAACCACAGGCACATAGACACAGGCAACAGAGCATGCACAATGTCGGCACTAGTACAGTGTATATCAACCTTTCGCAGCAATGCAGGCTGCTATTCTCCCATGGAGACGATCGTAGAGATGCTGGATGTAGTCCTGTGGAACGGCTTGCCATGCCATTTCCACCTGGCGCCTCAGTTGGACTAGCGTTCTTGCTGGACGTGCAGACCGCGTGAGACGACGCTTCATCCAGTCCCAAACATGCTCAATGGGGGACAGATCCGAAGATCTTGCTGGCCAGGGTAGTTGACTTACACCTTCTAGAGCACGTTGGGTGGCACGGGATACATGCGGACGTGCATTGTCCTGTTGGAACAGCAAGTTCCCTTGCCGGTCTAGGAATGGTAGAACGATGGGTTCGATGACGGTTTGGATGTACCGTGCACTATTCAGTGTCCCCTCGACGATCACCAGTGGTGTACGGCCAGTGTAGGAGATCGCTCCCCACACCATGATGCCGGGTGTTGGCCCTGTGTGCCTCGGTCGCATGCAGTCCTGATTGTGGCGCTCACCTGCACGGCGCCAAACACGCATACGACCATCATTGGCACCAAGGCAGAAGCGACTCTCATCGCTGAAGACGACACGTCTCCATTCGTCCCTCCATTCACGCCTGTCACGACACCACTGGAGGCGGGCTGCACGATGTTGGGGCGTGAGCGGAAGACGGCCTAACGGTGTGCGGGACCGTAGCCCAGCTTCATGGGGACGGTTGCGAATGGTCCTCGCCGATACCCCAGGAGCAACAGTGTCCCTAATTTGCTGGGAAGTGGCGGTGCGGTCCCCTACGGCACTGCGTAGGATCCTACGGTCTTGGCTTGCATCCGTGCGTCGCTGCGGTCCGGTCCCAGGTCGACGGGCACGTGCACCTTCCGCCGACCACTGGCGACAACATCGATGTACTGTGGAGACCTCACGCCCCACGTGTTGAGCAATTCGGCGGTACGTCCACCCGGCCTCCCGCATGCCCACTATACGCCCTCGCTCAAAGTCCGTCAACTGCACATACGGTTCACGTCCACGCTGTCGCAGCATGCTACCAGTGTTAAAGACTGCGATGGAGCTCCGTATGCCACGGCAAACTGGCTGACACTGACGGCTGCGGTGCACAAATGCTGCGCAGCTAGCGCCATTCGATGGCCAACACCGCGGTTCCTGGTGTGTCCGCTGTGCCGTGCGTGTGATCATTGCTTGTACAGCCCTCTCGCAGTGTCCGGAGCAAGTATGGTGGGTCTGACACACCGGTGTCAATGTGTTCTTTTTTCCATTTCCACGAGTGTAAATGCATCAGTCAGTAGAGTTCAGTAACTTCGAACGTGGACTAGTCACTGGATGGTACCTGAGTAACAAATCAGAGTTATCCGAATCGACTGTTGGTGATGTAATCGTGAAAAGGAAACGCGAATGAAGAACCACATTTAAACCAAGACCAGACAGACCTCATGCAGTGACAGGCATGGACCGTCCAGCACTGCGGAGGGTGGTCGTAGAAAATCGTACGAAATCAGCGGAAGGTATCACTCATGAGTCCCAATATGCTATCGAAGTTCAGTTAGCACAATGAGTGTCTCTGGGAACTTAAAAAGAATTGAGTGCAGTGATGGAGCAGCTCCTCATAAGCCACACATGCCAGTAGTCAATGCTAAATGGTGTTTGAGATGGTGGAAAGAGGACGTCACTGGACAGTGGATGACTGGGATTTGGAATGACGTATCACGCTATACCCTGTGGCAATCCGAAGGAAGGATTTGGAATCGGTGAGTGCCTGGAGAATCTTACCTGCCATCACGTATAATACCGACAGTGAAATGTGGAGAAGGTCGTAAGTAAAGTAAATAAAATCAAATAGCATTAATGGCTGGGAGACCCTAAAAGGGTCTAATTGGAAAGGCTCTCCGTATCCTCAGTGCCCGCAGGCACCTTTGCGTAGCGAAGCATGAGTATTGTGTGTGCAAATGTACCTGCCAAGTGTAGATGATTGTAATGGTGTGTGTAGTGTCATGTTCGTGCTGGAGAGCTTAAGAGAAGGCAGATGATGAAACCTGGTACCGGCACATAGCCTACCACTCTCGAAGAGCACCAACGGAGCCTAATGTCCCTATCCAACGGACGGGTCAACTTACACGATGTCGCATGCCCTCACTTCATGAAGCACTGGGGAGAGGTTTGGAATTGAATCCAGCACGCTGGTGCAAAGACTGGTCATCAGGAACTTTATGCCACCACCTTTCCTGTTCCCTCCGCCTTAGAGGCAAAGGGAAAACAATCAACAGCACGAGGTGTATCTGGACGGTCACCCATCCAGGTATGCCCAACCCTGATTAACTCCGGTGACCTTATGGGAACCGGTGTTCGACGGTGTTTGGTGTGGGAGCAGAGGTTTCTAGGTTAGGGTGTGGTTCCTTATTGCACTTAAGAAAATACTAAATGCAGAAGCATATGAACACATTTTACAGCAATGTGTACCGAGTTCAGAAGGGGAACAGTTTATTATTGTTAGAATCAGCACGACGATGAACCCTGTGATAAAGCAGCATCTGTGAGGCATTTGTCTGAGGACAACACTGTTGCTGAAACGGACTAACCTGCCCACATTCCCGGAATGTAACACCTTTGGATGAGTCAGGACGTCGACTTCGCCCCACAGCTCAGCGTCCAACATCACTGCTTTCGGCTCTTGAGGAAGAATGGGCTGCCATTCCTCCATAGGCACAAGCTTCGCCTGAGTTGCAGCAGTCCTGAAGAGTTGTGCGCTGCCAAAATCAGCACCGAGAGCAGTTATCCAGTTCTTCTCAAAACAGGCGAGCATGTATCAGAAATGCATCGCACAAAGAAGATGTGCTGGGACAGTGTCTGTCGTTTTGTATCAGATGTTAGAGAAAGGAAACTCCGGTACGACGCCTCGTCGCCAGCGGCATCATCATGATGATAGTCCGGTGGTGTCTGAATCGTATGACGGGTCATGAAAGCATCATTATTCGCCAAGGCCTAGGACTAAATATCTTAGCACCACCATTACGACAATGTCCTTGTTGAGGAATGTCTGATCAGTATACGTCATTCTGTTGCTGAATCGAGTTTCCCCTTCTTACCAGATAGGTAAGACTGTCGCCTTGCATTGTTCAACAGGTTTCTTAACTGTCTTCTTGAGGTAAACTATGTGGATCCTGTGGATTCGGGGCAGCACCTTGCCTCTGTGGAGACAGCAATAGACGGAAGAATAGCCAGCTTTCGGTAGTAACTCTCCCGGCTGGTGGTGGCAGTTTTGGTCGCAGGTCCAGACATCGAATCCTGTCGTTGCAGTTCCACGCCGATCCTCTAATGTGGGGGCGTTTTCAATATGAAATATCGTAATCACGCTCCAACGAATACTTTATCTTTTCATATTACGATGACTATTGATCTGAGAATAACTATCCATAGGTTTCGCGCTGAAATTCTCAACGACTACACATTGAATTAAAAACTCATAGTTATAGGAGGCCTAAATTTAAAAAAAAAAAAAAACTTTCTTCAGTACAGGAAGCCTACAGTTGTTAATTCTTTAATGAAACACTAGATACTTTATACACACAAGAAACGGTCATTTTCCTATTCCAGACTGTGATTTGGTATCATCACAGACGTAAAACCTCACATTGCCTATGAGAATGGATTCTTTGTTTATGTGCAACCTGTCCAGGTATTCTAGAAGAAAATGCGCATTTGTACGTTCGAAGATTATTAAAGGTAGCGCAGGTGTGAGGAGTACAGAAATTTTAAAATATCCTAACAAGTAGGTTTCAAGGTCTTACAAGATGGCTGAATAAGAAAAAATGTGAACTTACTAACACAAATAAATAATGCTTCCTTCAACAAAGGTATCAAAAATGGTACAAATGGCTCTAAGCACTATGGGACTTAACATCTGAGGTCATCAGTCCCCTAGATTTAGAACTACTTAAACCTAACTAACCTAAGGACATCACACACATCCGTGCCCGAGGCAGGATTCGAACCTGCGACCGTAGCAGCCGCGTGGTTTCGGACTGAAGCTCCTAGAACCGCTCGGCGGCTACCGCGGCCGGCTAACAAAGGTATTCGCTAGTAGCAACTTATTCTGTAATTGAAGGTTAATATAACAACATTGAACGGAAATAGAATGTGGACCATGACGAACCTGAGTAAAGGAACAACTGCAATGATGTGCTTAGAACTATGCTGAAAACTAAAGTGCTTAATGGGTGATGTTAGGCAGCTGCCCACACATAATGTAAAATTGAACTAGTTCATCTCTTTTCAAAATCTGTTGTTAAAACCTAGATACATCAATAAAATAAAAACAAAGTTAAGCGAACCCGTTCGTGTTTACGGGCTCACATTACCATGGTTTAGTGGCCTCAGCCACAGAGGTGGGTCGACTACATTATTTAGTTAGTCGCACATGGGTAGACTTTCAGTAACATCGCATCTTTCGGTTTCAGTTTAACGGTAAGGTATTCCATCTGTCTGAAATTCCGCAATCATAGCACAGAGAGTTTAGAACAAAGTGAATAACTTTCGCCTAGCACCATAAGAGCACTGATCCTACCGGAGACCCATTTTATGTTTGTCTGTACCGAAATTACATTTCTAATAACAAACAAGCTTTCCAGGTATGACCGTGTTCAGTACACGAAAAATACCTGCTGCCTACTACGTCTGCTGCGAGCCAATTACCTTGCAGCTCACCTGGACTTGTTCCTTTTAAATCATAAATTCTACTTCGAAGCGAAAAATGGAGAAACTGCTATCAAATAACACAAATTTTATGAAGAAACGAGAGTCGGCGTAATCCCAGACATGAGAAGTGCCAACGGGAGTGCCGAAGCACGACGTCTGCAGGAGAACTCCTTTGTGTGCCAATCTGCTGGCAGCTCAGTGCTCAACAATGTAATTGGCCGCTGGCTCCATAAAGGATGCGTGGAACGGCTCTACGTGCTGACCGAAGGCGCACGTCGTCCATTGGCTTCCAGTCGTTGCAGGCATCGAGGTCGCAATCGAAGCGTGAAGCTCACGCCCATACCAGACAAAGCAGACATGCGTCAGACACCCCTATATTTCTGGTTACAGTAGCTTTTATGTTTACTTTCTCTCATACAAATGATGTGCCAGAGATCTTGATAATGGAAATAGGTTGTAATTGATGTGAGGACCGTCAGCAAAGGAAGTATCTGCAACAAGTTAAAGAGTTCACAGTGAAATGCTCATTCAGTCGTAGTGAGGATGTCTGCGTACGACGTGTCTTATTCTGGATCAGTATGTTCTCCTTCCATTGGAATTCGATCACCACAAGATAATTGTCACAGATGAGGCAAATAGACTCGCCGCACAACGCTTAAGATACTTGTAGCGTCGATCCTTTTTTCTGCCGACACTTTCACGCAAAGTGTCGACGAGAAAACGATGCCAAGTGAATGCCAAGTTCCAACAAGTTCTTGCTATCTTGTGAGATGAAAACTAAAACCCTGTGCGGGTTTCTTTAGGGGCGTAATGAGGCGATAAAATATTTTATCTTTGTCTGCCGATCGCTGTTTTTTTTATTTCAAAATTACTGGTCATGTGCCGTAGTTACAGTCACCTGTCGTAATGGAATTGTCAGTTGACTGTCATATACTCAGATGCCCGAAACTGCCAATTTTCAAATAAAAAACAGCGATCGATAGGCAGAAAAAATAGCGCAGTTTTGTATAAATAAGGATAGCAGATAAATCCCTTGTGACGAATATGTCCAGTTTCTACTTTTTTTTTAGGTTTCAACGTCTTGCTGATAGTGAGGTCATTGGAAAAGTATTATAACACGACATTGGCAAGTTTGGTAATAGAGTATCGGCCGCTTCGTTGTAGAAACTATTTTGTAATCTGCGTCAAAATGTTTTTGAGGTACCACGCCAAAACGAAACCAAAACAGCCAGAAGCGCCGTGATAAGACGTTGGACTCGCTGTCTGGCGGACACGGACGTAGATTTTCAGCAGTTTACTGAACGTGCTTGAAGGAAAGGCCAAGATGTGTCACTAACAACTTTAGATTTCCAGAAATATTATGACGTTGATCATCACAAGTGGCCTCTAATCGAACTATGTGCATATGGAATGTGCGACTGGAGTCGTCATTTCCAGTCAGAGAGGTCACAATTCGTACGTATTGATTCTCATTTGAAGTGGTATGAACACACAAACAGAATGTCATTAGTATGTTATGCACTTAGAGTCCTGTCATCAATGTGTAAATGCCAATGTCTTTTAGTTACATACTGTTCATATGTACACTCAGTTCTTAGTATGGAATTGTTTTGTGGAAAACAAATGCACAAATCTGAATATTGTTTTCAATCTACAGAAAAGGGCCACAAGAATAATAACCAAAAATAGTCCTCGAGATCATTGTAGAGATCTGTTCAAAACAATGGGCATTTTAACTACAAAATTTCTGTACATTTGCCAAGCAGCTGTACGCATAAAAAATGACGTTCATAATTGTTGCACAAACAGCTCTATCCACGGCCATGCAACAAGAACTATACTGAGCTTACATTTACCATGAAAGATTAAACATAAAACTCAAACCATCCTTTTCTGCCATGTTATAAAAATGTACAGTACTCATAAACTGCCCAAGGAGATTAAAGAGATAACAAAAACACGCTTATTTAAAAAGGCAGCTAAAAATGTCTGAAGAGCAATACACTCTATACTTAGATAACGTAGAGTAGAGGTTTAGTTACAAGGGAAGACATACAAATAATAATGACGACAGAAAAAATATATTTTTCCACATAGCACTCTCACATTATAATTTTTCCTTCTTTCTTCTGTTTAGGAAAACTTAATTCCCAAAGCTAAGCAATGTATAATACAAACATCTTATCCTCTTGCTGAACTCAACATCAACATCTCACTCATTATACAGGGATGCTAGCTAAGTTTTTCTGGTTAGGGATTGGGAAGTTGCGATCCACAGAATGGCAATCAGACATTGTCGCTATAGTCCTAACATCAGTTAATAGTTGTTGTAGTATAACATTTTGAAACAACGTGTTTAGTGTATGTCTTTTGTGCAGCATCTGAAAGTGAGAAATGAATGAACAATGTTGTACTGACCTTTTACTTTATGAAATAACTTCTTTGTTAAACAGTATTGTATACCAGGGTCAAACTCAATGAGGTAGCAATGTTTTAAACAAACTGGCCTTGTCTTCGTGAGGATGGGGGCTCCAGTCTTCTACAGGCCATCCTGATTTCGTTATCCGTGGTTTCCCTAAATTACCTCAGGCAAATGCCGGGACGGTTCCTCCTATAATGCCACCCTTTTCAAACTAGACGTGTAAGTATGTAAATGTCTGTGTATCGATGAATCATGTTATTTTCGTTCTTCTTAAATTGTAATACCCAGACGTTTCTAATATCTTTGTGAAAGTGATCTATGGACGAGTAAAACTACTACTACTACTGCTGCTGCTGCTACTACTACTACTACTACTAAATACGAAGAAATAACCGTCGTGCTAAAATAAGAGAAATTAGGGTATTCAGGTGTTTCATTTTTTCCACGTGCTGTTCGAGAGTGAAGCGCTGGAAAAATAATCTGAAAGTTGTCCAGTGCTCCGTCTGCCAAACACTTAAGTATACGGTTCTAGGCACTACAGTCTGGAACCGCGCGACCACTACGGTCGCAGGTTCGAATCCTGCCTCGGGCATGGATGTGTGTGATGTCCTTAGGTTAGTTAGGTTTAAGTAGTTCTAAGTTCTAGGGGACTGATGACCTCAGAAGTTAAGTCCCATAGTGATCAGAGCCATTTGAACCATTTGAACTTAAGTTTAAACTGGAGAGTAATCGTCGACGGGACGCTAAAACTAATTTTTCTTCCTTCCTTCTTTCCGAATTGGCACAATTCGAGAGTCTCAATCATTGAACATCGTCGTTCGATGTTGTATATCTCAAAAGGAATTGACATTTAAACCAAAAAAGTAATAACAGATAATTTCATGCAACAAACATGTCAACTACAACATTAGGTAGGAATGTAGTTTCATTGGTTCTTGAGAATGTTGAGGACTCCTTACAGACATTTTGTTCGCTTTTGACATTGAATGATGCTTAAGTAAGAGCCACCATTACGTAGATTTTAATTTACTACGTCCAATTTTTTGATCTTTTTTATTTATTGCTATTTCATTAAATTAACGTATCCCATGGGACTATGGGAGCCAAAACTAGGAAGTTACATTAGTTGTTATTTAGTCACTCAGACACAGTGTGTAGACGACCGCTACGGTCGCAGGTTCGAATCCTGCCTCGGGCATGGATGTGTGTGATGTCCTTCGGTTAGTTAGGTTTAAGTAACTCTAAGTTTAGGGGACTGATGAACTCAGATATTAAGTCCCATAGTGCTCAGAGCCAGAGCCACAGTGTGGAGAGTTTTTTATTTTGTCCTACGGTATGCCTCTACGTTCTATTAAGGAACCCTCGGTAGGACCACTACATGAAAGGGAGGTATGTTAATTCTCTCCTTAGCTGTCATTCAGTACACCTTCAGCCCTATGTTTGTATCTAGAGGTCCTGGCTTCATGTTCGGAGAGAGGGGGCATTTCGTTATGCTGTCATCGATGACCTTGTAGCTTGATGACGTCATATGAGATCAATGACCTCAAATGCAGACCTTATTCAATTTTTTTTTAAATTTAATGGTGGAGGAGGAACGAATTTTGGTTGAACGAGAGTAAATGTATCAACTTTGCCCAAATATGAGAGAAATACTGACATCATATATTGCACTATAAGCTTGTGGTGGCAATCACAGAACATAAATAAATAGCTTTTCCCATCTACCTTACATGTTGGAGCACTAAATTGTGAGAAAGGTCTCAGTTAATTCAGAAAATTCAATATAACTCTCTCTGGGCTGCTACTGTTCTCTGGAGAGGTATCATGACTCAGCTACTCATGTCTATGCTTCTGCAGGGCATCCGTTCCTCAAAAAACGCTTTCATGTAACAAATGTCTGCAATAGATCTTTTTTCAGTCAAAACACTCGGCATAGTATCTATATACACTGAGATGACTAATGTCATGGCATGCCCTCTAATATCGTGTCGGACCTCCTTTCTCCAGGCCTACTATAGCAACTCGACGTGGCACGGACTCAACAAGTCGTTGTGTAAGTCCCCTGCAGAATAACTGAGCCATGCTGTCGCTATAGTTGGGCGTAACTGCGAATGTGTTGCTACTACAGAATTTTGGACATGAACTGACCTCTCAATTATGTCCCATAAATGTTCGATGGGATTGTTGTCGGGCGATGGGAGTGGCCAAATCGCTTGTTCGAATTGTCCAGAATTTTCTTGAATCCAGTCGCGAACAATATTGTGGACCGGTGAAGTGGCACATAGCCATCCATTGAAATTACATCGTTGTTTGCTGCAAATGTTCTCCAAGTAGCCAAACATAATAATTTCCAGTCAATTATCAGTTCATTTGGACCAGAGGACCCAGTTTTTCCACGTAAGCACAGCCCACACCATTATGGAGCCACCACTAGCTACCACATTGCCTTGTTGACAGCCTGGGTCCAATGCTTCGTGGGATCTCCGCTGCACTCGATCCCTACCATTAGCTCTTACCAACTGAAATCGGAACTCATCCGACCAGGCCACTGTTCTCTAGTTGTTAAGTGTCCAGCTGATATGGTCACGAGCCCACGAGAGACGCTGCAGGCAATGTCGCTCTGTTAGCAAAGGCCCTCGCGTAGGTCGTCTGCTGCTATAGTCCAATAGCGCCAAATTTCACCGCACTGTCCGTCCATCGTACATTCCAAAATGATTTCTACGGTTATTTCACGCAGTGTTGCTTGTTTGTTAGCACTGCCAAAAAACGCGAACGCCCCTGCTCTCCGCCGTTAAGTGAAGGTCGTCGGCCACTGCGTTGTCCGTGGTGAGAGGTAATGCCTGAAATTTGGCATTCTGGACACGCTGTTGATGCGGCTGGTCCCGGCGGAGGTTCGAGTCCTCCCTCGGGCATGGGTGTGTGTGTTTGTCCTTGGGATAATTTAGGTTAAGTAGTGTGTAAGCCTAGGCCACGGATGACCTTAGCAGTTAAGTCCCATAAGATTTGACACACATTTGAACATTTGAATTATTGGCAGCGGACGGTGGTGCAGTGACAGAACGTTGCATAGTCTGATGAATCCTGACACCTTATTCATCATGCCGATGGGAGGGCGCGAATCCGTCGTCTTCCAACGGAACAACTTGGCACCTGTACTGCGGGACTGAGACAAACTGGCGGCGGCTCCATTAAGCTCCGGGGAACACTCATGTGGGCATCAGTGGGTCCAGTGGAGCTCGTGGAAGGCACCATGATCGCCAATGAGTACTGTACACTGGTTGTAACTCACGTACACCCCTACATGCTTCACAAAGGTAGTGGCATTTTTCATCAGGATAATGCGCCATGTCACGAGGCCAGGAGTGTGATGGAGTGGCTCAAGGAACACAATGGCGATTTCCAGTTGTGCTGATCCCCCAAATCGCCAGATCTGTACTCAGTCGAACTCATCTGGGATTTGCCTCGACGTGGCATCTGAGTTCATCGCCCTCCTGCCCGGAATTTATGGGAATCTGGTGACATGGATGTGCGGATGTGGTGCCAGTTCCCTCCAGCGACCTACTAAGTGCCCATTGGTTCCAAGTCACGACGCGTCGCCTCTGTTATTCGTGCCAGAAGTGGACATACTGGCTATTAGGTAGTCGGTCATAGCGTTCTGGCTGATCATTGAATATTTAATGTAGTGACCGGTTTCGGTCTTCCATCAGGCCATTTTTTACTCTGTAAACAAGAGTATTACATATTTAAGTGGTCGAGGAATGGATCCAGTCATAGAAGTAAAATAACATAAAATAAATGGCTGGTACACCCTTGATGACAGCAGGAATCGACTGCGTGTGGGAGGTCGCCCTGGTGGCGTGTGGAACGCTGCTGAGTAGAGGTCAATCGCTCGTGGCTTTATAGCGGAAGCTCCGCCCACAGCCTCCTGCATAACGTCACCAATAGCCAGTCGTAGAGAGCCGTTACTGTAATCTGCGGGAGCTGTTTGTAAACGTGCGTTGTTATAAGTTAACGTCACAGAAATAAAACATAGAAAAAGCAATTAAGGACATCATGAATATACATAAATGACGTAATTATAAATTATTCTTAAACAGAGGACGTCTTGTCCAATGCCGTTGGCGCATTTCAATATTTGCTGCCCTCCACAGGTGCTTACATCAACGTGAGCGTGGCAGAGGTGGTTGATAAGATGCTAACTGGTTACCACGGAGACGAATGTCAGTCGAAATCACGGCCGAGGTTGAGATGCTCTGCCGTCAGCGAAAGACGTTGCGGCACCCAATTGGGAGCGGTATGGAAGTCGATGAGCACTGCCTTCAGTTATAGATGCTATAGAGTTATCTGCGACTGTACTTTACGAATACATAAGCGCTTAGTTGCCGTTGTACAATTATGGCAAAACAGCTGCGAAATTGTCGTTTACGACGCCACGCCATTTTATACAAACGAAATGTCTTAAATACGGAGTACAAATAGCAGCACACATTTTGAGCAGATGAGAAACATTACGTACGATGAGGTTGAGGTTGAAGAGTTAAAATCAATATTAACTTAAAAGAAACAACAAAGCTGAGAACAGCAGTATCACAGCGTTAGCTAACAAGCGGTGTGTAGTCATTAAATGCTATATTCGTCAACATAAATGTACTAGCGAGAGTAGACAACTAAAATCTATAACAGAAAATTACTAAACAAAAAATATGAAATATTTACAAGAAATACTAGACTGTAACGTCATTTTTTTTAAAATGTGGTGATATTTTGAACAAGTAGCACAGGCAGTGAGCGCAAAGCCCACGATGATCAACCTTTGTTTACATAACAGTCCAAAATACGTTTGTGGGTGTCGCATACCCATATGAAAATTTTATCGCAACCCAAATAATAAGCCACAATCTCTTATGTAAGTAATGCATTGCGTATAACCTGTGGCACAAGTGTTAATGTAGAGGAGGGGAATATATTCTGTCGTCTGCAATAAGTGTGCTTGTTTGACAGGTTAAAAATATTTATGACCAAGCTTTAGGTATCCAGATGGTAGACCGTCGTTACCGGTCTCTAGCTTCATCTACCGCCGCTGTCGGCTCCCCTTGTTTAAGGATTGTTGATACTCGAAGCTTCCATCGCGTCCTTGTACGTCCCATCGCGCTTTTTACAGCAGGTTTAGAATGGAGGTCTCGATTACAAAGGGTCTTTCAGCTCAAAAGATGTGATTGTGACTCTACTGCCCTAATATTCGGTCAATGTAAGGATTTCCAAATCGCTGATGCAGATCTACTTGCGTTCTTCGTTTCCATTTACCTTCCATGGCATTGTAGATGGTATTTTAGAACCATAAAGTATAAATCGTACTTAGTTGTTATCTCAACAGAATCTTGGACTCATACACTGGATTAATAAACATTATCGAAACATTTCTGTTATTTGATATATGCTTTGAAGCTCTGTACAAATATTTGGTCTGTAGCTATGTAGTTCATATGCAACGGCTTCAGAGAACTTACTTATTTAGAGTTCGCTGATCATTCTTCATGTTATTCGACCCACCACAACAAAGTTATTTTCAGGCAGACATCGTTTCCCAACTTTCAGGGCTCTCTTTCTGTCTGCAAGGGTTTCCCTCTAACTCACATGGATAGCGCGACCAAATGTCACTGTTACATGTTTCTTTTTTTATTTTTCTTTTTTTAGCCATTAGCCAACCTTTAACCTTTTCATCTCAAAGAAGCACTTGTAGCCTACGTCCTCAATTATTTGCTAGATGTATCCTAATCACTGTCTTGTTCTACAGTTTTTAGACTCTACAGTACTCTCTAGTACCATGGAAGTTATTCCCTGATGTCTTAACAGATGTCCTATTATCCTCTCCCTTCTTCTTGTCAGTGCTTTCCATACATTTCTTTCCTCAGCAATCGTACGGAGAACCTTCTCATTACTTACCTTATCAGCCCATCCAGTTTTCAAAATTCTTCTGTAGCACCACATCTCAAATTCTTCTATTCTCTGCTACTCCGTTTCTTCCGCAGTCCATGTCTCATTGACATACAACGCTGTACTCAGAAATTAAGACCTATGTTTGATACTGGCAGTCTTTCCTTGGTCAGGAATGCCCTTTTCGCCAGTGCTAACCTGCTTTTGATGTCCTCCTTGCTCCGTCCGTCATGAGTTGTTTTGCTGCCTAGGCAGCAGAATTCCTTAACTTTAACTATTTTATGATCACTAATTGCGATGTCATGTCTCGCTACTCTCATTTCTGCTACTTCTCATTACTTTCGTCGATTTACTCTCAATTCGTATTCTGTACTCACTAGACTGTGCATTTCATTCAAACAGATCCTGTAATTCTTTTTCACTATCACCGAGGATAGCAATGTCATCAACGAATCTTATCATTGATATCCTTTCACCTTGAATTTTGATTCCACTATTGAACCTTTCTTTTATTTCCATCATTGCTTCTTCGACGTATAGACTGAACAGTAGGGGTGAAAGACTAAATACCCGTCTCACACCATTTTCAGTCCGTGCACTTCGTTCTTGGTCTTCCACTCTTATTGTATTATAAATTCCTTTAAAATTCCATTGAGGATTCTGATATCGATTGGTATGCCTGCGGTTATTTCTGTACGTCGTATTTACGTGCTGAGGCAATGTTAAAATTTTCCTTGTTTATGAAATTCCATAAAGTATGCAAAGAAATGGGAGGTAAAGCCGTAAAAGTGGGACTGTAGTTAGATATTATCTTTCAATTGTGTATTGTTGCTGAAAAGGAACTCCTTCTGGTATCAAAAGCACTGGCAATCCCTTATACATGAATATCCAATCGTTCACTAAATGTGATGAGTCCAATAAACGGTAAACACGACGGCTGAAAAAACATTGCTTCTCCCATTTGAAGTTAAGACCCATCCCTCCATCTGTTTATCAACGAGTGTCGAGGCTAAAATTGAGATCTTAACAACATCAAAAGTTATGAGAATTCCATAATCCGCAGTGCTGAAATGAAAATTCAGTACAGCAAGTTACGGACAATCAACTTGTTACTCTACTTGTTAGCAAAAAATAAACGGATTAATTGTAACACTGACTATCTGTTCTTACGTTTCATGTCACATATTGTATGGCCTATCAACTAAATTGGAAGCTCCATGAGTCAGTTAATAGGTATTTGTGATGCTCACCGCCTAACAAAGAACTGAGGCATCCAGAAATTGTCGGATGCCAGTGAACTTAGTACAAGTACACGAAATCGGCTGGTATGTAAATGACACCAGTTGCGGCTCTCTGTGACAGATACAACAGCCACCAGTGTACATTTGAGTTGTTCTTGTTTAGTGCTGTTAACAGACTTGGTAGGATATAAAAGGAGCTTGAACAGAGTCCGATGTTGAGTGAAGGACACGCAGATGCCCTGTTATCGTTTGAGACTGCGTTTGCAGCACCTGACAGAGTTTGAAAGTAGGCTCATTATGGTTCTCCATTTGGCCGGCTGGTCGAATCGTGCAGTATGCAGATTTGTGGGAGATTCAGATGTGACATGTTCGACTGCATGCGAACGTTTAAAGTATTCAAATGTATGTGAATTCCGAGGGGACCAAACTGCTGAGGTCATCGGTCTCTAGACTTACACACTACTTAAAATAACTTAAATTAACTTTTGCGAAGAACAACACACAAACATCCGGCGGGAGGGGCCGTGCAATCCATGGCATGGCGTCTCAAACCGCGCGGCCACTCCGCGTGGCCATGCGAACCTGAGGACAGGCATACCCGTCATCAAGGTCTTTTTTTTTTTTTTTAGCACATCAGACTTTATTACGAACCCGTGACGTTACTGACTGGTCTTTTTTTCACAAAAACATAAACAAAAATTGCTAGTTTACAATGAAATTACATAAATAAGGTAACAGATAATTGCAGTCATAAATTACAGCACTCATAGATTGAGGAATGATATTCAGTCTTCAGCAGTAGCGCACATTTAGCACCTTCACTGTCGCCTTCAACTGGTGGCGGTTGAGCATGCACATTTTCTTCTTCTGTTGCCTGGGGTTCCTCATCATCATTTCCCAGACCCAAATTAATCATCCAGTAAATCCTTGATGTGTGTTCCTTCCAGGGTAAATTACGTGGACAGAAGAGCAGACTCGAACAGCGACATCGCAAAATCCTTCACTGCCTTGTTATTTTTGTCAGTTCCAGCCTTCTAAACGCATCCTTAGCGAGTTCAAGATCTTCCTTTATAACAGACACCAGATGTTTGCCGCCATATTCTTGCATCTGCAGTACTACTGATTTATTTTTCATATGTGAGTTACAGGTGAGGTTAGGGTCGGGAACGTGACCCAAACCATACCCTCTCCACGAGGAATCCACGTGTTCCTAACCTATGCCCATTCTGTTGAAGACAATTCAAAGCATGTTACCATATTTCTTCAGTGTTTTCCGAATTTATTTTCCATATACATCTTGTATTCAATATGTTCATCGCTCCTAATATTGTTAAAAATGTAACTTGTATATTTGCCCATTAACCAAATCACTGCATTATATTTTGCCTGAGGGTAGTAACTTTCTTCTGGTCTGAAGAAAATATAAGTCGGTACATTGATTGCTGAAGTTCTTATTATTTGAGCAATTTTCTCCCTGGCCCACCTCCAGTTGATAATCCGATCTCCACATGTGTACCGATGAGGCACACTATCAACGACGTTGAAATTTCTGCAGAGGTTAGTGTCACTTATGGCAAAGAGACGCTCGTTAGTGATGATGTTATTGACTACCTTGTACCACGCTGTTCTCACGTCACACAAAGAACATCACTATTGGTGTTTTTCCAGACCACATTCCATGCTATTCCATCATATTTAGTTTCTATGTTATTTTTCCTTTCATGTTTCCGCCTTTCAGCTAAAATCGCCTTTGCTGTAACGTTTTTGGAGTTTAAAAGCTTTTTGCTGAGGTAGCTTAGTTCGAGATAATACTCCCTAATATGTTTTAGTCCAAAACTTATCTTTTGTATATTTATCGGCTGCTCTACACGTTCTGTCGTGACAATGTCGTCACATTATGCTCCATGTTCGTTTGACATACAGTGCCATCGCTTTAGACTTGATGTCCCATTCTTCCATTGCTTGGATCCAAAACTGCTGTCTTTACCGGGACTCGAAACAACTTCCCTTACCACAAAAACTTTGATAAGGTGGACATGATCGTCTTCGCCACCAATGATGGAATGGGGAGAACCTGTGCCATGTAGTAGGCCTTGGATAAAATATACGTGTTGATAGACAGTATTCTCTGGAACTGGTCTACACTACGTTGACTGTTTTCAGTCAAAGCTCCCTTGATTTTTCTTGCCACCTCCCGCCAATTTATTGCTATCATTTTTAAAAGGGAAGTTGTCAATGCTACAACAGCCTCTCGCCACCACAAGGTGCAGGGAGGGGGGGGGCGAGGGGAGGGGAGGGGGAAGGAATCGCTGTATTGTGCATCAAACACATCGTACGCCCTCTACATCTTCGCCTGCCATCAGAGAACAAGTAATGGACTCCGACACCACTAGTCAAAGTATAGAAGCAACCGGTCCAAGGAATTACCATCACATGCGCAGGCTGCCATTAACACCATAACACAAACAGCTGCGTTGGTATATCTTCAGGCCACGAGACCGCAAACGGTACGTCATGGACATTCTGCGTCCTTACGTTTTACCTCTCATATGACACTATGTATTGCCATTTTTCATTAGGACAACGCTCTTTCACACGAGGCACGTGACTCTGTATACTGTCTGCGTGATGTAGAGGTACTCCCGTGACCAGTAAGATACCCATATCTGTCCTCGATAGAACATGTGTGGGACCGGCTCGGATATCAAGTGTGTCCCAATGAAAATAGCCAGGATATCAACGGTCAGTTACAACAGATGTAAGCGAGCTTGTCTGAGGAGAAAGTAAAACGGCTTTATGACAACCATGCCAGCCGAAGCACTGCATGTATCCAGGTCAGAGGGGATGCAACATCACGCTATTATATGGGCTCATATTGCCATGTTATCACTGAAATAAGATCACATACCCTCTCAACCAGTAACGCTAGAAAACTGTAATGTTGTACAGGAAGATCTGAAGAGGATCAACGACGCTTGGTGCAGGGATTGGAAGTTAACCATCAACATAACTTTAACGTATTGCATGTATATAAGCAGGAAGACCCGTTATTGTGTGATTACACAACTGCCGAACAACCGGTGGAAGCAGCAACGTCTATTAAATATTTGAGAGTATCTGTACGGAGCAATATAAAGTAAAACGACTAAATAAAACGACTCTAGGAAAGGCGAATGTCACACTGAGTTTCATTGGAAGTATCTTCATCTGGTGTAGTCCACTCACGAGAAGCAGCTTACAAGACCATCGTTCAACCGATACTTGACTATAGCTCTCCAGTCTGAAACCCTTAGCGGAGAATATTGAATGAGAGAATTGAAAAAGTCCTATGAAGAGCAGCGCGTTTCGTCTCAGGTTGTTTTAGTTAGCGGGAGAGAACCATGGAGATACTCATCCTACTCCATGTGTAGCAGGATCCAATAAAAAAAGTAATTAAATTATAGCAAAATGGCTACTAAAGAGATGTTATGAAATTATATAAATGAGAGTATACGTCTATATTTAAACGGGTTGAATTGGAAGTTGTGATACCTGTGGATATAGTCCTACAATACCATGACTTAGTTCCCAGTCGCAGCATAATTAAACCGAATTCCTACAGAGAACCGTGGCAAGGCGCCTCACACCGCACGGCTACCTCGCTCGGCTCTTATTTTGTCGAAGAGGCGATGACGTATGAATTGTTCGTCGGATCCTGTGTAAAACTTCGATCGCCGTGCAGTTACATTGACTTCATTTCCTTGTTGCAGAATTCTTGTTCTGTAAGGCTCCTTTAGAACACAACATGAAATAATTTGTGACACGCATTTGTATCCTCTGTAACTCACTTATTATTTCACTTCATGGAAGTAAACACTTTTAACGTTAACTTCAGAACAGAACGCACAATTGCAATTATACATAATACGAGGCGACATTGCTTCCAGTCTGCGTACTGCCCCGCTAACTGACAAACTTACGACTGACAGTCCGAGACGTCTGCCTAGTCTCAACAACCACAACCAGAAAAGCTCAGCTCAGAGATATACCTATCTTATTCAAAGACTACTAGTAACTCGTTCTTAACCCATGACAGCACGGTTTTCTCTGACATCCTGACACTCAAGTTGAATATATCTATATACTATTTCAGATTATGTAATTTAATTACATTTCATTCGGAAAATAAAAGTATTTAAAGGAAGAATTGCGTAGACATTTTGTCCTTCAGGTCCAGATAATTATTTCTTGTCATTGCGACTTGAAGTCCCACTTCAAGTGCCAGACGCTACAAGACAGAGGTTGCGCATCATGGTGTGGTTTATTGTTAAAATTCCGAGAGTGTGCTTTCCTAAAATATTCAATCGACGTGTAGCTTCCTGTTACATATATCTCGCGGAAAGACCGTGAAGGTAATATTAGCGAGATAAAAACTCACAGGTAGCCTTAACAATATTCTTCCCAACTGTAACTCCCGATTGGGACGGGAAAGAGCAGAATGACAGTGGTCTATAAACTACCCACCACACACACACACACACACACACACACACACACACACACTAAGGGCGTGTCCGAAGTGTAGATGAAAGTGTTTCTTACTCTTTCATACCAGTCGCACTTTAATGCACTTTTGAACTTACCGGAACAGTGTTGCTTTCGAGACTTCCGCTTACTTTTCAACGTTTACGATCGTTTATTTCACTGGTCGCTGAATGCACATTACTATCTGCATTCTGACTTATCATCGGTGCGTATTATGATAGTCTCTTCACGTCTCTTCGGAGTACTTAGTACTTCAAACGTGCGCTTGTGCTTGCTATACAAGATGACTGGCACTCATGCGAAATGGGTAGCATTTGTCTGTATGCGAATGATGTCTACGAGTCGATACGCCGCATGCACAGTGAGTCATTGCTCTGCAGCCATTGGAATGTACATTGACTGACAGTACAAGCTCAGAACCCGATTTCTCTTGTACATGCGACAGGCTTAAGTGTATAGAAAAGTCTCTACATAGGACTGTCAAGAACTGACTGGAACGAAGAACAAGGCGTACTCAACGCGCAAACAATAAAAAGAGCAGCAAAAATAAGATAAATTTATGTCTAATTTTTGACATAAAGTAACAGCAGGAAATAATTTGCTTCGATCAGTAGTTTATGGAAATCACTAAGCAGTTCCTACGAGGGTGAGTCAAATGAAAACCTTAAATTTCTAATAACAAGTCGAAATTTCGCGCCGTTATCCTGTAACTTGGTAAGCGTGCTACAAACAGCGTGCAGAATGGCCTGAAGGTGGCAGCATAGTGCCGATGCACATATACCGTAGCATTATCAGTACAAACATGGCCGCCCCACTTGTGACTTGCACCAGGGAAGAACAGCGTTCTGTTATTCGGTTTTTGCGTGGTGAAGGTGTGAAACTTATTGAAATTCATCGACGAATGAAGGTTCAGTACGGTGATGCGTGTTTGTCACAGCAGCAGGTCTACGAATGGAGTAGGAAGTTCACAAATGGTGTGACTTCGGTGGAAGATGCTCCTCATCCAGGTCAGGCACAACGAGTTGTGACTCCACAGAATATTGAAGCAGTTGAAGCCGTAGTGAAGGAAAACCGCGGAGTGACGCTGAATGACATTGCACCATGTTTACAGATTAGTCATGGGTCAGCACACCGCATTGTGCACTATGCGCTCCAGTTTCACAAAGTGTCTGCAAGATAGGTGCCACGGCAGCTGACTCCTGAAATGAGGGAACGACGTGTTGACGCTTGTGAAGAACTTCTTCGGTGCTTTGAACGCGATGGTGATGGCTTCCTTGCAAGAATCGTTACTGGGGATGAAACCTGGGTTCACTTCCACTAAACGGAAATGAAGAGACCGAGCAAGGAATGGTGCCATTACTCATCACCAAAACCAAAGAAGTTTCGAACAGAACCATCAGCAGGGAAGGTTATGCTGACTCTCTTTTGGGACAAGAAAGGCGTCATTTTGGAGCATTACATGCCTAGAGTGACCACTGTCACCAGTGCATCATACACAGATCTCCTAAAAAATCATTTGCGGCCTGCAATCAAGTCAAAGCGACGTGGATTGCTGTCAGCAGGTGCAAGGCCCCACACTGCCCGTACAACAGTTGCAACAATCACAGACCAGCGTTTCGAGTGTCTTCCTCATCCGCCAAACCTTGCCCCAAGTGATTTCCACTTGTTTGGACCACCCAAAGACGCAATGGGAGGAAAGAAGTTCCTTTCTGATGAAGAGGTACGTCACGCGGTGCATGAGTGGTTGCGCATACTACCAAAAGAATTTTTTTTTCTAAAGGAATTTATGCACTTCGTAAGCACTGGAGGACTTGCATTGAGCATGGGGGAGATTGTGCTGAAAAGTGATACAGCTTTGTACCGCTTCTGCACAATAAATAATATTTAAAAAAATATTTAAGTTTTCTATTTGACTCACCCTCGTATTAAGGGCTTCTAGGGATTAAGGAGGGGTCTTAGTAGGTAATGTTTTTAAAAGGAATCCATGTCCGAAAACTACTGCTGATCACTTTCGTATCCCCCGGTTCACGATACGCACACAACGGAGGTAATGAGCTCTGACCTGCGCGCATGGAAGCTCATGACATGAGAAAAGTTTCGAGTACCAAGCGTCGGATTCTCTTCTACATGACGAAGGACGTCCTCTTCAGAGTCGAGACTGCAACGTGTATGTGGCGCATCACAGTCAACCCTGCTAGTCGGGAACTTATCGTTTCTCGCAGCCGTTGTAGTAGAGTCGGGCCAACGGCCTTGCCGCAGTAGTAACACCGGTTCCCGTCGGATCAGCGAGATTGAGCGCTGTCGGGATGGACTAACACTTGGATGGGTCACCGTCCGGGTCTGCCGACTGCTGTTGGCAAGCTAGGTGCACTCAGTCCTTGTGAGGACAATTGAGGAGCTTCTTGACTGAGAAGTAGCGGTACCGGTCAGAAAAACTGACAACGGCTGAGAGAGCAGTGTGCTGACCACATGCCCATCCGCGTCCCGTGGCGCCTAAGATCTGAGGATGACATGGCGGTCGGTCGGTACCATTGGGCCTTCGGGGCCTTTTAGGACGATGTTTGTCTTTTTTGTTGTGGTAGTAGGGCGAAAATCGTATGTGATGTCTTAATTAAAGCAGAGGCCGATGGCGCCCTCTTCTCGGTTGGTGAGCGTATTGTGGAAATGGAGATGAGCGTCTGGCGTCATCGGCCGGGAGGCCCCTTATGGAGCAGGTCCGACCGCCTCGGTGCAGCTGTTATTACAGTCGACGTTACATTGGGCGACCTGCGCGCCGGATAGGGATGAAATGATGATGAGGACAACACAGTCCCTGTGCGGAGAAAATCCCCAACCCAGCCGGGAATTGAACCGGGGCCCGTAGGACGGCAATCCGTCACGCTGACCACTCAGCTATCGGGGCGGACTGCGTACTGTGAAGCGGGAGATATAAAAGTGATCCAATCTGAGGCCATCCACGGTTTCTTCCGGCGCGGCGGCTGGCTTATTTGGTGAAAGCAGGCAGCATCGCACGCGGGTTGTTGGCTCAGCTCACTACTTCTGACGTCGTACCCAAAGCTGGTAGTGGTCCTCCGGGAGCAGAGTGGAAGATCTAAACTATAGACACAGACGATTCTACGTCAATATCGGATGCGAATTTCTCGACCTTCCCTAACGGGTAGAGAATTGTAGGGTCTCCCTCGATTGGTTATGTGCGCACTACACTTAGACAGATGCCACTAGGGTGGCAGAGTACTTGTAGCGTGCGCATGTAATTTTATTTGGGTAGATGAAGCCTTCCCCCACCCCCCGCTACCCCGCTACCCGCCCCCTCTCTCTTAGTATAAGTAATTAGTTGCCTACCAAAAAATCTAAAATAGATTAACCACGTTATTCTCAGAGAACGCTTTCGTCTTCGTACATCGCAAATAGAAATGCCAAGCTACTGAAGCAGCCATGATTTGGTCCGTGAATTAGTATCGCTTATTAAAGGTAATAATCTCCAGATAGTATTAGGAACAGGAAGTTGGTTGAAACTAGAAGTTAGTAGTAACAAAACCTTAAATACGTATTGGAATATACATCGCAAGGAAAGATTAGATGCCAATGGAGGCGGCTTATTTATTACAGTAAGGAATTCGATGATTTCTAGTTAGGTTATGACTGAATCTGGAAGTGATATAATCTGGATCAAATTAAGAACCAAAGATGAGTCAGACATGATAATCGGGTAGTTTCACTGTTCGCTTGCGTCAGGAGCTATAGTGGCAGGACGCTCCAGAAGGATCAAAACATTCCGGAAACACGGAATAGTGTGACATTCTTCTAAGTATCTTGTCCGAAAATTACGTAGAGCAAATAGAGAACCAACTCATGAGGGTAAAGTCTTAGGCCTCCAAGCAACAAACAGACAAGAAATTTTCGATCAGTTAACGTAGAAGATGGTATGAGTGATCATAAGACTGTGGTACCATCAATGACTGCGGCTGTTCATAATGATTTTAGGAAGACTGACAAGATAAAAATTGCAGGGTTTCTGAGAAGTGACCGTCAAATACGCATTTCTAAGGACGAAGATGTAGAGCACAAATAGATAAAATTCGAAATCATCGTCCAGCACTCCTTAGACAAGTATTTCCGAACAAGGTTTTAAGGGATGGGAAAAACCCACACTGTTAGAAAGTTGCTACGAAAGCAAAGACAGCTTCGTCACAGATTTAAACGACGTCAAAACCTACCTGGAAAACTAAAGCTGAGTGAAAAGAAACTGAGTGTAAGGTGAGCAATGAGAGAATCGTTCAACGAACCTGAGGCAAAAAGATTGGGAATCGCTTTGACTAAAAATCCTAATAAGGAAACCCTTCAGTGCGACGTCGCAAAGGGACAATGATCTTTGCAGCATTCGATGTCCGACATATCGTATACCATGCAACCATAATATTGGCTGCTAGTGGCAACACGGAGTGGGAGTGCAGCAATAGGCGACGGAGCATAGTTACACAGCTTAATCGACGAGTAACTCACAACAGTGCTACAGTGCTAGTGATGTTGATACATAGCAGAGCAATGGCAACGATAAACAACGCAAACAGTGCATTATATCTACAACAATAGCTGCCGAAGTTGACATTTCGCCAGAAAGGAACCTAAGGAATATCGAAGAGTGAGAAAGAAGTGGCAGGTGAAATGTTAGCGCTTCTGCAAGACGAGTCAGTGGAATGTGGTGTCATACACGCTCGACTGTGCGAACAATGTACATGAAGAATGCAATGGTGACGATACGTGCTTAACAAGTGAAGGTGATACTGGAGCAGATGTCGAGCCATGTAGTTCATCGACCTCGGCGAAAAGGGAACAGCAAATCCAGTCTCTAGTGAAACATAGTAAAGGACAATCGTTGTCCAAGGAGCGGGTACTAAACATAATTACATACATGGAAGGTCATCTGCAGCACGGTAAAGAACAATTATGAATAAATTTCGAATAAGTCCGCAGAAATATGACCCTGTAGCGCTTAAGAAAAACTACAGGTATTCAATGGAGGACAAGGCGCACTTGTTACAAAAACAGGTGTTTGAGCGCTTCAAGGATGCTCGATACAATTTACAGGATGTGCGTGATAATAAACTACTACATTATGCACATAAAATTGCGTGCGACATAGATTACAGTGACTTCAAAGGAAGCAGTGAAGGGCTGCATAACTTCAAACAGAGCTACAGAGTAGGAAGAAATAAGATAACGAAACTTCAAAGAAAGCGTCCACATGCAGATGCACAGGAAACTGCACAAATGGCCAGAAAATTTGTAGATGAGGTAAAAAAACATATTCCATCTTTCAGTAAGGAATTTGTTTTCAACTCCGGCCAAACAGGATTTGAAGAGGAGCCATGGAAACTAAAGGTATCAAGAGAGTTGTATCAAGATCAGCTAACATCAGTGACTTTACGCATTAGTATACAATCATGCCGACTGTTAACCTGGATGGTAAATTGATTGGAAAGTTATTTATTGCGCTGTGAGAAGTGGAATTGCTCTGCCCCCTACGATTCTTTCTCGTGTGCGTGATCTTGCTAGAACAGTGGGGAAGATTTACGTCGAAGCAAGCAAGAGTGGGAAAATGGGCTAAGAGAACTACAACTATGGTATGAGCACTGCTTTTGGCCAATAGCTGGACCAAAGAACTTGCTTTTGCTTGATTCTTCGTCTGCATACAAAACTCATATTGCTTTAGAGTAAACTATCTCTCCTGAAAAGTGTGTGACATTGCAGTTCATACCACCTGGAAACACTGAAGAAATTCAGTCTCTATAGGTTATTTTCTCCGAGCCTATGAAAATGTTGTCACATTATCTGCAGCTACTCCTTAACGGATAGCCAATTTCACGATAAGCTTCACGACAGACTGTTTTGCATTCGGTTGCATTCCATCCCATTCCATCAGTTCTCATCACCTCCGTTACACCAGTATGATTCTACATGCATTCTTTCAGAGTGGATACCTAGCTGAACGTCCAGCACGGTTTGTAACTGCCAAGGAATTCACATTCGATCTTGCTGGTGCGAACTTTTATGATCACAGTGGCTCTCCATTTTTCATCCGGTGTTCATGGTTTGTTTTGAGCATTCCTTGAATGCCGACGATGTCTATTTTTGTGAAGTGTAGTTACTCATCCAATAGAAAGTTGACTTCTTCACCTCCCGCACACTAATTATCTGTCGCCCTCCTGATGCATATGGTGAGTCATTAGCAGCTAATATTTTTCCTGTCATAATTGTGAACACGACACTTTCAAATGACCCTTACTGAAGATTGAACTTGTGACCTCGCGCTCGAGGGGTTCCTTGCAAGAAACCCTTCTGCAGAATCAAAAAGCGGATTAAAATCATTCAGTCACTCAGTGACAGAGAGAAGGACGAAATACTGAATTCGGTCTCCCAAACAGTTTCATCGCGGTCCCAAACTTTTTTCAGTAGCAATTTTCAATACATGTGAGTACTAGTGAACTTCAGTGGATACCAAGGCTGCCGAATATGAAGGCTGTTTCAAAAATTCGAACCGCAAATCACTCAGTTTTCCCATTCCATACATGTCAGCTCTTGGTTTAATGGTATGGGATGCCATATCGGGTATAGAACACGATGAGCAATATCTTGCATGTCAGATATTCTGAGCATGCGTCTGAGCGTTGACCAATCAGATGGCACAACGCCACCTACGTTAGACGCACAGCATCTCCCTTCAGCACAGAATATTGGCATTCAGTTCAGGCCTATAGGTATATATGCCGTTTCTGAGCACCAGCAAATTGGGAATCGTTTGAAAACCCGTTGTTAAGTGTGTGATTCGTTGCAATAAAATAATGAGAAACGTCATATTCGTGGCAAAAGAATTATTGTAACTTGCGTATTATGAGACTATGTCATTTGAAGGTAGCGACACACTGAGGATCCACCAAAAACCATTGTTCTTCGTACAATTTGTTATAATTAAATTTCAGGTAGTAACATAGCTACGATTAAAGCATTTAGCACGCGGTAACATGTTAGAATTCGCGATAGCTCATCTATTGTCAATTTAGTGTAGTGAATAGCGTCAACGATCCACGACCAGGTGGGTGGTAAAGAGATGGTTCGTGTCTCGCGAAGTTTAAATTTTTTTTCCCAACAGTCGCGTATTTAATAGGTTCTGATGCTTTATTATTAGTTTAATTTAAGTATATACTACATATATGATGTTATGTAAATATAAGTTCACCTTTTTTTCTTTACGGATTCATCTTTTCCAAATATGTATTGACTTTAATCCATTGTCTCTTAATTTAATTTTATTTTTATTCTTCTGCACATTATTTCAGTCATAAATTTACAGGCATAAAATATTAGCCTTTTCGTCCAATATTTTTCGCATTTATCTTCTTGTGTCGTCTTTGGTAGTGTGATCCTAGTTATTTTGTCGAAATATGATCGACTAGACAAGTAAAATTGATACTTTTATCTCAAAGCAATGGATGTAAAAATTTATTAATCCGAGGACTCCCATCTTGGATGCAAGAGTGCAAACTGACGTCACTTCCCAATGAGCATAGTGTTTTTACGTTAACGGACCACTGCAAAAAAGGACTTTTAGTGGAATGTGATATGGAAGTTGCCCATAATAAAGATATTTAATGAGAAACGTTTGTATTCGCAGAACTCAAAAGGTGAAATGTCCATTAACAATGAGACACACACTAGGATTGGTATGTTCAACCTAGTGAAAAAATGAGGAAAGGCTACTCCTTTAGGACAACACAGTAATGAATTTCTATAACAGGTCAATATTACTGAGACTACCTTGCAAGTTTTTTGGTATGGTCGTCTTTTCACTGCTGAATGCTAGCAACCACTGCCCAATTTATGCTAATTACAACAGCAGCCAATTATAAGGTATTCTGACACATTCGGAAAACGTGCGTCAAAGCCCACGAAAGGCAAAGGTCCCGAGTTCGGGTCTCCGTCCGGCACACAGTTTTAATCTGCCAGGGAGTTTCATATCGGCGCACACTCCGCTGCAGAGTGAAAATCTCATTCTGGAAATGGAGAACACGTTTGGCAACATCATCTCTGGTGGGCCACATGAATTTCCACGCGCAGCAGCCTGATTGGCTAACTTCAATGCTAATTAAATTTCGAAGGAAAGACTGATACCTGCTGCCATCATGCATCGAAATAATTCTATGGTGAAAGTTTAAAATTTGTGCCGGAACGGGCCTCGAACCCCGAACTCCTGCTTAACTCAGGTTTTGTGTCTGTGTGTTGGTGTGTGTGCGTGTGTGTGTGTGTGTGTGTGTGTGTGTGTTTTGTCTGTTCTGTCGGACCACACACACACACACACACACACACACACACACACACTATATAGCAATGGTAATTGACTTGGAAGTGGCGCAACATACCGAATTTTTTCTTGACGATTATTTCTCAGCACGACCTACCCTGCAATACACTTACAGACTTTTCAAATTGTTTCTGACCACCCTGTATAAACTACTGCTGTTCTGAACGCGTTATATAATAATGTTTGATAGAAAATAATATATGTTTATGTTGAAGATATATCTGAAAGAACTTCTTCATTTAAACAGTTAATGGCTGCTGCTAGAATATACAAGTTTGATTTTTTGTCTTAACAGTTTATTCCCTGTAATAAATGATGGATACTACAAACAGTATCGAGAAAAAACGTTTCATGGTTATCTGAATCCGTTGTGAGCTTCACTTCTGCTCAGGAAAGTTGCCAAATAAGGTAAAAATCATTCCCAGTCAAAAAGTCAAATATATTGTAACAACAGCAGGTAAAACATAGATCAAAACTATTGTAGTGAATGAGAAACTGTGACAAAGAAGTCCAATATCACCTACTTAATTCTTATTAAATTACAACAAAAATTTGAAACACTGTATACATAACAGTATCAAAATCTCAAAAGAGTTTTACACACATTTCTTTATAAGGATCATGTATTGAAGCTGTTAAATAAAGGTTCTGATCCATTTGTCATCCATGTAAACAATATGATATTCATGTATTGAAAACTATGATGGAAGGGATCGCTTTCTGGGGCAAATAGTCAGTCTCAACAGAATTTACGAGATTTTGGAACAAGCACTATACTTCATCTACATAACATGATGAATAGGCCTGTACAGTAACAAATATCTGGATACAAAACTATATTGGTCTGGAATATATGTGGAATCATCGGTACATCTTTTATTAACCATTCCTCTCCCAGCATGTTGTCATAACACCTACACTATGTGATCAAAAGTAACTGTACACTTGATTGAAAATGACTTACTGGTAATGCTGGAATTCAATATGGTTTTGGCCCACTCTCGCAAGCATAAGCTTAGTTAGGTACTGGAATGTTGGGGAATGGCAACACATTCTTCACAGAGTGCTGCACTAAAAAGAGATATCGATTTTGGTTGGTGAGGCCAGGCATGAAGTCGGCGTTCCAAAACATCCCGAAGAACTTCTATAGGATTCAGGTCAGGACTCTGTGCAGGCCAGTCCATTACAGAGATGTTATTGGCGTATAACCAATCCGCCACAGGCCGTGCATTATGAATAGATGCTTGGTCGTGTTGAAAGATGTAATCGCCATCGCCAAATTGCTCTTCAGCAGAGGGAAGCAGTAAGGGGCTTATAACATCCATGTAGGCCTGTGCTGTGATAGTGTCAAGCAAAACAACAAGGAGTGCAAGCCACCTCCATGGAAAACACGACCACACTGTAACACTATTGCCTCCGAATTTTACTGTTGGCACTCCACACCCTGACATTACATTCACTGGGTTCGGTTCGCCACATTGTGTACCGTGATTCGTTACTCTATGTTTTTCCACTGTTCAATTGTCCAATGTTTACACTTCTTACACCAAGCGACGCATCCTTTGGCATTTACCGGCGTGATGTGTGATTTGTGAGCAGCCGCTCTACCATAAAATCCAAGTTTTCTCACCTCCCATCTTACTGTCATAGTACTTGCAGTGGATCCTGATGCATTTTGGAATTCCTGTGTGATGGTCTGGATAGATGTCTCCCTATTACACATTATGGCCCTCTTCATCTGTTGGCTGTCTCTGTCAGTCAACAGATGAGGTCGGCCCTTACACTTTTGTACTGTACGTGTCCCTTCACGTTTCCACTTCACTATCACATCGGAAACAGTGGACCTAGGGATGTTTAGGAATGTGGAAATCTCGCGTACAGACGTATGATACAAGTCACACCCAATCATCTGACCACGTTCAAAGTCCGTGAGTTCTGCGGAGCACCCAGTTCTGCTCTGGTTGTTTTGGTTGGGTTGTTTGGGGGAGGAGACCAGACAACAAGGTCATCGGTCTCATCGGATAAATAGATGGATGGGAAAGTCGGCCGTGCCCTTTCAAAGGAACCATCCTGGCATCAGGCTGGAGCGATTTAGGGAAATCACAGAAAACCTAAATCAGGATGGCTGGATGTGGGATTGAACCGTCCTCCTCCCGAATGCGAGCCCAGTGTGATAACCACTGCGCCACTTTGCTCGGTGTATTCTGCTCTCTCACGCTGTTTTAATGATTACTGAGGTCGCTGATACGGAGTAGCTGGCAGTGGATGTCCGAATACTTTTGATTGCATAGTGTATTTCAGAATGCCTACAAAACGCACTTTAGGTAAATTACAGCCAGTAGAATGGAAACATAAATTGAAGAAGTAAACGTTAAGAGAGTCCTGACCATTCGAGGAATTTAACAGTGTGACATGTGACAAGATATGGAAATATAATGAGTGGATGTAGAGTGCTAAGTACTGTAACCAGTGACATGGGTGTGTATGCAGGATGTATAACATGAGCCTTCTAAAATTAGCATTATACTGTAACCAGTGACTTGGATTCACACACAGGATCGATAACAAAAGCGTTTTCAAATTAGAATTATGCTGTAACTAGTGACATGGATGTATATACAGGATGGATAACATAAGTCTTTTAAAATTAGCGTTGTTGAAGAAAAGGCTACGAGAAAATGGGCGTTTGTGAAGACAGAAAATACAGCACCTAATCCATTAAGACCAGAGGAAGACTTTGAAGTGTAATGGAAACACATAAAGAAGGTAGCACGCTTTTGCATATGCATATAGCAAAAGTAAATCCGAAGTTCCAGCACAGTGGTGCTGTCTGTTCAGACTGTGTACATCCCCTTATCGCTGCCTTGGAATCTACAGCAGCGAAGACAGAGAATGGTGGCTCAGTGGTAAAACAATAGCCTCATGTTCAGAAAAACAGCATTCAAATCCTACCACCCTTGCATCCAGATTTAATTTCCTAGCGTGTCCATAAATCGCTGAAGCCAAATGCTGGGAAAAGATGGCTGATTTCCCTTCACACGTTTTCCGTTGTAATTCATCTGCAGCGACCTCGTCGGCGATAGAATATTAAATCCTAATCTTTCTTCCTTCTTGAATAACATTGATCGAAGGGCTCAAGTCGATATTCGCCATGCAGGCTTAAATAACACTTGTAACGAAACAATGTCGCAGGTAGAGATATGCATAGCATGAGATTTGCTGGCGTAATCTCTCCTGCCAAAAATGGCAGCACATATTTATGAGTATTTATTTATTTACCTATTTCATGTTCCATAAATCCAGGTACCGAGTGAATCGAAAGCATATGGAACGTGTCAAATTGTACAGAGTTCAAAAATAGCTTACATGACTGTAAAGAGATAACGTACTCGATAAATCAATTACAGAGCACATACTGAGTTAACTGAAAATTGTGTTTCACTGTAGAAGTATGGGTAATATGTAATGGAAGATAAGTTATGCTAAATATTATAACAAATAAATATAAAGATTTCATCTTGTTGAACATAATTCATGTTAGAGTAACTGTAAGCTTCCTCATGCTGGAACTTTGTGTAGGTCACATGTTACATCAACTAGAATGGGAAACTACTGTGGATTTACCTCCTTGTTCCTTTACCTAGGACTTTATGGTCGTGACATGTGTATTCATCATCAGGTGCATAAAGAAGTATGTTCAGTTCTCATTTATTCTGCATCTGACACAACAGTATCCAAAAATCAATCCACAATGAGAAAAAAATCCTGTTGTGTCTCAGTAGAAATTTAGTAGTGACACCAGAGAAACTAAAATTTTAGCAAATCTCTCCTCTGCTATAGCGCTATTTATTGTAATGCAGAAAAGGCGCAGCTGCTGTACTTTGCCTTTAACAGACAAGAGACATAAGAGATGAGGGTCCATGACTCCATTGGGACTATCTTCTGAGTAAAATAGATACTTCTGGATCTTGCAGACTCATCAACACAACGATCATTGCATTACCTCAGTTGACAAATGCAACCAGACATTGAGGCAACAGTTGATAGCAAACACAAAATCGAATTGTTGGTTCTTTATTTGATTGTTTAGTGGGTGAAAATTATATTGAAATCATATTGCAGAATTGAAGGTTTGGCTCCTACCTTTCTGATCTTAATGTCTTTGACATATGGCACTGCTCTGAGAACACAAAGAAAAGTTTCTCTTAAGTTTGGATTTCACTCGGTAGCTCTCTATACGATACTGGATAAAAGAAAGAGTTTCATTCCAGAATGAATTTTCACTCTGCAGTGGAGTGCACACTGATACAAAACTTCCTGGAAGATTAAAACTATATACTGGACTGGGACTTCTGTTGTTTAAAATAAGAGGAAATCAAAAGTCTTCAGGCAAAGACTCTACAATGCTTCCCAGGCACAAATAACCGACTCCACAGAACTGAGAGAAGCAATGAACAGACAATACCTCCAATAGGACCATAGATTGGAGGTAAACTAACTGTCAGAATGGCGAACACTTATACTGCTTAAGAATTTGATGCTACTGAAAGTTTTCTTGAACTGAAACACAGTCTTGTTAGCACATCACCTTCAAATTTATATATAGAGTACTGTCTCTTTCATTTTTATACAATGCTGTGTGACATGACACATGATTACACTCAACACCCAAATGTCGCTATAAATAAATCAAACACTTCATATTGTTTTCTTAATTGTTCTTTCCCTTTTTCAGGATTATTTTTTTTCCTGAGATGTTGAACTGATCCACAATGAAGTCTCAAAAGAGCAGCCCTCTCCTCTCCTTCCTGGTCTTCTGCTTTTTTGGAGGTGAGTATGTACTGTACTTAAAACACTCCAAATTCATTGTAAGAGATTTGAGATATTTACTAATTAATTGCAATGTGTGAACATAAGAAAAGTCCTTTCATTCAGTTATATGGCTCTTTAAACAGTTCAACCAGTTACTTGTGCTTTTCCCCGTTTCTTTCACGTGTAGAGTACAGGAAGAATTATTGCTTACTCCTCTGTGCATTATGTTGTCAGTTTAATCTCTTTGGGTGTGATAGGTAGCGAGTTGTAGCGTGTACCCAGATTCATCGCTTAGAGACGGTTCTAGAACCATTCTAAATACACTTTCATGGGATAGTTTCATCTATCTTCAAGAAAACCTGCTACAATTCATGCTCCCCTTCTTTGTACACATTCTTTTATGTAGCACAACAATTGCCTGTCCAAATACAAATAAATTCCACTTACTAATCAAACTGATTTTACCCACAGTACTTTTCTCACTACAAGTTGCAGCCATATTGCAATGCATTTCACTGCAAAATATTAAATAACATACTGGTGAGTATAAAAATCCGCTTTATAAATGTAGTACAGGGCAACTAATTGAGTACACTGATGTCACAAAATTCAGACTGCTGCCTCACTGCTTCAATTAATCTTTCATCATTAATTATAAATTTCAACAAAAGAAATAATGAAATGAAACAATTCATCATCAATAATGAACAAAAACAAGTTATATTAATAACAAAAACCACAAATAAAACAAATATGGAGATGTGCGCATGGCTGTGTCTCTGAACGAAATGAGCTTGTGGGGTCACCTTATCAACAACAAACACACGATGTCAGCCATCAAAACGTTCTTCCAGAGAATCCTTGACATGATGTGATGTGACAAGACGGGATGGCCAGTGCATATACCACTATGTGAAATGCATTGGAGAATGTTTTGCGTGACATGACATGACGTGACAGCCAGTGTAAATTGGCCTTTAGATGGCAACGTTGATCTTTTCTGAGAAAAATATAATGTTAAATGTGAAATGTCATGATTGATTTAATTTTTCTCATAATATTTCACTAGTGTTATTTCATATAATTCTTAGGGCATATACACCTCTTAATACTAGATGAATTGAGATTAATTCACTCTGGCTATCACATCATATCACATCCTGTCACATCGAAACATTCTGCAATGCATTTCAAATGGCAGCATCCACACTCCACAGTGGCCATCCTGATGGTCTTGAAGTCTGACATTATCTGTCTGTTGTTGATCACATGACCCCCCATGCTCATTTCCACCAGATACAAAGCCATGCAAGACCTCCATACTTCGTTTCTTTGTGGTTATTGTTGTTATTATCAACATTTTTGTTTATTATTTGCTACAAATTGTTTCACTTCATTATTTCTTTTGTTAAACATTATAATAAATGACAAAAGATTAATTGAAGTAGTGAGCCAGCAGTCTGAAGTTCACAACATCAGTGCACTAAATTACTTGCCCTCTACTAGATTTATAAAGTGGATTTTTATGTGTAGCGGTACGATATTTTATATTTTACAATGAAGTGATTTGCAATATGGCTGCAACTAGAAGTGAAAAAAGTACTGTGGGTGAAATCAGTTTGATTAGTAGCTGGAATTTATTTGTATGTTAACTGGTATTTGTAGTACTACGTAAAAGAATGGCCTGAAATATTCAAATACTCGAAATTGTTTATATACATATATGTTTGTGGCAGGCATATTTATTGGTAAAAAGCTCTCTAGATTGTGTGTGAGAGAGTTTTGCCAACTTCAATGATCAATATTTACGTGGTATCACTAGCTAACCCCAGTCCAAATAAGGCACTTGATGTATTAAAAATACAAGACGTAAGGGAAACCTATAAATCTTGAAGGAAAGGCATTGAGGGAGATATGACTATTATACAATAAATTACATTGGGCAAACAACGAAACATTACACAAACCAGTTTTTCATGGTGTGTGATGGCAGCTCATAGCACTCACGGTGTTTGCAAGGGGCTCCCAAACCTGGATTTCGTAAATCAATTTCCCAATATCGCTTCTGGGTGGTCATATAAAGATTTCAAACACTATTCTGGAAATCCGCTTCTAGCTGACAATTTTCCAATACGTAAACGGTTTTGAAACATGCCTGGGCTATCAAGATACATCTTGTTTTCAGAATATTCGGTTAATATGGTTTTTATTGTGAAGTGAAGGAGAAGCAGAAATATTAGAATGACCATGAAGCTGTCTACCTGTAATATTTAAGTGAAGGGAAATAACGATTGTGTTGACTGAATCAGAAACCGGATCAGATGTCTTCCACATGCCATATTTAACTGGGCTAGCAAATCCGCTTCAGACCTTAACATGTAAACTCGACAGCGAAAAGCCGTTTCCGAAATTCGAAGATTTGTAGTGACTGTACCCCTTTTAGCAATTCCTGGTGCAGTTTGATGCAACAAATTAAAAATCTGTTGCCTTAACTTTCTAAAATATAAACTGCAAATTCCTCGAGCTCCTTGTATAGTGTGTGAAATTGCCCTTCTGTACCACTTAATGACATTTTTCGGTCCCACACACTTTTTTGTGTTGTTTTGCACTTCTGTCTTACTTCTCTAATATGCAATATATCCATGCAAGCAGCAAATCAATAAATATCATTTTCGTACAAATGTGGACTCCAGCATCCACTTATATAAGCTATCACATTGTATGTGTGCAATTCACACTTAAGAATAGTTGAAAATCAGCTTACGAAGATCGCAATTCCCGCGATAAGGAAGTTGAGGACAGCTGAGGGAACTGAAATCACGGGAGTTGAATTGGCTTGACATGCCAGTGTGAATACACCTAGGTGACGGCGTTGTAACGTGACGGCCATTGTGTATTATTCGTTACACTCTGGGACTTTCCTTTCGAAGTTGTTAACAACTGTGATGCTATATCTCATAAAAAGATTTCGTGAAATAAGCCCATCAGGAATGATAAATTATTGTACATAGTAAAAGCATGATTCTATTTAACGCAAAATGAATTGCTTTGCCTGGTACGATTGCTACCAGCAATATCGATACCATCTCGTCGGCTATCATGTTTGTCAGTCTGGAGAAGTGGAGAGGCTTTGAGACTGTAACTCGTTGCAGATTCGCTGAATTGTTTGTGTTTTGACAACGAGTTAAAATTTCATAGAGTGGCTGAGATACTAGTTACAGCGCTCCTAGCGGCAACCAACGCTAGCTCTGCCGCCATGTTCTCCTTAGTCAAAACATTAGGAGAGCGTTACTGTTGTTTGTGTTGGAAGTGTGTCAGCTGTTGTGATATTACTGCAATATTTAACTTTTCTAGTTGACTTTTTTGTTACAAAATATAAAGTCAACATGCCTGCAGTGTGTTCAGCGTTCAACTGCACAAATCGCAGCGATAAAACAACAAATATTTCATATTATAAGTAAGTATATTAGTACCGAAATACGACACACGTTTTTTAATGTTTATTAAAGAGTCATTTGCATTGGAACTGTAATTATGCTTAAGACAAATGCGGGAAAGTAATTTATTTATCGTTGATTACAGATTTCCTTTAAAAGATAAGGAAATTACAAAAAGATGGGTTATAAATATGAAGCGAGAAAACTGGTTTCCTACTACAGCCAGTTACCACTGTTCAGCTCATTTTGAAGAGAAATATATGTACCACACAAATGTCCAGAGGCGCCTTTTGTCAAAAGCAGTACCTACTGTCTTTAACTTTCCACCACATTTACAAAAGCAAGATAAAGTATTACGACCACAACCCAGAAAGCGATCTTTTGACAATTTTCAAGATAGTGCTGTTACAGTGACATCATTAGCACAAAGTAAGTCAATAATTTAATTTTACTCGGTGTTCTTATTACTTTGAATTACATACTTTCTATTATAATCTTATGGTGTAACTCTGTTATAAACTTATGATGTAACTGCATTCTTTCAGTGCCTGTCGGACCCACATCTGTTTCTGCTGACCACAATTACTGTCTACGAAGCCCTAAGAAGTTGAAAACACAATATAACAGAGTACGAGCAGAGAATGTGCGACTAAAGAAGCGGATAAAGCAAATGAAGCAACTTAGTGTACGACACAAAAGAAGAATAGTGCAGTTACAGACTTTAGTTGCTGGTTTGAGAAGAAGGCTGTGTAGTTCAGTTTCTGATATGTTAAACAGTGAACATGTAGTTCGTTTGTTGAAGGAGCTATTGGAACTTCAGTGCAGTGCTAAAGTATGCCATTATTCTCAGCAAATAAGGAAATTTGCCCTGACCCTAAACTTTTATTCTGTCAAGGCATACAGCTACTTACGAAAATTTTGAAATTACCACACTCAAGAACGCTTCGCCGTTGGACAATGTCAGTGGGTGGCCATCCAAGTTTTACTGAGGAGGGTTTCACTAAAATTGCCTCTGAAGTTGAAAATAGCACAACCCAAATTTTTGCAACATTGATGTTTGATGAGATGGCTATTAAGAAGGACCTTGTTTGGGATGGGGAAAAAATAAGAGGCTATGTTGATTTTGGGGAGGGTGGTATAGAAAGTGATGATAGCGAGGCAGCAAAAGAGGCTCTTGTGTTCATGGTCACAGCGCTAAACAGAAATTGGAAAATTCCTGTGGGTTATTGTTTAGCTCACTCCCTATCTTCTACTGTAAAGCTAAATTTGGTACAACAGTATCTCCGAAAACTTGAAGACACTGTGGTTTGCGATGGTACTGCCACAAATAGATCTTTAATGGCAAATTTAGGGATCAGATGCGATGAGCAGGGAGCGCAGTGTTGGTTTCCCCACCCTTCAGATAATGATATGAGGGTATTTTGCATGTTTGACACAGCTCACATGCTAAAGCTGGCACGTAATTTACTTGCAGAAAAATTTTTTTTGTTGTATGGTACCATTTCAGGCAGTGATAACATAATTAAATGGGAATATTTTAAAAAGTTTGTGGACTTGCATGAAAGGGAAGGTTTGCATGCTGCAAACAAACTTAGGAGGCAGCACATTCTGTACCATACTCAAAAAATGAAAGTGGCTTCGGCAGCACAAACCCTTAGCAATTCTGTTGCAAATGCCATGTTGTGCTGCAAAGATCTAGGCATTAAAGAATCTTATGGGTGTGAGGCAACAGTTAAATATATCAAAATGTTAGACAGTGCCTTTGATTTATTAAATTCTTGTCACACAATGAGCAAGGGCACTAAGGCACCAATTTTCAGAGGAAACGGAGACACAGTCTGGAAAAGGATCAATGAATACATTAAGTATTTCAAGTCTTTAAAGCTTTCTGACGGAAGTCCTGTTATTCTGTCTAACAGAAAAATGCCGTTGTATGGACTTACGCTGAATTTAATGAGCATGAGGCAAATTGCAGAATTGTATGTTTGGAAAGAAAATGCAGAGCTCAATTATATTTTGACCCCTAGAACAAGTCAAGTTAACTTGGAATTATTTTTCTCCAGCATTCGTAGTAGAGGAGGAAACAGAAATAACCCAAATGCTGTGCAGTTTAGATCAGCATACAGGAAATGCTTAATTGCACAGATAGAAGGTTCTCAAAATGGCAATTGCCAAGAATCAAATACTAGTATGCCACCTCCTGCTACCATTCCATCACTTCCTTTTGCTAAGGTAAGCCCTGAAGCTGTAGACCATGATTATGTGCCAGATTATGCCTCACTGAGTATGTACTCAGAATATGTCATTGAGTACATAGCTGGAAGTATACTGAGACAGGTGACAAACAAAATTAACTGTACTGACTGCTTAGAAGTTATTTTTGCTTGTATTGAGGCTAAAAGAACTGGATTGATTGCAGTGAAAGATGTGAAAACCAGTTTAATCAATCCAGCTAATGATGTTGTTAAACTTTGTAATGTTGCTGAGAAGGGTGTCAGAAATAATGAGGACATAATCCTGAAATGTCAGAAAAACGTTTTGTTGAGGTTCCAGACAGAAGTGTTGCAATTGGTGAGAGGCTCCTTATTTATAAACAATGAACATCTTTTTACAGAAGCTGAATTTGGTGAAGAGACCCATTATGTTAAACTGATAAAACTGCTGTTCAAACATCATTTTGTATGTCGAATAAATCACTTATGCAAATCAAAATCATCTGAGCAGAGAGGTAAAGTTGTGAGACAACTATACACGAAGATTATTTTATTTAAAGGTCAGCGAAAAGACTGAAAAAATACGAATGTCAGTTAAAACATTGTAAAAATTAAATGTAAATAAATTATTTTACTTTCCCTGTAGATTATTATTATTATTGAATTACTATGCTTGTGTTAAGTACTTGTAACACATATTTCAAATCATATTCTCGTCCACAGTGTACTGGTTTTTGAGGCTTTGACTGTTTACTTTGAAATAGCGACAAAAATATCGCATTTCTGCGCCCGTTACTGTTTCTAATAGTTAACCACAGCATGTTTAGAAGTTGCACCGTAATATTCTGGTGGTACCTGCTCATTGCATTAATTTATGGGCAACAAGTAACGTTATAGTGGATGGACAGACTTATTTGAGTTGTCTTGTAGTGTTATCTACATCGAAAAGTTTAGCCATATTTCGACAAAAACATCCCTTTTTGGTGTCAGTGTACACGGAAATCACTGCTGTCTATTGCTTGTTTTAGAAAAAATAAAGCTAGTATGGGCTATTTCAAGTAAGTCAAACGCAGTTACAAAGGGGCGGGACACAGCAGACGAATGCCTTGACTAAAGAAAACGTGGCGGACAGAACTTCAATTTGCTTCAAACATGGCGGACCTATAGCCACTCTATGAAATTTTAACTCGTTGTGTTTTGACATGCTCGCAATTGCATGTGCAGTGGCATTAATAACGTTGCTAGAAGATTTGAAGACTGGATAATGGAACATTTTTATTAGTTTTCGGGAAGGAAACACAAAACGCCAACCAAAATGTTCTTACTACCTCATAATGAAACTATTGCCACAACCGCTGTCTGCAAGTACATTTCGAAGTTGGAAAGTGAAGAGAATATTGTGTTTATGCGAGAATTACCGGGAGCAAGTGTGATGCTGATAAATGTAGTCTATCTGGCACCCGGCAGTAAGCGTTATACGTGTGTCTTACGTTCGGTGTACAAGAACGTCATTGACGGCGAATCTAATAACAACAATGAAAGTAATAATAATGATTGTTGCGAAGCCGAAGAGAACAGGCATTGTTATGCCCTAAATAGATAGTAACATTATCAAGAGATTAACCGCGAAGACTGGTTAGAACTGATGGATCAGTGATTCTGCATCAAAAGGTACAGACTTCGTGCAAGACACACACACAAAAACTATAATACTAGTTTACCAACCAAAGCAATTGGTTTCTTTTGTAATACAACCCTCCGTCTTGTCCCAGTGTTCCGAGGATTGAACGAAGACAGCAGTAGTGAGAGAATGAACAGCGGCAGTCAAACAACAGAGGTGGTTTCATCTGAGGACATGGGACAAATGTATATATATGTCAGTCAAGGAAAGAACGTGCCAGATAGAAAGTTATTGGTTGATTCTCAGTTAATATGGATTTCGTTAGTGTGTTTTTCATAGGCTGACAGTAAGATTAGCTGTATACAGCAGAAATGTATACAAAATGTCATTACACATACAACTGCCATTTTTATGCTGTTAGGATATGCATGTAGTGATAGTTTACCTTGAAGTTTGTATGCAATTGTGAACTGATGCCCATCCTCTAAATTAATCGTTTAGGAAATTTTGTTAAAAAGTTGCACCACCCGTATGCTTACTTCCCATGCCCTCTAAACTGTTACTGTCAAGTAATAGGAAGCAAGAATGCCTTGACCTTGATTTTTATTAATAGGTGTTCTTTGCTGAGGATGGCTTATGTCGGAGTCCCAGACCCTTCAGATAGTTCTTTTTGAGAGGCAATAGAGCAATGTGTCTAAATTTGGTTACATTTTTATGATGCACCTTGTAATGTAGGCTACTGTAAATTATAATTCCACAGAGGCAGTTGGGCAAAATATTTGATGCAAGTGTCTTTAAAATTGTACCATACTTTTTACAGAGAAGTGACAGTTCTTGTACTGTATTATCTTGAAGTGTTCATTGGAATTTTTTTTCTATGATCTTAATGTACAGGGCTGCCTATTCAGATAGTTATGTAGATATTTTTGAGTTGTTATTCAGTTGGTTTGTTTAAAGTTGTTTTCCTCCTCCCTGATATACAATATTGCTTCCACCTGTCAAAATAGTATCTGTGTATGGAAGTTTTATTGAGGCTGTGTATATGCTGTACAGACAACTGAAAAAGCAATACATTTCTTATTGTATTGTATATAGTTGTTCATTGAATCTTTTGTTTAAAACTGATATGCTATGTGATGTTGGGCATATGAAGAATTAAATGCTTTTGTGAGTATAGAATCATATAATTAGTTACATGTAAAGTAAATTAATAATGAAGTATTTCTACATTGTCTTTCCAATTGGCTTAGGTTAAAGCATATGCTTATAGGCTGCAGAAACTCTGTATGATTCATGTTGTTTGCTTTTACTGTAATTAACTCCCTTACATACCCACCTTTTTTATACATCTTAGTGGATTGCTGAGTAACTCATCCTTACCTTAATTAACAATATATACATATTTCATAGTTCAGAAACTTTAAATCTATTGATAGAAGCTAGTTTAATTTGTGAAGAGGATGGGTTTTTGAGCTACATCTCCACTGAGCTGTGCAGCAGTTACAAATAATTCATTATGTGGAAGAGAGTGGTAGTTGCAGTTCATACAAAGTTTGGTTTGTGCCGTTTTTTTTTCTCTCCTTTCATGATCCTCCAATAAAAAGATGCTTGATGTGTCCAAGAGAATAACACATGTACTTCACATAGGTGAAGTGTATAATTTTTCAGATACTACTTATACCAGAAGTGTTCAGGATTCTCATTAAGTAACACATTGCCAGTGAATACTTACAGGCATTTCCATTGTACTTACTACTTAATCTGGAGCACCTGTAATTTTACAAAACAATGTGAACAAATTTTCACTGTAAATTGTTCTTGTTTTGTAAACAAAGTTCATAGCCCTTTCATCTCAATGGAAAACAATTTTGGTCATTTGATGTTTCCAAAACACCTTTATTTTGCTTCCTTCATATACTGTTCAGTTTTGTTGCCTAGTTACATTTTCATTAGAGGCTGTGAAGTTTTGGTTGTCTTTTTGTAAATGATGCATATGGTTTTCTGCCTGGTCTTCCAGTAAGATATGAATTTTGCCTTTTCATTTTTTGTTATTTGATATACACTGAACAGCAGTATTTCTTTTGTTACTGGTTAGTGCACTTTGCAGTTGACAAAAGCCACTGGATTAAAATGTTTTCTTCGTCTTCAGGGAGTATAACAAGAAGACTGAAGTTAAGCAATCTGAAAATTTTGCTGCCTACCATGTAATACAATTTGCCTTAGCTATTGGAATACCTTCCTGGGCAGCTTCTGTGACTATTGTCATTTATTCAGACTTGTAATTTCTATTGCCACCCATACCTGGAATGAGATGCTCCAGTTATTGACAACCAGTTGTTCCAGCGATTGGAGTGAAAATCTACAGAAATAAAATTCCTAAATAGAAATTCATAATGTAATTAATTTTTGTCAGTGATTTGTTTTGTACTTCGTGTAGAATTGAGACCTTGGTGCCAGTCATTAACAGGGTTGTCAAAGACTGAAATACCCACCATTAAAATTGACAGCTCAGTTTGATCTTATTTTTAACATTTTGCTTTACATCCTACTGTATCATGGATCAGTCCAATATACTATTATTACTGAATTTAACTTGTGAGTATTACGTATGATGCATTAAAGAGGAGCCTTGCCTCAACTTTTAGTCTTGTCGTCAGAACATCAACAATCACCTCACAATTCATTTTCACTCCATAAGATAGGCTACAATGTTATCATACAGTAAGTTCCATTGCCCATATCAAAGAGAATGGACTTCACTTTTCTTATTATGTAACAAAATTGAGAGACCTTAAGTGTTAGACTGGAGCACTGTTCAAGAGTGGAACTTATGCTTTATTGATGTTTGTGTTAATGTCTGTATTACATTATCTGTTTTAGAAAATTAATACAAATGTTTTATTTCATTTATACTGCATGAATTTCATTTTACAAAATTTGAAGTATTTTCAACTATATTCCATCTGATCAGTACCTGATTAGTATTGCAACAATATTAATTCCAGGTAGTATCATCCACAAATGAGGTGGCCACTAGTGCAGACCTTTGTGATGCACCATATTTAATGAGTAGTACATATATTTTTTGTTATTGTCATAAAATTGCACAGCAGCCAATTACTTCCGTCCACTACAGTATAATCTGAGCCACCAACTGAGCATATTTATGACTAGTGCTAATAAAGTTTGTGCAGTAATGGTTTTAGAAATATGACACAAGAAGTTCAGGCATCTTAAGACAGATACCACTTATATCTCCAGAATTTAAAAACTGTATTTTCTATAAATCGGTTCTTCTTAAAATAATGTTGTACGCAGGATAAGAGAGCCTGTTGAAATCTCAGTGGAATTTCTTTATTGTATTCTACAATTTGTAAGTGTCCAGGCAGTTTGGAAACAGATGTGTATAATTTATTTCTTATTTTCCCCATTTCATTTATTGTGGTTTGAGCTTCACATGTAAGAAACTAAACCAGCATACAAAAGGACTCACTATTTTGAAACAAAGTGTCAGACCAGTAACGTCTGCATGCCCCTTTCATAACATTCAGTTTTTCCTTTTTAAATATGTTTCTGAAGATGGTGCTATCTTTCCGCTGAAATGTGGGCAGCATCTTTCAGTACCTCAGATTTTTCTGTAAAGGTTCCTTCTTCATAGACATAGCTTCTTTTTTTTTAGAGCTGGTTATGTGAGAAGGGTTTAATGAAGTCTTCAATGCTCTTTTGCCAGCTCAAACCAGACTGTGTACTGTGAATGTAACATAAACGTCTGGCTACACTGCAGATCAGTACACCACCACAACTAAGAGTTCTTATTCATGTTTCTTGGGTTCACCAATTCACAACCAAACTCCCACCGGAACCTACATTCATGCACATAATGCAGATTCAAAACTAATATTAAATAATGTCAGCATACCGGTGTCTCTTTGCATGCGCACACATCACCACATGCAACACTGCTTTTTTGGGTGAGCCTGCAGGTGCCTGTTCCTTTTCTGTCCATCAGTAATCTTCAGTTCTTGGTGATGAATGTCTGGCATGTACAAGTTATTGTTTTCTTGTTCCTATTTTCTGTTGCACATGGAATGACAAGAGGATTTCATCCATATCTTTACATGCACTGCCACTGGTGCTCTGGTTTTTGTTTCACATTATCAATGGGTTGCAGCTATTACATACCCATTTAATAAAACTGTATTTCTTCCCGTGATAACTATGTGTTGCATATGTTGGCAGCCTTTTGAATTTTTGGCTGTCACACATTACCTCCTCCTTTGTTCCATAATATTTTTACTTGTTATTTGTGTTAGTGGCATTTATGTTGAGAATAGAGAATATCAGTGTTCCATCTGAATTTTTTGCCTTTTGGACAGTTATTTTTGCTGAATATTTGGTTACTAGCAAATGAATTATTTGTATTACTTGTATTTATAAAATACTTGTTTGTGTATTACTTTGTTAATAGAAACATTATTCTTTACCTGATACACTGTCAGTTCTCAATCTAGTTCTACAAACTTTTCAGCTTCTTCAGTCAGTTATTGTATACTTACAGCTTGTATAAGAAGGAAGAATGGCATGCATGCACAACTTTAATTTAAATTCGCAAATATTGTAAGAATACTTTATGTATTCAGAACTGTCATGCCCACATTAATGGCACATAACATCATCGCACATACAATATACGTGTCCAAAGTGATTTCATAACTGAGTAGCACAGCACAAGCGAATTGCTTTGTTGTGCCCACAGAACACACATTTGCGTACTACTAATGTTACCAACTGCACCCAGATCCTGACTGCCATTTGTATCTGTGTATGGTCATGTAAAATGAGATTCCTGCCATTAAGTCAGACATCTCTGATTACTCTATAGTTAATTTTTCATAGCTAAACTTAATTTTGTGTCGACCTCAAGGAATATATCAGCCTGAATAGTAAGTTATTCTATATTTATCACAAAAAAACCTCACTTACTGTTAGTAGTATATCATAAGACTGTTTGTTCTGTCTCTCTAGTAGTAGGGTTGTATTTTCTTAATAAATTTTTGAAAACTATTTATTTTTATTCACTTTCGTGTATTGTATTGTATGAGAGTGGTCAAACAGTGTTTTGAAGTGATGCAAGGCACTTAACTTTTCTCCAAAGTAATAACTGAAATGATGAAATTCCTGTTATATCTGAGCAAAACACACTGCAAATTCCTGTGATATCTGAACAAAACACACTGCAACATCAGGTTCACCATTCACATGGAACAAAATGTTGGCAAAGAAGACTCGAGGTTATATTTGAGGGAGTTCTGCTTATAAGAAGAAAATATGGAAATATAGCTTTGTGTTATAAGTTGCCATTGGTTCTTTTTAGCACAGTATTATGATGACCGCCATGGTGGACACAATTTAAGTGATCTGCAGTAGCATTAGCCTATGGAAAACCTCCAGTAGTGGCTTCTCGTAAATTCAGTAATGCTCTTGGCTGAGAGTGGTACAGGTAGTAGATGAAACGGGCAGTGAGCACCAGGACTCTGTCTTAACCACACACCCAATATCACCCACATCCAGCTGATGATCACTTTTGATGGAAATAGGGCGTGGAGGTAGTGTGTGGGTACCTATTGTAGGGTTGGCAAAAGAAGCTCCCCAAAGTTGCAGTGGGCTTCATAAATCAGCTGATATCTCACCTACATGTCTTACGGCATGAATTTGTAATGCCCCACAAATTGTCCATATTTTCATATGTACAGTTGAATTTGAGTAAGTGAACAATAGCCAAGGTCCCCAATGTTCACACCCATAAAATATCTGGAAGTTAGAGTCGTTTTTCCTACCGTGGGACCAACTGATCTTCCACCTCTGTAAGTGAAGTGAAATTCATTTCTTTACTTGCCAATACCACCACCCTTTGCTCAGGGTATCGTACACATTTTTAAATATTATCACAAGATCATTTTGTGTGCCAAAAGATTCTCTAGAAGAGTGTGGTTGGTGTAATCAACATTACCTTGAAGAGTTGTGTAGAAAAAGGTTCTTAAATAGGCATAAGTGGGAAGAAAATTGTGCTAGAGTTGGCTGTTTCAGCAAGGTATGGTCCACACTTGTTTCTCATTAGACAAGCATGTTAGTGACCGTATTTGAAGACTTTGTAGGGGTTGTCAAAATCATGCTCGTTTTCGGAGAAGATTGTGTTGACACATCCAAAGACATGTCAGGAAAAATGAGTGCTTTGATGAGGAAAAAGTTTTCTTTCTACAGAAGCTTTGAATGCTCTAGGGATACTCCAAAGGCCTTTTTTTTTTTAATTTTTGAGAGGTAAAAGATGTGATTTTGAATACAGTAAGCAAAATACTGAACACACAAATGAAGGATGCTAATACGTTACCTAAACTAAGTTATCACTGTACATATTTACTGTTTAGAAGTAATTATTGCACATTATAATTCATTATAGAATGCAAATATGTACCTTACCCAGTTTCCCTTCTTTTTGTTAAACTTGCTGAGTTGAGGGTCATATCTTCTAGGCCTGGAGTTTCCCCTTTGTCTATTGGAGAAGCCACTTCTAAACCTCTATAAGGAAAAAACAAGAACTTCACTTATACGGGCATCTAAGAAAGAACGCAAAACAGAAAAGAACTTGTGTTAGAAACTAACTAATATTGATAGTGATCATATCTCTGGTTCTCTTAGCAGTAGCATTTTGAAGTCTGTTTGGAGAGTAAGAAAGTTAGTACATTATCGAAAGAACTTTAATTACTTATTTCACAGTATTTATCAGTCTGGAGCATTACATGATCTCAGAGTGTTGCTGCTGCTGCTTATGCTGGTTTCAGTCTGAAGACTGGTATAATGCAGTTCTCTACACTGCTCTAACCTGTGCAAGCCTCTTTATCTCCTAATAATTACTGCAAGCGACATCCTTTTGAACCTGCTTACTGTTTTCATCTCTTGGTTTCCTCTTACAATTTTCACCCCCACACTTCCCTCCAGTACTAAATTGGTGATCCCTCGATGTTTCAGAATGTGTCCCATCAACTGATTCCTTCAGAAAGCAGAACTGTTACTTTTTTTCAGTATACTCCATGAGCGCACCGATTAGTGAACATACCTACAATGTTTCAGCATCTTGCGATGTTCACAGCCCGCATTGCAGCACACGAAACACCGTCAGCATAGTTTTTTTATTTCGTCACCGCATAATCATTAACACATTTAATATACTCTGGCAGTTTCTTTGATACATGTGTAACCATATATGGGTGATAGGAGATGAGTTACTGATGGAAGTAAAGTTATGAGGTCAGTTAGTGAGTCATGCTCAGCTCAGTCAATTAGAGCACTTGCCCGCTAAAGTCACAGGTCTTAAGTTTGAGTGTTGGTGCAGCACACAGTTTTAATCTGCCAGGAAATTTCGTATCAGATTACTCTCTATGCTAATTTAAGCCCGTAAAGCATTTGTATAAGTGCTTTTTGGTCCTTGTATTATGTTTGTGCTTTGGACAGACATCTTTTACTTAGGAAAGAATGATATTGGTAACAGCAAATGACATTAATGAAAATCTGAATTGTGAAACACTTGTCAGAATACTAAGTTTGCAGGAGAATACTCTCAAGGATGTGTTCTAAAACTAAAACCTGATCTGAAGTGTATTTTGGAGTTCTTCCAGTGTAATGAGTATTTGAGGCTTGCAGCTAAATGATAACGTCCTGTTCTGATATTTCGGTTTGACAACTACATCCTGTTCGAGTGCTATCTGAAGTAAGTGATCATTCGACACAAAAATTAGTCTATTTTGCCTATTTTCATTCACTTATGTCGTATGGTATTATATTTTGGGGTAACTTTCCATTCTAAAAGGATATTTTTGGCAATAAGTGGTGTAAGTTTGCGAATCTCTTGTCGACCCCTGTTCAATGTCAGCTTATTCCCAAGAATAAGCAGCTTTCACTTAGTTATTACACGGCAGAAATCATACCTGTATTTGGATCGGACTTCCTTAACTCTTGTACAGAAAGGTATGCAGTATACTGCTGCATTCATTTGCAATAAGCTACCACAAGAATTCAAAAATCTTAACAGTAATCTATGTGCTTTCAAATCAAAACTGAAGAATTACCTCATGGGTTACTCCTTCTGTGAAAAATTAAGCTGATTCTTATGTTGTATTGTTGAAATCCGATAAATTTTGTTTATACAATAAATCTCACAAATCTAAGGGCTGTAAATTTGACTAAATACCTAGGAATTGCAATTACGACAACTTAAATTGGAAAGACCACATAGATAATATTGTGAGGAAGGCAAAACAAAGACTGTGCTTTGTTGGTAGAACACTTAGAAGATGTGACAAACCCACTAAAGAGACAGTCTACATTACACTTGTCCGTCTTCTGCTTGAATATTGCTGCACAGTATGGGATCCTTACCAGGTAGGATTGGCAGAGAACATCGAAAAAGTGCAAAGAAGGGCAGCTTGTTTTGTGTTATCGCGCGATAGGGGTGAGAGTGTACGGAACTTGACATGTAAATAAATAAATAAACTAGGCAGTCATCCTCTCCTGAATTTTACGACAGAAGGTACTACTGCAAGGCCCTGCATTTATACAAAATGCTGGCACGTGTACATAGGACTTAGCTGCATGACTGCCCTATATGAAATTGTCTTCCACGTTGGTCCACACAGATTCATTTGTACCACTGTTTTTGACTGCACACCTTCTGCTGAATGATGATTCACAGAGTTAAAATTTGGCAGTCAATAAAATTGTAAATAAAGGTGGCATTACACATATGACTATGTCTTTGTGAACAACTCAATGAAATGATAGGTTCCCACATCTTATTCAGCTGAATGTTGCTGTTCCATTTAACAACATCTTTTGTCAAACATGTTTTCACAATTCTTTAATAATCAATTCCCAAAAGGATTTCACCTTAACCAAGGATTTCATGCCAGAATATACAATGGAATGTTCCATTCAGGTACAGTGCTCAGTTATGGCTGAGTTGCAAAAAGGGATTGTGGCAATTAGATTACATGCCCACTTTCATATAATTCTCCCCTTCCCCATACTGACTTCCGTGAATTAGATGGGAATTGTACTTGCAACACATCCTTCAGTCCAACAATCCTCATGACCTTAATCTACACTACCCTCTGTCCTACACCTACAATTGTGCCTGTTCCCATGTTTCACATTTCCCTCTCTCTCTTCCTCTGTTCCACTGTCATATTCTTTTTTTTTTTTTTTTTGATAGGCAAAATGCTGATATTTGAAATTTCATTCCGTATCAGACAGGAAGTTGGCTGTGACAACTGCCACTAAGAACATGAGACATCGTTTGCTGTTTTGTTGAGACAGTAATATATTTTTACCTATGACATTCTTATTGGGTAATGTGAGAATATCTGTATTCTCACAGTACATATGAATTAGGTATTCTCCAACCTTAAGGTTCGTCTACATCTGCATCTACATCATACTTCGCAAGCCACTTAATGGTGGTACTTTCAGTACCACTCTCTGACCCCTGCAACCCTGTTCCACTTGCAAATAGTATGTGAGAAGAATGATTGTCAGTAACTCTCTGTATTGGCTCTAATTTGTCAAATTTTCTCCTCATGGTCAATATGTGAGATGTATATGGGAGGAAGTAATCTGTTGCCCAACTCCTTCTGAAAAGTACTGTACTGAAATTTCAATAGTAAATCTCTCTGTGATGCACAATGCCTCTCTCGTAACGTCTGCCAGTTGAGTTTATTTAGCATCTCTGTAATGTTTCCCTGTAGTACTCCGGATATTACCTTTACATCTGTCAATTTTGTTCTGTTAAGAGTGACGTGTTAAGTTCTATCTGCAAGAAAGTGTTGAATCCAATTGCAGGTCTGCTCCGATACTCCGGAAGCTCGTATTTTTTTCATTAAGCGACAGTGTGGGACGGTGTCAAATGCCTTACTCAAATCAAGGAACACAGCATCAACCTGAAAGCCATTGTCCACTGTGCTGTGGATCTCATGGAGGAACAGAGCGATCTGAGTTTCACAGGACATCTGTTTGTGAAATCCATGTTGATTTTTATAGAGGAGATGCTCATTTTCCAAAAACGTCATAATTCTTGAGCATAAAACATGTTCCATAATTCTGCAACAGATTGGTGTCAACAAAATAGGTCTGTAATTGTGTGGATCTATCTTATGGCCTTTCTTCAAAATGGGAATGACCTGCACTTTTTTCCAGTTGTTAGGTACCTTTTGTTGCTCAAGCAATCTATGATAAATTACGGCTAGAAGGGGAGCAAGTTCTTTCACATAATCTTTATAGGTATCTCATCTGGTCCTGACACCTTTCCAATACTAAACGATCACAGCTGCTTTTCAGTTCCACGATCGATGATCTCAATATGTGCTATTTCGATGTTCATATGGTGATTGAAAGGAGGGACAGTGTTACAATCTTCCACGGTGGAATAACGTCGGAAGACCAAATTCAGTATTTCAGCCTTCTCTCTGTTATCTTCCATTTCGGTGCTGGTGTGGTCACTGAGAGAATGAACAAATGATTTTGACCCACTTACTGATTTTCCATACAATCAAAATCTCTTAGGGTTTTTACTCAGGTTGGTTCACGATGTCTTACTTTCAAAATCATTGAACGGTTCTCTCATTGCTCTCCTTACACTCATTTTCGCTGCATTCAGCTTTTGTTTGTCAGCTATGTTTTTACTTGTCTTGAATCTCTTTTCTTCAGTTTAAATTCTTGTCAATATGGACACCTAAAATTTTTGAGCTTTCCAGCGTAGTTGTTATTTCCTCACCATGTGTTAACACTTATAATTAGTGTACTACCTGTAGATGTGCAGAACTTTTTTTAAATTAAGAGTGAGACCATGTACAGAAAACCACTCAATAATAGTTTTAAGAATTCTATTTTCTGTTTCTTCTGTTGCTTTGTGTATGTTTACATGGATTAGAATACTAGTAGCGTCCGCAAAAAGAACTAATTCTGCTTTCTGTATATACGTACAAAGAAAGTAGTTGGTGACTCAAGACGGTATACTAAACAGCATTACATCAGATATACACTCCTGGAAATGGAAAAAAGAACACATTGACACCGGTGTGTCAGACCCACCATACTTTCTCCGGACACTGCGAGAGGGCTGTACAAGCAATGATCACACGCACGGCACAGCGGACACACCAGGAACCGCGGTGTTGGCCGTCGAATGGCGCTAGCCGCGCAGCATTTGTGCACCGCCGCCGTCAGTGTCAGCCAGTTTGCTGTGGCATACGGAGCTCCATCGCAGTCTTTAACACTGGTAGCATGCCGCGACAGCGTGGACGTGAACCGTATGTGCAGCTGACGGACTTTGAGCGAGGGCGTATAGTGGGCATGCGGGAGGCCGGGTGGACGTACCGCCGAATTGCTCAACACGTGGGGCGTGAGGTCTCCACAGTACATCGATGTTGTCGCCAGTGGTCGGCGGAAGGTGCACGTGCCCGTCGACCTGGGACCGGACCGCAGCGACGCACGGATGCACGCCAAGACCGTAGGATCCTACGCAGTGCCGTAGGGGACCGCACCGCCACTTCGCAGCAAATTAGGGACACTGTTGCTCCTGGGGTATCGGCGAGGACCATTCGCAACCGTCCCCATGAAGCTGGGCTACGGTCCCGCACACCGTTAGGCCGTCTTCCGCTCACGCCCCAACATCGTGCAGCCCGCCTCCAGTGGTGTCGCGACAGGCGTGAATGGAGGGACGAATGGAGACGTGTCGTCTTCAGCGATGAGAGTCGCTTCTGCCTTGGTGCCAATGATGGTAGTATGCGTGTTTGGCGCCGTGCAGGTGAGCGCCACAATCAGGACTGCATACGACCGAGGCACACAGGGCCAACACCCGGCATCATGGTGTGGGGAGCGATCTCCTACACTGGCCGTACACCACAGGTGATCGTCGAGGGGACACTGAATAGTGCACGGTACATCCAAACCGTCATCGAACCCATCGTTCTACCATTCCTAGACCGGCAAGGGAACTTGCTGTTCCAACAGGACAATGCACGTCCGCATGTATCCCGTGCCACCCAACGTGCTCTAGAAGGTGTAAGTCAACTACCCTGGCCAGCAAGATCTCCGGATCTGTCCCCCATTGAGCATGTTTGGGACTGGATGAAGCGTCGTCTCACGCGGTCTGCACGTCCAGCACGAACGCTGGTCCAACTGAGGCGCCAGGTGGAAATGGCATGGCAAGCCATTCCACAGGACTACATCCAGCATCTCTACGATCGTCTCCATGGGAGAATAGAAGCCTGCATTGCTGCGAAAGGTGGATATACACTGTACTAGTGCCGACATTGTGCATGCTCTGTTGCCTGTGTCTATGTGCCTGTGGTTCTGTCAGTGTGATCATGTGATGTATCTGACCCCAGGAATGTGTCAATAAAGTTTCCCCTTCCTGGGACAATGAATTCACGGTGTTCTTATTTCAATTTCCAGGAGTGTATGTCATTTGCAGACTGATAATCGAATATATCATTGTGAAAAGGTACCTGAGTCACTTGAAGCAAATTTTGAGGCACAACAAAAAACTGTCCAGCACAATAACTGAGGAGCATACAGTCACAAAAAAATAGTAGTAAATTTTCTGGTTAAATGAAGTAGATGTGTAGGTAAGTGCTCCATAATTAAGTAAGTGAAAGGTTATGTATGGTTGGCTGTACCATCAGTTCCATAAAACCTCAGTTTATCTAGGTGAACATTCTGATTCACATGGCAAATGCCTTAGATAGTCAGAAAAAAAACCAACACATAGTATTTTGTTATTTAATGCTTGTAAAATTTGTTGTGGGAACATTAAATGGCATTCTCAGTTGAGCAACTATTCTGAAATTCTAACTTTAATTTACTGAGGATATTATTATTTCTCAGGTGGGAGACTATTCTAGAATAAATCACTTTCTCAAAATTTTTGTAAGATGATGTCAGTAGTGAAATGGTTTGATAGTTATTGGCATCTCTCCTACCACCTTCCATATAGAATGGAATACTTTAATGTCTACGGAAAAATGCCTTGAGTTAGTGATTAATTACATATTTCAGAAGAGACAGTACTTTTTAATGTGAGAACAAGTCTTTAACATTCAGTTGGAAACACCATCATATCTAGATGAGCTTCTACTTTTAAGCAAATGTATAATTTTTGAATGAGAGGTGGGCAAGATATCCATATAAATGAATTTTATATGAGTCTCTTTTTCAACATGCTGCTTTGATATTTCTGTTAAACTGTTTGCCCCTACATTTTCTACTGCATTTAAGAAATAATTATCAGATGTACCTGCTATCTGTGACCAATCATTTATAGCCCTTCCATTTAAATGAATAATTATGTTATCCTTTTGTCCTGTTTCTTTGCACTGCATTTATTATAGACAAGCCTGTTCTCAGAATTACTTATTTCTGAAATAATGTGCATGTTGTTTGATTTTTTTATAACTTTTCTTAGTAATTTTGAGTAGTTTTTGTTGTGTGCACTTACTGCAAGATCTCTACTTGTTCTTGCCAACAGAGAACATTTCTCTTCTTCCTTCATGAAATACGTAAATCGCGCTAGTGATACATAATGTTTGACACAACTGTTTAATGTCCTTTCCGATAAGTGTGCAGACAGTTGTTTGCAAATAATGATAACACTTTATCATGGAATAGGTTTAAATTCTATTTTAGCATTTGGTTTTTTATAAATTTTATCCCAAGTCATCTCTTGTAAACTATTCCTTAAAACATTTGTCCTGGAATCATTAAGTATTCTGATTTCCACTGAGGAGTATCTACAGGTTGGTCCATTGATCGTGACCAGGGCAAATATCTCGCGAAATAAGCGTCAAACGAAAAAACTACAAAGAACGAAACTTGTCTAGCTTGAAGGGGGACAGTAGATGGCACTATGGTTGGCCTGCAAGATGTCGCTGCCATAGGTCAAACGGATATCAACAGCTACATATTTGTGTAGCACGTAAAGAAATATGAATGTTTTAGTTGGACCACTTTTTTCACTTTGTGATAGATGGCGCTGTAATAGTCACAAACATATGGCTCACAGTTTTATGCGAATAGTTGGTAACAGGTAGGTTTTCTAAATTAAAATGCAGAACGTAGGTACGTTTGAGCATTTTATTTTGGTTTTTCCAATGTGATACATGTACCTTTGTGAACTTATCATTTCTGAGAACGCATACTGTTACAGCTTGATTACCTGTAAATACCACATTAATGCAATAAATGCTCAAAATGATGTCCGTCAACCTCAATGCATTTGGCAATACGTGTAACGACATTCATCTCAACAGCGAGTAGTTCGCCTTCCGTAATGTTCACACATGCATTGACAATGCGCTGACACATGTTGTCAGGCATTGTTGGTGGATCACGATAGCAAATATCCTTCAACTTTCCCCACAGAAAGAAATCCGGGGACATCGGATCTGATGTCCCTGGATTTCTTTCTGTGGGGAAAGTTAAAGGATACATGTGGGCCATGGTATGGTGCTTCGACGATCAATCCCCCTGTCATGAAATATACTATTCAGTACCGCTTCAACCGCACGCGAGCTATGAGCTGGACATCCATCATGTTGGAAGTACATCGCCATTCTGTCATACAGTGAAACATCTTGTAGCAACATCGGTAGAACATTACGTAGGAAATCAGCATAAATTGCACTATTTAGATTGCCATCGATAAAATGGGGGCCAATTATCCTTCCTCCCATAATGCCGCACCCTACATTAACCCGCCCGGGTCACTGATGTTCCACTTGTTGCAGCCATGGTGAATTTTCCATTGCCCAATAGTGCGTATTATGCTGGTTTATGTTGTGCAAAAAATCTGTCATCGTCCCGTAATTTCTCTTGTGCCCCATGGTAGAACTGTACACAACGTTCAAAGTCATCGCCATGCAATTCCTGGTGCATATAAATATGGTACGGGTGCAATTGATGTTGATGTAGCATTCTCAACACCGACATTTTCGAGATTCCCAATTCTCTCGCAGTTTGTCTGCTACTGATGTGCGAATTAGCCACGACAGCAGCTAAAACACCTACTTAGGCGTCATTATTTGTTGCAGGTCGTGGTTGATGTTTCACATGTGGCTGAACACTTCCTGTTTCCTTAAATAACGTAACTATCCAGCGAACAGTCTAGACTCTAGACTCTTGGATGATGTTGTCCAGTATACCGAGCAGCATACATGGCACATGCCCGTTGGGCATTTTGATCACAATAGCCATACATCAACACGATATCGACCTTTTGTACAATTGGTAAACGGTCCATTTTAACATGGGTAATGTTTCACGAAGCAAATACCATCCGCACTGGCGGAATGTTACATGATACCACCCATCACAAAGTGAAAAAAGTGGTCCAAGTAAAACATTCCTATTTCTTTATGTATTACACGAATATGTAATTAAAAATGGGGTTTCCTATTTAAAAAAACACAGTTGATATCCGTTTGACCTATGGCAGTGCCATCTAGCGGGCCAACCATAGCGCCATCTGGTTTACCCCTTCAAGCTAGACGAGTTTCATTCTTTGTAGTTTTTGTGTTTGATGCTTATTTTGTGAGATATTTGGCCCGGTCACTATCAATGGACCATTCTGTATTATGTAAGGCACTACCTCTGATTTATCCTAACTGATCATCGTGATCAGAGAGGGCATTTGCTACTGGGTACACTGTTATTTTCTTGCTTTGAGTTTCATCAAAGGAAACCTTATCAGCTAGAGTCCTAACGCCTTTATCCACTCTTGTCAGAAATTTAATTACTGAGATCAAATTATCGGATCCAAATAAGGTTTCCAGATCATTTCTCCTATCAGAATTCATTAGAAAATGTACATTGAAACCGCCACAGATTATTAACTGTTTGCTATTGTCTGACAGATAGTTTGGTATTATAATGTAACTTGACTGATAGAAAATCTACTCACCGAGCAGCTGCTGAAGAAAACACACATATAAAGGTTAAGAAATTTGCAAGCTTTTGGAGCCAGTGACTCCATCTCCAGGCAGAAGGAAAATGAAGAGTAACAAAGAAAAGGACTGGTGAGGTTTAGGAACTGGGAAGAGTTCAGAAAAGTCATTCAGAACCACAGGTCGGGGAAGACATACTGGATCGGACAAGAAAGAAAGACTGATTGCTGGTGACTGCACTGGATGAGATTTGAAAACATGAAAACAAGACAGAGATTACTGACAAAACATCTTGCAAGAGTTGATAAAAGCAGAAAGCTAAGTGCATTGTATGTGATAGGCGGGGGGGGGTTCAAGGAAAAATAGACTGGTCAGAAAGTAAAAGATATAGAAAACTGAAAGAGTGTGAAGACAGGAATAGTTACTGAGAAGAAATGTCGAGACTGAAGAAATTAATATAAAATAAGGCTAGGTGGATGGCGGGAACCAAGGACAGTTCCCATCTGCAGAGTTCTGAAAATCTAGTGTCTGAGCAAAAATTACAGATGGCATGTATGGTGAAACAGACATGGAAGTAATGGCTGTCAGATTGTAGAACATTCTCTGCAACAGGGTATTGTGTGCTGCCAGTGTACACCTTCTGTCTATATCCATTCATGCTGACTGATAACTTGTAGTCATGCTATTGTGAAAGGCTGAACAGTGTTTACATAATAACTGGCACATGGCATAGCATTTCACAAGTGGTTCTCCTTTTGATAGTGTATTTTCTGCCAATTACAGGTCTGGTGTAGGTGTTGGAAGGAGCGTGCACAGGGCTTGACTTACAGTGGGGACAGTCACAGGGGTAGGAGCCATAGTGTCGTGAAATGGGTGCAGAGGAAACATAGGTTCTTACCAAGATACTGGGGACAGGGGAAAGGAGAAATGAAAAACTATCCTAGGTATGTTGGGCAAAATGTCTGGCAGAATGGACGTCATTTCAGGATTGATGTTAGGATAATAATGCTCAGAAATGAGCTCCATTCTGTCAGAAATTTTTCACAGCAACCTAGAACAGCTTTTTGTTCCCCCCCTCCCCTTCCCCTCCAGTCACTGCAATACCTTTGATCCTATGCTGCTTCTGCAACCATTTTCCTACACTTTGGCTGCTACCTCTGTCCTGTGCACCCTCCTACCACCACCTATACCAAACCTGTAACTGGCAAAACATACACTATCAAAGGGAGAGCCACTTATGAAATGACACATGTAGTGTACCAACTGTTATGTAAACACTGTTCAGCTTTTTACATCGGTATGACAACCACCGAGTTATCAGTCAGTCAGGTCGAATGGACAGTAGCTAGAATGTGTACTCTGGCAACACACAAAATCCTGTTGCAGAGCATGTTATACAACAAGACAGTCATGACTTCGGTGCCTTTTTCACTGCATGTACCATCTGGATTCTTCCCCCAGACCATCGATTCTCAGCACTCTGCAGGTGGGAACTGGCATAACAACATGTCCGTGGTTCTGCCACCCACCTCTCCTTAATTTATGTTAATTTCTTCAGTCTCAGCATTTCTCCTCAGTAACTATTCCTTTCTTCATTTTCTTTGTCCCTCTTCGTTTCCTTTCAGCCCACTTCCAGAAAACGGAGTCACTGGCTCTGAAAGCTTGCATATTTCCTTAACCTTTGCATGTGTCTGTTCTCCTGCCATCGGCTTGGTGAGAAGATTTTCTGTTTACCCAGATCAAATAGAGCATGGTAAGGAATCCACATGCTCCATAAGCACTTCAGAATTTCCTAGTTGGTATCTATATAAGTTACAGTTAAAATTGTAGTATTTTGCAGTACTAATTCACAAGCACACACTTGTGTGTGCTGTTTACTACAGATTCTATATTTCTCTCTTCTGTAGTTATATGGTGCTCAGATAGACAAAGGATGTCTATTTCTTCAGAGCTCTCTAAATTTTCCAAACTTGTCAGTTTGACATATCTATAAATATTGGAATAGGTGAAAGTAACTAATAATACTGGCAAAAATCATGGAATTGAAAATTTAAGGTGTTTGTTATATCTAAAAGTAGAGAACTTGACTGATGATATATTTTGCCGGGTGTGACTTTGTGATAAATTAAATATTAAGTGATATTTAGGACTCTGATTACAGCATAAGGATTTACTTTTCTAACTCGTTAGTTTAAAAAAAAAATCCTTGTCTGGAGCAACTGTTTTGTTTAGTTTGAAATAATTGTTTCTTCAGTAAAAAATAAGTTTTGTAAGTAAATTTTTGTAATAGGTGAATGTAAAGTGCTGTGCATTTATGACTGATCATGAAAACTAAAAAAAGTAAAGTATGAAATTTGTTGCAGACACGTGTATTTCATGTTGAAAGTAACATAATGGTTAAAAGGATTAATGTCATCATATGATGTAGCATAATCAAAATGGTCCTTCACCACTGATAGATAAAACGCTAGTTGTATGTGTGTAATCCAGCTCAGAGTACTGTCAAGAACCTTAATCATTAATGGTTGCATTTCAACAGTAAATCATCCCTAACTGACTGATCTTGGGTCTGTATAAACCTCAACCACCAGAATTTAAACAGATTTTACTTACCTCATGCAATACACATCACTGTACCTTAGTATTCTTGTTCACAGAAGCTAAAATTTCATTGCCACCATACATGTAATTAACAGTTTTAGAAATATTCCTTAATAAATACACCAAGAGATTTAGTTAAAAATCACTTCTATATATAGACATTTAGTAAATGATGATTGTATCCATAAATGAAAAACATTTGTTGCAGGACTTGGAAGCCTCTTTCCCTTCTTGCCACTGCATATGGAAGCAGTTGGACTGACATTATTTGAATCAAGAGTTGTATCGGTGGTGTCTGCTCTTGTGGCTCTCCTAGGCCCACTACTTGCCTGTCCACTCGCTGATAGATTGGGTGGACCTCGAGGGCAGACTATACGAGTGCTCCTGGCTGCCACTGCATTACTGGGGGCAATTTTTTATGCTCTTCTGAATACTATACCTACTGTAAGACATCTGGATGCCCGACCCCCTGTAGTGCAGTTTGTATGTGACCCAGATGGTGCCGCTGTCATGTATGAACAATGTGGAGATTCATGCCCCCAGCTGGATCCTGACCAGGTATAACAATTTTGTTTTGTATGTATCTATAAATGCTACAAATTGGTGCTTCCAGTAATAGAGTCAATGGTAGATGAACCCTATTCTTTGTGATAATATTCTTCTTAATAAGAAAATAATAATACTACTACAGCAAAGCAGATACTGCAGAAAGACACACATCTATAAATATGAAAATTAATGGTTATATATTGTACTGCTTTAGAAAGTAATGAGTACTTTTGCAGGATAATGCTATTGTCACTGGTCTCTGATCCAGTTGAATCCACAATAATTACTAGTATACATTTCATTAAAAGTATCTCTTTCTCTGTTTAAATTGCCTTTTGCTTAATTAATTAATTACACTGATACTGAGCTTAGATTCCCATATTAAATCACCCATTCCACCTTTAGACAGACAGACAGGTAGGTATGTAGATAAACAGATAGGCAGAGAGAAAGAGAGGGAGGGAGAGAGAGATACCTTTTGTTCCTTAGATTAATAGTGAGGAGATCTTTGAGGCTGTAGAAAATGTCATAAAAACGAAACTACATAACAAAGGATAGTTAAATAAATAAAGTGCCAATTGTTTTTCTTACAGCAGTTAGTATATCAAAAAATGTTGTTTTATGTGATTCAGATTTGATGTTTCTTTGTGCATGTGTGCAAAGTTTCAAACAAATCCAACAGATAGCAAAGCCATAGTGAACCATCAAAATAACGTCTTCACAAGAAACACATTTCAGGCAATGTGCTGCAATTGAATTCCTGGTTTTGAAAGAAAAAATTGTGGTGAACATCCATAAATGAATGGTTATGCAGGATAATGCAATAATAGAAATGATGCAGTTGATGAAAGTGCTGTTGGGCAATGGGTAAAGAGAATTTAAGTGTCAAGAAGTGCACTTAGCCCTGTGATCAGCCTCATTTGGGTCGCCCTATCACAGCCACTGCTCCCAAAATGGTAAATCACATGGATGTCATTATTTGTGTAGAGCTGCACATCAGAACTCAACAATTGGCTCCTCAGCTGTTGGCGAGAATTAGAAATGTGTGTGTAGTGATTGAGACTCTTGTGTTTCTCAGACATATAAAGGTGTACTCAATATGGGCTGCACAAATGCACACAACAGATGGGCTGCACAAATATTCACAACAGACCGCGAGATTCAAAGAAAAAGCATTTCATCTTAACTGTTGAAGCATTTTGAGGCCAATGGAGAGGTCTTTGTGTCATGGATCATTATAGCTAGTTAAACCTGAGTGCATCACTTTGAGTCACAAACAAAAAGACAGGCACTGTAGTGACACCACCCACAATCACCAAAAATGAATAAATTCAGGGCAGCTTCCTCTGCTGCAAAGTCATGATGACAGTCTTTTGGGATAGTGATGCTATCATTCTCGTGGATGTGTTGCCAAAAGGATGAACCATTAATTCAGAGACATCTGTGAAGCTGTGAACAAACTCAAGAACCATTTATGATGTGGCAGCCGGAGTGGCTGTGCGGTTCTATGCGCTACAGTCTGGAACCGAGCGACCGCTGCGGTTGCAGGTTCGAATCCTGCCTCAGGCATGGATGTGTGTGATGTCCTTAGGTTAGTTAGGTTTAATTAGTTCTTAGTTCTAGGTGACTGATGACCTCAGAAGTTAAATCGCATAGTGCTCAGAGCCATTTGAACCATTTATGATGTGTTTGGTCTGACATGAATCCCAATGAAATCTTCCATCGGCATGATAGTACACATCCACACACAAATCTCAGTGCTCAGGGTCACATCACCAAATTGGGTTGGACCTAACTGCTCTCATCCACTCTGTATCCCAGACCTGGCATTCTTGACTTCCACCCACTTGGACCACTTAAGGATTCGCTAAGTGGGACACATTTTGAAGGTAATAAGAGAGTAATTTATGCAATAAAACATATTACAGCCACGGGCAAGAGCTTTCACCAACAGGGAATTCATGCTCCTATACATAGGGGTCATACAGTGTAAGAGGGACTAAAATAGTACATTTAAAAGAAGTGTTAATTGGTATTGTTAGCAAGAATGCAGTCTGAGAAAAAATTGTGGGACATTATTTATTGAACAATCCTTGTACATTACGTTAATGTTCCTTCCACAGATGCTAAATAAAATGGTCCTCATGGCTGAAAAGTTATCAAAAATTCTGAAATATGTTTTGATTTAAAAATCAATACCAAACATTTAACAAACATGTAAATATGTACTCACTGGAGTGCAAAAGATCATTCTCCAGTTATTCTAGCCGCACATCATCATACATAGAGAGTGCTTCATTACTCAGACAGATCACAATACAGCAATGAAGATGCAAAAAAATCAGATTTTACATCACATTTTATTTGATATTATTAACAATGTAAACATCAGTTGGCTCTTGTAAGAAATTCTTCAGTGGAATAGAAGTTGGTCATGAGTAAGTTCTCATGACTCTTAAATTGTGCCTTAATAGTAGCTGATCTTTTTATGGCTAGTGGCAAGGTATTGAAAATGTATGTTCCTGAATGATGGAGACTGTTCTGGACAAAAGTTCTTGACCATAATTCTTTATGTAAATTATTCTTACTTCTAATATTGAGTCAATTAACTGAGCTGTTGACTTAGAAAAGATATATATTATTTATGAGAAATGTCGTCAAGAAATAAATATAGTGGGATTCAGTAGTTTTTGTCCCCTGAACAGGCATCTGTAGGATGTTCTTGAAACTACACAACAAATAATTAATGTTTCATGCTTTTAGACTTTGGAAAACTTCAGTTGGCTTGCCAGCTTTCTTAAATCTTTATATGACCCATGTCTGACAACATTTGTATTGAAATAAAAATTTCATGAAAACTTGGTCAAAGAGAAAGCAGGCAAACTGTGATGACAATCGTCACAGACCACCACAGTCCCTGTGTTGCATGCTGTGGCATTGTCCTGGTCAAACAAGAGGCAGTTTCCCATGCTAGTTTCTCTTGCTGACAATGGGCACCTGGCAGATTGTGATTTCCTAGAGAGACCATGGCGGACGAGTGTGGGCAACTGAAGGAAATGTCAGAAGAGACCACAAGATTAACAAAATTGGATCATGCAAACATACTTTTGTACAACACATGTCATACTGAATACAAATATCTGTCAAAAAAGGCAGCAACTTGCAAGTCTGAATCAAACAGTCATTAATTTATTCCATATATTTGCATAATGCATACTACTTTGTGAATATTATTTTGTAAAAAACAGCTCAGTTATAATAATATTCTTGCATGAACTTAAAAGTTGCCAATTCCATGCAAAGACTAGGCTTTTACAGAGTAACAGTATAATATCATTCTAGTGTATCATTTTAAAAAAAATTCTTGACTGTCTTAAAGATTTTCCCTTTGTATATCTTCACTAGATGATTAATGGTGCACAATTAATGGCAGTCAAGATTTTTAATTCAGTGAGCTTGAATAATGTTTCAAGTACTTCATGAGACATATGAGAGTAACTGAGAAGTGGTCTTAACAAAACCACAGTTTCTTGTAAAGACAGTGCAATTCACCATATCATACAATCACTTTCTTTGCTATCTCAAACAGTGTGCAAATAGAAGCAAGCAGTGAGCATAGAACTACTACTCATGTGTATTGCACAGCAGCTGACTCACTCAAAACAAGCACTATTCGACAACTGGATCACTGCATGCTGCCTGTGCTCTATTTGATCATGGCTGCAGGCAGCAGTGTGTTCTACACATGTTGACATCCCGCTCTCTTTTCCACGGAGCCTTTAGTTTTTTAGCAGTTCTAACATATGCTCTTCCCAACTGAATTTATCATCACCTATGCTCATTTCTCAGCAGTACTCGCTCTAGCCACCACTCCTCACCAATCTTCCCAAACACATTAGATAACTGTGTCATCCTGCACCTGGTATTCCTTCTGTGCCACTTCATATCTGTCCTCTTCCCTTCATGCCCATCCCTCTCCTAGTTCTCAGTGCTCTTCTCCCGTCCCTCTTGTTGTTGGGAGTTCTATCATTAGGCGTGTAATGGGGCCCCTTAGGAACATGATTGCCAAGGAGGGGAAGGAAGCCAGTGTGCACTCTGTGTGCATACTGAGGGGAGTCATTAAGGATGGGGAAAGGGTGCTTCCGGATCCCATGAAGAGTACAAGAGTGCAGCCAACTGCAGGTAGTGGCTCATGTCAGTGCCAATGACGTGTGTCATTTTGGATCGGCTAGCAGAAATGGTAAAGACTGCCGGTCTTGCTTGCGAGATTAAGGCGAACCTCACAATCTGCAGCATGCTTGATAGAACTGACTGTGATCCTTTGGTGCAAAGCCGAGTGGAGAGTCTGAATCAGAGTCTCGGGTGGTTCTGTGACCTTGTAGGCTGCAGATTCCTTTACTTGCACCATTAGGTGGTGGGTTTCCGGGTTCCGCTTAACTGGTCAGGAGTCCATTACACACAGGTAGCAGGGGCTGTGTGGACGGGACTGGGCAGTTTTTTAGGTTAGAGGGTCCCAGGAAACTACAGAAACGGTGTCCACCTAAAAGGGGGCAATTAAAACACAGTAAGGTAGCTGTAGAAACAACTGGTATTGTAGTTGTAAATTTTCGTAGCTGTGGGGGAAAGAACAAGAGCTCCAAGCCCTAATAGAAAGCACTGAAGCTCAAATAGTTATAGGTATGGAAAGCTGGCTAAAGCCGGAAATAAATTTAGACGAAATTTTTTCAAACAACCTAAAAGTTTTCAGAAAGGGTAGATTAAATATAGTTGGTGGTGGAGTATTTATTGCTGTCAGAAGTAGTGTACCTCTTAGTGAAATTGAAGTAGATAGTTCATCCGAAATACTGTATATCGGTGCTTTAACACTTTATAATATTTATTATATTAATCTTACAATTATGAATGATATGTCAAATGAAAGAGAAACTCAAACCATTTTACCAAGAACCTTATAAATGCCACCTCACTGGCATAGTAAAGTACACGATTGGTTGAATTTCACTGTACCCAAGTGCTGGATTGGCCGCAAGGGCACCAATGGCAGGGCTTGCTTTGCATGGCCTCCATGTTCACCCAACCTAACACCATGCGATTTTTTCCTTTGGGGCTTCATCAAGGATCGTGTGTATGTGCCTCCGCTACCAGCAGATCTCCCTGAATTAAGAAACTGGATTGAAGCAGCTGTTGCTACAATCACTGAAGACACACTTATCAACATTTGGGAAGAACTCAACTATAGACTTGATGTGTGCCGTGTGACAAATGGTGCTCACATTGAACATTTATAAGGTTCTTGGTAAAACTGTTCATGTTGTTCTTTCATAACTGTAAGTTTAATATAATAAATATTATAAAGCATTAAAACCCCGATATTCATTTATAAACACGCTGTAGTATGGGTAGAGGTTATATTTAACAAACAGAATACACTATTAATTGTATTGTTTTATCAACACCCGACTCAGGAGATATAGTTGCTGAACATTTCAAAGAAAACTTGAGTCTCATTTCAAATAGGTACCCCACTTTTACAGTTATAGTCGGTGGTGACTTCAATCTTCCCTCGATATGCTGGAAAAATTATATGTTTAAAGCCAGCAGCAGGCACAAAATGTCATCCAAAATTGTACTGAATGCTTTCTCAGAAAATTATCTTGAACAATTAGTTTATGAGCCCACTCGAAGCATAAATGGTTGTGAAAGCATACTTGACCTCTTAGCAACAAATCCTGGACAGATAGGGAGTATCATGACGGATACAGGGGCTAGTGACCACAAGGCAGTTGCTGCTAGGCTGAATACTATAACACCCACAATCATCAAAAAGAAACACAAAGTACAATTATTTAAAAAATATGACAGAAATGCTCTTAAAGCCTTTTTAAGGTACAGTCTCCACTCCTACTGGTCTGATCCTGATCATGTAAGCATAGAAATGGAATCATTGCAAAGAGATAGTATCAATGGCAATTGAGAGATATCTGCCACATAAATTAATAAGTGATGGTACTGATCCACCATGGTACACAAAATGGATCAGATCACTCACTGTTGCAGAAGCAACCAAAAAAGCAAGCCAAATTTAAAAGAATGCAAAATCCCTAAGATTGTCAAAGTTTTGCTGAAGTTTGAAATATAGAACATACTTTTAATAATTTCCACAAGGAAACTCTGTCTTGGAATCTAGTAGAAAACCCAAAGAGTTTCTGGTCATACATAAAGCACAACAGCAGCAAGACGCAATCAATACCTTCACTGCATGATAACAACAATGAAGACACTGATAACAGTACCACTTAAGCAGAGTTATTAAACACGGTTTTCCAAAACTCCTTCACCAAATAAAATGAAGTAAATATTCCTGAATTCCAGTCAAGAAAAACTGCCAAGATGAGAAACATAGAAGTAGATATCCTTGGTGCAGCTTAAATCACTTAACAAACGCAAGGCCTCCAGTCAAGATTGTATACCAGTCAGGTTCTTTGCAGAGTATGCTGATACAATAGCTCCAAATTTAGCAATTACATACAACTGCTCGCTCACAGAAAGATCCGTACCTAAAGACTGGAAAATTGCTCAAGTCACACCAATACCCAAAAAGGGAAATAGGAGTAATCCACTGAATTACAGGCCCACATCACTAACGTTGATTTGCAGTAGGGTTTTATAACATATACTGTGTTCGAACATTATGAATTGCCTGCTTAGCTGGGTGGTAATGTGCTCGCCTCCCCTGCAAGCGGACCGGGGTTCAATTCCCAGCCAGGTTGGAGTTTTTCTCCGCTCAGAGACTGGGTGTTGTGCTGTCCTCATCATCATTTCATCCTCATCACTGGCGTGCAAGTTGCCCAATGTGGCGTTGGCTGAAATAAGACTTGCACTTGGTGGCTGAACTTCCCCACATGGGGCCTCCCGGCCAATGATGCCATACACTCATTTCATTTCATACCTCGAAGAAAACGATTTATTGACAGACTGCATGCCTATGGAATATTATCTCAGTTGTGCGACTGGTTTCATGATTTCCCCTCAGAAAGGTCGCAGTTCATAGTAATAGATGGAAAGTCATCAAGTAAAACAGAAGTAATATCTGATGTTCCTCAGGGAAGTGCTATAGGCTCTATATTGTTCTTCATCTATATTAACGACGTAGGAGACACTCTCAGTAGCCCTCTTAGATTGTTTGCAGATGATGCTGTCATTTACCATATTGTAAAATCATCAGATGGCCAAACTGAATTGCAAACTGATTTAAATAAGATATCTGTGGGTGCAAAAAGTGGCAATTGACCCTGAATAAAGAAAAGTGTGAAGTTATTCACATGAGTACTAAAAGAAATCCACTAAATTTTGATTACACAATCAGTCACACAAATCTCAAGGCCGTAAATTGAACTAAATGCTTAGGGATAGAATTACAAATAACCTAAATTGGAATGATCACATAGATAATTTTGTGGATTGAGCAAACCAAAGACTGTGATTCATTGGCTGAACACTTAGAATGTGCAACATGTCTACTAAAGAGACTGGTTACCTCACGCTTGTCAGCCCTATTCTGAAGTATTGCTGTGCAGTGTGGGGTCCGCATCAGGTGTGAGTGACGGATGACATAAAAAAAATTCAAAGAAGGGCAGCTCGTTTTGTATTATTACGAAATACGGAAGATGGTGTAACAGACATGATAAGTGAATTGGAGTGGCAATCATTTAAACAAAGGCGTTTTTCATTGCAACGGGATCTTCTCATGAAATTTCGATCACAATTTTTCTCCTCTGATTACGAAAACATTCTGTTGGCACCCACCTATGTAGGAAGAAATGATTATCATGATAATATAAGAGAAATCAGGGCTCACACAGAAAAAATTTAAGTGCTCGTTTTTCCTGTGCACCATTCGAGAGTGAAATGGTAGAGAGACAGCTTGAAGGTGGTTCATTGAACCCTCTACCAGGCACTTTCTTGTGAATGGTGGAGTAATCACATAGATGTATATGTAGAACAATGTTGTTTATATATCTCATAATTGTGATACCTCCTCTCTTCCTTACTCTTCCATCAGCTGTCCAACGTGAGCTCCAGCAGCTGTTCAGAACATTTGGTCCCTCTCAAAATCTGTCACCTGAAGCCATCTTTCTCCAAAAACTGAACTATGTGATGCAGAACAGTGGTTAAGACACTCTACTTACACTTGGGAGAACTGAAATTCAAATCTTTGTCCGAATACCCAAATTTATATTTCCCATAATTTCCGTATGTCACTTAAAGTAAACAGAAGACAGTTCCATTGAAAAGAATACAGCCAGTTTCCTTCTTCAGACATTTACAATCAAGACTTGTTTTCTGTCCTATGCTGACCCTGCTATGGATGGGATATTAACTCGTAAACCTACTTTCTCATAGTAGTGTGCTTCCAGACACCCACTCTTTACCTGCTCCCATCTCTTCACTAACCTAACTTCTCTAGCCTCCCTACCGGTCTCACCATCATGCCTAGTTACAACACTCTCATTGAAATAGCCTCTGCCTCAATTGACCAACATATTCAACCAGTTGTTCGAAGCCTCCACTTTGTCCTTTTCAAAGATGCTATATCACTTCCTCCACTACCTTCCACAGTTCTTGTTGCTTTATCATCAAATTCCATACTTTTCACTATGGATGCTAAACTTGTAAATGCAAGCATTCCTCATAACCACGACCTTGCCATAGTGGGACCCAGAGTAAGGTCAATCTATGCCCTTTCCAACAGAACTTCAACATCTTCTCTCAGATCTGCTTCTCCTGGTTCTGTAGTCATCTGGGGAAATTTAGCCCTTTGTGTGTATAGTTAGTTCTGAAGGAGAACATTTTCTGAAACTATAAAAACATTTTCAGCCTTTTTTTGAGAGCCTATTGGTCGCTCAGTGCCTCAACTATATGGTGTTTGGTTACCTTTACTCCTTTGAATATGCACGTGGTTCTTGTCAGCTTAATGAACAATATACATATCGAACAAGAAAATAAAGATTTATGAGGCAACTGTTAGTTACTGTAGTGACCTTATCATTAGACTTTCCACAAATTACTACTAGCCGGACCAAATTCTCAGTGTCACTTGAAATTCTCGTTTATTAGCCAATCACTTACACTACAAGTCATTAATTTCAATACACCCAATAAATGATATCTAGTTTATTGTAGGTAAGATCTAATACCATGGGTACAGTTGAGGAAGCAAAGGAATAGAACAACAGTTGTATACATTTCATGACTTTTGTTTTTGGTCATCAAGATACAATAGTATCCAACAAACAATATTGTGTACATAAACGTCGTATACCTATCTGATATGTTTGTTTACCTATTTGCTGATGGATGCCGCATTTGGTGCATCTGTGTTGTTACCTGTAGTGATGTGATGTCCGTAGCGAATGGCAAGCATTGCTACGATACATAACATGTGGTCTGAAACATCAGTTCCTCCGTGACACTGAAATGTGCACTTCACTAGCATGGCTCCAAAGTGGAGATATCCATAGAAGAACATGCTGCAATTGTAGCACTTAGCCAAGCATGTTTATCTATTTGCCAAATTGCAAAACAGTGTAGGGTGTCTATAGGGGGAGTGCAATACACCCTTCACCACCAGAAGACACCAAATAGCAATAAGGAGATACCACAACCAGGACAACCTCGTAAAACAACTAAAAGTGATGATATGGTTATAATAGAGGGAAACATTCCACGTAGGAAATATATACCTGAAAACAAAGATGATGTGACTTACCAAATGAAAGTGCTGGCAGGTCGACAGACACACAAACAAACACAAACATACACACAAAATTCAAGCTTTCGCAACAAACTGTTGCCTCATCAGGAAAGAGGGAAGGAGAGGGAAAAGACGAAAGGATGTGGGTTTTAAGGGAGAGGGTAAGGAGTCATTCCAATCCCGGGAGCGGAAAGACTTACCTTAGGGGGAAAAAAGGACGGGTATACACTCGCACACACACACATATCCATCCACACATATACAGACACCAAATGTGTATGTGTGTGGATGGATATGTGTGTGTGTGTGTGCGAGTGTATACCCGTCCTTTTTTCCCCCTAAGGTAAGTCTTTCCGCTCCCGGGATTGGAATGACTCCTTACCCTCTCCCTTAAAACCCACATCCTTTCGTCTTTTCCCTCTCCTTCCCTCTTTCCTGATGAGGTAACAGTTTGTTGCGAAAGCTTGAATTTTGTGTATATGTTTGTGTTTGTTTGTGTGTCTGTTGACCTGCCAGCACTTTCATTTGGTAAGTCACATCATCTTTGTTTTTAGATATATAAAAGTGATGATACATATATCAGAATTACCGGTAAGAGAATTAGATTCAAAACAGGGTAGAAATGAACATGACAACAATATCTGTTGCAACAGTAAAAAGGAGACTGACTGAAGCCAGCTTGAAATGATATGTCACAGCAAGAAAACCCCTTCTAAGGCCCATAAATAAACAGAAGAGACTTGAATGGGCTATTAAAAATCGTAATTGAACATTGGAAGAGTGGACAAAGGTGTTATTCACTGATGAAATGAAGTTCGAGATTTTTGGAACCAGAAGGAGAATATTTGTTCACCAATTTGTAGAGGAAAGAGTAGCCCAGCAGTGTGTTCTACTTACAGTTAAACATGGGGATGTTTTGACTGAGATAGAGTTGGCGACATTGTGAAAATAGAAGGATGTATGGATCAGAAGCAGTGCCACTGCATACTTCAGTGTCATGCAATATGAAGCAGATTGTGCTTACTAGGGAAAGGGTTCACCTTGCAACAGGATAATGACCCAAAACATCGGTTGGCGTACTGTACGAACTACATTGGGTCAAAGGAAAAACACAAAATACTGAATGATATGGTATGGCCGTCCCAAAGCCCCAATTGTAATCCCATTGAAATGGTGTGGGATGAAGTGGACAGACGTATTAGGGAAGTTAATTCATCCAGCAAGGAACATCTCTGGAATATTGTTAAGGATGGGTGGAATCATATAGATCCACAATACCTACAAAAACTGATTGACTGCATGTCTCGAGTTTGTGAGGCAGACATTAAATCAATAGGAGGATACTTTGATAAAAGTAAAATATAATGATTGTGATTCTATTATATATGTGGAAGTTAATATTATATTTTGTGAGATATAACATTTGATTTGTGTTGTAAATCTGAAATGCCAGGGGGTATTGAAATTACTGAGCAGTAGTGTACATGCAGAGGTTCACAAATCATGGCAAAAGCACCACTGCAATGTAACAGTGATGGAGGACCTAAGCCAATTACTCAACCACTTCATGTTTTGTACATACATGTGAAACTCTGAATCATGAAAAGGATAGATTGCTACTCACCATGTGGAGGAGATGGTGAGTTGCAGACAGGCACAACAAAAAAGACTGCTATAAATTCATGCCTTCAGCCAAAAGATCTTCTTATAAAGTAGAAAACACACTCATGTTTATATAAACACATCTCACACACATATATGACCACAGTCTCTGGACACTGAGACCAAACTGTGGGTAACTGCGCCTCATGGGAGAACAGTCCATGGGTGGTGGTGATAAGGAAAAGGCTGGGGAAGGGAGGGGGAGAGATAGCAGGGTAGTGTGGGGGAGGATGTAGTGCTGCTTGTGGGAGCATGCAGGGATGTGGTGGGGAAAGGGTAGGCTGCTAGGTGCAGTCAGGAGTTTTGAGGGGAGCGACAGCAGAAAAGGCGAGAAGTAAAGGAGGGGGAAAAGACTAATGGGTGCATTGGTGGAATGGAAAGGTGTTAGCGGGATGGAGTGGAAGCAGGGAAAGGGATAAGTGGGTGAAGGACAAGGACTAATGAAGCTTGAGGTCTGTGTGAATGTAGGCTGTATTGCAGGGAGCTTTCCCACCTTTGCAATTCCGAAAAGGTGGTGTTGGTAAGAAGGATCCAGATCGTACAGGCTATGAATGAAGCTGTCACTGAAGTGAAGTATGTTGTGTTTGGTAGCATATTCAGCAACTGGGTGATCCAACTGTCTCTTGGCCACAGTTTGTCAGTGGCCATTCATGCAGACACCTTGTTGTTGTCATGCACATGTGGAAAGTAGCACAGTGGTTGCAGCTTAGTTTGTAGATCACATGACTGCTTTCACTGATAGCTCTGCGTTTGATGCCTTGACTGAACAGGAATAGATGGTGATGAGAGGATGTATGGAACAGATCTTGCATCTAGGTCTATTGCAGGGATATGAGTAGGGGTTGGGAGCAGGGGTGGTGTAGGGTTTGACAAGGATATTTCATAATTTCAGTGGGTGCAGAATACCACTGCAGGAAGGGTAGGAAGGATAGTGGCTAGAATGTTCCTAATTTCACAGCACAATGAGTGAGAGTCAAAACAATGGCAGAGAATGTGTGTCAGTCACCCCAGTTCTGGTTGTCACTGTGTCAAGAAGGGAGTGCTTCTTTGCCAGACAGTGGGAGGTGGTAGGCGACTGGATAGGTATGGCACAGGAGGCCTGTTTCTATACAAGGCTGGGAGAGTAATTTCAGTCTGTAAAGATCTCAGTGAGAACTTTGGTATATTTGAAGAGGGACTGCTCATCACTATAGATGCTATGGCCACAGGTAGCTAGGCTGTGTGAAGGGGACTTCTTGGTATGGAACAGGTGGCAGCTGTTAAAGTGGAGATATTGGTGGTGGTTGGTAGCTTTGACATGGATGGAGTTACTGATGTAGTCATCTTTGAGGTGGAGGTCAACATTGAGGAAGCTGGATGCCACCATGAAAGACTCTGAGGGCACACCAAGGAAGGTAGCTTGTTGGGTTAAGGAGGACCAGGTGGAGTGAATGGGGGAGAAGGTTGAGATTCTGGAAGAAATGGAGATAGGATGTCCTCATGGTCATTCCAGGGTAGACCTAGATGCAAAACCTGTCCCATACATCCTCCCACCACCACTTACTCCAGTCTGGTGACAAGTACCACCCATCCCAACAAAGGCAGGGTGTCTGTGAAAGTGGTCAAGTGATCTGCAAACTAAGCTAAGACCACTGTGGTGCTTTCTAAGTGGACATGACAACCAGCAAGTTGTCTGTCCACATGAATGGCCACTGACAAACCCTGACCAAGATACAGCTATACCTCCAGTTACTTAACATGCTGCCCAATACAATGTGTTTCACTTCAGGCAGTGCTTCACAGACTGTGCCATCTATATCCTTCCTACCAAAACCAGGTTCTCTGAACTGTGCAGGTGGGAACCCTTCCTGCAATATATCCTGCTTTGCCATAGCTACCTTGGCCTCAACCTTTGCTACTCCCTGTCCTTCACCCACCTGTCCCCTTCTCTGTCCCCACTCCACTATAAAACCTTTCATTCCACCAATGCACCCATTAGTCTTTTTCTCCTCCTCTGCTTCTCTCCTCCTCCTCCTCCCCCCCCCCCCAAAAAAAAACCCTCTGACTGCACCTAGCAGTCCTATCCTGTCCCCAACAAGTCCCTGCATGCTACCACAAATAGCACTACACCCTCATCCCCCCTACCTACCCTGCTATCCCTACCCCTCCCACTCTAGCTGCACCTTTCTCCCACCACCCACTGATTACTACTCCCATTAGGTGCAGTTGCTCGCAGTCTGATGTCAGTGGGCAGAAACAGTGGTCATGTGTGTGTGTGTGTGTGTGTGTGTGTGTGAGAGAGCTGCTTGCATGAATGTGTGTGTGTTTTCCACTTTAGAAGATGGCCTTTTGCCCAAAAGCTCAAGTGTATAGCAGTCTTTTTGTTATGCCTGTGTGAGACTCAGCATCTCCTCTATGATGAGTAGCAATCTACCTTTTTATAATATTGTCATTGTTCCATCCTGAATTTTCCATTGTTTGACACTCAGAATCTAAAGCCTCCATGACAAGCCTTACTTATTGCATTCAGCACATTCATAGACACTTTAAATTGCTCCAGATGCATAATCGCATATATTTAAAGGTTGTGGTTTTTCCAGCAGTTTTGCGATTGAAGACTAAGTAAGTGATCCTTCCTTCTGTTTCTATGCAATAAGCAGAAATTGTATATGTAGTCAGATGACTGCCAGGTGCTGTACTAAGCTTCAGTCCCCTGCAGACCTTTCTGCATTTCCTGATATTGAAACTTTCCTAAAATGGTGGGTAAAGTGTGACAGATATCAATTATAAGTTGTGATTGATTTCTAAATGGATTTCTGTTGATCTTTAACAGTTGCTTTCTCAAGAAAACAATGAAGTATGGCACTATACATGGGTTAAAATTACTTCGTGATTGACATTTCAGTGAGTTGAATGATGGGGGCCAGCCACAATTCAATCATAGTTCCTTTGTAAGTGTCACTTGCTTACTGTGTTGTCTGTTTTGTAGGTTAAATGCAGCATCATGTGGAGTGTGACTGGCTTTGCACTGGCAACACTGTCCCCGCGCCATTGCAATCTGTCAGTCTCAAAGTAATTTTAATCAGAATATAGTAAGACACAAAAAGGTCATGGATTACAGAAGGAATCAAAATTGGACATGCATGGAAAAGAGATTACATGAAATGATAAGGATAAGCAAAAATGAATAGGGCTGATATCATGGTGCTGGTAATACTCTGCTGTCTTAAGGAAATTGATAAAAAATTAAAAAAATGCTGTGTATAATATAGTAAATAAACCATTGAGATAATAACAATAAATCTGCATTTAAAACAGTTAAAAGTGAAATGAGAGGATAGTTAAAGTTTCTGAGGATTTAGTTATTAAGAAAACAGCCATATAATAAATGATAGATATTAGGTAGCCAACATGTTTATCATCCTCAGGAGATTCGCATTGACAATTTAAGTGATAAAGGAGTTGCATACAAATAGGGAGCAGTGCCACATGCTTACAGAACAATCACATTTACTCCATTCTCTGCCAAAGACATTAAGATGGTAATAAAACCTTTCAAAAGGAAAAATTGCCATAGAGTTGATAGTATCTCAAGAAAATTATTAAAATACTGTTCTTCACATATGGGCCATGTTTTCAGTCACATATGCAAGATTTCATCTTTTTTTTAGTCACTGTTCTTCTGACTGGTTTGATGCGACCCGCCACAAATTCCTCTTCTGTGCCAACCTCTTCATCTCAGAGTAGCATTTGCAACCTATGTCCTCAATTATTTGCTGGATGTCAAAACATTAACTTACTTTTCCTATTTTCACTTTCTGCTGTGAGCTTTTATATTTATGAAACTTTGATAATCATGAGGGATTTGGACAATGTAGTAGGGGAAGGAATAACAGCCAGTAGTAGGAATGAAAGAGGAGAGAGACTCCTTGAGTACTGCAATAAATTTCAGCTAGAAATTGCAACAACACTGTTCAGGAACCACAAGAGAAAGATGTTTGCTTGGAAGGAAGATAAAGCAAAATGGCTACAGGAAAAAGTGACAGAATCAAAAAGAAAATGTAATTGGAAGGACAGCACACTGAAAAGGTAGAATATCTTTTGGTGAAATTAGAAGTAACTGAAAAGGTAATTCCACTATTAAATGTCGAGGAGAGAGTAGATAGGTGGAAAGAGAACATTGAGGGCCTCTACTAGAGGGAAGAATTGTCTGCTGATGTGATAGGAAAAGAAATGGATGCCAATTTGGAAGACATGGTAGGAAGGGGGGGGGGGGCACAGGTGCAGATATATCTTTCAGTTAGAATATCACAGAGCATTGGGAGACTTGTGATCAAACAAGCCAGAAGGTATACACGACATTCCCATGTAATTTCTTAAATCATTGAGGAATTGGAGACCAATCATTCATGTTAGTTTGTAGAATCTATTAAACTAGAGACGTACCATTACACTAGCAGAAGAATATCATCCCCATAATGCTGAAGATATAAAAGGCAGACAAATATAAGAATTATCACTGCAGCATCTCAGACTCAATATACAACACCTGGAATGCATTCTGAGGAGAAATGGATACTCCACAGTTGCATAAGAAGTATCATGAAACCAAACATGAGGCAAAGTGACATGTCAGAAGAAGAAATTTTGGATAGTGCCTTTCTGCCATACATGCCTAGAGTGAGGGACAGAATCAGCTGTACCTCTTGCAAACATAGTGCAAAAACTCCTAAAACTAATCAAGACCATAGAGTTTTTCAGATCAGCAAAGGTCAAAAATGACCCACTTGCATCTTGGAAATAAATCACATACTGTGTACATGTGGAGTAGTCCATGTTGGAGTGACTGAATGATCCATCAATACCAGGATCACTCATAAATGGTTTAAGACTGACCCAGGTTATAAAATTCACCAGCATATAGATTCTCGCTGTGAAGAAGAGCTACAATGCCTGTTTGTTCGGGAAGCCATAGAACTTCAGAAACATGACAAGAGTTTCAACAAGGAAAGGAAAGGCTCAAGGTAAATGGATCCCAGATTCCTGCGAGGCAGCAAAAAATTTTTGCAGGTAGCAATGGGAGAACCACATGTAATGGCACAAAAGGTACATATAATCTCTTACTGTGGACTCAACTACAGTTTTCCACCAGGAATGGAGGGTGAACCCTAGACAATGCCAGCCACTCATGCTGGTGAAAACATAGCCACTCATGCTGGTAAAACATCAGGAAAATCATTAAACAAACATTGGCTGAAGATCCCACCATAGAAACCTGCAGGTGATACATTAACAAGTGACCACAAAAGCCTCAAAAATTTTGTACAGCATTATCAGCATAACAGCTCATGCATCCAAGTTACTTATAAGAATAACATCCAGAAGAACTGGCAAAGAAACCTGAGGATCTGGTAGACAATGATCAGTTTAGATTTAACAACTTTACAAAAAGATAGATTTCTACTCACTGGAAAGATAATCCATTAAGTTGGAGACAGGCACAATGAAAAGACTGTTACACATTATAGCTTTCGGCCAAAGCTTCTTCAGTCAAGAAAACACATATACTTACACACAAACAAGCACATCTCATAAACACAGCTGCTACCATCAGCAGTTCTAACTGGAATGTTGTTTATATTCCAATCTGAAGTTTCCATTGTTCAATTTAGCTTTAAGAAAGATAAAGATACCAAAGAGGCACTTTATCATGAAGTCCAGATTTAAGAAAAATAAAGAAACTTTCAAGGTATTTGTTGGCTTAAAATAGTTTGACAAGTAAATGGCTATCAGATAAATAGGTATGAACTGTATGGAAAGGCAGGTATTATATCATTTAATATGTATAAGAACCAATGGGGGATTTTAAGAATGGGAGACCAGAGAGGTGCTGAGATTAAAAAGGTTAAGATTTTCCAATGGCATTGCTGTCCTCAGTGCAGGTGAGGAATAATTACACAATCTGTTGAATGACATGTGCAGTCTACTGAGCTTAAAAAATAGTTTGAGGGTAAAAGCAAAAAGCAATGAGTAGTAAGAGAAATGAGATTAATGATAAAATTAACATCAAAATTGGGGGGCTATCTATTAGATGAAGTGAAGGAATTCTACTACCTCGGAAGTAAAATAATGCACGATGGATGAAGCTAGGAGGATATAAGAAACACATTAGCAGAGGCAAAGTAGGTATTTGTTGCTAAAAGAAGTCAAGTAGCTAGTATCAAACATACATCTTAATTTGAGGAAAGTAACAATATTACAAAAAGGAAAGTTGCTACTCACCATGTAGCAAAGATGCTCAGTCACAGATAGGCACAACAAAAAGACTCTCACAAATAAAGTTTTTGAAACGCAATTCATACACACAACTGCAGTCTCACTACCTACTCCAGTCTGGCCACTAATGTCACCTATCCCATCAAGGGCAGGGCTACCTGTGAAACCAGTCATTTGGTCTACAAGCTAGGCTGCAACCACTGTGCTGCATTCTATGTAGGCATGATAACCAGGAAGCTCTGTCCGTCTGCATGAGTGGCCACTGACAAACTGTGGCCAAGAAACAAGTGGACCACCCTGTTGCTGAACATGCTCCCAAACATAAGATCCTTCATTTCAATGGCTGCTTCACAGCCTGTGCCATACAGATCCTTCCACCAACACCAGCTTTTCTGAATTGCACAGATGGGAACTTTCCCTGCAATACATCCTACATTCTCGTAACCCTCCTGGCCTCAACTTTCTTTAGTAACTGTCCTCATCCATCCCACCCCCTTCTATGTTCCCATTCCAGCACTACACAGCTGTAATTCCTCCACCACAGCCAGTCTTTTCTTCTTTTTTATTTCTCTCCTTTTCTGCTACTTCCCCCCAACTCCCTCCCCCCACCCCCACTCAGTTCTCCCCTGCCCTCTGTCTAAACGTAACCTACAGTGTTTCATTGTCCGCCACCCCCACCATACTATCCCTCCCCCTCCTGCCCCAGCCTCCTCCTTACCCCCATCCAGTCACCACTCCCACCATGCACTGATGCTGCTGCTCACAGCATGGTTTTAGTTGCCTGAGACTGCAGTCGTGTGTGTGAGTTGCTTTTGCATGTGTGTGTGTGTGTGTGTGTGTGTGTGTGTGTGTGTGTGTGTGTGTGTGTGTGTTTTTGTGTGTTTGTATTGTTGACAAAGGCCAATGACCAAAAGCTTCAATTATGAGAGTCCTTTTGTTGTACCTATCTGCGACTCAGCATCTCTGCTGTATGATGAGTAGCAACTTTCCTTCTCATAATATTCCATCCTGGATTTTCCATTGTTTGATTTAATTTGAGGAAACATTTTTGAGTATGTTCATGTGAAGCACAGCATTGTATGGAAGCAAAACATGGACCATGAGAAAAGTGAAAAGAACAGGGCCAAAATATTCTAGATGCAGTGTTACGGATGGATGGTGAAAATGAAGTGGACTGATAAGACACAAAATAAGAAGATTCTCTGTAAAATTGGAAAATATTGTCTAGAAGAAATATGAGGATAGTAAGACATTTGTGAAGACAGCAAATAGCTTTCCCGGTACCTGTACTAAAGGTGGCAGTAGCGTGTGAAAACTGCAGGGGAAGACAGACATTGGAATATATCCCACAAAGAACCAGAGGTGTTTGGTGTGCATATTGGAATATATCCCACAAAGAACCAGAGGTGTTTGGTGTGCATACTACTCTGAGATAAAAGAGATTGGCACAAGAAAGGAAGGCATGACAGCCACATCAGACTAGTCAGTACATTTTCTCCCATTTGAACTTTTTCATTAATGATCAGTCACAGTTCATAGACAGTAGTAGCATAAAAAAAATAAAATATGAAAATGAAATGACTTACACTATGCATTCAACTGTAGTGTGCCATAGAAAAGAGTGAGCTTACAGCCATAACAATCTTTGTTCACATAGCTGATAATATAAAGTATACATTATATAATTAAATTAAAAACACAAATTGATATAATATTTGATTTGCAAATTGTACCACACAGAAGAATTCTGTCCACCTCATAACTGGATATTGCAATTATGATTCATGGAATATGAAGATAACTAAAAAACATCATCAAAGATCTCCTCAGCATGGGTCATTTGGAATGAGCAATGTATCTAATCCACTGCTGTATTGATGTATAATCAAAATTTCCGTACCTAGAAACCACTACCAAAGTCTGGAATGGTACTTTGTGAAACCATCAGTGTTGTTTAGGCAACTGTTTGTATTCTTCAAGACAATGCTCAAATAATATTTTGTGCCATCTTTGCAATTTCATCAAGAGACTGTGCTCTGTTCACAAAGAAAAGTGTAGACTTGGCTGAGACACTGTAAAACCATAATGTGCAATGCTTCTTCTTACCTTTTAGTAATGTGTGTACTCAAAGCAAGTAGTACTCCTTGCATACACAGATAGCACAGCTTCTTTCAATGAGAAAATCTTGATGATCATTAACATGATGGTTCAATTTTGTCTTTCCATTTTCCTAACTTTTCCAATCATACACTTTTGTGCATAAGTGTTAAAGTAATTATGTTCTTCCAGTGTCATTGAAAGTAGACGTCAATAACTGTATCCATGTGTAGAGCACAGTTAGTGTAAATGCAAGAAGAGAATTAGATTTCTGTTTTGCCCGGTAAAATTTGTAACATTTGTTTACAGTACCATTAATGTTTTAGCATACAGTATAAGATATATGACTGCAAAGAAAAAATTATGTTGTGTTTCAGCACCAGTTTTATTCTTTTATATTTTTTAATGTATGTGTTCTATTGTTATTTAATCATGTTTCTGTCTGCAGGCTAGCTCTCTCATTTTACATGAGTGCTATTATGACTGCTTTGAAGCCAAAGGTCTATCTGGGGAGCCAGAAGGTACTTCTGCAGCTGTGCCTGCAACAGATGACCAACCAGATGAATCACAAACCACAGTTGCCGATGAGTCCCAGACAACCCCTTCTACTATCACTGATGCCATGGATTTGAGTGAAACTGAACCACCAGAAATTGATCTAGAGGTACACAATGTAGCATAATCCAAAGGGATATCTGAAGTGTGATTTTTATATAATAAGAATCTTTTTTGAATTATTCAGTGTAGATATGAGCAAGAATTGCATGTGAGTGAAAAACAGTGTACAAATTCTGTACACAGAAATGCTAATATGTGCACACTTTCTCTTGATGTCTTAGATTCCTAGTTTTCAATCAGCTAAAATAATAATGCTTCATGCAAATAGATCAGTTACATTGACAACTGCCAATATTTGCAGTCAGCTTTTTGACTTTGAGTGACTACAGTGCAGTTGTTAAACTTCACTATTTGTAATTTCAAATTTAATGGAGACTGATATTTACAGTGTGGTGGAGCATCTGTCAGTTTATAGGGCACTACTACAGTTCTGGTGAACATTTAATTGTTCATTACCTCTGCAAGTCATTTCTTTTATTGGTCCCGTTACATTAGTCAGTCCTATGTCTACTCTAAAACCTTTCAAGTAAAAGTATATGAACCATATATTATTTTTCAGATTTTCTGTTGGGGCGCATATTTATGTATGACCTACTTGTGTAGCTTTTAACACTGAACCTTACAAAAACACAACTAGCTGCCATTGTTTCTTTGTGTGTGTGTGTGTGTGTGTGTGTGTGTGAGAGAGAGAGAGAGAGAGAGAGAGAGAGAGAGAGAGAGAGAGAGAGCGCTGACAATTGTACCAATTTTTGAAGGATATGTATGTCCGTGTCTATGGATCTGAATGAAGTACAGAATTTTAACAAGACACTAATTTTGGAAGGACACAGAAACGTATATTCATGTCTATGAATTTGAATGAACTACGGAATATTAACAGTATACTCGCGCGCGCACACATGCTTGCGTGTGCACACGTTGATATTTTACCATTCTATTCATAATTTTCCTGTGCATGTTTTATATTCTCATGTATGAATTGGATTACATTTACTGTGCCTTGGTTGGTTTGTTTCCTGTCAACTGAAAATAGCCCAGATCACAAACTTACAAATTAAAAAAACTATTACCACTTTTTAATCCCTTTTAAGTAAGTACATTCACCAGCAGCCACTATCAAAAACCTGGATATGTGAAAGCACGTCTTCTTTGACTAAGGTTAATTTATTATAATTATCTTTGTGTACAATTATATTAACATTTTTGTACCATATGAGAAAGTATCTATATCTACATCAATAATCCGCAAGCCACCATACAGTGCATAGCGGAAGTATCCTTTGCTGTATCCTGTGTCACTGATAGTCTTTTCCTTTCCTGTTCCACTCGCAATTAGAGCAAGGAAAAAGCTACCCATCTCCATATGAGCCCTAATTGTTTGGCAGTCAGCTTCAAATACCAGTTCTCTAAATTCTCACAATAGTGTTACATGAAAAGAAATCCCTCCAGGGATTTACATTTGAGTTCCCCAAACATCTCAGCATCAGTTATGTGTTGTTCAAACCTAAGGGTAACAAATCTAGCAGCCTGCCTGTGAATTTCTTCAATGTCTTCCTTCAATCCCGCTGGGAACGGATCCCAAACACTGGAGCAGTACTCGAGAATAAATCATACCAGAGTCCTACATGCAGTCTCCTTTACAGGTGAACCATTCTTTCCCAAAATTCTCCCAATAAACCAAAGTCTACCATTTGCCTTCCCTACCTCAGTTCTCACATGTTCTCTCCATTCTATATTGCTTTACAACATTATGCCCAGGTATTTAAACAACTTGACTGTGTCAAGCAGGCGCTAGTAATACTGTATCTGAATTTTACAGATTTGATCTTCCTATTCATCCACATTAATTTAGATTTTTCCAAATTGAGATCTAGCTGCCATTCATCACACCAACTACAAATTTTCTCTAAATCATCTTGTATCTTCCTATGTATCTTCCTACAGTCACTCAATTTTGACACCTTACTGTACACCACAGCATCATCAGCAAACAGCAGCAGATTGCTGCCCACCCTCTCCGCCAAATCATTTATGTATACAGATAACAACAACGGTCCTGGCACACTCATGATGATACCCTTGTCTCTGATGTCACTTGCTGTCAAGGACAACATCCTGGCTTCTATTAGTTAAGAAGTCTTCAAGCCACTCACAGATCTGTGAACTTATTATTCCATACACACGTACCTTCGTTAACAGCCTGCGATGGAGCACTGTGTCAAACATCTTCCAGAAATCTAGAAATATACCATCTGCCCATTGCCTTCCATCTATAGTTCACAGTATATCATCTGAGGAAAGGGCAACCTGAGTTTCTAAAACCAAAGCTGAGTTTCTAAAACCATACTGATTCATGGACATACGCTTCTCAATCTCAAGAAAGTTTATTTTATTCAAACTGATAATATGTCTAAGGATTCTGCAGCAAACCAAAGTTAAGGCTACTGGTCTGTAATTTTGCAGGTCTGCTCTTTTATCCTAATTATATACTGGAGTCACCTGTACTTTTTTTCCAGTCATTTGGGACTTTGTGCTTGGTGAGAGATTCACAGGAAGTCCATGCTATGTAAGGGACCAATGTAGTAGAGTAGTCTTAGTGAAACTGAATTGGGATTTCATCTGGCTCTGGTGATTTATTTGCTTTCAGATTTTTCAGTCGTTTCTCTACACCAGGGATGCTTATTACAATGTCGTTCTTACGGGAGTCTGTCCAGTGGTCAAATGACAGTATGTTTGTACTATCCTCCTGTGTGAATGATTCCTTGAATGTGAAATTTACAACTTCGGGTTTTGTTTTGGTCTCTTCAACTGTCACACCAGACTGGTCAACCAGGGACTGAATGGAAGTCTTAGACCCACTTAGCAATCTTACATAGGACCAGAATTTTCTTAGTTTCTCTGCCAGATCATTTTGCTAAGATGTGACAGTGGTAGTTGTTGTATGCTTCATGCATAGATCTAAAATATAAATATTGAGTTATATCTAATTTAAACAAAAGAAATGCAATACAACCATAAAAGTTAAAAAAATAACATAGAAACACAAGACATTAAAGTACATTGGCAGTTCATAAGTGCTGCTTGAAGTTAGGCTATAGTATGTATGGTAAACTTTGCCTCATCACAGAAAGGATCACTGAACCCAATCTGTCAAGAGATGGTAGGATAGACTGAGAATCAAAGAAAATCCATTACTGTTCTTACTCTGACCCTTTTATTATGTCTGAAATGAAGCTGGCATAGTGCTTTTCATTTATTTACTCTCTTGGATACCTATTTTTTCGTCTTTGTCTCTTCTCATCCCCACAACAGATAGATCCCTCTCAATATGGGGTGTAAGTAATTCTGTCTGGTGTGTGTGTGTCAAATTTGAAATGAGACACTGTGTAGTTTAACAACTTGGTAGTGTGTTTTATCCAATTTATATTACGATCAGTATGTTGAAGAAGTTTGAAGATTTTACCTTAGTAATCAACTCATGTCTATGACAAAGTTTATTGTTGGTGATGTACCCTTTGATGTTATGCATGTTTTGTTTTTTTTTTTTAATTTTTTAACTAAATGAATGATTACCTCTTCTAATGTTGCTGTTGTCTGCTGAAAGATAGAACCTGTACTATTTATAAAAATAGTAAGTGCTACTTGTTGCATATTGAATGAAATTTAATTCCTATACATGGGTGGAGTGAGTTCTAGATCATGGTCTGAGCCCAAACCAGCCTCTTAAGTAAGAGCTTGAACATGATAGATCAGCTTACAAAAGCATTCTTCTTCAGAACATGCAGCTGCATGGTACTGATCCTAACTTGTATTTAAACACCTAACATTAAGAAGTATTCGTATGTCAGTCCTCATCTGGGCATCTGTCAAGAATCCACAACTCATCAATTGACAAACTTTTTTGCTAACTTTCAGGCTTTTATCTGTGACCTGGATATGCTCCCTTTGAGTCATCCTAAAACTTAAGATTTCTTTTAGTCATATATACTATTTCAATGCTCCTCCCAAGCCTTTGGCTTCTTCTTCCTCTTAGATCCACATTATTTTTTTGTTGTGACTAACACTCCCTCTTCTTATTTCTTTGCCAGTTCTTTATATTTTTATGTTATCCTGAATGTGTGTTAATACCACAATGGCCGTCTTTTGCCCATTAATACAAATGTTCTATTAGCAAACACTCACAGTAGTATAGTTGGTGTGATGCACTACCCCTACCACAGCTGTTTGCTGACATGGAGCAGTCTTCACTTTATTATACTGCGTTATACAGGTATTACGTTCAACAGTCCAGCAAGTACCTTTCCTCACAGTCCTATTAATATAAATAACCCTGTGTAGTTATGATTGCCTTCACTTCTAATAATTGCCTTCTGGATAGGAAGTGAACACATTTTATTAAAGGAAATCCTAAATAACTTCAATGTGAAGCTGTTCCTGGCATCATATCACTCAAATTATATTTCCTTGGTAGAGAAATAAACTGTGATTGTTGTTTTAATTTTAAAAAATATATTTTTTTCCAATACATTATGTGTGATATGTTTCCAACATCAATGCAATACAACCATAAATGTTAAAAAAAAATAACATAGAAACACAAGACATTAAAGTACATTGGCAGTTCATAAGTGCTGCTTGAAGTTAGGCTATAGTATGTATGGTAAACTTTGCCTCATCACAGAAAGGATCACTGAACCCAATCTGTCAAGAGATGGTAGGATAGACTGAGAATCAAAGAAAATCCATTACTGTTCTTACTCTGACCCTTAATTATTAAAACAAAGTCCAAACCAGCAGATGTAAGTTTAAATTGCCATTGACAGTGGCAACCTCATCGTAATACTAGCCTATTTGCAGGTATGGTCATTGAGCAAGGTGGCATAGTGAGTAGCACACTGGACTTACATTGGGAGAGTAACATTTCATCCTGCTGTAGGTTTTCTATGATTTCCCTAAATTTATTCCATGTAAATGCCGAAATGGTTTGTCAGAATGGGCAAGGTTGATTTCCTTCCCCACACTTAAAAAGCTAACAGTGTGAGCATGTGTTCCATCTCTAATGGCCTAACTGACAACAAAACTTTAAACCCTTATCTTCCTTCCAAGCATGGTTGGTTCTCCATGAAATTGGAGAAGTACTAAATGAAGCCTGATCTGGCATCAGCTGGTTAAAGGGCACAAGGAAGGAAGGAAGTCAGGAAATATATTTATATGCAACATTAGTGAGTGGTGGGGGAAGGAGTAGGAGCGATGTGATGAACTGGGGTTTAGATTGGATAGATTCAGGCATATCAACGAAGAAAACACACAAATTTATGTTTGAGTCTAAGTCTAGGCATAGTTCTAACATGTCATTTTCCAACAACAGTAATCTGACAACTGTTAGAAATTAGCGGTTATTTGGACAACTATTTCTTAATCTGTATACTTCTCTGACTCTGCTTTCTAGGATTACTGGAAATTAGTTAATTACATCTTTCTTCTGTGCAGGTACCAGCAAATCCCTCAGATGATGGCAGCAGAAGACGTCGACAAGCAAAATCTGAGTCAAAAAAAGAACTGCCTCATCTGTGCCTACAAGCAGATGATGGAACACAGATGTGCCATGTATACACAGAGTTTGGTGGCGGAATTGGTCTGAATACCAGCCTTTTATCTGCTGCTGAGACAGAGGGGCGCTGGTGTCAGTACCAGCTAGGTCAAAGTGTTTCCTGTCGAGTGAATGATGGCCCTAATTGTCGAGTCCGCTGTGGATTGCAGCAGCCATACAACTTGTTTCCTGAGCCAGAGAAGCTGTGTGAACGTTCAATAGGTGATCCTGTCCTTACATTCTGGCTGTACCTTGTGGTGAGTAGTAATCAAAACTATAAAGACATCAGTGTTCCGAACATAGTGTAGCTATGACAATAATTGCGAAGTCTACACTTTATTGTTTGTGCTATTTATTATCCCATTACTTATTGATGTTGTTGGAGACTTTGTTAATTTGCCCAAACAGATAGCAGGTCCATTTCTCAGACAGGGCATACCAACAATATTTTTTAAAATCTAAGTCTCTATATACAGTAATTTAGTGATATAGGCAGAAAAGTAACTAAAATACAATACTGATTAGTCATAGAAAGACAATGCAGATTGCCTCCATTATGCCCATCTGAATCTGGAATCCTATACTCCTGTCCGTCATAATCTTATCATTCTTTAATTGATTTTTAAGAGGAAGTTATGTTTCTTCAATGCAAAAGCTCATCTAAATATTCCTTAGAATATAATTCAAGGAGTAATTGGAAACATTATCTTTCTCCTTTTGTCACAACTGTCATTCCATTTTTCTTCTTTTATCATTTACACAGTGCTTCTCATTTTCCGCTGCACATGCCCTTCCTTTCTTCTTAATATACTCTTATTATATTAACATTTTCATTCTTCTGTAGCAAATCTGTCTATCTCTGATAACTCATCCTTTCTACAGAATTCTTCTGTGGCCAATATAATAATTTTTCTGGGCAACTTGCACTTTTATTTCATATCTCCTTTTCTAACTGTAGATACTTTTGCTATAATCTTTATCTGGTAATTTTCTTCTTGTTTCACATTTATGACCAGTTGACCTCAAAATCTGCTACACACTTGACATGATCTACATGATAGAAAGAAGGGATAGAAGAAAAACCATCAATAAAATAGGGTAATAAATAGAATAAAAGGGGAAAGAGACCTAAAGGGGAGAAAAATTGCAACTAATACCAATGGAAGAAGGAAAAGGGGCTAGCATGTGTCGGAAAGAGAGTGGTAGGATAAGAGATGTGAGAATTTATCAGAGAGAATGTTTCCGTCTCTGACATAAAGGGAAGCTTGTACCAGGAGGTGATATCTCGTGTTTGACGAGGAAGTGTTAGTGGCCCTCTGCTGTCCATAACCTATATAAATGATTTAGTAAACAATCTCAACAGTCTCTTAGATTGTTTGCAGGTGATGCCATTGTTTACTATCTAGTAAAGATACCGGAAGTCCAAATCAATTACAAAATAATTTAGACAAGGTATCTGTATGGTGCAAAAAGTGGCAGTTGACTCTAAACAATTAAACAGAGTGAGGTCATCCACATGAGTACTAAAAGAAATCCATTAAATTTTGGTTACATGATAAATCACACAAATCCAAAGGCTGTCGATTCAACTAAATACCTAGGTATTATAGTTATAAACAACATAACTTGGAATCATCACACAGCAAATGTTGTGGGGGAAGTTGAATAGAAGACTGTATCTTAATGGCAGAACATTCAGAAGCTGCAACAAATCTGCTAAAGAGACTTCCTTCATTACATTTGTCCATCGTCTTCTGGAGTATTGCTATTGGGTTTGGGAGCCTTACCAAGACATCAGCAAAGTTCTAAGAAGGGCAGCTTATTTTATATTATCATGTGCAAGCTGGAGTGGCAATCATTAAAACAAAAGCGTACTTCATTATGGCAAGATGTTTTCACAAAATCTGAATCACTAACTTTCTTCTCTGAATGCAAAAATAATTTGTGATGGCTGGCTACATCGGGAGAAATGACCATCGTAATAAAATAAGAGAAATCATAGCTCACACAGAAAGATATCAGTGTGGAATTGTAGAGAAATAGTCTGAAAGTGTTTCAGTGAACTTCTGCCAAGCACTTAAGTGTGGATTTGAGAGTAGTCATGTAAATGTAGACGTGAGAGGCTCAGATCGACCGTATAATGTAGAAAGCTCTCAAGATCTTGTGCCTTGGCAAAGAGCATGCCAGTAACTGGGTATTCAGTGTCTCTAAGGTATGTAGTTCATCTGTGTCAGTTCATGAATTCTGTCAGTGTGGTATTGATCACCACCTTGTGGAAGCTGTGCAATGAAGATACATCAGTTGGCTAATTACATGAGCAGTTTCACATGTGGCCCATGTCTTTAATGTTGTATGTTTGGCCAATGGTGGGACTGGAGTAGGCAGCAGTTGGTTTAGTTGTTGCAACCTTGGAGTGTTTGTGCTGATGTGGGAATATTAAAGAGTTTGACTATGATGTTGCATAGTTTAGGAAGGCAACTAAAAGCAACTCTGGGTAATGTGTGGATGGTGTCAGAGTATTATGATGTGGTGTGTTTGACATGGAAGAGCTGGCAACTGTCAAAGTGAAAATATTGTTCTTATTTGTAAAATCCAGGGTGGAATAATGACAATATTATGAAAAGAATAGATTACTACTCACCATATAGTATAGATGCTGGGTTGTAGATAGGCACAACAAAAAGATTGTCAAACAAGTAAGCTTTTAGCCAAAAAGGCCTTCATCAGAATCTCTCTCTTTCTCTCTCTCTCTCTCTCTCACACACACACACACACACACACACACACACACACACACACACACTCACACGTCTCTGGTTACTGAGACCACTCACATGGCTCAGCAGCCAGTTGAGCCCCATTTACCCTCACATGAACTTATTTTCCTTAACAGTGCATTTAACTGTTGTCATGTGCACATGGAAGTTAATGTGGTAGCCGTAACCTGCAAGAAGATCCATCATAATAATTTTGCTACATAAAAAGCTGATGTCTGTTTCCTATGGAACAAAAACTGAATTCATTCCTGATTTCATATTGTTTGCATTTTAATAATTGCACATTTTACTCAGTGATTTTTTGAAAGAATTTTGGTACTTTCAAATGCAGGCATGAGCTGCAGGAACAATAGGAACTGATGAACCAATAAGAATAAAAAACAGTGTTTCAGGTCACAGTGTTATTAGTTTATTGGTAACCAGTTTAATTATTCCAAAGGCAGCATCTTTGGAACCTAAATCATGCCAGCTGGCAGCATGCCACATTATGTAGACAGCTACAATGCATTCCAATGTGAGTTTATGTCAGTTCAGTGCACTGTCGCTGTGTATTTGCGAAGAGCTGTTGGTTACCAGTATGATTTTTGCTCTGAAGAAGCTGCCTTTTGAGTAGCAGTACTAGTTAGCAATAAAGTAATAACACTGGGACCTATTGCGGTGTTTTCAGTTCTTACCTTTCTTCTTTATCTCACTCAGCTGCTGTCTGAGTTATGTAACTGCTTACAAGATCTGCAAGGTCTTCACATTTGCATCATATTCAAATGCCTAATTCAGTTTCACTTTCTCCTGAGGTCATCATTTTCCATTCTTCAGCTTCAGGTCTGAGGCTTCCTTTATCATAGACCTTTGCCTGTGCACATTAGCTTGGATGAGCAACTGAGTCTTTGGTGAAATTAAATGTTTACTAAGTATCTGTCTGTGAAATGACACGTATGGGGCACAGCAAAAAATAAGTACGTCTTTATTATGAAGTTAAAGGATTACTGCCAAGGAGTAAAATTATGCAGTGCAAAATGTACTGAACATGAAAGTATGACTGTGCAGCAACATAGCTTGGGGAAATGCCATATGGTCTGATAGGATGCCTGTTTAATCAATACTATTATGCAAAACAACTTATTCCACGTATAGCAGCAGTCTATTGTAGACTACTGTGCCAGTGAGATGGTCCAAGTAAAAGAAAAAAGATAGAGATTATTCTTATTTCCAAGAAGATATTTAGATGATGCGTGTAATTAATTTTTAGTTTAAATATTTCAAAAAGACAGAGCTGCCTTAAAGCTAGACAGTTGCACAGGTCAGTGGAGGGAAAAAAGCGCAACTTAGACAGCACAAAGCATAACAATTTCAATATTTTTGGATTTTTCCATTAAAACATAAGATGCTTCTTAAATAAGAAATATGAGCTCCTTATATCACTACAGGATATTGAAACATCTGAAGGTGTTTCTACAGATATGCTCCACATGATAGAATATTATTTGGAAGTCACAAAGACTGATCAGATGCAAGTAGATTGTTAAAAGCTAGTGTACAACTGGCATAATACATACATCAAAAAAAGTTTTGCATCACCTCAGTTCCGAGAGTTTCAGAACCTGTACAGAAAATTGGAATAGAGATCAACATAAACATAATTTCAGCCCTTTTTATTGCTCATGAAAACCATACATTGCATGTTGTACCACCATACAGCGAGATCTTCAGAGGTGGTGACCGAGCGAGGTGGCGCAGTGGTTAGCACACTGGACTCGCATTCGGGAGGACGACGGTTCAATCCCATCTCCGGCCCTCCTGATTTAGGTTTTCCGTGATTTCCCTAAATTGCTTCAGGCAAATGCCGGGATGGTTCCTGTGAAAGGGCACAGCCGATTTCCTTCCCCATCCTTTCCTCACCCGAGCTTGCGCTCCGTCTCTAATGACCTCGTTGTAGACGGGACGTTAAACACTAATCTCCTCCTCCTCCTCAGAGGTGGTGGTCCAGATTGCTGTACACACCGGTACCTCTAATACCCAGTAGCACGTCCTCTTGCATTGGTACATGCCTTTATTCATAGTGGCATACCATCCACAAATTCATCAGGGCACTGTCAGTCCAGATTGTCCCACTCCTCAACGGCGATTCAGCGTAGATCCCTCAGAGTGGTTGGTGGGTCACATCGTCCATAAACAGCCCTTTTCAATCTATCCCAGGCATCCTCGACAGGATTCATGTCTGGAGAACATGCTGGTCACTCTAGTTGAGCAATGTCTTTATTCTGAAGGAAGTCATTCACAAGATGTGCATGATAGGGGCACAAATTGTTATCCATAAACATGAATGCCTCACCAATATGCTGCTGGTATGGTTGCACTATTGGTTGTAGGATGGCATTCACGTATCATACAGCCATTACGGTGCCTTCCGTAACCACCAGTGGCTTACATCAGCCCCTCATAATGCCACCCCAAAACAGCAGGGAACCTCCACCTTGCTGCACTCACTGGAAAATGTGTCTAAGGCATTTGGCCTGACCAGGTTGCCTCCAAACACATTTCCGACGATTGTCTGCTTGAAGGCATATGCGACACTTATCGGTGAAGAGAACGTGATGCCAATCCTGAGCAGTCTATTTGGCATGTTGTTGGGCCCATCTATACCGCACTGCATGGTGTCATGGGTGCAAAGATGGACGTCGTCATGGACATCGGGAGTGAAGTTGCACATCATGCAGCCTACTTTGTACAGTTTGAATTGTAACACGATGTCCTGTGGCTGCACAAAAATCATTATTCAACATGGTGGCATTGCTGTCAGGGTTCCTCTGACCCGTAATCCTTAGGTAGCTGTCATCCACTTCAGTAGTAGCCCTGGGGCGGCCTGAGTGAAGCATGTCATCAACAGTTCCTGCCTCTCTGTAACTCCTCCATGTCGGAACATCACTTTGGTTCACTCCGAGATGCCTGGGCACTTCCCTTGTTGAGAGCCCTTCCTGGTACAAAGTAACAATGTGGATACGATCAAACCACGGTATTGATCATCTAGGCATGGTTGAACTACAGACAACACAAGCCTTGTACCTCCCCCCTGGTGGAATGACTGGAACTGATTGGCTGTCAGGGCCCCTCTGCCTAATAGGCCCTGGTCGTGCATGGTTGTTTACTTATTTTGGCGGGTTTAGAGACATCTCTGAACAGTTAAAGGACTGTGTTTGTGATACAATATCCATAGTCAACGTCTATCTTCAGGAGCTCAGGGAACCGGGGTGATGCAAAACTATTTTTGATGTTTGTATAAAGGAGAGGGGAGTGGCTATTTGCACATAAAGGAAAATAAAGTACCTTGCACATAAAGGAAAATAAAGTACCAGGCCACAGATCTAAATGAGTACTGCATTTCAATAATGGACTTACAACAGGTCGTCAACAGTAAATCTAACATTTCACCAAGAAAATGAAGTAATGCAACAACTGAGAATTTATTTCTACATGCAGTTGTGCTAACAGACATATAATAGTATAGAAGTACACACACTATCCTATCTTATGGAACTAATGATTCCTCCCTTGTGGAGGAGAGAGAAATTGGTTCGGAAGGCAAAAGAAAAGGGCAAGTCACACAGGCTCCAAGATGAGAGGGATCCACTGGTTATTTTTAATAAGTCATTTTTCTTATCCAGTTTTGTCTGTTTTAACTTGTCGCTGCCTTTAGACAACTTTCTGGACTTGGCAGCTACATATGTAATAGAACATTATACTTGTTTTTGTTATAATTTTTCATTAGCAGTTCCAACAAAGCTTTCAAGATCAAAGAAAATCTTATCCCACTGACTGCTTTACTGGGTTGTCATTCATTTTATAATGATCCTTTTACTCCTGAAACTCGTTTGAAGTTAGACACTATACCACCAAAACTAAAAACAGAAACATAGATTTTATATAATAAGATAACGATAAATGTTTCTTACTGATTCTGTTCACCCAATATTTCTTTTTTTCCCTATTTTCAGATACGATCTGTTGCAGACATATTTCCAACAGCTGGACTAGCACTTTTAGATGCAGCTCTTGTAATTGCTACAAGAGACAAAGGTGGCATTGGTCGTGAATTCACATGGGGAGGAATTGGTGCTGCAATCTGTGCCCCAATTGTTGGTGTGATAACTTGGCTGCTCGATCTCACAGCATATCCTGTGCCATTTATTGCTTTTGCTATAATGATGGCTATTTTTGCTGTCGTTGCAATGGTAGGAAGATCATTACCCTTCTCCAGACCAGAATGGTGGGCTCATGTGCACCCTCTTGGAGGCCTCAAAAAACATGGTGGAGAGCTGGCTGTCCTTTCTGTTATCTTGCTGCTCATGGGAGGTCTCTGGGGTGCTCTGGACTCCTACTTGCCATGGTAAGATAATATTGTAACAGTTGGATACATGAAGTACATATTGCGTATTTTACATTTGAGATCTACACATGGAGCAGCTTCTTGTGGCAATAATATATTTTAAACTTATACAAGTTTCACAAAAAGTAGTGTATTTAATCATGTCTTATATAAAAGAAGTTTAAGAAAGATACCTGAACTGACCAACTTTTAATTTTTTAAGAAAATCTAAACCACTAAGATTGCACTAGTACATTGCTTACTCTAAACTATAGTACCCATATTTAGATAATTTTTCCTTACAAATTGGTTTTAAAACTGGCAGTGTTTTCTTACACAGTGTATAAAAAGGAAGATACATTATAAAATGCTGCAGAATAATGGGCTTAACAAAGAAGACATGATATTTATTCATTGTGCTGGGTCAGGAGGTTAAATCAGATACTGAAAATTCATTTCATGTTTTCATTTCCTGAAACTATAAGCTAAAACATAAATAATTCAGTCTACAAAAATAGAAAATAACTATATCAAGTTAAACACAAAATAACACAGAGCCAGTACACACTTCTGTTTTGATCAAAACAATTGGGGAATTGGACATGATGTGAAGGTAAGGATTTTTCTCTCTGATATGTTCCAATACAGCTACATAGGAAGTTTACTTTCATACAGTGTGTAATTATGTGTATACTGATGCAGCTACTTAAAAATTCTTGTATATACGACTTAAAATGTGAGGGGACAATGTTTACACCACCAAAATATATTAAGAGATGAAGCCTCCTCTGTTCTAGTTATGAGTAAGTTGATGACAGATATTGTAATTAATAGATATGAATATGTGTTGGATATGCAGATAAACCTAGTCAAACCATGAGTCTGTGTGTCTCGTATCACCAAAGAAATAAAGTGGATTGGAAGCACTAATATTATTTGTGATCGAAGTATTTCGAAGCTCAAAGCATTTCGATATGTAATTTTCTATGAGGTGGTACAGGAATTCAGCCATTTATGCGTTCTGGAGGAGCACAAGATCGCATCTGTAGTGAAGTCCTCATCTATTGCCACTGAGCTGAATAATTTTGCTGGAACTTGTCACAGAATAAAGACAAGGTCAAGATAGTTACTCACTAATACACCATCACAAATAGTTTCATAACAAAGTAAGCACTTTTCCCTCGAGGCAGTGTATTATAGATGAACAGGACTATTTCACAACATTAAAAATTTCCTTTATGACTAAATGTTTTACCTATTTGTTCACTTGTGTTGTTCTTAAGCCATTTACAGAAACTGTAGGATAAATTTCAGTCCTGGATTATTATTATGTGGATCCTTTGTGATCAGAGGAATGTAAGGGGTTGAATAATAATTATTCTTTATCACATGAAGACATGAAATAGCTTCATTTGTACATTTGTTCATTCATTATGGTATATTGGACATACAAACTTGCATTTTTTAAAGTAAATTGTTTACTGTACTTTTATTTTGTAAACCATATCTGTTTGTTTCATACTTTCCTCTTTAGGACTGTTCTTTCTCTTCTTATTCTTCTTCTTCCTCTCCTTGTTCTTGTTCTTCTTCTTCCTAGTGATGTCTTGCAGTCACAGGATTTTATTTTCTTTATTTTTAATGTTAGTGATGGATCCCCTTCCTGCTGCCACACTCAGCTAACTTGATGGGGGAAAGTCATGTACACAATCTGCCTATGAGTCATATAAGCATTGTTCTACATAGATCATATTTTAATTTTTTGCTGTAGGCATTCCAGTAAGTAATGCTTGTGTTTGGACGTCCATCAGACAGTAACAATGTGCAAAGTGATTTGTTACACCATTTGATGCTCCATCAAATCTGTAGAATCTAGTGTGATGCAGTTTACTTATAGGGCTATGGTGTAAATAATTTTCATGAAAGATGAGCATTGGTTGCTTTTCTGGTGCCTGTTAAGTACTGTGGTTTCCATCAAAACACTCTAATTTGGCTACACCACATTTCAAAACTATTGATGGACATCTGTCCATTTTTGAATCCCAAGTTAAAGACCGTTATTTTTCAAGTCCCATCTATTTCCACTTTGCCGCTACATATTCCATTACTATCCTAAATTTACCAATGTAGCATATGAGTTGTCAAAATCTGTTTTAAAATCACAGTTATGCATTCTTCAGCTCCGTGTGTTTCTTACTGGACAACATTTATGACTACTGTATCTTACAAATATCTCTGCCAAGCTTGGTAATGGAAAGTTGTGGTAGAATAAAAAGAATTTAGGAATAAAGGTAACATCTTACCAAATAGTAGAGGCACTCAGTGCATGACAAGACACATAAACAAGACTGAAAACTTTGCTGACTTTCAGATGAGTCCTCTTTCACCTAGAGTATACATCCACGCACGAATACACATATCTGTACAACTATATTATGTTAACTGCTCTCTCTCTCTCTCTCTCTCTCTCTCTCGCTCTCTCTCTCTCTCTCTCTATCTCACACACACACACACACACACACACACACACACACACAACCCCCCTCCCCCTTGTGAATGGAGAGAGAGAGATAGAGAGAGAGAGAGTGTGTGTGTGTGTGTGTGTGTGTGTGTGTGTGTGTGTGTGTGTGTGTGTGTGTGTGTGTTTGTTTCATGTACTGAGGCAGGTACCAGTCCATCCAGGCTGACTGGCACACAGCTTCCCATCCTGGAAGTGGTGCTTGGTGCTATCCAGGCAGATCAAATATATCTCAGAAACTATTGAGAAAGAAATGTAATGATGTCTTTCTTCAAAAAAGTCATTACTATGCTTCCAGTGTGTCTGCTTCCTCCTCAAACGTACTGTATAGGCTTACAACATGTTTTGTGACATACAGGCACAACTTACTTGTACTCCACAAGGTATTCGTCTTGTTCAATTGAGACTGGATAGAGACCTTAATAATTCAATTTTCTGTGTTTAACTTCCATTTGTTGACATCTGTTATTATTGTCAGTCAACTTTCTCTAAACCAAGTTAGACACTTTAATGCTAGATGACTATGTATTCAATTTTTTGTTTTTTCAAAAGCTGTTCCTTGCCGTAGCTTCCAAATAATTCTGAAATTTCACAATTCTGTAATAAATTGCAATCTTTATTACTTGCAACAGATAATAATTTAGTGGTTGTGTTTTATTCACATATGTGGTTTATCTTTTTAATTTCATGGTGCATTAATAGTTGAATAGTTTTACACAAATGAAAGAGGCTTCATAATAATCTTGTTAATACTAATTGTTTGTATTTCAATTTGATAATTATCATTTTTATGGTAATTTATAGAAAATATATTTGCTAGTGCTAATTAAATGCTCTTAATTTTAGGCATTTGATGGAGTTAGAAGACCATAACCAACTAATTATAGGACTGACAGTGACAGTTGGAGCACTCTGTGCAATTCCATTTTTGTGGAATGCTGAGCATGTAGTGGAATACTGTGGTCATACCAATTTACTCATCATTGCTTTTATTTTCTACATCATAAGATTTACAGGTAATCAAATTGTATTCAGTATTCTGAAATTAAACATTTTTGTTTACAGTTTGAACATGTGTAAAATAAATTTTTATTTTCAGTGTTTTCATATCTCTCAAATGCATGGTGGTCTCTGCCTTGTGAAATAATGGAAGTTTTCACGTTGAGCCTCATGTGGGTGACAGCGATCCTGTATACCCGTCACCTTGCTCCTCGGCATCTCACTGCAACTGCTCAGGGAATGGCAGTCATCTTCCATTTCTGTTTAGGTGTGTACTATTATTTTACCTCTTACAAAAACAGGTGTATAATAATCACAAATATCACGATTTCAAGATTTTTTTACAAGTTTTTGAACTAGAAGATATTGAATGCCATTTTCTCATGCACTTTTATTACTACATACTCTGACAGTTGTATAGCTCAGTTATTTTATGTTGGTTCACATAGGAATTCATTAGCTGTACGTTTTATACAAACTTCATAAATGGTACTTACAAGTTTATGTTATTCAGTAAATTCAGAGATGTTGTCTGTGATCTTTCAGTTCACATACCCAGGAAGCTAAGGAATCACCATGTTGATAAAAGAGATGTTAGCTGAATAGAATTACCACCTTTAACTGGAGTGTTTGCTGATATACCCAGTGGGTCAAATTTAGCTGAATGTACAGAAAACATAAATAATAAGAGAAGATTCAAAGCCCTTTTTTGTGGGAGGAGGCTGATCGAAATTACTTAGATAACCCTATGGAGAATGAAATATTTCATGTCATACTGCATTGGTCTCATGTGTCTTATTTTTGAATATCTAGTCCAGTTGTATGAAAGCCTACTGAAACAAAACATTTGTTGGATACTACCTAATATTCATTTCTGTCACACTGTTTTATATACTTGCTTTAGACTCTTCAAAATGACACCTATCTTTGAAGGTGTAAATGATTAATGGAGATGCCTGCAAAACTTACCCATCTCTTATTTAACAGTTCTACACAGGATTATTGGTGCTTTTTGATTTTGTGTTTTAATTTTCACTGTTGATATCATCTGAAATTAACTGGCCCTGGTGTGTAAAACCATGCCAGCTGCAGATGTTACATGTGCTGACTATTCTGGACAGTTAGTGTCATTCTGACTTTTGCAATTACTTTCTGTGACTACTACAGGATGATAGTTCTGTACGAAAGCTGGTTTTCAGTGACGAAGTGGCATTTCATGTACCTGTAAAAGTGAATCATCATAATGTGCATGTTTGTAACATAGAATATCCTCTCTAAATTGTGGAACTCATTCATGATTCACTTAAAGTTAACATCTTTTGTGCCATGTCCTCTTGAAAAGTTTATGAACCATTTTTCTGTATGCAGAAAACTGCTTACACCACAACTGCAGCAAGAAAGTTCAACATGCAAGTTGCCAAAGCAGCATCAACAAAAAAGGTTTCCACCAGGTGACTGGTCTACACAATGGGAGGTCCTAGACACATACACACATTTCATTTCAACAAGAAAATGGAGACTTCATTTTCCAACAATTCAGTGCTCCACAACACTTGAAAATGTTCATGATTACCTCAGTGCCAAATTGCCTCAATGTTGGATTGGACATGCTTTGTATCATGACTCAACTGTTTTCCAGTGGTCCCCATGGTCACCTGACCTAACCCCTTGTGATTTCTTCTTATGGAGTTATGTCAAAGATCCTCTATTCCTGTCTTCACTGCCACTTAATCTGGAATAATTGGAATACTATTGTATTGACATTTGCTGCATCACAAATGATGTCTTTTTGAGCACATGTAATATGAGTTGAAAACTTGTAGAGATGCTCTGACTACTTATATATGTGTATTTCTTTATGTCTTGTAGTTTTTGCACAGCTGTCTTCTCAAACCCCAGAGGTACTAATGAATAACAGAGTATACACACATCACACATTGTATGTGCATTTCTTCAGCTATTTCCATTCAGTGAATGTGAATTAACTTATTAATATTTTTAGCAAGTAATGGTACTGATAATTTTTTAACATTGAATGTCCAGTTATGTAAGGAACACTGAGATTATTCATAACACAGATACATGTTTTTTTTCTTCTTTTAAAGCCTGCTATAGGCTACTAATATCTGGGAACTAATATTGAACAAAATGGCCAATGAAAATGAGATATTACAAAGATAAGGTCAATCTCAGAAAAACTTTGCTCCACCAAAAGAAGTTTACTGTCATCAGACACGTGAACAAATTTTGAGAAAGTTCTAAAGTGTAAGTCGAGGAGAAAATATTGTATGGTAGTGAGGCATGGGCACAGAGTGAGCCAGAGAAGAAGCTGAATGCATTTGAATGTAATTCTACAGAAGAGTGTAAAAAACAAATCAAATAGGCAGATGAAGTATAAAATGTGGAGTGGGTGGAATTAGTGATACATGCAAAGGCATCCAAGCAAGTTAACACAGCAGAAGGGTAGGAAAACTATAAGGGGAGACAAAGTTTGAAATACGCAAAACTATTATTTATTGTGAGTAGTGTAGTATGTGTACAGAGAAGAAAGGACTTGTATAAGATAAGAAGTATCACCAAACTGGCCAAAATACAATATAAGACTAATTTTCTGAAATAATTCTAGAATTTCTTTTTACTTCATGTTTTAGCATGGTAAATAATTCATTAGTGGATTGTAAAATGTGTTTTAAATTTATCTTTTCTTCTGGTACCTTTAAGTTAATAATTTGTTTATACTTTTTGTTTTCAATAGGTCGATGCTTGGGGGCACTGGTTGCAGCATTACTAAGTGCTCACGCTGACGCAGAAGTGTTGTCTCTGCTGACAGTGTATCGTGTGGGTGCTGTGGTAGCTGCAGTAATTGCTACTGTGTATTTCTCAGTGTATTACTGCTGTCTGAAGGCATGCTGTCCAGCCAAGGGTACTACTGGGCCTCGCAGTTCAGGTGTCACGCAAGGTACTGGAACCTTGCTTTGCTCGTGCCTGGCTACCTTACTTATAACAGTTCTACTTCGCTAACAAAAGTATGCAGATCATTTGAGAAGGAATTAATGTGACTCAAGTCACAGTCAAAAGTACCTGTTATTTAGATAGAATGTTTTGTGACCATTCATATTAAATATTCCATTAATTGTAGATTTGTTATACTTTAAGAATTTTTGTGTCTATTACATCAAGGCCAAAATCTCTCTTCACTTCCTTCATTAAACAAAACTCTCAGGCACCTTTTTCATTACTTAATTCTACCACAATACTGAACTACTGTCATAATTTTATCAGTGTCACCTAGAAATAATCTCTCTCTCTCTCTCTCTCTCTCTCTCTCTCTCTCTCTCTCTCTCTCTCTCTCTCTCTCTCCCCTCTCCCACACACTCACACACACACTTTTCCCCTCTCAGTATATCATAAACTCCAGTAAGAAAGAATGAACTGCAGAGTTGTTTAATGAGTTGTTTCTTCATTAAAAAAGACAGTTACTATGGACTAATATTATGTACCTCATTAGCTTTAGTAAAGTCAATATTTGTATTCTTAATGTCACAAGAATTGTATTACCGTGTTCCTATTGTTGTAGGTATATGTAATAAGTTGTAGGTATATGTAATAATAATTGAACATCTTAGTCTGTAGATAGAAAACAAACTATTTTAATACATGTGGAAACGAGACTGCACAAGAAAAACTAGACTTTTAACAAATAAAGTTTTTGTAAAAAACTAGAAAAGAACTATTTTTTAAGTACAGTAGTTATTATGTGGTAAGTCCATTGAATATTTGTCTTGTACATATCAGGAAGTTCAGTCCCTGCCAAATGAAAGTTGACTACAAAGTATTAGAAACACATGCTTAGTAGTGGAGATTGTGTGATATGTGTTTACATTCATTATACTTACAGGAAGACTGCTGCCTTATGTTAGTAAAAAAACTTTATACTATGGGCTATATATTCACTGTACAGATATGATGGCAAGAAGTATGTTTTTCACTAAGTACTATTTTAAAACAAAAATAAAAGAAGTAGGCCTTTCATAGCAATTTTGTTTTTATATGAAATCCTGTACTTTAATCCGCCTTTCTGCATCGTTCCCACCAATATTATCATACAACCAGCTGCTGAATACTAATCTCATAGAAATCTACTGCCTGATTAGACAACCAATTGCATCATGGTCATTTTGATATCTTCATTGTCATCATGGCTCTGATCATCCAGGGGCTTCTTCAAACCAGGAACACATGGTAATCACTGGATGCTAGGTCAGGGCTGTGCAGAGGGTGATAAAGTTTTTAGCAGACAAATAATCCACTCAGCTCTCGAGTTCTATTGGCTGTGTGTGTAGGGACATTGTCATGAAGCAAAACAATTCCCTTCCTCAGCCAGCCACACTTTTTATTTTGCATTGCACAATGAAGTTTTTTGAAGGTCTCACAATAAAATGTAGAATTTACGGTGTCACCACAAGGCAAAAAATCCACAAGTAACACCCCTTTCTTGTCCCAAAAAACAATATGCATGATTTTTCAGGCAGAAATTGTGTGCAGAACTTTACTTTCTTGGATGATGTTGAATGCCACCATTCCATGGATTCCTGCTTTGATTCAGATCTTATGTAACCCACTTATGTTTTGTCACATGTGACAGTTTGGCTTAAAAACTCATCACCTTCCTCACTACAAGGCTCTAGGAAAGTTAATTAACTGGCTAAACATTTGCTTTTGTGCACCTGTCAGCATTTTCGGTACCCAGTGTGAGCATAACTTTAGATAATTTAAACTTTGTGTAAAAGCTGCATAAAATACACTCCTTGACACTTGAGGAAACTCATCACATAACATCAAAATCATAAATCATCTATTTCCTCTCAATATTTCATAAACTTCCTGCACCAAAGTGTCAGTAATGACTGAAAGTCACCCATTTCATTCTCATCATACACATTTGTGCAGCCATCTTTAAGAGCTATTATCCATCACTCATACTGTTTTCTCCATAAACTTCATTGATCTGATGATCAATTTCAGTCACTTTCATGCCTTTACTACTAAGAAAGATGAATCACAGCACAACACGTATTTCACATTTGGCAGGATTCTCAATCAAAGGAGATGTTTCTAAGACTCACAAACAAATGTAAACATGCCAAATGCATGTGCCAAATGCTGACCACAGTGCAGCACTAGCTGCAGAATTTCAAAATGGTACTTACTTTAAAAACATGCCTCGTAATAACAGAAAGTGAATCACCAGGATCATGGCCATTGCATCTGAATGTTATTTACAGCTGTCACTGCTTTTTGTTACCTAATTTCCACCTGTCGCTATTCAGCCTATCTCTTTCCAGCAGGCCTCTGGCCATTATTGCCTCCTAGACCCTTTCCTTCCATGTTCTAGGTGGCCATCCTCTCTTTGTTCTCCCTTGAGGAGACTGTTTCCAAATTCATTTTGGCTGCCAGGAGACACTGCCTTACAACGCACTGTCCATATGGGCCAAAAGGTTCACGTACTTCAGTGAAGGTCAAAGGCCAGTGGTAGCACAACTGCCATCAGGGTCACCCAGGCTGGACAGATTTTGGTTAAAGCACCAGGCAAAGTGGGTCTCAAAATAACCTATCCACACCCATCCAGCCCAAGCCCTAGTCTGCAGTGGGATAAATAGAGTGGATAATAGCTAAAATCATCAAAAGGCAGAAAGGCTGGCCAATACTTACCTTCAGGACATGCAGCTGACACTACTGCTGATAGAGAAACTTAAAATGGAGCACAGCACTCTTTCATTGTAAATAACATAATTATGCTTTCTGCTGTTCAGTGAACCCTCTGCCAGACACTTTAGTGTGATTTGCAGAGTATCCATGTAGACATAGATGTAGATGCTGCATCACATGAATATAAAGTGAAATAATAAATACTTAGAGACAGAAAACAGTTTTCTTTTCTTCGTTATCTATAAAAAGGGAATTTGTATAGTAAAATGTAGTGAATGGAACCATACAATAATTACTAGTTCAATTATTTTTGCCAGTATATTCTGTGTTTTTGAGTATTGAGCTAATGGAGGAGAGGGACAAAAGACATAACATCAAATCATATCATAAGGCATCTTCTGTCTGCAAATATTTCAAAATTTTTGCAATTTAGTTAGTCATAGTTTCCATAAATGATATTCACAATACATGTTACAACATAAAATGTGCCTTGATACATGACTAATAGGAACACAGTTTCCAGACTTCTGGAGAAACATGTTGGAAAAACTGGAAAGGAGGGAGGATACACCACTCAGTCCCTAATCTATGAGCAGCTCACATGTTGTGAGGTACAAGGGGGACAAAATGGAAAAGAAAGGGCCAGAGAGAACAGTAGGTCAAATATGTTAGTAAGCATTGTGCCATCTTCAGTTCAGAGATGACAGAAGGGATGGGGTGAAAACTGAAGATGGATTAAAGGAAGAATAAAAAATGAAAGTGGTAAAAAATGTAGTTCAGTAATAGAAAGAAAAAGTAAAGACCATGTACAGGGGAGGGAGGAAAATAAATAAGTCAATAATATGATAAATTTATATCAAACCTAATATAGCAACAGGAAGGGCTAAGGTAATGGAGGATAAGTCCATGAGGGCAGCAGTATGAGAGACTGTATTGAAGACCAAGTTCTCATCTCTAGAATTTTGAGAAGTTAGTGCTGGATTGGCAGACAAGCTGTATAGGACCAGTCAAATGACTGACAACTGATGAGTAAGAGCATCCAAATGGCCAAAGTGATTTTGCAGGCATTCAGATCTCCCAAGTGATGCTGTAATGCATGTACAGTTCTGTTTTCATTTTTGGGTTCTGCCAGTTAGATGGTTTGTGGTCACCCATATATAAAAGCCATGTAGCAAACACACATCTTTTAAGAAACTTGAGTAGGTTCACATGTTACCCTGTCTTTATAGCCGTACAGAGTACCAGTGTTGCAGCTGATGTAAGTGATAATGGGTTGGTGCATGGGTCCAGTTTTACAATAGAGACAGCAGCTTGAGAAGGAACTTTGGGGTATGGATGATGATTTGGGAACATCACACTCTTTGACTAAGATGTTGCGGAGCTTAGGAGGATGATGGAAGTTCAAAGTTTGTGATGTGAAGAAGTTATTAGGTGTCTAAGTGGACTACTGTTGGTACATGTAATGTAATCTGAAGTGTGAATCAAGCCGCATTAAGATGGAGATCAACATGCAGGAACTTAGTTGTGGAAAGACAAGGTGAATTCCAGTTGGGAATAGGAGGATGAGCTGTTGCAGAAGGTGGAGGAGTTCCTCTTCACCTTAAGTCCTGACCACAAAGGTATTACCAGTGGATCTGTGCTAAGCCAGGGAATACAGCTCCTGGGAGTTGAGGAGTGTCTGCTCCTTACAACCCATGCAAGAACAGCATAGTGATTTGTATTTATTAGAGAGATATATCAATAATTGAGTGAGTGCTGTCTAGACTTAACAGCTTTGAGTGTGGATGACTAGAATATACATTTTGAGCTTCTGAGGAAGAGAAAAATTTCAAAACTGGTACTGCACATATATATATGAAGGACTGTTTGTAATAGAAATTTCATCTTCCACATGAACAGCTGTCTGTCTTCCGATGTACATAACATAATTATGCATTCTGCTGTGATACATGAATGTAAAGTGAAATAATACATACTTAGAGTCAGAAAAGGGTTTTATTTTCTTCTTTATATATAAAAAGGGAATATGTATAGCAAAATTTATTGAATAAAACGTATAATAATTATTAGACCAGTTATATTTTCCAGTACATCCTGTGTTTTTGAGCAGCAAACTAATGGAGGAGAGGCACAGAAGGCAAAACAAATCATGTCATAAGGCATCTTCCATCAGCATATTTCTCAAAATTATTGTAGTTTAGTTAGTCACAGGCTCCTTAAATCGTATTCACAATAGATCTTACAACATAAAGTGTACCTGTTGTACTATACTAAGAGGAATGCAGCTCCTGGACTTCTGGAGAAAATTGATATGATAGTAACTAACAAACAAAAAGTCAAACACAGATATTTATTTACCTGCTGCAGAATAAATTTATTCTCAAAAGGAAGACTACCAGCGAAAGCTAGTAGTCATGCCACTGCTTACATACATTGTGATAGAGAGATTGCCAACAATGCAGTACAGTTGTTAATAAAATTACACTTTACATTACAGAATGTCTCAGAAGAACAAAGCCTTTATCGTAAAATATTAATGTCTAATAGGTTTGAAGCTTACAAGAAAGGAAGAAGGTTCTATTAAATGATGATGGGACAGCTTCACCAGAAATGACTATGAAGCACATAAAAATTTGACAAAACAGAATGAAATGTGAAAAAGAGATCAAAAATTGGAAACCATGGTTTATTAGAAATTTGTTGGTTCTTGCTGTAAACTGTTTGATGTGAAGTAATTGAAAACTTGAGTAGTTGCTTGTTTGCAATATATGAATGTGATATAAAAAACTAAGAATGCGCAGAAATATTTGCTGAGAATGAAACTTCATACAGGGAACAATCCGATTATGAGAAATACTGTAAGGTATTGTCATATTACTTTGATACATGAACTCATGAAAGTTCATTTGTGGCCAGTGTGTCTCAATGAACTCATTATCAAGCCTGTAACTACTAAATGTGCTGTCACATAGAAAATACAGGAAAAAGTTCTTGTTGCCATGTAATACGCTGGTTCCTAAAGTCTGTGCTGGAATCAGATCTCTACAAAAAAAAAAAAAAAATTCTGTTGCCGTAAAATAAGTGAAAACTAAAGTTTTGTCAATGCTTACTTTTGGTTTTTAAGCTACCACAACATTGTATAGTGTCAGAGAAATTAATGTAATCATAATCATTGATAATTTTGAACTTTTTGTGGTTAATGCTGCTTAAATGATTGAGCATATGGCAGCTGCATTCTTACGTCTATGGTCTACTGCGTAATGGCACTGGTCACACGTGTGGAGGTCCCAGACTGAACTTCTGAAGAGCATCTCAGATATTTCTCTGGTGTGAGTATCTGAAACAAAGGACAGTCTTCTAAAGCCAAATGAAAATATATTTTAAAAAAAGAAAGGAAAAAAAGAAAGAATGTAATGGCATTAACATTGACATACGAGCCAAAAAGATATTGCATTAAATTGAAAGACTTTAAACAGTTTGGGTGTAAAATGAAATTTAATTATTTGGTGACTGCATACTGCAATACTGTGTGGCTGTGCTGCTCTGAGCAGTACTTGCTGATATCAAACTGCCTGTATGATATTAAGGACAACAAATATGAAAGCATGAGTACAGTGCAGTGCAAAAGTACACAAAAAATGAATCACTGTATGATTGAGTAACTGGCTTCATTTTTTGCAGCTACTGTTTGATAAAGACAGTATTTGTCTTCTTATTTGACTGTCCCATCACTATAATAATTTTAATAACTGCAAAAAATGATTGCAGACTCTTACTCATGCTTTGCTTACTCATACTTGTCTGTTGACAGTATTTGCCTTCATCATTGGTAAATGAACACTGATCTTGGGTATGTTTTCTATGTGACTGCAGTCCAAGCATCAAACTGATGTTTGTATCACTCAATGATACAAACTGTAATGACTGTCTAAAATATTGGTACCAAAATCAAAAAATATAATTTTAGTAGAAACCAATAAATTTGTCATAATAAGTCACAGTGATTAAGTCAAGTAGTTTGCTTCTGTTATATACTGCCATGTGGCAGCCATTATACTGGAGATGTTAGTAAATACGGTTTTTGATCACCTGGAACCTCTCCAGTGACTGTGGTTCATTGTGAAATTCATGAAATTTTTGCAGAACACCTTTGTACCATTTGTTACTCACAGTAACACATAGTGCCACAACTCATGGTGGAGGAGGAAATCTACACAAGATTCCTATGGTCTAAAACTAACTCACATGATAATGATCCATTTTATTCATCTTAATGTTGTAGGGTACTGTAATCCCCACTTTTCTTTCAAATAATCAATCAAGCAATTAATATCAGAGCATATGTTTTACTACTACAGAAGAACACAATATGGAGGAAATTCAGACTGGTACTTTACTGTAATATGAGTATTACGGATATCTAAGAAATCTTAGACTGAAGAGCAAAACTTGTTCCAAAAATAAACAAAATATATTCCATTGAAATTGTTCAAGTCCATGCACTAACAAGCTCACTTTCTGATGAGGAGGTACGAGATATCTGCAGAGTTGTTGTAGACAGCCAGGTGTCCATGACAGGACTGTAGGTTCATGCATTGTTTGCCAGTGAGACACAGTGGTTGACATACCAGGGGCCCATTTTCATCTTGTGTAAACATCTCCTTCATGAGAATACGTCCTCCACCAGCATGTAAGGTGTGCCATTGACAAGTCAGGTGTGTCATCTGATGTGCCTTTTGTGGTACTTTTACCCTGATATTGGAATTTAATAAAGTATACCTCAATTCATCGGTCCTTGTGACATTTTTCTCTTCAGTGACTTGCAGCAGTAATTCCGCAAATCTTTGCACCCTGTGATGCACAATGAGCAGAGGTATATAACTGCAACAGGCACTCCTGTACACTATAGATGGTATGGTTGCTCACCGGTGGTTGTTATCCAGCATTTAATTGATGATTTATTTGCTTCATTGTGATCCCCGTATCTGCTGTTATTATCCACAACAGTCAATGGTGACCACTGTCATCAACATGTGTTGCTCAATGCTGTTGATTCTGACACTGCCAGTATTCCCCAGATGAAGGTATTCATGGCAGACTCTCAACATTTTGCCATCTGTGGCTGTTATAAATGAATATATCCTTGTATAATCAAAGTCTCTATTCATTTCATCTTTTATTTTCTTGAACAGAATGAAAGTTTGGGTCTGTGACACTGAAACACATACAACTCACTTGTCCTCCTTTTAGCTACCTTGACAGTATTCTCAGTGACCCTCGCCACACACACACACACACACACACACACACACACACACCCCTTATCCCCCCTTCTGTCTTCCCTTCCAATTACTTTATGATTACGCAAGTGACAAGTCCATATTTTCATTTTGGTCCCACCATGTCATAGTTTTATATTCTCTTTCTCTATGACAAGTTTACCTGTTTCACTACTTTCTCATTATACCTGCATACCAAGCTAACAATTATGTTCGATGGCAGTCAGATCTCAGTGCCCAACAAGCACAGTGTTTTGATAAGCTACTATTTACCATCATCTTGTAGGTTTTGCCAAAATATTGTGCCTGTTGGACTTGAAAATGCCAAGATGTGCTCATAAACCTGAGAATTATCCTTGCAGAACTTCAGGAAAGTGTCTCTCTCTCTCTTTTTTTTTTTCAATGTTAAATTATACTTGTATCTTCAGTGCTAGGAGATAAGCATGCCTCATCTTAGACAATCTCTTCGTCTCGCATGTTCACGTGGAAACACTTTAAAAGAACTGATAGTACACTTCACTCACTCTTCTATCTGACCATTGCTAATTATGTATTTGGCAACTGGTCCTGATTTGTGATTGTTTCAGTACCAGGGTAATAAGAGGTGAGCTGACATTTTTAATTACTGGTAAATTGTTTTGAAGTATGATTTTCAACTTTTGAATTATTAATGTTTTTGTGGCTTTTTTTCATACACTGAGAATAGCAGGAGTGATCACTGCCTTAAAAAAAAATTTAAAAAAATGATTTTGATAGTACATGGAGAGGAGAGCATTTATTTTATGGACAGGAAGAATAAATCACAGCATGCTACAAGACTCATATTTGATTTATATAAGGTGTTAAAAAAATTAGAGGCCATGATTTCAGGTGTGTATCCCCCATATGCATACAATAAAAATTAATTACAAGTTGTGTCCAGAAATTCTTGATTCCCCAAGTTATTCTTCCAAACACTGATATTCAACAGAACATTTTTCTTCCCACAGATAGTTGTCACTATAGACAATGTTCAAAATTTCCACCTCATACAGGAATACAGGTCTCACATCGATGTCTCATGGCCCTGCAAATGTGGTCCCAAATTCCAGGAGTATTGGGTATTTCCCCACAACCTGCTGCAATTTGATTCCAAAGACATTTCCCACATCAATGATTTTAAATGGCTCCACAAGTAGAAATCAATAGCGTCCAAATGTGTAAGCAGGGAGGCCAAACAATTAGGCTGCCTCTCACTATCCAATGACCAGGGATCATTTGATCCAAGTACCAATGAGCCACATGACTGAAGTGAGCAGGAGATGCATCGTGCAAAAAGCGAGCTTATTTTTTATGATTTGTATGTTACTTCAGAGTATGATGTATAGTGTTTTCAGAAAGTCTGTGTATATCTGCCTTGTAAGTCTGTATAGAAGTACATAGGACCCAACCAACTAATCATCAATGATACAGACCCACATGTTGAGGGAGAACTGCAATGGCGATGAGACATAACAATTACATGTAAGTTTTCATACATCCATACCTGCTGATTGTAGAAGTTTGTGTTGCTATCTCATGTGAACTAGGCTTCATCTGTGAGTAATACTCAGGCACAAAACTTCATATATGTAACAAACTGCTACAAGATCCAATGGCAGAACATAATTCATGCAGAGTAATGTGCTCATGACTGGGCCTGCAGATGTTGCAAATGATAAGGATACAACTGTTGCTCTTGCAACAGTCTTCAGATAGGAACATTCAACTGAACTGCTAACGTTCATGTGGTGATAGAAGGAGTTGTGTGCACAGAATCCAGATTCTCCTCCTGTACAACTGGAGGTCTAGATCCTCGATTTGTAGATCTTGATTATACCATTCCCAAACCAAGACATGTAAATTTTCCATGAGTGCACAGATGGTAATGGAGGTGATCAAATGTCTTCTGATTAGGACATCTTCACTTTGGGGATCTTTACTGGTGTAAACAATGAACCAGTGCAACATCGCCATCTGCCTTACTGCACATGAAACACTTTTTCTGCCAGCTCTAATTCCAGTGTGTGTTGAGTGCCAAACAAAACACTCAACATACCCTACATTTTGCTATTAACTGTCCTGGTAATATCTTCTATTGCAGCAACTACTAATGGGAAGAAAAAGTCCTAGTGAATATCACTGCTTTGAAGACAATAACTTGAAAAACAATCATTTTGAGATCTTCATTGTAATTAAATCCCAGTGAATATCACTGTTTTCAAGACAATAACTTGAAAAAAAGTAATTTTGATATATATTTTGTAATTAAATTTTTTATTGTCTGCTGATGAGCAATACATACCTGAAATTATGCCCTCTATTTTTGAAATGTTTCATGTTTACAGAAACAGGGTGTAGTCTAAGAAAGTGGTGTTGCCACATGGAATAGAACTCTCACATTGGAGAAGTCTGGTGAAGTTCCTCACAATCTATTGCACCTTTTGGTTTTTTCGTTTATCTGAGCTGTTGAAACCTGACTGTCAATAAACAATAAACCCTAAACTACCTCGTTCTCATCTCCATCTTCCCCCTTCTTCTTTCTCTTCTTCATCTTGTTTCATAGTGCCTGAATCCTAAGTAGCTCAAACTTATTGTGATGTTTAAATACACTGAAAATATGAATGAATGAAATAATACATAAGTAAAGAACAAGAAATAAAGGTTATGAAGATTAATATATTTTAAACATAAAACAATATTTTTTCCAGGTTTAGTTGTGTAAGCTAGTACTCTAAGCTGTTTCAATAAAGCTTTATCTACAACACACACACACACACACACACACACACACACACACACACACACACACACACAGACACACAAATAGGGTTTCCTGTGCTTGGATGCAAGCTGAAGATTGCGATCACAAATGTTATGCTTGCAAATTTTACTTCAGTGAAATGCAAATTATTGTACTGAATGGGAAGTACACTAGATGAGTAAGTCCCTAAAGGGCTCTCTCTGTTTCATGAAGTAGATCTTGCCAGGCTGCAGATTGAATAGTGATAAGAAGACAGGCACAGAGAACAAGTTTTGAAGTGAGGGCATCAAAATAATAAGAACCATAAGGGAAGGACTGTGGGCAAGGACCACTGGATTTTACTGGAATGATCAGAAGTTTTGAAGGGTAATAAATTATTTTATGTTGGTAGAATATTGTGTACAGTGGACGTGCATAGAAAAGTGGCTGAGAATACAAATACTGTGTGTAAGTGGAATACTTAGTGCTTGAAGCTTCCCAGCAGATTGAAGCTGTTTGCCAGATCAGGACTCAAACCTACAACCTTGCCTTTTGCAGGCAATGCTCTTACTGACCAAGTAACCAAAGTGTGACTCACTACCTGCTTTCACTGCACTTCACAGAAGCTCTCTTGCATACATTGCTGGGCTAGCAGTCCTGAAGGAAAGGATACTATGGGAAAATGTCTTACCTAAAAGCTAGGGGTTTGTTTCCAGAATAGATAATTCAAACTGCAGTGGGACGTGCATTGATTTGAAACTTCCTGACATATTACAACTGTGTGCTGGACCATGCACATTCTGCAGGATTACTGAAGATTGTAGTACCTCTGGCCAGCTTTTACCCATGACATCGTCAAGAAGGGGGCACCTCTATTGAAAGCTTACACAATGTAGCGTCCATGACATCACACTTTACACATGCATACAGACACAAATTTTATGAAAAATATTTAATTGCAGAAATAACATGAAATTAATGGGACAACCATAGGAACTGGGGAATTCTGGGTGGGGATAAACTAAATATGCAACAGTCCTAATAAAAAAGACATACAAAAACAGATACGTACACAAAAATTGAGCAAACACAAACCTCAACACTCAACCAAACCTCAGTTAAATAAAAGAAACCTGGTATCAACATTTCACTTGCTCTATTTAGCTCACTCAGAGATAAAAAAGGCACCAGAAATTCAACAAATCTTATACTGAATATTTCACTTGATCTATATCAAAGTTCACGATACCATAACACCAGAACTCACCCATACACCTGACATGGAAAACTTAACTGCATCAAAATAGGTAAAACGAACTCCACCAGAACTATCAATCACAATCCAGCATAATTACTGACAACTAACAGCACAATCCAAAAATTCATAAAAATTGCCTTAATGCCAATTTCAAAAAAAGAAAAAAACCCGCATATAACAACATACTACAAAAACAACAATATAAAAATACTTACCAACAAAATTCAGAATTCTCAGACTAGGAATTCCTCCAGATAGAATACCATATTTCGTCATGCTGCCAGTGCCATCTGGACTGGTCCCTGGTCCAAGCTGTAGCAGCAGCTTTGGTCAGTATCATACTTTCTCCAAAAATGTGATACTTCATATACTGTAGAAATTTAATTGTGGACAATATGTCATCCCCCCACTGTGGAATGCAATGACCTGCTTGTGAGCTTTATTGTCATACCCATAACTAACAAAATCTAAAAACTAAAATGAATTCCCCAACCATAAACAACACACTGCACAAATAATTCCAACCTGAAAATGTATATATTGCCCTTAACTACCAACATCACTCTAACTCATTAGCAACCCACCACAAAGACTTCAAATATTATTCTTACAAACAACCCTAAAGCAGTCAAGTGAAATCACTGACAACACTTGCAAAGAATTTAGAAACATAAACATCCCACACTAAAGAGTGCCACTGCATACTCCATCACACCCTCTGAAAACATGATCCATTTCAAGTACACAATGTCACCATGATGTCACACAACAGAATCATGGATCAAAGCGACAGGTGGTACTGAAAACTTTGGTAGACTCCACCCTGCTGCAGAATGAAAGGTTCATTCTGGAAATAATTCCTCAGACTGTGGTTAAGCCATTTCTCCACAGTACCCTTTCTTTCAAGTCTAGCAAGGTTTATAGGGGAGCTTCTGTGAAGTTTGAAAAGTAGGAGAAATGTACTGACAGCTGTGAAGGTAGTTTGTGAGTTATGCAAAGATATTTCAGCAAATAAGAGCATTTTTCATGAAAGCCAATATCTCAGGTTATAGTCCCAGTCTGGCACACAGTTTTGATCTGTCAGGGAGTTCGAAAATAGTGCATCCTCTACTGCATGGTGAAAAACTCATTCTGTAAATACTCAAGGCTTTTTAGACTGTTTGGAACAGTTAATTGGGTTTAAGGTACAATGGGAACAAACTGTGAGGAGTTCATTCACTACAAGGAATGTACATATGGTGACATGAAGGAAAGAGGAAAGTTGAGAATACCAATCATTAAGGTAACAAGGAAGAAGAATTATGCAAATAGATAGTCCCATCCACTAGGTCAAAGTAGGTTGATTTGATCTGAACAGGGTGACAATAACAACAATAGTTCTAGTCCACTATTGCTCACATGGAAACAGTGTTTATTGTTCTGTTTCACACCCTGTGATTCTAGCTAGGTCAACCAGTAACCAGAAGGGGGCCATATATTAATTCTTTATTAGACACAATTTCTTCAGGACTTGATGATTCAAATATTCTGCATCTTGTGATCTACAACACTTTGCACTGGAAGGTGAGGCATGGTGTGGTTGCATCACCCACACTTTCTACACTTATGGGCTTACACTTACGGGCTTCATTCTCTATACCCATCATGTGGTCCCTTAAAGTTTTCATGGCCTGTCATTAGTTGTACCATGAATTTAGTCTGTCTCCACTTCAAGCCCAGGATTACAGAACTTGTTTTAAAACAAGGCTTTGGCATCATTAGCTTACCATATTTTTGTTTTCGAATCATAGTCCAATGTTTTACATGCTGCATTCTGATCGAGCTTCATAGTTTTGATTGAATCATTGCTTTAGTGATGGTTAGGACAGGTTCCGGTCCAATAAGTGCAGTCATTGCACCTGTCCTGGATAGTCTTATCAGCTTGTTCCATACCACTGATTTCTGAGTGACCAGGGACCCACAGCAGATTTACCCTGTTTTGTTACTTTCCCCTCTGTGGCATCCTGCAGTGACCTTTGATCTCATTGCAGTGGCTGACAGACATTTCAGAGCTGCTTGGCTATGTGAATAAATCTAGATGCAACAATTTTTGTAGCATTTACACAAATTCACCTCTCCGCACACCCTGATAGCAGATATTTCTGCTTACAAGGGAACCTCCCCATCACACCCCCCCCCAGATTTAGTTATAAGTTGGCACAGTGGATAGGCCTTGAAAAACTGAACACAGATCAATCGAGAAAACAGGAAGAAGTTGTGTGGAACTATGAAAAAATAAGCAAAATATACAAACTGAGTAGTCCATGCGCAAGATAGGCAACACCAAGGTTAATGTTAGCTCAGGAGCGCCATGGTCCCGTGGTTAGTGTGAGCGGCTGCGGAACGAGAGGTCCTTGGTTCAAGTCCCCCTTGGAGCGAAAAGTTTACTTTCTTTATTTTCGCAAAGTTATGATCTGTCCGTTCGTGCATTGACGTCTCTGTTCATAGTAATAAGTTCAGTGTCTGTGTTTTGCGACCGCACCGCAAAACCGTGCCATTAGTAGACGATAGGACGTGCCTCTCCAATGGGAACCGAAAACATTTGATCGCAAGGTCATAGGTCAACCGATTCCTCTGCAGGAAAACACGTCTGATATATTCTATATGACACTGGTGATGGCATGTGCGTCACATGACAGGAATATGTTGTCCACCCACCTAACTTGTACACTTGGCGAATGGGTAAAAAGATTCTTCTACTCTGCCCGATTTTGGTTTTCTTGTGGATGTGATAATCACTCCCAAAAAAGTGATGAAAACCTAAGAGTTTGTCACATAAACTGAAAATAAAAAATTAAGATTTTCACATGAGGGAAGATTTGAACCTAGGACCTCTCGCCCCGCAGCTGCTCACGCTAACCACGGGACCAGGGCTCTCCGGAGCTCATGTTATCCTTGTGTTGCTTATGTTGCGCATGGACTACTCAGTTTGTATGTTTTGCTTATTTTTTCATAGTTCCACACAACTTCTTCCTGTTTTCTCGATTGATCTGTGTTCAGTTTTTCAAGGTCTATCCACTGTGCCAACTTATAACTAAATCTGAGGGGGGTGCGATGGGGAGGTTCCCTTGTTAGATTGCTGTGGCCACCTTCCTTAGAGAGACTGCACTCCCTAGTCTAGGTTGTATCCCATATATCCTGGTCCTAGCTCCTTCATCAGTTTTTGATCTGTCAGTTAACCAGACTGTGTCTCTTGCACAGTGTTGTGATCCATTCTTTCACTGCACCGTACTTGTAGTTGTTATATTGATAGGTTTATTGAAGCAGCTGAAGTTACTATATAGTCAGCTGGCATTCCCCCGACCATTCCTCTATTTGCCACATTCCCTATGTTGTCGTGGGATTCTGGATAATCTGAAGGTATCCAGTTATTTCCAGTTGTTAGCCTGTTTGCCCATGCCACTGCCTCCATTGTAATTCAAAGGTATGAGAATAGGGTTGAGAGAACGCAGCAAATATAGGAAGCAGGAGAACATTAAGTATGAACTGAGCATTTCCTGTGATAGAATGACATTCAAAACATTTTAATTCTTAGCTATGACCTAAAGCAGAGATCAAATTAATAAAGTTTTAATTTGTAATAAAGTTTTCTTTTAAAACTGACATCAAAGGAATAGTCTATTGCAGTAGGCTAGCGGAATAATGTCATAGTTTATTTTTAAAATGTTCTCAGAAAGACTTTGACAGAGTAGGTGAGGGAAACACTGTAGCTATTGGGAAGAATATGAAAATGCTTGTCAGACTTAACAATGAATCAAACTCAGTCACAGACACAAGTGATCAATAGTAGTTCAGTTACAATATTTATATATTTATTTATTGGGCGGGGGGGGGGGGGGGAGAAGGGGAGAAGGAGGGGGCACAGGGACACGTTCATTGTCTTGATTGATTTAATGCTATTCACTCATACAGAAAGGGTGTAGAGGGTGGGAGGCATCTGGCAGATGTACATAGACACTCCTCAGATAGCTATTGGACTAATTATGGCAGTAATTTCAAGTGTAATCAAACAGAGCCCTAAATGTTGCTGCAGGAATCAGTATTATAGAGAAGGTCTTTTGCAGACCAAGAATGAAGAACCCATAATATATTGTATGGTAAACAATTTCATATGTATGTAGCTCAACATCTAACATAGTCAGTGTACCAACAGATAGAGCTAACAAGCAGATTTAGCTAACAACAGGAAGAAGTAACGTGCCATGGGGATTCAGCAAGAAGTTGTTTGCTACTGTGATTTTTGGCAGGCTATTTCTCTTCAGCTCTGAGTTTTAAAAACTCAAAAAACTCATTGCAGTTGATTTCCACAGCAGGCACAAGAGCTTTTTTCTGGTTTTATTTTTGTATTCATATAAATATTTACATGTCAAGTTCAATCCTATACTATTGTTTGTGGTTTGGTTTGGGACTGTTATGACATCTGATCTCTCTAATTGCAAACTAGTGGTAAAATCAGTAACATATGTTTGAAAACTGGCTTCCTTTTCCAAGATAATTTGTTTGCTTTAGGGAAGTAAATGGAAAATTTCCAAAATTAAAATGAAATTCAAGATTTTTGTTATATTTCTATCTGCTGATGCCCAACTGTACATTAAAAGAGGGAACTTGACCAGGAGTTCCACTGTTGTCACATCAGTCTTTCATATGTAGTATCCAAATGGTAGTGACAGTTGTCTGATAATCACCTACGACCGCTCACATAAATGTCATTCATGAAGTAAAAGCTTCCTGACATAAACAGTCAATTAATGGAAAATTCAGGATGTAATTTTTCTTCCAATACCTTATCATGTTTCTGTCACATTCTGTAATGTCGTTTTTTGTTGCTTTCTTCTAACTTACGTAGAAGTTCAGCAAACAGATCTGGTACAGGCAAACAGATAGCCCTATCTGTAATTCACCTGTTTCCCTTTCTACAAATTGTCTTTTCAGTATCTCAGCACCTCTGCAATCCATCGTATTATTTTCTGTACAATACAGTGCTCCCAGTTCATTACTTATTCCAGTTCCTTGCTGAGTATTGGCCTGTTAGGTTATGTACTTCAATGCCTTGTACTGTTTTTGGTGCAGATGAGCCTTGGCTAGCTTGCTGTTCTGTCTGTTTCCTACACCTAACCATGATTCGTTACACAAAATACAGCACATATTTGATATGAACTACACTAAATCTCTATACAAGAAGCAACAACATACAAGTAAACAATTCAGTGCTCCAATACTAGAAGCAATACTGCCAACACCAGAAACTATCGTCTGTACGTTCACTTTACTAATTACTCAACAACAGGAAATTCTATACTGCCACCCCTACCTGTTGATGAGTAATCTTGTATTCCACGTTTACTTCAATAATCATGAATTGAGCCTTGCATCTAATAATTGCAACTGTGTAGCATAAACACTGTTATAAGCAGTGACCAAGAAAAAACAATCTCATGACATAATATAAAAATCACTTGCTTTGTTTGTCCCTATTTATACAACCTCCCTAAGCACCAAAGTCCAAATGATCATGGTTTTACCACCAGCAGACACTCACTCTCCCCTAATGTCCGAATGAGTCCCAGTGCATCACCTCTTTCCTGGTAATCAAGACTGTGTTCTTGTCCATCACTACTCTATTATAAATAAGAGTACTGTAATGGATCATTCTTATGAAAACTCATTCAGATTAAATCTAGAGAGATCCCTACTAGGCACCCAGAACTGTAATCAGCTCACTTGTTTCAGTTTCATCACTGGATCCAAAGTGTGGGCACTATCCTCATTCCTCCATTCTAACTACCATTTACATACTTTCAGTTTTCCTGATGACCCATTTTTGTGTGTATGGGTCTCCAATTCATTGATTTTTCAACAAAAACCACTGTTCACGTGAAAATGACCAGTTAACAACAGTAAGCACACCAGACAAAAAATTTGCTGTCCTCAAGACACATCACACTAATACTGTGTAACATGACCTGTAACCTTGATGATGGCCTCAATTCAGTGAGGAGGAGAGGTTTCTTTATGTATGCCACAACCAGCTAAAACCTCTCAATGTTGATTAGATACAGTAGATCTACCAAACTGCGGGTGTGCTGATTGCTATATTTTACCCCCTGTACCAACTATTTCCAAATGCACAAGAGACTTTTGCTCCATTATATGTAGATCAACTCCAAGGAATTGAACACTCCCTAACTTGGTGGAATATGTTCAAAAAAGTTTAAAAAAACAATGAACACAGTATTTGATGTTGTTCTAGTTACCTTGAAGAAATCGTCCAATACCCTGTACATATCAAGGCTTGTTAGTTGATTCCGTGACTAATCTTTGTGTAATGGAGGAATTAAGAGATAACACCTTTCATGAAGATATTGTTATAGTTGCAGCTACAAGTATCTCTTAGATTCGATCACAAATTTTATGGTCCTATATGCTTATTTATAATTATTTTATATATAGCGGACTAATTTCATAGTCGTTTTTGTTGATGTCCTTGAGTTATTAAATTTTGGCAAATTATTATCGGTGTTTGTTGATGGAATTTGTGTTCAAGCGGAATTACAAATTTACTGTGTTGATGTTAACTAGCTGTAGGCAGCAAATGAGAAATACAAATATCATGGCTTGCTGGAAGAAGTCAGGTTTTAGTCATTAAGTCTCTGTTGGTTGTATGTTTAGTTCTTTTATCTTATGACTGAAAATCAGTGCCACATTAATAATCCACAATTTATATGTTTTTGTTTTCAGGAGGCCCAACGTCAAATGGAACGTACACTCCTTTGCGCTTCTACCACAATGGTAGTGGCCAAAAGGAAGAAACAAAGAGTCAAAAGCGTTACTAAACCTGATCCATGTTTTGTGTGCACAACATGGAAGTCAGTGACTTTGTGCAAATTTCTTCTTCTAGGAGAGCACCATTCAGGAACAAAAGACTTGCCATGAACATTTTTCAGAAGTGATCAATGTGTTTTAGATGGTTTTGTAATTTTTAATTACATGTAAAGTATCTTTCTTTTTGTTTATTTAAATGTGTATCTTATATACAAATGGAATAAAATATTTTTATTTTAATATTTTCACAAATTGTGGAATATTTCATTTTCAATTTGTATTAAGTTTAAAATCTGCTACACTTAGAGATTTATGTACAAATAATAGCAGATTTCCCTTCTTCTTTACATAAATTTTGAAAACTGTTTAATATTTGAATTTAATTTCTCTTTCAAATAAATCTTTTTATTTTGCAATTATACAGGGCAATTCAAAATTAATACAGCAATTACAAATGCCTGTGACTACTTAATGCATACCTGTACAGTAATAAAATTACACACAATACAAAATAAAATTCAAAATTTTGAATGTTGTGCATGTTGGGCCATGGAGGTTTGCACCTTTTTAAATCAACATATTTCAAACTGTTTGATAAATCATACTGGACAGTAACATGTTCTGCTCATGGTCATCTGGATCTCCAGACATGGCACCCATTGAGCTCTTTTTATGCAGTTATGTGAAAAACTTTGTGTATGTGAACCCCTACCAAGTATGTGAAAAGATTTTTATTCTGTTTACTGTAAGATGTATTGATGTATTGCTAAGCATTAAAGAGTTACAGTCATTTGTAGTCACTATATACATTTTGAATTTCCCCGTATATAGGTCAGTATATACCCAATAAAACATTAAAGACAAGAAAAAAGATATGAGAATACAAGGACACACATTAACAAATTTTCAGTCTACCCAAAACATGCTGTTACAAGAAGTTTTAGTTTCACATAATAAATAAAACAATGAAATAGGCAGATTATTCCATTATGAAAAATATTATTTTAATCCAATAAAATTTAAACTGTCTGCAACAGTGCTTGAAATGTTTGTGGAACAGTGAAAAGCATATCAACTTGGCTGCTTTAAGTAAATACAGAAGGGAGAAAGCAGTTAAATCAAGAAATCAGTTGAATAGAAAGCTGTAAAAGTTTTTTAGTCAATAAGGGCTTTTTTGTAGGTTTGGAGTAAGTTTTAAGTTACGGAGAGGTAGAGCAGAAGGTAAATGTGGTAGGTATTTTGAATTATAGTGTGAAGAGATTAAACTGATACTGGAAATCATTGGAAGTTAGTATTACACTGACTGCAAGGCACACATGCTTAAGTGCACTTGGATAAGAACAAAACAATAAAATGGAATAGATTCAACACTAAGATAATTTTCTAACAATCCAACATTAAGGGAAAAATTTAACATGACATATTTCAGTGCATGACTCATGCATCATGTTCTGTAAATCCCATCATGAAGAGAGTCTCCGGGGATATGGAATGAGTCAAGTTATCAATTAACAGCAGGCTATTGTACTTCTGTAAACTATGTGTACAACAAATTGTGATTAGCACTAATCTAGTCACAATAATAATACTGGGAATTATTTCTACATTAAGTTATATATGTGTCTGTATTTAGAAGAAAAGCATCTGCTTTCAAAAAAATGCTGTTGCTGTTTTTATCTCACACTTCAAACAAGCATTTTGGGTAACCTTACACACACCATTGTCAGCTCTCTACTAGCAAAGACAAGATCTTTTTAACACAAACATAAGTGTCGTGCAGAACTTATATTCTAAAAGCCTGACATATTCTTTTATTTTGTTTTCAAATCTAAGGAGATTTTCAGTTTCCCACCTGATTTAAACTGGCAACCTCTTATAGGCTTTTGTATCAGAATGATAAACTCCATTCTGAACCTTAGGTAGGGGTGCATGGAAATTATGGTGAGCTGCACAGTTCATCCTAAATTCACTGTTGTTATTAACCACAAATACTATACACAAAAGTGTAAGAATGTTGTAAATACTAACATACAAATATACAAATATGTGCAGTGGGAACTGTTGTCTTTCACATACTGTTGTCAAAACAAACATATTGTGAATACAGACATTCCAGTAACCGGTTCCATCTTTTTCTTCAACTGACTTACAGCCTGCAGTCAATCATCATCACAAAATTTGAAGTATTGCTGCCCTGTTTGATGCCTCAAAAGTATCACACAATTGCATCAATGCACTCCTTTCTCACGATTCAGATAGTTAACAATGATGCAACACAACAGAGTGGATTTTTCTTTTTAGTTCATTCATACTTACTGTTACTAAATTCATGATGATCTGCTTACTTGTAATGTGATACTATAGATTTCACAACACAGATTGGTAAGCTACGTACACTATGAGTCATCTCACTAAATTTGTAAGTGGCAAAAGCTAGTAATTATACAACTTGTAACACAGATGTTTCTATACTGAATGCTTCATAAAAACATAACCCTGTACTGAATTAATGTACACCTCTAACTGACTTACAACTTTACAAAATGATTGCTGAACCTAGATTGACTGAGGATTTGTGCATGATGCTTATACACTGTCCAGTCTCATTAATGTGACCACCAGTCAAAAGCTTGAATAACCTCCTTTTGCAGCACAAGACACACAGGAAGAGAGTCAATGAGGTTATGAAAGATATTGACAGGGGTGTGGAGCCATGCCAAGTCCAGTGCCATCACCAGCTGTGCTAGGTTTCTCAGTTGAGAATCCACAGCATGAACAGCTCACTAGAGGCGGTCCCACAGATTCTCAATTGGGTATTAATTCTGGGAGTTTGGTGACCGGGGGAGTATGTTAAACTCATCTCAGTGCTCCTGAATCACACATGTACACTACAAGCTATGTGACACATTGCATTGTCATGCTGATAGATGCAATCATACTGAGGGAAAACAAACTATATGTAGTTGTGGACATGGTCCCCAATGATAGATGCATGCTTATGTTGATCCCCTGTGCCTTACTGAATGATGAGATCACCCAGGGAAGGTCACAAAAGCAATCCCTCCTTGGTTGCAGAGTATTTGCTTTCAGACAGTCCACACTATACATGCCAATGGCCATCTGTCATATGGAGCATGAAATGTGTTTCATCTGAAAAGGCCATCTTCATCGCCAATAAACAGCAGCCAGCATGGGTGCATGAACCAGGTGCCTGCTGCAGAGGTCCATACGTAGCAACGGCCATTGCGGAGACACGCTTGATAGCCTCCTGGTTTTTCTGTGTGGTCAGTTGTTCAACAGTTGCACTTCTATTCACCTCTACATATCTCTGCATCCATGTTCACCTCTGTCATGTATGGAACATGGCGCACCACTGTTCTTTGAGCGCAGATTCTGGATAGTGACATTTTACCAAGTGCAGTGTAATTTAAATAATGTGGCACATAAACAGTTTACAAACTCAGTCATTTCACAAATGCTTCCACCCTTGGCCTGAAAGCCAGTGATTATGTCCTTTTGGATGTTAGATAAATTGCTCTGTTTCCAAACTGTGACAATGACTACACTGTTTTCCACATCCCCTAAGTCAGGAACTCCCAAAACAGAAATAGATAATAACTGTTATCAATTTTCTTGTTATGTATGCTTTAAACAGCAATAAAGCTTTTGTGCTTACATGGCAAAACTACTAATTGAATTGATTTTTACTCAAACATTATCACTGACTACATGTTGGAATTGTGCATTAATTCTGTTAGACCATATCCACACAGTTTTGCAAGGAAGCTCTCAAGTGCAAGGTCGCAAAAGGCCAATGTTGTTTACAGCATTCAGTGCCCCACTTATTATCTATTATTCAACCACAATATTGGTTGCTAATGGCAATATGGGGTGGGACTGGAGGTCTTCAATGATGAGCAAAGCATGAGGCCATGGAGTGTAATTCAACTGCTTAGTCAATGAGTAACATACAACAGTGCTAATGGCATTGATACAAAGCAGAGCAATCGCAACAATAAAGAAGGCAAGCATTACATTATATCTACAACAACAGCTGTGGAAGCTGACATTTCATCAGAAGGGACCCAAGAAATTTCGCAGTGTAAGAAAGAAGTGGCAGATGAAATTTTAACATTTCTCTAAGTTGAAGCAGTGGAATGTATGGTGTCTTATATGCTCAACCATACGGACAAGGTACTTGAGAACAACAACAATGACAGTACATGCTTAACAAGTGAAACTGACATTGTAAAAGGTGTCAAGCCATGTACTTCATCATCCTAGTTAGACTGACAGCCAGAAATCCCATCTCCAGTGAAATATAGTAAAGGATAATTGTTGTCCAAGAGCAGGTACTAAACATCATTACATACATGGAAGATCACCTGCAGCATAGTAAAGAACAATTATGAACATATTCCGAATAAATCCACAGCAATATGACCATGTAGGGCATAAGAAAAACTACTGATATTCAATTGAGGACAAGGTCCACTTGTTACCAAAACTGGTGTTTGCACGATTCAAGGATGCTCAATACAATTTACAGGGTATGCATGATAATGACCTACTACGTTATGCACATGAAATTGCACATGACATAGGTTACTTTTGTGGCGGTGTTCGTAGCGACAAACACTTGGCTGTAGAAATGGCTTACGAAGTCACCGCCACACTTTTAATAGCGGGCCGACCGGTTCGCTGGAACAGTAAACAGAAAGATGAAACCCCAAACACTCTGATTAAATAAAAGTCGGTACTTATCTTTATTGATGAAGATACAGAGAAACAGTAGTGAACTCGGTGTCTACAGAAATCTGCCTAGTTCGAGTCGGAGCGGCTAGGTCAGCGTCGGCTGACGACAAACAACAACTCTGCTGCGATGAACACACAACTGACTAGCAAGTACACAATTCGGTGGCGAGTATACAACTGAGCGGCGAATACAGAACTGTCCTAGCGCTCTCGACTCCAGCGCTTAAGAAGCCAGAAGCCAGCGGTGGCGCGTGCAGACTTGCGGCGATTTCCTGTATCGCTGGCGCTGCTTATACGGACGGCGTCCGGACTTTGATGCTGCCAACCTTTTGGCAGCGTGCTCGGGTGGCATTACTGGCTAGGACATAACACTCCTCCCCCCCAAATCGCCGCACCGTCGTTGAATAATGACGTGGCGAGCGTCGACGGCGGGGGAGGGGTCCGGCCGCAGGCGTAGCAGAAGAGACCGGGGCGGAGACTTGTCGGTGGCAGTCCCCGGTCCGCACCCCAGCATTGGCTGCGCGGGGCCCCGGGAAACACCGACTGAAAACCGAGGTCAGGGTGCACGCCTGTGACCACGGGCGCAGCTTCTGGTACTGGACGCGACGGGGCGTCGGGACCCACGAAGAGAGGCAGCGTCTCCTGACGCTGCGTCGACGGCTGCTGAGTGGGCGCCGGACAAGGCGCTGCGGTGTCAGACTCCTTGGGGGTGCCCAAGGAAAGCGGCTGCAGGACAGGCTGCACAGCCACTGCTTGGGAAGGCGGCCCGGCTGAGGGGTCGACGTCCATCAGCTCCGAAGGCGGTGGCGACTGAAGAGGGACCACAGGCGCCGGAGCGACCACCTGGGGCGCTCCTGAATGAAGCTGCGCGGGAGGCATCAACGGGACGGGCTGTCGGCGTGGTAGCGGCGACGGCTGCTGCTGCCCTGGGGGCGGCAGCGAAGTCGGAAGGCGCGGCTGGAACCCGCCATGGACCAAATCTGTGGACAAAGAACGAGTGGCAGAATCCGGGCGGCCAGCGCGGCGCAACTGGTTCTGATGCCTCCTGTGCACCCCAGTAGCACCTTGAACAGTATAAAAACCGCGACCCTGGACACTTATCACGGTACCACGTTCCCAACGACGGCGACCGTGATAAACTCTGAAAAAAACGGCGTCGTTGCGCTGAAAACGCGTGCGATGCTCAGAAGCGGCGGGTCGATCCGGGGGGTGCAACAACCGTAGTAGGGTGCGATGACGACGGCCGTGGAGAAGCTCCACAGGCGAAGGGCCGTCGCGTGGCGTGGTCCGGTACGACGACAGGAACGTGATGAGGGCCTGCCGACGAGAGTGCGTAGCACGAAGGCGGTCCATATGATCCTTGAATGTGCGTACAAAACGTTCCGCTGCACCATTCGATTGAGGGTGGAACGGCGGAGTAAGAACATGGCGAATGCCATTGGCAGAACAAAAACTTTCAAATTCAGCAGAGGTAAATTGTGGACCATTGTCAGACACTAAAATTTCTGGAAGACCCTCAATACAAAAAATTGAAGTCAACGCCTGTATAGTTTGTGCAGACGTTGTAGACTGCATGGGCACAACAAACGGAAAATTACTAAATGCATCTATCACGATGAGCCAACGAGAATTCCAATATGGACCAGCGAAATCAATATGTACTCGCTGCCAGGGACCGGCAGGGCGTGCCCACTCAAAATAGCGTTGAGGCGGAGCAGCTTGGTGTTCGGCACATGTCGAACAATCTGTAGACATCTGCGTAATCTGCTTATCAATGCCGATCCATGTACAATGACGGCGGGCAAGCTGCTTGGTGCGGACCACTCCCCAATGACCTTGATGCAACAAGTCGAGGACCTTGGATTGGAGCACTTGGGGAACCACGACACGAAGCTGGTCATTCTCGGTGCGTAACAGCAAAACTCCGTGCGAAACAGACAACAAATGACGTTGCGGATAATAGCGACGCACCACAGGATCCGATATGTCCTTTGCCTTGGACGGCCAACCACGTTGAACAAAACGTAATAGTAAACTCAGATGAGGATCCGTAGCTGTCTCACGTGCCACCTGACGATAATCAATCGGAAAATCCCGGAGGGATTGATGCTCATCGGCGTCAATCTGATGGCAAGAGTCGTCAGAGGAATCGAAGACATCATCCGCAGCAATCGGCAATCTAGAAAGCGCGTCAGCGTTTGCATGCTGAGCTGTAGGGCGATACAGTATCTCATACTGGTATTGTGATAACAAAAGAGCCCAACGTTGTAGTCTCTGAGCTGTCCGCTGAGGAACTGGTTTAGACGGATGAAACAGTGACGTCAGGGGCTTGTGATCTGTCACTAAATAGAATGGTCTACCATAGAGGTAGTGATGGAATTTTGTGACACCGAACACAATAGCCAACGCTTCCTTGGCTAATTGGCTATAATTACACTGAGCTTTGTTTAGCAATTTAGATGCGAACGCAATAGGACGTTCGGTGTTACCGACTCGGTGAGACAACACAGCACCGAGGCCGAAAGAAGAGGCATCACAAGCTAACACCAGAGGCTTGTTAGGGTCGTAATGGACCAGACAACGATCATTCAGTAAAGCCTCTTTAAGCTGCTGAAAGGCTGATTGGCAATCAGCTGACCACACAAACGGAACATTCTTACGGCGGAGACGATGCAACGGTGCAGCAATCTGTGATTCATTAGGTATAAACCTAATATAATACGTCAATTTGCCAAGAACTGCTTGCAATTCATGCAGATTGCGAGGGGCGGGCAAATCACGAATAGCTGCTAAATGTGACTGGGAGGGATGAATGCCTTGAGCATTAATAACATGTCCCAGATACTCCAGCTCTGTAAGGAAAAATGAACATTTATCGATGTTGCAACGTAGGCCTGCCTGGGACAACACTTTAAACAAACACTCCAAATTACGGAAATGTTCAGCAGGCGTCCGACCGGACACAACAATATCGTCTAAATAGTTGCAACACGATGGCACATTAGCCAGAAGTTGTGACAAAAAACGCTGAAAAACAGCTGGAGCTGACGCACAACCAAAAGGCAAACGCAGAAAACGGAACAACCCCAACGACGTGTTTATGACAAAATACTGTTGTGATTGCTCGTCGAGGGGCAATTGCAAATATGCTTCACGGAGATCAATTTTGGAAAAGAAACGAGCTTCCCCTAACTTATCCATCAGCTCGTCCGGTCTAGGCAAAGGAAAAGAATCAATGACAGTCTGAGGATTTACTGTGGACTTAAAATCAGCACACAAACGTAACTTGCCAGACGGTTTCTTTATAATAACTAAGGGAGAAGCCTACTGGCTCGCTGAAACGGGTTGAATAACACCGTTGTTTTGCCAACGACGAAGTTCATCTTCTACAGGTGCCCGGAGGGCGTGAGGCACTGGACGAGCACGACAAAATCGAGGCTGAGCATTATCTTTTAACGTAATATGAGCGGCAAAGTTCGCAGCACAACCTAGTTCGTCTTTAAATATGTCACTGTATCGTTTACACAACTCGGTTATGCTGTCTTGAGGAATAACAACAGAATTAATTTGCAACACATTGTCTTGGATAGACAGGCCAAACAAGTCAAAACAGTCTAATCCGAAAATGTTTACACTGTCTGTAGCGCGGAGCACTGTGAATGAAACTGTTTTTGTATTGCCACGGAATGTGGCTGGCACGCTACATACACCTAACACAGGAATTCGTTCTCCACTATAAGTAGCCAAAGAATGTTTTGCCGCTGAAAGTTTAGGGCGGCCGATAGCCGCATACGTAGCACTATTTATGAGAGTCACAGACGCACCAGTGTCTAATTGAAAATTGAAGGTCTTATCCTGGATGCGTAGCTTCACAAATAGTTTATTACACTGTCGCTGGATCGGTGCAGTGGATGGTTGGTTGGTTGTTTGAGGTTAAAGGGACCAAACAGCAAGGTCATCAGTCCCTTGTTTCAAATAGACTCCATTCTGCTAACGGGACATCTCAGAAAAGTCAGAACAATAAAACGGAAAAAGGGGAAACGTAAAAGGGCAGTCACGTTGTCAATAGTAAAAACAAATGAGGAAAGTTGGCAAGAGAACGAACCCAACACTATGCTGAAGCAGCATAGCCAAGACCACCTGTGACTTAAAAGGTACAACTGCGATAATGCAGAAAGTACGTATGGGAATAGAAAAACTAACCAAGCCTTAAAAAGAAGGGGTAAAAACAGAGTAAAAGGGAAAGAAAAGAGGATTCCGGTCAGGGAGGTGAATCGGGAATCTCCGAACACTGCCTACAGTGGGAGACACCCAAACACTCACCGCCCTGCCCCAACACCAGAGGGAGATTAAAAACTTTAAAACTGAGAATAAAAACCACTCTCCCGGAGGAAACCTAGAACCAGAGAGACCATCCGGGAATCGTCAGCCAACATCAGAGGTAAAGTGTGGGGGAGTCTGTACTTAGCACGCAGAGCCAAAAGAAGGGGGCATTCAACCAAAATGTGGGCCACTGACTGGAAGGCTCCACAACCACATAGCGGGGGTGGCTCATCACGCAAAAGGAAACCATGGGTCAGCCTGGTATGGCCAATGCGGAGACGACACAGTGTGGTCGAGTCCTTGCGGGAGAGGCGAAAGGAAGAACGCCATGGGCCTGGATTCACCTTAATGGCACGAAGTTTATTAGACAGTGGAGTAGCCTCCCAAGAATTGGCCCATGACTGTGCAAAGTGGGATTTGATGTGAAGCCGTAAATCCGCTGCAGGAGGGGTGACAGAAAACGGGGGGTAAGTAACTGCTCCCCCAGCCAAACGATCAGCGAGCTCATTACCCGGGATACCCACATGGCCCGGGACCCATAGGAAGTCAATGGAACAAGCAGCACGGTGAAGATCAGCGAGATGATCATGGATGGCAGAGACCAAGGGATGGTGCGAAAAACACCGGTCAATAGCAAGAAGGTCACTCATCTAGTCCGTACATAACAAAACGCGGTTGTGTTGGGATTGTTTAATAAAGGTAAGGGCCCGGGAAATTGCCATCAATTCCGCAGTAAACACCCCACATGAGGGTGGCAGTAGATGATTTTCCGTTCCAACAAAGGACGTGAAGGCATACCCAACATGATCAGCAGATTTAGAGCCATCAGTGTAAAAAACAACAGCATCCCGAAACTCCCATAAAATTTGGCGGAAAAAGGAACTTGACAACCATAGTCCAAACGTGACAGAACTAAAGCACGATAAAGACGGAGGAGGAGGGAACGGTCCGCACCCCAAGAGGAGTGGGCAAGGAAGCGAAGGACATTGAGTTTACGGAAACATCCTACCTTCAGGAGTCTGATATGGGGCAGCCAAGTGAGCTTGTTGTCGAAAAGAAGACCTAGGAAACGAAACTGTGGAACCACAGGCAATCTTTGTGCAGCGAGATAGAGCTCTGGATCAGGGTGGACCGTAGTACGGCGACAGAAGTGGACCACCCGCGATTTTAAAGGAGAGAATTGAAACCCGTGTGAGAGGGTCCATGCAGAGGCACGCCGTATAGCCACCTGGAGCTGCCGTTCTGCAGATGGCATCGAGGAGGAACTAACCCAAATGCAGAAATCATCCACATACAGGGCAGGGGCGACCAAGGGACCGACAGAGGCCACAAGTCCATCGATAGCAATGAGGAAAAGAAGGACACTCAAGACAGAACCCTGTGGGATGCCCGTCTCCTGGGTCCGTGGAGAACTAAAAGCAGTACCAACTCGAACTCTGAATGACCGATGGATCAGGAACTGGCGGATAAAAATCGGGAGTGGGCCCCGAAGACCCCACTGATGAAGGGTTAGTAAGATGTGATGGCGCCAGGCCGTGTCATAGGCCTTGCGAAGGTCAAAAAACACTGCAACCAAATGGCGGTGCTGGGAAAAAGCCTGCCGAACTGCGGATTCCAAGCGAAGTAAATGATCGATTGGAGATCGTCCCTCTCGAAAGCCACACTGGTAAGGGGACAATAGATCCCGAGATTCGAGGACCCAAGTGAGCCGACGGGCTACCAGCCATTCAAGTAACTTACAACCAACATTGGTCAAACTAATTGGCCGATAGCTGTCAACAGATAGGGGGTTCTGACCAGGCTTAAGGACAGGAACCACAATGCTATCCCTCCACTGAGAAGGGAAGTCACCCTGGAGCCAGATACGGTTAAACACCCGAAGAAGATGGTGCCGTTGTGGAGCACTGAGATGTTGAAGCAGCTGGTTATGAATGGAATCTGGGCCAGGGGCTGTATCGTGAGAAGAAGATAGAGCAGAAAGAAATTCCCATTCAGTGAAAGGTTCATTGTAAGATTCTGACTCACAAGTGGTGAAACATAAGGTGACAGCTTCAGCCTGCTGTTTTTGATGAAGGAAAGCAGCTGGATAGGAGGCCGACGCTGATGCCACTGCAAAATGGGTCGCAAGATGTTCTGCGAGAACTAATGGGTCCGTACAAATGCCATCTGGGAAGTGAAGGCCTGGGAGGGTGGACTGCCGATGGCAACCTTGGAGAGAGCGAAGTGTAGCCCATACCCGTGACAGAGGGACAGTGGAACCAAGGGAAGAAACGAATCGTTCCCAACATATCCGCTTGCTCTGTTTGATTAAATAACGGGCTTTAGCGCGAAGGCGCTTAAAGGTAGAAAGGCTGGCTACAGATGGGTGCCTCTTAAAGTGTTGCAAAGCTCGACGGCGATCACGGATGGCAATGGCAATGGCCGTACTCCACCACGGGACTTGCCGACGACGAAATTGTCCAGATGAGCGCGGGACAGCAAGGTTAGCAGCGCGAACAATCGCGTCAGACACGTCACGTAGGACTTCATCAATACAACCCGACAAAGAGGGAGAAAACTCGACCCGTGCAGTATATAGAGGCCAATCGGCGCGGTGGAAAGACCAACGAGGTAACCTCTCCATCGGGGAGCAGGAAGGGAGCGTGATAATCAACGGGAAATGGTCACTATCACAAAGGTCGTCGTGTGGCGACCAGTGTAATGAAGGGAGGAGAGAGGGAGAAGAAAGAGAAAGATCAATGGCAGAAAAGGTACCATGACCAGCACTGAAATGAGTAGGGGAGCCATCATTAAGAAGGCACAGGTCGTGGTCTGCAATAAATTGGTCTATAAGAAGACCTCGTCTAGATGGAAAGGCACTGCCCCACAAAGGATGATGAGCATTAAAATCCCCAAGGAGGAGGAAGGGAGGAGGAAGTTGCTGAAGAAGGGTGGTTAAGGCAGCAGGTGTAAGAGTCCTGTCAGGAGGGAGATAAAGATTGCAAACTGTGACTGCAGAGTCTAAGTGGACCCTAACAGCAACCGCTTCCAATGTAGTTTGGAGAGGAATCCACGTGCTAGCAATGTCTGTACGGACCACCGTACAAACGCCACCAGAAGCCCGCAAGGGTCCGACCCGATTTCGACAGAAAACACGGAACCCACGGAGGGTCGGTGAGTGAGCATCAGTAAAATGAGATTCCTGGAGAACCACACAAGCTGCAGAGTAGGACGAAAGAAGGGATTTTAATTCTGGAAGGTGACGATAGTATCCATTACAGTTCCATTAGAGAACCACAGAACGATGGTTTAAAGGAGGGCTGAACATGCTAAATCCAGTCATACCGCCGGGTCCCCACCCGTCACCGACAAGGAGGGGGCGACATCCATAAACGACAGGTCAGAATCCGGTTGTGAAGTCGGGGAAGGGACCTCCGGTGACACCAGAGGCCCTTTGTCCCGGGACTTATGTTTCTTCTTCTTTTCAGGCTGAGATCGAGGAGGGCTGTGTGGCATAATGGAGCCAGCTGCAGCAAGATCAGGAACAGAAAGAGACCGGGCGACCTGGGGGCCGATAGACCGCGGCTCTCGCGGTCGCCGCGCTGCAGCAGACCTTTGACCTGGAAGGTGCCGGGAAGGGGCATCCCGGGAGAGGCGCCCTTGACCGGCAGACGCCGAAGGAGTGGGACACTTCTCCGGCTGGGGAGGGGGAGCAGCGCCCAGAGGAGAAGGTGTGGGAGCCGCAGGGGAGGGGGGAAGGAGAGGGGTCCGGGATGGGGGTAAGGAAGGGGGAGGAAGGGATGAAGATGTAACCAAGGCGTAACTAGATGTCATGGACACAGGGTGCAATCGTGCATATTTCTTACGGGCCTCTGTGTAGCTTAAACGATCAAGGGACTTATACTCCTGTATCTTTTTTTCTTTCTTATAGACTGGGCAATCTGCTGAACGTGGAGAATGACTACCATGACAATTTACACATACAGGAGGGGGAACACAGGGACTCCCCTCATGGAGTGGACGTCCACAGTCACCACAGAGAGGGTCCTGAGAACAGCGAGAAGACATGTGGCCAAAACGCAAGCACTTAAAACACCGCATAGGAGGTGGGATGTACGGCTTCACATCACAGCGATAGACCATAATCTTAACTTTCTCAGGAAGGGTATCCCCTTCAAAGGCCAGGATAAAGGCACCAGTATCAATACGATTATCTTTAGGACCCTTCTGAACACGCCGAACAAAATGAACACCCCGCCGTCCGAGATTGTCCCGAAGTTCCTCATCAGTTTGAAGGATGAGGTCTCTGTGAAAAATCACACCTTGTACCATATTTAGAGACTGGTGAGGGGTAATGGACACGGGAATTGTGCCAAGATGGGTACAGGCACGAAGGGCCGCAGATTGGGCAGCCGAAGCAGTTTTTATCAGCAACGAACCCGACCGCATCTTGCTCAGGGAGTCCACTTCGCCGAACTTGTCTTCAATGTGTTCCACAAAGAATAAAGGTTTGACACTGGTGAAAGTATCTCCATCAGTCCTGGTGCAAACTAGATAACGGGGGAAAGGTTTTGCCCCTAGACGACGGGCCTGACCCTCCTCCCAGGGGGTAGCCACGGAAGGGAAGGCCGAAGGGGCAAGAGAAGAAGCACTTGAGGAATCAGTACCACGCAGAGAGACAGCCGCAGAAGAGCGGCCAGAGTTTTGGACCCGTATGCGTTTCATCTGCATAGCGTCCGCCCTGATACCACCCACTCCGATCAGTGGCTCTCCTCACGGGCGCCACCCAGCCACAGCAAGGGCCGTCTGGCACGGCGGCCATTGCCGGGAGTTCCGATGCTCCAGGATGACGAGCAACCACTCCAAGGCATGCATGAGGAGGTCACAGCTCAGGTATCAGAAGTGTGATCCCTGTGTGTTCAGGGGGCTCAACCAAAAGGGTACATAGCGACCCCACCACACGGGCTGGCTACCGTGCTGGCTATGCACCCTAGCATCAGACAACGACGTAAAAGAAAAGGTGGAATGTACTAGGAGGGCACACGTCGGAGACACTAGGTAAGGTGCTCTTCCCCAAATGGCTCACACTACGGAAGAGAAATTTTGGAATGGAGGTCAAACACCAGAGGGGGACCAAGGAATGCCAAAAAGAGGAGATGATTACGCAACAAAGCCGGAGTGTAAAACCAACAGAACCAGGAGGATAGCGGGGGCCAACATAAGCAAGGACACCAATAGAGGGAGAGGAGAGGGCGAGGGGAAAGGGGTATGGAGGGGAAAGGAGGGGAAGGGAAAGGAAATGCAGCCCGGGAGAGAAAGAAGGCTGCAATGGCTCGGGGCCCCGTGCTCGCCACGCACGTATCCACAAAAGAGTTGTGGACCCCCTGGGGGGTCGGTGCAGTGGAGGCGGAAGACACAAAATCAGCGCGTTTAGCGCGTGTTCGCTGCTTACGACAACTCGTGGGTTGGGCGGGTGGAACAACAACTCCCGCTTCACTTGCAGTCTGTACATTACGTTTTACAGCGTTTGAATTACGCTTGGGTCGCATAGCAGAGGGCTGGGTGGGTGGCTTATTGCGAACAAGTTTATTACCCACACGAACCGTGGAAGAGTCTTTAAACGCGACCTTCTGGGCGGGCTGGCTTTGAAGAACATGAATATCCATGGGCTGGGCAGCACTAGAATTGTACTTGCGTTTACGCAAACAAACAGTCTGGATGTGTCCTTTCCTCTGACAAAAGTGACAAACCGCGTTTCTTAACGGGCAACGTTCACGAGGATGAGCAAGAACACACTTAGGGCAAGACTTAACTCTATCATTTTGCACACGCGGCTGACGAATGTGTTTAACATGACGCGGCCGGCTAGTGTTTACAGTCTGACTCTGCCGGTGGGGCCGCGGGCGTGACAGAACTTGCTTAGCACAGGCAATTTGAGAAATACATGGCTGATCTAACTCACACTCAGCATAGTCAAAAGTATCTTGGGCTTCAATGATGTTCATCACAGTCTCTAATGACGGGTCAGGCAACTTTAAGATAGCAGCACGAATACGAGAATCTGCAATGTTTTGAGTAATAGCGTCTCGTAGCATGACATCACTGTAGGAAGCTCCACACACACAATTAAATCGGCACTGACGGGTGAGGCCCCGTAAATCTGTTAACCACTGTTTATTAGATTGATGTGGCAGTTTCTTTAATCTGAAGAACTTGAATCTGGCTGCTGCCACATGAACTCGCGACTCGAAATACTCAGCAAGCTTGTTAACAACAACGTCATAATCTAAAGCTTCTGGCTGGGATTCCGGGAACAACTTACAAAGTAGTCGATAGACTTCCACGCCTGCAGTGGAAATTAAATAAAGCTGCCGCTCAGTACCAGTGATTTTGTAGACTGACATGTGCGCCTGCAACTGCGCGAAATAGTCGCGCCATTCTTCTCGGGATGCATCAAATGCACGGAACTGTGGTGCTGCCTGTGCTTGTTCCTTTTGTGTTGGAGGATTAGCCGCTTGTGTGGCGATTGCTTCCACCAGACTTTGTATTTGCTGACTCTGTAACAAGATCAACTGTTGTAAGTCGTCAGACATAGTGAACACAAATTAAACCAGCCCCCAAAAGTTTATCGCTATAATTAGTATAACAAGAACAAGTTGAACCAGCCCTGCACACGAGTTTGGAAGACCTCGTCGCCAGTTTTGTGGCGGTGTTCGTAGTGACAAACACTTGGCTGTAGAAATGGCTTACGAAGTCACCGCCACACTTTTAATAGCGGGCCGACCGGTCCGCTGGAACAGTAAACAGAAAGATGAAACCCCAAACACTCTGATTAAATAAAAGTCGGTACTTATCTTTATTGATGAAGATACAGAGACACAGTAGTGAACTCGGTGTCTACAGAAATCTGTGTAGTTCGAGTCGGAGCGGCTAGGTCAGCGTCGGCTGACGACAAACAACAACTCTGCTGCGATGAACACACAACTGACTAGCAAGTACACAATTCGGTGGCGAGTATACAACTGAGCGGCGAATACAGAACTGTCCTAGCGCTCGCGACTCCAGCGCTTAAGAAGCCAGAAGCCAGCGGTGGCGCGTGCAGACTTGCGGCGATTTCCTGTATCGCTGGCGCTGCTTATACGGACGGCGTCCGGACTTTGATGCTGCCAACCTTTTGGCAGCGTGCTCGGGTGGCATTACTGGCTAGGACATAACAGTTACAGTGGTTGTGAAGGAAACAGTGGATGTTCACTTCAAACAGTGCTATAGAGTTGGAAGAAGTAAGATAATGAAATTTGAAACAAAGTGATGATACTACTTTTTGTGTCTCATTTTCTATTCTAATTCCCTAAGCATCACCTGACCTAATTCGTCTCTGTTCCTTTGCCCTTCTTTTACTTTTGTTGAAGTTCCGGTTGAAATCACTTTTCAAGATACTATCCATTCCATTCAAATTCATCTTCCCTGCCCTTTGCCATCTGTCAGAATTACAATATCATCAGCAAATCTCAAAGTTGTTTTTCTTCTCCCTGTACTTTAATTCTCTTTCCAAATTTCTCTGTTGTTTTCATTACTTCTTGCTCAATGGAACATTAGGGATAGGTTACAACCCTGCCTCACTCCCTTCTCAACTACTGTTTCTTTTTTATGTTATTTGTTTATTATAACAGCAGTATGGCTTCTATATCTTGTTGTATTTTATCCTTTCTTTCTTCAGAATTTCAATGAGTTCTCTCTTCTTCTAGTCAGTAAGTTCCAAAGACTTCTTTCTCTGCTATTTTTGTGGAGAATCATCTCATTTATTTTGTTAAAATTCATTTAATTTTCAGTGTCAGTGCTGTGTTTCAAAAGTACATTCAAAGAAATATTTTTCTCAAATTCAGGCCTATATTTGTTACTAGCAGACTCCTTTTAGCAGTGAATTCTTTCTTTGCCTGAACTAAACTGCTTCATACATGCTCCTTACTCTGTCCTCGTAGCTAATTTCACTTCCTAGATTGCAAAATGTCTCTGCTACATGTCCCCCATGTTGATGTAAGGTTTGTTGACTATCTCATTTGTGATTATAGTTTTGACTATAGAGATAACATTCAACAGTCACGTATAATGTTTGTTGGCTACACTGGTTTCAATATTTACTTGATTCTCAATAGCCCTTAGCTTAGGGCTGTGTTAATATGTAGTAGTGGTGTCCTCAGGTTTTATGCTGAGTTCGTCTCCTTGGGTCCCCTACTAGAGAACGTAATCAGAATAAGTGTTTAAACCAGTCTATCCAGCAAATTATATGTGTGAGCACTGGCTCTGACTCTGTAGTCAAATATAGTGTGGTCAATGATGGTCTCTGTCAGCAGTATGCCAAGTGTGAACTCATTTCTGTTGCTCCTTAATAGTTTTGTCTTTCTTTGGTTTACTATCAATCCAAATTCTTTGCTCGATAGACTGTTTATTATCTTCAACACGTCCTGTTATTTCTTTGTCACTTTCAATGGGCCTAGAAATGCCATCAGCAAATATTATTGTTGGTGTCATTTCACAACGAAAAATTTTTTTTTCTTCATTACTTCTTCATTATATGCATTGATAAACATAGTGAATGACAAACTTTTGCACTATGGAAATCTAGTAAGAATTACTAAGTGTTTTTCTGTGAGTGTCTGTGAGATTCCGATCAGATTTTCTGGTGTTTGAGACATGTGTTGTGGCTTATTAAGTGCATTTGTAAGTGGTAAGTAGATAACTCATATTGGACTATTAGTTAGATAGCAGCAGTTTTGATGAAAGAGACAGACTTGACGAGTACTAATTACAGTTAATAAACTGCATTTGCTTGAAGTGTGACATCTAAATCTTTATTCTTTAAACCACTGTGATATGCATGGAAGAGAGTTCTTTTCTATATACAACATATTATGGCATTTTTCCGTCCCACTTGTGTGGGGAGTACACAAAGAATGATTGCATACATGCCTCTGTGTGCACTATAATTGGTCTGATCTTGTCTTCCTGATCCCTATAGAGGCAACATGTAAGGTGTTGCAATACATTCCTAGGTTCCTCACTTAATGCCAGTTCCTGCAACTTTAAGCAGACTTCCACAGGATAGTTGGTATCTTTAGGCATCTGCCAGTTCAAGTTTTACAGCATCTCTGTGTTGCTCATACATGGGTCAAACACACCTGTCACCATTTGTTTGGCTTCTCTTTATATGTGTTCAACAACTGTTATTAGTGTTATTTGGTATGAGTCCTCCACACATGAGTTGTATTCCAGGTGGGTTTCATGAATGTTTTGTTAGCAGTCTCCTTTTTACACTAAGAGCAATTTTCCAGTAACCTGTCAGTTAAGCAAAATCTGCTACCTGCTTTACTTATGACTGAGCCTAGATGACCATTCCATTTCATATCCCTACAAATTCGTAAAGCCAGACATTTGTATGAGTTAGCTGAATTCAGTTATGACTTATTTATATTACTAACATTTCCCCAGTGACTTCCCTATGTATGGGTACAACACACATATTGAACACACCTCCTTCTCCTCTGCCTCTCTGTGTCCATCTCTTCCTACCTTTCTGTATACCCACCTCACCCTCCCGCCTCTATCTGTCTCTCTCTTCCTCACCACTCTCTCTGTCTCTTCATCTCCTCCCCCTCTCTCTGTCCATTTACTCCCCTACCTCACTCTGTCCATCCTTTCCTTTATCCATCTCAACCTCTCATGTCCTCAACTCTGCTCATCGTCATGTGTAGCCCCTGCAATGCAGTTCATGAAGCAGACCAATATTACTTACACGATGTGCCTATTATGTAGGATAGTCTACACATAAGGGGCTCGAAAATCATTTAAGTTAAAATCTTCTGGGTTCTTAGGCCGTGTCATGTTTCTTCTAAAATGTTCGACATTTCAACCCGTCTGCTGGGATCTTCCTCAGGATCTTTTGGTGTCCACTACTGCTAGAACACTGTCAGAGACGAGTGTTACATCCACTTATAAAGGGGAAGTTTTCTGGTGTTCATGCTGTAAAAGTGACAGTATTGGTTAAAATTCATATGGCTACCATTGGTGGGCCATAGTCATAGGCTAATATTCCCGCTCTGATGCAGAAGGGCTTTGGTAGCACATCTCCTGTGGATACCATTGGCAGTCCATCGTCATTGGGTAGACAGGCACTATTCCACACTTATGCTGGAGAAGGGTTATTGGTTGAAATGCCTGCTACCACTATTGGTTGGCCGTCATCAGTGGCTAGATTCGAAACAGACAGAGCAAGAGAGGGGGAATGTTTACCCAAAATATTATTGTCCCCCAAGGTGACTTGCAGCACGTTGTTTATGCCGCTCACATACCACATATTTACTTCCTTGATGGCGGGGAGCCACGATGCCGGAAACCTATAGCCGTCCTCTCTATTGAAATTAGATGCATTCTTAGAAATTTCAACCACTTCTCGGACCTTTCTTCTATAAATGTTTGTTTCTTTAGCCAGTACACATATGTTATTAAAATCAATGTCAGGACCACAGTTCTCGTGATGTTCCACAACTGCCAATTTTGCACTTTGTTTTAGCCGCATGAACTGTTCATGTTCCTTAATACGTTCTTTAACAGTTCTTCCCTTTTCGTCTATATACACTTTGCTGCAGCCACATGACACTAGATAGATGCCTGCATTGTGCAGGTAATCAGGTGCATCCATTTTCCTTTGGAAAATGTCTTTTATTTTGTTTGGACTAAAGAAAGATGTCTGAATACCATTTTTCTTTAAAATTCTGCTTATGTGGTCAGTGACCCAAGAAACGAACGGTAACCTGATGGAGTGAGAAGGTGGTTCCTCATCATTCTTATTAGTGGTATAAGTATTCCGCCTAAAATTCCTGTTGATTGAATAACTATCATACCCATTTGCCTTCAATGTCCTCTTTAAAAAACTCAACTCTGATTACAAGTAATCGTCATCGCTGATATGGAAGGGACGTGAAGACAGAGTGTTGAGTACTGCTTTCTTCTGGGCTGGGTTGTGGTGCAAAGTGACATATAAATACCTGTTTGTGGTAGTCGGCTTTCTGTACACTCTGTGACCTAGAGTGTTATCAGATCTTCTGTATAACAACACATCTAGGAATGAGAGACCAACCTCACTCTCAACCTCCAAGGTGAATTTGATTTTGGGGTGAATTCCATTTAAGAAATTGTGTAACACATTGCTCCACTATGTGGACGATATATTTGTTATATAACCACATGGCAAAGAAGAACTTCATGCATTCCACAATTTCCATGCATTCCACCTAAAACAGAGTGCAAAATCGGCAGTAGCGGAACATCTCGAGAACTGTGGCTCTGACATCACTTTTAATAATGTACGTGTACTGGCTAAAGAAACAAACATTTATAGAAGAAAGGTCCAAGAAGTGGTTGAAATTTCTAAGAATGCATCTAATTTCAATAGAGAGGACGGCTATAGGTTTCCGGCATCATGGCTCCCCGCCATCAAGGAAGTAAATACGTGGTATGTGAGCGGCGTAAACAACACGCTGCAAGTCACCTCGGGGGACAATAATATTTTGGGTAAACATTCCCCCTCTCTTGCTCTGTCCATTTCGAATCTAGCCACTGATGACGGCCAACCAATAGCGGTAGCAGGCATTTCAACCAATAACCCTTCTCCAGCATAAGTGTGGAATAGTGCCTTTCTACCCATAGACGATGGACCACCAATGGTATACACAGGAGATGAGCTACCAACGCCCTTCTTCTGCATCAGAGTGGGAATATTAGCCTATGACTATGGCCCACCAATGGTAGCCATATGAATTTTAACCAATACTGTCACTTCTCCAGCACGTACACCAGAAAACTCCCCCTTTATCAGTGGACATGACACTCATCTCTGACAGTGTTCTAGCTGTAGTGGACACCAAAAGATCCTGAGGAAGATCCCAGCAGAGGGGTCGAAACGTCGAACATTTTAGAAGAAACATGACGCGGCCTAATCACCCAGAAGATTTTAACTTCAGTTACAACGGCCACAAAAGCCGCAGACTTACATTGTAAATCATTTATTTGCCCCTGACATGCAGGCCACTGTGCAAAGCAGGTCAATAAAGAGGATGATACATGTCAACACAACATGGCTGTAATGCAGGGCAGCCTACATACCAAGGCCCAAAAAACTGTTTCTTGGCTTTAACATGTAGGCAGCCCTGCAAAGCTGGGTTATGTGGCAGGATGACACATTTCTCACACAACATGCATGGTTTGGGGAAAACGTGTTTCTGCCCATATCTCTGCTCCTATTGGAGGTAGGAGATTATAATCTCCACAATGCTGACACTCATGGGGCCTGCTGTTCAAATAGATCCAGGGGTTTTGAAGTAGAAGCTGCACATACACATAAATGTATATTCTGCAGATAGTTACAGTAAACTACATTTTTTAATTCTGTGAAGTGCAGAAGTTTACTTTTTTTAACATTTAAAGTAAGGTGCCAATATTTTTGCCAGTTTTAAATATTATCATGTTCTTACTGAATATGAAGGTGATGTTGTAAACCTGGTAAAAACCCTAGAAAAAAGGTTTGTTTCATAAACAGCTCACCTTACTTGACACAGTCTCCTTTGAGGGATTTGCACTTAGTGCAGTGATCCTGCTTTTTCATCCCAATGGAAAAATAGATTCTGCTAAACTCAGCAAAATACTCGTTCATTGCAACTATTAATTCCTCATTTGATGAAAATTTCATACCAGCAAGCCATAGTTTCAAGTTAGGGAATAGGAAAAGGACACTTCTGGCAAACAGGGTGCATGAAGAACCAATTTAAGGCCAAATTCATACACTTCTGTGATGGTTATCACTGATGTGTGGGGTGGTACATTATTCTGGTGAAAGAACACTTTTTTGTGTACCAACCTTGGTCCTTATTTCAGCCAATACATGTTTCAAATGATCAAACAATGAAGGATAATAGAGTCCAGTTGTGGTTCTACATTTTACAAAGTAATCTATGATCATTCATTGGGAACCTAAAAAAAAACTGTGGTCATCATCTTACCAGCTGACAAAATAGTCTTTGCCTTCTTTGGTACACTTTCACCAGCCTTTGTCCATTTTTTCGAGTACCGTTTTGACTGTGTGTGAAATGATGGATCCATGTTTCATCAATAATCACAAATTGGTGCAAAAAGTCTTGCTGATTGTGATCAAACACCGTCAGATATAATAATGAATGAATGTGCCGGATGTGATTTTGGTCACCTGTGAGGAGATACAGCACTCACCTCACACACAGCTTCTTCACAGCCAGTTTTCCATGCAGGATATTAAGCACGCACTCAGTTGAGATGCCTATGGTGTCAACAAGCATACAAATTTTTATTCAGTGGGTTTGCATTACTGTATCATGGATTTTGTCAGAGGTTTCCTAAGTGGTTCTCTCAACTGAATGGCTGGAGCGCGTTTCATCTCTGGTGCTTGTCGGACCATGTTTAAATTCATTAATTCAAAACTAAATTGTTCCAATGATGGTGCAGAGACCACATGAATTTCATCCAGTTTTGTTTTGATATATGCGGCAGTCCAATCCTTCAAATGAAAATGTTTAATAACAGCATAAAACTCACTGACCAATTCAGACAGCTGTAAAGCCCGGTCCACGCGCAACGATCTGTCTGTGCATACATCGGCGCAGATGTCTGTACATGCAAAAGATCGCTGCAAATGTGGTGTGTTCACACGACACAAACCCCAATCTACTACTCGCCCGCCATCTGTCGGCGTAGAAAAGAAATATCAGTGGCAAGCGACTGCACTCCCCGTAAACGTCAAAAATTTAATTCAGTTATTTTGAAATATAGAAATGGAGGCAGTTCTGTTGTGGTCTGTGTTCGCAACTTGTGTTGCAAAAAACATTCAGACCAATCGCAGGAAACAGAGAAAGCGGTCAAAATGGTGTAGACAGTAGCTGCTAAAGCGAAAGCAGTTTTCTCACGTACATTTACTGCGAGAGTTGCAGGGTGAACCTGTTTTGTTTTACATTACCTCGTGTTCCATTTCCTGGCACATTGACATTCCAATTTCATCTTCAATTGTACTCCTACTTGGTCTTGATCACTAAGAAAGCCAAGCAGATCAAAATACCATAACGTTGGCTGGTATACTTGATCTACTCTTACACCAGATCTTCTAGATTTCTGAACTTTGGATAACTCTTTTCGGTAAACAGTTCGCTGACAGACTTAATTTACATGACTTGCCTTCATGAACTCATCCTTCAGGACAGCGTAAATAGCTTCACATGTGTTGGGTATTATTTTACTCAACGCTTGTTTCGATATTGCAGTCGAAAATTCCAAATCCTTGTAGCTCGTCCCTGTTGCTAGGATTCTTAATGTTACCGCCAGCCGCTCATGAGGAGAAATTGCCCTTCTCATACAAGTATTTTTTCTCATAATATGAGGGGTTATAAGCTTTAAGAGAAGTTTCGACATCCATCCGCAAATAATTTCTCCAGTTCGCAACTAATTTATTTTTTTAATTACCGTTTCTCTGTTTACCGAGGCGTCAACTGCCCGCAATTTTTCAATTAGAGCATTGTATGCTGCTGTCTTTTTGTCTCGGTCACTATATTCTTTACTTTTAATCTTCCACAAACATGGGTGGTTTCTATATATTTCAATGAATCCACTTACAAACTCTCGAGAACACTGACGCGTATCAGCCATTTTAATGCTCTGTGCGCACAAATACAAACACTAGACTGGGTAAACAGCTGTTTCGCGCCAGATTTGCGGCGATCTCCTGTCCACACGCTCCAACTTGTCTGCTATAACGACTCCATTTCTTACTAGGCTAATTACTGTTTAGCTCTACAGGGCCATTATACTGAAATGTTTCCCCACACCACCTAGTATTGTCTTTCTATTTGTGTGAGTAACTGTATGTTCACTGTTGTGGGTAAATACATACAGCGTACACAGGGCGGTGTGTGAAACTGATGTCGATTACACGCTTCCGCTGTTGTAGAAATCTGCTCCAGATGCTGCAGATACCGTGTTGAGCTGAAAGTGGTAACCAAAATACGGAGAAATATTCTTCGGGCCTCTGTTGCATAGCAATCAGATTGCTTTCAGTTCTGAGAAATGTCCAGCTACTATTGTGGATTTGAATGATCCATGAAGTGACTTCTTTTCCGAAGAAAACATCGAACTATTTCACTAGAACTGAACGCTCCCGTCGGAACTGTTCTCAACTGGTGTTTATTAGTAGATCACAATAGCAGTACATCGCTGGGTGTATAATAAGACGTACCTTCTTGAAATGAACAATATTTTATTGTTCTATTAACTGATTTCCTTCCATATGCACTTATATTTTACAATGTGAATCAAAAACTCGCAATGGCGTCGATTTTTTACATCACAAGAATGGCTCTCTTCTACTAAAAATTACTCTTAACCAGAACAAACAAAAACTATATCCTAAGAATAATTATGTGAGCGCTGACCGCCACAGAGTAATAAACAATATCTTTGTCTCTCTCTCGCACTGTCACAGCAAGTTACGCTGCATGATACATCATATACGCCCCTCTTGTGGACGAACATTTTTGGGCAAAAACAAACACGAGCGTTCACACAACACTATATCGGTGATTGTTTATGACGCTGTATTAAAGTCCACTAGAGTATTAATGTCCACTGTATTTCTTATGATATTTTGGTATTAGTGAATGACTATCTAAATGTAAATTATTGATTTGGGTGCATATACTGCTGACAAAGCCTGTGCTGAATTCCTGATGCAGCATATATGCATAGCTTACATGCTTGCTTTTATTCATTTGTCGAGGATGGCATGAGATGTGATCAGAAACCTTTTTTTATCATCATTCAAAGCTTCTGTCACTCGCCTTGGGATGTCTCAAACGGATAATCTAACCATTCGGCCAAGCCCCACAAAGGAAAACCAAGGAAAACCTCGGGGTAGATTTACCATCCTCATATTTCTCATTTGCAAGGATAATTAATTGAATTACAATGGAAAATAAAAAAAATATTTACAATATGGATTTTTTTTGTTGAATGAATTTAAACACTGTTCACAAAAGAAACACAACACTGTTAATCTTCTGTGTCTTGAGGTGAACCGTCGACGCGTTGGTTTACGTCCATCTACGATTCTCTTCTATCAGTCATCTCCGGGTAACTGATTGAATTCTATTCCCATTTCACCGTCTCCTCGTGGGTATTATGGTTTTCCGCATATGGTTAACATGAAAATAAGAGTCAGTGTAAGTTCCGTGGAAAAGGTGTTTGATCTATGCTGAGCTGAAATAGAATCTAATTTAAAGTTCTTTCTAATTCTCTGTCCTGAATTCGAAATATTCGGAAGTCGTAAGGTGTTCTTCATTTCTATCAACAACCCTAGAATGCACTATACACAAATCCAACTGGAGCTGCCGTGTCAACTTATGCTCGTCATCTTTCAGATGGACTTTAACACTTGTTGATGGGCTTATAACTGAAAGGCATTCGCTCAGTTGGTAACTTCGCGAGCAACAATTGATATAACATAATTTACATACACAGGTATGTTACAACAATAGTACAATTCTAAAGACAATGTTCATCACAAAAGATTGAAACAAAGTAATAGGCGTCCTTTTAAAACTGAGAACAGGTTACCCCTTCCGAACAGCATGACTTCAGCTCAGCGAGTAAAAAAGCAAATACAAACATACATTGAGATTGTTAAGTTGACATAAGAAAAAATATCTTGCCATAGACCAGATTCATTTGAGTCACTAACCCATGGTCATTATGCATTGTGAAACCTGATTGAAATTACTATCTACTAAATAAAATTTTTTTAAAAGAAATCATTCATACTATAGCTAAATTCTCTGCATACTGAAAAGAAAACTTATCCTTACAGTGGAAAACCTATACATAATGTCTGCATATCTCTCGTACAGTATGCCTGAAAAGAAAAACTAACTACTAAATTGCAAAAAAAAAGAAACTATCCTAAGTATGATTCATAGGTTTAATGAAAATTCTCTAATCAATATTATTTGATAAGAATAGTATTTTCAATATTCAGAATCTTCAGTCATCATGAAATTGCTTTAACAAGTGATGAGGATACATTCCTTTCACCTTTCCATTCTTCACATCCTTCAAAACATAAATTCCTGGATGGGGTATTTTGGTAATCACAAATGGTCCTTGATACAATAATTGCCATTTTGTGTTCTTCCTCTGTATAAGTGAAGCCTTAGGATGAGTTTTTACTAAAACTTGGTCTTTCACTTTATATGTTTTTATTTTTCCAAGTCGATTGTCAAAATATATTTTCCTTTTTCTTGCCTTGTCCATTATATTGAGTAAGGATTGTCGTACTTTATTTTGTAGGTCTATTTTGTTAATAGCTACTTTAGGAATTGGTCGAATCCAGTCATTCTGTTCCTGTTTTCCAAACATCAGTTCGTATGGGGTGTATTCTGTCGTAGTATGTGGCATATTGTTTACAATTTCCTGAAAATCGTGAAGATAATCGATCCATTTGGGTTGCTGGTTGTGGCAATATGTTCTCATGAACCGGTTTAATTCACGAAAAATTCGTTCCACGGGATTCGCCGAAGGGTGGTACACTGATGTTAGAATTTGTTTTATACCACAACTGGCTAATGTTTGCCTCCAACGAAATCCAGTGAACATTGACTCATTGTCAGAAAGAATAGCCTCTGGTTTGCCTACTTTGACTATATAATCTTTGACCAGCTTCTTGGCTATGGATGCAGCAGTAGCTGATTTTAATGGATAAAGTTTGACATACTTAGTGAATATATCAAGAAAAGCTACAATATATTTGCATCCTCCCCTTGATGATGGTAGAGGACCACAGACGTCGACCGAAATGATTGACAGCGGTTTAGTGGGTATAATAGGATGTAGGAAATCTTTCACACAAAAATTTCCTGGTTTGGCTAGCTGACAAATTTTACATTTCCTTAACTGTCTGTGCACTTTCCTGCGAATGTTTGGGAAGTAGCAATATGCTTGAATCTTCCGAGCACACTTTAATACTCCAAAATGTCCCCAAGTGATGTGCGTGTGCAAAATTAAGTCATTCTCATTCTTCTCGGGAATACACACCTTCCAATTATCTGAATCAAGATGCCCTTTGAAAAATAAGACGTCGTCCTCAACTTTGTACAGTCTCTTCAGATCATCGTTTCCCGGCTTTGCTAAAGTTTCCTTTATTGAATGCCAACGAGGATCTTCATTCTGTAGTTTTTCCATGTTCTTACACATGTCAAGAAAATGTTTCCTATATATTCTATCAGTCATTATAAGAACATTAAATTCGGACGGATTGCCGGTGATGTTGATAGTTGACAAATCTCCATCTGGCATTCTAGACAGTGCATCAGCGATGAAATTATCCTGTCCGCTTAGGTATTTAATTTCAAATTGAAACTCTTCGAGTGAGAGCGTCCATCTTGCTAATCTTGGATGTAATAATTTACATGTTTGCAAAAAACTTAACGCTTTGTGGTCACAGTATACTGTTGTCTTCGCTCCATATAAGTAATAGTAAAATTTCTTAAATGACCAGACTACGGCCAATGCTTCCCTTTCGGTAGTCGTATATGTTCTTTCACAAGCAGTTAAGAGTCGGCTAGCAAAAGCTATTGGACAGAAAGTTGATTTCCTATCTATCATCTTTACTTGGAAGAGGCATGAACCTATTCCAATTTCCGAAGCATCTGCCATTAAACCGAATTCTTGGCTCATATCCGGATGATATAATATTTGTGAATTGACTAAGGCATGTTTTATTGCTTCAAATGCATTCTGACATTGTTGCGTCCACACCCACGGAGTATTTTTGCGCAACAAGCTGTACAACGGTTCTGCATTAATAGAGTGGTCGTGAATGAAACGCCTGAAAAAAGAGACAACTCCGAGGAAGCCCTTTAACTGTCTTTTTGTTGTTGGAACTGCAAAGTTTTTGATTGCCTTTAGTTTCTCGGAGTCCGGTAAGATGCCTTTTTCATTTATAAGATGACCCAAAAATTTGATTTTATCTCGAGCAAAATGGGACTTTTGCAGATTTGCGGTTATGCCTGCTTCCTTGAAACGTTCTAATACTCTTCTCAATAAATCAACGTGCTCCTCCCATGTGCTCGTAGCTATGAGCATGTCGTCCACAAACAAAGTTAAATTGCTTCGAAGTGCAGGTCCCAATGCATGATCTAGAGCATTTATAAAAACTCCTGAGCTCACGTTTAGCCCGAAAGGTAAAACCTTAAATTGATGGCTTCTACCTGCATGTACAAATGCGGTGTACTTTTTTGATGGTTCGTCTAGAGCCACCTGCCAAAATGAACTTCTCAAATCAATATTTGTTAAGTATTTCATCCCCTCGAACCTTTGAATTAGCTCATCGATGTTTTCCGGGTGAGTTCGCACGGGCATGATAATCTTATTTATCTGCCGTGCGTCTAGCACGAGACGAACTTTTCCTCCCTTTTTCGAGACAACATGAAGCGGACTACAGTATGGACTCGTCGAAGGTTCGATCAGATCCCATTGAAGCATCTGGTGGATTTCCGCATCAACTGCCTTTCGTTGGTGCCACGGTACTGATAAAAAATACGGCAGAAAACTTGGTGTGGTATCACATCTAAATGGCATGTGTATCCCTTGATTACACCAGGTCTTTCTTGAAAGACTTCATGATATTCCTGTAGAAGATCATATAATTGCTTTCTTTGATGTTGTTGCAAATATTCAGGTTCTTGTACCTTTTCATATACCATATCTTCAGGGTTTAAAACTGGTTGCAAGTAATTAATTTTGTAATACCTTACAGGTTTGCTATGTATCCACTTTATTTGCAGCTTTCGTCCATGACAATACTTTCCATGGGTACTATATTCCCTGAGAAGATTCACTTGATGTTTCTGATCCATTGTTGTAAAACTGGCACGGCCTAGAGAAAAATCGATATGCCAATTTCTCTCTCTAAATTCATCTATACCCAGGATACAGTCCTCAACCAATTTTTTTATTACAAGGAACGTGCAATTTATAGCTACATTTCCTATATCTAACTGGAGTTGAGTCTGCACTTTAACCTGAGAAGACTTATGACCAGTAGGACCTACAATTCTACAACATTGAACAGGAAAAATCGGTGGATCTGCTTTCTGAAGTATTCTTTGAAATAACTTCTCAGAAATGACATTTACTGCTGCTCCTGTATCTAAAGTAACTTGCACAGTAATGCCTTCAATCGCCACCTGAATTTTCGCAACAGGTACAGTGATATGTTCCTCTTGACAAGGCATCATATCCTGCTGAAGTTCTTCTATTAATAATCTGCCTTCATTGTACCGGAAAAATTTGACGCTCGAATTTTCGCCCCTGAAAACTTCCTCGACTGCACCGTCGGGGCTTCTGACAGTTGAGTTTAGTTTGACGATTGTCCATTATTAGTAGATGTCTGCTCCGTTACGTCGGTTATTATTGGTGGTTGATTTCTCCATTCATTTGCATTTTCATTTGGTACCCAACCTGAAGTTTGTGGTTGGTTGTGATATTCATGGGTTGGTTGCTGATATCGGCGTTTTTGCTGATAATTCCCTTCTTGATAGTATCCTTTCCTCTTCTTATTATTCTTCCTCCATTTCCGTTTATATGTTTGTTCACATTGTTGGTCATGATTACACTGGTCGGGATTTTCGTTACCAAATTTCACGTTTTTCTGGAAATAATTCACCTGTGGGTTTGGTGAATTGTGTGCAAAAGGTTTGTTTCCATACTGTTTGTTGTTACTATTGTATTTGTTAGGTTGGTAACTTGGTTGGTTATAGCGCACACGAGATTCTTCGAACAGAATGTCTATTGAATCCAATGTGGCAAGAAAATCTTCCACATGTTGTTCAGGCACATGTAGAAGTTTTTCCTTAACTTCAAGTGGAAGTTTGCCCTTTAATATTCGAATGATATCCTGCGTCGGGATTGGTTCATTCCAGTATTTACTTTTATTTATATATTTCTCGAAATACTTTCTTAAAGATCCATTTTTGAAAGAAAAAGGTTGTGGGTCAAAAACTTCCTTATGTAGTCTTTCTTGTACACCTTTATTCCAGTATTTGTGCAAGAAAGCGCGTTCAAATTGGTCATAATCTTGACACCAATCGGATGCTTCTGACGCCCACATCGATCCATCTCCATGTATGAATCCTGCAACGTACATAATTTTTTGTTGCTCAGTCCACATTCGCGGCAATATCCCTTTAAATTGCTTGATAAATACCACGGGATTGAGCGACTTCCTTTCGGGAATAAATATCTGGAATTGACGATATTTAAGCATTTTTTCTTCATTCATGGTCACAGGTGTATTCTGGTGGCTACTACGCGGTGAATGATAATCTCGATAATTTGTTTCTGGTTGATTACGTAAATATGCACCAATACATGGATATTGTTGCATGGATTCGGTTTCACTGGTTTCATCAGGAATAATGTCTGCTTTTGATAAACTGCAAGTAGTATGTGCCCCTCTAGTATTAACTAGACCCTGCTGGCAGGCTTTTAATGTATTTTCTATCTTTGCTTTCCAAGCAGGAAATTCATCTCCTATATTCTCCTTAATCTCTTTAACTTCTGCTTTAAGTTGTTCTTGTGCAGCTTCGTTGTTAACTTGCACGTTAGAAACCGTTTCTTTCAAGGTTTTGTCAACATAATTTCGCACTGTCTCGGTTTGCTCTTTCGCCCAATCTTCAATGTCCTTAGAAAATGCGATCTTATGTTCATTGAAAAGTTTCTCTATGTGTTTCTCGCCTTCGAGACTGAGAGTGTCTATCCTCCGAGTAAGCTCAATGACAGCTTGCTCGTTATCGTGCTTAATTGTATTTACGTCTTGCGCAATAGTGTTCTGTACATGAATAACTTCTTGCACTTGATGATTTAGTGTATCTTGACGACATAAGATGTCTTTGTATTTGTTTGTTAATTCCTGATACTGTTGTTCTTGTGTAACTATGAGTTGTGCCTGACTGGTAATCAAGTGACTCTGCTTTGTTTCCAAACTCTGGAATTTTTCAGTAATCTTATCATTTATTTCTTTTAGTTTATTAGATTGCTCCTGAGCCAAATTAAATTGCGCACTCTCCAATGCCTGGAATCTACGATTCATGTCGTTTGCAAACGTGGATTGTGCCGTTGCAAGATTAGATTGCGATGTTTCCAATGCCTTAATCCCTTGTGTTATGACAGTCAAACTTGACATCAGCTGGGATAACAAATCGGTATTCTCAGCAATTGGCGATTGCACTGGGCTTAATGAGGATTGTGCCGACACAATTTTCGGTACAGTCATTTCGTTTTCGCACGCGTCTGTGTCAGAGATGAAATTCATGTTGTTTGTTGGTTGCTGCATATTTCTCTGGACTTCTTTCGACATATGAATGTCGGAACTAGCAACCGTTTGTGTCGACGGCATGAGCGCATTAATTATTGCCGGTTGCTCAGCCGTAATCGACATATCGCTAACTACGGCGGTATTAAATTCTGTGGCACTAGTTGACGATGCATTCACACTATTTAATTCATTTTGTGGCATTGTGATGCGTGCTTGCTTATTGGCTTTGAACATAGATCTAGTTATCACCATGTAAATGAGCAATTGACAGTTTCTCCTCTAAATAAGTCCCACAAAAGTGACTATTAAACTTTTACACACGCAAAAACGTTAATGTCCTAATGCTGTTAATGTACACTTTACAATGTGACACAAAAACAGTGCATAGATAACACATAAAATGTTGTCTTACTATATCTACTGAAATACTGGAATTCTAGTAAAAGTAATATAGCAACACTATTTATACTTAGAAAATTTATATATGAAGGGTCACTACAATGAATAAATGCTCAAGAAAGCTAGTAATTCAAATGTTCTGGCCTTTTTGAAGTTTCTGCTCGGCTGCTGGGAAGGCGCACTCGTTCTCTTCACAAGATACTCCCGCACGTTGGCGTTAGCATGAAACATACAAAGGACCATAATGTAGTTACTCTATAAGACTAGACATATATACACACACTGAAACATTACTTACTAAGTTACTAACATATTTACATTGCAGGTTCACTATGAGTGTTGTATCAGGATCGTGTCCTGTCTAACGGTAGACATTTATAACGACTCCATTTCTTACTAGGCTAATTACTGTTTAGCTCTACAGGGCCATTATACTGAAATGTTTCCCCACACCACCTAGTATTGTCTTTCTATTTGTGTGAGTAACTGTATGTTCACTGTGTTGGGTAAATACATACAGCGTACACAGGGCGGTGTGTGAAACTGATGGCGATTACACGCTTCCGCTGTTGTAGAAATCTGCTCCAGATGCTGCAGATACCGTGTTGAGCTGAAAGTGGTAACCAAAATACGGAGAAATATTCTTCGGGGCTCTGTTGCATAGCAATCAGATTGCTTTCAGTTCTGAGAAATGTCCAGTTACTATTGTGGATTTGAATGATCCATGAAGTGACTTCTTTTCCGAAGAAAACATCGAACTATTTCACTAGAACTGAACGCTCCCGTCGGAACTGTTCTCAACTGGTGTTTATTAGTAGATCACAATAGCAGTACATCGCTGGGTGTATAATAAGACGTACCTTCTTGAAATGAACAATATTTTATTGTTCTATTAACTGATTTCCTTCCATATGCACTTATATTTTACAATGTGAATCAAAAACTCGCAATGGCGTCGATTTTTTACATCACAAGAATGGCTCTCTTCTACTAAAAATTACTCTTAACCAGAACAAACAAAAACTATATCCTAAGAATAATTATGTGAGCGCTGACCGCCACAGAGTAATAAACAATATCTTTGTCTCTCTCTCGCACTGTCACAGCAAGTTACGCTGCATGATACATCATACTGCGCAGATGTGGTTTGAACCCACAGATTTGAGAGGTTTCGCTCAAACCTCCAGCTCAAACTTCCAGGTTTGCACACACCTCAGGTTGGTGCAAATCTTCTGTCCACACGCAACGATTTGTCTGCGCAGATGTGATGTGCGCAGACATTTGCGCAGACAGATCGTTGCGTGTGGATGGGCCTTAAGGAACTGTATACCGTACATTGTTGAAGTTCTTTGTATGATCCTTGAAATAATGAGGCTTACCAACCATGAAGGTGCGACGAAAATTTGCCAGAGGTATCAAATCCATAGAATAAGCGGAGATAGCGCTACAGACTTACGCTGTACGTTGTTTTGAAGCCAGTGGGTGGGGCCTGCCGCCATCTTGGATCCCCCAAAACAATAGCAGACGAGTGTTTACAATTTCTTCTTGTTCGTTATTCCTGTCATGTGCATGAGATATTTGTTTTATATAGTAAATGTTACACTGTTTTAGTGAACAACACAGCATAAGGAACGCAACTTCAAACGTTTTTCTGGTCTTAAATGCGCATTAGATCCAAGATTCACGAAAATATGACGCTTCTGGCCTCAGTACTGTAATTCCTTTTTGTTTATACACTCCAAATAACCGAGAAGAGAAGTATGTGTTATGAAAAGCGTGCTTCTATAATCCATTTCTATTCACTTTCATTGTGTTTGTGTCGATAATTGATAAAACCAGAACTCCAAAAGCAATGATTGATAGCTTAGAGGCACCCATTTGTATTCGTTGCATTTTCGAGTCAAATGCAAATTTTAAATGTTCAAGTTTGCAAGGAACTTACCTTATTTTCTTTGGTGTCCCATAGATGTATTCAGAGATGATATAAACAAGCCAGCTGTCATGTCAGCAAAGTGAAAGATTCGTTAAATTAGGAAGGAAAAGAACTGAATTTAAGATTGTCAGGCCCATTGTAGTTTACACATCTGCTTTGTTTTTAAATTGCACCTACCAAGGGACATTCAGTGCGGCAAATAACAGCAATTTACAGGGTAACATGACAACACAGTGATTAATGTAATGATGTAAATAGCCTGGACTTCGATAGGGAACTTTGCTTTAACAAATATGTAACCCTTTAAGTACTTACAATTTTTGTAACAGGTGTTCCACACATTTTACTAAATATTTAATTAACTGCATATAGTTACATCACTTTTATACTAAATTATTGCATTTTAAAGCAATAGTCTCCATTTCCAGGATATTTCTTGCCAGAACTTTACAGTTACTTGGGAATAGCCAAACAATGGAAAGCAAGTGTATTGCTCACCTCCAGAGAGCTCTTCGCGTTGGATTGATAGAAAATCTAAAGTCAAATCACAGAAATAAAACCATACTGTAAAACTTTACAGTACATCAGAATTTCAAGTATATATAAGAAAATAGCGCTTAAATAAGTCCACTTATGAATGAAATGGGATTTGTTTAAACTTTAGACTACAATCAGAATGATTAGTACATCCGTAAGCGACGCAAGCCGGCATTTTTTATCAAAACACTTCATGGCTACACGGAATCAAACCACCAGAAGCGAATGTTTTGGGGTAGCTAACATGGCGGATCTTCACTTGGGTCAGCTTCAAGTTTGTGATGTCATGACAACTCTCTTATTTTTGCCTCCATGATCAAATCACCCCTGTATTTTTGAAGCCTTTGACCAGTTGTACTGGTCCTTGATTCTAGATAACTGCATCGCCTGCAAAAAGTCTGAGAGTACTATAACTGTGGGTGCCAAATCATTATTACAACATGAACCGAACACCAAATGTGCTGATACACTGCCCTGGTGTATGCTGAAGTCATTCCCACATCTGCCAATGTCTCTCCATTCATGATAACAATGGTGCAAATGGCTCTGAGCGCTATGGGACGTAACTTCTGAGGTCATCAGTCCCCTAGAACTTAGCACTACTTAAACCTAACTAACCTAAGGACATCACACACATCCATGCCCTAGGCAGGACTCTAACCTGCGACCGTAGCAGTCGCTCGGTTCCAGACTGAAGCGCCTAGAACTGCTCGGACACTCTGGCCGACTATTCAGGATAAGATGCTGCATTCTCCCTATCAAGAAATTCTCAGTCTAGTCAGAAATATTATTTAATACCCTTCATATTCAAACCATCATTAATAATCGTTGGTGTGGTAGTGAGTCAAATCCTTTTTGGAAGTAAATAAATATTGCATCTAACTGGCTAGCTTGATTCATGGCTTTCAGCATGTCATGTGACAAACACACAAGTTGGATTTTGCAAGACCAACAGACCCATGAATGACATGTAGTAATAAAAACTTTTCAAAACATCATTCCTTTTTGTTGCCAAATTATGCAAGACACAACAATAAGAGTAAGCTCTCTCCTTTTGGAAGTGAGCAAATAAATCAGATGTATCAATTGTTAATTTTAATCATGACATAAATTATTGTACTCTTAGTCATCATTGTTGTCTTGGACATAATAAAATTTTAGTTTCATGCCTGTTACTATTAGATACACATAGAGAACCTAAATCAAATGTCTTCTCGTTTCTGACAGTGCCACTTTTTTACAATTATATATAAAAATTTATGTAAAATGTTTTATACATGTTATTTGTTGACAGCAGTGAGCTTGTTATATTGAGTTTTCTTTAGCGGCTTCATTTTCAGTTTTTGTGGAGTGAGTGCACCAGATATTTATTTTCATTCTGTGTTCTGTGACATTATAAAATTATATCTTTGTTTTTTGCTTTTGTTGTTACAGTTACAGTGTAACTTTGGTTGCAATAAAGAAAGAAGTGATAAATTATTTTTACTGCAATATACCGTACTTCGCTCTGTGATTTTCTGCCAAACGTAATTAATGACATCAGGCTATGGGCCCAGGCAAACCCATACATACGGTATTTGTTTCTGTTCTGTGCATTCATTGCTTTTTATCGGAGTTTTATTCACGTGAACTGCGACGCTCAAGTTTTGGAACCGTCGTATTTCGCTGGTCTATTGTGAAACTCTTCGTTTTCGTTTTGAACTGAGTATTCAGCCTACACGAAGATTGATCAATTGAAAATGTTCAATATCCATAAATTTGACGGTAAAAATTTCCAACTGTGGAAATATCAGTTGCAAATTATTTTTTGTGCTGAAAAAGTACTCAATTTTGTCGAGGGGAAACCAGGACCAAATGAAGCTGGTGAGAGTCAAACTGTTTGGGACAACTTAAAATGCCAAGGCGATGCTCATTCTGTCTACTGTGATGAAATTTGCCCAATTGCAATATGTTATGACATACACAAATGCAGCGGAAATGTGGGCCAGACTAAAGACTAATCATGAACAGTGATGCTCAGTTAATAAAATGGCCTTGAAGCAGAAATTTTTTGATCACAGAATGTCGCCAACAGACGCAATCGCACAACACATCAGTCAACTTGAATCCTTGGCACAAGCATTAACTGATATTGGGGAACCTGTTACTGAAGCAGACAAAATGGCTAAAATCTTGCAAAGTCTGCCAGCAAAGTTTGCAACTTTTTCAACTGCCTGGAACTCATATGTTGAAGATAACAAATATTCGATAATTTGACTTCAAGGTTATTGAAAAAAGAACAAAAACTTTTTCAATGTGATGAAAACTCAACAGCCTGCGTGGTAGTTAAAGTGGACAAAACACGCAAGTTCAGTTCAAATGCCAGAAACAACAGTGTGTCTAACATGGTCAGTAGAAAAGACGTTGAATGTTATTACTGTCACAAAAGGGACATTTTAAATCTGAGTGCAGAAAACTTTTAGCAAAACTTAATACGAAAACTGAAACATCTGAGCACCAAGCTTTGAATGCAGAACATGTGTATGTTTTTGCTCCAGGATGCGAACACATTTGGTTAGTTGACAGTGCTGCATCAAAATATATGACGTCACACAAAGAGTGGTTCAAAACATTCTAGCCAATTGTCGGATGACTCATTTGTTCGAATTGAAGACAGATCGATCGTCAAAGCAGAAGGCATTGGATCAATTGAAGTATTGTCATTAGCTGAGTGCAAATGGCAATCTCGAACTTTGGAAAACACATTATATGAAGGGCTTATTTCAATAGTGGTACAAGTCATTTTTGTTCATTTTGAGATACAGAGTCCTAAAGTTAAATGAGCGCTGAAAAATCTGCGGTTGAGATACCAGAAATATTCAAGCATATGGCTTCTTGCTAGAGATGAACCTTTCTTTCTGTTTGTTTGGATCATTAACTTCAGAAGCATTATAGGCAGAAAAGTGGAAGTAATGGACTTGTACCACCATTGAAATAGGCCCTTCATATATTCCTATGCTAAAGAAAAATTTATTTGTCACAAAAAGAGGAATGAAAGTTATTTTTGACGACAAGAGATAGAAGTTTGTAGTTCAGGTCTAATTTCAGCAGGAATTAAGATGGGCAATCAGTGTTATAAAATTTTGTTTAACTGTCCAAATGTACTACAGGTAAATCCTGCTTCCCTGATTTCCATAATGATCTTTGAATGAGAGACTTGGGCACATTAATTTCAGTGGTCTCAAGGATATGGCTGTTCTGAACTTAATACCTGTTTTCAATATGAAGAAAGTTGAAAATCTTCATTGTGAACCATGTCAGTATGGCAAGATGAAAAGAAAATGTTTTATCTCTAAATTGGAATCAAGATTGAAAGTTCCTGGTGAATTTATTAATGTAGATTTGAGTGGATGGATGAGAAAATCATCTCTTGGAAGTGCACAATTGTACATAGTTTTCAAGGATGATGGCACTTCATACAGGTTCGTGTATTTTGTTAAAAATAAGCAGGATACTTTCCCTGTGTTTTTAGAGTTTCAGAGACAGACTGAAAGAGAAACTGGAAACAAAATCAAAGTTCTGAGAAGTGACAATGGGACTAAATTCATAAATAAGCAATTTGAAGATTATTTCAAGCAAACTGGTATAATATATGAGAAAACAAGTCCCTATACACCACAGCAAAATGGCCGAATTGAACGAGAAAAGGGACAGCAGCAGTGGCCGAGTGATTCTAGGCGCTTCAGTCCGGAACCGCGTGGCTGCTACGGTCACAGGTTCGAATCCTGCCTCGGGCATGGATGTGTGTGATGTCCTTAGGTTAGTTAGGTTTAAGTAGTTCTAAGTTCTAGGGGACTGATGACCTCAGATGTTAAGTCCCTTAGTTCTCACAGCCATTTGAACGATTTTTCTTGAACGAGAAAACAGGTCCATTGCTGAGTGTGCACGCACTATGTTATTAACCACTGACTTGTCCTATGAATTGTGAGCTGGGGTGGAAATGTTACGCCATATGAAAAATGTTTTGGGAGACCTCCTTCTTTAGGACACCTGAGGAAGTTTGGATCAGCAGCATATGTATATGTTCCTGATAAATTTAGATCAAAATGGGATAATAAATCAAAGAAATGGATCATGGTTGGCTATGATGTGTTTAGTGCCAATTCTCGCCTCTACAATCCTGAGTCAAAGAAAATTACCATCTCCTGCAATGTGTCTTTCAATGAAGAACAACCCCATAGCTTAAACATAGAACAAAGATACACTGAATTTTACCTGGGAGACCAAGCTGCAGAAGATGTTCATGTACAACCTGAAGAAGATGATACTGGTGAACAAATGAGAGAAAATCAAAAAGATGTTCGAGAGGAATCGGAAGAGGATGATACTGGCGAACAAACGAAAGAAAATAAAAGCATGAATCTGAGAGATCAGTTTAATCTGTGAGCACCTGCTCGTTTTCGGGACCAAGATATGGCTTGTTCTGCCATTATCTTTGAACCTCAAACTTTTGAAGAAGCAGTGGTATCGAAAGAGTCATCAAAGTGGAAACAAGTAATGGAAGAGGAAATGACATACTTGAAGAAGAAAAAAACTTGGGATCGAGTACCATTACCACACAACCACAAAGTAAGTGGGTCTGTCATCTGAAGCAGCATTGTGAGGGAATAATTGACTGCTTTAAAGTTAGAGCATGTGCAACAGGTTTTCACAACGATATGGCATTGATTATAAAGAGATATTCTCTCCTGTGGTCCAATATGATACAATCAGAATTTAATTAGCCATAGCAGCTTCATGAGGCATGGGAATTAGGCAGTTTGATGCTTAGACTGCACTCCTGAATGGGGATTTGAAAGAAGAATTTTACTTGGAGCAACCAAAAGGTTTTGTTGTAGAAGGCTCAAATAATGTTTGCAAACTGAAGAAGAGTCTATATGGACTCAAACAGTCACCATGTTGTTGGAATCAAAAATTTGTACAGTTTCTGACAATGTTTGGCTTTGTGCAACTGAATGCAGACAAATATGTTTCCCATGCTTTAACAGATGACACTGATGTTTACCTGGCACTTTATGTGGACGATGGCTTGCTTATTTGTAAGTCTCCAATAATACTGGAAAATTTTTTGACAGCACTGGGATAAATGTTTGAAATTTCTGTGGGCAATGGAAAATACTTCTGTGGATTGGAAATTGAACACAGCCCTTCCATTAAAGAAATTTATATAAGCCAACAAAGATACAACAATTATTTACTTCAGAAGTTCAACATGGATTATTCAAAATGGAACTCCAGTCCTTTTGATGTTGGAACCATGTTGCACAGTGAGCAGTCACCTGCAAACCAATGAGAGGTAAAGGAGATGGAAAGCAAACCTTATTGGCAGGCAGTTGGTAGCTTAATGTTTGCAGCAACTGTCTCACGACCAGACATCGTGTTTTCTGTGAGCATGGTGAGTAGGTTTTTACATAATCTGGGTCTTGATCATTGGCATGCTGTTGAAAGGATTATGAAGTATCTACTGGGGACCAGGGAGCTGACCATAAGGTACAAAGCTGACTACTGGACTGGTAGTCTACTCAGATGTCGACTTTGCTGAGGACTGTGACACTCATTGGTCAACAACAGGTTATGTGAACTTGTTAGCAGGTGGGCCTGTGACATGATGTCCATGTCGGCAGAAATGTGTAAGCAGATCAACAATGGAGGCCGAATACATAGCAGTTTCAGATCCTACTGAAGTTGTTTGGTTGTGTAGTTTTCTTGGCTTTCACTTAGACAAACCAACAACACTCCGTGTTGACAATCAAACTGCTATTCACCTGATTAATAACACAGAACATCACAAACACACCAACCACATTGATATTAAATGCCATTATACAGGGTGAGTCACCTAACGTTACCGCTGGATGTATTTCGTAAACCACATCAAATACTGAAGAACCGATTCCACAGACCGAACGTGAGGAGAGGGGCTAGTGTATAGTGTAATTGTTTAATACAAACCATACAAAAATGCGCGGAAATATGTTTTTTAACAAAAACCTACCCTTTTTTAAATGGAAGCACGTTAGTTTTGTTAGCACATCTGAACATATAAACAAATACGTAATCAGTGCCGTTTGTTGCACTGTAAAATGTTAATTACATCCGGAGATATTGTAACCTAAAGTTGACGCTTGAAACCTCCGACGTTCAGTTGCGTGTTGTAACAAACACGGGCCACGGTCGGCGAGCAGCATCTGAAGGGACATGTCTACGATGACGGCCGTGTTTCTCCTGATCTTACACCTCTGGACTTCTTTCTGTGGGGTACGTTAAAGGAGAATGTGTACCGTGATGTGCCTACAACCCCAGAGGATAAGAAACAACGTATTGTGGCAGCCTGCAGCGACATGACACCAGATGTACAGCGGCGTGTACGACATTCATTACGCCAGAGATTGCAATTGTATGCAGCAAATGATGGCCACCACATTGAACATCTATTGGCCTGACATGTCGAGACACACTCTATTCCACTCCGTAATTGAAAACGGAAACCACGTGTGTACGTGTACCTCACCCCTCATGGTAATGTACATGTGCGTCAGTGAAAAAGACCAATAAAAACGTGTTAGCATGTGAACCTAATGTGCTGTTCCAGTCTCTTCTGTACCTAAGGTCCATAACCGTTCCCTTTGGATCCCTACGTAATTCGGTGCTCTCCGATACACACGATCGAACAGCGGAGGAGTGGTAGTCAAGCGTCAACTTTAGGTTACAATATCTCCGGATGTAATTAACATTTTACAATGCAACAAACGGTACTGATTACGTATTTGTTTATATGTTCAGATGTGCTAACAAAACTAACGGGGTTCCACTTAAAAAAACGTAGGTTTGTGTTAAAAAACATACTTCCGTGCATTTTTTTATGGTTTATATAAACGAATTACACTAGCCCCTCTCCTCACGTTCGGTCTGTGGAATCGATTCGTCAGTATTTGATGTGGTTTACGAAATATATCCAGCGGTAATGTTAGGTGACTCACCCTGTATACGTGAACATGTTGAAAATAATGAGATTGAAGTCTATTATGTTTATTCTAATAAACAATTGGCAGACTTATTCACAAAACCTTTTTGCTAGAGACAAATTCATATCAAACAGAAAAGCTCAGTCAATGATCTCAAAACAAACTCAGTAAAACAAGTGTGGGAGTGTTGACAGCAGTGAGCTTGTTGTATTGAGTTTTCCTTACTGGCTTTATTTTCAGTTTTCTTGGTGTGAGTGCACCAGTTATTTGTGTTCACTCTGTGTGCAGTCATGTTCTGTGACATTATAAAATTATGTCTTTGTTTTTTTTTGTTTTTGTTGTTATGGTTACAGTGTAAGTTTGGTTGCAATAGAGAAAGGAGCAATAATTTTTTTTCCTGCAATATACCATACTTCGCTCTGTGATTGTCTGCCAGACATAATGTTTCGTAAAGATAATCTCCAAATTATTATGCTCTTTGACTTGGCATATATATGCTGTAAATACCAATTGGAGTTTAGTTACAGTAAGACAATTATATGGACTAATACATCCATGCTACTGCCCAATGGGAGATGGTATTAAGCCCATATTAGAAGACACACCTAACATGTACAAGTCAGGTGTAGACGACCTGCCACATAGTGGCGGAATGGGTAAAGCTGCAATTTCAGCAGATAGATTATTTACTGGGGATAAATGGGAACCATTGTATTCTGACTTGGATCCATGCATGCACAGTGAAAGAAGTGTATGTGTGCAAGTGCAGAATGCAGTGTTTTGAGCAGGCTTTCTGCTTGTTATTGTTTTCATGTGTAGTCAGCAGACGAGGTTCTGCCAGGAAAAAAAAGTGGTTCTGGAAAGATGACATCTGAAACCTATGATTATGGGCAATGGAATGTAAGGCGAAAGTTTAGGGCCTGTATAACACCATGTGTCATTTTCTGTTACTACGAGTAGGAAACGTTTTGGCATTAAAAAGAAAACTAAGTACATGGAATACATTTTATTATATACATCTGAAAGAGCGACTGACATACTACCTTTCCACATAGTCACCAAACACATTGGCGCACTTATCATAGCGGTGGACAAGCTTAGAACGACCTTCGTCATAAAATTCTGCCGCCTGAGACTTCAGCCAGTGAGTCACGCCCGCCTGGAGTTCCGCTTCGTCATCAAAGTGCTGCATTGCAAGCCACTTCTTCATCTTTGGAAACAAGTGGAAGTCACTTGGTGCAAGACTGGAGCTGTAGGGCAGATGAGGGAAAATTTCCCATTTGAATTAATAAAGGAGTTCTTTAGTGCGGTTTGCCGTGTGAGGTTGGGCATTGTTGCGCAAAAACAAAATTTTGGACATCAGCTTTCCTCGGCGTTTGTTTTGACAGTACCGGGCAGAATTTATGGTTGCTCTACGTTCTAGAAAGTCAATAAGAAGCACATCTTGCCTATCCCAAAACACTGTCGCCATCAACTTCCTTGCTGACAAGGTTTGCAAACATTTTCTTGGTTTTTGGGGGACCTTGGGTGCCCCCACTCCATGGACTGTAATTTTGCCTCGTAATTGACGTGTTTCACCCAAGTCTCGTCACCGGTTATGATTAGATCCAGTAATGAATCACCATGTTTGTGTTAGGCCTCCAGAAATTTCAACATTGCCCCCATTCGCTATTCTTTATGGTGCTCTGTAAGCATTTTGGGTTCCCATCATGCACAAAATTTGTGGTAGCCTAGTTTTTGAGTGGCAATTTGAAACAACAAAGTCCGTGAAACTTGTGGAAAAGAAAGCAAAAGCTCCGTTATTGTGAATCGTTTCATCAACTTTTGCGACAATATCGTCAGTCACAATGCTCGGGGGTCCACTCTTCTCTTCATCATGAACGATGGTTCGGCCATTTTTAAACTGAATGCATCATTTCCGGATGGAACATTCACAAATTACGTACACTTCGCACAGTTCACGATAAATTTCTATAGGTTTTAGGTTTTTTGCCAACAAAAACCGTATCACAGACCGCACCTCAGAACTGGCGGGATTTTTGATTGCAGCGCACATTTCAAATTCGAATATCGAAAAAAACAGACACGCAGAGACATTCTCGCTGTCACGGATGGATGCCTACTGAACTGCCGAGCACGCACATACACCTAACCTAGCGGCGTCTGACGAAAACGTTCCCTACTTTCTGAATGGCCCTCGTACCTTATTGACATAAATACCTCTGAAACAGGTAGGCCTTTGGCAATCACAGTTTCAATGAATTACAACACAGATTAAGTAAGATATCAGATCTCAATAACAGGGCTGTAAAAACAGATAGGCCTTGATTAATAAGTTTCAGCTAACACAAAGTATGAAATTGCTCTTAATTTAATTAAAATGGAAAAGGCAGGCTCTCAATAATAACATCTTCAATTACGTGAAATTATCAAATAGCAAAAAGGCAGGAGTTCTTTAACAACAGCTTCAGTTAAGTAAAATTACCAAATAGAAAACATCCACGCCTTCAATGATAACAGCTTCAGTTAAGCAAAATTACCAGTTGGAAAACAAGCATGCCTTCTTTAATAACAGCTTCAGTTAAGTAGTACTACCAAACAGGAAAAAGGCAGGTCTTCATGAATAACTGCTTCAGTTAAGTAATCCAGAGCTCAAATTGCCTCCTCATAAGGGGTGTACCAGAAGGTGTGTACGCAAGGAGCATAAGACTATGTCAAATAGAAAGGCCAAGAAAGGTTACAACGAGAGGACCACCCTCCAAGGCCCTTTTCGTTGGGTACAGACTGTCAAATATTAACAAAGCAAGGTTAATTACGTCAAAGCAACAAAAACTGGCCAAACGGTATACCCTCGTCACTGCAAAATACTGCCTTTACAATGACAGTGAAATGCCAGAAAGAAAACTAGCTGCCATACCAAATTACTTAGCTTCAGCAATTGCAAATTTTGAGACCAAGGCACCTCGTAAGCCGATATAACTAACAGAGCAATGACTTCTGTAATGACCAAAGATATCTCGAAACTGGCACCCAGCTGCATTACAAGAGAAAGATACTTATCTGCGTATCTGGCGTTCGAGGCTATTTGGCAGGGAGGTCAGCTAGGTACTGCGCGATGACCGGGGGGGGGGGGGGGGGGAGAGGGAGAGAGAGGGGGTCTGGTCTGGGTCTGGTCACAGCATAGAAGAAACATGTTATTGCTCTGCCTCAGGAAACACCATTGGCTCACTGTAGGGTTGCTCTTGGGGGGCGAAAAGAAAAAGAATTGTTATTTTACATTTTTTGGAAAATGTCGAAAAATTGAATATTTTGGTGGGCCTCTTGGCAACAGAATCAGGGACTGATTACACTATTATAACAACATACGTTGAGCATTAAATACCTGGTTGGATTATTTTGAACAAGAGCAGCAGATTGATTTATTTGAGATTGTTCGGAAGAAATATTATCATTTCTGTGCATTTTTATAGTCGCAATGTAGTCATTCCCGGAGCAACACGAAGGGACCAGAGGATTTATAGACTTTAAAAGAAATGCAACACTACACAATTAAAAAAAGAGCTGATTCAGAAATAATAGGAAAACGATAATGTTCCTTCTGCCTCATGCTGCGTTCAGCCAATCAGCGTGATCGTAATTTCTGGTGATGAACTAACACAAAATAATTAACATTCAAGTAAATGAGGAGATGGGAATCATCAAGGTTAATTTACTAAAATAAGCACACTTATCTTTAACACATATTTTTAATGCTACATACCTTTTCATATTAAATTACAATAGATGACAATTGTGGTTAAATACTTTATACATAACATTCAAAATGTTCTCTTGGTGCTGTCTGTTCGTAATCATTTACAAGAAACTACATGTTTTCTGATTGGAAAAATAACAATTAGCATATTTACTGAATATTTTCACATAAAATATAAAATACCGTTGCGGAACGCAGCAAGTCCGCGTCCGCCTTTCATGGATTACAAACAATAAAAGGTGAGCCGCCCAATGCCTCATTTTGTCTAGAAACAACAGATTTTTTTTAATATCATTAATCGATACATGTACCTAGAGATTTACAGGCACCGCGCAAGAACGGCAAAGATAAAGAATAATAGATTCTGTCGCTGCTGTGCGATGATTCATTTCTTTTACTTCACAATTGTTCGATAACTTGAGACCATCGGGCGTTTATTATTGAGCGTATGTTAATGGTTGTGAGGCGAAAATTACTAATATTACATCACACAATTTAAGATATCTTGTGAAAAAACAGCCAAGACCAGTATCGACTCAGGAAAAGCAAACAACAGCTACCATTCAAGGAACCAACTGGTGGTGAAATAGACCAGCTAAGAAATTGCAATTATTGCAACAGACCTATAGGCATCAATAAGGAAATAACAGTTAAGACCTCAAAATCCAAAACTTCAGCATCGAAGCTATAGCTTGCCGGTTCCAAAGGGGGCCCAGTCTGTAGATCACGCTGGCCAGGAAGTTACTGCATGTTTTGCAGAGCACGTTGAGTCTCACAGGCAGTGTGTGGGCGAGCATTGTTCAGCTGTAAGAATACATCACCTTCCCATCGCAAGAACAGCGAAAGAATGAGTCTAACAACACTGTGCACATACCAAGCGCTGGTTAGTTTCCCCTCCAGAAACACCAAAAGTGAACGAGAGTTGTAGCTTGTTGTACCCCAGACCATAAGGCGTGGGGTGTGCCCAGCGTATCTTGGATGAATGCACTTCATGAGACAGTGCTCACCAAGACTATACCATATGCATAAACGACCATCATCTGTTTGCAAGCAGAATGTGCTTTCTTTGCTGAAGACCACAGTGTGCCATTCCGTCTTCCAAGTGATCCTCTGACAGCATCAGTCAAGCCACGAACATTGATGCCATGGTGTGAGTGGGAAATGGGGTAGAGCTATGCATGTCCTTGGACCCATTGCTAATAACCAATTCACAACAGTTTATGTTGACACGTCTTGGCTCACAATCCCTCTTATCTGTGCTGTGGTAGCTGTACGATATGCCACTGCTGTGCTTGCAATACGCTTCTGGAGGGCATCTGTATTCTCTGGACTATGCTCTATGAACACTTAGAATCTTGTCTGTGGGTGTGAAAATGTTCATGTGGTCACTGACCATCATCATTGCACAACTGAAGCATCATATCCGATTTGTGTGGAAGTTGTCTGAAAGGACCATCCTGCCACTCAAAAGGCCGCAATTTGACCCATTTCAAATTCATCTGGTTGGCAGTAGTAGGCACAAGTTTGTGGCATGGTTGCCTGTTTGTTTCACATGTTTGCACCACACTGGGCCTTCTGGCAGTGAGCATTCCCCATTAAAGCGTAGATACAGATGGTGCTCTGTTAGCTATGCCACTATGCTATCTGTTGGTGGGCGACACTGAAACCATTATCAGTACATCTACTATCCCACAGGTGACATATGCTGTCATCGGATCAAAGTTGATATTGAGCCATGGCAGGATTGCTATAGTCACCTTTTGATGATGATGATGATTAGTGTTTTAGGGCGCACAACAGTGAGGTTATCAGCGCCCGTTCCCAAAAGTTCAATTCAGAGCCGAATCGTGAGAGAAGTGGTATTGTTCAAATTGCAAGAGTGGACACAGCACATCAAAACAGGGAGATAAAACTAAAAATAAAATAGCAGTACAAACAGGGAAAAATAAGTAACGGTGGCTGAGTGACCACTTACAAATAATGGGTGACCAAACCACTGGACAGCACATTAAGACTTCAATCCCAATATTTTGGGAAGAAGGCCAGACATCACACAAAGACGTAAAACTCTAGTGACACTCGCCTCATTATTAGTTAAAAGAGAGGGTAGGTCTGGTGGGAAACTGAAATCTTCCCTCAAACCTGCATATAAAACACACTCAGTTAAAATATGCCGTATCGACAACTGTGTCCCACATGGCTGACACGGTGGTGGCTCCTCACGACGGAACAGAAAACCATGTGTCAAAGGACAATGTCCTATTCTAAGCCGTGTAAGGGCTACTTCCTCAGCGCGTCGTTGTCGGAAGGAGGTGAGCCACGGTCGGACAGAATCCTTCACCGCTCGCAACTTATTATCCCTCACGTCCAGCCACTGAGCCTCCCACCAACGCATGACCTTCCGAGTCACGAAAGACATAATGGCCTGCAGGGGGACGGAACAGCGAGCAGGAGGTGGGATGGAGCAAGCCTCCTTGGCAGCCGCATCTGCAAGTTCATTTCCAGGAATCCCTATGTGCCCTGGAACCCAGCAGAAAATCACATCCTTACCCTGCTGTTGCAAGAGCAGGAGTGCGTCCTGCACCTCTTGCACCATCCGATCTGCTGGGTACATTTGTTGAAGAGCGTGTAGAGCACTTTGGGAATCGGAGCAGATGAGGAATTTCGTGCCACGATGTCGGCGCATATGCTCTAATGCTTGCAGAATGGCAAACAGTTCTGCATAGTAAACTGAGAACTGCTCTGGGAGCCCTATCCGATGGACAGTATCGGGAAACACAGCAGAGCAGCCCAGAAAGTCACCTTTTGAATTCTTGGTGCCACTTGCTCACTATGTCGTGTGGTGTCCCTCTGGTTTGAGGCCACTAAGATCTTTGCTCGAGGTGGTTGTTGGGGATGGGGTGTGTTGTGGTGTGGCGAGTTGGGGAGAAGTAATGGAGTGAGGAGGAGAGTGTGAGAGGTCTGTCTGGCTAGTAAGGCGAACTCTTGCACAAGCGCCGTGGGCACGGAGTGCGGCGAGTGGTTGCTTGGTATATTTGTGGGCCGATTTGAATCCGTGGCTGACTTCAAGTGCCATATTGTGCGTACCCCAGCTAGCCACCTCTGTATTCATGTTTTACATAAATGTGCAAATAATTTTACTTTCGATGTTCGTACATATCACCGTAATTGGTGACAGTAATGGACTTGATCGATTTGATTGAATCTTTTGAATTGTTTCAGCATGCAACGAAGGATAATGTTGGGATAATAGCCACAAGAGTCACAGCATATATGCAAGCAGCGACCAGTAAGCACTGCAAAAGCCATTTTCACTCTTGTGCCAAGCTGAAAAAGAGAGACTGAGAGGAGTGGCGTAGAGATGATAAAAGTGCATAAACCGAGTGTGTGGTGATTCATTCATTATGCTGGCATTTGCACTATCCTGTCATGTACAGTTGACAGCGGCTTGTCAAAATTAGACACATCCAATCTGACAAAGTTCCTAAATTCCTGTGGGTCTTTGGGCCTCAACTCCTTCGTTAACAATGAGTATACATCCCTGCCCTCACCCCTTTCTCACACCCAAGGTCGAACCTAATTCCTGCTTCTGGGATTCCGTCGTCGTTCTGCCCTTCTCCTAACTCCTACATTGTCACGCCAAGAGCTGCATACGTAACTGAGTCCTCCACGTCCAAAATGCTGTGACACATAAACTTTATGATTCGTTTGAACCAGCATGACGTAAAACAAACGCTATAGTCCAAAACGTAATTTCATTCTAGCTGCACAAGACAAAAAAATAACTGCTCAATAGATTCTAACAAAATCCTCTTAGAAGTTTCAATATGAGTAAAAAGCAGCTTTTCAAAAACATCAACTTTCACATTCAAAGATGGAAACAAGCCTACAATTCTGAATATTTACTCTTGGGGCACTGGTGCAGACCTACACTTTAGAGTTTTGTATAATCGGTGTAACGAAAATATTGGCACTTCTAGACTTGTACACTTGAGCCGCTGGTACAGACTTGTATACAATAGATGTGTTGTCTAATACCGGCTTTTTCGAGTCACACCGCCACAGTGTCATCTGGAGGGTTATACAACGCTGATTCTCAGTCAGTTGTCAGCTGTTGATGTGTGCGAGCACTTGAAATCAGCGCATTAATGTAATGTTTGTACGTAGTATTGCCTTTATGTTTGACACGTCGACTTCTAGTTAATTTCACAACACTGACATAGACTATGTGATCGAAAGTATCTGGACACCTGGCTGAAAATGACTTACAAGTTCGTGGCGCCCTCCATCGGTAATGCTAGAATTCAATAGGGTGTTGGGCACCTTAGCCTTGATGACAGCTTCCCCTCTCACAGGCACACGTTCAATCAGGTGCTGGAAGGTTTCTTGGGGAATGACAGTCCATTCTGCACGGAGTGCTGCACTGAGGAGAGGTATCGATGTCGGTCAGTGAGGCGCGGCACGAAGTCGGCGTTCCAAAACATCCCAAAGGCGGTCTATAGGATTCAGGTCAGGACTCTCTGCAGGCCAGTCCATTACAGAGATATTATTGTCGTGCAGCCACTCCGCCACACACTGTGCATTATGGACAGGTGCTCGATTGTGTTGAAAGATTCAGTCGCCATCCCCGAATTGCCCTTCAACAGTGGGAAGCAAGAAGGTGCATAAAACGTCAATGTAGGCCTGTGTTGTGATAGTGCCACACAAAGCAACAAGTGGTGCAAGTGCCCTCCATCAAAAACACGACCGCACCATAACAACACCGCCTTCGAATTTTACTGTTTGCCACTACAGACACCGGCAGAAGACGTTCACTGGGCATTCGCCAAACCCACATCCTGTCATCGGATCGCCACATTGTGTACCGTGATTCGTCACTCCATGACGTTTTTCCACTGTTCAGTCGTCCAATGTTTACGCTCCTTACACCAAGTGAGGCGTCGTTTGGCATTTACCGGCGTGATGTGTGGCTTAGGAGTAGCCACTCGACCATGAAATCCAAGTTTTCACATCTCCCGCTCTTCAACTGTCAGCGATCTCTGTCAGTCAACAGACAAGGTTGGCCTGTCCTTTTGTGCTGTACGTGTTCCTTCACGATTCCACTTCACTATCACATTGGAAACAGTAGACCTAGGGATGTTTAGGAGTGTGGAAATCTCGCGTGCAGACGTATGGTACAAGTGACCCCCAGTCACCCGGCCACGTTCGAAATCCGTGAGTTCCGCAGACCTCCCCATTCTGCTCTCTCACGATGTCTGATGACTAATGAGGTCGCTGATAGGGAGTGCCTGGCAGTAGGTTGCAGCACAATGCACCTACCATGAAAAATGTATGTTTTGGGGTGGGGGAGAGGGGTGTCCGTATACTTTTGATCACATAGTGTGTCTTCTGGAAGACGAAAATCGAATTTCGGAAATCGTTTCTCGCTGTCGCGTTTACATGTTAAGGTCTGAAGCGGAATTGCTAACCCAGTTAAACATGGCGTCTGGAGAACAGCTGATCCAGTTTCTGATTCAATCAACATAATCGTTATTTCTTTGTGTTTTTGGGGGTGTCTGGGTACTTTTGATTACATAGTGTTTATACATACATAGTGTAACACCACTTACAGTACTGATGAAAAAGATGAGTGTAACGTTATAGAGCATAAGGTATGTTGTTATTCCATATATTGTGGTAAATGAAATGTTCCTGTACAGTATTATACCATGCTAGTTAACTGTTTAACCTGCCAATGTCAGTTCCATCCTACTGCAGATCTGAAGACAGCAACATAGTCTTGCCAAAATCACTCATATAAGTCTAACAAATGGTTTGCTAGGGGTCTTGTCATTTAAAAGTTTCTTTATAGAACACACCCATGATTAACAGAATACAATCTGATTGGCATGGAGGAGGTCATACTTGAACGACTACCGTCTTTTGCCTTTGTGCAGGTTTCTACAGAAGTTTTAAAATACAATTTTGGAAGCAGTGTATAGACTGTTAGCAATCTACATCATTCAGTCTAGTGGCCGCATCTCGGAATCGTATTGGATTCAGTTAGATTGCTACAAGACTTTTGTCTCTGTTGTTGGAGCAATGATTATCGTACCTGTTTTCTGGGCCAAAGCAAGGCTGGTGACGTTTAAAAAGACTGCCCTCAAATTCGTAAACATTGACCTCAAGGGATACTTTGACCAAAAGACACATAATAAAAATGTTAATTAGAGATTCCTCATTCACTATCACACATGTATTATAAACTGTTTCTACTATGTAGTAAAGTCCATCAAAAGGCGCAATGGTAGTGATCCTTTTAACACTCAACATTTGGGCAGTCTGTGTGTCATTCGCACATGTGCTGTTTTTAGATGTAAGAATTAGTGTGTCAGTATTTTCTGACATGAAGTTAAACCCAGCAAATTAAAATATATATTTGCTTGCAATAAAAGCAGGACTTAATTTCAATAAGAACAGTTTTCTGTCATCTCGCAAAAACTTTTTTTGATCTCACTGGAACAATTTGGGACTGGAGATTTAAAACAGGATACATGTATTAAATTGCAACGTAATTGCAATTTGCTGCAGCACCCTTGCCAGTATTATAACGATGTTTGTGTTCAAATGTGTTGCTTATTTCTAGTAACTTATATAAATTCAGTCAGTTGTAATACAACTCAATTAGTAGAAGGCAAATGATATTTAAAGCACTGACTAAACATCTAACTCCATGACCCATGTACATCATCTTTGGAAAGTCAGAACTGTATATAACCCAATGGCCTAGGAATATCTTCATCACTCATCACTAAATGCTTTATTAAGCAAGACTCTAAAATTCCATTTTTGATATAAATTACTTGTCAGTTTTGAGACATGTCGTGCCAAAAGAACTAAATTTTGCGAGTGACATAAAAAATTTATTGTATTCCAGAGAATTGATGGCTACCCACTCAGTATATATATATTTGTTATATATACATTCTTTTGGTTCTTAAAAGGTAAGCATGACTCATGATTACCTTCAAAGTGAACCTTTTGATATTATAAAAATGATTAAGGATGTGTCACATTTTTTAAGTTGACAATCTAAAATTATATCATTTTACAATTATATTTGAAATGTATCCAACAAAATGATCAATAAACTACAAACTAAGGCATCAAAGTATTTAAAAATATATTTTTATTCATATTGTGATAATATTTATTGACAAAGAATGTGAAAAGTCTTAAGTAGAACTTAATAAGTTGTGAGAAAACTATTGGGTATAAACAATTACAACGAGTCATGAAGAGCCTTTGACTTATCTCCCTTGTAAGTGATTATGCAGAGAACGAATGGCCAATGTATCAGGCACGAGCATAAGGCTAAATACTTGGTAGTGAAATTAGATGGCACTCTAACATGTAACCCACTCCTGGAAGATACAAAACAAAAACTAAAATCTCGTAACGTTATCCTGTCAAAAAACTGTCTGGAATAACATTGGGTTGCAGAGCGAGCGCATTGAGCACTAGCCCTTGTCTACAGTGTGGCTAAATACGCTACACCAGTTTGGATGAGAAGTGCACACGTAGCTAAAGCAGACACCCAACTAAAGAAGACAATGCAGGTAATCTCTGGAACACTCAGGGCCAGTCCATCTTTCTTTCTCCCCATCCTAGCGTACATTGAAGGGCTGTTGACAAAAACTCATATATCCATATTTTTTCCAGAAAATGTCGCTATACATTGTCGATTTTTTTTTCACAAGCCCATCGATATATCATATCGAAATCGCAATATTGAGTGCCGATATTTTAAATTTATATTATATTTTTGCGCTAAATATTTGGAACTGTTCTTTTGAAACTGTCGTAAAACATAATTTTACTTTCACTGGGTGAATGAGACTTACTACTTTTTGAGCTTCCGTCACGCCCAGTCTTTCTCTTTGACTGTTTGAAGCAAATATAGACGGCACAAAGAAGAAGTCCAGTTACACTAGGGGGATGGCGGTGTGATTTGGGATAAAAAGATATCCGATGTGAAGAAACAATGTACCAGTTGCGTTAGAAAATAATTTTTAACGCAAGTGTGGTATTTCTTCACATGAGCATTCTTCAAAAACAGCTTCTGAAACTGATCAACAAAAATGTAAATGACAAGAATGGTTTTTGCAGCGGACGGAGACATGTGAGGGAAATACTGACATAACTCACAACTACCAACAGAAACTGCAACATTTAATTTCACCATGCAATTTTGACACTACGACTGCTAATTCGCTGGCATTTGCAAAAACGAAAAAAAAACCGGGACGTCGACATGAAATCTTTCTGACAAATACGATATGTTACGAAACGAAACGACGAACCTATCGGGACACCTTTTATTGGGTCACTTACATGTAGTTACCATTGTTAGCAAAGTGATTATCGACAAGCATGAATGTGCATCGTTTTCGTTTCAGTTCTTGCTCTAAGAGGGATAAGCAGGGTGCTAGCTTGTTGATGTACAGAATATCTAACAATAAATGAATATTTCAATATACGGCTCTAAACTGGCAGTATATTTACAATGTGCGGCCGACTTTTTTTTTGCCGGTATGTCGATATTTTTTCCGTCGGTATATAATTGTGACGTTAATTTTTTCGATACATCTAGGTCTATAATGTTTCATTTTTAAATATCGCTATATCGAATTCCCGATATTCTTAATAATCAACAAACCTGCATAGAACCGCCGAAATTAAGCGATCACTGTTAGCCATAAGATCATCGAAAAACCCGTAGACTACCCATAACTTCCTGTACAAGAGCTATCATCCACAGACTGAAATCCAGGTCACCATTATAGAAAATCGGCGAAGGGCTGCAAAGCTTCGACTCGAAGACAGTTTGGAAAAAACTAAGTGGACATACGAACCGGTACTTGGTGGACAACCCTAACAAGAAGACAACTGGATTGAACCTTCTGAGGAAACTGTGACAACTCTGAACTGTGTCAGGACAAGTGTTGGTAGGTGTAAGCAACTAATGAACTAATGGACAGCCCTAAATGTCAGTGCAGGGAAATCCAGTCAATGGATGATTTACTTGTGTGTCACTGACTCAGCCATAGAGTGGCTCAAGAATATTTACAATATCGTATAATATTATCAAGACATATGTAAAGATTGTTGTAGGTCGGTATAGAGTTGTCACAATGATTAGTTAATACATTAAGTAATGAATGCCTTTGTAAACAATGGATGAGTAAATGAATAAGAGAGCAAAATTAATGCATAGTGGAGTGCACATGGTACCATTCAGCTACTGTCGATTTCGTTAAGAAAGCTGTGATACGGCATTTGATTCCACAACAGCTGGGAAATGCTTCGTAGCCAACTTGGCAATAATACTTAGGAGGAGGCAATAAAGGAAGTTGGCATAGCACACAAGAGCGGACTTTTCCGCCTTCTTTTGATCTGTAGAACAGCAGCTTGCCCATTGTTATGGATAGCAGAGCGACTTACAAACGAATAAAGCTATTGCTCCATAATCTTTTCTAAAAAGAAGATGTTAACTGCCATAGCATTATCTCACTGCGATCAGCCACAAAATGCTGCAATTGGCTAAACAAGAGGTTTTGCAAAATCACGGGCATTACTTCTATAAGTATATGAGAATTCTGCAATGAATAACTCTGTACTCCAGACTGTGGAGATGGGTCTTCCCATTCCACTGTGCATACTTATGGTCCAATCCATGTATAAATGGCGTGGCGCAGACGTCTGGCAGGGACGTGGCACTGTTTCACGCCACCTCCATGTTAACAAATGAAGCAATTCATATGGTGATGGTGTGGCCGAGACATGACGCTTCATGGTCCTTGCTATGGCCATTTGACACCATGAGTGGTGCGCCGAAGGCATGCATGGTGGAGACATCTAAGAGGTGCACTGCTGTTCTAGTTAATTTTTGACGTCATCTGATGTGCCTTAAAAAATTATTTTACATAAATGAAGCAAAGCTACATCCATCTTTGTAGCTAATTTCTAAATAATTTTTTTTCCTTTTGGGAGTAAAAAATTGAAGACCACTGTTTTCTAAACGGAGATATAAATGTGGCATATAAAACAAACAACATGCTGTTGAAAAGATGAAAAATATCTAACACCACCACAGATAAATTTAACATAGTATGTACATACCAGCCAACCTGCAAAGACTGTGATTTAGTATACAGCAGACAGACATGTAGAAATTTCAGGATAAGACACTCAGAAAGTGACAGCACACATTCCACATTTGCACACCACCTCATCAAAAACAGCCACTACCCGACTGGCATAAAAACAGACCTTCGAATCCTAAAACACAGCAATCATCTGTCTCAGTTTTCAAGAACAGAAGGAAATTACCACATCCAGAAAGCTACCTCACAGGACAAAAAAGTTATCAATGACCAAACAGTACTATGTAAGAAAACACTATTCAACGCTCTAAACAAATTATCAGATAACACACACACACACACATACACAGAGAGAGATAGAGAGCGAGCACATGGTTTTTTTTTAGGCTAGGCAGTAGTGCGAGGTGTCCTGATGAACACTCACCAGTCGACGTCCAGTTAGGGAAATCAGGACGCGCTCAGTGTAAAGACACTTCAGCTATCAAGATATTAGCAGTAAATTTTCAGATTGTTCGGAATAAAGTTCCTGAATTTACTGCCCTCCAGGAAGTGTGTGGCGCGCAAATTATTCTCGGGACTGAGTCCTGGCTGAACCCTGAGATAGGAAGTTCTGAAATATTTAGTGAGGGTTGGAACGTGTATCGGAAAGACAGATTAGACACCGTAGGAGGTGGTGTCTTCATTGCAGTTGACAAAAATATTGTGTGTACTGAGGTCGAAGTAGAGTGTGATTGTGAATTTATCTGGACACGTTTACCAGGGCAAGGGGAAATAAAGTTAATTGTGGGGCGTTATTACCGGCCACCAGGTTCCACCGTGACAGTTCTAGAATCATTCAAAGGGAGTTTACATTCTGTATCGCAGAAGTACCCGGATCGTGCTATATTAGTTGGAGGCGACTTCAACCTACCTAGTATAGACTGGGATGTCTATGGATTCATTACAAGTGGTACAGACGAGCCGTCGTGTGAATTAATTTTGAACACATTATCCGAAAACTGTCTTGAGCAGCTAAATCGAGAGCCAACGCGTAATGGAAATATTTTAGATCTGGTAGCCACGAACAGACCAGACCTCATCGACGGTGTCAGTGTTGAGACAAGGATTAGTGATCATGATGTCATCACGACTATGGTTAAAAAGTCGGTCAAGAAGGCTAGGAGAGTATTCTTACTAGAAAGAGCAGATAAGCAGTTGTTAGCATCCCACTTAGTAAATGAATCGACTTCATTTACTGCCGGTACGATGGACGTGGAAGAATTATGGGCAAATTTTAAACACATTGTAAATCACGCATTGGACAAGTATGTCCCGAAAAAGTGGGTTACGGACGGAAAAGACCCACCGTGGTTTAACAGCGCAATTCGGAGAATGTTCAGGAAGCAAAGGCAGTTGCACTCGCGCTACAAGAAAGATCGGGAGAATAAGGACAGGCAAAAGTTAGTAGAGATTCCTGCTGCTGTAAAAAGAGCGATGCGCGAAGCATTTAACCACTACCACCGTCATACCTTAGCAAAAGATCTTGTTGAAAACCCAAGGAAAATCGGTAAGCCGGTCGAAGGCTTCCATCCAGTCACTCACTGATCAGTCTGGCCTGACAACGGAAGACAGCAAAACGAAAGCTGAAATTTTAAATTTAGCATTTGAGAAATCTTTCACGCAGGAGGATCGTACAAACATACCGCCGTTGGAGTCTCTTACAGATTCCCGTGTGGAGGACATAGTGATAGATATCCCTGGGGTTGTGAAGCAGCTGAATGGGTTGAAAATAAATAAATCTCTAGGTCCTGATGGGATTCCAGTTTGGTTTTACGGATAGTACTCTACTGCATTGGCTCCTTACTTAGCTTGCATTTATCGCGAATCTCTTGCCCAACGTAAAGTCCCGAGCGACTGGAAAAAAGCGCAGGTGACGCCTGTATATAAGAAGGGTAGAAGGACGGGTCCTCAAAATTACAGACCAATATCCTTAACATCAGTTTGTTGCAGGATTCTCGAACATATTCTCAGTTCGAATATAATGAATTTCCTTGAGACAGAGAAGTTATTGTCCATGCATCAGCACGGCTTTAGAAAGAATCGCTCCTGCGAAACGCAACTCGCCCTTTTTTCACATGATATCTTGCGAACCATGGATGAAGGGTATCAGACGGATGCCATATTCCTTGACTTCCGGAAAGCGTTTGACTCGGTGCCCCACTGCAGACTCCTAACTAAGGTACGAGCATATGGGATTGGCTCCCATGTATGTGAGTGGCTCGAAGACTTTTAAGAAATAGAACCCAGTACGTTGTCCTCGATGGTGAGTGTTCATCGGAGGTGAGGGCATTATCTGGAGTGCCCCAGGGAAGTTTGGTAGGTCCGCTGTTGTTTTCTAACTACATAAATGATCTTTTGGACAGGGTGGATAGCAATGTGCGGCTGTTTGCTGATGATGCTGTGGTGTATGGGGAGGTGTCGTCGTTGAGTGACTGTAGGAGGATACAAGATGACTTGGACAGGATTTGGGATTGGTGTAAAGAATGGCAGCTAACTCTAAATATAGATAAATGTAAATTACTGCAAGTTGAATAGGAAAAAGAATCCTGTAATGTTTGAATGCTCCATTAGTAGTGTAGCGTTTGACACAGTCACGGCGATTAAATATTTGGGCGTCACATTGCAGAGCGATATGAAGTGGGACAAGACAGTCGTCTTCGGTTCATTGGCAGAATTTTGGGAAGATGTGGTTCATCTGTAAAGGAGACCGCTTATAAAACACTAATACGACCTATTCTTGAGTACTGCTCGAGCGCTTGGGATCCCTATCAGGTCGGATTGAGGGAGGACATAGAAGCAATTCCGGGCGGGCTGCTAGATTTGTTACTGGTAGGTTTGATCATCACGCGAGTGTTACGGAAATGCTTCAGGAACTCGGGTGGGAGTCTCTAGAGGAAAGGAGGCGTTCTTTTCGTGAATCGCTGCTGAGGAAATTTAGAAAACCAGCATTTGAGGCTGACTGCAGTACAATTTTACTGCCACCAACTTGTATTTCGCGGAAAGACCACAAAGATAAGATAAGAGAGATTAGGGCTCGTACAGAGGCATATAGGCAGTCATTTTTCCCTCGTTCTGCTTGGGAGTGGAACAGGGAGAGAAGATGCTAGTTGTGGTACGAGGTACCCTCCGCCACGCACCGTATGGTGGATTGCGGAGTATGCATGTAGATGTAGATGCAGATAGAGAGAGGACGGCGGAACAGATTCAAGTTCTCGAACGTCAAATCAAAACAAATGAGTAAAGAAACGACTGTCTGAAAGCACATCAGAGACGTAAGTTTGTGCAATGAAAAATGTGTCCAAGCTACAGCAACATAACAGCATGTATATTTACAAACGAGAAGAAGAAAATGTGAGAAAACACAGGCAAAATACGAAACATGATCTACGAATAACAAACTGCATGAAATAGATCACCATGCCTTAAGCCCTCTGGCAGGTGACCAGTACTGGCAGCCAGTGAACTGGCGGGGACAGGAGGCTTACACACGAAGAACTTAATGATTTCCAGTGAAATTGCTCTGGTGGCAGTTACTAGCTAGACTGTGTGTGCATTTGCTGAGTGCAGCATTGTCCAAGGGCATGTGAAAACATGGAGAGGACTGATGAAGAGTTTGAGGAAGCTGTTGATAAGGGTGTGAATGAAACTGTACATTGTTTAAGTGAAGAGCTTTAAGAAATATGAAGCAAAAATAGGTAGCACTGGGTTAAAGGCTGGATTTGTCATAGAAAACAGCTGGGAGCTTTGTCTGCAATACTTAGGGAACTTGCCAAGGAGGATCGTCTAGAATATTGAGATCTATGAGAATGAGTGTGGGACAATTTAGCGAACTGCATAATTTAATTGGATGTAAAGTATCAAAAACAAATATAGAAATGAGAAATGTACTTACTACTTGGCCTAAAACTAGAGACTGTCTTACAATTGTTAGCTACTGATGATAGCTATCAAACTCTAGCCAACATGTTTCCAATACCAGCCGATACCATTTCATGTTTTATTGCCAAAAATATTTACAGCAATAACAACAGCTTTACAAAAGTAAATGAAGGTAAGATCTCATAAGTTATTACATACTAACTATTTAATTTGTAGTATATGGTACAAGAGAAGTTAAGGGTGGGCCGTCTTTGTATATCACATAATAAACATTTCTAAAAAGAAGAGCTCATTCTTAGCAATACTGATGTGTCAAAAGTAAATAAATGGAGAAATATCATTTATATTTAGGGGTTGTTACTCCTAACAACTATGTGAACCTTAAAAGAGGTGATCAAACAAAATATATGAATTTTAATTAGTACAATTTATTATTAAATATTGGATGCAAAAGAAAACTAGTTTGTCAGGCAATGACATTTTATAGCAAATGTTCGTAAAGAAAATCTCCTTCAGCTATAAATTCATCATCTGATTCATGGGCATTGGATGAAGTTCTGGGTAACATTGGAGTAGTTGATAGTTGTAGGGCTTCCAACAATTTGAATCTCTCTTGTGTGAATATTGACTGAATCTGGTCCTGAGATGTAATATATTTATCAAGGGAACGTCCTCAACTGAGCTGCAATATATTTCCCAACTAAATCAATCTCCTCAGCCTGGGGTCTATCTGAAGTTGATGGGCGACTCTTGGATATTTTCTGTAACTTCTCAATGGCACTCTCAACTTTTGTCAAATTGCTTTCATGCTTTTTTTTTAATTGCGTGTTGAAAAAGTAGGCAGAGGTATTGGTATAGATCTGCTCTCAACATTCTGTATGATGTCAATGGTTTGAGGATCAGATGTGACACTTTCGTCATCTGTCCCATGATCATTAGCATTTGTAGCTGGTGCAATCTGAAATTAAAAGACTACCAGTAATTAACCACACTAACAGTTTTTAATGTTTGTGTTGAAGCGTTTGTATGCACTTGCAAATTTTAGTTGTAACTAATATATATTTTTTAGATTCCAAAGATGATGGAGGAATAGGCGGATATAAAAAAAATTTTGAAGCAAAATGGAATTTTCTTTTATATTGTGGGGCTATTGATGGAAAACATGTTGCCATAAAGTGTCTATTTCTGAGTTGCCCTCAGTTTTACGAGTACAAAGGAGGTTACAGCGTTATACTTTTGGCATTGGTGGATGCTGATTGTAAGTTTCTATACAGAAATGTGGGAACCAATGGAAGGGACAACGACATAAGTGTATTCCAGCTTTCCACACTTAAGTCAGCCTTAGACAATCAGACACTACATTTTTCCTTATGATGGCTTTATTTGGGGTCCTGATGCAGTCCATTTGTCACCGACATTAATGAAGCCCTTTTCAAAAAGAAATTTGACACTAGAGTAACATATGTTCAAACATCGTTTATCAACTGCACACAGAGTGGCGGAAAACACATGTTCCATAATGGCAGAAAGATTTAGAATCTTTTGGAAAGAAATCGAAGTTGATTTAGAGCTTGTAGATCTGATTGAACAATGTGCATATACTCTCCATGCCTGATTGCAAACGGCGTCTCCAGCAACGTATTTTGAAAGAGGATGGGTGGACCATGAAGACACTGATACCAGAGTTTTCAGCCCATCCAGCGGCGTTCCACTGGGGCAGAACTACCATTACTGAGAGCGACTTGCTCAATAAACACATATTCGAAAACTATTTTGGAAACAAGCAAGAAACTGGCTGAGCACTTCAATGGGGAGAAACAAGTATCTTGGCAGATGAAAACTGTTAGCATGCAATAAGTGGCACAGCAGATGTACTTAGGCCCTGCTTATTCATTGATGAAGTCTGTAAAATAAATTGTTCTAAACATCTTATTAGTGTTATTGTTTAGTGAGTCACAAAGTTTGTTTAAATATTAATACTTGATAAGATTAACAACAAGGCAAAATGTTTTAAGATATAAGAGGTTTGCAGTCATAGTAATTCAGTGTAGACTAATATCTTATTAAATCACATACGCTACAGTCTGTTTCCTTTTGAAGTAATTATTAATATCCTTTCCTCCTTATATTTAGAAATATGTTTGTTGGTTTCCTTTCTGTTTTAGTAGTTAATAGTAATTATATGCCCTAACGTCTACCTTTTTACTGATTTACTGGGCTTACGCTTTTGATTTGGCACACATGAAGATTAAAAACCAAACTTACCAAATTCGATGTTGACCTCCTTATGAAGATCACATCTCTTATCAAACCGTCGGCTCCAGTGAACCGTAATAGCTTGGGTATGTAGATGTCTTTAGCGCCCATTCCGCTTGTCTTTGGTGAAATTAGTTTCAAAAGTTCACCTCTGTAAGTGGCCTTTATAGCCTCTATATAGAGGTTCTCAAAAAAGCACATGTCGTGAAAGTCCCACTAAGTCACTCTTTAACTTCATCATAGAAGTCTCCCTCTTTACCTTGTTGGCATAATCACGATGACATATGTTCCACAGTGGTTCACAGTTCACGTAAGTTTCTAAAAATGTACGTATATTGTCTGCACTCCATTTAGCACTAGCAGTTTTGATTGTATTTTTTCAGATACTGAAGATATTTAGCAACAATACGCACAACATTAGTTCCTCCCTCAGTGGCGTCTAGCACTCTACTGGCAGCTAGTATCTTCTAAGACAGTTCAGTAATGGCTGTCACTAGATCACATGACTGTGTTGCTTGTCCTTTGGCATCCACTAAACTCAAACATGTTTGAGTTTGCTGGCCACCAGTAGCCTACTGTACAATGGAGTGGAAGTACCTCTACACATGGGGCCAGTGGAGGCATAATAACTCTCAGCCAGTGCTGGCTCGTACTACTGGCCACAACTATTGTCCCCTGTTCATGTGTGTAGGAGGCTTAAGCTTCATAAAACTTTCATCTATATCCATAGCTTCAGCTCAGCTACATAATAACACGTTTGATACATAAAAACAAACTTGTCACAGCTAAGGACTTGCAAAATTCTGACTGTTAAAGCTGAAGACAGACATATATCACAAGTTTTACTAAAATATACATTTTAAAGATTGGATGATAAACAAAAATTTCAGAGCAGATGATTTCAACATTCCTCACGTTTGCAGATGGCATGTTATACTAATTTAGACTTGTGGCTGTTTTTTTGGAAGCCACAGGACGCACACAATATAAAATAAAGCGTAAAGTGCACATACAAAATCTAATGTATCATACTCCTTAACCAAAAATAACCTGCATGTATGTGTTTCAGGAAAACCATAAATAGTATTGAGGATGCCACAACTGTGGTGGAACATGTTTGGCTCATAAAATAAAACAGTAATTTGTGTATTTGCAAATAGGCATACTCATCCGTAATTCATTAGCAATATTTTGGGATTCCTGCATGTTCTCCACTACACAGCCTTTCTCGTTCGGTTTTGATGAAAATATTCGGCAAAACAAATCGATGTTTCGACATCTTGTAGTCTGACATCGTAGCTTGATAGTGAACTGGTTTTAGTTTTATGTTCGTTACTGCCTACAATCATCGTAATACTTCCTAAATAAGTAAAGCACTCGACAGGTATTGAAAAAAAAAAATTCGCCCTTGTGGCCGAGCGGTTCTAGGCGCTTCAGTCTGGAACCGCGCGACCGCTACAGTCGCAGGTCAGAATCCTGTCCTGTAATGTGTAATGTCCTGAGTTTAGGTTTAGGTTTAAGTAGTTCTCTAGGGGACTGATGACCTCAGATGTTAAGTTCCATAGTGCTAGGAGCCATTTGAACTTTTCTTTTTTTTTTTAATTTGCAGTGAAGAATGTGGTCACTGACCAGTTTACGTTCGGCGGGAATTAGGATGGAGATTGTTGTTTAGTTAAATATTGCTAACTTATTGAAAGTGTTTTTAATAGGGGAAGGAGAGCGATACCTCTTTCCATTCCAGAGTAAATAGGTGGTATAAATTTACGTTTGGCTGCGACGAGCTAAACGCTCACCACTCGTTGCTATGGCTGCACGGTATGCGGATGTATGATTCGTGCTTTGCTTTTGTGTGTGGTTTATGAAGTCAGTTACATTACAGATCCAGCGACAAAATTAACTACACACTGTATGCATAAATTTTTCTTCTCTAGGCTAACAGTTTCATTCACGAAAAATTTAACAACTATTTTCGTTCAAATATTGTCCAACAAATAGTATGTGCTCCAGCTAACAGAATTTTGAATACTCTGTGTTCTGAATGTTTTGTGCTTACCCAGTTTGTTCACCTACTTTATGCTAAATTATCTGGACTTTCTTGGTGCAGGCAGTGTATATGACGTAAAACGCACATTTTGCATATTTTTGTAACAATTTTCATACAACTACTTACGCTATCTTTGAAAAATACCACCATCTTTTTTGCTGGACTAACGACGTTGAATATGTGCAGTTACAACGTTGTGCTGCTGAAACACTCTGGTTTTACTCTGTTACTTAGTGCAGAAATAGAAACTTCATTTTGAGAAAGTGCAACAACGCAGGTCAAAACACATAATGTTTAGTATAACATAGATCTGAAGAAGCAGCAGCAGAAGAAACGGAAAAAATGGACAGTATTAATGTTGCTGGTACATTAAACATGTGCTATCAGCATTATATTTTCTGTCCTCAACAAACAGGCTTTGCCAGACAGACATGCAAATCCACTATTCACTTGGCACTTGTTCATAGAAATTCCTGTTTTCAGCTTGTATATACTGTCACATGTGACGCAAGGCTTTCTCCTTGACACTTTTTTACTAGCAGAATTTTATCACACAAGATAGGGAAAACTGTTATGTTATCTAGTGGCGCATTTCTTTTTCCAGCACCTATCGGCTTCTTTGCAGTGATCTGACAAAACCACGGTTGCTAGATGTTATGACTTTTCCTTCCTCTTTGAATAATAATAGCACCTGTGGTCTAGGGGTAGCATCTTTGATTATTATAAGTCCTCAGTCCAGGCTGCAAACCGCTCCTCTGCTTAAATTTTGCATAAAAGTCATCAGTAATGGTGGCCAAAGACCTCCGGTGTAAGAGGTCATACTCACACTGCCAATGAGCTTAAACATGACTGAGGAGAAGACAGATGTCCAGGGCACTCTTTTGCCCTTGGGGTAAGAAAACTGCCCCTAAAAGACGGAAGAATCAGCAATGATCAACGGGACGAGGCTACACGAGGCAATGGAAACCACTGCCTTAAAGACATAACGTGCATCCACAGGACATGTGGCTTATAATTGAAAAATTATCATGATGATCCCTCCACTGGCAAAAGATTCTGGATTAGTCCCCCATTTGGGTATTTTGGAGGAAACTGCCAAGGGGGAGGTGACCATTACTAAAAGATTGAATAGTCAACGAAAGGTTAATGTTCTACAAGTCTGGGCATGGAATATCAGAAATATCTATATGGTAGGGAAGCTAGAAAATCTGAAATGAGAAATGCTAAGACTCAAACTAGATATAGTGTGCGTCAGTGCTGTTGTGTCCAGCTTCTTGGACATGGAGGCAGCTAGTAATAATATCGTTAATTAGAACACTCATAATAAGTAATACTTTATTAATCACAGCAAAACTTATCTTTGCATGTTAGGCTCAGCTGTAGTTATGAAACTGCACATGTGGACTTGCAGTTCAGAAAACACTAAATGAGCCACGATTACTGAGTGGTGAATTGATATAAGTTCAGAACAGCCATACTGTGGCTTCACTACAGTCACTAGGAAACATTGTTACCCAGTTCCGACAGCGATGGCACATAGGCACAGTTCACAGGAGACAGAAGTCTCTTCACTTACCAACAGCTGACACATGCTGTGTCACGATGAGTAGGCAGCACACCGACTTTAATCTGAAATGAAGTTGCTGAGTGTGGGCAGGATCCGACCTCAAACAGAACTGCGCTCTTGGCCTCTGGCAATGCTTACTTTGGGGCAAAGGCGCGGCGATGGCACCTCGGAACTACAGGAGGCACGTTTTCTTCCTGACACCTCATTGGCCCTTCATGACACCACTTTGCTATGCGGTATTTCTGCGGTGGTTCCGCCCCAGCGTAAGATATCGTGCATCCATCCCCATCCATGTACAATGGCGCCTTGCCAACTGCTTGGTGCAGACAATACCCCAATGTCTTTGGTGCAGCAAACGAAGAACTTCCCACTGGAGGGACTGAGGGATCATGACTCTCGCATTGGCACTTTCAGTGTGCATAAGGAGGACGCCCAGATGTACAGAGAAGGCATGCCGATGAATAAAGTAGCAGTGAACCACTGGGTGGCCGATCTCCTTCAGACTCCATGGCCACCCATGACGAACAAACTTGAGCACCATCTGTAACGTCAGGTCCGATACTGTTCACATTAATCACGTGTCCAAGGTACTCAATGTCAGTGAGGAAGAAGAAACACTTACAACGACTGCAAGTCAGTCCCACTTTGAACAACACTTGAAACAATGCCTCTAAATTTTCTAAGTTTTCTGCTGGAGTATGATCAGAGACAACTATATCAACTACACAGTTATAACAAGAAGGTACATGTGACGTCGGCTGCTCAAAGTACCTTTGTTAAATAGCTGGAGTGGACGCGCTACTGAATCGTAAGCGCTGGAACTGGAATAATCCCATGTGGGTGTTGATCACAAAAATCTTCTTTGACTCTTTATCTATAGTCTAGGCAATTGCATGTAGGTCTCGTGGAGATCAGTTTTTGAAAATAAATGACCCTGACCTAATTTGTCCCCCAGATCCTCAGGGCAGGGCAACGGAAAAAGAACAACAATTTGTGGGTTGATGGTTGATTTAAAGTCTACACAGGGTCTCAACTTGCCCAGCAGTTTAGTAAGGACCGCCAGGGGTCACGCCCATTGGCTAGCCGACATTGGTTTGATGACGTCACTGTCCTGCAACCGCTGCAACTCTGCAGCAACCTGGTCCCATACTGCATACGGGAGAGGACGAGTACGAAATAACTTGGGCTGCCCATTGCCTTTCAGTGTCATATAGGCCTCGAACCGTTGGGCCTTGCTTAAACTACCATGGAACAGAGAACTGTACTGGTCATGTAATGCATTAAAGTTGCCCAGAAACGCAGATGAATTAATTTGCAACACCTTCTCGTGAAGTGACAATTCAAAAAGGTCAAAAATCCATGCGAAAAATTTTAAAAGACTCGCGAGAGCACCAGCTCGTGAAATAACATCGTTTTAGAAGTACCATGGAACGTCGTTGGTAAAATGCACATTCCAAGCACTGTACGCTGACAACGAGTCATATGACTGATGTAGCTGTGGGCTACCTAACCATTCATACGTAGTGCTGTTGGGCAGTGTAATAGTAGCGCCAGTATCTATCTGGAAATTAACACACTTGATGAACACAAGCAACTAAACAACTATTGGATTGCCAATTATATAAGTTCAGAGTTTGTGTCCTGGCAGTCTGATGAAACAATATCAGGACTGCCAGACCGTGCACAGCAGACACAACATGCACATCATTACAATCACTGTCTGACATGGAATGTGAAAGCTGCCTAACATAATCTATACTTAAACATACTGACTATATGTGGCCTTGTTGGCCATATACGGAATACTTGGCTTTGCGGCATGAACACTGCCCTATCATGTGTTTGAAAGGAGCGAGGGCAGGACTTCCACGATTGTATGGGCTGCGCCGCGGCCTGGCGATGCGACTGGTTTGCACTGACCTAGACGTCAGACGGCGTGTGACCTGAGTGGCAGGGGAGGGGGTGGGGGGATCGGCACCTGAACGGTCTTATTCTCGACAACAAATATTGCAGGTGCTTGAAAATCATGCTCAGTTACATCAATAATTGACAACATGGTACTGAGGTCAGAGTTTGGATGCTTCAGTACGTCATCACGAATGCGAGAATCAGATACTTTCTGAGTAAACGTATCTCTCTTCATAATGTCACTGTAACTCGACACTGAAAGTGATATTGTTTATTAAGGCCATGAAGTTCTGTTACCCACTGTTTGTAGAACTGACCTGTCTGCTGTTTTAATCTGAAAAACTTATAATGAGCAGCCACTAGATGGAATTATGAGTTAAAACGATTTGCTAGTTTGTCAACTAACTCATTGTAGGAGACATCATGAAGTTTTACTACCAATCGGAATACATCTGAGCAGACAGTGGAGAGAAAACGATAAATACACTGCTTACATGTTGTGCTGTAGGTGATGAAACGGGCAGCAAGCGTTGATAAGCGCCGTCAACTGCGCAACACAATCAGCTCAGTATTCACTTTTTCCCATAGACTCTCTGAATTTAGGCGCTTGATTGAAAAGGGTGGGGTGGCGGTCTTGGTGATGGCACACTCCCTTGCAGTGCTTGTAATAATTGTTCAATTCTTTGTCACTGCAATTGCATAGCTTGCATTAAGGACACATCCGGAAGAGAGATCGTGAACACTCATTATAACATTACATACAAACAGAAAGATAGCGCTACTCCAAGAGAGGCTTAATTACACAATATGCAACACTGGGCTAATCCTGAGCTGCATTCTCGTCACCACTTTACTTGTTGTATCTGACTTCTTGGACACTGAGGTGGCTGGTAATAATACAGTTAATCAGAACACTGCGGATATATCCGCGGATATCCACGGTATTTGTTACTTGGCGGATAAAATCGGGACCGGCGCGAATATCCGCGGGTCATCTGCGGATAATGAGCAAGGCATCTGCCCAGTACGTATGTTGCAATCTGCGCCTAATTCGTTTCCGCGACCGTGTCTTTTGTGTGGCCTGTGAAGCGCTCTCTGGGTGGCAAACCTGCCCACTGTCTACGAGGCAGGTGCCCGTTGCAATTTTCCGCTGCCTTCAGTTAGCGCTTTGTAGTGACAGAGTGACAACGTGCATCGTAGCAAATATCAGTGAGAGTTCTTTCTTTAAATGAGCACCATATCGATGGATACAATTTTGTGCAAGGTGAAAAAAGGGATTTTACATTAGTGAAGGAAAACAAATTGAAATCGTCAATTTGGAAAAAATTTGCATACGTATTTGATGAAAACGAAATATAAAAGATATAGTGGCTTGTTTTGCATGTAAAAAAGTATATTCCTACACTGGACACAAAAGCGGAACTTCAAATTTGCTAAAACATTCGTGTGAGGCTGCACAAAGTAGCATAATTACTTATTTAAATACCAAGAGAGACGCGAAAGTTCCTGAAGTTCCGCCAAATTTGAAGACAGCCGCGACAGAAAAACTTATCAATCTTGTCAGCAAAGACATTTTACCATTCGAAGTTGCGTGTGGATCTGGGATTCTCCAGACGGCACAGTTTCTTATTGATGTGGGGGCCAAGTAAGGTGCAGTGAGTGCTAAGGAACTGCTACCTCATCCAACCACCATATCCAGAAATTTGAAGGATACGGCCGATCGTCTGCGCGAAACTATCTCCGTAGAAGTGAAGAATATATTCAGAGATATAGGTGGAGCACTAACCGTCGATTTATGGACTGATTCGTACCGTAAAACAAACTATATGAAAGTGACTGCACATTATGTTAATTATGAAGAAGTGAAACTTGAGGATCGAGTGTTGTGCACCAGAAATTTTGAGAATGAGATTAAAAAAACAGGAGGAAACATTAAACTTGAATTAATTAAGATACTACGGTCGTTCGATTTATTCAGTGGTGTGAATGACATCGTGTTCGTTACGGATAGAGGTCCAAATATTGTGACAGCACTTCGCCAATACAAGAGGCTGTCGTGCTCAGCACACATTCTTAATACTGTGCTGGAGCACACGACTCGAGGAGACGCGAATGATGAGAAGAGTGACGTGCAGCGACTAATAAATTCCTGTCGAGCTATCACAACTTCCTTTAAAAGATCTGGTCTTCAGAATCGCCTTCAGAAGCCATTAAAAGGAGATATAGACACACGATGGAACAGTAAATTGGATATGTTTGAGTCTATTAATTCACAATGGTTTGAAGTTTTGTCAATTTTGTCAGAGAAAAATCAAGACAATTTGATTGATTCTATAGACAAGAGGATGTTGGAAGATATAATAACCTTTCTGACACCATTTAAAACAGCTTCTTGTGATCTCGAAGCCTCCAAAACACTTACACTTTATTTATGTGTGTTGTGGGAGTTAAAACTTCTTTCCTTCCTTGAAAAAAATGATGGCGACAGCCCGTTTCTGATAGATTTAAAGAGTACAGCCAAATCTATTTTAATCAGCAAATGGGACATAACAGTAAACCATAAACTTGCAACGTTTTTGAATCCAAAATATAAAAACCTAAAATTTCTTAGCAGTGGCGAAAAAGATGAAGTTGTAAAGGAAGCGAAAAGTTATGTTGCGAGAAATTGTCCACATTTAAAAGATAAGGAGGAAACAACATCTGGAATTCCTGCAAAAAAACAGAGGTCTGGCGTACTTTTTAATGAGTTTGAAGATTCCTCAGAAGATGAATCGACGAGAGATCTTGGCTTTGCGTCAGATGAAATTCTCAGATATACGAATGATAAAGTCCAATTTTCGGAAGGCATCGACCTGATAGCTTGGTTAAATGGACGTGAAAACGTCTATCCGCGTCTTTCCACACTCGCACACTTTGTGCACTGAATTCCAGCGTCCAGCGCGCCATCTGAGAGAAGCATCTCTACTGCGGGACAAATAATGCAGGACCGACGCACGTCTTTGAAGCCACAGACGATTGATGACATCATGTTCCTGCATAGTAATCTTCCAAAGTATAAAGGTACTTGTACAGCTTCTCTTACTTCACTGTATTTTTTGGGCTTATCTGAATTAGTTACATTTTTTTTGTCTGATTCTTTCTTTTACAGAATTTGAATCAGAAGCAAGCAGAAGATGAAAACATTTAATCTGAAGCCTGTGAGATTTTATTGTAATCTTTATAGTAAAGAATTTCCTCGACATATTGTTAGTATTTTTACTATTCCCAACAAGAACATTTAAGTAGCATTAGGTAAAAGAAGGAAATATTTAACAAGCAATTTGTTTTGTTGTAATTTTCATATTAAAGAGCGCAATTTTAAGTTTTTACTCTTCGCAACAAGAACATTCAACAGCTAATACGTCAATATTATTAAACTAGGTAATGATGATCTCATAAGTGCCTACCTAAATTTTAGCGTGCACTACAGTAACATTTGCAGCCGCCGAGCATTGTCGCTCTTTCTGAACAGTGAAACAGCCCGGCTGGAGCGGTGGCACGGCGGGCCTTGTAATCAATTACAAGTGGGACTTCAAACTACGGCTCACGACCACCAACAAGCTGTGACTGCAATAGCCCGTGAAAGATTATTCTGATTACATTGAAAACTTGCAAAATATTCAAATCATCCAAAATAATAATGTGTATTTTAATTTACCAGTCAATTAGTAAAGATAAGGGCTGAAATTCGTAACAAAATTGAACATTTTAACTGTAACTCGGTATTGCTTAACAGGGAACAGTGCCTAATATTTGAAGTTATGGGACAGTGGTTTTTATACAGACTTCTTGAAATCGTTTGCAGTTCCATTAAACTCCGAAAAAAATTATTTTTTAACATTGAAAGTATTAACTGCGAAATCTACTGCAAATTTTGTCTTAGTAATTTAGACCAACGTTGAGGATGTTTTAAAGTGTGAAAAACTTTGTTTAGTTGAGAATGAAACAGACATTTCATTTATCGCTAGATCTTAATTCGAGATTTCAATCGTATTTGTAGCTAAAACTAAATGGACTCCTAGTTTCTATAACCACTGATTCTGTTGTCACTCTTCGGAAGACGAGTTATTTCTTCCAGACAACGTCAATTATTGATGGTAGTTTAACTTTTTCACAGGTGCGCCAGCGTTTTGCAGTTTAGGCCTAATACTGTAAATATTTTCACCTGGAAATGACGAGGACTGAACGCGTGAACTATAATATAATCATCAGCTGACATGAATGGCTTCAAAATTTGACACATCCAAGCAGTGAGTACAAAAAAAAACTGTCGGTAAATGATGCAATGTGATAGTAACAGTTTAAAACCATCGTCATTTTCAGCTGCCTTGGCACAAGAGCAGCAATATATAATTGTTTCTATACACGTATTTTCATCATTTAATTCTATTACATTGAATTTTATGTCTTTAAATAGCGTTTCCAATCTCACGAGATCCGAGCCGCTACTGTGTGTGCTCCGCAGCGCCAATGCTCTCCTGTTTGGAATGGTGTGCTTTAGAGTAGGTATAGAGAATTTCCTGTGATTTAAGAAGTCAAAAGTAGTTAAGTTGTCGCAGAAATGGCACCTCAACAATAACTATGTCATAACATACCATAATTCTAAGTACTACTGTCTATTACTATTAATTACTCATTCAAAACTTAAATATATGCGCATGCGGATAAGGAACTTGCGGATTCGGATTAATTGCTGCGGATGCAGTAGGGTTTTGGAGCATATACTGTATTCAAACATTATGAATCACCTCGAAGGGAACGATCTATTGATACGTAATCAGCATGGTTTCAGAAAGCATCGTTCTTGTGCAACGCAGCTAGCTCTTTATTCGCATGAGGTAATGGCCGCTATCGACAGGGGATCTCAAGTTGATTCCGTATTTCTAGATTTCCGGAAAGCTTTTGACACCGTTCCTCACAAGCGACTTCTAATCAAGCTGCGGGCCTATGGGGTATCGTCTCAGTTGTGCGACTGGATTCGTGATTTCCTGTCAGGAAGGTCGCAGTTCGTAGTAATATACGGCAAATCATCGAGTAAAACTGAAGTGATATCAGGTGTTCCCCAGGGAAGCGTCCTGGGACCTCTGCTGTTCCTGATCTATATAAATGACCTGGGAGACAATCTGAGCAGTTCTCTTAGGTTGTTCGCTGTAATTTACCGTATAGTAAGGCCATCCGAAGACCAGTATCAGTTGCAAAGCGATTTAGAAAAGATTGCTGTATGGTGTGGCAGGTGGCAGTTGACGCTAAATAACGAAAAGTGTGAGGTGATCCACATGAGGTCCAAAAGAAATCCGTTGGAATTCGATTACTCGATAAATAGTTCAATTCTCAAGGCTGTCAATTCAACTAAGTACCTGGGTGTTAAAATTACGAACAACTTCAGTTGGAAAGACCACATAGATAATATTGTGGGGAAGGCGAGCCAAAGGTTGCGTTTCATTGGCAGGACACTTAGAAGATGCAACAAGTCCACTAAAGAGACAGCTTACACTTCACTCGTTCGTCCTCTGTTAGAATATTGCTGCGCGGTGTGGGATCCTTACCAGGTGGGATTGACAGAGGACATCGAAAGGGTGCAAAAAAGGGCAGCTCGTTTTGTATTATCACCTAATAGGGGAGAGAGTGTGGCAGATATGATACGCGAGTTGGGATGGAAGTCATTAAAGCAAAGACGTTTTTCGTCGCGGCGAGATCTATTTACGAAATTTCAGTCACCAACTTTCTCTTCCGAATACGAAAATATTTTGTTGAGCCCAACCTACACAGGTAGGAATGATTATCAAAATAAAATAAAAGAAATCAGAGCTCGAACAGAAAGGTTTAGGTGTTCGTTTTTCCCGCGCGCTTTTCGGGAGTGGAATGGTAGAGAGATAGTATGAGTGTAGTTCGATGAACCCTCTGCCAAGCACTTAAATGAGAATTGCAGAGTAATCACGAAGATGTAGATGTAGATGCGGTTGCGGATTAGGACCTTGCGGATGCGGTGCGGACTGCACTTTTCTTATCCGCGCAGACCTCTAGCTATAGCTATGAAACTGCACACGTGGACCTGCGGTTCAGAACACACTAAATGAGCCATGGTTACTGAATCGCGAATTGGTACAAATTTAGAATGGCCATACTGTGGCTTCATTACAGTCACTGGAAAACACAAGTCCGTAGACACTTGTTGGCACAGTTCCGATTGCATCGGCACAGTTCACAGGAGATGGAAGTCTCTACATTCCACAACGGCTGACACGGTCTGTGCCACAGTGAGTAGGCAGTACAACAACGTTACTCTGATAGGACCTTCCTGGAAGTGGGCAGCATCCAATCTCGAACATAAATGCCCTCCTGGCCTCTGGCGACGCTATTTTAGGGCAGAGGCGCGGTGGTGGAATGGCTTGTTCCTAGCGTCACATTCGGGCCTCGTGATAGCACTTTGCTATGCAGTGTTTCTGTGGTGATCGATACTCCTTGCGGAGCTCTCGATAGTCTACGACACTGCAAGTGAAGTGAAATGGAAAGGAGGCAAGGATTTATGGTCAGATCAGTATAGGGTGATATCAATAGCAATAGGAAATGGAGTATGGTTGTAGGATTATTTACGAATAGGAAGGTAGGAGAGAGAGTTATTTACTCAGTGATACGGTTATTCTTATCAAAATCGACAGCAAGCCAACACCAACAACAATAATTTGAGATGGCAGTTGATGGCTGGAGCGCTGACTCACAGTTATAGACAGTCTGCATAAACCAGTTATGTTAGCCACTGACGCAGTATATATATATATATATATATATATATATATATATATATATATATATATATATATATATATATATATATAGTCATAGCCCCTTTTGGTTTATTCTTACGATGAACTGAGTATAGCACCTGGCACCACTGCCCGCGTTTTGTGCTTAAAACGAAATCGTGGGCGGCACTCGGGGAAATACTGCCCGCTTAAGTGACGGATCAGCAGTCACCTAATTTGTTGATATATTGGTGCTCCAGAGTTTTACCAACAACATATGTATTATTTATTATCAAAAATGACGAAAAATGAAAGTAGATGAATGTAAAACTTACGACACTACGAATCGAACGCCAAAAACTCATTTTTGGAATCTATTTTCACATTGCATTTATGAAATACAGCACAGCAGTAAAGTTTAAAAGGTGTAATTAACTCTGCCTGAAGAAACTTTCAAGATAATGCTCACTACAGATCACTGTAATTTGTGTTTGACTCATCATTATCATCATCGCTTAAGAGCATGGTATTGATGATAACTTCATCGATGGGCGTTTACATTATTTCACCTCGTGTCCAATACTCTTACTCCAGCAGCTGCACTGTCCTGCAGTAGCTCTGTTAGCCCTGTGCAGGAACTGAAAGGAAAGCAGCCTTAACAAGACTCTAATCTTCCATTCGACATGTCACCAGTGACATTGTTCTCCCTGAAACAGCTTTATTTTGGCCCATGTCAGTTCTGTCGGAATTAGATCGCTGTTTTAGGGCCGTAAAAGGATTAATTTGAGGCCTGTGCTCTCAGCTATTTGATCCACTACGTTTACTTTCACTTTTGGGTTGTCTTCCTTTATTTTAAATAACAGTTCAGCTTTCCGTATGGAGTCGTTGCAGTTTATTTGCCTGTCTCGAACCACTTTAACATCGTAATCCGGGCATCCTGTATGGCGCATTATCCGTACAATCACAAAATTGGGTGGAATATTAGGAACTACCATATCTGAAACTTCCCCCTCCCTTCCTGTCGACATCCGCTAGTTTCGTCAACTTCAAGAAGCTAGCAAATTAGGAACAGTTTCTCGCATGAAACTTCCTGACAAATTAAAACTGTGCCAGACCGGGTTACCAGGTCCTGGTCCCGGTCCGGCACACAGTTTTGTCAGGAAGTTTCAGACCAGCGCATACTCCGCTGGAGGGTGAAAATTTGTTCTAGTTTCTTGCATCTTGCTGCAAGTACTTTTCTCAAACTTACAGAAGTTGTGTGTGTTCACTGCCGGTCCGAAAATATCAATGTTGAAAAGGGAAATGGTACAAAGATAGATGGGGCGAAACGAACGTACCATTGCAACCCTAAACACATACATTTAATTGACACCACCAGTCAAAGAAGTGCGAAATGAGTTTACCAATTATTTGTTTCACCAGAAGGGAAACTAGAATGGCAGTACAGACGTCTTTAAATTTTAGGTGCATTTTGAATGTTTCAGTAAACAAATTCATTACGTTTTTGATAAAATTAGTAAATACTACTTGCAGAAATCGAAAATTAAACGCAATCTCTTGGTGAGTATTTTTGTTTCCTGTTATCGAATATCTGATTATACAATAGACAAGAGATGTTCGAAATTTGCAGACGTTATCAAAGTTTTTAATCTAAGGTCACGTCCCCTAATTTTAGATAAATGAATATTATTTCTTGGTAGCATCAGTATGTACTCTTCCAACATTTTTTTCTATTTTGTTACTTTTGTGTTACGCCACGATTTTTATTCGTTAACAGTAGTACAACAGTGGTGACTGCTCTGGTTTTTAAGAATAACAGCATTTCTGCAACAAGCACTTTAAGCATGTTCCTGAAATAATCTTGCCCCCGAGACTTGAAGTAAACTTGAGTAAGTTTGTTCTAATGTGAACACCTCAGCAAGTGCTGACAGAAGTTGCATGCTAGTGGACACGCTTTCATAATTCTTCGTGTCTAGGGCCAGCTTGACGTTGGAAGCGCTTGAAGACAAATGAATATCTATCAAATAGTACTGATTTTCTCCGCTTCTGGTAGCACTAGCAACATCGAGAAGTTATCGTGGCCAAGCAGGGCCGCTGTTGTAATCCAGCATGCTCTACAGAGTGTCGACATGATGCCTTGGCCTGCTTGATCAGTCGAGCACATACGGGATATCATCGGACAACTCCAGCGTCATCCACCAACAGCATTAACTGTCCTTTTATTGACCGACGAAGTGCAACAGACTTCGAATCCATCCAACAAATTGACGTCCGGCAACCTACAACACAATGCATGCACCTTTGTATGTTTGCATTTAACAGTTTGGCGGCTACACTGGGTATTAATGTACAAGCTTTTCACATTTGCAATAGCTTATTTCGCGCTTGCTTTAAAGATCTTGCAAAGTTAATCACTTAAATATGTTACCTAGACAAATGTATTCCCAAAATATGATCAATCTACATCAATTATTTTTTGGTGTTGTGATTTTTTATTGTCAGCGTAGTTTTTGCAATAGCATGCGTATGTATTGCCATAAAAATTGATAATAACTAAACAATTACATCACATCTGCCTTCTTTAACACTCTGGCATATATGAAACGGTACATCACACAGCAGTTTATTGACGATTCTCTTGTGAAACGCCCTGCTAAAACCGCAGGGGAGGACAGGTAGTTGTAATTGCGGAAAGGGACCAAAAATGAGCGGCCGTCAGTTACACAAAACACATATAGCTTTATTATTTATAGCATACAGCTTTATTATTTGACCAAACATTACAGCAAAAATTTTGAACTTAGTTATCGGCTGAATAGGCCACACTATCTTACGTCTTAAGGGCACAACCTCTTAAATGTAAAAACAGCTAAATCCATTAACTTAAGATTCAGTCCAAAACGAAGTATTTAGAAAGCAGAACGCCTCACATAAGTAAGTTCTACAACTTGGCTGAAGGCCCAACAAATCTAAAACTTGAAAAGCAAATAAGTTTAATTTAAAGACGGCTGAAGGCCCATGACTGAAGACTCAAGGTAAAATAAATTTAAACAAAGCTTTATCTTAAATTAGGCTGAAGGACCCAATACTAGACAAGCAAGGAACTTTAATTTTAAAGCGGCTGCAGGCCCATGACTTAAAACACCACCAAAGACAATCAAACTTTAATTCAAAACCATCGGCTATGAGCCATGCAAATACACACAACAGAAAATAAGAAAAGGCAGTGCAGCTAACGGCGCTCAGAAGTTTCGTGGGTCGACCAGCACTTTAAATACTAACCATCACTTAGGTGAGACAGGCAGTCGGCCGAACCATTCTCGATCCGACGACAACCCAACCGACAGACCGTCAGCAGACCAATGATCCACGCTTGCACCAAGGTTCCGTTCCGCACTTGCACCAAAATTCCAACGATGCTGACAGCAGAGACTAGAACCAAACAAGAACGGATCCCAGACAATCCGTAAGGGGTGGACGACTCGAAAACAAACGTCCTTTAATCAAACGACCGACTAACTTAGAGGCAGTACGCCGGCCCAAACTTGTCAGTGAAACATCACAAACTACACACAGCCCCACGAACATCTGCGCGAGGACTAGACGATGCTCACGGCAGTAACTGTGCAAGAACGAGGACGAAACACGAGTCGGCACACACAGCCAAACCATAAGCAATCGCCGTCCAAATACACGTCGTCTAACAAGACGACCGACCGACGGTGAACCAAAGTCGTCCCCACGTAAAACATGTTTGCCGGCAATCGGCGGGCAAGTGTTGGCTATCCGCAGCTTCCTGACGCTGCATGACTCACTGGTGCTACGTCACGACTGCGCCAACCGACAAACTGCTACACATCAGCACGGAAACAGCACCAAAATAACTGGGCAGTCGACATCACAAGCTACAAACAATATCACAAACACTTGGACGAAAAACGCGACCAATGGTAAAAGCAGTGACTATGCAGTGACGAGGACGATCGACGAGTTGAGCCGCACACATCGCCAACCCATAAATGATCGGCGAGCAATCACGTCGTCCGGTAAGACAACCAACCGACGATCAACCAAGACCGTCCCTATTGAAACCATGTGTGCCTGCAACGGTCGGGCGAGTCACGGCTATCCGAACCTCACTGCCGCTCCAAACCGACCGACACCTGTCGTGTCCCAACTGCCCGACTGCCAGGTCCGAATTCCACTTCTGGCGCGTTGCAACTCACTGCCAGATACGAACTCCCCTTTCAACAGACGACAACCGGGAAGAAATAGCAGCAAAGATAATACGCCAGGACTTATATCGATAAGCGCCGCTGCTGCCGCTCACGGGCAGGCAAGGCAGCAACTCAGTGACACCAGTAATTCAAATTAACATAACGAGGTGGTAGTACAGTAAAAACAGGATGTCAAATGAGATATGGCATGAACACGAGCCACGCACGGCTCATCTTGTAACTTCCAGATATTTACTGAAGAATGTCTATTTCCCTTAAGAACAAAGAATGGCTAGTATATACCAAAAGCCCTGACCTTTTGTAGGAAGATGTAGTATATCTGCCCTGTAACACGAAGTTTTGTTCGCAACGCTCATAGCCATATCAGTGAATGTAGAGCGTAGGAAACCTGTATTGAATGTAATATCTACGGCAAGTTATTTAACGTACAAAATAAGCCATCATAACTGCAACTGAAGGGAAAACGAGAAAGGCGTGACAATGAAAAGTCAAAGGCAATAAAAATGTTTCCCAACACAGAAGAAACCAACTCCACAATAGTTGCTAGATCTAAGCCACAAACGGCAAGAATCGTCAACGCATTCACTTTTGAGGCAAAAGAAATTACACATAGAAAAATATTCGTGTGTTAGAAAGACGAGTGAAGCGTAAAAATGGATGAATCATTAGACCCCATGAACAATTTTTACTTGTCAAGGAAAGTGCCTATCATAATAAGAACAGACAACAGCAGAAATAATGCTTCTGATGCATGAAATTTGTGTTTGTATTCTCTTGCTTTCAGAGGACTAAGCTGCACTTATATACACATTCGAATCTATTTCTTTAGGAATAAGTATTTATTTCTGTATTTCTTCAGGAATACGTTATAACTTACGTTACTGAACCAGTGAGAGTTATTTGACGATGATTGATGTCTCTTGATAATTTACTAATGTATGGAACCCAAAAACATAATAACTACTTCGTTAATTAACCATAATAACAGCCGGCCGTTGTGGCCGAGCGGTTCTAGGCGCTTCAGTCTGGAGCCGTGTTCCTCATACGGCCGCAGGTTTGAATCCTGCCTCGGGCATGGACGTGTGTGATGTCCTTAGGTTAGTTAGTTTTAAGTAGTTCTAAGTCTAGCGGACTGATGACCTTAGATGATAAGTCCCATAGTGCTCAGAGCCATTTGGACCATTTTTTGAAGCAGAATAATAGTTAAAAACAAACATTAGCCTTACAACACATATGACATCTACTTTCTCACCGCTTGGAGCGCTAGTGTCGCTCCCAGTAGTCATATGGTAACAACTTTGGTAGCAAAGAGATGGGATACCATAGAGAGGCAACAGGGCGATCAGAGTGCAGCGAACTGAATAACCCACGGCCATGTATCTGGAAGTAAAAACAAAAGGGCATGGTACATGATAGTTCGTAAGGAAATTAAGAAACCTAGCCTAAAATAATAAATTCACGTAAAGTTAAACATATGACTGTTCTTTCTGAGTAAGTATTCAACAGCAATGAACAAAACCACTAACAGATTACAATTTGAAAGAGTACAGGCATGAAATGAGATATTCGTAGTTCTACTGCTTTTGTGCAAAAGCTATATATACACTGCGCAGACTTTAGGCATGATTTCGAAGGGAAATTCGCCAACTGCATGTCTTACAAGTTCGAACATGTACTATCTCGCTTTTAAAACAATCACAGAATGACGAGTGACTAAAAAGAGGAAGCCCAAACCGCTGCGACTGACTTTCATCTGAAATCTGTCACGTCCCACGCTCGTTAATTTTGAAAGGATTCGTCGTATTCCGTTGATCCCACATTATAACTTGCGTGTTATGACGGTATGCTGTTTCAGGGCAACGGCACTCTGAACGCTTATCACAAAAACTTCATTGTAGGTACGATTTGTTATAATTAAATGCCAGCTAAGGATACATTAACTGTAAAAGTCCTTCAGAGATTCCAAGACGGATAATGATAATTTTTGAAGCTGTAACCGATCGCTGTGGTCGTGCGGTTAGAGATGCGCTATAGGGAAGTCGAAGAAGTATGTTCGCGAATTGGTACACACTTCCTTTTTTTCATCTTCGCGTTTGCAACACACTCTGGGACTTTCTTACTCATGTAACACAGTTATATTCTGCAATGTTCGATGTTAACTGCATAGAAGAGTGTGCCCTATCGGGAATGAGTTTCTTCGATTTCGTGATTTCATTCGAATTAAAAAACGAAACATGACGTTGCTGCGAGTGAAATGAGCAACAATGACATTTATATTCTTGCAAGTCACAAATACTTGGCTGTTTACTTCCGAATGTGTTGTGATTTCCGAGAGCGTGAACAGGAAGTAACCTAAGAGCACGGCTTGAACAGCTGCGAATGAAACGAGCAGCAGACATAACTATAGTCTTGTTTATCATAAATATTTAGCTGCCATCGAATCCTTAACAACGCTTTCGTAAATCTGGAGCTCAAGACAAAGATTGCACCACGCAGCAAGAAAAGGACCCCACGCGACCGATTTCTGAACGCCAGTTGCACACAGCAGTACTTTATCAGTTTCGTGACTCGCACAGTCACCGAGTTTACATAGGGCTCCCAAAATCGGATTTCGTAAACCGATTTCCTAATATCGATTCCGGGTGGTCATGTAAACGCTTCAAAATCGATTCTGGAAATCCGCTTCTAGTTGCCGGTTCTCCAATTTCGCAATCTATTTTCTCTCCCATATAAACGCAACCTGTTTTGAAACGTGCCTGGTTTGTCATGTTACATATTGCTTTTAGAATATTCGGTTAGTATGAACATACTGTGAAGCGAAGAGAAGCAGAAATGTTAGACTAAGCATGAAGCTGTCTACCTGTAATATTTAAGCGAAGAAGAATAACGATTATGTTGACTGAACCAGAAACTGGATCAGCTGTACTCCAGACGCCGTGTTTAACTGGGCTAGCACATCCGCTTCAGACCTTAACATGTAAACGTGACAGCGAGAAACGGTTTCCGAAATTCGATTTTCGTCTTGCGGAAGACACACTATGTGATCACAAGTATCCGGACCCCCTCCCCACCCCAAAAAAACATACATTTTTCGTATTAGGTGCATTGTGCTGCCACCTACGGCCAGGTACTCCATATCAGCACCCTCAGTAGTCATCAGACACCGTGAGAGAGGAGAATGGGGCGCTCCGCGGAACTCACGGACTTCGAACGTGGTCAGGTGATTGGGTGTCACTTGTGTCATAAATCTACGCAAGATTTCCACATTCCTAAACATTCCTAGATCCACTGTTCCCAATGTGATAGTGAAATGGAAACGTGAAGGGACACGTACAGCACAAAAGCGTACAGGCCGACCTCGTCTGTTGACTGACAGAGACCGCCGACAGTTGTAGAGGGTCGTAATGTGTAACAGATAGACCTCTTTCCAGACCATCACGCAGGAATTCCAAACTTCATCAGGATCCACTGCAAGTACAATGACAGTTAGGCGGGAGGTGAGAAAACTTGGATTTCATCGTCGAGCGGTTTCTCATAAGCCACACATCACGCCGGTAAATGCCAAACGACGCCATGCTTGGTGTAACGAACGTAGACATCGGACGATTGAATAACGGGGAAACGTTGTCTGGTGTGACGAATCACGGTACACAATGTGGCGATCCGATGGCAGGGTGTGGGTATGGCGAATGCCCGGTGAACGTTATCTGCCAGTGTGTGTAGTGCCAACAGTAAAATTCGGAGGCGGTGGTGTTATGGTGTGATCGTATTTTTGATGGAGGGGACTTGCACCCCTTTTGGTTTGCATGGCACTATCACAGCACAGGCCTACATGGATGTTTTAAGCACCTTCTTGCTTCCCACTATTTAAGAGCAATTCGGGGATGGCGATTGCATCTTTCAACACGATCGAGCACCTGCTCATAATGCACTGCCTGTGGCGGGGTGGTTACACGACAATAACATCCCTGTAATGGGCTGGCCTGCACAGAGTCCTAACCTGAATCCTATAGAACACCTTTAGGATATTTTGGAACGTTGACTTCGTGCCGGGCCTCACTGACGGAAATCGATACCTCTCCTCAGTGCAGCACTCCGTGAAGAACGGGCTACCATTCCCCAAGAAAACTTACGGCACCTGACTGAACGTACCTGTGAGAGTGGAAGCTGTCATCAAGGCTAATGGTGGGCAAACTTGTAAGTCATTTCTAGCCAGGTGTCCGGATACTTTTGATCACATAATGTAGAAACGTAGTTAGTGACTTCCGAAAGTATGCCGGATAATAGCACAGTGTGACACCGTAGGGAGCGCTGTACAACGTGCCCCATTCTGTCTATGTATACTCTATCTCTTTGCTCGTGACTGTATGTATGATGGCGGTACAGCGAAGTGACAACCAGAGATCTCCCACCAGCAGGATGGGGGGGGGGGGAGGGGGGGACAGGAGGAAGAAAGGGTCACGTCTGCCCAATGTATTTTGAAATCTTCCTCGAGGGTCCACGTAATTTTAAGTGAAAAAGAGGTGCCAGTACGTAATATGAGTACATCGTTTGTCAACCGTATGCACACTATTTTAACAATATTCTTGTAATATGAGAGGTTTTATTACCACGTGGAGTACATAATACTGGAAAAGTGCATATATGTTATTGGCCGGAATACAAGTACAATCATGGCACATGCTGTATATCATATCTAACGTTTTTTTAAAGAAGTGATACTTTAACTAGTACCTCTCACATTGGTAAAACTAAAAAAAAAAAAACATAACTCTTAAAGATTTAGTCCGTTCGACTTTTTAATAACTGTGCCGTATCTAGATCATGACACTGTTATGGAATCCTCATACGTTACCTCGGTGTTATCACTTGACACATTCTTGTCTGTCATAACTGATGCTGATGCGCACCAAGCTTGATCTCTTACAGGAATCAGTGAGATGCCACAAGTAATGAGGCTAATGAGCGGGGGCACTACTCAGTAGTATAAATTGAGAATTCGGGTCTCATGGATGATGATGATGTTTGGTTTGTGGGCCGCTCTAGTGTGCGGTCATCAGCGCCCGTAAAAAATCCCAAGTTTTACACACTACGTTTTCTTTTTACAGTCCAATCTAGTCACTCTCACAAATGATGATGATGAGATGATGAGGACAACACAAACACCCAGTCCCCGGGCAGAGAAAGTCCCCAACCTGGCCGGGAATCGAACCCGGGACCCCGTGATCCAGAGGCAGCAACGCTAGCCACTAGACCACGAGCTGCGAACGGATCTGATGGGAGGTGTGCTAGGGTAACCCGTGCACATTATGGTGACCACTGTGGCCAAATGGCGTAGAGGTCAGCGCATCTGCCTAGTGAGCAGGAGAGCCGGGCTCGAATCCAGGTCCCGAACAAATTTTCAACATACCCCAGTGATAAAAATCAATGCCCACTGACAGCTGAGGTCTTTAATTCATTTGTGTCTATTTTCCGTCGTATGTTTTAACCACGACTGATCTCGGAGCATTTGCCGATATTAGAACTTCTCCTTCGTCTCAGTTTCTATGACTAAACTTATTCTTTCTCCCCTGCCTGTGGAGTGTTTGCAGATTTGGTATGTCTATTTGTGTAGCTGGTATATCAATTCTTGGTTAACTTGTTGTGGTTTTTCTACAGCTTGTGGACGCCGAGCTTCTAGTGCATTGGGTAGCAGGGTTCTCGTTTTCCTTGAGAATGCTAATTGATCACGTGACCCTAATTCTTTATTCCATGGTATGTTTTGTTAAATGAGAAGTGCTAAATATATCTTTTTTAATCCAGTGAACATTATGACAGTAAATTTTTGGCTGTTTGAATGTAAAGTTGAATGAGGCCATTAGTTCTAGGAAATCCAAGACTTGAAGACTGGTGACGAATAGTACAAACAACTAGTTGATCCTTAAATTTCCTAGAACTGAAGAGCGGTCCATTATCTGTTTCCAGCATTTCATGTATTCTAAACAAGCTGATCGAGTTACCTAAATTTTTCAAAACTTCATCAGTTCTACTGTTTGGCATCTCTTGAAATTCAAAAAATTCGGAATAATTGTGTATTATCAGTAAATATTCTTGTTTTTCAAAATAAAATAAATCTTCCGCAATTATTTGTCTTACTTAGCTGGGTATTGTTTTCACTATAATTGGTTCTTGTATTTTTTTTCTTGGATGCTGTTGGCGTATGTTACATCTTGATACGTAATTCTTGATGTCTTGTGTCTTAATTTTCCAGTACACGTATTCACTGGCTCTCTTGCAACAATTTTCTATGCCAAACTGCTCTTCATGAATTGATTTCAGACTTCAATCACTTAACTGTGCTGGTATAATCATAGTTTGTCCTTTGAAGAAAATTCCTTCATTTATTTGAAGGTCAAAAAATGTGGCAAATCTTGTGGAATTGCCTTAATTGTATCTGTAAATCCTTGTGGTGCATATGTAGAAGTAACGGTAATTCTTTATTACAATCGTAAACCTATATTCTTGGCGTCAATCTATTGTAGAATTATGTTTTATGCTCAAGAATTATGACGTTCTTGGCGAAGCAAAATTTTGTCTATAAAAATCAACATGGATTCCGCAAACAGAGATCCTGCGAAACTCAGCTCGCTCTGTTCCTTCATGAGATCCAAAGCGCCGTAGACAATGGCGCTCAGGTTGATGCCGCGTTCAGGAAGGCATTTGACACCGTCCCGCACTGCCGTTTCGTGAAAAACACGAGATTATCGAGTATCGGAGCAGATTTACGACTAGATTCAAGGCTTCCTTGCAGACAGAACTCAACACGTCGCTCTTGACGGAACAAAATCGACAGATGTAAAGGTGACTTCCAAGTAACCCAAGGATGTGTGATAGGACCGTTATTGTTTACTAGTAGAAAGCGTCGGATGCCCTCTAAGGCTGTTCGCAGATGATGCAATTGTCTATAACAAAGTGGAAACTCAAGAAGGTAGTAACGATTTGCAGAATGACCTCCAGAGAATTGATGGGTGGTGCAGGCTGTGGCAGTTGGCCCTGAACGTAAATAAGTGTAACATATTGCGCATACGTAGGAAAACAAATCCTCTACTGCATAGCTACACTATTGATGACAAACCGCTGGAAACAGTATCTGCAGTAAAATATGTAGGAGTAGCTATTCAAAGCAACCTTACGTGGAATGACGACATGAAACAAATAATGGGATAAGCAAATGCCAGACTCAGATCATAGGAAGAATCTTATGGAAATGTAACTCATTCACGAAGGGAGTGGCTTATAAGGTGCTTGTTCGACAGATTCTTGAATATTGTTCACCTGTCCGCGATCTCTACCAGATAGGACTGATAGAAGAGATAGAGAAGATCCAACGAAGAGCGGCACGTTTCGTCACGGGATCGTTTAGTCGGCGCGATAGCGTTACGGAAACGCTCAACAAACTCCATTGGCAGACTTAACACACCAGGCATTGTGCGTCACGGAGAGATTTACTATCGAAATTTCGAGAGAGCACTTTCTGGGAAGAGTCGGACAATATTTTAATTGCCTCTACATACGTCTCTCGCGATGAGCACGAGGAGAAAATTCGAGAAATTAGAGCCAATACAGATTCTTATCTATAACCATTCTTCCCACGCGCCATTCACGAGTGAAACGGGGTTGGAGGCTTCAGTTACTCGTACAAAAAGAGCCCTCCGCCACACACCATTAGGTGGCTTGTGGAGTATGATGCAGATGTAGACCCTTAAATGTAACTTCTTTCAGTTGAGTCAGAAAATCTTCACTGGTATGTAAAGTCGACAGTACTTCTTGTTCTTTCATTTCTGCTTTATCTTTTGTTCCTTGCAGTCTCTACATAGAATACCCAGTGTTCGTATCTTTGACCCTTCAGCACAAATTACTTTAAGAGCATATGGCCAAATTTCAAATGTGATGCATCTTAATTTTGCAGCTACATCTTCCAATGATTTTTAAAAATTATCTCCAGGGGTTTGTAATCAGTTTCAGTGATCAACTTTTTGCCATAAATACGACATGTTTCAAAATGAATATATGGGTTTTAAGGCTTTGTAGAATTTATAACATTCAACTTACAGTTGTAAAGAACACACCAAATGAAAGAGGAACTAAAATAGTTTTTATTTGTATTCCTGTGCACTGAGGGAAGAGTATGGAACGACTAAGAGTGGCTGATGCAGATGTTGGATGATTGAGAGTGTCTCACACATTGTTGTTGTTTGTTGTTGTGGTCTTCAGTCCTGAGACTGGTTTGATGCAGCTCTCCATGCTACTCTATCCTGTGCAAGCTTCTTCATCTCCCAGTACCTACTGCAACCTACTTCCTTCTGAATCTGCTTAGTGTATTCATCTCTTGGTCTCCCTCTACGATTTTTACCCTCCACGCTGCCATCCAATACTAAATTGGTGATCCCTTGATGCCTCAGAACATGTCCTACCAACCGATCCCTTCTTCTAGTCAAGTTTTACCACAAACTTCTCTTCTCCCCAATCCTATTCAATACCTCCTTATTAGTTATGTGATCTACCCATCTAATCTTCAGCATTCTTCTGTAGCACCACATTTCGAAAGTTTCTATTCTCTTCTTGTCCAAACTATTTATTGTCTATGTTTCACTTTCAAACATGGCTACACTCCATACAAAATACTTTCAGAAACGACTTCCTGACACTTAAATTTATACTCGATGTTAACAAATTCCTCTTCTTCAGAAACGCTTTCCTTGCCATTGCCAGTCTACATTTTATATCCTCTCTGCTTCGACCATTATCAGTTATTTTGCTCCCCAAATAGCAAAACTCCTTTACTACTTTGAGTGTCTCATTTCCCAGTCTAATTCCCTCAGCATCACCCGACTTAATTCGAATACATTCCATTATCCTCGTTTTGCTTTTGTTGATGTTCATCTTATATCCTGCTTTCGAGACACTATCCATTCCGTTCAACTGCTCTTCCAAGTCCTTTGCTGTCTCTGACAGAATTACAATGTCATCGGCGAACCTCCAAATTTTTATTTCTAGTCCATGGATTTTAATATCTACTCCGATTTTTTTTTTTTTTTTTTGTCCCAAGAAATCAGTTCAGAAGGTTTGTGGTGAATTAGCATTTCCTGTGACATCTGTTCTAAGTGGAAACTTTTAAAGAGTTACAAGCTCTAAAGCCTGCAGACTAGAGCTTATGTGCCAAATCTGCACAAATGAAATGTTGGTGCTGTAAGTAGGCTGTTTAGGTTTTTATGTTGGTAACGCCACGTAGCGCTCTGTATGAAAATCACTGACTGTGCTGTGTGCAGTCAGTGGCTGGTTGGCATTGTTGGAATATTCGCTTGTGTAGTGTTGGGCAGTTGGATGTGAACAGCGCGTAGCGTTGGGCAGTTGGAGGTGAGCCGCCAGCAGTGGTGGATGCGGGAATAGAGATGGCAGAGCTTTGATAGCGGACGATCTGGACGTGTGTCCGTCAGAAAAAAGAAATTTGTAAGACTGGATGTCATGAACTGATATATATATATATATATATATATATATATATATATATATATATATAATGACTTTTGAACACTATTAAGGTAAATACATTGATTGTTCTCTATCAAAATCTTTCATTTGCTAACTATGCCTATCAGTAGTTAGTGCCTTCAGTAGTTAGAATCTTTTATTTAGCTGGCAGTATTGGCGCTCACTGTATTGCAGTAGTTCGAGTAAGGAAGATTTTTGCGAGGTAAGTGATTCATGAAAGGTATAGGTTATTGTAAGTTACGGCCATTCTTTTGCAGGGATGATTGAAAGTCAGATTGCGTTGCGCTAAAAATATTGTGTGTCAGTTTAGTGATGATCAGAATAAGTAAAGAGAGAAATGTCTGAGTACGTTCAGTTTTGCTCAGCTGTTTGAAAATCAAATAACGTAAGAGGTTTACCAGCGTAGTAATACATAAATTTTTCCAAGGGGACGTTTCAGTGCATGATGTTGAAAATTTTCTGCATCCTGTAATATTCAGTGATGAATCGACATTTCACCTAAAGGAAAATGTGAACACACAGCGTGCTAATATGGGTGTCAGCATATTTCCATGAGATGGTACTATTGCAATGAGATTCCCATAAATTGAATCTTTATTGTGTCATATCAAATGGTTCAAATGGCTCTGAGTACTATGGGACTTAACATCTATGGTCATCAGTCCCCTAGAACTTAGAACTACTTAAACCTAACTAAGCTAAGGACATCACACAACACCCAGCCATCACGAGGCAGAGAAAATCCCTGACTCCGCCGGGAATCGAACCCGGGAACCCGGGCGTGGGAAGCGAGAACGCTGCCGCACGACCACGAGATGCGGGCTGTGTCATATCCCAGTAGAACGTTTATGGGCCTTTCTTTTTTGGTGGAGCAACTTTAGCCGGTGTTTCTTATGTTAATGTGCTAGAACTACGGCTTTGTCTTCAATTGGAAGAAGCTGAACCACGGAACTTTATTTGGCAGCAAGATAGTGCACCACCTAACTGGTGTAACTCAACACCCAATTGGTTAAACAAGGTTGTATCCGACCACTGGACTGGTCGCAAGGGGCCAGGTGACAGAGCTTGTTTCGCATAACTTCCATGTTCGCTCATGGTCTGACGCCATGCGATTTTTTCGTTTGAGGGTTCATAAAATGTCTTGTGTATGCGCCTCTGCTAGCAGATGATCTACCAAACTTTAGAAACAGCATTGTTGCAACAATTACTCCAGACACACTGATCAAGGTTGGGGAAGAAATTTACATATCGACTCAGTGCGTGATGGTTGGTGCTCACGTTGAATACTTGTAAAGAAAACGGTTTGTGTTGTTCTTTTTTTTTTTTGATACATTATTTATAATTGTAAGTTGAAAGTAATAAATGCTGCATAGCCTCAAAACCTGTGTATTCAATTAGAAACATCCTGTGTAAGAATGGAATGTTTCGATTACAGATTTGTCATGGCCTCTTTTTCTGTTGGTGACTATAACTGTTGTACTGCTGACAATGACTTAGTAGCAACTAGGTGTTCACCGTGCAATAGGGCATCTCCTGTAGCTCTTTGGCTGACATCAAATACAACTTCACATATTCACTTAAATCGTAATAACAAAGCACTGGAGGTATTGTGAGACAGCCTTTTATTTTGTCAAGTGCTTGCCGTTGGACCAAATCTCATCTCCATATAACGTTTTTAATTGCCAACTGCTGTAGTGGATCTGTCAGCTCAGAAAGATTTGGTATGTGGTTGGATAAGTAATTCACCATGCCTAGTGTATGTCAGAGCTGCTTTTTAATTGAGAAGTTTGAGATTCACTAATGGCACTTACTCTCTCAGGATCAGGATCAGGATACTGCCAAAATGTGTCCTAAGAATATTGTTTTCTTTATGACAAATTCACATGTGTCTTTATTCAGTTTAATTCACACATTTTCCACTCTCTGCATAATTTGCTTCATTGCTTCATTAAGTTCTCTTACTGTTTGTGCATAAATCAAAACATCGTCCATAAAATATTCTACATTCTTGATTTCATTTAGGACTTTAGATATGACTTGTTGACAAACTTCTGGACCTGAGGCTGCGCCAAATGGAAATCTTGTGCAACTGCATCATCCCCACAGTGTGCAAAACATTAAATATTTAGAAGTTATTTGTAATACACTGATTTGCTAAAACCCTTTTGCACATTCTATACATGTGAAATATTTTGCATCTCTCACACTTATACTAATTTCTTCCAGAGTCTTCATTGAATAGTGATGTTGAAGAATATTTTTATTAATTTCGGTTGGATTCAAGCAAATACGAAGTTTCCCTTTTTTGTGTACGATTATCATAGGCGTAATTGCAAGTGTAGCTTCCTTAATAAGATGCAGCGTTGATTACTCCCATTTCAACAATTTTCTCGTGTTCATTTCGTATTTGGTTTCAAAATTTATGTGAGACCCTCCCTGGATAATGAATGTTGAAGTCATCATTTTCTTTGAGACCTATACAAAAACTTGAACATATCCGAAGCGTGAAGAAGTTTTCGCACCTGGAATTAAGGTAGACTACTGATCCTGATAAAGTAAGTGTCATTAATGAACTTCAAACTCCTCAAATAAAAAGCAGCTGTGACATCATTTTATCAGATTCAGTTTTGAACATGTTTCACGTCCAAAGAAAATCAGGCTCCTCCACTAAAAACTTCACATTTGCTAGCCTGTTAACAGTCTTACAGAAGAGTGTGGCTTCTCCCAGAACATCTACCTTACTTTATTATAGGTAAGTAGCTTTTCCATCACTGAATCTGATGTTGTGGCACCTGTTTCGTTCACCGTTTTCCTTGTTGTGTAATTACATTGTACACCTGTGTTGGGTTTGTCCTTTAGTGTTACATTATTTTTGAGAATCACAGTTTCGCACCAGTCTGTCAAAATTACAATAATTTCTCAAAGAATTTATAAAAATTTCGGACTCTTCGTTCGAAATCCAAATTTCATCTATGGCTGCATAATTTGCAAAATGACCCATTTGCGTCATTTGTAACATTTGCTTTTAAATGCTGAGCATTTCTTAACAGGATGGCTATCACCACACCTTGTACTATCTTTTACTATTTTTACTTTTCCATTGACGTATTGTTTTCTGTCATGTCTGGACCTGGTATTTGTTGTTATGTTTACATGACCTGTTTCAGACCTCCGTTATCTGATTTGAGATTAATTCACATGTTCCATAAATGAAGGTCTTATTTCAATAGTGGTACAAGTCCATTTTTGTTCATTTTGAGATACAGAGTCCTAAAGTTAAATGAGCGCTGAAAAATCTGCAGTTGAGATACCAAAAATATTCAAGCATATGGCTTCTTGCTAGAGATGAACCTTTCTTTCTGTTTGTTTGGATCATTAATTTCAGAAGCATTATAGGCAGAAAAATGGAGGTAATGGACTCGTACCACTATTGAAATAAGTCCTTCAAATATCAGTTAATTTATTTAATGTAAGATCTGTCTGCGTCAACAACCATTTCCAAAGTTCCTCACTGCAAATACCCGTGACAATCTTGTCTCGTAAAATTGTACTCAATAAGTTGCCATATTCGCAAGATTTATTTTCATTAACAACAGTGATGTAAAATTCGGCAAACGTTTCTCCTGGTTGTAAGGAGTTGAATAAGTACCTTTCAGATGTTACTTTTACTTTTGGGATGAAGTTGTCGTCGAACTTTTTCAATACCGTTTGGAGATTTCATTCGGTAAAAGTACACTCACAGTGTAAGCCTGCTTTCCGCTGCGTCTTGCTGTTGGTACCGGGTGGCATGAATCATGATGAATGGGAGAAGTGAACCATGAGTCAGATGTGGGTATCCAGTCACATTGCTCATTTGTAATTTTCTGTGCTGCTATTTTGTTTCACTCGCAGCAGTATAATCTGAGCCATTAGGTCTCACCCAGATTACCACCTCGGGAACTGCGATGTGTTACGGAAAACAGAGAGACTTCTACGATGAAAGTGATTGTAAAGCTGTATTGCTTGAGGCTTCTGGCCACATTCTAACAACTATCTTCGAAATCGTGACACGTTTCGAATAAACAGCCAGAAATTTGTGACAACCGAGCCTATAAATTTCATTGTTTGTACGTTTCACTCAGAGAAATTCAAGCTGTACTGTTAGGTCCCAACCTAAGCACAACTTCCAAAATCGGGTGACATTTTGAAGAAACAGCCATGTATGCGAGACAACCAAGATTATAAATTTAATTGCTATTTGTTTTACTGGCAGAAAATTAAGCTGCGCCAAGTTCAACTTCAGAAATCGTGACACATTCGGAAAAATAGTCAAATTTTTTCACTTCAACCGATTTTTCAATTAGTAAGTGTTGATCCAATGTTTGTACGTGCTGTTTTCTTTTTGAGGTGGCAAGCGTATTGAAAAAGTTTATTAACTACACCAATTACAGTCAAGCCTTTACAAAACAGTTTATCAGTAGAAAAACACTCTCTCAATTTTTCTTTGTGGCGGTAAAATGTTGTTCGCATTGAGGAATTTATACAACGGTTCACCTCAAACCTTCATTCTCTCGTAATTCGCTATGCGATGAGGACGTGTACGCTAACATACAGGTTTCACATTTTCAAAATTATATTCATTCCCTTAGCTTCGTTAAGTGGCCGCCATTCGATATTACTCCGTATCCAAAGACCTTGTTCGTATCATTAACCACCATTCAGGTCAAGAGGCCCTACTGCTAAAAACTTGTTAATTTTTTCCTACTCCCTCAAAGATATTAAACTTGCACACGTTTCACTGAATTCTTTGTGTGTAAGCTTTTGCATTTATTATTTCAGTTTGGCCTTTGGTCCGTGTACCATACAGTTAGTTTTCTTCCAAGCTACCTATTTTATAGCAAAAATATTGCTTTCTTATAAATTAATACAGGCTATATTGGTCCCACTTCAGAAAACAATAAGAATAATATACAACTGCTTACACATGACAATGTTTAATATTTCTTCACAATTTCGTATTCAGAATCTTTATATAATATACATGGTAACGCCACTGCAGTTACTGTCATTCGTTAATGACAAAGTAAATCTGCAGGTGAGGCGGTTATCTATTCAATATATCATTCTCTTGCAAATATTGAGTCCTAAATGTAAAATAATTTCATCATAAACCTTGACGACTGTTAAAACAACACGGAGCTACACTCTCCATTGGTCCTGTTGGCGGTAGTACGTAGCTCTCCCTTCCATTCATAAGACTGTACAGTTAACGTGAAGTACAAATGGACGATACAACTTTTTATTATAAAGAAAAGTAAAGCCGTTCTCAAAACATGGACTGATTTGAACTCTACAGTTCTCTACTAGGCATTGTCCTATTGGAGGCTGTATGTATGCCATTGCCATGCTTAGATATTTCAGTTGGTTTCTCACATCATTTATAGGGGGATCTATAGTGTAACGAGCCAACGGCCCGAAGTTAAGCGCTGTCGGGCTTGGTTAGCACTTAGATGGGTGACCTTCCAGGTCTGCCGAGCGCTCTTTGAAAGCAAGATTCACTCAGCTGTCTTAAGACCAATTGAGGAGTTACCGTGGTGTGCGTACTGTAAGACCTTCGGTACACATACCATCAGATTATTTGACTTGTCGCTCTAACGAAGTAGGCGAGTGTCAGCAATATGTCTCGTGGTCTTATCGTAGCGTGTTTATCTTCTGTTGTTAGGTCAGACGATAGAAATGCCACTTGCACGCTTAGAGTATCAGATTGACGGTGACCAACTTTAAACAGAACTTGATTAATTTTCACACCCATTTATTAAAATAATACAAGCATAAAATTACTTAACTTGATTCTGGATGCTATTTACAATTGACAATCTGAAGTTCCTTTGGTCTTGTTACGTTAATCTTATTCTTACATATCTCTGATACTTGACAAAGTGTCTATCATTTATCTTCATGGCTATGTACAGGAATATGATAATCTTATTAGGCGCAGACTGAAACTTGACTATAGACTAATGCAGACTGAGTAATCGGAGGTCTGTACACACGTTATAATACCTCGCGCGTTCAGGTATCACTGCCCGAGTGTGATACGCGAGGAGAAAAGGTTCTACGTTAGCGGCAATCTCATTGGCTGCGTTACATATTAACATGCGGATCGTCAGAAGCAGAATTTGGTCCGTCTCTACGACAGCGCCATTTCGTAGTGCGGAGACGGACGAGCGGTGCGCCTGCGCTGTTGTGCTTAGCGGGGCGCGCTCTATTGGGAAAGTTGTGTACGTGCTGACTACGCGGAACTATGCACACAACAGTTACTTAACTAAGAAGTAGCAGCACCAATCACGCAAAATGACAACGGCTGAAAGTGTGGTATGCTGACCACATGCCCCTCCTTACGTGCGATTGAGGATGACACGACGGTCGGTCGGTTCCGTTGGTCATTTCGAGGCCTGTTCGGACGGTGCCAACATGTAACTCACCATTTTCACATACGTAAATCGTTGCCAGAAATGAAAAACACGACTTGTGACAGAAAATACTCTGCAGCTTTGTAAATTATTTGGAGTCTGACACACACATAGTCACCAAGGCACTATATATTAAGAAATACTGGAGATTAAAGTCACAAACATCGCCACAGAGAAAGAACTCTGGCGATCAAACCCAGAAAATTTGGATCTATACACGGGCAGGTGCAGAAATTTATCTATTAGTGGCCAGGGGAATGGGGGGGAGGGGGGGGGGGGAGGAAGCCTCTGAAATCGGCACTTTCTGTATAAATGAGTTAGTAAGTTTGGAAACGAGTCACGCCACAAAAACTAAATTTTGTAGTTGATGCTTAAAACGTACCATATCGCGTAGGCTGGATGGCTCTCCACCGTCTACTTCAGGTTCTAGTGAGGAAGGGCAAGTGCACCTTCTTGTAAGTGACCCACTTTACTTCATAACGTTGCCGCATCGACGACTGGCTTGCAACTGTCGTCATCCTCTGACCTGTCAACATCTTCCTCACTGAATACTTCTAATGAGGCTACCATTAGACCCTTCGACAGACTAACCACGTCCTTGCCGAACTAATCCAGACTTACAGGTACCATAAGTTCGCCATTAATATCGCTCGCGTGCGCAACATTTCTGTGCAATGCACTCTATCCAGTTCTTCACTTTTTTTGTGGCTCCAAAGAAAGCAGGTGCTGACAGGTGTGAAATTACTGAACCATCAGTTTAATAAGTCATGGTTGCAAACTACTAAAACGAATTCCTTACAGAAGAATGGAAAAACTGGTAGGAGCCGACCTTGGAGATCAGTTTGGATTCCGGAGAAACGTAGGAACACACGAGGCGGTACTGACCCTACGACTTATCATAGAAGATAGGTTAAGGATAGCAAACTTACATTTATAGCATTCGTAGACTTAAAGAAAGCTTCTGACAATGTTGACTGGAATACTCTCTTTGAAATTCTGGGTGTAGCAGTGGTAAAATACAGGGAGCGAAAGGCCATGTACAGCTTGTACAGAAACCAGATGACTGTTACAAGAGTCGAGAGGTATTAAAGGGAGCAATGGTTGAGACGAGAGTGAGATAGGGCTGTAGCCTATCCCCGATGTTATTCAATCTGCACATTAAACAAGAAGTAAAATAAACCAAAGAAAAATTTGGGGTGGGGATTGAAGTCCATGGAGAAGAAATAAAAACTCTGAGATTTGCCGATGATGTAATTCTGTCAGAGACAGCAAAGGACTTGGAAGAGCACTTGAACAAGATGGACAGTATCTTGAAAGAAGGATATAAGATGGACAACAACAAAAGCAAAACGATGATAATGGAATGTACTCGAATTACACCAGGTGATGATGAAGGAAATAGATTACGAAATGAGACAATTAAAGCAGTAGATGAGTTTTGCTATTTGGGGCAGCAAAATGACTACTTCTGGCCGAAGCAGGGAGGATGTAAAATGTAAGCTGGCAATGGCAAGAAAAACATTTATGAAGAAGAGAACTTTGTTAACATCAAGTACAGAATGAAGTGTCAGGAAGCCTTTTCTGAAATGACATTGTAAATAAGATTCCAATATCACTCCTTAAAACATTTTTTTGATTATTACGACAGATGTTTCGGATGATTTCCATATTCAAGTAAATTCGTGTACAAAGTTTGAAACTTAAAAAATGGCTCTGAGCACTATGGGACTTAACATCTGAGGTCATCAGTCCCCTAGAACTTAGAACTACTTAAACCTAAGGCCATCACATACATCCATGCCCGAGGCAGGATTCGAACCTGCGACCGTAGCGGTCGCGCGGTTCCAGACTGAAGCGCCTAGATCCGCTAGGCCACACCGGCCGGCCTTTGAAAAATACACTGTGTTATAGTTTTATAAGAATTCTAGACTTAATTTTTTATAAGTGAAGAATTTTGTATGTTGTTGAGGTATAACTGAAACTGCAATCATAATTTTCATTATCACGAATCACACAAACAGCTATATTGCAATTAATTTTTAGATATTTTTGCATTATGTAAGTAAGAGAGGGAGATGTCTACATTGTCCTGACGTGTACAGAACACCTGGTGTGACTATATCTAGTAACGGTTCTCTATCACAAGGTAAGAAACTATGCCCCATAGCGAGGAATTTCTGGATTACAGCAGTGAAATATTTAGAGATGATCAGATGTCCTAATATTTTGAACATCTCTCACAAAATCATCAGTGTTTAGCTTAACATTCAAGTGAATAGCATATGGAAAATTGGAATTATGATTAAAACATTCCAGTTTCGCTGCTTTTGTCTGAACGCTGGGCTTCACTTCGTCTAATCCAGTATGCAGGGTGATGCACGAAAAACTGGCTCCCGATTACTAGACCACTCACTGTCGCCCAGCATTTGTCATCTATTGCTTCAAAGCTGTTGTTTATTTGCATTGTCAGTACGAAAATCGTTTTGACCTATGACGTGTGAAATAAATACCTCAGCGAGATGTTTCCTCTTCAAGAAAGAATCATAAAAGTGGAGGCGTACGGCGTAGGTGGAGACCGGTTCATTGACTGATACGCTGGACAATTTTGCAAAGAGATTTAGCGGCATTTCGATACCAGTATACAGGATTTGATAACAAAGTGCCGTACTACTCGGTCAGTTGCAAACGAAAAAAGAATCGAGTCCGGTCCGTTTGTACACTTGCTGTGATCGCAGATATTCGAGGACGAATGATCCAGAATCTAAAGAACCCGACACTTAAATTCTCGCAACAAGCGAACGTTTCTCGTAGGTCATGTCAACGTGTTCTACACCGTGTAATGATGAAGCCTTACAAAATGACATATATCCAAGAACTGAAAGAGGAAGATGAGGCGAAACATATGAATTACTGTAGGTAGGTACATCAAACAACTGAGAGTGAAATATTGGATATACTGCTGTATTTCTTGAGCGATGAAACCTGTTTCCGTCTGGCAGGACGCGTGAAATCCCAGAACACCAGACACTGGTCAACAAACAATCCCTATGGGATTAATTAGAAACCTCTTCACGGTGAAAAACTCGGAGTGTGGTGTGCAGTGTTGAGCAAATCGGATAGTGGATCCCATATCTTTTGAAACAACAGTATCTAAACACTACTGCGTATTTGCGAATCTTTGAGGAATGTTACGCATACTTAACCCCCATAAACGTACGGATGCTGTCTTTCAACTGGATGGAGTAACCAGCCACACTTCACGCGAGTCAGTCTCAGAAATTCGTGAAGGATTCACAGAAGAAAGAACGGTCCGAAAAGGATTGTGGCCGCCGCGCATTTGTGACTTTTACCTGTAGGGCAGCCTAAAAGGAAGAGTGTACATAAATAAGCCAATAATGCTAGAAGACTTGATGGACAATACTTGTAATGAGATTTTGAGAAACAAATCGTCGGAATTGCGAAATACGAATATTAACATGTTAGGGCGCGCGCAAAAATGCATTCAAGCAAGAGGCGGGTCATTTTCAGCACCTACTGTCATGTAAAAGCCTAGGTAAATTCAGTAAACATATACGTTTTATTAGCTTATTTGTTATTTCTTTATTATCTAATTATTACACATTTAATATTAAAAAGAAAAACACTTCTTAATGCTCTGCAAAACTGTATTTATTTTGTCACGAACCGGCTCCCCAGGCTTTTTCAGGTGACAAGTGAATGTCGCAAACATGGATAAAATGATGTGCGACTTACATATAACACAAAAGTAAGAAAGTGTTTACATTGGATACATAAGAAAAATATAACAATAATTACTAAAAGAAGAGGCTAAATAAAAGTTTTTATATGGAGATACATATAACAAATGAGAAATAAAATGAATTAGCAATCTGAATCCAGTGTTTGTAACGAAAACTTAACAAGAGAGAAACCGGAAACTGAGTCAGCGTATTGAGTTCTAGGCTGGCATGCGTTTGTTGATTTCCATTATTTCCAGTAGGGTTAACTTTCCGCTTTTTTTTTTATAGAATATAAAGGTTCACATTCCACATCATATGGGTGGTTCTCTGCTAAAAGATGATCAGCAAAGGTTGCATCATTCTTCTTTTCTTCTTTAATCACCAGCTTCTCATGTTGACGCAGCATGATTGCCACAACTCTGACTGACTGGCCGACATACACGTTTTTGCAACGCTTGCAAGTGATTTTATACACTAAAGTCAAAGAAACTGGCGTAGGTGCGCGTATTCTAGTACAGAGATAGGTAAACAGGCAGAATATGGCGCTGCGGTCAGCAACGCCTATATAAGACATGTGTCTGGTGCAGTTGTTAGATCGGTCACTTCCGCTACAATGGAAGGTTATCAAGATTTAAGTGAGTTTGAACGTGATGTTACAGTCGGCGCACGAGCGATGGGACACAGCATCTCTGAGGTAGTGGTGAAGTGGGGATCTTCCCGTACGAGCATTTCATGAGTGTACTGTATATATCAGGAATCCGGTAAAACATCAAATCTCCGACATCACTGCAACCCGAAAAGACCCTGCAAGAATGCGACCAACGATGACTGAAGAGAATCGTTCAACGTGACAGAAGTGCAACCCTTCTGCAAATTGCTGCAGATTTCTGTGCTGCGCCATCAACAAGTGTCAGAATGCGAACCATTCAACGAAACATCATCGATATGGGCTTTCGGAGCAGAAGGCCCACTCGCACACCCTTGATGACTCCACGACCCAAAGCTTTACGCCTCGCCTGGGCCCGTCAACACCGACATTGGACTGTTAATGACTGGAAACATGTTGCCTGATTGGACGAGTCTCGTTTCAAATTGTATTGAGAGGATGGACATGAATGGGTTCAGAGACAACCTCATGAATCCGTTGACCCTGGGACTGTTCAAGTTGGTGGAGGCTCTGTAATGGTGTGAGACGTGTTTAGTTGGAGTGATGTAGGATTCCTGATATGTCTAGACACGACTCTGACACATGACATGTATATAAGCATCCTGTCTGAACACCTGCATCCATTCAGGTCCACCGTGCATTCCGACGGACTTGGGCAATTCCAGCAGGGTAATGCGATGCCCCACACGTCCAGAATTGCTACAGAGAGGCTCCAGGAACACTTTTCTGAGTTTAAACATTTCCACTGGCCAGCAAACTCCTCAGACATGAACATTATTGAGCATATCTGGGATGCCTTGCAACGTGATGTTCGGAAGAGATACCCACCCCCCCGTACTCTCACGTATTTATAGACAGCCCTGAAAAGATTCATAGTATCAATTCCCTCCAGCACTACCTCAGACGTTAGTCAAGCCCATGCCACGTCGTGTTGCAGCATCTCTGCTTGCTCGCCGGGGCCCTATACGATATTAGGCAGGTGTACCACTTGAAACGTCCCCTTAGAAAAATTTATGAATTACTATGCTGGTTAACCCCTTACGTTATTTGAACAAACTCAGACATTTCGCTATTTACTTATTCTGATCAACACTAAACTGACACACAATATTTTTAGCGCAACGCAATCTGACTTTCAATAATCCCTACAAAAGAATGACCCTGACTAACATTAACCTATATCTTTCACAAATCACTTACCTCACAAAAATCTTCGTTATTCGAACTACTGCAATACAGCGAGCGCCACTACTGCCAGCTAAATAAAAGATTCAAACTACTGAAGGCACTAACTACTGATAGGCATAGTTAGCAAATGAAAGATTTTGATAGAGAACAAACAATGTATTTACCTTATCACTCTTCAAAAGTCATAATATATATAGCAGTTTATGACATCTAGTCTTACAAATGTACTGTCTCTGATGGACACACGTCCAGATCATCCGCTCTCAAAATTCCGCCACCTCTCACCCCACATCCACCACTGCTGGCGGCTCACCTCCAACTGCACAACGCTACGCGCTGTTAACATCCAACTGCCCAACACTACAATAGCCAACAACAATGCAAACCAGCCACAGACTGCATGCAGCACAGCCAGCGATTTTCATACAGAGCGCTATGTGGCGGTACCAATTTAAAAACCTACACAGCCTACTTACACACTTGCTTTGGCTCTTCAGTGTGTATACACCGCCAAACTGGTGAGCAGTCAGTACTCGAAAATGGTATTTTGTGCGCCATCCTGTAGAAACACTTTTGAGACATTTTGCAAAAATGCTGGAAGTGTTCTGGACACATGCTCAGTTCTTTCATTACATCGAATGCGCCGCATTTCTTCCCTAGTTTTCAACCATATGGATGTACCCAATAAATTCTTCGCTGCTGAACATTTACAAGGTACAAAAGACACAGTGCATCAATATCTTCTTCAGATAAAGACGACACATTCTGATCCACAATCCTCCCGCGTGTCTCTGAACTGCTCACATATTGTGCATATACTATGACCGACAGAAACGTGTGCACTGAAATGAATGCTTACAAGTTACTTAATTTGCTGAACTGGTGTCCATTACAATTTTATAACATGAGAATACAATTACAAAGATACAGAAAACATCATTAAAAACATAATAACACAGATTACATTTGTAGTAATACAGGCTTTACAAAAGAATAGAAATAAACATATACATCAGTGTTACAGGAATTATGACATAAGTAAATATATAAAATAATGAGAATAGTTTTAGAAACATTAATTTCACACATGAGCATTGAAACAAAACAGAATAAATAATATATAAACATCTTTACAAAGTAAATAACATATTATAAATGCAAATTATATTTGAGGATAACAGTATTCCTCATCATAGTGAATGTAGCTGAGCATTAGAAAAATTCTACAACATAAATCTTATTAACTAAACACATAAAGACAGGAAGAACACAAATACCAAATACACAAGGGTACACAAACACATAGTGGGATACACAAAAGGAAAGGACAGGGTTTGTTGTACTGCAGTATTTTGCAAACAAAACTTTCTTTACTTCTTGGAGATCTCCCTTCGTTCATCATTATTCCCAAAAAGTCCTATCTAAGCCTGCTTTCTGTATTCTATTCATCGTCTTTTAAAATAATTATTCTTCATTGTACAGTACCTTTTCTTTTACAAACTTTTTTCGTATAACTTCTCAATTCATTTCTTCCAATTCATCATAACTCATTCTCTTATATAGCCTATCCCCTCTTAAGCTAACTTAAATCTACTGAGCTCAAATGCATAAACTAAGGGACGAGGCAATGCAGCAGCACAAAACAATTAATACAAACAGCAATGAGAAAAATGCAAATTGGCAAAGCTAGCAGTAGTAAATCTAAATTAGCAAATCAAATGCAACATTACAACTAATATGAGCCAATGTGCAGCAACAAGAAAAACAAATCAGTAGTAAATCTGGCTTAACAGAGTAATACAAAGTGAAATTTAGTAGCACTATGCCTGGCAAACAGCAGCAGCAAATGTAATAACTTATATCTAAACATGACAAACCCACAAGCAGAAAAAATAGTACACTAAAGACAACAATGCAGATAAGGGAAATGTATATTCACATCTTAACGTCTATGTAATTAAAGTGGTGCACCACAACTTATTCTACAAAAGAAATTACCAAGTACTTGAAAAGAAAGTTATGTGTGCAGTTCCTGTGAAGGGAAATGTCTTTTTGTGCTCCCTCATTTTTTTGGAAGTATATCTTAAAATTATTATTTACTGGATCTGTAGACAGAAAATATTTATATTAGTACATCTATTAAATTTTATTTTAACCGATGCTGCAGTGCAGCTAGAAACTAGATATTAAACGAAATAGGCAAAGCAAGGCATGAAACGTCATTCACTAGCCATATGGCATTTCATAATGCAGTAAACAATCTGTCAACTAGGAAGGCAATAGACGTAAAATGTTTCTCATCATTTCATTTCAGTAAATATCATAAATTGAGAACTCTACAGTGTAATCATGTTTTCAAGTTCGGACGTGTCGTATTTGCGATGCTTTCTACCAAGGAATGTCAATACTGGGGTTAATGGCCTCTTTTTTTTTCCACCTAATGGCTTTTTCTCCAGGCGACGCACAGCTGGGCGTCAACGACACATTACGTCGCGGTCACTTAGCTTTCTTACCGAAATTTACAACAGAAGTTTCCGCTACAGTGACAGTTTGATACAAATAAAATTTCACAAGTCGAGAAATTACAGTAGAAATGTGTAGAAACAAAATCCTATAAATATAACAGTGTCCAAAAAATTTTCGCCGGCATTGTGATACATTCACGCATTTACACACATTTCATAACTCTTAAAGTACGATTCTTGGTTTCCAACATCCTTTTTCACAAACCGAAGTTCCTAACCACTACTCATTATTCCTTACCTTATTACACATATACATATTCGTCGACACTTCTTCAATATTTCATCATAATAAATACATATAATAATAAACATTCCTCAAATACACATAGTCGTCGCAATAATAACATCATAACACCTCAGTCAAATATCAAAAACATCGTAGCTTTCTGCAATAATTTCAAAACCTAAAAAAAATCCTCTGCTCATTTCAATAGTGTCATGTACCTCAAATGTACTTTAAAAATCATGATCCCATACCAAATACATCATTCAAAGCTCTCATAGTAACAGTTTACACAGTACAGACAAAATACAATTTCATAAGTGTGAAGCTATCTAACTGTGTGATTACGCAAACATCTGTCACTGATGTAGTAAAAAAAAATGTTTGTCTCTCTCAGTTAAATGATCAGATAGCAGTGCAATTCTGTGTGAGAGAAATATGGTACCGATGTGTAAAGTTGTATAAGCAAATACCATATTAGCTAGGGCTCCTTGTGCTTGCTACACACATGGTACACAAAGTAGGCCTGTATCCACCTGAGGATTAATGTAATTACACCCTCAGGTGTTACAGATTACAGCAATGGAATGAAATGTATCACGGAAATCTTTCTTTGTAATTCAAAAATCTTTAAAAATATATGTTTTAAGTACAAGGTTAATCACTCAAATGCGTGTCCTGTAGCGCTAAATTGTGCGTCATGTTGTAACATAATCTCTGTCATTACTTAAGGGTAAAAAATGTGCCAAGTGTCGTAATTATCGTCGTCCATAAGCAAAGTTCTGTGGACGTCAATGTACTTACCTCGTAATAAACAAAAGCGAAATGCTATGCGTATAGATATCGCAGTTATTACGTACAGTACCGTGATCAAGGAAGTACTACACTGTAAGGTATTGTTGTGCTACAAAAAAGGCTGTCTTATTGTAGCTATACCACTAAACTACTACTAAACGTACTACTAAAACATGTTTTACTTTCCAGAAGAATTAAGAAAAACAGTGCAGATATAAAGCAGGTATAGCACAAAAGCAACAATGTAAATTGTGTCACACATTAGTAGCGTCGTGATATAATCGTGTAGCTGTCAAAGAAACCAAATGCTGTCATCTTGAATCCCACAGAAAGTACTTCAAATAAAGAATGTCTTTTCAAGTAATCCAAAATGTTGCATGAAAATCTCATTAGCAGTGCCAGTATATGTTCTAAGTATGTGAGCCTTATAGTCGTTACGTGATCGTGCAACTAACAAGCAAGAATGTACAAATAACAACACTGTGTCGTCTGTTCACTTTGTTCTTGACTGGATATTTAATTTCAAACATTGCAGATTATCTTTCAATAAACGGGTTTACATGTGAAATGTGGTGTAAACCTTTACTCTTCCTAGTACGCAGAGTTTCAACTTCAGCGCAATTATCATGTGGTATACTTCGGATTCTGTAAGGTCCATTGTAAACTAGAAAGAATTTGTGACTCAAGTGTTTCTTCTTATGTGACAATGAATGAGCTTTAATGAGAACTTGCTGACCAATTTCTTTGCATTTGCTTTACCATGTATTTTTCTCCTTTTATCGGCTGCAGATTTTATATTTTTAATAGCCAAATCAATTATGTCTTTGTGTCGAAATTTACGTGTATTCGGAAAAGGTACAAGTTCTCTGATACTGTTCGGTGGTTCTTCATTCTTTAATACAAGAATAGGTTGTAAAGCAGTGGAGTCATGAGGCGTTTCATTCAGCACGTTTTGAAATAAGTGTAAATATCTGTCCCAATGCTGATGCTAGCTGTGACAATAAAGTCTGCAAAGCTTATTGATTTCTTTCATAATCCGTTCAGACGGGTTACAATGTGGTGAGTACAATGAAATAAAAACAGGTTTGATTTTATGGTTCCGAAGCATGCGTGACCAAACAGCAAATCTGAATTGCGGTCCGTTATCTGAAATGCCTTTACTAACGTGTCCAACTTCACGTAAGAAATTTTTAACAAAGGCATTGGGTACAGACCGTCCAGTGACTTTACGTAACGGAGTGAAAGAAACAATTTTTTTCTCCTTGCCAGGAATGTAGACTATTGTGAAGTGGAATTCTTGCAGAAACAATGCCCAACGTTTTAAACTGTCATGATTTAATTTTGAAGACATAAGAAATTGTAATGCACGATGATCACTGTATACTTTTACGTGCTTACCAGAAAGAAAGAAAGAAACGGAATTTGTTAAATGCCCAAACGATAGCTAAAGCTTCTAATTCAGTAACGGAATAATTTTTTTCAGATTTTGTTAGCACTCGGCTAGCAAAAGCAATGGTTTTCTGAACAGTAGTGTCATTTTCTATGGCTTCTTGAAATAAATGGGCACCAAGACCGACTTTAGAAAAATCCGTGCTAAGGCAGAATTCTTGTGACGGATCTGGATGAGCTAGTATTGGCGCGTTAAGTAGTGATTCTTTCAAAGAATTGAATTCCAACTGTGCTTGTTCGTCCCAGTTGGAAATAGTATTTTTTCCAGTGAGAGAACAAAGTTTTGGTGTCACTAGTATTTGCATATTCAAAAAACGAATGTAAAAAATTTACGAGACCTAGAAAACTGCGGACTTGTTTTTTTTGTGGATGGAACTGGAATGCCTCTGATTGCTTCTAACTTTTCAGGGCCCGGCTGAATGCCTTCAGAAGAAATAATGTGTCCCAAATACCTCACCTTTGACCCACCGAATTCAGACTTTTCCAAGTTAACTGTAATTCCAGATTCTGCAAAAATACGTAACAAACTGTTGAGGATGCGATTATGTTGTTCCCATGAGGCTTCTGCTATTAGAATATCATCCACATATAAGGTGATGTGACGTTTTAAGAAATCAGGTAATATGGAATTTAGCCCGCGAATGAACGCTGCCGAAGAAATGTTCAAACCAAAACGAAGTTTCTGAAATTGATAACAAACGCCGAAATAAAGGAAAGCTGTGTATTTTCTACATTCTGGATGAAGTTAGATCTGATAAAAGCTTATCTGAGATCAATAGAAGACAACACTTTTACACCATTAAAATTTTGAAGAAGTTCTTTCATCGTTTGCGGCCTGTCTGTTTCAGGAATGATTATAGTATTGACTTGTCTCGAATCTAAGACAAGTCTGATCGATCCATTTTTCTTCTCAACAACATGTAATGGATTGTTGTATGAGCTTACTGCAGGCTCAATAATGCCCACGTCAAGCATAGATTGTATTTCTGTTCTAACACGGTCTCTACAATGTGCTGGAATTACGTATGGTCTAACAAAAAATTTAGTATGCTCACGAACACGAAATTGGTATTGAAATCCCTTAATTGTTCCTATTTTGTGAGTAGAAACTGTGGAATGTGCTTGTAAAATCTCAAAAAGGTCCTGCCTATCAATGTCATTACAGTTCTCAATTGTTTGAATTTTATTCTGAATTAACTCATTAATATCAAATACGCCGTCGATATCATCCCTGTCAGTACTTGCAGAGTGATTGTTAGTGTCAAGTTCCGTCGAAAATTCCGAACTGTTGTCTAATAGAAGGTAAAGCCGATTAATTTCCTCGGCATGGTTTGAGAGCCAATTTTCAAATTTCAAAGCAATTGACTTACCTTCTTTCTCTAAACTTATTTCAGCATCGTGAAAGTTTAAGATTGCTTTGTATTCGTTCAAAAAGTCTACTCCCAATATAATTTCCGTCGACCATAATGGAACAATAAGAAAGTTCATAGAGGAGCTGTGGCTTTGACAAAAGAATTCTAAGTTGGTTTGTTGGCGTACATCTACACTTTTTCCAAAAATTGCACCTTGTAATTTAATCTTACGTAAAGGAAGTGTGGGGCAATAGTTTGATTTGTTACATTTGCTAAAAGCTGTTTCATTAATTACTTTAATGGGACTGCCAGAGTCAAGTACTGCCGTGAATTTTATGTCATTTACTGTAATGTGAATCACAGGATATGCAATGTTGTTACGTTTTACGTCGTGTTCCTGGAGTAAGATGTCCCTAATGTCTTCCATTTTTACGTAACTACTAGCCACGGGAGCTATGTCGTCAGCTTCATAAGTACATATTGTGGCTGCCAGCGGTGTGAGTCATTGCCTACTGTCTCTTTGTTGGCGCGCATCGTTATTGGCATTAGGAGGCCTAACTTCTACAAATTCACCTTGTCGAGAGGGCCCTGCCCTGTTTGAATCCCGCCAGTTCTGATGCAATTCAGGTCTGTCGTTACGATCATATCGTCTGTCGTCATGTCGGTAGATTCCATAGTTTCATTCTTGTCAGTCACGTGGTGGAGAATTTCTCCCTGAATAGTAACTGTGCGCTGGACTGTTGCGTCTGAAGTTATTCTGTCTCCCTTGATAATAATTATTTTGGTTTCCATATTGTCTGTTTCTCTGATTGTCTCTGTGATAGTCATTACGGCGGAGAGGTGATCTTTCCCTGTAATTATTACTACTCTGCCAACGGTTGTCTTACAGGTGGTGTCTGTTTTGGTCACGATTTATGTTGTAAGAATAGCCTTGTCGTGTCCATTTATTATTTCTGTCATCACGGAATTGTGACGGATGTGACTTGTAATTGTTGTGCTCCTGTTTTCGCGTTCCGCGATTGTGAGTGTCAATTTCCAATTCTTGTAACAGTCCCTGAAAAGCTTCAATGTCGTCTTTGCAACGTCCTGCCAATATAATATGTCGTAAATGTTCAGTCAATTTGATTAAGCAAATGCGGATGAGTTCTGAGGGGCTGTATGGGTTTGATAGGTACTGATTCTTGTGCAACATGTCTTCAAAATATTTGACAAGACTGGAAAATTCAGATTGTTCGAAATATTTCATCATTATTATGCTATGTTTTACTCGGTCTTGTGTAGCTTAAGACCAATATGCTGAGAGGAAGGCATGGTAAAATTCTCCTTCACTGTGACAATCGTGAATGACCGATCGCATTCTTACAGCTGGTTCATTCTCTAAGTAGCCACACATAAATTCTAATCTCTGCTCTAATAACCAGTTGGGAGGAAAACAATGAGAGAATTGATGGAGCCATGCTTGTGGATGAATGTCGTTGCCGCAATTCTTAAATGTTTTGAATTTACGTGTAGTAATGAACAGCTTATAGTCAAAATCATCGTGTCGACGAGTCGCATATCGGCCATTGTTACGTCGTGTCGGCGATTCCATCTCAAAATTCGGTGCACCTTGCCAATTTCTTTCATAATTTCCGAAATGCCCTGTGTTATTATTTTGCGGCTTTTCCGTATTTCTAAGTTCCTCTTCCCATGTTGGAGTGCGAGTGTCCACTGAAATATGTAATTTTTGTATTACTTGTGCCAACTGATCTTGTACTTCCCGGATTCCTCTTTTGTGTTGCGTATTAATTTGATTCTGATTTTGTTTCAATTTCATAATTTGTTGATACTCTTCTGTGTCAGTGATGGCTACAGGTCTTGCGTCATTCAGATCATCATCTACATTTGTAGATAAGTTAGTGAACTGATCCGAAAGTTCAGCTACTTTCTCTGATAGTGTACTTATTTCCTCAGTGTGTTTTTCTGAACCAAGTTTCAGAGTGTCCATTTGTGTTGAAATCGTATCTACTGTGTCCATTAAGTTTTCCTGAGTTTTTGCAAGTTGCGTAACCGAATCGGTAGATGCAACTGAGTCAATTTTAGCTTGCAAGGTCTAATGATTTTCATGAACAATAGTTTGCAGTTCTTTTATGGCTGCTTCGTGATTCTGTAATGTATTTTCATGCCGCGAAAAAATAGGTTGGAAATGCTCACAAATTTGTGTTTTTACGTCATTACAGACTTTTTGACATTTCGATTCAATTTTATGTAACTCAGTAGTTAAATCTTCACGTGTTTGCTCAAGTATGGTGTGAAGATTTTGTTCCATTGCGTCTAACTCTTGCTGTGTTTGTCTCTGGAGTTGTTCTACACTCCTGGAAATTGAAATAAGAACACCGTGAATTCATTGTCCCAGGAAGGGGAAACTTTATTGACACATTCCTGGGGTCAGATACATCACATGATCACACTGACAGAACCACAGGCACATAGACACAGGCAACAGAGCATGCACAATGTCGGCACTAGTACAGTGTATATCCACCTTTCGCAGCAATGCAGGCTGCTATTCTCCCGTGGAGACGATCGTAGAGATGCTGGATGTAGTCCTGTGGAACGGCTTGCCATGCCATTTCCACCTGGCGCCTCAGTTGGACCAGCGTTCGTGCTGGACGTGCAGACGGCGTGAGACGACGCTTCATCCAGTCCCAAACATGCTCAATGGGGGACAGATCCGGAGATCTTGCTGGCCAGGGTAGTTGACTTACACCTTCTAGAGCACGTTGGGTGGCACGGGATACACGCGGACGTGCATTGTCCTGTTGGAACAGCAAGTTCCCTTGCCGGTCTAGGAATGGTAGAACGATGGGTTCGATGACGGTTTGGATGTACCGTGCACTATTCAGTGTCCCCTCGACGACCACCAGTGGTGTACGGCCAGTGTAGGAGATCGCTCCCCACACCATGATGCCGGGTGTTGGCCCTGTGTGCCTCGGTCGTATGCAGTCCTGATTGTGGCGCTCACCTGCACGGCGCCAAACACGCATACGACCATCATTGGCACCAAGGCAGAAGCGACTCTCATCGCTGAAGACGACACGTCTCCATTCGTCCCCCCATTCACGCCTGTCGCGACACCACTGGAGGCGTGCTGCACGATGTTGGGGCGTGAGCGGAAGACGGCCTAACGGTGTGCGGGACCGTAGCCCAGCCTCATGGAGACGGTTGCGAATGGTCCTCGCCGATACCCCAGGAGCAACAGTGTCCCTAATTTGCTGGGAAGTGGCGGTGCGGTCCCCTACGGCACTGCGTAGGATCCTACGGTCTTGGCGTGCATCCGTGCGTCGCTGCGGTCCGGTCCCAGGTCGATGGGCACGTGCACCTTCCGCCGACCACTGGCGACAACATCGATGTACTGTGGAGACCTCACGCCCCACGTGTTGAGCAATTCGGCGGTACGTCCACCCGGCCTCCCGCATGCCCACTATACGCCCTCGCTCAAAGTCCGTCAACTGCACATAGGGTTCACGTCCACGCTGTCGCGGCATGCTACCAGTGTTAAAGACTGCGATGGAGCTCCGTATGCCACGGCAAACTGGCTGACACTGACGGCGGCGGTGCACAAATGCTGCGCAGCTAGCGCCATTCGACGGCCAACACCGCGGTTCCTGGTGTGTCCGCTGTGCCGTGCGTGTGATCATTGCTTGTACAGCCCTCTCGCAGTGTCCGGAGCAAGTATGGTGGGTCTGACACACCGGTGTCAATGTGTTCTTTTTTCCATTTCCAGGATTGTATTTGTCTAACTTTTGAAGATTTTGTTCCATTGTGTCTAACTTTTGAAGCTTTTGTCCCATTTATTGCATTAATTGTAATAACAATGCACTGGTGTCTGAAACATGGTCCTCAGTGCTATTCGGCAGTGCATTTCAACCGGCAGTATTCGCATTTTGAAAAGCAGAAAATGTGTCTTGACTTATTTGAGAAAACGGTGAGGACGCAAAACCTGAATCTACAGTATTTGCAAGTTTTTGTCCTGTCATTTGGGATTCCTGAGGCGAGCTGTTGCCGACCGATCGATCGATAATGCTTCCCTGTTCACTATTTGTTTCACTGGCTACGGCATTATTTGCAGCCCGCTCCATTTCCCTATGCACAATTACCAAATTACTACTTTGAATGTCTGTTAATTCACTACACAGTGGTGCTGATAAGCTACGCTCGTCGTCACTATTATTTCTCAGTTTACTTTGGAGCCTAGTGTTACATTTTTCACACGACACAATATTTCACACGGTAACACAGAAAAGCACAATTTGAAGAGCAAAATATGAAAACACATTAACATAGCACTGAAAATAATATCTAGTTAATTGCAAGCGCAGCTGTGAAATACTTGGTGCAAATCTACATGCATGCCACGACTGTTTTACTGTACAACAATGTAAAACTACAACTACAAAGGAAATTCTCTCTACAATTACGCGCTAGCAATAAACAAAAGCTACACTAATTACACAAACTACAAGAAAAAATCCGAAGATTCCAGTGAGGTATCCACGGCTAAGGGTCGACATATGAAACGTCCCCTTAGAAAAATTATACATGACTGTGCTTAAACTGACACACAATGTTTTTAGCGCAACGCAATCTGACTTTCAATAATCCCTACAAACGAATGGCCCTGACTAGCAATAACCTATAACTTTCATGAACCACTTACCTCACTAAAATCTTCGTTACTCGAACTACTGCAATACAGCGAGCGCCACTACTGCCAGCTAAATAAAAGATTCAAACTACTGAAGGCACTAACTACTGATAGGCATAGTTAGCAAATGAAAGATTTTGATAGAGAACAAACAATGTATTTACCTTATCAGTGTTCAAAAGTCATCATATATATAGCAGTTCATGACATCTAGTCTTACAAATGTACTGTCTTTGATGGACACACGTCCAGATCATCCGCTCTCAAAATTCCGCCATCTCTCTCCCCACATCCACCACTGCTGGCGGCTCACCTCCAACTGCGCAACGCTACGCGCTGTTAACAGCCAACTGCCCAACACTACAATAGCCAACAACAATGCAAACCAGCCACAGACTGCTCGCAGCACAGCCAGTGATTTTCATACAGAGCGCTACGTGGCGGTACCAATACAAAAACGTATACAGCCTACTTACACACTTGCTTTGGCTCTTCAGTGTGTATACATCGCGAAACTGGTGAGCAGTCAGTACTCGAAAATCGTATTTTGTGCGCCATCCTGTAGAAACACTTTTGAGACATTATGCAAAAATGCTGGATGTGTTCTGGACACAAGTTCAGTTCTTTCATTATATCGAATGCGCCCCATTTCTTCCCTAGTTTTCAACCATAATGGATGTACCCAATAAATTCTTCGCTGCTGAACATTTACGAGTTACGAAAGACACAGTGCATCAATATCTTCGTCGGATGAAGACGACACATTCTGATCCACGATCCTCCCGCGTGTCTCTGAACTGCTCTCGACCCAGCCTCGTTGCCCAGGCGTTCGCGCCACGCCATTTCTGTGTGAATGCGGCCTAATACTAAGCAATGATCCAAACAAATTATTATTTATTTATTCGATAACGCTTTTGGAGGGTGTGATAAATCACCTTTGGTTTTGCTTCTATGTGATTAATTTTCCTTGCTCCCGGACTTCCTTTATCCTTCGAGAGTGGCGTTCCTTTTCTTCCTGGGCCCCCTTTCTTCCTTTTGCAGACCTCTTTATTTCCTGAAATCCTGCCTTCTGTGTTGATTCTGTAAAATGTATTCCGTTATTTATTACGTCCATTCTAATTCTAATGTTTTTCATATCTTTGTCAATTTCGATGAACCATGTGGGTTTGGATTTCTAGCTGACCAATAAGTTGAAAATATACTTGGTTAGTCTATTACTATCCGTTCTCTGTTTACATCCATAAGCAGCTTTTCCCGATTACATCAGTTAGCTTTATCGTTTACAAATAGAACTGTCTGATCTTAATTTGTATTCAACGTTACTACTACTTTTGGGTCTCAATATTTTCCTAAGAGTCGTCTTTCAACTGTTTCCAGTTTTTCAAGATGTTCAAACCTTTTTAGTTTAACTGTTTATGCTGCTTACAGTGGTTCAGGCCTCACAACTGTTTGATAGTGTCTGGGTTTTGTATTCCAAGACAATTTTTTTGTTATATATGTTTGTGTCTTGGTTTTGTGTTCAAGACAAATTTTTTGTTATGTACTTTTTTTTGTCATTTGGAATGCCTTTTCCATTTTATATTCTATTTACTATGGCTATCTTCTTTTTTGAATTATAATGTTTTCGGCCAGCGCTACCAGGTGGAGGCGAACTGATCATCGGTTTAACGACCTTCCTATTGTTATTGGTCTAAAGTTAATATATTTCCCGAGGTGGTGCGTTTTGCCTGCGTGAGCGAGCTAGTTATCCCTTGGCTTAGCGTTGTTCCATGGCGAGCGAAGAAAAGTAAGAAAACTGGAATGTGAGAGGACTTGGTTACGGAACAGGATACCGAGAGGACGAGTTCGAAGTGTGTGCAATGAAACAGTTATTGTTAGCCGCCACATTGTATAATTTGTGTCTTTTGAGAGTCACAAGCGATATGTAATGTTAATGTGGAGTTTAGTAACGACCAGAATACAGTCTTTTGCATTTCAAAGCTAATTGCGCGTATTTAATTTTGATCAAAGGAATCTGTGATGAACTATTATGTACTACAAGCTTGCATAGGACTTAGAACATTTACCGAGCGAGGTGGCGCAGTGGTTAGCACACTGGACTCGCATTCGGGAGGACGACGGTTCAACCCCGTCTCCGGCCATCCTGATTTAGGTTTTCCGTGATTTCCCTAAATCGTTTCAGGCAAATGCCGGGATGGTTCCTTTGAAAGGGCACGGCCGATTTCCTTCCCAATCCTTCCCTAACCCGAGCTTGCGCTCCGTCTCTAATGACCTCGTTGTCGACGGGACGTTAAACACTAACCACCACTACCACTTAGAACATTTGGTAGTCGATGTTTGCTGTAGAAACTGCTACAGTAATACGGTCAAAAGCATAAAGAAAGTTTTCTGTGCTAACAGGAATTCATTTCACTCGGAGGCAATCATCGAATGACCAAACGCGAATGGCAGTGTTCCAATTCGAGAAGATCCGATAGACGTTTTCTTTCTCTTACATTTCAAGAATTTTACAGACAACGGTCGGAGTCGGCAGCTGCTTCTACACCACGAGAGTAACGTGTCTTTGTGGACGAAATTACGTACGGTGTGGGGGATGTCGACGCCGTATGGGATATTTTCCTTCACAGAGATACAAACACACTCGTCCAATAACAATGAGTTAAATATTACCAGCTTAAAATATTAATTTCTTCTTTTGTGCAGTAATATTATAGTGTTGCTTGCTATCCATTCTCCTAGGTATTTAAAACGATTTGGTTTTGATATTGTGTTGTTATGAATTTCAAGATTTCGAGGGTCATAACTGACATTTGTCATCTAGTGTGTTACTTTTAAATGATATTTTAATCCCATTTCGTCTGCTGGTTTCTGTAGATCTGCAGTTAGATCTTTGACACTGCCCAGTGTTTCAGTAATTAATGCTATGCCATCTGAAAACGGTGGATTGTCTGTGGCGATTTTATTTCGATTTCTTCCTAATTGAACACCCGTAGAGTTGGTGGACTATATACATTTTCACACCACCTTCTCTGACGCACAGTTAAATAGTAGAGGTGATAAATAATCTCTTTGTCTTACTTATGATTTTTTAAAAAGTTTTTACAGTTCCCCCATAAATTTTACTTTTGATTCTGTGTTTGTTGTTTCTTTAATTATTTCCGTTGTTTTAGTGTCAAGTCCGAATTTCTTTATAATGTTGATTAGTGCATTTCTATCTACCTTTTTAAAATCGGCAAACGTTATCATATGTTTCAAGTTCCTGATTTTTCCTCACAAATATTACGTTCTTTAGGTTAAGTATTTGCTCTCCACAAGACCTTCCCTTCCTAAACCCTGCTTGATACTGTCCGTGCAACAGCACGGCTTTAGAAAGCATCGCTCCTGCGAAACGTAACTCGCCCTTTTTTCACATGATATCTTGCGAACCATGAATGAAGGGTATCAGACGGATGCCATATTCCTTGACTTCAGGAAAGCGTTTGACTCGGTGCCCCACTGCAGACTCCTAACTAAGGTACGAGCATATGGGATTGGTTCCCAAGTATGTGAGTGGCTCGAGGACTTCTTAAGTAATCGAACCCAGTACGTTGTCATCGCTGGTGAGTGTTCATCGGAGGTGAGGGTATCATCTGGAGTGCCCCAGGGAAGTGTGGAAGGTCCGCTGTTGTTTTCTATCTACATAAATGATCTTTTGGATAGGGTGGATAGCAATGTGCGGCTGTTTGCTGATGATGCTGTGGTGTACGGGAAGGCGTCGTCGTTGAGTGACTGTAGGAGGATACAAGATGACTTGGACAGGATTTGGGATTGGTGTAAAGAATGTCAGCTAACTCTAAATATAGATAAATGTAAATTACTGCAGATGAATAGGAAAAGAAACCTGTAATGTTTGAATGCTCCATTAGTAGTGTAGCGTTTGACACAGTCGCGGCGATTAAATATTTGGGCGTCACATTGCAGAGCGATATGAAGTGGGACAAGCATGTAATGGCAGTTGTGGGGAAGGCGGATAGTCGTCTTCGGTTCATTGGTAGAATTTTGGGAAGATGTGGTTCATCTGTAAAGGGGATTGCTTATAAAACACTAATACGACCTATTCCTGAGTACTGCTCGAGCGTTTGGGATCCTTATCAGGTCGGATTGAGGGAGGACATAGAAGCAATTCAGAGGCGGGCTGCTAGATTTGTTACCGGTAGGTTTGATCATCACGCGAGTGTTACAGAAATGCTTCAGGAACTCGGGTGAGAGTCTCTAGAAGAAAGGAGGCGTTCTTTTCGTGAATCGCTACTGAGGAAATTTAGAGAACCAGCAATTGAGGCTGACTGCAGTGCAATTTTACTGCCGCCAACTTGCATTTCGCGGAAAGACCACAAAGATAAGATAAGAGAGACTAGGGCTCGTACAGAGGCATATAGGCAGTCATTTTTCCCTCGTTCTGTTTGGAACAGGGAGAGAAGATGCTAATTGTGGTTCGAGGTACCCTCCGCCACGCACCGTATGGTGGATTGCGGAGTATGTATGTAGATGTAGTTGTGAATCGAGTATTCTTTCAGCTGTCTTTAAAGGTGCCCATGACAAGATCTTATATTTCAGTGGCAATATGTAATAGTTAGCTTGAGATTTCTTTCTGTTTTATGTAGTGGATGTATTTATTATTAGGCTGCTATTACTACTATTACTACTACTACTACAGCGCCCGATATACCTTAAGGAGTACAGATGGAGCAAGCTTTCAAGGCCAACGACACGTGGAGAGAGACAGATAAAAGGAAAAGGAATCGTGAAGCCTTTTTGCCAGACGCCAGCCAACATCAGCAGCAAGCAGCGCGGCGGCTTCTTTTAACGACTCAAATAAGGCGAACCCACGGCGTGAGGTGGGCAGTGAGGAACAGGGCAACAGAGACACCGAAGAGGTATGTACGACTCCGAGCGTAGCGCCTCCTCTGATCGGCTGAACACCTGTTACCCTGCTGGCTGCCATCTGCCAATACCTATTCTGCTCGTGTCTGATTGGCTGCTTTCCGGTCTGAGAAGGCGGGGGCGTGTCATCGTTCCGCCGTAGCGACCAATGGCGCGCAAGCCGATTCTCTACAGCGTCCGCCTCGCAACGAGTCAGATGTGTGTAACATACCTGTTGTGAGATAACGCGTAACGCAAACCAAAATACCAGCGAAGAGGCTCCACTGCAGACGATGCAAATGCTTATCGCTTAATTACGGAAACGTGCTGTTAACTGACAAAGGCCACAGAATTTTGGCAATCGATTTCATAAACAAATCATTTCTTAAACAAGTTGGCAATTAATCATATTGTCTGAAACTTATCTGTTACTATTAAAACGTGCAAGTGGTAATGGATTAAAACAGTTATTTCAGTTTAGAAAGACTTCCTTTCCTTTAAGATTTAACTGTAGGCCCACTGAAATTTAAAAAGAAAGCGGAACGGATATCTATCTTTTCATCTAACATCTTAACCAAGGAGACAGAGCAGGACTTCTAATGTATTAATAAGGTTTTCAATTCATTCTTCCACAAATACATTAAAGAAAATGGGATGGGAATACAATGTAGAAATCGTGAATTACTTTTTAATATATAGTCCCAATGATTTATTAAACACTTTTATTGAACGTGGACCAAGTATAGACAAACAGCAGCACTCACAAAATGAAGCATCGTGTGGTCTCCCACTTTACATGAAGATCCATTGAAATACATTAGGGCACCGAATCGAACAACAATGTGGATTGGTTGGGAAACCGAGGGACACGGGAACTTAGAAAACGAATCTAGCGCTCGTACTCCCGCTCATACCACAAAACACCAACTCAGAGAAATAAACACTGCATTATTACTACTAATAATGCCACAAAACACAATGACTGGTCAGCAGAGAGTATCTTGGCTAGAGACGTGAGACAGAACGTGGGCTGATCAAGACGTGCTAGCACATGGTCAATACGTACAGGAAAATTCCCGGTTACAACTTCGACAAAAATTGCAGAAAAATAATAAAGCATATAAACGATCCACGAATGCTGAAGGCGTGTTGGAAAAGTAATAAGAGAACGAACTAAATGCGATCAAATTCCACAAAGAGTGAAAGTACTCTAAAGTTCTCAAGTCTTGAAACACAAGATAACTTGGCGAAGCAAAAATATATTCCACCCTAGTGACTAAAATCAATCTACTGATTGATTGTAAAGATGCAATTCACCTTACTCCGCTCACACGTGAATGAGAAACCAAATTTCCACAACGAAATGTATCGGTTTACAACAGAGAAATTCAGTAGAAATTGGGAATGCATTTCATACAAGACTGAAGCACTGAGAGTGCACACATTTACTGTACGTTAACAACGAATGGGCTTAGACTCTGCCGTCGACCACGTGGCAGTGTGCTGCACAAAGCCGTCACTTTGAAGTGCGATAAACTCAAGAACAATCTAAAATTCAGTCTCGCGCCTCTCGTAATTTCGTTTAATACGAGGGCTATTCAGAAAGTAGGGAACGTTTCCGTCTGACGCCGCTAGGCGCGCGGCGATCGCATATATATTGGTATGTGCGTGCTCGGCAGCTCAGTCGGCATCCATCCGCGACAGCGGGAATGTCTCTGCGCGTCTGGTGTTTTCGATATTCGTACTCTGCAATCGAAAATCCCGCCAGTTGTGAGGTGCGGTCTGTGATACAGTTTTTGTTCGCAAAAAAACCTAAAACCTATAGAAATTTATCGTGAACTGGGCGAAGTGTACGTAATGAGTGAACGTTCCGTCCGGAAATGGTGCATTCGGTTTAAAAATGGCCGAACCAATGTTCGTGATGAAGAGAAGAGTGGACACCCGAGCATCGTGAGTGTCGATCTTGTCGTTAAAGTTGATGAAACGATTCGTGAAAACCGCCGCTTCACAATAACGGAGCTTTCGCTTTCTTTTCCACAAGTTTCACGGACTTTGTTGTTTGATATTATCACTAAAAAGCTAGGCTACCACAAATATTGTGCACGATGGGTACCCAAAATATTTTCAGAGCACCGTGAAGGACAGTTAATGGGGGCAACGTTGACATTTCTTGAGGCCTACCACAACCATGGTGATTCATTACTGGATCGAATCGTAACAGGTGACGAAACTTGGGTGAAACACGTCAATTGTGGGACAAAATTACAGTCCATGGAGTGGGGGCACACGAGGTTCCCCCAAAAACCAAGAAAAAGTTTGCAAACCTTGTCAGCAACGAAGGTGAAGGCGACAGTATTTTGGGATAGGCAAAGCGTGCTTTTTATTGATTTTCTCAAACGTGGAGCAATCATAAATTCTGCCCAGTACTTTCAAAATTTGCACAGCCTTAGAAGATCAGTTCAAAACAAACGCCGAGAAAAGCTGATGTCCAAAATTTTGTTTTTGCACGACAATGCCCGACCTCACACGGCAAACCGCACTAAAGAACTCCTTAATTCATTCAAATCGGAAATTTTCCCTCATCTGCCCTACAGCCCTGATCTCGCACCAAGCGACTTCCACCTGTTTCCCAAGATGAAGAACTGGCTTGCAACGCAGCACTCTGATGACGACGCGGAACTCCAGGCGGGCGTGACTCACTGGCTGAAGTCTTGGGCGGCAGAATTTTATGACGAAGGTCTTTCAAAGCTTGTCCGTCGCTATCATAAGTGCGCCAATGTGTTTGGTCACTATGTGAAAAAGTAGTATGTCAGTCGCTCGTTCAGATGTATATAACAAAATGTATTTCTTGTACTTAGTTTTTTTTAATGCCAAAACGTTCGCTGTTTTCTGAATAGCCCTCGTAAACTTACGCTATACGCTGGGAATGAATCAGATACACTACCGGTCTGCTTTATACTTCGAGCACAGCTAATTTACACAGAAAGCATTCTAAGTGAAAAACTCAAGAATAATATTAAATTTTCACGTGAAATTATTCCCACGATAACTAGCATGATTACTCTTGGCTACCAAAGCAACGCAAATAAAGTGACTGAAATCCACATACTAAATAATTCAAATACTTACATCCGTGGGCTGTCCACATATCAGTCCATACTAACCAGGTTCCAGCACAAGATTATGTCTTATGTGCCAGCTTAACTCTCTTGTGTACTATTGTACCAGCTCTGATGGCCAAACTAGACTTCTCCGCCTTTCTATGTCTTATCAAGCTGTTGGCAAAACTAGAGGAGCAGACGAAAGTACATTAGCAGGCAGTTAGTGGATACTGTCACGAATACTCACCTTCACTCGTTTCAAACACGCACCACAGGTTAAATGTTGGAACAAGTATGTGGACGTGATTCACGTACCTACTTATTTGTAACATAGTAAAGAAAAGAAAAGATACATCCATGTAAACGACACACTTCTTTCTGAGTGATTAGTGGCACACAAGCGACAGACACCACTATATAAACTGAAGAGCCAAAGAAACTGGTACACCTGCATTATATCGTGTAGGGTCCTCGCGAGCACGCAGAAATGACACAACACGACGTGGCATTGACTCGACTAATGTCTGAAGTGGTGCTGGAGGGAACTGACTCTATGAATCATGCAGGACCGTCTATAAATAAATAAGAGTACGAGGGGGGCGGGGGGGGGGGGGGGGGAGATCTCTTCTGAACAGCACGTTGCAAGGCATCCCAGAGATGCACAATAATGTTCATGTCTGGGGAGTTTGGTGGCCATCGGAAGTGTTTAAACTCAAAAACGTGTTCCTGGAGCCTCTCTGTAGCAATTCTGGGGGTGTGGGATGCTTCATTGCCCTGCTGGAATTGCGCAAGTCCGTCGGAATGCACGATCGACGTGAATGGATGCAGGGGATCCGACAGGATTCTTACATACGTGTCACTTGTCAGAGTCGTATCTAGACGTATCTGGGCTTCCGTATCACTCCAACTGCACACGCTCCACACCATTACAGAACCTCCAACAGCTTGAACAGTCCCCTGGTGAAATGCGGGGTCCATGGATCCATGAGATTGTCTCCATACCCATACTCGTCTATCCGCTCGATACAATTTGAAACAAGACTCGTCTGACCAGGCAGCATGTTTCTAATCATCAACAGTTGGACGTCATCGTTGACGGGTCCAGGCGAGACGTAAAGCTTTGTGTCGAGCAGTCATCAAGGGTATACGAGTGGGCCTTCGGCTCCGAAAGCCCATATCGATGATGTTCCGTTGAATGGTTCGCACGCTGACACTTTTAGAAGGCCCAACATTGAAATCTTCAGCAATTTGCGGAAGGATTGCACTTCTGTCACGTTGAACGATTCTCTTTAATCATCGTTGGCCCCATTCTTTTCCGGCCTCAGAGATGTCGGAATTTTGATGTTTTACCGGATTCCTGATATCCACGGTCACTCATGAAATGGTCGTACGGGAAAATCCCCACTTCATCGCTACTTCTGAGATGCTGTGTCCAATCGCTCGTGCGCCGACTGTAGCACCTCGTTCAAACTCGCTTAAATGTCGGTAACCCGCCATTGTAGCAGCGATATAGGCGTTGCAGACCGCAACACCGTATTCTGCCTGTTTACATATCTTTGTATTTGAATATGCATGCCTATACTAGTTTCTTTAGTGCTTTATTATCGATGGTGTCCATTCATGTTACAAGAAACCACATGTTTAAAACTTCCTGGCAGATTAAAACTGTGTGCCCGACCGATACTCGAACTCGGGACCTTTGCCTTTCGCGGGCAAGTGCTCTACCATCTGAGCCACCGAAACACGACTCACGTCCGGTCCTCACAGCTTCACTTCTGCCAGTATCTCGTCTCCTACCTTCCAAACTTTACAGAAGCTCTCCTGCGGACGTGAGTCGTGCTTCGGTAGCTCAGATGGTAGAGCACTTGCCCGCGAAAGGCAAAGGTCCCGAGTTCGAGTCTCGGTCGAGCACACAGTTTTAATCTGCCAGGAAGTTTCATATCAGCGCACACTCCGCTGCAGAGCGAAAATCTCATTCTGGAACCACATGTTTGTTTTCAGACTTCCTCCTCTAGCCGCAAAATAAAGCTTTTTCCAAATGCGAAAATATATTGGAAAGTACAACATGATTATTTATCTACGAACAGATATTCTACTGAAATTTAAATGTGAAAGACAAAATCTTGTCAGTACTGCATTTAGAAGCCTATCTATTACATTATTACCCTACTGTACACCAACAATCATTAACAGAAATTAAGTTAAGCAGAGATAATTAAAAAAAGTTACAAGTGAAATAATCTACATTTTGTTGTAGAAGCTATTGGAAACTAACACAAATCTCCAGTTTCGAAACAGATAAAATTGTTATGGCACCAAAGAGACCCTGTTCATTTGCGAGTATCCCATGTGCTTCGTTAAAAGATCTTCTTCTGTTTCAAGGCACGCTACAAGATGGTGCACGACCGAAGAAATATGACTAACTGTTCACCCGTTGTATAAACAGCTCTATAAATACGAGGTCTATTTTTTCAACCTCCAATCGCTCGCGAAATGGGATCTCCAGTGAAAATAAAAAGCTTTTTATTTGCAATATATATATATGCCTTCCAGCTAATTCTACACACAGTCGCCGCTTCGACATAGACCTTTGTCCTAGATTGGTATCAACTTTCCAATATCCTCGTCATAGAAGGCAGCCGCCTGTGATTTCCGCCAATTCTCTATGCTTGCCAGCGCTGTGTGTGCCAAAATGCTGTCCTCATAGTCAGCGGTTTACGTGGGCGAAGTGATGAAAATTACAGGGAGCCAAGTCCAGGCTGCATGGTGGGTGAGCCGGCCAGGGTGACAGAGAGGTTCTAGGCGCTACAGCCTGGAATCGCTCGAACGCTACGGTCGCAGGTTCGATTCCTGCCTCGGGCATGGATGTGTGTTACGTCCTTGGGTTAGTTAGGTTTAAGTAGTTTTAAGTTCTAGGGGACTGATGGCCTCAGAAGTTAAGTCCCATAGTGCTCAGAGCCATTTTAACCATTTTTGTATGGTGGGTGATCAAACACTTCCCCTCTAAATCGCTGCTGCAGCATCTTCGTTGCCCCCGCAGTGTGCACCCTAGAATCGTCTTGAAGAAGACAGTGGACGACACATTGTATGGGCTACATGAAAATAAGGCGCAACGCCTCAGCAGGCACGACCCGCTTGTCGGGAGACACTATTTTCTAACATCTTTACGTGCTGACTGTGCACTCAGAACTCATAAATGCGAAGTGACACGATGGATGGGCATACTAAAGACCATGGAAAATACATCTGTACAAAGCTTCATCAGATTTTTCATTGTGGTTTGGGTTTCGCGACCAATCAGAGGTTGAAAAAAAAATCGTACATATAGCATTTTACTCAGCATAAGATCCTGTACCTGAAGAATTAACACTGTATCCCAAATACGAGGGTCATACCAAAAGAAATGCACACTATTTTTTTAAATCCATATTTTATTGTACATGTTTGAAAGTTTTACAGTGTGTAGATACATCCTTTAGAAACAGTATTTTCATTTCTCCACTTAATTTCCATCCCTCTCAACTGCCTTACGCCATCTTGGAACCAGCGCCTCTATATCTACACGGTAAAATTCTGGACCAACCTGTTGGAGCCACTGTTTGGCAGCGTGCACAAGGGAGTCATCATCTTCAAATCTTGTTCCACGAAGAGAGTCTTTCAGTTTCACAAAGAGATGGTAGTCACATGGAGCCTGGTCGGGACTGTGAGGTGTGTGTTTCAGTGTTGTCCATCCGAGTTTTGTGATCGCTAGAATGGTTTTCTGACAGACATGTGGTCGTACATTGTCGTGCAACAGCAAAACATAATGCTTTTGCCGATGTGGTCGAACACGACTCAGTGGAGCTTGAAGTTTCTTCAATTTCGTCACATATCCATCAGAATTTATGGTGTTTCCACTTGGCATGATGTCCACAAACAAGAGTCCTTCGGAGTCGAAAAACACCGCAGCCATAACTTTTCCAGCAGAAGGTGTGGTTTTGAATTTTTTTTTCTTGGGTGAATCAGCAAGATGCCACTCCATTGATTGCCTCTTCGTCTCTGGTGAAAAATGATGGAGCCATGTTTCATCACCAGCCACAATTCTTCCAAGAAATTCGTCTCCACCATTCTCGTACTGTTCCAAAAGTTCGCTGCATACCGTTTTTCTTGTTTCTTTGTGAGCCACTGTCAACATCCTGGGAACCCACCAGGCACAAACCTTTTTTAACGCCAACATTTCCAGTATTCTGCAAACACTTCCTTCCCCTATCCCAATGTAGCGTGACAATTGGTTAACTGTGATGCGTCTGTCAGCAGTCACCAATTCGTTAACTCTCTGCGCAGTGTCTGGAGTGTGCGCAGTACGAGGGCTGCCGCTGCGAGGACAGTCCTCAATATTGCCGTGCCCGCTTTCATCACGTAACCTGCTTGCCCACCGACCAACTGCACTGCGATCGACAGCTCCATCTCCATACTCCTTTTTCAACCTCTTGTGGATGTTTCCCACTGTTTCGTTTCCACAGCACAGGAATTCTATGACAGCACGTTGCTTCTGATGAACGTCAAGTGCAGCCATCTTGAAGACATGCTGTGACGGCGCCACTCACGGGAACGGGTTGAACTAAGTTTGAAAACAAGCGGGAAGGATGTATCTACACACTGTAAAACTTTCACACATGAATGAAAACTGTATTTTTACAAAAATAGTGTGCATTTCTTTTGGAGTGACCATTGTAGCTTTAACATATTATATAACACTTAAATGTGAAGAACGAAAGCTCTGCAAAATACAACAAGAAAAGCTGTAGGAAATGTCGGAAAATGCTTAAGGCGGTCTCTGAGCAAATTGCTTCACGTGATTCTAAAATCAATCGCTACGCTGAAGTGCCTACCCATAAACATGGTGCAACGTTTTCCTCTACTCCACATCTGTTTACTTCCTTCCTATCTCGTCTTGATAATGAGCTACAAATATAAAAGAATTCCTTGGCAATCTCACATCACTTGCGCGGTTTCCTGAGCGATCTAGATGACAATTCCGTATTACATTATGACGGCTGTTGTAGTCAGGGCTGTACAGAGGATCTGGCGAGACAGGCACCAGTCAAGAGCGCAGGCATGGAGGTGGCGCAAAAACGGCCTGAATAAAAAATAAATAAATAATATAAAAAAAGTCAGGAAAGTCCGTTTAAGAATTAATCTAGAGAGGTACGTATGTTGTGTTAGCCCTCATGTTCATGTCTCCTGCCTACGGGAAGAAGACATTCCCTATGCAAATAACTGTAAACGCACGCTGTTATCACGTTATTTTCACAGCGTCATTTCATCCAAGGGGCTTCACAAATAAACAAGTACTGTACTAACGAAGAGACGTCTATCACTGACGCGATTTACACTACTGCCCATTAACATTGCAACACCAAGAACAAATGCAGATGATAAACGGGTATTCATTGGACAAATATGTTATACTAGAACTGACATGTGATTACATTTTCACACAATTTGGGTGCATAATCCTGAGAAATAAGTACCCAGAACAACCACCTCTGGCCGTAATAACGGTCTTGATACGCCTGGGCATTGAGTCAAACAGAGCTTGGATGGCGTGTACAGGTACAGCTGCCCATGCAGCTTCAACACGATACCACAGTTCATCAAGATTAGTGACTGGCGTGTTGTGAAGAGCCAGTTGCTCGGCCACCATTGACCAGACGTTTTCAGTTGGTGAGAGATCTGAAGAATGTGCTGGCCAGGGCAGCAGTCGAACATTTTTTGTATCCAGAAAGGCCCGTACAGTACCTGCAACATGCGGTCGTGCATTATACTGCTGAAATGTAGGGTTTCGCAGGGATCGAATGAAGGGTACAGTCACGGGTCGTAACACATCTGAAATGTAACGACCACTGTTCAAAGTGCCGTCAGTGCGACCAAGAGGTGACCGAGACGTGTAACCTATAGCACCCCATACCATCACGCCGGGTGAATCGCTAGTATGGCGATGACGAATAACCGCTTCCAATATGCGATCACCGCGATGTTGCCAAATACGGATGCGACCATCATGATGCTGTAAACCGAACCTGGATTCATCCGAAAAAATGACGTTTTGCCATTCGTGCACCCAGGTTCGTCGTTGAGTACACCATCGCAGGCGCTTCTGTCTGTGATGCAGCGTCAAGGGTAACCGCAGGCATGGTGCCCGAGCTGATAGTCCATGCTGCTGCAAACATCGAAGAACTGCTCGTGCAGATGGTTGTTGTCTTGCAAACGTCCCCATCTGTTGACTCAGGCATCGAGACGTGGCTGCACGACCCGTTACAGCCATGTGGATAAGGTGCCTGTCATCTCGACTGCTAGTGATACGAGGGCGTTGGGATCCAGCACGGCGTTCCGTATTACCCTCCTGAACCCACCGATTCCGTATTCTGCTAACAGTCATTCAATATCGACCAACGCGAGCAGCAACGTCGCGATACGATAAACGGCAATCGCGATAGGCTACAATCCGACATTTATCAAAGTCGGAAACGTGATGGTACGCATTTCTCCTCCTTATACGAGGCATCACCTGGCAACGCCGGTCAACTGCTGTGTGTGAGAAATCGTTTGGAAACTTTCCTCGTGCAGCACGTTGTAGGTGTCGCCACCGGCGCCAACCTTGTGTGAATGCTCTGAAAAACTAATCATTTGCATATCACATCATCTTCTTCCTGTCGGTTAAATTTCGCGTCTGTAGAACATCATCCTCGTGGTGTAGCAATTTTAACGGCCAGTAGTGTATGTAGCAACACTACGCTCGATTCACCCAGCTGCCGCCGGCACAGCACGCTCCTATCCGACAATGGAGTTCTCGCTGCTAGTTCGATACAATCTTACAAAGCCTCGAAATTCGGCGATTGGGTACAGAAGCAAAAATGCTCTTTGACCAAAGGCTTACGAATCTCTTGCCGATTTCTGTCGGTCGAGAACTGGAGTGAGGCATAACGGTGGAGAAAGAAGGCAAAAAGGCGGAGGGGTCAATGTACAGTGTGACCGAAGTGTCCGTTAACATTTTGAAATTCAAAATAATGTAGGTAGAGAGGTAAAAACTGACACACATACATGAAATGTCATGGGATTTTATTGAAAGCAAAACAAAGGGCGCAAAATGATCGACAGACAGCGCTTTGTAGGGTACAAAAGCTGTAATTAGCATAACAATTAATTTCAGCAAAGATTATGCTCTTTATAACAAACGCTGAACATGTCCTCTATCGTTCAACAACAGTACCTGTAGTCAGGGGACAATGTTCTGAACAGCGCTGTACAGGACATAACTAGGTACGGTGAGAAATAGTAGAATGTTGAAACTTCCTGGCAGATTAAAACTGTGTGCCGGACCGAGACTCGAAATCGGGACCAGTGCCTTTCGCGGGCAAGTGTACTTAGCTCTAGTAGAGTTCTGAGGAGCGGCCGTGAGTTGTGCTTGGGTAGCTCAGATGGTAGAGCACTTGCCCGCAAAAGGCAAAGGTCCCGAGATCGAGTCTCGGTCCGGCACACTGTTTTAATCTGCCAGGAAGTTTCATATCAGCGCACACTCCACTGCAGAAGGAAAATCTCATTATGGAAACATTCCCCAGGCTGTGGCTAAGCCATGTCTCCGCAATATCCTTTCTTTCAGGAGTGCTAGCTCCGTAAGTTTCTCAGGAGAGCTTCCGTAACGTTTGGAACGTAGGAGATGAGGTTCTGGCAGAAGTAGAGCTGTGGGGACGGGACGTGAGTCGTGCTTGGGTAGCTTAGATGGTGCCGGCACGGTAACTCAGCGTGTTCGGTCAGAGGATTAGCTGAACTCTGTAATAAAAAAAACTGCGTTAATGGATCAACGACGAAGTAAAGCGGGTGTCTTACGACGTCCGCCCGAGCAGATACAACGAACGAAAACGAACAAAATGAGATTTCGCCGGCACGGTAGCTCAGCGTATTCGGTCAGAGGGTTAGCTGCCCTCTGTAATAAAAAACTGAGTTAATCGATCAACAACGAACTTAAACGGATGTCTTACGACGTCCGCCCCGATCAGACGCAACGAACAACATCGAACAAAATAAGATTAAAAAAAAAAAAGGATGGTAGAGCACTTGCCCGCGAAAGGCAAAGGTCCCGAGTTCGAGTCTCGGTCCGGCACACAGTTTTAATCTTCCAGGAAGTTTCATATTAGCGCACACTCCGCTGCAAAGTGAAAATCTCATTCTAGTAGAATGTTGTCTTTTAGCATCCTTAATGAGGTCGGACGATCGCGGTAGACTTGCGACTTCACGTAACCCCACAATCAATAATTACACGAATTCAGGTCTGGGGACTTGGAAGGCCAAGCATGACGTAAGTTGCGGCTCAGCATGGGATCCTCTCCAAAAGATGTGCGCAAGAGTGTTTTACACGTGCGCGATATGGGATGGAGCGCCATCCTGCATAAAAGTTGTACCTTCCAAAATGGTTCAAATGGCTCTAATCACTATGGGACTTAACATCTGAGGTCATCAGTTCCCTAGATTAGAACTACGTAAACCCAGCTAACCTAATGACATCACACACATCCATGCCCGAGGCAGGATTCGAATCTGCGACCTTCGCAGCCGCGTGGTTCCGGACTGAGGCGCCTAGATCGTACCTTCCAGCAGGTGTTTTATCAGCCAGGCTAGAGCAGACGAGATTCTGTAACACATCGGCCTACCTCGCACCCGTCATGCAGACATTTTCAAATGCAGCACCCTGAATTTCCTAGAAGAAAATGGCCCTATCACGACTAATGTAAATCCATACCACATCGCGACTTCCTAGTCACGCAATGAGGTTTTCACGACTGTTCTAGGATTTTAGGTGGTCCAAATTCTTCAGATGTGAGTGTTGACACACCCTCAGAGTGTGAAATGGGCTTCATCGGCCCACTCTGCGAATACTGTAGGCGCCACGAAATCGGTGGCTAACAGTTGACGATGATGCTAGATTTTGTACGGGTAGCACTCGAAGGTAGGCGTTATAGCTCTCCAAACACTAAAGCGTGGAATGCCGGTACGACATGCGACTTCAGAAGCGCCGACTACACCATGCGGAGATGATCCTGCTAATGTCTCTATTTATTCTTGGACCGTCCGAGCAGCACTAGCACTTCTGTCTGGTCGCCCCTACTGGACCAATTGCCTACACAATCCATGGCTTCGACCTTCCTGATCATTTTCTTCACAGTGGCACTTGTCACAGGACCATTATCTGTCCGAATACCCTTCTTATGGCGTCAGGAACGTAAAGCTGCAGTAGCGGATGCTGCACGCCGATAGTAAAGCTTCCCTAATAGTGCCTCTTCTGATAAAGTCAACGTGCCGTGATTGCTGGCGCATCTGACTCACTACAGGTCATTTTATATACCATGCTACGCTACGGTCGCAGGTTCGAATCCTGCCTCGGGCATGGATGTGTGTGATGTCTTTAGGTTGGTTAGGTTTAAGTAGTTCTAAGTTCTAGGGGACTGATGACCTCAGATGTTAAGTCCCATAGTGCTCAGAGCCATTTTTTTAACATTAACTCCCATGCTGTGACAATAAATTTCACTTGGTTCAGTACTGAAATTAGTAAAATATGTTCGATAACAATGCTTTTCATTAGAGTTACTTAGACCATGAAGATTATTAGTTGGTAAATGTTCCGAAACTGTACACGAGTTCTTTACATAAATGCAAAAGAAGTTTCACTTATGAGAAGTATTCTTGAATTACAAAATGAGAATTATTTATGTTTTGTGTTCAAATGTGCAGTAGTAACATTCGAACCAGAACAGAGATGTAATGAAATTAATGACAGCATAATAAGCATTGCTTTAAAATGATAGAAAAGAAATAAGAATGATACAAAATTTATATAAACCCATAAATGTGACACCTTTGGTCAACACTTCATGCCACACGTATCCTAACGAACACATGTTCGTACATTACACACCCCCACCCTCCACAGTTGCGTAGATGAGAATCAGATACAGTACTCTGCCAAAAATTAAACTTAAGTCATTTGCAAGAAACCTAGTATAAATGAATAAGTCCCCAAAAATTACCATTCAGCACAACATGAAGTTGACTTTAGAGATTAGTGGACTTAAAATATAACAATGAGTGTAGCAGATCAGATATGCAATAACCATGAGTATGTGCACAAAGCATAGCTTATCAAACAGATTCAGTTTTAAACGATGTCCTTTTTCACATTATTTGAAAAAAAAAATAAAAGAATCAATCACACATAATTATAACATGTTTACGTTTTTTGTTGTTACATGCTTGTCTCACTGCTCAAGAAGATTCCAGTCCATTTGTGGTGACAGCTCCTGCCAACCACTTTATATTCCTCTGGTATTACCAGGTATACATTCTCTATTCAATAATTACTGCAAACACATAGAATTAACTTTTAGTCACTCCCCACTTGTCTAATGTGCAAAATGCCAATCACAAAGAAACAGAATAGGAAACAATCATATGAAATTGATACTGAGATGCCCAGATAAAATGTTTATATTAAATAGTCTCAAATTAGATTTTCTTTACACAAATATGGTTTCATGAACAATAGCTTTTTAGCAAGATAAGTTTTGTCAATTCTACCAATACGGATGCATGGCTTACCTAATTGACATTTGTGGGTAAAATCTACACTGACAAATATCACCCCCACCACAGAATAAAAGTTAAAACAATGTGTAGGTAGCATGACAATTAGTTTGTGTTTTCATTGACGTAAGTTATTTTCAGTTTCTTTGCATGATTGTATGTTCATTTTGAGAACATACTGCGAGCTGTTGCTTGCTTTAATCATTAATATGTCTCTGAGTGATGCCAAATGTTATTCTCTTTACACAAAAAAGAAAGTACTATCATTTCAATAACCTTAAAATTGCGAGCTACACCCTTAATTTTTGTATATGAAATTAGTGATATCACTCATTGCACATTTGTTGCCTATGTCTGCAGTCACTTTCAGAACTCAAATTATGATTAAATTAACTAATTTAACTAGCCTGTACCTTGAATTGCTGATGTACCCAGGTATTGCCACAAAATAAAAATGGTTAATAGTTGAGGAAGTATAAATGAGAACAGTGGCATATTTAAGTTTACAAAGATAGTAAGTTTTTATTCATCCTTTTGTAACTAACTGATAAATCTTACAAAAAAAAAAAAAACAAATGCATACATTGGGATGGAAACTGTGGAAACTGTACAAACTCTCCCCTGAATTAATTCCATTTACAACGCAATCTGACTTTATTTATATGAATACACTGTAAGGCCCAATTCTATTGAAATGGAATCAAGCACACCACAAACTCTGGCTCACCAGAGAACAGTGAGCTGTGAGTATCATTTAACAACGCTATGCTGGTGCAGCAATACTTTATCATTTCATCTTGATTCAGGCAGCAGCAGGAAAGGCAAACTTTGGACGAGAAGTGGCGCTCTGAGGCAGCTGTGTTGTTCTGACGCATCCATGAAAATTTGCAAACTACTCGGATTGGCGTTCTGGTTATTAGAACGTAGGAAACTTCCATATCAGAGCCCTGAAATCCCATCAGGTATCAGTGTGAGGTGCCTTCAAACCAATTTGACTCACAGGCATGATGGTGTGTGCTACAATTGTCAAATGTCAGACGGCCGACTCAAGATGAATACGTTCACCCTCATGACTCATGATATGTCCGAGATGACATGCACTTCCACTATCAGTGCACTTGGAAACTGCCACAGGTTCTTAGTCCACCACAAGTTGCAGACTACAAGCCACACCCACTAGGGAAAGACTTGAAGTTCTCCAACACGGATGGACCAGAAGACAAAGAAGGCAAATAATCACCATCACTTTCCACAAAGTCTCAGCGTGGGAGGCGAATTAGCAAAACAAGCGGCCTGCACGTTTTACAAAACAATCTAACTATTCTCTACTCATTGAATCTCCCCTCTTGACTGTTCTGCTCCCCTGGTAGCCAATCCAGACACAGCATCAGGGTTCCCACGCTGGGGGAGCAAGCCTCTGCTTTGCATATCCTGAGAGGAGCCAATCAGCGACACAAATCTTTCTTGTCTGAAAGAAGAAGATTTTAGACTAGGAACGCTTCGTTCTCACCGTAAGCATGGCCACATTTCAGGAAAAAACATCTGCCTACACAGGACCACAGTCCCTCATTTACAGAGTGATCTAATCTTTCCAGGCTGACCATTTCCAATTTCTGAAAGAAGTCTCTTAACTGTCATGTCCGTGGAATATATGTTTTTGCCGCTCGCTTAAAGAACCTGGAGATTTTCTGGCATCAAGGAGTTGCAGTGTTGCCTCTACTAAACACACACAGCAGCCGTTCTGTCCGTATCGTCCCAGCTTCTGACATGAGAATGCCTGGAGTATTATGATCGTCCCACCATTTGCACAAAAGTTCAGATTACAGCAGTCTCTCTTAAGTAGGTTCCTGCACCCAATTTCCACCAACTGACCATCTTCGCAACGGTCTGTCACCTGGACCAGGTGAAATGTTTTGCGAACCGGCGCCCTCCTGCTCTGACACTAAGCGGGAACAGGGCAGTGCCACAGCCCAAAGTCCCTCTCTCCGTACAGTCCATAATGCACTGCTTCCCAGGATCATTCTCACAGCCAGGTCGCTGGACACAGCATTTATGGCCTGCAATCCATCTTTCTCCCTGTTCTCCATCACCTCCACTACAGCCCCTTGGGTACAAGTTCTCTACAGGTTACAATTATATGAACATTCTGCCCACAGTTTCCTCATGTAAAAAGTCATGAACCACTCACACCAATTGTAGAATTGGGCAACACCTAGATCATGACCTAAAATATGAATATTAATCTGAGTGACAGTGTTGTTGAAGTGAGAGAGTGGTGTGCCATGTCTCAATACTTACTCCCTCTGTAAGGCAATTCATAACTCAAAATGTCAAAATATTGAGTAATAAGTTCTGTTCAGTAGAAGGAATTACTGCGCAGCCACGTGCTTTTAGGTTACTGTCATCAGGTCAGCAAAGAAATGTGTATATTCATAAATTAATAAAATTAGTAATTAATAAATACCTTCCTTCATTTTCTCAGCACTGTAGGCCTACAGTTGTGTTCATCTAAGATAAGGAACACTGTACAGGAACATTAATATAAATAGAACTTCATACAATAACAGCTCAATAATTTCAGGGTACAAATTATGTGATTATCAATGATTAATCCCATCAGATGTGTCTCTACAACTGATAACTTATGTGCAATTCTGTTCAATTATCTCATTGTCTGATCCAACAAAGTTGCATTGAAACAAGGCAACAACCATCCTCTATAACAGCTCAACCAAAATAATCCTCCTTTCACATTCCTTTAAATGTACTGTGTAAACATCTTCACTGTGTCTGAAATACAAATATTCTTTTGACACAACTTGCTGAAAGTCTACACATCCTGGCTCAATAGCACACTTGCAATTACACAACTCTCAAAATGCAATAAAAGTAAATTTTGTATATATAGATGCATATCTCAACAAACAAATTAAGTCTGGTCTATGTTTGTAAATGTGCCACTGTGGTTATGTGCCTTAACCATGGTAAAATACGAAATACAAGTTTCGAAAATTAGCATAACACGCAAAAAAACTCTCAAATCATCCTAGCCCTTGACCATCTACAATACGTGAACCATTGTTACACCCCAGGATAGTATCCCCAGCAGACTCTAAAAATTCGTACAAGTTCTATCTCGGCAGCTCCTGGGAGCCGAACCGCTTGTGTCAATGGCCCATAGACTTCCAGTTAGGGGGAAATGTGGAGCTACTTGGCAGCAAACACAGAAGCTATTGCAGTGCAGGGGAACGACCGAGCTCCAAAGTCTGCAAGCGAAACGTAATGACATCATGGAAGCCAATGGATACCGTCATACTAGTGACAAACCAATGCTCCATAAGGAAGGCTAGGTACAACGCAACAATAAGTATTCAAGTCAGCAGAGAAGAGCCTCCAAAAGTTGGTGAAGTCTTAAGTCTCTAAGAGAGCTGACAGAAAGGAAAAACTGGGACGCATATCCTATCCATCCCCACTGCCGCTCTTCAAGTGCCAAAACAAGTATCCCACCCTTCTTGACAAACGGCTGCTTGTGAATGCCAGTTGCCGACTACCCAGGGCATAGCCTCAGCTCTTGTGGCAGCTGCAGCTATCCATTGAGGGGGGGGGGGGGGCGGGGGGGTTGTATAGAGATCGACCCTCTCAACGCCTAGCTGTCTTCGATCATCTATGGAACCAAGAGTCCGGCTGGAAGGAAACTGCTGCTGCCATCTCCAATGCCAACTTCCAAGGCAACACTGATGGAGCACTGAGGCCGCCATCACCCTTCAGACCTGCTGGAGACTTGACCTATTTGATCTGGATGCTGTTCGTCATCTGCCTTTGAGAGTGGGTGGCACTGCTGTTGGTCATTCATTTCCTGTGGCAGACATTGATGCTGCTGGCTCTTGTCTCCTAAACAGTTGCTGAGAGCCTACTCCCAAGAACCAATGAGTACTTCATGTGGACATGGAACCTGACTCTGGACTGTGTATCTTCGATGTGAGTGAGTGCCCTTTGGAGATCAGTTGCATAGAACTGGAGGCCACAGGTCGACAGCTGCCCCATGACGTAACATCCACCATCTGACACTTCACTGTGTTGGCAGTATGGCGAGTTGAGTGCTCCCCGGCCTGCTATTGCTGATGAGGCAATACTCCGCAGGCCCACATGTGGTGTGGCACTTTGTAAGACCTGTACTATTGCCTAATTAATGTGTTTTTGTCAATGAAGTTTTCTTGGCACTGTCGAGTGTAACTAGGTCCTCACCACCACATCCCACTTAGCTCTCTTCTGATGACTGTAGGTGTCTGGGATCAGACCACTATGTCTGGTGCCCACAAGTGATGGCTGGTGGTAGAGACGTCTGTGTCTGGTGCAACACCCTCATATGTAGGACAGCAGCAGGTGACCATCTATCCACCTTCGGAATGGGGTCAACAGCTACCAGCTGATGTTTGTGGGAATGTGGTGCGGTGAGCGACATATTTGTTTGCTTTTTATTCTGTATTTTTTATGTCAATGTTGAGTCACAGGGACCTTCACAGTACATTGAAACTGTAGTTTGTTGGACCACAGGAACCCATAGACTTGATCCAATTCTGTGGGAACACTAGAGAAGTTTGCTTGCAATCAGTGAGGTGTCTGTACTGTAATTTATCTGGGCATGACTTGCTGTGTATTAAAACTGTGTCAGCTACATGTAGTATGGTTAGAAGGGTTGGTCACGAAGCAAACCAGTGCACAGAATCTTGTTGGGCTATGATACAGTGTAAAGATTAACTATATTTTAATTTTTTTTGCCCAATTTTTTGCAGTTTACTTTTTTTCCGATGTAATGGCAGATGGAGTTAACACAAATGCCAGACAAACAAGAAGCTTTGGAGGGGTAGATAGCTGCGTTGTTACAAACTACAACACAACAGGGGCAAGACAATGAAGTACTGTGCAGGAGCAGGAGCAATATGAGGTCGTTGGTGGCCAAGGACTCCTTAATTCAGGAGAAAATAAAACCTTGTGAGTGAACCCATCCACTCCATCCCGCAGCGGCTAGTTTCATAGCGCCATTTTCGGAGAAAGCAACCGTGGATGTATCTATTTTTATTAGTGACGTTAATGCCGCCCCCAAATTAGGAAAATGGTGGAAAAAAACATTCTTTAATATGGGTAGATTACGGTAAGTAGATGACGCGAAAATGTACGTTACATTCCACGAGAACCTCAGTAAGGCCAAAACGATTGATGAATTAGCTAGCGGTCTAACACAACGCTATAGGAAGCATATCAGCGCCTGGTTCTTTAGGGAAAAACTATGGACTATCGCAGAAGTATGGCGAATCAGTGGAATTCGCGCATCATTGTACTCGCAAATGTATGGACTAATGCAGAAGGTAGAGAAAAGAACGATTCCGCATTTTACAAACACGAGAAACCATCAGGTATGGACAGAGTTGAATTACAGTCTACCTCAATAACAATAAATGGCACGACTTGCGACTTAACAGGCATGACATTTCGTCTACTAACTATGGTAGGATATATTAATAAGTGGTAAGATACTGAGGTAACATGAACTCAGACGTCTTTTAAAACAAATTTATTAACAACAATTCTTACTCAAGAATTATGAGAAAACATTGTCTTTGAGCCCAAAGCAATTAAAACATCAATTAAAATTTCAACTCAGACTCAGTAACTACTTCAATAAAAAGTTTAAAATGCCCGAGCCTATTTCAAACAGCATGTAGTAACCTTTAAACAAATTTATGAAAAACTGACAGCAATTCAAACCTAAAAAAAGTATTCAGATTAAACCAGTTTAACAAAATCACTTGAAACATACAACAAATTACAGCAGAACCACTTTATCACATGTTTTTTACACACCACTTTCATGTACCAAAATTTAAAATTTGCTCAGTTACTGTACAGGAGTACTGAACAAATAACGAAAGGTAATTACTTAACTCAAGAACAAACCTGCTTCCGCTGCTACCTCAGTGGGTTTGCAGAGCCATAATCTTGTAATCTTATTTTATTTCACATGTCAGTCTTGCGCACATTTCCTGGCAATACATAACACACGTCATTAAATTAGCGTGATAGGACCTGAAACATGAATCAGTTACCACTGATCCCACACATTTATACAAATAATGTCCTCCCACCACAGCAAACTCACCGACAATCTTGTAAAATGAACAGTTAAAACAAACAAATGACGAGTCACGAAACATTTGAAGTAACAGCGCCCCGCAAGAGCAGACTCAATTATAATTTTGCAAGATGAACAACTACAACACACAGACGAGCAGGTACTCAATAATAAAGTTATTCAGCTCCATGTGGAGTTATCCAGTACTCGTGTGTCAATGCAACCAGGGCACAGTGACAGTATAGTAACAGCTGCACAGACTTTCAACTGTTGCTTTAACCGCCGATCTTCTTCGAGCAACACCAGTATTGTACAACTGAAGTGCTCTTGCATGCAAAAAGGGAGCTCCTTTACAAATTACAGCTTCCCAAACAATGGCTCTCAACTATAACTAGGCCGTGTTAGCACTCCAGGTGCGGCACGTACATGGACTCAAGAATCTCTCGCTGGCTGAGCCACGCTGCTTTGCGTACTGCATTCACACCACAAGCCTCTCTGACAAAGAGCTTCTACACAGCCACCGATTCCACCAGAGAGGCACAAAGTGGAAAAATATCAAACTTTGCGGAAGGTTTCTACGTGCGCTACAGCTACGATCACTGATACTACCAAAGTTAAATGGGAACAACCTATATTCTAGTGGCCCAAGAAACCGCTAGAGGTGCTGCCTACCTGAGACTTAACCTCCCTAAATAATACCCTAAATCCAGACGTTCCATGCTCAGTAGACGAGCTAGTAGCAAAGCAAAATGGGAGAATTACAGCTGAGGAATTGTCCCAGCACATACAGGAATACACAATAGACAACATAATAGCATCACAACTATAAGCATAACGTCTATGAGCGATGTACTGATTGTGATTTGTGTAACCTACTTCTGTTTTAAATGTAAATCAGTGCACCACTATGATTTACCTGTGCACCAACCCTAAAAGTGAGGTATAAACTGAACAGAAACAGATTGATATTCGAGTTGGATCAGTAAACAGATTGATATTCGAGTTGGATCTGTGGAAACCGAATTTGCTACTCTCGAAACAGAACTCAATGCAGAAATTGCTCATACCGAACACAGTTTCAAGGTTGTTCAGAAAAATGTAGTAGATAGCTGAGATGTATTGAAAAAGTAGTACATAACAACAAGTCAGACATAAAATTTAAATTCAAAAAATCAAGAAGCCACTGTAATAACAGAGTATCACAGTTAGACTCCAAAATCATTAATGAAAAAAAAACTTGTAACCACCAATATAAACTCATGTAGTAGCGAAATGAATAACATGAACAAGAAATGTACTTAGCTGCAGGAAAAGTTTGCAGCTACAATCATTAGCAAGAACTGTGCTGGATTGTGGGGTAACATTTCAGTTAAGCAATTTCCAGGTGACAGTAAAATTAACCCTTTTGGTTTTGCACACCAATGTAGGGACAATTCGTTGATTGGTATGACTGATAATTTAAATATCAAATTAGTAAATGAAATTTTTGGATGGGGAGGCACTATCTTAAGCAAACCAAGATATTAATACTGAAATGTCTTATAATGGATTTGATAGGGTTTTTCATATAAATTTTGGTCTGAAATAGAGCAAGCAAAAACGAAGAGTGAATTTTTGAATGAGCCAATTTAAATTAATAGAGAGGGGTAAGAGGCATGAAGGCATTTTGTGAAAACAACTTGCAAAACTAATTTATTTAAACAAACCATCTGATGAACTCACTCAGACTGACACTTTGAAAAGGAGACTTCTGAGCAGAACACAGCAGGGTTTGCATATGGGCCAGATTAATCTGTAGAGGAATTCCTAAAATCGGCAGAAAAACTTGACAGAGCCTTAGAACAAAATGGAAATCAAGACAGCAACTTTAGTAGGAATAATAGATATCAACCAAATGGATGGAATCAGAGTAATAATCAATATCACTCTGTAAGTAGAGATAGAAATAACTTCAAAAACGATTATAATGGGGAAAAATAGAAGAAGTAACCAATGGATTGACAGAGATAGGAATAGAAAGAGAGAAATAGATAACAGGAATAGGCCATGGGAGATAGGCAGAGATAGAGTGGGCAATATCATAAATTGAAACAACAACAGCTGAAATGATCGGGAAATGCGAAGATCATCTCAGCAGGTACCTGTCAGTTTGGAGCAAGAAAAAATAATTGGAATCTGAAAAAACAGTGTATGACCACAGAAGGCAATATGAAATCCCACTGATTCAAGAGTAAGCCAGATAGACTGATTGTGTTTTGATAGAAAATTTTGGAGAACAATGAAGTTCGATGAATACAATGGGAGATATTTAGCAACTGGGGAAAATATGAACGTATGCTGGATGCAGAAACTTTTTATAATCTATACAATCAAGAGAATAGTAGGAATGTGGTGGATGAAAGTGTTGATGATACCTTTGATTTTTATGGTATAAATAACATGATGAGTAACAAAGGTATGGAAAGTGTGAGAGAAGCTTTTTTATATTGAAACTAGTGAGTCTGGTGATTTTGTGCCAAAAGGGGAAATAGAGAAAGTTAATTACAGTGCTGAAGCAGAGGAGACTGATAACGATTCTATGATTTGTGAGGATGAGAAGATTGATAATCATTCTATGACTTGTGAAAGCAATATTGACAGATTTTGTGATATTGTAAGTGATTATGTTGTAGGTGGTCTTGATGATGATTTGAGAGGTTAGATTATTTTTAAAGATTAGTTAGATGGGATGATTTATGTGGAGATTAAAGCTGACGATTTGAAGAGAGATGATTATGTAAATAGGGATAATAATTTACTGGGGGGGAGGGGTGATGTACATAATAGGGTCGCATAAGAGGATCAGATGTTGCAGGTGGATGTCAGAAAAGCAGGGAGGACTGAAAGTAAAGTGGATGAAAGATTAAGCTGCATTGATGAGGAGATTTTAGAAGTTGCTTGGGATCATTATTAAAATATGGATAATAATGTTAATGTTGGTGAGGAAATACAGGGGGTTTGGAATGAATTACATCCAGTCTGGTGGAAAGCAAAAAACGAGGGTAATTTAGAAAAACCAAAGATGCCTGTAAGAGCTTTTCAATCGGTTTTAGATGATGAATGTGATGATAATCAAGATGAGGGTGGCATTAGCTATGAAAAAGTAAAAAATAACTTATTATTTGAAGAAGAAGGTAGAGATGGTGGGGAGATACAAGGGAATACTTACTTCTTTGTTAAAAATGATAACTGGAAATTGAAATGTTTTGTAGACACTGGCAGTCCAATCTGTGGAATTTCTTCAAAAACAGAATTAAACACATTAAGAATTTTATTGAATTACCTTTTATTGGTGTCAGGTTTAAGGTAACTACTGGGAGGCTCATAAAAACAATAAATTTTTGTACAGGGTTGTCTAGTCATACCAGTTCTTAATGAGGTCTTAATTTTGGGGATTGATTGGACTGTTAAAGAAAAGTCATGTTTTATTTGGGAAACTGGGGAACTCACTTTTACTGAGCCAAGAGTGGAATTACTAGGAAAATGGCGTTGTTAATGTTAAGTTGCAATGGTGAAGCCAGTCAGATAAAAGGGCTGTTTGTAATAGGGAGAGGGGTTATGTAATTGATGAGGAATACAGTAGTGATGAGGAACATGAACTTATATTCACATAGGAAAGTTTCTCTGTAACCAAATATGAAATTTACAAAGAATCTCAGTCTGTGTACTGAAACTTTATTTTCTTTGTATATTAATTCCATCTTACTTGTGTTCTGTGAGCTTGTCAACTACACAAATATATATATATATGAAACTAATTTACGCTGAGTTGTTTTGAAGTGAATACTTATCTATGCACACAGAATATTATACTTGAAATCACTCAATTGTACTAGTAGTCTTAAGAAAGAAGACACACACAGGAAGTACTGCTGATACTGAAAGATATATTTCTTTTGGTCATTAACGGATGAGGGAGCTACTGTGTTTAAATAATTACTGTTTGTGAATAGCTTCGATACAAAGCACTGTATTACAATGAGAATATGGCTGTGAATTCATGTTACATACCTTAAGCACATATTATGGATACTTTTGTGGTTCGGTTGAAATGAGTAAGAAGGAGATGGATATTGTTTTGAACCAATGCGCACATATTTCACTTGACGCTATTTTATAGATACATACTGTCTTTATATACTGTTTCACATGACTTCTGTGCCATTAGCAAAGGGAAAGTGGAGTTAATGATACACATTGTCAGTATGATGAATATTACTTTACACTACTGTTCTTACCATAAAATGGCTCAGTGTCTGGAAAACCATTAGGAAGAAGTTGTTGGAGTTTGTCAATAAAATGCCTCAAATGAGGTCACATGAAAGAGTTCTACATTGTTTATGCTATGTGCCCTACTAAAAGTGATTTTTACTGAAGTGAATGTACATACCCTTTTATTTCACCGGAATATCTACGTTTTACAGTAAACATACAGAATTTATGCAAAGACTTATTGAATAATATGCAGAAAAGATTGTCTGAGTGATGTGAGTCACAGCAATTTGTGAAGCCATTTAGTCGATACTTCTGTCAGATACCCACATTCTTACTTTCTTGTATTTATCAGGTATTCACTGTCCTGTTATACCCCAGGATAGTATCTCCGACAGACACTAAAACACTCGTCCAAGTTCTACCTTGACAGCTCCAGGACGCCGAACTACCAGCATCAACGACATGTAGCTTGTCAGCTAGAGGGAAATGCTGAACGAATTACGGAAAACATGGAAGCTATCGCAGCTCAGAGAAGCAGAGTCTGGACACCTGGGTGCCACTGACCTGTCCCATGGAAATTCGCAGAAACTCATAATCATCTCATCGGCTTCCTACCTAACAATGGTCCGTTCCTTGCTTTATTGCCGGTCATCAATGCTCTGCCCATAGCTCCAGCAACTCCTCGGGGCTAGTCAGCTACTTGGGCACGGCCGACGACCGACCGCGGCCATCCAATGTGTCTGCACAATGAGGCCGAGGGACTGGGCAGTCTGCAAAACTTTTCACCCAGGTTCTGCAGAAAAAACGATCTCCTCGTACCTCAGCCACCATATGCTTTTACTGCAACTAACTTGGCACCCTCTTCCTTCGAATGCAGGTAAAGCTTACTGCTGATACTTCCACTAGAGCGCAGAAGCAAGAGTGTCAACTACTGCCAACCATTTCATCATACGAATGACCTCAGATCGTATCAGATGTACCAACCAAGCAATAAAGATCATCCTCCCTAAGAACATTGAGCAGCATGACACCATATCAAAAGTGAGCGTGCCCTGCAATCTCTCATCCTACAACTTGTGCAAAGTGCTGTCTGTTTGTAGTACAAACTGACACACCTTTTCTTTTTCACGTACTTCACTTGGGACACGCGTTTGGTTATGACTCTTAGAAGGTCTGCCTGCTCCTTTTACAGGATTCATGTATATCTCTGTAGTTATACAATTCCTCTCCTGAATTCAAGCTGAATAGTTATGTTTCCTGTTCCTTTCTTCAGTATTTATATGTCAATCATCCACGAAAGTAAAGCCCAATACCATTTGTTTTTTCGAACATTTATTCTGTACATGGTTATGTTTTCATCCTTCCTATCCACTGCCACCATGTGTTGTCGTAAGCCCAAATAATCTGAAAATGTTGTACTTGAATTGTCTTCTTGTCCTTTGCGGTCTTTTTACAGATGATACAGGTTCTACTCCTTAACAGGTAGATGATACAGCAACTATTGAATGGTCCACCCATTTTTTGACAGCGCAAGGATGTAGCATAATTTTATCAGAAGGGCGGGTGGGGGGAAGGGGCGTCCGATTTGTGAAAGAAAACCTCAAAACGACTTATGTTTTTCATTTACTCTGCAAACTTCCATAAAGAACGATAAACCATTTTACTCGACAATGATCTCGGAGTATTCGCCAAGCGGAGATTTTTTTTTTGTCATCAGTCTATTGACTGGTTTGATGCGGCCCGCCACGAATTCCTTTCCTGTGCTAACCTCTTCATCTCAGAGTAGCACTTGCAACCTACGTACTGAATTATTTGCTTGACGTATTCCAGTCTCTGTCTTCCTCTACAGTTTTTGCCCTCTACAGCTCCCTCTAGTACCAAGGAAGTCATTCCCTCATGTCTTAGCAGATGTCCTATCATACTGTCCCTTCTCCTTATCAGTGTTTTCCACATATTCCTTTCCTCTCCGATTCTGCGTAGAATCTCCTCATTCCTTACCTTATCAGTCCACCTAATTTTCAACATTTGTCTATAGCACTACATCTCAAATGCGTCGATTCTCTTCTGTTCCGGTTTTCCCACAGTCCATGTTTCACTACCATACAATGCTGTACTCCAGACGTACATCCTCAGAAATTTCTTCCTCAAATTAAGGCCGGTATTTGATATTAGTAGACTTCTCTTGGCCAGAAATGCCTTTTTTGCCATAGCGAGTCTGCTTTTGATGTCCTCCTTGCTCCGTCCGTCATTGGTTATTTTACTGCCTAGGTAGCAGAATTCCTTAACTTCATTGACTTCGTGACCATCAATCCTGATGTTAAGTTTCTCGCTGTTCTCATTTCTACTACTTCTCATTACCTTCGTCTTTCTCCGATTTACTCTCAAGCCATACTGTGTACTCATTAGACCGTTCATTCCGTTCAGCAGATCATTTAATTCTTCTTCACTTTCACTCAGGATAGCAATGTCATCAGCAAATAGTATCATTGATATCCTTTCACCTTGTATTTTAATTCCACTCCTGAACCTTTCTTTTATTTCCATCATTGCTTCCTCGATGTACAGATTGAAGAGTAGGGGCGAAAGGCTACAGCCTTGTCTTACACCCTTCTTAATACGAGCACTTCGTTCTTGATCGTCCACTCTTATTATTCCCTCTTGGTTGTTGTGCATATTGTATATGACCCGTCTCTCCCTATAGCTTACCCCTACTTTTTTCAGAATCTCGAACAGCTTGCACCATTTTATATTGTCGAACGCTTTTTACAGGTCGACAAATCCTATAAAAGTGTACTGATTTTTCTGTACCCTTGTTTCCATTATTAGCCGTAACGTCAGAATTGCCTCTCTCGTCCCTTTACTTTTCCTAAAGCCAAACTGATCGTCACCTAGTGCATTCTCAATTTTCTTTTCCATTCTTCTGTATATTATTCTTGTAAGCAGCTTCGATGCATGAGCTGTTAAGCTGATTGTGCGATAATTCTGGCACTTGTCAGCTCTTGCCGTCTTCGGAATTGTGTGGATGATGCTTTTCCGAAAGTCAGATGGTATGTCGCCAGACTCATATATTCTACACACCAACGTGAATAGTCGTTTTGTTGCCACTTCCCCCACTGATTTTAGAAATTCTGATGGATTGTTATCTATCTCTTCTGCCTTATTTGACCGTAAGTCCTCCAAAGCTCTTTTAAATTCCGATTCTAATACTGGATCCCCTATCTCTTCTAAATCGACTCCTGTTTCTTCTTCTATCACATCAGACAAATCTTCACCCTCATAGAGGCTTTCAATGTATTCTTTCCACCTATCTGCTCTCTCCTCTGCATTTAACAGTGGAATTCCCGTTGCACTCTTAATGTTACCACCGTTGCTTTTAATGCCACCAAAGGTTGTTTTGACTTTCCTGTATGCTGAGTCTGTCCTTCCGACAATCATATCTTTTTCGATGTCTTCACATTTTTCCTGCAGCCATTTCGTCTTAGCTTCCCTGCACTTCCTATTTATTTCATTCCTCAGCGACTTGTATTTCTGTATTCCTGATTTTCCCGGAACATGTTTGTACTTCCTTCTTTCATCAATCAACTGAAGTATTTCTTCTGTTACCCATGGTTTCTTCGCAGCTACCTTCTTTGTAACTATGTTTTCCTTCCCAACTTCTGTGATGGCCCTTTTTAGAGATGTCCATTCCTCTTCAACTGTACTGCCTACTGCGCTATTCCTTATTGCTGTATCTATAGCGTTAGAGAACTTCAAACGTATCTCGTCATTCCTTAGTACTTCCGTATCCCACTTCTTTGCGTATTGATTCTTCCTGACTAATGTCTTGAACTTCAGCCTATTCTTCATCACTACTAATCTCATTACTTAGGCATGCTGTAATCCGGCAGACTACTAACAAGCAGTCACGCTCCAATGTCCCTTCACCCTCCAAGGTCATTTTACACTCTTCTTCTTTCAGTCTGGATTTTAGATGAGGAAGTGATCAGGAATGGGCGATAGCTAATTTTTGGAACATCATGATTATTACCAACAGGGCTTTTGGAACAAAGACATGTCTCTTCGACAGAGAAGTAAGAAATACTTTTGGTGGCAAAAATGTACAAAATCTGGAAGTATTCAACCTCATATTTTTACGAATTTTCCTAATTTAAGTATCTATCTGTCATTTATTGCAATCAACAGACGGTTCATCGTAAACGTAGAAGGGAAGCTAAGCCGATGGCGTATCCAGAAAAATGGACTACCCCAAGGCAGTGTCCTCGCACCCACTCTTTTCAACATATATGTGAATGATCAACCAGTTGCACCAGGGACTAGGAGCTTTGCTTACGTGGACGATCTTGCAATAGCCGTGCAGGGTCGGAACTTTAACGACATAGAAATTAGCCTTACAAATGCCCTCAACGGTCTAACGCCATACTACGAAGCCAACTGCCTACGCCCGAACGCAGCAAAAACATTATCCTTCCTATTCTATCTTCGAAACCGAGACGCCAAACATACCCTAAACATCACGTGGAACAACCAACGGATCGCGTTCAGCAGCACTCCTTGTTATTTAGGCGTCACCCTTGATCGCACACTTGCTTACAGACATCATTTAGACAAGGTCAGGGGCAAACTATCAACAAGAAACAACCTCCTGAGTAAGCTCACCTCCGCAAAATGGGGTGCCGACCTACATACTTTACGTACGTCGGCACTCGGTTGCTGAATACGCTGTCCCAGTTTGGGAAAGATCAGCGCATGCGAAACGGGTGGATCCTCTGCTGAACGATGCCTGTCGCGTAATCACGGGATGCCTAAGACCCACCCCGGTTAGCCAACTTTATTTGCTTAGTGGCATAGCTCCACCCAACATCAGACGAGCTATAGCAAGCGAAGCAGAGCGCCTCAAGCAGCTGCGCGACCAGCGCCATCCTCTCTTCGGACAAAACCCTCCACACACACGTCTAAAATCAAGACGGAGCTTCCTCACCTCAGTTCAACCGCTCGAAACCTCAAAACAAAAGACCAGATTGTCAAAATGGCAAGTAACACTGCCTACGGGAGACCAGGCACTTCTAATCTCACCCAACGAACAATTGGCCTCTGGAAATGAACTAAAATGGCCATTATGGAGAACCCTCAACCGCCTACGAACTGGGGTGGGCAGATGCAACGTAAACATGTGTAAATGGAGATACCGAGACCCAAACAATGGATCACCTCCTGGAATGCAGCAACATGGGGGAAGTGTGCAGGAAAGAAGATCTGGCAAACGCTACGGCAGTGGAAGTTAAATGCGCTGAATTTTGGCGGGACGTGATATGATATATATACTATGTTTATCTTTATATTGTAATGTGACTCCCCATTTTGGGTTTATTTTATTTATACATATGTGTATTGTATTTGTATTTGTGTGTCTAGGTAATATGTGGGTTGTCTATGGCTTGGACACTATTAAAAAAAAAATTATTGCAATATAAGAAAGATGATTTTCTGCATAAAAGAATGTTCCAACAGATCGATGACTGAGCCTAAAGCAGGAGAATTTGAGTTATTATTTATTTGTAATATGGCTTTTAGCGTTGGCAGTCTCTAAAGAGATCCTCGGTTTGTCTTCGATGCACCTCCTTTCATTGAAGGAGAGGGGCTGCATTTTTAAGGAAATTGGAATCTCTTAGGAATGAAAGGTATTCGGAAGGCATTGGCTGCGGCCTATAGTAAGGGACCAACCCCGGCATTTGCCTAAATTAAAAATGGGAAACCACAGGAAACTATTTTCAAGGTAATTGGCGGATCGGTTCAAACCACCTCGCCTCCCGAATTCAGGGATTGCTAGCTCAACACGCAGAACTACTCCAAGTCGGTCGAGAATTTAGGAAAAACTGGTTGTTGTACAATATTTTAAAATAAAATAAAATGTAACACAACAAAACAATGAATCCGGACACTGTATGTTTTTCCTTTAATTGTGCGTATTTCGTCACTCAGTGCATAAATGGATGCGTATTTTAATATTTATCTGTGCCTAGAATTGCTGGCATCAGTAAAGCTCACAAGAGGTTAAATAGATTTGGACGAAAGGGGGAGGAAGAGACACAGCACGCAGTCTACATCTACATCTACATTTATACTCCGCAAGCCATCCAACGGTGTGTGGCGGAGGGCACTTTACGTGCCAGTCATTACCTCCATTTCCTGTTCCAGTCGCATATACTCGTAGTTCGCGGGAAGAACGACTGACGGAAAGTCTCCGTGCGCGCTCGATTCTCTCTGATTTTACATTCGTGATCTCCTCGGGGGGTATAAGTAGGGGGAAGCAATATATTCGATACATCATCCAGAAACGCACCCTCTCGAAACCTGGCCAGCAAGTTACACCGCGATGCAGAGCGCCTCTCTTGCAGAGTCTGCCACCTGAGTTTGCTAAACATCTCCGTAACGCTATCACGCTTACCAAATAACCCTGTGACGAAACGCGCCGCTCTTCTTTGGATCTTTATCTCCTCTGTCAACGCGACCTGGTACGGATCCCACACTGATGAGCAATACTCAAGTACAGGTCGAACGAGTGTTTTGTAAGTCACCTCCTTTGTTGATGGACTACATTTTCTAAGGACTCTCCCAATGAATTTCAACCTGGCACCCGCCTTACCAATAATTAATTTTATATGACCATTCCACTTCAAATCGTTCCGTACGCATACTCCCAGATATTTTACAGAAGTAACTGCTACCAGTGTTTGTTCCGCTATCATATAATCATACAATAAAGGATCCTTCTTTCTATGTATACGCAATACATTACATTTGTCTATGTTAAGGGTCAGTTGCCACTCCCTGCACCAAGTGCCTATCCGCTGCAGATCTTCCTGCATTTCGCTGCAATTTTCTAATGCTGCAACTTCTCTGTATACTACAGCATCATCCGCGAAAAGCCGCATGGAACTTCCGACACTATCTACTAGGTCATTTATATATGTTGTGAAAAGCAATGGTCGCATAACACTCCCCTGTGGCACGCCAGGGGTTACTTTAACGTCTGTAGACGTCGGTTCGGACGAGTTCAAGCAGCCCATTGAAAAAAATCTCTTAGAAACGAACGAATTATAGAATGTGCTGTCATCACATAACCTTTCCGCTTTCCATAAAACCCTCCCCATCGTTCCGTATCGGAAATGGTTTTCTTAACTCACTACCTCTCGGGTGATTATATTGGGCGATATTTTGTCATTTGTGCTACTAATGGTAGAATACTGAGCATTTTTTTAAAGAGATCCAACCATCGCCGTTTGGACGATACTTTTGTTGATCAATGTGATTTTTGGGCGACAAAGACAAATTCAGTTTTTTATGCACTGATTTTAATCCAATATTCTTTGTAATGATATTTACCACTCCGTTTCCTTGTGAAATACTGAAATATTGCAATCCCATAGTTTTTGGCCAAAACAGGGATGGACAATAGCTATGGACGTATAGGTGGTTTAATTCTATCGTTGGCCCTGCTATCGATACTGGTTACTGCTTTTTCGTCCTATGAGAAAATCGTGATATCTTTCAATTTTACTACACAGCAACTAGCTTGTGTGTAATGTCATTTAAGTGATAGGGGGACCCGGACCCCCTGGACCTGTCGTTTGGCTACATCCTTGGACAATATTGTCGTTGTCATACTGAAATCAAGAATCAAAATATTCTCTTTCGTTCCTAATTAGCTCTTCTTTGAAGAAATGGAGCAACATTTAGGAACTCTGTTTCCTCCATAACATTCTTCTCGTTGGAAAGACGGAACAGCAAATCCTATAAAGAGGTTGCCAAGGAAGAAATGGAATGGTAATTACTATACTTCCAGAGTTAAATCATCTATCATCTGAATGAATAGGGCAGCAGCCTTACCGAATTGTTCTTCACAGGCTGTATTTGCATTTGGTGATTTTCCTTGATGAAAAAAAAAAACTTACAAGATAGCGAGAAGTGCTGGATAAACTCCTTGGTTTATATCCAAATCGTTTTGGTTTATCTGTGATACATTGCTTTCATGAATGTCCCCCAAAACATGTTATCACTGATACATCATAAGACAAATGTTACTGAGGAACAGAAAAACTCATTACATTTGTCTCTTACCCCTCCGTTCTCATCGCTTGAATTCTCACCCATAACAGCTGCTGGATCAGAGAAAGTTATGTGAATTCCATCAGCCGTAGGAGCGTTTGTTTCCTCCAAGAGGATTCTAAGACATTCTGTACAGCCAAATCTTGTTGTAAAGATTCCATTATGAAATAAAAGAGGAGAAGAAACGAAATCATCTTTGCCCCTTTCACTGCCCAACGTGTCCATATGGACACAACTAGAATACTCACTTCACAAACAGAGAGTAAATCAATGAACAACAACTGCTCTAAAACGGAACTTTCAATAAACATATTTAGTGTTACTACAAACAGTTACACTTGGAATAAGAAAGAAGTTCTTCATAAAAACAGTACTTATTTCACATCAATATGCTCCTTTGCTGTTGTCAAAGGACTATCTACAATACAGCCTGTCACAACCACAATGGGAATTGTAAAAACTTAGTGCTAAATAATGAATATAGAATTCAGACACTCTCTAATAAGAATACATGACTGCCAACGTGAAAATAATTGTACGTTGGCAATGCAGAAAGAATGAAACTGTTCTATAATTGTGTCCATGTGGGCATGAGGGAAGGTTAAGGTGCTGTGTAGAAGAAGATGAAGAACAGGTAGGTAGATCAAATTACTAAAGTGGATGTACTGATTCGAACTGGAGAGAAAAGAAATTTATGGCACAATTTGACGAAAAGAAGGGATTTGTTGACAGGACGCATCGTGTGGCCCAAGGAATAGTCAATTTGGTGTGGAAGAATAGTTAGACCTTTAAGTTTCTTTTGTTCGTTACAGGAAATGGGGAAAAAGTAAAGGTTTATAACGATTTCTTAGGAAATGTCTGTTTACATAACGATTAAATATAGTACACATTCTGCAGTGCACACGAATAACACAGTTAGGATACGAACTACACATACATAGAAATACACACACACACACACACACACACACACACACACACTCACGACTTTCCCACCGCCTGACCCCTGATAATTCGCTTGGTAAGTTCCAGAATTTGCTGTCAATAAAGGCATTTCAGACATACGATATGTATCATTGAGTGCATTAGTGGTACGAGGGTGGGGGAAGCGTGGATTAAGTAAGTCGTGCTAGTTTGCTTGTAGGGTTCGTTGGATGAACGCGAATCTAGTGAACAGGACAACAGAGCTATGCAGGAGATGTGCTGCAGGGAGGCTTCCTCCGATTGGTTAGAGGCGAAACGGAGCAGCAGCCAATGCGGAGCTTGCGTGGATCTGATTGGACAGAGGCGCGGACCTGCCCTCTCCCCTCCTCTGCTAGCTTCCGGTTCTCTCGAGCATACGGAACTTCAATGCTTCGGCGTAGATGCCCACATTTCAGTTCCGTATAAGGCGTATCTCTCGAAATATACTTTCAGAAAAAGACTTCATTTTCTTTAAATTTATTTATTATTTATTTACTTTTCCATCACAGTTGCATGTAATGTTTAATGGTGACTAGTTTCGAATGATTCCACTTCGAAAAACAAAAATCCACTGCCTGCGTCTCTAATATTTGACTGTAACAAAACTGTAATAGAACATCTAAAGACTTGTTCTTGCAATACGCCGACGTAACAGATGTCAATAACAAATGAGCTAAACAAAAAAATAAATCGCGTGGCAGGTCCTTTACGCCAACACAAATTTAATTTCGTATTAGATGTTAACAAATTCCTCTTCTTCAGAAACGCTTTTCGTATTGTAGCCAGTCTTCATTTGACGCTGAGATGACAAGAGTCATGGGGATAGCGATATGCACGTACATGGATAGCGAGAGTATGGCGTACACAAAGTAGAAAAGGACAATGCATTGGAGGAGCTGTCATTTGTACTCAGGTGATTCGTGTGAATAGGATTCCGAAGTGATTACGGCCGCAGGACAGGAATTAACACACTGTGAACGCGGGTTGGTAGTTGGAACTAGACGGATGGGACATTCCATTTCGGAAATCATTAGAGAATTCAGTACGGTATTCCGAGTTCCACAGCGTCAAGAGTGTGCCGAAAATACCAAATTTCAGGCATTGCCTCTCACCACGGACGACGCAGCGCACGATGGCCTGCACCTAACGATCGAGAGCAGCGGCGTTTGAGTAGAGTTTTCATACAGGTAGCATGGCTCTGTATTAGTGCAGGGGATTTCCAACGACTTGTTGAGTCCATGCTACGTCGCGTTGTTGCACTACGCCGGGTAGGAGGTAATCCGACACGCTATGAGAAGGTATCCTATGACTTTTGTCATCTCATTGTGGGCCTATCCTCTGTGCTTTGGCCATCATCAGTTATCTTGCTATCGAAATAACGAAACCAGTTTTAGTGTCTCACTTCGTAATCGAATTCGCTGGCCAACACGTAATTTAATTCGACTCAATACCATTTCAGGCTGGTTTCTGCAATTTAAGAGCAAAGTTTACAGAATCACTAACTAACATTGGCACTCTGTTAGTAAAAGGGTGAATGGCCTTTCAGACCATGGTGCACAAATTTTAACACTAAAACGCTTTTGTACTCAAACAAATGTCACATAAACCTTAGCTGCGCTAGTAAAAATCTTAGCATTTTAACTGCCATCTTGAGCCACCCCAGACAGTCTTCGTAAATACTGGCTAATAAACGTATTTAAGAGAAAATAATTAATTATTTGTAGTAGCATGCCCGTGGTATAGATAGAGCACTTAGTTTTACACCAGATAATACACTACTGGTCATTAAAATTGCTACACCACGAAGATCACGTGCTAGAGACGCGAAATTTAACCGACAGGAAGAAGATGCTGTGATATGCAAATGATTAGTTTTTCAGAGCATTCACGCAAGGTTTGCGCCGGTGGCGACACCTATAACGTGCTGACATGAGGAAAGTTTCCAACCGATTTCTCATACACAAACAGCAGTTGACCGGCGTTGCCTGGTGAAACGTTGTTGTGATGCATCATGTAAGGAGGAGAGATGCATACCATTACGTTTCCGACTTTGATAAAGGTAGGATTGTAGCCTATCGCGATTGCGGTTTATCGTATCGTGACATTGCTGCTCGCGTTGGTCGAGATCCAATGACTGTTAGCAGAATATGGAATCGGTGGGTTCAGGAAGGTAATACGTAACGCCGTGCTGGATCCCAACGGTCTCGTATCACTAGCAGGTATCTTATCCGCATGGCTGTAACGGATCGTGCAGCCACGTCTCGATGCCTGAGTCAACAGTTGGGGACGTATGCAAGACAACAACCATCTCACGAACAGTTCGACGACGTTTGCAGCAGCATGGACTATCAGCGCGGAGACCATGGTTGCGGTTACCCTTGAAGCTGCATCACAGACAGGAGCGCCCCCGACGGTGTACCCAACGACGAACCTGGGTGCATGTATGGCAAAACGTCATTTTTTCGGATGAATCCAGGTTCTGTTTACAGCATCATGACGGTCTCATCCGTGACTGGCGACATCGCGGTGAACGCACATTGGAAGCGTGTATTCGTCATCGCCATACTGGCGTATCACCCGGCGTGATGGTATGGGGTGCCATTGGTTAACGACTCGGTCACCTCTTGTTCTCATTGATGACACTTTGAACAGTGGAGGTTACATTACAGATGTGTTACGACCCGTGGCTCTACCCTTCATTCGATCCCTGCGAAAACCTACATTTCGGCAGGATAATGCACGACCGCATATTGCAGGTCCTGTACGGGCCTTTCTGGATACAGAAAATGTTCGACTGCTGCCCTGGCCAACACATTCTACAGATCTCTCACCAATTGAAAACGTCTCGTCAATGGTGGCCGAGCAACTGGCTCGTCACAACACGCCAGTCACTACTCTTGATGAACTGTGATATCGTGTTGAAGCTGCATGGGTAGCTGTACCTGTACACGCCATCCAAGCTCTCTTTGACTCGATACCCTGGCGTATCAAGGCTGTTATTACGGCCAGAGGTGGCTGTTCTGGGTACTGATTTCTCAGGATCTATGCATCCAAATTGCGTGAAAATGTAACCACATGTCAGTTCGAGTATAATATATTTGTCCACGAATACCCGTTTATCATCTGCATTTTTTCTTGGTGTAGCAATTTTAATGGCCAGTAGTGTATGATAAATATACATATCACGAATTAACCAAGTTATCACTAACTTAACCAGTTTTTTTCTTCTGCTTGCTAGATGCCTCCAAAAATTGCTAATATGCCAACCAAAATATTATTACAGCAGCAACGTTGGTAAAAGAGGAGAAGTACTTAATTTACAAGGCATCATAGCAATGTGAAGTGCCATGGTCTACCCTGAAAGACTTTCCTAGCAGGACTGAAGGTAGGCCTACCTAAATTAGGGAAACAGTTTGCTTTACCTGTACAAATAGAACAAAGAATATCCAATTACCTACTTTACATGCAGGAATTAGGATTCAGACTGACTGTAATTCATATTCGAAAACTGGCATATAAGCTAGCTACAGCAACTGGTAGGAAACATCCCTTCAATGGAGAACAAGCTGCAGGGGACTGGTGGTGCAAAGATTTTAAAACCAGTTACGGGCTTGCCTCAAGAGCGCCTGAAAATATAGCTGTTTGTAGGTCTTCAGTGGGAAGTAGGTCAATAATTACTGACTATTATCAAAAATTAGAAGCATTAGTCACAGATCTGGGAGTTCAAGATCGTCCAGATCTAGTATGGAATTGCGATGAGGCAGGGCTCTCATATGTGGTGAAAACATTCATCGTTACAGCAATTGGAAAAAAGTATGTACATAGCAGAACGTTTGCCGATCGAGGTGAATATCGCACATTGCTTGCCTGTGTCAATGCTAGTTATCACCGGATACCACCTATGGTGATATTTAAGGGTGTTCGAATGTCAGAAGATCTTATGAAAGATTCCTGGCACCAATGTGAAACTGCCACCAAAAGGGTGGGGAAATGGAGAACTTTTTCTGGAATGGTTCAATCATTTCATACAATGTATACCTCCTGCAAGACCTATGATTTTAGTAATGGATTCCCATGGATCCTATATTTCAGAGGAGGTCATTGATCTGGCCAAGAAGAACCAGATCTTTCTTCTGACATTTCCTTCTCACATTACGCACGTTCTGCAACCATTGGATGCAGAGGTATATAGTCAACTTAAAAGATCATGGGGAAAATCTTTAAATAGCTACATGGTCAAAAATCCAGGTCTCAGACCCAACAGATCTGATTTCCACAAATTGTTGAAACCTGCTTACTACAGTGCTTTCAGTCCTGAGACCAACGTATCAGCTTTTAGGAAGACTGAAATATATCCATTTAATCCTGCCGCAGTGACTGATGAGGCAATAGCAGCATCAAAGCTGACAGACAAACCCGCAGAAGACAATCTGGAACCAGCATTAGATGATTCAGAAAGTCATTCAGAGGTGAATGAACTTCTTGCTCTGCCTGTCTTAACAGATGGTGGGAACGAATGGAGGCGGAGGAGAAATACAGATAGCAAGGCAAAATGTCTGACTCCAATTCAAGAAGCAGCTCCCAAAAGAACCAGAGGCAGGCCTATGCATTTTCTACAATATTATTTCACGTGCTTCATTAACAGAGTTGACAGTTGTTCCTTTGAGTTGTTGTTTATTTATTTTAATGAAATTTATTGATTCATAGGTAGGCCACGAAAGGAAGGTACATTAAATCCAGAACCTAGCACCTCTGGAGTGACAAAGAAGAGGACAAAGCATGATAATAAATGTGGATCCTGTGGCCACAGTTATTTAGAAGACGCGAGGAAAAAATCAGAGGTACTTTGGATTCAGTGCAGTTTTTGTTTAATGTGGTACCATTTGAAGTGTCAACATACTTTTGAAAAGAGTGAGGACGTTTTTATGTGCAAGAAGTGTCAAACCCATTATGATGAAGACTAAAATGAGGCTTTCATTTAATCAGTAAACTCAATTCAGTGTTTTTGCTCATTACTTCGTCAGTGCTTTATCATTATTATCGTAAATAAGCCTCAATGTTGTAAAATGTCAAAATGAAATCTTATTTAGAAATACAATGCTTTCAATATTTAATTAATGCATTATCACAAAATTACTCAAGTAATGCTAAGGAACTTACCAATGGGTAGTGAATGAGAGCTTCACTCTGCAGCATAGTCTGCGCTGATCTGAAACTTCCTGGCAGATTAAAACTGTGTGCTGGACCGACACTCGAACTCGGGACCTTTGCTTTTCGCGGGCAGTTGCTCTACCAACTGAGCTACCCAAGCACGACTCATGCCCCGTCCTCACAGCTTTACTTCTGCCAGTACCTCGTCTCCTACCTTCCAAACTTTACAGACGCTCTTCTGCGAACCTTGCAGAACTAGCACTCCTGAAAGAAAAGATATTGCGGAGACATGGCTTAGCCAGAGCCTGGGGGGATGTTTCCAGAATGAGATTTTCACTCCGCAGCAGAGTGTGCGCTGATCTGAAACTTACTGGCGGATTGAAACTGTGTGCCAGACCGAGACTCGAACTCGGGACCTTTGCCTTTCGCGGGTAGTTACTCTACCAGCTGAGCTACCCAAGCACGACTCATGCCCCGTCCTCACAGCTTTACTTCTGCCAGTACCTCGTCTCCTACCTTCCAAACTTTACAGACGCTCTTCTGCGAACCTTGCAGAACTAGCACTCCTGAAAGAAAAGATATTGCGGAGACATGGCTTAGCCAGAGCCTGGGGGGATGTTTCCAGAATGAGATTTTCACTCCGCAGCAGAGTGTGCGCTGATCTGAAACTTACTGGCTGATTGAAACTGTGTGCCAGACCGAGACTCGAACTCGGGACCTTTGCCTTTCGCGGGTAGTTACTCTACCAGCTGAGCTACCCAAGCACGACTCATGCCCCGTCCTCGCAGCTTTACTTCTGCTAGTACCTCGTCTCCTACCTTCCAAACTTTACAGAAGCTCTTCTGCGAACCTTGCAGAACTAGCACTCCTGAAAGAAAAGATATTGCGGAGACATGGCTTAGCCAGAGCCTGGGGGGATGTTTCCAGAATGAAATTTTCACTCTGCATTGGAGTGTGCGCTGATATGAAACTTCCTGCCAGATTAGTACTGTGTGCCAGACCGAGACTCGAACGCTACCAACTGAGCAACTGGCCGCGAAAGGCAAAGGTCCCGAGTTCGAGTCTCGGTTCAGCACACAGTTTTAATCTGCCAGGAAGTTTCTTACGGAGGGGTATCACGAAATAACCTACAAATTTCTTAGTTGATGAAATCGTAAGGGAAAGATTGTAGAATCAACTAATCATAACATTGTGCATATTGAGTAATGCGTTTAAGGACAGGCTTACATATGTTTCAGCAGGCTTTCAAAATATTTTTATGTGCTTTAAATTAACTTAATACAGAAATCCTCACGAAATTACAAAGGTTTACCCTATAATAAAAACTATGTAGGAAAGTCAATCCAACAGCAATAGAGAGTTTTTTAAAGCTCACCAAGGAATAAGAGTGGCAGGATGTTTAGAGTGCCGATAACATAGACGATAAATATAACGCTTTCGTTAACACATTTCTCATGCTCTTTGAGAGTTGCTTTCCATTATAACGTCCTAAACAGGGTACTGGCAGTAATAGGCAGCCCGAGTGGCTGACTAGTGGGATAAGGATATCATGTAGAACAAAGCGGGAATTATATCAAAATGTTAGAAGTAGTCACAATCAAGCTACAGTAGGCCATTACAAACAGTACTATAAGGTGCCTAAAACGTTATTAGGAAAGCAAAGAGTATGTGGTATGGAAATAGAATAGCTAATTCACAGGATAAAATTAAAACCATTTGGTCAGTTGTGAACGAAGTGTCTGGTTAGCAGCGGTCGACGGTATAAAGTCAGTGCTTAGTACAAATATTTCTGTTACTGATAAATCAGATACACGTACAGTATTTAACAACCATTTTCTCAGAATTGTTGATGAATTAAATAAAAATTTAGTTTCTACAGGGAATCATATAACTCTCTTGGCAAATGCCTTTCTGAGACTGATGTCTGAAATTCTTCTCTGTGATACAGCCAAAGGGGAGATTTAGTCAAGAATTAAATCGCTGAAGACTAAGAACTCTCATGGATATGATGGAGTGCCTAGCAGAATATTAAAGTACCGTCCTGCACAAGTTAGCACTCTATTTAGCCATATCTGTAATTATTCCTTTAGGAATGATCAGTTTTCTGAACGATTAAAGTACTCAGTAGTAAAGCTGCTTTATAAAAAGGGAGAAAGGGATAATGTAGACAATTTTAGACCTATTTCTATACCATCAGTGTTTGCTAAAGTGATTGAAAATGGTGTGTATGTAAGGATAATTGATCATATTAAATCGCACGATTTGCTATCAAATGTACAGTTCTGCTTTAGAAGTCGTTTAACAGTTGAAAATGCTATATTCTCTTTACTCTGTGAGGTACTGGATGTGATAAACAAAAGGTTTCGAACACTAGGTATATTTGTCTGATTTAACTAAGGCGTTTGATTGTGGTGATCACAAAATACTGCTCCAGAAGTTGGACCATTACGAAGTACGGGGAGTAGCCCACAATTGGTTCACCTCTTACTTTAGCAACAGACAGCAAAAGATCATTATTCACAATGCTGAGAATGGCTGTGATGCGGGGTCTGAGTGGGATAAAATCAAGTGGGGGGTGCTCCAATGATCAGTGTTGGGGCCACTCCTGTTCCTTATTTATATAAATGAAATGCCCTCTAGTATTACAGGTAACTCTAAAATATTTCTTTTTGCTGATGACACTAGCTTGGTAGTAATGGATGTTGTGTGCAACATTGGCCCAGTTTCAAATAGTGCAATTCATGACATAAGTTAATGGCTTGTAGAAAATAAACTAACGCTAAATCACAGTAAGACTCAGTTTTTACGGTTTCTAACATACAATTCAACAAAACCTGATGTTTTAATTTCACAGAATGGGTGTACTATTAGCGAAACTGAACAGTTCAAATTTCTAGGTGTTCAAATAGATAGTAAACTGTCATGAAAAGCTCATGTTCAGGATTTGTTCAAAGACTTAATGCTGCTATTTGTGCTTTTCGGACGGCATCTGAAGTGAGTGATCGTTCGACACGAAAATTGGTCTACTTTGCTTATTTTCATTCGCTTATGACATATAGTATTCTAAAAGGATATTTTTGGCTCAAATATGCAATTTAGCTCACGAACCTTTTGTCGGGCCCTGTTCACGAGTCTGGATATTTTGACATTGGTCTCTCTATATATATATTCCTTACTGTCATTTCTTGTTAATAATATTAGCTTATTCCCAAGAATAAGCAGCTTTCACTCAGTTAATACTCGGCAGAAATCAAACCTGTATTTGGACCGGACTTCCTTAACTCTTGTGCAGGAAGGTGTGAAGTATACTGCTGCATCCATTTTCAATAAGCTACCACTCGTATTCAAAGATCTTGGTAGTAATTCACGCGCTTTCAAATCGAAACTGAAGAGTTCCCTCACGGGTCGCTCCTGGGGTTTGGATCATAAGGACACACCGAAATCACAATAGTAATCAGTTGTAGTTGCCACACACTACTTTGTACAATCATAAAGCATTATTAAATCACAATCACAATAATAGAGGCGATTGGCTTATAAAGCCAGATCACTTGGATAAATGACGAACATATTTCTTTAACTAGAACAAGACCCATAAAAACTTGAAAATTGAATGTAACTAGTTAAACTAACTTAGATAAACATTACTTAGATGGAACTAATATCCACACGATTCCTATCAGAACTGTAATTACTTCCAATCAGCTAAAGAATACATTAAGTGCCAGAACAGAGATCTCGTAATATTTGGCTAGCCAAATTTCCTGGATAAAACACTATTACTAAAAGCTCTATTACAATTATAATCACTTCCACGGCTAAGGAGGTGCTTTAATTTGACCAAACAAATTTTCAAGTTTACTTAACTTAGATGAATAATCAGCAATGTTGTTAAAATCATTAGCAGTAGAACATGGCCATATGACAATAGCCCCTAAAATGAGGCCGATTCAATACTGCGTGTGAATTAGTGATCGACGCGAGCACACCAAGGATTTTAATCAATACAAGAGATCCACGAGACAACAAATGAAATAGGAATGTACTCAATTTTGCACTGCAATTGAACTTGAGACACCATAACTCTTCACGGAAAGGATGGAATCACAAGATAGTAACAACATAACCCGAGATTTAAAAGGGGGGGGGGGGGGGCAGGGCCTTAAATGTCACTCTGCCACCGTGGTACTCTGCTCCCAGTTTGCTCGCGTCGACCACTGCCAATTATCTGCAACACAAAACATATCAGCGGCGGACAATATTCTGAGGCATAAGATACACAATCTTGTCTTGAGAACGGGTGATCAATACTTTCAATGAAATCAGCCTCCGTGAATTACTTGGCCAGTCACGACCCTTAAAATTTGATTAACCAAATCGCAAAAGGACCACTAAAATAATGACCTACAGTTAAAATGACAAGAATTATCTCTGCACACATTTAAATACCAAACTACAGTAATGAACTACAAGGTAGAATGGAAGAAATATCTCGGCATGGATTGGAACGCCAGACACCGACCTACGCACTTCTAGCCACGTGTTGTGCCATGCTTCATGTCGATTTGTTGGACGTAGCCACACTTCCTTAACTGTCGTCAAGTTTCAAGTCACGACACCAAGCTGCGTGATAAACAACTAGAACAATTCCACATAGTTTTTAGTACACTGGCATGTTCAGTTAAGATGCACGCAACCCATCGAAGCAACTCGACGACTCCAATTGATTCGGCCTGTGTAGCTTGTAACAAACTCGAAAGAACTTGTCCTGCCAACCTCTAAGAAGACCAAATCACCAGAAGCAATGGATCGGCGTGCCACGATCCAACACGTCGTAGCGGCTGGCCACGCTCCTTCGTCGTGCCGACTCGGCCTCTCCGCGTGCTGCCTACGTATACAGTGCCACGTCACTGCACCTAACACCGAGGACCCCCACACAAGAGTCCCAGCAGAACGCATGCGCTGCAGTTAATTGCCCGCCGCCAAAGATATGAAGGAGAGCAATCAACATCGAAGTCGACTCAAAGACGAAAATGAGAATCGATGGCAACTGACGCCAAAAACGCACCAGCTCAATTCTTTCTATTCTGTCGAGGAGTTCCTCGAAAGATTAAGCTGATTTTTGTAGTGTTGATTGCGTTTTTTAAACTTATGGCTTGACTTTTTTCGGGTTCATAAGTATTTTATTTTTATCCGTTATTAAACTACTGGTTATTAAAATTGCTACACCAAGAAGAAATGCAGATGATAAACGGGTATTCATTGGACAAATATATTGTACTAGAACTGACATGTGATTACATTTTCACGCAGTTTGGGTGCATAGATCCTGAGAAATCAGTACCCAGAACAACCACCTCTGGCCGTAATAACGGCCTTGATACGCTTGGCCATTGAATCAAACAGAGCTTGGATGGCGTGTACAGGTACAGCTGCCCGTGTAGCTTCAACACGATACCACAGTTCATCAAGAGTAGTGACTGGCGTATTGTGACGAGCCAGTTGCTCGGCCACCATTGACCAGACATTTTCAATTGGTGAGAGATCTGGAGAATGTGCTGGCCAGGGCAGCAGTCGAACATTTCCTGTATCCAGAAAGGACCGTACAGGACCTGCAATATGCGGTCGTGCATTATCCTGCTGAAATGTAGGGTTTTGCAGGGATCGAATAAAGGGTAGAGCCACTGGTCGTAACACATCTGTAATGTAACCTCCACTGTTCAAAGTGCAGTCAATGCGAACAAGAGGTGACCGAGACAAGTAACCAATGGCACCCCATACTATGAAGCCGGGTGATACGCCAATATGGCGATGACGAATACACGCTTCCAAAGTGCGTTCACCGCGATGTCGCCAAACACGGATGCCACCATCATGATGCTGTAAACAGAACCTGGATTCATCCGAAAAAATGACGTTTTGCCATTCGTGCACCGAGGTTCGTCGTTGAGTACACCATCGCAGACGCTCCTGTCTGTGATGCACCGTCAAGGGTAACTGCGGCCATGGTCTCCGAGCTGATAGTTCATGCTGCTGCAAACGTCGTCGAACTGTTCGTGAGATGGTTGTTGTCTTGCAAACGTCCCCATCTGTTGACTCAGGCATCGAGACGTGGCTGCACGATCCGTTCCAGCCATGCGGATAAGATGCCTGTCATCTCGACTGCTAGTGATTCGAGGCCGTTGGGATCCAGCACGGCGTTCCGTATTACCCTCCTGAACCCACCGATTCCATATTCTGCTAAGAGTTATTGGATCTGGACCAACGCGAGCAGCAATGTCGCGATACAATAAACCGCAATCGCGATAGACTACAATCCGACCTTCATCAAAGTCGGAAACGTGTTGGTACGCATTTCTGCTCCTTACACGAGGCATCACAACAACGTTTCACCAGGCAACGCCGGTCAACTGCTGTTTGTGTATGAGAAATCGGTATGTCAGCATGTTGTAGGTGTCGCCACCGGGCGCCAACCTTGTGTGAATGCTCTGAAAAGCTAATCATTTGCATATCACAGCATCTTCTTCCTGTCGGTTAAATTTCGCGTCTGTAGCACGTGATCTTCGTGGTGTAGCAATTTTAATGGCCAGTAGTGTACTTGGAGATTTGCTGCTCGGTTTGGTCCTACGGAACTTGACGTGTAAATAAAAATAAATGAATTAATTATGTCTCATATAATACAGAGACAGGAGTCATACCATGGATCGAAGATGGCAATGGACGGAGTACCCTACCAGAGATTTGTAGCTTATCGCTCTGTAGAAACTTTTGGTAGTAACGTAAGTGACCTCTGTAACTGAAGAGGGATGACTCATGCGTACGGCATCTGTTGATACGATGGACCATGACACATATGCAGGAAGCCAACAAGAGGGTCAAGTCGCCATGCTGCACATTCAAAACAATGAAGTGTGGAGGACAACCACCAGTCTGAGAGTACATCACGATTCTGATACAAAATTTTGTTATTGTATTTATAACAAAATACTCTCCCAGGGAAATGCCACTGCCATCGTTTCTGTTACTTTGCTGATCAAACCGGCTACAAATGATATCATGGCTAACCAATAGGAGGCGTGAGAAACGAGTCACGTGGTGATTGCTGGTCAGCCCGTGGAGTAGGTACAGGGGCCAGCATGGCCGTGTTCTAGTTTTTCTTTTTCTGTCTTCTTTATGTAAAGTCTAGAATGTATGTCATGAGAAAGAAGACCAAAGAGTCGGCTAGTGATGTTTAACCATGGAGATAAAAAAAGAGGGGAAGTGGTATTACGTCACGAACTTGAAGCCGATGTCCGCCATCTTCACTAGACCAAAACATTAGGTTCACACATTCTTACCCCCATAGTTCACGGCAGTGACACTTCCCCGTTATGTCACTCCGACTTTGTGGTATTACTAGAGCAAATCCGCATTCAAGAAGAGAAAAAACGTTCGAAATTTCCTTCCTGACACTCTGTTGTTAATAAACTCTATAATTTTTGTTTTTAAAACAGTTATTGCGCGCACACGACAGAAATAACGAACTAGAATCATCCGTAAACTGTAGTCTGCTAATGTTTTGGACTACTTAAAATGGGACCCACTTTGACTTCAAAACAACGTGCAGCGTAAGTCTGTAATGCCACCTCCCTTCTTTTTTTACTTGCATGTGTTTAACTTACTGTAATAAGATCGCTTATAAACAAAAGAAAGCGCAGATTTTACTTTTTTCTGTGACTAGCAAGGAAAGGCTTCTTTGTTTGCGCTATCTTCCTTGTTCCAGCTACCATTGTGTAAGCATCAACAGATAAGTCTCTCATTAACTAATAATGTACTAAATTTATTTCATGTGTATTTGGTCTATTTATTTCTGACACCCAAGCCTCCAGATGTCAAACATCCAAATCGATACCATACGTTATATGTAGAAAGGGTATCAACCAAAACACCGATTTAGTTCGTGCTATGTGCTGTAGTCCAGTAGAATATGCGCAAACGGAAATGAAAATTAACAACGAAACTACGGACTACAGGTAACGTGTATCTGTGACTCAGAGTTTTGTAGAGCTCGTGTGGATGAGTTGTTCGAGCGTGAGATCGTCTTGTCAAAGGACCCGCGTCCAAACCCCACTGAAGAGAATTTGTTTTAAGTGTTTACGCGTGAAACTGTTATACGAGAAAACATTTTTCTGACTGAAAGGTCTCTGTTGGATTCCTTTCATGTTAATTTCTTAAAACTGTTGTCATTTACAGTATACATTTCACTTCTAAATTTACTGTGGTGTTTCTGACTATCTGAGAGGAGACTGAGCAGTGGAACGTGTTACTTTTACACATAAACAAGAACGATCTGTCACACTACTACACTTTAAAACACAGTTTATATGTAATTCACGTCACACGGTCTCACATGGAACCTACATCTGCTTTCTTTTATATAGTGTGTATGATAAGATACTGTCATCCCCTTCCCTTCTGTGTGAAGGGATGAACGAGCAAATGTGTTTCTAGTTGCATGCTTGATGGTTGCAGACAAGCATGTCTGCTAGAGAACAGTAGGACCAACGTTGGAACAGGTAGCTACGCTTTCTAAAAGCAAAGAGGTTTCTATTCTTGGTATGGTCCTGTCCGTCCCTTGTCATGTTGGTATAGGAAGCTGCCTCTCTGGTCACTTCAGATTGTATCTGTGAGGCAACCTTGGTAGGGGCCCACGCCAGTCTGTCCGCGGCGAGCGTCTGAAGTGGTAAGATCTCAGACTAAGCGTGTCTCTGCTAAGTCCATAGGACAATGGATTTCTTAAGTTCAGCCTAACTGAAAATTTAATAACCTTTGTTTCAGGTTTATATCTAAAATATCTAATGTTATCTTAAATTGCAACACAGTGTAATTCGAGTGTGATATTCAGAATATCTTCCAGTAGTTGCTTTGTCACTACTTTGTGAGCAAAGTGGAACTCTAGCTAAGATCATCAATCTTAAATGTGAATGTGCGTGAGATTATAACGTCTCGTCTTGACAATATTTTTCAATATAGCAACTTTTCTTTATGTTCAACCATGTGGGGTGTACTTTGTGAGACCAGTACCACGTGCTTATATAATTGTTTGACCCATCAGGTTAATAGTATGGCGATAGTAACCAGTTCGAGGTTAAATTATTGTGGAGTTGCACTGTTTGTATAAACCATGTTGACTACATGAAGCATGTGGTGTAATCATCAAAGTAGCCCTCAGCTATTCTTTTCGAGAAGATTTCACAGACAATTAGTATGAATTTAGTATACCAGTGTGTGGTAATTTCATGACGGACAGAATTGCACTACGACTGTAACTTCTTTGGGTGAAAATTGAATCAGTTGGTTGTGGTTAATTTCCTCTTGCATATGTTTCAACGTTCTTCATGTGTTACTTTATGAATGCAGTGTTGTATACAGTCTCCCAATCTTGGCTCCATATTTGATGTGTTCTGTAAGATTACAAACTCACATTTTCACAATCCTAAATCAGGCACCAGTTTAATTATGAATCAAGTTTAATATGCTGAAATTTTAACAGTACAATGATCAATGTTAAAATAAATGTCCAAATATAAACTGATTTATTTCTTATTATTTAAATTCTCAAGATGACTACTAATGACTGTTAAAAGATTATAATTAATGTTAGTCTGGTTGGGAATTTGGTAAACTAGACTGGATACCTGGTGAAACAGTTGCTCAGTAATGCAAGGATAACTTCCCCAGATAGCTCACAGCTTTTAACCCACTTTTATTATCTTGAATATCAGCACCGGTTTCAGAACAACTTAATGCGTCAACTTTACATGACATGTAAAAGTACTTTTCGGAGTTTGTAGCAATGTCCGTTTGGTAGACTGCTTTTGCTTCATTAGTTGAAAGTAGCAAACCTATGGAGCACATTTGTATAGATAGGTGTGGTGTCCTGTCGGACATGTGCGACAGAACAGACACCACTCGAGATGAAGCAGCTAGTGCATTTGTAGTTTCACAGAATAAACATAAACAATCGGAGCATTAGAATGAAGAAACAATTGCATCATGTGTGCGGAAGTATTAGCCTAATAGTCCAATACAACATTTTCACGCATAGTCCAGAAAAAATTGTCATCATTGGGATAGGAACCCAGTACCCTTTGTACGACGATAAATTTCCTCATGGAAGCTATACATATTAGTTACTGTCAGTTAAGCTGTTCCTGTGCTTAATAGTGCTGGTGTTACTTTTAATTGACGTTTATGCTCGTTGTGCTGGACTACAGCACATAGTACGAATTAACACGAAGTTTTGGTTGATACTCTATCGACTTACAACGTTTGGTACCGATCTGAGTGTCTGACATCTGGAGGTTTGGGGTTAAGCCGGATCGTCCTTATATATCATGCTACGCAATTATAAGATTTTCATTTACAGCTATTACGTGAAAGAAGACAAAATTTCAGACATGGAACCAGCCTGACATTGGCGTAATACGTAATATAATTTATCAGATAATTTTCTTTTATTGTGCACTAATGGAGCTGCCGTCTCTCAGAAATGAAGTCCGACATCAAAATAATCATGCAACATAATGTGATTGATAAATCGTGTTATGCATGTGTTTTTCAGATTTTACGACAGTCAACGTCTTTAACTTCTACATCTACTGCTACATCGTCCTCCACAACCACATAATAGTGTGATCTGGAGGGTATTCCTCCGTGCTACTAACTGAGCTCTCCAAACCTGTTCCACTCACGAACAGCGGGTGGTCAGAATGATTGTTGGTAAGCCTCTGTATTGGCTCTAATTTCTCAGATTTTCTGCTCGTGGTCATTATGCGAGACGTATGTGGGCGGAAGTAATATATTGTCCTATTCTTCCCGGAAAGCGCTCTCTCGCAATTTCGATAGGCATCTCTGTAATGCTCTTGCGCCGACTAAACGATCCCGTGACGAAAAGCACCGCTATCAATCTTACTTGGTAGGGATCCCAGATTGATGAACAGTGCTCAAGAATCGATCGAACTAGCGCCTTATAAACCACTTCCTTCGTGGATGAGTTACATTTACTTAAGATTCTTCCTATGAATCTGAGTCTGGCATCTGCTTTTCCACTATTTATTTTGTGTGGTCATTCCACTTAAGGTCGCTCTGGATAGTTACGCCCAGATACTTTACAACAGATACTGTTTCCAGCAGCTTGGCATCAACTGTGTAGATGCACAGTAGTGGATTTCTTTTCCTATGTATGCGAAATATGTTACATTTATTTAGGTTTAGGGTCAACTGCCAGAGCATGCACCATTCATCACATCTCTGGAGGTCTTTCTGCATATCGTTACTATCTTCTGGTGTTACTACTTTGTTACAGACAACCGCATCATCTGTGAACAGCCTTAAAGGGCATGTGACGCTTTCTACTAGATCATTTACATATACTGCAAACAGTAATGCTCCCATCAAACTTCCTTGAGGTTCCCTGGAAATTACCTTCACATCTGACGATTTTGTTCCGTTAAGAGCGACTTGACTTCTGCGTGCAAGGAACTCTTGACTCTAGTCGCAAATCTGCTCTGATACCCATTAAGCTAGTACTTTTTTTTCACTAAAAGGCAGTTTAGGACGTTGTCCAACGCCCTCCTGAAGCCAAGGAACACGGCATCAACCTGACCGCTATTGACTATGGCGCTGTGGATCTCGTGGAGGAACAGAACTATCTGAGTTTCACAGGATGTTTGCAGTATCCACGTTGATTTTTATAGAGTGTCGGTAGCAGAATAAATGGGCAGATGCGCACTTTATATGAGACCTTGATACGTCGCAACGAGAAGGTGAATATGACACCTAATGTAATTCGGCGGTTATGAGAACATTTGCCTATGAGTATGTAATGCAAAAAGGGTGACAGTCAATCAACGGTAATTAACACACTGTTCCTATGTAATGCATGTCTTTGAGTGGAAGGTGGAACAGGCAACACAAGGCGCTTTTAGTTTTGAAAAGCCAGCTGTACAACGGCACAGCAAAGGCGCGCTACAGGGGTGCAACAGAAACCACTTAAAGGGGTGGCAGGAGGAAGGTCAGCGACCCTGGGCCAGGTGATTCGGGCCAGAGGACCACACGTAGTGGCACATCTGCACAAGGGACAGAGAGAAAGCTTTACAAAGCTGCGTTTTGGAATTACAACAGGATACGAACAAGAGCCATTGATGCATTTCGTGCAGCTAGTGTAACACACGAAAAGGTCAATTTGCTTTAGGCATCTAGAACAGGCACAAAACGTCCGATTAGCGGAAACGCACTAGGAAGGAGAAAAATACTGAAGTTTCGACACAGTTTGATAGAAGGGACATTGCGATTGGTAGAGAGAGTTTCTACAAAATAAGAGGAACGCTCCTATTGGTCGAAAAGGGCCATGACGTGAAAAACGAATGAACCCAAGTGGGGGGAGACAGTTCTGCCATGAGTAGGACAAGAGAGAAATTTTTCAAGTAACTCTTCTCTAAACTGGCGTCACATGCAGAACGGAGCGCTTAATACAGAGAAGAAATTTGTGTGGACACTGCATTCACAGCGGCTGCACTTCAGCTAGAAATTAGCTGTAGCAACGTTTAGCTCCAACTGTGGACAAACGAACGAGCCAAATTAGTTAATTGTCCTTGCAAGAACTGAGAAGGCACTATAATATGCATGTTGCTCCAACCATACGTGTGTATATCACCACATAATAAGACTAGGGCTGAGTACATGTTTTCTCACATATCAAGAAATATAGAGAAAGTTTCTGCTAGAAAGTTAAGGAAAGGCCAGTTTACTTTTGTAGGAATTTCAGTGGGGAACAGCAGCCTTGTAGACGGTAGCATGTTGCAGCTTAAGGTAAATACCACGTGCAGAGGTGTAAACTTTGTTGGTCCACCAGCTTGCGTCCACTGTGAACTTGAGCAGCCTTTGGAAATCTTGCGCTCAAATTGGTCACTTAACTAACCATCCAATGTAGACATGATTGTCGTCCTAAGTAGTACCGAACTTACAACCGGAATCAGATGATTTTCGTAGTACTGACCAACATCATAACATATGTGTAGGAGCAATTTTGTAAAGAAACTTCCAATTAAACTTTCATAATATGGTGTTTAGGATTAATGTTCTTTCAGAGAGTTAATGTTTAACATTGTTCTGTATAAAATTATTTCACTTCTTGATGTTGCCAAGATTCTTTAACCATTGCGCTGTTTTTATGTTGTGAGATGAAAACTGTGTAAAAGCATATAATTTTGTGAGAAAAATTACGACATTAAACTTGTCATTTCACCTTATACTGTTGTTCTCAGTTCTAGAATAAGCAAAACCGCACCTTACAAATGGCAACCCTGCCAGGATGGCAATTGTTCTGCCTGGATGACAATTAGTCAAAGTAATAAGAAAACAAGTTTTTGAATTTTGAAAAAAAAAGAATTTTTTCATGTTGTTTAGTGACTAGGTTACCCAATGTATGTAAATGCATAGTGGGCAGAATACAGTAAATGTGTGATCCAAAGGGTAGAAAACTTGTATTAGCAAGTAAGATCAAAGTTATCAGTGAGTAGAAGTAGTGCGTGCATGACTTTCCTTGCAAGCGCGAAGTTATTCACGGCGTTGTTGACTTGGGTTGAAATTGCACAAACACTGAACAGTATTGCGAATGTTGTGTATGTAGTCTAAGAAACTTTCTATGATGTTTTGGAAACTTGGAAGGTCCTATAACTAGATGTTAACAAGAGCGCAGGGTCGCACGGTTCGAGAGAGACAGAGCTTAGCTAAACAATCTGAAATGGCAGAAGAATGGAGAGTATTGTAGATAGGTCAAACTCAAGATCTTGATGGGATATAGATTGATATAGGACAAAAGGTATCGAGTATAGGTCACGAAACGGAACGTAGTGTGTAACGTCCCCTTAGAAAAATTATAAATGACTGCTTAAACTGACACACAATATTTTTAGCGCAACCCAATCTCACTTTCAATAATCCCTATAAAAGAATGGCCCTGACTAATATTAAACTATACCTTTCACAAATCACTTACCTCACAAAAATCTTCGTTACTCGAACTACTGCAATACAGCGAGCGCCACTACTGCCAGCTAAATAAAAGATTCTAACTGCTGAAGGGACTAACTACTGATAGGCATAGTTAGCAAATGAAAGATTATGATAAAGAACAAACAATGTATTTACCTTAACAGTATTCAAAAGTCATAATATATATCAATTCATGACATCCAGTCTTACAAATTTACTGTCTCTGATGGACACACGTCCAGATCATCTGCTCTCAAAACTCCGCCATTTCCCTTACCACAACCACCACTGCTGGCGGCTCACCTCCAACTACGCAACGCTACGCACTGTTAACATCCAGCTGCCCAACACTACAATAGCAAACAACAATGCAAACCAGCCACAGACTGCACACAGCACAGCCAGTGATTTTTATACAGAGCGCAACGTGGCGTTACCAATAAAAAAACCTCTAACAGCCTACTTACATAGCCCCCATGCTCCCCACAAAAGATTTTACAAATTGTTTTGGGCAGTGGCCAATAATGATTTGATAAAATTTTTCATAATTTCAATAACAAAGAAATCAAATGCACACAATTATCGATACAATGTTGGTCAAAAGCCAAAATTTTCTCACAGTCCATAAAGACAGTCCTGATCATTCATCACAGTAAAATTGCAGTGTTTTTCTCAAAGTTTGAGCAGTAAAAGGAAATGCACACAGAAGTAGTGGAGTTCCATGCAGTCTTGAAGAAGTAGTGTTGTCCTTCCAACAGAAAGACAGTGCTCACTCTTGACATACAGACAGGTAATGGGCCACAACAGAGCAGACCCACAGCAGAGTCAGTCGAAATTCAAGAATATTGGTAGGTAGGTCATCACAGAGCAGACCACTGTAGTCTTGTTAGAGATTATGGTATTGGTGGGACACCAGAGGTGCAGACCCACTGCAGTCCTTGTAGAAATAATGGTATTGGTGGGCAATCAAAGGTGCAAACCCACTGCAGTCCTTGTAGAAACGGCTAGCAGCCATCCGTTGCAATTGTGCGGGTGCACAATCACCATCAAAGAGTCTTGCGGATAATATAGCAAGTCCATGAACCACCACTTGTGCAATCACAAATAAAATTTTTGAAATGTCCTTAAAACCAGCAATGCTGTTAACCAGTCCCTTGCTGAATTATTAACACATGTGCAAACACTAACAGTTCCAACTTCTCACATTTTGTGCATATACTATGATCAACAGAAACGTGTGCAGTGAAATGTAACTTAATTTGAAGAAGTGGTGTGTATACAATTATAAATTTACAACATAAGAATACAATTACAAAGGTACAAAATACATCATTAAAGAACATAACAATACAGATAACATTTGTGGTAATTCAGGCTTTACAAAAGAGTCGGAATAACATATACATCGGTGTTACAGGGATTATGACATAAGTAAATACATAAAAGGTCAGAATAACTTTCGAAACATCAACTTCACACATGAGCATTAAAACAAAACAGAATAAATAATGTCTAAACATCTTTGTAAAGTAAATAACATATTATTAGAAAAATTCTACAACATAACTCTTATCAGCTAAACACATAAAGACAGGAAAAACACAAATACAGAAGGGTACACAAACACATAGCGGAATAATACAAAAGGAAAAGACAGGGTTTGTTTTACTGCAGTATTTTGCAAACAAAATTTTCTTTACTTCTTGGAGATCTCCCTTCATTCATCAGTATTCCCAAAACGTCCTACCTATACCTGCTTTCTGTATTCTATTCATATTTCTTTCAAAATAATTATTTATCAGTGTACAATACTCATTTGGGCCAAAATCTTTTTCATATAATGTCTCAATGCATTCTTTCCCTATTCTCCATTGTTAGTTTCTTATATAGTCTACCCCCTCTTAAGCTAACTTAAATCTACTGAGCTCAGATATATATATATATATATATATATATATATATATATATATATATATACACACACACTAAGGGGCGAGGCAATGCAGCAGCACAAAATAATTAACACTAACAGCAATGACAAAAAATGCAAATTGGCAAAGCAAGCAGCAATAAATATAAATTAGCAAAGCAAATGGAACATTATCACTAATATGAGCCAATGTGCAGCAAAAAGAAAAATAAATCAGTAGTAAAACTGGCTTAATACAATGTAAAATTCAGTAGAACTATACCTGGCAAACAACAGCAGCAAATGCTATAACTTATACCTAAACATGACAAAGCTCAGGCAGAAAAAATATTACAGTAAAAATAGTAAATGTCTAATAACTATGTCACACCTTAACACTAGAGTGATGCATCACCTTGACGTACTCTATGAAACTAGTTACCCAGTCATTGACAAAAATTATGTATGCAACTCCTGTGAAGGGAAATGTCTTTTTCAGCTCCCTCGTTTTTTTTAAGTAGATCATAAAATAATTATTTACTGGATCTGTAGGTATAAAATATCTATATTAGTACATCTATTAAGTTTTATTTTAACTAATGCTGCAGTGCAGCGAGAAACTAGATATCAAACAAAATAGGCAAAGCTAGGTGTGTAACGTCATTCACTAGCCATATGGCATTTCATAATGCAGTAAAAAAAATCTCTCAACTAGAAAGACAGTAGTCATAATCAGGTGTATAGACATAAAATATTTCTCGTCATTTCATTAGTCATTTCAGTAAATATCATAAATTAAGAGCTCCACAGTGTAATCATATATATTCAAGTTGGAACGTGTCGTATTTGCGATGCTTTCTACAAAGAAATGTCAATAGTGAGGATAATGGCCTCCTTTTTTCTCCAACTGTACCTCCACTAATGGCTTTTTTTCCAGGTGACTGTGGCTCAGATGGGCCTCCACAGCACATTACATCAAGGTCATCTACCTTCTTTACTGAAATATTTACGGCAGCAGTTTCCACTACAGTGACAGTCTCATATAAAATAAAAAAAATTCGAAGGTTAGAAATTTACATTAGAAGAGTGTAGAAACAAAATCTCATACATAACAATGTCCAAAATGTTTTGTCAGCATTGTGGTAACTAACATTCACATATGTACACACATTCTATAACTCTTAAAGTACGATTCTTGGTTTCCAACATCCTTTTCATAAGTCAGAGTCCCTAACCACTACTCCTTATTCCTTACCTTACTACACATATGCATATTCATCAACACGTCTTCAGTATTTCATCATAATAAATACATAGCATAATCAGATTCCTCATATAGCATCATCTAATTGATCATAAACATACCTCAACAGCATAATACACATCGTCATCGTAATAATAACATCATAACACCTCAGTCAAATCGCAAAATCGTCGTAGCTTCGTCCAATAATTTCAAAACCTAAAGAAAATTCTCTGCTCATTTCAATAGTGTCATCTACCTCAAACATACTTTAAAATCATGATCCCATACCAAACACATCATTCAAAGCTCTCATATTATCACAATGGTTCCAAAAAAATATGAACAGTTTACACAGTGCAGACAAAATACAATTTCATAAGTGTGAAATTATCCAACTGTGTAATTACGTAAACATGTGTCACTGACATAGTAAAAATATGTATGCTTCTTTGTTAAATAATCAGATAGCTGTGTAATTCTGTTTTAGAGAAACATGGTACCGATGCGTAAAGTCGTATAAGCAAATACCATATTAGCTAGGGCTCCTTGTGCTTCCCAAACACATGGTACACAAAGTAAGCATGTACCCCCCTGAGTATTAATGTAATTATACCCTCAAGTGTTACAGATTACAGCAATGGAATGAAATGTATCACGGAAAACCTTTGTATCTTTGTAATTCAAAAATCTTTAAAAATTAATGTTTTAAGTACAGATTTAATCACTCAAATACGTGTACTGTAGCGCTGGTAAAAAACGTGCCAAGTGTCGTAATTATCGTCGCCCATAAGCAAAGTTCTGTAGAAGTCAATGTACTTACCTCGTAATAAACAAAAGCGAAATGCTATGCATATAGATATCGTAGTTATTACATACATTACCGTGATCAAGAAAGTACTATACTGTAACGTATTGTTGTGCTACGAAAAAGGCTGTCTCATTGTAGCTACACCACAAAAGTTACTACTAAAACATATGACTACGAAGTCTTTCACGACGGAGTCCTTGCATTAAAAGTTCTCGGTTTACTTGCCGCGTAATCTGGCCACATGGCAATGAGGCACTGCAGCAGTTTGTTGAACATTTGATTGGTATACATCAGAACATAAGATTTACAGTGGAGGTGGAGAAGGATGGAAAGTTACCCTTCTTAGATGTACTGGTGGAGCGAAAATCAGATGGATGTCTCGGACATTCTGTGCACGGAAAACCGACGCATACAGATTTATATCTAAACGCCCATAGTTTTCACCACCCAGCTCAGAAGAGAGCTATGCTGAACACCTTGGTACACAGAGCAAGGACTATTTCGGACAAGGATCATCTCGGCTCCGAGATTAACCATCTGACGACGGTATTCATAAAAAATGGTTATTCTGTTCGTGATATCAGATCTACTCTGGCGAAGAAACCAAGAAAGGACGCTGTTCGAACAGATCAAGAGGACCAACACATCGCGCGGCTACCATTCTGCGGTGCAACGACCAGCAAGATCGGCAGAGTCCTGAGCCGGCAAGGAATCAGACCAGTCTTCCGGCCACCCAGGAAGATTAAGGAAATGCTGCGACCCGTGAAAGATAATCTTGGCCTGATAGTACCGGGAATTTACAGCATTCCTTGCGAGTGTGGCAAAAGTTATGTGGGCCAGTCTATAAGAACTGTCGCCGATCGCAGAGTGGAACATCAGCGTCACCTGAAATACAGGTATCTAGAAAAATCAGCGGTGGCTGAGCACAGTTTGTTAAATAAACATAAGATTTTATTCGATGAAACAAGACTACTTGCTCACGCTTCAAACTATTGGGACTCTGTCATCAGGGAAGCAGTTGAAATTAGACTCTGTGAAAATAATTTCAACAGAGATTCCGGTTATGCACTCAGCAATGCATGGAAGCGCGCAATTGATATAGAAAGAGCACAGAGGGAGACTTCTTACAGTCCTTGCAGTTCTCCGCCTGTTGCGATGGATGGCGCTGCAAGCAATGCTGGATAAAGCGCGCAAACAAAATCTTAGGATATAGAGGCCGCCACCTCAGTACGCATCGGTTTCACCGTGACGTCATCCAGCCAATGAGAAACCGTCCACTGCTCATAAAAGCGGAAGCCTCACCGGTCCACGACAGGCAGTTTTACCCCTGATGAAGATGACGGAGGTAGTCATCGAAAGCTTGGGATTTTATCCAAATTTGACACGGCAAGTAAACCGAGAACTTTTTATGCACTACTAAAACATGTTTTACTTTCCAGAAGAATTCAGAAAAACTGTGCAGATATAAAGCAGATACAGCATAAAAGCAACAATGTAAATTGTGTCACACATTAGTAGCATCGTGATATAATCGTGTAGCTGTCAAAGAAACCAAATGGTAAGTCATTTTTAATCTCACAGAATGTACTTCAAATAAAGAACGTCATTTCAAGTAAACCAAAATGTGGCATTAAAATCTCATTAGCAGTACAGTATGTGTTCTAAGTATGTAACCCTTATATTCGTTACGTAATCGTGCAACTAACAAGCAAGAATGTACACACACAATAATACTGTGTCGTCTGTTCACTATAACAATGCATTCGTAATTACTGTCTAAATATGTTCCCTAGGTTCTTGACTGGATAATTAACTTTAGAACATAGTTGCATGTTAACAGTTTCTAAGTGTGACAAAGAGTACTAGTAACGTGAAGTGAAAAATTTTATAGTAAAGACTAAAATATAAAAAAACAGATTATCTCTCAATAAACAGTTTTACTTGTGACATGTGGTGCAATCGTTTACCCTTCTTAGTATGCAGAGTTTCATCTTCAAAGCAATTATCATGTTGTTTACGTCGGTAAGGAATACTGGAATTTTTCTCAAGGTTAACTTATGTTATTTTTCTCAAGCCCAGCCGACACACGTGGCTGTCTGCGGTGCGAGTCATTGTCTGTTTCTTTGTTGGCGCGCATCGTTATTGGGATTTGGAGATCTAACTACTACAAATTCACCTTGTCGAGAGGGCCCTGCCCTGTTTGAATCCCGCCAGTTCTAATGAAATTCAGGTCTGTCGTTACGATTATATCGCCTGTCGTCATGTTGGTAGATTGTATAGTTTCTTTTTTGTCGGTCATGTGGTGGAGAATTTTTCCCAGAATCGTAATTGCACGGTGGACTGTTTCATCTGAAGTTATTCTGTCTCCCTTGATAATATTTATTTTGGTTCCCATATTGTCTGTTTCTCTGATAGTCTCTGTGATAGTCATTACCGTGGAGAGGTGATCTTTCCCTGTAATTATTACTCTGCCAACGATTGTCATACGAGTGGTGTCTGTTTTGGTCACGATTTGCGTTGTAAGAATAGCCTTGTCATGTCCAGTTATTATTTCTGCCATCACGGAATTGTGACGGATGTGACCTGTAATTGTTGTGCTCCTGTTTTCGCGTTCCGTGATTGTTAGTGTCAATTTCCAATTCTTGTAACAGTCCCTGAAAAGCTTGAATGTCGTCTTTGCAACGTCCTGCCAAAATAATATGTCGTAAATGTTCAGGCAATTTGATTAAGCAAATGCGGATGAGTTCTGAGGGGCTGTATGGGTTTGAAAGATACTGATTCTTATGTAACATGTCTTCGAAATATTTGACAAGACTGGAAAATTCAAATTGTTCGAAATGTTTCATCATTATGATGCTATGTTTTACTCGGTCTTGAGTAGTTTGAGACCAATATGCTGAGAGGAAGGCATGATAAAATTCTCCTTCACTGTGACAATCGTGAATGATTGATCGCATTCTTACAGCTGGTTCATTCTCTAAGTAGCCACACATAAACTCTAATCTGTGCTCTAATGACCAGTTGGGAGGAAAACAATGAGAGAATTGATGGAGCCATGCTTGTGGATGAATGTCGTTGCCAGAATTCTTAAATGTTTTGAATTTACGTCTAGTAATGAACAGCTTATAGTCAAAATCATCGTGTCGGCGAGTCGCATATCGGTCATTGTTACGTCGTGTCGGCGGTTCCATCTCAAAATTCGGTGCACCTTGCCAATTTCTTTCAAAATTTCCGAAATGCCATGTGTTTTTATTTTGTGGCTTTTCCGTATTTCTAAGTCCCTCTTCCCGTGTAGGAGCGCGAGTCTCCTCTGAAATATGTAACTCTTGTATTACCTGTGTCAACTGCTCTTGTACTTCCCGGATTTCTCTTTTGTACTGTGTATTGATTTGATTTTGTTTGAATTTTCTAATTTGTTCATACTCTTCTGTGTCAGTGAAGGCTATGGGTCTTGTGTCATTCAGATCATCATCTACCTTCGTAGATAAGTTAGTGAACTGATCCGAAAGTTCGGCTACTTTCTCCGATAGTGAACTGATTTCCTCAGTGTGTTTTTCTGAACCAAGTTTCAGAGTGTCCATTTGTGTTGAAATCGTATCTACTGTGTCCTTTAAGATTTCCTGAGTTTTTGCAAGTTGCGTAACCGAATCGGTAGATGCAACTGAGTCAATTTTAGCTTGCAAGGTGTCGTGATTTTCATGAACAATAGTTTGCAGTTCTTTTATGGCTGCTTCGTGATTCTGTAATGCATTTTCATGACGCGAAAAAATAGGTTGGAAATGCTCACAAATTTGTGTTTTTACGTCATTACAGACTTTTTGACATTTCGATTCGATTTTAAGTAACTCAGCAGTTAAACGTTCACGTATTTGTTCAAGCGTGATGTCTAACTTTTGAAGCTGTTGTTGCAACTGTTTTTGATTTTGTTCCATTGCGTCGAACTGTTGCTGTGTTTGTCTCTGGTGTTGTTCCATTGTGTCTAACTTTTGAAGATTTTGTTCCATTGTGTCTAACTTTTGAAGATTTTGTTCCATTGTGTTTAACTGTTGCTATGTTTGTCTCTGATTTTGTTTCATTTGTTGCATTAATTGCAATAATAATGTATTAGTGTCTGGAATCAGTTCCTCTATGCTTTTCAGCAGTGCATTTGCACCAGCAACATTCACATTTTGACAAGCAGAAAATGTGTCTTGACTTATTTGAGAAAACGGTGAGGACGCAAAATCTGAATCTACAGTAGTTGCAAGATTGTGTCCTGTCATTTCGGATTCCTGAGGCGAACTGTTGCCGACCGATCGATCGATAATGCTTCCCTGTTCACTAATTGTTTCACTGTCTACACCATTATTTGCAGCCCACTCCATTTCCCTATGCATAATTACCAAATTACTAGTTTGAACATTAGTTAATTCATTACACGGTGGCGCTAACACACTGCTTTCGTCTTCACTGTCATTTCTCAGTTTACTTTGGAGCCTAGTATTACGTTTTCACACGCCATTATTGTCACAATATTTCACACGACAACACAGAAAAGCACAATTTGAAGAGCAAAATAAGAAAACACATTAACATAGCATTGAAAATAATATTTCCTAAATTACAAGCGTAGCTGCGAAATACTTCGTGCAAATCTACATGGATGCCACAATTGTTTCACTGTACAACAATGAAAAACTACAACTACAAAGGAAATTACGCACTAGCAATAAACAATAGCTACACTAATTACACAAACTACAAGAAAAAATCAGAAGATTCCAATGAGGTATCCTCGGCTAAGAGTCGACATATGTAAGGTCCCCTTACGAAAATTAATGAATTACTGTGCTGATAAACCCCTACGATATTTAATTTTCAAACTGCTGAGCAAAATTGAACGTAGTCAGACATTCACTAAAGTGACACACAATATTTTTTTAGCGCAACGCAATCTCACTTTCAACAATCCCTACAAAAGAATGTCACTGACTAACATTAAACTATACCTTTCACAAATCACTTACCTCACAAAGATCATCGTTACTTGAACTACTGCAATACAGAGAGCGCCAATACTGCCAGCTAAATAAAAGATTCTAGCTACTGAAGGGACTAACTACTGATAGGCGTAGTTAGCAAATGACAGATTTTGATAAAGAACAAACAATGTATTTACCTTAATAGTGTTCAAAAGTCATTATATATATATATATATATATATATATATATATATATATATATATATATATATATATCAATTCATGACATCCAGTCTTACAAATTTACTGTCTCTGATGGACACACGGCCAGATCATCCGCTCTCAAAACTCCGCCATTTCTCTCTCCACATCCACCACTGCTGGCGGCTCACCTCCAACTGCGCAACGCTACGCGCTATTAACATCCAGCTGCCCAACACTACAATAGCAAACAACAATGAAAACCAATCACAGACTGCACACAGCACAGCCAGTGATTTTCATACAGAGCGCTACGTGGCGTTACCAATAAAAAAACCTAAACAGCCTACTTACAAGTGATAGTGCACAGGGAATGATAGCAGTTTCACGATTGGTATCACAGTCTGCGAATGCGCAAAAACAAGCAAATGACGGATCTAGTGGGTCGGAAGTAGATTCAGAGGACGAGGAACTTCGGTACGTTGAACCGAATATAATAATTTTGAACCAAACGGGACAGTTTCCAACAGAGAGGGGATGTGGGTAAGTGCCTGCGCACTGTGCACGGAAGTCGGTGAAACGCCTCGTGAAAGACGCGAACGGGAAAATTTTCATCGAATAGTGACAGGCGACGAGGGCGAAGAATCAGATAGTGTGTTCGCGTTATTGAAGCAACTCACTATGGTCGTAAAGCAAACGAGTGAAACAACAAATGCAGGGCTAGAATATTTGAGATTTGAAACAAATACTGGATTAACGAATTTAAAAACTGAAACAAATGCAGGGTTAACGGATTTAAAGATAGCAACAGATGCGCGACTGGCAGACTTGAAAGCTGGAACGGCAGCATTAAACACCGAAATGGCAAATCTCCAATTCGAAACTTACGCTGGATTCGAAAAAGTCCGCAAAGATCAGCAAAAATTACGAACAGAAGTCAATGAACAGTTTACTGAAATCCGAGGAGAGGCGAGACACTCACGCGATGTGATACAAACGTTAATGGCTGACCAGAAAAAGATGCGTTCTGACGTTGACCGGGTGCAGGATGCAGTGTCTAACGTTAATCAAAGAGTGGATAAGTTAGCATGTAAGACGTCTGGTAAGGCGCAAAAAATCGTGGAAGAGCTCAATGTCAGAAGACGTGTCACGCGAGCCGCATTAAAAAGATTCGACACACGCATTGAAAACATAGTCTCGAACAATCAGAAACAGTTTGAAGACCTTCGCACAGAATTTAAACAGTGTATCGAGAATCGTACAGAAAGTAGTAGCGAGGTGGCGGAATCGGTAGTATCATCCTACATGGTAATGGACAGTAATCCAGAGCTAAACAAGTCAGCTGTGCAATCTTCCGTAGCAGTAGCGGAAACACAAAAATGTCATGAAATTCCAGTCGCTTATCGACAAGAGGTTGCGTCAGTGATCACCGAAGCGAAACAAAAACAAACAGAAAAGGAACAGTTAAGAAAGGCGCGCGAAGTAGGTGATGTGCAGTCATAGCAGACAAGGGAGCGAGAAACAGTAGACGCGCGCATTCCGGCAGAGGAGCATCCGACCCTCCGAAAGTACGCGGGTGATGCGAGAGCGGAGTAAATTGCGATGATAACATGTACCAATTCCACAATTCCCAAGTTACAGAACAACAGGTTACAGATCGCAAGCCAATGTGAATCTAATAGAAAGGCAAAACACGGAACCAGTAACGGGAAACGTAAAAGAATCTTTCAGTCCGATACACGAGGAACGGAGCGGTGTAGACAACTGCACACCACTGCGTAGATACGATGCTAAATTGGACATAAATATGTCAGCTCAAGACCCAAATGTAGTAGAACGAGTACAAAAGAATACGACACAATTGAAAGAAACGAGTAATGTTGCGAAAACAAAAAACAAAAAATGGTTCAAATGGCTCTGAGCACTATGCGACTTAACTAAATGGTTCAAATGGCTCTGAGCACTATGGGACTCAACTGCTGAGGTCATTAGTCCCCTAGAACTTAGAACTAGTTAAACCTAACTAACCTAAGGACATCACAAACATCCATGCCCGAGGCAGGATTCGAACCTGCGACCGTAGCGGTCTTGCGGTTCCAGACTGCAGCGCCTTTAACCGCACGGCCACTTCGGCCGGCTGCGACTTAACTTCTGAGGTCATCAGTCGCCTAGAATTTAGAACTAATTAAACACAAGTAACCTAAGGACATCACACACATCCATGCCCGAGGCAGAATTCGAACCTGCGACCGTAGCGGTCGCTCGGTTCCAGACTGTAGCGCCCAGAACCGCACGGCCACTCCGGCCGGCGTTGTGAAAACACAAACGCCGTATGGTGGAAGAGAAAAATTTGACAATGATAACTTTTTGACAGTCAGAAAAGTCCAACATCACAAAGAAAGCGGGAACGGCTTACATACACGCATGTTCATAAATCAATTTCAGATCGGTTTACCAGAACATTGGCCACTTAGTCATGAAGTTGATTTCATTTGTGGGTATATGGACGGCGCAATAGCGGGAACCACGCAAAGAGTAGCGGCGAACTGTCATTCATATGCACAGAAACACAAAACAGAATAAAGTATGAGTTGTTGCAGAAAGAGTTGTTCGAAAATTTCGGAGAAGAGACACCCGTTAGATTTTTCGAAGATATGACAAAGAAAAATCAGTGCTTCGATAATCCATACAGTATGGGGAACTGATACGGATGTGCACGATGAAGTTACCGTTCCGTTATCAGCAGTCATTGGTTGGCAGGGAACGAGATAACATACAAGCATTTAAAGGAATTTTAAGAGAACGTGAAATCATATTCAGTGAAGATGACTCAAGAAAACAACGTACAGGCCAAGAAAACAGTAGTAGGGGCATCATAGCACCCGATCAGGTTTTAATAATAATTCCAATGGTAATAATAACGGAGGAAGAGGTAATTGTTTTTTGAAGGAGTGTCAGTCGCCCATGGGAACACAATAATAACTATGGTTTTGGTAACGCACAGGGGGCAAATAACATTATGGTTTTGGTGGACCGCGGAATTACAGTGGAGGATTTGGTCCTAGAAAATACGGTGGTAACTATGATCCGAGATACAATCCCCGTACAAAAGAAGGTGAAAGCTTTAGAAGTTTTCAGCAGCAAAATCCAGGTTATTCAGGTGGAAGTGGATTGACCAGAACGTGAGAAGGTTGGGAAAATCAATCTTCAGCGATACAAACCATGCGAAATGAACCGATAGAGGAAGTCGAAGTCAGGCCACCCAACCCAGGTAAAAGACAAAATTGACGAGATAAGCGGTACGAAAACCAGTCACAAGTAATTCGATCGAACAATGGAGTTAATTGTATAATCAAACATGTAAATATACTTAGTTTTGACAAGCAAGATTTTGAAGTAGGTTTAAGGGGAGATCGAATACAAACACCAGCATGCTGGGATTCAATTGCCTGGGAATCGACCGACGTTGATGAGGAACAGAAGTCAGAAACGGTGAATATAGACAGTAGTACAAGAATTGATGATGATGACCAAACTGTAGAGATTTAGGAACCCTCTGTCGGTTGTACTGTACTAAGCAGCATAATACCTGGGACAGAAATTTGTCTGACTTCCAAGATATCATAAATGAAATGCCACATAGCAGTACGTTGTCACCCCCCAATTACTGTTCTTAAAAATAAACCAGCACCAGATAAAATCAGAGAAATAATTAAATTCCCTCCAGCACCCCGGGTACAGCATCAGCATGTAGTAAAATTAGCACTAAGCAATCTGAAAGCTGCTGCGTTAAAGAGAAAGAACCGAGCAGACAGAACGGCAAACATACGAGTATTTTTACCAGGACAAAAGGTACTAGTAAAAACACATCATCTCTATAGCAAGAGAAAACACCAGAGTCACAAATTATTTTCGGTATACAAAGGCCCCATGGAAGTGAGTAAAGTAGTCCATGATAATGCTGTCGAATTGATTAACCCAAAGACAGGAAAAGCATTACGTTTGCACCAGGTGAGTCATTTAAAGTTATACAAAGGTTAGGCAAAAGAATAAAAGAGTCCACTCGAGAATTTAGTTGTATTAAGTGTCCTGAAATCAAAGAATAGGAAAGAGAGCAAAATGCACAAAAATAAAACTTTTAACTTGTACTTATCTCGATTAATTAAATAAAATAAATTTCGTAAGGAGGTGCAATAACAATGATGATGAAAAGACAGGAAAGTAACAACTAAGGTAACTCTTCTGCAAACGAAATGTGTTCTGGGGAAAGAGTTGAACGTAAGGAGAAAAATAGAGATCAGCATGTGGATAGATTGACGAAATAGTAGTAGATTCGCTCTTAAAGACGTAGTGTGAAGAAGGAGCAAGTGGATTTTTGTAGAAGTGAAGAGTTAGGTAGGAAATAGATGATTAGGGGAGAAGGAGACAGGCAGTTTTTTTTTTTTTTTTTTTTTTTTTTTTGTTGTTCCGTCGAGGACGGTGAACAAATAATAGAAGAGATATTTGAGGAATATGTGAAGCATATAGGATTTGTGGAAGGTACCACAATCGGATATTGAAATAGAAATATAGGGAAATAAGTATAAGAAGTCATTAAGAGGTAATTGTTAGGAAAGAGAATTGAAATATTAAGCTAAACAAAAAACATGTTATTTCGTGGAAGGAGGTAGAACAGTAAGGCTGTTAAGTTCACCCACAAAAGATTTCTATATGGAAGAGTACAATGAGGAAAGACAGGAATGTAAAAGTTTGCGATCGAAAAAATAGGAGGAAGAGATAAGTACGAAGGTAAAAACAGTACAACAGATCAATAGAGACGGTTTTTGAAGGGTACTAACAAAAAAATAAAAGTGTGGTTTGGGGTTGGGGTTGGGGAAGGAGACCAGACAGCGAGGTCATCGGTCTCATCGGATTAGGGAAGGACGGAGAAGGAAGTCGGCCGTGCCCTTTCAAAGGAACCATCCCGGCATTTGCCTGGAGCGATTTAGGGAAATCACGGAAAACCTAAATCTGGATGGCCGGACGCGGGATTGAACCGTCGCCCTCCCGAATGCGAGTCCAGTGTCTAACTACTGCGCCACCTCGCTCGGTAAAGTGTGGTTTGAGGTTCTGTTACAGCTAAGGATAAAAAAGACGAGATGGCAGAGAAAAAGACGCTGGAGTCGGAGTCAAGTTTTCAAAACAACATAATATACTTGTAGTTAGAAAAAAAAGTTACTAACCTACTAACCGTCATCACCATCAATCTCACTCTTACTATGCATCATGATGAAGATGAGGAAGCCATGACCTTTATCTTATAGCAGAATTAAGTTAAATGAAAAAAAAGGGGGAAGCTGATTTTTGATAGAGTTAATGATACTTATTGTAAAGTCATATAAAAAAATTGTTTAATGTCTGTAAAGCTGATAGTGTAAAGTTGATAGCATAATCTAAGGACGTAAAGAAAGTAAGATTGTCACATATTGGAGATGAAGTCTGCAGCCAAGGTTCAGCATCATTGCGGCCAGATCGACGAGACTGAGGAGACCGGTATAGGCGTGAGAGAAAGGAACGCCGAGTGTGAGTTCCTGGTAAGTCAGCTTACGAGATAACAAAAGAAGAGGGCTTGGTGGAAATGACGTTCCAAGAATGCATCTCCAATTCAGCAGCACCACAGGCATATGCATAATGGAACAAAGGCTACCGCGCGTTCACGACACACACAGACTTTCCGACCTTTCTCACTGCCGACCGTTATTCCGTTTTCAACGGGAACACGGCGAGGCACGGGGCGACCGGCGTGCCACACTCAACGGAAACGCGGCGAGACGCATACCACGCGTCACACCATCTCAACGGAGACATGGCGAGGCACACAGCCGACCATCATTCCACGTTCGACGAAAACACGTCGAAACACTTGAAGAAAACAGTGATCCATGTTAAAGATAGGAGAAAGAACTGTCTGTGGCTACTATCTAGACAAAAATGACAACAATTTAAATTCTTATTGTTTTTAAAAAGACTTTAATGTAAACTCTTTAGGCGTTAGTTATAGATCATTATTAACGATGTTTTTGTAGCTTATCTTGACAAGTCAATAATATTTTCTTACCGAGCGAGGTGGCGCAGTGGTTAAACACTGGACTCGCCTTCGGGAGGACGACGGTTCAATCCCGCGTCCGGCCGTCCTGATTTAGGTTTTCCGTGATTTCCCTAAATCGCTCCAGGCAAATGCCGGGATGGTTCCTTTCAAAGGGCACGGCCGACTTCCTTCCCCGTCCTTCCCTAATCGGATGAGACCGATGACCTCGCTGTCTGGTCTCCTTCCCGAAAACAACCCAACTCAATATTTTCTTATATGCAGTTTTTGCAACATGTTTAAGTTAATGAAAACCTGCTATTAACAGTTTAGAGTAATGTGTTTATAAAAAAATATGGGATAGATAAACATGAACGGGATGTCAATGTAAATTTTGTAAAGTAGAATTAGGATTGGAAATTAAATGTTTGTTCAAGTCAAACTGAATACTTTTTGTAAAATCATGATGTGTAGAATTAAGATTTTTGGAGAATGTAAATTGGTTCAGAAATAGGATTATAGCTGTAAAATCATGAAAAAGGTTGAGACATAGCTTATAAAGTATAATTGTAAGAATTAAACATGTTTTCGATTATGAGTAATACAAAAGAAAATAGTTACATTTATTATAAAAGGGGAGGATAATATTAAATGAGGGTTTCCTCAACTTCAATACATCCATCATCATTTAACATAAATTAGCTAAACAAAATAGAGCAGTCTCAAAAATAAAACAGGGAATGTTTAGACGATACGGATTTACAAATAGATACTCACATTGTTTGATTTCAATAACATGTTTATAGTAGTCACTGTCCGCAGCTCGTGGTCTTGCGGTAGCGTTCTCGCTTCCGGCGCACGGGGTTCCGGGTTCGATTCCCTGCGGGGTCAGGGATTTTCTCTGCCTCGTGATGACTGGGTGTTCGTGTGTTCTTCATTATCATTGACTCGCAAGTCACCGAAGTGGCGTCAACTAAAAAGGACTTGCAATACGGCGGCCGAACTTCCCCGCATGGGGCCTCCCGGCCATACGATCATTTCATTTCAGTAGTCAACTATATTTGAAAGAAAAAAATCATTGATTAGTTCAATATAATTGTTCAAAAGATCAGAAAATAAAGTGTGATGTCAAGAAAGGAGACTGAATAGACCACTGTTTAAATCATACTAAATATTAAAATCGGAAGTTGGTCAGTATAGATGTCAATTGCTACAGTCAGCAGTTGAACCAATTTTGCACTGTCTTCAATCAGTTTCCCAATCATTGATTGACCCAGTACAAAATTGAAGACGGAAGGAGGAGGATATGTAAGGTAGCAGGATAAATGGTCAGATTCGCACCTTACATGAGACCTATATACATCGCAACGAGAAGGTGAATATGACACCTAATGTAATTCGGCGGTTATGGGAACATCTGCCTATCAGTATGTAATGCAAGAAGGGTGAGTCATTCGACGGCAATTATCACACCGTTCCTATATAATTCATGTCTTTGAATGGAAGGTGGAACAGGCAACGCGAGTCGCTTTTAGCTTGGAAATTCAGCCGTACAACGGCATAGCAAAGGTGCGCTGGTAAATTGCAGGAGCGTCTGTAGAAAGGTCCCAGAACTGCTCTCATTAATAAACGGTCACAATGCCCACATAATGCTAGGGACAGAAAGTTGGCTGAAACCATATGTAAACAGTAATGAAATTCTAAACTCAGATTGGAATGTATACCGCAGTGACAGGCTGGGCAGTGAAGGAGGAGGCGTGTTTATAGCGATAAAAAGTGCAATAGTATCGAAGGAAATTGACGGAGATCCGAAATGTGAAATAATTTGGGTGAAGGTCACGGTTAAAGCAGGCTCAAACATGGTAATTGGATGTCTCTATAGGCCCCCTGGCTCAGCGGCTGTTGTGGCAGAGCACCTGAAGGAAAATTTGAAAAATATTTCCAGTAGATTTCCCGACCATGTTATAGTTCTGGGTGGAGATTTTAATTTGCCGGATATACACTGGGAGACTCAGAGGTTCATAACGGGTGGCAGGGACAAATAATCCAGTGAAATTTTTTTAAGTGCATTATCTGAAAACGACCTTGAGCAGTTAAACAGAGAACCGAATCATGGTGATAACATATTAGACCTTCTGGTGGCAAACAGAGCCGAACTGTTTGAAACAGTTAACAGGGAATCAGCAATCATAAAGCGGTTACTGCATCGATGGTTTCAGCCGTAAACAGAAATATTAAAAAAGGTAGGAAGATATTTCTGTTTAGCAAAAGTGACAAAAAGCAGATTTCAGAGTACTTGACGGCTCAACACAAAAGTTTTGTCTCAAGTACAGATAGTGTTGAGGATCAGTGGACAAAGTTCAAAACCATCGTAAATATGCATTAGATGAGTATGTGCCAAGCAAGATCGTAAGAGACGGAAAAGAGCCACCGTGGTACAACAACCGAGTTAGAAAACTGCTGCGGAAGCAAAGGGAACTTCACAGCAAACGTAAACATAGCCAAAGCCTTGCAGACAAACAAAAATTACGCGAAGCGAAATGTAGTGTGAGGAGGGCTATGCGAGAGGCGTTCAATGAATTCGAAAGTAAAGTTCATTGTGGGGGACTTGGCAGAAAATCCTAAGAAATTTTGGTCTTATGTCAAAGCGGTAGGTGGATCAAAACAAAATGTCCAGACACTCTATGACCAAAATGGTACTGAAACAGAGGATGACAGACTAAAGGCCGAAATACTAAATATCTTTTTCCAAAGCTGTTTCACAGAGGAAGACTGCACTGTAGTTCCTTCTCTAGATTGTCGCACAGACGACAAAATGGTAGATATCGAAATAGATGACAGAGGGATAGAAAAACAATTAAAATCGCTCAAAAGAGGAAAGGCCGCTGGATCTGATGGGATGCCAGTTCGATTTTACACAGAGTACGCGAAGGAACTTGTACCCCTTCTTGCAGCGGTGTACCGTAGGTCTCTAGAAGAACGTAGCGTTCCAAAGGACTGATAAAGGGCACAGGTCATCCCCGTTTTCAAGAAGGGACGTCGAACAGATGTGCAGAACTATAGACCTGTATCTCTAACGTCGATCAGTTGTAGAAATTTGGAACACGTATTATGTTCGAGCATAATGACTTTTCTGGAGACTAGAAATCTACTCTTCAGGAATCAGCATGGGTTTCGAAAAGGACAATCGTGTGTAAGCCAGTTCGTGCTATTCGTCCACGGGACTCAGAGGGCCATAGACACCGGTAGATGCCGTGTTTCTTGACTTCCACAAGGCGTTCGATACAGTTCCCAACAGTCGTTTAATGAACAAAGTAAGAGCATATGGACTATCAGACCAATTGTGTGATTGGGTTGAAGAGTTCCTAGATAACAGAACGCAGCATCTCATTGTCAATGAAGAGAAGTCTTCCGAAGTAAGAGTGATTTCAGATGTGCCGCAGGGGAGTGTCGTAGGACCGTTGCTATTCACAATATACATAAATGACCTTGTCGATAAAATCGGAAGTTCACCGAGGCTTTTTGAGGATGATGCTGTAGTACATCGAGAGGTTGCAACAATGGAAAATTGTTCTGAAATGCAGGAGGATCTGCAACGAATTGACGCATGGTGCAGGGAATGGCAATTAAATCTCAATGTAGACAAGTGTAATGTGCTGCGAATACATAGAAAGAAAGATCCTTTATCTTTAGCTACAATATAGCAGGTCAGCAACTGGAAGCAGTTAATTCCATAAATTATCTGGGAGTAGGCATTAGGAGTGATTTAAAATGGAATGGTTATATAAAGTAGATCTGCGGTAAAGCACATTCCAGAATGAGATTCATTGAAAGAATCCTAAGGAAATGCAATCCGAAAACAAAGGAAGTAGGTTACAGTACACTTGTTCGCCCACTGCTTGAATATTGCTCACCAGTATGGGATCCGTACCAGATAGGGTTGATAGAGGAGATAGAGAGGATCCAACGGAGAGCAGCGAGCTTCGTTACAGGATCATTTAGTAATCGCGAAAGCGTTACGGAGATGATAGATAAACTCCAGTGGAAGACTCTGCATGAGAGACACTCAGTAGCTCGTTATGGGCTTTTGTTGAAGTTTCGAGAACATACCTTCACTGTCGAGTCAAGCAGTATATTGCTCCCTCCTACGTATATCTCGCGGAGAGACCATGAGGATAAAATCAGAGAGATTAGAGCCCACACGGAGTCATACCGACAGTCTTTCTTTCCACGAACAATACGAGACTGGAATAGAAGGGAGAACCGATAGAGGTATTCAAAGTACCCTCCGCCACACACCGTCAGGTGGCTTGCGGAGTGTGGATTTTGATGTAGATGCATGGGTTACAACGGAAACAACTTAAAGGAGGAAGGACAGCGACCCTGGGCCAGGTGATTTGGGCCGTAGGCCGGCCGAAGTGGCCGTGCGGTTAAAGGCGCTGCAGTCTGGAACCGCAAGACCGCTACGGTCGCAGGTTCGAATCCTGCCTCGGGCATGGATGTTTGTGATGTCCTTAGGTTAGTTAGGTTTAACTAGTTCTAAGTTCTAGGGGACTAATGACCTCAGCAGTTGAGTCCCATAGTGCTCAGAGCCATTTGAACCATTTTTTTTTTGGGCCGGAGGACCGCGTGAAGCGGCACATCTACACAAGGGACAGAGAAAAAGCTTTATAAAACTGCGTTTCGGAATTCCAGCGGGATACGAACAAGAGCCAGTGATGCATTTCGTCCAGATAGTGTGACACACGAAAAGGTCAATTTGCTTTAGGCGTCTAGAATTGGCACAAAACGTCCGATTGGCGCAAACGCACTGGTAAGGAGAAAAATACTGAAGTTTAGACGCAGTTTGATAGAAGGGACATTGGGATTGGTAGAGAGAGTTTCTACAAAATAAGAGGAACGCTCCTATTGGTCGAAAAGGGCCGTGACGTGAAAAACGAATGAACCCAAGTGGGGGGAGACAGTTATGCCACGAGTAGGACAAGAGAGAAATTTTTCGAGGAACGCTTCTCTAAACTGGCTTCAAGTGCAAAACGGAGCGCTTATGGTCTGTACGACACGGAGAAGAAATTTGCGTGGACACCGCATTCACAGCGGCTGCACTTGAGCCAGAAATTAGCTGTAGTAACGTTTAGCTCCAACTGTAAAGAAACGAACCAGGCAAATTAGTTAATTGTTCTTGCGAGAACTGAGAGGGCACTATAATACGCATGCTGCTCCAACCATGCACTTGCATATCGGCACATAATAAGACTAGGGCTGAGTACATGGTTTCTCGCATATCAAGAAACATAGGAAAAATTTCTGCTAGAAAGTTCAGCTAAGGCCAGATTAGTGTTGTAGGAATTTCAGTGGGAGAGAGCGGCCTTGCAGTCGGCAGCACGTCGCAGCTTAAGGTAAATACAGCGTGCAGAGGTGTAAACTTTGTTGGTTCACCAGCTTGCGTCCACTGTAAACTTGAGCGGCCTTGGGTAATCTTGCGCACAAATTTGTCACTTAACTAACCATCCAATGTAGACTTGATTGTCATCCTAAATAGTACTGAACTTTGAAATGGAATCGGATGATTTTTGTAGTACTGACCAACATCATAACGTATGTGTAGGAGCAATTTTGTAAAGAAACTTCCAATTAAACTTTCCTAATATTGTGTTTAGGATCAATGTTCTTTCAAAGAGTTAATATTTAACATTGATGTGTATAAAATTACTTCACCTTTTGATGTTGGCAAGATGCATTATCCATTGCGCTCTTGTTATGTTGTGGAGTTGAAAACTGTGTAAAAGCTTGTAGTTTTGTGAGAAAAATTGCGACATTAAACTTGTCATTCCACCTTACACTGTTGTTCTCAATTCTAGAATAAGCAAAACCGCACCTTACAAGAGGAGATTTTCATTCTCCAAAAACGTCACAATTCCTTAGCACAGAACATGTTCCACAATTCTGCAACAGATTGCCGTCAACGATATAGGTCTACAATTATGTGCAGCTGTCCTACGGCCCTTCTTAAAAATGCGAATGCCCTGCGCTTTGTTCCAGTCGCTAGGTACTCTTCGTTTCTCCAGCGATCTACGATAAATTACTGCTAGAATGGAGCAAGTACTTTCGCATAATCTTTATAGAATCTTATAACTATCTCATCAGGTCCTGACGCCGTTCTACTACTAAGCCACTGTAGTCATTTTGCTATTCTGCGATCGGTTATATCAGTATCTGGCATTTCGATGTTCGTACGACGATTGAAAGGAGGGAACGTATTACGATCTTTCGCGGTGAAACAATTGCGGAAGACCGAATCCAGTATTTCGGCCTTCTCTCTCTTACATTGCGTTTCGGTGCCAGTATGGTCACTGAGTGAATGAGTAAATGATTTCGATCCACTTACTGATTTTACATACGACAAAAACCTCTTACGGTTTTTACTCAGATCGGTTGACGAAGTTTTACTTTCAAAGTCATAGAACGCTTTTCTCATTGCTCTCCTTCCGCTAAATTTCGCCTCGTTCAGCTTTTATTTGTTGGCTAGGTTTTTACTTCTCCTGAATCTGAGAGGAAGTTCTCTTTGTTTAAGTAGCAGTATTCTGTCACTGCTAATAAACCATGGTGGGTCTTTCCCATCGCTTAAGACCTTACTCGGAACATACTTGTCTAGGGCATATTGCACGATGCCTTTGAATTTTTTTCCATGTGTTCTCCACATTGTACTTCCTCATAACCGAATATTTGATGCTGACTGCTCAGCTACTCTGAAGTTTGTTTCCTGCAACTCTTGCTAAGCAAAAATATCTTTGTACCTTTCCTAACATGCTGTCACCCCCTTATGATCACTGATACCTTCCTTTACGATAACTGATTCGATACGATAATTTCAGGTCTAAAATGTTACCCTCACGAGTTGATTCTCTAACTATCTCCTCAAAGTAATTTTCCGACAATACATCCAGAACAATGTCACACGAATCCTTGCCAGTTTTGCCCGCATCTCGTGGTCGTGCGGTAGCGTTCTCGCTTCCCACGCCCGGGTTCCCGGGTTCGATTCCCGGCGGGGTCAGGGATTTTCTCTGCCTCGTGATGGCTGGGTGTTGTGTGATGTCCTTAGTTAGGTTTAAGTAGTTCTAAGTTCTAGGGGACTGATGACCATAGATGTTAAGTCCCATAGTGCTCAGAGCCATTTGAACCATTTGAACCTTGCCAGTTTTGATAGCATGTGACACTCCCAATCTATAACTGGCAAGTTGAAGTCATCCCCTATTACAGCAGCATTATCAGGAAAATTACTAGCGATATTCTGCAAGTTCTATCTGAAGCGCTCTACCACTAGAGCTCCTGACCTAGGCGGTCAATGAAAGTATCCTATTACCATTTTTAACCTATCTTTGATACCTAACTTCATCCAGATTAATTCACAGTCTGAATCCGTGATAGCCTCGCTAGATTTTATCGAATTCTTTACTGCAATAAACACACCGCCACCACTGGCGACTAATCGATCCTTACGATAAATATTCCAATCTGAACTTAGAATTTCGTTGTCATTAACGTGTGGTTTCAACCAACTTCCTATCCATGATATTATGTATGCATTACAAGCTTCAGTAAGCGACACTAATTCTGGGACCTTTCTCTGGATGCTCCTTAAGTTTACTAAAATCGTATTAACCTTCTCTAACTCTGATCTGCGAGGACGAACGTTCTCTGAGGACACTGTGGTTAATTTATCAAGCAAATTGTTTTTGATCCCAAGGGACGGATTCTCTAACTTAAAAAAACCTCATGTGGGCGCCAGACGTATTCCACTACACTACTAGCCGCTTCCTGCATGTATTGCACGTCTGACCTACTAAGGTGAACCCTACAATTTTACACCTGATAGCGGAGATCGAGAAATTCGCATCTGATGCCGCCGCAGAGTCGTCTGAGCCTCTGGTTTAGACCTTCTACTCTGCTCCCAAAAGAGGACCGCGATCAACCATGGGTAGGAGGCTACAAATGGACAGCCTAACATGCACACCGTATGCGATGCTAGTTGCCTTCATCGAATCAGCCACCCACCGAAAGAAGCCGAGGATGCCCTCAGAACCCAAGCGGCAGGCGCCATTCGTGCCGACATGTGCCATTATATGCAGCCAGTTGCACCCAGTGCGCTCAACAGCCGCTGGCAGGAACTCCTCCACATCACAGAAGAGATGTGGCTCTTCTTCGAATAATATTTTGTGAGCTTGAGAACAAGCAGGCATTATGGTTATTTAACAGTAAATCTTGAAGTTGGACATCTGGGGCTTGGAAGCCACGTGCAGCTGTTAGGGAGAGGAACATGTCGAGGCACTTACTGGGAAGAGGACGCTGGTCCCAAGAATTTCTCGTGCCAGTGTACAGACAACGCTTTCGACCGAAGAGGCGAAAAAACTACGTACCTGGATCTACCAGACTGGAACCTCTGACCACGGCAGGGACAGGGACGCTGGAGAGAAGTAGGTCGCCCATCCAGGGTGTTTCGACAGCGTCGCAAATGCTCATTGTGTAAAGCGATGGCGGCCATAAAAATTCACGAGTTTCCATCTTCACCTTGGACAGAATGTCGTCGAGGGAGCCGTCAGGTGGTGTCATCCTTCCGCCTCATGAGTCTTTTGGGAAGCCTCGCGCCGTCGGTGGTGGTTCTTGTATCATTGAACATAAAGTAAAAGGATCTACCTTTCGGGAAATACCTTGAGTCATGTATGGGGTGGATCCATACTAAACGCTATCCACAAATTATCATACAGATGGGTCCAACCTAACCATTACCCCGGTGTATATAAGGGTGGATAAATATTTCCGAACGCGTAACACTAGCAGATCCACTTTTTGAGTGATATCTCGAATCATATGTGGGGTGTATCAGTACTAAAAGTTATTCGTGCATTATTATGTGGAGGGATCCACCCCAACCACTACCCCAGAGTGTACGTGGGTAGATCCGCCCAAATAAATATTTCAGAATGCATAATGTTAGCAGCTCCACCTTTTGGATCTACATCTACATCTACATATATACTCCGCTAGCCACCAAGCGCCAAGCGGTGTGTGGCGGAGGGCATATCCCCCCCCCCCCCCCCCCCTCTGTTCCACTCACGGATCGCGCGAGGGAAAAACGACTGTCTGAACGCCTCAGTACGAGCTCTTATTTCCCTTACCTTTGAATGATGATCATTGCGTGATTTGAAAGTTGGTGGCAATGATATATGTTCTACATCCTCGGTGAAGATTGGATTTCGGAATTTAGTGAGCAGCCCCTTCTGTTTAGCGCACCGTCTATATGCAAGTGTGTCCCACTTCAAACTTTCTATGAAATTTGTAACGCTTTCGCGATGGCTAAATGTACCAGTCACGAATCTTGCCGCTCTTCTTTGGACCTTCTCAATCTCTTGAATCAGACCCATTTGGTAAGGGTCCCATACAGACGAACAATACTCCAAGACTGGACGAACTAACGTATTGTAAGCTATTTCCTTTGTTGGAGGACTGCATCGCTTCAGGATTCTACCAATAAACCGCAATTTAGAGTTCGCTTTACCCGTTACTTGTGTAATCTGATCATTCCATTTGAGATCATTTCGAATAGTTACACCCAGATACTTGACTGATGTTATCGCTTCCAAAGACTGATCATTTATTTTGTACTCGTACATTAATGGGGATTTTCGCCTTGTTATACTCAATAGGTTACACATACTAATATTGAGAGGTAACTGCCAGTCATTATACCACGCATTTATTTTCTGCAAATCCTCACTGATTTGTTCACAACTTTCGTGTGATACTACTTTTTTGTAGACTACAGCATCATAAGCAAACAGTCTAAGGCCGCTGACAATACATCAACCAGATCGTTTATGTAAACTGTAAAAAGCAGAGGACCTATTACGCTGCCCTGGGGCGCACCTGAAGTTATTCTTGTTTCTGTTGAAGTTACCCCGTTCAGGGCGACATAATGTTCCCTGTCTGTTAGAAAACTTTATATCCAACCACATATGTCATTGGATAGACTGTAAGCGCGCACTTTTTGTAGCAAGCGACAGTGCGGAACTGAGTCGAGCGTCTTTCGAAAGTCGAGAAATATGGCATCAACCTGGGAGCCAATATCTAGAACCTGTTGTATATCGTGCATGACCGCTGTTTCCTAAAACCGTGCTAGTTCCTACAGATGAGCTTCTCAGAGTCTAGAAAGGTCATTATTTCTAAACACAAAATACGTTCCATGATTCTACAACAAATCGACGTCAGTGAAACTGGCCGGTAATTATGTGCATCCGATTTTCTACCCTTTTTATAGATTGCTATGACCTGGGCCTTCCTCCAGTCCCGTGGAACTTTCCGCCGTTCCAATGGTCTCTGACAGATGACGGGTAAGAATGGTGCTATATTGGTAGCATAGTCAACATAAAATTTTACGGGGATACCGTCTGGGCCAGATGCCTTTCTGGTGTCTAAGGATCTTAATTGTTTTACAATCCCAGCTACATTAAACACTATGTCAGCCACCTTTTCGTTTGTTCGATAATTGAAAGGGGGAATGGTGCTGCAGTCCTCTATCGTAAACGAGTTTTTGAAAGTTAGGTTTAGAATTTCGGCCTTCTGTTTATCATCATCAGTTACATTACCCGTACTGTCAGCAAGGGAAGGTATTGAATTATTTGTAGCGTTCATAGATTTTACGTACGACCAAAATTTTTTGGGGTTGTTTTTAGGATCTGCAGATAAAATTTTGCTTTCAATTTCGTTAAAGGAATCTCGATCTCGATACTCACCTGTGAGCTGCAAGCACCGCAGCCGACGACGACACCGCCTCAGGTGTCAGTGGAGTGAGGGAGAAAGGTCTCAGCTTGGGGGTCCGACAGACGAAACAGCGTAACTGCTCTGCTACGTCTGTATTTACGACCGGATGACGTCAACACCTTACGTCACAGCAGCAACCCATTTACACACGTGTGTGTATCTGCGATAGTTTGTAGATACTGTGACTGGGTTCGGGGTTATGTAGCAGAGTTGGATGGTGTAAACAGAAGTAGTAGACCACATCTGGTAAGCAATATGTGTACATACATACGGATAAATATCGTCAGTATGAAAAAAATTCAGTACAATTCTGTTACGACATGTCCTTGCTGGATATCTGTATTTATACTTAGAGTGTAGTGAAAATACGTCACTTCACAGGATAATTGCTTGGGCTTTTATCTACTGTGCTGCATGTATGGGTCTGTGATTGAAGGCGTTTCCATTGATATATCAGAACCTGTGTGAAAGTTTTATAACCTGTACTGGGGAAAAGCCAAGTTAGTATGGGGGGTTCTTGTTGTGGTGGAGGAGCTAAGAGTTGTGATGATGGATTTGTAGTTTCAGAAACAGTTAATTGCAGTGTGAATGTATTTTGATACACATTTTAATGCGGTTTGGGAGCGTTTTAACACAATCTCTCCGACACCAGAACCGAGATAAGCTGATAGATTGTGCTCTGTCTGTATTCAGTTAAATTATACACCTCTAAACTACGTAGGCATTCGTAACATCGACACCAACAAAGACGAGGTATTGAAGAGAAGAACCAATGTTTCTAAAAGACTTAAACTATTCCTTATTAAGGACATTACTCCTCTAAGCACAGTTACTGCGCTATGTGTACGAAAAAGAAAACTGGAGCTACACGGTATCTAAGTCATGAAAAGAGAACTGGGGTATATGGCGAAGACAGGTGTAACTGGAAAAGGAAGCGGCAATTGCAGATGTGCGAGCAGGATTTACTTATGGCCTTAAAATCGTGCATGGGAAATCTGCTTTCGACAGTGGGACTATTAGCATTTACAGTAAACGGTAATGGAAACTGGGCACATGTTGCAGTACTGGGCGAAATCAATACAATTGCGTGTTCTGGAGGGAGATGGACTGATGATACACATATACACCTTAACAGCAAAAGGAGGCTGCATCATAGAGACGTGGTATCAAGACGAAACTGCCATAGCCCCCTACGCATTAGCAGTACTACCTAACATCAGACCATGACTGCTGTCGTACCAAAAGCCTTCCCACATGCGGTTAATCATAGTGAGCCATTGAAATGAATACTGAAAGGCGCAGGGTGTTGTAGTAACGTTGAATGTATACAAAGATTTTGAGGTCAGGACGCTCAATCAGGCGTCCTGAGTGATATTTAAGCGCCGGATCCTTCCAAGGAACCCATTGAGGTCGCCGCAACAGGTTTGCAAGCACAAGCACGTTAAGGATGTAGTCTGAATATCCGGTACACACGCATCTGTAGCATCACACACATACAGAGAGTTTCGACGTCTAGCAGTTTGCATCAGGGATACTGTCCGTTGTTGTATTATTTCAATCAACTTCACACACACGTTGGTAATGGAGAAGTGGTTTAGCAACGATACAGAAATTGAAAACCAATGCGCAATATCGTTGGCTGAGGGCATCACGGGATCGACATGATGAGACATTTTTTTGATATGACAAGTCATCAGGAGCAGTGATTTGGAGCTCAAGTACTTGCGTAAAATGCGTTGAAATTGTGGATAACCTGATAATATTGAGAAAATTGATGGAAAATACGTAGAATTGAGGAAAATGCGACAAAAGTGAGGTTACTTACGTGATGCCTGTATGTACGAAAATTATTCCATTCCTCCACAGGTGAAACTGACAGCGAATGGTGCATACTATCCGTGCTCTACGGGTGTGAATCCTGGGAATACACCATGTAAGTCATAAAAATGAAAGACGCAGTGTCCAAAGATATGGAGGCAGAATGATCAACACTAGAGCACCGAAACAGTGTTCGTGTACCTGGCTGCAATACGAGGGATCAATTTTCTTCATTTCTTCGACAACGGAACACAGAGACATCAGCTACCCTGTCACTGTGGAACATGACCTCAAGTCACCTTCAGACAGCTGTTTGGAAACGCTCCACAATGCTGCAAACTCTTCCAGTTTCCATATGTTGTGATGTCTTCTACATTTTTGTCAATGAGAAGCACGGCCTCTGTCTCTTATTTTAAGCATCCTGCGTGTTGAGGGAGCAGCTTACTTCACACCATGCAATGCCCAGCTTTCTGTGAGAGCCAGTGGGTCGAAACGTGTTAATGTTGGTTAATCATCTGACACAGACTTCAAAGACATGGTACAAGAGCAGAATGTACGGCAGTGTAGGAAGCTGTAGGCATACCCTGCTTTGATGAGTTACAGCAAGGAAACAATGTATCAAACTGCTCAAGAAACTAAAACACAGGAACCCCCTATCATGATTAATAGTCTGTGGGCTATAGTCTTCTTCTAACATAGGCGACAAAACCTTACACGGATCTGTGAAAGCGACTCGATCACTGACCTGCTACAACGGACTAATACGTCCATGCTCAATGGGGTTGCCACATATGCTCGAGGTGAACAAGCGGACACAACTTGTTTTCGATATATCAGAAGAGAAAGACGCGGTAAATATATTATCGAGTTTTCTACCCGATGACGTTAGCGTTATAGTTCGCAGTTCAACTCCGTTGGACGTTATAAAAATACGTGGGGAGAGAGAGAGATGTGAATTGTAGCTTGCTGTGGAGCGTATAGGTGAGTATGGAATTTTTCCAACATGCGAATAGAGAGTGTGGAAGATACTGTTCTGTATTGATATTTCATGTGTCTGAAATTCATGTAATACCCACGTACACGGGAATTTATCTACAAGGAGGCCACACACACTCATTTTGAACGACAGGAATGCTCTTACCTATGTCAGTTTGTCCACCAAGCCGGAAGAAATCGATTGTATCTGTTCTGCTGGAATCGTAACTCCTTTATTAACATCGAGAAGGCTTTTTTTAAATAGTTGGTCGCTTAAAAGAGGTAAGTGGACGTTGTATATAACTGCTCTACTGAAAATTTCCGTTACACAACAGCGTATAACATAGATGTTTCGGTAGGCTGAATGTTTTCTCACTTTTACTCAGATGGATGTTCTGAAGTAACGAGAACATTCTGCGCTGATCGGTAATTTTCACACCAAAATAATGGAAGTTTTCGATTCATTTAGGATGTGTTACCGATTTCATGCATTGTAGACATGTACTAGAGATGTGTGAGAGGTAAATGTGTGTACCAGATACATTGTTAAAGAGCTCTGACCTCGGCAGTTTACTCGTCCATCATCGACAACAGTATCCTCAATCGAGTTCGTAGTTTTACTCAGTTGGTTATTACGAAATAACGAATAGGGGGGAAATGCGAATTGCAGTTTGCAGTATGGTGCAAAAGGACTGGTTATTTTTCCCGACATGCGAGTAGATAACGTGATAGCTGGTGTTCAGTATTGATATTTGTGCATCTGAAATGTAGGTACATTACTGGCCATTAAAATTGCTACACCAAGAAGAAATGCAGATGATAAACGGGTGTTCATTAGACAAATATATTATACTAGAAATGACATGTGATTACATTTTCACGCAATTTGGGTGCATAGATTCTGAGAAATCAGTACCCAGAACAACCACCTCTGGCCGCAATAACGGCCTTGATACGCCTGGACATTGAGTCAAACAGCGCTTGGATGGCGTGTACAGGTACAGCTGCCCATGCAGCTTCAACACGATGCCACAGTTCATCAAGAGTAGTGACCGGCGTATTGTGAAGAGCCAGTTGCTCGGCCGCCATTGACCAGACGTTTTCAATGGGTGAGAGATATGGAGAATGTGCTGGCCAGGGCAACAGTCGAACCTTTTCTGTATCCAGAAAGGCCCGTACAGGATCTGCAACATGCGGTCGTGCATTATCCTGCTGAAATGTAGGGTTCGCAGGGATCGAATGAAGGGTAGAGTCACGGGTCGTAACACATCTGAAATGTAGCGTCCACTGTTCAAAGTGCCGTCACTGCGACCAAGAGGTGACCGAGACGTGTAACCAATGGCACCCCATACCATCACGCCGGGTGATACGCCAGTATGGCGATGACGAATACACGTTTCCAATGTGTGTTCACCGCGATGTCGCCAAAAACGGATGCGATCATCATGATGCTGTAAACAGAACCTGCATTCATCCGAAAAAGTGACGTTGTGCCATTCGTGCACCCAGGTTCGCCGTTGAGTACACCATCGCAGACGCTCCTGTGTGTGATGCAGCGTCAAGAGTAACCGCTGCTGCAAACGTCGCCGAACTGTTCGTGCAGATGGTTGTTGTCTTGCAAACTCGCCATCTGTTGACTCAGGGTTCGAGACATGGCTGCACGATCCGTTACAGCCATGCGGATAAGATGCCTGCCATCTCGACTGCTAGTGATACGAGGCCGTTGGGATCCAGCACGGCGTTCCGTATTACCCTCCTGAACCCACCGATTCCTTATTCTGCTAACAGTCATTGGATCTCGAGAAACGCGAGCAGCAATGTTGCGATACGATAAACCGCAATCGCGATAGGCTGCAATCCGACCTTTATCAAAGTCGGAAACGTGTTGGTACGCATTTCTCCTCCTTACACGAGGCAGCACAACAACGTTTCACCAGGCAACGCCTGTTCGCTGCTGTTTGTGAATGAAAAATCGGATGGAAACTTTCCTCCTGTGAGCGCGTTGTAGGTATCGCCACCGGCGCCAACCTTGTGTGAAGCATCTTCTTCCTGTCGGTTAAATTTCGCGTCTGCAGTACGTTATCTTCGTGCCGTAGCAATTTTAATTTCCAGTAGTGTAATACCGATAGGCATGACAATTTATTTGCAAGATTTCCACGCGCACTATTTTTGTCTGGTCGGAGGCTGCTAGAAGTGACCGGCGGCAGCGGATGTGTAGTGGGGGCGGGCGGTTGGCGCCAGCGTATTGAATAGCGAACGACCGCATCGACCCCAGTGACCGCAGGTCACGGCGCCCACTGCTCTGGCGTGTGCACACCCTAGAGCTGCCTCTTCCTACCGCTAGACATAGATGAAGGCCAAAACAAGCTGTTGGCCATCCTTCTTCTGGAGCGTTGGCTTTGCCCCATCCGTGACAAATAGTCAAGTATTTCGCTACTCTTCCAGGGGTCGGCATTTACTAGAAATACATTTGATATCTGCAGACCCGAAACAGTATATCATTGTCAACCCAACACCGACCAAAGCAGAGCATTGACAGCAGACGGATCTCTTCATGGACCATCAGCGAGAGGCTAGACAGGTCTGGGAAAGCAAGTATCCCCACCTCTGGAAGGGTCCAGCTGGAGACTGGAAACAATGTATCATTGTCAACCAAACACTGACCAAAGCAGAGCACCTGCAGTGGATGGACCTCCTTGTGTACCATCAGAAACAGATGAGAAAGGCTTGGAAAAACAGTTTCTCTACTTATAGGTGGAGGAGAGAGAGGAAGGAGGGGAGGTATGAGAGGAGGTGAGACTGGTTCTAAGCTGCTTAGTCTCTATCCACACATCGAGGTGAAGACACATGCACTGTTCTGGTGGATTTTTTTTTTCCTTGATAATTGTATTATGTTATTACAGTGTTTCGTCTTCCTGTAGAAGCAAGGCTGGGATGCACTTGTCGTGTAACTTAGTCATTGATATTGTATTCTCTATAATAGCTGCCGGCTTATAAGAGGATAACGTCCCTCTCATCCTAAGATACACTGGTACCACTCATAAGAAATATTCGTCTATCCATTCCAGAATGTTAGCTCAATATTGTTTGTTGTGTTGTTGTTTGGTCCTACCAGTTATGTTATTGACGAAGTCTTCTACTGAGCATGGTGTTTGGAACTTGTTAGCTGAATGCGTGTTTGTAGTGTATTTTATGTAATATTTAACGTTCTCAATTCAATATCCACTGTAGCAAGCATAAGTTCATACCAAGAGAGTGAATTTAAACTTATTTAGATGGAGATTTCATTGATTTTAATAGTTATTTCCGTGTTGTTGTTACAGTACTCGTTCTACAAGTGTAAGACTACAAACTTTACACGATGTGAGATGACGTCTGTTGGTACAGTATTCGTTGTAGCAAGCGTAAGAGTCGCACCTGGAGAATACACAAAGGTAATTCTTGCAGCAAATGAGTGCCCCTATTTATTCAGTATTTATTTATTCAGTCACTTCATTTCATTCAGAACTGAGATATTAAGAACGGCAACACTTTAGGTAGACACGCACTATGTTACTCCACGAGGAGTAAGTGACCTGTGCAAAAATTCCTCCAGCATCTATTCTTCCATGTCTGTACAGCAGGAATGCCTGTTTTTCTACACCGACATCACTCAATGCTTGTGTGTGCGTGTTCTTTGCGGAGCATGTTTCAACCACGTGTGGATGCACATAGAGCATTGTCAACAAAGCACTTTACTTGGATGGATGTTCCTAAATAACAGACAAAAGACGACATTCTGAGAGGGGAGTGATGAGGGGTTATAACTGCGCGCAGCAGCAGGGGCTAGTGAGTGCGGACACTGCTCTCCAGCTGTTGGGGACAGAGGGGGCGGATCGTCGCGCAGTGAGACGGCTAGTGCAAAGACTTGTGTGTCTCCCATTTCCGCAGGATGTATTGTTTCAGTGTTTTTCCTACATGAGACTCATTTTCAGATAGTGTCAGCACATCCAAAACGTTTGAAAGCAAGCCACTGTTGACCGTTCAGTCCTCTATCTGTGATGAATAGTCCGGTATTTCGCTATTGCTCCAGACGGGCCAGTCATTCCGAGAAATACATTTAACAACTTGCAGGAAGCGTCCTGTTCTCGAGTCTTTTGTCCAACTGTGATTGATTTTTGCAGACCGGAAACAGTATATCACTGCCAGCAGATGGATCTACTTGTGTGCTAGCATCGACAGGTTAGATCAGGCATAGAAAACCGGTATCCCTACCTATAGGGAGAATGGAGGGTGGAGGAGAAAGAGGATGGGAGGTAGGAGGGGAGGTAAAAGTGGATCTAAGCTGCTTAGTCTGTATCAACACACCGAGGTGAATTCATGTGCAGGTGCCTCCATTCTCTCCTGGTGAGACCATTTCGGCTCGGCTTTTGCAGTAGTCCGAGCGCATGTCTTGCCTTATGATCTGTTGTTTATGAGTGGTGTTTTTTTCACGACAAATTCGATGTGTAATTAGAACTTGAAACATTTTCTGTCACTTGTGCTAGCATCTATTGGCCTTCCTACTGTTCAGCGGTGGTTTGTTGGCGTATCCCTTGTTACCAAGTATCTGTGTACAAGTTTCTCAGCAGCTATACACTTGAGATCAGTAGGAAGCAATTCTTCCAGCAGTGAGGGTAGGACAGATTCGAATTTCGAGTGGTATTGCGCACTAGGACACACAGCAAGGTGGACGTAACCACACACACACACACACACACACACACACACACGCACACGCAAACACACACAACGGGAAAGCTGCCCTCAGTTGAGCCCCATACAACAACGTGAGCACCTCTTCTTCATTCAGTCCGGGATTGTGAAATAAGACAATGTCCTGCACTGTGGACTGACCAGCTATTTCAGAAAACATGAATAGCTACGTCGCAGGCAGCAGTCTCTATGAGTTGTGAAATGCATCCTCAGTTCACCCTGCTGCATCATCAGTATTTGCTGAAGAGTATTCCCCCTACACTAATTCATTACCACCTCCTTCCATTCATCATGTAGGAGGCTATGGACACAGTCCTCAGCTGTATGCTTACAGATAATATACTTATTAAACTCCTCCCTGTCCAACACCAACATCTCATCAATTGAACACATTTCCCACCATAAATAAATAACTGCATTATGTCCTTCCTCCGCAGTCTTTTTCCCCAAATCCACAAGTGGAGAAGGGAAGTCAGCTGTAGGACAATCTAGCAGTAACATCCTCAAAAAAAAATAAATAAATAAATAAATAAAATAAAGTAAATAAGCAACTAAAGACAGTACCTTGTATCCTTCCTCTCCAGCAGCTCAACACAGATTGATTCTTTTTCCAGCCAATTTCTAGTGGAGGGGAGGAGAAGTGAGAGATGTAAGGGAGGAGATGGGAGGGAGGAGGGGAGGTGGTGGACTGTAGGGGAAGTGGGGGAGGGGAGAGGGGAGAGGGTGGTAACATTGAAACGTCCCCTTAGAAAAATTTTGAATTACTGTGCTGGTAAACTTCTACGTTATTTGATTTTCAAACAGCTGAGCAAAACTCAAAGTACTCAGACATTTCTCCCTTTACTTATTCTGATCATCACTAAACTGGAACACAATATTTTTAGCGCAACGCAATCTGACTTTCAATAATCCCTACAAAAGAATGGCCCTGACTAACAATAACCTATACCTTTCATGAATCACTTACCTCACAAAAATCTTCGCTACTCGAACTACTGCAATACACCAAGCGCCAATACTGCCAGCTAAATAAAAGATTCTAACTACTGAAGGCATCAACTACTGATAGGCATAGTTAGCAAATGAAAGATTTTGATAGAGAACAAACGATGTATTTACCTTAATAATGTTCAAAAGCCATCATATATCTATCAGTTCATGATATCCAGTCTTACAAATTTCCTCTTTCTGACAGACACACGTCCATATTGTCCGCTCTCAGAATTCTGGCATCTCTGTCCCCACATCCACCACTGCTAGCGGCTCACCTCCAACTGCGCAATGCTAGGCGCTGTTCACATCCAACTGACCAACAGTACACAAGCGAACATTCCAACAATGAGTCCAACCAGCTAGTCAGTGATTTTCATTCAGAGCGCTACAAAGGCGTTACCAACATAAAAACCTAAACAGCCCACTTACAACTTCATCAGAGCGTCATTACCACATCTAACCCCACAGAGAGGAAGTGGGGGGACCGCCCATAGACAGCCACCATCTTGAAAAAATTTGGCAACAATGCAGACTGGCGTCAAACGAACATTATCCCCCTACTTTCGTACAGTATTATTACATTTGATACAGAGTGGATGGATTAGGGAGTCGATGGCGTATGCCATTCATCTCTGGCTCTATTCTTTTTGACTGGCTGCCAACTAATTCAAACTTCAACCGCCTTCTCTCTTTCCTCCTATTCCCTTATTCTACAGTCACCAAGACTTTTGGACACCTCCACAGTGAAGCTTGGACCTGCCAGGGTCTATGTTGCACCTTGCCACACAGCAGCTGAGTACTGTTGCCAGCTGCTCTGCATGGGTAGCACTTGCGATTGGCCCTACCTGCAGGCATGGAATGGTGTTACTGCTGCTACTTTTGCGACTGGGTCATACCATGCCACATCTTACCAGTATACACTGAGGTGACAAAAGTCATGGAATACCTCCTAATATCGTGTCAGACCTCCTTTTGCCCAGCTTAGTGAAGCAAATCTGCATGGCATGGACTCAGCAAGTCGTTGGAAGTCCACTGCAGAAATGTTGATCCATGCTGCCTCTATAGCTGCACGTAATTGCGAAACTGTGACAGTGGTTGATGTTGTGAACGAACTGACCTTCCAATTACATCCCATAAGTGTCAATGGGATTCATGTCTGACGATCTGGGTTGCTAAATCATTCTCTAGAACTGCCTACAAAGTTCTTCGCATCAGCACCCAGTAACATGGCGCACTGTCACCAATAAAAATTCCATGGTTGTTTGAAAACATGAAGTCCATGAATGGCTGCAAATGCTCTCCGAGTAGCCAAACACAACCATTTTCAGTCAGTGATCCAATATATTCCACGCAAACACAGCCCACACAGTTATGGAGCCACCAGCAACTAGAATAGTGCCTTGTGTTCATTGTTTGTGGGGTCTGAGTCTTCTATGGTCACGAACCCAGGAGTAGCACTGCAGGCGATGTCATGCTGTTAGGAAAGGCACTTACAGTGATCGTCTGCTGCCACAGCCCATTAACGCCAAATTTCGGCGCACTGTCCTAACTGATACGTTCGTCGTATGTCCCACATTGATTTCTGCTGTCGTTTCATGCAGTGTTGCTTGTCTGTCAGCTCTGGCAACTCTACGCAAATTCTGTTGCTCTCGGTCGTTACGTGAAGCTGTCGATGGCTGGGTTATCTGTGATGAAAGATAAACTCCTGAAATTTGACATTCTCAGCAGACTCTTGACACTGTATATCTCGGAATATTGAAGTCCCTAACGCTTTCCGAAATTGAATGTCCCATTCGTCTAGCTTCAACTACCACTCCAAGTTCAAAGTCAGTCCTGCAAACATTTTCACTTGAATCACCTGAGTACAAATGTCAGCTCCACCACCGCACTTTCCTTTTGTAACCTGTGTACACGATACTACCACCGTATGTATATGTGCATATCGTTAACCCATGACTTGTCACCTCAGTATAGTAAGATTACGGTAAATGGGAAGTGAGTTCATTTCATCATTTGAGTAGATGTATTTCAACACGCAGAGGAGCTGCAGAGGAGGCTGCTAGTTACTTAGTTAAATACATGAATCAGGAAATAGTGATTCTTATATTAAAAAATCAGGAATTAGAGGAATAGTTATGAGCAAGACAGGAGTGGCCACCAGACGAGTAGCTGAGCGGGTTCTGAGGCAGACAAAAGGATCTGAAATGATTAATGACCCTTTCCTGTCATGCTGAAGAAGGGAATAATTTATTGTCCCTCTCCCCCGTCCCCGTGCGAGCCACAATAATGTCGCATCTGGGGTCTAGGACACAATATATGATTTTTGACCTTCTTTCCTTTGCCCCTTCCCATGCCCCTCCCGTGCCCCTTCCAACCAAGATGGCAGAACTATAGACAAGTCAGGGTAACAAGATAAGAAGATCCCTGACAGTTTCAGTGGTTTTGGCATCGCATGTTTGTGCATCTGCTTCAACCAACTAGGTAAAATTTTGTAAACGGCTCTATAGCAACGCCCCTGTTTCGCCATAGCTCTATAGAAGGCAGTTGTTTTCATAAGCAGACATTTGCGCTTCAGAGTTGAAAGCTGTTTACAGCACTGACAGCTGTCATATATCATTTTAAGCCAAATTGAGTATAGCACACTACGAGGAGAAATAATAATCAGAAAAGAGAACCAGGCTGAAAATTCACCAATGCTCAATTGTCCTCAGCAAAAAGCCAAAACAGTTTGCTTGTAATATGTTTTAAAACAATGGTCTACAATGATGAATTTGTTTTATTGAATGATGAGATTATTGAGCATGAAGTTTGAACATTTTTATGTACTGTACATCAAAATGGAGCCAGCAATTGCAGTCGCTTTAGATTTGGATATCATTACCAAAGGTCATAGGTGCTTTATTTAAGTTGTAAATCATTATGTCAACATTTTACGTGTTTCGGAAAACATTGATGACAGGTCTCGTGCGGCTGGGTCATCCAGCTGTTACGTGAGTCAGAGCAGCTCCTAGCTACTCTCATTCATATTATGTCGTCTGGAGGCTGTATGCTGCACTGTGACCACTCCGCGCGTGGGAGGAGCTGACAGGTGTGGCCATAGATAGGAGGGTTGGCTGATATGCTGTATTACCTACTGCTGCGACGTGTGGACAACCTCCTACACTCCTGGAAATGGAAAAAAGAACACATTGACACCGGTGTGTCAGACCCACCATACTTGCTCCGGACACTGCGAGAGGGCTGTACAAGCAATGATCACACGCACGGCACAGCGGACACACCAGGAACCGCGGTGTTGGCCGTCGAATGGCGCTAGCTGCGCAGCATTTGTGCACCGCCGCCGTCAGTGTCAGCCAGTTTGCCGTGGCATACGGAGCTCCATCGCAGTCTTTAACACTGGTAGCATGCCGCGACAGCGTGGACGTGAACCGTATGTGCAGTTGACGGACTTTGAGCGAGGGGATATAGTGGGCATGCGGGAGGCCGGGTGGACGTACCGCCGAATTGCTCAACACGTGGGGCGTGAGGTCTCCACAGTACATCGATGTTGTCGCCAGTGGTCGGCGGAAGGTGCACGTGCCCGTCGACCTGGGACCGGACCGCAGCGACGCACGGATGCACGCCAAGACCGTAGGATCCTACGCAGTGCCGTAGGGGACCGCACCGCCACTTCCCAGCAAATTAGGGACACTGTTGCTCCTGGGGTATCGGCGAGGACCATTCGCAACCGTCTCCATGAAGCTGGGCTACGGTCCCGCACACCGTTAGGCCGTCTTCCGCTCACGCCCCAACATCGTGGAGCCCGCCTCCAGTGGTGTCGCGACAGGCGTGAATGGAGGGACGAATGGAGACGTGTCGTCTTCAGCGATGAGAGTCGCTTCTGCCTTGGTGCCAATGATGGTCGTATGCGTGTTTGGCGCCGTGCAGGTGAGCGCCACAATCAGGACTGCATACGACCGAGGCACACAGGGCCAACACCCGGCATCATGGTGTGGGGAGCGATCTCCTACACTGGCCGTACACCACTGGTGATCGTCGAGGGGACACTGAATAGTGCACGGTACATCCAAACCGTCATCGAACCCATCGTTCTACCATTCCTAGACCGGCAAGGGAACTTGCTGTTCCAACAAGACAATGCACGTCGGCATGTATCCCGTGCCACTCAACGTGCTCTAGAAGGTGTAAGTCAACTACCCTGGCCAGCAAGATCTCCGGATCTGTCCCCCATTGAGCATGTTTGGGACTGGATGAAGCGTCGTCTCACGCGGTCTGCACGTCCAGCACGAACGCTGGTCCAACTGAGGCGCCAGGTGGAAATGGCATGGCAAGCCGTTCCACAGGACTACATCCAGCATCTCTACAATCGTCTCCATGGGAGAATAGCAGCCTGCATTGCTGCGAAATGTGGATATACACTGTACTAGTGCCGACATTGTGCATGCTCTGTTGCCTGTGTCTATGTGCCTGTGGTTCTGTCAGTGTGATCATGTGATGTATCTGACCCCAGGAATGTGCCAATAAAGTTTCCCCTTCCTGGGACAATGAATTCATGGTGTTCTTATTTCAATTTCCAGGAGTGTAGATGGTGTACCCCGGGCAATGCTGTAAAATAGGACAGCGGCGAAAAGACTACACAACTACGGCGGCCGGACGCACTAATGCCTCCCGGCCCACACAAAGGCAAATGGAGCACGCAAGGAATGCAAGGAATTTTGACATGAAGAGACCGAATGTAAGTCATTTTAACATGGATACACAAGGACGAAGGGAGAAATCCTTGAAAAAAAATCTTAACGAGAGAACGAGTAAATGTCATACATCTACAAGAGACCCACCTCACAGTTGAAACTATCAGCCGACTCAAAATACCGGGTTTCACTAATGTGAGCTACATCGGCCACGAGAAGCATGGTATGGCCACCCTAGTGATGGATGATACCTTAAGAAATGTAGACACAATAATGGCACCCCTAGGACACCTGACAGGCAAAAAACTGGAAGAACTGACACTGTATAATGACTATAAACCTCCATCACAGAAATGGTCCTTGGGTATCTTGCCCAAAGCTAACCACCCAGCAGTTTATGCTGACGATTTTAACCCCCAACATACCAGACAGGTCTACCCGAGATCCACAGATGTTCGCCGGCTGGAGTGGCCGAGCGGTTCTAGGCGCTACAGTCTGGAACCGCGTGAACGCTGTGGTCGCAGGTTCGAATCCTGCTTCGCGCATGGATGTGTATGATGTCCTTAGGTTAGTTAGTGTAACTAGTTCTAAGTTCTAGGGGACTGATGACCACAGCAGTTAAGTCCCATAGTGCTCAGAGCAATTAGAAACATCCACTGATGTTCAAATGTTCAAATGTGTGTGAAACCTTATGGGACTTAACTGCTAAGGTCATCAGTCCCTAAGCTTACACATTACTTAACCAAAATTATCCTAAGGACAAACACACACACCCATGCCTGAAGGAGGACTCGAACCTCCGACGGGACCAGCCGCACAGTCCATGACTGCAGCGCCTTAGACCGCTCGGCGATCCACAGATGAAGGTATTGAACTAAATGACTGGACAGACAACCAGGACCTACACCTCCTGTTCGACGCTAAGGACAAAGCGACCTACAAATCAAAGGCTTGGGGCACAACATCCAAAGCCGACCTGACCTTCGTCGCATGTGGAGCAATAGGCGTACCCGTGCAAGCAATGAGGAGGGCCCTTAAGACTTTTCCACAGAGCAAGCACAACCCAGTAATAGTAGAGATTGGACTGTCAATCCCAGTCATAATAAGCCCTCCAATCCTCTGCTGGAACTTCAGGAAAGCTGATTGGAATAAATAGCGATACTATGTCGAGAAGACGATAAATCGGATACCGCCAAAACCTGAGAACTACAAAAGATTCACAAACTTGGTGCACAAGCAGCCTTAAATGCTATTCCTTGAGCGTCAAGGAAGGAATGCACCGCCTGCTGGAAGAAAAAGTGTGAAACACTAATGGAGAAATTTGAGAAGAGTTCGGACACCGAGACTGCAGATCAACTGATAAACACTATGAATGAGGAACGAAGCAGCAGATGGAAAGAGGCAAAGGTTAATCTAGATTTCACCCATTCTAGCAGAAAGAGCTGGCGTCTGTTGAGGAAATTAGGCGGTTTTACAGTACCTCAGAGGCAGTCTCTTGGCACAAGTGCTTCTGCAATTTCAACTGTCCTGAAACACACCTCCAAAATCCAACTAAAGGCATGTGAAAAGAAAGAGGTTTCCAGAAACTTGAACAATTTATTAGCCTATAATCCAACCAACATGGACATTGTGAAAGAAATGGAGGCAGAAGACATTAACCAGGCTCTGAAGCTAATGAAGAAAGGAAAACCAGCTGGACCTGACGAGATCCTACCAGAATTCTTGAAGGAACTGGAAACTCAAGAAAGAAGGTGGCTCGTCAAACTCTGCACAGAATGTATCAGTATGGGTGCTCTCCCCAAGATCTGGAAACAAGCAAAAGTCATCGCTGTGCTGAAACCTGGAGATAACCCAAATAAGGCCGCTACGGTCGCAGGTTCGAATCCTGCCTCGGGCATGGATGTGTGTGATGTCCTTAGGTTAGTTAGATTTAACTAGTTCTAAGTCTAGGGGACTGATGACTTAGATGTTAAGTCCCATAGTGCTTAGAGCCATTTGAACCCAAAGAACTACAGAACAATATCCCTGTTATGTACCTCCTATAAATTATTCGAGAGAATATTACTGAGCCTAAATACTTGGGGGTGAATCTAGATCGCACTATAACATACAACGCACACCTAGACGAAACAAAACAGAAACTAAAACCCCGCAATGTTATCCTTTCGAAACTGGCTGGGAACGTCATGGGGATGTGGGGTGAACACTTTGAGGACATCAGCACTTGCTCACCAGTCTGGATGAGAAGTGCATACATAGCTTAAGTGGACGTCCAGCTGAGGGAGACAATGCGAATAATCTCGGGAACACTCAAGGCCATCCCCTGTGCATGGCTCCCTGTCCTAGGTGACATTGAAATCAAGCGATCACAGCTAGCCCTAAGAACATACCAAAAAATCCTAGGCAACTCGGACCTCCCTATCCATGAAGATATAACTCAGGTACAGTAGCACCAGAGAGGTCTATTATATTTCACATGATGTACTTTGCCACCATCTCACATGAAATATATTGTTCACACAGTTCCAACACCACCCTTTGAACATATGTTTTGTGGTTTGCCTTCACAAGATAAACCAAATAGCCCCACAATATTTTCAAACTTCTCTTTGTCCAAGGGTTTTGTCAAAAGGTCAGCCAATGTGTCTTCTATGTGCAGGGAGTCCATGGTGATGTTCTGATGCTCTATGTGGTCCCAAATAAAATGGTGCCTTATATCAATGTGTTTTGTCCTACTACTAATGACATCATCTTTAACTAGGTTAATGGCTCCTTTATTGTCACAGAAAATTGTTATAGGTTCCACGATTAAATTGGGTTTTATTTCACATATTAATGTTCTTAGCCACAATGCTTCCTGTGTGGTGTAAGATAGCGCCATATAATCGGCCTCTACAATACTCAATGCAACAGTTTCTTGCTTTTGACAGGACTATGAAATGAGGCCCCCCATTGATTTAAAGCAGCAGCCATTAGTAGAGTGCCATCTTCCAATTCACTCCCACAGTCAGCATCACTGTGGCCTTCTGGTTTTGCATTACCTTCTCTATGGTATTTTAATTCGTGGTTTGAAGTTCCTCTTAGATATCGGAATATCCTTTTCACAGTTTTCCAGTGCATTTCCTTTGGGTCTCTACAATATCTGCTCACTGTGTTGGCGGCAAAAGGAATGTTAGGTAATGACGTTTGAGACAAGTACAACGGACACCCTACTTCTTCTAAATATGGAACATTCTTATCACATTCCACATCTGTCTCATTTATATTTAACTTCACTCCTACTTCCATTGGAGTAGTTGTGGGTTTACAATCACTCATGCCAAATTTCTTCAAGATTTTTTCTGTTTGTGATGATTGTTTATGCTCAATTCTTGTCTCTTTTCATCCTTAGTGATCTGCATACCTAACTAACGTTTAACGTCTCCCAAATCATGCAACTTCAACTTGATTTGCAGCTGTTTCTTAAAAATTCTCATTTGGCTTTCGTTTTCAGTCAGGATGAAGAAGTCGTCCACCATATTGCCATTATGATTATCCCTTTTCTTCCACTTTTATATTATATACGGGATCTGCCTTAGATTGCTTCATATTCATATTTATTAGAGTTTTATGTAGACATTGATTCCAGCAATGTCCACTCTGTTACAGTCCATAAATACTTTTTCGCAAACACCAAATCTTTTCCCTTTCCGATCTGGTTTCCATGACTTCTCTTGGTGGAATTGCATATATCTCCTCCACCAACTTCCCATTTAAATATGCTATTTTAAAATCGATATCATGAATTGTTAAATTTCATTTTGCTGCCAAGGCTAAAAGATATCTCAATGAGACACACTTGACTACAGGTGAAAAAGTTTCTTTGTAATCTACTCCTTGTTTTTGCGAATATCCTTTTATTACAGGTCGTGCTTTATATCTTGGTGATGAATTTTTGGGGCTCTTCAAAGAGAGTACCTATCTTGCCGGCTTATCTGCTGGTGCATTTACCCATTCAAAGGTTTCATTCTGAGATAAAAATTCCAATTCCCTCTCCATTGCTTCTTTCCATTCTTGAGAATTCGGGCCGCTCATTGCTCCTTCTGCTGTTGCTGGCTCATCATTGAAAGACTGGGGTGAATACATCTCAAAATCCGGATAGTATTTCAGTTTTGGTACACGAGAAGAACGCCTTACGTTGTCGTCATAAATAGTCTCATCTTCCTGTTCTTCACTTTCTCTTTCTTCACATAGGGTTTCACTCTCGGAACTAGGTGCAATTAACTTAGTAGTCTTTCCCACTTCAGAGTCCTTTCTATTTTCAACGAATACTACATCCCTGCTTGTAAATATTCGTTTATTCAATATCTCCATTATTTGGTAGCCCTTTGAATTCTCACAACAGCCTAAAAAAATATATTTTTTTAGCTTTTGGGTCCCATTTTCCTCTCAGCTGTTTTGGAATGTGCCCCATTGCATCATACCCAAAAACCCTTATATTGCTTGGGTCAGGTTTCCTTCCTACCCATATCTCATAGGGAATTCTATTCCGTAATGCTTTTTTAGGTGATCCATTGTTCAAATATATGGCTGTTGATACCGCCTCCACTCAAAAATCTTTTGATAATCCAGCATCAGTTATCATGCTCCTTGTTTTTTTGACAATGGTCCTATTAGCTCTCTCAGCTACCCCATTTTGAGATGGGTAGTTTGATGCCTGATACCCATTTTTGCCAGAAGTGTCTTCAATTTCTGTTTTATAAATTCTCTCCCATCATTAGACCTGTTGATCTTAGTCGTCATTCCCGTACACCTTTCGACCATATTACAATATTGCTCAAAAGTGTCACTCACTTGGTCCTTGGAAATACGAAAATAAACATGAGTACATCATGAATAATCATCAATAAACATAAGAAAATAATAACTCTCACATATGGATTCGCGCTCCATTGGGCCACATACATCTGTGTGGGTTAGCTGTAAGACCTCTGCAGATTTACTTTTACTAGTGTTAAAAGGTAGCCTCGCTTGTTTTCCTTTTATGCATATCTCACAAGGGCCCTTGGATACACCATAATTCTGTATTCCCTTTATCGTATCCCTTATTAAAGACATTGTTGTTGTGGTCTTGAGTCCCGAGAATGGTTTGATGCAGCTCTCCATGCTACCCTATCCTGTGCAAGCTTCTTCATCTCCCAGTACTTACTGCAACCTACATCCTTCTGAATTTGCTTAGTGTACTCATCTCTTGGTCTCCCTCTACGATTTTTACCCTCCACGCTGCCCTCCAATGCTACATTTGTGATCCCTTGATCCCTCAGAACATGTCCTACCAACTGGTCCCTTCTTCTTGTCAAGTTCTGCCACAAACTTCTCTTCTCCCCAATTCTATTCAATACCTCCTCATTAGTTATGTGATCTACCCATCTAATCTTCAGCATTCTTCTGTAGCACCACATTTCGAAAGCTTCTATTCTCTACTTGTCCAAACTATTTATCGTCCATGTTTCACTTCCATACACGGCTACACTCCATACAAATACTTTCAGAAACGACTTCCTGGCACTTAAATCTCTACTCGATGTTAACAAATTTCTCTTCTTCGGAAACGCTTTCCTTGCCATTGCCAGTCTACATTTTACATCTTCTCTACTTCGACCATCATCAGTTATTTTGCTCCCCAAATAGCAAAACTCCTTTACTACTTTAAGCGTCTCATTTCCTAATCTAATTCCCTCAGCATCACCCGACTTAATTCGACTACATTCCATTATCCTCGTTTTGCTTTTGTTGATGTTCATCTTATATCGTCCTTTCAAGACACTGTCCATTCCATTCAACTGCTCTTCCAAGTCCTTTGCTGTCTCTGACAGAATTACAATGTCATCGGTGAACCTCAAAGTTTTTATTTCTTCTCCATGGATTTTAATAACTACTCTGAATAGCCTTTCGCTCCCTGCATTTTACCCCTGCCACCTTTAGAATTTGAAAGAGAGTATTCCAGTCAACATTGTCAAAAGCTTTCTCTAAGTTTACAAATGCTAGAAACATAGGTTTGCCTTTCCTTAATCTTTCTTCTGGGATAAGTCGAAAGGTCAGTATTGCCTCATGTATTCCAATATTTCTGCGGAATCCAAACTGATCTTCCCCGAGGACGGCTTCTACCAGTTTTTCCATTCGTCTGTAAAGAATTCGTGTTAGTATTTTGCAGCTGTGACTTATTAAACTGATAGTTCGGTAATTTTCACATCTGTCAACACCTGCTTTCTTTGGGATTGGAATTATTATATTCTTCTTAAAGTCTGAGGGTATTTCGCCGGTCTCATACATCTTGCTCACCAGATGGTAGAGTTTTGTCAGGACTGGCTCTCCCAAGGCCGTCAATAGTTCTAATGGAATGTTGTCTACACCCGGGGCCTTGTTTCGACTCAGGTCTTTTAGTGCTCTGTCAAACTCTTCACGTAGTTTCTACATCTACATCTACACCTACATGATTACTCTGCAATTCACATTTAAGTGCTTGGCAGAGGGTTCATCGAACCACAATTATACCATCTCTCTACCATTCCACTCCCGAACAGCGCAAGTGAAAAACGAACACCTAAACCTTTCTGTTCGAGCTCTGATTTCTCTTATTTTATTTTGATGATCATTCCTACCTATTTAGGTTGGGCTCAAAAAAATATTTTCGGATTCGGAAGAGAAAGTTGGTGACTGAAATTTCGTAAATAGATCTCGATGCGGCGAGAAACGTCTTTGCTTTAATGACTTCCATCCCAACTCCCGTATCATATCTGCCACACTCTCTCCCCTATTACGTGATAATACAAAACGAGCTGCCCTTTTTTGTACCCTTTCGATGTCCTCTGTCAATCCCACCTGGTAAGGATCACACACCGCGCAGCAATATTCTAACAGAGGACGAACGAGTGTAGTGTAAGCTGTCTCTTTAGTGGACTTGTTGCATTTTGTAAGTGTCCTGCCAATGAAACGAAACTTTTGGCTCGCCTTCCCACAATATTATCTATGTGGTCTTTCCAACTGAAGTTGTTCGTAATTTTAACACCCAGGTACCTAGTTGTATTGACAGCCTTGAGAATTGTAATATTTATCGAGTAATCGAATTCCAACGGATTTCTTTTGGAACTTATTTAGCGTCAAGTGCCACCTGCCACACCATACAGCAATCTTTTCTAAATCGCTTTGCAACTGATACTGGTCTTCGGATGACCTTCCTAGACGGTAAATTACAGCATCATCTGCGAACAACCTAAGAGAACTGCTCAGATTGTCACCCAGGTCATTTATATAGATCAGGAACAGCAGAGGTCCCAGGACGCTTCCCTGGGGAACACCTGATATCACTTCAGTTTTATTCTATGATTTGCCGTCTATTACTACGAACTGCGACCTTCCTGACAGGAAATCACGAATCCAGTCGCACAACTGAGACGATACTCCATAGGCCCGCAGCTTCATTAGAAGTCGCTTGTGTTGGACGGTGTCAAAAACTTTCCGGAAACCTAGAAATACGGAATCAACTTGAGATCCCCCGTCGATAGCGGCCATTACTTCGTGCGAATAAAGAGCTAGCTGCGTTGCACAAGAACGAAGTTTTCTGAAACCGTGCTGATTACGTATCAATAGATCGTTCCCTTCGAGGTGATTCATAATGTTTGAATACAGTATATGCTCCAAAACCCTACTGCAAACCGACGTCAATGATATAGGTCTGTAGTTCGATGTATTACTCCTACTACCCTTCTTAAACACTGGTGCGACCTGTGCAATTTTCCAATCTGTATGTACAGATCTATCGGTGAGCGAGCGGTTGTATATGATTGCTAAGTAGGGAGCTATTGTATCAGTGTAATCTGAAAGGAACCTAACCGATATACAATCTGGACCTGAAGACTTGCCCGTATCAAGCGATTTGAGTTCTTTCGTAATCCCTGAGGTATCTACTTCTAAGAAACTCATGCTAGCAGCTGTTCGTGTTTCAAATTCTGGAATATTCCATTCATCTTCCCTGGTGAAGGGATTTCGGAAAACTACGTTCAATAACTCCGCTTTAGTGGCACAGTCGTCGGTAACAGTACCATCGGCACTGCGCAGCGAAGGTATTGACTGCGTCTTGCCGCTTGTGTACTTTACATACGACCAGAATTTCTTCGTATTTTCTACCAAATTTCGAGACAATGTTTCGTTGTGGAACCTACTAAAGGCATCTCGCATAGAAGTCCGTGCCAAATTTCGCGCGTCTATAAATGTTAGCTAATCTTCGGGATTTCGCGTTCTTCTGAACTTCGCATGCTTTTTCCGTTGCCTCTGCAACAGCGTTCGGACCTGTTTTGTGTACCATGGGGGATCAGTTCCATCTCTTACCAATTTATGAGGTATGAATCTCTCAAATGCTGTTGCTACTATATCTTTGAATTTGAGCCACATCTCGTCTACATTTGCATAGTTAGTTCGGAAGGAATGGAGATTGTCTCTTAGGACGGCTTCTAGTGACACTTTATCCGCTTTTTTAAATAAAATTATTTTGTGTTTGTTTCTGGTGGATTTGGAAGAAACGGTATTGAGCCTAGCTACAACGACCTTCGTATCTCCCATTTTATCTTCATCTGTATTCTCTTCCATTTCCATAATATTGTCCTCAAGTACATCGCCCTTGTATACACCCTCTATATACTCCTTCCATCATTCTGATTTCCCTTCTTTGTTTAAAACTGGGTTTCCATCTGAGCTCTTGATATTCATACAAGTGGTTCTCTTTTCTCCAAAGATCTCTTTAATTTTCCTGTAGGCATTATCTATCTTACCCTTAGTGAGATAAGTCACTACATCCTTACATTTGTCCTCTAGCCATCCCTGCTTAGCCATTTTGCACTTCCTGTCGATCTCATTTTTGAGACGGTTGTATTCCTTTTTGCCCGCTTCCATTTACTGCATTTTTATATTTTCTCCTTTCATCAATTAAATTCAATATTTCTTCTGTTACCCAAGGATTTCTACTAGCCCTCCTCTTTTTACCTACTTGATCCTCTGCTGCATTCACTACTTCATCCCACAGAGCTCCCCATTCTTCTTCTACTGTATTTCTTTCCCCCATTCCTGTCAATTGTTCCCTTATTCTCTCCCTGAAACTCTGTACAACCTCTGGGTTAGTCAGTTTATCCAGGTCCCATCTCCTTAAATTCCCACCTTTTTGCAGTTTCTTCAGTTTTAATCTACAATTCATAACCAATAGATTGTGGCTAGAGTCCACATCTGCCCCTGGAAATGTCTTACAGTTTAAAACCTGGTTCGTAAATCTCTGTCTTACCATTATATAATCTATCTGATACCTTCTAGTATCTCCAGGATTCTTCCATGTATACAACCTTCTTTTATGATTCTTGAACCAAGTCTTAGCTATGATTAAGATACGCTCTGTGCAAAATTCTACCAGACAGCTTCCTCTTTCATTTCTTACCCCCAATCCATATTCACCTACTACGTTTCCTTCTCTCCCTTTTCCTACTCTCGAATTCCAGTCACCCATGACTATTAAATTTTCGTCTCCCTTCACTACCTGAATAATTTCTTATATCTCATTATACATTTCATCAATTTCTTCATCATCTGCAGAGCTAGTTGGCATATAAACCTGTACTACTGTAGTAGGCGTGGGCTTCATGTCTATCTTGACCACAATAATGCGTTCACTATGCTGTTTGTAGTAGCTTACCCGCGCTCCTATTTTTTTATTCATTATTAAACCTACTCCTGCATTACCTCTATTTGATTTTGCATTTATAACCCTGTAAAAGACATACTTTTTCTATTTAGTGTCTAAGTCTGCGGTGCCATAAAAAACCTTCAACTGATTATACCAAACGACTAACATTTCTCTGTTTACTGTCAGTGGTATCCAACTTAAAAATACCCCTTTCATTACTTGCTGTAGTTATAGCTGCACCATTTTCGTTGATTACTCTTGCTCTGTGCATGTCAGAAGTGACAGTATTTCCCTTCTTGACAATTTCCCCTACAGACAGTAGGTTGTCACAACATTTTCTACACAATGAACATCATGTGCTGTAACCATATTGGGTTCACCATTTACACTTACATGTAGATCTAGTTTCCCAGCCAAATGACATTGGAGCTTGCTGCCATCAACACTAGATATTCCCATATGAGTTTTATCTTTAACATCACAAAGAAGAGATTTGTCTTTAACGATATGCACAGATGCACCTGAGTCTAAAATCCATTCCAGTTGACAATTATCCACATCTCTAAAAGAATAAAAACATGAGAGTGCCCTACCTTTATTACTGGTCCCTCTCTCTGGGCCATCAGTGACATACCTATTTTGCTGCGTGTCTGACCTTGGGTTTACTTTTTCTCTGCACTGAGATGCAATATGCCCCTTCTTCTGACATCTGTAGCACCTCACTGATTAATTCCTTTTGTTTTTTGAATCAAGAGCAGATGCAGTTCCCTTCTCCAGTATATGACAGCTTGAAGTACTCTTTACATCCTTTAGCATATTCACTTTAACACTGTCACCCAAGACCAGTATACCTGAGCTTTCCAGCCCTGTAATCATAGGCACATTCCTTTTGGGCAGTCCTGTCAACAGTAGTGTCCCTATCCATTCATCACTGATCTCAAATCCAATGTTTCTCAGTCGGTTCGACATGGCTATTATTTTGTTGACATATTCGTCTACACTCTTGCATTTGTCCAGCTGAGTAGTAATTAACTCACGTAATAATCCTACTTTCCTTATAAGACCTCCATCCTCAAATGCACTTCTTAATTTGTCCCACACTTCTTTTGCTGTTGGAGCTTTTGCAATGTGAACATAATTCACTGAGTCATCCAGTAATATCAACGTTAATTTTGCCTTCCTATCCTTACTTGAATAATTCTGATCTGTGGATTTCATTGTCCCATGCATCACATCCCATAGGTCATTCAAACGTAAATACGCTTCTACTGCAAATTTCCATACTGCATAGTTTTCGTGACCAATAAGTCTTTTAATCTGCAGAATTTGTGCTGCGCTCATTTTAACGGTAACTTTGGTCTTTCTTAACGTAAAGAATAATACTGAAGAATAATACAAGATACCTGCATTCGTCTTGTAAGGATAACTCGTACTTCATGCAAGTACACTCTTTGGAACTTTTCCAGTGAAGAAAAGAACCAACTCATTGACTATATACAGCTAAATAATAAAATGCTCTACAGCACTTTGCTTCCCGTAGTTTAGACACATAATGGAATATATCAGAATCACCTGGAACTTACATAGATAAATTATTAACAAATAGGTTCACTAAAATAATACAATATCTTATAGTAACAATATATTGAAATGTAGTGTGAAACAGTTACATAAGTCCAATGTAGACAAATAAAATTATAGTTTTTGATTTATTGCTCAAATTTTGATAATCTGTGGTTTATCTGGGAATGAGACTGCCCACAAAACCCTTACAGCTCATACTGAAATACTGGTCAACCTCATGGGGCAGACTAGCAGAGGACATAGTGTATGTACACAGAACAAGAGGACTAATGATCACAAGCTTCTTACTTTTTCAGAAGAGAGTAATAGTAATATGGCTATATCAAAAGTGGTAGTCACTCTCATAAAGATGAGCAATGTCTTACAAAAATCAGAAAATTCCTAAAACTGATTTTCAGGTGCCTTGCTTTCATACAAACCATGAAGGTAAAATTATGTGAACGAAAACCCTTAAGAGAATCGAAAAAGCGTTATGCAGACCTTCTAATTGAAGACAGACCCCATTACATAATGAGGAAGAAGGTAAGACTGAAGAAACTGTTCGAAATATGACCATTACAATAGAATAAGTGCATAGTGCATCAGTTAAAATGAAGAATGGCCGATCACCCAGTCCTGGGAATACTCCTGTGGAATTACTGAAAACTGGAGGACACTATTTGAAGAAAGGAATAATGCAGCTCATGAGCAACTGTTGTCAATGGACTGAAATTCCTTCAGGCGGGAACTAGCACTACAACATGTCCTTCAGCTCTTCTGCTAGAAGAAGAAGCCACTAGCTCCAAAAGCTTGTAAAAGTGCGTGTTCCGCTACTGCCGCTTGGTGAGTAGATGTTTTATCTATCCATTTACATTATATTATCAAAAATGTAAATATGTAAGGCATAAAGAATGGGAAATCATATGAAAAATATTATAATTACTGCCAAAAAGCATTCATCAAATACACCTAAAATAGCCAGTAAATGAACATGAAAAACACTATAAGAGATGGTTTTTCTGCTGATAAAGAAGAGGAACACTTACAAAGTGTAACCATCAGTTTACCTTGTCCAATGTGGGTCATCAGCCTTAGCAGTGCAGAGTATTGTTTTATTAAGTCAATATGGTGAAAATAAAAGGTTCGCGAATTTTTCGCTCTGTAAATTATGTCGATAACGAAAATGTTCCGTGTGAAGAATGTGTAAAAGTTAGTTTAGAGAATCCTGAAATGTGCAACCGTTGTTAGGTGAAAGTTAAAAATGCCAACGAAATCGTAACTATGTCAAAATCGAACAGCAAAACAGTCACAGATGCAAACACGCGACTTATTCATCCTTGTGACCAATGTGTCGATTATGGCCGCATGTTAACGGTAAAAAGCAGTGAAATCAACGAACTAAGAAGTTAGTCGTCGCCTTAAGAAGTCAACTGCAAGAACTGCGAGAGAAAGAAGTCATCAATGGGACAAGTGAAGACCATGACCTCAAGCAACCTGCCAACTGTAACGTAAATAATGATCAGAAGAACAGAGTCCACGTAGGGAAAACGAGTTCAAAATCTAACTTGAACGTAAGTGTTGCAAAAAACTACATTTCCCAAGATAAGACCGCAAATATTGTAACTAAAAAACGTTAACTTTCTTCAAGCAGTAAAGAACAGTCAGTGATGTGTAGTGAAAACTGTCCAGATCGCGGTATGTCAATAAATAGCATCACCTAAAAATGCCCATCTGTTTCAAACTATAAAAAATATACAGAAACATGCATTTCGGGTACCGCTATGAAAAACAACACAGAACAAAACAATATAGACCAGCTGAGACTGTGCAAAAAAGATCGACAGGTCTTTATACTCGCCGACAGTCATGGTCGTCAAATTGGAGAAAGAGCGTCATGCCTTTTACCAAGCTACAATGTCTTAGGTTTCGCGAAACCATGAGCTCGTTTTTCGGAAGTAACAAAACCAGTTGAAAACTCTTGTGAAAACTTTGGACCATCAGATTACGTGGTAATTTTTGGAGGTGCGAACAATGTTGCGAGGGCTCAAGGCAACGAAATAAAAATAGCTCTTACATGTGTACTGCAGCAGACAGTCCACACGAATGTGTTAGTTATTAACCAACCACCTCCCTGGTCATGTGTGAATCAATTAGTGATTAAGATAAACTCTAACATAAAGGATGTTTGTGGAAAATTTGAGCATGCAAATCTAATAGATGTAAGCACTCTTGAAAAATCCATGCACGCCAGACACGGGCTTCATCTAAACTATGCTGGTAAACAATATCTAACAGAGGAAATATATAATTTTGTAAAACATTACACTAGAAAACTTACCAGTAAGTTGGATAATTGGCTCATAACAGGCAAAAAACAAAGCAGAACATGTTAAAGGGGTCCAAATTGACTCACAAGGAAGGATGAAACCCAAGGATAGAACGAATAACACAAAAATGGTTCAAAACACATTGGATAAATGGCTGGGAAGAAATATACACAAAGGGACAGATAGACGTTTTTTAGAGTAGCTGAGGGTGCCACATATGCAGTTTGTTACAGAACAAACTTATACATACACTTTAAAAGTCGTTCACCCAAACATACAGTCCCTACCAAACAAACTTGATGAAATAAATGTGCTTCATAGCAATGAGTGAAAAGAGGTATCAATTTTATGTTTTTGTGTGCACTGGCTAGAGAAGGACCATTTACAGTGTTCAAACATAACCGGTTTCACTCTGGCAAACTACTTTTGCAGATCAATATCAAAGCTTGGAGGAAGCTGCATTTATGTAAAAGAAAACATACACTATAAGATAATAGACTGTGTAACTCACTTAGAAAGCGAAAAACACTTTGAAGCCTCAGCTATTGAAATAACATCAGGATGATCTGTGTTTACAGATCACCCAACAGCAATGTAAACATTTTCTTTAAAAAACTTGACCTTGCACTAGGGAAACTTAAAAATACTTGCAAAACTATAGTTCTGTGTGGTGATTTTAATATTGACCTCTTAACACACAGCCCCCAAGGAGAAAACTTCCTTCAGAAAACTTTAATACCGGCTACAGTGACCACAATGCACAGCTACTTTCCGTATGCAGAAGTATTGGTATGTCTAGGAATGAAAGAGCTATCTACAAGAGAAAATTCAGCATGCAAAATATTGAGCACTTCAAATATATGCTAAGTACCCACTCGTGGAATAAAATCTACAACAGTTACAACACAGATGAAAAGAAGGATAATTTCATGGAAATTTACAGGCATTTTTTCGAAACTGCATTTCCAAATAAAGAAAATAATTTGTAAAGGTCCCAGCAAACCCAAAACTTGGATTACATCAAGGACATAGTATCATGTAGAAGAAAAAAGAGAATTTTTAGCACTATCAATAACAGATAGTAGCCCCGAATTTTGCTCACTACTTCAAAAAATACAAGTTAACTCTGAGTTGTGTAATAAGGGAAGCAAAATTAAGGGAAAATGACAAACTTATTATGGAATTATCAAACAAAGCTAAGACAATGTGGGACACGGTACAGATACTTACTGGAAAGGTGGAAACACACAAAAATATTGTATTGTCAATGGTAGGCAGCAAGATCACTGAGCCAAAATTAATTGCTAACCACTTCAATACTTACTACACCAATATTGCTGGTGAGCTAGTGAAGGAACAAATGGGAAAAACATCAAACAAAATATTACAGGAAATTTCTGGAAATAGTGTAACAAATACATCCATGTTCCTTCGACCAATAAGTAGGGAAGAACTGTTAAACGGCATAAAGTCATTAAAAAATAAATATTCAGCCGGAGTTGGCGATGTGCCAGACTTTATTATAAAAGTATCAGCTGAACAGATACTCGCACCACTGCTAGACATATGCAATTCTTCTCTATCAAGTGGTATTTTCCCACAAGAGTTAAAAACTGCAAAAGTTGTACCCCTTTACAAAAAGGGCGATCGGCAGCAGATGGTCAACTATAGGTCTATGTCACTCCTCTCAGGTTTTTCAAAAATCATTGAAAAACTAGCTCTGCTACAATCAACTGATTTATTTAACCAAAAATATGATCTCAGGACGTCAGCATGGCTTCAGGCCTCAGTGCAGTACTGAAACAGCCACTTTTAGCCTGATATATCGTATTTTAAATTCAGTGCATAATCACCAAAGTGTGTCGGGGATTTACCTGGATTTAACAAAAGCATTTGATTTAATAGACCATGAAATTCTCCTAAGAAAGTCAGAGTGGTATCGTGTAAGAGGCCTGCCACATGAGTGGCTGAAATCGTACCTAGAAAATCGCTCTCAGATAACAGAGGTAAAACACATGGGAAAAAACGAACTCCAAGCTTATCAATCGAAACCTTCCACATTACCCCACGGTGTACCACAAGGCTCAATTTTAGGTCCCTTTCTCTTCTTAATTGTCATAAACGACATCCGCCTACACGTTCAACACTCTGAACCAGTGTTATTTGCAGATGACACAAGCATATTAATTCAAGGTGAAAACGAAATGGCTCTAAGTTTAAATGCTAAAGTCACAAATGAAAATGTCACAGAGTGGTTTATGAGGAATATATTACTGATAAACCCTCAAAAAACACTCGTCTTACACTTGCATACACAACAAAATAAAAACCCATTAAACCCAAACATGTCCATGGAAAACCAAAGAATTAACAGTGTCACTGAAACAAAATTTCTTGGCATCTACTTACAAGACAATCTTAAATGAAATTTCCACATCACATCATTAAATTCTAAACTATCGAAAATGACTTATACGATGAGGATTATATGGAACAACACAAGTCCTGAAATAGTTAGAGCAGTGTATTACGCTTGCATACACTCCCTATTGAGATATGGCATCATACTCTGAGGAAATTCTCCTCATAGCATAACCCCATTCTGGAAACAAAAAAAGATTGTGAGGATAATGAAAAATGCTAACAGCCGAAAATCATGCAAACCATTCTTTAAAGAACTGGGGATTCTACCCCTACCATGTATCTATATACTAGAAGTTGTAATGTACCTAAAAAAAAGCATGCTAAAAAATGGAAATGTATTTATTCCAAATAAACCTGTACATGAACACCATACAAGGGCAAATAGTGACATACACAGATATCATTGTCATACCACACTATGCAAGAAAGGTGTACATCACTCAGGTTTGCATTTGTTTAATAAACTGCCAAGTAACTTAAAGGCCATAAACAAAATCCATAGCTTTAAAAAATCTGTAACTTCATATCTCTTGGAAAACTGTTTTTACTCAGTAACACAGTATCTTGAAAAATAAGTTAATTTCGGTTGTAACAATATAAAAATGTAATGTAACAATATAGCAGCAATATAACAATGTAACAATTTATAAATGTAATGTATACAATCAATGTAACAGTATATTAATGTAATGTCATTTTGTTCAACATCTAAGGTATGATATATGTACCTCGAAGATTTAGGATGTAAATAAATAAATAAAATAAAATAAATAAAAATAAAAGGTGAGGCCAGTGTAAATTGCTGGAAGCAAGTAGATACAATGCTGTCAATGAAAAATTACTATATTAGAGAGAAAAACTTCTCATAAGCATCCTGGCAGATTAAAACTGTGTGCCCGACCGAGACTCGAACTCGGGACCTTTGCCTTTCGCGGGCAAGTGCTCTACCATCTGAGCTACCGAAGCACGACTCACGCCCAGTACTCACAGCTTTACTTCTGCCAGTATCTCGTCTCCTACCTTCCAAACTTTACAGAAGGTCCCGAGTTCGAGTCTCGGTCGGGCACACAGTTTTAATCTGCCAGGAAGTTTCATATCAGCGCACACTCCGCTGCAGAGTGAAAATCTCATTCTTCTCATAAGCAAGCTAACTTGAATAGGAAATAAATTGTATAAATATTGTCGCAAGATACACTGAGTAGCTCTGTGGCGTAGTGGCTATGATACTAAGCTGTTTCCTGGCGAGTCGAGCGATCAAAACTCACCTGGACTGTACAATTTTAATTTCTATATTCGGTTCAAGTACATTCTAGATGTGTCCGAAAATGTCAAGTATCATTGTACTGGAATGTTCCGTAGCTGTATATATACTGTTCGAGTTTTGGCCTGAGACAGTTCGCTCCGCGCTCTTGTATGTGCAATTGCTGAATAAACCTTCGTTAAGTGAATTAGTGGTCGTCATTCGTCTAATTACACCTTCTTCTATGTGACATTATTCTGGTGCAGCGCTGGGTATTGGAACTTGTGGTAGCGCACATTATCGACGACACAGTGGCTCCCATCAGGCCACGACAGAGCCGCTGTTTACATGGCGAGAAACCCGAGTTTGAGCCACATTCAATGGATCGCTATCTATCGGAGATAGAAGAAGAAGAGGACGTTAGGATGCCAGCAACTGTGTGCCACCACATGAGACATCCTTCCGGGTTCTCTGGTGACGATGGCCAAGATCCAAACAATCGACTGAAGGTTCGTGAGTGTATAGCCAAATTTAACAAATCGGATGACACTGTGTGTTTGGCTACTGTATTTTTCTACATGGAGGGCACTGCCAATCAATGGTATGAAAACAATGAGGAGAAGTTCACAAACTGGGAAGTATTCCAGGCAGAACTGCGTAACTATTTCAGAGCAACACACACAATGACAGAAGTGCAAAGCACAGCATCCAGGAGAAACTACAGCATCCTACATTCAAGACATCTTGGAGCTGTGTAAAATAGTGGATCCTAAATGAAGGAGGAAGATAAGGTGCACATCTCATTCAGGGTGTTGCTGAGGACATATATCAAGCCCTACTCCTGAAGGAGGTTTCGACAGCAGACGACTTCATAAAATGGTGCCAGTATATCGAGACAATGCATCAAAAAAGAATTACATGCAAGAAGTTTGAACCCGTCCCAGATGTCATATTGATGTCTGTGATGGAGGGAGCAACTGATTTCGCAAGTGTCCTTCATCAGATAATGAGAGAGGAAGTTCAGAAGGCATTTGGATTGCACGGGTAGCAAAAAACCGAGACACTTCAAGAGGTCATAAGGGAGGAAGTGGAACAGATATTGAACCCCACCTCTCGTCCTTCATTTCCCTTTAAAATGGTGAAAAAGTCGAAACCCATGCGGAGTTATGTTCCAATAACACCGCATGTGGAAGCTGTTTGGGCACCAAGGAAGACTGATATCTGGAGGACCGAGGATAACCAACCAGTATGTTTCCACTGCGGACGACTGGGACATGGACATGTGGTGCGCTATTGTCGAGAAAGGCGGCGGATATTTGATGAGACCTGCACCAGCCAATGATGACAGCAGACCGATCTTAGCTGACACTGACTCCGGGACGACGAAGATGAACAAGAAGATGTGGGTGCAGGACGACGTATGTCACCATCGCCACAAACTAGCCTCTGGAGAGGACGCTCCCCAACACACCGATCAAGGTCTCCATTGCGGTTTAGAAGGTCCAGCCGATCACCTAGCCGCTGCAACCTGGAAAACTAAAGGGTGCGACTTTCCCCGGAGGTGAGGCCGCCGAAGAGAAAAATCCTCCACCGTCGATCACTACAAAAATGATAGGAAACTACGTCAATATCCTCTTGCATGGCGAACCTGCCCAAGCTATTGCGGACTCTGGAGAATCATATTCAGTCATTTCCGAGAAGTACCGTCGCCACTTGCGGAAAACCGTATTCGTTGACAGCAAAACATCTCTGCTGAAGGTGGCTTATGGGAAATATGTAAAACCTACAGAAAGATGTACCATTTGTGTGGGTATAAGGGGCCATACACAGCCCTTTGAATTCATCTTCTTACAAGATTGCCGTCATTCTCGGATGGGACTTTTTGAAAGCTTCTCAAGTAATTATAGATTATGGTCGCTCGAAGATTATGCTAGACGAGATGAGATATTGTGGACAGGAAGATGCGCATCCGAGTGTGTGGAGACTATGTGTGCTGGGTGAAGTGATCATTCCTGCTGTCAGCGCTAGAAAGGTAACTGCCATGTGGCATGCTGTGCATCAACCCATGGATCTTGTAGTGGAATGTAAGAGAAGCATACCACTGAAGAATAACTTGGTCATCCCAGCCTCTGTCGTCTCGTTTAAGAATGGATTCGGTGAATTGTGGATAGTTAACTGTCGCCGAGAACCGAAGATCCTTCCGAGACGCATGTGCGAAGCAAATGCTGAGCCGTTAATTAAAGAACATCTGAGCGTCACAGAAACCTCCCATGCCAAGTCTGTGGGCAAAATTGGCTACCACTACGAGACAAGATCTTCTAGCTCGACTATCACCAGATCTCACTAAGGAACAACAGAAGAAGCAACTTGTCATTCTTCAAGAGTTCATTGAACGCTTCAGTCCACAAGTGAAGAGCAAATTAGACAAATCGATGATGAAGCACCAGATTAGCACTGGAGACCATCAACCAATAAGCCAGAGAGCATACCATGTGTCAGCAGCGGAACGTCGAATAATTCGCGTTGAGATAGAGAAAACGATGAAGAATGACATCATTCAGCCTTCGCACAGTCCATGGTTGTCACCAGTGGTCCTCGTCACGAAGAAAGATGGCAGTTGGCGCTTTTGTGTTGATTGCAGGAAGCTTAATAAGATAACTAAAAAGGACGTTTACCCTCTTCTACTAATTGACGATACACTAGATTGTCTGAAGGGGGCTAAGTTTTTCTCAACCGTGGACATGTACTCGGGATACTGGCAAATCGAAGTAGATGAGGCTGATAGTGAGGGCCTGTATGAGTTTAAGGTAATGCCGTTTTGTTTATGCAATCCACCAGCAACTTTTGAAAGGATGATGGATAATCTTCTAAGGCACCTGAAGTGGACGATGTGTCTTTGTTATTTAGATGACATTATAGTGTTCTCAGAGACATTTGATGAACATATGAAAAGACTGAGGGCTGTTCTTAAGTGTCTCCAACAAGGCGGACTGAAACGTAATCTAAGAAAGTGTCTCTTTGGAGCAAAACAAATCAAAATACTTGGACACCTTGCGTCAAATGAAGGTGTGCGGCCAGACCCAGAAAAGGTGAGATCTGTAACGTAATTTCCTATTCCTAAAAGTATTAGAGATGTGAGAAGCTTGCTTATATTATGTTCTTATTACAGTCGTTTTATCAAAGACTTTTGTATCAAAGCCAGGACACTCCAAGAGTTGTTAAAAGCTGATGCTCAGTTTATCTGAGATGGTGCTCAAACAGATTCTTTCGATGTGCTGTGAAAAGCTCTGATGACTGACCCTGTACTTGGTCTGTATGATGAGAGAGCACCTACAGAACTACACACAGAGAAGCCAGTGCGTATGGGATTGGCGCTGTTCTGGTGCAAATTTCGGATGGGAAAGAGACACTTAGGACACTTACAAAAGCCGAGAGAAACTACTCAACTACAGAAAGAGAATGTCTTGCTGTGCAAATTTGAACAGTATCTCTATGGAAGGCCATTCACATTTGTTATAAACCATCATTTACTTTGTTGGTTGACAGGTCTTAAGGATCCAACAGGATGACTCGCCTGTGGAAGAAAACGCCTATATGCCGACTGTCTCTCAAGAAACCCTGTGCAAGACCATCAAGACTTTGATGAAGATGGTGACTGACTCACTGCACTCCAGGATCTCTCTGCTGAGCAGAAGGACGCCACGATATCTCAAATTATGCTTGCCTTAAATCAGTCAGACGATGTGAAAGGACAATTTAAGGTAGTTAATGGATTACTTTGCAAGAAAAACTTTGATCTGTTTGGAAAGAGGTGGCTACCAGTGATTCCTAAACACATGTGCTTATGTATTCTCCAGAAATTCCGTGATACACCTGAGGCTGGACATCTAGGATTTATTAAGACATACGATAGAATCTGGAAGAGATTTTTCTGGATAGTTTTATTTAGGAGTGTCCATCACGAGAGTGTCAGAGGAGAAAGGCAGTTCCTCAGAAACCACCTGGCCGACTCATACCAATTCCACCAACCGAAACGCCTTTCCAGTTTTTTGGGATTGACCTCCTCAGACTATTTCCAATGTCTGGTAGTGGCAATAAAAGGTTTATTGTTTGCACTGATTATCTGACATGCTATGCCATTACAAAAGCTGTGTTAACAGCCAAAGCATCTGAGGTAGCCAAATTCATCGTGGAAGACATTGTATTAAAACACGGTGCCCCGAGGTCGTTAATTATGGATTGAGGGAAAGTTTTTCAACGGAATCTTGTGACAGAGATAAGCCGTCGATGCAACATTACTCATCACATGACGACTGCCTACCATCCGCAAATTAACAGGCTTACTGAACGCCTTAATAAGACCTTGGCCGACATGCTATCAATCTTCACCAACGTTGAGCAGAGCAACTGGGATGAGGTGCTACCTTTCGTGACGTTTGCCTACACCACCGCCAAACAAGACACCACAGAATTTACGCCATTTTTCCTGGTGCATGGGCGTGAGGTGATGATGACGATGGACACTGTGTTTCTGTTACATCCTGATGACGTAGACGACGGCTACATCAGCCAGGTGTTAACCAGAGCTGAGGAAACTCGGCAGTTAGCTCGACTCCGCACGCTGCAGGCTCAAGAAAACGATCGCCGAAGGTATGACGCGAGCCACCGCCCTGTCATCTACCAGCCTGGTGACCTCGTCTGGATCTTCACTCCTGTTCTGAAAGTTGGTCTCTCTGAGAAGCTCCTCAGGCTCTGCTTTGGACCTTATAAGAGTGTAAGACAGTTGTCTGATGTTACTCATGAAGATGAAGATTTCGACCCCGACACGAGACGAAGAAAGATCAGAGATACAGTCCACGTCCTTCGAATGAGCCCTGTAAGGATCCTGCAACCCAGGGTAAATTCGAAGCTCCAGCAACAGGCAACAATCGGAAAGGTGACGAAGAGCGTAGCGGCAAAAGAAGAACAAAGAAGATAACCGCCAAGGCGACAATCGGTCATCAGGAGTCAGAGTGTGCCTGACCGGTGACTCGTTCCCGGACTAGGAGAACGTAACACTAAAATGGTGTTCACTTAAGGAGGGAGCAATGTGATGGAACATGCTGAGTAGCTGTGTGGTGTAGTGGCTATGGTACTAGCCGGGCGCTTGGAGCGTCGTGAGTTCGAAACTCACCTCGACTGTACAATTTTAATTTCTATATTCTGTTCGAGTAGATTCTAGAAGTATCCACAAATATCAAGTATCACTGTACTGGAATGTTCTGTAGCTGTCTATATACTGTATGAGTTCTGGCTGGATCTTCACTCCTGCTCTTGTATGTGCAAGTGCTGAATAAACCTTTGTTAAGGGAAGTTAGTGTTTGTCATTTGTCTAATTACACCTTCTTCTATGTGATATTATTATACAATCCTGTGAAATACCTGAGGCATGGGGTTCCACTATGTGAATTTATTATAATGAAATAGAATAGATTTAGAAACAGGAAGAAAGAATGTGGCAGAGGTGTCTAATACAATAAAGCGGTAGGGAAGCTGAGGTTAGCAGTTTTGTCTTATTTTATACTGTAAGTTCCTCTTTATGACAGCAGAAGTATATCCCAGTTTTAGGATTACAACTGACTGTGTTTTGGGTTGTAGGCTCTTGACAATTTTTGGCACTCTTTTAGTTTTAGTCACTGTGTGCAAAAATTTCAATTTTTTTTCTGATAATCTCTCCCACTTAGGTATTTTAGGTTTGGTTGTTGTACTGCATAATTGTTTTTACTTTATCTTCTTATTGTCTGTCAGCTTCTCCATTCTCTTTACTATATTATGCACCTCTGCCACATTTATTCTTCCTGTTTCTAAATCTTTGCTGTTTCATTGTAAGATGTTCACATACTTGAACGTCTGCCTCAGGTACTGGAAAGGATTCTGTTATAACATTCATACAATTTATTTCCTATACAATGTGTTTGTAGCTCACATATGAGAATTTCTCTCTGTACTATAATGATTTACATTTATGGCTTTATACCTGCTTTTGACACCACCTAGTGATGGTTATCTTTACTAGTGCCATCAATTGCTTCTGTTTCTATCAATACTAGTTATACTCTGTATGATTGTGGATCGGCCTTCAGTAATTTGCTCTGGGGCCATATTTACAATTTTTGAGCATGGCTTTTTTCTGTGCTGCTATGACTGATGACCCACATTGCATTAGGTAAACTGTTGATTACACTTTGTAAGTATTTCTCTGTAAGTTTATTCTCCATGATTTTTGTATCACCTCTTACGGTGTTTTTCATATTCATTTACCAGCTATTTTAGGCATATTTGATGAATGCTTTTTGGTAGTAATAATAACATTTCTCTACATGTCTTACATATTTACGTTTTTGGTTTTCGCTTTTGAGTATACCAGTTCACAATATAAATACACCCAGCTAGTTACATGTCCATTTTTTATTGTACTTGCAGAACACCAGATGACGCCCTACTCAGGTGAAACGTGTCATTTTGGAGCCAATAAAGAGCTTTCTGCAACTTAGGACTGATTTTTTTATTTTTATTTCTTTTCTTTTACTAACAGCAAATAGTTATGAAGTAAGAGCTAAAATGTGAGCAAACGAGACAGGTATAGAACTGGAATACAGTCATTAAAGTGGATGGGCATTTGTAAAAAATGCAAGGTCATTGCTGGCCCATTAAAAGTTTTGAATGGAAATCAGCTGGCAGTCATAAAGTTGACAGACCACAATGTCTTGGAATGAGCACATCAACAAAACAATGGAGCAATGTGGCGTATGTAAGGAGGATGTCCTTAAGGCTTGGCAAAATGTACAGGAACACAGCTAAATATTGTTATTAATTGGTCTTTGTATTAATTAATCATGTAATAACAATAATAATAAAACTACACAAACAAAAACGAGTACTATTTATTCCCACAATCGACTTGTGAATTATAGGAAAATAAACCATAGCAAAAATGTAAGGAAACTATCATCTGTCACTTATTTTATAGTGATTGGCAGTTTATAGATGCATGCAGAATAGCTGTTAAGTAATCACTGCTCTCACCTATCAACTGTTCCTACTTTCTATGTTTCCCTATAGCACTTAATGTCAGATGATTCTTCAATCAACAGGCATAATCTCAAAATTTCATTGCTTAGATCAAGGTGATATTTACTAATATCTAGCAGTCACTTTATATCTCTCAAACACTGATTATTAAAATAATGTTACTCAAATGACAGATTGCACCAAAATATTAAGAAGAAAATTTTCTTATGGCCCAGCCATCAACCCATTGGCTGTGTTAAGGACTGATTTTACCTCCAATGCAAATAAACCTAAGCACATCAGAACCAGGAAGTAAAATTGCCAAACTCAATAAGACATCCACAATACCAGAGAGGAATTGAGAAGTAATGATATGACAGCATGTCATGGTAGGATCAGACAAGACAACCTAAGGTGGACAACAACAGAGTTGAGATATTCCACTAACTTGAGAAGGAACTATCCTTCCATTTAGCTATATTTATTTACAGAAATTAAGACAAACCCAAATGAGGACATTGGTATAGAGAAGAGCTAAGTTTATGCTATGATCATAAAACACTAATTTAGAAGAAACAGGTCAATGAACAGAAAAAAAATCTGAAGCAATCCACTAATCACATAAGTATTTAGAGTGCAATAAGAGGCAAATGATTTTCTTAAAAGATATTGGTGTGAAAGTTTACAGAATACGCAGTTGTACTTCACAGTGCACTACAGGATACATTACACACAACAGTTGTAAGCATCCAAAAATTCTCAGATAGAATTACCACATGCTCTCAGCATATGTGTGTACATATGTCTGTGTGTGTGGGGGGGGGGGGGGGAGGGCTCATTGAACACATTAAGAGGCTGTTCCAGCAACCATTGAGGGAAAAGGATGCAATAAACTGAATATTGTGGTGCATGTTGGAATGAACAATGCCTGACAGCAAGCCTCAGAGTAGTTATCAGATCATTCCAGGAATTAGCTGAGAGGGCTGAAAAAAGCAGCCTCTTTCAAGGAATTTCAATGAAACTCATGACCTTCAGCATAGCCTCTGGAACTGACTTGTCCTGAGCTGAGTTGAGGGTTTCAACCTGAGATGTCTAAGACTCTGTAAAAAGCTAAGCTGTGACTTTCTAGATTGTACCATAGGCCAGAGAACTGATGGGCCTCCATGAATGGGTCAAGGGTCCACTACACATCAGAAGCTGCTACCCAGGTAACTGACTGTATGTGGGATCCACAGAAGTCTTTTTTTTATTAGATTAGGCGATTCTCCATCTAGCCCACATAATAACAGTTGTAGTAGATTCCTAAGTATTAGTATGTCCAAATAAATGTTCCCCATGGATGAGACAATTTAAATCCTAGTGATCAACTGCTAAATGAACTGAGATGTTCCTATAAGACAATGGCACCTACAGAACACTCGACAGAGAAAGCAGTCTAAACCCTGAAATTGCCTGCAGTGATATTTTTAAGTGAAAGCTTAGTGGATATCAATAGGATAGGCTAATGGGAAATGGAGGTGGTGTGTCTATTGTAGTAGACAAGAGACTCAAATCTACTGATATTGAATTTGATGCTGCATGCAAGATCGTTTGGACAAGACTCAGTATCAAGGTTGGTCACAAATTTATAACTGAATTCTCTTATTGACCACCAGAGGCACCTCCAGATATAACCTAAAACTAGTTAGTATATGTCTTCCATAGCCACACTATCATCACTGGAAGAGATTAAGCACCTGTCAATTTATTGGGATAATTACTGGTTTGTTCATGGTGCTGCCAAATTTTGTGTGCAGATGCCCATGGTAGACACAGGAACTGTTTGTAATGTAACAAAGTGATGGCAGAAATGCTGAACGCCATTTTCAAATATTCTTTTAGGAAGAAAGGCAAGCAGAAGCAATCCACAACTCTATTGTCTAATATCTTTGACAACTAAGTGTTGTAGAATCTTAGAACATATTCTGAGCTTAAACATAGTGAGATATCTGGAACAGAATGAGCCCTTGCAAGCCAATAAGCATGGATTTTGGAAACAGCAACCATATAAAACCCAACTCACATGATACTGTGAAAGACATGGATCAAGGCTGTCAGTTATATACAACATTTCTTGACTTCTGAAAAACATTTGATTCAGTACGACACCAATGCTCATTATTTTTATATGAGATATCAAATGCAGTTAGTAACACACATGCGGATTTCTTGGTACAGAGGATGCAGCATGTTATCTTTGAAGGAGAGTTATTGATCGATGTAGAAGTAACTCCAGATGAGCTCCAGGGAAATGTTTCAGGATCCTTGTTGTTCAAGCTGCATAGTAATGACCTGTCAACTAATATTAATAGTAACCTCAGAATTGATGTCATTACCTATAAAGAATTACTGTCATCAAAAAACTGCAGACATATTTAATGATATCTTGATAAGATTTGAAAGTGATGCATAATTTGACATATTGCTTCAAAAGTCCAAAAATGTAAAATTGTGGTCTTCATTAATGCTAAATTGTAGTATCCTGCAACTACAATATCCATGAGTCATAGTTGGTAACAGCACATACAGTTATCTGTGTGGAACAATTTGTAGGGATATGAAATGTAGTGCTCATATAGACCCAATTGGAGGCATAACAGTTGGTTAATTGCAGTTTGTGACAATGTGTTACAGTACAGATGTACTTGCCACCTGTCTGCTTCAACAGATGACAACAGCAGATGAGACGGATCAGCCACAAGCAAAGCACACTGAAGTAATGGACTCTCTATCCACCATGTGCTGCCTTCTGGCAGCCCCAGGTATTTTCTGGAGAGAAGCATGTAACAAAAGAGCTCCCTGGCCACCGCTCCCTGCACCAACACCAAACGATTGACGTACTTGCTTGAGTAAGTTAGTGATATAGTGTGTGTCTTTTGTGCTGTGTGGATGTGAAAATGGGACTTGCTACGAGGTACAGTGATGATATCATGGACATGTGCAGTTGCAGGGAAGATGCCGATGGTGATTCTGTATCAAATGCTTTGGCTGAAGAGTGTTTGCAAACATCTGCAAAAAAAACTCCCTGAGTACAAGTGGAAGAGCATTAGAATTTTTTTCATACAGAACAGCTTTAGATTGACGTTTTCCATGCTGTGCCTGGCCATTTCAGAGGGTTAGTGGGCTTCTTCCACATCAAGTAATTTTTAATAATTACTGTGTCACAATGGATAGTGTGCTGTGTGTCGCCTGATTGTGTAGTCTACCATATGCATGCCTGCAAGTTTGCTTTACTGGTATTTACTAGGTATGGAACAGCTGTGTATAATTTTTGACATTTACAATTCATTACTAGCCACTAACTGGAAGCTTTAGTTCTTTAAGGCTACTGTGTGCTATGGGAATTATTCACACTGTGTCCATTTTAATTGCTAAGTGATTTTGTTGTGTTAATGTCCCATGTTAATTCTTGTGCAATTGTGTCCTGTTCTAATAAAGCAACCGAAAAATCAAGAGTAGTTTCCATATCCTGTTCACTTTGTCTTTCACTGACCACCATTCGTTCTAGTGTGCCATCGGAACTCAAGCACAAGGTTAAAGAGAAAGGAATTTCCCACAAGTTCATTGTTGGGTTACTGGAAAAATGCAATATGTCTATAACGGAGTTTGTTTACTATGTGACATATTCTAGAATATTGCTGACGTGTATGTTATTTAATGTGGCTCAGTGGTAAAGTGGTAGATTACAGACTCTACAGCCTTTGGTTTGATTCCTAGTATATCCTAAGATTTTTATCTAGTACTTTTCACTTCTTTCACCACTGACAGTATTTGTTATGTGATAAATGCTAAGCTTCCTGTGGTTTGCAATTCATAGACCCCCAAGCTAGTTAAAGGTTGGCAGAAGGCGACTACAATACCTGGTAAAGCACTATAGTGTTCAAACTAACATATAAGTTAATGACAGCTTTTCCTTTTATGTTGCCAGTATTAAATACGGTTAACACGGTATACTGAATGTATACAAAGAAGGGTACCACAGATGGTCAAATGTCTGATCCATCGGACAGTGTTACTGAGATGCTGAAAAACCTGAACAACATATTCTTGAATATAGACCCAAACTATGCCAAAAAGCCTACTTTAATAGTTTCAATAAACAGTATTAATTGAGGAACGTAGGAATATGTAGAGTGAGTAAAGTTAAAGTCTCAGTTTTAAAACGCCATAGAAAAAGAACTTCTGCTCAGAATGATGTCAGATTTGAACAGCATATTATTGACAAATAGGGAAATGTCATGTAATTAAAAAAAAATAAGAACGAACTTTTTTCCAATAGATGGTGCTGAAAGTGTCATAACATAAATGGAGTTGGGTGCAAATAACATGAACCGCAATTCGAGAGCTATGGCTTGAGTTGCAAATTACACTATCCACACTGTTCAATGTGCGTGGCGGAAATACGGAAGCGTCCGATCCCACCCATCTGCTTTGACCCATGACGTCACAAATATGGCGGAAACGATCATAAACCACGATTCCAATATGGCGCATATAAAGTCGTTATGTACACATTATAAAGACGAAAATACGTAAAAAAAACCAACACACACACACACACACACACACACACACACACACACACACACACACACACACGTTCCACAAAAAGCCTAATGACACTAACGGGACAAGCGCGGGAAATTGGGGGTTTTGGGTGGGGACAAACTAAATATAAACAAATTTAGACACCCACCCCCATACAAAACGACGAAAAAAACCGACAACACAAAACTCTCCAAAATCTGGTAAACACAATATCATCTGGAATCGGACACATTCCTTAACCTTGCGTGGCTGCACAAGTTAGGTGGTCAGGAGTTGTAGCACCATAAGATAGTTAAGTCCATCCACCTCAGAAAGGCTGTACAGCTTTGGAAGGGAAAAATCAGTTTTTAATTGCCTTGAGGCCAAAAACTATATAAAAACCAAAATGACATCAGTTTTTAATTGTCCTCGCATCTAAAATTGCATAAATTTTAAACTGACATCAGTTTCTAATTGTCATGGGATTGGTGCAAGACATGTCCAATATGCTGTCCACCATTTTCTGCCACAACCGAAATTGAGAAACAGCATGTTACACAACAGAACAGTGTGTCTAAGGGGGCTACATTTAGAATGTGTTGCGCAATGTATACCTCCAGTCTAGCTACATTTGTAATCGGAACACTAAATGCAACATCTTTCAGATAATTCCACAGCCAGAAGTCATACAGATTATGATCAGGTGATAGTCCTAGCATTTCCCAAACGCCTCTGCAGCAGCCGCTTCACTGGTTGTGCGGTGTGTGGAGGAGCATCATCTTGCATAAAAATGGTTCTACCAACACATCCACGCTGTTGGAGGGCTGGAATGGCGCTGGTGCACAACAGACTCTACAAGTCTTGTGACTCATGTTATAGAAAAAATATGGCACTATGATAAATGATGCCAACCCACACCACACAGTCACCTTTGCAGAATGAAGTGGTACCGGTTGATACGCATGCACATTTTCTATTGCCCATATTCTACAGAAGAAAATGGGCTTAGACTGTCCACAGTATGTTTCGTGATGATTCATTTTCCACTTCCAGGTAAGCGAGATATTCTAGAGGAAACATTTGTCTTGCTGGCAGGTCAGTAGGAAGCACTCCTGAACATGTGTCATTTTGTGTGGATAGCAGAATGTCTTGTAGGATTTATGCACCAGACTCAGAAGCAATTCCGTGTACACTGCATGTTTGCACACCACCACTGGATCCCTCCTCCAATGCAGCTAAAAATGTCTCAACTTCTTGAATCACTCATCACCAAGAACAATATTTCAGGCATCCTTCAAAAAATATGAGCAACAAAATGCTTCTGGCTTAATAGATGGTACTGTGCCTACAGATAGAGATCCAGTCTTGAGAATGCTGCTTGTTGTCAACTACATTATGAAAGCCGAAGAACTGGCAGTTAGTGTTGAATCAATTGAAAATACCTTTACAGAACTGTTGTGATATTTGAGAAAGGTGAAATTTGCAAACCTTTCAAGAAACGTACAAATATTGATACTCAGCCAGCGAAAGTATTGATAGGTATATAAAGCATTCGTGCTGATACAGTTATTTGGACTATATCAGAAAATGACTGCCATAGACTGCCTGTACACAAAATTTTACTGTCTACAAACAGAAAAGACTGAAAAAAGGGAAGAAGGATTTGTACTCAAAGAAGTGCTGTGAACTCTTATTCAAGGTAGTGGCCAAGAGATCATTTTTTCAATGTATGAAGATGGTTATTTCTTTGCACAGAGTCATACTAATCCTCCCAATACTACACTTTAAACTTGATGCTTTGCTGTAGATGAGATCTAAGTATTTATCAAAATGTATCTTCTGGTTGTCTTGGCTGTCAGATGATAATACTGATCGCAGCAATATATCAAGAATAAATTATCTGCCATGAAGATATAATTTGTGACCTATCATAGCCTACTTATTTCTCCTGTCGTCGTTACTTCACCGATTTTTTCCTCTAGCAGTAAACGAGGAGGTTAAACAATCTACTAATTATTGATTTTTCATTAGGCCTGCTTGGCTGTCAGTCATTAAATATGATTTTAAATTGTTTCTTCGAACTCATTTATTTACTCAATAAAGCTACAGCAAATTTACTGAAAGTATTTCTAGTCACTCTGACTTACAAAATGGGTTATACAATTGCTTCTCTTCACCTTTTGGTCAATGGAACAAAATCCTCAACTACGGTGAAAAAACACAACAAAAAGTCATTTTGGATACCGGTACTTAAGTAAAAACTGTAGACTAAGTTTCCCACTGTTTCGTGTGTGTTCAATGTGGTGTTAAAACACTTTGCACAGTGTGAAAGATGTTTCTAACAGTCCCAATTCCAATTACCATACTTTTCATTGGTAATTAAAAATATGTGGTATGTTATTAAAAGTACCAAATTCTTAAAATGAAACCAAACAAAATCTGTCATGAGCCCACGCCTTAACGTACAGCCATCGGAGTTTCGATTGTTTAATGTGTTGTAACAACAGATTACAATTGAATCACAGTATTTTCTATACGTCACTTGTAACTAGTGGTAGGCACTGAGGCAGCAAATCGCGCATCTGTTAGAAGTCACAGTGATTGAGAAGCCACTGATATCACAATAACAACTTTACAGAATCTAACTGCGATTTCAGTCACAATTAGCAGTAGGAAGCAGCATTTCACATTCAACGCCGCGAGCCATCTGTTGGCCGAATTTCGTACTACTTTCTGTGATTTCAGTGACAACTCGCGGCTAGAAGTCGCAAGTAGCAACTAAAAAGTACAGTTAACAGTGCCATATGTTGGCCAAAGTTTGTACTACGCTCTTTCTCTGCGATTCGCTATTAGTCCAACAGCGATTTCTGTGACAAATCGCAACTCGAAGTCGCAAGTAGTCAAGTAGCAACTAAATGCGCAGTTAACATCGTTTTCCTAGTGCCATCTGTTGACCGACTTTCGTACTTCGTTACAAGACCCTTGTGCCTCACGAGATCGATGTACTGTGTGTGTGATGACATGCACATTCAGCACTAGTTATGGTTGGTCAAACACAGCTGTGACTCTGAATGTATTATATCAATAACAAGCAACATTCCCTTTTTCTCCTGAAAACATCATTTAGAGACAAGTAACCTAAAAAATATGTTCGATTCTGCTTCCAATATGACAGTTGTGGTTAATACTCCACATGCCTACAGGACTTTGCAAAGTTAACACAGCAGAACTCACACATCTGTATAAATGTAATGAAAAGAAAACAGTAGTATTGAGTCACATGAATGCCTCACTTTTGTTCCGACACAGTTCAAGACTCGGCAGAAAACTTTTACACCTGGTTTTTTACATGGCAACTACACACACAAGAACTTTTTGTCGACACTACAGCCGGCTGCATAAGTAAGCTTTTCCTGGGTTACCTTCAAGTACTGCACGTAAACTATTCCTAACGTAACTATAACATCTGTACTTCCCATTTTCATATCAAAAGACTCAAAATGCAAACTCTAGACCTCAGGCTATGTTACAGGTCAGTGTCATAGCAAGGTTGTGGGGAAACGGGGGGAGGGCGGCATGTCACTCTCCAACAAGTGTTTACTAATCATTAAATGGCGGAAAATTTACAGGTATAGGACGGATTAACATGCGGAAAATGAGATTTTCATTATTCGCTCTGTATTTAACATTTATTATTCCTTTAAAATCGCATAACAACTTCAGTTAAACACAGTTCAGTCACTCATTCTGCACACTTATTTCATAATTATGGCACTTTTAAACTGCAAATCCTCTGAGAGCTGTCTTGAATCTTCACCATTCTCTCTCAAGAGCCTTGATGTGGATAGATACGTACAGCAACCAGTAATCAGAGTCTGAACTGCCTCTGCAAAATCACAATGATCATTAAACATTCTTGCTGTCACTAATTACAAGCAATGTAAATGACAGAGTAGTATTACTAACATTTGCTGTAATGAAGGCCACTCAATGGGGCATGTTTCAAATTTGCAAGAACGATCTCATTTAAGTAATTAAGTTCAGCAAACACTTAGAAACTAATCTCTCGTCTGACGAAGACAGTCTAAAGATGCAGAGGAAATTTCTCCAGATCTGTTGAAAATGCTATTTTGAATTATCACTTTACTGAATGACTGAAATGTAGTTCGGGTACCTGTGAACATAACAATACATTAGAATTCGTTTTCTGTACACGAACTATTACGGTACTGTATAGTTACCCACATATTAATTACCTATTAATATTTTCACAGTTCTTTAATACAAAAGTAAAGCCAACAGAAGACTAAATCGAAAACATACTAATGAGAGTTTTGTTGAGATGCAATTTTCTGTGTGAACAAGTGTAACTTTTTCATGTAGTGTTAAGTTGCAGAAATCGCAGAAGTAGCAGTGCAAGACCAAAAGACAGAAACCAAGATGGCGGTAGTCTTAGACCAAGTATTTCAGCGGTACTCTAATACGAATTATATACAAACTTCATAAATGGAAAGTAGATTCTAAATTGCGTAAGAAATGTCGTATTGTTAGGTAGTTTTCTATATTCAAACTTAAATAAAAAGTTGTAACGAAAGTCACAAAGAACCTAATAAGTACTATGACGAAGTAAAATTTGGAGATGCAACTCAAAATCAAATCCAAACAACTACTACACAACACATTAAATGGCATATTTGGACTCTCATAATAATTTGCAAAATAGAAGCTACGTAGCAATAATAAGTGAAGCATTTAACTAAAGCACAAAATTGTATTAAACAATATGCAGTTAATTCTAGTCACTTTCATTATGTAATATGATAGAAGTGGTTCGATTTTGAGTACCTGTTGGATTTATTTGCTGCTCAGCTTGGCCACTTTGCATTTTGTTGTTTTTGCTGCAATGTCTTCATGAGTTCCTCTTTTTTGTTTTACTATTGTTCGAGCAATTTCCTATGAAACACACTTTTCATTCAAGAGTTTTGTGTAATTATTAATAAAAATATTTGAAAGCACTTTAATACATTTCTTGATTATTGTCTTTAAAGGAATGCCACATTTGCACACATCACTGAGGTTACTATCGGGATTTTCACACAATTCAGTTCCTAAGGCAAGTAGTGCATCGCTTTGATTTTCAAGTTTGAGAAAATCTGATTCATATGTACTGCTAATCAGAACTTGAAAAAGTTTATATAGATTACAACACACGGAACTCATTATAGAAGAAAGACACATCAGCCCCCACGATTCAGTTGGTTGAAATAGGAAAAGAGTTCTTTAGTTTCACACTGCAATAAAATTTCATCCTCTGTCTGTAACATTTCTTCACAACCTGAACATTTTCCAGCTTTTCGCAGCTTTTCAAGCACTGTCTTGCTGGTGTAGCTAGCAATACAAACTGAGACTTTCAAATCTTCATCCATCATGGGAACGTTTGATAATTCGTCTAGAGCAGGTTCTAATTTATCTAAATTTTCATTCATTTGGTGTTTTATATTGTAATTTGCTTTTGCTGCAAAATCATTTAATGTAAATTCACCATGTTTAGTAGATCTGAGCTTTAGTAGACTTATTACTTTGAGTTTCCTCTCAGATTCCAAGATTTGCTCGACTGAAACATTGCATGTGCAGCCACTTCTTCTTCTATAATCTCCAATTCTAAAGCATCAGGGTGTAATTTTGCTGTAAGAATGTAGGACCAGTTGCAAGTGTTAAAATGTATCTGCATAACTGAACTGTTGTTGCAAGTGTGTGAGAGAAGCAGTATATGTTTCATTGGTTAATTTTCCATGAGTAGGCAATGCATGCTAGATGTCAAGATACGTTTTCAAATTTTCAAGAAACAGAAGTTCGGAGTCAGTAGGTCCAGTGATTGGGCTAGAATTATCGTCTGATGTGTATTTGCCTTTCGTGGGATGCTGTATATTAGAAGCTGTCCACCATTTAATGATTAATTTTAAAAACTGAGTAGTGCCATCAGAAATCTCAATCCCCTGACTTTTTTTGTGACTGGTTGGTCTGGTAGCAGTGGTAGAGCGCGGAGGGATACAAGACCTGGCTTCCTTCACTGCGATAAATCACAGTTAAGAATAACAGCTATTTAAAAGTAGCATTCACAGAAATCACTGATATCGGAAAATCGCAATTTAGCCCATCACTACTCGATACCGTATCGCAGAGATGGACGTAGTACGAACTTTGGCCAACAGATGGCACTGTTAACCGCGCTTTCTAGTTGCTACTTGCGACTCTTAGTTGCGACTTGTCACGGAAATCGCAGTTGGACTCCATAGCGTACCGCAGAGATGGACGTAGTACGAACTTTGGCCAACAGATGCCACTGTTAACCGCGCTTTTTAGTTGCTACTTGCGACTCTTAGTTGCGACTTGTCACTGAAATCGCAGAAAGCAGTGCTAAATTCGACCAATAGATGGCTCACGTCTTTGAATGTGAAATACTACTTGCGACTGCTAACTGTGACTGAAATCGCAGTTAGATTTTGTAAAGTTGCTACTGTGATATCTGTGGCTTCTCAGTCACTGTGATTTCTAACAGATACGCGATTTCCTGCCCACCACTACAGGACACTTCACGTAGTAATATCTCTGACATTGTGATTTGTGTACCGGCTGAAAGTTCATGACATACGGTGATTTGTTTAGTGTAGGTGTAAAGCGTCTGTTGTGTGAAGCAGTTTCATAAATGGTATGTTTACCTCTAATGGACGAACTGCCTCAAGATTTCCTGTCCAATATTAAGATATTCGTATTTCATTTTGTGGTCCTGGTTTGGGTGTGTTTAAAGTATGCCTGTGTGCTCGTTTCTGTTACCTTACGCACATGAAACAGTTTTATCTAATAATAAACACTTGGTTCCTCTGTAAGAATTACGTCGGCGAAGGTGATAGGATGGTAAAGACGGAATACATCTAATACTAAAAAATTAGACGTCTATAGCGCGCAAGGTTACATATTAGCGGTAGTGCAATTTGAAATAAAACAGTGCACAGCGGCGTTTAGAAATTTCTATGAGATAGTAAAAGAGATAAATTGAAGGAATTATACACAAATAAAGGTTCCGGTGGAATTCTTCATAGCTACAGACTACGTATTAATCATGGTTACGTATCCATGTCATATGGCTGTAGGAAACGTTTTCTTTTGAGACTCTGGTTTGGCACACACACATTCTGGAAGGATATTAGTATACTTGTGTGAATTTTCTGCATGTGCTGCATATAACTCTGCAACTTTTAAATACTTTGTAAAATAGTAACTGTTTTTACGTTGTGAGAAAGCTTCTCAGCTACGTGTTGGTTGTAACAAAAGACCTACTTTAACTCTTGTGCGATGTACATGCCTAAGAAATGAACTTTTCATCAGCTGAAACATTCTATTCCTTTATTGTGTGCAGTGATTGTTTTGTAGACCTCTGCTGCATTGTTCACTTGGTACCAGTTTCAGCCTGACCTCGGGTAGTTTTCAAAAGTCACATCCCTTTGGTTCTCACCCACAGTATTTTACTTAATCTATGTACACTCCTTCTGTGACTCAATTTGTTTAACTCACAAGGTTCATCGTTTTGTGTTTTTAAATTGAATTAATGTTACCAGATGTGATTTGTTAGAAAGAGACTAATTTTTCAAAATTTGATCACTTTTTGTAGTGATATCGAGTAGAGCACAATATACAAGGTTGTGTTATAAAGTGTCTGATATCCACACAAAATCTCATTTTCCGGATAAATATTGCTTTCATTGACTAAGCAATATATTTTCGAAACAGGTATTCATTATTGTTTTATAAGTGTGAATCAATTCTTGTAGTGTTCTGGTATACTGTTGGAACAGATATGTAACACAAAACTTGAGATCAGAAACAGATTAGTGAAGATTGACATGTTTATTGTTTCTAATTGTACTTACCTTACACTGTAAAAGAAGAGTTGTTTGTTGTTATGCATTAATGTATGTACCTGTCAGTTAAATTTATGTGATAGTGCACAATGCAACTCACTTTTTGTGATATCTCTATAGGCCTAATTTTGTTTCATTTCTTTTAACCTCAGGTTCAGATGAGCTCACAGCAGAGTCCAGCTACACTTCAGAGTGGTGTTGACAGAGAGAAAATTTACCAATGGATCGTAGAGCTTTCAAATCCAGAGCTGAGGGAAAATGCTCTATTGGAACTGAGGTACCTTATTTACAGATATTTATTTTGTGAATATGTTAATGCATCTGTATTATCATAGTCATATTTATTGTGAATAGGCCCTATTTATGTTTGGATGACATAATTTAGCACATATTTCATTTTCTACAGGAGCTGGGCTGAGTTTGTGTACTTTGTCTTTATTTTTTATTGTCATTAAAGAAATAAAAATAAGAGGTAATGCAGATGACTTAACTGGACTGTATAATTAAGAACATGTTGCTCCATGGAGGTTGCTATGAATGAATGTGGTACAAGTACTTCTAAAAGTTGTGGCGACTTGCAAATAGACGTTAATACTGTTAGAAACAAGTGTTACCTAGTCATCCAAAGTATTTATATATTGTTTTGTACAGATGTGAACATTCTGCATGAAATATGAATTTGATATGGACAAGCTATCAAATTGTGACTTAATCCTTTCTTTTGGCTGTGCCAGTCACCCAGCACAAGAGTGAAATGGAAATATTGTGGAAGCCCATTTCAGTTGCTGCAGATTATACAGAATGAAATGAAAAGGGAGTCATGTAACACAGTTCATACTTTAATAATTAGTACAGTATTGCTGGTAGTGTCATTCCTCCCTTGACAAGACCAAGCCAGATTAGGAGGTGCTTTATTTTTTTGCTGTAGGTTCCCAGTCTGTGTAGCACAAGTGTTATGAAGTACATGCTACTCAGCAAATCGTAGTGACGTTTTGGTATGAAGTTCTGTGTCAATAAAACATACAGCCACTTCAGTGATAAAATTATAAGATGACCACTGTTGAGTAACCTGTAAGCAAAGAAAAGTTCAGCAGCTTCATGAATGATGAGACCAGATGAGGTGGAAACTATCAGGTCAAAATTTCATTTTAAAGCCTAGTGTAGTGCTTAGTTAGATGATAGAAGCTACACAGTCATTGCATAAGACTTTCTCACTGAAAAGGGTTATAGCTCAAAAAATTTTAATGATAGTTGAAGGGAGATCAAAGTGATGTGGGTAGGGTTCACAAATAAGAGATCACTTAATGCAGAGGTAGAAAGGAGTAGTGGTGCACAAAGAGTTGGTAATATTCCAGATTTGTAATGTACAGGCCAAAGTAGTTGCCAAATGATGTGCCACAGTTGTTAAGAAGATTAGGGTTCAAACCCCATCTGGCCATAATGAGTAAGATTCGCCGCGGTTCTTGTTAAACAAATGTATAGTCTGATTAAAATTTCTTGTTAGTTGGGACTTTGTGTTTTGAAGCTTGGTTTCTTCAGTAACAGCATTCAGTGTCACATGTGAACTCTCTGCTTTTGCCAATGCACCACAAAAGCTAATTTGCAGTTTTCAAGCAGTGCCATGAGAAACATGCATTCTGCCGTGAATGTCACATAACAAGTACAGGGTGTTTCACAGGTGATGCAAGAGGACCAGTGATGGGGAGGAAGGTTCCGATCACCACTGGTGCTTTGGCTTTTTCCTCGGACACTAGCAGGTGGCATATTAGATTTAGCTGCTCACAGATATACACAAACACTTGACTGAAAACTTAAAAATGCTGGTAGTGCATAGACTGACCAATTCCCACATTGTTGCACAACTTTCGTACTGCAACTGACTGTCCAAGATGGAGATTTTGATCCTGAAAGATCCTTTTTTTTCTCGGTATGTCAACATGCTCTCAAAGAAGAATGAACATGGGTGTTCTGAAAATCTTCATTAGTTACATCAAGAGTGTGAAACAGGAGAGTGTGATGGTGGCTTCTGGTGTGCAATTAGTGCAACACCAGGTACTGGACCGATCTTTTACACCTAACAACTTCTTTGTGAACAATTTACTGCAACCATTTTCTCAGAGAATGACAATTAACAAAAAGAACTGTGGTGGTTGACTGCATTACAATGTAAAAGCACACACCACCAATGCGTGTATGGCAGTATTACGAGATGTTTTCGATTGTAGGAACTTCCCTAGTAACACAGTACTGCGAGGTGTTTCCGATGAAAAGAAATAACTGCATAATAGTATCATACTTGCATTTGTGATGTGTCCCTTCTTACATTGTCCTCCATGATATATCCATAGGTCTTTTGTTAACTGTTCATTCTCTAAAGAAATTGTTGCAAGATATTGTTAATAAACCCATCATAAGTTGTAGTTAGGTGCAAAAAGATCGATCCAGTAACTGATGTTACACTAACTGCACACAATACGTCAGCATCATATGACCCTGTTTCACTCTCTTGATGTAACTAATGAGGATTTTCAGAATGCCAGCATTCATTACTCTTCGACAGCATGTGTCCGAGAAATGGGTCGAAGTGTCACCAGCAATCAGATCCTGTCTCCACATTATTGGTTCTTTCTCAATGCCATAGAGTGTAACACTTCTTTTCCCGATTTCCTTTGTCATTTTAGTGCAGAATGAGTATATTTCCTCATTAGGTCTCTAAACCTAATTTCCATCTTATTTCTTGAGTGGACCTAATATTTTTTCCAGGATACTTCTATCTTCTGCAAATCTTATGATGCTCTTTTTCACTTGGATAAAAGGACTGTTTCTGACCCATTGAGTATTTATGGTTTTACAACTGTATAATTATGCCTTAATTTTACATTTTCAGAAAAACATTTTGTATTGTGTAGAGTTTTCACTTTTGTTTACTCTTCCTTTTTTCAGTCCTGATTTTAATTACTGCTTTTTCACCTTTTGTTTATATTTTCACTCAGATATTTAAAGTTTACTGTTTTTTTGATGTTGCTGTACTTGATTTTTAAAATTCTTGGTTAGCTGCTTTCATTGGTCATGTATTCTGTTTTCTTAAAAGATATTTATAGACCTGACTTCTTGGCTGTTTCTTTCATTGATCTACCAAACATTATGTCGTTATTAACTTTTGTTTCTCTTAGTCTGTTTTCTATTCTCTTAACTTTTTCCATCCCACAGTTGAATAACAGTTGTCACAAAGTGCCTTCTATGTGACTCCTGATAAAATTTGGAAGGGACTAGTTGTTTCAAGAAATTTAACTTCAGGTACTTTGTTTGTGAGAGTTTGTGTAGTTATTTCCAGAGTTTCCATATCTACTGCAAACTCCTCCAGGGTTTTGAGGAGGGAGTCTCTGTCTCTTGAATCGTATTCCTTTTTAAAATCAACAGATATTAGCATTATTTTTTTATTTGGTATTTTAAAACACTAGAGAATTTGTTTAAGGTTTAGAATTTGCACTGGACAGGATGTGTTTCTCCTAAATCCAGCGAGATACTCTCCAGTTTGTTAAATCTTATTGTAGACTTAATATGTTTATAAGAGCTTTTGACAAGATTTTGTATTTTAAGGGCAATAATGAAGTTCCTTTGTAGTTATTGTTATCTATTTTGTTCCCTTTCTATGAAGTGGGACAGTTAATGTAAACTTTCCTTTCCCTAGATCTTAACGTAGTATTTCTTTCATAATTGTGATACCTAGCACTCCTCCAGCTTTAAGAATTGTTGCTGTGAGGCCATATTCGTTTTGGGACTTGGTTGGATTTTAATTGTTTGATATAACTTTTAGTCATATCAATGTTGGGTGGTTTTGAATTTTTGTTTGGAATATTATCCTTGCGTTCCAGTCGCTTGGTCAGTTTTCCACAATTCAATAGCTTTTCAAAGCACATGGTCCAGTCACATTAATGTGACCATCTTTTTTGGACACCGGTATGCAGTAACTGCTCACAGACGGCTAGTTGTAGCATATAAAGTGTGTTGCACTTTTGTGTCACATCAATGGGCAATAACCACGTGCAGACTGCTGGTGGCAGCACTAGCAGTGGAGGATATATAATGTGTGTTGGGGGACAGAGAAACCATTGCAGTTGTTGTAATGCGGAAACAAAGTGGGGATGCAGTGAGAGTAAGAAGTAAGCTCCAGCTGAGTACATGGACTCAAACAGGAGTAATTCAGTCAGAGAAAGTTGTTCCTTCCTCATGAAGTGTTGCCAATGTACCTGTGTGTTATACCAAGCACCCATGAAAGTAGTGAATGCAAACACAATTAATAATTAAATATTTCATGTATTCAAAATTGATAGTGCTTTATTGAGATATACAGTAATATTTATTGATACAAATCACAATCAGTTAATGAAAATGATACATTCACTGATGGCTACTAGAGTTCTACTGACTATAGTATTGTATTAACTACTAAGGGTGGTAGTGGCTGAATATGAAACATAGCAGTGTGAAGTATTTCACTTTGTACTGCTTCTGATTTAGGGAGCCAAGTTTGTAAGAAATAGTTTGCAGATAGTGTATTATCTAGTTATTGAGTCTTGCGTCTGTTTTGTGAAGAAAGATAGTGGAATTCAGCGAGTGAGTTCACTGTAGAAATTGGAGAAGAGGACAGTAGTTGAAAAATAGTTTTGTTTCTTGAGAAACCTATTGTATCACAGGGAAAAGGGTGATTGAATTTTATCTTAAAATTGTTTATCTCTTTATTTTTAGAACTTATAAGGGAATTTAAGTATGGTGATGACCCATAAAACTTCTGTTTCTCCCCTATAGATGTCCATGACTACCTTTTGTACAGTTGGTGACATGAGTTTTCTCTGGTTTAGACTGTGATCTAAGGTATAATTTTGTGCCTGACATAACGTCTCCTACTGCAGGAAACATCCTTAGAGTAGATGTAGTTAATAGATTCATCATCACAGCTATTGGAAACTGCCAGGCCTTTCATTCAAAACCATACATTGGTCATTTTGTGATGTCATCTGAGATTTGCCAAAGATCACAGAATTAAGCTGACTTGTGTTAGAAAGTTTTCATATTACACGAGATGGTGCACTTAGCTTTATTTAGCCTTGGGGCCCACAACTCTGATGTCAATCCTGCATTTCTTAATTCTCATTGACTTCTCTGTACTCAATCAGTACATGGTTATGAATAGACAGTTTGACAGTTTTGGATAGCTGAAGAACTTAACACTGGAGAATTGACTAACTCCACATCTATAAACTTTGAGGATTTCTTCTGCAATAGGAGATGAAGTGTTAGTCATAAAATGATATTTCACAAATATCGGGCTGAGGATAGCGAGATAGGTCTGTCAATAAAAGTATGTAGGGAAAGGTATCAAGCCATAGAGAGATACCACAGTGAAGGTACTGTGTGTCCTACCATTTGGTTTCTCAGAAACACCAGACTTCTGTTACTTATCCCAACCTTCTCCCTTTTAACTCCTGGACTATTATTTCTGATTATCTTGTTCTTCTTAGCTATTGGGCCCTTCTCTGAACACCAAAAACGACCTTTTTTTGGTCTTTTCACCCAAACCATACTCTTTTATAATTTCAGTGACATAGCACTTATTTATTAGTGTACGTGTGTTCATGCTGGCTATGATGATGACTTCTGGGTTGAAAATATTCTATTATATTTCTCTCCACGATGCATTTCAACTTCTATGGCAACTTTCTTTTTTATCTGCTACTGTCCACTGTTTTCATAAAATTGCTGCTATTTGGAAATTGATATTTAGGAGATACTTAGAACAGTGTATCACTGGGTGATATTGTGTACAACATCTCAATTAATGTACTTTCTGTTATTTTACCTGCACTTAACACTTGGGGCCAGTTTGTGAATGGTCCGTATGCAGCTTTTTATAAATCCCCTTTACTTGAATTTTGGTTTAGCGATAAAGTGAAGATCACAACAAAAATTCAGATGATCATGATTTAAAAATATATTTAATGTTTTCTGTTAGATAAGTATGTTGTAGATTGAGACATGCTTTATGTATGAAAAATCCACAGAGTCAAAATAATATTGCTTCTGGAGGATTTGGCTTGAGCCTTGTGCCACTTCAGGATCTATATGTGATCAGTACTTGGTATGAGATGCACACCAACACCACTAGAAGTCAATGTTGTTGCCATAATCTTATTTTGCACTGCTATCGTTCTGAATTGTGAATGGTTGATATTTTCCAATGATCTTCACCTAAGTGATTCTTTCCAGTCTGGTCCACCTGCAAGGCAGAGCCATCTCTGATAAGAAACTGCAAAGATTGTCAACTGAACTGTATTAAGATTATACTCTCAATTGCATACTTGATATTTCTGAATGCTGCCAGGTCATGTTCATTGTTTTATCAGATCACCCCAAAGCCTTCACATGGTTATACAGTACAGTCTTCGTATTGATGGAACTAAGAGTGCTCCTTTGCAATCTGGTTGCAGCAGTGCAGCATTCCACTCTGACCAGCTGCGGTGATGTTCACAGCAATTACAGTTGCTTGGATTAAGACATAATGAGTTATTAAATAGAACAAGCAGTACTATGGGTGAATGTTTCTGGATTCTTCCACTTATTCACTAACTGAACAAAATTGTCAGAGCTCATCAGGAGGGTATGGGGCAAATATAACAGGCTGGCAGTGGCATTGGAATGAGGAAGTGGAGAGTGATTATCACACCTGAAGACATTGAAGAAATGTTTTTTGTAGATTACCAGCAATGCCAGCCTGGATAGAGCTCATTACTGCTACATGGGTTTCAACAATTGACTTAAACCGAAAACTAGAGTCGTCAAAACATTGACTATATCAAAGTGTCTGTGGTACAACTCGTGGAGAGTGAATAATTTTTCAGCTCTAATTTCATATAGATTTGTGAGATCATAGCTAGTTCATAGTTATACAGGCTACAGTCATTGAGGCCCTCATACATAAAAAAGTCAGAGATGCTAACCATAAATTGATTACAGTGATGACAGACATCCTTGTACCAACCCTTTGTGAAGACTGATAAGCATCTCTTGTCTTCTGGGAGACAAAATGGTATTTCTTCTGTCCCACATTTGCTGGTATCCCTTATCGTTGATCAGACACATGTGCACCAGACATTCACAACTTGCCTTTGACTAAAAAGTTAATTTCAGGTCCACAACAGGCACTTAGTGTGGATGAAATATTTTTGGTCATTTTTGCTATAGATTTAGTACTTTCAGACTGTGTTCTGAAACAAGGTATTTTAAGTGACTATTATTAAACAGTCTGTTCTGTAGCTGCACTACAGTTCCTGTGTACCTTAGACTTATGTAATTTGTAAGTTTATATACAGTTTAATGGTGTAGGGTACTCTGAACCATGAATATCCATTCCCTGTTGTTCTCTTTTAGCAACAGAGTAAAAAATTAGTTCATGTCTCCACATGCGTTCACCCAAATGCTCCCATCTCATCTTTGTGCCATCATAATGGGTATTCCTTATACAGTTCTGTAAAATGTAAACATGTTTAAGTAATGATTACCCTAACAAAATCTGGCCTGAAAATAGTTTTTGTTTATTGTCATTACCATTAATTTTTCTACATTATTGGGGTGTGTAGGACACTATCTACCTTATTCGATATTGGTAATTTGTCATTTGCAATTAAATGTTACTGTGAGTTTGGTTGGTACGTTAACACATCATTTCATCTCTAATTGTAATTTTGTTTTGCCAAAATATTTCTAACAGTAATTTTGTTGTGCGAAAATATTTACTACGTATTGCATTTACTTAAGAGTTAGTTTCAAAATACTCTTTGTCATCTGCATTCTGTTGTGTTGATGTGCACACTCAAATATTGTACATAATTTGTTGCACTTCACTTGCAAATAACACATTAACAAACACAATGTTAATGTTGCTTTGTGTGTGTGTGTGTGTGTGTGTGTGTGTGTGTGTGTGTGTGTGTGTGTGCTATTTGGAAATTGATATTTAGGAGATACTTAGAACAGTGTATCACTGGGTGATATTGTGTACAACATCTCAATTAATGTACTTTCTGTTATTTTACCTGCATTTAACACTTGGGGCCAGTTTGTGAATGGTCCGTATGCGCGCGCACACATGTGTTTGTCTCTGTCATCTTTCCTGTACAGTTTTTTAATCTGTAGAATGGTGTGCTATTGCATTGTGTAGGCCATTCACAATCTACTTCCCATTTACTCATGCCTTCTGGCCTTCTGTATGTGGAAGATTTCTTCTATTGTACTTGATAGCACAGGCTGTGGCTGGATTTTTATATTTCTAAATTTCTCTCTGTTTTTGTTGGTTGATGCTTGTGTGCTGTTAAGTGGTCAGGAAATATGCTTGTTTATTTATTTATTTACAAGTCAAGTTCCATAGGACCAAATTGAGGAGCAAATCTCTAAGGTCATGGAACACGTCAGTACATGAAATTACAACATAAAAGTAATAACACATAAAAATAAAATGTTTATGAACCCGAAAAAAGTCAATCCATAAGTTTAAGTAAAACAGTCAACAATACAACAAGAATCAGCTTAATTTTTCAAGGAACTCCTAGACAGAATAGGAGGAGTGGCCCATGAGGAAATGATTGTTTCGATTTGAAAGCACGTGGATTACTGCTAAGATTTTTTAATTTGAGCAGTAGCTTATTGAAAATGGATGCAGAAGTTTACTGCACTGTTCAAGAGTTAGGGAAGTCTGATCCAATTACAGGTTTGATTTCTGCCAAGTATTAACTGAGTGAAAGCTGCTTATTCTTGGGAATAAGCTAATACTGTTAGTAAGAAATGACAGTAAGGAATATATATTGAGGAGCCAATGTCAAAATACCCAGACTCGTGAACAGGGGTTGGCAAGAGGTTCATGAACTTGCAACACTTATTGCCCGAACTGACAATATAATACCATACAACATAAGTGAATGAAAGTGAGCGAAGTAGACTGATTTTCGTGTTGAACGATCACTCACTTCATACTGTTCAAATAGTAAAAATGGCAGCATTAAGTCTTTGAACAAGATCCTGAACGTTGGCTTCCCACGACAGATTACTATCTATCTGAACACTTAGAAACTTGAACTGTTCAGTTTCACTAATCAATGACCATTCTGTGAAATTGAAACATCAGGTTTTGTTGAATGGGGGCTGTTACTTTTTAGAGCTCGAAGTTATTCTGAATATCTGTTTTAAAGTTCCTGCAGGTTTGTCCTATGTATGCTGACTGGCAGGAGTTGCATGTAAGTTTGCACATATTTGATCTGTTGAATTTATCTGTGGGTGTTTCATGTGTTCTGAGTCTCTTCTGTGTTGCATTGTCTGTTCTGTATCCTATTTGAAGTCCTTGTTTCTTTAAAATATTGCCTGTTCTGTGAACTATTTTACTGTAGTAAATGTGTGTGTGTGTGTGTGTGTGTGTGTGTGTGTGTGTGTGTGTGTGTGTGTGTGTGTGTGTGTTCATGCTCTTATTGTGTCTTACGTGGCCATTGTCTGTGTGTTGGGTTCTTCAGTATTACTGTGCAAGACCCTGTACGTGTATGGCTTGTTCATTGTTTGTTTACATATGTTTTGGTTTAGTTTTGCTGTCATATGGGTATCATAAACCCCCCCCCCCCCACCCCACTTTTTTTATTTATTTATTTTTTTTTTTTTAAAGCTTCTGTGTGTGATTCTGTTCGTTTATGATGTGTTGTGTTTGTCATAAATCTGAAGGTTGCTTGGTTGTGTGTAAGTGGATGGTTTGATGGATTGTGAATGGTGGTGCTCATATTCCAGGTTTCCTGAATGTTGCAAAAATCGTGTGTATTGTTTATTTGTTGTATAGTGAGACACAATGGTATCAGTATGTAACTTCATATTTTCTTTAAGTTGTTCATGAATATCTTTGCCAAGAGGCCAGCACTTCATTCTGGGTTCTGTTATGACAGTACCATATTATACCTGGCTGATGAACCATGTACACACATAAAACAGCAACACCATTAAATAAACACTTTAAATGTAAAAATTCATATTAGAAACAGTCAAAACACTAAATTTTCTGTATCTCATCATACAAAGAATAAACAAAATACACTCCTGGAAATGGAAAAAAGAACACATTGACACCGGTGTGTCAGACCCACCATACTTGCTCCGGACACTGCGAGAGGGCTGTACAAGCAATGATCACACGCACGGCACAGCGGACACACCAGGAACCGCGGTGTTGGCCGTCGAATGGCGCTAGCTGCGCAGCATTTGTGCACCGCCGCCGTCAGTGTCAGCCAGTTTGCCGTGGCATACGGAGCTCCATCGCAGTCTGTAACACTGGTAGCATGCCGCGACAGCGTGGACGTGAACCGTATGTGCAGTTGACGGACTTTGAGCGAGGGCGTATAGTGTGCATGCGGGAGGCCGGGTGGACGTACCGCCGAATTGCTCAACACGTGGGGCGTGAGGTCTCCACAGTACATCGATGTTGTCGCCAGTGGTCGGCGGAAGGTGCACGTGCCCGTCGACCTGGGACCGGACCGCAGCGACGCACGGATGCACGCCAAGACCGTAGGATCCTACGCAGTGCCGTAGGGGACCGCACCGCCACTTCCCAGCAAATTAGGGACACTGTTGCTCCTGGGGTATCGGCGAGGACCATTCGCAACCGTCTCCATGAAGCTGGGCTACGGTCCCGCACACCGTTAGGCCGTCTTCCGCTCACGCCCCAACATCGTGCAGCCCGCCTCCAGTGGTGTCACGACAGGCGTGAATGGAGGGACGAATGGAGACGTGTCGTCTTCAGCGATGAGAGTCGCTTCTGCCTTGGTGCCAATGATGGTCGTATGCGTGTTTGGCGCCGTGCAGGTGAGCGCCACAATCAGGACTGCATACGACCGAGGCACACAGGGCCAACACCCGGCATCATGGTGTGGGGAGCGATCTCCTACACTGGCCGTACACCACTGGTGATCGTCGAGGGGACACTGAATAGTGCACGGTACATCCAAACCGTCATCGAACCCATCGTTCTACCATTCCTAGACCGGCAAGGGAACTTGCTGTTCCAACAGGACAATGCACGTCCGCATGTATCCCGTGCCACCCAACGTGCTCTAGAAGGTGTAAGTCAACTACCCTGGCCAGCAAGATCTCCGGATCTGTCCCCCATTGAGCATGTTTGGGACTGGATGAAGCGTCGTCTCACGCGGTCTGCACGTCCAGCACGAACGCTGGTCCAACTGAGGCGCCAGGTGGAAATGGCATGGCAAGCCGTTCCACAGGACTACATCCAGCATCTCTACGATTGTCTCCATGGGAGAATAGCAGCCTGCATTGCTGCGAAAGGTGGATATACACTGTACTAGTGCCGACATTGTGCATGCCCTGTTGCCTGTGTCTATGTGCCTGTGGTTCTGTCAGTGTGATCATGTGATGTATCTGACCCCAGGAATGTGCCAATAAAGTTTCCCCTTCCTGGGACAATGAATTCACGGTGTTCTTATTTCAATTTCCAGGAGTGTATATGATTTCACACTATCAGGGACCCTATAACCATAAGCAACAATTTTCATAATCAATCACACCACCCACTTACACGCAAGCAAGTAAGCTTCAGGTTAAAGCTCCACTAACAGAACACTCATAAACAAACAGATTTACATACAAGCTAAATATAATAAAACAGATAATAGTGGAGAATGGTTATGATACCTATATGATAGTGAAACCAAAAAATATGTTAACAGACGAGGAATGAACAGGCGACATTCACGTAAGATTTTGCACAGTGATACTGAAGAATGGAACGCACAGACAGTAGTCATTCACAGGACACAACAGAGCATGAAACCACACACATAGTAATATACTATATAATAAAGTAGTCCACAGAATAGGCAACATTTTAAAGAATCTGTGACTTCAAGTGGGACACAGAAGAGACGACACAACGTGGAAGAGACTTGGAACACAAAAAAACCCACACATAAATTCAACACCTCAAGCATACATCAACTGACATGCAACTCTTGCCAGTCAGCATACATCAGACAAACATGCAGGAGCTTTAAAATAAGATATTCAGAACAATTCAGAGCTCTTAAAAGTAACTGCTCCTATAGCATATTTGCTGACCACTTAAGAGCAAATGACTATCACTCAAGGAAAATAGAAACCTATTTAAAAATATGATAATTCAGCCACTGCCTGTACTTAAAAAACACTTCCATATACAGAAGGCACTAGCTGAAGGAAAGCAGATGATAAATGACTTCACTACACTATGCAGTGGTGCATTATCCTACGCAGTAAGAAAATTGTGCTTAAGAGTGCAGGCATGCGCATGCCCATCCCCCCCCCCTCCCCCCCCCCCCCCCCCCCCCACACACACACTTCAGCAGCAGCAGCAAATGATTTTATAAGACTAACTGTAAGTAATCGCAGAATATAGCGTGAAATAGTTTTGCATATGTGTAAAAAAGTAACTCATTGTAAAATCATTTAACTGCTGATTACATGCTGCCATTATTGAATAATGTACAGGAGATCCTCCATAACCCAATAATAACCCCTAATAAGGTAATTACAAAAGCTGCTTTCAGACTTAATTTGGTTACAATAATTATTACCTAAATCATTTTATATTTTCTTGAACTGACTAAAGAATACTCACTGAGGCAGGAAGATGATGAAACATGTTTGAGTGTATATGAAAAACTATTGTTTGTGTAACAGGCAACATGATATTGAGTAAATATTGTCTGCAAGTAGGACTACTGGAAGAGCTGCAAAACCAAGTGATGAATAGTTCCCATGATCCCCAGGTGGGAGATAAGTAGAAGGCGTAGAACTGTTGCACACTGTACTTGAAAATATCGGTTTTCATAATTTGTGTAACAGAGTTGTATAGAATCATCATCATTCAACAAAATACTGCCTCCCCATATGAATTTCCTGTGCTTGTCTGTTGCATTTCCATATCAGTCTTACTAATGTGTTATGATCTGATGATGTCTGAATGGTTTTGTTCTTGCAGTACCAATCCACTTAAGTTTCAGCATTGTTCTGTGACACCATGTGTAAAGTTCTTTGATTCTCTTATTTTATTGTTTTTCCACAGCCAATGATTCACTTCCGTTCATTGCAATGCTCAAGATAAACATTCGTACAGTTTGATCTTCTTACTTTTAGTGTACATCTTTCTCCTCCTTTTGTGATTCTTGATCAGTATATTCATGATTACTAACTGAAATTTACTTTAAAACACAAGAAGCCTTTCTTCTCTCTCAATCCAATTGCTGCTCCTTTGTTCTCCTGTAATTAGTAATACTATACTGTTGTCATATTGTATAGCAATCCCCAGAGTTATTAATTTCATGCCCTTCGAATTCAGAATTACTTATTGAGTTCCCTCATTTATTCTTATTTTGTTATTTTCTACTTGTGACATTAACATGTATGCCTGAATTATAGCTGTTAGCATTATTTTGATTGTGATTCGGTGTAGAATAATCTTGTTGTCAAACTGTTCAGAGTAACTCATTCTGTCGTACATTTCCACTCAAAATGAATTCTTCTCCTTTTATATCATTTTTTACTGCTGTTGATATTACCCTACATTTGTCTTCTTCACTTCAATCGTCTCTACTACATCAGGTTTCAGCATTTACATTTATTTTTGAGATTTAATTGTTTCCCTGTCATATTAAACATCTTACATCCCATGCTCTAATGTAAAGAATGTTAACCTTTCATTGGTAATTATATTTTTCGCATTATCAGCCCCCCCCCCCCCCTTGCCCCCCAGCCTTGTGGCAGTCCCCTCCTGGACATCCAAGTGGGAGACTAACCAAGAATCTTTTACCAATTCAAAGATCATTATAATACTTGTCAGTTACAGTCCATATTTCCTGTGGATACTTGTTATCTTTAATGCAATGATTTTTGAAGCCTTCTGAATCTCCTGCCATTGATCACTGGAGTTCCTTCTGTCTTTATGAGCAGTTTCCCATCCAAAGATTGTGAGGGTTTCTGAACTCTAATCCCGTTCTCAGCCCTCTTTTGGCAAGGCCATTGGCAGACTTGAAGTATAATTTTTTTTTTTTTTTTTTTTTTTTTTTTTTTTTCATTTAAAATCTAACCAGTGGCTGGCATTAAACTTAAAACTAATATTCTCTGGTTTAGTAGTCAAAGATGCTATCCTTGACCCTATTTTTCATTTGATGACTATTCCAAAAGCCTGCAGCTGGGTAGGTCATACGCCTTGTGTGCGGTATCGAAAACAGAAATACGCTTCTTTCCTAGACTTTTCCCAATGAATAGAAGTTTTCCATTTGCATTTCAAGCTTTTCTTTCACGCAGTCTTTTTTATTTATGACAGTTTTTAGTGTTATTCCTTGCTTCTACAACAATGTGGGAGGGTCCAGAAGTTCACTACAAATAACGTAATGAACATCAAGTAAAATTTTATTTTTGCCTATGTGATACTTGTGGAGGCACAGTAATTCATTTGACCCCATAGATTAGCTTTCAACAGTGCACCCCTGAATATGAAGGGAGATACAAGAACTGAAAAAGGAGTTTTCCTTGTTGCGGCTCCTCGTGACATATTTAAGTCTTTTTTTTCTGCTATATAAACTACAGAATCAAGGAAGCTATAAACTTGATAATGTAATTGTACATTACTAAGGCATTGGAGATCGGGACACTAAAATTATTGCATAACAGTTGCAAGACACACAGAATAAACTGCCTTCAAGTTTTAAATTGTTATTACTTTGTGTAAAAGGCGAAGCTCATTTTTTGGAAAGGATTCATGTTATAGAGAATTTTGAGTATGTCTTTCTTTTTTTGTGTTTAAGGTATAGCATATTTTCTGTTTGCGAAAGTTGGCAATTTATGTTGAATGTAAGTGTCCTAATGAAAAATTGTATAAACGTGCTGCTAGGGTCCATGGTGGCTTATCCACAACTGGTTTCTTTCACAGTGAGAAACCCGGCATCCACATCGCCACAAGCGCCACGCAGAATAACTGTGCAACAGCAGCCACTTGTGGGTTTCGTTACTACAGGTTTCCAAGCCTGATGATAGATTTAAGTGTCAGAGGCCAAAGCTAGAAGAGGTCTTGTAGGATCATCAGCTTGCGTTTACTTCAAGCTACTTGAATTTTAATATGTTACGTTAATTTACTGTTATCATGAGGAAAAATATACTGCCGGCCATATGATGTCTCTAATGATGTTGTAATAACTACAGTAATGAGCTATTCCAGTCCCAGCACTTGTCACTCCTTGGTGGCACATAAAATGAATTTGCTGGGCCATGTGGGCGCATAAGGCTTATTAAAGCAGCCTTCTGCTCAGCAGAGGTTTCACAAATATTTACAGTGTACTGGTATTTTTCATAAATATGCACGCAGTGTATTGTCCTGGCTGGAGGTCCTGATGCCAATATATCTCCTTCTCTACTTCTAAATATAATGATATTAGTGGTCTCACAGTACTTCAAAGGGCTACAGTTAATGTAACTCACACTTCTACTGAGAATTTGGGCGTCAACTGTAGTGCACTGGATTTTCAGTGATATTTACTATAAGCCAATGACTTTGCTTTGTATGACGATATTTTGGATACTGATTAATTATGTAGTGCTGTGCAGTGAGAAAACGCTCTTCAGAGGTCTAGAGATATATTATCTACAGGGCTATTACAAATGATTGAAGCGATTTCATTAATTCACTGTAGCTCCATTCATTGACATATGGTCACGACACACTACAGATACGTAGAAAAACTCATAAAGTTTTGTTCGGCTGAAGCCGCACTTCAGGTTTCTGCCGCCAGAGCGCTCGAGAGCGCAGTGAGACAAAATGGCGACAGGAGCCGAGAAAGCGTATGTCGTGCTTGAAATGCACTCACATCAGTCAGTCATAACAGTGCAACGACACTTCAGGACAAAGTTCAACAAAGATCCACCAACTGCTAACTCCATTCGGCGATGGTATGCACAGTTTAAAGCTTCTGGATGTCTCTGTAAGGGGAAATCAACGGGTTGGCCTGCAGTGAGCGAAGAAACGGTTGAACGCGTGCGGGCAAGTTTCACACGTAGCCCGCAGAAGTCTACGAACAAAGCAAGCAGGGAGCTAAACGTACCGCAGCCGACGGTTTGGAAAATCTAACGGTAAAGGCTAAAGCAGAAGCCTTACCGTTTACAATTGCTACAAGCCCTGACACCCGACGACAAAGTCAAACGCTTTGAATTTTCGGCGCGGTTGCAACAGCTCATGGAAGAGGATGCGTTCAGTGCGAAACTTGTTTTCAGTGATGAAGCAACATTTTTTCTTAACGGTGAAGTGAACAGACAATGTGCGAATCTGGGCGGTAGAGAATCCTCACGCATTTGTGCAGCATATTTGCGATTCACCAAAAGTTAACGTGTTTTGTGCAATCTCACGGTTTAAAGTTTACGGCCCCTTTTTCTTCTCCGAAAAAAACGTTACAGGACACGTGTATCTGGACATGCTGGAAAATTGGCTCATGCCACAACTGGAGACCGACAGTGCCGACTTCATCTTTCAACAGGATGGTGCTCCACCGCACTTCCATCATGATGTTCGGCATTTCTTAAACAGGAGATTGGAAAACCGATGGATCGGTCGTGGTGGAGATCATGATCAGCAATTCATGTCATGGCCTCTACGCTCTCCCGACTTAACCCCATGCGATTTCTTTCTGTGGGGTTATGTGAAAGATTCAGTGTTTAAACCTCCTCTACCAAGAAACGTGCCAGAACTGCGAGCTCGCATCAACGATGCTTTCGAACTCATTGATGGGGACATGCTGTGCCGAGTGTGGGAGGAACTTGATTATCGGCTTGATGTCTGCCGAATCACTAAAGGGGCACATATCGAACATTTGTGAATGCCTAAAAAAACTTTTTGAGTTTTTGTATGTGTGTGCAAAGCATTGTGAAAATATCTCAAATAATAAAGTTATTGTAGAGCTGTGAAATCGCTTCAATCATTTGTAATAACCCTGTACATGTTCACATGACAGTACTATTTGCAGGTTATCATGTATGGTGAAAAGCAATCAGTTTTAACATAAATGGTGTTTCCTGAACATATGCTAGTTATTTAAAAGAGAACTCTTTTCCTTGAGAAACATCAGTCCGATAGTGTTATGGATATTCACTTGGATTGCGTGTTGTATAACCATTAGAGACATGGAACTGGGGTTAATGAACACACTGTAGCATTGCCTTTAATGTTCTTTTTTCCTCTGTTGATCTCTTGTCCTTTATCTGATTAATTGTTTATGATAAATGTTATGATGGGGAATGTGTATGCTCATTATATAGTGATTTTTCTGTATAAATGACTGTTTTTTGTCAAAAATTCATCTGTGGTATAGAATAAATTGTTAAGGATAAACCTCTTTCAATCTACATTTGAAAAAACTTCGGCTGACTCAAGCATGTTATTTCAATGTTTAGGCTGTCTAAGAGTTTTATAGTCACTTGTTTCTCTGTCTGCAGAATGGCAATGGCCAACAATTATCACTTGAGTAACAGTATCAGAATATAGATTATGTGCATTGTGTGTGTTGTGAGTATAATCTGTCCTTTTATATTGGTTGTTATTCCATCCCATATTTTCCATTGTTTAATCTTGTAATGTAAATCTATCTTTCGGAGAATTTTGATTTAGCATTGAGACAGTTTAGAGGAACGCGTAAGTCATATTGGTTGCCCCAATATTTTTGGAGTACCCTTTCTGTCTTAAGTTGGGCTATTTTTCTGCTGAGTAAGAACTGATAGACCCAAAACTTTGAGATGCAGTGATTGGCTTTGAGAAAGCTTATTGATGCTATTAAGATTTTACTTTTGTGCAGATAACATTTTAAGTGTGTTGGTACCATTAAATCTGAAAACACACACACACACACACACACACACACACACACACACACACACACACACACTCTTTTCTGTTTAAGTATTTGTTGTATTCTTTTAATTTTTCAGTGTTGTCAAATTACTTAATACATAAGAATGTCTTTTGAGGGTATGTTATTTTGTTACAGCAAAAAACGTGAAGTTGTACCAGATCTGGCTCCTATGCTTTGGCATTCATTTGGCACAATTGCAGCCCTTCTCCAGGAAATTGTGAATATCTATCCCGCAATTAACCCTGCATCACTTACAGCCCACCAGTCCAACAGGGTTTGCAATGCACTAGCCTTGCTGCAGTGTGTTGCATCTCACCCAGAAACCCGCTCAGCATTCCTTTCAGCACATGTTCCTCTTTTCCTGTATCCGTTTTTACACACTGTGAGCAAGACGAGGCCATTTGAGTACTTACGTCTCACTTCACTTGGTGTCATTGGAGCTCTTGTCAAGGTATGTATGCATATACATATTACATTTTCAAATCTTACCTTGCAGAAATGTGAAGTGACTCATAGTGTATTACTGTCACTCTTAACAAATCCCATGCAATAGTCCGTTGCAGGAATTACCGAACAACACCATAAACAGTTCCACGCCGTCAACCTCAGTACGGGAGTCAGTCAGGAGGATTTCCGGAAAATGCAAAAGGTGCCCAAAAAGAGCTGCCCTCAAAAGCTTATGTCTCTTGGCTACAAGACGTACCAAAGATAATAGCAGCATGTTTTGCTGCTGTCAACAACTACACTAGCCAGGATCAAGCAGTTCAGAGGAGGATGTTCTTAAAGAGAAGTGCTAATGGGATGTTTGTTCAGACTGCTCTGAACAGTAAAACTTCCCTTTCTGCATTTAAGAAATGGAATCTCTTCTGTTTGCTGTTAGCAGTACTACACTGGGTTCAAATGGTATATTGCATGGCATATTGGGATCTTCATGTGAAATCCAAGGGAAGCTTCAGATCGTTTAAATGAAATTCTTGTATTCCCATCTTAGGGTGTCTAGGGTTCATCTGCACAATTCAACAGAAAAGATTGCACATCTTCACATAGTTAATAAAATGTTGTGCTCATCATTGTGGCAAAAAAATTGAGCAAAAAGTGATACCTTGGCACCTTATTTGAGGTGTAGTTGAGCTAGCTGTAAAGGAACTACACCCAAGTATTCAATCATCTTCTTGGATATATGTATTTCACATGAACATTCATTAGTTTTAGTTTTCTGTACATATTAACATATTTGGAGGGAATGATTTCTGCAAGTACTTTCAAAGGGCTAATTGTGTACATTCTCTTTATGTTTGCTGATTTATGTGACATGACAGCTTGTTAATAGTTTGAGAGAGTCAGTTTTATGCTTATGCCTATCAATTCAGTGAAGATTATTGGGTGTTCGCTATGACTCTGTGGTCACATGAGTGAGCATCCAATAGGCCTGGAATCAATTTTCAGTTAGTTTTGGGATTTTTATGTAATTTATTGGTTCTTTCACCTCTGACAAAGATTTATTTGTGTGAAACAAGCAAAGTTGCACAGATGTCCAGGACTTCACATTACACTATACATGCCTGTAGAACTGGCTGAGTAAGTCAATTTAGAAGTTGAAAGAAGACAAGGGCATATCACCTGTAATAGGATCATGCCAAATAAAGCATTGTGCTGTTTACACCAACCTTCACGTGGTAAACAGCTTTAGAGACCACACGGGATACGGTGGCCAATGCACAGTGACCAATTTTTGTCCAAAAGTGCCAGGCGAGTTCATTCTTTTGTTCAGAAGGGGAGGCCGACAAGTGTTTGCCACCTTTCGGCCAGCAGGCAATGACAAAAGTGAGGCACATACCCTGCAATCTTTCTCAAACAGTTTTACAGAAACTATTGGTATAATTATTTCATTTTTGCTGTACTTACAGCTTTGTGTGTCAGACAGCTTTGTGTGTCAGGTTCCTGATGATGCGCCCATTATTTAATTAATGGTCATAGTTATTGTGATATTTATGTGGTGGTAAGACGCTGTGCAAAATTCAGAAAAGTTTACAATGAATTGCTATGATTTTACTTTTGGTGCTTATTACATAATATGTTGCTGCATATGAAATTTAGCTGACACATTGAATTTTTCTTTAGACTTGGGTAAAAGTGTTTGTCACCAATCCCGAGAAAACTGATCTGATGCAGCACACTTGTATTATCACGCCATGCTAGCTATAAAGCGAGAGTGAAATATTCACAACATTTATCATATTTCGTCGACGGTTTCAGATATTGAAATGCGATTTGGCAATTGATAGCACAAAAAGAGGGGGGGTATTTTGCCACATCATTGTCAGCTGTATTATTTCACTAACTACAGACTTGTTCGATGAAAGGATGTAATTTTTAAGCTGGTGAAACAAGAAATGCTGTGGGTTTTGGAACAAAAGTGAAGACATTACACATTTTTTGTACCGAGGATGTGCTTTTTCATGAGCTTCTGACCTTGCTTTTCCTCAGTTCCTCTCTTAACAAACTTAATAAACCACTGTTTCAGAATTCTGTTGAAATTGTCTACACAACATGTTTATGAAATGAGACTGCATAAAATGTGCTGTGTTCTGGCAAAAGAAGCACATTTTAACATGGCAACCAAAGAAATGGATAGGTTTTACTCAAAATTCGCCACTCATGAATTCTCTGAAAGTTACAAATGGTTAACAAGCCAGGTGAAAATAAATACCTGCATTTTCGGCCGAATGCTTTTTAGATACTAACCATAACAAAGGTGACAGATCTTTTTGGATGGTCACCATGCAAGTGTGGGCATGGAGGGACTCCATTTAATATTTGCAAAAGATGTGGATGTAGGCTTTAGTTTAGAACGGCACTTCTACTCCAGCACTCCACATTTCCGCTAAAATGCTTGCCCATAACTCCCACTACTACTGCTCTCCCCACATGTGCCCTGCTGTCTGGGCATCTAGTGGCCAAGGTTTTTACACGGACTCTATCTTTACTGACACATTCAAATTAATATTTAAATCATCCAACTTGCTTGCTTTTCATTTATGAATTAAGGGTATGTTATTGTTGTAGTTAATACTCTCAAAATATACAGTATTGAAAGATCAGAATGTATGTGAGTGAGACAACTATCTATAAATCTGATATTAGATGTTACATACTCTCTGTGTAGTGGACTTGCTTAATGATATATTTTTGCCAGTGATTGCTCACCTTGTGAAAGAAATCTTTTTGAAACAGTCTCTTTAGACCTGACACCAGTCTTTCTCAGAAATGATGTCGTTTGTGATCATAGTGGTGTCCTTTGATCAGAAGTTTCAATTAGAAAGAAAATTTTAATTTTGTGAAAAGTTGAGTGAACTAATGGAATGATTGGTTTTGTGTGCCAGCACTAACATTTTAATCATGAACATTTCTTTATTTCTCATAGATCTTATATAACTGAAGTAAGGATTAAAATACTTCAGTAAATTTGGTGATCTTTCGTCTTGTGCCACATACTGTTAAAAGATTGTCTGTATAACACTCACTGAAACTGAACATTGTTCCCAGGTTAAATTTCTGCTAATATGCATTTAGAGGGAGAGATGTGGTTTATTTATTATTTAGCTTTTAGGTCATTCAAAAGAATTGATAGGCTGTCTGAAAGTGGCCAAATTTGCTGCCCCCTTATTCTCTTTCCTAGAAAAAATTGCTTTTGTGGTGGACAAAAGTAGCTATTGTGGTAGTGTCTAAAAATGAAAAATTGATAATTAGTAGTTCATGGAGGTGCATGAATTGTTACTGTTAATAAAATCTTAATTATAGTGCACATATTATGGCTGTAAAGACAATAGTACGACATAGTGTATAAAAAAAATTGTATGGGTTGGCAGTTTCATGTGGTAGGTGGCATATCATATTTGTTTTATGATTGTAGCAATTGGCTGACTTGCAAATTGTGTCAAGAAGGGCACATTTTAAAGGCAAGTTTTCGTTTGTAGAAAAACACTTGGGTTTGGATTGCAAATATGCCCATGTGAGTTTCTCCTTAATGAGAATGGGTTATTGTATGTGAATTTTGGTGATACCATTAATTTGTGGGTTCATATGTCAATGTCCATGTTGTCAGTACTAACAGTGTCGTGTATGAAAGTGCTCACATCATAGTTACATATGTTCAGTGCAAACCACCTACTCTGTGACAGTACAACCACTGATAAGTTAATGAAGCACCAATATGCCACAGTTTACCTAATATGCTGCTGTTGTTTCACCATTTGCATAAGTTCAATAAGACAGTATTACTTAATCGTGTACAACAGAACTTTGTGGCTGTTCAATGGTGATTCATATGCAGAAGGTACATCAACATCACTTACCCTTTATCACAGTCAGACGACCTTTACAGGTGAAATCAAATGATTAAGCCCACTCAGCATATGACCAGTAAGGGCACTGCTGCATAGGATAACACATCATAGCAACACAGCTACTCTAATTCATTGTGTGTACTGTTTTGCCACATGGGACTTAGATTTTTGTTCACAACTTTTGTTGCAGGATAATAAATATTGTTTAGAGTACATACAAACCTTGAAGCACCTTGTGTAAGTCTGGGGTGGGGATTCAGATAACCAGTATCTGAGGATATGGTGCAAGGTTTTACCTATATAGAATGGGCACAATGAAATTGGTCCGGATAATATTCATGAGACCAATGCATAATCAACTCTTACTAATGAACAGGAGAACTGTCAATCACAGAAAATGCTGGAAACTATGACTGAGATCCAGGAATCGGTTGCTGTTACATGCCTGTGCCATGTGCCATGCACATCTTCTGCATTCTCTGCCCTCACCATTTCATTGTGTTTGGGTGACTAAGGAGCAAACATGTTCAATGACTAATTGAATGCAACACAAAATGGTGCTCATGGTAAAACAGCATATGTTCACTGTCATATGTAATTCTTGGGAAACATGCGGAACCGATTGCACAAGAGCTTGACTGGAACTGTTTTAGCAAAACTTCCAGCAAAGTCTGTAGTGCAAATGTTAATGGCAAAATGATGTGAAACAGGCTCTGTAGCAAATTAAAACAGTAACGGTGAACTATTCAAAAAGAGTTTGAACACTGGAAAATATGAGGGTGGCTTGAAAAGTTCTCAGAACGGAAAAAAGTACTTAAATCACTGACTTTTTTTTTTAATTTTTCAATGTAGTATCCTTGTAGATTAATGCGCTTGGTCCAATTATGTTTGAGTGCCTTGATCCCATCTCGAAAATGAGTTTCCTCCAGTTCTGCAAAATAGTTGTCAACTCTGGCTATCAGTTCTTCGTTTGAAGTGAATCTTCATGCACAAAGAAAAATATTCAGTTTTGGAAAGAGATCGAAGTCTGACAGAGCCATATGAGGTGAATAAATGGGTGTGGCCACCATTCATACCTTAGTTCGTGTAATTTTGTCCTGGCGACAGCACGTGTGGGGTGCTCATTGTCTTGATGGAAGATGACTTTCTTCCTTGCCAACCCTAGCCTTTCTTTGTGTACCTGTTGTTGCAATTTGTCCTGGATGTTAGCATAGTATTCTCCAGTAATTGTTTGCCAAGTGGGGAGATAATCTACAAACAATCCCCTTTGCATCCCACAACACTGTTGCCATGGCCTTTCCCACTGAAGGAATTGTCTTCGCTTTCTTTGATGGTGGAGAATCAGCGTGTTTCCACTGCTTTGACTGTTTTTTTGTCTCTGGGCTATAGTAGTGCACCCGAGTTTCATCTGTGGTCACAAACTGGTGCAAAAAATTTTGTTCGTTTCTCCAAGAAATGACAAAATATTGTTCTGATATGTCCATTCTAATGCATTTTTGATCCAGCCTCAAGAGTCGCGGCATCCATCTTGCAGATAATTTTTTCATTTCTAATTCTTAAGTTGAAATGTGATATAGCCTTTCAGATGATATCTGGCAAGCATGAGCAATTCGACACACTTTCAATTGGTGATACTCCATGACCATTTTTGCACTTTTGCAATGATTTCTGGAGAAGTGACACATCTTGGCTGACAACTGCATGGATCATCATCTAAGCTCTCCTGACCAAATTTAAATTCAGTTGTCCACTTGGCAACAGTAGAATATGAAGGATCAGAGTCTCCCAGTGTATTCTGGAAATTGGCATGAATGTCCCTTGCTTTCATACCTTCCTTTATGAAGTACTTAATCACTGCTCAAATCTCGAAATTCCCCCCCCCCCCTCCTCCCCCTTTCCATCTTCACAAATCACTAGGTGGGAACAACAACAAAGCCACAGCCCTCTCGCAAGACCACTGACATGATACGTATTTACAGGCAACAGGCCAATGAATATCATGTGAACAACTCGTTGCACTAGCACTGACCTCTCGTTGTGATCGCGAGAACTTTTCAAACCACCCTTGTATTGCTAGATTGAAGGAAAACCTAGAACAAAATCTGGTGAAATGTCGACTTCATTTATCTTTGTAGTAGTAAATTAAGAGATAATCTTGTTGAAAGATTTCCAAACATGACCTGCATCTGTATCCTTAGATTTTCTTTCTTGCCAAAATTAAAGCATACTGACAAACTATCATGTTGAGTTTTGCCTGTGGTTTCTGAGTGAAGTGGAATTGGACTTTTGGATCCTCAGTTTTTCACTTCTTCAGATGAGGTGTGACTCATTCTGTCATGGTATGTGAACCAATAGAAAATGTGCCATTATGCCATCAGAAAATACCCGTGAGTGCTTTGAAGAGTTGTTGCATAATCTAGAAATTGGCGTTTGGTGCTCAGTGTCTGGTGTCTACAGCGTAAGATTTTTCATCACATTGTTAATGCCTACCAGTATGTGTGGAAACGGTTCAATCCGTATGTCAATCAACTCATAGAAGATGAATGAGTGTATTGATAGTTCTAGTGAGATGAAGCAACAACACACCACCTAGATAACCCAGTCAAGAGTGCATGAAGTGTTCAATGAAAAGAGGACAGTCAACAAAGACAGTGCAATCTCAGGGCCACCTTGATTGCCTGATCTCTTTGTGATTTTGTCGTGTACACCAAATTGAAGGATCAGGTGTACTCAAATAACCCTCACATGCTGGAAGAGAAACAGCAGAACATTGAAAAAGCAATTACTGCTATTCCTCAACCAGAGCTGCTATACATGTCTCAAATCTAGCACAGTGCTGCATCAATATCATTGGTGGCCATTTCCAACATCTTTTGTGACAAGGGTCAGTCAAGTGTCAGTGTTTATTGTAAATGTTTTTCTGGTCAGTTTTATTTTGCCCATTGTGTATATCGTGCATAAAGATCATGAAAGTAGTATTGGGATGTGTACTTAGGCAGATGGATAATAATTTTTTCCTCAGTCTGTACACAAATTGGAATAGGATTGGACGTCACTAATATTAGTATAACATACCTTCAGCCATGTTACATAATGTGGCTTTCGGAAGATATATATATGTAATGACTGCTTATTGCCAGTGCTTAGCACCTTGCTACTGACTTTGACTAACAGTAGCAACACTTTTTCCATACACGCGCATGCACATCATCACTTGTGGACAGCATTGCAAATATTATTATTATTTTTATATATATATATATATATATATATATATATATATATATATATATATATATATATATATATATATATATATAATAGAGGGAAACATTCCACGTGGGAAAAATATATCTTTCTACGTGGGAAAAATATATCTATATATAGATATTTGGTATTCAGTTTCAGCTTCTCCAGTTTTGACACAGAGTTTTTGAATGCTTCTCATTCATGTGTAGTAACGGATGTTTTCGCTCTTTACACACCATTAATACAATCTCTGTCTCTGCAACTTCTTTAATCTGTATTGCTTCCATATAGTTTTAATGGTTTCTAACTTCTTCAATCTGTGTTGCTTCCACTGTAATTTTAATGGTATTAGACTTCCTGCTTCCTTGAAAAGTAATTATGAAATTCTGAAGATTAACTATTATTTTTTGGGTGGTGTTGAGGTTATGAGGAGGCCATTTCTTGGTAAAGTGATTTATTTCTACACTAATCTTTGAAATAATGGGTACATATTTTCTAAATTTTATTTTTAATATTTCTGTTTGTTTTTATACCAGTGTGGCTATCTCATTAGATTTTGTACTTAATTTATTATTTTCAATTCCTTCTCGTGCATCTTCAGCCTCTGAAAGTGTTATTTTCTATATTTAAAATCATTGTATTTCCTTGCTTACAGTCATTTTGTGTTGCTACAATTCTGTTTCGAATAAGTTTCTGTATTAGTTCCTCATTCCACAACAGAGTCCTCTGCACTGCCACTCTTTGTTGAAATACAGAGTCTTGTTGCATTCTTGCCTTAAATGTTAAAAGATCAATTTACTTATCAGCCAAGAAGTAGTGCTTTTTTTCTTTTTTATTTGTGGATTACTCAGTTAAGTAATAAAAATAAATTTTTATGTGCCATTTATCTTCCAGCTTCGTCTTCATCTGTGTATAAATGGATCCAAAATTTGAAAATAAGTTCTTGGCAGAAGTAGATACGAAAAACTTTGCTCCTCTGCTGTGAACACAGTAAGAAAACTGCTCTTACCAGTGGGATACTGTGATAAAAAGTTTCCTCACTCCATATTTTACTGTTTTGGCTATGGGCTTAGTCTGCTGCTACATCATATAGATATGCGAAGTTGTTCCTGAAGGACATGCACATCAATGCTGCACCTTCCGTTTGACTTTGTCAGAATATTGGAGAATTAAAGTTATGATAGACAAGAAGAATCTTTCCCACCAAAACTATTCTCTGAAATCATAGATGAAACTTTCAGATACTTGAGTGAGGAAACAATGAAAGAACGTATGGTAAATGAAGATTTTTGCATCACACACATTTAGCTGATCAGTTGTTAAGTTCCTCTCTAGTGCAGATAAACAAACATCACAGTGAATGGAAAATTTTATCAGAGAAAGCTTGAAAGTAGATCTGAAAACTTACATACGGTAAGAGTAAAATAATATATAATCAAAAAACTGAAGAAAAAATTGTTCTAACTAACAATACATTTATAGAACCAGTTGAATTTTTTATTTAGGACAGCTGAAGACAGTGAATGGATAGACAACAGAAGATATAAATAGATGAGTAAAAATTGTCTTGGGTACTTTTTATAATTGTGAAGCCAGAAAACCTGAAAAGGAAAATGCAGATGATCAGTCTAGTTATAGTGTGTGTCCATGAAGTGAAATCAAAAGAAAATTAGGATTTTTTTCCCCCCACACGAGTGTAGGTTCATATCAACAGCAGCAGAAAATGGTGTAAAGGAAGTATGATTTATTATGAATAAGAAGACAGAGAATGAGTCACAGTGAACATTTCAGTGATTGGAATATATTTTCATCAGAACCAACAATAAATTAGTGTCAACAACAGTAGTTCAGGTACACATGTGAGGAGGAGGAGGGATGGATGGATGGATGGATGGAGGGAGGGAGATATGGCGATAGCTATAGTTCTAGTTTCAAAACACTATAGAAAGAGAACCACTGCTCAGAAAGATGCCCAATTTGGACAACATATTATTGACACTGGGCTAAGTCTTTGAACAAAAGGAAATTTAACAAAAATTTTGTTAGCAGCATTTGTAAACATCTTAACATAAAGGGGGTTGCCTACAAATGACAGATGAATTGCAATACAACAGCTTTGATTTAAGTTACCCATTGCACCATGCATGATGTTCAGTGTGCATGACTGCACAAGTTCAGCAGCCAACAGTTGTGACACTGTTGTTTAGGTAAGCCCATCCACCAAGGCGAGTTGTGCCACATTGGAAGAGAGACATTGGTTTTTAACTATCCTGAATTGAAAAACCACATAGCAGAAATTTGTCAGTTTTTAATGATCCTGAGGCCAAACAATACATATAAAGTAAAATGGCATCAAATTTTAATTGTCCTCATGCCCAAAACCACATAAAAAGCACAGTGACATCTGTTTCTAACTGTCGTGAGACTGGCGCAAGATATGTTCAGTATGCTGTTGTTACAGAACAAATTGGATTGTCTTGGTGGGGGGGGGGGGGTCATGCTCAGAATGTGTTATGCAATGTGTGCTTTCAACTCAGCTACATCTGTAGTTGAAGCACTGAACGCATCATCTTTCAGATAATCCCACAGCAAGACATCACATGGATTAAGATCAGATGATCTAGATGACCAGGCTGTAGGGAAATGGTGGCTGATATTTCTAGCAATGCTGAAATTCGTGTGCAGCATCTGATTCACTGGGGCTGCGTAATGTGTGGAGGAGTGCCATCTTGCATGAAAATGGTCCTACCCTTGCATCCACACTGTTGAAAGGTTGCAATGACAGTGCACAAAAGACTCTCATAGTGTTTACCAATGACTGTAAAAGTAACAGAACCCCTTCTATAGCCCTACGATAAACAGTGCTGTCAACCCACACTAAACAGTCACCTTTGCAGGATAAAGTGATACTGGCTGATGTACATGTGGATATTCTGTTGCCCATATTCTGCAATTCTGCATGTCCACATGTCCTTGCAGATGGAAATGAGCCTCATCTGCCCACAGAACTTTCATTGGCCATTCATTGTCCACTTCCATGCGAGCAAGAAATTAACAAAGTGAATGTTCATCTTGCTGGCGGTGTAGCAGGAAGGAACTCCTGAACATGGGTGATTTTGTAGGGATAGCAATGGAAGATGTTTCACAGGATTTTATGCACTGTGCTTGTAGGCATGTCCAACATTCAGGCAGTTGCATGTGCTCTGTATGTTTGCACACCACCACTGGACCCCTCCTGCAATGCTGTGGCCACATCTTCGATAGACATCGGATCAACTGCTTTCCTCTCTCTGCCATATTGAACTTCAAAAGAACCTGTCTTTTCAAATTTTGTAATCAGTTTCTCCAAGTGTTCAGAATTTCTGCAGGGCTAGTGGCGTGCAGTCACTGTTCTCGTAAAAGAGCTTTATCAGCAGTGCATGATCCTTGATTGAGACAGTCATATTGGGCATCCCAAACTGAGGAAGACCCATGTGCCACATGTCTGTTGGTGTTCACATCCTGATGCTTACAGTGCCATCTATTGGTCATATCTTGGTCAAATTTTCTTTGTTCCATGACGTTTCTCCCTGTGTCAATAATCTGCTGTTCAATTTTGACATCATTCTTGGCAGTGGTTCTCTTTCTACAGTGTTTTGGAACTGGAACTTTAATTATAGACACCCTGTATATGTGGACATCATGGGTAATTTGAATGCTATGATATATGAGTAAATAGAAGAAAGAGTTCTGGAAGCATATGGGCTCACCAATAGGAATGAGAGAGGAGAAAGACTAATAGAGTTTTACAGTAAATTTCAGATAGTAAAAGTGAATGAATTGGTCAGAGATCAAAAGAGTTTGAGGTATACTTGGAAAAGTTAGTAACAGTCACACAAATGAGTTAAAAAGATTTACTTATCTTTGTGACTAGTTGAATAAGGAAGTCTCCAACACTGCATGCAATATAACACAACAAAAGACCCTCAATGGCTAGGTGCAAATAATCATAGGAATACTTCACAGTACATAGCAAATGAAATTTACAACAACTGTCTGCTCGCTTCTAAGAGTTCACTAGACGAGGTCCCCTGCTTAAGTCAGCCCTGGACAATAATGTATAACCAAGTCGGCGAGAGCTGTTCTTCCATCTTCCGAGTAGGCTTCTGTCCGTTGTTGTCCAGTCATGAGCAGATTGCACTCGGGTGGCAGATGGCCGAAGCGAAGTCAATATCTTCATACTCAACGCTCCCGTGGCACTGGTGGAATGCACGCAAGTGGTGAGTCTCTATGGCACTGACACCAGCTCGCATCTTTGCACCAGTGGTGCTTTAGTGCTGGCTGTGTCTTGTTCAGACGACACAGCACAGAATTGCTAGAAGTTCGAACGACTGCATGTTAATTGTCTCAGGCATGTCTAGTTTGCTGTCCCATTGAGTGTCCACATCCCGTTTCAGTATCTTTGCAGGCATTTATGAATACCTGATCATTTTAAAAAAGTTGACAGATTGACAAGAATTTATTAACCTTTGTACACCATACGTATCACCATTGATATCTCCTTGATTTGTGTACTCCAGCACAGTATTTAAGATGTGCGCTGAGCATGAGAGTATCTTAACATTGGAGAAGTGCAACTACAGTGTTTGGGCCACTATCAGCAACAAACATGGTTCGCACAGTGTTTAAAAAATAGAACAACTGTGATATCTTTATCAGTTCATGTTCAGTATTTTCTTAAGATTTTTTAAAAATATCACTCTTGAAATATCTGGTGCACAATATACAATCCTCAAGTTTTCCTTCTTCACTGTTAATGTGATGGGCAGTTATTGCCAAGTAGTTTGTTTTGTGATATGAATCATCCTATGCCCCTCCTCCATATCTGGAAACATTTCTTCACCTCTAGAAACAGCTTCTCATAGACGATTTGTGGTTTCCTTCAAAATTCTTGAAGTGCTGGTTGGATTAAGTAGTAATTCCTTAGCACACTCTACACTGTACTTGGCCCTCACATAAAAAACAAACTGCACTGTCTTGAGAAATCCGTCTCCATCCATCTGAAGATAAAATGTCTTTGCTGACAAGAAGACAAGCTTTTTGGTACAACTACCTTAAAATTCAGTGGGACTTCAAAAACTTTTATGTTTTTATTAGTATTTAAGAAAGTAATTACACTACTTTGTCCAGCCTCACATGCATGTTTCAACAAATTTGAAGTCCCAGTTTTGCGTCCGTTGTAAGAACACATTTTTCTACCCAAAAAACAAACCACAACATCTTCGATTTTCTCATTGCCATCAAATACATAAGCAAATTTCTTCCAAATCAGTGATTTCAAATGGGCTTCTGGCAGTAATGTTATTTCACCTTACATGAAATGATGTCCGTGGTACTCATTTTGTTAAAGCAACCTCGCTAATGTTTACTCAGACACATTTGTTACATATTCACTCAGCCTGTATAAAGTGTTGACTGAAGGCAGCAGAAACTTGAAAGCTTGCACTTGTCTGGTAGCCAGTGGCCAGGGTTGTAATCCAGAATGAGTTTAAAGGATTGGGTGAAAGATAAAGTTGTGGCAATGCGTATAGTCATAGGTGCAGGTCCTTTGGGTGCAGCTGAAGTGACTGTAGCTAGAAGGTAAAGGTGGGATCAGACTTCTGCTTTACTTGGGCCCACAGATTTAAAGTTTTCAGCTAACATCACAACAGAAGAGCAGTAATAATTCAAGCAGTAACGACAGGTACCACAATTTGACAAACACTGATAATAAAATTTATACTGTTCTTTAAAACTACAAAACATTTCTTGCTGTGGACATTTGCAGATAACCCACGGATAACTGCAACAGTACACACTTTTATCCACAAAGTAACCATTACTGCAGATATCTGCATCTACACAGGCCTCTGGATATAAGATATAGGGTGTCGAGCATTTGGATCACAATTTAATAGAGCCCTGGAAAACTTTAGATCAGAAAGGCAAGGGACATAAATAAAACATTCCTTCGGAACTTTTAAAATCGTTGGGAAAAAAGTGGCAACCAACAACTTTCCAAGTTGATTTGTGGAATCTATGTGACTGTAGATACAGTTCTGGGAAAATGTCATCCTCACACTACAGATGGTAGCAAGGGAAGATAAGTGAAAAAACTATCATACAATCAGCTGTACACTCCTGTGTGAAAGTTTCTGTATGAACGATATACGGAGGAACGAACAAGAAAATTGAGGGTATTTTTGATTTAGATTAATTTGGATATGTTGTTGTTGTTGTGGTCTTCAGTCCCGAGACTGGTTTGATGCAGCTCTCCATGGTACTCTATCCTGTGCAAGCTTCTTCATCTCCCAGTACCTACTGCAACCTACATCCTTCTGAATCTGCTTTGTGTATTCATCTCTTGGTCTCCCCCTACGATTTTTACCCTCCACGCTGCCCTCTAATACTAAATTGGTGATCCCTCGATGCCTCAGAACATGTCCTACCAACCGATCCCTTCTTCTCGTCACGTTGTGCCACAAACTTCTCTTCTCCCCAATCCTATTCAATACTTCCTCATTAGTTATGTGACCTACCCATCTAATCTTCAGCATTCTTCTGTAGCACCACATTTCGAAAGCTTCTATTCTCTTCTTGTCCAAACTATTAACCGTCCATGTTTCACTTCCATACATGGCTACACTCCATACAAATACTTTCAGAAATGACTTCCTGGCACTTAAATCTATACTCGATGTTAACAAATTTCTCTTCTTCAGAAACGCTTTCCTTGCCATTGCCAGTCTACATTTTATATCCTCTCTACTTCGACCATCATAAGTTATTTTGCTCCCCAAATAACAAAACTCCTTTACTACTTTAAGTGTCTCATTTCCTAATCTAATACCCTCAACATCACCCGACTTAATTAGACTACATTCCATTATCCTCGTTTTGCTTTTGTTGATGTTCATCTTATATCCTCCCTTCAAGACACCATCCATTCCGTTCAACTGCTCTTCCAAGTCCTTTGCTGTCTCTGACAGAATTACAGTGTCATTGGCGAACCTCAACATTTTTATTTCTTCTCCATGGATTTTAATACCTACTCCGAATTTTTCTTTTGTTTCCTTTACTGCTTGCTCAATACACAGATTGAATAGCATCGGGGATAGGCTACAACCCTGTCTCACTCCCTTCCCAACCACTGCTTCCCTTTCTTGTCCCTCGACTCTTATAACTGCCATCTGGTTTCTGTACAAATTGTAAATAGCCTTTCGCTCCCTGTATTTTACCCCTGCCACCTTTAGAATTTGAAAGAGAGTATTCCAGTCAACATTGTCAAAAGCTTTCTCTAAGTCTACAAATGCTAGAAATGTAGGTTTTCCTTTCCTTAATCTTTCTTCTAAGATAAGTCGTAAGGTCAGTATTGCCTCACGTGTTCCAGTATTTCTACGGAATCCAAACTGATCTTCCCCGAGGTCGGCTTCTACTAGTTTTTCCATTCGTCTGTAAAGAATTCGTGTTAGTATTTTGCAGCTGTGGCTTATTAAACTGATTGTTCAGTAATTTTCGCATCTGTCAACATCTGCTTTCTTTGGGATTGGAATTATTATATTCTTCTTGAAGTCTGAGGGTATTTCACCTGTTTCATACATTTTGCTCACTAGATGGTAGAGAGTTGTCAGGACTGGCTCTCCCGAGGCCGTCAGTAGTTCCAATGGAATGTTGTCTACTCCGAGGGCCTTGTTTTGACTCAGGTCTTTCAGTGCTCTGTCAAACTCTTCACGCAGAATCGTATTTCCCATTTCATCTTCATCTACATCCTCTTCCATTTCCATAATATTGTCCTCAAGTACACCGCCCCTGTATAGACCCTCTATATACTCCTTCCACCTTTCTGCTTTCCCTTCTTTGCTTAGAACTGGGTTTCCATCTGAGCTCTTGATGTTCATACAAGTGTTTCTCTTATCTCCAAAGGTCTCTTTAATTTTCCTGTAGGCAGTATCTATCTTACCCCTAGTGAGATAAGCCTCTACATCCTTACATTTGTCCTCTAGCCATCCCTGCTTAGCCATTTTGCACTTCCTGTCGATCTCATTTTTGAGTCTTTTGTATTCCTTTTTGCCTTCTTCATTTACTGCATTTTTATATTTTCTCCTTTCATCAATTAAATTCAATATTTCTTCTGTTACCCAAGGATTTCTACTAGCCCTCGTCTTTTTACCTACTTGATCCTCTGCTGCCTTCACTACTTCATCCCTCAAAGCTACCCATTCTTCTTCTACTGTATTTCTTTCCCCCATTTCTGTCAATTGTTCTCTTATGCTCTCCCTGAGACTCTGTACAACCTCTGGTTCTTTCAGTTTATCCAGGTCCCATCTCCTTAAATTCCCACCTTTTTGCAGTTTCTTCAGTTTTAATCTACAGGTCATAACCAATAGATTGTGGTCAGAGTCCACATCTGCCCCTGGAAATGTCTTACAATTTAAAACCTGGTTCCTAAATCTCTGTCTTACCATTATATAATCTATCTGATACCTTTTAGTATCTCCAGGGTTCTTCCATGTATACAACCTTCTATCATGATTCTTAAACCAAGTGTTAGCTATGATTAAGTTATGCTCTGTGCAAAATTCTACCAGGCGGCTTCCTCTTTCATTTCTTAGCCCCAATCCATATTCACCTACTACGTTTCCTTCTCTCCCTTTTCCTACACTCGAATTCCAGTCACCCATGACTATTAAATTTTCGTCTTCCTTCACTATCTGAATAATTTCTTTTATTTCAGCATACATTTCTTCAATATCTTCGTCACCTGCAGAGCTAGTTGGCATATAAACTTGTACTACTGTAGTAGCTGTGGGCTTCATATCTATCTTGGCCACAATAATGCGTTCACTATGCTGTTTGTAGTAGCTTACCCGCATTCCTATTTTCCTATTCATTATTAAACCTACTCCTGCATTACCCCTATTTGACTTTGTGTTTATAACCCTGTAGTCACCTGACCAAAAGTCTTGTTCCTCCTGCCACCGAACTTCACTAATTCTGATAGTCCCCGCCCAGAGATCCGAATGGGGGACTATTTTACCTCCGGAATATTTTACCCAAGAGGGCGCCATCATCATTTAATCATACAGTAAAGCTGCATGCCCTCGGGAAAAATTACGGCCGTAGTTACCCCTTGCTTTCAGCCGTTCGCAGTACCAGAACAGCAAGGCCGTTATGGTTATTGTTACAAGGCCATATCAGTCAATCATCCAGACTGTTGCCCTTGCAACTACTGAAAAGGCTGCTGCCCCTCTTCAGGAACCACAAGTTTGTCTGGCCTCTCAACAGATACCCCTCCGTTGTGGTTGTACCTACGGTACGGCTATCTGTATCGCTGAGGCACGCAAGCCTCCCCACCAACGGCAAGGTCCATGGTTCATGGGGGGGAATTTGGATATAGGAAAGGCAAAGGCACCAGAGAGGCAGTTCTGACATACTTGGTAATTGAAGCAAGACTTGACAAATATGTAGAGACATTCATAGGATTTGTGAATCTACAAAAAGCATTTGATAATGTATAATGGTGCAAAATGTTTGAAATTCTCAGGAAAATTGGTGTAAGCATCTGAAGCCAGGCAATATACAAAACATTGCATACAAAAACCAAAAGAAAACAATAAGGATGGAGGATAAAGAATGGAGAACCCCAATTGAAAAGGTGTAAAGTGGGATTCAGTTTTTTTGCCCCTACTGTTCAATCTATAGATTGAAGAAGTAGTAATGGAAATAGAAGAAAGTTTCAGAAGTGGGCTTGAAATACAGAGTGAAAGGATATCAGTGAAAAGATTTGCTGATGTGATGTGAAAGTGAGGAAGAATTACAGAATCTACTGATTGGAATGAGCTGTCTATATAATATGGATTTAACGTAAAACTAAGGAAAAAAGTGAAAAGGTTTAGCAGAAATGAGATTAGTAATGAAATTAACCTCAATATTGGTTGTCTGTGAAGTAGATGAAGTGAAAGAATTCTGCTTTCTTGGAAACCAAATGATATGGCAGATGAAGCAAGGATGACATACAAAGGAGGCTATCATAGGTGAAGAGGACTTCATTGAACAAAAGAAGGTTACTATTTTTAGTCATCGTGATTAATTTGAGGGGGGAAAAAAAATTCTGGGTGTGTAGTTCTGGAGCAAAGCACCATATGGATGTGAATCGTGGACTGTCAGAAAACAGAAAAAGAAGAGAATCAAAGTGTTTGGGATGTAAGTGTTACAGAAAGATGTTGAAAATTAGGTGGATTGGTAAAAGGAGATTCTTCAGACTCAGTGAGGAGAGGAGCATATGGAAAATGTTAACATGAAGAAGGGACAGAATGATAGAACAAGTGTTATGGCATCAAGGAATAACCTCAAGATACTTGGGAGAACTGTAGAGGGTAAAAACTGTTGGGTGCACTGCATCAAACATATGAGCAAAAAAAAAAAAAAAGTTTTCTAAACATTATCTACTATGTGTATGGAATAAACAGTGTGTGATCATTGAAGGTCAAATATGGGTGATTCAGTCATCTATTAAATTGTAGACTTTGCAACTCCATCTGCTGGGGCCTTCTGTAGGCGTCTTCACGTGGCTGGACAGTGTAGCAAACCAAGCAAGCAGGGTTATTGGATAACATTCATCAGGCTGGCATTGGTGGGCCATCATAAAGGGATATGCAGCAACAGTCAGTAGTGAAAGAAGATGAAAGATTATTTACCAAAATATTGGTTGTTTATCATCACAATAAAATAAGAGAAATAAGGGCTCGCACGGAAAAATTTTAAGTGCTCATTTTTCCCGCGTGGCGTTAGAGAGTGGAACAGTAGAGAGACAGCATGAAGGTGGTTCATTGAACCCTGTCCCAGGCACTTTATTGTGATTAGCAGAGTAATCACGTAGATGTAAATGTAGATGTAGATGTGCCACCGAGGTGGCTTCCTGTTGGTTGTTTGTACTCCTTGCACATTGTGGCTCAGTGATGGTGTGGAGCCACTAAGTTGAAAGCTAATTGCCATGGTCTCTATTGAAATTATATTTGTTCTTGGAGATTTCAACTATTCAAACTTTCCTTCTGTAAATTTTACATTTTTTGGGTAGCACAAGTACAATATCGTAATGTGTATTGTGGTTGCAGTCCTACTGGTGTGGTGTCTCACGTATTTCACCCCTTGTTTTATACAAGTGTGGTGCCCATGCTTTTTGATCTGTTCTTTCAGTGTCCTCTTTGTATGTTCTTTCCAGATTGCTTGGTGAATGGGGCAGCTACAGCTGTAGGAATCCTTTTGAATAATAAATAAATGCAACAGACAATGTGAGAAGATTTATTGATCTGTGGGTTCACAACAAGTTTTGTGACTATAGAGTCAGATCCTGAAGTGCCAAACAGTTGACATAAATAAGACACAAAAACTTCTGTTGTCTTACGTACGTTAAACGATACAGGGTGCTTCAGAAGTGATGGTCAGTATTCAGGGATATGACAGGAATAATCATTCGAAACAAAGTACTCAAGTAAACATAGGCTCTAAAATGCGTACATATGAGCAAATCTTTATCTCTCATATTGTGAAACAAATCTCTTCTACTACAAGTTCTTTGCTTTTCATATTTTGGGAAGTGATAGTATGGACCAAAACAAGAAAAAAAAGTCCAGTAAACATGTGCTCTAAAAGGCACACCTTAAGACTTACGAGCATTTGTTCATTTTCTCTACTTTCAAACACAGTCCTTCTAATGAACAAGTGCTCATAACTTTTAAGGTATGCATTTTAGAGCTCGTGTTTACTGGACTTTTTTTTCTTATTTTGGTCCATACTACACCACTTCCCAAAATATGGAAAGCAAAGAGCTTGCAGTAAGAGAGATTTGTTACACAGTATTGCCGGCTGGAGTGGCTGTGCGGTTCTAGGCACTACAGTCTGGAACTGAGCGACTGCTACGGTCGCAGGTTCGAATCCTGCCTCGGGCATGGATGTGTGTGACGTCCTTAGGTTAGTTAGGTTTAATTAGTTCTCAGTTCTAGGCAACTGATGACCTCAGAAGTTAAGTCGCATAGTGCTCAGAGCCATTTGAACCATTTTTACACAGTATCGAAGATAAAGAATTGCTCAAAGCTCTTAAGGTATGTGTTTTAGAGACTATGTTTACTCAACATTTTTGTTTCGAATGATCATTCCTGTCATGTACCTAAATATTGACCATCACTTCTGAAACACCCTGTATAACACAATTTTAATTGCATTAAAATAATGAAAGAAAGACAGCAGACCTTTTCAGACATGGAAGCCATCGTTCAATAAAACATGGATGTCCCCTACCTTCATGCTGATCATAATGTAAAAAAGCAACTGCCAAAAAACCTGACATTGGTCTGTGTGCAAGATGTAACTTAGAACAAACAGGGATACTAAGAACCCAATACAATATAAATTAACCCCGGTGATAGATAAGTTACTCAAGGGAGGTTGAGGACATGGTGCAAAAATAGTGCTTACAGCAGTGATGAGAGAATGCACACCAAGTGTTCCGGCCTACAGGACAGATGTTCCTCTACCTTATTTGCTGGCAGGCACTTAAAATTTTTAATTTAGATGAAACTCTCCCTTCTTCGCATCTTATGACTATGGTAGCTATGACTTGGCTGAGGCGGGCGCACCATGCTGTGCATGTGCAACAGGACGATATTTCCGCGTGTTACTCCCGAGTTGTCTGTTCATGGTATGCTGTGGGTCAAGCACTCACCATTTCTTGTGTAAGAACTATTTATTATTGGTGTTTTTTAAAATAGGTTCACAGCTTCCCGTGAGTAGCCATTATTTGTCACAAAAATTCATTTATATTTGATTAGGTTCTTCGTATCTGTTCTAGGTTACACCTTACGTGTTGCATTCTTAAGCTATGATTAGCATGAAGATAGATGACATATCTTTTATTGTGGAGCAGTTTCCTTGTCTAAAAAGGTCTGTGGTCTTTCTTTTGCTATTAGCAGTGCAATTAAAATTGTGGCGGTAAACGATGATCTAACAGGGATACAAAACTTAATTTTGACTCAGACCTACCTCCTGATACTGCATCCATGAAGTCCAGCTGCACAATTTTGACCTATTAAACCCACCTGTCCTTACCTATGATGCAGTTGTAGATACTCCTCACTCCCATCTGTCTACTTAATTGAATCTTGCGTGCCTACAATAACACTTGGAAAGGAGTATGTACACCATTAAATAAAGAACAAACTGATAGGTAGAAATGGCTAATTCTCTAAGCTCTTTGCCCTCCACGTAAATTGGTGCACAGAATTCACAGCATTTATGCAAAGTTTACAGTAGCACCAAAATTTATCTACTTGAACATAAATTTACTATTACTTTGCTCTTCTACCACATGGGCCTTACACACACAACACCAAGATAGAGTTGGAATCTGCTAATCCCTCTAGTCTTGACCACATGGCTATTATTGACAATCAATAGCAACAGCGAGCCAGTACACCACTGAATAGTTAGCAGTGTCCCCCTTATCAACAGTTGAGTGAATGATGACATATGATGTGCCATAAACTTTGTTCAATTAAACTATCTTCATTTAAGTCTGCAGATACTGTCACCAGCAAAAATACACTCTTAAACACTAATTAAAAGCACTGCTTGTGTGAGTGAATGAATTCGGATTTGTTTAACATCAAATAAACTAATACATAGCTTTTTTTTTGTAACCATGGTTGACTGTCATTTGACATAGGTCCAACCTCAGTCAAGCCCCCATGCATTCTCCTCTACGCAATGGTCTATCAGTCCTACTTATAACTTTTGAGTGTACTGTGATGTTGGACAAGCAATTTTGATAGTTTTTCTAAGAAAATTGAAATGTCATCTGTTGGTTCCTCCATTGAAGACTTTTTAGAAACACACTTTGAAATAAATATCACTTTGTTCTTATCCTTATAAAAAGTGTTTTCTGAATGGTCTGTTTCATCATTCATCCCCTCCTTGGACTTGTCCATTTGTTGATTGCAAATGGTGAGTGCCCTCGAAAATTGCATCTTACTTCTCATTTGTATCCATATGCCAGCCCTCAGACATCTTTTGTAACCAGGTACTCCAGCCTTCCATGATAATGTGGCGCCCTTGGGCATAGTGCATTGCCATCCCACTAACATGACAATGTTAGCTTTCTGCCTTCACAGCGTCCCACAAATTTCAATTTCATGCTTAGTTAAAATTGAAGTATCTCGTGATCTACCACTCTGATCATGATGCTGTTTCAGCAAACTTACTCTAATAAAATCCTTCATACATATACCTATGATTGCAAATGATATTGCTGTCCTTCAATATTTTCATTTATTAACTTATTCACTAGGAGTGCGATGAGCATACACAGTGCTATTTCTCAGACTCCCACAGTGTAAACCAGAGTGAGTCTTATATTTTCTACTGGCTGAAAAATTTAGTCTCAGTACCATTTTTCGAAAGGATTTTATTTATGCAGTTACTCTACTAATTAATGGTAATCTTTGAGTGGGATGGAGGTTACTAATTACCTTTTTTTCACAATGTTAATATAATTTTGTTTCTTGGTCCTATCAGTGAAAAAGCGATCATAGCTGTTGGCCATCAATGTTTCTTTTAAGAAATTCAGATTTGATTCCAATCTGTAATTGTCACTGCTGTGGAAGGCACGTCAGGAAAGTGTGCTGAGCACTGCTATTTTTTGGGCTGGGTGGTGGTGCAAGTTGCTGTCTAAATACTATTTGAATCTGTAGGCTTCCTTTACACTCTATTGTCTGGGAGTATTGTCAGGTCTTCTATAGATCAACACATCTAGGAATGAAAGATATATTTCTCGCTCTAGCTTCAAGATGATGATGATTTTGGGATTGTTGTGTATACAAAGAACATATTGATGGAAAATAGCAGTGTTTGTATTTAGCTTCTAGCTGATTTTCAGCCCTTCATACAAAATATTGAAATTGTTCATAGTAGACTGTTGCTTAACTTAGATCTACTGTGTTGTTATAGGGATAATTGTTGCCAATCTTGCCGCACTCCATTACGTTCCTATTAGATCCATTCCACATCGAAGACCAAAGTTTGTAGCACTCAAATTAATTGTTGTTCTTCAATTTCTTATTTTGTGGTAAAAAAAAAAAAAAAATCTATGGATGTACTGCTAGCTGTTGATGTGCGTAAAGGCATAATATTTTGACGATTGATTCTGTTGCTTTTATTACTGGGAGCACTGCTCCTGTTGCTGCTGTTAGTGGGAGTTCCTGATGATGGTGGCTGGATCAATCACCAAAATATTATGCTCTTTGCAGAATCAGAAGTATGCTTGTGGATTATTTTGTCCAGTCTTCTTTCCTGTGCAGACATATAACAAATGTTATCCACATTACTCCTTCCTGTTCCAAATTTTCTGTAAAAATTCCAGCTTGGGGGAGTGAATACAGGTGTGATTTTTGGTAGTGTTCAGCCAAGTGCAAGGACACCGAAAGACTCCTGAAGATGAAGATGATCCCAACAGAGCAGTCAGTGCATTGAATATTGAAAATTTTTGAAGAGGAACGTGATGTGGCCTAATCGCCCAGAAGTTTTACCTTTATGACAACCACCATGAAAATCAGAAGATTAATATGGTCCACAATTAGTGTTTATTTCCAGTTTTGATTTATAAGTGAGACATAAACTTTTAATTTTAAAACCATTCAGAATATGATGAGGCTCAGAGAACGGTGAAGAGATGCAAATTGAGAATTATTAAGACAGACTGGAAAATGAATGAATAAGAAGCAGACAGAAGTAGGAGTGTAATTACGACTAGTGTAAATGAAATGGAATCACTGAGGAAAAAAATAACTATTAGGTCTTGAGCACTGACACACGTCACCATTGGTTCCATAAGTAAGTTTTAGAATTTTTTCTGGATGTTCATAAAGTCAAGCCTGAGCATTCCTCACCGTAAGTGGTGGTGCAGTGTAGGATGCACAAAGTTTTGTGATGCAAATGATATCAAAGCTACCTATCGAATGAATTTAGTGGTAGGATCAGTGTATCCAGTCCAAACCTTTGAGAAAACTTTCCACAGAACACCACTACCAGACTCCTTGAAGCTGTGTTGGAAAAAAAGTTCATAGATTCTTATTCAAACCAAGTGATAGGCTGAACAACTTATGGTGTAACAAGTCTGACGAAAGCATAGCCCAACAATCTGGCTTGATTTAAGCACAGTCAGCAGTATGTGTTGGACACACATCAATATGCAGCACTGAACGAGACGGGTCACGGCTTCACAAAAGCTCTTAAAATAACAGCTGCAGGTGTTTTCTTAACATTAAAATTTGCCTTTTTTTATGTAAGCAACTGCTCATGATCTGGTGAGTTCATATGAGTAGAAGCAGAGGATATTTTGAACATTTTCTTTAAGTTGAGTATGTTGTGGACAATTGCTATGAACTGACAGCTCTAAATAGACAATATGCTCTTGTAAAATTTCACCAGAAGACATAAAATGCTTGTAGTATTTCTGTTTATTTCTTTAACTGACCTTTTTTGTGTGCCAGGCAGACACCTTGAGATAGTCATTTGTTTCAGTACTGACAGTGACATCACAGCTGTGTATCTATGTATATAAATTTTTTGTGAATGTAGTTGTGTGTTCATTAGTGATTATGCTAGTGAGTATAGTTTCTATTGCAGATGGTTAGAGCTTCATTTAACAATCTTTAGCATTGCAAAGAGAAAAAAAAGTGTCATTTATGTGTTGTATGTTGGGAAGATGCACACACATACTTTTAGGTAACTACTAAACATGTTCATTAATACAGAACTGTATATATGCAGGGTGAGTAGTGAAACTAGCGTATTTTACTTGGTGTAGGCATGTTGTGTGGCAGTCACCTACTCAGTACCATCTACATTGTCGGTAACGATTCTGGTGATTGCAGTGTTCTGTTGTGAAGAAGTCAGTGGAAAGAGTTCTCAGCCTGATTTCAAATGACTGTTTTTAATTTAAAAAATTCACTTGTTATGTTATGTAATCCCTGTTTAAGTCATTGCACTTTGTTTCTTTTCGAGTAATTGGGTTACATTTCAACTGCTAATCTGGGAGGTCTTAAAATAGTACCATTTCTGCTACTTTAGTCTTGTCAGTTGACTCCTATTTCCCAGCCACAAGTAATTAATTTAGATATGGGACTAGTTTGAAATCAGAGTGTCCGTAATCTGGTAAGTAGGATGGATATGCCACCAATTCATTGTGCAGATACTTCTCTTTACCATGTAAATCATGGACAGGTGAATTATCATCATGAAAGATAGTTCAATCCTTGTAGTCTCATATTTTTCTATTCAGAAAACTAGCATGATGTCCTCCATTATACCTCAGCATTTCAATCAAGAAAAATAACCCCTTATGCATGTGAGATAACACTGATCGTAATCTATGCAGCAGTATTAAAATCCTAGTTGTTCACTGCTGAAGCATTCACAACAGAGTACCGGGGTTTTAAGCACTCCTGAAGATGAGTGAACCTCATGTAAAACTAGCCACAGAAAGCTGGTTAAATCCTGAAGAAGATAGCAGTGAGAGTTTAGGAGAAAATTTAACTGTATGTCGAAAGGATAGGCTGGTTGGAAATTAAGATGGTGTAGTTGTCGCACCAGAAAACACACTCAAATTCACAGACAGAAATTGAAGTAATGTGCAAGATTGTGTGGACAAGATTCAGTATCAGCAGTGGGCATAAAATGGTAATTGGAGCCTTCTGTTGACTACTAGACTCGCCATCTAATGTAACCAAAAATGTTAGAGAAGATCTCTGTTCGCTTCTAAGTAAGTTCCACAGTCATACTGCAATCATTATTGAAGACTTTTAAGCATCCAACAGTCAATTTGGAAAATTACAGTTTTGTTAGTGATGGGCACAAGGCATTTTGTGAACCATTACTAAATATCTTCTCTGAAAACTTCGCAGATTGATTGGAACCCCACTCATGGTGGAAATATGTTACATCTGTTGACAACAAATGTACCTGACCTCTTTGATGATGTTCACATTGAAACTGGTGTCAGTGACAGTGAGGCAGCTCTAGTAACAATGATTAACTAGGTACAAAGGACAACTAAAGCAAGTAGAAAGTTGCATGATTTCAGTAAACTAGATAAAAAAAAGCAGTAGTGTCATATCTCAATTAGAAACTTGAAACATTTAGCACAGGACAGGAGCACGTAGAGGAACTCTGGCTCAAGTTTAAAAGAATAGTTGATCAGGCAATGGGGATAAATATTTACTCGCTAAAACAGTTCATTATAGGAGGGGGTCCTCCATTGTATAAAGTCTCTGTACAGAAACGTTCAAAGAAAGACTGACTACTGCATAATAGGTGTAAAAGCATAGGGCTACAGTTAGAGAGGTACTGAATGAAATGCATTTGACTGTCATGAGAGTAATGTGTGAAGCCTTTGGCGATTTCTTTTGCAGAATATGGCCAAATGATCTTTCACAGAACCAGAAAGAGATTCTCATCATATATAAAGGCTGGCAGTGGCAACAAAGTTAATGCCCAGTCACTCGAGAATGAAACGGGAACTGAAATTGATGTTAGCAAAGCAAAAGCAGAAATCTGTAACTTGGTTTTTCATAGTCCTTTACAAAGGAAAACTCAGGAGAATTGCCCCAATTTAATCTTCATTCAACTGAAAAGTTTAGTGAAATAAATTTGGTATCAGTGGTGTTGAGCAACAGCTGAAATCTTTAAAATTGAACAAACCACTAGGGGGAATGGAATCAGATTCTATACTGAATTTGTAGCTGAGTAAGCCCTTCTTTTAACTATAATCCATAGTAGATCCTGTGAACAAAAAACTTTGCCCAGTTTTTGAAAGAAGCACGGGTCACACCTATTTGCAAGAAGGGTAGTAGAAGTGATCCACAAAACTACTGTGCAATATCGATTTGATGTAGAATCTTAGAACACATTCTGAGCTCAAACATAATGAAATATCTCAAACATCGATCATGTAAAACTCAACTCTAAGCTTCCTCACGTGACGTACTGAAAGCTTTGGTTGAAGATAGGTAGACGCGGTATTTCTTGATTTCTGAAAATCAGTTGAGTTCCACATCTACACTTATTATTAAAAAAGTGTATGGGATCTCAAGCGAAATTTGTAATTTGATTGAGGATTTTTTCGTAGCAAGGACACAGCATGTTGGATGGAGAGTCATCAATACATGTAGAAATAACTTTGGGTGTTCCGTAAGGGAGTGTGTCAGTAACTTCACTGTTCATGTCATACAGGGTCCAGCGAAAAGACTCCCTGTGTTTCAAAAGGTAGTTACTAACAAACTACAAGATACAGAGAAGAGACTTCTATTTGTGAACAAAAAGTACTACACCATCTTACAGTAGCTGGTTTTAAAAATTACGTCCAGTAAGTGGCGTCCTCCATTGTTGATACATTGGCGAAGCCTTTCCCGGAAGATTCCGTAGTTATTCGTGCCATTTCTGGTGGTATAGCAGCCACTGCCTGGGTGATTGCCTCCTTAAGAGCTTGTAGGAGTGTGGCACAATGTTTTTACACTTCATCCTGTAACTGTCCCCAAAGAAAAAAATCACAACCTAATAAATCGAGTAATCTTGGGGACCAGGCGATTTCTCCTCGTGATGAGAGGGGCCATCCAGGAAACAACTACCTCAAAATTTCCAGAGAACACTGAGAGATGTGAGCAGTGACTCCGTCTGGTTAGAACCAAACTACCCCCTGTTCATGGTCCCCAACAAATGGATTTAACATAGGTCAAAGGAAGATGTTTATCATGTGACAGTGATCATTAATGTTACACCACGTTCTTTGAAAAAATGCGGATCCTACATCACTGGTGAATTTCCTGATAGTTTTCAGCTGCCCAGTAGTGGAAGATTTGTTTGTTTAAATTACATGACAAGTGCCAGTGGGACTTTATCAGAAGAAATCAAAACAGCATCAGGGGGAATGTTTTACACAATTTCCTTCCATACAGGTCTGCAAGTTTCAGAAGCTCTCTCACTTAATTCTTGAGTAACCAACATTTTGTATGGGCATATGTGAAGATTTCTGTGAAGGATACTTGTTACACTCCTCTCGGCCTATTCCAGGACAGCTGCATGTTTAAGTGCTGAACGCTTTGGCGATTGCTGGATAGGCACTCTGACGTGCCACATTTTCCACCATTGTTATAGCCCGAAGTCAGCCAATACATTTTCTTTTCAGTACAGAAACTAATGCTCTAAAGACAAATACCCAAACTCGAATAGCTGTTTCTATTCAAGAACAAAATAAAGTTGGCAAAGGTCCAACCGAATGTGAAATGGTTACTAAGTAGTAATCGCAGAACCACATCACAAACTCCTCCACAACAAATGTGATGCTCATGTAGCAGAGCCACTGTGCATGTGCATTGCCTTCGATCGATACCCGCTCCATGTCGGTATCCCCACCACAATTCACTGAGTGGCCTCTCGAAATATGGGAGGTCGTTTTGACAGACTCTGTATATTACTGACCTTTCAGACAATATTAATAGTAATCTCAGACTTTTTGCAGATCATGCAGTTATCTGTAATGAAGTATTGTCTGACAGAAACTGTGTAAATGTCTAGTCAGATCTTAAGATTTCAAAGTGGTGCAAGGATTAGCAATTAGGGTTAAATGTTCAGAAATTTAAAATTTTGCATTGCCAAAATAAATGAAAAAAAAGCCATGTCCTGTGATCATAATACCAGTGAATCACAAAGGAATCTGCCAGCTCTTCTAAATTCCTGGCTGTAATACTTTGTAGGGATATGAAATGGAACAATTACAGAAGTTCAGTCATGGGTAAAGCAGTCGATAGACTTTGGTTTATTCGTAGAGTACTTGAGAAATGCAATCAGTCTACAAAGGAGATTGCGTACAAATCTTTCATGCAACCCATTCTAGAATACTACTCAAGTTCGTGTGACCCACGCGTAATAGTACTGACAGGGGTGTTAATCATAAACAAAGAAGAGCAGCACGAATGGTCACAGGTTTGTTCGACCTATGGGAGAGTATCACAGAGATGTTGAAAGAAGTGAACATGCAAACTCTTTAAGGTAGATGGAAACTGCCCAGAGCAAGTTTGCTAACAAAATTAAGATCTGGCATTAAATGAGGACTCTAGGAATATACTAGAACCCCCTACATGAGGATCATGAGGACAAGATTAGATTGATTACAGCAGGCACATAGGCATTTAAACAGTCCTTTTTCCTGTGCTCTGTACATGAATGGAACAGGGAATAAACCCTAATAACTGGTTCAGTGGGATGTACCCCTCTGCCATACACAACAGAGTGATTTGCAGAGTATAAATATAGATGTAAATGGAAACTGACTCCGCCTTTCTTGTGCGGTTTCACAGGCCTCCACCACTACTTTGATTGTCATTTCGTTTTTGGCAGTCATTTTCACATTAGCATGTGGTCACTGTTGCATGGTTATAATGAAAGTGCAGTTACATTTGTCCAGTGTGGGCTTTAATTTCGTTATGGTAGTGAAACTTGGTAGATATGCTAATGCGTTAATGCTGAATGGATTCATGATAAAAAAAAAAATTCTTCCAAGTTTAACCACTTGGTGTAAATCTGGCGCTGTACAGCATATCCTCGATGTCTCTGGTGCTCATATTGAACAAATTGTGTAAGTGGCAGTTAATAATAAAATCAGTATTATGCATTTCTCACTTGTTTGACTGTTACTAGTCATGTGCTGATCATAATCCATTACGTGTGGAAACATTTCTGTACATCTTTCTTGCATTTACAGTGCCAGATTTGCACCTAGTGGCCAAAATTGGAACTATACACCCCCCCCCCCCCCCCCAGCGTAAATTAGCTCTACATAAATGCATTCAAATATGTACAAAGTTTCGCTGCCATTTGATAATTACAACCCACACTGGAACTCTTAGAGTTGCTGGACTGTAATTATAACCACTAGGTATTAAAAAAATTGATATGCATCTTACTTAGAGCTTTCTTATAGTCAGTCCTTAAGTCAATATTCCTGTAGATGTGCCAGTGGTTCAGATATTCCACACACCTTTAACACATTGACTGCAACAAAGGCAATGGTGGCACAGCAGAGCTGCCTGCTGTGGCTAGCAGTGGCCAAATGGCAGTAACCTTGTAAATTACTGGATCATACAATGTGCAGTTCCTCTAGATTTTCATTTGCTGCTTGTTTTAGAATGTCCTTTGCATTTATCATCTGCAAGATGAGTTGTCATGTTTGAACCTCGTTGGTTTATTAATGTAGAAAATTATGGAGTAGATGTTTTATAAACCTTCACCACCTTTGGATGAAATTCTGTTGTCTGCATACTGTCCAAAACCGAGATTTATGATGGCATGGGACCAGTATTCCTGTTTACTCATTTTGACATAACATATGCACTACAACTAATCTAAGAAGTTCATAAATGAGCATTTCTACAAATGAGGGTGGCACTATAATTACATTATTGTGCAGTACGTATAGATACAGTAATAGCAAAATTTAGTTGATAGCAATGCCATCTCTCTCCATGTCAGAGAACTTTGCACCTAGCAGTCATGTGATACTGACCGATCATTTCATTAATTTAAATTACCACAAGTCTTGGTATTCTAGTAGGTTTACAGTAATGATATAATAAAGTCATTATTAAGTATGTGCTTAGATGTATTGAAAAGCAGCTGATTAATTGTTTGCTTTTATTTAATAGTATTTTATTAAGTGGTCTGGTGACTGTATTTAACTGTTATTATGTTGACTGCTTTAATTGTGTGAAAATTATAGATTTGGTTCTAATCTGTTCTGATGTGTGAAACTGCATGAAATTTTCTTCTTGTGGGACATTATGTGTGTGACAGTCTTAGGTGCAGCTGCAAGATATAAGTTTTGTCCAGGTATGTGGCAGATATAAAACTGTACTTTCATATCATTGCACATTTATTGTGGCAGTACAGAAATCATTAAGCCTTATGAAAAAGTCTGTCATGTTTTGTTCTTAAAAAATATGTTTATTCTGTGGATGACCATATAACACAGTTAAAATCTGTTACCAATTTCAGTTGTCATAGCAACCATTTTTCAGATCATATTATTGCCATGGTACTGTCCCAACAAATTATCACATAGTGCACGATCAAATAGACGTTATGTCAAAACTGTACTGCTCAGTTTTGGCATCTCATGTATGTGAACATGCAGTAATGTAATAGTATCTTGTTGTGACAGTAACATAATCTGAAAGCAGATGCTTAGACAACCAAAACTAATAATTCAGTGTAATAATTGTTTAATTTTGTCAGTTAAGTTAAACATTTCAAAATTTTAAAAAAGGCAGGTAAAAAGTGTAATGACCATTTCTGTTTTTCTTTTTTCTTGTGTGCATGCAGATTTGTACCAAAAAGTATTATCAGATCCAGTGAAGTAATGTCAAGAAAGCTCACATTATATGAAAGCGAAAAATGTTTCTAACACATATCTATATGTACAAGAGGTACTTCTACTGTGCAAAACATGTATGTTGCAGTATGCTACACTGACTGAAGTCTGTACCATTATGCTCATTCAATTGGCCATTACTGCCGCAGATAACAAAGAAAAAGAGAAAGACAAATGTTTTTAAAGTAGCTAAAGGCTAGTAAAAATTTAGTAATATCTGCTTTCCTCTTCTCTTCTATTTTTCACCCAAGGAGTGTTGCCTATGATACCAAAAGCTTCTTGAAGCTGCCCAGACCACTGAAATGCTAAATGTTTGTAATTAAAAATTATTGTAAGGTAATATGCATTATATCTATAAGTCACATCTCATTTATTTACATTGAACAAAGATATGTGTTAGGCATGGTTTTCACTGAGGTGATACAATATGTGATACAACCCGAGATACGATGCAGAAGCAGCCCACATTGGCAGAGTGCATAGAAACTTAGTAGAAGCCACTTAACTGGTTCATTCTGGGACAATAGTAGTAAAACGCTGAGTGCTCGTTTCTTCGCACAACTTATTGTTCCACGAAGTGGAATCTGTGCGGTCTCCTTTGTGGAATTTGTGGTACGTTGGGAGAGCTCCGCGAGAAACCACAGCTGAAGTGTGTTGAATATTTGTAGCACTGCATGGGTACGCCAAGTACTTCCTTTCGTTTTTCAATTTTTTGACCTATAAATAGTAAGGTACAGCAACATCCTCTTTAGAAGAGCTCATGATTTGCAACTGAAGCAGAAACATGATTCATGCTGCCTTGTTCCTTGTCATACAGTGAGTTGCATTGCAAATCACACTGTGTATCACATCCCACAGGGAATGAGAGTGTTGCACCAATAAGTGTTATGCCTTATGATCTATATTACAATAGCAATATATCATGTCACACATTGTGCAATCTCTGTGAACTGCATGTGTACTGTATTGTGGTGGTTCAGTGGAATAGTGTTAGATTAGAGAGAAGTGTGTTATATCCGGGAAGTAATTTTTGATACAGTCGTTTTGTTTACCCTACTATGTCTAGAGTTATTTAAATCTACACAAAAGTCATCAATATTAAACTATAAAAATAACAAATGTATATATTCATGATGCATACACCCAAGGGTAACTGGGAAATTCTGGAAAAACCTGGGAATTTTATTATCCAAGAGAAAAATGGGAAAAACTTAAGATTTCCTTAGAATTCTGGGAATTTTTCATTGTTTTAGTTATGAGTTAAATTTTTGTAATTTTGATGGTATGAACTAATACATACTTAAGTTACATAGAGTTTTACTTTGACCTGCCACTGCAGAATAATACTGCAGCAATAAAACATAAACAAGAGAGAAACATCAACATAAAGCTTAAGTTGCAAGGAAAATGTGCCATTTACAACAACAAAACATAGTGCACACACAAGTGTTTGCCAGTGGCAAAATTTGCCAAAGGCCTTAGGGTGAAGATGGGCAATGCTTCTTAACAAAAAACTTCTTTTGATGAGCATGGCATAAGAACTGTCAAAATTTCTAACAGGTCATGGGAAAATATTGCAAATGGTGGTTTGAGAAGTGTTACTTTCAAAGTAAATTTCCTTTCACACAAGATGAATTATGTTACATGTGAGAATATGTGGTAAATCTCAAATCACAGTGTGTTTGACTTGCATTCAAAACAACGCTTTGAGGACCAGCCATGCAGAAAAATTTTGGGACTGGAAGACCAGACATTTATGCTATCATTTAAAATGTCACTGGCAAGCAAACATACATTTTTGAGAATTTTCAGAAGCTCCCATTGTCCTTTGCATAACCCACGAGCAGTTTGTAGCAAATTGGCGTTTGTGTTTCAGTTACTGTAGCAGATTTAGTAACTAACATATTGTGTTACATCTAGTTTTCCCTTAAAGAGGAGTAGCCCTATGTATTATCTGCATTTATTGTGAATTAATTATGTTTTTGAGTTTGCTGACAACAATAATTAACATCAAACTGTTTCAGGAAACTAGAAATTTTTGCCACAGGTTTTTGTGTTGCCTCAATAGATATGTCATTTTGTGTATTTTTTTCAATTCCTATAGGGAATTAGCTGTTGTGAATCTGTGTGTTGGAGGAGCTCTGAGAGTAGTGTACCTGTGATACTTGTACCAAAGGTGCCTCAACTGCTATCCTCTTTTGTGGATCCTGTATCCCCTGCAGAAAGTAAGGGATCTGTCACTATCCATCCATGTGTCTGCAGATGGCATGTCAATGGCAGACCTAGGCATCCTGTACCAGGTGGAGGCGACCAGGGAGGACTCGGTGTTCTACCAGTTCCCCTAACCAAAATGTTTGAGATGCTGTCTTTCACTGAAACTGAACCAATGGGACTCACTTCATCTGTTCTGGGAAACCTGTTTCATTTGGTGTCAGGAGGAGGCACATACAAGAATGGTAGGGGTCTATCAATCATTGGCAGTTCAAACATACAATGAATGGCGGTACCCCTTATGGAAATGGCAGCAAGGGACAGGGAAGGAGACCAGGTGTACTCATTGTGTATGCCTGGGTGCCTCATTCAACATGATGATGAGGCTATTCTGGCAGCCATTGAGGGAAGAGGCTGCAACAACTCCAGATTGTGGTGCACATTGGAACAAATGATGCCTGTTGTCTGAGCTCTGAGGTCATTCTTGAGTCACTCCAACATCTGGTGGAGAAGATTGAGAAAACCAGCCTTGCATGTGGAGTTTCAATGAAGCTTTAAATTTGCAGCATTATCCCCAGAACTGATTGTGGCCCTTTGGTTTTGAGTCAAATGGAATGACTGAACCAGAGACTTCGAAGGTTCTGTGACAAGCTAGGCTGTGACTTTCTGGACTTGCACCGTATGTTTGACGACTGCAGGGTCCCTCTAAACAGTTCAGATGTGTACTACACATCAGAGGCTGCTACTCAGTTAGCGGACTGTGTGTGGGGTGCACACAAGGGTTTTTTAGATGAGGTGACTCTCCATTGAGTCCAGATAGTGATAGCTGTAGGAAACCCAGCAGTATCAGTGTAATGTAGGAAAAAGTGTCTCTCCCCCCCCCCCCCCCCCCCCACAGGTGAGAGTATTAAAATCCTAATGGTAAACTGTTGAAGCATTTGCAGCAAAGGGGCAGAGTTTGAAGTGCTCATGAAAAGCAGTGAAGCTCACATAATGCTAGGTACAGAAAGCTTGTTGGAACCTGAAATTATCAGTAGTGAGATTTTTTGGGAAAATTTAAGCCTATATCAAAAGGATAGGCAAATGGGAAATGGAGGTGATGTATTTGTCGCAGTAGACAAGGAATTCAAATCCACCAAGACAGAAATTGAAGCTACGTGTGAGATTGTTTGGGTAAGACTCAGTATTAGGGGTGGGCATAAAATGACTGGATCCTTCTACCTCCTGCCAGATGCATCTCCTGATCTAACTGGAAACTTGAGAGAAAACCTCGGTTCACTTGTAAGTAAGTTCCCCAATCAAACTGTAATCATCAGTGAAAATGTTAATCATCTAGCAATCAATTGGGAAAATTACAATTCTGTTAGACATAGGCATGAAAAGATACCCTGTGAAACTTTACTAAATGTCTTCCCTGAAAACTATGTAGAACAGATACCAAGCAAGGTGGCACATTGATTAGCACACTGGATTCGCATTCGGGAGGACGACAGTTCAAACCCATGTCCGGCCATCCTGATTTAGGTTTTTCATGATTTCCCTACATTGCTTCAGGGGCAGGGCCAACGTCCTTCCCCTTCCTTCCCTAATTAGATGGGCTGATGACCTTGCTGTTTGATCCCCACCAAGCAACCAACCAACCTAGGATGGATAGTTAGGAACCCCACTTACGATGGAAATACATTGGACCTATTGGCAACATATAGATCTGGACTCATTGAGGATGTCCACATCGAAACTGTTATCAGTGAACATGATGTAGTTATGACAGCAATGATTAGCAAAGTACAACTAAAACAAGCAGAAAGATATACATGTACAATAAACTGGATAAAAAATCAGTAGTGTCATATCTCAATGGATGTGAAGCTCCCAGCACAGGGCAGTAGCATGTAGAGCAACTATGGCTCAAGTTTAAAAGAATAGTTGACCATGCACTTGATAGATGTACCCAGTAGAACAGTTCATAGTGGAAGGGAACCTACATGGTATACAGTCACTGTAAAGAAACTTCTAAAGAAACAGAGACCACTGAATAACAGGTATAAAATAAAGCGTAGTGCTATAGATAGATGCTGAATGAAACACGCGTTCCTGTTAAGAGGGCAGTGTGTGATGCCTTCAGTGATCATTGTAGCAGAATATTGTCAAGTGATTTATCACAGAACCCCAAGAAATTCTGGTCCTACATAAAGACTGTTAGAGGGAGCAAAGCTACTGCCCAGTCCCTAGTGAATGAGATAGGAACTGAAATTGAGGATGGCAAAGCAGAAGCAGAAATGCTTAACTCAGTTTTCAAGTGTTAATTTAAAATGGAAAACGCAGGAGAATTGGCCCCCATTTAATCCTAATACCACTGAAAAGATGAATGAAATAAGTACTAGTGTCAGTGGTGCTGAGAAACAGCTGAAATCATTAAAATTGAACAAAGCTCCGGGACATGATGGAATCCCTGTCAGATTCTATACTGAATTTGTGGCTGAGTTAGCCCCTCTTCTAACTATAAGGTATTGTAGATCCCCCAATCAAAAAACTGCGGCCAGTTCTTGGAAAAAGGCCAGGTCACAACTGTCTACAAGAAAGGTAGTTGAAGTGATCCACAGATCTACTGTGCCATATCCTTGACATCAGTTTGTTGTAGAATTGTAGAACATATTCTGGACTCAAATATAATTAAGTATCTTGAACAGAATGACCTCTCAATGCCAACCAGCATGGATTTCGAAAACATCAATTATGTGAAACCCAACTTTGCTTTTCTCACATGAAATACTGAAAGCTTTGGATCATGGCAACCAGATAGGTGCAGTATTTCTTGATTTCCGAAAAACATTTGACTTGGTAATGCGCTTACGTTTATTGTTAAAAATACAATCATATCGCGTGTCAAGTGAAATTTGTGACTGGATTGAGGACTATTTCGTATGGAGGACACAGCAAGTTACCTTGGGTAACTTCAAGTATGCCCCAGGGAAGTGTGTTGGGACCCTTGCTGTTCTTGGTCTATATTAATAACCTCGCAGAAAGTATTAATAATAAAATCAGATTTTTTTGCAGATGATGTAATTATCTATAATGAAGTACTATCTGATAGAAGATGTATAAATATGCAGCCAGATCTTGACAAGATTTTAATGTGGTGCAGAGATTGGCAACTTGCCAGAAATTTAAAATTTTACACTTCAGAAAGCGAAAAAACATTGTATCCTGTGACTGTAATATGAATGAGTCACTGTTGGAATCTGCCAACTTGTACAAATACCTAGGTGTAACACTTAGTAGGGATATGAAATGGAATGATCACATAGGTCAAATCATGGGTAAAGCAGGTGATTGACTTAAGTTTACTGGTTGAATACTGAGGAAGTGCAAACAGTCTACAAAGGAGATTGCTTACAAATTACTCATGCGACCTTTTCTAGAATATTGCTCAAGTGTGTGTGATCTATACCAGATAGAACTAACAAGGTATATTGAATGTGTACAGAGAGGGGCAGCACGAATGGTTACAGGTGTGGTTGAGATAACATGATGTGAGCTATGATTGGCTGAGAAATGCGCGTCACAATCTCGATTTCAGTGCTTCCAAAACGAACGTATTTATACTTTGTTATTACAAAGATATGCAGCGTGTGTGTTGCTGCACACCAAAGATCTTTCCGAAACACGTTATTTTTATGCTGGGTAGTGTTTCCTAATGAGCAGGGAAGCTCCGCACCAGTGAATAAAACTTTTACCATTCAAAGGATTGATAAGTTTTAACATTCTGAGGGAAAATATACTGTCATAACGCAAAGAAAGTGTATTTTAACCTGGGAAGAAGTGTATTAAAAGCAGGAAATCCAGGAATTTTTTTTTCCTTGTCTTCATACACACTCTGTTATTGTAAGACGTGGACTTCAAAATTTCATTAGTATTCTAAAGAAATTTCATAATTTGATGTGCTGTATTGATATTCACATGGGATTTTCAGTGTAGTACAATAAGATTTTGTTTCAAATTGTCTGAAGGAAATATTTAAAATATATGAAGTGCTAGAACAATTTTCACCAATTTATAGAGTACCCCGAGTTTAATGTCACTTCTATGCTGTTATTGAACTTTCCTGTTGTTGTCACTGACTGAAGTTTTTTTGTTATATCTTTTGTTTTCACGTATGCATATCTGCTATACCTGACACACACTGTTCGTTCTTCATGGTCTGATATTTGCATATCCTTCCAATTTTCCCTCTCCTCTGTATTTTCCATTTTGATGTTAAATATCCTGAACACTTTACAAAATTTGCTTTTAATCTTCTGCTTAAAATTTCCAATAGAAATTTTCAGAAATTTTCGTTGCATTCTTTTTCCTGCGTATCTTCATTTTATTCATTCTGTCCTGTAATTTTCTTACATTCTTTTGTAACACATTTAAAGTGCTTCATGATTTTTACACTGTCGATGCCTCACTTCCATGCAAATATGTGGACACAGTTTCTGGGAAACACTTCCTCAGTTCCATATCAGTATGTGATACCAGTGAAGCTTTTTCTGTGAAAGATGTGTTTACTAGCATCTGTATTTCTGATGTTTCCCTCACTTTGGTTGTTTTGTGTAATATTACGAAAATGTGGTGTCAACTGAAAATTTGTGCTAGACTGGGACTCAAATTCAAATTTCCGGCTTCCAACTAGCAGTTGCATTAGGCTGTCTGAGTACTTCTAGTGGCCTGATTTAGAGTTTCAATATTTTTTCACTTGCGAGAACCTGTGGTAACATCAGTGATAATGGAAGTTTTGGTCAAGTCAGGTTGACTAATTGTTGAGGAAACTTCTCATGCTAAGCAGGAAATCTCGTTTCCCGTCCTGGTCTGGCACAAATTGTCAGTTGTCACTATATATCTGAACAGTTTGCACTACACCGTTGCTGTGCATTTATTTCATTTCTCATATATTGTGTAATATTGTTTGCTAGGAAACAGAAGTTTTGAAATTCTACTGCTATCTCTTGTTGAATTTGGATATTTAGCAAATTTGTCATCTCCTTTGCAGTACTTATTACCTTCAACTTAGTGTACAATTTGAGTTAGATATAAACAAAGTTATAATCTGTACTTTCTAGTGCACTCACCTCCCTAGCTCTGAATCTGTAGAAGTTGGAAGACTTCAGGCTATTGGTGTTATAAATGTCTTGTTACTGTCAATCATAGTGATTAAATATGTAACACTTTGTGCAATATCACAGTAGTATCCACAGCTGAATGCCTTGTTTCATTTCACATTTATACCTATCTGTGTTGTAATGAGTGGCAAATTAGTTTCTTGTCTTTCTCAGGCATTATTATTATTATTATTATTATTATTATTATTATTATTATTAAGGCCTCTTGGATTAGTACTTTCATTACTCACACTGAGGGGTAGAAACTCGAGAAAAACTGCAAAGGCATAGGTATTGTGGCTACTTTGTTGAATGAAGGTGGGACCTGCACCTTGCATATCATTTATCTCTTCATCACAGACAGTGTGTTGTATGGAACTTTCTCCTTGGCTACTCTAGAAACAACTCTATTAACACTCTAGAAAATGTTCTGAGACTGAAGATTTGCTGTTCATTCCATTCATCAGTTATTCAAATTCTTCATTATTTTCTGTTAAGAAAGTTCATTGTATTTGATTCTCTTATGAGTATCTCTTCTTCTTGCATTTATACTGTCAATATTTTTTTTTTTTTCTAAATTCCCATCTCTGGTTCTTCAACATAAAAGTTTATTAATATTGTTGATATATTGCTCATTCCTTCTTAACATGAATGTGTGTTGATTTTTCTGCTTTTGTTACCACCTCTCCCCCTCTCGAAACCTGATTTTTGTGGATGTAGTTTCAGCACATTGCCCCTTTATTTTCAAGATTTCTATCATTATAACCCATAGATGTTATCTAACTCCACAAAAATACCATAATTTGTAAGTTGATTGTGAGCACGATGGAGTTTACTAACTAACAACTTACTGTAGCCGTAATGTTCTCCACTGCAGTCAAGATTAAATATAAAAAAATACCTGCACTTAAATTATAAGAACTGCCATTGCTCTTGTACTTTGCTCCTTTTCCATACGTAGCTGAAAATATGGGTATTGTAGTGTTATTTCATTGGACAACATGTGTAAATGACAGAACAATCATTGTTTTTATAAATAATTTTTTACCTAGAAACTAAACAGAGAACCATAACTATCTAGTGTGTGTGCGCGCGCGCGCGCGCACACACACACACACACACACACACACACACACACACACACACACACACACACACATTCCCAATGAAGTGGTAGAAACAATGCTCCCCAAATGGGTGCTCATTTTGGTTGATGAATTAGTGTAGAATGAAATATCTGATCGTTGGAATAACACATGGGATTAGTGGCCACAATACATTCAAGAACAGTCCATCTACTGCTAATATCAGATTGCAAGGGCTAAAATTCACAATCATTCAGGAGGAAGTTCATGATGGGAGACTTCTAAGCCCTCATTAATGGTTTCACACCTGTCAACAAAATTTGAGTGTCAGTAGAGTAGATTGGTGGCAAAATAGGATATTATGAACACTGATCACAGATAACAAGTGTTTTTCTCAAGAACTTCACCAGAATGAATAGCTCTAGCAGTTGTGCACTGTGATCACAATATTTTACTAGCAGTGAGAACTTTCAGGATAGAAGTGTATTGTGAAGCTGTGGACAAGAGGATTAATCCCACTTCCGTCAATGATACCTATATACAGTTTTTATGTAAAACACAGTTTATGTGAATCATGTTACTGCTCTTGGGTTGGACATGATCCACTGCAGCATGGAGTAACATTTCAAGAAGTGGAAAGGTATATTTTTCTCCCTCCACGTGGACAATAACAACAGTCATCCATACAATATTTTCAAGAGTATCCTAGTCATTTACCTCAAATGGTGGGAGAGTGGCTGAGACCATTACTTGAAGCATATAACTTAGTCATCAAATCATTTTGCAGAAAACTGGTGTTGTAAATTTGGCTTGGAAACTATAAATGTAACTCCTGTCCAGGAAAACCTTAGGAATTGCAGCACAATAAATAATCTCCACACAGTTCAACGAAATTTAGTTAGTGGTCAGGTGTCAAGCCTAGTTGTTGCATTTTACTTATGAAGTGTTCAGCTGAGATTCTAAAATTTGAGAATTAACAAACTGCTTTGTTGGGCCTCTAAAGATTTCTGCAGCATTAGGAGGTGAAATGTAGGCACAGAAAAGTAGTCCACAACCTAATGACCAAGTAATAAATCACTAAGTAGCCTATAAAACAAGTGAACTCACTTGATTTAGCATAACTGGCCAGTTCCGAGCTTTAGCTCATTTTCAAATGTATGAATGAATGTAAACATATCCACCTCATAAGTATCTGACTGAGGAAAGTGTCAACATCCATTCATGCACTTCATGACTAGTTAAAGCTCGAAACCAGCCATTAGTGCTAAATACATTACTTATTTTAACCAAAGTTGACGGTGGAAACGTCACTCTTCAAACTATGCATTCCATGGTTTTTCTAAATTACTTTAAATGAATGGTGGAATCATTTCTTCAACCTGCAACATGCCTGTCCAGAGCTCTATCTGTAATGACCTCAGTCGGTCAGGTTTAAAGGTACTGGTCAATTGGTTTGTGACTGCAGTAGTGTATGGGAAATTTGCATTACTCTCATGTGTATTATCCTGTGATGATAGCTATCAATGTACTCCATACCCATGTGTCAGAATGCTACACAGGTATCACTTTCATTAAAATTTTGTAAAAATGTCTTATATTATTGTTCAATAGTGTATAAACTAGTTTTACTGTCACATTTGAGAATCTTTTATAAACCTCCTCTTCTGGATTTCATTTTTGTCACAGTGTGGTATATAATTATAAAACACTGTATCTTTAGTAGAACATTATTCTCCTTTCCATGCTGTATTGGTTATGTGTGACTCCAGTATTTAACAATATTAAGTTGAGATGCTGAGTCACAGATAGGCACCACAAAAAAGACTGTCAGAAAATGAGCTTTCAGCCAACAAGGCCTTCATCAGAGATAGCCCCCCCCCCCCCCCCCCCCCCCCCCCCCCCACACACACACACACACACACACACACACACACACTGACTGCTGAGGCCACACTTACATTGTTACATTCCATCCTGGATTTTCCATCCTTGAATTTTTCTTCCCGGTATTTAAGTTACCTCGTATGATTTTGCTCTCTAAATAGATATTCACATTTTTCTACTTTGTCCAAAATTGATACTTAATTCATCTCAGTTTGTTCCATGTAATATTCCATATAGTGAATTCTTTCTTGGCTGCAGAATGATAATCTTTTTCTTTTTGCTGCCCTTTATCCTGTAACTTTACAGGGTTAGCATGTTAATTACGGTATTTGGCAATGTTAGTGTGTCTGTCTCTCTTTCTCTGTGTGTGTGTGTGTGGGGGGGGGGGGGGGGGGTGATAGGGGGGAGAAAAAGCGTCTGTATCATCATGTAGTGTTCTCAAGTGTACGGGTGCGAACATTTTCTAAATGTTCATAAATCCAGTATCCACCTGGCTGGAGGTGGCAAACAGCGTAAAAAGCACATCCAGGCTTCCAGCACACAGGCTCTCATTGTTAATCCACAGGATGGATTCCATCTTAGGTCACGCCGGATCCTCGATCCAGAAGCAGTTTTCAAATGGGCAGTTTGGTAGGATGCTGAAACTGCTTCATTGCCTATTTATATTTGAACTGCAGTTCTTTCATGTTCCTTTTAATCAGACGTCTTTGTCATCCTTAGTTTCATATTTTGTATTTTTCGTGTTTTGTATGTATTGTATGCTGCAATTGAAGCGTCTAGTTTGTTTCCATTTCTCAAGAACTTGCTTGGTTTGTAAATGCCATACAAGTTGAGGCCACATTTGCTTTTAAAGTGCTTTCATTTTTTAGAAAGCAGTGTTGTTAATATTATATCTTGCTTCAGTATGTTTCCAGTATTTTTCTTCCTGTTGCACTTAACAGTGAAGTTGTATAAGATGCCAATTTAGCTAGATTTCATTAGTTTTGAAGATAAATACTTGTCTTGTAACCAGGTTATGTGTTTCCCATTTTTTTCATCGCAAACATAAGCTGTAGTAATTTGTATTTCCTAAATGTAATGATGTTAACAGCGTGCTTTCACAGCTGCTAGTGAAGATATTTTCTGCTGACGTTCCCTGCTTGGACTGCAAGACGACAATGTGTACTGTCTTTCACTGGATTTTTGTCTACAGGAAACCGTTTGAATGAGTTAGTTTCTGTTACAGCCGAGTTTGCTTTCTGATGCTTTCTCAAGTAATACACAGTGGTTATAATTAAAGTACAGCTACTCACAGAGGTCCAGTGTGAGCTGTAATTATCATATTACAGCAAAAGTTGGTAGATATGCTAATGTGTTATATGGAACCAATTTATGCTGGAAAACAAATTAGTTCCAGTTGCGACTAACGGGTGCAGATCTTGTGCTGTACACTGTTCTTATGATGATATGACATCCACACTGTCATTTGAAAAGCAATAATGTGAGTGAATAGGATGGTAATCGAGAAGAGAGACCGAGTGCTGTCTTTTGTGAAGGGCATCAATTACAGTGCTCTATTGAGAAACTGTTGTCAACTAAAAGATCTGAGGAGAGGCCCACTGTCATTAAATGTTTTAAAGAAGAAGATAATGAAATTTGAAAACACAGGTGAGCTTGGTGTGGCATCTAGAAGAGGAAGCCGTCCGATGCCAGTGGAAGTTATTGACGAGGTTGTTATTGCTGTAACTAGCCATGGAACACGTGCCCCAGGTAGCGCTAGTGCTTGTGCAGTGTCCCAAGAATTGCCCATCCCATGATCAACAGTATGGAAAATTTTGCACCCTATCTTACTCTGGTGCCTGTACAAAATACAGAAGGTGTATTAACTTAAGCTTCATGATTCATAGCAATGCTCTGAATTTGCTCTTCGGCTTCTGGCACAGATTGAAGTTGATGACATGTGGCTAAGCAATATTCTATGGGGTGACAAGGCACATTTTTACACTGCAGGGTGCAGCGAATACACAGGCCTACCGAATTTGGGGTATTATTAAACACCATGTTGTGCACAAAGAGCCATTGCAGTTGCTGCATGTGACTGTGTTATGTGGATTCTCAAGCATCTGTATTCTCTATTCATTATTTGAAGAGAATACACACAGAGGGCCTGTCAAGTGTAAAGTGGCGTGTGCATGTTATCAAGACCTCCATGTACGGCATGTGAATCCTGCTTTGGAAGAGCATAACTGTGTGGAAACCCCAGTTTTCATGCAAGATAGGGCAGCATCTCGTGTCACTCGCCCGGTAAATAATGCTTAATAATGTGTCCTTACATGAACCTGTTACCTCCAGAGGTTTTCCAGACACATGGCCTGAAAGATCAACTGATCTGAATCCATGTGACTTTTAGCTCTGGGGTAGATCTAAGGGAACATGTTTACCAGGGACACATTCAGTCTACCTTATCTGAAGGCCACTATAAGGAATCACATTCCTCCATTTCCAACAGAACTGCTGCAAGCAACTGTTGATCACGTCGTTTTAGGGATACAGCACTTTGTCGATGTCTCAAGTGCTCATATTGAACATGCTGTGTAAGTAGCGGTCAATAGTAAAATCAGCATTATGCCTTTCTCGTGTGTCTGACCTTTTCTACTCACATCCCATCCAGAGTCCAGTAAATTTGAAAACATTTCTATACATCTTTCTTACATTCACAGTTCCAGATTTACACCTGGTGGCAAAAATTAACGCATTGGAATACATACATATGATAGTTATAGCCGACACTGGACCTCTGTGAGTAGCTCCACTGTAATTATAACCACTCAGTAATTGTTATAATGCAATAATGCAAACATAGGAGAAAGAAGTGTCAAAGAAATCTCTCTCTCTCTCTCACTCTGTGTGTGTGTGTGTGTGTGTGTGTGTGTGTGTGTGTGTGTGTGTGTGTCCCCTTCTAGTCAATTAATGTTAGTTATACTAAGAACCCCAGTTGCAACATTGTAAAATGATTTAACTAGTGAAAGAACATACAAAAATTTGTATTTAGGTTGCTGGATTCAAAGACTTTTCTGAACATGGAAAGTTAATGGCAGCAGTGAATATTTGAACATATAAGTGGAGATTTATTCATGTATAATGAAATTTTCAGGAGTTAGCAAATTGTTATAGACATAAATACAAATAGAAACTCAAATTGAGTCATCAACAGAATCAAAGTTGTCTTCCATGGGTAAGAAATATGAAAGAGTGTCTGAATAAGTAGTGCAGGTATAGTAAATCGTAAGTGCATAGGCTTGATATATATTTTCTTTAGCAGGCAGCAAATGAATTCTGAATTGCCACAGAGATAATGTATTCCAGTTTTTGGAAAGAGTTTGGTGTCCATAGCTGTTAATAAGAAGGCTTGAGTGAGGGTACCTTGAAGGGCAGAGAGAAACATAGAAGTAAAGGAATTAAACAAAAAGGCAAAGTGAAAATATAAAGGAACATACAGAATGTTACTGAGTCACTTCAAGAGTCTTCGTGCAGATCCCATATCCTTCATTCTCATATGGAGCTGGAGTTACATTTGCACTTGTGACTACATTGCAACACTAGATTAATTAGACCAATGAAGTGTGATTGGAAAGAGTTTAACTTCAAAATTTTGATCGTTCATTTCAAATATAATTTGTTAGCTAGTTTTCACAGGCACCGTGACAGTCACAGTTTCCTTTAAATAAGCACAATTTTCTGTGCTTATTATCTATAAGTTAGCTGTAAAATGCATCTGATAGCTGCCAGGCAGTGTGGAAAACGTACAAGACAAAGCAATGCACAAAAAAAAATTGTGCTGTACCAATTAGAATATTTCAATGTCCTTGTCATATCAGATTGTAAAATTTTTGGTGTAACTTTGCCATTCAATGTTGTGTGTTGAAAGAATCTTGTGTGCTTAACATAAAATCTAGATCTTTAGACACAAAATGCAGATTATCACATTTTTTATGGTGATATTTTCACAGACTGATGAACAAGAGGTCATTACATTCCTTCTGACAACTGAGATAATCCCACTGTGTCTGCGAATAATGGAAAGTGGATCAGAACTATCAAAGACTGTGGCTACCTTCATATTACAGAAGATACTTCTTGATGACAGTGGCCTCTCATACATTTGTCAGACTTATGACAGATTCTCACATGTTGCTATGATCCTTGTAAGTGTCTTAATAGCTGTATGCTGAGTTATATTTCACCTGACTCATTTAAATTGATCAGTGCACTGTTTTTGCAATAATTTCACCCACCAGAAATTCTGTTTGCATAACATTGCTTATTGATGTATTACACGTTGAAGCTTAAATTTTCTGTTTTATACCTGTGGAAATTATATTTTAGGGAAAAATGGTATTGTCTCTGGCAAAAGATCCTTCAGCAAGGCTGCTTAAACATGTTGTGAGATGCTACCTCCGCCTCTCTGACAACCCTAGGTAAGTTCTAAATAAGATAATGCTAGTGCCACTATTATATGTGTATTGTTTTGAAACATTAAAATTATTTTTAATTTTCTCATTATAAAGATTATAAGGTAATTTGTGTAGTTGTTTTACTTTCAATAAATTACTGTTAACTGTGAGGTGTGGAACACGTTAAAGTTGTCGGTAACTTAACCATGAGAAAATAGAGGCTCCCTTTGAGGTCGATCAGCAGCTTAGTTGCCTAGTTATTTGAGTGTACTAATTACTTGATCCAGTTGAAGACCATTAGCACATTACTCCTTTCTTTGTTATAGTCAGTGTAGGAACTGGAATCAGTTTTTATTATTGTGTAGAGATTGAGTACTTTAATGTCGGCAGAACTCTGAGTTTTTTATGTCATTCACTTCGCCATTCTGGAAGTAAAGTTTGGAGTGTTTTAGAGAAACAGTGAAATTCTTTATTCAGGATGATCAAATGGACATTGGAAGCCCACTCCTAGTAAATAAGAGTAGGGTATTGTAACCATTACATGACAGTGTTGGGTGATGTGGGAGTAATGTAAAGACTTTTAAAACCTTATGGAAGTTGTTGGTATCTATAGGAATGTCTGGATATCAATGGAATGAATCAAATTCACAAAAAGACGTAGCTTTAACTGCAGAAGTACAATATCCATTATTATGTCCTGTATTCTGAAAAAGTAATCACAGTTCAAAATATGATGTAAAGTAGATAAGGTGAATAGATGTGTGTTTCAAACTGCTGCATTCTGTTGTAGACCTTTTGTCTTTACTTTCAGTATTGTTTTTCTAGGTGCTATTGTGAATGTACTGTGTTACAAATGTGCATTAATGTAAGCTGTGTTACAGGGCAAGAGAGGCACTACGACAGTGTCTGCCTGATCAGTTGAGGGACACCACATTCTCAAATTGCCTACAGGATGACAAGTCAACAAAACACTGGTTGACACAACTGCTGAAAAATCTTGAAGCAGGACCTGTCACTATTGTTGGTGCAAATACTAATGTTGGTATATCACCCCTTGCCCCACAGTGAATTGAACTGTTTGACTATGTTGTTGATATTTTGTTTCTGTCTGTAGCAGTTTATTCATGACACCACAGAGGGATAGACTGATTTTATTCACAGGTGTTTCCAATTTACTTAATCTTGCAAAGAAACTGGGTGACTAATTGAAGAAATTTCAATTTTCAATACTGGCTAAGTCAGTACCTAAAATGCCCTTTATCTGGGATAATTTTATCTTTGTTGTATATATTATCTGAAATTGTATCAGAAATATTCTGTGAATTCAGAAATGGAAAAATGTGAGAGTTAGTTCTGGATATTGTTATGCAATATGATGCATGGAAAGTAGTCGAAGTGTATCTCTTTACATAAAAGAAGTGTTCATTATTAGAGAGGAATACATGTAAACTTTTCATGGCATAACTTAAGTTATAAAAGAACAGTTAAATGATTTATGTGTAAAGTATGAGAATGTGCTTGACAAGTCTTACATTTCTGGAATCGGCAGTCTTCATGTTGAGATGGCCTGGAACAAATAATAGCTGTTGTTCACATGATACATTCAAATGTAAGACCACTGAAGTGATGACTATGATGTGTACTGTGTTGTGTATTGTAAGGAAATATTTTATATGTAGAGTTTACTGCTCTGATATGCCTATAAGAAAAATCAGTTTTGAGACTTAAAGAGTTTGCAGATAACTCAAGTTTGAGTTAGCGCTTAATTACTCTTCCATATTAATTATAACTTTCCAGTCATTTTCTTCATCTAACTTACCCTTATCTTGATGTACATTGATTATTATGTTTTGTGGTAGAATGTCATTAATATTGACCTGAATGGTCACTTTTTGGGGCCTTGTATTATTTTTACATTTATCTTATTTATTTTAAAGCAAGAGATAAATCGAATTTGTGTACATATAAGCCAAAGAAAGCTCGTTACTTTTCAGGAAAGAAATAATAATGTACAGTAGAGAATGATATAAAAATATTAACATAATTAATGTTAATATTTGAAAATCAATATTTAAGACTGGTAAATGTCCTTCATTATTGATGAAGAGCAGACATGCAACTTTCTCACTCAGAATATCATTATTTATCATCATTAACCCAGAATGAAATTTATTTCTAAATGGTATAGGCTAATTGTAAGTCTTTTTAAATATGTCATAATTAATGTAATTGCATAATTTGATTTTGTTCTGAGAAGTGTTTTACAGTTGTAGTTGCACTGAAAAACTTTTTAATGTTGAAGTAATTCACAAATTATCTGAGAATACTGAATGTATTACTGTTAATATAGTTTTTTATGATATTGATTTATACACCCTTGATGGAATTGTGTCCTGCTGGCAGGCTAAATTACGTAACTTCTGTCACACACTTCCTAAAGGTGAGAAAACTGAATCAAGAGAATATAGAAGAATGTACTGAGTACAACTTGCACTATACAAAGGCTACGAGGTAGCAACATCTGGAAAACTATTTGTAGTTCACTATTTTTATTTACTTTTGTTACTTTGTTTTTTTGTTAATGCAGTCTGATACAGTTTGTAACATCTTAAATTGTACCTGATCATTGGTGTTATATTTGTTTTATAACACTTGAAATTTATAGATTGTACAGCATATTTGTTATAGAAAAAATGTTTCTGAAATAAATTTTCTTATAAAGTTGATGAGAGCTTGGTACCTCTGAATAAAGGTATAATCCATTGCCTCAAAAATTTGTGCATGCTTACTACCAGTGGTGTGCTTTTCTGTCACGAGTAGTGCAGTCCAATGTCTCGTTGTCTGCATGTGGCCAAAAATGGGGTACTTTTTTTTAGAAAAGGTGTAAAAAAATGAGTTAGTGGGGATCTTGATATAATCACCTGGATTGTTAGTATATTACAATGCACTTAAAACTGGACCTAAAAAAACTGTTGATCAGGTAGATGGCTGTTGAGGCAAAGCAGCTGTGAGTGAGGAATCTCTGAGTCACTTTTCACACTCAAGTTGTATTATTGCCTACAGAAGGCTGTGTTTGGATGAGTATTTACTTCCCTAACTTCTCGTGGGACCAAAAATGCTCATGACTAAACCAAAAATCGTCCTCTTTGTTTGAACATCCAGAGAACTCTACAGGCTAGTCGTCCAGAGCAGTCTGTATTGGCAGCAAAAAAAATTCAGTTTTCTGTGTGTTGCCATTAAATGGGAGGAAGGAAAAGTTTCAACAAGATACCCCTCCTCCCCCTTTATGTACAAAATGCTTTAGAAGTGATTACTACAAATTTGAAGCCCATTAAATACCTTTGGAATGGAATGCTTCTAATAGAAACATTGATAGCTAAATAACCAGATCAGCTACTGTAATTAAGTTAACACCCAGTTGTCGTTGAATGACAATACACTTAATAACGCTTATAGCCTAGGCAGGAAAACCTCATTAATGTGTGTTCCACAATCCAGTGGGACATCATTGTATTAGTAATTTATGTGGAGGAATTAAAACAGGTGGCACAAGAGAGGCCCATGTGTTTGCTTCTAAGAGATATCTCTGAGAAACTAGTTCCCCTGTCTTCAAGGATTACTGTCGCCATAGGAAGGATAATGAATTAGGAACAGGTGTGCAACTGCAGAGAAGTGAAGTTTGTTTATTGAGAACATCACAGCCTTTCAGGTGCAAGGGCTAAAATCTTTCATAAATATGAGAGAGTAAAACGATACCCTGGAAACAGTTTGCATGCTCAATCAACTGTCTTATTAAACACCTCCATAACCGGAAAGCTAATACGAGTATTCAAGGAGAGGTGGGAGAAGCACTATTAATGTATGTTGTACCAGTAAGTGAGACATTGTGCAGTGCATTCACTCACTCTGTTCACCTCCAATGTTTAACCAGGATCAGATTTTTGTCACTACAAAGTGCTAGTTGAGGTGAGCAATTGAGAATTAAATTCCATCAAAAGTCAAGTTTATAGCTGACTGTTCTATGTGGGAGTGGGATTCATCAGTAACTGCAGAATGTGCCACAGCACAAGGCCATGACAAAATTTGTTATAGCAAGTTGCAGAATCTCAGTGTGACTGAAAAGTGAATCATCCTTGAAGTTTTTAACTTAATATGGGAAACTGGATGATTTCCTGACACATTCCCCTTAACTCTGGGAGGATTCAGATACCCTCAGATAGCTGTTGCATGTACTAGTCTCTGTCTACCCTTAAGATTATTGCTGATTACAGCTTCCTGAAATACCATGAAGTTATTCCCAGAAAACACATTCCCTGCCCCTTCTTCTGATCAGTATGTCCCACACATTTCTTTCATAACTGATATTGTGGAGAACCACCTCATTTATTGTCTTATCAGTCCAATTAATTTTCAGTGGCCTTCGAATATATTCTTTTCCAGTTTTCCCACAGTTCGTCACTCACTTTCATACGGACACACAGTCTCAGAAATTTCTCTCTCAAATTGAAGCCTTTGTTGGCAAGGAGTTGATGTCTTATGGCAAGTACAGCTCTCTTCACCTGTTGCAATCTGATGCTCATGCCCTATTTGCTTGAATCAGACTTGTGTTCTGGTGTGGGAGGAGGCGAAGTAAGCACAGGTGTTGAATCTAGATTCAGTGTTGCTCTTATTATACAGAATATAATGTAAAATGATTTAGCAAATAGGTAGGTACAGGAAAAAATGATTTCATTTTTTTTCCAATTTCAGTATTACATTTGTTGCCCAATGCAGGGTTATTTTCAGCCAGTTTTAGTTATCTTCTGACCATTTTGGTCTTACCACACTGTTATATATATATATATATATATATATATATATATATATATATATATATATATATATATATATATATATATATATATATTATTGGTGTTTTGCCCTTAAAGAGCGCATTTGGACTAAACTACATGGCCAGTTCCTTTTGCTGCCTTCCTTGCTGCCCTAACTTCCCTCATTCGCTCGCTGTGTTTCTGTTTCCGGTCCTCTGTCCATGCTTCTTGTCGGCTTCGTGTCTTCGGCTTCATCTTGATTGCCTTTTTGGTTGCCCATATTTCTTTCATCTTCTGGCTGTGATCTTGCTTGCGTTCTTCGGTCCATTTTATGCCTGTTCGTTTGTCGCATTGTATCTCATGTAGTTTACTTTTCTTAATGATGTTTCTGAACTTTATTCTGTCGTTTATTGTGTCTGCTGTTATGTTGAGCTGGTTCAGGTCGTTTTCTACCTCTGCCACCCATTTGTTGTTTCTAGTGGTTACCCAGTCAAAGATCTGTTTGGTCAGCCTGTGTGATGGCATTCTGTATAGGTGTCCATAGAATTGTAGTCTGCGTTTTCTAATCTTTTCTGTGATTGTCTCTGTATGTTTGTACAGTTCCTCTGTAGGTTTCTTGATCCATATTCCATTGTTGTTAGTTGCGCCAAATATTTTCCTAAGTATTTTCCGTTCTACTTTTTCTAATTGTCTGATACGTGTATGCCCTCGGATTAGTGTGGTCTCTGCTGCATATAGTGCCTCGGGGAGCACCACCGTGTCGTAATGGCGTAATTTGGCTTTTTGTGAGATAGACTTCTTGTTGTAATGATTCCACACTACTTTGTATGCCTTGTCCAGTTTAGTCTTTCTTTCTTCATTTGAGTCTCTGTTATGTCCACTCATTTGTAGTGTTTCACCGAGGTATTTGAAGTTTGCTGTTTTGTAAATCGTGCCATACTTTGTGTTAAGAGATGAGAGTTTCTTTGTGCTCATAAACTGTGTCTTTTCGTAAGAGATCTGTAGTCCAGTTTTGGAAGCGATTTCGTGCAGTTTTTCAATAGCGTCTTTTGTTTCCTTTATACCTTTCGTGACAATCACCAAATCGTCTGCAAAAGCCAGGCATTTAATCTGTAGGTTTCCTAAGGTTATCCCCTGTTGTGATGTTTCCCATTCTTTTATGACCTTATCTAACAACAGATTGAAAAGGAGAGGTGAGAGGCCATCGCCTTGTCGGACACCTGTGCGAATTTCAAAGGGCTCTGATAGTTCCCCACAGAACTTTACTTTGGAGGTCGTGTTGGTTAAAGTTTGCTCTATGATAGCCCGTGTTTTGTTGTCTACTTTGTATTCTGCTAGAATTTTGAAGAGAGTTTTCCGGTCGATAGAGTCGTACGCCTTTTTGAAGTCAACAAAGGTAATGATCAGGTTCTGTTTGTGTTGTAAAATCATTTTCAGGTTCCAAATTTGTTCCGCACAAGACCGCCCTTTACGGAAGCCTGCTTGGTATTCCCCAATCAAGTGGTCGGTTTGGCATTCTAGTCTGTTCAGTAAAGCTTTAGAGAGGATCTTGTATGTGACTGGTAGTAGGGATATTCCTCTGTAGTTGTTCGGGTTAGTCTTGTCACCTTTTTTGTGTAGTGGGTGTATCAGGGCAGTTTTCCAGTCGTCAGGAATTTTCATGGTCTTCCAGATGTCTTCCAAGATCCTGTGGATGTCTTTGGTGAGTTCTGGGTCTTGTAACTTCAGATTTCCGCGATGATGCCATCTTCTCCTGGTGCTCTACGATTCTTGAGTGACTTTATTATTTCTTTAACTTCTTCTAGAGTTGGAGGTTCACTATCTGGATTGTATGTGCTCGTTTCTGTCATCATTTCTTCCATGGGGGGGTCCGTGTTGAGCAGTTTTTCAAAGTACTTTGCCAGAATGTCACAATTGTTTTTGGTATTGGTTTCTAGGGTTCCATCTGGTCTTCTGAAGCACAAGTTGGGTGGTTGATATCCAGTCATATTTTCTCTGAACGTTCTGTAGAAGTTTCTTGTATTGTTCTTCATGAAGTCTGATTCGATCTCTGTCAGTCGCCGTTTGTCATACTGTCGTTTTTCACTGCGAATGATTTTGCTTGATTACTTCTGTGTTTTCAAGAAGTTCATCCAATTCTCTTGGGATTTATGGCAACTAAATTTTTTCCATGCACTGATTCGTTGGTCAATAGCTTGGTCACATGTGTGGTTCCACCAACGGTGTTTCCGTGTTCGTGGTGCTTGTGCTAGTTTCATGGCCTCTCGGATTCTTCGTGAAAGTTGTGTCCAGTCTGTCGTTTTCTCCATTTTAATTTTGTGTAATATTTGTGTCTGGTTTAAAGTAACGTATTCTGGATCTGGTCTAACAATTTTGTTCTTCTGGAGCTTTTTCTTGGGCAAAGGACGAATCCTGATCTGTAGTAGGTGGTGGTCTGAGTCAAAGTAGCCTTTACGGGTGTCTATGTTCAAAATTTCTTTTTGTGAGTCTTTCTGCACTATTACGTGGTCGATTTGTAGTTCTTGCTTTCCGCTGGGGAATTTCCATGTGGGAAGTTTTCGTGTTGGTTTCTTGAATTTTGTTGACATAATGGCGAGGTCGTGGCTTTTGCAGTAGTCTATCAGATGTTTTCCGTTTTTGTTGGTGTCCTTGTGTGGAGTATGTTTTCCTGTGGTATGTCTGTATATCTTTTCTTTTCCGAGTTTGGCGTTGAAGTCTCCCAGTATTATTTTGACTCTATGTGCAGGAATTTTTCTGATAGTTTCTTCCATTGTCGTCCAGAAGTCATCAATTTCGTCCGGGTTTTTCCTGTTGTAGTCATTAGTTGGTGCATGTGCGTTGATTATTGTGTAGGACTTATTGGCTGATTTCACTGTGATGGTGCTGATTCTTTCGTTTGGTGACGAAAAGTAGATTATGCTGTCCGTGATGGACCTGTGTACTGCAAATCCTGTGCCAAAAAGCCTTAGGTTTTTCAGTTGTCTCGATGGTTTTCCTTTGTATATTCTGAAATTCTCCGTGTTGAAATGGTCTTCGTCTGTGAATCGTGTTTCTTGCAGTGCACATATTTTGATTTGAAATTTTTCGAGAGTGTCTGTCAGTTGTTTCATCTTTCCTGTCTTCATCAGTGTGTTCACGTTGAGTGTGCCGATGTAGTGTTTGCGTTTGGTCTTGAGGGAGTTTGAGAAGCTCCGATTCTTCTCATGATGTCCGTTAGCCCCCGGAATCCGATGCTCACGACAATCCCAGTCTATTGACTGGGGCCCGGAGTAATGAGATTTTTCTCGTTGTACCATCATGATGTTTAGTAGTTGGATGTATGGCATGCTGCCGAGTACAACCTGACTTTCCAGATCAGGAGGTTGGTTGAGGCCGCCACTGACATGTGGAGCAGACGCCTTTTGTAGCCGCCCACTGTGGGAACAGACGCTACTAGTAGTTTTGGTCCGCCCCGAGTATTTCATTTCCTCGGTACCACCTATATCTAGGAGGCATTCCCCTATCCGCCACCTGGGGAGGCGCTCGTTTGCGGGCCTACTAACTGCTCCGATATATATATATATATATATATATATATATATATATATATATATATATATATATATATATATATAAAAAAAAAAGATGAGGTGACTTACCGAACAAAAGCGTTGGCAGGTCGATAGACACACAAACACACACACAAAATTCAAGCTTTCGCAACAAACTGTTGCCTCATCAGGAAAGAGGGAAGGAGAGGGGAAGACGAAAGGAAGTGGGTTTTAAGGGAGAGGGTAAGGAGTCATTCCAATCCCGGGAGCGGAAAGACTTACCTTAGGGGGGAAAAAGGACAGGTATACACTCGCACACACGCACATATCCATCCACACATACAGACACAAGCAGACATATTTAAAGACAAAGAGTTTGGGCAGAGATGTCAGTCGAGGCAGAAGTGTAGAGGCAAAGAAGTTGTTGAAAGACAGGTGAGGTATGAGTGGCGGCAACTTGAAATTAGCGGAGATTGAGGCCTGGCGGATGACGAGAAGAGAGGATATACTGAAGGGCAAGTTCCCATCTCCGGAGTTCGGACAGGTTGGTGTTGGTGGGAAGTATCCAGATAACCCGGACGGTGTAACACTGTGCCAAGATGTGCTGGCTGTGCACCAAGGCATGTTTAGCCACAGGGTGATCCTCATTACCAACAAACACTGTCTGCCTGTGTCCGTTCATGCGAATGGACAGTTCGTTGCTGGTCATTCCCACATAGAATGCATCACAGTGTAGGCAGGTCAGTTGGTAAATCACGTGGGTGCTTTCACACGTGGCTCTGCCTCTGATCGTGTACACCTTCCGGGTTACAGGACTGGAGTAGGTGGTGGTGGGAGGGTGCATGGGACAGGTTTTGCATCGGGGGCGGTTACAAGGATAGGAGCCAGAGGGTAGGGAAGGTGGTTTGGGGATTTCATAGGGATGAACTAACAGGTTACGAAGGTTAGGTGGACGGCGGAAAGACACTCTTGGCGGAGTGGGGAGGATTTCATGAAGGATGGATCTCATTTCAGGGCAGGATTTGAGGAAGTCGTATCCCTGCTGGAGAGCCACATTCAGAGTCTGGTCCAGTCCCAGAAAGTATCCTGTCACAAGTGGGGCACTTTTGTGGTTCTTCTGTGGGGGATTCTGGGTTTGAGGGGACGAGGAAGTGGCTCTGGTTATTTGCTTCTGTACCAGGTCGGGAGGGTAGTTGCGGGATGCGAAAGCTGTTTTCAGGTTGTTGGTGTAATGATTCAGGGATGCCTTGGTGCACAGCCAGCACATCTTGGCGCAGTGTTACACCGTCCGGGTTATCTGGATACTTCCCACCAACACCAACCTGTCCGAACTCCGGAGATGGGAACTTGCCCTTCAGTATATCCTCTCTTCTCGTCATCCGCCAGGCCTCAATCTCCGCTAATTTCAAGTTGCCGCCACTCATACCTCACCTGTCTTTCAACAACTTCTTTGCCTCTACACTTCTGCCTCGACTGACATCTCTGCCCAAACTCTTTGTCTTTAAATATGTCTGCTTGTGTCTGTATGTGTGGATGGATATGTGCGTGTGTGCGAGTGTATACCTGTCCTTTTTCCCCCCTAAGGTAAGTCTTTCCGCTCCCGGGATTGGAATGACTCCTTACCCTCTCCCTTAAAACCCACTTCCTTTCGTCTTCCCCTCTCCTTCCCTCTTTCCTGATGAGGCAACAGTTTGTTGCGAAAGCTTGAATTTTGTGTGTGTGTTTGTGTTTGTTTGTGTGTCTATCGACCTGCCAACGCTTTTGTTCGGTAAGTCACCTCATCTTTGTTTTTATATATAATTTTTGCCACGTGGAATGTTTCCTTCCATTATATATATATATATATATATATATATATATATATATATATATATATAACAAAGATGATGTGACTTACCAAATGAAAGTGCTGGCAGGTCGACAGACACACAAACACACACACAAAATTCAAGCTTTCGCAACAAACTGTTGCCTCATCAGGAAAGAGGGAAGGAGAGGGAAAGACGAAAGGATGTGGGTTTTAAGGGAGAGGGTAAGGAGTCATTCCAATCCCGGGAGCGGAAAGACTTACCTTAGGGAGAAAAAAGGACGGGTATACACTCGTGCACACCCACACATATCCATCTGCTTGTGTCTGTATATGTGTGGATGGATATGTGTGTGTGTGTGTGTGTGTGTGTGTGTGTGTGTGCGTGCGAGTGTATACCCGTCCTTTTTTCCCCCTAAGGTAAGTCTTTCCGCTCCCGGGATTGGAATGACTCCTTACCCTCTCCCTTAAAACCCACATCCTTTTGTCTTTCCCTCTCCTTCCCTCTTTCCTGATGAGGCAACAGTTTGTTGCGAAAGCTTGCATTTTGTGTGTATGTTTGTGTTTGTTTGTGTGTCTGTCGACCTGCCAGCACTTTCATTTGGTAAGTCACATCATCTTTGTTTTTAGATATATATTTCCTATGTGGAATGTTCCCCTCTATTATATATATATATATATATATATATATATATATATATATATAAAACAAAGATGATGTGACTTACCAAACGAAAGCGCTGGCACGTCGATACACACAAACATGCACACAAGGTAAAATTCTAGCTTTCGCAACCAACGGTTTAAAAAGAAAGATGATGTGACTTACCATACGAAAGCGCTGGCAGGTCGATAGAAACACAAACAGACACATACATACACACAATATTCTAGCTTTCGCAACCAATGGTTGCTTTGTCAGGAAAGAGGAAAGGAGAGGGAAAGACGAAAGGATGTGGGTTTTAAGGGAGAGGGTAAGGAGTCATTCCAATCCCGGGAGCGGAAAGATTTACCTTAGGGGGAAAAAGGACACGTATACACTCGCTCGCGCGCGCGCGCGCGCGCGCGCGCGCGCGCGCGCGCGCGCGCGCGCGCGCGCGCGCGCACACTCGCACACATATCCATCCGCACATACACAGACACAAGCAGACATTTATATGAACTTGTATCTATCAATTATATTACATTTCTTGATGTCCCACATTTCACTTGATTCCAATACTGAAGAAAAAAGACAAAAAAACTGTACTTCAACCCTTTTAAAACTAACCAATAAAAGGGTAAATAATTATGCATCCAAAGGTTGTTGAAAGTTTTTCAAAAGAAAGCATTCTCATAGTGTCAGATTTCTATTCATAGACAATATGCTTGCTGTCAACACTTTAGTACAGGGTATCTCATTTATCTTTACTGCCCCGGATAACTTTTTATCCAGAAGCAAAATAAAAAAAGTATCGAGAAAATGTTTAGTAACAGGAAGACATTAAACAGCACGATTTCCTTTCTTGTAACTTTGTTCATTGCAAAGATATCAACAGCAGTGCATCTTTCTTAAATAGCACTTTGTATCTTTTATTTGATAATTCACTTCCTCTCTTCAAAATGTATATAAAAATTGTCACGGTGTACCATTTACATAAAAATAATTTAATGAAAAGTGACACAAAATACTCAGTCTGCCTTGTCCAACTACTTCAATTTTCAGTTCACTGTCTAGTCTTGCAGCAAGTAGACGCCAGCTACAGATGACAGGACCCTAAGAACTGAATTTAAAGAAAGTTTGAGTGTATTGTATTTTGACCATTTCTGTAGAGCTTTTAATCTTCCAGAACTAAAATTGGGGAACTCTGATATAAAGAGTAAGTGGGGTATCCAGATTTCACTGTAGACCAGAAGATTATGCAGCTGACATACATGCATCCACCTCTGCACTGAAGCTGGTGAGCATCCACTTCACGTTAAACAGTAACCACTCAAAGTCTGACAAGAATGAAAAATGTATTTTGCACTCCAAACACCTTCATTTAATACTGTTGCTTGATTTCCCATGTAGTGAGTTTCCTGTAATTGTCCATGAGCAATGAGGCCATATTTCAGAAATTTTGAAAAATATTTGTTTTATGCTAAGGGTGGAGTTAATCAGGGACTTGGCTTCTTAAAGGGTCCAGAATTTAAAAAAAAATTGACTATCTGTTCAAAAAAGAAGCCATTCCAAGTGTAAGTCACTATGGGATTGAGTGAAGTCAGGTGGCACAGTGCTTAAAACTGTCACTCCTGACCCTCTAAAAGTGTCAAGCATCTGAATTGTTTCTGCTCAAAGGATTTAGAACACACATTTCAACTCCTTGAATACCAGTTTTATTTTTAAAAAAAATAATGTATGCGTATCTTAATTAAGTCTTTGTAAGAAGTAATAAGATAAAGAGAATATTTCTGTCTTTTCACATTTCGTTTTTCAAAGGGGGAGGGATAGGACTTACAGGATTACTCATAAATACCTTCAGGGTTTCAGAAGACAATGGTGCAAAATGTACAAGACGTACTGAAAGCACTCGCACATCAGTGAACATAGCATCTTTCCAAGTTTGTAGCTTGCACTCCAGGTGTTCAACATGGGCTTCATTTGTGATGTGTCAAGTGCAAGTTGTTTACATGATGTGTCCATGAAAGCTTGAAGGCAATTTGCTTTGTGAATCTGGTAATTGGGTTGCCTGTCTGCAGGTGCGAACTAATTTGATGTGACAATATGGAGACAAGGGTTGACAATGAAACGTGAGGACAGCACAACCTACACGTGCAATCTGTAGTTGTAGGCATTCTGCTATCTGTTAGCAGGCTTCCCTTTACTGGTGGAACACTGACACACAGCAATAACAAGCAACAAATTACAGTTGGTTCTGTGATAACCTATTGTGGGACACACAAAAGGTCTGTTCAAAAACTTCTAGAACATTCATAATTTCACACCAATGGTGTGTTGGAGCAAAATGTGGTTGGCATCTGTGCACACCCCTATGCTTAATGTGCAACTGGTGGATGTTTCATTGTTGTAAATTGTTCAGTGCAGTATTGAGTAGAACGTTGTGTCGCACAGTTTGCGAATATCGAGATGGCGGAGTTGGAGTAGAGGAGCAACACATCTGCATTGAATTTTGTATGAAACTCGAGAAAATGTTTACAGAGATACACCAAATGATGCAGGAAGCCTATAGTGATGAGTGCTTAAGCCACACTTGATGTTATGAATGGTTCACTCGGTTTAAAAACGGCCAGATGGAAGCTAAAGATGACCTTAGTTCAGGATGTCCCTTGACGTCTACCGATGATGCTGATGTCAGGAAAACAAACAAAATAGTGTGTACCTATCGAAGACTGACTGTCCGAGAGATTGTAGAAGAATGTAACATTTCAGTTGGATCATGCCATGAAATCCTGACACAGCCTCTTGGAATGCATCGTGTTGCTGCCAAGTTCGTTCCATGGATCATGAGTCAAGACCAGAAAGATCATTGCTTTGCAATCCGTGAAGAGCTTTTGGATTGAACAAATGAGAATGAGATGTTCCTTACTAGAAGCATAACTGTTGATGAGATGTAGGTCTACAGTTATGATGTCTTCATAATGGATTGGGAAAGGTTCTGCAAGACAAAAAAACTCATCAGGTCAGGTCAGATGTCAAAGCCATGCTGATAGTTTTCTTTGACTTTGAAGAATTAGTTCATCATGAATTTGTGTCACAGTCATAAACTGTTAATCGATGGTATTATTGGGATATGTTGCGATGCCTGCAAGAAAATGTGAGAAGGAAATGGCCTGAAATGTGGCAAGATAATTCATGGCTCCTGCATCACGACAACGCACCTGCATATTCATCCCTTGGTGTGTGACTGTTGTGCAGAAACCAAAATGACTGTGCTGCCTCATCTTCCATACTCTTTAGACCTGGTCCCCGCAGACTTTTTTTTTTTTTATTTCTGAAGTTGAAAACCCCATTGAAAGAATGAAGATTTGCAACAATAGATGAGATAAAATAAAATTTGCAGATGGTGCTTCATGCAATCCAGCAAAGGGTGTACCAAGACTGCTTCCGGAAGTGGAAATGGCATTGGGAGTGGTGTATCAATTGTGGAGGAGAGTATTTTGAAGGACACCAAGCACAATAAGAGAAAGGTAAACATAGAAAAAATGTGAGAACAAACTTTTGGAATTTTGAATAGACCTAGTAAATCCTGATAATATTCAATGGGCTAAAATATCTTTGTGTGATTAAGCTACTTTTAAAAAATAAAACAAACATATTTTAGACCCAGGCTGTAGAGATTCTGTAGGTTGTGTTACTTTGTGGAGCCATCTGAATCTTCAGTGTTATCTCAGAATGCTCTGTTCTCGAACAGTGAATTCTGTGGCAGCTTAACTACAGGTAATGTGATGCTCATCTTTCATATACAATCTGTGGTCTGATCTTTTAGTTCTTCTATGTAGCAGCAATTTATTCTTTATTTTTCTTGCACTAGAATGTCAGAAATATGTGCTCCTCTCACAATCAGCCATCAGTATTCTCCACCAGTGTGTGTGTGTGTGTGTGTGTGTGTGTGTGTGGGGGGGGGGGGGGGGGGAAGGAAAAAAAAAACCAAAAAAAAAAAAAAACGCCTGATAGAGCAAGTAAAGTAATCTGACACCAAGAGCATAACACAGTGAGTGACGAAGCCTCTGGCTTTTATACTTGACATAGTTCTGGATGTGCTGTAGTTGTTGACTGAATATAAACATGGACTGACAGTTGTCCTCAAATCCCTTCACGTGGGTAGATGCCAACTTGTCCAGGTTTCTTCATGCCTCTGCATATCACATTTGAGTTGCTTCTGGATTGATCTCAGCCACCTGCCTGACTCCATCTAGAATGCACATCGTGTACATTGTGTTTGTCTTTTGTAATAATATTTCCCTTAGTGTTTCTGGCTTTCAAACTATCTGTATCTTGGTTTTAACAGGAGACGTGTTTGATATTTTATCCTTACTTCCTGTGTGACTGTGAGCTAAAGTTCACATTACAGTGAAAAGCTCGGAGCTACTCACAATATTTAAATTAAATATGCTACAACATGGCTTTGCAATTTAGTTTTGAAAACTGGTGATAATCCTGTGATAATTTTCAGTTTTACACAGAACTTCTTGCAAACAGAACCTGTCCATGCTTTTGTTAAGAAAATATTTATAGAATAAAAATCCCCTTCAGTTGCTAATAATTTTGTTAATTTATTCTATAACTGATTTTGAAGCTTAAAGCTTCATCTTAAGGTGCCACCAAATAATTATGAAAACATGAATTTATGGTGGTCAGTCCAGTCAGTCATTGGGGATCAAACTAACATAAGAGTGTAAGACCAACAATCACAGTGACTGCCTGGACAGCATGACATGGATGTGTGTGTTGTGCTGACCAGGTGGGTGCTGCAGTTGCTGGTCCTACACTTCCATGCATTTTCTTTATTTTATTTTATTTACACATCAAATCCCGTAGGACCAAATTGAGGAACAAATCTCCAAGGTCGTAGAACATGTCAGTACATAAAATTACAACATAAAAGTAATAACAGATAAAAATAAAATCTGTATGAACCCGAAAAAAGTCATCAACAATACAACAAGAATCGCTTAATTTTTCAAGGAACTTCTCGACAGAATAGAAGGAGTGACCAATGAGGAAACTCTTCAGTTATGATTTGAAAGCACTTGGATTACTGCGAAGATTTTTGAATTTGGACAGTAGCTTATTGAAAATGGATGCAGCAGTATACTACACACCTTCCTGCAAAAAAGTTACGGAAGTCCGATCTAAATGCAGGTTTGATTTCTGCTTAGTATTAACTGAGTGAAAGCCACTCGTTCTTATGAATAAGCTAATATTGTTAACAAGAATTGACAGTAAGGAATATATATATTGAAAGGCCAATGTCAGAATACCCAGATTCATGAACAGGGATTGACAAGAGGTTCATGAACGTACATCACTTATTGCCCGAACCGCCCATTTCTGAGCCAAAAATACCCTTTTACAAAGGGAAGAGTTACCCCAAAATATAATACCATAGGACATAAGCGAATGAAAATAAGCAAAGTAGACTAATTTTCATGTCGAGTGATCGCTCACTTCAGATACTGTTTGAGTAGTGAAAATTTCAGCATTAAGTCTTTGAACAAGATCCTGAACATGGGCTTTCCATGACAGTTTACTATCTATCTGAACACCTAGAAATTTGAACTGTTCAGTTTCACTAATCATATGCCCATTCTGTGAAATTAAAACGTCAGATTTTGTTGAATTGTGTGTTAGAAACTGTAAAAACTGAGTCTTACTGTGATTTTGCATTAGTTTATTTTCTACAAGCCATGAATGTAGGTCATGAACTACACTATTTGAAACTGGGCCAATGAGTAATGATCTTTTGCTGTCTATTGCTAAAGTAAGAGATGAACCAATTGTGAGCTACTTCCTGTATTCCGTAATGGTTCAACTTCTGGAGCAATATTTTGTGATCAACACAATCAAATACCTTAGTTAAATCAAAAAATATGCCCAACATTTGAAACCTTTTGTTTAACCCATCCAGCACCTCACAGAGAAAAGAGAATATAGCATTTTCAGTTGTTAAACGACTTGTAAAGCTGAACTGTACATTTGATAACAAATCATATGATATAAAATGATCAATTATCCTTACATACACAGACTTTTCAATAACTTTAGCAAACAATGATGGCATAGAAATAGGTCTATAATTGTCTACGTTATGCTTTTCTCACTTTTTATAGAGTGGCTTGATGTGGGTGTTATCCCCAATGACTGACTGATCCAACTGCCACACACTCATGTTTTCATAATTATTTTGTGGCACCTGAAGATGCAACTTTAAGCTTCGAAACTGGTCGTGGAATAAATTAAGAAAATTACTAGCAACTGCAGCAGATTTTTATTCCGTAAATACGTTCTTCAAATGCGGATGTTCACCTGATCAAATATATTGTATTAAGAAAGTGTTATCTAAGTGGACTTTGTATTGAGTGTTCTGAGAGTGAATGCTACAATGCAGTTTCATTGAGGTTGTATTATTAATCAGAAATTCCAAGAAGGCCTATATGCACAGGAAAGACAGAGCCAGAATTCAGAGGCACAGTTGCCACAAAATGTGTCATAGGAGATACCATAATAGACAGGAAACAAGCTTTCATTTTTCAATGTCAGTGACAACAGTGATACTTATATTCAATTTCTGCATAAGATTCTGAATTGGATACAGAAAGTTTGTCAACTTCCACCAGTTGCACATTAAAAACATTCAACTTTATTGATAATTTGAGTAGCCCATGATGAAAACATTCCATTTTTATGAGAGTTTCATGTCAAAAACTGTGTACACTTTGTTGCTGTGAAGTATTAACCACGATCTGCTGTTATCCACTAACCTATGAGGGTTGTTTTTTAAGTAAGGCCCGTTCGCGCATATAGTCCCGTAGTTCGCGAGGACGCCGCAACAAGCCACCGCGCCACTTGCCGGCATCCTTCCTGTTCACACTGATGCAAGTTGCAGCTCTGTAGCTGACGTGTATGCATCACTGTGCTACTTTATAATGTTTACGATTATTGAATCGCCCGCCGCATGTGAGATATGGTCAGTGATACGATTTTTGACCGCGATAAGCCTATCAGCTGCAGAAATTCATCGTCAGTTAACAGAAGTTTATGGCTTGAATGCAATGAGTGAAGGTAAAGTGTGTCAATGGAGTTAGAGAGTTTAAAAATGGCCGTCAAAACGTCCATGACGAAGAACGCTCAGGCCGGCCCTCTGTGATCACTGATGATTTGGTGGCTGCAGTCGAAACAAAGATTCTTGAGGACAGAAGATTCACAATTTCCACTCTTTCTTTGGAATTTCCACAAGTTTCATGATCGGTTTTGTACAAAATTGTGTCTGAAAACCTAAACTTTAAGAAACTGTGTTCTCGGTGGGTACCCAGACTCCTCACAGAGGACAACAAAGGGAAGAGATTTGCCACTTCATTGGACTTTTTGATTCGTTTCGAGGAAGAAGGGGATGACATGTTAAGCCAAATTGTCACTGGAGATGAAACATGGGTATCCCATATCACTCCCGAAAGCAAGCGACAATCGATGGAATGGCGACATACAACCTCACCCGTCAAGGTCAAAGCCAAACAGACGCTGTCAAAGCGCAAGATTATGGCAACTGTGTTCTGGGACCGGCGCGGTGTTTTGCTAGTGGACGTTATGCCACGAGGAACGACAATCAACTCAGATGCCTACTGTGCAACTCTAAAGAAGCTCCGCAGAGCAATTCAAAACAAAAGGTGCGGCATGCTGACAAAAGGAGTTTTGCTCCTGCACGATAATGTTAGGCCTCACACCTCTCAAAAGACTCGGGATTTGATTGATTCTTTTGTCTGGGAAGTTTTGGACCATGCACCATACAGCCCCGACCTTGCTCCTAGCGATTTTCACCTTTTCCGGTACCTGAAACACTATCTTGGCAGGCAGCGCTTCAATGATGACGATGAAGTGAAAGTGGCCGTGAACTCTTGGCTGTTGGAGCAGGCGGCCGAATTCTTTGAAGAGGGAATCAAAAACTTAGTTGTACGGTATGACAAGTGCTTAAATAAACAAGGCAACTATGTAGAAAAATAGGTAAAAATGTGTAGAATCAGAAAATAAAAGTTTTTTTACAAAAGTATTTGTATCTTTTTTTAAAAATAAAAACGGGCCTTACTTAAAAAACAACCCTCGTATTATCTGAATCATTTACATTACATTCTGTGTACTTAACATGGACACTTCTGCCAACTGCGCCACAATAAATCCACTAGTGTCAAACATAGGCCTTAATTTGAGTGAGCATTTTCAGATAATCTATGTCTGGATTACAGCCTTGTTTAAAAGTGGATCATGAGCTGTGGGAAAAATGAAAGAGACAAGAATTGAAACATGTGAGATATGGTGTTACAGAAATGTGCTAAAAATTAACTGGACTTACAAGACAAGAAATGATGTGGTTCTCTGCAGAATCAGCAATGAAAGAACATTAGAAGAAGGGACCAGTCATGATATCTGAGTATTACTTCCATAGTACTTCAGAGAGGGTAAAAAGTACAGTACAAGACAGAGACTGGAATATATAGAACAAATCAGTCAAGTGAATGCTAGCTGAAAAAGGAGCTATTTTTGAGCTCCCCCCAAGTCCACAATAATCCAACTTAGACAAAAATTTTCCCTGGCCACCCAACCGTTTTTTTTTTTTTTTTTTCCCTCTTGTAATAAAAAAAGATACCTCCTTTCATTGTTCACTTACCTCTGGGGGGCACCTGCTGATACTCTCTTCCTTAATCCAAACTGTCTGTCGGCCAAATTACATTTAATGAGATAATATACAGGGTGTTTCAGAACTAATGGTGAATACTCAGGGGTATGACAGGAATGATCATTTGAAACAAAAAAAGCCAAGTAAACATGGGGTCCAAAATGCATACCTTAAAAGTTATGAGCAATTCTTGATCTTTGATGCTGTGAAACAAATCTCGTCTACTGCAAGCTCCTTGCTCTCCATATTTTGGGAAGTGGTGGTATGGAGCAAAACAAGAAAAAATGTCCAGTAAACATGTGCTCTAAAATGCATACTTTAAGAGTTATGAGTAATTGTTCATTCGAAGAGTTGTGTTTCAAAGTAGTGGAGATGAACATATGCTTATAACTTTTAAGATATGCATTTTAGAGCACATGTTCACTGGATATTTTTTTCTTGTTTTGGTCCATAGTACCACTTCCCAAAATATGGAAAGCAAAGAGCTTGCAGTAGAAGAGTTGTTTCACAGTATTGAATATCAAGAATTGCTCATAGCTCATAAGGTATGCATTTTGGAGCCCATGTTTACTTGACATTTTTGTTTAGAATGATCATTCCTGTCATATCTCTGAATATTAAGCATCACTTCTGCAACACCCTGTATATTGCTTTCTCAAAGACATTTGAAAACACTGTTAGCTAGGAAATTGACCTGCAATTTTCAATATTATCCCTTTTTCCCATTTTTTCCCTTCTGGTTTTTCTAATGGCCATTTTAATATGTATGGAAACAGAGGAGACTTAGCATGTTGATCATGTGCCTACCACTTAATTATCATATCTGAGACCGGTAGTTAAGCAATTCTCCTAATCTTGATGATGAATTTAAGAGTAAGATGGGCACTGTAGAGGCTGTCTGACCTTAAGATCTTCTACAGGTAGTCTTGTGAGAAACAAAAACCAGTTAGGTCACAACAACATAGTTGTTGCTCTATCTTCAGCTTCTTATGCCAGTCTATTACTGAATTGTCAAAAAAGTGAAGAAATAAATACAACCATCTAAAATTACAGTGGTAGTTGATGTGGGCACTCAGTCAAATATCCATCCACACATGCACAACTTGCACATACATGGCCCATTTTCTCCAGGCCTTGAGGCCTCACCCCCAGGAGGTGAGTGAGTGAGTGAGTGTTTGTGTGTTTGTGTGTTTGTGTGTGTGTGTGTGTGTGTGTGTGTGTGAGAGAGAGAGAGAGAGAGAGAGAGAGAGAGAGAGAGAGAGCAATTATGCTTTTCAGTGTGACTCCTGTACATGGTGAGTAGCAATCTATCCTGGGCATACTGTCAGTATTTGAGACCAGATTTTCTGTTCTTTGACACTACAGTTTTGCATTTTGTGATGTGCACTGTTTTATATACCAAGAATTCAAAGCAAGTTCTTTGCTCCACTTTGAAATCCTACCAAATTCTGACTAAATATTTGGGCAGCCTGTTTTCACACAGTATTTTGTTAGAGATAATGACATTATCTGCAAAAAGTCTGAGGTTATTATTAATATTGTCTGCCAGTTCATTAATATACAACATTAGCAGCAAGAGTTCCAATAAACTTTCCTGGGGCACTCCTGTAACATGTTGATTACTTAATGATGGATGTTTCACCATCAAACCAGGCACGGCACACAGTGATAGCTGACCACATGGCAGTCAACATGTCAATTACTTCATTTGTCAATGGATCTCCACACAAGATTTGTTTTTTTGCTTTTGGGACATGCCCATACAGCCACCTCAGAAATGGAATGTCGGTTATGACAATATTAATGTGAGGACAGTATAACACCCAGTCCCAGGGTAGAGAAAATCTCTGACCTGGGTGGGAATCAAACCTGGGCCACTTCGGTTAGCAATGTACTGTGCTGACTATGCAACTGCTGCAGTGAATGGCAATACAAGATAACATGCTGCATCCTCCAGACTGAGAATTCCTCTATCCAGTATAAAATTTTGTTTTAATCTCCATATGGTGATATCTTTTTTAATAAAAATAAATGTTGTACTGAATCAAATGCCTTCTGGAAGTCAAAAAAACATTACATTAATGTAATTACCTAGATCCACAGCTTTCAAGATGTTCATGAGAAAAGCATGAGCTGGGTTTTGCATGATCAATGTTTTCAAAGTACATGCTGGTTGGCATAGAGTAGGTCATTCTGTTTGAAATATATCATTATGTTTGAGCTCAGAATAAGTTTTATGATTTTCCAGCTGATGGATGTCAGTGATGTGGAATGATAATTTAGATCACTTTCACTAACTTCTTGTGATACCTGTGGTTTCCACTGGACATAGTGTTTAGTTCACGGGATCTACAGCATATTACGATTAAATGAGAGGCTACCTCAACCACATATTCTGCATAGAATCTAACACGGATTACATTAGGCCCTGAGGCTTCACATTTTTTGCAATTTCAGCTACTACTTAATGACTGACAGTGCTTGTTAAATGCTTCATCATGTCAACCTGAAGGTCATCTTACAGTTCTTATCAGCTTTCATTACAAATTATGCTCTTCCTCAATAATTAGCTAACACAAAACTCAACAACATTTGTAACTGCATTAATTTCCCATAGCTATGTTTCCTTTTCAGTAAATAAGATTGTATATATTAATCAATGAATAATATGAGAAGGAAAGCTGCTACTCACCAATATCTGAGATGCTGAGTCACAGATAGGCACAATAAAAAGACTCTCACAACTATAGCTTTCGGCCATTAAGGCAACTTTTCTCCTCATAATATTGTGACATTCCATCCTGGGTTTTCCATTGTTTAATCAATGAATATTTTTTTTTCATACATTCACAGTCTTAACTTGATTTATTAACTTTGATTACTTATATAAATACAGCATGTGTAATGGACTGTATATCTTCTGTCAACAGTGGAAAACAGAGAAATAACTAAACTTTAACTGAACACGCAGCATGATACAATATTATAATTTAATTTTTTCTTATTGTTACAATTACAGACACTGCAAAGTTCATCTAATCTATTTGAATATGGTAAGTATAGAGGTCCTTGGTACTGAACAGCAGGATCTTCTAGCATTGGCTGTCTTTTATGTTGTGCGATAGTGGCTGACTCAATGTATATAACTTTTACTGGGAAGAAGTTGCTGCTGGAATGTTGTATCACTCATGTGCTCTACACGAAACAAAAAGTAAAGTGTCATCGATTCCTGGTCGCAAATAATGGAAGACACAAAATCTTAATTTTGTGCATGTTATAGCACCTTAATATGTAAACTGCTATGTATTACTTCGTCTTCTCTGCTGTGTTCATTCAGGTGGGAACAACAGCGGTGTGAAAGTCTGACTACAGGCAATAGAATAGATGAGTATTCTGCTATGTGGACGACATTCTACTATTCCCCACTTCAGTAGAACAGCAACTTGAACAGCTGTACAACTTTTCCACTCCCTTCAATAACAGGGTGTGCCAGCTCAGATGCATGTCAGCTCCTATTGTGCCAGACAGAATTTGGTTTGATGCAGCAAAAGGTAAGCTGTGACCTTACATACCAGAACATCATCACCATGAGGTTTTCAATGCATTGCATAACCTAGCCCATCCAGAAATCTGAGCCAAGTTAGCCTTTTACAAAGCAGTGTGACCCAGAGTACAAAAAAACTGTCACGCATGGACAAGTGCATACCTGATATGCCAGCGTAACAGATCACTAGGCATGTCATCATGCTGATCACTCACCTTCTAATGCCATCAGCAAGGATCTTGCAAATACATGTGGTCACCATTCTCCTTGGGACACTGCTATTTACTCACAATCAGTGATTGTTTTGCCAGGTGGCCAGAAGTCTCCACAATCCCTGCCAAATCTACTGAATGGGTTGGGAATGTTAGTGCATCTATGGTTCTCCAGGTCTGGTGTGCCGCAAAACATAGTCAGAGACTGTGAGAGGCAATATGAAAGCTAATGAACTTTTCCACGAACTTTACTACTGTGCAGCTACAATCACCTCTGCATCACAAGCTACCATACCCCCAACACAGGATGGTAGACGGGTTGCACCATATTCTCAAAACTGCCCTAATATGTAGCCATTCATCAGGGTCTGAGGTACTGCCTCTCGTCGTACTTGGATTGAGAAAGACTGAAGGAATTGTTGTACAGTAAGGAGCTGCATGTTCTAGGAGAAATAATCATGTGAGCTTCTTTACAGCAGGCTGTTCCTGATGTATATGCACAGTTCACACAATACTGCAATGGAATGAGAAATATCCAGACCCTTCTCAGAAATGGCCACTGGGAGGGGGGGGGTGTTTGCACAAAGAGCACAGAGAGCAGCGCACTTTGTTACAGGATCATTTAGTAATCGCGAAAGCATTACGGAGATGATAGATAAACTCCAGTGGAAGACTCTGCAGGAGAGACGCTCAGTAGCTCGGTACGGGCTTTTGTTGAAGTTTCGAGAACATACCTTCACCGAGAAGTCAAGCAGTATATTGCTCCCTCCTACGTATATCTCGTGAAGAGACCTTGCGGATAAAATCAGAGAGATTAGAGCCCACACAGAGGCATACCAACATTCCTTTTTTCCATGAACGATACGAGACTGGAATAGAAGGGAGAACTGATAGAGGTACTCAAGGTACCCTCCGCCACACACTGTCGGGTGGCTTGCGGAGTATGGATGTAGATGTAGATGTAGAAAGATCTGCAGGAAACGTCAGACATGTGGCTCAGGGATGATGCAGTGCCACCACAGTACTCTGGACCCTTCAGGGTAATCTCAAAGGAAAAATTATTTTAAAATTGACAGGAATGATAAATGGGAGACAGTTTCAATAGAGCAGCTCAAACCTGCCGACACGTATGATGGTGCATTCATTACTCAGTGCGGAACACCATACTCCAACATTGAGGCTGACACTTCTACAGACAGTTTTGCCCAGCTCTTGGCACTAATGGAGGATGCTAAAGTGACACCTGCAGAACAGGAGCTGCCCATACCTGCACCAAACAGCTTCATGAGAATTGGGAGACAAGTCCAGTGCCAGTTCCCCCCGTGTTTAAAAAGTAGGGGAGGCGCTCATGTGGCTTCATCAGTGATCGACTTCAGTGAGTGAGCAAGCTTATTGTTAACTATAATGAACAGTCTATAATGCTTGGGGGTCAGGTGTTAGATTGTATGTTAGTTGAGATCAGGACGTCTTGGATTACCACCCCAGGATGTGGGTGAACTGTAGCTTGGTGAGTGGGTGCCTGTCTGAAGCATGCTAGACATTAGTAAAAAATGTTAAAGAAACAAACATTTATTGTTGAACGACACACAGATGATGTGATGGCACCCCAGATTGCCTGTGGCAGCAAGATAGAAGTACTGTATGCACTACCAGGGATATGCCAATGCAAGCGCATTGTCTGGATGAACACTGATTTGATGATAGGAGTGGCACAAGGCTCCTGAGGAGGCAAGGTGGCTGCAGGCATCAGTTATTCTACCAGTGGCAGCCAACAGCCATACAAGCGGTGTCAAAATGATCATGTTTGACAATGCTGGACGTGCCCTCATATGCGAGAGGTGAGAACACGTAACCCACTCAGGAACATTGTCGAAGATGATCATTTTGGTGGTCTAAGTGTTATGATGTGGGGAAGCAAAATTTTGTATGAGCATATTTATCTCCAAATCTTTGACCATGGTACACTTAACTCAGCATTATTGTGACACCATACTCCTTCCCCTTGAGTGTCTTTTAAGGGATGTATTCAGTGCTAACATCATTTTTATGCATGACCTCATTGATCAGCACTGACAGAGGAGGTCTTGAAACGAGAGGATGTTCAGCAAATGGACTAGCCTGTCCTTTCACCTGACTTAAATCCCATCAAGCCTATGTGGGATGCATTGTGAAGGCCCACATACACTGATGACCATCCAACAGTGTCAACCACGTTGATGGAGGAATGAAATGCCCTACCACAAGAACTCCACACCAATCTTGTGGCCCACATGGATGCACACTGCAAAGCAAGCACTGCTGTCTGTGATGATCACATATCCTATTGAGAACCTTTTACTGTCCAAGGGGCCATTGTGTATTGCAGAGACTTAAGTGTAATTATTGTCTTTGAATAAAAGTGTCATTTATATTTGTCTTGTTGGGCGTTTCTTTCAGTTACCTTCTTTACTGTACTGTAGCTGTTCTTTTTGTGTACTTGTACCAGCTGTGTTTCACTGAGCTATGTTACTTGGCAGTGACACATCAAGTGAAAGTTACTTTGATTCTTAAGTTTTGCGCACCAGTGTATTATGTCAAGGCAGAAACACTCCTCTCTCTTTCAAAAAATTCACCTCGGATTTTGCTCAAGGTGTCTCTGGAAACTTATTCCCATACATACACGACTTGACAATTATACACAGTGCTCTTCATTTCTCCCTTACTCTGGCCTAGCTTGACTCAGGTGGTTCATCAGTTATGCTCTTAATCCTAAAACAGTGCTTTCTCCATTCTGTCCACAGAACTCATATCCCCAGAGAAACATATATTCTCCAAGTCATTACTTACATACTAGATAAATCATTTTTTCACCACACAGGTCACAACACTGTATAATTCACAATTTTACTCACTCCTACTCACTTATCAGGTAGTCTGCTGTTCTAATTGTCCAGGGTACCACAATGGTTAGCTCCTGGACTCGCATTTGGGAGGGTGATGGTTAAGACTTGCATCTGGCCATCTTGAGTTAGTTTCCCCATGATTTTCCTAAATTGCATAAGGCAAATGATCCCTTTGAACAGGCACAGCCACTTCCCTTCTCCATCTTTCCTTAATCCAAGCTTGTGCTCTGTCTCCAATGGCCTTGTTGTTGATGGGACTTTAAACTATCCACTTATCTGGTATCTGATGCACCAGCAGTTTGGGGTGATGTACAGGTCTGCACTTATGGTAGATGTAGATTACACAAAATGCAATCAAAACCAATACAGCAATAGAAACTGTTACACTTACACTCATAATATCGTGACATCACTTCTCATGATATTGCTATATGTGTTGAAACATTTGTTACACTGTGATATCTCCCTTTTGTGACACTTTGAATTCGTCTAACGAATGTAGGAAGTCTGGTATCAGAGTATCATTTAAAAAGGCTGGGTTCTGGGTTGGCAACACATCTTGTGGCTCTTCCTGCCAATACCACAAAGGCTGTATCAGATTTACAGCAGTTATTCCAGTTACAGTAGCCAAGAGATGGAATGGCATACTCGCTTTGGCACAGATCATACCACTGATTAATATTTTGATATCCTGCAATTCCATCATCATCTTGCTCTTCAACTTTCATTGCTTGCAACAATTTACCATCAACACTTCCAGACAAAAAAGAGCAAACCTAACGCACAACCCCTTTCTAAAAACTATGGTGCCCTTCCCTTTGACATTCAGCTGCTAAGTTGATTACCTGATGTAACTGCTGTCTCAACTTCTTGTATGAAATTCATAACCCTGATATTTCCTTGTACTTCTGCTAACACTCCCCCTTTTTCTTCTATTTTTCACAGCCCCGCAAATGTTGCCTGCAATATTTGTACCTCATTTCTCACTTCCCACGTATTATAGGTTAGACTTAATGTCCACTAATAACTAGTTAGTATGATATCTGTTTTTCTTTAAAATAAAACTCACATTTCAAGTGGCTGGTTTTGTAACATGTCCAATACTTCTTCCCTAAAGATGTTTTGAATCACCGGAATTGTGACATCATGGATGCTCCTGGAGGAACACCACTTCATTATCCCAAAAACATTTAATAAACTGCATTGTATCATTTTACAAAAGTGATCTATGCAGATAAGCACTTCATGTACACTGTCCCACATTTCCTGTTGCTCAGGTGCTCTTGTATCTGCTTTTTTCACCTTGTGCCACATACTGAATAATATTTTTGCAAATTTCTTTACTAAGCCCCATTTTACTCAAGTTTTTTGTGGTGAGAGACCAACACTGCTGTGTACTTTAGAGTTATACGCTCACGTGATTTACAGGTGATATACATCCAAAATGTTTTCATGGCTGTTTACATAACATCTCAACATTTTGACAATCTTGCAATGAACACTTTCTGTTCTTTCATCATATTGAGCGTGGAAAGTTCTGTTCTTTCATTGGTCGTAATCCTGCTGTGCAACATTTGCAATGGCTTCTTTCGTCAGCTTTTCTTCAACCTCATCAAGTGTAAATTTCTTGTTTTTTTTTTGCCACTTACTTTTCACCTAGGCTCATATATTCTCAGTGGGATTTAAATGAGCATGATACAGAGGAAGCCTGATTAAACTAGGCCCTTTAGCATTAGCCACTTCATCGACTGGGTAGTGTGGAATTTCTGGCTTGTACAAAAGTTTCATTAGCTCTGCCTTAAACAAGCCAGGTTCAGATTTAGCCAGTGAACATTTCTTTGTACCCAGAGCAAAATATCCGCTTTCCTCTGTGCATTGTTGGAGCTTTATCCATCATAATGGAGTGGTATGATGCATTTTCCATTATTATCGTTGAATTTGGAGGAATATTTTTCAGCAGAACATTATCTTCACTGCTGGTGAACATGTTCTTGGACAACCACTTTTTTTGTGACTGATGAATAGACATGCTGCACTGTTATTGTTAATGCAACGCATACGTAGAACACTGGTTCACAATACCTGACTACTGCAGAACACTTGAACACCAGAAAATACCACTTTACAAGGGAAGCTAATGAACATAGGTGCATCTAATACGCGACGCCACATGGTACTGTTTATGCATGGCATGTCAACAGGAGCACTTTACCAACCGAACTGCTAGTGGCATGGTGGAGAAAGCCACCTTTCCGTTGGTGTTACCTGGGCAACAGCGTCACACCTTTTCCACTGAGCCAAATGTCAAAAGTCACAACTAATTTTAAATACACTGTAGCTCACTCTGATTGCAGTAGATGTCTTAATTTTAACACTGATATACATGGTGGTTCAGAATTCCTGTTACACAAGTTGTAGCTGTTTAGAGGCAAATTGGGATGGCAATATTTAATATTTAGTAATAAACTCATGTCCAGAAAATGCACCATTGGGAAGATAAATGACTTTGAGTGACGGAAGGCAACACACATTGACAGACATCGATGTCTTGTGTCATGTGGTGTCTTGTGTGACATCATATCATGTGTCATCAGAGAACAATCCAATGAACTGAAGTACATGTGCATCAGCTGCCACTGAGTTATCAAGAAAGACAGTGCATTATAGAATGGCAGAGTACACATTTTCTCAGTACACCAGCATGTTGCTGATTCAGTGTGAAAATGGACGAAATGGTCTATTAATACAACACCTGTAATTTCCAGGCCACGCTCGTGCATCACATACCATTTTGGCAAGACTGGAACAATAACTTCTGGAAACCATCACTTTCAAGGCTAATACTCATAGGGGCAATTTTGGTCAGTGCCAGAGGCACTGCACAGTTGAAGAGGAAGAGGAAATCCTACAGCTGGTCAACCAGAACCTGTCAATGAGTACCTGCAACATATCAGCTACTAAGGATGTATCCCAGTGCAGTGTTTGGTGAGTTCTCCATGAACAGAAACTTCCTTCATACCTCCTCCAGAAGGTGCAGGAATTGAGTTAAGCTGATTTTGCACTACATGCTGATTACTGTGGAAGGATCCTACACCACTGTGTTGATGTTTTGGACTTTCACAGAACAAGGGGGTCTGCTCAACTGTCTTAACAGCCACACTTGGGATGAGGAAAGCCCTCATGTCACACGTCCTCATGGATTTCAACATTGTTTTTGTATTAATGTGTAGGCTGATATTATCTGTGGTTGTCTGATTGCCCCACGTACTCTAGCATACCGTCCAACAATGGGCCTTCCTGCAAGATGTACAGGTGCAGCCTTTGGAGGATGTTCCATTGTATATCCATCATACAATGTGGTTCATGCACGAAAACACACACCAGCCCACTTTTCACACAATGTCCATCACCGCCTTCACCAAACATTCGAGAATGGGTGGATAAAGCACAATCGACTTATTCATTGGCCACCGCAATTGCCCAATTTAACAACTCTGGGCCTATTCCTTGAGACTACATGAAGAATATTGTATACGAGGCTCCTGTGGAGTCACAGAATGATCTCCTTGCCTGTGTAATGGCTACAATGGAGATCATTCAGGGCACTCCAGGACTTTTGGATCATGTGCATGTGAGCATTGTTCGCAGGTACTTTGTGCAATAAAACTCATGGTTGCCACTTCAGGCATATGTTGTAGTTCATGGAGGTACAAGTTGGTTGATGCACATGCAGTGTAGCTTTTGATGTACTTTCAAAATCGTTTATCTTCCAAATGGACCATGTGACGTTTGCTTGCTTTATTTCTTTATGAGTTGTCCTCGGTATCGACGTACTGCATTGCTATACTGGCTGACAAATAGGGGGTGGAAGTTCAACACTGACTACTTTAAATGATGCAGCTGACAGTTGCATTTCATTTCATTCTTTACTTTCACTGTTCACAACCCCACAATATTACATAGTTAATGTGGCGAGTCAACTATTGGCAAATTTTGATAAGCCTCATTAAGAAGTTGCAGGCAAACATCAGCATACTGCTACAATAGTTTACTGTTGATTACCTGTGAGCATTATAAACTAAACCACACAGTTTACAGATCTTGCAAAATAATATTTTACATATGGAACAGACACTGTCATTGTTTTAGCACATGGCCTACTTGTGTTACACTTATTTCACAGTTAAGTTGATGCATTGTTGTTGATCTAATCGATATGGGTTCCTCATCTGAAACTAGGCCATGGACTGACTGTCAGGCCTTTATACAAGGGTTGAAACTTTAATAGTGGCAACTATTTATTTACAGCTCGTATAAAATAGATAAGTGTTTCAAAGTTTTACTCACCTTCAAAGTAGTCACCAGCATTGTGTATAACCCATTGCCAGTGATATGGAAGTCGTAGGATACTCTTAGCAGTGCCAGTTGTGTTGACAGTTCGAGCAGCGCGGTATATTGCCTGACGAATTTGTAGCAGTTCTGAAGCGAATGCTGTGAAGTGTTTCCTTCAGTTTAGAAATCAAGTTGAACTTACTAGGGCTTAAGTTAGGGGAGGGCAGTAGATGGTATAGCACTTAGCAGCCCCATCAGTCAAACAAATCAGTAACAGCTTGCCCTGTACTTGCTTGAGCACTGTCCTGCAAAATGATGGTCAGGTCCTGCAGAAAGTGTCACCACTTCTGTCTCTATGCTGTTCATTTTTGGAACACAACCTACGACCAACTTAGAGACAGAAGTGATGACACTTTCTGCAGCACCTGATCATCATTTTGCAGGACAATGCTCAAGCATGTACCATGCAAGCTGTTACTGATTTGTTTGACTGATGGGGCTGCTAAGTGCTATACCACCTACTGCACTCCCCTGATTTAGGCCCTCGTAAGTTCAACTTGATTTCTAAACTGAAGGAAACACTTCATGGCATATGCTTCAGAACTGCTACAAATTTGTCATGCAATAGACTGCGCTGCGCAAACTGTCAACACAACTGGCACTGCTAAGAGTATCCCACACCTTCCACATCACTGGCAATAGGTTATACACAATGCTAGTGACTACTTAGAAGGTCAGTAAAACTTTGAAACACGTATCTTTTTTGTATGAGCTGTAAGTAAATAGTTGCCACTATTTAAATTCCAACCCTCGCATATCATCACGGTAATAGGTACTGAAACTATACATTGTTTGATGTTTAAATTATAGAAATTACAATTAAAAGATAACTCTTTAAATTAACTGAATACATCAAAAAATTGGTTCTTTTTAACAGTTTCTTCCACCACGAGGGTTAAGCCGAATTATTTTTTAAATCATGAAATTAACAGATATAGTTACACAAACTATACTTTTGACAAAGCTGGTAATTACTTTGGAAATAATTAAGGGCTGGATTTGCTAACATGTTTTCGAATAGAGTCAAATAAATACTTTAAAAATCCTAGTGATTCTTTTTCCAAATGTTTATAATTAGTACAGAATCTGTATTTGTTTATAAGTCAACAATAGATGGTTCAAATGGCTCTGAGCACTATGGGACTTAACATCTGTGGTCATCAGTCCCCTAGAACTTAGAACTACTTAAACCTAACTAACCTAAGGACATCACACACATCCATGCCCGAGGCAGGATTCGAACCTGCGACTCAACAATAGAATAAGCTACAAAACAATCACTGATTTCACCCTATAACAAAAGATATTAACTAGGAATAGTCAAAATAAATTAGAAATTCAATTAAATACATAAAACTAAGCACAAAATTAGATCTGGTGCTATATTTTTTTAAACTGACGGCCAACCTTCCTCTTTTATGAAAATGCAGATTATGCATACATATGTTAATGGTAATCAGTTAAAAGTGAGGGGGGGGGGGGGGGAGCAACGAATTTAAGGAGGTAGATGGCAAAACAAGAGAGGAAATAAAAAGATCTCAGCTTGCTTCGTCACATTACCCCCATGTTGAACTGACCAGATAGATGTTGCAAATAGCTAACTGGGCAATTCAATGACCACTAGTGATCCCCAGAAAGTGGGTTTATCATTCTACATACAAAACATACTACATCATCAAAAACTACAGTAAATTTGTTTTTCAAATTCCTACATATATGAACTGGCCATATGAAAATCCCCACACAAAATATTTACATACAGTGTATTGTACAATGGCACAAAATATCCACAAGTTATACTTTTAATAAAATTTAGGCATCTTTGTCGTAAGTGTTGTCCCTTTTGGGTAAACAAGGGTTACATGGGTAAACAAGGATTACATTCGAAGGTACATATCACTTTATACAAGTCCTGTCTTGCTTAAACAATATCCTCATGGGCTGCAAAAAGTTAAATTACACTGCGCATTGCAGTTCACTTTTTAGACAGAAAATTTCACTTGCTCAATGTTGAGTTTTTTTTTTGCAAGCACTTTCACACTTTTAATGAGCTTTTACACATTTTCTCACCAAGTTGCCCACACCTTCAACAGGTCCAAATGGCAGTTGGTAAGGAAATGCACTACTATCAGTTGCCTTGGAGGTGGTCCTCCTCTGCCACTGTACACGAAAAAATTAAACAAAATATCCTACTTTAATACACTTAATTTTTTCTTCTAATTTAAGTCCAAGAAAAAATGTTTCCCACTAAAAATGATAGTCATTACTTCATAAATAGATAAATTACATAGTTCTCATAACATCACAATAATTAGCACTAAAATTGTCTATAGTACGAAGGGTGTGGACTAGTAAAAACTTAAAATCAAATGCACATTACACTACAAAATGTTACTCTAGTCATAACTGTCTGAAACTGGTTAAACTTGAAAGATTTGGGTCTCTTTCCCATTTGCAAATGTGCAATAGCATAGATTTACTAATCATTATGTTAGGAGAAAAGAACAGAGTCACCATCACATAACTTAATTACTACTTAAATCAAAATTAAGGGGATGGAAGTTGTACCAAATCATTGCCCCACTTCTCTACTCAACTTGCAGCACTACTCCCATTCAACCACAAAATTAAATCCTCACAAAATCACAAAATGTTACCAAATAGTTGACCTGTCAGAAATACTCACATCAGTCTAGCACCACAGTTATAAGTTAATCAGCAAAATTACTTTTCCTCATTCTAGTATTACCACTTTAAACTCATAATTCCTCAGAACACCAATAGAAGTTTCAGATAACCTTTAGATCCAATGATGCAACATTATATGACTTGTACCTCACTAAACTATTACTCTTTCTGTAACGCTCTTATACCCAGCTGCAGTGTCATGAATTGCACAACATACACAGTACCCAATGTTGCTAGTTCAAAATTCAGATCCTCAATACAGTTACACCACATTTGTTTGTATACAGTTATCTTTTTCATTACTCAATCATGTCTGTCAGCTCTATCATTTTATTTACTTTTCTTACCTCGTTAACTAGTGGAGTGCATTCTCAAAAAATATCCCTACTGCAAAGACAGGCTCCCTAACCATTAAGACCCTTTCATGAGTTATTGTTTTATTTTTTCATTATTACTTCATTATCTAGTAAATAAACACCTGCTCTGCTTATCCAATACAAAATTGATTCTGCTGAAAAACATTCCAGGCGAACAAATCCTTATGCTAAGGCAAACTTAACTCTCATTACTGATTAAACAAAATTATCACTTAGAAAAACTATTATGTCACTGTATTCCATTAAATTGCTTGATATTCTATCCAGGCAACTACATTTAAAGTTGTATTTCCTTAATGTTAGAAGAGACTATATCATGACACTTCTATGGGTAGATAGTTATCTCCATATACTGATTGCACTGAACCCAAGCACTTCTATTATACCACAATTAATGTTAAGAACTTAGCATCCCAGATGGTTTTTACTGCATATTGCCTCTGCTTCTGTGCCAAATTATGCTGATTTCACACCTGAACTGATTACTTCAGACTGTTTGCAGATGATGCTATGATTTACCATCTTATAAAGTCATCAGAGATTAAAACAAATTAGAAAATGGCTTAGAGAAGATATCTGTATGGTGAGAAGAGTGGCAATTGACTCTAATAAAGTCTGAAGCCATCCACATGATTACTAAAATGAAATTGCTAAATTTGGTTCATTGGATAAAACACATGATGCTAAAGGCTGTAAATTCAACTAAACACTTAGGGATTATAATTACAAATAACTTAAAATGCAACTATCACATGGATAACATTGTGCATACTCAAACATTATGAAGCACCTTGAAGAAAATGATTTCTTGATACATAACCAACACGAATTCAGAAAATATCTTTCTTGTGCAACTCAGATAACTCTTTATTCCCATGAAGTAATGAGTGCTGTCGACACGGGATCTCAGATCGATTCTGTATTCCTAGATTTCCAGAAGGCTTATGAAACTGTTCCTCACAAGCGACTATTAATCAAATTGTGTGCATATGGATTATCATCTCAGTTGTGTGACTGGATTCGTGATTTCCTCTCAGAGAGGTCACAGTTTGTAGTGACAGATGGTAAATCAGTGAGTAGAACAGAAGTGATATCTGGCTTTCCGCAAGGTAGTGTCATAGGCCCTCTGCTGTTACTGATTGACATAAATGATCTAGGTGACAATCTGAGCAGCCCCTTTAGACTGATTGCAGATGATGCTGTAATTTACTGTCTAGTAAAATCATCAGACTATCAATTCCAATTACAAAATGATCTAGAGAGAATTTCTGTATGGTGCAAAAAGTGGCAATTGGCACTAAATGAAGGAAAGTGAGAGGTCAGCCACATGAGTACTAAAAGAAATCCGATAAATTTTGGGTATACGATAAATCGCACAAATCTAAGGGCTGTCAATTCGACTAAATGCAATTACAAGCAACTTAAATTGGAAAGATCACATAGATAATATTGTGGGGAAGGTGAAACAAAGACTGCGCTTTATTGGTAGAACACTTAGAAGATGCAACAAACCTAAAGAGACAGCCTACATTACACTTGTCCATCCTCTGCTGCAATATTGCTGCCCGGTGTGGGATCCTTACCAGGTAGGATTGATGGAGGACATCGAAAAAGTGCAAAGAAGGGCAGCTCATTTCGTGTTATCGCACAATAGGGGTGAGTGTGTCACTGATATTATACGCAAGTTGGGGTGGCAGTCACTGAAACAAAGGTGGTTTTCTTTGTGGTGAGATCTATTAACAGAATTTCAATCACCAACTTTCTCTCCCGAAGGCGAATATATTTTGTTGACACCCACCTATGTGGGGAGAAATCATCATCATAATAAAATAAGAGAAATCAGAGCTCGAACAGAACGATTTAGGTGTTCCTTTTTTCCACGCACCATTCGAGAGTGGAATGGTAGAGAAGTAGTATGAAAATAGTTTGATGAACTCTCTGCCAGGCACTTAAGTGTGAATTACAGAGTAACCATGTAGATGTAGATGTAGAAGCAAACCAAAGACTGCAATTTATTGGTAGAAGAAAATACAATAGGTTCTACTTACACGATGCTTTCCCGCCTTCTTCTGGAGTATTGCTCTTAGGTGTGGTATCCACAGCAGACAGAATTGATCAAAAAAGTTCAAAGAAGGGCAGCTCATTTTGAATCTTTGTGAAATAGGGGAGAGACTGCCATGGATATGATAGGTGAATTGGGGTGGAAATCATCAAAACAATGGCATTTTTTGTTGTGGCAGTCTTTTCTCATGAAATTTCAGTGGCCAACTTTCTCCTCAGGTGTGAAAATACTTTGTTGGCGCCCATCTACATTGGGAGGAATGTTCATCATAATAAAATAACAGAAATTAGAGTTCACAAGGAAAGATAAAAGCATTTGTGTTTCCTGCACACTGTTCAAGAGGGGAGCGGTAGAGAAATAGCTTTAAAGTGGTTCTATGAACGCTCTGCCAGATACATAATTGTGAACTGCAGAGTAATCATGTAGATGTAGATGCCTTACAACTAGTTGAGGAGGTTTATGTCCCTCATTTATAACTTCTTCAAATTTGAATCGGAAAGCAATACTTCCATTTTTAACATTTTCAATACTCAAGAACGAACTGTGGAAGCATGCTTTGGCAAGAGAAGTGTACAGAGATTAGTAAACAAAAGTGTTGGAGCTGTACAGAGAATAATAAACAAAAGCGTTGGAGCTGTAGAAAACTCAGGAAATTTTGTTTTCATGTTGCCTGAAAATCAGTGAAATCGTAAGAAGCCTGTAACACAAACAGATGGTTTTGATAATGATGTTTTAAAGTGTTCCGTGTTTGAAATGCATATAAGAAGGGAATACCCAACATCATAAAAACTTGTTACAGTTATGCCGGAGCAAATTGGCTTCAAAGGTAGCTCTTCGTCAATGCAAAGAATTTTAAAATACATTGGCTTTGAACATGTCAACTAGAGAATTTTTAATTGAGAGAAGTGACTGAGCCATTCCCATCTTGAGATGCTCTCTTTGCCAAGTCTTTGTTACACATTTTCCATTTCCATAGGCAAATTAATATGGTACAATCATTGCAGAGTTCATGGTTAAGCTATAAAGGGTATTTTATCAAGAAGTCGTATACTTAGAAGTTGTTTCTTTCACATTTGTTAAGAGCTCATTCGAGCTTAAAACTGATATTATCAAATTTAGAAGGAAAAACCTTTCCTGTGTATTGTTTAAGGGTTTGTCAATGCCCCAGACTATTTAACTATCACAAAGATATAATAAAGCATATTTTAAAGGGTCAGCCTGTAATTCTCAGGCAGCACATCACTGCCAAGTGAGTGCTTGGCAAGGGAAAGTGTAGCCAGTGGTAAATAGTACAAATGGGTAAACGTCAGGGAGGCTATGAGCAGTGAAGCTTCCGCACCTTGTAGGGTGAGTAGGAATATTCCACCCTGGATCTTTACAAGAGACAGGACACCAATGTAGGCCCAGAGCAATGGAATATTCTGGAAGATGGAAAAATAAGCTAGCGGAAAGTGGATGCAAAGTGCTGTGTCCGAGCAGGACAGACCTTCAAAGTGCATATATGAAGGGCAACCAGGACCAGCTGGGAGAGAGCAGCAGCCACTACAGATGGAACGATAATGACTTCAGCCATGAGAAGATGATGGTACTTGGGTGGATGCAACTGCAATTTTTAGATAACTTTACCTTTTCATCTGAATAGTACTGAATGGAGACAGCTTGTCTTTGTCTCATGTAGTTGTGGTATAGAGTTTTATTGGGTGTTGGTAGGAACCAGTTACTGTTTAGTACTTGTCTCCTAGTTAGAGTGAATTATGCCAAGGGGCCAGTGATTGAATAGTTAGGCCATGGGGCCAGTGGTTCAATTGCTAGAACAAGTTGCAGCAAAGACACTTGAAATTTTCGAGGACATTTCTCTTGGAGTACAGCTTTTTTTTCTTTTTTTTTTTAAAAAAAAAAAAAAAAAAAAAAAAAAAAAAAAAAAAAAAAAAAAAACATGAGTAGTCACAACTGCAATGAACTTCGTTTTTATGTTTGAGGTTACCAGTTTTGGTAAGGTTTAACCATCTTCAGACCACATACCATGATGTTAGATGGTGGCTGGGAACAGAGCCAGCACTTCAAATGCAGTTAGCGTTTGTGGAGTTGTAGCGCCTGGTGTGAAGTTTGTAGATGGCCTAACACCAATGGAACTGGTAACCGTATGTATATAAAAAAAAGAAGTTTATTGTGGCTGTGACTGTTCATGTTCAATTTTACAGATACTTGTCTCTGTTAATAGTGATAAAGTATGAGGAACACCCTGAGAAGACATTTTCTGGCTGAACCTGTAAGGACATGTAGGAATCTGTATACCGAAGAAAAGATAAAGGGCATGACATCTCACATTCTTCTATGTCAATAGTCGAATAAACTGGTTTAAGGGAGAAGTTGTACTTCAAGAGACCTGCGCTGCCTACATCCCGTTGTTATCGCCTTGTTACAAAAATTTGTCAGCTGTACCTACACCACCTCAAGTAGACAGGGAGATTCTACTCCCTCTTGTCTCCATTGTGAAGGTTCATTGAGGTAATCATACATTCAGAGTATTGTTAACGTGCTGCTTGCATCATGCAGGCCATACCAACACTATATTGGTAATGTGGATCTGTGCCGGGACGTGACAGGTTGATGTAGAAATTCCTGTGATTCTATGTAATTTCTGTAAAAATATTTTCACGGATATATTAGCCAATTTCATCTTTCAGCAATTCTACTGGATAATTTTAATGATTGGTGGTTCTGTCTTACTCACAGTACATGAAGCCTGTAATTCATAGTATGCCTACTTATTATGCTTATAAAGCTTCAGTTGACGTATAACAGAAAATGCATCTTTTAGTGGGGTTAATTGAACCATTGACCAGTTAACCTCAAAACTAGTGTGTCACTTAACCCCATTTGTATTTGTGAAATATACAGTGTGGTGCACGAAATGTGTTACCGTTTTGTTTTTGAATATAAACTTTATTGTCAATACAATCTGAAAGGAACATATACTACAATGAAGAGCCATCCATGGAGATTTGTTCTAACTCAGCACATGCTCAATATGTCCACCATTTCATTTCCTGACATCCTTCAAACGAACACTGAAGTTAGTGATTACCATATGGCACATGTCTTCTGTAATTTCACTGCAAGCTTGAAGAATAAGTCTTCTGAACTCCATTAAATCGCATGGACGTTTCGGGAAATTTTTTTCCTTTATGTACACCCAAAGAAAAAAGTCACATGGATTGAGGTCTGGACTATTGGGGGGCCAATTTTGTCCATCACTGAAGTGACCTGGAAACATGAGTGAAATGATCCGCATGTCAAAATGCTCATGTAAAAACTCCAACGCAGTGTTTGCAGTATGTGGCCTTGCTCCATCTTGCATGAACCACTGCGTGTTGAAGGGCAAGGCAATAGCAAGAAGCTGTGGAATGAAGCTATTGTGAAGCATGCTCAAATAACACTCGCTGTTCACAGTTTCTGCAAAGCAAAAGCGTCTAATAAGTCCGTGACTGGAAATTGCTGCCCACACTGTAATCCCCAGAGCATAATGTTGTCGTTCATGAAGCACTTGTGGGTTTTCAGTGACCCAAAAGTGTACATTTTGTTTGTTAACCACACTGTCTAAATGAAAATGCCCCTCGTCTGAAAACCAAATATTGTTGAGAGTTTCTTCCCTATCCTCCGCCCACTGAGCAAACAGTAGTCTCTGCTGCTTGTGTTCTTCAGTGAGCTTCTGTGCACAGGTCATCTTGTATGGGTACATATGGAGGTCACTTTAAAGAATGCATTGAATGGAGCATCTGGATATTCCCAGTTGCACTGCTGCCTTTCTACATGATTTCCCGGGACTTCTCTTACAGCAACTCATACCGCTTCAATATTCTCTGGCGAACAAACAGGCTTAGGCCGAGGTCGCTTCACTTCCAATACTGTTCCTTCCTGTACAAATTTATCATACAACCTGTGGATGGTCTTCTTGCAAGGGACCCATCATGTGTTAAACTGTTGTCGAAAATGCCTCTGAGTCAGAACAAGGTTTTCATTTCATGAAAAAGTAATACAATTGCCAATCGTTGCTGTGTCGTCAGTCTTCCATTGTCAGCCGTTGCTGCTTACTAGTCTCCTTAGCGGCAGTATCGTGAATTACACGTCGTTTTGTAGCTCATTTGTTTTTCCAAGCGCTGCTGGTACTGCTGTAGAGATCCCAGCAGTATATCTAATGTGCATTGTAAATTGTGAAAGAAACAATTTGTAACACATTTCGTGCACCACCCTGTATTTTGCAGTAGCATAACCACAAAGGAAAAAAAAAATTAAAATGACATATGTAATGAATCTTTTCCAAACTTAATTTAGTCAGTGACTAAAATTAGGACAGAAACAAAAGAGCACAGAATTTGCTTCAAATCTGGTTAACTCAGCTATGTTTAATAATATGACAGTTACTTATTTAAACTGTCAAAACATGAGATGAATCAGAGAGCTTGTACCTTATCCGAATACACATAAACTTTGACACAAAGACATAATTGATTTGGCTATTAAAAACATAAATTCTGCTGCAGACAAAAGGAGAAAACTACAGGGTAAAGCAAATGCAAAGAAATTATATATTGGCCAGAAAGTTCTCATTAAAGCTCATTCATTGACACATAAGAAGAAACACTGGCGTCACAAATTCTTTTTGATTTACAATGAATCTGATGTATACCACATGATAATTGCGTTGAAGTTGAAACTCTGCGTACGAGGAAGAGGAAAGGATTGCACCACATTTCACATGTAAAACTGTTTATTGAGAGATAATCTGCTTTTTAACTTAGTCTTTGCCATAAAATTTTTGACTTCACGTTACTAATATGCTTTGTCATGCTTAGAAACTGTTAACATGCAACAATGTTTTGAAGTCAACTATACAGGCAAGAACCTAGGGAAATTATTTAGACAGTAATTCCGAATGCATTTTTTTTGTGAACAGACGACACAGTGTTATTGTGTGTACATTCTTCCTTGTTCATTGCACTAGTACATAACAACTATAAGGCCTACATACTTAGAACATATACCGGTACTGCTAATGAGATTTTAATGCAACATTTTGGTTTACTTGTAAATACATTCTGGATTTAAAGTACTTTCTGAGAAATACCAGATGACACAGTGATTAGTTTATTTGACAGTTACATGATTATATCATGACGCTACTAATGAGTGACACAATTTATATTATTGCTTTTGCGCTGTATCTGTTTCATATCTGCACAGTTTTTCTGAATTCTTCTGAAAAGTAAAACATGTTTTAGTAGTAACTTTGTGGTATAGCTACAATGAGACAGCCTCTTCCGTAGCACAACAGTACGTTACAGTACAGTACTTTCTTCATCAAGGCAATAATTGTAATAACTACAATATCTATATGCAAAGCATTTCACTTTTGTTTATGATAAGGTAAGTACATTGACTTCTGCAGAACTTTGCTTATGGAGGACGATAATTACGACACTTCCACAGAATTATCTTACAGCAAGACGCACAGTGTAGCGCTAGAGGACACGCATTTGAGTGATTAATTTTTGTACTTAAAACATTTATTTTTAAAGATTTTTGAATTACAAAGATACAAAGAAAGTTTTCTGTGATACATTTCATTCCATTGCTGCAATCTGTGACATTTGAGGGTATAATTACATTTATTCTCAGGGGGTACATGCCTACTTTGTGCACTAAGTGTGGGGCAAGTGCTAGGAGCCCGAGCTAATATGGTATTTGCTTATACAACTTTACACATTGGTACCATATTTCTCCAACACAGAATTACACAGCTATCTGATCTTTTAACTGAGAGAGACAAACATTTTTTTTACTACGTCAGTGACACATGTTTATACAATTACACAGTTGGATAACTTCACACTTATGAAATTGTATTTTGTCTGTACTTTGTGAACTGTTCACATTTTTTCGGAACCATTGTGATACTATGAGAACTTTGAATGCTGTATTTGGTATGGGATCATGATTTTTAAAGTACGTTTGAGGTAGATGACACTACTGGAATGAGCAGAGAATTTTTTGTAGGTTTTGAAATTATTGCAGAAAGCTATGACATTTTCGAGATTTGATTGAGGTGTTATGATGTTATTATTATGACGACTATGTTTATTATGTTGTTGAGGTATGTTTATGATCAATAAGCTGATGCTATATGAGGGATTTGATTATGCTAAGTATTTATTATGATGAAATATTGAAGAAGTTGTGACGAATGCATATATATGCAATAAGGTAAGGAATAATGAGTAGTGACTCTGATTTATGAAAAAGGATGTTGGAAACCAAGAATCGTACTTTAAGAGTTATGAAACGTGTGTACATGCGTGAATGTATCACAACACTGCTATTCATGAGATTTCGTTTCTGCACATTTCTACTGTAATTCTTCGACCTGTGAAATTTTATTGGTATCAAACTGTCACTGTAGCAGGGACAGCTGTCGTAAATGTCTCAGTGAGAAAGGTAAGTGACCTTGACGTAATGTGTTGTGGATGCCCAGCAGCGCCAGTGGCCTGGAGAAAAAGCCATTATGTGGGGAAAAAAAAGAGGCCATTAACCTACTATTTACATTGCTTTGTAGAAAGCATCGCAAATATGACACGCTCATACTTGAAAACATATGATTACAGTTTGGAGCTTGTACTTTCTGATATTTACTGAAATGCCTAATGAAATGATGAGAAACATTTTTTGACTAATGTCTTTCTAGTTGAAAGATATTTTACTGTCTTAGGAGATGCCATATGGATAGTGAATGACGTTTCATGCCTTGCTTTATGTATATATTTTCCTATTTTGTTTAATATCTAGTTTCTAGTTGCACAGCAGCATTGGTTAAAATAAAAATTAATAGATGTACTAATATCACTATTTTATGCCTACAGATCCATTAAATAATAATTTCATGATCTACTTTCTTAAAAAAGGGAGCACAAATAGACATTTCCCTTCACAGGAATTGCATATATAATTTTTTCAACAATTCGGTAACTTGTTTTGTAGAGTAAGTTTTTGGGATGCATCACTCTAGTGTTAAGATCTGACGTAGGTATTAGACATTACCTATCTAAACTGAATTTTTTTTTCTGCTTGAGCTTTATCATGTTTAGGTATAAGTAATTGCATTTGCTGCTGCCATTTTCCAGGCATAGTTCTACTGAATTTTAGATTGTATTATGCCAGTTTTACTACTGATTTATTTTTCTTATTGCTGCACATTGGCTCATATTAGTTGTAATGTTGTATTTACTTTGTTAATTTAGATATACTGCTGCTTGCTTTGCCAATTTGCATTTTTTTGTCATTGCTGTTTGTGTTAATTGTTTTGTGCTGCTGCATTGCCTCGTCCCTTAGTATATATATCCGAGCTCAGTAGATTAAAGTTAGCTTAAGATGGGGTAGGCTATATAAGAGAATGAGTTGTGATGAATTGGAGGAAATGCATTGAGAAGTTATATGAAAAAGATTTGGGCCAAAATGAGTATTGTACAATGGGAAATAATTATTTTGAAAGAGGATATGAACAAAACAGTAGGGTTTAGGGATAACAGGTAAAGATAGGACTTTTTGGGAATAATAATGAACGAAGGGAGATCTCCAAGAAGTAAAGAAAGTTTTATTTGCAAATCAAATACTATAAATACTGCAGTAAAACAAACCCTGTCCTTTCCTTTTGTGTTATTCCGCTATGTGTTTGTGCACCCTGTGTATTTGCGTTTCTTCCTGTCTTTATGTGTTTATCTGATAAGAGTTATGTTGTAGAATTTTTCTAATAATATGTTATTTACTTTGTAAAGATGTTTAGACATCATTTATTCTGTTCTGTTTTAATGCTCATGTGTGAAGTTAATCTTTCAATAGCTCTTCTCATTTTTTAAATTTTATTTACTTATGTCAAAGTTTCTGTAACACTGATGTATATGTTTATTTCTATTCTTTTGTAAAGCCTGTATTACTACAAATGTTATCTGTACTATTATGTTCTTTAATGATGTATTCTGTATCTTTGTAATTGTATTCTTATGCCATAAATTTGTAATCGTATAGACACCAGTTCTTCAAATTAAGTTTCATTTCACTGCACACATTTCTGTTGGTCATAGTGCAAAGACAATATGTGAGAAAAGAAGACCTATCAGTGTCTGCATGTGTGTTGATAATTCAGCAAGGGACTGGTTAACAGCATTGCTGGTTTTAAGGACATTTCAAAAAAATTATTCGTGATTGCACAAGTGGTGGTTCATGGACTCGCTATATTATCCGCAAGACTCTTCGATGGTGATTGTGCACCCACACAGTCGCAACGGATGGCTGCTAGCCATCTCTACAAGGACTACAGTGGGTCTGCACCTTTGATGGCCCACCAATACCATAATCTCTACAAGGACTACAGTGGGTCTGCATCTTTGATGGCCCACTAATACCATATTTCTGCAACAACTGCAGTGGGTCTGCACCTCTGACGGCCCACCAATACCATAATCTCTACCAGGACTACAGTGGGTCTGCTCTGTGATGGCATACCTACCAATCTACTTCAAAACTTCGACTGACTCTGCAGTGGGTTTGCTCTGTTGTGACCCATTATCTGTCTGCTTGTCAAGAGTTAGCTCTGTCTTTCTGTTGGAAGGACAACTGTCCAGACCTTCAAAAAAGAAAAAAAAACTGCAATTACTACTGTGATGAATGATCAGGACTGTCTTTATGGACTGTGAGAAAATTTTTGCTTTTGACCAACATTGTATTGATAAGTGTGTGCATTTGATATATTTGTTAGTGTTAATATAAAATTTTTTAACAAATATATATTGGCCAATGCCCAAAACAATTTGTAAAATTTTTTGTGGGGAGCGTGGGGGCTATGTAAGTAGGCTGTTTTGGTTTTTATGTTGGTAATGCCATGTAGCGCTCTGTATGAAAATCACTGACTGTGCCGTGTGCAGTCTGTGGCTGGTTTGCATTGTTGGAATATTTGCTATTGTAGTGTTGGGCAGTTGTATGTGAACAGCGCGTGGCGTTGCACAGTTGGAGGTGAGTTGGCAGCAGTGGTGGATGTGCGGAGAGAGATGGCGGAGTTTTGAGAGCACATAATCTGGACGTGTGTCCATCAGAAAGAGTAAATTTGTAAGACTGGATGTCATGAACTGATATATATATATATATAATGACTTTTGAACACTATTAAGGTAAATACATTGTTTGTTCTCTATCAAAATCTTTCATTTGTGAAGTACGCCTATCAGTAGTTAGAATCTTTTATTTAGCTGGCAGTATTGGCGCTCACTGTATTGCAGTAGTTCGAGTAACAAAGATTTTTGTGAGGTAAGTGATTCATGAAAGGTATAAGTTGTTGTTAGTCAGGGCCATTCTTTTGTAGGGATTATTGAAAGTCAGATTTGGTTGCGCCAAAAATATTGTGTGTCAGTTTAGTGATGATCAGAAAAAGTAAAGAGAGAAATGTCTGAGTAGGCCTACGTTCAGTTTTGCTCATCTGCTTGAAAATCAAATAACGTAAGAGGTTTATCAGCACAGTCATTTATAATTTTTGAAGGGGACGTTTCATATTAAGTTAGTTATATCATTTACCATGTTCTTCCTTGCTGCCTCCACACAGAGCAAAGATATCAGCAATATAAAGCCTCCAGCATACCACCTTAGCGGCCTCCTCCAGGTACGCCTTAAAAAACTCATACTAGAAATAATACATAAAAATATTCGGTAAAACTCAAGCTGGTGAGGGGGCATGGGTAGCCTTTGGACACGCAGCGCAACGACACAGTGGATAGCACAATGGACTCAGGTTCAGGAAAACAAAAATTCAAATCCGTGTTCGACCGTCCAGAAATAAGTTTCTCATGATTTCAGTAAATAGCTCCTGGCAAATGCCAGGGTAGTTATTTTGAAAAGGCATGGCCGATTTGCTTCCCTAACATTAAAAGTGATTAACACAGAATAATGAAGGCACATTATATTTTTTTCAAATTACAATTCCAGAATTAGCTACATTGGAAATGTAGCCCATTAGCCGACGGGCTCCTATCTTTGACTTAACGGATTGGGGCAGCCTTCTTTACAAGAAGAGTAGTGATTAAGTTTTAATTATCACCGCGAGAAAATGATGTTACATAAGAAATTTTCTCTATGTTTGAAGGTTACACGCGATGACGTGTTCGAGTGGCACTGCACCAGTTTTCATCCACTGACAGGTTCAAATGGCTCTGAGCACTATGGGACTTAACTGCTGGGGTCGTCAGTCCCCTAGAACTTAGAACTACTTAAACCTAACGACATCACACACATCCATCCCCGAGGCAGGATTCGAACCTGCGACTGTAGCGGTCCCGCGGTTCCAGACTGTAGCGCCTAGAACCGCTCGGCCACCCCTGCCGGTTCCAATGACAGGAATTCACGTTACCGCTCGGTCAGTTATGATCCAGGGTCCACACCGGTTATTGGAATTCTGTCAGCCATTCTCGAGTCTATGGAGGAGGAGGAGGAGAAGGAGATTAATGTTCAACGTTCCGTCGACAATGAGGTCAACGGAGCACAAGCTCGGATTAGGGAAGGATGGGGAATGAAATCTGCCGTGTCCTTTCAAAGGATCCACCCCGGCATTTGCCTGAACCGATATAGGGAAATTACAGAAAACCTACATCTGGATGGCTGGACGCGGGTTTGAACCGTCGTCCTCCCGAATGCGAGTCCAGTGTGCTAACCACTGCGCCACCTCGCTCGGTTTCAGTTGACTATATGTCTATGACTCAATATCTACCGCAGCTGTTCCTCATACGGCAGTGTCGTCTCGTTCTCGTCAAGTGCATCGTACAACAAAGGACTTCCGTCAGCCACGCCCTAGAGCGTCGCTTTACTGGACCTGCCTGTTGACTGCCTAGAGAGCTCAGACCATCATGGGACTGTATCGCTCACTGCTTCACAGGAACTGCATCTTGACTGTCTACGAGCTCGCAGCCTCATAGGACCATGTCGCTACTCCTAATGTTTAACGTCTCGTCTACGCCGAGGTCATTAGTCTCATAGGACCAAGTTATCTTACTGCTCATTAGTTTAATACCCACGAAACACAGCCTCTTGGGGATGGGCTGTTACTCTTCTTTGTCACCACTACGGTTTTCGTGGGCTTTGTCATTGTGAGCACGTTCTGGGCAACATCAACGACTGATACTTCAGTTTGTAATCGAGTGGACATTTATCCACAGAAACTGTTTTGAATTCTGCGTATTTACCACTTCAAAATCAAATTCACTTAATTTCAGAGCGCAATGCGTCAACGTGCTTGAGAGGTCCTTTAGTACTAATAGCCACTTCTGCGCGGTATGGTCTGACACAACTTCAATACACAAACAGTCGTTACTACTACGTCTGTACGTCAATTCTGGCTGGTGGCACCACTCGGTAATAAACAGAAGAAAGCCATCGATTGTTTGGGATATAATATAATTTTTCGTGTCATATATAAAACTTATTTCTTGTGGCATGATACGTCTCGAAACTGATTAACTCATTTACATCAAAAATGGCAATTTTAGATTCTTGCCTCCCCCTTCCTGAATAAATTTCTGTGGGCACTCAATGTTGGTGGAGACCTTGGTTGCAGAAGTCTGCATTTTAGCTGTTCGGGAAATGTTCTACATCGAAAATCATCTCGTTGTCGTTCTGGAAATGCCTGCCCTACCTTTCTTGATCCTAAGAAAGAGGAACAAGTTACTGGGTGCCACATCAGGAGAATATGGTGTTGAGGCAAAAGTTGTTAACGCAAAGAAGTAGCATGTGTGACTGTGTCCTGTCCGTAATGAGCTGCCTTGACCACTGTCATGGAGCAGAAACAACCCCAGAGCTGTTTCTCATTACGCTTCGTTTTCACAGCCTCCCATAATCTCCTAACGGAATTTAGATATATGCTCTTGTAAAGGTTTGCTACTTACAATCAAAATATGTTAGCACAGGTCTAGTGATGTTTGGATCTTCGCCTTTTTCAGCAGTAGTGAGTCCAAATGTTTCCCCTGCTGCTCCATACTCTCTATGTCGTGCTTAGGCAACTAAGAAAGTCATCTGCATTGGCCTGACACAGTTGCAACATTTTCACTGCTCTCTCATTCCGCTAAGCTTTTTAAGTAGGTGTAAGCAGTTGTAGAACCATTGAATGGTGCCATCGTCATATTCAAAACGTCGTGAAAGATATTGAAAACTGATCCATGACGTATTCCCACTTTTTTCACTATCATCTCGACTGTGACACTCCAGCGTTTGGGCACTCTGAGATACACTTCTCATGCGATTCCCGGTGATTTGCAGAGAGACGGTCTTTGTCATTCATGTTCGTCCGATCATACTCGAAGAACCTGCGCCACACAATCACTATGTCATGTGAGGCTGCATTGTTTGTGTGTCCTTCTACCAAACAAGCATAATTATTGCAACACTGTTCGTCTTAAAATGAAGAAATACTTAATTTTACCAAGGGACTGGGCCATTTTGTTTTACGATATTGTGGTATAGGGATTTCATTGTGTACCAGGACTGGGGCATGTACAAAAGAATACACACCGTATAACAATAGGTATGTGCCTGACGGCAAATAATAATGTTTTCAGTGTGGATGCACATTGCGTCTGAACTCTTTCTGGAATCTGGTGAAGTTGCGAGCAGTGAAAGTAATGGACAGTGGACTCCACGTTTGTGGTCTGTGACAAGTTGAGAATGTGGGCTGGATGGGAGACGTGCTCGGATAGCCGAAGCGCTTAAGGCAACTGTTCACGTAAAGCAGGAAATTTGGGTTCAAGAACCGGTCCCCCACAAATTTTCACTTCTCACCTTTCGATATATTTCAATACCCGATTGTGAATGAGCTCTGAGTCCTCTTACGCCATGTGAACATATGGCTGCTGAATCAAAAATGGTGTCACCATAGATATAATAATGATAGTTTAGGTGCACATGCCGACGTCGCAAGCCGAAGATGAAGAGATGCAGAAAGTATGAGGTGCATTCAAGTTCTAAGGCCTCCGATTTTTTTTCTAATTAACTACTCACCCGAAATCGATGAAACTGGCGTTACTTCTCGACGTAATCGCCCTGCAGACGTACACATTTTTTACAACGCTGACGCCATGATTCCACGGCAGCGGCGAAGGCTTCTTTAGGAGTCTGTTTTGACCACTGGAAAATCGCTGAGGCAATAGCAGCATGGTTGGTGAATGTGCGGCCACGGAGAGTGTCTTTCATTGTCGGAAAAAGCCAAAAGTCACTAGGAGCCAGGTCAGGTGAGTAGGGAGCATGAGGAATCACTTCAAAGTTGTTATCACGAAGAAACTGTTGCGTAACGTTAGCTCGATGTGCGGGTGCGTTGTCTTGGTGAAACAGCACACGTGCAGCCCTTCCCGGACGTTTTTGTTGCAGTGCAGGAAGGAATTTGTTCTTCAAAACATTTTCGTAGGATGCACTTGTTACTGTAGTGCCCTTTGGAATGCAATGGGTAAGGATTACGCCCTCGCTGTCCCAGAACATGGACACCATCATTTTTTCAGCACTGGCGGTTACCCGAAATTTTTTTGGTGGTGGTGAATCTGTGTGCTTCCATTGCGCTGACTGGCGCTTTGTTTCTGGATTGAAAAATGGCATCCATGTCTCATCCACTGTCACAACAGACGAAAAGAAAGTCCCATTCATGCTGTCGTTGCGCATCAACATTGCTTGACAACATGCCACACGGGCAGCCATGTGGTCGTACGTCAGCATTAGTGGCACCCACCTGGATGACACTTTTCGGATTTTCAGGTGGTCATGCAGGATTGTGTGCACAGAACCCACAGAAATGCCAAATCTGGAGGCGATCTGTTCAACAGTCATTCGGTGATCCCCCAAAACAATTCTCTCCACTTTCTTGATCATGTCATCAGACCAGCATGTGCGAGCCCGAGGTTATTTCGGTTTGTTGTCACATGATGTTCTGCCTTCATTAAACTGTCGCACCCACGAACGCACTTTCGACACATCCATAACTCCATCACCACATGTCTCCTTCAACTATCGATGAATTTCAATTGGTTTCACACCACGCAAATTCAGAAAACGAATGATTGCACGCTGTTCAAGTAAGGAAAACGTCGCCATTTTAAGTATTTAAAACAGTTCTCATTCTCGCCGCTGGCGGTAAAATTCCATCTGCCGTACGGTGCTGCCATCTCTGGGACATATGGACAATGAACGCGGCCTCATTTTAAAACAATGCATATGTTTCTATCTCTTTCCAGTCCAGAGAAAAAAAATCGGAGGCCTTAGAACTTGAATGTGCCTCGTATGTGAGGTATTCAAATGGGTAATTCAGTAAGTTAAGGGAGATAAAAATCCAGTAGTTACAGAGGATTGGAACGCGGTTGTAGGGAAGGAATAAAAGAGAGGGTTGCAGGAGAATATGGGCTTGGTAGGAGGGATGAGAGAGGAGAAAGACTAATTGAGTTCTGCAATAAATTTCAGCTAGTGACAATGAATACTCCAGTCAAGAATCACAAGAGGAGGTAGTATACTTGGAAAATGCACGAAGATACAGTTAGATACATCATGGTCGAGCAGAGATTCCTGAACCGTGCGCCATTAGGTTAGTAGACTCACCTGTCTAGCGCCACTGGCTCAGGTATAGTATCGACTATCCCTCTTGCGGCTCCATTGCCAATATCTATGAGGAAGAGTTGGTATCATTGTGTTGTGTCCTTAGAAGGTCTTTGCTTGCCGATATATATACAGGGTTTGCTGGCCCGAAAGGGAGGCACGAAGTTTGGGGATTGGCGGTAGCGTCGCGACAAGAGGTGGTCACGAGGTCCTAGCAGCTGAAGCCACAAGCTGCGCAAGGAGAGCCTGCGCAGAGCCAAGATACCAGAGTACTTCACTGGGGTCAGCGTCGACTACAAGCAGCAGGCCGACATCCTGTCGGTTGGTTGGCAACATTCGTGTCAGACGACTGCTTGTGACCTGGCTGCCCTCTTCTACCTGGCTTTCAGCGGCACCAATCAGTAACCGCAGCGACGCACCGTCAATCCATGGAACTGCTTGCTGATAAAAGGGGAGTAACATTCTATAATCCCCGTGGTGATTTGTTTCATTGTCTACCTGCCCTACTTATTATTTTCAGGTTTATACCCGACCCTAAGAGTTTTACTTGGTCGGCTCTTTGGTCATAAATAAAGGCAATAGTATTGTACTAAGACACTACTTGTCGTTTGAAAATTTATCCCGCTATAATATTGCCTTTCATTTCTGGTTTGTTCCCGATCATTAATGTTCTAATTAATCAGCTCTTGGTCGTAAATACAGCCGGAATAATTGTACTGAGGTACAGGTTGCCGTTAAACAAAAGAGGGACCTTGTGGTTAATTTTTCTGTTAACCGGTTCAATCTTCTGATTGTAATTACATTTCTCGGTCATTAGTTATAATCTGAACAGCCTGTTGTACTAAGCTGTTCATTTCCGTGTTTGAAAGCCCAGGTCATTATTGATGTATTTTAGCTGGATCTTTTGGCAACGTCGAGAGAGTTCTCTTATAATAAGTGTTCACAAGTAATGTTTTAAGAAGTTCCTTCAGAGCGGTCTTAATAACTGAAAGTCAGTTTAACCTTGAAAATATCAACAGCCAACTGTCACCAGGGCTTTAGTCAATTGTCAGAAGTGGCGGGTTGGGGTCCAGTAGCACCTTGTTTTCCGATTGAAATTAAGAGGCTAGTTGCTTTGAAGTTAGCCTTATCATTGTCATATTGTTTGCTAATCTGTTTAACCTTTAAGCCGAGGTGCGCATCTTAGCCCTGAACCTTTTGGCATATAGCTTTCAAATTAGTCATTTCTTTTGAGTAACAATCAATCTTGTGATCAATGGTGCTTATATAGTTTTCATGTGTTGCAGTAGTGCCAACGGACTTGCCGCAGTGGTAACACCGGTTACCACAGATCACCGAAGTTAAGCGCTGTCGGGCTGGGTTAGCATTTGGATGGGTGACCATCTGGTCTGTCGAGCTCTGTTGGCAAATGGGGTGCACTCAGCCCTTGTGAGGCAAACTGAGTAGCTACTTGATTGAGAAGAGGCGTATCTGGTCGGGGAAACTGACATACGGCCGGAAGAGCGGTGTGCTGACCACATGCCCCTCCATGTACACATCCTGTGACGCCTATGGTCTGAGGATGACACGGCGGCCGGTCGGTGCCGTTGGGCCTTCATGGCCTGTTCGGTAGGAGAGAGATAGAGAGAAGGGCAGTTAATAAGACAGACTGTGTGCAGTGCGGCAGTAAACACCGCTGTTTTACCCGCTAAGTGGCAGGCTCCAGGTCTGGCCGTCTTGTAATCATTGTCATATTGTTTGCTGTTTTGTAATACAGCACTTCAGATTTTTTTGCGAAGATTAAAAGCTTATTCAACTTTAGGTTTAAGGTCAAAAGAATTTTGTAAATTTGTTCATTTTGTTAAAGATTGCAACGATACGTTGTACTTACTGAAATTAAGGAGAACGTGGAAGGGAGGACCCACCAATATGACTTCCTTTTCACGCAACCGTGGTTTATTTGCAGGATTCGAACCTGCGACTGTAACAGTCGTGCGGTTCCAGACTGTAGCGCCTAGAGCCACTCGGCCACTCTGGCCGGCATTTAACAATATATAAACTATATTTTACAGATAATCGAAGCATTTAACCATAAAATTTTCTTTAATACAATTGTTCCGGCTGTATTTACGATCAAGAGCTGATTAATTAGAACGTTTATGATCTGGTTGAAAACAGAAAGGAAAGGCAATATAATAGCGGGATAAATTTTCAAACGATAACTAGCGTCGTGGTACAATACTAATGCCTATATTTACGACCAAAGATCAGACCGAGTAAAACAAACCCAAAAATAATGAGGGCATGTACACAATGACACAAATCACCACAAGGATTACAGAATGTTACTCCCCTTTATCAGCAAGCAGTTCCATGGATTCATGGTGCGTCACTGCGGTTACTGAGTGGTGCCGATGAAAGCCAGCCAGCCAGGCCACGAGCGGTCGTCCGACACGAATGTTGTCAATGTTGTCGGCCTGCTGCTTGTAGTCGACGCTGACCCCGGTGAGATACTGCGGTATCTTCGCTCTGGACAGGCCCTCCTTGCGCAGCTCGTGGCTTCAGCTGCTCGGACCTCGCGACCACCTCTTGTCGCGACGCTACCGCCAATCCACAAACTTTGTGCCTCCCTCTCGGGCCAGCGAAACTCGTATACACATCGGCAAGCAAAGACCTAAGGACAGAACCCTTTGATACAACTCATCCTCATAGATATTGGCTACGGGGGCGCAAGAGGGATAGTCGGTACTACACCTGAGTCAGTGGCGCCAGACAGTCTACTAACTCAATGGCGCCATGGCTCAATTCCGAACTCAGATACTGGATTGTATAGCGTGCTCAGGATCAGATATAGCCTCTGATCAGAATTTAGTAATGATTAAAAGTAGGCTGAAGTCTAAGAGAACAGTTCGGAAGAATCAGTGCGCAAAGAAGTGGGATGCGGAAGCACTAAGGAATGAAGCAACATGTTTGAAGTTCTATGAGGCTATAGACACTGAGATATTGAATAACTCAGCAGGGAGATCTGTGGAAGAGGAACCGACATCACTGAAAAGGACAGTCACAGAAGATGGTAATAAAAACATAGGTATGGGGAAGGTAACTGTGATGAATCTCTGGGTAACAGAGGAAATACTTCAATTACAGAATGAGATTTTCACTCCACTGCAGAGTGAAAATCTCATTCTGGAAACATCCCCCAGGCTGTGGCTAAGCCATGTCTCCGCAGTATCCTTTCTTTCAAGAGCGCTAGTTCTGCAAGGTTCGCAGGAGAGCTTCTGTAAAGTCTGGAAGGTAGGAGACGAGATACTGACAGAAGTAAAGCTGTGAGGACCGGGCGTGAGTCGTGCTTCGGTAGTGCATGGGGGCTTAATTATTTAAAATGCAAATATTTTTAGTAGCTGTATGTCCGATTACGCAAGTCTCGTAAACGGTTGGCCCTGACTAGTATTATTACGCTATCTGACTGCATAGAACAACAACAAAGAATGAAATGGAAATTTTCGTTAACACAATTAATTAATTAAGTCCCCAGCAACTATGAAACCTACGAAACCAAAGCACAAGTATAACTGTTCTGTATGTGGAAGTATGACTCAACGCACATCTGGCACGGTTCTTCTTCAACAAGACAAGAATTTTTAAATACCAATTATACTGAAGTAACTAAAAACTAGAAATACTATAATTGCGTAAGGAAAGCAGAATTACACTCTAATACAAGAACACAAGCCAGATGCTTTGTTGACTGAACCTGTAATGACGCATTATTCAGGACATTGAAATAATGAGAAAAAAAAGAAAAGTAGTTTGTTACCTTAAATTATATTGATGAAAAGCACTCTAAACATTACAATCTCTCCACACCGACTCGCTACTACCACATCTCAACCAGAACTCTCCAATATCACATCTCAGCAAGCACTGCCTACTAGCACATCTCAACAAACACTCTACTACGAGCTCTCCCCAAGAACTGACTACCACGAGTCCTCGACAGGCACTGACTACTACGAGATCTCCCCAAGCACTGTGTAGGCGGCTTAATAATACTCTTTGGCGCAATCTCTGGCGCAGTGGCTTAGTGTAGCCACCTTTCATATGCCCCTCCTCCATAGGCCAGAATTTGATGGTATTTTTGCCAGCATTGGTGGTGAAAATACCACCAAATTCGTCCACAAAAATACAGACAAAATAAAAGATAATATTAATACCTAAATATCACATAATTAGTTAAAATTTTGGCTTTGCACTGACCTATCAATAACCTACTATATAAAATACAGTAAGCAATACAAATTCTTTTCATACATGTGACTTTACATAATAGTTCACACAATACACAAAAAATCAGTTTATACAAATGTTCACATAAAATGCTTTCAATGATTAGTTTATACAAAAAAGACACCAACAGGTGACATCTTTTCAGTAGAAGCAGTCCATCAGTGGCACCTAGTAAAGTTGATCAGGTACGCACAACAACAAGTCACATTATTTCAGTAAAAAAACAGTCCATCAGTGGCACCCAGTAAAGTTGAGCAGGTACACACACCAACAAGTGACATTATTTCAGTATAAGCAGTTCCATTAGTGGCACCCAGCAATGTTGAACAGGTGCAGACACCAACAAGTGACATTATTTCAGTAGAAGCAGTTCCATCTGTGGCACCCAGTAATGTTGAGCAGGTGCAGACACCAACAAGTGATTCATTTCAATAGAAGCAGTTCCATCTGTGGCACCCAGTAATGTTGAGCAGGTGCAGACACCAACAAGTGACATCATTTCAATAGAAGCAGTTCATCAGTGGCACCCAGTAATGTTGAGCAGGTACACACAGCAACAAGTCACATTTCTCAGCAGAAGCAGTTCCATTAGTGGCACCCAGCAATGTTGAACAGGTGCAGACACCAACAAGTGACATCATTTCAGTAGAAGCAGTCCATCAGTGGCACCCAGTAATGTTGAGCAGGTGCAGACAGCAACAAGTCACATTTCTCAGCAGAAGCAGTTCCATTAGTGGCACCCAGCAATGTTGAACAGGTGCAGACACCAACAAGTGACGTTATTCCAGTAGAATCAGTCCATTAGTGGCACCCAGTAATGTGGAGCAGGTGCAGACACCAACAAGTGACATCATTTCAATAGAAGCAGTTCATCAGTGGCACCCAGTAATGTTGAGCAGGTACACACAGCAACAAGTCACATTTCTCAGTAGAAGCAGTTCCATTAGTGACACCCAGCAATGATGAGCAGGTGCAGAGAGCAGTCCATAATATTCACTATCACTGATCACACTGTTCATCAGAGTTTATTAGCAGAAATTAAACATGTCCTAGTGGCACCAATCATGTAGAAAAAGTACAAGTAACAGTCCATAATATTCAGTATCACTGATCACACTGTTCATCAGAGTTTACTAGCAGAAATTAAACATGTCCTAGTGGCACCAATCATGTAGAAAAAGTGCAAGTAACAGTTCATAATATTCACCATCACTAATCAGACAGTTCAGGCATGAACAATAGTTTGAATGCACATACAAATGTTTTTACACTAAACATACAAATTCTAATAAACACACAAATGATATCAGATAATTGTCATATTAACTATTACAAATACACAAATACCAATAAACCTATAATATTTATGGGTGTCAGTGCAAGCCACTACAAACAAATAAAATAATATTTAGGAGATAGGTTGGGACTAATTATTTGGGATTAGGAAAGGAAAACACACAAAACACACTCACTCATCTTTCATCCACATTAAGTACTACTGTGTAATTGAATAGTGTTAACTGTGTAAATGCAATTCTGTCAAAATTTGATGTTCATCTTGTGTATCAAGTAGTAGTGGCAGCAATGTACAACAGTCAATAATAGTTAAGTCAACGTCATAGTCATCATGTCAAGACCAATGTTTGCCAAGCCAGATCAAAATGTATGGTTGCTGAACAACTGTCAGTGAGCCAAGATATGCAATTACTTCCTCTTTCCAAAAAAAAAAAAAAGTATATACTGCTTAGTGATTTAACGAAGTGTGTGTAGACAATCTTCCTTCTACTTGAGTGTTCTAGTCTGCTATCTTCATCCTCCTTGTTCCATATAGACCAACAAAAAAAAAATGCTCCTCACTTACTTTACCTCTTATACACCAAAACTCCAATAATCAGCAGCATCACATAATCTCAATACTTCAATAATACGTCTTACGTCGATACATATAAATCTTATCATCAATATCATTTACCTTACCTCTTGTCCACAAAAACTCCAATAATCATCAACTTCATATAATCTCAATAATACCTCAATAATACCTCTTCAATACGTTGATACCTATAACCTTAGCACCAATATCATTTCACTTCCACAACAACTCTTTCCTCTAGTCAGTCTCCTCGAACAAGTACAGATAAAATCCTAATGCAAACCTCATCATCCCATACAATCCGAAGACACACTGTCAACACACAACCTCTGTGTAATCCATCTGACCCAAATCTTCTACTCATTATGAATTATAAACAAAAGAAATGCATACATGACCTCTAACAGACTTAGTTCGAATAACTCTCAGTAATTAAGTACGATTACGGAGTGTGAATGATCATAATATTTCACAGTGTGTACACCACTTCAAGAATTATGGCAGAAGCAAACATGTGGAGTATTTTTTGTGTCAAGTGTCACTTCCTATTTCAATTGCTCACGAAAAATGCGGTGTAATGACTGTCAATGGTCTAAACCTAGTGTTGGTACGTCATGTCGTTAGCTTCCTTCCTATTAGCATAAATTTATACAGCTTTCATAAAACCTCCAGCTCATGGGACTTCTGCGAAGTTTCTTGTACTAATGTCGTTCGTCGAATTATAGCAGTTCATTTTCCTATCTTAAAATATAAGGCACTGAGCGTAAGCAAAACATGCGATAGCGAGTAAATATACCAGTAGAGAACAGAATGTCAACAAGTGGATGCAGCACAATTCTTACAACGAGGCTCTGCCAAGCGAACAATCTATAATTAATGCAATAGTGTGACCTAAACTCTATGTTTATACACAGTATATCAGCAGTTCTATATACCAAATTAAGGAGTAGTTATGACAACAAAACAGAAATGTGTAAATATGCAATCCATATGCATAGCAGCAAACAGGTCATTAGCATCATATCAGCATAAGCAAATAAATGTTCATATGTAATCTTAATAAGTAAACATGAAGGCGCAAGCAGATAAATCACAAAGCATTACTTACATACCTAACCACATCAGCACAATTAATCAGGTGACAATTATAATTTAAATAAATAAGCACAGCACGCACATAATTAAAAAATATGACATCAGTGAAAAAGCAGTGCAGCCAAGCGATGCATAATATACACAAGTTACAACCCAGTTCATTAATAATCATTGTCAAAATCAGTTAACGTACGCAAGCACGTCGCTTCACAAGTAATTTCATAGAACATGAAATTTAGCACAAAGTATGAATCACGTAATCGCGAGCAGCAAATTACGTCTAAAGTACGTACCTAAGTGGAAATATGTTACCTGAAAAATAAACTCAATTAATAGTTACCTTTTTAGTTTATTAGTTTCTTCTTCGAAATTACATTCTTCCTGAAAATTTCTCGATAGCAAGTCGTCTTAACGTCGGACACGCACAGAATTTACCTGAAGTTCTTAAATATTTTATAGAACCGTATCCTGAAAAATACTGAATGTTAATAACATAATTCATCAAGTCACTATAGCTTTATACTGAATTTAATCGGAGAAATTAAACTGTGTATTTGTTTACGGCTGTCAGTGCATTCGCACTGAGAGCTCGATCAGCTGTAGGCGCGTGACGTAGGAAGTAATTGTTTGCGGTCAACGACTGCCTTGTGCGGCGCGCAGACTTGACTGTTGCTTTGAGTATGTGCCGCCGCCAAAACACAGCGCGGTATCCTTGTACTCTCCGCATGTTTACATCTAGCTGTTAGTTTCTCACAAGTATGTCATTCCACAAAATTTTTTTTAAAAGTATATCATTCCACAAAAATTTTGGAAACTACGAACCTCACGTTTTGTGATAGGAACAGCATAATTACGAATAGCGTTTAATTTCTCTGGATCAGGAAGAATACCTTCTGTAGAAATAATGTGACCGAGAAATTTCACCTGAGAATGACCAAATTCAGATTTTTCTAAGTTCACTGTAATGCCAACTCTTGCAAAAATACGTAATAATGAATCCAAATTTTTGTTGTGCTCACTCCAAGAATGTTTAGCAATAAGAATATCGTCAACATATGAAGTAATGTTGTCACGAAGATAAACAGGTAAAATTTCGTTTAAACTACGAATGAATGCTGCTGAAGGTACAGTAACTCCACATGGTAATTTCCGAAATCACTTTTGGGTAAATTAGTCAAATCTGGTTATTGTTTACTTACTCACTAGATAGATTGATAGTCGAAGAGTTGTTTTGACAGATGCAAAGAATAGTAAAAGAGTAGGCAGCGGTACAGAAAACTAAAAGGGAAATAGCACCACTACAGCTCGGGGCCCTATGCTCGCTACGGCACATATTCACTTAGAGTAGTGAATCCCCTGAGGACTTTAATAGCAGCACATAATTTCCAGTTTGTGACTTAGTGGCAAATTTGGCGGAAGGGCGTACATAAATTGATCTAACCATCCACATGGATGTATGTCATTCTTAGAATTGCGAAATATCTTAATCTTCCGAACAGTTAAGAAGTGTTTATAGTCAAAGTTATCGCCTCGTGGCGACAAAGACCTACCGCGTCTGTCCCAGTCACAATGTCGATTATTGTTAAATTCGCGCGCCTGGCGCTCTCTTGTTGCATCCCGTAAATGAAACAAATTACTTTCTTCAAACCCATCTGCTATCTGTGATTCCAAATTTCTTTTGCTGTCTTTTCCTACAATTTCGCCTTCAATTTGCTTGACTTGCTTTCGTAATGCCTCAACTTCCCTTTTAACGCGTTCATTAAATTTTCCCTGATTTTCAACATGCTTATTTATGTTCTGATACTCTTCGGTTTCTGCAAATGGCAATGGTGCTGTATCATCTGAATCTCTGTCCCCATTTAAACTAAGATTTGTCAATTTGTCTGAAATCTCCTCAACTCTTTCCGATAAATCACCTATTTGTTCTTTCTGTTTATTTACGTCTTCCGTAAGTGTGGCGACTCGGGTTTCAGTAGTAACACATTTAGTAGTTAACTGTTCATACTGTTGTGTTAGGTTATTTATTCTGTCATTTGGTACGGATTCCTCGATTCTCTCAAATATTTCTTCCTTATCATGTGCGCGTTGTAAATTTAACTCTGAGAATTTCTGTACTATCACGCGATCTCTTTCCTCCTGTTCTCTATCCTGTTCCTTTTGTCTGATTTCTACTGCAATTAATCTATTATTGTGAGCGTTGAAAATCGGTTGTACTTCTTCTCTGATTTCTTTCTTTAATTCATCTTTCATATTTTTGAAACATGTCCCTATTCGTGAATCTAACCGTGTTTCCAAAGTTCCCATCTCTGTTTTAATTGTTCCAATCTCTGTTTTAAATTCAGATCCTAACCGAGTTTCCATTGTTCCCATCCGTGTTTCCATTTGTGAGTCTAACCGTGTTGCCAAAGTTCCCATCTCTGTTTTTAATTCAGATCGTAACTGTGATCCCAAATTTAATATTGCACCCATCAACTGCTCCATATTAAATGGTTCAGAATTCTTTTCGCCCCTAACATTTCTCGCAAAACCAGTTTCCTTCGTCATAGCTGTAAAGCTATCTGTGTTCGATACTATTCCAGAATCTTCTATCGTTAATCTCGTATTCTGTGAATTTTCTGATTGAGAAAAATTTTGAAATGGTTCTGGACTATCTTCTCGACTGATTAAATTGTTTTCCACTTCATTATTCATGATACTGTTTTCCTCTGTTGGCGAGTTCGCCATGTTAACAATTTCGTCATTCTCACTATCCATCATTTTTGCCTTTTTCATTGATCGCGTAATCATTTACAAAATATACAAAACTCGTCACTATATGAAAATTACACACAATGACACTTTATCATCAACAATATCATTCACACGAAATGTTTCCCTCAAACACGATTAACGAACAATTGAAATAATTGCACTAAATTGTCAAACGCGTATACAAGACAACAAATCAAATTCTGAGAAAAAAATACCATTAGAAGAATGACAATTACCAAATCTACACATGCAATATAGACTACAATTACTAAACTACAAATTACTACAACAATACTACGGTCTACTATTTTTACAATCAGAAGATTCCAAGGGACGATCCGAAGCAGCGGTCACCACGTGCATGGGGGCTTAATTATTTTTAATTTGAAAATAATTTTTAATTTTAATAGCTGTATGTCCGATTACGCTGTGTCTCGTAAACGGTTGGCCCTGACTAGTATTTGTCCGCAATCTGACTGCATAGAACAACAACAAAGAATGAAATGAAAATTTTCGTTAACACAATTAATTAATTAAGTCCCCAGCAACTATAAAACCTACGAACCCAAAGCACAAGTGTAATTGTTCTGTGTGTGGGAGTGTGACTCAACGTACACATCTGGCACGGTTCTTCTTCAACAAGACAAGAAATTTTAAATATCATTTATACTGAAGTAATTAAAAAATAGAAATACTATAATTGCGTAAGAAAACCAGAATTACACTCTAATACAAGAACACAAGCCAGATGCTTTGTTGACTGAACCTGTAATGACGCATTATTTAGGACACTGAAATAATGAGAAAAAAAAGAAAAGTAGTTTGTTACCTTAATTTATATTGATGAAAAGCACTCTAAACATTACAATCTCTCCACACCGACTCGTTACTATCACATCTCAACCAGAACTCTCCAATATCACATCTCAGCAAGCACTGCCTACTAGCACATCTCAACAAACACTCTTCTCTACGACATCTGCCCAAGCACTGACTACCACGAGTCCTCGACAGGCACTGACTACTACGAGCTCTCCCCAAGCACTGTGTAGGCGGCTTAATAATACTCTTTGGCGCAATCTCTGGCGCAGTGGCTCAGTGTAGCCATCTTTCAGTAGCTCAGATGGTAGAGCACTTGCCCGCGAAAGGCAAAGGTCCCGAGTTCGAGTCTCGGTTGGGCACACAGTTTTAATCTGCCAGGAAGTTTCAATACTTCAATTGATTGACGCAAGAAGCAAGTACAGAAATGTTTAGGGAAGGACTCTATTACAACAATAAACCTCAGTTAGGAATGAAATAAATGGGAAATGCGGGACAGCACGGCGAAATGGACGCAGCGAAGACCTGAAGAGACAGAAAAAGAAATGATCGTTGGAAGAACTGACTGAGCGTATAGAAAAATCTAAACAAACTTCGGTGAAATTAAAAGCGTGGTGGTAACGTTAAGAGTGCAACGAGAATTCGACCGTTACAAGCAAAGGAGAGAGCGCATAGGCGGAGTATATTGAAGGCCTTTTTGATGGGGGAGAATTTGACTGATGACGTGATAGAAGAAGAAATGACAGTCGATATGGAAGACAGAGGATGCCCAATGCGTATTGCTGTTAGAGTTTAAAAAGAGCTTTGGAAGACTTGAGATCAAGTAATGCAGGAGGAATGGATAACATTCCATCAGAATTGATAAAATCGTTGGGGGAAATGGTAACCAAACGATTATTCAAGTTGATGTGTAGAATCTATGAGACTGGTTACGTACCCTCAGGCTTTTCTAAAAATATCATCCTTGCAGTTAGGAAGTGGGAAGGGCAGGTAAATACAAAAACTTGCGCACAATCAACTTATCAGCTCATGCACGCAAGTTTCTGACAAGGATAATATAAGGAAGAAAATGGAGTATGTGTTAGAAGACGATCACTTTGGATTTAGGAAAGGTAAAGGCACAAGAGAGACGGTTCTAACGTTAGGTTTGATAACGGAAGCAAGGCTTCAGAAAAATCAAGACAGCTCATAGCGTTTGGCGACCTAGAAAAAGCTGTAGACAGTGTAAAATGGTGCAAGATGTTCGAAATTCTGAGAAAGGTAAGGTTAAGCTGTAGAGAAAGACGGGTAATATACAATATGTACAAGAACCAAGAAGTAACAGTAAGAATGAAGTATGCTCGGATTGAAAAGGGGGTGAGATAGCGACGCATTATTTCGTCCCTGCTGCTCACTCTCTACATCGAAGAAGCAATGACGGAAATAAAAGAAAGATTCAAGAATTGGATTAAATGTCAGAGTGAAAGGATATCATTGATAAAACATTGCTATCCTCAGTAAAGGCGAAGAAGAATTACGGGATCTGCTGAGTGAAAAAACAGTCTCTTGAGTTCAGAAGATGGATTGTGAGTAAGCCAGGGGTATCAGAAATGAGAATATCGAGAGGCTTAATATCGAAATTCGTAATCACGAAGTTAAGAAATTCTGATTCCTTGGAAGCAAAATAGTCCACGGAGAACGAAGCAAGGAGGGGAGAAAACCTGACTAGCACAGGCAACGAGGGCGTTTCTAGCCACCAGCTCCCGCTCCATCGAATTCTGATGCTAGCGCTCAGTTAAAATTTCAATATATACCGGCCGAGGGGTCGGATTATGATGCGGTTTGCAGTAGTCAGTCTCAAAGAGAATGCACATTAATGATACGTTCCACTATAACTCCTCCTCTTAATCTAATGACTTAACTCTGTAATTTAAGTGGTGGGAAATGAGCGTGGTGAGTCAAATAGCAGATTGAAAGTTTCACTTTGTAGCGGAATGGTGGCTGATATGAAACTTCCTGGCAGGTCAAAGCTCTGTGCCAGACCGAGACTCGAACTGGGGACCTTTGCCTTTCGCGGGCAAGTGCTCTACCAACTGAGCTACCCAAGCTGTGAGGACGGGTCGTGAGTCGTGCTTGGGTAGCTCAGTTGGTAGAGCACTTGCTCGCGAAAGGCAAAGGTCCCGAGTTCGAGTCTCGGTCCGACACACAGTTTTAATATGCCAGGAAGTTACAATAGCAGATCACTGCCACGTCTCAAATTGGTGATACGGAATCTGCCTGTCTGACTCCTGCTGCAGATCTCAATATCCCACTATCCTGAAGAAGAGTAATGAAAGTTGTTGCGCTGACGTATTTATTCCTCAGTATTCTATCATATTGGTTGACGTATGTTCCATCAAGACATACTTCTTTATTTTCTGAAAAATTCTACTCCTGAGAGTAGTTTTGGTGAGATGGAATGAAATGGAAGCTACGGAATTGGTTGAAACAATCCCTTAAAGGCTACGGTTATAGATTAAACATTTTTTTTTATCAGTCTTCTGACTGGTTTGATGCGGCCCGTCACGAATTCCTCTCCTGTGCTAGCCTCTTCATCTCAAGAGTAGCACTTGCAACCTAAGTCCTCCATTATTTGTTGGATGTATTCCAATATCTGTCTTCCTCTACAGTTTTTTCCCTCTACACCTTCCTCTAGGACGTCATTCGCTCATGCCTTAACAGATGTCTTATCATCCTGTCCCTTCTCCTTATCAGTGTTTTCCACATATTCCTTTCCTCTCCGATTCTGCACAGAACCTCCGCATTCCTTACCTTATCAGTCCATATAATTTTTGACGTTCGTCTGTAGCACCACATCTCAGATGCTTCGATTATCTTCTGTTCTGATTTTCTCACAGTCCATGTTTCATTACCATACAATACTGTACTACAGACGTACATTCTCATAATTTTTTTTCTCAAATTAAGGCCTATATTTGATATTAGTAGACTTCTCTTGGCCAGGAATGCCCATTTGACATTGCTAGTCTGTTTTTGATGTCCTTGCTCCGTCAGCCACTCGTTATTTCATTGCTTAGGTAGCAGAATTCCTTAACTTCATCTACTTCGTGACTATCAATCATGATGTTAAGTTTCTCGCTGTTCTCATTACTACTATTTCTCATTTCCATCGTCTTTCTTCGATCTACTCTCAATCCATACTCTGTACTCATTAGACTGTTCATTCCGTTCAGCAGATCATGTAATTCTTCTTCATTTTCACTCAGGATAGCAATGTCATCAGCGAATCGTATAATTGATATCCTTTCACCTTGAATTTTAATTCCACTCCAGAACCTTTCTTTTATTTCCATCATTGCTTCCTCGATGTATAGATTAAACAGTAGGGTCGAAAGACTACATCCTAGTCTTACACTCCTTTTTAATACGAGCACTTCGTTCTTGGTCGTCCACTCTTATTGTTCCCTCTTGGCTGTTGTACATATTGTATATGACCCGTCTCTCCCTATAGCTTACCCCTATTTTTTCAGAATTTAGGACATCTTGCATAATTTCGTATTATCGAACGCCTTTTCCAGGTCTACAAATCCTATGAACGTGTCTCGATTTTTCTTTGGTCTTGCTTCTGTTATTATTAACCGCAACGTCAAAATTGCCTCTTTGGTGCCTTTACCTTTCCTAAAGCGAAAGTGATCGTCATCTAGCGCATCCTCAGTTTTCTTTTTCCATTCTTCTGTATGTTATTCTTGTCAGCAACTTGGATGCATGAGCCGGTGTGGGCGTGCGGTTCTAGGCGCTTCAGTCTGGAACCGCGTGACCGCTACGGTCGCAGGTTCGAATCCTGTCTCGGGCATGGATGTGTGTGATGTCCTTAGAGTAGTTAGGTTTAAGTAGTTCTAAGTTCTAGGGGACTGATGACCACAGATGTAAAGTCCCATAGTGCTCAGAGCCATTTGAACCATGAGCTGTTAAGCTGATTGTGCAATAATTCTCGCACTTGTCAGCTCTTGCCATCTTCGGAATTGTGTGGATGATGCTTTCCGAAAGTCAGACAGTATGTCCCCAAACTCATACATTCTGCACACCAACGTGAATAGTCGTTTTGTTGCCACTTCCCCCAACGACTTTAGAAATTCTGATGGAATCTTCTGCCTGTTTGGTCTGAAGTCCTCCAAAGGTCTTTTAAATTCTGATTCTAATACCGACTCCCCTATCTCTTCTAAATCGACTCCTGTTTCTTCGTCTATCACATCAGACAAATCTTCCCCCTCATAGAGCCTTTCAACGTATTCTTTCCAGCTATGCGCTCCCTCGTCTGCATTTAACAGTGGAATTCCCGTTGCACTCTTTATGTTATCACGGTTGTTTTTAATGTCACCGAAGGTTGTTTTGACTTTCCTGTATGCTGAGTCAGTCCTACCAACAATCATTTCTTTTTCGATTTCTTCACATTTGTCATGCAGTCATTTCGTCTTGGCTTCCTATTTATTTCATTCCTCAGAGATTTGTATTTATGTATTCCTTAATTTCCCTGAACATTTTTGTACTTCATTCTTTCATAGATTAACTGAAGTATTTGTTATGTTACCCATGGTTTATTCGCAGTTACCTTCTTTGTACCTACGTTTTTCTTTCCAACTTCTGTTATGGCCCTTTTTAGAGATGTCCATTCCTCTTCAACTGTACTGCCCACTGAGCTATCGATTATTGCTGTATATATAGCCTTAGAGAACTTCAAGCCTATCTCGTTGTTCCTTAGTATTTCGGTATGTCACTTCTTTGCGTATAGATTCTTCGTGACTAATGTCTTAAACTTCAACCTACTCTACTATATTGTGATTTGAGTCTACATCTGCCCCTGGGTACGCCTTACAATCCAGTATCTGATTTCGGAATCTCTGTCTGACCATGATGTAATCTAACTGAAATCTACCCGTATCACCCGGCCTTTTCCAAGTATATCTCCTCTTTTTGGTGATTCTTGAGCAGAGTATTCGCTATTACTAGCTGAAGTTTATTGCAGAACTCAATTAATCTTTCTACTCTCTCATTCCTTGTTCCAAGCCCATATTTTCCTGTAACCTTTTCTTCTTCTCCTTCCCCTACAACTGCATTCCAGTCCCCCATGACTATTAGATTTTCATCTCCCTTTACCCTTTCAATATTCTCGTACCCTTTCTCTGTCACTTCATCTTCAGTTTGGAACGTCGTCATGTATATCTGAACTAACGGTGTCGGTGTTGGTCTGCTGTCGATTCTGATTAGAACAACCCGGTCACTGAACTGTTCACAGTAACACACCCTGTGCCCTACCTTCCTATTCATAATGAATCCTACACCTGTTATACCATTTTCTGCTGCTGTATCCTATACTCATCTGACCAGAAATTCTTGTCTTCTTTTCACTTCACTTCACTGACCCCTACTATATCCAGATTGAGCCTTTGCATTTCCCTTTTCTGATTTTCTAGTTTCCCTACCACGTTCAAGCTTCTGACATTCCACGCCTCGACTCGTAGAACGTTATCCTTTCGTTGATTATTCAATCTTTTTCTCATGGTAACCTCCCCCTTGGCAGTCCCCTCCCGGAGATCCGAATGGAGGACTATCCCGGAATCTTTTGCTAAAGGAGAGATCATCATGACACTTTTTCAGTTACAGGCCACATGTCTTATGGATACACATTACGTGTCTTTAATGCAGTGGTTTCCATTGCCTTCTGCGTCCTCATGCCGTTGATCTTTGTTGATACTTCCGCCTTCAGGGGCAGTTTCTCACCCCTACGACAAGAGAATACCCTGAACCTCTGTCTGCTCCTCCGCCCTCTTTGGCAAGGCCGTTTGCAGAATGAGGGTTGATTCTATTGCCGGAAGTTTTTCGCCGCCAATGCTGATTATTAATCAATATTTAAGCCGCGGCGTGACCGAAGACCTTTTGATTATGAATCAAAGACGCTACCCCAAGACCAGCGATGCAGACAACAAAATTAACAAACACTAAATCAGGACGACAGTACTTTCTTCTTCTACATGACTTTTTTTCCCTCCGTCCCTCTTTTCCTGTTACAAAATCGGTAAGAAAAATTGAGTGAGTGGTGTGGTTATCTCTGTCTGGTAAGTGGGTCTACATCTACATCTACATCCATACTCCGCAAGCCACCTGACGGTGTGTGGCGGAGGGTACTTTTAGTACCTCTATCGGTTCTCCCTTCTATTCCAGTCTCGTATTGTTCGTGGAAAGAAAGATTGTCGGTATGCCTCTGTGTGGGCTCTAAACTCTCTGATTTTATCCTCATGGTCTCTTCGCGTGATATACGTAGGAGGGAGCAATATACTGCTTGACTCCTCGGTGAAGGTATGTTTTCGAAACTTCAACAAAAGCCCGTACCGAGCTACTGAACGTCTCTCCTACAGAATCTTCGACTGGAGTTTATCTCTCATCTCCGTAACGCTTTCCTGATTACTAAATGATCCTGTACCGAAGCGCGCTGCTCTCCGTTGGATCTTCTCTATCTCTCCTCTCAACACTAGCTGGTACGGATCCCACACTGGTGAGCAATATTCATTCAGTGGGCGAATAAGTGAACTGTAACCTACTTCCTTTGTTTTTGGATTGCATTTCAACCCGAACCCTAGCGACAAAATTCCAGAGTTTGTTGAGGGTTATTTTCTGAGTATTTTGTGTTGCGGCCACATGTAGTAACCGTTGCTTCATGCAGTGGGGAATGGCAAAACAGAGGCAGCCGGCGACGCGGCATTGCGAAGTAAGTGCGGCACAGATAGCCTTGCTTACAGTTGCAGTCTACCAACAAGCTGACGCAAGGACGCACACAGACCGAGCGCCAAGCGAAGCCTGGAGAGCGCTGAGTAAGGAGAAGTGAGGCCAGCACGCTAAGTTACACTGCAATATACTGCGGGAGTAATAACAAGAAGCTGCCACCGAGGGTAAAAAACGTCCTCCTGCCGGATATAAATAGTGGAGCGCAGGCAGGAACAGACAGAAGCCACTAGGAAGCAGTTCGGATCTGAGGACGGACGTGGTCCGTGTCCGAATGTTCAATCTTCGTAGGTGACGATTCCGGAAATCTGTTCCAGCCCGCAGGAGTCATCCGTTCGTCGCCAGATATCAACTTCAGCTCTGGGGGTTGGTCCGAGATCGGTCAGCACCATGGCTGACTAACAACAGCGAGAACTCTCAGCAGGATCGGCCGCAGTGCGGTCTTGGTCACAGGCGCCGCCGGGGACTGACGCCCGGACGTCACGGCAGCCCGGCCCCACGGCGCGTGGTCTGTCCTTGACGGTACCTCACGGACATCGCGACTGACGGCTTCCCAGCCGCCGGTGCAGCAGGCGTCGGCAGCTGACCTCACGGCGACGAGTTCATCTCAACCACAGGGCATTCTGGCTTCAGCGCGTTGCGCGCATTGTCGGAGAATCTACACAGCAGCAGTCAGGCGGAGGGATCCGCAGGGCTGGGCAGCGACGACGAGGGAGAAATTGTAAAGTTCAATAAATAATTGTAAAACTCCACGACGTCTCAGTCTTTGGCGCAGCCACTGTGTCTGCTGCTAACAAGCGGCTCAGAAGCCGTAACAAGTACTGCAGAAGTCGTAACAAGTGGCCATCTGCCATAACATTTGGGTAAAGGGACCTGCAGATACCAGTGTCTCATTGTAGAGTAATACATGAAACCATGTTTTGTTCTGTTTGGCACCATCCATTACCTTCGTTCCTGTGAAAATTCCTTCGCAACTGTGAAAAAGCTTGTGATATTAAATCACCGTAACACGGAAGGATGCAGTTTTGGTGGGGACCTGTGTGTGGATGAAAAAGTGCAGGTTGGTCATAATTAAACTTTCGCTACTGAGCCGATGTAGACGGAAAACTGCTTACCGCAAGGGTACCAACTTTACAGGGATGGTGTTCAGACTGGATGCTGCGGGATTTGCGTTGTCAGTAGTGGAAGTGTCATGACTTGCTGTTGGGAGCCGCTACTGGTACGGCGACGCAGGCCTGAAACACAAGCACCAGCGTGCATTACAGCTGCAGACAGCGGATATGAATCTGGACAAGGTGAGTAGCGCATTTTTATCAAAACAGCAGTAATAGTGCTGCCGGCTTTCACGAGTATCGATATATGAAAAGAATAAAGAAATTTCCTCTTCCCGCACCGGGTTTGAAGAACATGATTCGGAAGTTCGAAGTAACTGGTGATTTGGGAATTGCTCCTCGGAGAGCCCGACGGCCAATTGGACCACAAATTGTTGAAGTTACTATTACCATGACTGAGTGTGAGAATGCTGGACGGAATGTGTGATGTTCAAGCAGTGCGTGAGCTGTGTCACGACAAGCTAAGCATTTCGTGGTCCACAATTCAAAAAGTGCTGCGCACAGCTGTGAAATGATATCTGAATAAATTTCACACTACTCACTAACTTTTACCATGTGACACAGGCATTTGAGTAGCTCTAACGTATCTTGCTAGGGTTGAAGTTGACAGCCGGCCTGGGTGGCCGAGAGGTTCTAGGTGCTACAGTCTGGAACCGCGCGACCGCAACGGTCGCAGGTTCGAATCCTGCCTCGGGCATGGATGTGTGTGATGTCCTTAAGTTAGTTAGGTTTAAGTAGTTCTAATTTCTAGGGGACTGATGACCTCAGATGTTAAGTCCCATAGTGCTCAGAGCCATTTGAGCCATTTTTTTTTGAAGTTGACAACACGTAGCCTTGGAACTCTAGCCGCGCGGGATTAGCCGAGCGGTCTCAGGCGCTGCAGTCATGGACTGTGCGGCTGGTCTCAGCAGAGGTTCATGTCCTCCCTCGGGCATGGGTGTGTGTGTTTGTCCTTAGGATAAATTAGGTTAAGTAGTGTGTAAGCTTAGGGACTGATGACCTTAGCAGTTAAGTCCCATAAGATTTCACACACATTTGAACATTTGAAGAACTCTAGGGAAAGTGAACATTCACAACAGTCGCATTTGGGGATCGTCACCGCCAGCGAACGTCATGAAGTTCCCCTGCGTACTGAATGCATCACTGAGTTGTGTGGCTTCACGGTACTGTTCATAAATGGCCCATTCTTCTTTGAGGAACTCCGACCCCAAGGACCATGGACACGCAGCGTAAATGGCTCACGTCACTGTGATCTGCTTCGCCAACATGTTACGCCTACTCTAAGGGAGAGAAGTGCTTTGAACTGAACTGTTTTGATGGACGATGGGGCTCCACCTCTCATTGCTTGTGAAGTCACTCAGTTACTCCGTAACACATTTGGAGAACATTGAATCATTGGCCTATCGTTCTAAACTGCGTGGCCACCAAGGTCTCCCGATTGGGACCTATTAATTTTTAGCTGTTGTGTTACTTGAAGGAGAGGGTTTATCAACGGGTCACAAACTCACGTTGGAAGTTGAAGGTGAGCATAGCGAGGGAGGCAGCCAGCGTCTCAACTGTGACGTTTCGGACAGTAGTTGAGCTATGTCTTCTGCGGTCCCAGGCTGTCGCCGATACGGGTGGTCGTCACATTGAGCAACGTTTGTTGCCTGGAGCGTAAACACGATATACAATTGAGAAATGTTACCCTTATCATGTAGAAGTTTTCATGTATTTTTTTTCAATTGTTTATTCGTTATTTCTCACCCGATTGTCCGCACAAACGTGTCCAGTTTCATTGTCATCACTCGTTTTCCATGGGGATCTCTCAAGTAGCGAAAGTTAATTATAGTCATCCTGTACTCTGGTGTAATCACTGCTGTAGTCGTCGTTCCATTGTTTCCACTGCATACAGTGAACCCATAAACGATGTGCATATCGGTCAACTCATCAGTCTACATTATGCATAGTGCTAACACTATCGACGTAAGACTAACACTGCCGGAAAAACAAAACCGGGGCGGAAGCCAGCAGTACTGAATGCGGGCTTGATCGTGGAGAGTAAATTAGTCATCAACAGCAGGTACCTTGAGTGCACTGAATAAATTTGTTTTCAAGCAAGACACACAGATCATACTGTCGACATTTGAATTCTTGTGCAAATGTTTTCAGTGCAATACAAATACAACAGTCGTTTTAAACGTAGTCACTGCCCCGCTGACAAACAGAAATTATGCGAAATGAAAGCAGCTGTCCGAAGGACAATGAGAGACTCTTTTAACGAATTTGAAAGCAATATTTTATCTGCAGATTCTAAAAATAACGCCAAAAGATTTTGGTCGTACGTAAAATCTATGAACGCTACAAATAATTCAATATCTACTCTTGCTGACAGTACGGGTAATGTAACTGATGATGATAAACAGAAGGCCGAAATTCTAAACCTAGCTTTCAAAAACTCGTTTACGATAGAGGACTGCAGAACCATCCCCCCTTTCAATTACTGAACAAACGAAAGGATGGCTGACATAGTGTTTAGTGTATCTGGGATTGTAAAACAGTTAAGATCCTTAGACGCCAGACGGTATCCCCGTAAGATTTTATGTTGACTATGCTACAAATATAGCACCATTCTTATCCGTCATCTATCAGAGATCATTGGAAAGGCGGAAAGTTCCACGGGACTGGAAGAAGGCCCAGATCATAACAATCTATAAAAAGGGTAGAAAATCGGATGCACATAATTACCGGCAAAATCCACTGACATCGATTTGTTGTAGAATCATGGAACATGTTTTGTGTTCAGACATAATGACCTCTCTAGACTCTGGGAAGCTCATCTGCAGAAACCAGCACGGTTTTAGGAAACAGCGGTCATGCGAGACACAGCTGGCCCTCTTCGTGCATGATATACAAGAGGCTCTAGATACCGGCTCCCAGGTTGATGTCATATTTCTCGACTTTCGAAAGGCGTTTGACTCAGTTCCGCACTGTCGCTTGGTACAAAAAGTGCGCGCTTACGGTCTATCCAATGACATATGCAGTTGGATAGAAAGTTTTCTAACAGACAGGGAGCAGTATGTCGTCCTGAACGGGGTAACTTCAACAGAAATAAGAGTAACTTCAGGTGTGCCCCAGGGCAGCGTAACAGGTCCTCTGCTTTTTACGATTTACATAAACGATGGCATTGACAGCGGCCTTAGACTGTTTGCCGATGATGCTGTAGTCTACAGGAAAATAGTATCACACGAAAGTTGTGAACAAATCAATGAGGACTTGCAGAAAATAAATGCGTGGTGTAATGACTGGCAGTTATCTCTAAATATTAGTAAGTGTAACCTACTGCGTATAACAAGGCGAAAATCCCAATTAATGTACGAGTACAAAATAAATGATCAGTCTTTGGAAGCGGTAACATCAGTCAAGTGTGACTATTCGAAATGATCTCAAATGGAATGATCAGATTACACAAGTAGCGGGTAAGGCGAACTCTAGATTGCTGTTTATTGGTAGAATCCTGAAGCGATGCAGTCCTTCAACAAAGGAAATAGTTTACAATACGTTAGTTCCCCCAGTCTTAGAGTATTGTTCGTCTGTATGAGACCCTTACCAGTCGGGTCTGATTCAAGAGATTGAGAAGGTCCAAAGAAGAGCGGCAAGATTCGTGACTGGTACATTTAGCCATCGCGAGAGCGTTACAAATCTCATACAAAGTCTGAAGTGGGACACACTCGCAGATAGAAACCGCGCTAAACAGAAGAGGCTGCTCACTAAATTCCGAAATCCAATCTTCGCCGAGGATGTAGAGCATGTATTATTACCACCAACTTTCAAATCACGTAATGATCATCATTCAAAGATAAGGGAAATAAGAGCTCGTACTGAGGCGTTCAGACAGTCGTTTTTCCTTCGCGCGATCCGCGAGTGGAACAGGTGGGGGGGATTATGACTTTGGCGCGAATTGTGCCCTCCGCCACACGCCGATTGGTGGCTAGAGGAGTATATACACTCCTGGAAATGGAAAAAAGAACACATTGACACCGGTGTGTCAGACCCACCATACTTGCTCCGGACACTGCGAGAGGGCTGTACAAGCAATGATCACACGCACGGCACAGCGGACACACCAGGAACCGCGGTGTTGGCCGTCGAATGGCGCTAGCTGCGCAGCATTTGTGCACCGCCGCCGTCAGTGTCAGCCAGTTTGCCGTGGCATACGGAGCTCCATCGCAGTCTTTAACACTGGTAGCATGCCGCGACAGCGTGGACGTGAACCGTATGTGCAGTTGACGGACTTTGAGCGAGGGCTTATAGTGGGCATGCGGGAGGCCGGGTGGACGTACCGCCGAATTGCTCAACACGTGGGGCGTGAGGTCTCCACAGTACATCGATGTTGTAGCCAGTGGTCGGCGGAAGGTGCACGTGCCCGTCGACCTGGGACCGGACCGCAGCGACGCACGGATGCACGCCAAGACCGTAGGATCCTACGCAGTGCCGTAGGGGAGCGCACCGCCACTTCCCAGCAAATTAGGGACACTGTTGCTCCTGGGGTATCGGCGAGGACCATTCGCAACCGTCTCCATGAAGCTGGGCTACGGTCCCGCACACCGTTAGGCCGTCTTCCGCTCACGCCCCAACATCGTGCAGCCCGCCTCCAGTGGTGTCGCGACAGGCGTGAATGGAGGGACGAATGGAGACGTGTCGTCTTCAGCGATGAGAGTCGCTTCTGCCTTGGTGCCAATGATGGTCGTATGCGTGTTTGGCGCCGTGCAGGTGAGCGCCAGAATCAGGACTGCATACGACCGAGGCACACAGGGCCAACACCCGGCATCATGGTGTGGGGAGCGATCTCCTACACTGGCCGTACACCACTGGTGATCGTCGAGGGGACACTGAATAGTGCACGGTACATCCAAACCGTCATCGAACCCATCGTTCTACCATTCCTAGACCGGCAAGGGAACTTGCTGTTCCAAGAGGACAATGCACGTCCGCATGTATCCCGTGCCACCCAACGTGCTCTAGAAGGTGTAAGTCAACTACCCTGGCCAGCAAGATCTCCGGATCTGTCCCCCATTGAGCATGTTTGGGACTGGATGAAGCGTCGTCTCACGCGGTCTGCACGTCCAGCACGAACGCTGGTCCAACTGAGGCGCCAGGTGGAAATGGCATGGCAAGCCGTTCCACAGGACTACATCCAGCATCTGTACGATCGTCTCCATGGGAGAATAGCAGCCTGCATTGCTGCGAAAGGTGGATATACACTGTACTAGTGCCGAAATTGTGCATGCTCTGTTGCCTGTGTCTATGTGCCTGTGGTCCTGTCAGTGTGATCATGTGATGTACCTGACCCCAGGAATGTGTCAATAAAGTTTCCCCTTCCTGGGACAATGAATTCACGGTGTTCTTATTTCAATTTCCAGGAGTGTATGTAGATGTAGATAAGGGGAGGGCGGGGGGGGGGGGAGGGAATTAAACATAATACTATTACTTACCAGAAAGCATAGATTACTTACGACAAAATTCTCGGCAAACATTCTTGACAACTTTCAAATTTACGTCGATGGATTTGTGGTTCACCATGTACAATGTAACAATATGGGATACGTATTTCTGCATCTTGTTGTCCAACATTAACGAAAGAAAGATAAGCGGATATACCGTTACTAGTACAGAGTGAGAGAGACTTCTGTGTGGCGTATTGTGATTTGTGTGGCAGGAGGGCGGCGCTGCCCCGCTCGCCTTGTTTGCCGACGCGGCGAACAACTGAATAGAGGGATCTGGTCCTGATGACATTTTTGATAGATATAGATACCGCTGCCGGGAACAGCCGGAGAGGGAGGGGGGGGGGGGCGAGGAAGGAGAGATGTTCCATCGAATACCTTCGATTTGTTTTGCGTGACGTAAGAGCGGGGAGCTCGCAGTATCGTCTGTGGCTGTTTGTCCTGTGCAACAGCACGGAATGCTGCAGCAACTGTAGTCGCATTAAAATCTGTTACATCTTCAGATGATGTGCAAGGAGGTTGATGACTTGTGTTTCTTAATACGCTCGTGCAACAATGTTTGTCAAAATTACCGTACCGAGACTGAATGGTTAGAATGAATCTAATTCGAAGTATATATAGAAACACAGTACAGGCAAAACGTGATTAGTAATAACTCTGCAGGCATTTTTGACCGTTGTCAGTGATGAAAAAATTCTCTGGACGATCACTCCGTGTCACATTACTCTTCAGACTCTTCTTCAAAACTCGCCGTTTCGACCTCTCTGTTGGGATGTACTTCGGGAGCCATCTCGTCTTCTGCGTCTCCAGCTGGCTGAACTCTGTAGGAAAGCTGTACCACGTTCACTTACAAAAGGATATTTTTCCACAATTCTTCGAAAAAAGCGGAGCTTGTTGTGACCATAACGGTCGTCTGACCATAACGGAGTTCTTTGATTGCTCAGTACTGTGGCACATGAATTATTAGTTCACTTAATTACATTAATGAATAAAAGATTTACTTAACATTGCTTTACTAAAATACGTAAACGTTCAATAGAAACTTTAACTGTTACTGTCCTACATGATGATGTTGAGTCCTGTAGCTGAGGTCTCGAACTGGGCACTATATTGACCTCAGTGTGAGGGCACTGATATACTGAGAAGGAGGTGTGGTCTTCTGCAGTGCCTTTCATTGGCTGGCGCTTCTTAAGTTTTGTTGGACTACCTGGCGACCTGGTGAAAATACGAATTTTAATGTATTTGTATTTTCAGCACACTTCCTCTCGTAGTGTGTAGGTTGTTGCACACAGTGGCCCCACTCCGCAAAGAACTCTTCGGAAAACAGCCAGCTAATCTGTATCCTGGTAAAGGAAGCCTCTAAATTGTCAAATTATTTAAGTGGTGCTCCGATATGTCAATAATGTCAGAGTCAACATCTATTAGCAGTTCACTAACTTTATCCCTAATAACTGTTCTATTTTGATGAAATGTGCTAATTCCTTCTCTACTTAGATACCTGACCTCTTCTGAAGGTGATTTCTTTTTTAGAGGGACTTCTTTTAAGCAGGGTTACCTATCAGCTGACTTCAATCTAAAAAAGGTGCAACTCGAACGCCAACTACTACCAATTATGACTGTGTAATATACCTCCAGTACCCCTGATGAGTCAGCAAGCCTGTTGACAGAGAAGCGATACGTGTCTGCATATCTTCAAGGCGTTGCCTGTCGGACTTCGGCCGCCAGCGAGTGTCATGTCGCAGCCGATAGATGGTGGGGCAAGCGCAATCAGAGGTCCTCAGCCCTGCGGATCTACTTCCCTCTTCCGAGCCACGTGCACGAATTTTTTTCTTTTTCTTTATTGTTATTTCATCCCTTCCTCGTCCCGTGTGTGTGTGTGTGGGGGGCGGGGGGAGGGGGGGTTAGGGGGAGGGTTGGCTGAGAGCGTTACAAACGACCTGCTCTTCAGGCAGTAGAACTTGTCTCAGTCTTAAAGGCTAAAGAAAGGAAACATACGTACTATGAATTTAAAATTATTTTAAAAGGCGATGTTAATGGGAGAAAATAAGTAGTATAGTATAAAAACAGTGATAAAAATGTGGATAGGTAGAACAGTTAAAAACACTTTAGAAATATCCGAAGAACACTTAACATTTGAAAACACACTTGAAAAGCTCTGAATACGATAGAAGATACACTGACCATTAAAAACAGACCACTGTGCACTTTCACTAAAACTGGAAAGGGACATGCCCTGGGATGGAAGATTGAAGATGAAAAGGACGGTGGGTGTGGAGGGAGATAGGCTAGCGTTATTGATGAGGACTGGTAAAAGGTGGTGACGAGACAATGGAAGAGATGTGGTATAAGGAGAGGATGAGGAGGGAGCCCTTGTGGCGAGCGGGAGTGGAGGGAGTAGATTGGATTCGGAATTGGTAGGACGAGTGTACGTCACAGCGCATTTTGCTGTCTGGGAGAGGGTTGATGTTTCTTTGGGAGATGACTTGAAGTGTGTGCGGATGGAGAGGGGTGGTTGGTGCTCGAAGGTATATCCACAAGTATACCTTCACGCACTGGCTATTTATAGCTGCGCAACTCCACTCATCGGCAGCTCTGTGCCGACGCTCTGGGCCAACTCATTTGCTGGCTAACACTAGCCATTCAGTCAGAGCGTGGTTGGAACCACCACAGAGGGAGTTCGGGCCTTTGCAACGTCGCCTTTCAGAGGTACTTTCAGCCCGCTGGTGCTGAGTACACTCTCCTTCCTTCCCGTGGAAAACTTCTTTGGATTAGTCTTTACGTCCCTTTACTTTAATTAACTTTGCTGGTTTTTAGGCAAACGCCTGATAGATATCTGTGAGAGTATGATATTGAGTTTATAAGAAGAAGTTTTTTGTTTAGCTAATATCCTGTTGTGTTCTAGTAAGCCTTTCTCTTGTTGATTTGGAACATGTTGTTTCTTAGGCCTATTTGATATAAGGCATCACGTGTAAGCTTCTCTATGGATGGAGCCACTACTGTCACAAAATTTAAGCTTCTGACACCACTTATTTTGGCCTCTATGATAGTCAGCACATTGTGGCGGTGAGAGTCTGTAAAACATCATAAGTCGCTAGTAAGTCATTGTTAACAGAATACAGATCTATTAATCATGGACACATAGTTGTGTTCTTTCATGTCTGCTAATTGCTAAGCGAACAGAAGGTGCTAGCCAAGCCCGTATGCGCTAATGCCTACGCACTTTGCAGTCTCGCCTGCCATAGTGATGGGGCTGCACATGCAGTGGACAGCTACATCACAGAAGGTTTCTGGCCAGAAGCACTGCAGTCGACCACATGTTTTGGTGGCCGGCAGCGAGGCGGGCAATTTACCAGGGCTCTCGTTGATATCGAAGATGGCTCCTCCTGAAAGGCACCCAACGGCTCTGTACAAGGTGGTCATAGTCATGAAGATTTATCACATTCTCCAAGAGACAGAATGGTCAACGATGCTGATGTTGCTCTTAGATGATGTCAGCTAATGCCCTACTGCGGGATCATGGGAGCTTTGGCAGCCCATCAGGCATCATCAGCTAGGCGTCCAGGGGACCTGGTGGTACGAGGTGTCCAAGGCGTCTCATTAGCGAAAGTGAAGACGATGCGGCCTCAACCTGTGGCATCCGAGTTCATCAGGCCAAGCTTACTGTTACATTGTAGATCGAAGCCGGCTGGGGTGGCCGAGCGGTTCTAGGCGCTACAGTCTGGAACCACGCGACCACTACGGTCGCAGGTTCGCGCATGGATGTGTGTGATGTCCTTAGGTTAGTTAGGTTTAAGTAGTTCTAAGTTCTAGGGGACTGATGACCTCAGAAGTTAAGTCCCATAGTGCTCAGAGCCATTTGAACCGTTTTTTTTGTAGATTGAAGTCCTCTAGGTGGACAGCAGATGGAGCATGACAGGTCTTACATTGGGCCTAGTTAGCTGTAAACTAAGAAGGATTTTGGAAGTCAAACTATTTGTAGCAGTCAGCCTATGTCAATGACGTTGTCATGAGCGTGAATGACCGAACGTGGCCTAATCTTCTAAATCTGTCACTGCTCTGCACCATGTTACTACCACTCAACTATTCTCTTCAAGCTTCCAGTATGGTTATTTCTGTAGCTTGGTAATTCAACTCTGTAGGTGTGTGGCAGATAACTAGGTTTTGTGTCCATGCCACATGAAGTACCAGCTGTTATTGCTTGTTGTCATTCCAGTCTAGGTACTGGGCTCAATTCCGGCACTGAGGGTGGCCAGGGAAAACCCTAAAATTTTTTTAAGCCTGCCCGGAATATCACACAGGTGTGGCACCTAGTTCGCATGTGAAACCAGCCTTTCTAGAGCCAATAACCCACTCATGAGCAATGAAATTAGAGAATGTATACCTAGCAGCTTATAGGACCAACTTGAACCCCGTCCGTCCTCCCCCTCTTACTGTGCTGTGTGTGCCATCCTACCGCTTGCCTTATGTGAGTTACAGAAACCATGGAAAATCCAAATCTGGATAGCCCCATTGAATACTGGTACTTGCAAATGTATGTCAGTGTACGTATTCCCGACATACTGCCGCTCGGAGCAGCGACCAGCACACCCCAAAGGAACCTCTTGAGTGCGAGGTCGCAAGTGGCCAATGACGTTAACGGCATTCGACACCCGACATTTTGTCTACTATGCAACCACAATATTGGCTGCTAAAAGCGACAGGGGCGGGAATGGAGATATCCAATGGTGACCACAGCATAAGGCTGCAGAGTGTAGTTGAACTGCTTCGTCGACGAGTAACTCACAACAGCGCCACAATGCTAGTCGTGTTGATACAAAATAGAGCAATGGCAACGATAAACTAAGCAAATATTGCATTATATTCACAACAACAGTTGCCGAAGTTGACATTTCGTCAGAAAGGAACTCAAGAAATTTCGAAAAGCGAGGAAAGAAGTGGCAGATGAAATATTAAAGTTTTTGCAAGGTGCGTCAGTGGAATGTGTGGCGTCGTATATGCCAGACTGCCCGAGTAATGTACATGAGGAATACAGTAATGACGATACAGTCTCAACAAGTGAAAGTGATATTGAAAGAGGTGTCGAGTCATGTAGTTCATCATCCTTGCGGGACAGGGAGTCACAAATCCCGTCTCTAGTGAACCATAGTAAAGGACAATCGTTGTCCAAGGAGCGGGTATTAAACATAATTACATGGAAGATCATTCGCAGCATCGTAAAAAAACAATTATGAGCAGATTTCTAATAAATCTACGGAATATGACCGTGTGATACATAAGAAAAACAACGGATATTAAAGGGAAGACAAGGAGCACTTGTTACAGAAACTGGCGCTAGCGCGTTTCACGGATGCTCGATACGGTTTACAGTACGTGCATGGTAGTGCCCTGCTACGTTATGCACATCAAACTGCGCGCAACATACATTGCAGAGAAACAGTGCAGGCTGCATATGTTCAAACAGTGCTACGGAATTGGAAGACGTAAGATAACGAAATTTTAAACAAAGTTCCAATTTGACGATGTACAGCGATCTGCAGAATCGGTCCGGTAATTTGTATATGAAATAAACAAGCTTATCCCATCGTTCAGCGAGGAATTTTTTTCAACTTCGACCAATTCGGATTTGAAGAAAAAATGCAGATGAAAGGAACCCTGGGAACTTGAGATACCAAAAAGAGTTGTATCGCGATCAACTAACGTCAATGCCTTAACGCATTCGTATACAATTATGCCGACTGTTAATCTGGATGGTAAATTAGCTGGAAAGTTATTTATTGTGTTGCGAGGCGTTGGAGGCGCTCTGCCCCCTACAATTTTTTCTTGTGTGCGTGGTCTTGCAAGGGTAGTAGGGAATATTTCTGTCACAGTAATCAAGAGTGAGAAAATGGGCATAAGAGAACTACAGTTACGGTTTGAACACAGATTTTGGCCCACAGTGGTCAAAATAGCTGACTTGCGTACAAAAATCGTACTCCTTTAGAAGAAACTATCCCTCCTGAAAAGTGCGTGACATTGGAGTTCATAGCAACTGGCACGACTGCACAAATTCAGCCTCTCTTGATTTTTCTTTTTACCGTGCCTGTAAAACATATTATTGCATTATCTGCAGCTTAGACTTACGGGTTAGCCAGTTTCATGATAAGCTCCACGACAGACTGTTTCGCAGTCGGTTGCATGCCATCAAATTCCGTCAGTTCGCATCACCCAGTTACACCAGTATGATTCTATATGCATTTTTTAAGAGTGGATACTTAACTGAGCGTCCTGTACGGTTTGTAATTCCCAATGATCTTCGATCTTGATGGTGCTAACCTTTGTGATAACTGTGCCGCGGCATTTTTCATTCGTTGTTCATGTTGCAAATTAATGATTTGTTCTGAACACTACTTGAATGTCGACGATCTCCATTTTGTGAATTGTAAAAACATACATCCCATAGACGGTTGATCTCTGCACCTCCCGGACACTAATTTTATGTCGCCCTCTTGATGCACGTGGTGACTCATTAACAACTAATATTTCTCCTGTCATAGCTGTTAACACAACACATTCAAAAGAGCCTTACTAAAGATAGAACTTGCGACGCTGCACTCAAGGGGTCCCTTGTCAGAAAAAAATAATTAGTTTAAAAATTGCGACTGTAGATTAGAGAAAAATCTATTTTTCTCAGTACACTGACTTTTCCATTGCATGTACCAGGCTCGATATGTGTTGCACGTTATTGTCCTACAAGTGAGTTTCACACTGTTAGACACGTTTCAGAAATTTCATACACTACTGGCCATTAAAATTGCTACACCAAGAAGAAATGCAGATGATAAACGGGCATTCATTGGACAAATATATTATACTAGAACTGACATGTGATTACATTTTCACGCAATTTGGGTACATAGATCCTGAGAAATCAGTACCCAGAACAACCACCTCTGGCCGTAATAACGGCCTTGATACGCCTGGGCATTGAGTCAAAGAGAGCTTGGATCGCGTGTACAAGTACAGCTGTCCATGCAGCTTCAACACGATACCATAGTTCATCAAGAGTAGTGACTGGCATATTGTGACAAGCCAGTTGCTCGGCCACCATTGACTAGACGTTTTCAATTGGGGAGAGATCTGGAGAATGAGCTGGCCAAGGCAGCAGTCGAACATTTTCTGTATCCAGAAAGCCCCGTACAGTACCTGCAACATGCAGTCGTGCATTATCCTGCTGAAATGTTGGGTTTTGCAGGGATCGAATGAAGGATAGAGCAACGGGTCGTAACACATATGAAATGTAACGTCCACTGTTCAAAGTGCCGTCAAAGCGAACAAGAGGTGACCGAGACGTGTTACCAATGGCACCCCAAACCATCACGCTGGGTGATACGCCAGTATGGCGATGACGAATACACGCTTCCAATGTGCGTTCACCGCGATGTCGCCAAACACGGATGCGACCATCATGATGCTGTAAACAGAACCTGGATTCTTCCGAAAAAATGACGTTTTGCCACTTGTGCACCGTGGTTCGTCTTTGAGAACACCATCGCAAGCCGTCCTGTCTGTGATGCAGCGTCAAGGGTAACCGCAGCCATGGTCTCCGAGCTCATAGTCTATGCTGCTGCAAACGTCGTCGAACTGTTCGTACAGATGGTTGTTGTCTTGCAAATGTCCCGATCTGTTGACTCAGGGATCGAGACGTTACAGCATGCGGATAAGATGCCTGTCATCTCGAGTGCTAGTGATACGAGGCCGTTGGGATCCAGCATGGCTTTCCGTATTACCCACTGACTCCATATTCTGCTAACAGTCATTGGATCTCGACCAACGCGAGCAGCAATGTCGCGATACGATAAACCGCAATCGCGATAGGCTTTATCAAAGTAGGAAACGTGATGGTAAGCATTTCTCCTCCTTACACGGGGCATCACAACAACATTTCACCAGGCAACGCCGGTCAACAGCTGTTTGCGTATGAGAAAGCAGTTGGAAACTTTCCTCATGTCAGCACATTGTAGGTGTCGCCACCGGCGCCAACCTTGTGTGAATGCTCTGAAAAGCTAATCATTTGCGCATCACAGCATCTTCTTCCTGTCGGTTAAATTTCGCGTCTATAGTACGTCATCTTCGTAGTGTAGCAATATTAATGGCCAGTTGTGTAGATTCCCTTGAAATACACCTCCAGTAATTCGAAATTGTTAGGAAATCTTTTATTACAGTTATACTTCGATAATGGCGATAGGATGAGAGCAGATGTGAGGTATTACCAGAAAACTCACTCACATGTGTAACCATCGGGAGAGTGGACGTGGCAGAAGTCCATTTAGACGGCTTTATTTTATTGATTTGATCGTTTCAGTCACGTACTGGCTACGTTACACAACTGCCTTGCCTACTTGAGTTCTTTTCTCTTGCACCTGTACTTGCTCAGTATCCAACTAACTTTGGCACGCTATTCTTACGAAAACACTGTTCTCGTGTTGAGTCAACATCTTATTTGCAACCCATTCTTGTTTCATTCTCTTAATGTGTTCATAGACAATCACCCTTCTAATCTGTATTGTGTATGATATCTTTTCAAACATTTCATATGTAATCACACACGTTTAACAGGATGGCAAAGCGTGTTAAAGGCACAGAATCGTTCATACCTTTCTGTTAGTTTCTTTTTATTTACCACATTTCGTTTCGTTTTGCTTTCTTTAATTTTCACATAGGTAGTTAGTTTAAATATTTGCGTTTATGAATTTTCATATTTTCACTGCTGTGTTAAAGTATAAATAAGTTACGATTTGTGACTAAATTTTTGAAAAGTAATACTCCTAAACTGCGATAGTTATACATTTTAGAGTTCTGTTCATAACGAAGCATTTGCCTCGTCTCCCGTTAATTCTGCTTTCATTGTGCTTAAAATAATACGAGCTGCTGTGATTATTGCTGTTCCTACAATGAGAAATGAACGTTGCGTCAACACTTACTTATCTAGAAGAGAATCCTGTAGCTACTAGTAAAAATAATTTGTGTGGACTAACTTAGCCGGCAGTGCCAAATTATACAAGAAAGAAGAGCCGATTGCCTCAAAATAATTTACCAGGCAATTCAACCAATCCATTAGGCTATGAATAGAAAGGTTGAAGGAGGCTTACGGATTACCGTTCCTTTGATCATCAGGAAAGAAAAGGCAGATTAGAGTGCAATTCCCTACCGACAATGGAGTCGAGAGGCGGATCGCTAGCTCGGACATGACAAGGGCGGGAAGGAAAATGGCCGTGCCCTGTTTGAACCAATCATCCTACCATCCACTAAATCTATTTGGCCGTTTGGGGATTTGATGCCGTTAGACTGTGATAATTTTTTACAAATATAGTTCGCCACGGATATCACTACAGTTTATCGTATATCTTTACGATAAGGCTGGTGTGCAGTAACTTATATCCTGTCAACTAAAACGAAAACTAACTTCCTTACGCATTTCTGGAGATAAGAGAGAGTGTAGCTGTCACTCTTGCAGCTTGAACAGCACTCACGACAATGAATGGTGTGAAGCATCGGTAATCTGCGAGAAAAACGGCGACCACATTATCTCGAGGTCTCAGAAAAGTTTGTTTACTTAGTTCATAGGATATGCCGACGAATATAGTGTCCCTTTTTAAATATTAAAGCCGATATATTTGAAGTAAATAATAAAAGGACTCTGAATAACATTATATGGACATAAACGACAAATTAATTATGAAAATGTACTAAATTAGCTTCAAAGAAAGACTATATCGATTGCAATGTAATAAAAAGACATTATTTATATTATATGAGATCGTAGCGCATAACGTTCTCGAAACTAACATTATTATCTTTGTCATTATATATAAGAGAAAAAAGATATTAAAATGACTTCGAGTCAGATCATTTCTTCTGCTATACGTAAGGTACGCTTGCTATTGTAAAGAGGTAGCTATTGTTCTATTTGTTCTCGTACGTAGCGAACAACTCAAGTGTGTATTCTGTGCTTAGTGGAAATATATATACAAAAAGTGAGTGTATTGTGTTACTTAATGAACCCATGCAAACAATTCTTCCTGAATTAATAATTGCAAGAAGTTATTTAGCATTTTTTCAGTCTCCGCGAAGCGAGCAGCGGTGTTACCCGGCGTATTTAAATTTACTTGTTTGTATAACATATCACCACAGCCGGAACAGAAAGAATCATTTCAAGTTTTTCGATTAACTAAAGTGCAAAGCTTCACTAATTTTATTTCGTCAAAAAAGGCATACTTTCAAAGGTACGATTTATTCTAGGTCAGTGAACTTAGCCTGCATTACATTTAGCCGGAAGCATTTGAAATAATTTGTAGGAAGCCTCGCGCTCATTTGAAACATAATTTAACATTTATCTTTGGCCACCTGCAAATCAGTATATATATATATATATATATATATATATATATATATATATATATATAATATTATCCCTTTCTTGTGTTTCGCTTAATAATAATAATAATTAATAGCCACAGAAAGGAAGGCATAGTATACGAGGTAACTTAAGAGGCGAAAGCTGGTCGAATAATACGAGGTGGCGTTTACTAAGAGAACTTTCCATTAAATACTGCCGCTAACACAAATATTCTGCTAAAGTTCGAAATATTGTGGTTTTTCACCATATTTATGGCTTGGGACTGATAACTAAACGGTCCTATAGACTTTGAGAAGTTGAATGTTAGCGTGGTTAGACAATGCTTTCCCTCTTTTTACTGGGTCACAGAATCGGAAAACGTAGCTTAAATTTAATTATTGCTACTCACTTGTGAGATATTTTTATTGTTTTTGTCTTACAAGAAGAGATGAAATAGATGAAAAAATTTTAAAAAATTGCTTAAGAGACTCTCTTTTTGGCCTAGCTGTGGTGCTGTGTGCATATTGCCTCTTTTCAGTAACCAACAATGCTTACATAATGTGACTGGACACCCTTTGTCGTCTTGTACATCAGTGAAAGAACATAGTGAAAGCACTCACCTTGCCCAAGGCTTACATCACCACAATGTGACAGGAAGAAGTACAGATGTTATTGCAAGACTGCAAGTGGCATGTACCACTGCAGTTGTTCATAGGACGCAACAGATCGTCCACAAGTCTTTGACATGTTCTTTTTCCAAGTGTCCCAGAAAACCACACGAAAAAATTTTTTAAAGTATTGCCATGCTCTTTCATCTTGTTATTCAGTACTAACTCATACTGAATCTCTACAAAAAGTTCTCTTATCTGTGGACCTATAAACACATCTGTCCTCACTTTTTAGAAACAAAGCTTGAGGAATTTTGTAAATAAGTGAATGCAGAACTATTTACATTCAAGACTTTTGCAAAGTTGCTGACAAGGCAAAACATTATATTTTTAAATCAATCACAGATCATTTATCGTGATTGTCTCCATTATTTTAAAAGGAGAACTTGTATGGTCCGCAACTGATAAACATTTTTTCTAGAAACAGTAATTTCACAACTACACTGCATTGTTTTTATTTTATTTATTTATGTTTCTTTCTTAGCGACCGTTCTCGAGTGTTCATTCTTGTAATCAGCTAAGCTGATGAAGCCAGGTTCCGGGTTGGCTGTTTGGCTGATTACAAGAATGAGTGCTGGAGACTGGAACTGCGGCTATGAAACTGGTCACAGAGGAATATGTATACAGGATGCCCTTTAATTCCCGTAATCATGTAAGAGAATCATAGCTTGGAAACTATTAGGGACAGTGGTTTATTGTAAAACAGATCTCAGAATTTTCTTCTGTTACGCTAGGATTTCAGGGTATGCCTCACTCGTCGCTCGTGGAACATCAAGGCGATATTCGAGTTCTGTCCACGTGCCGCTCTACATTGCATCATCAACAGCTCTGATTGCTTCATTGATCAGTGCACGACAGGTAGTAATGTCATTGACTGGAGCCGTGTAGATTTAACTCCACAAAAAGAACTCTGTTGGCTTGACATCAGGAGAGCTCGGAGACCATGCGATGGGACCATCACGAACCATCCACCTCTCACGAAATGATTTGTAAGATGGTCATGTCATTCGGTTTTGTAAGTCATCGATGTGCTCATGAGAGAGAGAGCAAGCTATGTTACTGTTAAACAATCTTTGGTCTTGTTTGGGCACAGTCTCTGGCTTTGCACAATCTGATACATTTTTGGTTGAAGTGTGGTAGACATGTACGTATTTAATAGCGGTGTGTTTAGTTGTGATCGCATCTGTTACAGAAAGAGCGATTCATTGTAAATTACAGCAGGGATGAATATGATGTATACAGGGTGTTTCAAAACTGGTGCTCAATGATTCACACATGGAAAATACAAGCCAAAAGGAACTAAAAAGCTCCGCTAAACATGTGTCTACAAATAAACCGTTATCGAGACACAACACATTTTTTGTTGTGGTACTTCAGTTTCTAGGAGCATATGGCATCCCTAAAGTAGGTGTTCTAAATGTTGTCCATGCATCCGAATGCGACATTGAACTCGCCTCTGAAATGAATTGCGAATCCTCTCAGGCAGTCCAGGGGAATTCTGCAAATGCTGGAAGGCTATATCAATCCGCAAGCGTAGTATCTCAAGAGAGTAGACCAGGCTTTTGACATGACCCCACATACAGAAATCCACGGGATTTAAATCTGGAGACCTTGGAGGCCTTGGTACAGGCCCTCCTCTACCTATCCAATGTTGATCCTACGTCCGAGGTAGAAGCCGGCGCACTGGTAAATGAAAATATGTTGGAGCAACGTCATGCATGAAAAACATGTACTGGCGTTGGTTCAGAGGGAAATATCATGTACACCTGGAAGTACAGTCCGCATAAACCGATTGTACTGCTGTCCGGTTAATCTCTGTGGTAGGGAGTGTGGTCTAGTTATGTGGTGTCGGAGCAATACTGCCCAGACATTCAACGAATAACGCTGCTAATGTCGTGATACCTGTGTTGAGTTAGGATTGACGTCGGCTCAAATGTGACAGTTATGGTAGTTAGAAATTCCGTCATGGCTAAATCCAGCCACATCCGTAAACAGAATACTGCTTACAAGCAGGGGATTCGGGGTACACTGTTGTCGCACCCATTCGCAGAAATTCTCTCTAGGAGGGAAGTCTGCATTGTTGAGGACTTGCACTCGCTGGAGATGATATGGTTCAAATGGCTCTGAGCACTATGGGACTTAACATCTGAGGTCATCAGTCCCCTAGAACTTAGAACTACTTAAATCTAACTAACCTAAGGACATCACACACGTCCATGCCCGAGGCAGGATTCGAACCTGCGACCGTAGCGGTCGCGCGGCTCCAGACTGAAGCGCTTAGAACCGCTCGGCCACACTGGCCGGTGGAGATGATATGGGTAGAGCACTTGTGTTGTTGTTGTGGTCTTCAGTCCTGAGAATGGTTTGATGCAGCTCTCCATGCTACTCTGTCCTGTGCAAGCTTCTTCATCTCCCAGTACCTGCTGCAACCTACATCCTTCTGAATCTGTTTAGTGTATTCATCTCTTGGTCTCCCTCTACGATTTTTACCCTCCACGCTGCCCTCTAGTACCAAATTGGTGATCCATTGATGACTCAGAATATGCTGTACCAACCGATCCCTTCTTCTAGTCAAGTTGTGCCACAAATTTCTCTTCTCCAATTCTATTCAATACCTCCTCATTAGTTATGTGATCTACCCATCTATCTTCAGCATTATTCTGCAGCACCACATTTCGAAAGCTTCTATTCTCTTCTTGTCTAAACTATTTATCGTCCACGTTTCACTTCCATACATGGCTACACTCCATACAAATACTTTCAGAAACGACTTCCTGACACTTAAATCTATACTCGATGTTAGCAAATTTCTCTTCTTCAGAAACGCTTTCCTTGCCATTGCCAGTCTACATTTGTTATCCTCTCTACTTCGACCATCATCAGTTATTTTGCTCCCCAAATAGCAAAACTCCTTTACCATTTTAAGTGTCTCATTTCCTAACCTAATTCCCTCAGCATCACCCGACTTAATTCAACTACATTCCATTATCCGCGTTTTGCATTTGTTGATGTTCATCTTATATCCTCCATTCAAGACACTGTCCATTCCGTTCAAGACACTGTCCATTCCACTGCTCTTCCAGGTCCTTTGCTGTCTCTGACAGAATTACAGTGTCATCGGCGAACCTCAAAGTTTTTATTTCTTCTCCATGGATTTTAATTCCTACTCCAAATTTTTCTTTTGTTTCCTTTACTAATTGCTCAATATATAGATTGAATAACATCGGGGATAGGCTACAACCCTGTCTCACTTCCTTCCCAACCACTGCTTCCCTTTAATGCCCCTCGACTCTTATAACAGCCTTCTGGTTTCTGTACAAATTGTAAATAGCCTTTCGTTCCCTATATTTTACTCCTGCCACCTTCAGAATTTGAAAGAGAGTATTCCAGTCAACATTGTCAAAAGCTTCCTCTAAGTCTACAAATGCTAGAAACGTACGTTTGCATTTCCTTAATCTATTTTCTAAGATAAATCGTAGGGTCAGTGTTGCATCACGTGTTCCAACATTTCTACGGAATCCAAACTAATTTTCCCCAAGGTCAGCTGCTACCAGTTTTTCAATTCGTCTGTAGAGAATTCGTGTTAGTATTTTGCAGCCGTTGCTTATTAAACTGATAGTTAAGTAATTTTCACATTTGTCAACACCTGCTTTATTTGGGATTGGAATTATTATATTCTTCTTGAAGTCTGAGTGTATTTCGCCTGTCTCATACATCGTGCTCACTAGATGGTAGATTTTTGTTAGGCCTGGCTCTCCCAAGGCTGTCAGTAGTTCTAATGGAATGTTGTCTACTCCTGGGGCCTTGTTTCGACTTAGGTCTTTCAGTGCTCTGTCAAACTCTTCACGCAGTATCATATCTCCCATTTCATCTTCATCTACATCCTCTTCCATTTCCAACTGTTTTTACGCAATATTTAGTGAGAAAAAAACGTAATTAAAACCCTTTATTTGGCAGTGTTGCTCTCAAGCAACATCAAATTTACGTTGGCCTTATGGGACAACAAACATTTCCCAGTGCCTTTTACTGGCATTGTTGCCTCCAGGCAACGTTCCTTTACACACTGCGAATGCCAGTTGTTGTAATAGTTCAAGGTTTTCCACGCGAGATGGCAGTTTGTGCAGTGGTATTACAGAGATCTCCTCGTGGGAGCAAAAGGGATGTCGTATTTTGGTTCTAAAAGAGTGGATTCAATAAATTGGCAGTAATCTTAGCAGATTTTCTTCAAGAAATACCCAGAGGCGAGTTTACAGCAGAAATATTTCAATCTAATATTGTTTTGAATTGCGTAAACAGTATAAAACTTTTTGTTGCCTGTGAGCAACATTGCCCTTAGTTGGGACATGTACCATTAGTATATTACATATGCTTACGACGTTACAGAGTAGACATTTTTATTTTCAGGAGCTTTTTAGCTATGGATTACAGAATATTTTATGGAATTAAAAAAGCGAGAGGAATAGTAGTTCCAAAAGAAAACCCAGCTTCGTCTGATCTAAGCGAATCTGAAGACTCTGAATTCGAAGGTTTGACAGACTGTAGTGATGGTGATCCAGACTATATTCCAGAGCGTCAATCTCAGTTCCAGAACTTAGTTATACCAGAAACTGATTCTGATGCAGGAAGTGAAATCTCAGAAGCTGAACATGTGCAAGGACCTTCTGCAGTGAATCCTTCTAGTGCAAGTGCCAGTCACTTACATGTGGGTAAAGGAAGATATAACTGCTAGAGCAGAAAGTCTCTCTCCTCTGTTTTCTGATGAAGGCAATACACCATTGGGTTATTTCAGAAGATTCTTTGATTCAGAACTAATTGCCAAAATTGTGCAGGAAACGAACTTATACTCTGTGCAACGAACTGCCACGTCAGTAAACACCAATATAAATGAAATGGAACAATTTTTCGGTGTTCTGATATACATGGGTCTTGTTTGTATGCCTTCGTACACTGACTATTGGTCTCAGTCAATTAATTGTGAAAAATGACCAGCATTTTCAGTTTGAAGCGCTTTCAGAAACTCCACCGATACATGCATTTTACGAGCAATGAGAATGCTGCGAACTCTTCTGACAGACGTTCCAAAATAAGACCTGTTCTTAAGTCAATTGTAAAGAATTGCCGTGAGCAAAAACAAGAGTCGGAATTTTCTATAGACGAGATGATGGTTCCATGTAAAGGTACAAGAGCACGTGTTGTTGTTGTTGTGGTCTTCAGTCCTGAGACGGGTTTGATGCAGCTCTCTATACTACTCTATCCTGTGCAAGCTTCTTTATCTCCCAGTAACTACTGCAACCTATATCTTTCTGAATCTGCTTAGTGTATTCATCTCTTGGTCTCCCTCTACGATTTTTACCCGCCAAGCTGCCCTCCAATACTAAATTGGTGATCCCTTGATGCCTCAGAATATGCTGTACCAACCGATCCCTTCTTCTAGTCAAGTTGTGTCACAAATTTCTCTTCTCTCCAGTTCTATTCAATACCTCCTCATTAGTTATGTGATCTACCCATCTAATATTCAGCATTCTTCTGTAGCACCACATTTCGAAAGCTTCTACTCTCTTCTTGTCTAAACTATTTATCGTCCACGTTTCACTTCCATACATGGCTACACTCCATACAAATACTTTCAGAAACGACTTCCTGACACCTAAATCTACACTCGATGTTAACAAATTTCTCTTCTTCAGAAACGCTTTCCTTGCCATTGCCAGTCTACATTTTATATCCTGTCTACTTCGACCATCATCAGTTATTTTGCTCCCCAAACAGCAAAACTCATTTACTGCTTTAAGCGTCTCATTTCCTAATCTAATTCCTGCAGCATCACCCGATTTAATTCGACTACATTCCATTATCCTCGTGTTGCTTTTGTTGATGTTCATCTTATATCCTCCTTTCAAGACGCTGTCCATTCCGTTCAACTGCTCTTCCAGGTCCTTTGCTGTCTCTGACAGAATTACAATGTCATCGGCGAACCTCAAAGTTTTTATTTCTTCTCCATGGATTTTAATTCCTACTCCAAATTTTTCTTTTGTTTCCTTTACTACTTGCTCAATATACAGATTGAATAACATCGGGGATAGGCTACAACCCTGTCTCACTCCCTTCCCAACCACTGCCAACTGGTTTCTGTACAAATTGTAAATAGCCTTTCGTTCCATGTATTTTACTCCTGCCACCTTCAGAATTTGAAAGAGAGTATTCCAGTCAACACTGTCAAAAGCTTCCTCCAAGTCTACAAATGCTAGAAACGTAGGTTTGCATTTCCTTATCTATTTTCTAAGATAAATCGTAGGGTCAGTATTGCCTCACGTGTTCCAATATTTCTACGGAATCCAAACTGATCTTCCCCGCGGTCGGCTTCTACTAGTTTTTCCATTCGTCTGTAAAGAATTCGCGTTAGTATTTTGCAGCCGTGACTTATTAAACTGATAGTTCGGTACTTTTCGCATCTGTCAACACCTGCTTTTTTTGAGATTGGAATTATTATATTCTTCTTGAAGTCTGAGGGTATTTCGCCTGTCTCATATATCTTTCTCACGAGATGCTAGAGTTGTGTCAGGACTGGCTCTCCCAAGGCTGTCAGTAATTCTAATGGAATGTTGTCTACTCCCGGGGCCTTGGCCGACCGGAGTGGCCGGCGGTTCTAGGCGCTTCAGTTTGGAACCGCGCGACCGCTACGGTCGCAGGTTCGAATCCTTCCTCGGGCATGGATGTGTGTGATGTCCTTAGGTTAGTTAGGTTTAAGTAGTTCTAAGTTCTAGGGGACTGATGACCTCCGCTGTTAGGTCCCATGGTGCTCAGAGCCATTTGAACCATTTGAACCGGGGCCTTGTTTCGACTCAGGTCTTTCAGTGCTCTGTCAAACTCTTCACGCAGTATCATATCTCCCCTTTCATCTTCATCTACATCCTCTTCCATTTCCATAATATTGTCCTCAAGTACATCGCACTTGTATAGACCCTCTATATACTCCTTCCACCTTTCTGCTTTCCCTTCTTTGCTTAGAACTGGGTTTCCATCTGAGCTCTTGATATTCATGCAAGTGGTTCTCTTTTCTCCAAAGGTCTGTTTAATTTTCCTGTGGGCAGTATTTGTCTTACCCCTAGTGATATACGCCTCTACATCCTTACATTTGTCCTCCAGCCAACCCTGCTTAGCCATTTTGCACTTCCTGTCTATCTCATTTTTGAGATGTTTGTATTCCTTTTTGCCTGCTTCATTTACTACATTTTTATATTTTCTCCTTTCATCAGTTAAGTTCAATATTTCTTCTGTTACCCAAGGATTTCTAGTAGCCCTCGTCTTTTTACCTACTTTATCTTCTGCTGCCTTCACTATTTCATCCCTTAAAGCTACCCATTCTTCTTCTACTGTATTTCTTTCCCCCATTCGTGTCAGTTGTTCCCTCACGCTCTCCCTGAAACTCTGAACAACTTCTGGTTTAGTCAGTTTATCCACGTCCCATCTCCTTAAATTCCCACCTTTTTTCAGTTTCTTCAGTTTTAACCTACAGTTCATAACCAACAGATTGTGGTCAGAGTCCTTATCTGCCCCTGGAAATGTCTTACAATTTAAAACCTGGTTCCTAAATCTCTGTCTTACCATTATACAATCTATCTGAAACCTGGCAGTATCTCCAGGCTTCTTCCATGTGTACAACCTTCAACCATCTTTTATGATTCTTGAACCAAGTGTTAGCTATGATTAAGTTGTGCTCTGTGCAAAATTCTACCAGGCGGCTTCCTCTTTCATTTCTTCCCCCCAATCCATATTCACCTACTACGTTTCCTTCTCTCCCTTTTCCTACTACCGAATTCCAGTCACCCATGACTATTAAATTTTCGTCTCTCTTCACTATCTGAATAATTTCTTTTATTTCATCATACATTTCTTCAATTTCTTCGTCATCTGCAGAGCTAGTTGGCATATAAACTTGTACTACTGTAGTAGGCGTGTGCTTCGTGTCTATCTTGGCCACAATAATGCGTTCACTATGCTGTTTGTAGTAGCTTACCCGCACTCCTATTTTTTATTCATTATTAAACCTACTCCTGCATTACCCCTATTTGATTTTGTATTTATAACCCTGTATTCGCCTGACCATAAGTCTTGTTCCTCCTGCCACCGAACTTCACTAATTCCCACTATATCTAACTTTAACCTATCCATTTCCCTTTTTAAATTTTCTAACCTACCTGCCCGATTAAGGGATCTGACATTCCACGCTCCAATCCGTAGAATGCCAGTATTCTTTCTCCTGATGACGACGTCCCCTAGAGCAGTCCCCGCCCGGAGATCCAAATGGGGGACAATTTTACCTCCGGAATATTATACCCAAGAGGACGCCATGATCATTTAATCATACAGTAAAGCTGCATGCCCTCCGGAAAAATTACGGCTGTAGTTTCCCCTTGCTTTCAGCCGCTCGCAGTACCAGCACAGCAAGGCCGTTTTGGTTAGTGTTACAAGGCCAGATCAGTCAATCATCCAGACTGTTACCCCTGCAACTACTGAAAAGGCTGCTGCCCCTCTTCGGGAACCAGACGTTTGTCTGGCCTTTCAACAGATACCCCTCCGTTGTGGTTGCACCTACGGTACGGCTATCTGTATCGCTGAGGCACGCAAGCCTCCCCACCAACGGCAAGGTCCATGGTTCATGGAGGGAAGGTAATTTGCGCGAATATATTCAAAAAGAAGCTACGCAAGTGGGGTTTTACGATTTTTGTTCGAGCTGATGTGTCTGAAGTTGTCTATGATTTTCTTCCCTATACTGGCAAGGGAATGATAACTGATCTTGCTGATGACGAGAAATTATTTGGAATTGGAGGACAAGTTGTGGTTACACTTTGCAAAAGTATTCCAAGAGATATTTCTCCCAGACAATTTCTTTTGCAGCCTTGAACTTATAACATACTTTAAAAAAATCAAAACATTGAGTCCATGGCCACCATAAGGAAGAACCGAATAAAGAACTGTCCTCTACAAGACGAGAAGCAGTTACTGAAATAAGGACGAGGCAGCTATGACTTCAGGAAGGACAGTCACTAACCCATTTTAGTAAGGTGGGCAGACGATAAAATCGTGACACTTGCAAGCTCATTTTGCTGTGTCCAACCACTCTCAACAGTAAAACGATAGGGCAGCAATGACAAAAGAAGAATTGATGTGCCCTCTCCCAGTATTGTACGTCAGTAGAACAAGCATATGGGAGGAGTTGATCTTGCTGGTATGCTGATAGAGCTCTACAGAGTACCAATGAAAACTAGGCGTTGGTACATGAAATTGTTTGGATTTATGCTAGATCTGAGTGTTGTAAATGCCTGGCTGGTATTTCGAAGAGAATCTCTGGACAAGAAGACCTCATTGAAGTCATTCAGGGCAGATATTGCCAATGGTTTGATGTTTTCAGGGAAAAGGAAAGTAGAAAGGCCCTCAATAGACATAACACCACCACAAAAGAAGAGGAGGAAGCCAACAGCTCCGACTGTTAAACAAGATGTCCGATTTGATAATATGGGGCATTGGCCTGTATACGGTACCAGAGGTCGTTGTCTTTACTGTCCATCTGGATATTCTACACTCATGTGTCCAAAATGCAATCAATTATTGTGCTTCATTCCAAAGAGGAACTGTTTGCAAAAATTCCATTGCAAGAAGAACTAGAAGGGAAAATGAAACAGTTCTATTACACAGCAGGAATGCATAAATGTGTTTATAAATTAAATTATTCAGGTACAGGAAACCTTTTGCTTGAGGTTATTGGCAAACACTTTTTTTCTATAATATGTATAAATGTGGTCTACTGCTGGCAATGTCGCTTGTAAGCAACATTTCATAATTTTCATAATTTTTGTCAAAAATTTCTAAAACTGACTGAATTGTATTTCTTTACGCATAATAAATAAATATAAGCACTGAAAAAATTTTTTGTTTTTATTTTCACCATTTGCCAAATAAAGGGTTAAAGGTGATGAATACAATTCGAAAACCGGAGCTAATAGGCGAATTTTTATCGTCTTTTTTGAATTTAGTGTTCACAAGGTAAATAGATTTAGCTCACTTCATTTTCATTACATTTTGTGTGTCTAAATGTTTTATCAAGTCTTGCGAAAGAGATAGTGACTCTTGGACTCTCACCACACTAAAAAATGAGTAGCTCATGGATAAAGTCAACGAATACGGTATTTGATTATACGAGTACGAAGAAGTAACAAGCAACCTGGTGCCATAATACAACAATTTCTTGAAGATCTGAATCTACATGTACATACCTACTTCGCGAGCCACCGTACAGTGCATGGCGGAGGGTAGGTACTATGTGCCGCTATTAATCTTTCCCTTTCCTATTCCACAAGCAAATGGAGTAAGGGAAAAAGCGTCCATCTATACGTCTCCATACGAGCCCTAATTTGTCTCGCTTCGCGAGTCCTTAGCGAGATGTACGTTGGCGGCAGCAGAATCGTTCTGGGGTCAGTTGCAAACGATTGTTCTCTAAATTTTCTCAGTATTGTTTCTTCTCTCCAGTTATTCCTATTTGAGTTCAAGAAGCATCTCCGTAACAATCGCATGCTAATCGAACCTACCGGTAACAAATCTTGCAGCACGCTTCTGAACTGATTCCATGTCTTCCTCCAATCTGATCTGATGGGGATCCCAAACATTCTAACAGCACTCAAGAATGTGTTGCACAAGTGTTGTATACACGGTGTCCTTTCTTGCTGAACCACACGTTCCTAGAACTCTCCCATAAAACCGAAATCGTTTATTTGCCTTCCCTACTATCGTCCTTACGTTCTCGTTCCATTTCGTATCGCTTTGCAACGTTACGCACAAATGTTTAATCGACGTTACTATGTCTAAAAGTGATTTCCATTGACTTACATTTTTCTGCATTTAGACTTTGAGCAAGCTGCCGTTCGTCATACCAAACAGAAATTGTGTAACTCATCCTCTGTCCATCTGCAGTCACTCAACGATGATACTTTCCTGTCGTCTACAGCGTTATCAGTAGCAGTCGCAGAAAGCTACTCCCCCCCCCCCCCCCCCCCCGCGTCAGATTATTCATGTGTGTGGAGAACAAAAGCTGTCCTGCCTCCTGCCACACTTTCCCGGGCACTCCTAACGATACCCATGTGGTGGTTATGTCTATAAAAATTGCAGATGGTAAACTGAAATAGCGACAGACCTTGGTTTTTTAATAACCCCCAGGAAACTTTTCTCTCGGCGTTTTGTGTCTCATTTGTGTGGCAGTAGCTTTCTGAAGTTAGAAGTGCACTCACTCTAGAAGTCTCCGAATCCCATGAATATCTAAGTATTCAATCATTTTCCTGCTCACGTTTTCAGCTTTCCGGCATTTTCCATCCATGTTTGCTTTGCCACTGTAACCTTCACAGGTTCCTTCCGCTTCCAATACATTTCTCGACTGTCTCTTCACTGTACCGTCTATTCGTATGTCCAGTTCAATTATTAACAACCGCCAGAACTAATGAAAAAACAGTTGTATCATTAAGAACTGAAGATCATCTTGTTTTCGACAAAAGCGATCTAATACTCCAAGCAGAATTATTTACCAGGCTTATTTCAACCATATATGCAGGAATGGCGTTGATGGATGCATATAAAACGGAGGACAGCACGTTGTATGATGAGGGTGAAAATTGTAGAAAGGATTGCTCAGCAAAACGATTATTTAGCATATGTCGGAGTCTCTCACAAGGTTACTGATACACCGAGGACGAAAAAAATTGAGAATTCTTGGTCACGGTTATGGAGTGTACATAACTGTGACATGTAACAAAGAGAATGGTAATTTCGTGGAGAGCTGTTTCCGGAATTTAGTCGCTTTAAAGCGAGGCATCTAAAACTGTTTGGTAATCGCTTGTACAATTCTCATGTGGAAACTGTGAATTCCAACGTTTGTCTCTTCTATTGCATGCGAGACCTATTAGATCTCAGAATACCTCAGTTGTGCTCACAACACAATTTCAGGGTGGCTGTGTCAATTTCTAATACTGCTACGTGTGGCGGTTTGTGCTACGATTCGTTTTCTACTGAAAATCGATTTCAGTTTATTTCTGTGTATGGTGAAAATGTTATAATATGCAACGTATGCTTCAATGGTATCATGAATAAATATGGGGGACATGGATGTTTATGATAAAAAAGGTGCTGAAAGCTGACCATGATCACTATGAAATCATGCAACTGAATGGAGAAAAAATAATAAAAACAGAATCTTGACAATCATTTAACTATGCTAATAATACACAAATATTTAAAGTGATATTTTTCATGAAACAGTAGGTAAATCATGTAGAAGAATATCAGCAACAATGTTTTTGTTTTTTGAGAAGACTATTATTTCTGAATTTTTACTCCAAGAACTAAATGACAATGTTAATGAAGCTCCATAACAGCGTACATTCTGCTTCAGAGTGATTTACCCTGGAAACACTTGGTGGCCTAGACTATGGCTAAACTATTCATGTGCAGTGAACTTTATTCCAGAGTACTAGTTAAGCAAGATGTGCTAGCATGCAGGAGAGCTTCTGTGAAGTTTGGGAAATGGAAGAGAGGTGCCGCGTACATTCTGCTTCAGAGTGATTTACCCTGGAAACACTTGGTGGCCTAGACTATGGCTAAACTATTCATGTGCAGTGAACTTTATTCCAGAGTACTAGTTAAGCAAGATGTGCGAGCATGCAGGAGAGCTTCTGTGAAGTTTGGGAAATGGAAGAGAGGTGCCGACTGAAGTAAGTCGGCTAGAGCAGTATTGTCGAAAGCCAAGTTTCCAGATTCGCGTCCCAGTACATATTTATAACCTGTCAGGAAGCTGCGAAATGTAAGATATTTCCAACCGGTTGTATTTCTCTGAAAATGTGACATGCTTGTGCAGCTAAACAATCATAATAGTTTCCGCATGTGCCGGAAATAGGACTTGGGAAGTACGTATGTCAGGTATAGTCGAAGGATTCTCCATGAACAAAATCCTGTTTTCGTAGTCGCTTTATCAGAATACGTGTTTTCCAGGACGCAGTTGGTCTTCGACTCATTTCAACATCTATAAGCCATTCGATATTTTGCTATCACCACACGTTGTACAGATACACCCTCCGCGTGGAGAAAATACTTACTCGTATTTGTAAGGAAGTATGACTGGGTTCTAAATTATGTTTTATGTCTAACCACCATCGGTATCGAAGAGGAGGTAAGCACATGTAGGAAAGTACGTATGTTAATTGGAAAGAAGGATGTTCCTTATGTCGCACAAATAAAAATCAGCCAAGACATACGACTAAGATAAGAGCTCTAACGAATGTCTTAGTTTACTTTTCAAAAAATAACAACTCAACAAACCTCACGGGTCGCTTTTGTGAAGATTCGCTTCGCCATGAGAACAAATAAGAGATAAAGTTATAATCGCTCATGAAATGTATTACTGTTATAGATTTTAGTAGTTTTTTACTTGCGTTCTTGATGATGTTTCTGTTGTTGTCTCCGTAAATTCTGAGTATGGGATTTCCTACTTGCAGGATGATTTACATGATACTAGTTTATAATAGGTACATGACGTTTTAAAAAACTTGCTGCAGAAATCTCTTTTCCTCACACAGCACTTTTAATTATCATGTACCTTACAACTTAACGATGCAGCACAATTACAACTTTCCAATCTGTTCCAACATGTTTGACTCTCCGTACACGACTCGACACATTGCACGCTCTTCCTGCCAACCGCGAGAGACACACTGCACGCTCTTCCTGCCAACCGCTAGAGAGAGAGAGAGAGAGAGAGAGAAAGAGAGAGAGAGAGAGAGAGAGAGAAAGAGAAAATTATATACAGCAAAGTAGTTACTTTGTCTTTTAGTTAATTTGAAAATTATAATATTAATGACAATAGCTTCAAATATAAATACATGCTAGAAAAATTTCCAAACAAACCGATTACATGAAAAATAGATAAGAATTTCGAAAAATATGTTATTTAAATACAGTTTCTGTTTAGGTGCGTGTTCCTTACACAAACACACGTACACATTCTATTTGTGGTACTGAAACTACAAACCTATTGTATAAAAATGAAATTGTAATTTTACCGTTATGGATCGAGTATGGAAATTATAATGCATCGTGTTGTTTAAGACACGGTGACACTGTATCGCTGACTTGTTCCATTACAAAGCTCATCAAATAACAGAATCTGTGTGCCATGAGAGGTACAGCAAGACAGATGTGAATACCACTTGATAACGTACATTTGTTCTAAACCGACAGTAGTTCAAGATAAATTTCGATTCCAACCCTAATGGCGTTTAGTCTACATCTATACCGTGCAAACCAGCTTGAATTGCATGACGGAGGGTATGTACAGTTACATTCACGTATGGAGGATGGGAAGAATGATTATTCGAACGCCAATGTGCTTGCTGTAATTATTGGAGTCTTATCCCCACGATCCCTATGCGAGCGGTACGTAGGGGGTTGTAATATATTCCTACAGTCATCATTTAAAACCGGTTGTTGAAACTTCGTTAGTAGACTTTCTCGTGACAGCTTACATCTATCTTCAAGAGTCTCCCAGTTCAACTTCTTCAGTATCTCTGTGACACTTCCCCACGGATCAAACAAATCTATGATCACTTGTGGTGCCCGTCTCTGTATACGTTCAATATCCCCTATTAGTTCTATCTGATACAGGTTCCACATACTTGAGCAATACTCTAGATACGGTCGCACGAGTGATTTGTAAGCAATCTTCTTTGTAGACTGATTGCACTTCTCCAGTATCCTACCAATAAGCCGAAGTCTACCACCTGCTTTACCACAACTGAGCCTATGTGACCATTCCATTTCATACCCCTACAAAGTGTTACACTCAGATATATGTATGAGCTGGCCCATTCCAATAGTGACGCATTGACCTTATAATCATAGCACACTGCGTTTTTCCGTTTTGCGAAGTGCGCAATTTTACAGTTTTGAACATTTAAAATAGGTTGCCAGTCTTTGCCCAAATTTGAAATCTTATTAAGATTTGACTGAAATTTATGCTGCTTCTTTCAGACACTACTTCATTAAAAATAACTGCGTCATCTGTAGAAAGTATGAGGCTATTATTAATATTGTCCGTAAGGTCATTAAGATACAACATGAACAGGAAGAATCCCACTATAATTCTCTGGGGCACATCCGAAGTTTCTTCTACTTCTGACGATGGGTCTCCATCCAAGATAAAATGCTGCGACCTCGCTACTAAAAAGTCCTCAGTTCAGTCAAAAATTTCAATTGGTACACCATATGATCGTACTTCTGACAATAAGCGTAGAAATGGTACTTAGCATGTACTGGATCGGACTGACCGCCTTGATACAAAGCTTTAATATGTAATTACAATGAAATGAATACCCCTAGCTGCATACTGGCGTTGATATAAGTCAACGAGGACAGTTGAAAATGTGTGCCTCGACCAGGACTCGAACCCCGGATCTCCTGCTTACATGGCAGAAGCTCTATACTTTTTTTTTTTTCATTTCGTTCGGTATTGTTTGTTAAGTTTGGTCTGGGCGGACGTCGCAAGACATCTGTTCAAGTTGATCGTTGATTTCTTTACTCAGTTTTCTTATTACAGCAGCCCTCTGACCGAACACGCTGAGCTTCCGTGTCGGAAATCCATCTGAGCCACCGAGGACACGAGGATAGTGCGACTGTAGGGACTTATCTCTGGCACGCCTCCCATGAGACCCACATTCTCAACTTATTGTCCTGCACTATATTCATAGTGCCCCTGCCATTATACTCATTACTCGCGGCGTTTTGCCGATTCCCGTAAGAAAATCAACGGGGACAGTTGAAAATGTATGCGCCGACCGGGACACGAACCCGGGATCTCCTGCTTACATGGCAGACGCTCTATCCACCTGAGCCACCGAAGACACAGAGGATAGTATGTCATGTGAGAAAAGTGCGAGCTGGGTTTCACATGATCGATGTTTTCCGAAACCCTGGTGTTTGGCACTGAGGAGATCATTCTGTTCGAGGTATCTTGTTACGTTTGAGCAAATTGATGTCAAGGATAATGGACTGTAGTTTTGTGGCTCACTTCTACTACTTTTCTTGTGGACGGCTGTCACCTGTGCTTCTTTTTCAAGAACTGAGTACTGTTTTTTGTTCGAATGTTCTACAATCTATTATGATTAGAAGAGCGGTTAACTCAGCTGCATATTCAATATAGAATCGGTTGGGGATGCCGTCGGGCCATGGAGCTTTGTTCAGTTTTAACTATTTCAGCTGTTTCTCGACACCACTGACACTAATACTTATTTCATCCATCTTTTCAGCGGAACGAGGATTAAATTGGGACAATTTGCCTGGGTTTCCCTTTGTAAAGGGACATTTGAAAACGAAGTTAAGAAATTTAGTTTTTGCTTCGCTACCCTCTGTTCCAGTTCCTGTCTTATTCGTTAAGGATTGGACACTATCTTTGGTGCCACTAACAGCCTTTACATCCTTTGTTTGCCTCTAACTGCCTTTATATACGACCAGAATTTCTTGGGTTTTTTGAAAGATCATTTGACAATATTTTGATTTGGCAGTCATTGAAGGCTTCACGCATGGAGAGTCCCTACCGTTATGAACTGTTCTACCGCGTGCACATCTGTCCACTCTGTGGTGAATTATTGTTTTAAACTTGAGCCATAGTCCTCTACATATTCGTACTCCTACCGTGTGCTGTAGGTTTCAAGTTCCTCTTTGAGATATAACACTACTAACTTTTTGTCTATTTTGCTGAACGTATAACGTATTTCCGAACTATCTATTGTAGATAGTTTTCAGAGAAGGCATTTAGTAATGTTTCACAGGATGTCTTATCATGCACGCTACTAACAAAATTGTAGTTTTCCCGATTGATAGTTGGACGATGAATTCTCCACCGATTACAGTATGACTGTTAACTTACGTACAAGGGAACTGAGTTTTTTTTCTATAGTTTTTGGTTACATCAGAAGACACGTACGATGGGCGATAAAAAAATTCAGTTATCATTTCATGACCACCGCTGATACTGAACGTTGTCCAAACAATTTCACACGTAACTTCAATTTTATCTCGGAGGATTTGAAATAGAAATTTGGAAATTTGTGGTAAGGTCTTATGGGACCAAACCGCTGAGGTCATCGGTCCCTAAGCTTACGCACTACTTAATCTAACTTACGCTAAGGACATCACACACATCCATGCCCGAGGGAGGGCTCGAACCTCCGACGAGGGGAGCCGTACGAACCGCGGCAAGGTACCCTGAGACCGCGCGGCTACCCCGCTCAGCGAGGATTTGAATTTGTCTGCTGAGATGAATAAACCACTTCTATTTATCTGTACTTTCGACAAACACGGAAATTTTCCTCAAAAATCTCTTTGCTATCAATTTCCGGTTTCAACCAGCTTTCTGCATCTAGAATTTAGGAACTTTGCTGCTTTTCCGGAGCGCTTCAAACTCTGGCAGTCTGTTGCGAATGCTTCAGCAGTTAACTATTAGGATTTTACTCTCACCTGTGGGAGGCTCTTCTTTCGATCTTTCACTGATACTTCTAGCTTTCCTATAGCTGTCATCAGGATGGGATGGAGAGCTGCCTAATCTAAAGGTTCGTGTGTGCACTCCACACACAGTCAGCTATCTGAGTAGCAGCCTCTGCTGTGTAGTGCACACCTGACCCATTTAGGGGGATCGTATATTTCACAATCTCATGGCGCAAGTCCAGGAAGTCGCAGCCAAGCTTGTCACCAGAACCTTCGAAGTCTTTACTTAAGTCCCTCCATTCGCCTGACCACCAAGAGCTGTTGCATAACGATTTGATTCACGGATCCAGTTATACATGGCTCCTTCCGTGTATAGCGATTTTACGACTATGACGTGTGGGGCCTGAAGATGGCATCACTGTAATGCCGAAACTTGTAGCACATAAGAAGTTCATAAAATAAAATTCTCCAATACATACGGCTGTTGGTAAATTACTGCATCAAGAAATCATGACCAAAGGGTCACGATCATTTCTGGAGAAATGCTGCGAATTGTGAGGTTTGTTGAAACTCAATGCGCAAGGCTGTCCTTGTCAACCTTCTCTGCCAGTCGCTGGAATGACCCAAGTATGACCTCGGGACCCAGAAGGCAGGCATCATTTGTTCCAACGTGCATCACAATATGTAGTTGATTGACTTTTCTAATTTCGAGAATTCTGAATGATTGATCTGTATTTGCTTGCTAAAAAACATTCAACAGTCTAGATCCCATAAAATATTTTTTTTAAGACAACCGGTTTCGACAGAATTTGCTGTCATCTTCAGATATTAAAAATCTACGTTGTGAAACGTGTTCATTTTACGTCGAATTTCACGTCATGGATTATGTTCTCTATTTCTGGTAATCTTCTGTATTAGCAACATCATTTTGCAGTGTGGTTCACTTTCATAAGCACATATGGCTACTAGTGTATTGTACTCTGATAGCAACTGTTCTGATTGGCTGACTCCTCAACACTACGGTCGTGCCACAATTAGCACCGCTATATCAATCGACAAGAAAGACGGAATCTGCTTGTTCGCCTGCATCTGCTACTTACAAGATATCTTCTCTCTCGTTCATCTCCGCATCCTCAGCCTTTAGTGCAACACAGTGACGATTATGACAATTATCATATGCAATACTTGCATATCGAAACTAATAAACTTATTGACGATATATAGTTTCTCAGAAATGTGTATTGTCAGCCGGAGTGGCCGAGCGGTTCTAGGCGCTACAGTCTGGAACCGCGCGACCGCTACGGTCGCAGGTTCGAATCCTGCCTCGGGCATGGATGTGTGTGATGTCCTTAGGTTAGTTAGGTTTAAGTAGTTCTAAGTTCTAGGGGACTGATGACCTCAGAAGTTAAGTTCCATAGTACTCAGAGCCATTTTCTTAGAAATGTGTATGAATTGTAATAAACAATAAGGTGGAAGTATTTTTGTGTGTGATTAATATATTCATTGAAAGAATTACTAATGTTAACCGAGCTGCTAAGGAATTCTTTGAAGCTTTGAAGGTCAAGGACGTATAGAAAAACCAAGAACTGCATTTTGTAACAAGTTGCGAACGTGTTCGTTACAAGGATTTGATTCGATAGGCGTACCATCGTGTCTATATAACGCTAGAAACAAATATGTAAAACATACGGCAAACCCAAGGAATCTATTGAGGTAAAGAATGTTAGTAATTGGCTTCTTTAGAAAAGTTACGTGAAGGAAATTATGTCGAAGTCTTTGGATGTGAACCAAAGAAAAGAAATACGATGCAGTCAGGAGTTGTACATGTAGATTTTATGCGTATTACAGAAGTATGTAAGACAAAAAGTAACAAGATATCAAAAGTTACATTCTAAATAATGATTTTTATTGCACTATGTATCTGTATTTGCATTTTTTATTCCAACTGGGACCACATACGCTATTATCCAGATGACCTGAAGAGAGTGTTTACAGTATCAGACGAAGGACGTAACCAGTATGTCGCACTGACGTTTTATGGAAGCAGACTTAAATACTCTGCAGCAATGCTAGTTTTAGAAGACCTGTGCTATTACAAACCTAATTGTGGGGAGGTACTAAAGGTCTGTAGAGAGAGCTACAGAGAATTTGTGTTTGTGCCAGACGGTCATAGGTGCCGTCATAGATATTCCACTATTAGAATTATACTCTACCTACCAGTGTAGTTTAGGTATTAGAATGTCGATGGAATAAAAAAATTCCTCAGAGAGGCACAGCAAAGTAAACCTTGAAAATGGATGCTCGGGTAGAGAGGTCTCCTCCTAATCAGAATAGATAATATACGTTGTCGTTTGATTTGAGAACAAAAAAATCCCAAATTGATATTCATTTACACTACTCGTGTTTCTTGAACCTGTGCTGATTCCTTGATAGAAGGTTGTTGTCCTCAAAGAATGTAGTTTTCGGCACCTTGAATATTCTACAGGATGCTATAAGAGACAGACAGACGTTAGGGAATGCATTGTTAATCGTTGAGTTTAGTACTTGAGTTTAGCATTTCGGTTTCCTTTTTGTTCTCCTTATTTTCTGTACCGAACTGATCCACGAGAGAATTAGAATGGATCCGTTCATCGGCTTTGGATAGGATCCAAAACTTTTGCGAAGATACGCATTTCCGGAAGTTTTCTTTTGATGCAAATGAGTAATATTCTCTGGTTTTCTTACTTTTCCCCGACTTTACCATTAAACGCAGTGGTTCTTTAACAACTCTTGTACGTCGGTCTCATCTGGAACAAACTTCCTCACTTTTGGGTAAAATCTTATTGTTTCTCGATATTGTATACCAAAAGCAAACATTATCGTAATTTTACTGCTTTACTGGTTGCAGTTTTGCTGCTCGCTACCAACCAGTGATATACGTAATACACGCACAAGAAATAATTGTCCTACAATCTCCCCTTCCTGACCAGGGTTGTCAGGAGATTTTTCTTGGTTATCAAATGTATCTCAGAAAACAGCAGTGAGCCATTTGTAAAAAATACGGTATTCGTCTAGCTGCAAAATACGACCTCCATACAAGTTGGTTCAAATGGCTCTGAGAACTATGGGACTCAACTTCTGAGGTCATCAGTCCCCTAGAACGTAGAACTACTTAAACCTAACTAACCTATGGACATCACACACATCCATGCCCGAGGCAGGATTCGAACCTGTTGCCGTAGCGGCCGCGCAGTTCCAGACTGTAGCGCCTAGAACCGCTCGGCCACTAAGCCGGCTCCATACAAGTAACACGTACTTTACGCGAGGTAGTGATCTGCTGCGGCATTTTACAGCACGGAAGCAACGATATGATTGAGTACACGCTGTTCTTTTTCATTAGACTATGCACTAAAGAAAAAACTGTTTTTCTTATTAAGCCTGGTGCCCGTCTTCTGGTCCAGCGGGGGAAAAGATTGTAATGAGAGAGTCTCTTTATGAGAAATTATTGAGTTTCATTATGAAAATTAGGAATAATTTATTACAATCTCCGAGTCAATTACTTTCTCATCTGCTTGGCCTCAGCTTCCGGAATTCATTTGCTTCGCAGCATCTATGGTGGTGGAGTAACCTACGAGGTTTTTATCGTCCGGTAGAGCATCCGGCTTGAGGAATAAAGACATAATGAAAGACTAATTTGCCATTCTTGGATTACACTTCATTAGCGAGAGTGCGCCGTTTATTTATTTATAAACTTGGAATGCTACTCTTCTTTAATCTTAGAGACTGCGTTTCTCGGATCGCTGAGAAGTGGAGTGAATTAAAGAGAGGAAAACGATTCATTGACATTAGAATATCGATTCCAGAGCTGTTACTTACCGTGAATATACAGAAATAAAATTACTAGGAGAAGAATCACGTTACTTCTGTGATTATTTGTAGCTGAAATATCTGAACAACTACAGTTGTTGCTTTGGTTAACAGATCTGCATGACAGCAACAGCGCTTAGCTATTCATCTTGGATATTAATAACCACTTCAGGTGTATTCTGTCCTTTATTACCGGATCACTACCGTTTAGTGGTGCTAAAAGCCACATATTCAGGTGAACATTACAGCGGAAAAGCTCGGAATCTTTTTATCCAACATTCGTTGTCCATCAAAACAAAACACGGCTAAAAGACGTTATATAATGATTAAAAACTGCTGTCCGATTCCAATATAGCGGAATATAGGAATGATCCAGTAATAAAGGACAAAATACAGCTGAAGCGGTTATTAATACCCGAGATGAATACTCATAGTTGCGGTTGTCCCATCTACAAGGTTGTCTGCTTAACTATTCATTCAGGTCGACTATGTATCTCTAGTGAGGCCCAGTCTGATTACTTCGCTATAGAGGGTAGTTTTTCTCTGCCATATATGTATAATAAACTTCCTGAGAATGGATTTATAGAGGTGTTTGTGCCACTCACATACGATGTGCTTACGAGATTCTTCTGCTAGACGTCTGGCTCTTTCGACAAGGCCGTAGCGTTCACAGCTTGTTTAGCGGGGATCAGAACTAATTAGGTGAAAATACACTCAATAACGTATATTTACATGAATCTAACGTCTGAGTTATCTTGTAATGGGAGGCCACGACGTTGGGATCAAGAATTTGCTTCAAACCTTAAAAACCTCTAGTAGACCATTAAAACAACAAAGTATGCATGTAGTCAGGTGCACTACTCTGGCAATTCCGAGAAAATTGCACGAGAAGTTTTACGAGTCTATTGTGTAACTGATGTATCGCTGCATATGTTCCAGACGCTAGAGTTTATGGTGATTAAGTGGCTGCCGGCTCGGTAGCTCAGCGTGTTCGGTCAGAGGGTTAGCTGCCCTCTGTAATAATTAAAAAAAAAGAAACTGAGTGAAAGAATCAATGATGGACTTGAACTGGTGTCATGGGACGTTTTCCCCGAACAAATGCAACGAACAGTAAGGAACAAAATGAGATCAACAAACCAGCGTTAGAGCTTCATAAGACGAACGTGTATGAGGCGACGGTTGACTCCCGCTCAAACTTCCATTTTCGTAATACAATGGTAAATTCTGTGATATTCAAAAAACTTGCACGTACACTGTTCGTTCTTGCTACATTAGCAACATCTCACCGCCATGTATGTGAACTGCCAAATGGGGCCTGCCTCTGCTTTTGCAGCTCGAAGCGTCGAGCAGCAAAGTTGTTCCGGGTACTTCACCAGACTGCATGTATAAGGAATTTCGCAAATCACGACAGGCATAAATTTTCAGGAAAACTCTGTGCTTTTCTTCATTTACTTGTCTATGGTTACAAATACATTTCTTCTAATAATTAAATGTAATTAACAATAGTGAGTAGTCAAGTAGCAGGAAATTCACTAAAACTTCATGCAAATACACGTGGTTTTTAAATTACATTGCCCTCCAAATGTGATAAAATATGTAATATGACCAGTGATGAAAAATTTAGATTAAAAATTAAGTTTATCCTGGAGTTGGCCCTCGCGCAAACAACTTTATCTCACGGAAATCGAACGCTAATCAATTGACCTGAAGGAACTCAACTTCCAGCTCCTACATAAAGATACATCAATTACATAATAGACACGTAAACTTTTCTCACGATTTTTTCGAAATTATCATAGTAGTGCACCTTAGTACGTGCACATTATCTTGTTTTAAAGGCCTACTACCGGCATACAAAGTTTGAAATCTATGATCCCAACGTCGTGGTCACCCTTCGTTGGTAATAATTACCATTTTCAATGCAACGTACATACCAATGTGCTACAAAATACAGGATGACACAAAAGTCATTAACATCTGAAGATACACTGACGGAGTATTGTTTATGGAGATGTGCAACTTGACACACATTCCTGAAATGAGATGGGTTTTTTTTTTGAAACCAATTACGAGTGCAAAAAATGGTCAACAGGCGGCTTTGGACAGCAGCACGTCAGTGACACTGCATGAAGGCGCGAGGTGCGCCGATATGTTACAGAATCGCATCATTCATAGCCTGGCTGAGAAACACCTGCTGGAAGCTACGACTTTTGCGCAGGATGACGCTCCGCCCCATATTGCCACACGTGTGAAAGATCTTTTCCACACATCATATGGTGAGGAACGCGTGCCACGTCGCCACTTCCGTCATGTTCGCCCCGGTAGCTGAATGGTCAGCGTGATGGATCGTCAGTCCTCTGGGCCCGGGTTCGATTCCCGGTTCGGTAGGGAAATTTTCCCCTCCCAGGGACTGGGTGTTGTGCTGACATCATCATCATCCTATCATCCTCATGTACTGCAGGTCGCCGAAGTGGCGTCAAATTGAAAGACCGGCACCCGGCGAACGGTCTGCCCGACGGTGGGCCCTAGCCGTACGATTAAATAAATCAATAAATTTCCGCCATGGGATCTCTGCCCAGGTCCCCAAACGCCAATCCGTGTGATTATTGGTCGTGGTGATGTCTGAAGTCGCAAGCAAGTCTACCGCGATCGTTCGTCGTCATTAGAGATGCTGAAAGACAACATCAGACGACACTTTCTCACCGTGTTTACTGATATGCAGTACAGTGCTGTTCACTGGTTTGTCCCTCGACTACAGGTATTGTTGATGCATGACGGCCGATATGTTGAGTATTTCTTACAAAGAACATCGTCTTTGCTAAAAATAAATTTTTATACTAATTTGTGCTTTTGTATCATATGAAGCGCCATCCATTGGTCGTTTCGTGTACTTTTTTATTTTCAATGAAACCTATGTCATTTGAGGCATGTGTGTCAATTTTTACCTCTCTACCTACATTATTTCGTGAAGCATTGAACCCTCAAGAGTTAATGTACTTTTGGGTCACCCTTTACAATTGTACAGTTTTCCATGTCGTGAAATTATATTCAATTACACACTATGTGATCAGGAGTATCCGGACACCCCCAAGACCAAACGTTTTTCATATTAGGAGCATTGTACTGCCACCTACTGCCAGGTACTCCATATCAACGACCTCAGTAGTCATTAGACATCGTGAGAGAGCAGAATGGGGCGCTCCGCGCAACTCACGGACTTCGAACGAGGTCAGGTGATTGGGTGTCACTTGTGTCATACGTCTGTACGCGAGATTTCCACACTCCTAAACATCCCTAGGTCCACTGTTTCCGTTGTGATAGTGAAGTGGAAACGTGAGGGGACACGTACAGCACAAAAGCGTACAGGCCGACCTCGTCTGTTGACTGACAGAGACTGCCGACAGTTGAGGAGGGTCGTAATGTGTAATAGGCAGACATCTATCCAGACCATCACATAGGAATTCCAAACTGCATAAGGATCCACTGTAAGTACTATGACAGTTAGGTGAAAGGTGAGAAAACTTTTATTTCATGGACGAGCAGCTGCTCATAAGCCACACATCACGCTGGTAAATGCCAAACGACGCCCCGCTTGGTGTAATGAGCTTAAACATTGGACGATTGAACAGTGGAAACACGTTCTGTGGAGGGACGAATCATGGTACACAATGAGGCGATCCGGTGGCAGGATATGGGTATGGCGAACGCCCTGTGAACGCCATCAGCCAGCGTGTGTAGTGCCAACAGTAAAATTCGAGGGCGGTGGTGTTATGGTGTGGTGGTGTTTTTCATGGAGGGGGCTAGCACCCCTCATTGTTTTGCGTGGCACTATCAGAGCACAGGCCTACATTGATGTTTTAAGCACCTTCTTGCTTTCCACTGTTGAAGAGCAATTCGGGAATGGCGATTGCATCTTTCAACACGATCGAGCACCTGTTCATAATGCACAGCCTGTGGCGGAGTGGTTACACGACAATAACATCCCTGTATTGGACTGGCCTGCGTAGACTTCTGACCTGAATCCTATTGAACACCTTTGGGATGTTTTGGAACGCCGGCTTCGTGCCAGGCCTCACCGACCGACATCGATACCTCTCATCAGTGCAGCACTCCGTGAAAAATGGGCTGCCATTCCCCAAGAAACCTTCCAGCACCTGATTGAAAGTATGCCTGCGAGAGTGGAAGCTGTCATCAAGGCAAAGAGTGAGCCAGCACCATATTGAATTCCAGCATTACCGATGGAGGGCGCCGCGAACTTGTAAGTCATTTTCAGCCAGGTATCCGGATACATCTGATCACATAGTGTATAACACTTGTAGCATGCTAGTTACTATGTGTTGTTGTCTTTTTACATAATGGCGCGTAGTTAGATTTACGCAAGTAATGTTGTTGGATTTTTTGGCCGAATGCGGGGTGTTCCCACATACAATGACTTTTTCAGCTCTGCAGCCAAGTGCACTCTGTGGTGAAACTTGCTGAAAATCAAACCCGTGTACTGGAGAAGGATTCGAACACAGACCATTGGCTTTTATGTGCAGTGCTCCTGCTAGCTGAGAGCATTCTCTATGAAACGCAAAGACCCGCGTCAACTGGTGCTCCCGCGACGAAGTTCAGTGTCTGATGACGTAGTTAGGTGTGTCGTACCTGTTACCTCACTTGATCGAATACTCGACATGAAATATGTACTTGGTTGATTAAAATGTTCAAACAGCAGTATAGAAGCGACTGTTAGACTTATTATAATTATCAGTGTTTTTTTTTTCCTTTTCCCGGTTAAAAATGGCTAGAAACGCTAAATTGTTACATGTTTAAAATAAACGCATAAAATGAAAAGACAAAATTGAATATAACAGAATGTAATACTCAAAAATATTTGTGTAAGTGAATGCGGCAGACATGGGCAACTTTTGGTGTCCCGCAGGCTTCATTCACATAATTCGCCACGTGACGCGATTGCAGAGGTCTCTGCGCATAAAGTCAAAACTATACCGACCGAGTCATTATTGTGTACGGTGTAACACACTAGTATGTACGACACCACTTTTCCGACACGCACTTCAATAAATTATGCCTCAAAACACGCGTTTTTGGACGCTTCACCTCATCTTCAGATATTTACAGTTTTTACGTGTCGTGAACATTGTTTACTTACTTCCGCTGTGTTAATAATTTTATTTTTTAATCGGCCTACGGGGTTTGTCCATACAGCGATTTCAACAGTGGAAGATACAACACTGTTTCTCGACAATGAAGAACATTCATTAGGGCTAAGCCGTGAAGTGGTACGTAGTTACATAGGCTGACTTGTGCCACTATGCCGGCGATTTTCGTGTCTATTATGAGGGTACGAAAATAAGCAGAAGACAGCACCGAGACTCCGAGAGGAGTGTCTTCGACGTATTACGATAGGTGTCTTAAAAACTTCCGTTGCAAACTTCTGCAACGCCTTTCGTAGAGAAACATCGTTTAGGACATATAAATAAATGTAAACATCTGAAAATGGGATGCAGGGATGTCGAAATGTCATTATCGAAAAAGTAAACGCCTATAAAAGCATCTGGTTGCAGCTAATTTATTTCAAATTACTTTCAGTTTGAACAGATGCAGTGTTGTAATACGTCCATAAAAGACAAGAATTCTTTACTGGTGTTAATACGAGAAAGCGTACAAAACACAAAATACGGCAATGAGATATGCAGTTACAGTCGACAAGCAATTAGGGTAGGGGTAACTTTGCGACAAAAAAAAAAAAAAAAAAAATTACTCTGAGCACTATGGGACTTAACTTCTGAGGTCACCAGTCCTCTAGACTTAGAAGTACTTAAACCTAACCAACCTAAGGACATCACACACATCCTTGCCCGAGGCAGGATTCGAACCTGCGACCGTAGCGGTCCTGCGATTCTATACTGAAGCACCTAGAACCGCTCGCCCACACCGGCCGGCTAACTTTGCGACTTTGGCCACAGATATGTCATTAGAGTGTTAGAAATTTAGTGTCTTAATGTCCACAAATATTATTAGCCACCATTTCTTAAATATTTGTCCAAATACACTTTTGGTAGCTGATCACAATACCCATACATTCTATCTGTACCACTGTATCAAACAAACCGTGATTTCTTTGTTCATTTAAAAAGTTTGAAAGTCTAAATCGCTTGTACTTACGAGGAGACGAGCGATAATCCGACTTCTCAGAAATTCCGCTCAGTGGAAGAATGGTCAAAATAACCGAGTCTCGGCCTATCGGTAGATATTCGATCATATTTGCAAAAATGCCGGTCAAAGTTTTCGAGATAGTTTATGTCCCTTTTGGCGCGTAAATAGTTCAACCGACACGGTGGCACAGTGGACAGAATCGCGGTTTCATGCTTTTGCGCCCGTATTCGAAACTGGATTATTATTTTTATTTTTGTTTTTCATTGATCTGCCCATGTCCGTGGAGGATTACTACACGAATGTTTTCCAGTGTATATTCAAAAAAGGTTGTCCTTATTCAAATGGTTCAAATGGCTCTAAGCACTATGGGACTTAACATCTGAGGTCATCAGTCCCCTAGACTTAGAAGTTCTTAAACCTAACTAACCTAAGGACTTCACACACATCCTCGCACGAGGCAGGGTTCGAACCTGCGACCGCAGCAGCAGCGCGGTTCCGGACTGAAGCACCTAGAACCGCTCGGCCACAGCGGCGGCTGTCCTTGTTCGTCAAGTAATTGTATGTCTTGTGAGTGATTTAAAAAAAAGAAACAGTAACGATAAATGAATGAGAAAATTGTTTGAAATTCTTTTTGGTGAAATTCACAATCACTTGCAAGTGCCAGTTTTCGGTAAAGTGATCCGTTATGCATCGATTGCTGCGAAATTACTGCCAACGCGTGAAGTCTTCAGGAGTATTAACGACGCTTCTTTCTCGACTGAGATAATTTCTCGTGCTGTGGCAAACCTGCCTTCGCGCGTTGGTCATGGTGTTCGGAATTTCAATGTTGCGAGTGTTTCTACAATGGGTATGATCCGTGAGAACGAACCAAATATTCCTGGAGAATAAACATACGAATAACATCTAAGAGTTAAGAACTGATATAATGGAGAAACGTAAGAAAATGTGAATTTAAAAAGATTTTAAGCCCTGCAAAACACCATGCACACATACATTATGTAATAAATGTGACACTTATTGTGAAACTCAGTTTTCATTTTACAATAATATAAAGCTATTGTATCCCCTAACTCGACGACAAACATTTGTGTAGTAACCTTCTACGTACATGGGAAGATAAATGAAAAATAAATATATAAACAAAACCAATGCAGTGCCACTATTCAGCTGACGTTATCGCGCAATGAAAGGCATCTCGTACATTGTGTCGAAAACTTTGATGGTGTTTTCTTAGAAACTGTCGAGTATCTACGGATAAGCGGAGACACGGATTCGCTCATTTTCACTCTTCTTCCACTGAGCGACGTTTCTGAGGAATCAGGTTATGGCACTTGCTGTCTTCTCCTCGTTAGCATACATCAGCTGCATTATACAGCGGCCACTCTAGAAAAACGCGAACAATAAAATGGCGAATAGTTATTGGTAATACTGAGAATATTTCGCTCGGCTTCAATACTATACCTCAAAACTTCTAGTATTCATATTTGCGCTCAGACGGTCACTACACTGACGTATAAACAATAATATTGAATGTGTGAGGACCCCTTAATTACCCTGTGACATTTCTACCACAGCAGATGATATGCGCGAATCGTATGTGTTTCACTGCACAAAACGGCCGAAACCACTATAGCACAACAGAAAGTGCTTCGCTCTGTCTCCCGCAGGCCGGATTGAAATTGATCACTGGCCGGATCTGTGCCGCGTGTCACCGAGCGAGGTGGCGCAGTAGTTAGCACACTGACTTTCATTCGACAGGGCGGCGGTTCAAACCCGCGTCTGGCCATCCTGGTGTAGGTTTTCCATGATTCCCCTGAATTAGTTCAAACGGGTACCGGAATGGTTCCTTTGAAAGGGCACGGCCGATTTTCTTCCCCATACTTCCCTAACTCGATGGGACCGATGACTTCGCTGTTTGTTCCCCTCCCCCAAATCAGCCAACCAACCAACCAACCAACCATCCATGAGAAGCATGCGACCCCTATTCAGTTGGTCCGGATGTACGGGTATTAGCAGAACACAACGTACTACCCTCCCCCTCCCCCTCCCCACACCGGTAGCCGCCGTGCCACTGTTGCGAGGATATGTGACTTGCAATCCTGTTAAATATGGTTGCAGTTCAGCCCGTTTTTTTGAAGTAGGTCTCTTTTTGCCTTGCTGCCCAGTCAAGCGGTCGTCTGCTGCTACAGTTCATCATGGTCGACCACCTTCTCTCTTCCGGTCAGCAGCCCTCCCTCACTCTCCCAATGCACGTGAATCATTACTGTGGGCAATACCAAATTCCTGGGCTACACTCTTCACAGTTCCTCCTTCTTCGAGGAGGAGGGAGGAGGAGATTAGTGTTTAACGTCCCGTCGACAACGAGGTCATTAGAGACGGAGCGCAAGCTCGGGTGAGGGAAGGATGGGGAAGGAAATCGGCCGTGCCCTTTCAAAGGAACCATCTCGGCATTTGCCTGAAGCGATTTAGGGAAATCACGGAAAACCTAAATCAGGATGGCCGGAGACGGGATTGAACCGTCGTCCTCCCGAATGCGACTCCTTCTTCGAGTTTTCCACTGATTCTGCCACGTGTAAGTCACCCAGATGGTGTTTTCTGGCCTCATTGTAATGAAGAACGCCATCACAGTGCACCGTAACAGTTCTGATTGACACACCTTTTCCCTTTCCTGCAACACCTTCGTGTTGCGGGGCCAGCCTCATTTGGCGCTTTAGTCTAGCTGACCTCGATCCAAGTGACGTTCCGCTTTCTGTGCTCGAATACTATACCTCTCGCAACATGCTCCCACACGTTCATTCATTTCCCCCGAGTTGTTAACAAAGGGTCTCTCTTCTATGGATCGTCGGGCGAATTTTCTCTGGTGTTTTGGCAGATATTTGCAGTTAAGATTTTGCACAATGTAGTTGGAGTCACCACAAACAAATCTCGCTCATCGAGTCTTCCATACGACGCCCACTGCCGACAGAAAATGTTAATAGGGACAGTAAAACACGAAGAATAGGCAGTACTCAAATGGTGACTTTACCGCCCTATCCCGCGCTGACTGTAAAGCTTTAATATGTATTTTTACTTAAACTGAAATAACTGAGACGGTGAAACTTCCACGTTATTTAATTCTGAAACTGCTGACTGAAACTGACGTACTGTCTCTTTGCTTGTCTTTATCATTTCATATCCGACCTACAGAATTATTCCTGACAAATACCACTCAAACGCAATCTGACTGCTCAAATAATTAACTCAAAAGAATGGCCCTGAATTAGAAGAAATCCTAACAATAACTTATACATTTGATAAGACACTTACCTCGCAGAACATCTTGGTTGCACGAACTAATGCGATACAACAAGCACCAATATAGCCAGCTAAATAAAAGATTGTCACTACTGTAGGCTCTAACTACTAATAGACATGTGGTTAGCAAAGGAAAGATTTCGTTGCAGAGAAAACAATGTACACTCCTGGAAATTGAAATAAGAACACCGTGAATTCATTGTCCCAGGAAGGGGAAACTTTATTGACACATTCCTGGGGTCAGATCCATCACATGATCACACTGACAGAACCACAGGCACATAGACACAGGCAACAGAGCATGCACAATGTCGGCACTAGTACAGTGTATATCCACCTTTCGCAGCAATGCAGGCTGCTATTCTCCCATGGAGACGATCGTAGAGATGCTGGATGTAGTTCTGTGGAACGGCTTGCCATGCCATTTCCACCTGGCGCCTCAGTTGGACCAGCGTTCGTGCTGGACGTGCAGACCGCGTGAGACGACGCTTCATCCAGTCCCAAACATGCTCAATGGGGGACAGATCCGGAGATCTTGCTGGCCAGGGTAGTTGACTTACACCTTCTAGAGCACGTTGGGTGGCACGGGATACATGCGGACGTGCATTGTCCTGTTGGAACAGCAAGTTCCCTTGCCGGTCTAGGAATGGTAGAACGATGGGTTCGATGACGGTTTGGATGTACCGTGCACTATTCAATGTCCCCTCGACGATCACCAGTGGTGTACGGCCAGTGTAGGAGATCGCTCCCCACACCATGATGCCGGGTGTTGGCCCTGTGTGCCTCGGTCGTATGCAGTCCTGATTGTGGCGCTCACCTGCACGGCGCCAAACACGCATACGACCATCATTGGCACCAAGGCAGAAGCGACTCTCATCGCTGAAGACGACACGTCTCCATTCGTCCCTCCATTCACGCCTGTCGCGACACCACTGGAGGCGGGCTGCACGATGTTGGGGCGTGAGCGGAAGACGGCCTAACGGTGTGCGGGACCGTAGCCCAGCTTCATGGAGACGGTTGCGAATGGTCCTCGCCGATACCCCAGGAGCAACAGTGTCCCTAATTTGCTGGGAAGTGGCGGTGCGGTCCCCTACGGCACTGCGTAGGATCCTACGGTCTTGGCGTGCATCCGTGCGTCGCTGCGGTCCGGTCCCAGGTCGACGGGCACGTGCACCTTCCGCCGACCACTGGCGACAACATCGATGTACTGTGGAGACCTCACGCCCCACGTGTTGAGCAATTCGGCGGTACGTCCACCCGGCCTCCCGCATGCCCACTATATGCCCTCGTTCAAAGTCCGTCAACTGCACATACGGTTCACGTCCACGCTGTCGCGGCATGCTACCAATGTTAAAGACTGCGATGGAGCTCCGTATGCCACGGCAAACTGGCTGACACTGACGGCGGCGGTGCACAAATGCTGCGCATCTAGCGCCATTCGACGGCCAACACCGCGGTTCCTGGTGTGTCCGCTGTGCCGTGCGTGTGATCATTGCTTGTACAGCCCTCTCGCAGTGTCCGGAGCAAGTATGGTGGGTCTGACACACCGGTGTCAATGTGTTCTTTTTTCCATTTCCAGGAGTGTATTTAGCAAATTTTACCTTAGTAATGTGACATCCAATGAAAAAAATTATAAAATCTTCCCTTATATCCAGTTCCAAAAATTATATAATCATCAATAATATTACATTTCCACGACGGATACACGTCCAGAACTTCCGCTTGTGCCAACGCTTCAGATCTCTAACCTCCGCATCACTGCTATCAACTTCCAACCTCCATCACTGCTCGCCGGCCGGAGTGGCCGTGCGGTTCTAGGCGCTACAGTCTGGAACCGAGTGACCGCTATGGTCGCACGTTCGAATCCTGCCTGCTATTCACTCCCAACTGCGAGTCCGACCAGCCAACGAGTCTCTTACAGAGGGCGTGCAGCGCTGCATGCAAACGTATAAACAGTCTACTTACAACTGCTACCGCCACACGGCAGCGCTGTTTAGTAATAGTTGCTGCAGTACTGATTATTCTTCCTGTTCTACTGTCGTCGTTAATACGTATCAACAAAACGAATATCGCACTACACTAATTCGGGACCGCTCAATCTAATGGCAACGTAAAATCCCGCTTTAAAAATCATTTTTGTCTTAACGGGAAACACACCGACGCTGTCTGTCGGCACTGGACATCACATGAAAGACTTGATTAGTAGTATTTATTTGGGTGACTCCAGCTTCACATTGCACCCTGATTCCGTGATGATGTTACAAACTTTCAGGGATGATGGAGGAGAGTAAACGTATCAGTCTGAGGCAAGTGATGTTCCGGAAACGATCGAGTCGGAAGCTATAAGCGAAAACCTTTCTGGATACCTCTGACAGTGGAATACCTGTACTGTTACTGTTGTTGCTAAGATTGTAGGGTTCGCTACTTTTAGAAATGGTAGTATGGATCAAAACACGAAAAAACTGTCTAATAAACAAGGGGTCAGAAATGCATACCCTAAGAGCTATGAGTACTTGTTCGTCTTCGCTACTCTGAAACACATCTCTTCTACTGAACAAGTGCTCATAGTTCTTACCGAGCGAGGTGGCGCAGTGGTTAGACACTGGACTCGCATTCGGGAGGACGACGGTTCAATCCCGCGTCCGGCCATCCTGATTTAGGTTTTCCGTGATTTCCCTAAATCGCTCCAGGCAAATGCCGGGATGATTCCTTTCAAAGGGCACGGCCGACTTCCTTCCCCGTCCTTCCCTAATCCGATGAGACCGATGACCTCGCTGTCTGGTCTCCTTCCCCAAAAACAACCAACCAACCAACCAACCATAGTTCTTAAGGTATGCATTTCAGAGCCCACGTTTACTAGGCGATCTTTCAAGCGCACCTAGCTCCATTTGCATTGTGTCACATGCATTGGTCACAGGCTGCTGTGACGTCTGTACATTGTTTACTGGGTGGACATACTTCAACACCTCTGAATGTCCTCATGGCCAGAAATCCAACGCATTCAGGTCAGATCAGTGGGGAAACTATGCTAGCGGATCTCTTCGATCAATCCATCACCCATGAAACGTTGCGGTGAAGACTGTCGCACAATCCGTAGAAAATGGGGTGGTACTCTTCGTGTATAAACCACAGTCGTTGTCTCTTTGCAAGGGTAACGTTCTCCAACAACGCTGGTAATTAACCACGCATAAATCGCTGATACACGGCACCTGTTAACCTGTTTAGAATAGCTCATCTCCCTATGACGCTAGTACCGTCAGTTTCTGACCATACATAGATACTGAAGCTATAGTGATGCCTCACATGCACGATTGCTCGAGGATCTGCATCTGGCCACATGTGTGTACTGTGGTAATTTGTTGTCTCATTTCCTGTGAAGCTTGGCTCGTCCATAAATAAAATTAATATTACTCGTCGCAAGTAAAGCAGCCCGTACCTGAGTAGGTATTGGTTTCCGAACAGTAATAATACACTTGCGACGTATTGAATATGTGACACGTTTTTAAACTCTTTGTATATGACTAGAAGTTATGATATATGAAGTGGAACTTACAATTCTCACTCTTTTTGTTAATTTTGAGACTGTTGGTACTTTTGGTAACCTATGGTTACAAAGTAAAATAAAAATAATCTTTTGAAAAATTAGCGTGTCTGTGAGCGAAGAATATACGACATTCCTCCTCTAAAGTTTCTCGGCTCGATACAGTCACGCAAGTTCAGTAGCTTCTGGGAACTTAACGATCGGGTACCGCTGTTGTGGGGCACACCATGCCTTTCCAAGAGCCATATGGCTGCTGTTTGAGTTCCTTAAAACCCCGTTGAAAAGAAAACTTCTCTTCATTAGAAGCTTAGCTATAAGGTTAGGAAATTTGCTGATAGACGACATAGCGTTATTTCCAGTTAGTGTATGCGATGGTTCTACTTTACAGGGAAGGAGTCAGACGGGAAATAAAAGGGTATAGTCCTGTCACAACCTTCTTTCCGTAATGTACTAGATACTCACCAAAATTATCAGCAATGGCATAGATAAATATTTGATTTGAAAGCAGATAAGAGAACCAGTTGTCTGTATGTGGGTGCAGCACAACAGTACATTTGAAAACATTGTACTAAATTATGCTACAGGGTATTGAGTAAAAATTACCAATTTGCGTAGGATTCATACATATTAAGAAAGCGATTGACTCGGTTTTAATGAAACTTACACTAACAGCCCTTCATAAAAAAGGCATTAAATGTGTGCCAGGAAAGCACCCAGGAGGGAGGCAACTATGGTGAATAATTTCCATAGCCTGCAGTATGCTGAATTGGTCGCAGTTGAAGGAACTTCAATGCAAGAGAGCCATAAGCCATAGTCCTTCATTCATTAATCCATTGTTTACGCGTTTCGGCGTTAGCCATCATCAGAATCCTGGTTAAGATAAAAACAAGAGCATTACAAAGTTACGTGGTTGACTTGCAACAGACATGAGTGTGTAACTCTTGTTTTTATCTGTACCGGGATTCATGATGGGTAACGACGAAACGTAAACAATGGATTAATAAATGAAGGAACACCGCTTTCTGGTTTCCTCTTCGTCTACGAACAATTCAGCAAATCGCAGACTAGGTAAATTAAAGAAGTCATTGATTCAACCTATGTTAGTGTACTAATACACTATGTGATCAAACGTATCCGTACAGCCCCCAAAAACATACATTTTTCGTATTAGGTGCACTGTGCTGCCAGGTACTCCGTATCAGCGACCTCAATAGTCATTAGATATCCTGAGAGAGCACGATCGGACCCTCCCCGGAACTCACGGGCTTCGAACGTCGTCAGGCGATTGGCTGTCACTTGTGTCATATGTCTGTATGCGAGATTTTCATACTCCTAAACATCCCTAGGTCCACTGCTCCCGATGTGATAGCGAAGTGGAAACGTGAAGGGACACGTACACCACAAAAGCGAACAGGCAAACCTCGTCTGTTGACTGACAGAGACCGCCGACAGTTGAAGAGCGTCGTAATGTGTAATAGGACGACATCTATCCAGACCATCTCACACAGGAATTCCAAACTTCATCAGGATCCACTGCAAATACTATGACAGTTAAGCGGGAGGTGAGAAAACTTGGATTTCATGGTCGAGCGGTTGCTCATAAGCAACACATCTCGCCGCTAAATGCCAAATGACGCCTCGCTTGGTCTAAGGAGCATAAACATTGGACGACTGACACAGTGGAAAAACGTTGTGTGGATTGCCGAATCACGGTACACAACGAGGCGAACCGATGGCATGGTGTGGGTATAGTGAGTGACCGGTGAACGTCATCTGCCAGCGTGTGTTGTGTCAACAGGCGTTGGTGTTACGGTGTGGTCATGTTTTTCATGGAGGGGGCTCGCACCCCTCGTTGTTCTGCGTGGCACTGTCACAGCACAGGCCTACGTTGATGTTTTAAGCACCTTCTTGCAATTCGGGGATGGCGATTGCATCTTTGAACACGACCGAGCACCTGTTCATAACGCACGACCTGTGGCGGAGTTGTTACATGACAATAACATCCCTGTAAGGGACTGGCCTGCACAGAGTCCTGACCTGAACGCTATAGAACACCTTTGGGATGTTTTTGAACGCCGACTTCGTGCGAGGTCTCATCGACCGACATAGATACCTCTTCTCAGTGCAGCACTCCGTGAAGAATGGGCTGTCATTCCCCAAGAAACCTTCCAGCAGCTGATTGAACGTATATCTGCGAGAGTGGAAGCTGTCATCAAGGCCAAAGGTGGGCCAACACCGTATTGAATTCCAGCATTATCAATGGAGGGCGCTACGAACTTCTAAGTCATTTTCAACCAGGTGTCCGGATACTTTTGATCACATAGTGTACATATACACTGAGTTGGAAGAGGAGCAGAAAATACTTAGGAACTAGTGGTATAAACAAATTCGAATAAAACATTACTTGTAAAACGTGTCCAATCCGTTTTGATTGCACAGATAAGTTTTCATTTTGTATGTTGTTACTCCAGTCACTATGAGTTTGTTTATTGATTATCGTTTATATTTTGATGTTCAGTTTGTGAAGCTGTACTTGAGTTTACATAGCTGAATTTTTCAGTTGTGATTGTGATTGTTATTTGTTGGTCAGTTCACCTTGTAAGGAGCATTATATTTCCTGAATTTCTCGAAGAATCTGTGTGCAGCTTGGAGGTTTGTCCCACCAGAATCGCACTGTTCAACGTATTTTCACCTTGAAGTAACGTTTCAAGTTGCAGCGCTATTTCACTTCCGCTCTATGATAAACGTTTTCTTCGTACCGCAGCACAAATGCGGCTGCAGGAATCCCGGAACATGTACTTTTTTCTGACAATGCGAAATTCTTGTTACGCAATGATCTTACCATGGAACAACAGGTGTAAACTACTTTCTCAGGTCCCTACACGTATATGTAAAACGAGTTCGTGAACAAACTAGAATGGAAGACGTACAGTGGATGGACAAAACTATAGAAAGACCGCGAGAAACCTATGCTCGAAAGTAAATTCAGATGCTAGAAAATCCTGCAAATTGTGCTATTGTACTTGTCCACGAAAGATATCCGTGCAATCTTCTCAATACGTGGCAAGTATCAGTCATGGTCAGAACATTGTTCTGTGTAGATGTGAGTGCATTGTGTTGGAGCTAATTGAATTCGAACGTATGAAGTGTACCTCTGTGTTTCAAGAGGCATCGTATCGATGATACGTACCGCATTTAAGGAAAGCAGAAAATCATTAACGCTTATTCACAACGTGAACGAAAGTATGTGTTGAGTGATGGTGACAGACGGTCACTGAAAAGTACAGTGTCGAAAAATACGAAGACGACAGCTGTAAAAGTCACTGCACAACTAAATGTCAAGAGTCGCTAAACCTGTCAGCACCAAATCAACACGAAAACAGCTCCGTAAGCAGGCAATTGCAGGACAAGCTGGAATTCTAAAACCGCCCATCAGTAATTCAGATGCCCGTGAGAGGAAAACGCGTGCCAGAACCGTAAAGCCTGCCTAGGCTATGGAGCAATGGAAGAGTCACTTGCTCGGATAAGCCTTGTTTCACACTGTTTCAGACTTCTGGCCGAGATTACGTCCCAAGAGTGGAAAATGGGAGGGATTCAGTGGTGACTTGGGCAGCCATATTGTCATATTCCATGGGCCCCGTCAGTGCTCTGCAAGGTTGCGTTTCTGTCAAGAATCATGTAATAATTAGCGCTGATCACGTCCAACCCATGGTACGACCCCTGTTCACACAGCTCGAATCGTCCAGGATTGGTTTGTGACAATGAGGATGAATTGTCGCCTCTGCATTACCACCGACAGATATCAATATTGTTGAGCCTACCTAGTCTACTTTGGAGAGATGGGTGCGTGATAGCCATCCACCTCTATCAGCGTTACCTAATCGTGCCCCTATTTTGCAGGAAGAAAACAATACAGGACCTCATTCCTGACGACTACACTCTGTTATTAATGCCAACGGATTTCCTACGCCGTATTAGGCATGGTAGTATTTCCATATTTCTGTCCACCTGTATTTTCACTACCGGTTTCTGCCCGTATCCCATTAGCAAGTGGTCGCTTGTTTATCACAGTAGGAGTCGCGTTATGATTCGAAGAGGGCTTGGGATAAATCAAAACACGACATTTGACATAAAATAATAATTGCATAACTGTTTATGGCCTACGTGGTAGGAAACACTCTCCAAAATAAATGTTTTTTCATGGGACTCGAGTTACCATGACAAAGGTCACCGTGCCCTGGGTTCCGCGACACACATTCTCAAAGACCACTGAACCGAGCCAGCAGCGGTAACGACTTCGTAGGATGAAATAGATTTATAAATAAATGAGAATAGACAATTCTGTGTACACCAGCAACTGTTTCAGGACGTTCAAGATGACTTCTTCAGTGACCTAATCACCATGGACAAGTGCTGAGTAGCCAGCATCGGGCAAGGTTTCTGAATATTCCTCGGGTATTCAGCCGGGTATGTCGTGAATACCAGGAAATATTTAAAATTTCTCTGGGCTGGATAAACCCAAAATAAAACATCGGGCAATCTGATATCGGGTGTCCTATGGGCCTGCTAACAGTTTACACTGAGGTGAGAAAAGTTAGGGGGTATTAAAATCGCGTTGGACGTCCATTCGCACGGCATAATGCAGCAGCCCGACATGGCATGGACTCTGCAGAAATAGTGAGCCATGTTGCCTTTATACCCGTCCGTAATTGCGAAAGTGTTGCCGTTGAGGGTTTTTGTGCACGAATTGACCTCTCGATTAGGTTCCATAAATGTTCGATGGAATTCGTGTCTGACGATCTAGGTGGCCAAATTATTCGCTCGAATTGTTGGGAATGTTCTTCAAACCTGTTGCGAGCTTCTGTGGCCTGGTGACATGGCGCATTGTCGTCCATAAAAATTCCGTCGTCGTTTGGGAGCATGAAGTCCGTGAATCGCTGCAAATGGTCTACAACTAACCGAACATAACCATTTTTTGTCAATGATCGGTTAAACTGGACCAGAGGACATAGACCATTCCCTGTAAACACAGCCCGCATCATTAAGGAGCCACCACTAGTTTGCACAATGCCTTGTTGACAACCTTAGTTCATGGCTTCGTGGGGTCTGCGCCACACTCGAACCCTGCCATCACTTACCAACAGAAATCGGAACTCGTCTGACCAGACCACGGTTTTCCAGTCGTCTAGGTTCCAACCAATATGGCCATGAGCCCAGGAGAGGCGCTGCAGGCGATGTCGTGCTGTTAGTAAACGCAATGCCGTCGGTTGTCTGCTGCCATAGCACATTAACCCCAAATTTCAGCTCACTGCCCTAATGGACACGTTCGTCATACGCCTCATGTTGATTTTTGCCGTTTCTACGCTAACTCCACTGCTCTCGATCGTTAAGTAAAGGCCGTCTGCTACTTCGTTGTCCGTGGTGAGAGATAATGCATGGAATTTGGTATTCTCGGCACACACTTGACACTGTTCGTCTCGTAATACAGAATTCCTTATTCAAATTATGTTGATTCCCGTCGTGCGGCCTTAATAAAGTCGGAAACGTTTTCACATGAATCACCTGAGTGCAAATGACAGCTCCGCCAATGCACTGCCCTGTACGAAATGCTACCGAATCTGTATATGTGCACATCGTTATCTCATTGTGTATTAGTAAGGACCCATCCGTCACAGGAACATCTGACGAAATCTTCTAATTAAGACATGGGAGGCTGCCTAGATGAAGGATCATAGTAAAAAATGAAATATGTGAGTGGTCTTTGTGGCCGAAATCCCCCTTCTGGGGGATTTGGCCGCCTGGTGGAAGTCGTTTGAAGTCGTTTTAGTTGACACCAGTTCGGCGATTTGCACGTCGACGATGATGAACTGATAACATCACACACACACACACACACACACACACACACACACACACACACACCCGACCGGAGATGTGACGTGCCCGGGAATCGAACCCGGGACTCCAAGCACACTAACAACAAGACGACGAGCTGGTGACAACGTCATAGTAAACTCTGCAAGTGGATTGTTTTGCTTCATTTAGTTTCATGATCCATTGATCATTTGCACGATAAATCGTAATGATGCGGAATGAGTCATTTTACATACTCATCGCAACTTAATTTTTAAATATGGTAATTTTTAAATAGGGAACTTTTATAAAATTTTTATTATTTTTATTTTTAATATAGATATCTACAGAAGTTAGTTAGTAATTCCTATCCTCGACCTTCTACACATTACAGTAATAGAAATTCCGGTCAAGGAAAAACTACACTCCTGGAAATGGAAAAAAGAGCACATTGACACCGGTGTGTCAGACCCACCATACTTGCTCCGGACACTGCGAGAGGGCTGTACAAGCAATGATCACACGAACGGCACAGCGGACACACCAGGAACCGGGGTGTTGGCCGTCGAATGGCGCTAGCTGGGCAGCATTTGTGCACCGCCGCCGTCAGTGTCAGCCAGTTTGCCGTGGCATACGGAGCTCCATCGCAGTCTTTAACACTGGTAGCATGCCGCGACAGCGTGGACGTGAACCGTATGTGCAGTTGACGGACTTTGAGCGAGGGCGTATAGTGGGCATGCGGGAGGCCGGGTGGACGTACCGCCGAATTGCTCAACACGTGGGGCGTGAGGTCTCCACAGTACATCGATGTTGTCGCCAGTGGTCGGCGGAAGGTGCACGTGCCCGTCGACCTGGGACCGGACCGCAGCGACGCACGGATGCACGCCAAGACCGTAGGATCCTACGCAGTGCCGTAGGGGACCGCACCGCCACTTCCCAGCAAATTAGGGACATTGTTGCTCCTGGGGTATCGGCGAGGACCATTCGCAACCGTCTCCATGAAGCTGGGCTACGGTCCCGCACACCGTTAGGCCGTCTTCCGCTCACGCCCCAACATCGTGCAGCCCGCCTCCAGTGGTGTCGCGACAGGCGTGAATGGAGGGACGAATGGAGACGTGTCGTCTTCAGCGATGAGAGTCGCTTCTGCCTTGGTGCCAATGACGGTCGTATGCGTGTTTGGCGCCGTGCAGGTGAGCGCCACAATCAGGACTGCATACGACCGAGGCACACAGGGCCAACACCCGGCATCATGGTGTGGGGAGCGATCTCCTACACTGGCCGTACACCACTGGTGATCGTCGAGGGGACACTGAATAGTGCACGGTACATCCAAACCGTCATCGAACCCATCGTTCTACCATTCCTAGACCGGCAAGGGAACTTGCTGTTCCAACAGGACAATGCACGTCCGCATGTATCCCGTGCCACCCAACGTGCTCTAGAAGGTGTAAGTCAACTACCCTGGCCAGCAAGATCTCCGGATCTGTCCCCCATTGAGCATGTTTGTGACTGGATGAAGCGTCGTCTCACGCGGTCTGCACGTCAAGCACGAACGCTGGTCCAACTGAGGCGCCAGGTGGAAATGGCATGGCAAGCCGTTCCGCAGGACTACATCCAGCATCTCTACGATCGTCTCCATGGGAGAATAACAGCCTGCATTGCTGCGAAAGGTGGATATACACTGTACTAGTGCCGACATTGTGCATGCTCTGTTGCCTGTGTCTATGTGCCTGTGGCTCTGTCAGTGTGATTATGTGATGTATCTGACCCCAGTAATGTGCCAATAAAGTTTCCCCTTCCTGGGACAATGAATTCACGGTGTTCTTATTTCAATTTCCAGGAGTGTATTTTAGTTTGCTTTCAAAATTTGCCTTGCTATCTGTCAGACATGCTATATGACCGGATAAGTTATCAAAAACTTTTCTTGCGGCATTGTCCACCTCTTTTGTGCTAAGATAATGAATGTAATTATGAACTCATTGTTCGTTTTGAATTGCAGCGTATTATTTACAACAAACTTCATGACGAAATAAATATACTGTGAAGCTATCGTCAGAATGCCCAACTCCTTAAACAGATGTGTACAAGGTGATCGGGGATGTACACGATATGCACTGATCAGCCAGAACAATATTACCACCGCCTTCTGCCGATACAAATCCGCCCAGGCGATATTAGCGTCTCCTGGCGAGGAATGACTGAGGGCAGATTGCGATGGCCTGGAGGCTCAGCACGAACATTTCGGAAGCTGTACGACTTGTAGGCTGTACGAGGAGTGCTGTGATGAGTGTCTTCAACACGTGGCGAAATAAAGGTGAAACCACGTCCAGACGTCGTGGGGCTGGGCGCCACCGCTCATTACTTATGTCGGACGTCGTAGGCTGGGCAGACTGATGAAACAGGGCAGGCGGCGAACTGTGGTAGAACTAACATGCTGGGCAGAGTACAAGTGTGTCTGAAGACACAGTGCACCGAACACTCCGAACGTTGGGCCCCCGCAGCTGACGACCCATGCACGTGCCAATGTTAACACCACGACTTCGGGAACTATAACTGAATAGGGCACTTGACGATCGATAGTAGGCGTTGGCGCAGTGGCAGAGCGTTACCTGGTCTGACGAATCCCGATACCTTCTTCATCGTGCCGATGGTAAGGCGCGAATTCGTCGTCTTCTAGGGGAACAGCTCCCTTAACACCTGTACTGCGGGACAGTGATAAGCTGGTGGCTGCCCTATTATGCTTAGGGGAACACTCACGAGGGCATATAGGGGTCCAGTGGAGTTCTTTGAAGGACCATGACAGTCAGAGAGTATCGTACACTGGTTGCAGTCCACATACGCCCATTCTTGATGATCATGTTTCCCAACGGTAGTGGCATTTTTCAACAAGATAACGCGCCATGCCACAATTACAGGATTGTGATAGAGTGGTTCGAGAAACACAATGGTGAATTACAATTGATGTGCTGGCCCCTCCTCCCCCACTCCCAGCTCTTCAGATCTAAACCTGAGCCGCGTGGGGTAGACGTGCGGCCTAGGGCGCCTTGCCACGGTTCCACGGTTCGCGTGGCTCCCCCTGTTGGAGGTCCGAGTCTTCCCTTGGGCATGGGTGTGTGTGTTGTCCTTAGCGGAAGTTAGTGTATGTTAGATTAAGTAATGTGTAAGCCTAGCGGCCGATGACCTTAGCAGTCTGGTCCCATAGAACTTACCACCAATTTCCAATTTTTTTCTAAACCTGAACGAACACACCTGGGATGTGATTAAACCTGGCGTCAGAGTTCATCACACCCCCCCCCCCCCTACCCAGAATTTACGGGAATTAGGTGACTTGAGAGTCAGATGTGGTCCCAACTCCCTCCAGCGACCTACCAAGGCGTCATTGATTCCATTCCACGACACGTCGCCACTGCTACCCGTGTGGAATGTAGACATACCGGCTATTAGGTAGGTGGTCATAATGTTCTGGCTGATCAGTTTATTACTCTTACAGATTTCCTTTCTTAAAGATGAGTTACCCTAGAACATTATTCCATACAACTTTATTGAATGAAAATATGATATTTTTCTTTCCCCGAAATCTGCAATGTTTGTAAGTGCGTATATGACTGAACTAAATTGCAATAGGAGTTCCAAAATGTGTATTTTCCAGTTTAAATTCTCATGAATGTGACCATCTAAGAATTCTGACGTTTCCACCCTGTTTATTATTTCCTCAGCATATGTTACAACTATCACAGGCGTAGTACACCTAGATGTGTAGAACCGAATTTGTTGTGTGTTTTTAAAACTGAGGGTGAGACCATGCTCAGAAAACCAGTCGATGATACTTTTAAGAACATTGTTTACTTTTTCATCTGTTTCTATTCGTGTGCTTGGACTGATTACAATAGTAGCGTCATCTGCAAAAGGAACTATTTCTCCTTGTTGCATATTAGACAGAATCTCGTTTACATATGTGAGGAACAATAGTAGACCTAATATTGAGCACTGGAGAAACCAAAAAGTTATTTCTCCCCCATCATAATTGCATCCTCAGGCTATAATCACTTACTAATTATAAATTTCTGCTTTATTTTGGTTAAATACGACATTACCCACTGTTTGGCTGTACTATCATCGCCATGAAACTTCACTTTGTCTAATAGAATGTAGTGATTTACACAGTCAAATGGCTTAGACAGATAGCAGAAAATACCAGCTGGCGCTGTTATATTATTTAATGGTTGTAAAATTTGGTCAGTGAACATGTAAAATGGATTATCAGTAAAACAACTCTTCTAAAATCCAAACTGTGATTTGCTGAGGATACTATCGTTATTTCCAAAGTGGATCGTTTGTCAGCAGCCACATTACAGGCTCCTACAAGAAAAATATACACCAAGTCATCCATCGCTGAGGATAAGTCGCATTGAAGAGTGATTGTAAAGAGTTAATAGTCAACTGTTCGCATTGAATGGTGATTTTAAAGAGTTGATTGTCACTGTTCGTATTTTTCGGGGTGCTGTGTGACCACCTCTTCTGTAGCTGCGGATGCAATATGTGCGAAATTAGGAGTATTTTTTTTTGGTCATCAGTCTACTGACTGGTTTGATGCGGCCCGCCACGAATTCCTTTCCTGTGCTAACCTCTTCATCTCAGAGTAGCACTTGCAATCTACGTCCTCAATTATTTGCTTGACGTATTCCAATCTCTGTCTTCCTCTACAGTTTTTGCCCTCTACAGCTCCCTCTAGTACCATGGAAGTCATTCCCTCATGTCTTAGCAGATGTCCTATCATCCTATCCCTTCTCCTTATCAGCGTTTTCCACATATTCCTTTCCTCTCCGATTCTGCGTAGAACCTCCTCATTCCTTACCTTATCAGTCCACCTAATTTTCAACATTCGTCTATAGCACCACATCTCAGATGCTTCGATTCTCTTCTGTTTTCCCACAGTCCATGTTTCACTACCATACAATGCTGTACTCCAGACGAAATTTCTTCCTCAAATTAAGGCCGGTATTTGATATTAGTAGACTTCTCTCGGCCTTTTTTGCCATAGCGAGTCTGCTTTTGATGTCCTCCTTGCTCCGTCCGTCATTTGTTATTTTACTGCCTAGGTAGCAGAATTCCTTAACTTCATTGACTTCGTGACCATCAATCCTGATGTTAAGTTTCTCGCTGCTCTCATTTCTACTACTTCTCATTACCATCGTCTTTCTCCGATTTACTCTCAAACCATACTGTGTACTCATTAGAATGTTCATTCCCTTCAGCAGATCATTTAATTCTTCTTCACTTTCACTCAGGATAGCAATGTCATCAGCGAATCGTATCATTGATATCCTTTCATCTTGTATTTTAATTCCACTCCTGAACCTTTCTTTTATTTCCATCATTGCTTCCTCGATGTACAGATTGAAGAGTAGGGACGAAAGGCTACAGCCTTGTCTTACACCCTTCTTAATACGAGCACTTCGTTCTTGATCGTCCACTCTTATTATTCCCTCTTGGTTGTTGTACATATTGTATATGACTCGTCTCTCCCTATAGCTTACCCCTACTTTTTTCAGAATCTCGAACAGCTTGCACCATTTTATATTGTCGAACGCTTTTTCCAGGTCGACAAATCCTATGAAAGTGTCTTGATTTTTCTTTAGCCTTGCTTCCATTATTAGCCGTAACGCCAGAATTGGCTCTCTCGTCCCTTTACTTTTCCTAAAGCCAAACTGATCGTCACCTAGCGCATTCTCAATTTTCTTTTCCCTTCTTCTGTATATTATTCTTGTAAGCAGCTTCGATGCCTGAGCTGTTAAGCTGATTGTGCGATAATTCTCGCACTTGTTAGCTCTTGCCGTCTTCGGAATTGTGTGGATGATGCTTTTCCGAAAGTCAGATGGTATATCGCCAGACTCATACATTCTACACACCAACGTGAATAGTCGTTTTGTTGCCACTTCCCCTAATGATTTTAGAAATTCTGATGGAATGTTATCTATCCCTTCTGCCTTATTTGACCGTAAGTGCTCCAAAGCTCTTTTAAATTCCAATTCTAATACTGGATCCCCTATCTCTTCTAAATCGACTAGTAGTATATTGGGGGAAAAAAGTAACTAAAAGAAAACTGTGTGATGTGGTTACATGTATGGTACTCAATTCGTGAGCCAGATCGTATCGTGTGAAGCAGTGCACGGAGAGTTAGGACGGAAACGGGTGCGTTTACCAGACAATTGACTCTGGCTTTTGTGCAAACTTCCCCTTCGCTCACTTTCGCCGTGTTGGATAACGAGGGTCGTGTCCCGGGTCGCCAGGGGTCACAATGTTTCCCTGCCGCCGTCAGCTGTTCGCGACGCCTGGGACGTGCCGGCGCAGGCGCCGCTGTGTTCACTAATGGTCGAACGTGTCGCGCCGTATCCACTGGGCCAGGGCGGCGGTCGGAGAACTGCTGAGCGAGGGCGCGACTTCCTTCTGTTACACCTCTACTCGACGCGCCCATATGTCACGTTCCCACTGCTGCCGGTGACAAAGTCATGGGCTACCGATACTGACACGTACAGGTGGCGGTAGTATCGCGTACAGAAGGTATAACAGGGCAGTGCATTGGCGAATCTGTCATTTACACTCAGGTGGCTCACCTGAAAATGCGTCTGGCATGATTACGCACGTCGGGAATTAACAGACTTTCAAAGGGGAATGGTAGCCGGAGGTAGATGCATGGGATATTACATTTCGGCTATCGTTAGGGAATTTATTATACCGAGATCCACAGTGTCGAGATTGTGCCGAGAATACAATATTTTAGGCATTACGCCTCACCATGGACAACGCAGTGGCCGACGGCCTTCACTTAATGACCGAGAGCAGCAGCGCTTACGTGGATACGTCAGTGCTACCAGACAACCAACACTGCGTGAAATAACCGCAGAAATCAATGTGGGACGTACGACGAACATATCCGCAAGGACAGAGCTGTGAAATTTGGCGTTAATGGGCTATGACAGCAGACGGCCGACGCGAGTGCTAGCAGAGACTCTACTGGGCTCGTGACCATACCGGTTGGACCCTAGACGACTGGAAAAAAACGTGGCCTGGTCGGATGAGTCCTGATTTCAGTTGGTAGCAGGTGATGCTAGGGTTCGAGTGGGGCGCAGGCTTCTCGAAGCCATCGACCCAGGTTGTCAACAAGGCAACGTGCAAGCTGGTTGTGGCTTCATAATGGTGTGGGCTGTGTTTACATGGAATAGACTGGGTCCTCTGGTCGAACTGATCTTGTCATTGGCTGGAAATATTATCTCTGGCTACTTGGACACCAATTGCAGCCATTCGACAATGGTGGAATTTGTGTGGATGACATCGGGCCACAATTGTTCGCGACTGGTTTGAAGAACATTCTGGACAACTAGAGCAAATTATTTGGCAGCCCAGATAGCTCGACAAGAATCCCAGCGAACATTTTTGGGACATAATCGAGAGGTCACTTCGTGCACAAAATCCTGCGCGGGCAACACTCTCGCAGGTATGGACGACTCCAGAGGCAGCATGGCTCAGTATTTCTGCAGAAGATTTCGAACGATTTGTTGGTTCCAAGCCATGTCGAGTTGTTTAACTGTGCCGGGTGAAAGGAGGCCCGACGCAATATTAGGAGGTATCCGATGACTTTTGTCACCTCATTGTAAGGGGTATTACTTCTGCACGATCCATAAAACTTTGTCAGCTTCTCCAGGAAGGATTCAGGATTCACACTCATTGCAATGGAAGTTCGAAAACATAACAAAATAATTTTCTTTTTTACGTGTGAAATTTCATTATTTTTTCACTTACTAATGGAAGCATTTGTTGCTATAGGCACACTTTTCTTCATAAGTTAGAGAGATTCTTCGATGAATTTTGCACAGCATGCATACCATACTTACAGGTGTATGAAACTCTAGAATTTATTTAATATATAAAAAAACGAATGAACTGTTATATTTTACACTTCATATTTAGGAAAAACACAAATTTTATAGATAATTACCTCAATTTTTACCACAGTTTTAATAGATTTGGAAAATTCTAGAGTTTCATACACCTATAAGTATGGTTTGTATGCTGTGCAAAATTGATCGAAGAATCTCTCTTACTTATGAAGAAAAGTGTACCTATAGCAACAAATGCTGCCATTAATAAGTGAAAAAAATAATGAAATTTCACATGTAAAAAAATTACTGCGTTATGTTTTCGAACTTCCACTGCTACGAGTGTGAATTCTGAATCCTTCCTGGTCATGCTGACAAAGTTTTATGAATTTATTTGTAAAAGTATAGACAGTGCAAATTAAAATGTCCTGTGGTGCCTCTCCTCCTCCAAGTCGGCCCGTTTTGACGTCCTACCCCCTTAAAGAGAGTTCAAACCAGCTCGCTCCAAATGTCTATTTTACCTTCTATCCCGTACCCACCCATTCTCAGCAGAGAGCTTGTACCAGAACAGTTCAGTGAATTGCGTCACAATCAAAAGGAAACATATCTACAAACAAAAGTCTCTATCAGCCTTCAAAGTAAACCCTACCGTCTACCACACGCCTTGGTAACATTTGTGAAGCTACTGTAAGCTGTCAGCAAAATCTTCTTTTGGTATCGATCAAAGCAGATGTGTGACACGTTGTGAGGCGATTAAGACAACCCACCAGAACAAGAAAATACATTGCCTGACCTAAACGTAAGATATCTAGAAGGGGATGCGGAAATGAAATGAAAGTTCTTGGTCTCAGATTGTTTGCGATGTTATTTCAGTGATTACAAACTCGAGTGAAATTTACAAAGAACCAGGCAGTATGAACCTGTTTTATCAGTGTGACTTTGCACCCCCTGTGGTCTGGATGAATGCCTTGATTGGGTTTGGAAGGCTGTCGTAAAACATTTGTACTCTCTCTTGACCCAAGGTGGCATACAACTGTGTTGATATTTAGGATACTAGCACTGGGACGTAGTTGACGTCCCAGTTGGTCGTACACACGTTCTGTATGTGACAGAGTAGGATAAACTTGCTGGCCATGGGATTACCTCACCACCACGAAGACCGTAAAGACACGTACCATGTCTAGACGAGCGTTGTCATGTTGAAAAATGGCACTATGTACTGTCACATGAGATGTAACGCACTAGGACCCCAGGATATCTGTGTTGCACCGTTATGCCACCAGAGTTCCCTCAATCACTGACAGCCGTGACCTGGACCACATGACTTGGACCATATCCGATGGCTCCCTTCGCCATGTATACTGAAGAAACATCACCGTGCCTCCCCAAAACATTGGAAGGGTGGGACCACTCCCCAGGTCACCCCCATACTCGCTGGTAATGGTCATCTGTCATAGTGCAGAACCGCAATTCATTGCTGCAAACAGTGCGACACCAGTCACTGGCAGTCCATGCTTCCTGGTCACAGCATCACTCCAAACGCAGAAGTTCGTATTGTGGTGTAAGGGTAGCCCACGCACGGGATGGTAACCGCTAGTCCGGCAGCTGCTGGTCTTCCAACAAGGGGACGGTATAGTGAAAAAGTTGCAGGGAATCTGTTACTTATCCCCAGATGACAGGCTCAAGATGAGAGGCGTAAATATGAAGGGGTTACGATGTGCTTGATGCACAATACGACGACCCTTCCCTGAGGTGGAGAGACAAGGTCAACTGGAACCAGATGACTGGCTCAAGACGACAGGCGTAAATATGAAGGGGTTACGATGTGCTTGATGCACAATACGACGATCCTTCCCTGAGATGGAAGACAAGTCCGAATGGAACCATGAAGATGAGTATGCGTACATCTAGCTAGTGTCACATACGAGTGCCATAAATGTCTGTATGTTGCACGAATCGATCAGCCGGCCGAATGGAGACTACAAAGAGGCACCTTTCAAACCCTGTCAGGGGCTAATAATGCTGTCCTATACGAGTACCTCTAGGCGTCCTACAGTGATCAGTCAACGTCTGACGCTGTTCACGCCCGTCATATGCCCTATCAAGCCTCGTAACAACATTAATCACGAGCAACGCTAATGCACTTCGTTGGCTGTTCTACCTGTCACAGAGAATTGCAACTCAAATTATTTATATTCCTGTCGATCGTCAGCCCTAAGTTATATTAACATACGACCATGCCTTCACATTTTTGTCGAGCTGTGTATGTCGAGGTACAGTTTTCCCTCAGTTATAGCGGAGAAATACGGAACAGTTCTAGGCTTTCATCGATGGGGAAAATGAAAACAAGAGATCTACAACGAAACACTGACAGCTTCCTTTGCTATGATAAGTGCAGATGAGATTCTACGTACAGTACTACCTGTATGGAACCGCTTTATTTGCATGTATTAGTGCTCAAGCTCAATGTTTTTAGAACTCGATTCAGCCTTGAAACACAGTGGCCGCGCGCCGGCTGTGTAAGCAGCTTTGGAAATGGTTATTAATACGCACAGCACGGCAGATGGCTGAGTCCCAAGCTGCACATGAGATGCGTTTAGCTATTCAATAACTAAACGATCAGAATAATTAATATCAGTCAGTATTTCGGGAAATTTATGGTACCGCAATAATATTCCTCGAGGCGGAAATGTCGATTGGGATTTGATATGAAACTGATATTGAATAAACGTTGTTTCCCGTAGAATCGATGTCACCGTATACAAAACGCATCCCTCTAATTATTCTAAACACACATCACGACCACATTTGCTGTGAGTGATATGCTCCACGCCAGCAGTCGTCTCGCAAAGTCACAAACTTTGCTTGATCATCCATACGATGAGATTTTAGATAATAATCTTAGGTGTGGTATTGAATCAAATACCTTTCGAAAATCAAGAAATTCTGCTCCAGCTTGACTGCCTTTATCCGTTGCTTCCAGAATGTCATGTAAGGAAAGCGTGATTAAGGTTCAGCATGACCGCAGTTTTTGAAATCCACACTAGATGTCACAGGTAATGTCATTCTATTTGAGATACCTCATGAACTTTAAGCTGAGAATATTGTAAGATTTTACAACACATTAATGTCAAACATATTCGATAGTACTTTTCGTGTATGTACTACCCTTTTTGTAAACGGATGTGCTCTGTGCTCTCTTCCAACTAGTCACCACAGAATTTGGTTCGAGACATCTTAGGTATATTACGGTTAAGAGACAATTCAGCCGCAAACTCAATGCAGAATCTGACAGGGATTAGGATTATTTACGTTTTCTGCTTTTGCTTCGCTACCATCAGTTTGCCGTTGCTTGTCTTTAGGTCAACACAATGAGATACGCTTATGTTGGACAAAAATGCTGAACTGAGCAACGTAATTAGTTTATCTATGTACTGTCATCGTTTTAAGTTGGTATCCCGCTAGACCTCGAAGAAATTTGCGCAGGATGTTTAATTTAGTGAGTGTCAATTAGTACTTGTGGTGTTAGCATGTCGGCTTTGTTTGTCTAAGACCGTACAATATGTGTCTTCATGAGACTAAAACTTAAACTGTTAACTGTGAACCACTTGCAGATCTGTTCGACTGTCTTGTAAGGTTGGATTGGATGCTTGATTTGTATGCTTGTGTCATCAGCAAACGTTACAGTTTTCGAACCGCACTTCAAACTCATAGGGAGATAATTTATGAAGTTTAAGAACAAGAGGGACCCAATATCGATCTTTGCGGGATCAGACGTGTATATTCCCCTGTTCTGGGGGTACCGTCTATCGATGAGACCCCATGATTTCTGAGATGAAAGTAAGACTTCATTGACGCAAGGGAATTTTGTGATTCACACAATTAGAGGGTTTGGCAAGATGAGAAAATACACCAAGAGGATTAATTTTCTTGCTTACATCCTTCACGACTTTGTCTGTGGTCTCTTGTATTGATTTCTCTACTAAAGCCAAACTGAGAGGCAATATTCTATTACAATCCACTTTCTGAAAGACTTCTAAAAAACTAAAAGACTAGAAGGAGCAAAATCGATCTATAATTAGAGTTGGCAACTACTTTCTCCTTTTTTATTGGCACTGTGCCTTTCTGCCCTTTTGTAGACAGGGAAACTACATCATATTTAAGCTTGCCTTCGTGCTTGCCAAACTCCCTCTTGACCAACAAGGTCGCTGGATCCCTCGCCGTTTGAGAAAGTTTGGAGCTTTATTGGGGCGGGGGGGGGGGGGGGGGGGGCACTCCAACCAGCTCGGGATTTCGAAAATCTAACGCGTCAATTGGACAGAATATGGCACGATATTCCTCAGGAGGTCAACCAACTCCATCAGTCAATGTCGAGTCGAATAACTACATCGATAATGGCCAGAGGTAGACCAACGAGTAATTTGAGAAGCTTTTTCTCTTGAGTAAATCATCCAATTTTTCTGAAATTGTAATCATTTGTTTGTCTGCCCATGTACACCACATCTACCGATTTCCGCTCAATTCGGATAATTCCTTGATGGTGCAGAGTAAAAGTTTATGTCTTAACAATGATGTTTTCTTGTTGATACGTTGGACTACCAGGCATCCACACACCGTTCTACTGCTGCCTCTCGCAGGGCGCTGAACTACCGGCTACATGACGCTACCAAATCATTTCCACCACAGTTTCCATCCACCATTACAATAATCCAAAAACTACTGCCGTCTGCAGGGCGGCGCTTCCATGACGTGACTGACGTAACTTCTTTGGCCACTGATAAAACTTTTGAGATGTCAAGGCGTCGAGGCAGAGCACTCTAAATCTTTGGTTGGTGTACGTAAGTTGCCAGAAGTCAGCGAGCAGTTGTGGCGCTGGCTGTTATACCGAGACTTAACATCGTCAACGAGTGTGATGCCCATCTCTCTACTGTGTACAGAGCGGCACAGGTGTGGGAGCCGCAGAGTCTACACCCAGTGAAGCCACCAGCTGGAACTATTGGGGGCTGCTTTCCAGTGCTAGTGGCTATAGCTTCAGGTGTAAAAAGCGGTCCAACACTTTGCACAGTTCGGAAGCCGTTTCGCCATGGTGTTGTTTCACGTCAAGCTACTATGTCGTTGACGGCTCATTCGAGGAGGCTTGAAGACAACGTTACAGCATCTCTGTCAAATACATCACCAGCGTTTGTTTGGTACCGGCTGGTTATAATTAAAGTGCAGGCACTCACAGAGGACCAACGTGAGCTGTAATTATGGCAGCGAAAGTTGGCAGAGAGACTAATGCGTTAGAGGAGAAGCGATTTACGCTGGAGACATATTAGTACAAATTTTGGCCACTAGGTGCAAATCTGGTGGTGCGATTGCAAGAAAGACGTTATTATTAACTGCTACTTACATAATTTGTTCAATATGAGCACCAGAGACGTCGAATAAGTGCTGTACAGCGCCACATTTGCACCTAGTGGAGAAAATTGGAAATACTTTTTGTCCAGCGTAAATCGCTTCCGTATTAACGCATTAGAATATCTATAAACTTTCGCTGCCATGCTATTAGTACAACACACACTGGACTTCTGTGAGTAGCTGCACTTTAATTATAACCAACCAGTGTGCTGAATACTATTGTCTCCTTTGTCTCCTCCTTTTTAATGGCGATGCTATTTGGAAGGTCTTTCAATGACTTGCTGGTGTTGGTGGTCTCAAGATTTGATTCTATTAATTGATTCCGGGATGGGTTTTAGAATAAGGTAAAATAAAACCAGCTACTATTTCATTTTTGTGACTTTTGGTGTGTAATTAACTAGGAGTTAAAAAAAATGGTTCAAATGGCTCTGAGCACTATGCGACTTAACTTCTAAGGTCATCGGTCCCCTAGAACTTAGAACTACTTAAACCTAACTAATCTAAAGACATCACACACATCCATGCCCGACGCAGGATTCGAAACTGCGGCCGTAGCGGTCTGGCTGTTCCAGAGTGTAGCGCCTAGAACCGCTCGCCCAACCCAGCCGACGGAGCTATAAAATCTCACTAATTTTCTTTTACAGTGGTAATCTGCATTTGTATATCTTAAAAATTTAATTGTAAATTTTTAAAATTGCACGCTCAATTGTTAATTTTTAAACCAATTTGATAAAAGGCAAACTGCTTATGATATTGCAGCATAAGTGTCCAGCAACTTCTGATTGTTGTTGCAAGTAAATAAACTCTTTTACTCCTTGTAACATGTAACATAGAACTTAAAAACCAGCATGCTCTTCTCCCCAAACTGATTCTCCCCACAGTTTCAATCAGATCAGTGTAATTGGCTTCAGCACACTGTAATACGGCACCTTGTGTTTCATTTTTTGTATTGTGCTTGAGCTACAAGTTTCTATGTATTTCCGTGTAATGGAAGACTGTACCTATGGTTGTTCCTGCAATCGACCGAATACGGTTCTTCAAATTTCTTATTGTATGCTGTTTTACAATTGATTCTATGAGAAGACTAGACCTACGATCGCTTATTGCATTTTTACAACAATTAATTTGAATAAAAGTAAAATTACAGCATGGCATCGAAGTTTTTCGCACCAGCATTCTTGTGTACAATTTTCTTGGCGTTCAGAATAAAATGTAATATATGAAAACCATACTCACTATCGAGGCGGAATTTGAATTGCGGAATCTTTTGATTTACGAGGTAGTGGGGCTATTTCATTAGCATGCAATCAAATTCTTCGTTGCTACTTGCTTACCTACATTAATTACTGTATTTCTAGAATAATAATGTATATGATCGGAGGCAGATGTTATCTAACTGTATATGTGTGGCTATATTGTTCACTAATTGGGATGAAATACCAATTTAACCTCGTTCTGTCCATTCAATTCCAGCTGTACTGCGTCACAACTGAAATGCGCTAATCATAGTAATTAGCAAAAGCGCCTTTTTTCAATTTATTGGCTTTCGTGACGCACCAGTTCAACCACATCTACAATGTAATGTCAGTTATGGCGATACGAACGTAAGGTCAACACAGCACCCAGTCCTCGAGCAGAGAAAATCCCCGTTCTGGCCGGGAATCGAACCCGGCTCCCTTCACTAAGCAATCCGCCGCCCTGACTGCTCAGCTGCCAAGGTATACAGCAGAAGTGTTCACCCTCCAGTTCTGCGTCGTGATTGTATCAGCGAGACCGCATCTGTGCCATGGCAACGCTCTGTGCGGAGGATTAACGGGTTGTTAATTAATTATACCTGAAATGTAGTTTCGTAATCAAATGATTTGCTCAAAAAACAAAGACGTGATGTAGGTTCTATAGAACATCCCCACAACTTCCGATGATATAAATCTTTAAACACGGAAACTGAAGTTCAGAAAATTTCAAGGAAAATGCTGGACACGTCCCAGAAACTTCATACCATATATTCTTGAAATCAGTCGTAACAATCCCTAACTTTTATTGGCCGCAATGACAATTACAACTCGACAGCAATCAGACGTAATTCTGTCAATTACACGTGTAGCAAGATGTCCACCAACAATAGTTTATTGTGGTGACTGCTCAGACCGCATTAGTCCAACACAACCTAAGTGGCTTTGATTAGTTCCAATTCACTTCAGTTCTCTCCCTCTTGATATGTAAATTACAAGGAATAAGCCCTTTCCATTTTCCAGAGAGCGCAACGCTCTATACCAGTAGTGGGTGAAAGAGTTGTAAAGCTACTGTAGACTATTGTAAGTAAGCGAGGACTACGGTAGTTTTCTTAGTAGCTTAGGTCATTTAAGGTCGTACCCGTGTTACCTGCTCATTGGATGTGTTGCATACCTAACGGGTGTTCCTACATAACGATCGCTGTATTTACCTACGCGATCAGTGTCATACTAGATTCCCCTAAAAACCGGAAGCAGGGAAACTTCTGGAAACTGAATGAGGATATGTATATAAAGGGCCGGGCAACTTACGGAACAGTTTTGTTCTTCCTAGTTATCCTCGTGTATGGCCGAGCAGTTCTAGGCCCTTCAGTCCGGAACCGTGCTGCCGCTACGGTCGCAGGTTCGAATCCTGCGTCGGGCATGGATGTGTGTGATGTCCTTAGGCTAGTTAGGTTTAAGTAGTTCTAAGTCTAGGAGACTGATGACCTCAGATGTGAAGTCCCACAGTGCTTAGAGCCATTTGAACCTCCTTCTGTTACTTAGGAATAAACAGTATTTGTAGCAAATCTGAAAGTCAGTGTTTAATTCAGGTTTTATTCCAAAATTGTTGGTTTGTAACAATAATATTTATCACACAGTGCTAGAAAACGTAATTTACTCAACATAAAAGGAAATGTAAAAGAAAACGGCAAAAGAAAAATACATCAGACATCGCTTCAATACTTCGTCGGGCTTATATAAAACATGTTACCGTTCTTGATAAACAACTTTCGTATTTATCACTAATAACAGGAAACCCTTGCCTTTGATCATGATTAAGAACACTCTACTGAGTACAAAATAACAACAATAATCAAACATATTTTTATATTTGTGCATGTAAAATGTATTTGCGTCAAAAGTAAAAGCAATTACGAAAGAGCGCAGAAGTTATGCGACCAATTAATTTTATTACTTATAAAATGCAATTTATATTCTGTAGTGATCTAAAATACCCAATGGACTAACAGCGAACGATGTGCAGTCCTAATTACGTGGAAAACAAATAACCAAACACAGAGAGAAATCGGCTTCCAGTTTCTCTCACACATTCATTTGTTTCTTTCCCTACCAATGTTGCCGGAAATCATACCATTTACTACGTCACATAGTGTAGCGAAACTGCCGAACCGTAGTTTTGGTAGAGAGCCTGATGTAAGCGGTTGATTTGTTTCTTTAACGAACACAAGAGATCACCAATATATATTGGAGCAATTACTGCCGCTATAGCGTCGCTGCAGTAAAGTGTTACAACCACTGAAAAAAGAAGGGAAATCTGAAGTTTAACGAGAGCAAGTAAAAATTAAAAGACAATTTAAAAAAAAAACTATATATCGGACAAACAACATTGCAAGTGAATTAATTTGGCTACAAAGTATTTCTCAACCTCTTCGCTTTTGATTCACCTCTTTACTAACTGTCTAATTACGTCCTTGAAGAAAATTTGTGGCATCAAAGACACTCACTCTTGTACCGTCTCCTCAACCTCGTCATCCGAGATGAAAACCTGCATTTACTCGCTACATTCACCGGATAAAAAATGTGAATATCATCAGGACTTCGGTGAATGCTCGTGCAGCTCAAGAGCAAGATTTTGAAAGCACGAGATTGTTTTCTCAGTTGCATGAAGGCGGACAGTATCCTGAAGCTAAATCACACCTTTTGAAAGCTTTTCTTTCCTCTTGGTTTTGATTTTAGGTTTCCGCCGCTTACCCTGTTGTTCGTAGTGGTGGTCTCATGTCTCAACAACGGTTCTTACGCGGAGGAGAAAGTTTATTCCTTCATCGTCAAAACACATTGGGTAACTTCGAAATTTCCAAACGTTCTTGTTTGTGCTCATCGTTCAGGTGAGGTGATTCCCAACGAACACAAATTAGGTAATAGTTAAGAGATTCGTGGATGATGTTGAACCGTCCCTATTGTGCAAGTGCAGTATCAGTTCTGGCATGACGATTATCACGGCCTACCTGAACGCTCTTCGTCGCAGACAGATAAACGCCCACTTTTAAATCGATTTACCTACTCGTAAATTTTTCGTGCACGAAGACAGCTGTCACCGTACTGTAGATGCATTCTGCGAATGATCTCGCCAGGTTTGGTCCCTTCAGAGTAGAGAAACGAATCTCTGTCGTCTTCATTGACTCATAAGGACAACAGAGCATTCATAATAAAATGCTCTGACAACCACTATGGATACGGCTATACACTGAACCAAAGCAGCTAACACACAAGAACAACAAAAATGGTTCAAATGGCTCTGAGCACTATGGGACTTAACTTCTGAGGTCATCAGTCCCCTAGAACTTAGAACTACTTAAACCTAACTAACCTAAGAACATCACACACATCCATGCCCGAGGCAGGATTCGAACCTGCGACCTTAGCGGTCGCACGGTTCCAGACTGTAGCGCCTAGAACCGCTCGGCCACCCGGCCGGCCAAGAACAACAGATAGTTTGAAGCACGTCAGTGTTAAGTCACTGCTGTCAACGTCAGGAAAAGAAAAAATATTGCCTGTACTTGTCATCTAGTGAATCAAATGGAGCTCAATTGGACGGGGAAGCTACCTTGTTGAAAGAACTGAGCGTTAGCCTCCGCTTCAACTCACTTATTTCTCTGTTTATCGTCGGAGACAGCGGCTCCCGTCAGATCACCGAAGTTAAGCGCTGTCGGGCGTGGCTGTCACTTGGATGGGTGACCATCCGGTCGCCATACGCTGTTGCCGTTTTTCGGGGTGCACTCAGCCTCGTGATGCCAATTGAGGAGCTACTCGACTGAATAGTAGCAGCTCCGGTCACAGAAAACCATCATAACGACCGGGAGAGCGGTGTGCTGACCACACGCCCCTCCTATCCGCATCCTCAGTTGAAGATGACACGGCGGTCGGATGGTGCCGATGGGCCACTTGTGGCCTGAAGATGGAGTGCTGCTTTTAGCCTCTTTGTTGACTAAATTGTTGCAGTGTTTAACACGCCGTAACTCGTATTCGCGAAGACCGAAATTCAGGTTCTCTTTTGGAATTTCTTTCGATGCTTATAGTAAATAACGAATGCTGGAATGTTTCCTTCCACAACGTCCGCTGACAACCTTCCCCATCCTTGTAAAATTCGAGGTTCCTTTGCCTCTTTTCTCGTAGACATCTTTGCGCGTTAAATTATTATTTTCCTTTCTTCTGTCCCTTTGTTTCACACACCTTTTAAATACAAAGAAATCTCAGGAACATAGGTTCACAGTATATTTTATCCATGTGGTTTAACTGGAAGGTTATTTTGATAAATTGTCAACAACAGTTATTGCCCAAACCAATTTGTACGCAGCAGTTAGGAAATATGAGTGAGGGTAATTAAGCTGGACTGCCGTCTGAAGCGTTCGGCAGTTTCTATTGATGAGCCTTCGGGGCGACAATGCATTCCAATTAAAAGTTACAGTTCACCCCTGACCTTTGGAAGAGTCTGCACTCAGAGTCAATGGAGGCAGACAAATTTCTATACCGGGAACTTCACTCACACTTTCGCCGTGCGACACACTTTCGGTCAAATATTAGCACTTTGGTCCAGTTCCGCCATTCGTATAGCTCTCTAGCAACTATTTCGTAGATTCTGTGCGGTCGAACTAGGCAATATTTCCCTTTGCTTTCGTTTATTCTGAGTAGTATATACTTCTTTGATATACGTGTCTTACGACAGATATTGGCAGGACACGCTCCACTGTCCTGTAATAGGGCATTAAGTGGAAGGGCGGGGGGTGAGAAGGTAGGCGTAATACAACAGTTCTAAGCATAATTTCGTTGTAACTAATCAGCCAGTAAAATCCACTGACACTCTTAAAACCAAAATTTTACACACAACATGAAATAATTGATTTAAAACAATATGTCAAAAGAACTTTACAATGAAACTTTTAATTTAATTTGTTGTGATACCTTGGACAAGAAACTTTACAACAAGAAGTGAATATAACACATGCGCTCATCCTATCAAAATTACAGCAGTTACTCATTCGTCTGTGTTTGCTCAATGCAAACAGTTACAAAAGAAAACACAACTATCAGAATTTGTCTCTGGGAGGGGCACTAAAATAGCCACCTGAATACAGTACATATGAATAGCATGACAAGTTTTCGGACTCCCCCTCCCGCAGAGTTCTCTTAGTTAAATATACGCCACAGCTGAGTCACATAGAACACGCCCGGTATTCAGACCCCCGGGCGACGTCCGTTCCAATCACCACAGCTCACTATAGCTCAAATAGGTTAATGATCGTTTCTATCCACGGTGTCACCGATCCCGACCAAAGGTGTCGTCTGTTCGCTCCGGCCGTCCCTTATGGCAGTCGGCAGAGGGCGACACCTAAGTGTCGCTGGTCGTTCCACACTGCAGTACCGGCGTGGGAAGGTTGCGCGCGGCATTCAAAGGCATCGGACATGTGGCAATGATACCATCGGCACAGTCCTCTTCCTTGCGCCCCTTACTTTATCTGCTGATAACTTCATTTATTTTTAATTTTGCCCTTCACTGAAAATCTTCTACTTGCTCTCCCACTCTGCTCTCCAACCTTCCACTCGACATTTCATTGTTGCAGGCGATTTCTTTGCGGGAAACGTCTCAGCCAAGATGTTTACTTAATTGTTTTTTGAGTTCTGTGCCTCAAATATATAAAAACGGAAACCTTATAGGATCGTTTTGCTGTCCATCTGTCTGTCCGACTGTTAAGAACCCTTTTTCTCAGGAACTGGTAGATGTATCAAGCTCAAATTTATGTCGCATATTAAGGACTGCAATCGGTTGTCAGTGTAAACAGTTTAAAGTTATAAGTCACTTCAATCAAAACACATGGCTATTTATGTCATATATTTTGATACTCATCAAAACCTATTGAGTACTTCTTGTTGATCTAGTCATGAAATTTGTTAAGAAGCAAGGTTTCACAGTGCAAGTTAAGGAAGAAATCCGGAACAGTTAATTTGTAATTGCGTAATACGAAAAAATATTTTTTGCCGTATTCGTCCGTCTGCTGTCTGTCTGTCCGCCGGTCTGTTAAGACACCTTTTTCTCTTGAACAGGATGCAGTATCAAATTCAACCTCACATACTAAGGTCTGTGGTCTCTTGGAAGTGTAAAAATTTCAAGCTTCTAAGTCAATGCAAACAAAAGTACGGCCCTTTTTGTCACATATTTTGCTTCTAGCAGGCTCACTCATCAAAGCCTATAGGATACTTTCTATCGATGTAGAATCATGAGATTTGGCGAAAAGGAAGGTTTCACAGCACACGTAAAGCAAAAAAATCTGAAAACTGTTAAACTGTAATTATATCGCATTAAAATATTTTGTCATTAGAACATACATTGCATTCAGCATCTGTCAAAAGCATAACAGACGAACATTACTGCATGCTAACATAAAATGTGAGTTGTAGTCATGTTTTAGTAAATAAATAAAATATTTAATTACATCTTTTACACGGCAGTGCCAAACAAACTAGTACACCTGCCTAATATCGTGTAGGGCCCCCGTGAACACGCAGAAGTGCCGTAACACGATGTGGCATGGACTCGACTAATGTCTGAAGTAGAGCTGGAGGGAACTGACACCATGAATCCTGCAGAGTTGTCCACAAATCCGTAAGAGTACGAGGGGACGGAGATCTCTTCTGAACGCACATTGCGTACATCCCAGGTATTTCCAGAATGAAATATTCACTCTGCGTGGAGTGTGCGCTGGTATGAAACTTCCTGGCAGATTAAAACTGTGTGCCAGACCTTGCCTTTCGTGGGCAACTGCTCTACCACCTGAGCTACCCAAGCACGACTCACAATCCGTCGTCAGAGCTTCAATTCTGCCATTACCTTGTCTCCTACCTTCCAGACTTCACAGAAGCTCTTCTGCGAACCTTACAGAACCTGCCAGGAAGTTTCATATCAGCACACACTCCGCTCAGAGTGGAAAACTCATTCTGGACATACACCAGGCTGTGGCTAAGCCATATCTCCACAATATCCTTTCTTCCGGGAGTGCTAGTTCTGTTCAATAATGTTCATGTCTGGGGAGTTTGGTGGTTAGCGGAAGTGTTTAACTCAGAAGAGTGTTCCTGCAGCCACTCTGTAGCAATTCTCGACGTGCGGGATGTCGCACTGTCCTGCCGGAATTGCCAAAGTCCGTCGGAATGCCCAGTGGACGTGAATGGATGCAGCCGATCAGATACGACGCTTATGTACGTGTCAGCTGTCACAGTCGTTTCTAGAAGTGTCAGGGATCCCATATTACTCAAACTGGACACACTCCACACCATTAAAGAGCCTCCACCAGCTTGAACAGTCCCCTGCCGATATGGAGGCTCCATGGATTCATGAGGTTGTCTTCACACCCGTACGCATCCATCGGCTCGATACAATTTGAAACGAGACTCGTCCGAGCAGGCAACATGTTTCCAGTCATCAGCAGTCCAATGTCGATGTTTATGGGCCCAGGGAAGGCGTGAAGCTTTGTGTCATACAGTCATCAAGGGTACAAGAGTGGGCCTTCGGCTCTGAAAGCCCATATCGATGATGTTTCGTTGAATGGTTCGCACGCTGACACTTGCTGATGAATCAGTATTGAAATCTGCAGCAATTTGCGGAAGGGTTGCACTTCTGTCACGGTGAACGATTCTTTTGAGTCGTCGTTGGTCCCATTCTTGCAGGATCTCTTTCCGGCCACAGCGATGTCGGAGATTTGATGTTTTACCGGATTCGTGATATTCACGGTACACTCGTGAAACGGTCGTACGGGAAAATCCTCACTTCATCGCTACCTCGGAGATGCTGTGTCCCATCGCTTGTGCGCAGACCATAACAACACGTTGAAACTCACTTAAATTTTCATAAGCTGCAACTGTAGCTGCAGTAACCGATCTTACAACTGCGCCAGACACTTGTTATCTTTTATAGGCGTTGCCGATCGCAGCGCCGTTTTCTACCTGTTTACATATCTTTGCATTTCAATACGCATGCCTATACCAGTTTCTTTGGCGCTTCAGTGTATATCTACAGATATAAAATGAATTCCCCTGCTAACTTCTTTTTATGTGTCTGGGCTAATCAGAGGGACTACTGAACAGATATTAATACGATCATGGAGTTATCGGGGCTGATATCTTGCCAGTATCTATATTGAAAATAAGTAAAAGTTGTTGAGGCTATCGATTCCCAGAACATAGGAAAACATTGGGCGGAATTCTTAGTTCAAACGGAATTCGGCTTGTTGTCAACAGTAATGGGTGTCTGCTTTCTCCATGGTCAGTCCAAGCTAAAAGCAGTTCGTTGACAGCAGAAACTATGATTTAGTTTCCGACAGTTTGTATTGGTAACTCGTGGCCGCGACAGACAGGTTCTGTATTGTGTGCATCATATCCACGGACTGCAGTGCACGATGCTTAGAAGTGTCACAGCCAGCTGTTGCTACATCTGCTCAGAAGAGGACACCTTGTGACTTGTGCACATTCAAGCGAGTGGTGGTGTGGAATGATGTGGCACGGACAGGATCGAACGTAGGCGAGGCTCGTTGGTGGTTGGTACGGTATGAGGTGACAGAGGAATCTGGCACGAACTCTCGAGCTGTGTCTGACTGGGAAGCCTAGTTGTTGGGTGGCTGATACGACCTCAGTTCGACCCCTGCTTTATCAATGCTGTGGCTAGAAGCACTGGTAGGCAGTCCTATCAGGATGACGGCTGAAACCGACACATCAATGGACACAGACTTTACTGACTAGTCGATTCAATCACTGGCCTTGCTGGACGGCTAATATTTTCCATAGTTGCGGTAACTCGCTGGTCACTGGCCAACAGACGGGCTGCGGCACCTAGTCGAGGCCCACGAGAAAGATAGGCAGTGGCGCGTACGTCACAGCACATGACAGTGTAGATCTTACGAGTACCAGTAGCCGGTTCCCGGGTTCGATTCCCGGCGGGGACAGGGATTTTCTCTGCCTCGTGATGACTGGGTGTTGTGTGATGTCCTTAGGTTAGTTAGGTTTAAGTAGTTCTAAGTTCTAGGGGACTGATGACCATAGATGTTCAGTCCCATAGTGTTCATAGCCATTTGAACCATTTTTGAACCAGTAGCCGTCTCGTGCGTGGAGCGAGTAACTATTTCAGACGAGTTTAGTAATTGTGGGGCACAAGCCAGCTAGTAGGTGTCACTATTCGTTGCAGCGTCCGTATTGCTTGTGCGCTCCGCGCCTAGGCGAGTGTCATCACATAACGCTGCGCCAGTATGTTACGGCAAGTGGCTCTTTTACGACAACGCGACCTCTTGTATGCGAGAGTGGTTCTGTAAGTAGGACCCACGAATATCTAGATAGAAGAGTGATCAAACCTTTCAGATGCCGCCTGTAGGCTGAGAAGTAGTTATAATGTTGCACGTCGAAATACAGTTTCGTGATAGAAGCGTTGATGAGAAAAGGAGTGCGAAATGTGAAGAGGTTTTTGATTTTAAAGAGAACGTATCCTGATAGGGTTCATTGCCAACTAGTGGATGTTTACGCAGCAAGTGTAATGTCACGAATAAAGATGTGGTTTTTGTGGCAGGAATTTGATAAGGACGGGTGTGAGAGACGAACAACAGTGAGGCTAGCCAACTCCACCCACTTGAGATGTCGACGTGTGCCACGTTGAAGAGAACTGCACATGAAATTAACAGATCAGTTGGCAGAGTAGTGCATATTGCCCAAAACACCTCGAGCGGAGACGTCATTTCGATGGATACCGCTGCAACTCTCAAAAGAGGATATTCTCACCGAACAAATGCTGTGGGCTCTCCAGTACCAACTGTGGTTCAATTTCTGCAGAGGAATCGTCACTGGTGATAAAACGTGGGCGCGTCAAGTTATACCTGAGCCGAAAAAAAGCAAAAACTCAGTATATTCCGTATTACATGGCAGTCATGGGATCCTGAATAAAGTGAACACCAGCGCCGTGGAACGGTTAGCCACAGTCTCAATAAGCTACGATCTTGCCGGTGTCGAACTCTGTCACGCGCTGGTGGATGTTCCTACTGCTTACACAAGGAATATCACAATCTCCTCACCAACAACCTACTTTCAAATGGGATACCTGAAGGAGAAGACCACTACATAATCTTTCTTTATATGCAGACTGTAGACGGCGGTACATCTAACTACTATGTGCTGTTGCACTGAAAGGCTACCCATTGGAGTATCCAACTATCTGCAGAAGGGTCAGCTAAGAGTTCTGCATGTGTGCAGATCTCTTGCATGCGTGCTGTTCTCTGTAACCTCAGTGCACATTTACACCTCTACCACGCCACGCTGTCTGAGTGGGATGACGGGAAGGAGGAGAAAGAGAGAATGAACTTGATACGCTCCACATGGCGATGGAGTCACGTAAGGAATATTGAATGAATTGCTTGTGGCTTGGTTTCATATTTTTCAACAACAAAGATCATACGAAAACATATTTTCATTATTTTCTCAATATACAGGGTGATTCAAAAAGAATACCACAACTTTAAAAATGTGTATTTAATGAAAGAAACATAATATAACCTTCTATTATACATCATTACAAAGAGTATTTAAAAAGGTTTTTTTTCACTCAAAAACAAGTTCAGAGATGTTCAATATGACCCCCTCCAGACACACGAGCAATATCAACCCGATACTCCAACTCGTTCCACGCTCTCTGTAGCATATCAGGCGTAACAGTTTGGATAGCTGCTGTTATTTCTCGTTTCAAATCATCAATGGTGGCTGGGAGAGGTGGCCGAAACACCATATCCTTAACATACCCCCATAAGAAAAAATCGCAGGGGGTAAGATCAGGGCTTCTTGGAGGCCAGTGATGAAGTGCTTTGTCACGGGCTGCCTGGTGGCCGATCCATCGCCTCGGGTAGTTGACGTTCAGGTAGTTACGGACAGATAAGTGCCAATGTGGTGGCGCTCCATCCTGCTGAAATATGAATTGTTGTGCTTCTTGTTCGAGCTGAGGGAACAGCTAATTCTCTAACATCTCCAGATACTGTAGTCCAGTTACAGTAGCACCTTCGAAGAAAAAGGGACCAAAAACTTTATTGGCTGAAATGGCACAGAAAACGTTCACCTTAGGCGAGTCACGTACATACTGAGTTGTTTCCCGCGGATTCTCAGTGCACGCTGAACAACTGTCGTCGATTCACTTCTGCCGTACTCAATAACACAAAAAGCTTTCTGTTGAGCGGTCGCCATCTTAGCATCAACTGACGCTGACGCCTAGTCAACAGCGCCTCAAGCGAACAAATGTACAACTAAATGAAACTTTATAGCTCCCTTAATTCGCCGACAGATAGTGCTTAGCTCTGCCTTTTGTCGTTGCAGAGTTTTAAATTCCTAAAGTTTTGGTATTCTTTTTGAATCACCCTGTATAAAGTATGCAGCCAATCGCTTGCATTAAGTTTAATGTGAAAACCTTGACCATGTTTCAATACCACTAAGGTTATCTTCTTCAGAAAGTAATTCACATAAATTACACGACGTTCAAATTGTAAAAATGCTTGATGAGCTAAGGAGCTCAAGTGAAACAATGGAAAATATGGAATAAAGTCCTCCTTGGAAACAGTTAGCTGTAGAATTTATATATTAAAAATTATTTATGATTGCTGCTGTCAGTAATGTATGAAACTGTGATGTTTTCCTCGATATTTAATTACTATATGCGTTTCTGCAGTTGCGGTTGATAATGGAAGCAAGGCTACAGTAAAATCAAGACACGTTCATTGGATTTGTAGACCTGGAAAAAGCATTCACCAATGTAAAATGGTGCAAGGCGTTCGAAATTCTAAGAAAAGACGGGTAATATATAATATGTACAAGTATCAAGAGGAAACAATAAGAGTGGGAGACCGAGAACGAAGTGCTCGGATTAAAAGGAGTGCAAGACAAGAATGTAGTCTTTCGCCCCTACTGTTCAATCTACACATAGAAGAAACAATGATGGAAATAAAAGAAAGATTAAAGAGTGGAATTTTTTCCAAGGTGAAAACATACCAATGATAAGATTAGCTGATGACATTACTGTCCTCAGTGAGAGTAAAGAAGAATTACGGAATGAACAGTCTAATGGGTACAGAATATGGATTGTGAGTAAATCGGAGAAAGATGAAAGTACTGAGAAGTAGCAGAAATGAGAACATTTTGATATTTATAAGTTAAAAAAATATTACTTTCTGATACTGGCATACATTTACTTATGTTGTTTTTGCCTCTTTTTTACATGTTCTGAAGTCCACTGCTTTTTTCTTCCGTTGTTAGCGTAGACTGAAGTAGAATAGGCGTTTTTTGAACATTTAAAAGGCAATCCTTCTTTTGTGCGTGTGTTTCTTTTTTTTTTAATTCCTATCACTTTATGTGTGCGACTTCCAATCTTGGTAGCAAGTTTGGAGAAAACGACAGCATTATTCAGAATTACCGTAAAATTAAGAAGCACGTTATGTAGCTCCAGATTGATGCCTCGCTTTTTTGCATAAAGGGACTTGATTTCATTGTTTAGATCAATTATTGAGCCATTTATTTCGTTTTTGTGCTCTGGTAGAACTGTTTTCTAACTCATTTTTAAAACTGGTTTATAACAGTTGCTGCAGAAGATGGCCATGCAAACAAACATGGAACAGAAATTTTTTCAATGCACTTCACTCAGAGCCTAGCATTGCTAACGCATGTGTTGAGAAATCTATTGTTTATTCTTCATTTTTTCCAAAACAGTTTACAACAACTCCTGCTGACGATCTACAGTGTGTGCAAAGGTCATCCTCAGTTACTGGATCATAGATGAAACCTACTTCCTCAGGTGACTGCTGATGGGGGACCTCTGCTGGAAAATGTTTCGTAATCAAATAATTTTCCAATTGCTGCTATCCCAAATGTAAAACAACAGACGACGCGCCTGTCCGTGTATTTTGTTCCGATGAAAGCTGCCACGAAAGTAATACTGAGAAGCGTTTATCAACTGCTGCTGGTTCAGCATGTATCGCTTGAGCAAAAAGCTCAGTGCTTTTGAATCAAAACATAAACGCTGTAATCTTCGATGTAATTATCCGCTTTTTAGCTTCACACTGGAAACTTGTCATAACAAGTCGGTGTGGACTCTGCCACTGACGGAAACGTGTGGGTCACAAGTTCTTGTAGGATTCCTCATACACGTGAACGATATGAGTTTTTGAATCTGTATCCCAAGTGATTGCGTATTCAAACCACGACAGTGGTTTGTCATAACGGTAACTCTGGGAGCATGATGTACCTAAATCTAAGACCAACGGGACAAGTAATAATATCAATTCTTTAACAGTCGAACACATCAGCTGGTAGCCTCAGAAAATATTTCTCCCTATGCAAGGCAATCTCTATATTTGTTTCACTGCTGTTCTGTCAGAAACGATATAACATTAATAATTTTAATATGCTCTATTCTATACCGTTACGTAATTGTTACCTAATTTCTATTCCAGGTCAAACCACGAATAAATAAAGACTGCTTATACATTAAACGTTTCTGACCGTGCTGAGATTGCAGTTAGAAAGGATGTATGACAAATAGCCGTATTGGTACAGAGAGGGTGGAAACGGGAAGCGATGGCACGGTTGTTAATGCTCATTCTACAGAAAATTTCTTCTCACCTTGCCGTTGATTTCTTCTTCCGCAGTCCGGACCACTCGCTTGCGCCATGACATTACATCGTTGTTTGGGATCATGAAGTCCATGGAGCCTGCAAGTGCTCCCCAAGTAGCCGAACATAACCGTTTCCAGTCAATGATCGGTTCAGTTGCACGAGAGGACCCAGTCCATTCCATGTAAACACTGTTCACACCATTACGGAGCCGCCACCAGCTTGCACACTGGCTTGTTGAAAATTTAGGTTCATGCCTTCGTGGGGTCTGCCTCACACTCGAAACCTACCATCAGCTCTTACCAACTGAAATCGGGACTCATCTGACCAGACCACGGTTTTCCGGTCGTCTAGGGTCAAGTCGATACTGTCAGGAGGCAAGGAAAGTCGTTGCAGGCGATGACATGCTATTAGCAAAGGCACTCGAGATGGTCGTCTGCTGCCATAGTCCAGTAACGTCGAATTTCGCTGCGCTGTCCTAACGGATACGGTCGTCGTGCGTTCCACATTGACTTCTGTGGTTACTTCATGCAGTATTGCTTGTCTGTTAGCACTAACAACTCCACGCAAACGGCACGGCTCTCGGCCGTTAAATGAAAGACGTCAGCCCCTGCGTTGTCCATGGTGAGAGGTAATGTCTGAAATTTGGTACTCTCGGCACTATCTTGACGCTATGGATTTCCAAATATGGAATTCCCTAACGATTTCCGAAATGGAATGCCCCGTGCTTCTAGCTCCTACTGCCATTCCGCGTTCAAAGGCCGTTAACTGCCATCCTGCGGCCAGAACCACGTCGGAAGCCTTGACACTTGAATTACCTGGCTACAAATATAAATAACAGCTCTGCCAATGTACTGCCCTTTTATACCTTATGTACGCGATACTAGCATCATCTGTAAAATTGAAGCCGCGCGGAGTAGCCGTGCGATTCGAGGCGTCATGTCACGGACTACACGGCCACTCCCGCCGGAGGTTCGAGTCCTCCCTCGGGATTGGGTATTTGTGTTGTTCTTAGCATAAGTTAGTTAAAGTAGTATGTAAGTCCAGGGACTGTCAACCCCCTGTAGCTGAATGGTCAGCGTGATGGAGTGTCAAACCTCTAGGTTCGATTCCCGGCTGCGCCGGGGAATTTTTGCCGCCCCAGGGACTGAATGTTGTGCCGTCCTCATCATCATCCTCATCGACTACAGGTCGCCGCAGTGGCGTCAAGGCGTCAAATTGAAAGACCAGCACCAGGCGAACGGTGTGCCCGATGGTGGGGGGCCCTAACCATAAAAAAAAGCTCTTTGGTCCCTTAGGAATTCACACACATTTGAACATTTTGTAAACGTGACTTTGTTACCTTAGTGGTTGGTATCTAACCGAAGCAGTTGAAAAACGGATTGCCTGTTACAGAATGCTCACTCAGATATTCCACAACTCGATTCGTTTGAACGTTTAGTTCTCGGTCCCGACTTGTACAATACACCACATGGATTTTGGTTAATTCAAAAGTCACAGTTTACATATAAAAATCGGAATTCACTTCGTGGCACTCCATTGTCAATTTTAACTCACTATTCCGCAAAATCATCACATTTATTCAAAGCTCCTAACAGATGCCTATGAACGTGATGATGGATGAGCTGCAAACTAAACTTTTCACAAAGCAGTTCTTTAGGCCACAAATGCGGGCGAACGCACTGTCCTCCGATTGGCTGAGGTACATCATAGCCAATCCGATATCAGGATTTACCGCGCAATCCCGCGTCTTGTACCTTTGACCAGTCACAACTTAATTAGTTTTATGAGCATTTTATTAAAAGAAAAAATTTACAAAACTCAATGATGTGAAACTAACTCGCTCTTTAAATAATAGCCCTATGATAAAATGTTTCTTGCTTCCCCAGTCCCATAAAATAGCTAGCTGCACTTTACAAATTTCCCCCGGGAGTATAAATCACTCTCTGTACAGCAACAGCTCTCACGCTAACGTATACTCAGTTAATATATATAACAATATTCATGCCTGCCGCGGTGGTCTCGCGGTTATAGGCGCGCAGTCCGGAACCGTGCGACTACTGCGGTCGCAGGTTCGAATCCTGCCTCGGGCATGGATGTGTGTGATGTCCTTAGGTTAGTTAGGTTTAAGTAGTTTTCAAGGGACTGATGACCACAGCAGTTGAGTCCCATAGTGCTCAGAGCCATTTGAACCATTTTGAACAATATTCATAAATTACCTTACTTTCTATTCACATCTTCATTCACACTAATAACTTAACAATCTAAATCATAAATAATTAATAAAAGTCATAATATTCATAAAATCTGTACTTTTTTCCAAATACTTATTTCGACAGCCTAGGAAGTTCGTCTGTAAGATGCTGACACTTTTCAACCACAGCTGGAACTACTTGCAGTTAGTCACTGGATTGGTTCGAAGCTGATCGCTTGTATCAACTGCTGTAGGTGTGATGTCTCAGGAAGAAGGGGAAAACATGACTATGGCGATGAAAACAATAAAGAGACTGGATGCAAATTTGTTGCGTTCGGGTTCGATTGCTCACCAAAAGGATACTGGACCCTCAAAGGTAGTTGTAACTGAACAAACTGAAGTTAACGCTGCTTGCTGCGGCATTTTCCTCAAAGCCCAAGACGTTTTTGAGACAGTACCACAGAGTAACTCGTTTATTATATAGTTCGGTACAACAGATAATGAAGGACACTATGAATGCAGGGACAAGGGAGGACGGGGCGCACGTAAGAAACGATATGTTGCAAGGATCTGACAGGATCGTGGCACCTTCACTGCAGCTGTGTGCTAATGCTGGCGCCTGTGTTGAAATGTGACCATAGCACATGATACTAGCGAAAATAACAATGTAACAAGCTTTATGGCCAATATTCAAAAAAACCGGAAAATTGTGGATCTCCCTTGCATGCAGTATGACTGTTGGTTCTAATATACTGACGAAACGTCTAAAATTTAACTGCCACTGACCTTTCACAAAAAAATCGTCCGTGTTGCTATTTCAGACGGCTATTAGTCGGTGTTGACACCACTGTCATAGTGGATCCAAACTGCGGTTTTGACAAGTTGTGCGATGAATATAGCAGTCCTCCATTCCATTGGCAAAATGGAGAAAGAGACGTTCGACGTTTGACAAAATTCAGCCTCGAAACACGCAAGAAATTCCACACAGATGGCCCTTCGTGGCTCTTTATGGTCTTATGTTATGCGGTGAGGAACCCCGTGGGCACATATATTTGAGTACCCCACAGGCCGAAGTGGCCGAGCGGTTCTAGGCGCTACAGTCTGGAACCGCGCGACCGCTACGGTCGCAGGTTCGAATCTTGCCTCGGGCATGGCTGTGTGTGATGTCCTTAGGTTAGTTATATTTAAGTAGTTCTAAGTTGACCTCAGCAGTTAAATCCCATAGTGCTCAGAGCCATTTGAACCTTTTTCTTTTTTGAGTACCCCAACTAGTGGACGAGTGTGTCAGCACTACCATCAGAGACGTCCAATTGGGTTTGATGTCCTTGAGTGTCCGCAGGTTCCAACATTGCACGACTCAGAACAGAACCGACGGGCATTAGGGAGATCGGACAGGTTTACGAGACCTTATTGCGGTGATATTCTGAAAGCGCCTATGAATATCTGCGATGCTCTGGATTTCCTCCAAAAGAAACTCAATGACAGCTCTCTGACTGGAAAGCGCCTCCGTTGCGGACGCCATTTTGAGGGATACATATAGCCCTGCCACATACCGACTTCATAAAACTATAGGTGTTGAAGCAGGAATATTCCACTACGTCCCACAGCAAATTCCGCAATTTTTCAACCGAAATTATCCGAGAAAAAATGTATTACTTACTGAAATCCTATCTTATTAAGTGTAGTTGCTTTGGCTATAATACTTACCGGTACGAACCACAATAGTGATAACACCCGGATTACTTGTTACGATTTGTAAGTGTGAGTTTATGAACTTCTGAGTGTGAATTACACGTATCAGGGAGTCAGGACAGTGTTATCGTTTTTTTACGAAGAACTTTTCGCGTATTTTCAAACAAGTACTATGTTCACTTACCTGTGGTTGTCCACTATTTGCACAACAGATTCGTGACTTTGGTCCATAGATTCAGCTGATATTTTTCGGTTCCCTTAGCAGTCCCGTGCCAATATGTTGCAAAGCCTGGTCGCAGTCTATGATTCGTTATGGACTGATTCGATGACCGAGATATATTTTTAATTTAACATCATAGGTACCGAGAGTCTCAAGCTTGAAAATTGCTTCGCAGCACTGAGGATATGAAAAGTACTGACATCATTACGATAACTCTGCCCCGGATGTATACTCCACGAAAATTTCTACACACATAGAAAAAGTTTATACGAAGATGAGATGGAAAAAGTGCTCTGATTGTGAACCAAACATATCCGAAAAAAGTTGTTTGAAAGGAGTTTGAAAACACTATGAGCAGTAGATATTCAGTAATTTATACGAAATGTGGCGTATGTAAATATGAGCTCAAAATAAAATCAGAGCAGAAAAATTTTAAACAAAGCGTATTGTCAGCAATCTGATACTCATAAATAGAATGAAGCAACCAAGAAACCAGTAAAAGTAATTTAGATTATCAATCCATAGATTGCGGTGTTAGGGTCCGTTGCTGTCTTGTGTTCAATATAAATTTTGGGAAGTGTACTGCGATGCTAATCCAGTCAGAGAGTTCAGAAGCGCAGTAGCAAAGTATTGAAAGAGTGGTGACTATGTCGGTATATCTTGTACTTTCAATACAGCTGTCTCTCCCTAGCCATGTACTAGCTAATTGTTCTATTGTGCTAAATGCTTCAAATTTTCTTGTTAGGTGATCTCCAGACAATAATAGTAGCACACAAATTTTATTAAAAGTTTTTCAAACACATCAAATGTAAATGACATAAATAAATCCTCGAATACAGATGGCTGTATATTTCTTAGTGTTTCTTCTCGATACTCAGTAGATTTTCTATTACAACGTGCTTATAACTCACGTGTGACAATACACGATATATAAATGCTATCGGAACTGAAAGTTAAATAACTCTCCTTCTTGAAGGAAATGCATCGATTGTTCGTAACTTCCATATAAAAACGTTATATGAATCACTGAGTGGAAAAGGGATACATTCCAAAAAGCTGATTTTTCCAGAGAAATGGCACACATATTGAAAAAGATTCACAATTATAAATTCTTCATACTAGTCAATAACTGAGAAAGTTAAAGGAGTTCCGTGGCGTTAAGCATTCCGATAAATCAGTTTTAAGTCTACTGGGCTATGTTTTTTTTCTTCCCAAAGTGTGGAAACAAAATCACACGAACACGAAAAATGATAAAACACTACATGACTGAAACAGCACTGTTTAATATAGATCGGATGTTTAAACACATTCCTACACTTCTGTGACATGCATTTTTGTACACACTCATTTACTTGTAGTAGTAAGTCATTGTCTTCATCGAATACGGCTCGGCAGCAGTCCATGTCTGTCGTTCCCGGTAAAATTATTAGCAAATTTTTGGTATACAGTGTATCAACTTTGCTAAAACTGAAACCTGGCTTGCTGAAATGGGATGCTTGTCATGGTAGGCTTTTGATATAGGCAGCTTTACATAGGGAGAATTTTTAAGTATGAATGTTAACATATATAATCTGTTAAACAACTTCGCTGTCTTGACATCCATTCATCTCACTTCTATATACCAAATGCCTAACTTGCTTATAGCAAACAACAGTTTCCTTTATTCTCAAGGCTTTTTGATGGTTTTACAAAGTAGTTTCGCCACAAACGTTTGAAATCTGTATCATTTCCATTTGCAATATAGGCCTAGCCTAAGATGCTTATCTGTGTTTATTGTTATGTGTCGGATACCATTTTTACCGAGAAGATTTTGTCGCCATCTGTAGGCATAGGTAAAATCCAGTGATTATTCCAGGGCATATGATACTGATTTTGTGTCAACTTCTTCCCGCCCCTCCACGCCCCCCCCCCCTCCCTCCCTACTTATGCAACACATACGTAAATAGTGGTTAGTAGTACCGTTGATAAGGTTTTCTCTGTGACGTCAAATGCATGAAAATAAGTCCACATAAATAAATAAAATTTTACAGCTGTGACAAAAATAAACGTTGAACTTAGATCTCATTTCATTATTTAAGAGGCTTGAGTTTAGCCAAAAAGACAGCTAGGCCGATGACTCATCCACTCATTTGGAGGGAAAAAAGGAAAAAATTACCAACACAACGTTATCTTTGAATGTGCGTCAGAAACAAAATTTTTGGGCTACACTCATGTAATTTGTACCTCCTCTGCACCCAATTTATTCTCCAGTTGTGATGTAAGGAAATGATATTTTATGTGCTTAGTACGTTTAATTTCCTTGAAAGTGCCTGTGTAAAAGAACGATTTCTGTGATATGATGTACATAAATATAGGTAGAAATTAACAGAAATCGATTTTAGAAGACATTAGACCATGCCGTTATTTAGTTGTGTAAAATGTGTCTCTTAGTTTTTGATCGAGATATCTCGAATATATTACTTTACAGGGTCAGCTAAACCTTTAGTATTCCATTCCAGGCAGTCACTTTATTACTAGACTTCGACGTCCACGCATAAAGTATAAATGAAAAATCTGATAATCTAACAAGCGTATTTCATATTAAAAATACGGATTTTCGCGGCATATTTACCTGTATGCGAAGTTCACTGCCAGTTCACAAAAGCCTTTCCAGGCCCACGCTTTACCACCAGACTATTACGCCCACCCATAAAGTATGAATGATAAATATTGTCATCTAGTACGTGTATTTCTAAAAGCAAGAGCACGGATTTTCGCGCCATATTTTCTCCTCATGTCCACTTTTGGTGTTATGCACAACTATACGCCATTTTCAACTCATTACAAAAAACAAAAATGTATCCTCAATCTATTTCGGCAGATTTCTGAATGTTTCCCTTCTTTCACTTGCCGCTTCATATGAAACATATATTCTGAGGCGTATTATTCGTCTCCACTGCCGGTGATCCCTGGCAGCTTCAGCATTCTAGCTATGTGCTTTCGCCCAATGCGCTGCGGCGTGCCGGGGAATGATGACGTGGGAAAGGGATAAAGAAGGAAGGACAGGGGGCGGGGGCACGGACACATCCCCACAGTACTCAAGGCTAAACAGTACTCTCAAGGCCCTTATGATCATTTGACAGAGACAAATAGTTTACACAAAAACTGAATTAATATTATGACGTCTTATATTGAACCAGAAACTATTAATTTAATTACACTGACGGAAAACATCGCAGCACCAAGGAGTTGTGTTACTACATCCGAAAGATGATATCTATCCAAATTTCTAGTAGGGCCACAATGAGAATGCAAACCAGGTTTGTTTTAAACACACGCTTTATTATTGGTCGTGAGACTGGACGTGGTGAGCTGATGTTAGTTACAAATGATTTTAAGGCAACAAAGACGCCATTATCAACACCTCACAGAGTTTGAACGAGGTCTTGTAATAGGGGTACGAGAAGCTGGATATTCCTTCTACGATATTGCGGAAAGACTCGGAAGGAATGTAGCAACTGTACGTGACTTCTGGTTGTTATCGGCTTAAGGCTCTGGCGCGCCGTACTTCATCTGCAGCAGCAGTTTGAGTAGCAGTTGGCACCAAAGTGACACAACGAACTGTTACAAGTTGGTTACCTCAGGGACAGCTCAGAGCTAAGGTACTCTGTAGCGGGCATTCCACTGACCCCAAACCACATCCATTTGTCGGAACTGGGCATGTACGCGTCATAGTGACGTCACAGAGAAGTATCACCGCGGTGAGTCTAATGTCTTCTACAAAAGCAAGGTTTATCTACTGATTTGAAGAGAAAGTGACATGTATTGAATATCTAAAATACGAAATATGTGTTGTCTGGACTGAAATATCAGAGATAGAGTTAATAGTGAGGCTAGGCAGAAAATTTTCCTAATGTATGTGTTTCCCAAAATTTCCCAAAAAAATACTTTTCCTCAAACTACGAAAAGAAAACACAACCTAAAATTTTCCACAAAAAATACTTTTCCTCAAACTGCGAAAAGAAAACACCAACCTGGAGTCGCTAGGCCTCTGTATGGCCCTGGTTGGAGTAGGAACCCCATTGCTGAATATGAGGCAGCTGTTTAAGCAGCTGCTGTGTGAACCAAGTGCACTGTTGGCACACAACCCATGCGACGCTTGTTCGGTAGTAATTTCTTTATGATACTACTTGGAGGAAATTACATTGTGACGAAAGCGTTCGTTTACGATTTCGGGACAAGGTAACGACTACTTCTCGCAGGTAGAAGACGGAAACACGACGGGCAAGTGAACTGAGGTATCTCTCGCGGTTACTTCTTAAACAGTCTTCCAAGATTATTGTTTTTCATCCAGTTTTTGTGTCCCCTCTGTGTCTACGCTTGTGGCAGGTGCCAGTCACGACATGGCCTCAGTATGGCCCTGAGACTGTCCCACTATAAACTTGCAGTGCGGAAATTAATTTTGGAAGTCGTATATCCAGCAACAGGAATAATTCATTATGCTACACTTGTTCCGTGTTCGGGCTATTGGCCACACTATTAAGTGCAGCCTTACAGTCTTCCGAATTGTGTGGATGATACTTTTTCGAACGTCAGATGGTATGTCGCCAGACTCATACGTTCTACACACTAATTCGAATAGTCGGTTTGTTGCCCACTTTCCCCAGTGATGTTAGAAACTCTGATAGAATGTTATCTATTCCTTCCAACTTGCTGGATCTTAAACTCTTCAAAATGCTCTTAAATTCTGATTCTAATATTGGATCCCCCATCCCTTCCAAATCGATTCCTGTTTCTTCTTCTATAACATCAGACAAATTTCCTTCCTCACAGAGGCTATCAATGTACTCTTTCCGCCTATTCGCTCCCCGCTCTGCGTTTGACTGCGGAATTCCAGTTGCACTCTTAATGCTACCAATCTTGCTTTTAATTTCATCGAAGGGTGTCTCGACTTTCCAATATGGTGAGTCAGTCCTTCCGACAATCATTTCTTTCTGAATTCTTCACATTTTTCATGAAGTCATTTCGTCTTAGCTTCCCTGAAGTTCCTATTCATTTCATTCCTCAGCGACTTGTACTTCTGTATTTACGAATTCCCACGAAGATTTTTGTACTTCCTTCTTTCGTCGATCAAATGAAGTATTTCTTCCGTTACTCAGTTACCTTCTTTGTACCTATAGTTTTCCATTCAAACTCTGTGATTCTCTTTTTAGAGATTACAACACTAACATGCCGTGAAACACGATAATGTTACCATCTGAGAGGATTTCAAAGTTCGACCGTGCGTGTGTCTAATGGAAAGGGGTATCGGACTATATTTCGAATTTTGCGAGATTAACAGTAAACCCAAACGGGCCTTACCTTGGGTGTTAACAGAAGTGGTAACATTATAAGTGAATAAAAAAGAACGGTTGCCAGCCTAACTAGGCACATTAATTTGGAAACATATATTTGAGAAAATTGGAAATTAATTATTGAAGTTACTTTTGTTGAGATTTCCTTTGAATAGCAAACAGGATAGAGACTGACACATTGCACTCTATACTGTGTGCAGCGGCAGTTACCAATAACGCACACACCAGTAAATTATGGAGAGCAAAACTGCACTGCACTCATACTAATGATGGCCACAATCAATAGCATTACTTGGTCAAAATACTGAAACATCACTGCATGAAGTGCAGAACTAACTTTGGTCACAAGGGACTTGTATCTAGACTGGCATGAATAAAACAAATAAAGATGAATAACATCTAAAAAAACTGTTTAAGCTCATCTGCATATAACAGTTTTTCTTAGTAACAATAGTAGTTCATTTTTTCTTAATAGAAGGACAATATGAGTGGGACCTACAAGCTGGTATAGTTTCGCTAGCCAAGGTTCTTTGATTATTGCAAAACTAAAAACTACCTCTAAAAGCTAATCATTCACTTAAATTACTTTGCAAGGTAATAAAATGCAACAATGAGCTTAATTAACTTCAAAAGGAACTATTCATGATGGGGTACCAAGCTACACTATCTCTGAAAGTGTGCATAACTTCACTTCTAATAGTACTACCGCAAATCGGTTCATTTAAGATTTATATGTACTTGTACTTTAATCACCTGTGAAGCAGTTATTCTTGGCAGTAATATTTACACAATCTTGCACTGTAATCCTGCAAAACTATATTTTATAATAAACTAAAGGTACTTTAGCAAAATCCTATCCAACTTCACTTTTATTGTTTTAGCTTTTTAATAATTAGGATTTTCACTTTCCTATTGATCGACCTTTAAATTTTTGTACTTAAAGCTCCTACCTTAATAGTTTCACTTGGAGAATTCCATAAACAAAGCATCCAGATTTTATTCTTACTGTAACTTTTGCTGTTCCTTTTACTTTAGACCAAACTATCACTTTTAAACACGTGAATGCCAGAATTGTTCATTTAAATCAGGATACTCGGTTTTAGTAGCACTTAGGTGAGGACCCTGAGTAGGTTCGTGATCAGGATTGAAGTTATGGGTTCGAACACTAACTGACGTTTTAAGTGATTATTATTGAAACAACACACAAGTTAATTGGCCCTTGCCAATATACGTTACGTAACTGAAGTATGAAGTCTGTGAAGCAGTGGCGAAGATTAGTGGCAGGCGAAATGTCGGCTAACTGTACTCACGTCTCTTGATGTACGAATGCTCTATAAAATCTCTTCTTGGCGTCGCATTTTCAACAAATTAGACCCATTCCATTATTCTGTGAATACCAAATAATAGCCAGATCCACATCCGAGGCAAATCCTTTCTAATGCAGCTTCCATTTGCCTCTCTGAGCACTGTCGAGGTGTACCGTTCTAAGGCTAGCCACACACTGCGTACCATTCACACAAAGGAGCCGCTCATTTCGACCGCCAAAACCACCTTTTACATCGTGCCATGCCACTTTCGTTGCAGAGGGACTTCCCTACAGTGTTTTCATGTTGCAGATACAAGTGCCCTAAGCATACTTCTTTCATAAACATATCCATATTATAAAAGTTTAAAATTTCATCATATTCTTTTGCTTTTTCATATATACACTCCTGGAAATTGAAATAAGAACACCGTGAATTCATTGTCCCAGGAAGGGGAAACTTTATTGACACATTTCTGGGGTCAGATACATCACATGATCACACTGACAGAACCACAGGCACATAGACACAGGCAACAGAGCATGCACAATGTCGGCACTAGTACAGTGTATATCCACCTTTCGCAGCAATGCAGGCTGCTATTCTCCCATGGAGACGATCGTAGAGATGCTGGATGTAGTCCTGTGGAACGGCTTGCCATGCCATTTCCACCTGGCGCCTCAGTTGGACCAGCGTTCGTGCTGGACGTGCAGACCGCGTGAGACGACGCTTCATCCAGTCCCAAACATGCTCAATGGGGGACAGATCCGGAGATCTTGCTGGCCAGGGTAGTTGACTTACACCTTCTAGAGCACGTTGGGTGGCACGGGATACATGCGGACGTGCATTGTCCTGTTGGAACAGCAAGTTCCCTTGCCGGTCTAGGAATGGTAGAACGATGGGTTCGATGACGGTTTGGATGTACCGTGCACTATTCAGTGTCCCCTCGACGATCACCAGTGGTGTACGGCCAGTGTAGGAGATCGCTCCCCACACCATGATGCCGGGTGTTGGCCCTGTGTGCCTCGGTCGTATGCAGTCCTGATTGTGGCGCTCACCTGCACGGCGCCAAACACGCATACGACCATCATTGGCACCAAGGCAGAAGCGACTCTCATCGCTGAAGACGACACGTCTCCATTCGTCCCTCCATTCACGCCTGTCGCGACACCACTGGAGGCGGGCTGCACGATGTTGGGGCGTGAGCGGAAGACGGCCTAACGGTGTGCGGAACCGTAGCCCAGCTTCATGGAAACGGTTGCGAATGGTCCTCGCCGATACCCCAGGAGCAACAGTGTCCCTAATTTGCTGAGAAGTGGCGGTACGGTCCCCTACGGCACTGCGTAGGATCCTACGGTCTTGGCGTGCATCCGTGCGTCGCTGCGGTCCGGTCCCAGGTCGACGGGCACGTGCACCTTCCGCCGACCACTGTCGACAACATCGATGTACTGTGGAGACCTCACGCCCCACGTGTTGAGCAATTCGGCGGCACGTCCACCCGGCCTCCCGCATGCCCACCTTCAAGCCGTTGATCATTGCTGATTCTTCCGTCTTCAGGGACAGTTTGCCACTCCAAGGACAAGAGAGTACCTGAACGTCTGTCCGCTCCACCGCCATCTTTGACGAGCCGTTGGCAGAATGATTGAGACTTCTTATGCTGGAAGTCTTCGGCCGCCAATGCTGATTATTAATCAAAATTTAAGCGGTGTCGGGTTTCGAACCAGGGTCTGATAACGTTTTGGTTGGTGATGAAATACTCTAAGCTTTTATTTATTTTACCGGAAAAAGAATAAGTAAACAAAATTTCTTTATTTGTACAAGCATAAATACAACAGAAAGGCATCCTTCCGGGGGACGTTACACTCGAACAAGGCGGGCAAAAGTCTTTATTAACAAGGTGTGGAAAGAAGTAAGCTAAGAGGTATGAGACTGTAGACAAATAAGGAAGAAGGTGCGGGGTATGATAAGATTTGCAGGCATCTGCTCCCCAGACGGGGCCTGGAGGCAGAGTGGGCAGGAGTCAACATGCGAGGCCTGGCCGCAGTGTACCCGGCACCACTACCGGGAAGAAGCACCAGAAAGGAGGGCAGGAGCCAAGCAGGAGGGGACAGTGGAGTTGGGGGAATGACCAGCATGGTCTGGTATAGTGTACAAAAGAAAGGGGCGCGTGTCCATGCGCCTGCTCCGCTGTGGGGAGAGTCTAAGATATCTCAGCAGGGAGGGCGGGAGTGTCGTCTGAATGTGGCACCATCCACCTGAGCGGGGGTGACGTAAAGATCGCGTGAAGGTAATTGGCGATGAAGGTGCGGTAGCGTGGTTGGTGCTCGACTTCAGTGTGGGCGGTTTGTATGCATTGCCAGAAGTCAAGGCGTAATTTATCGCCATCATTATACATGTTAGTGATCGTCCACCTCCTGACCTATACAATCGTGTGAGTTTTGATCGCGGAGAAATAAGTATCTTCAGGATGGATAAAAGTCCATGGGTCAATCGGATCCGGCGGAACACCGAGGTAACAGCTAACGAACTGTCGACCTAGTTTCCTGACGTCACTGGTGGCAGCACAATTCAGGTAGTGGGCATCGTCATCCACGAGGTGTGGAATTGAACAAAGCGGAGTGTCCGTTAGTCGAATGGCGTGAAGATGTTGATTTGTGGCAAATTTTCCGCATGCGACGTGGTACCGTGTTGCCCGGTCGTTGGAAGGAAGGAAACGCTGGTGGATATGACGCCAAACCGTGAGCCACCGCGTCGATGGATGTTTGAGTTCGATGTTGTTGCTGGATACGTAACGAAGCAGTGGGTTGTAGAAATCTTTGGTTCCAGGAAGATGCGTGCTCGGTAAGTGAGTGTGAGCATAACTGAAGTCGACGATGAAATCAGAAATGTGTGTAATGTGGCCGACAGGTACTGGGGCGTTATGGTCGCGGGCATGAGAATTTCCAGCAAGTTGCGCGTAAGGGGGGGGGGGGGGGGGGGAGGGGGGTTGTTCCACTACTTGAGCATCGTGAACATTTACAAAGACGCACATTGACAAGGCCGAGCCCCCCTGCTCGCGGGGGGAGTGTGAGTGTTTCGTAACGGACCTTAAAGAGGATACCGGCCGTAAGAAAGTATCCGAACGCGGCCTGGAGGCTGCGTCCAATATTGATGGCAGCGGGAGCAACTGTGAAATGTGGACCATGCTGGAGCCACATATTGACTGAAGTATTCGACACGTTATAAAGAATCTAGTCGGCGTTGAAGATTTTATCGCACTGCCGCGCTGATAATTTGGTGAGTATGCCGAAAATTGACGGCAGAGAAGTGGTGCACGGTGGAGGTGAAAGTGATACCAAGGTATCTTAGTTTCTGTACATACGGGAGAGGTGCTATGTCGTGAGAGACGCTGCGTCCAATGGGCATCTCCGTGGACTTAACCACATTCATGTTACTGCTCGCCACAGTTTGGGTACGTTGATATGAAATCGAGAACCATTTGTATTTCATTCCGTGAGCGGACCAGGAGAAGGAAGTCGTCCGCGTAGGTTCGACACCGAAAATTGTGCTGTCGCAAAGTGAGACTAGAAAGGTGGGTCGTTAGACTCCCGGTGAGTGGCTCCAGGATAATGGCATAGAGTAGTGTCAAAAGTGGGCAAACCTGCCATATGTAACACCGGATGCTCACTGGCACCGCCCACACGGCCATTGACCTGAATCAGCGATTCGGCACTGCCGTACAGGCGCCGGTTGATATCGATAAAGGCGGGTTGAAAACCCATTTGGCTCATTGGTGATAGCAGAAAACGTTGCCGAACCTTGTTGAATGTGCTGTAAAAATCAATGGCAACCACCGCGGCAGGGAGTCTGCACGCCGCTGCCAGTGCAATTAAATCACGACATTCTACTGTGGACGTTTGTATATTAACTGAGCCACCCAAGAGTCGTGCAAAAATGTTATAGTCTGCGTTAAGCGGTGTTAGGGGACGGTAATGTGCTATCGTCACTCCCAATGTCGGTTTGTGGATGGGTATAATAAGTCCCGTGTCAAAGGACGGCCAACGGCGTTCCCCATCGTCAACAGTCCATGTAACATTGTCGTCCACCGTGACGCCATTAGCGCAAGGAAGTGCGATGAAGCTCTATCGGCAATCCGTCGACGCCAGGTGACTTATTCAGAGCACCTCTGTTGATTGCATCGCGGACTTCGTTGCAAGTAACCGGCCCCATCAGCTCGTCCGCCTTGTCGCCGGCGAGGGTGCGAGTTACGTGTGGTAACACGAACTCCTCAGCGCGGTTGTTGGTGGTCTCCTCCTGATACGTTGTGCGGCAGTGGTATACAAAGGCGTTGGCGATTTCGGCCTGGCAAGTGACATGCTGGGCGCGATAGGCGTATATCTCGGCGATGAGTCGGTGTTTCCTATCGGAGGAGACATGATGCATGGCGGGGTGTTCTTGTTCCGCCGAATATTGACGTCGGGTCCGCACCATCGCCCCCTGCAGTCTAGGGCGTGTCGACGTTACAATTTGTGCCTTAATCCTGCTTCGTTCCCACTGGATTTCAGGTGTGGGCGGTAGGGCGGCCAGGTCGCGGAGAACGGCGTAGAAATAGTCGGTAGTGTGCCGGCGCCATGCAGCTACTTCCTTGTGATACTGAATCAAGGTACGTCGAATGACAAGTTTGGCACATTCCAGCCACCAAGTCAAGGTTGTGAAGTACTTAGGTAAGCGACGTTCACAGGTGCCCGATGTCTCGGTAACGCGTTGAGGACACTCGGAATCATGATGGAAGGTGTTTAACTTTCATGGTGCACGACTGCGCTAGACCACCTGTTGTAGGAGGAAAATGTTGCAGATGTAGGCACAGTGGTCCCAAAAATGCCAAGGGACAAAGTTCTACACCTTGGACTGCGGGTGTGAGTTCCCGAGAGATGTGAATCCTATCAATAAGGCTCGCGGACTGACTCGTCTGGTGCGTCGCCGTACCGACCTTCCAAAGTGTCACGGATAACAGATCACGGACGACACAGTGCAGTTCTTGACAGGTGTAGAAGTGAGGCATTTGGGCCTTAGGGTGCAGGACACAATTAAAAACACCCCCAAGCAAGTAATGGTCAAAAAATGGCTCTGAGCACTATGGGACTTAACTACTGAGGTCATCAGTCCCCTAGAACTTAGAACTACTTAAACCTCACTAACCTAAGGACATCACACACATCCATGCCCGAGGCAGGATTCGAACCTGCGACCGTAGCGGTCACGCGGTTCCAAACTGACGCGCTTAGAACCGCACGGCCACACCGGCCGGCAGTAATGGTCAGAGCGCCCAAATAACAAAGGGGTGATTTCTTCTGAATAGAAGTGTGCTCTGTCGAGTGTGCGGGTGGAGCCTGACGGAGTGCAAATGTTGACAACACGCGTACCCATGACGGTAACAGCCATGTCTCTGGCGAACGGAAGGTATGTATTATCAGCTACCGGTATGCCTTCTCGGGCGTAGATCGCTACTCCACGTCCCAGTAGTTATATCCCGCGACATCTGGGAGTGTGGCCAAGTGTACTCCCTGTAGCGGTGTGATGTCGACGTCAGATGCCCATATCATTTCTCGCAGCAGTTGAATTTTCACGCCGGCCGGTGTGGCCGAGCGTTCTAGGCACTACAGTCTGGAGCCGCACGACCGCTACGGTCGCAGGTTCGAATTGTGCCTCGGGCATGGATGTGTGTGATGTCCTTAGGTTAGTTAGGTTTAAGTAGTTCTAAGTTCTAGGGGACTGATGACCTCAGATGTTAAATCCCATAGTTCTCAGAGCCATTTGAACCTTTTTTTTTAAATTTTCAAGCGGGAGCTAATGGAGCTAGTGCTGATCGTTGCTACTCGGAAGGTTTGGAGTCGTGCCACTGCCGTGGATGGGAACTCCGACAGTGGAGGGTGAAGAGGGGCGAGGCAACGGCGAATCATACCGTACGCCACCTGACGGTGTTGCCGGGTGGTTAACAACGTCTCCGTCTGCAGTAACTCCGCCCCTAGCGCGTGGTTAGGGCCATCGTCCACGTCGTCACTCCACGCCATCGAGGGCGCTGCCGTTGTGGTGTTCTTACGTTCCACCTCGTCCATAAGAGCGGAAGACGTCTCGGCAGCAGTCGCAACGGTGGAGTCCATTGGTTCAGGTGCATCTGGGCAAGCCAGCAGAGTAGGCCCCGGCATCATCAGAGCCGGCGTCATGTTGTCGTCATTATTGTCGTCTTGCAGGTTCTCCGAGGCCTCGTCGGGCTGGATGGCCTCTGATCCCTCAGGGTGAGGTGATCTGTCTCAGTCCGAGACCGAACGGCGGCCTCCTTTTGCGCCTTTTAGTTGGACGTTGTTTGCCTGTTCGTCCCTCTGTGTCGGAAGACGGGAGGGAATCGCGGTGATCTGGGAGGAAAGCTGTCGCAGGGGCGATAAGTGAAGGTGCGTCCACATTATCGGCTGGATGGGGATCAGAAGTCGTCGCTGTTGGTAGAGGCGCCGGAGTAGCGTCAGGTTGTGAGCATGACGTTTCGACCCCGGTGGACGGCGGCCGGTGGGAGGAGAAGAGAGTGCCGATGCGGTAAAACCGTCGACAGAGTGGGACGGTTGTGACTAGATGTTGGGTAATTGGTCGCTGAAGGCAGATCTGAGGTGGCTTTCTTTGCCGCACCCGGAACAGGTCTCGTGTGGGCCATCGTATATGACAACGGCGCGGCACCCGCTGATTTGCAGGAAAAATGGCACGTGGCAACGGAGATCGATGACGATCTGCCGTACACCGTTAAGAACGGGATACATTTGGAACTGCGCCCAGAGTTCGGCGGAGTGGCCATGTACAGTGCCATAGGGACGGAGAGCCGCGATAACGTCGTCCGCCGGGAGCTCGAATGGGAATTCGAAAACTCATATGGTGCGCATTCTCAAGCCTGCATGGTCTAAGATGTCGGAAGTTGGGATCTTAGGAATGTCGCGCAGGAAGTGTTCCACTACCAAGGCCTTTTTAGTCATTGCAGAAGCTGAATCGTAGTGTTGATTTTCCAAAACAGTTGGCCGTGGTTCTTGTACACGTAAGCGCCACGTAAGTGACGACCACTGAAAGTAAATAGCGAGCTCGCGCTCTCCGCTGGCGGAAACAAACAGCACGTCCGCACTGCACGGTTGCGAAAGCCGGACTCAGATGACGGTTGAAAGCTTCCAGTGAACCCGTTTAAGCTCCCAGTTGTGCGCGGAAATGCACTGACAGTGTTGTGACTTGGCAAGACAGCCAAGCCACTACGAGGTGAAGCCGAAAGGCACGCGTTTAGCTCACGCAGGCTGGCGTGAGGTCTGGAACAGTTAAAGGATTTAAGTCTAGCAAATAAAGTACGTAGCTGTTGGAATACTTAACTTTAATCCATAATTGGTGAACATCGGTCTGACGGTACATGCATCACAAGATAAATAGCAAATGATAATGGCGCCTTGCTAGGCCGTAGCAAATGACGTAGCTGAAGGCTATGCTAACTATCGTCTCGGCAAATGAGAGCGTAATTTGTCAGTGAACCATCGCTAGCAAAGTCTGCTGTACAACTGGGGCGAGTGCTAGGAAGTCTCTCTAGACCTGCCGTGTGGCGGCGCTCGGTCTGCAATCACTGATAGTGGCGACACGCGGGTCCGACGTATACTAGCGGACCGCGGCCGATTTAAAGGCTACCACCTAGCAAGTGTGGTGTCTGGCGGTGACACCACAGACAGTACCCGTACGCGGAGAGCCTTCATCACTCACTTAGAAGTATTCAGTTTTGCACAAGCTGATTGTCCGTGCCTAACTGATTAAGCGACAGTAACAACGTCAAAGACGAATAGATGGAGCTATCCAACACTTTTCACGCTAACGGTTATGGCAACAACGTTATAAGAAAGGCGACCAAGAACAAAAGAAATAAAACGAGAGAAGAGGGCAAGGACGAGAAGCTTCCTCTCATATGAAGGGCGTCAGGAACGGTTAGGCAACGTCCACCACCGACGATTTTCAGCAGCAGCCACAGTATCCACGATACGATAGGTTCTAAGAAGGAGCACACCAAACACTGCAAGAGTATAAGACCTACGTCGTAGAGTGTGGAGCTGCTAACCAGTTAGCGCACGGGTAGCAGAACGTGAACGGTATGTTCGATTAGCACAGCATAATAAATCGGCTGACAGCCTGTCTCGTTCCAGAGAGCCATTGTGCTGGCGAAAGAGTCGTTGAAGCGCCAGCGAAAAATTCGAGAGGCGACTGAAATTATTAAGCAGCGTAACATCAATAGAGACGACGACTACAAACTTCCGGCGTCATGGCTGCCCGTTATCCCAGCCCAACGGGCTGCGATCCGCCGCGGGGCATAAGCCTCACCGGGCACGGATGCGACAGCTTGATCAAACCGCTACACTGGAAATGTCAGTGCATTTTCGCGCACACCAGGAATAATACAGATCCACCAGAAGCCAAGCGCTGATTTGCAGACTGTCGCCAATCACTGACAAGCCGGCCAGCCCTCTCCTCTCTCGTCATTACTAGCGTATTAGATTCTGGGGCCAATAAAATTTCATAAGTATGACGTATTGATTTCTGTCGTCTGCAATAAATAGAGCTACCTTTCCCCTACCAATCGCAGTCCTACACTGAGGAAGGTCGTTGTAATACGGCCGAAACGCTAGTTTTAGAGTTTATACTCGAAGTATTTTGTACAACGACGCGGTACAACACCCGGAAGAATTTTAATCATCATTAGTGTAAATCGTTCGCAAAATAAGCTCTGTTTCCTGCTTATAGCCTTTTCAATACTGTAAGCATTTGTTATTAGGACTCCCAATTAGTTAAAAGGGGACACTCCATTGAAGCATTTCCCATTGATGATTAGGTTTTTAGGGGTTCTTCTGGCCTCAAATTGTGACATTACCATATATTTTGTTTTGTTTTCATTTATTATGAGGCCAATTTTTAAGGCTTCTGTTTCCATTTCCCGGTATGTTTCTAGGAGTGTATTGGTATTTCTTCCTACTATAGCAATGTCATCAGCGTATGCACATATCTGGCTAGTTTTCATAAATATGATGCTCTTTTGTTGATTTTATTGATCACACTATGCAGGGCTATATTGAACAGGATAGTGGAGAGACCATCCCCTTGCTTCACACCTTTATTAAAGTCAAAGCTTTCACTTGTTCTGCTAAGGACCTTTACTTTTGCTCTTGTCTCTGTCATTGTCATTCTGATTAATCTTATTAATTTAGCACATATACCAACTTCTTTCAGTACTCTGTATAGTTCTTGCCGATTTATGCTGTCAAATGCTTGTTTGAAATCGATGAATAGGAAATGCAGATTATATCATATTCATAGAACTTTTTCATCATTTGTCTTATCAGAAATATTTGATCAATTGTTCCTCTGCCTGGTCGAAAGCCACACTGATACTCCCCTAGTATGCCTTCTGCACACTTCTGTATCCTCTCGTTTAATATACTTGTGTAGATCTTATAAGCTGTACTTACGAGTGTTACACCTCTATAATTTTCACATGCTGTTCTGTCCCCTTTCTTATAAATGGGGACTATTATTCCAATCCTCCAATTATCTGCCATAGTTTCTGTTTCCCATATATCTGATATTAATGTGTGCAGTTCCTTTATTACAGCCTCACCACCAGTTTTTATTAAGTCAGCAATTATGCTGTCTTCCCCGGGGGCTCGATTGTTTTTTGACTTGTGCACAGCCTGGGAGACCTCTTGTAGTGTTGGCTTTCTTGCCTCATTGGTTTCATTGTCTACTTCCCTACTGTGCGGCTGTCTCTTCATCTTCTAGGGTGGTGCTTGGTGTATATAATTCCTTAGTCCGCCCAGTTATCACATACGGCTCAGAGGTATGGACGTTGTCTGAACACGATAAAAATGCACTAAGAAGCATTGAGCGGAAAACACTACGCAAAATCTATGGGCCAATAAGGGAGGAAGATGGACGGAGAATACGCTACAATGCCGAATTACAAGAGTTAATACAAGGCAGGGACATAGTAAAATTTGTGAAATCACAGCGAATACAATGGCTAGGATACTTGGAGAGAATGGCAGAGGATTGAATTCCAAAGAAAATGATGAAAGGTATGATCCATTCAGTTAGGCGAAAAGGGAGACCTAGAAGAAGATGGATCGACGAGGTAATAATGGATATCCCCAATATGGGAGTCCGGGGGTGGAAAAAAGCAGCAAATAACCGAGAAGTGTGGAGGAAGATTGTTGAAGAAGCCAAGGCTCACCAAGGCTGTAGCGCTACTGAAGAAGAAGTGTAAATCGTTTCGTCGACGATTAGACTGAAGTCCGGATTGGAAAGGGTAGGAAAGCAAATCGGGAGCGCCCTTTTCAATGTAACCTTGTCGGAATTTGCCATAATCTAATTAGGGAACTCACAGAAAATCCAAATCTGGATGACCGAAAGAGTATTTGAGCCCTTTTCGTTCCGAACAGGAACCTCTTTGCCATCTCGATGTCCGTCATTGATACATGGTACCACATACAGTACGCAGTAAATGAATGACTACATAAATCGATATACGAATACGCAAGGTCGTCGTAGGGAGTTTAAGGACTTACAGTGAAGCCTCGTAATTAAGTGACTGACTGATATAACAGGCCTGTGCGTGATATTTCTACTCACCTAAAAATTCTCAGGCGAGCTGCTTTAGATTCTGTAGCAACATGGAAGCGTGACGTAACGTCGAAAGGCCAAATTGTATCGTATTGAACACGCATATTGACCTCTGTAAAGCATCGCATGCTACAGAAGTCGTTGTATCAAATATTCCATCTTCCAACACCTCGTAAATGAAAGTGCTTCAACTGAATACAGACCGCAGAGAGGCCCACTGCAAAGTCTCGCGTTTGGAGGCAAATAAGCTGTGGTGGGTACGAGCAGCAATATTAAAAACTGAGTAGTATGAGGAATGTCAGTGAGGTATAATGTTATCACTCTTCAGCGAGTGATGTTATGCTATTTACACGTTGCTATATAAATGACCACACAGATTCATTTGCCGAGATGCCTCGTCGACAAATTCATCGTTTGTGCAGATGGCGTCCCACTATTTACAAGTGATGTGAAGATGAAGTATAACATTGCAACATCTACTAATGCGCATCAACACTCGTTCGCTGGACAGGCATTTTTACGCGTTATTACGTGTGATTTTGCTTTAACGTATATGGATGTTCATGGTGGTCAAAACTGTATTACGTTAGGAGTTGTTCATGTCGTCGAGAATAATACGCAGATAATTATACTTTTGGAAAAATTGTCTCCTCGAGATGTCACTTACTTGTATTCAAAATTTTTGAGAAGATCTAATTTTGTGCTGGGCTGTGAGCTGAGACCACATATTTGTCTTTCATTGACGGAGCTTTCGACGACTGAAACATGAACGTGTGATGTTATTAGACTAAAGACTGAAAATGTTTCTTTTTGAAAATACCAACAGATAGTGAAAATCTTAAAAATCTTTTAATTTAAGTATTTCTCATAATATTAGAAATTGCAATAGAAGGATTAATCGGATTGAAACCTGTCAGGCAATATCGCCAATGTTGTAATGAAAATGCTGGATGAGAAGAAATTCAGGGTGTGGTCAGTCTAACAATAAATCTGGGAGAGACTCGACATTTTGTGTCTCCATGGTCGTGCGGTAGCGTTCTCGCTTCCCACGCCCGGGTTCCCGGGTTCGATTCCCGGCGGGGTCAGGGATTTTCTCTGCCTCGTGATGACTGGGTGTTGTGTGCTGTCCTTAGGTTAGTTAGGTTTAAGTAGTTCTAAGTTCTAGGGGACTGATGTCCATAAATGTTAAGTCCCATAGTGCTCAGAGCCATTTGAACCATTTTTTTGTCTCCATGGTGCTCAACAATTTTGTGGAAGACTAGAACGTCAGTATGGTTTGTAACCCACTCATCTTCCCGATACATAGCTGTTCATTAGGGCAGCACGATTCAACGCGTATGAAAACAAATCATATAAAAACTAAAAATATAACTGCATACAATAATTAAGTACGCATCCGCTGCCGGTGTCAGGATGATAAAATTTTTTCTTAGTGTTGTATGGCGTAATTGTATAAAATTATTTATTTATAAACCATAAAAACGACATTTAGACCGTATTACAACGGTTCTGAGGAAGCCCGTTGTAATAAGCCGAAACGTCGGTTTTATAGTTTATAATTAAAGTATTTTATACGTGGCACGGTACAACACCCAGAAGAGTTTTAATCATCACGTTATATAATGATAGTAATGAACGTTATTGTCTATGCATCTTTTGGCAAGTAAGAAATGATGCTACGATATCATGAAGACATAAATTTTATGTCCTGTACAACCACCAACAAATTTAATATGTCTACAGCAACAATAATCATAATAATACGAACGGCGTTCAATAAGTAATGCAACACGTTTTTTATTCCCTCGGCCTCTACAGATTCATGAAGTTTCGACCGTTGGCGGCGCTGAAAGTAGCCTTCTAAATGTCGTCTGAGTTTCCTTTGGCGGAAAACCAGAGGATTGCAAATATTCATAGGCACTTGCAGAATGTCTACGGAGACCTGGAACTGAACAAAAGCACCATGAGTCGTTGGGCGAGGTGTCTGTCACTATCGTTATAAGGATGTGCAAAACTATCTGGTCTTCTGCGTGCCGGCCGGGTGCAAACAGCCATGATTCCTGCAATGTTGGAACGCGTGAACACTATCATTCAAAGTAATAGACGGATCATAGTCAAATACCTCGCCGCTCAACCCGATTCTGAAGGAATTATTCTATTTCACGTCCTCCCTCACGGTCCGACGACCAACTCAGACGTGTGTCGTGCTACCTTCAGGAAATTGAAGAAACAACTTCAGTGTGTTCGACCCCACAAAAAATCAAACGAACTTCTGCTTCTCCATCAAACCTAAAGGCCTCACACAAGTCTGCGCACCTGACAGGAGCTCACAAAAGTTCATTGGATTGTTCTTTCTCATACACCAACAACACTGATATCCCATTTCAACTTCCTTCTATTTGGATCAATGAAGGATATCCTCCTCAGGAAGCAGTACGTGGATGATGGGGAGGTTATCGCTGCAGCAAGACGTTGACCGACGTCGGCCACTAAAGTGGTACCATGCGGGCATATGGGCCCACAGAGTAAGGTGGCGAAAGACCGTCGCATTGAACGAAGATTATCTTAAAAAACAGGATTTTGTAGCCAGAAGTGTGTGGAATAATATGGTGTTTTGGATCCTGAATAAAATCAACCTGTTTCCAGAAAAACAAAGGGTTGCATTACTTACTGAACATCCCTCACAGAATGAATTCCAATTTTTTAAACAAAGAACAGAAAGGAAAATTTTTTGTAATACCTACGATTTTGTTCTGGTTGTCTATGAGGATGCAGAAGCCAGTTCATAACGGCACTCAGGTTAGAGCTATGTTCCTAGGATTCCATTAGATGTACTTTCTCGTCATTGCCAAGCGAACACGAGCTTACGGATTATTGGACCAGTTTTTTGACTGAATTCAGGACTTCCAAGTACATAGAGCTCTGAACTTCTTAACGGGGTGAAATCGTCGGAGAGAGTGTTGTTGTACGGTTGTTACTGTTCACGTACAGAAATGATGAAGCTATTTGCATACGACGCTATTGCATATAGGGAAGCCGCACCGCTTTACAATTGTTGCGAAATTTAGAGGAACTACGTTCGGTAGAAGGAATTGTAGTAACAAAGTGCACATAAATAGGCAGAGAGAGCCACACTGTTTGATCACACGTTTTCCACAAGAACACTCGGAACAGTCACATCCACTAAATAATTGGGAAGTGCTCATTAATCTGTGACGCCTATCAGGTAGGATTTACTAAGGATATGGAGTAGATACAAAGAAGAGCAGCACGTTTTGTCATAGGTCCGTTTGGTAAGGGTAAAAGAGTCACGAAAATGTTGATCAAACTCCAGTGGCAGATGCTGCAAGAGTGACAATGTACTATCATGCTCAAAAGTATCCGAATGACCCAAATTACTTTCTACCTCATTTTTATGCAACCGACACAACGTTGCTGTCTTGCAGGTTCTCTGATCCTCTTTTCGGTACAATTGTTTCACTTTATAAAGTGGTTACTACAGGAGACTACTAGAGAAAACTGCTCTCTATGGTTATCAATCCAGATGTAATTTAATATCGCCATAAATATCGGGAAACACGTTACTGGAGGTGACACAGACTTTAACACTTGTAAACTCAAATTTACTTCAGTAAACGACATTTTGAAAAGCAAGTTTCAACTTGAAATTACGAACGAAAATTTTTGTACTGGAACGGAATTTGGTATTCCAATGCAGCAACTATTATCCCTGCTAACTAACCACGGAAGATCTTAAACATCTTTTCAATCACAAATAATAAAATGTGCGCTTGTTTAAACTTGAAACACAGGTTGACCATAACTAAACTTTCGCTGTCTGAACCAGTGTATACGTAAAATTATACTGGGGTGAAAAAAGTGGTAGGATATCTCCTAATATCATGTCGGACGTTCTTTTGTCCAGAGTAGTGCAGCAACGCGACATGATTTGGACTCAAAGGATCATTCAAAGTCCGTGCAGAAATACCGAGCCACGCTGCCTCCACAGCCGTCCACAACTGCGAAAAGTGTTGCCGAAGCAGGATTTTGTCCCGTAGATGTTCGATAGTATTCATATCAGCCGGTCTGGATGGCCAATCATTCCCTCTAATTGTCCAGAATGTTCTTCAAATCAGTCGCGAACAACCGTGGGGAGGGGTGACAATTCCATTATTTTGTGAGAACATGAAGTCCATGAATGGCTGCAAAAGGTCTCCAATAGACAAACATAACCATTTACAGCCAATGATCGGTTCAGCTGGACTACAGCGTCCAGTCCATTCCATGTACACACACCCCACACCATTATGAAGCCACCATCAACGCCGGTCAACTGCTGTTTGTGTATGAGGAATCGGTTGGAAACTTTCCTGATGTCAGCACGTTGTAGGTGTCACCACCGGCGCCAACCTTGTGTGAATGCTCTGAAAAGCTAATTATTTGCATATCAGAGCATCTTCTTCCTGTCGGTTAAATTTCGCGTCTGTAGCATGTCATTTTGGTGGTGTAGCAATTTTAATGGCCAGTAGTGTAAAATAACGAATTCTTTAAAAAATCGAAAAAATAATTATCTCGTTAAAGAAGACAAAAACTGTCATAGACACCCTGTATCATAAATAGCTTTGATAAATCCCAAGCAAATATTGAAAATAATGGTATTTTAGGTAAGATGTGTGCTTTACATAGTTGTCAATTATTACGGCAATCAACATTTTGAACTTCCAGCAACTCACAAATTCGCGCCAAAACTAAAGACACACAACTTCTTAAAATCGTAAAACCACCATCCAGTAACTGTCTAGTAATAATTTACAGGGATTAAAATGTGATTAAATGTATTTCGTGCACTCGCACATAATGTAAGAAAAAACTGCTAGCGCACACTTACATGCAGTTCAATTGCCAAATGGCAGGCAAATGAAGCGAGGCACTTTAACAGAAACCTTTACACTTAATAACTTCAACACAACTGTTAAGTACATAACTTAGTCCACAATAATCCAAGGCCAAGGCGCCAATATGTTCTCTTTTGTCACAGCAATACTACAAATAAGATAATTGCACTGGGCAGTTTCCTTCCTCAATCGACTGATAGGTCCAGACTGTTTGGCCCGCCATAAACAACTTCAATTGCTTGTCCAACAACAGGGAGGAAAAGGCGACCAATTACAGGAGCCGAGGAGTACTGCACTAAAACAGATTCCTGACAGGAATCTCATCGTACATTTATGGGACATAATCGAGAGGTCAGTTCGTCCATAAAACCCTGCACCGGCAACGCTTTCGCAATTATGGACGGCTATAGGGGAACATGGCTCAATATTTATGCAGGGGACTTCCAGCGACTTGTTAAGTCCATGCACTACTGCGGGCAAAGGGAGATCCGACATTTTATTAGGAGGTATCCCATGACATTTGTCACCTCACAGTACAGCCTGGGGACTCATATCCTTGGATGGTAGTCCTACCTTTGGGAGTTCTTGCAGTCATCATAGGGGATACGGCAAAGTTAAAATAAGCATTATATATATATATATATGTATGCGTTTTATTATAAACTGAGTAGATTAATTCTTCTTTTCATCATTTAAACTCATTAATATAGTGCAGTGGATTAAGTTGTCGCAGACTAAATTAACATATAGCTAATTAATTCTCTGAGCACCAGTGGTTTGTGCCTGAAACCACAGCTTTATTAATTTTTTTTGAAGTACCATTGCTTTTAACATGAAACCATCGGTATTGTTGCAAGACAGAGACATCTAGTGGTACAATGAGGAGCTTCTACGAATGCGTTGCATTGTAGCAGTCACTTATAGCGTTCAAAGCAATGGTCACTTCGAGGTCGTGCTATGTGATTGTAGCAGATTGATACGCGTTTTTTTATAGGGGCCACAATGAGCACATCTTTGACAGTGAAATTAAGTGTATCTAAATTTATTATAACGTAAATTTGAGAATACTAATGCTTTTATGAATGGTTTCGAAACGAAACCACTGGGACGGTATGATGTTTTGATATAAACTTTATTAAATTTTAGACCCTTTGTCTTGTCATATAGGCCTATAATTTTTTTGGGGCATTGTAAGTTAGCGATATGGGATTGTGTCTAGGAAAAATTCAAATTTGCTTTCAAATATATCATATTAACTGATGGGTTGTTGAAAACTGTATGTTCTAGTGGTACCCAAGTGAAAACACCTGCTTAAAACAATTGATTGTTTACTTTTTACCAAAGTTTTCTTGCGTTCGTTGCCTAATTTGATAATAAAGATTAATTTTGTGGGATATTTTAAAATTATATTTCAAAGTGAAAGTGCCTCCTTAAAACAGTTGTTTATCTTTTGATAATTTTTTTCCTTATATTCCTTACTTACTACGATAATAAAGGTCACCTTTGAGGAAAAATTTAAAATTATTTTTTTCTATGTAGTTGGAAATAAAAGAGCTAGGCTGATGTATCGTATGGGGTGGGGTTAGCCATAATGTTCCCCTATGAATAGCCGGCCGCGGCGGACGAGCGGTTCTGGGCACTCTGTCCGGAACCGCGCGTCTGCTACAGTCACAGGTTCGAATCCTGCCTCGGGCATGGATGTGTGCAATGTCCTTAGGTTAGTTAGGTTTAAGTAGTTCTAAGTTCTAGGGAACTGATGACCACAGACGGTAAGTCCCATAGTGCTCTGAGCCATTTGAACCCTTATGAATAAGCCAAGAAGAAAGGAACAATTCCAAATTTTAGAGACTGTCTGCATTCTGTTGTTTTTTGTAAATGTGCGATTATGTACATTAATTAAAAATCATTTGAATCTAGTCCTCATTTAGCCATTTATTTATGTGGAAGGAAAATATATTTTGCAGAAATTTACGTTAACAGCTACGTACATACATATCATAAACAAATACACGAACATGTTTACATTTTCCAGCCTTCGAAAAGTACCAGTTATGCTTTTTACCGGGCGTGAAGAAATACAACTCATATACACGCAATGTTACTTAAATTTAACAGTCAAACCAATCTTTAGCCATCACTATTAACAGTCCGTAACCATGTTCGCACTCCTCTGGACCACTGGGTACAGAAAATGAATTCCCTGGCGTTTTCAGTTCTGAGCAGAGCCATTCGATAGTTTTGGCATTGTTAAATCACTATTGCCAGTTGCTCTTTGTTATCGTCTGTCGTCACTATTATTCTCATCCCGATATCTGCTTTATCAAGCGCCAGTAAGTGAATTTTAGTTCGGGATTTTCGTCCACATTTATGACTAGTTCTTATATTTAATAGTGAACTTTATGTCTGGATGAAAATGCCTAATGCCTAATGCTCAGAGGCGCGGGAATGGAAGTAATCATATGATCGGATAAAACAGATCATCAAGATAAAATCTTTACAATGTACAGTAACTGCACAGATAATTCGTATTCTGAAACTGTATTTGTGACCTGATTGGTAGGTAGTCAGAGAGCGCACAGGATAAGTTTAAGGTTGTGGATGGGGCCGTAAACAGTTACTGTGAGTTACACAATCAAACACACAACTTTGTTTTTCGGAGAACCACTTATTTACACGTTGGCTTAAGGATCACAATTAAACAATATGGCTAAAGGCCTAGTTGAAGGAAACTTGAAATGCTTTCTGGGCTGAATGCCCAAACCCACACGTCAAACACAAGAACGGCTGAAGGCCTGGCTTAGAAATCAAAAGCAATTAAAATAACAGGTAAATTAAAAAAACATGCAATGAAAACAATTAATGGCTGAAGGCCTGCACTACACGTCTGAAGGACACCTATAATTAAGGCACATTGATAAACAATTTTTTAGAGCAAGAATATTTCCTTTTAAACTTACAACAGAATGGCCGAAACCCGATTAACTTATTGCACCGCTGAAGGCCACAAACAAATTTGAAACAAGGGCTTAAGGCCTGAACAAGAAGTGAGATAAATAATTTAGAATAAATCCCTTGCTTCTTATAAAAAAAATTGCTTTAGAGAATATGCACGGCTGAAGGCCTTATTCAGGGTTCAAATGGCTCTGAGCCCTATGGGACTTAACATCTGAGGTCATCAATCCCCTAGAACTTAGAACTACTTAAACCTAACTAACATAAAGACATCATACACATCCATGCCCGAGGCGGATTCGAACCTGCGACCGTAGCGGTCTCGCGGTTCCAGACTGAAGCGCCTAGAACCGCTCGGCCACCCCGGGCGGCTCTTATTTAGGGGTTCACGCAAATCCATGGCTGAAGGCTACACATAACACATGGAACAACTAACGGCTTAGCCCCTTTATTACAAACAATTTCAGATAGACAATTTCTAAGAATAAAAATTTTTTTTCTGAAACAATTTATGCTCAAAATTTTAATTTAACACGGCTGAAGGCCTTTATATAAAATTAAAAAAAAACTGAATTAATATACGGCCAAAGGCCTCGCACAATACTTCAACGAAAATGAAAATCACAGTTTAAAACAAACAGAACAAGTGGTGCTCCGAAGTGTTCCAAGGGTCGGTCTGGGAAGGTAGCTCAAACGTAAGGTGAGGTGAGACAGGCAGTCAAGAGCTGAAGTTAGGTAATCGGATGGCAACCCAAACTAGGCACGGCCGAAGGACCCACCAATAGTTTAACCAATTCCCTTGCGTCCGACCAATGGAACAACGATGGAGAATATCGGCCGAGGAGGGGAATACGAGCAGCACTATGCCGCCAGAATTTGGCGTCTAAAAATAGTCCGGGGAACCTCGCAGCTATAGCACCTTACGATCCGACAGCGCTTGCACGACGCCAGTGGTCCCGGCCTGGCCTCCCGCCGAGGGGACTTGCTTGCTGCTCTGTCCCAACCGACCCACTCACTCACGCAGACAGCATTAAAATAACTACTCAGTCAAACCACACAAGCCACACACGGTTCTGTGAAAACACTTCCACAAAAAACTCGAATAATACTAAAACCAGTCACTGTGGAACAACAAGGACGAATCACAAGCTGACACACATGGAGAACCCAGAAGCGGTCGGCGACCAAACACACGTCGTCTGATGAGGCGGCCGAGCGAACTGTATTTGTAATTCGAGTGTTAGCAGACAAAGGCGACATAAAAATGAAAAAGCTTGCATACTTTGCCTACTTTCATTCCATAATGTCATAATATTTTGGGGTAACTCTTCAAGTCAAACAAAAGTTTTCAGAGTCCAAAAGCGTGTAATACATATTATTTGTGGAGTAAATTCACAGAAGTCCTGTAGAAACCTCTTCAAAGAACTGGGTGTACTAACTACTGCCTCTCAGTACATTTACTCCTTAATGAAATTTGTTCTAAATAATATATCTCTTTTTCCAACAAACAGCTCAGTTCATACATACAATACCAGGAACAAAAATGATCTGCACAAGGGCTTAAAAGCACTTACTTTAGTTCAAAAAGAGGTCCACTACTTAGGAACACTCATCTTCAATAATTTGCCAGCAAACATAAAAAATTTAATTACAAATAAAGATCAGTTTAAAAGCAGCCTGAAGGACTTACTAGTGGCCAACTCCTTCTACTCCACTGACAAATTTTTTAATAGAAACGAATGATGTATTGTATATATTCATACTATTAGTATGTGTTGTTTCAGCTTTAAAAAAATTGACATTTTCCAGATCCACGAGGATCTCCTCAGCACGGATCTGTGGAACGAAAAACTAATCTCATCTAATCTAACCAAGATCGTCCACACTCAACTCATGTGTGTCGGCAACGATCGGACGAGTTATAGCTGTCTGGAGCTTACTGCTGTTCTGTGCCGACTCCCTTGGTGTCCGTTCGCAACTCGGCCACACGACGATCCGGAGAGACTAGCTTTGACCCAACCATGCAGAGGGAACACTTGCCCTTTGGCCACCTGACATCTCTGCACAAGGAAGGAACCGACACATGTCCCGCAAGATGACCAAGGGGCCCAGAAGCAGTCGGAAGACCAAATACCCAAATACACGTCGCCCGGGAGACGACCGACCGAACAACCAACCAACGGTCGTCCCTGCTCAAGTCTCCTTCCGTCGGACGACGAAATTCGAAGAAAATTAACAAATGATAGCCAATATTTCTCGTGAAAAAAAATACTCCCAATACTCGAGAGTATATGGTTACAATACCAGTGATTAAGTCACGAAACCATGAAGAAAATGTATGTTCCGTGTTTTATGTTCATGTCACATCAGCATTTACCAAACGAGAATTATCAGTGGTAGGTGTAAAGCAGCGTGAAGGGAGAGACAGAGCTGCTATAAATTTAAATCACGAAGTTGTTGTTCATTTATTCAAACGTAAATTTGCAATATAGTATCAGATATTAACCTTTTGCAGGTAACTAAAATTTCATATTTAATGCCAAAAATACGAAAAATTGGTATTTAAATAAACACTCAAATTCCTGAAATACGTCATTTTTGGAAGTACACTGTTTTATCCACTTCTCCTCGAAATAACGTTCGTTATTTGCCTGTAATAAGTAGGCAACCATCGTCATAGTTCACTATAACAGAAAGGACATCAAAAAATATTTAAGTGAAACCAGTACAACCTTTAGACGGAGTGAAAACATTTGTATAACCGATGTAGCCATCAGAAGACTTATATCACTCGATTGTCTCACATTAAAGGGAACCGCTCAGGCCGGGAGAGTGAGTGAACAACATTCATGCCGGCCGTTGTGGCCGAGCGGTTCTAGGCGCTCCAGTCTGGAACCGCTCGATCGATACGTTCGTAGGTTCCAATCCTGCCTCGGGAATGGATGTGTGTGATGTCCTTAGGTTAGTTAGGTTTAAGTGGTTCTAAGTTCTAGGAGACTGATGACCTCAGATGTTAAGTCCCATGGTGCTCAGAGCCATTTGAGCGAACAACATTTATATAGCTGACGTGCCGCTTAAAAGTGAAGAGTAAACTAGAACACTGCTGTTGTGAAGAGCAAGCACCGTGAATGAATGAAACATATTTATCTCCAAAAGAAACAAGCAGCGCATGACTTGGACATTTGCACTATGCATAGATATTTTCAGTGCAATGCAGATACAAAACTAAAAGGGGGTCAAGACATCAAAAGAAATTCAACTGCACTAGTGCGCGCCACCGGACATCACAGATCCAATATACCAAACTACACAGAAAATATTCCTGAATAACGCCGAAATTTTGTCGATGGAGTTCAGCCTGATGACGAGCCAAAACAGCTTGATCTCTGCTCACCGCGAGATTGGATGTCACCTGGGAGCATCGCGGGCACTTGATGCGGTAAGGAATATAAAGACGTGTGGGATTTCTAGCGACGATGCGAGACGCAGTTGGGGAAATGCACTGACACGAGTTGCTTTGACAAAGGACAGATTGTTATGGACCTGAGTCTTGGAACGAGCATCTCGGATACGGAGAAGCTAGCCGGCTATTGTTGTGGCTGTAGCGAGCATCCGTGGACTGAAGAGCGCTGAAACCACGAGTAGACGGAAAGGTGGTGGAGTCCAGAGTCAGTCCACGCCTCTGCACAGAACCGCAACGTCGGAAGCTTTCCCACTCTGTAAAGCAGAAAATCAGGCGGTCTGTGACAGATCTGATGACAGATTACAATGCAGGTCAATTCGAAGGTGAATCGGATTGCACAGTTCAGGGCACATTGTTTAAAATGCGTCTCCGGAGCAGAATCCCCCCCCCCCCCATGTGGCACAATGACATCGTCAGTTACGGCTGCAATGCGCATGGCACCATCTACATGTACATGTACATAGATAATCTGCAAGCCACCGTGCGGTGCGTGGCGGCTGGTTCCCTGTACCCCTCCTGTTCCACTCGAAAGTAGAGTGAGGGAAAAACATCTGTACGCCGCCGCACAGGCCCTAATATCTCGTATCTTATCTTCGTGGTCCTTACGCTCAATGTATGCTGGCGGCAGTAGAATCGTTCGGCAGTCAGCTTCAGATGCCGGTTATGTAAATTTTCTCAAAAGTATTTCTCGAAAAGAGTGTCACTTTCCCTCCAGGGATTTCCATTTGAGTTCCTAAAGCATCTCTGTAACACTTAATGCATTGTTCGAACCTACAGGTAACAAATCTAGTAGCCCGCCTCTGAACTGCTTCGATGTCTTCCTTCAATCCGGCCTGGTACGGACTACGAACACTCAAGCAATACTCAAGAATAGGTCGCACCAGCGTCCTATATGCGGTCGCCTTTACATATAAGCTATTCTTTTCTAAAATTCTCCCAGTAAACCTAGGTTGACCATTTCCCTTCCCTACCACAGTTCTCACATGCTCGTTCCACCTCATATCACTCTGCAACGTTATGCCCAGATATTTAAACGACTTGACAATGTCAAGCAGGACACTAGTAATATTGTATCCGAACATTACAGGTTTGATTTTTCTACTCATCCTCATTAACTTAGATTTTTCCACATTTAGGGCTAGCTGCCACTCATCATACCAGCTGGAAATTTTGTCCAAGTAGTCTTGTATCTTACACAATTTCGACGCCTTGCCATATACCATGGCATCATCAGCAAACAACAGTAGACTGCTGCCCACCCTGTCTGCCAAATCATTCATGTATGTAGAGAACAACAGCGGCCCTATCACACTTCCCTGGGGGACTCCTGACGTTACTCTTGTGTCTGATGAACACTCGCCGTCATCATCGAGACTGGACCTTGGATCAATGGAAACCTGTCAACTGATCAGATGAATCAAGTTTCTTATTATCCGGGATGGTCATGTACGTGTACGCCGTCATGTAGGCGAACAGCTACTAGAAATGTGCACCACGCAATGGACGCAGACCAGTGGGATCAGTATCGGGAACATCGACCCAAGTTTCCATAGGAGATATTAAGCCATGACAGTTGTGGACTATGTGAACACTGTTGCGGGTGACCTGCATCCCTTCACCTGCTGTCATGCCTGAGGGCGATGTCATCTTCCAGCAGGATAAGTGTCCGTGTCGGAAGGCCAGAATGGGGCTAGTGGTTTGGTAAACATGATAGTGAAGTCACACTGATGTCTTGGCGACCAAATTCACGTGACTTTGAAGTATCCTGAACTTTGAACACTTATACAACAAACACACGAGCATAAAATCCATCCTCTACATCTAAGAACACAATGAACTGAATAAAAATGGTCTCCATTGACCATCAAAATAAACTGAACTGTGGCCGGCTCATGCTATGCGTTGGATTAAACCTTGGTTGCTATTCTGTGTTTAGTCTCCAGCGGTTATCACGTTTATGCTGTTATCCTCTCTTTCCGCAGGTGGCAGCAGCGGTGTGTATCGATATTTGCAACTTCGACTATCTTTGGCCTGGCGCTTACAGTTTCCAGATGGGCTGTGTGCGGGCAGTTGGTCGGTTGGCGTGGAGCAGTGAGGAAATCTATGCGGCGCGTGGTTTGGCCGGGCCCACTGGCGGCCTCTATGCGGTGTTGGAGTGTGTGGTGCTGTTCCCATTGCTACGAGGTTCGAGTCTCACCGATCCTGCACATGAAAGTTGAGTTGTGACTTAATCTACCAACAAGTTACGAATGTTCACATTGTGTCATTTTGGATTCCTTGTCGGCTGTTGGGATGTTCCTGCGAGCACAACGTGTGTTTTCAAGTTGGCAAATTTTAGCCACCCTCCAATGGAGTTTAACTGTACTTGGTTGTTTGAAATGAACTGCACCAGCGGAATCTTCTGCCTTGTGGTCGTTAACGTTCCGGTTACCTGCCCTGGTCGTTGACATAAATTCAGGCAGTGTATTTTCCTCATCGTGTTGTCGCTGTCCAGCACAGTGTGTAGTTTGACAGCTCAATGTATAATTGGTCGTGGGCGCCAGCACCTTCTACGTTGCTCCATTGAACTCTCTGTTGTGTGGTGGTCCGGTGAAGTGGAGGTTATCTTGTCAGTGAGCCCATTGACTGTCTGTCGGTTGGGTTGTCGTCGGATAGACAATGGTTGGGCCGACTGCCTGTCTCACCTAAGCGCGTTAGTGTTTGAATTCCAGGCCGATCCTCGGAACTTCTGAACATCCTTGGGTGTACTGCCTTTTCTTGTTTGTTCTTGTTGGTTGTGCTTGTATGGCTTCCAGCCGATTTTTAGATTAAGGTTGTTTTGCCCTTAAGGCATCAGATAATTTGGGTCTTCAGCCTAATTTAAGAACTGTTTTATGTAAACCCTTTGGCATTTTTAAAATTAACATTATCGAGTCTAAAGTGTTGGGCCTTCAGTCGATTTTGAATTTAAGTTGTTTTGCTCTTAAAGTGTCAGATTCTTTGGGCCTTCAGCCTAATTAAGAAACTGTTTTAAGATAAGGCTTTGCCTTTTAAATTTCTGATTTTTGTTGAGTTTTAAGTTATTGGCTTTCAGCCGTTTTTAAATTAAAATGGTCTTGCCCTTAAGGCATGAGATTGTACGGCGCATTCAGCCGCTAATTAAGATCCAAAACTAAAGCTGTGTTTTTTTAAATACTTTTTCTTGGTTCTTGTTATGTTTGATCAAATAAAAGGTTGTATGTTCGAGTGTAACTGACAGCCTGTTATTTTGGCCCCTAAAATACCTGTCCTGTCCTGCGGATTAGCATGGCGTTTCCGAAACAAGTAACCAGTTTCGCACTCTTTCCTAACAGGGAAAGAAGTTCACAACTAAACTGAGGTACTAGGAACAACAAAACGAAGGCTTTCACATTCAGAGTTCGTTCTCTATTAGTTGAGTGTCAAATGTTAAACCCTCGCTCTCCTTGAGCGCTGCACATTGGAACATATTAACGAGTTCGAGTTCACAGTTTCTGCAGTATTGCCAATTGAGTATGACAGAATACCAACAGGACTGCCGTAATCGTTTTTTTTCTTTATTGATTTTCAATTCCCCCCCCCGAAAGGGGCGGGCTGGCAGCAGCTTAGTACGCTGCTCTACAGCCTACAAACCTTTTTTAAAAAACGGAAGAAGAAAAGAAACAAGGAAAACAGGCGTTAAAACGGTGACTTAAGGGGAAAAATGGCGGAAAAATGTGGAAAGTTAAAACAGAAAGCAAAAGTGGTTGGCAATGTGAATAAAAGACACAGGAATCAGACAAGTAACGTAGTACACACACAGTTAAAAAAAATGGCGACAGTCTGGTTTCTGTTCACAAGAGATAAAAAGCACACCCAGCGACAGTATGATGGCCGTTCGCAACACTTCCCAAAAAACACACAACACGGAGCACTCACTGTAAAACACTCACTATAAAACACTGCACAAAAAATGGCGGCACAAAGATGACACTCCCGAGTCAAACGCAGATGGGGGGGGGGACCTGGAGGAGGGGGAAGAACAAGGAGGGAGGAAGGAAAAAACGAAAAGGGGGGGGGACCAAGGAGGGAGATGACTCATAAAGGGGGAGAGGGGCAGGGCAGACGCGAGAGGGAATGAGAAGAGGCAGAGGAGGGAAATGCAAAAGGACTTGGGGGAGAGAAGGGGGCAGAGAGAGGGGTGATGGGGAAAAAAGAGGATGGAAGGGGGGAGAGGGAACCCGAGAAAAAGGACAGAGGAAAGGAGGGGGAGTGAGGATCAGATAGCAGGGATAAATGGAGGGAGAGAGGGCATCATCCGGGAGGGGGAGTTGATGGAAGCCACTTTGGGAAAGGAGATGAAGGGTGTAGAGATGGAGGGTAGGGGGGACACAACAGTGAAGACGTGGGAGGGGGTGGCGATGGGAGAGGAGAGGAGTAACCAGAGGGTGAGGGGTATCAAGGCAGCGGGAGGTGTAGAGGATGCGGATATGTTCGAGGAATAGGAGCAGATGAGGGAAAGGAATGAGATCATAGAGGATCCACCCGTGATCGTCGCTGACGTGATCTTAAATACCCGCATGGCGGAGGTACACTTCTTCCTGATTGGCTGAACGTGACATTGGCGGATGCACCAGAAGGCTCGTGATATGAAAGACCTATTGTGTAGAGAGGCTGTATAGGGAGAGAATGGCCAACCGGACGATACGGCGGCCATTTTTCTGCCAAACTGCAGGCGGGACTTTTGAATGGCCAGTAGTGGAATAGTGGAGTACACACTCACCGAATCAAAAGCACGAGACAATATGGCGAAATCATTCGTTACATGCCTTTCTTTACAGCTATAGTATACTCATAGTAGCCTACTACGTACAGCACAGGAAAATTTGATACAGTGGCTGTAAAAATTATTCGTTACTTGCATTTATCTCCCTTAAAGTTCGTTTACTAGACATATTGCAATTAGAGTAACGTAAATAAAAAAAATATAGTGTATAGCATTTGTTTTGTATCGGAAGTGCATAACGCTAAAGTTTTAACGTACCTGTATTACATCAGATGAATGAAAGTCGTAAGAAATTGTTTACTTGTGACATGCAAAAAGTGTGAGTCGTATTAGTACTTCTTGTCACGTCTTCAAACTTTTTGCATGTCACATGTAAACAACTGCTTACGACTTTGTTTAATAACAAACGAAAAAGATTACAAAAATCAGGTAATGTTGAATGTTGGCCACTGTAATAACGACCAAATATAACAAGAAAACTACCGTATCCCTTTTACCCCACAGTAAGAAGGCCTATTAAAAACTGTCTCCAAGAGTACCTACAATTATTTACTACGAGTAATGTTTCAGCAACCACGAAAACTGCGGAAAACGTGCTTACAACTTGCCTGTGTCAACCTTATGACACTGAAGGACGTAATTATGACGTCTGCAGCTTAGCAAAATTCTTACACATGAGATTCACATTCCCATTTTAATTCTATGTTTATAAGAATAATGTGTTATAATAATTTTCACACAGCCAATTTACAGGTCTGTTTTCAAATTTAACTATGTTTATTGCAAATTGTTTTATATGTAGTAAAAAGCAAACACGACTTACTTCGCATAGATAAGAGTATTTGGTTGGTTTTCACAAGGCTCCTGTTTGATTTATGTCAGCCCTGTTGACTACGATTGCCCACTGCTTTCGTCTTTCTTCATTGCTTGGAAACGCTAACATGTGAAATCGACCTTCGCCTCTATTGGAACAACCAAATGCAGCACAACCTGGCATCGTTTACGAACGTCTGCAGAAGGAATTATAGATGTCAAAAACAATACTATACAATTACTAACATGTTTACTTCAAACATGTAGGACTACCGACTTCATCACAAAACGCTTCATTATTTCAACTCGTATTTAAGATAGCAAACGCTAATTACGTACTAAAAACGATATACAACTAAATCGAACATGCATGCACAGCGCATAACAAGTCTCTCAATAATTCAGATACCTTTTAATCGTTTCCAAAAGTCCTCTGAACTTCAGTTCAACTCAAAAGCACGGCGAACTTAGGGAGCACAAGAGACGTTTGACAGAAACATGGCGCCAAAGCTATTCAACCAATCACGGGCAACTTCACATATGGCCACTCTCTCTGTATACAGGCTCTCTACTCTTGTGCTGATTTGCGCGCTCTCTGTACTGTGGTCCGCGTACGCGATGGCCTGCTGCAGGTCGTGCTGCAAACAGCGGAGCAAATGGTTCAAATGGCTCTGAGCACTATGGGACTTACCATCTATGGTCATCAGTCCCCCAGAACTCAGAACTACTTAAACCTAACTAACCTAAGGACATCACACAACACCCAGTCATCACGAGGCAGAGAAAATCCCTGACCCTGCCGGGAATCGAACCCGGGAACCCGGGCGTGGGAAGCGAGAACGCTACCGCACGACCACGAGCTGCGGACAAACAGCGGAGCAGGAAAGTCGTGTAGCCGCAGGGGCTAAGTGGCAATCAACCCGACGGCGGTGGGTTGCCGTGTAGCGTCTGCGCTTGACGGCTTTTGCAACACTCCAGCACCGAAACAAATGGAGCACATCTGATACGCTATCGCACGCCATCTCAGTGTCCAGGAAATTGCATGACATGTGCGTAGGTATGTGGTGCAACATACCTCCGGAAACCTACTAAGCACTTGTCGATATTATGCCATGCAATATCGCTGTTGTATTGGTTTCCAGATGTGGACCAACACGCGGGTGGTAGTAATGTATTTGCTCATCAGTGAACGTCGTAATAAATACCCCACAGGGCTGGCGGTGAAGAAGTGCTGGCTGATGAAAACATAAGGAGAGTTTACTAGCAGACTCTCTCTCTGAGGAGAAGATATTGGCGTATGCCAGGGCGGCAGGTGTCGGCAGTGGCTGCTCCCCTGTGGCAGGCTGTCCCCTATCGACCGGCGCGCAGGCGGCACAGTGGTGCGTCCTCAGGATCGGCCGGTCCGGGCGCCGTCCCTTTCTGTCCGGGGAAAGCAATTTTGTGGCCAGCATTGTGCGCCCTGAGCCTGCATCACGTCTCCTCAGCGACGACCTCGCTGACAGCCGGGCTCAGCGCCCCACACGTCGATCCGGATTCTCATTTCCCCGGTGCTGTTGTCACAGCGCCCCTGCCACAGCCTCTGGTCTGCTACCTGCTGGGCACCGACAGTCGGGTAGCGGGAAAGTGGCTCTTTTGGTTAGAAGGTCTAACAAGGAGACCAAACGCCAATAGAATTTTTGTAACCTCTTCACATTTATGGTATGTCAAATTCAAGGCCTAAATATCAAACCTGAAAAGCAGTTCAATGCAGCTCTAAAAATTCTCGAGGAAATGGACTTCGAAGCATTCATAAGGTGTTTAATTCACTAAAACTGTAACCATTTTCCGTTGGCCGTGGCTTGCCCTTCACTCGAGCGGCCCTTGTTTGATTCCTGGCAGATGCAAATTTTCAATCAATGGTGCATGCTATGCGAGCAGTTCCGTAAAGCATAAGAAACATAAAAATTAAAAATAGTCGGTAGCGTCCGAGACTGATAATCGCTGGGTCGTGTTTCATTCATGGAATTTTCGTTCTTTTTTTCTTGTTCAGTTACAATATCTACGTCATTTAAATATAAAATTCATCAATTACATGGTAATTAGCAAATACGTTATTATCGGTTTCATGAAAATTCCATATTGGTTGAGGGGGAACGAGATAAAAATCAAGCATTTTTAAAGAGTGCTCGATGCAGTGAAACGTATCGTTTCTGTGTTTTTACGACGCTTATCATTCTGGCTCGTGTGGGGTCACATTTGTGGTATAAAACAAGATATATAGACAATTTTATTATCTATTTTATTTGCAAAAATTTAACTTTTAATGTTCTTTTTTAATGTAAATAATATTTACTAACAAATTTTACAAAGAAATCGGTAATTAAGACTTTATATTCACAATGAAAACAGGAATTTTGCGTGTGATATGTAATTAGAAATAACAATAACTGGATTTTTCATAAAAATGATAAATAAATATCTAATAATTAGGATATATTTGACGAATTTTATGTTTAAATAACGTAGATATTCCAACTGAGAGGGAAAAGTAATGACAGTAACGAGACTCGAACCCATCATTACCATAGTTAAACGCTACCTTTTTTCATTTTTATGTACTTTATGCTTCACCGATATATCTGTACGACATGTACCTTTGTTTAAAAATTTGCGTTGGGATGGGTGGGGGTGGGTGGGGGGTGGGGATGGGGAAATCGAATCTCGGACAGTCACTTGCTAGGCAAGTACTCAAACAGAAAACTACGTGTCACATCAGACGAATATCGTAATTTAGTGAATTAAACATTATAGAAAAATGAATTTCTGCCATTCTGGGTTGTATGTTTGTCCTACAAATGTTCATAGAAAAACTTGTTTTCATTTGCGTGTATGTACAATCTTAAAATGGTTTGCATGCTATTACGGAATACAACATTTTGTGTGTTTGGATGGTTTGAAAATGGGTTCTGGAAACGCGAAACTAATCATTAATTAAATAAAAAACTGGATCTTGAAACTTTCGCTGTTTTCCACATCAATCTCTCGGAAAACTTGAAAGTCGATTTTCTCGAGAATTTTTGGGAGGTGCATCGAACTGCTTTGAGCGATTTATATTTGAGCTCTGAAATTCACATAACCTTTACATAAAAATTACAATAATGACGGAAGTGGAAAGTGTTAGTCCGTGAATACCTTTACCGGATGCAAGTAAAGTGATACCCCAGTATTTCTACGCATGAAGGATACCGTGATTAAAAATTTGCGCTTTTGCGAGCTTATTTTCAATACTTTCAGTACAGAAATAATGTCATTGAAATAATACCATTCCTGCAGATGAATAGCAATGTTTGTAAACGATAGCTGCTAAGTGTGTCTGACATTAATGGAATTTTTCAGGTGGATATCATAACGCAACATTCCAGGAGGTCGTGCACGAGCCGTTCCGGACTTTGAGAAAGGTCGAATCATTGGCATGAGGGACATGGGAGCAAAATATCGACGGACTGCACAGAGAGTTGGGTGTAGTGCAGTGATTGGAGGACCAGTGGTGGCGAGATGGAATCAGAACAAAACTGTGGCAAGAAGAATAGGCGCGGGTCATTGCAGAATGATGATGATTACAGAAGATCGTGGGATTACTCGGCTGGTTTTGATGAATAGACAGATGTCAACAGCTGAGATCCGAGAAGAGTTATAGCCACAGACTGTACTCTCGGGAAGAGATTGCTTTCACCGCACCACGGACAACAGATACATCCTTGGTGTACAGCCAGATTCAGCTGAGTGGCATTCTGTGGAGATCAGCGATAAGTCTCGCTTTTCGACGCAGATCGACGCCAAAGTGTATGTAGAGGCCCTGATGAAGGGTCACAGGAAGAAGCGGTGCTTGAGAGCCACATCTACGCAGTTCCTGTACTCAAGATGGATATGACAAGTTGTGAATGTAGGTGGAATGATCGCCTGCATGTCATAATAACGGTAAACGCCGTCATCATGAACTTCATGACCAGAGAACCCAACAGAATATTCCAGCAGAGTAATGCAAGACCCTATACTGTAGTTCACACAGCAAACGCTTTGAGGAATATCGTTCACTTATCTTCCTTGTCACCCTTAAAGTATTAGTGGGATGCTACGGAAATATGTATACGTTCACACTAGCGTCTGGGCACCAGTCTCCATTAACTGACCCAGCATGAATTTCAGGCATGTCAAGAAATTTTTTTAGATGACATTAAAAGATGTTAGCTTCCATGCCATAACAAATGAGAATGTGTTCGTCCCCTTTCTGATATTGACAACGGACATCATGTCTGAATGAAATAATAGTTGTTGTGGAATAGACATCTCCTCAAATTTTGATAAATATACGTCTAGTTTTCATGGTGTTCTACGTTTCAGTCCCGTCATTCCTAGAAATTGTTGGTAAACCGTGTTGGCAAACCACACAGAACACACTCTGAGCTACGGCCCGACATTTATATCGCAATTAAAGGGATAACTCAATGTCACTTGTCGTACTGTACATTCTTCAAAGCAGGTATTTGGCCATAAAACAACCTGCCGCAAGGAATATATTTTCCAGCGTGTCACATCCTCTACAGCCACAGGGAAAACATCAGAGATTATTGCGGGCTTTAGACAGCTGTCAATTGGCATTTTCGAGTGCAAAAAGAAAAACTAATATCAAGCTAACTGACCGCAATATAGAAAATCAACTGAAATCCCTGAAACGAGGAAAGGCAACTGTATGTGTTAGGAGACCTATTCGAGTGTACATAAAGCCCGCGGCCGGCCGCTGTGGCCGAGCGGTTCTAGGCGCTTCAGTCCGGAAACGCGCTGCTGCTACGGTCGGAGGTTCGAATCCTGCATCGGGCATGGATGTGTGTGATGTCCTTAAGTTAGTTAGGCTCAAGTAGTTCTATAGGGGACTGATGACCTCAGATTTAAGTACCATAGTGCTTAGAGCCATTTGAACCACTTTTAAAGCCCGTGAAAGAATTTTCTTTTCTTCTAGCCACACGCAGATCGACAATGATACGACTTTCAGTGTTTGTGTAATGCCCGCAACGTTTCCTCACGTAAGTATTTGTCACCCTGTACAATCGATCAGAATGCTGATTAACCACGTAACCCACTTTAAGCCCATTAGATACCACAGATGATTAGAAATCCTACCATTTACATTCTCACTGATAGCATGTATGTGTATGGAATTGCATCTGCATGGGACCATTATTTATAGGTGCTTATTTTTGTGACCAAGATTCGACTGAACGTCTCGACAGGCGCTCAGTGTCGCTATAACGATTTGTCTGGAAACGTTGTCACTAGATCGCATAGTGGGAACAGAAAAGATGAGGAAATACACAAGTGGAGATTGCATTGCAGACAAGCGTAGTCCAAGGAGCAACCCAGAGAGAGACAATCCGAGTTTTAGCGAAAGCAGAGACCAAGAACCAATGGTATATTACAAGACAACGGCGAAGTGAATACACCACTGAGTCTCATGTGGCGTGCGGCGCTCCATCTAGCGGCCGAGGTCCAATTACATGCTCTCCTGCGGGAGTACAAAGTTGCTGAGTTGTGACACTAGTTTCTTCCCCTCTCCTGCCCCCTGAAATGGGCGCATACTGCTGGAAGCGTCATAGATGAGGTGAACTATTGGTATGGCTGATGTCCTGGCACTGAAGTCTGTCGGTTGGTATGAGGAATTGGGAACATACTGCATTGCCCTGGAAATTGGCGATGTGTGTGTGTTGTTAGTTTGTGGTTGCAGAGGCTGCGTTGAGACCTCCATATATGTGTTGATTGAAACTGCAGCTGGATTTACTGCGCACAAACTATATCTGTGACGTTTTGGGACTGACAGTGGTGAGTTTTCTAGTTCAAGGGGTAACGCTGGTGGTGGAGAAGTTCGAAAGTGTGGACAGAGTTCGTTTTAATGACGGCGCTTCAAATAACTTGAGTGTATCGACTTACGTTATTTGCAGCCCATCGGTATTCACCTCTTTTGCTGGTATCCACATGTCTTTTGCTTCAAATTGTGAGGGTACTGGGAGCTTATAATATGAGCATACCCACACTGCTGTTCCTTAGCATGTTGTCCGGGCTTCCAAGGGCTGTGCTGCCAGGAGATAGAGGTGTGCTTGTGGTTATCTTCCATGGAGGAACTCCACTGCACTACGGCTCCAGAAAGGGGTGGTCCTGTATGTGCTCAGGAACAGCATGAGTGTTGCTGTTGTGGTAGTGGTTCTCAATGCTTTCAGCGTTTGTTGTTTAAAGATCCTCACGATACGCTTCACTTCACCATTGGAGGATGGCTGGAGGACTACAAAGAGTTTTATGCCATTCGATGTGCATAATTGTGTGAAAACTGTTGTTGTGTAATGGTGCTCATTGTCCGATACTGCAGATTCAGTAAGTCCTTAAATGGCTAGACTGGAGACTGAGTGCGTTTATTGTTGTTTCTCCTGTTGTCAACGCCAGGCTTATCACGTATAAGCATTTGGAGCAGCCATTCCTATCTGATAGCCACACAGGGACCAGAAATAGGTCCACAAACTACATATGAATGCAGTCCGAAAGTTGTTGAGGGTCGCACCAGGGGCGAAAGATTGAGGTGGTGCTGCCAGGTGCAGACTTAACAGTTGTTCACCGTAGAGAGCCTGTATACAGAGAGAGTGGCCAAAGGTGAAGTTGCCAGTGACTGGTGGATTAGCTTTGGCGCAATTTTTCTGTCAAACGTCTCTCACGCTTCCTATGTTCGCCGTGCTTTTGAGTTAAATTGAAGTTCAGAGGACTTTTGGAAACGATTAAAAGGTATCTGAATTATTGAGAGTCTTGTTATGCGTTGTCCATGCATGTTCGATTTAGTTGTATTTCGTTTTTAGTGCGTAATTAGCGTTTGCGATCTCAAATACGACTTGAAATAATGAAGCGTTTTGTGGTGAAGTCGGTAGGCCTACATGTTTGAAGTAAACACGTTAGTAATTGTACAGTATTGTTTTTGACATCTGTAATTCGTTCTGCAGACGTTCGTAAACGATGCCAGGTTGTGCTGTTTTGGTTGTTCCAATAGAGGAGAAGGTGGATTTCGCATGTTAGCATTTGCACGCACTGAAGAAAGACGAAAGCAGTGGGCAGTCGCAGTCAACAGGGCTGACATAAATCAAACATGAGCCTTGTGGAAACCAACCAAGTACTCTTATCTATGCGAAGTAAGTCGTTTTTGCTTTTTACTACATATAAAATCTGACGTAATACAGGTACGTTAAATCTTTAGCGTTATGCACTTCCGATACAAAACATATGCTATACACTATATTTTTTATTTACGTTACTTTCATTGCAGTATGTCTAGTAAACGAACTTTAAAGGAGATAAATGCAAGTAACGAATAATTTTTACAGCCACTGCATCAAATTTTCCTTTGGTGTACGTAGTAGGCTACTATGAGTATATTGTAGCTGTAAAGAAAGGCATTTAACGAATGATTTCGCCATATTGTCTTGTGCTTTTGATTCGGTGAGTGTGTACTCCACTACTCCACTACTGGCCATTCAAAAGTCCCGCCCGCAGTATGGCAGAAAAATGGCCGCCGTATCGTCCGGTTGGTCACTCTCTCCCTATACAGGCTCTCTAGTTCACTGTAGCCTAATCAGTACGTGTGCCGTTTCACTAGAGCTGTTATCCGTTACGGCATATTGAAAATTTTTACTTTTCGGACCGTCTGACTACAACTGAATGAAACACAATTTTCGTGCCATACGCGTTTCGCCTTTATTCCCTGCAAGGCATTTTCAGTGGCCTAGAGTATGTACATATTTCTACTATTTAGTTTAAATTTTGGGGCAATATACCTATAGGTTATAATCAATTCTGGTGGCTGCTTTTTGCTATGAATTTTAAATTATATTTACAGGTTGCGTGGACAATTTTCTAATATAATGTTTCTGTTCCATTTTTGGTGCCATTCCCATTCTTATAATTGGCACATTTCACAGCACTAGGAACTGAACACTTGTTTTGATGCGGTGTTTTGGTTTCTGTTGCAGACTGTCGGATGTTTCTTCCAGAGATCGAATGCTACTGACAACTTTTGAGTGTAAGTTTTGAAGTATCTGTGATCTGTTTGTGTGTGTGTGTGTGTGTGTGTGTGTGTGTGTGTGTGTGTGTGTGCGTGTGTGTGTGTGTTTATGTGTATGAGTGTGTGTGTGTGTGTGTGTGTGTGTGTGTGTGTGTGTGTTTTGGTTTGATATAATATTCTTTTGGTGAGCTTTTTTTGTGGTTACTTGTGTGAGAGGGACGATTTTTTGTCTTATCATTTCTTTTATTAAGTTTAGTAGGGAGTCTGTGCTGAAGTGTGTTTGCTCATTTATCACGTGTTTGTTTCCAGTGATAGCTTTCTGAATGTGGAAGTTTTCTTGCATTTGCATAAGGGATTTGTCATGTTCTCATTATTTTCATTTCCTGTTCAATGTTTGTAGGATGGTGCTTATGGTGTTTTAAATGTTATGCAAATGTGGAATGGTTTGTTTCGCTACCAAAACGTGATATGTTCTTTGTACCGTGTTTTAAAATTCCTGCATGTCATGCCTATGTGTACTGCATCACAACTTTGACATTCAAGTTTGTATGATGCTTAATAAAAGATAAAAAGTCGTCCGTCTCACACAAGCAACCACAAAAAAAGCTCACCAAAATAAATATTATTTCACACCAAAACACACACACACACACACACACACACACACACACACACACACACACACACATTCATACATAAACTGAAACGTGGTACTTACTGGAATTAAACGTGGAATGGAGGACCGACCAATATAGCTTTCTTTTCACACAACGTGTTCATTTAACTATATATAAACTTTGTTTTACAGATAATCGAAGCATTTAATCATAAAATTTTCTTTAACAAAATGAACAAATTTGAAAAACTCTTTCGGCCTTAAACCTCAAGTTGAATAAGCTTTTAATCGTTGCAAAAGCAATCTGAAGTGCTGTGTTCTAAAACAGCAAACAATATGGCAATGATTACAAGATGGCTGGACCTGCAGCCCGCCCGTTATCAGGTGAAACAGCCGCGTTTACTACCGCACTGGACACAATGTGTATTATTAAATGCCCTTCTGCGACACATGTAAACAACATAAGCACCATTGGTGACAAGAGTGATTTAGTTAGTCAAAACAGATGACTTATCTTTAAATTTGAAAGCTGTACGTCGAAAGATTCGGGGTTAAGATGCGCACCTGTGATTAAAGGTTAATCAGATTAGCAAAAAATATGACAAGGCCTACTTCAAAGCAACCAATCTCTTAATTTCAATCGATAACCACTTATTACACTTGTTACAAGAGAACTCTCTCGACAGAACCACAAGATCCAGCCAAAATACACCAATACTGAATGCGTCTTTCAAACACGGAACATGTATAACATGTGGAACATTTAGAACATGTAGAACGAAGTGGGAATTATATCGAATTATTGGGAGTAGTCCCAATCAAGCTACAGTAGCCCATTACAAACAGTATTGTAAGATACTTAAAATGTTATTAGGAAGGCAAAGAGTATGTGCTATGCAAATAGAACAGCTAATTGACAGGATAAAATTAAAACCATATGGTCAGTTGTGAAGGAAGTATCTGGTCAGCAGCACAACATCGACAGTATAAAGTCAGTTTATAGTACATATATTTCTGTTACTGATAAATCGCAAGTATGTTCATTATTTAACAATAATTTTCTGGGAATTGCTGGTGAATGAAATAAAAATTTAGTTTCTACAGTGAATCATATAACTTTCTTGGCAAATGCATATCCGAGATCGATGTCTGAAATACTCCTAAGTGATACAGACAATGAGATTGAGTCAATAATTAAATCACTGAAGACTAAGGACTCGCATGGATATGATGGAGTGCCTAGCAAACATTAAAGTATTGTGTTGCACATGTTAGCCGCGTATTTGGCCATATTTGTAATTTTTCCTTTAAGAAGGGTCAGTTTCCTGAACGATTAATGTACTCAGCAGTAAAGCCGCTTTATAAAAAGGGACAAAGGTATCATGTAGACAATTTTAGACCTATTTCTATGTTATCAGTGTTTGCTAAAGTTATTGAAAAGGCTGTGTATGTAAGGATAACTGATCATTTTATATCATACGATTTGCCAAAAAATGTACAGTTCGGCATAAGTCGTTTAACAGCTGCAAATGCTGTATTCATTTTTTCTGTGAGGTACTGGATGGGTTAAACATAAGGTTTCGAACGCTGGGTATATTTTTTGACTTAACTAAGGTAATTGATTGTGTTGATCACAAAATATTGCTCCAGAAGTTGGATCATTATGAAATACAGGGAGTAGCTCACTACTGGTTCACCACTTACTTCAGCAACAGACAGGAAAAGGTCATTATTCACAATGTCGAGAACGGCTGCGATGTGGGGTCTGAGTGGGGTTCAGTCAAGCGGGAGGGGGGGGGGGGGCGTGCCCCAGGGATCAGTGTAGGGGCCACTCCTGTTCCATATTTATATAAATGATATGCCCTCTAGTACTATGGGTAACACGGGTCTGGGTATTTTGACACTGGCTTCTCAATATATATATTTCTTACCGTCATTTCTTGTTAACAATAACACTTTCTTGTTAATAATAAGCAACTTTCACTCAATTAATACTCGGCAGAAATCAAACCTGCATTTGGATCACTCTTCCTTAACCCTTGTGCAGAAAGATGTGCAGTATACTGCTGCATCCATTTTCAATAATATACCACTCGAATTAAAAAATCTTAGCGGTAATCCACGCGCTTTCAAATCGAAACTGAAGAGTTTCCCCATCGGTCATTCCTATTCTGTCGAGGAGTTCCTTGAAAAATTAAGCTGATTCGTATTGTATTGCTGATAGCGTTTCCTTAAATTTATAGACTAACTTTTTTCATCTTCATGAACATTTCCGTCATCGCGCGACGTCCAGGTTTACCAGCAGCCCGGCTCCTCCACCAGCTGCCTCGTGTTAGCTCAAATTAAGTAAATTTGATCGTTTTGTACATGCCACAGTGGACTGCCGCCCAATTAATTCGGGAAACCTTGATCTATTCAAACATTTAGAGTTGAGCACACACACAAGCCTTAAGTTCTGTTATGCAAGTCTGAAGCTCCTTGTGACTTTATTTTCCCTTCAGCAACTTGTTTAAATCTTGCAGCCCCTATTTGCTAGTTCTGGAACGTGTTAAGTCTTAAAGGCTTTTACTTATGAGTATGAACTGTTGATTTTTTTTATCCGCAGTTGTTAGCTAACTCCATTAATTGTTAAAAGAGTGGTTGCCGCCAGTTTGCTGTGATAACTGGTTGCTGTAATTTACCACCTTTCTCGTATTTTGACGGATTATATATTTATATAAAAGTCATTATTAATGTTTCTTCTTATTTTCATTCGCTTATGTCGTATGGTATTATGTTTTGGGGTAACTCTTCCCATTCTACAAGGATATCTTTGGCTCAGAAACGGGCGGTTCGGGCAATAAGTGATGTGAATTCACGAACCTCTTATCGACCTCTGTTCACGAGTCTGGGTATTTTGACATTTCACCTCTCAATGTGTATATTCCTTATTGTCGTTTCTTGTTACCAATATTAGTTTATTCCCAAGAATAAGCAGCTTTCACTCGGTTAATACTCGGCACAAATCAAACCTGCATTTGGATCGGACTTCCTTAACTCTTGTACAAAAAGGTGTGCAGTATACTGCTGCATCCATTTTCAATAAGCTGCCATTCGAATTCAAAAATCTTAGTAGTAATGATCGCGCTTTCAAATAGACACTGATGAGTTTCCTCATGGGGCACTCCTTCTGTTCTGCCGAGGAGTTCCTTGAAATATTAAGCTGATTCTTGTTGTATTGTTGACTGCGTTTACTTAAGCTTGTGGATTGACTGTTTTCGGGTTCATAAACATTTTATTTTTATCTGTTATAAATTTGTGTTGTAATTTCATGTACTAACACGTACTATGACCATGGATATTTGCTTCTCAATTTGGTCGTAGGGAACATGACGTTTAAACAAACAAAAAACGAACAGCTTAGTACAACAGGTTGTTCAGATTATAACTAATGACCGAGAAATGGAATTACAATCAAAGAACTGAACCGGTTAACATTTAAATCTAAACAGAAGGTCCCACTTTTATTTAACGGCAACCTGTGCCTTAATACAATCATTCCGGCTTTATTTACGGCCAAGAGCTGATTAATTAGAACATTAATGATCGAGAACGAACCAGAAAGGAAAAACCATATAATAGTGGGACAAATTTTCAAAAGACGACTAGTGTCTTTGTACAATACTACTGCCTATATCTTCGACCAAAGAGCCGACAGAGTAAAGCTCTGAGGGTTGGGTACAAAGCATAAAATAATGAGGGCAGGTAGAAATGAAACAAATCATCACAAGGAATAGAGAATGTTACTCTCCTTTTTCAACAAGTAGTTCCATGGATCCATGGTGCGTCGCAGCTGTTACTGAGTGGTACCGATGAAAGCCAGAAAAGCTAGGTAGAACAGGGCAGCCAGACCACGAGTGGTCGTCCGACACGAATATTGCAAACCAACCGCGGGGATGTCGGCCTGCTGCTTGTAGCCAAAGCTGAGCCCAGTATCTTCGCTCTGAGCAGGACCTCCTTTGAGCAGCTCATGGCTTCGGTCGCTAAGACTTCGTAACCATCTCTTGTCACGACCATACCGCCAATCGGCAGCTTCGTGCCTAATTCTCTTGCTTTTTTTTTCTTTATTGAATTTCGATCACCCACTCCCCCCCCCCCCCCCCCCAGAGGGGGGTTGGCAGCAGCGTAACATGCAGCTCTAGCCTACATAAGAGTTTAAAACATAATGAGGAGAGAATAAACAATAAAACAGGCGATAAACCATAGCAGAGCGGAAAGTTGCGGAAGTTAAAATATGAAAACAAAGGGTTGGTGATGCTGATTAAAACACATAGTAATTAACAGGCACAGTTAAAAAAAACGACAGTCTGGTTTCTGTTAACAAGAGTTAAAACAAACGCCTAGTGACAGGGTGGTGTCTGTTCACAACACGTAAAAAAGAGAACGCAAAACACTGACACATCACTTAAATATTGCACTATAAAGTAGACACAAAGGGAAGGCAGATTGCGGATGGGGAGGATCCCCATATAAAAGGGGGGAAAAGGGGGGAGGAGAACAAAAGCAAAAGGGGGAAGCCAATGGAGGGATAGGACACAGAAAAAGGGGGGATGTTGGACGTGAGAAGGAGTGGGGTAAGCAGTGGAGGGGAATGCAAAACAACTCAGGGGAGAGAAAGGAGTCAAAGAGAGGGTCAGCGGGGAAAAACAGGATGGAAGGAGGGCGAGAGGGAGCTCAAGAAAAGGACAGAGGGAGGGAGGGGGAGGTGAGGATCAGAGAGGGAAAAAAGCAGGGAGAGAGGGCATCATACAGGAGGGGCAGTTGACAGAAGCCCCCTTGGGAAAGGAGATGAAGGGTGTAGAGGTGGAGGGTAGGGGGGACACAATGATGAAGACACGGCAGTGGGTGGGGGTTGGAGGGGAAAAACCAGGGGATATCAAGTCAGTGAGAGGTGCAGACGACTCGGATAAGTTTGAGGAAAAGGAACAGATGGGGGAAAGGAAGCAGATCATAGAGGATCTGCATGGGGGACGGGAGGCATATATGGAAGGCGAGGCAGAGTGCATGGCACTCGTGGTTTTGGAGGGAGAGATTTGGTGGGGGGTGATTATCCAGGTGGGAATGGCATAACAGAAGATGGGACAGATTAAGAATTTGTAGGCGTGGAGGATAGAGGGGTTCAATCCCCATGTCCAGCCAGAAAGGAGGTTAAGGAGATGGAGGCAGTTGTGGGCTTTGGTTGGGATAGAGCAGAGACCAGAGGGGTGCAGGTAAGGTGACAGTCAATGGTGAGTCCAAGGTAGGTGAGAGTGGGGGAGAGGCAGATAGGATGGGCACAGATAGTAAGGGAAAAGTCAAAGAGCCGGAAGGAGCGAATGGTACGATCTATGATGATTGTCTGGGTCTTGGAAGGATTGATTTTGAAGAGCCACTGGTTACATCATGTGACAAAAAGGTCAAGGTGATTTTGGAGTAGGCGTTGGGATCGTTGAAGGGTACGAGCGAGGACAAAGAAGGCAGTATCATTGGCATTCTGCAGGAGGTGGTCTGGAGGGGGGGGGGGAGGGTTGGGGCATATCTGCTGTGCACAGGAGGTAGAGGAGAGAGGAGAGGTTAGAACCCTGGGGCACACCTGCAGAGGGGTAGAAGGTGCAGGACTCAGCGTTATGAATGGTAACGTAGGAGGGTCGGTGGGAGGGAAAGGAGGCAATCAGACAGGCATAGTTGATAGGAAGGGCGTAGGTCTGGAGTTAGGAGACCAGGATTCCATACACGGTCGTAGGCCTTTTCAAGGTCTAGGGAGACAAAAAAGGCGGATTTAAGCTGGAGGGAGATGAGTGAGGCATAGTAGGTGATTGTAGGCAGAGAAGGAAGTTCGAAAGCCACATTGTGTGTTGGGAGGCGGTGGTGATGGAAGCGCTGGGTAAGGGTGGATTCCAAGAGCTTGCTGAACACTGAGGTGAGACATATAGGGCGATAGGAAGAGGCATCAGATAGATTGTTAGGTTTGGGGAACATCAGGATGCATGAGGTTTTCCACAGGTCGGGGTAGAAGTCGGTGGCAAGGATTGCGTTGTAGAGGGCGGCAAGGACTGCAAGGAAGGAGGGAGGGCAGTGTTTGAGATGTGATAGGTAACGCGGTCGTGGCTGGGGGCGGTGTCTTGTTTAGTGAGAAGTGTGAGGCTGATGTCCTGTATATTTATGGGAGTGTTGAGTTCTGATGGTGGTGTGTGCCACAAGTACTGGAAGCTAAGAGCAAGTGGAGGAGCAGAGGTATCCATATGTCCAATGACGTTGGGGAAGAGGGAATAATGAAATTGGGGATCATCGGGAATGGAAAAAACATTGGATAGGTGGGAGGCAAAGTAGCTGGCCTTACTGAGGTTATCTGACCCACAAATACCAACTCTTCCTCATAGATATTGGCCGGCCGTCGTGGCCGAGCGGCTCTAGTATCTTCAGTCTGGAACCGTGCGACCGCTACGGCCGCAGGTTCGAATCCTGCCTCGGGCATGGATGTGTGTGATGTCCTTAGGTTAGCTAGGTTTAAGTAGTTCTAAGTTCTAGGGGACTAATGACCTCAGATGTTAAGTCCCATAGTACTCAGAACCATTTGAGGGCAGTCGATACTACACCTGAGCCAGTGGCGCCAGACAGAACAGTCTACTAACTCAATGGCGTCAGGGCTCACAAAAAGTTCACAGACACTTCAAAAATTTCTCTCGAAAGTTGTCAGTAACATCTGCCAGTCGGCAACGCAAACCAAACACTGCATCAAAAGAAATGTTCAGTTTCTAGTGCTGTGAAATGCGGAAACAATCCTAAGTGCCAATTATAAGAGGAGGAACGCCACCAAAAATGGAACAGCAACATAACATGTAGTAAATCGTCCACGCAACCTGTAAGTAGAAGTTAAAATGTCACTGCATCATAGCAAAAACAGCCACCAGAAGCATTTATAAGCTGCAGGTATAGTGTCCCAAAATGTAAACTAAATAGTAAAAATATGTACATGTTCCAGGCCACTAAAGATGCCTTGCACAGAATAAAGGCGTAAAATGCGTATGGCACGAAAACTGTGTTTCATTCAGTTGTACTCAGACTGTACAAAAAGTAAAAACTATCAGTGTACCGTCAAATTACTTGGAACTGAGGAAGACATGACTAAAAAATCTGAAGCTGTCATCAGTTACTTTGCCCAGAGCCCAGAATGAAATAGCGGTTAAACCTCTACCTGCAGGGTGCCCAGGATGATGCCACAGTGTTTCTGCGTCTTTCATGAAGACATAGTTGACGATGGTAGACTCTGATAAAGGTTGGACCAGGTCTGATGCTCTTGATTTTTGTTTTTCAAAATATGATCCACTCATGGAGCTCATATTGGGCGACTTGTAATAAAATCAGGTTGCGGTACTTGTTTGCAGCGATTCATGCAGCCGTTATAGGATATGCTTCCAGGCGCTACTTCCTCTCTGATTTCATATTGGTCAGAGGCTGGGTCAGGTACCACGAGAAGGTGAGACAGTGTGTCCGCATAGGCGGGTTGGCTGTTGGCCTCTATTTCACTGCGTAATTCTAGGAGCTCAGCTCTCAGCCCGTGCCATACGTTGGAGGCGTTGTGCTGTTCATTCTGGAAGACTGGAGCATATCCTGACTAGTGATACTCGCAATTTACAGTCTCTGATTAAACTGTACTTAGTCCCGAATAGGTAACCATGGAACTTTTTAATTACGATTACGATCCAGAACAGTGGACGTTACATTTCAGATGTGTTACGACCCGTGGCTCTACCCTTCATTCGATCCATGCGAAACCTTACATTTCAGCAGGACAATGCATGACAGCATGTTGCAGGTGCTGTACGAGCCTTTCTGGGTACAGAAAATGTTCGACTGCTGCCCTGGCCAGCACATTCTCCAGATCTCTTACCAAATGAAAACGTCTTGTCAATGGTGGCTGAGCAATTGGTTCGTCATAATACGCCAGTCACTACTCTTGATGAACTGTGGTATCGTGTTGAAGCTGCATGGGTAGCCGTATTTGTACATGTCATCCAAGCTCTGTTTGACTCAATGCCCAGGCGTCTCAAGGCCGTTATTACGGCCAGAGGTGGTTGTTTTGGGTACTGATTTCTGAGGATCTATACACCCAAATTGCGTGAAAATGTAATCACATGTCAGTTTTAGTATAATATATTTGTCCAATGAATACCCGTTCATCATCTGCATTTCTTCTTGGTGTAGCAATTTTAATGGCCAGTAGTGCAGCTCCTCTGTACCTCATATTTATTTAATTCCTCAGCGGCTTGTATTTCTGTATTCCTTAGTTTGCCTAAACATTTTTGTACTTTCATCATTCATGGATCAACTGAAGTATTTCTTCTGTTACCGACGATTTCTTCGCAATTATTTTATTTGTACCTATGTTTTCTTTTGTAACTTCTGTGATTGCCCTTTTTAGAGCTGTCCATTCCTCTTCAACTGTAGTACCTACTGAGCTATTCCTTATTGCTGTATATATACAACCTTAGAGAACTTCAAGCGAACGTCGTCATTTCTTAGTGTTCCCGTATCCCACTTCTTTGCGTGTTCATTCTTCCTGTGGGCTGGTTTTCATTCGAAACAATTTCGTAACGGTTGCTGGTGTTGCTGCCATGATGAAAATAATGAAACTATGTCTCACGACAAGTTCAGCATTTGTCAACCGAAACTGGCCAGAAAAAGGTGTTGCATTACTTTACTGAGCGTGCCTCGTATTTTCAGATCTGTAAGTGATCGTCTGATAGGTTTGAATCCGATTATACGATGGTATAAACGGGAATGTGTTAGGAGATTTTAAAATAAATATAAGAATCTTTTAATTTGAAATTGTTTTGGAACCACTTCCTGAAATATTTACTTTTCCTGCCAGAACACTGTGCGCACGCGTATATTAGCATATGGCATACGTACTCTCATGATTTTTGCAAGTGGCTCAGCTGAAGTTTTAATGAACGGTCCCGTAACAGCGCTCGCTTTTGTCAGCACGCTGCACTACCTAGCTGTCCGCTGCGAGCGCCTGAGGCTGCCACGCCGCAGTAAGCCAGCGCTAAGCCCTGCGCAAATCACGCGGGCGCCCCGCGCGAGAAAGCGAGGCCAGGGCCCCTGAGCAGCGCAGTCTGGCCACACTCCTGGCGTTTGACGCTAAGCCGCTTAATGAACACGCCACTAGCTGCACCCTCACTGCATCGTCGCAAATTCTCTTTCAAGCTTAGGATAGCTGTTTGTTTGCCATGTCGTACATTAGCAATACGTGGAGCTCCGCCCTGGTTTCACATTTAAAATTTTAACTCGTACTCCTCTCGGTGTAAAGTATAAATACACTACCGGAAGGAAAATTTGTACTCCGTTTTAGAAGTTTCCAATTCGCCCAGGATTTGTTGTTGCGACAGTGCATATGGGTATATGAAATGATTACACTTACAAATCAATAGCAAAAGCGGTTCTGAGATACCATGCTGAAACACCCATTTTAGTGAGAGGTGCAGCCTCCAAGGACGGTAATTCAGGCGACGAATCTGACATCCAGTGGATCGCACAAATGGTGAATACTGTCCTGGGATACGTTGTGCCACTTCACGTAGTTGTGTAAGAGTTGTTGATTGACGAGTCGCACACCTCGTCCCATCATCTCCCACACATTCTCGATTGGAGACAAATCGGGAGATCGTACTGCCCAGGGAAGTTGCTGCATGTCTTTCAGAGCATGTTGAGTTTCACGGGGACTGGTCGTTTAAGCTAAGTGGAGAGTAAACTGCTAATGCAACCTCGACTATTCTGAGATCTCTTCTTTGGTCGGCGAGTTGTTACTCACATGGCCGCTGAGCCTGGCGGCAACGAGTGAAGTGTTTCGAGGTGGTGAAGAATTGCAGCCGTCTTTTTTTATTTGTTATTCATCATTGAATTTAGTATTACTCTTGTCAGTGAAGTGCAACCAGCGGTATTTTCTGCCTTGTGGCCGCTAACGCCCCAATTACCTGCTCTGGAGGTCAGCGTAATTTTCCGGCAGTGTACCTTTCCTCGTCGCGTTGATGCTGTCCGACACGGCGTGTAGTTCGACAGCCTATTGTAATGTACTGCGCTTTTTTTTTTTTTTTTGAGGTGTAGATTGGTTCTTGTGTTTCCTTAGGCCTGTGGTGTTTTCTGAAGACACAGTGCTGTGGCGGACATTATCCATTTGGAAGATTATGTTGACTTCCTGTCGCAAGAACGGCAAAAGGACGGTGACACCTTACAACAATGGCTGGGCTAATTTTAAGGAAAAACATATCTTATATTACGTCATTTGTCATTTCATTTCATTGCTTAACAACAATCATTATGATTACAAATTAAATACGTTGTCAGAACATGAATAACAACAAAATAATTTAAAGAACTTGAACGCCATCAGTTCATTAATAAAGAACTTTAACAATTTATACCATTAAGAACAGGGCTTAAGACCAATACAGAAGTTCCCAAATACAAGTAAGAAGTCACACCAACCAGGTGTGACTGGGAGCTGGTTCAACAAACTGAGTTTTCCCAGTAAAACGAATTACAAATGACTACCACTAAAAGTACTAACAATTCTCAAACGTGGATAAAATTTTAAGCCAGTAGACAACACCCATCGAAAATACCGAAAGGATAACAAGTCACACCACTGATTCTGGCTGCTGGAAACCCTTAACAATTTAAAAACCCTTATAAAATCCTTTAAGCAATAAAATACACAGTTCCTCAAAACACAAGAAAAGCTGGGAAGGAATACAATTTGAACGTGACTCCCAGCTGGTACACATCAGCAGAAACATTAATCATGACCCTTGAACAAATACATAATCCCCCAAGATACAAGAAAACTGGGAAGGCACACAATTTAAATGTTGTGCAAATCAGCAGAAACATTAATAATGACCCTTAAATAAATATGCAAAATACGAGAAAGGTGGTAAATTACAGCAACCAGTTATCACAGCAAACTGGCGGCAACCACTCTATTAACAATTAATGGAGTTAGCTAACAACTGCGGATAAAAAAACTCAACAGTTCATACTCATAAGCAAAAGCCTTTAAAACTTAACACGTTCCAGAACTAGCAAATAGGGGCTGCAAGATTTAAACAAGTTGTTGAAGGGAAAATAGAGTCACAAGGAGCTACAGACTTGCATAACAGAACTTAAGGCTTCTGTGCGTGCTAATCTCTAAATGTTTGAATAGATCGAGGTTTCCGGAATTAATTGGGCGACACTCCACTGTGGCATGTACAAAACGATCAAATTTACTTAGTTTGAGCTAACATGAGGCAGCTGGCGAAGGCGCCGGGCTACTGGTAAACCTAGACGTCGTGCGATGACGGAAATGTCGCCACAGTAGGAAGAACGCGCGTCTCTGCTCCGGGCCCAGGAAACAGGGACGTGTCGTCTGCTGCCAGAACTACCCTGCCAACAGGCATCAGAAAGGAAACGGAGACCTGCTCAAATAAGACTACAAACGACATATCTAAGATGTAGGATGAGTTGTGCTCACTCCGAACTATGCGTTTCCTTGAACTTAGCTGTCTATCTGCGTTTGGTTTCCTGCCGTTGTTGCGGTTATGTGTGACAGCAGCGACGTGTGTCGATGTTTGCACCGTGTACCATCTTTGGTCTCGTGCATATAAGTTTCCGGCTAGGGTGTGTGCGGACAGTTGGTCGGTTGGTGCGGACCAGGGAGGATATCTCCGTGCGGCACAGTCGGCTGGGTCTGCTGGCAGTCCCTGCGTAGTGTCGGAGCGTGTGTGGAGCTGTCCGATCGCTACGAGCTTCGTGGCTCACCGACCCAGGACGTCAAAGTTGAGTGGTGTCTGAAGCACCCAAGCCACGTCCGTTCATCTTGCGTCGTTCGTTTCGGTGGTTCGCTGTTGGGGAGCTTTTCCTGTGAGCAACACCGAGTGGTTGTAGTGGTGAAATCGAGCCGCCGTGCGGTGGAATTAACTATATTGGTTCACTACAATTCAAGTGCACCAGCGGAATTTTCTGCCTTGTGGCCGTTAGTGTTCTGGTTACCTGGCCTGGTCACTGTCGTAAATTCAGGCAGTGGTCTTTTTTGGTGGAGTTAACCATATTACCTTATTTCAAATTCAAGTGTACCAGCGGAATTTTCTGCCATGTGGTCATTAGTGTTCCGGTTATCTGCCATGGCCACTAACGTAATTTCAGGCAGTGTCATTTCCTCACCTGTGGTCGCTGTCCAACACGGTGTGTAGTTTTTGACAGCTTAATACATATTTCATTGTGGATAATCACGTCCATAACAGTTTGAGTTTTCATGTACCGATTGGAGGCTACCAAGTCGTTTGGTCGGTCGGTCCGTGACTGTCTCTTGGTTCAAGTGTAGTTAGGCCCACCACCTGTCTCACCTAAGTGAACGTTAATGTTTCGAGGGCAACCCCCCCTCCACCCCCACCCTCCCCTTGAGGCGTCTGACTGCCGTTGTCTTTACTGTGCTTTTCATGGGTGTTTAATGGTCTGTTGGTAATCTATTATAGCCAATGCTTAAATTTTTTTTATTGTGTTTTATGTAAATCAAAAGCCTTCAGCCCGTATAAGTAAGTTTGAATTCTGGCAAGTGGATATTTTGCTGAAAGTTGCTGTTGTTGTGCTATCTTTTCATTTAGAGCGCTGTCAGCCACTTAAAGGTTAAAGGTATTTTGAATTTTAGAAAATCACCTGTGGGCCTTCAGCCGTTTATAGCCTTATTCTTGAAATTTCCCTTTAAGTGAAAACATTGCGGCCTTCTGGCTTAAAATATTTTGGTAATATATTTTAAAATTTTGAAATTTAATTGTGCCTTTAGTCGTTTGTATTGGACCTTGTTTATGTTTGTTCTATCCATTTTTGCCTTGAGGCTTTCAGCCTAGCTGCAATTTTAAGCCGGCCGGGGTGGCCGAGCGGTTCTAGGTGCTTCAGTCCGGAACCGCGCGACTGCTACGGCCGCAGGTTCGAATCCTGTCTCGGGCATGGGTGTGTGTGATGTCCTTAGGTTAGTTAGGTTTAAGTAGTTCTAGGTTCTAGGGGACTGATGACCTCCGATGTTATGTCCCATAGTGCTCAGAGCTATTTGAACAATTTTTTTGCAATTTTAACTGTGTGTCTTCAATCACTTGAAATTTGTTTTGTTGATTTTTAAGATTTCTTATTTGGAGGCCTACAGCCACGAAAGAATTGGATTTTCAATCTCGTAGTTGTAAAGGGTCGGCTATGTGCCGTTTTGGTTTAAATGTGTTATTAAATTACAATAAATTACAATTTTGAAGTGAAACTGACCGCCATATTATTTGGCCCTTTCCACAATCCTAATCACCTGTTCTGCCCTGCAGGTTTAGCTGGCGTATCACAGGAGATGTTAACTTATTGCGGAAGTGGCTACACAAACAAGTCACGAGCTTGACACAGTTTAATGTTACATGAAAGTTGGCGACTTGACGAAGTACCGGAGTGCACTCTCGTTTAACAGTGCATTGCCTTCGATACAGGCTACATTGCAGTCCCAGTTACACCAACTCAATTTACAACAGAGAGAGTATTCATACACTTGCGGTGAATATGTTCTGGAACAAATAGATTAAAATCAGTTACACTGGCCGGTGACCATCCACACAATCACTCGGAGGCGTAGTGAATACGACGAGTCTAATTCAACATCAACACAAATTTGCACTTACGATAACAAGTACCAATATAAGGTCAACACCTAACACCACTCAGGTGCGAAGGAACCATGACGTCCAGGATTCCAAGCTGGGGTGTCATTGCCTCCAATCAGTGCATGTGATCTACAGGTGAAGTAATGATTAAGCCTCCAGAATTGACCCGACGCTTGCTGAGGAAGTTGCACGCGGCGTCAGCTGCTCTTCCCGCATCTCGCCACCATGAATTCGTAATCCAGCAGGAAAACTTTGGCGTCGAACAGCTTATCAACTCGCGGTTTCACGAGCTTCACAGCAGCAGGACTGGTGGTAAAACCAATTGGCTAGCCAAGTGGCCACAAGATAACTGCCGGTACCAAGGCCCACCAAGCCCAACAACACACTCCTCAACAAAAGCCCCTAGGCCTGGTATATGACTAGGATCGATATCGGCTGTACATGTACACTACTGGCCATTAAAATTGCTACACCACGAAGATGACGTGTTACAGAGGCGAAATTTAACCGACAGGAAGAAGATGCTGTGCTATGCTAATGATTAGCTTTTCAGAGCTTTCACACAAGGTTGGTGCCGGTGGCGACACCTACAACATGCTGACATGAGGAAAGTTTGCAACCGACTTCTCATACACAAACAGCATTGACCGGCGTTGTCTGGTGAAACGTTGTTGTGATGCCTCGTGTATGGAGGAGAAATGCATGCCATCACGTTTTTGACTTTGATAAAGGTCGGATTGTAGTCTATCGCGATTGCGGTTTATCGTATCGCGTCATTGCTGCTCGTGTTGGTCAAGATCCAATGACTGTTAGCACAATATGGAATCGGTGGGTTCAGGATGGTAATACGGAACGCCGTGCTGGATCCCAACGGCTACGTATCACTAGCAGTCGAGATGACAGGCATCTTATCCGCATGGCTGTAACGGATCGTGCAGCCACTTCTCGATCCCTGAGTCAACAGATGGAGACGTTTGCAAGACAACAAACCATCTGCGCGAACAGTTCGACGACGTTGGCAGCAGCATGGACTACCATCAGTTCGGAGACCATGGCTGCCGTTACCCTTAACGCGGCATCACAGACAAGAGCGCCTGCGATGGTGTACTCAACGAAGAACCTGCGTGCACGAATGGCAGCACGTCATTTTTTCGGATGAATCCAATTTCTGTTTACAGCATCATGATGGTCGTATCCGTGTTTGGCGACACCGCAGTGAACGCACATTGGCAGCGTGTATTCGTCATCGCCATAATGGCGTATCACCCGGTGTGATGGTATGGGGTGCCATTGGTTACATATCTCGGTCATCTCTTGTTCGCATTGACGGCACTTTAAACAGTGGACGTTACATTTCAGATGTGTTACGACCCGTGGCTCTACCCTTCATTCGATCCCTGCGAAAACCTACATTTCAGCAGGATAATGCACGACCGCAGGTTGCAGGTCCTGTACGGGCCTTTCTGGATACAGAAAATAATTAACTGCTGCCCTGGCCAGCACATTCTCCAGATCTCTCACCAAGTGAAAACGTCTGGTCAATGGTGGCCGAGCAACAGGCTCCTCACAATACGCCAGTCACTACTCTTGATGAACTGTGGTATCGTGTTGAAGCTGCATGGGGAGCTGTACCTGTACACGCCATCCAAGCTCTGTTTGACTCAATGCGCAGGCATATGAATTGCGTTATTACGGCCAGAGGTGGTTGTTCTGGGTACTGGTTTCTCAGGATCTATGTAACCAAATTGCGTGAAAATGTAATCACATGTCAGTTCTGGTATAATATATTTGTCCAATGAATACCCGTTTATCATCTGCATTTCTTCTTGGTGTAGCAATTTTAATGGCCAGTAGTGTAGTTAGTGGCGCCAGTGGAGTGGCATGCCCGCCGAAACTAAAGTCGCCACTCAAACGGGTCTAACAACACTCTGCACGTACCGAGCATTGGTCAGCGTCCTCTCCAGAAACAACAAAGGTGAAGGAGAGTTGTATCTTATGGCACGCCAGTCCATAAGGCAGGCATGTCCGAACTGTGCCCGTGGGGCGCTAGCGCAGGCGATTGCCTGTGGCCAGCGCCCCGGGGGAATTCGTGTGTTGTTGCAGTGGCCGAGCCGCGTCACTTAGCTGACCGTGCGGTCCGCCCGCCTTGCCTCGCCATGCCGCTGTACGCGCGCTTCGTACGTAAGACAGACCGCCGCGCCAGCAGCGGTCAAAAGCATTCATACGACACAAAGCCGTTAGTCAACAGACGTAAGGCTACAGTGGATCGAGATGGATGGTCAACAGCAGCAGACAAAAAGCGAAGGAGCGGCACGTGTACACTATTTAAATCCGAGTACGAAATTAAGGCCGGCTGGCGTGGCCGTGCGGTTCTAGGCGCTTCATTCTGGAACCACGTGACCGCTCCGGTCGCAGGTCCGAATCCTGCCTCGGGCATGGATGTATGTGATGTCCTTAGGTTAGTTAGGTTTAAGTAGTTCTAAGTTCTAGGGGACTGATGACCACAGATGTTAAGTCCCATAGTGCTCAGAGCCATTTTTGAACGAAATTAAGTTTTTTTGTACCGCAGCCGAAAATCACGCCAAATGTTTAGTATGTCACTAGAACCTCATGTATTAAAAAAAAAGTACTCGATTAAACGGCAGTTTAGTACCTGTCGCAAAGATCAGTTCAAAAATTTGTCGCAAGAGGAACGCCAGTCAATCAGCATTACAGTGAAGTGTTTCCTATCGTATGACTCTTTATTATTTATAAAGATGATAAATAAAACTATATTTACAATCTGATATGTCACTTAGCAATGTGCCAATTATCGAATATCAGATTGTCAGCAACAAGGAACATAACTAAATTAATTTTCATATTTGGGTTGCATTAAATCCCGTCGCACAGACATAAGAAAAAGTTTCAGGTGTGTTGCTTTTTTTCCACTTTCTGAAAAGCAGTCACAAACGCTCTCTCGGACAGCAGAATGTCAAAAAGACTCATTCTTTGTTTTCGTGTATTTGTGTTTTGATGTATGGCAAGACATATCTTGTAGTGTGATCTATGTTTATAATTAACTAAAACGCTAATATTCCAATAGATAAAAAAAATAATTTTGGGACCACCTTTCGCTGTCCTTGCTAGCGTCTATGACTGCTTTTCAGAGGAATTGGGGAAAAACGCAGCTAAAATTAATCTTTTTTGTTAGTTTTTTATTTGGGTTCCTATGAATGAAACAATTCATTGTTAAAATTATGAAAATGTTTTAAAAACAAGATTGTACAAAATTAATGGCAAGAGCTTTTTTTCTTCATTGCCGTGGTAGGAGCAGGAAACAGGTGGGAGAAGTTTACGCGCAAGTTACAAATGCTTGCTGAGAACTGAGAAGCAGGGAAACCTTTTGCCGCTGGGAATCACATCAAGGATTGCCTGGTCGACTCAGCGGCTTGTATTTGTCCTGCGGACCTCACGGAAAAGTTAGACAAAATAGCTCTTTCGCCTCAAGCAGCTGCTCGCCGAGTCGAAGATATGGCCTCAGATATGGAGCAGCAATTAACGGTGAGAGTGGCAAACTTCGTTTCATTTTCTATCGCTCTTGAAGAGACCAAGAACGTTGCGGACATATCTCAGCTCGTCATATTCATTCGCGGTGTAGACGACATCCTGCGTGTCACCGAAGAATTTCTTGACCTTATATCATCAAAAGACACAACCATGGATTTGGACATTTTCCTATCCGTGGAAAACGTGTTCGAGTCAGTGGGTTTAAAATGGGAACGCCTCACCAATGTAACAACAGATGGAGCCCCTGAGCTACGAGGGAAGTCGTCTGTTCCTTATTCGCGGCAGTCCATTGTCTGATACACCAGGAAGCACTTTGTGCGAAGATTGTCAACACAAAAAATGTTATGGACACAGTTGTTCCAACGGTTAATTATCTTCGCCCGCATTGACTCACACTTCGCCAATTTAAAGTATTTCTGGTTAATATCGAAGCGGAATACCCAGACATCCCCTGCCACACCGAAGCAAGATGGCTGAGCAGAGCGAAGGTGCTTCATCGGTTTTTCTCATTGAGAGACGAAATCAATACCTTTTTGGAAATGAAAGGACGTCCAGAAAAATTACTTCGTGATCCTAAGTGGGTGGCGAATTTGGCTTTTTTTAGTGACTTAACCGGTCATTTAAATACTTTGAACATTCCACTCCAAGGTGTAAATCACTCTGTTGTTGATTTAGTGCAGACGATTAAAGCATTACAAAAAAAAAAAAAAAACAGTTATTTGGCTGGCGACTTGTGGACACTTGTAACGCCGGAAATGCATATCCTCGTATTTCCATCTATTGTACTATAATTTGTTTTCCTTATTTTTGTTACCTGAATGTATGACATTTCTGTGTCTTTACATATTGTAATTGTTTTACTATTTGTATATATATATATTTATGCATTTATGTCGATGTATAATTGGTTTGTTTCGTAAATATTATTTGTATTTTTACGCTGGGTCTTGCCTAGGGAAAACTGCTATCGAACGATTACATCGATAGGTCGTGTGAAGAATCAAAGTGTGTAGGATCTTTGGTAGTGTTAACTCTGCCGCGTGGAGCGCGGGCAGAGCAAGGGGGAGTCTGGCTGGAGTAGCGAGTGGAGCAGGTGTGTTGTGTGAAGCTCCCGCGAGTTGCCGCGCTTTCGGGGTTTGGCAGCATGTAATTGCGCTCGACTTGCGATGATAGTTTCTGACATGGTGTCGCGGACAGGAAGCATTAGCTGGCGCACATCAAGAGCCCGTTTCGTCTGGTGACCGTGTCTAGAAGAAGGCGCGCCAACATCCAGCTTCTGCAACAGCGACGGCCGACAATGAGTGACTGTCGCCACCTCCTCGATCGACGGCTTCAAACTTTCAATCAACCAACAAGGAAGACTGGAAGCACGTAAAGTTTCAGAACTGTATGGCAGACCTCAGCTTTTCAAACTGTTCAAATCACAAAATTACCGCAACGTAGCATGAACCTTTGTTGCTCATTGTCCCAATTGCATTGCCAAGCAGGGTCCCTTCCTTTTCCGAAATGAACCCGAGTGTCGTTGAAATTCAAACGCCAGCATAATTCCATTTCACTGCTTTAATTTCAAAGTTCACTTTAAGTATTCATAGCTGGCTACAATATTTAGATTACACAAGCACAAATTAAGAGTGCGAGTTTTGTTACCGTATTTTAGCTTACCTGTGACTGCAGCTCAGCTTGGTACGTACTAAATTTTACCATTGTTAATTGTTCAGAATCATTTAATTCAAGCTCAAAGTAAAATCTCTTATTTCTAAATTGCGTAGATTCAAGTTGCTTTTGAAATGATTGTTGAGGTAGTCCAAGACTAACCGTATTTTACTGAATTTCGATGTGCTTCAGAAAGAAAGCTCACTATTAACTTCAGTCACTAAATTAACTTTCGATTTTCCGGTTTTGTTAATTCTTTTGCTAAATTAAGTCAGAATGTAGCGAAATTTATTACTTCTGACAAACTTTCAGTTTTCACACTACACGTGTCAACCTCCAGTTGCCACGCTTCTAGTGCTAATTATATGTGTAATAACCTTTCTTATTCAGTTACTATAGTAATTGTCCTTAGGACTGGCGACCGTAATTTCCCCAAAACTCAAATATCTAATTACCGCTAGTTAATTGTTAACGTAACGGCCGCACATTTACTTTCTTTATTAACTTTACCCCTTTTCAAAATTAATTTCCACCAGTTTCATTTGCATTTTTCCTTTCATTTAGATGTAACCCTTTCCTCCCTCTTTACCGACAGATTAACTTCGGTGACGATTGCTTTTCCCAAATTTCCATTAGGTACATGCGGTTTAATTTTTCACTGTCATTAAGGTCGATAAGTGAGGGGGAGGTTACACACTTCTCTGCGTTAGGCAGCGTTAAAGAAGATGTGGATTTTTCAGATTATGTTCAAATCATATCCGAATTACAAGAAGAGTTTGAAAACAGATTCTTGGAGGTAAATGAGCTTCAATCGCCCGTTTTCCCTTCGGGCAGAGGACGTCTCACAAGTGTTCCAACTAGAGCTGATTGACCTGTAGTACGATATCCGCCTGAAGGACCGCTTTCTTATGGGTAAAACTTTGGATGACTTTTACAACTCTTTTCCACGAGAGAAGCATCCTCTTTTGCAGAGTCACGCCGCCAAAGTTCTTTCAATGTTTGGTTCCACGTATATTTGTGAGCGCTTTTTCTCCCTTTTAAAGTTTACTACTACTAGGAACCGTTCACTACTTAGCGATAAAAATTTGACTGATTTTTTGTGGTTAGCGGTCTCCCGGTATGTTGTACCAAACCTAGACAAAATCAGTTCCTCGAAAAAGAAAAATGTGTAAAATGTTGTCTTTTTTAACAACGTTGACTATAAGGATTAAAGGTCTTTAAAACCTCAATTCTGTTTTTAACAGGTTTTCAAACTTGATCAATTAAAATTATTGCGTACAAAACATTAAACTGAGGATCCGATGCCTAAACTTTGAAAAGGGATACAAAAAGCTGTAGCACGAAGTACAACAAAAAAGTATTTGCTTGTAACCGCTAATAGGAAGAATAAGACTCTATATCCCTTACATAAAATTATTTCTAAAATAGAATATACGAGTATGACACTAGTTCATTTAAGAAATTGATATATCTTTCAGAAGACGCATACTGCACGTATGACGGGTGTTCATTTACAATACAAATAGAATCAACCTGTGGGTCAGAAAACAACTAAGTTTCTCTTCGATTCTTGTTTTGGATATTGCTTTCTAAAGGTTTGCTTAGTCATTCTGCCACAAGAACACTAATTGTTACCTAAACAGTAAATGGTTTGCTTGTTTCACCGCTCATCGACCACTTTTACAGAGCTACGCTTCCTCTGTTATTTTGTTTACATTGGATCTGACCGCGGGACAGTCCTGGGCAGAGCAGTGCTGTGCGGTCTCACTCGCTCCGCAGCTATCTCTCTCGCTGCTATGCCGACAGTAGCGACACGCGGTCGCGGACTGGGCGCTGAACTACACTCACTGCCTTGCGCCCGCGGGGCGCGCTATTCTTGGATGAGCCTGCCATAAGGTTTTTTTTTTATTCCACAAAAACAGTAACAAAAATGGAGACAATGAAATGACATAAATAAGGTGACAGATAATTGCAGTCATAAATTACAGCATTCAAAGAATGAGTCTTTAGCAGTAGCACAATTTAGCACCTTCACTGTCGCCTTCAACTGGTGGCGGTTCAGCATGCACATTTTTTTCTTCTTTTGCCTGAGGTTCCTCATCATCATTTCCCAGACCCAAATTAATCATTCAGTAAATCCTTGATGTGTGTTCCTTCCAGGGTAAACTACGTGGACTGAAGAGCAGACTGGAACAGCGACATCGCAAAGTCCTTCACTTCCTTGTTATTTTTGTCAGTTGCAGCCTTCTGAACGCATCCATAGGGAGTTCAAGATCTTCCTTTATATCAGGCACCAGATGTTTGTCGCCATATTCTTGTATTTGTGGTACTACTGATTTATTTTTCATGTGTGACTTGCAGATGAGGTTAGGGTCGGGAACGTGACCCAACCCATTCCCTCTCTACTAGGAATCCAGTTCCTAACCTATACCCAGTCTGTTGGAGACAATTCGGAGCATGTTACCATATTCCTTATTGTGATTCTGATATTTAAGTATTTTCTCGAATTCATTTTCCACATACATCTTATACTCAATATGTTCATCGCTCCCAATATTGTTAAAAACATAACTTGTATATTTGCCCATTAACCAAATCACTGCGTTATTTTTTGCCTGAAGGTAGTAACTTTCCTCTGGTTTGAAGAAAATGTTAGCCGGTACATTGTTTGCTGAAGTTCTTGTTATTTGAGCAATTTTCTCCCTGGTCCACCTCTAGTTGATAATCCGATCTCCACATGTGCAACGATAAGGCACACTATCAACGAGGTTGCATTTGCTGCAGAGGTTTGTGTCACTTAAACCGATGGCAAAGAGACGCTCGTTAGTGCTGATGATGTTACTGACTACCTCGTACCACGCTGTTCTCAAGTCAGACGAAAGAATATCACTACTGATGTTTTCCCAGACAACACTCCATGCTATTCCAGCATATTTAGTTTCTGTGTTATTTTTCCTTTCATGTTGGGGACTGATGACCTCAGATGTTGAGTCCCATAGTGCTCAGAGCCATTTGAACCATTTGAACCTTTCATGTTTCCGTCTTTCAGCTAAAATCGCCTTTGCTGTAACGTTTTTCGAGTTTAAAAGCTTTTTGCTGACTTAGTTCAAGATAATACTCCCTAATGTGTTTTAGCTTAAAACTTATTTTTTGTGTATTTATCGGCGGCTCTACACTTTTGGCCTGACAATATCGTATAGTTTTGCTGTAATGCACCATGGATCATTACACATTATGCTCCATGTTGGTTTGACATACAATGCCATCGCTTTAGGCTTTATGTCGGTTAGACCCATTCCTCCATTGCTTGGATCCAAAGCTGCTATCTTCACAGGCACTCGAAACAATTCCCCTTTCCACAAGAACTTTGCTAAGGTGGACATGATCGTCTTCGCCACCATTGATGGAATGGGGAGGACCTGTGCTATGTCGTAGGCCTTGGATAAAATATACGTGTTGATAAACAGTATTCTCTGGAACTGGTCTATGCTACGTTGACGGCGGGGCCAGTGTGTATTGGAGGACTGCACTCTACGAGACAGCGCTCACCAGGCCTACGTCGTACGTGCAAACGACCATCTCTTACGTGCAAGTAGAATGTGCTTTCATCGCCGAATACCAAGGCGCGGCATTCCAAGTGATCCTCCGATGGCACCAGTCGAGCCAAGAAGGTCAACGCTATGGGGTCAGTAGAAGACGGGCTAGAGGTATGAGTGCCCGCATTCCCACCGCTAACAACCGGTTCGTAACAGTTCGTGCTCACACGTCTGTGCTCACAAGATCCCTCTTATCTGTGCTGTGGTAGCTGTACTATCTGCCACTGCCGATCTTACAATACGACGATCCTGGCGGGGGTCTGTGCCGCGTACATGTTCCAGAACGTCGTATAAGGGTGTGAAAACGTTCACGTGACCTCTGATACCAGGAGCGTTACACAACTGACGCAGCACGTCGAAGATGTATGACAATTCTCTGAAAGGACCATCCCGCCACTCGGAAGGCCAAAATTTAACTGCTTCCAAAATAGCTCTGTTGGCTACAGGAAGCACGAGTGCTTCTTCGTGACATGGTTGCCTGCTTGATTCACACGTTTGCACTACACTGAGACTTCTGGCTGTAAGCATTCCCTCTTAGAGAGTAGATAAAATGGTGCTGAGGTAGTTACACCACTGCGCTATGTCTTGGCGGACGACGTTGAAACAATTGTTAGCACATCTACTGTCCCCCAGATGGCACATGCCGCCACTGGACCAAAATCGAAGTCGTTTTTCCAAGTGGACCAGTTTTTTCCCCGGCAGTGTAGTAATGACACGCACTCCGTCTTCAGGCCACAAGTGGCAAATCGGGACCATCCGACCGTCGTGTCATCATCAGGTGAGGATGCGGATAGGAGGGTCGTGTGGTCAGCACACCGCTCTCCCGGTCGTTATGACGGTTTTCTTTGACCGGAGCCGCTACTGTTCTGTCGAGTAGCTCCTCACTGGGCATCATGAGGCTGAGTGCACACCGAAAAATGGCAACAGCACATGGCGGCCTGGATGGCCACCCATCCAAGTGCCGGCCACGCCAGACAGCGCTTAACTGCGGTGATCTCACAGGAACCGGTGTATCCACTGCGGCAAGGCCGTTGATAAAATGACAAGGAACAAATATAAATTTGTCAATTATAAACAAGGTAAGTTTAAAGATATTTCTTGGCTCGCGTTTTTGCGTAAGACAAGTCAAATATATATGAAAAAAAGCTAAAAATATCTCTGAGATTGCGGTGTTCTCGTAATGAACGAAGCCTACTCGCCACGGTATCTCATGTTTTATCGAATGAAGCCGAGCTGGTTCATGGTCAGTGTCTCGCACGTGAGGTGAGCAACCTGTTTACCCATGAAATCAGGCCGCTTTGTCCTGTGGAGGAGATATCTGACACTGACACCAAAGTAAATTGTAGAATTCGCAGACTTGATCACATTTCAATTGATCCAATCTCATCGGCATTCCGTCTGCGGTAGAGTCCTAGACCGTATTTGGAGCTCAGACATAATATGTCAATAAAATGACCTCTTACATGCCAACCAGCAAGTACTACGGAACCATCGGTCATGAGAAACGCAAATCACGCTTCACATCGTGAATGCCATGGATCAAGGCCGTCAGGATTTCTTCGGAAATCTTGTGACTGGGGTTCACACCAACGTTTATTTACAAAACTGCTACCAAATGCGACTATATTGATGTTTTCTTAATATGGAGGGTGCAGCACCGTATCTTGAATGGAATGTTGTCGACAAAAGTAACTTCAGGCTGTCCTGGGGAAAATAGGTGTTCATGTTGTATAGTAATGATTTGGCAGACAGCACTAATACCGAAGAATTAGTTTTCATCGTTTAATCTTGCCTTCTGCTCGCCAAATAACTTTCTTTGACCCATGTTCTTTGCCTGAACACTCCTCTTTTGTCCAGCCGCTTCCACAACGCACTGAAAATCAAAAACAATATAACATGACTAGTGAATGAGTAGACCATTATGTCTCGCATGTCTTTTTTGGCAGATAGACACAATGCCCAGTCTGCGCCTCAGATTTCTTGTGTAGTGTCCCGCTAGCTAATCTGGGTAAGAACTTTGTGCAATAATATCGGGCTCTGTGATGCAATGAACGTATGCTGGACTGCATACAGTGAGCGTACCTTTCGAAATAATCTGTGGTATTTCAGCACTATCGAACGTGATGCAGGATTTTCACTGAAACGTGAGATGCTCGCTGATGAAGCAGTCTTCGCCAATAGTGAGTCGGATAGGAAGCGAACCACACTACTCCTCTCTCTTTCACTCTCATCTGCTAGTGCCACTCCAGCACGTCTTGCCACAACTTATCCAGCGCAATAAACAAGTAAAGGACCTGCTCACGTGTAGACAGTACAGAGCTCTTTCCTTACACCTTCTCTCATACCACCCATATGTTTGATTGTCTACATTTACATCAGTAATTCCAAAAGTGATCCATATCGACACCCAGGAGTCAACTCCTGCCAAAGTGGTCCCTTGCATACGTTCAACAGTTAAGTAGGGTGTCCTGTTTACAATTTATTCCCCAAATGTCATTTGCTTAAAGCGGATTTGCTCTTAAAACTGACGTTATTCTGTAGAGCCATCTGCCCAGTTCGGATTCTCTAGCTGCAGTTCACTGGGCGTCCAATCGATTCTCTGTCTGGCCGTTGTGATATATGCTCTCCATGTAACCACGTAGCTCTCCCGTGCACGTAGTCACGTCAGCTTTCCGAGATACATTGACCACAAGACACACTGCATCTGCGTGGAATACCTAACGGCGAGCCAAATAGGTGACTAATCAGGCAGCAGAGTTACACGTTTCTTTTACAATATTTACAAATCTTTTTTAGAAATGTTAAGCGTTAATGTATCAACTACGATGTGAGAAAGCACACGTTACCTGTCAGAAGGCAGATAAAATTTATGACTTCGTTTTATCCCCTGCTGTTGGCACCGAGTGAGATGGTACCTTGGTAGCACGCTGGACACCTACAAGGGAAGAAGGCTGTTCGGATTCCTCTTCGGATACCCCGATTTAGTTTTCCCTAAATAACTTATCATGAATGCCGGAACGATTTCTTTGAATGAGTGAAGTCGATTTTCTATCCTATGCTTCGCCAATTGATGCTTGGGCTCCGGTTCTAATGAACACGACATCGACGCCACGTTAAAACAACGTTCCTTTCCTTCTGCTACTGCATACGTTCCTGAAGAAAACAATTTCTCGCAGCAATTTAGCCAGCAAAAGCTTCCTAAATAATAATTTCTATCCAATTTATGGAATTTCAATCTGTATCTAGTATTATCAGATTTTTCTAGTTTTCCAACCCATTCCAGACACAGAAGCGCTGTCGCCAACACTCGTATATCATCGATAACGGCCTCAGTTTAGGTTTAGCAAACGTTTATCCCTCGTACCAGCCATCTGCAGTATGCTTCTGCGTTTACGTCAACATCCATGCAGTGCAAACTACTGTGAAGTGCGGTCGCAGAAGGTACTTCCAATTTTGCAAGATATTAGCACTCTTTTCTGTTACGTTGACGTACGGAACGCGGGTAGAATGATATTTTAAATGCTCCTGTGCACAGAATTAGTCTAATATTATCCTCGTAGTCTCTACGTGAGTGATACGTACTACAGGATGTATAAGTGCAAATACTTGTATATGTAGTACCTTAATGTGTACACACATCAGCACTTCAACACCTGATCTGCTGCTCAGGGGAAAATAAGCATTAATGGCTTGCTCTTGTCACATGTTCTTAGAGGTGCTAACCAACCTAAAAGCATAAACTTGTAGTGGCTATAAATATTAATCTACAAATGACGTAATTACTGACGTAATGTTGTTCAGTACACTATGCTCACTAACCAACAGAAATATCTGCACGTATACCCGTTACACATTGTATATTCCCAGATCCGTCAAATCACACAGGATGCTTAAACTTTTTTAGCAGAGACTTTCGGGGGATATTTGCCATCTGTCTTCAAGCATATGTCAGTTGACGCTGTCCCATGGGTCAAAAGAGCCTATAATCACCCGTTTGGTATTGGTCCCATACAGTAGAGCAATATTGTGGAATCTGTCGCATGAGTGTTTTAGAAGAAACTTCCTTCGTAGACTACATGCATTTTCGCAGCATCATACTAATGAAGCAGTGTCTGTCACCTGATTTACATATAACTGAGGCTACGTTATCATTTCATTTCTTATCCCTGCAGACTGTTATACGCAAGTGTTTGAATGAGTTGATATTCCAATTGTGTTTCATAGATCTTGTCGTCTCAGGAGAAAGCGTTTTTGATTTTCATCAAGTGCACAGTTTTACATTTACGAACATTTTCAGCGACTTGTCAATTTTTACATCACTCTGAAATCTTATTGACATCTTAAAATATTTGTGCAGCTTTATTCGGGTTGCAGTTCATTACAGAGAATTGCGTCATTTACAAAATGTCTGATGTTGCTATTAATACTGTCTATCAGCTCATTAATTTGCAACATGAACGGGAAGGGTCCTATTCATTTCCCTGTGGTGTGTCTAAGGTTCTGTCTACATCTGCGGATGACTCTCCATCCAAGCGAACGTCATGTAGAAGTATCCGGAACATGCTATATTAGTCGGAGGCGACTTCAACCTCCCTAGTACAGACTGGGATGTCTATGGATTCATTACAGGTGGTACAGACAAGCCGTCGTGTGAATTACTTTTGAACACATTATCCGAAAACTGTCTTGAGCAGCTAAATAGAGAGCCAACGCGTAATGGAAATATTTTAGATCTGGTAGCCACGAACAGACCAGACCTCATCGACGGTGTCAGTGTTGAGACAGGGATTACTGATCATGATGTCATCACGACTATGGTTAAAAAGTCGGTCAAGAAGGCTAGGAGAGTATTCTTACTAGAAAGAGCAGGTAAGCAGTTGTTAGCATCCCACTTAGTAAATGAATCGACTTCATTTACTGCAGGTACGATGGACGTGGAAGAATTATGGGCAAATTTTAAACACATTGTAAATCACGCATTGGACAAGTATGTGCCGAAAATGTGGGTTACGGACGGAAAAGACACACCGTGGTTTAACAGCGCAATTCGGAGAATGCTCAGGAAGCAAAGGCAGTTGCACTCGCGGTACAAGAAAGATCGGGAGAATGAGGACAGGCAAAAGTTAGTAGAGATTCGTGCTGCTGTAAAAAGAGCGATGCGCGAAGCATTCAACCACTACCACCGTCATACCTTAGCAAAAGATCTTGCTGAAAACCCAAGGAAATTCCGGTCTTACGTAAAATCGGTAAGCGGGTCGGAGGCTTCCATCCAGTCACTCACTGATCAGTCTGGCCTGGCAACGGAAGACAGCAAAATGAAAGCTGAAATTTTAAATTTAGCATTTGAGAAATCTTTCACGCAGGAGGATCGTACAAGCATACCGCCGTTTGAGTCTCGTACAGATTTCCGTATGGAGGACATAGTGATAGACATCCTTGGGGTTGTGAAGCAGCTGAATGGGTTGAAAATAAATAAATCGCCATGTCCTGATGGGATTCCATTTCGGTTATACAGAGAGTACTCTACTGCATTGGCTCCTTACTTAGCTTGAATTTATCGCGAATCTCTTGCCCAACGTAAAGTCCCAACCGACTGGAAAAAAGCGCAGGTGACGCCTGTCTATAAGAAGGGTAGAAGGACGGATCCTCAAAATTACAGACCAATATCCTTAATATCGGTTTGTTGCAGGATTCTCGAACATATTCTCAGTTCGAATATAATGAATTTCCTTGAAACAGAGAAGTTGCTGTCCATGCATCAGCACGGCTTTAGAATGCATCGCTCCTGCAAAACGCAACTCGCCCTTTTTTCTCATGATATCTTGCGAACCATGGATGAAGGGTATCAGACGGATGCCATATTCCTTGACTTCCGGAAAGCGTTTGACTCGGTGCCCCACTGCAGACTCCTAACTAAGGTACGAGCATATGGGATTGGTTCCTAAGTATGTGAGTGGCTTGGAGACTTATTAAGTAATATAATCCAGTACGTTGTCCTCGACGGTGAGTATTCATCGGAGGTGAGGGTATCATCTGGAGTGTCCCAGGGAAGTGTGGTAGGTCCGCTGTTGTTTTTTATCTGCATAAATGATCTTTTGGATAGGGTGGATAGCAATGTGCGGCTGTATGCTGATGATGCTGTGGTGTACGGGAAGGTGTCGTCGTTGAGTGACTGTAGGAGGATTCAAGATGACTTGGACAGGATGTGATTGGTGTAAAGAATGGCAGCTAGCTCTATATATAGATAAATGTAAATTAATGCAGACGAATAGGAAAAAGAATCCTGTAATGTCTGAATACTCCATTAGTAGTGTAGCGCTTAACACAGTTACGCCGATTAAATATTTGGGCATAACATTGCAGAGCGATATGAAGTGGGACAAGCATGTAATGGCAGTTGTGGGGAAGGCGGATAGACGTCTTCGGTTCATTGGTAGAATTTTGGGAAGATGTGGTTCATCTACATCTACATCTACATGATTACTCCGCAATTCACATTTAAGTGCTTGGCAGAGGGTTCATCGAACCACAATCATACTATCTCCCTACCATTCCACTCCCGAACAGCGCGAGGGAAAAACGAACACCTAAACCTTTCTGTTCGAGCTCTGATTTCTCTTATTTTATTTTGATGATCATTCTTACCTATGTAGGTTGGGCTCAACAAAATATTTTCGCATTCGGAAGAGAAAGTTGGTGACTGAAATTTCGTAAATACAGTAGATCTCGCCGCGACGAAAAACGTCTTTGCTTTAATGACTTCCATCCCAACTCGCGTATCATATCTGCCACACTCTCTCTCCTATTACGTGATAATACAAAACGAGCTGCCCTTTTTTTGCACCCTTTCGATGTCCTCCGTCAATCCCACCTGGTAAGGATCCCACACCGCGTAACAGTATTGTAACAGAGGACGAACGAGTGTAGTGTAAGCTGTCTCTTTAGTGGACTTGTTGCATCTTCTAAGTGTCCTGCCAATGAAACGCAACCTTTGGCTCGCCTTCCCCACAATATTATCTATGTGGTCTTTCCAACTGAAGTTATTCGTAATTTTTACACCCAGGCACTTAGTTGAATTGACAGCCTTGAGAATTGTACTATTTATCGAGTAATCGAATTCCAACGGATTTCTTTTGGAACTCATGTGGATCACCTCACACTTTTCGTTATTTAGCGTCAACTGCCACCTGCCACACCATACAGCAATCTTCTCTAAATCGCTTTGCAACTGATACTGGTCTTCGGATGACCTTACTAGACGCTTACTAGATCCGTAAAGGAGACCGCTTATAAAACACTAATACGATCTATTCATGAGTACTGCTCGAGCGTTTGGGATCCTTATCAGGTCGGATTGAGGGAGGACATAGAAGCAATTCAGAGGCGGGCAGCTAAATTTGTTACTGGTAGGTTTGATCATCGCGCGAGTGTTACGGAAATGCTTCAGGAACTCGGGTGGGAGTCTCTAGAGGAAAGGAGGCGTTCTTTTCGTGAATCGCTACTCAGGAAATTTAGAGAACCAGCATTTGAGGCTGACTGCAGTACAATTTTACTACCGTCTACTTACATTTCGCGGAAAGACCATAAAGATAAGATAAGAGAGATTAAGGCTCGTACAGAGGCATGTAGGCAGTCATTTTTCCCTCGTTCTGTTTGGGAGTGGAAGAGGGAGACAAGATGCTAGTTGTGGTATGAGGTACCCTCCGCCACGCACCGTATGGTGGATTGCGGACTATGTATGTAGATGTGGATGTAGATGCTTCCTCCCCACCAAGAAATACTAAATCCAATTATACGTTTCGGTTGATATCCCATACGTTCGTGCGTTTGTTAGTAAGTGTTGATCTGGTAGTGCCTAAAATGCTTTTCGGAAGTCGAAGAATATTATGGTTACTTGATTAGCCCGATCCGTGGGTTTCAGGATGTCATGTGAGATAGACGCGACTAGGATTTCGCATGACCCATGTTTTCGGAATTCGTGCTAATTGGCATGAAGGTCATTGTGTTCGAGATTACTCATTATGATCGAGAGAAAAACACTAAGAATATGTGTAACTAATGTAACAATACTATTTCCACTTTTCAAGACATGTGTTATTTCTTTTTATACTGTCTTCATGTATCCCATTCGTAGACGATTTTCCTGAAAGCGAATATTTCTGTGGTACCCTCTAGAATGTGACATTCTGGCATTCACATACATTATCGTGGTACGTTGTTTCTGACGTACAAGTTGTAAATCTGTGCCCTGCTCCGTCGGGAACACCGATTCTAACTGCCCTGCAAAGAGATTTACGAGTCGGACAAAATTGTGGAATTTACAGTCTTATTGGGAGCACGTCAGAAATGACAACCTAATTATTTTTGACGTCTACAAAAAATAGAGCCACAACCACTATTTTGCTTTTCAGTTTTATGAGTTTGCATCATAGGTGCTTGTGTCACAAAGGTTCAGCACTGCTACGTAATCGTATTTTGTGTAGTAGAAGTATTTTATACACTCTGTTATTGTTTGGAGACAGCGTTGGACAACTTTTATTACCTATAGCATAAAGCGGAGGCACCTAAAAGAAACCAGCGCTCAGTTTCTGCAGTCCTTATTTGCTAAGAGTCTAATGTTAGTGTTGGGATATCTTGTGTTATTTGAACTACGGTGAGCACTGCTGTGAGTATTACTTAATTTTGAGGCAGGATTCAACTATTTTATTTTGAATTTGAGCGTTATAAATAAGTTCGATCTGCATCGCATCTATTGTATGTAACAACCCTGAACGCTCTGTAAAAGACAATAAATTTTGCTTTCCACAATTGCCATAAAAAACTACACTTAATTTGGCCACGGCTCTAGACGATGCGTTCTTTTATTTGCTTCACTTTCAAAGTAATTTATGAAACTGAGCTTTAATTCATTGTGGAGAGCATCGATGAAACGCGTTATTATTGTGACAGGCTGAAGTAAATGCTTAAAGTGATGGAGATATGATAATTTTCTTGAGAAAAGCGTGAGCGTTGGGTGTTTGAGTATGTGTAAACAGAATCATTCGCAGTGCTACGGTTATTGATGCATTTCAGTTATTAGGCTTGAGAGATCAGATGATTACAAGCTTAACCAGTTTAAAAAACGCCATACAGGTGTCGAGTTGGGGTATGGACCATTTCTTCTCACTGAGGATATGCTACGGTATTTTGCCACACTGCAGTTAACAATAATCCCCGATAAGTTGCTAAGAAATTAGTGGATCTCTCTAGAATATGGGGCAAGTAATCATAGATACCTATTTTCCGGCTGTTGATTGATTAGTTACTTCATATAGTCTGTAAAATGTCTTAGGTCTGTATGTTAAGGACTCTTAAGGGTTCAGGGGCCGAAATGAGAAGGTTGTAACCCTTCATGCATATCAGCACGGTTTCTGCGGAATGTGTGAGCCTTGTGTCTTGAGTATATCTGTTTAGTGTGCGTGATACCTATTACAGAGGGCCGAGCAGGGAAGTCAGGAGAGCTGTTGGAAACCTGTGAAGGGTCAACGAAGCTAGTGAAACATTATTATAGTCCGTTTTTTTCTCAGTGTTTACAAGTAGTCGTTCTCAGTCAGGTGCGTGTAATTCTAGATGACATTTGTACATTCAGCTCAGCGGTTTGCACGCCCAGGAGAAGACGTCAGCGACCCTGGCACCGTTGTCTAGCACGAAGCGGTTCTAGCGCTGGCTGCTGGAGTGTACTCGGTCCTAATATAAACTCTGTGATGACCCTTGATGACCCATTCGCAGTGTCGGTAGCCGTGTGGTTGGTTGATCTCCTCCCGGTAGGTGTCAGCACCCGAAGGCGCCTGAGTGTTGAACAGGAATGTGCTCCCCACGAGGTCCTGTTACTGGCTGTTACGGCATAAAGTCAAGCGGCGGCACGCCAGTCGGGAACGAAAGAGAAGGGATGGCTGTGAGAAGTCGTCAGCGGATCGCACGCTCACCGAGCCCTCTCCAGGACGACAACGCGACAGCAGCGGCCCTTATGTGAAGAGGACGTAAGCGCTCGCTATGTAGCACAGACTTGGAATTGTTTAGGCAGAAGAAGTTTGATTATTTCGTATGTCGTCCTTTGCTTGCGACGTATCTGTGTAACTGCAAACGCTACGTATTGTAGTATACCTGTTGTAATAAAACTCTTTAATACGACTTGTTTGAATGTTTGTCTAGCGGACCGAGTACACAGGAGTCCTAGACACCACACTGGCAGCACCCTGCGATGTGGTGTTCATCTACATCTACATCTACATCCATACTGCGCAAGCCACATGACGATGTGTGGCGGAGGGTACTTCGAGTACCTCTATCGGTTCTCCCTTCTATTCCAGTCTCGTATTGTTCGTGGAAAGAAAGATTATCGCTATGTCTCTGTGTGGGCTCTAATCTCTCTGATTTTATCCTCATGGTCTCTTCGGGAGATATACGTAGGAGGAAGCAATATACTGCTTGACTCTTCGGTGAAGGTATGTTCTCGAAACTTCAACAAAAGCCCGTACCGAGCCACTGAGCGTCTCTCCTACAAAGTCTTCCACTGGAGTTAATCTATCATCTTCGTAACGCTTTCGCGATTACTAAATGATCCTGTAACGAAGCGCACTGCTCTCCGTTGGATCTTCTCTATCTCTTCTATCAACTCTATCTGGTACGGATCCCACACTGCTGAGCAGTATTCAAGCAGTGGGCGAACAAGCGTACTGTAACCTACTTCCTTTGTTTTCGGATTGCATTTCCTTAGGATTCTTCCAATGAATCTCAGTCTGGCATCTGCTTTACCGGCGATCAACTTGATATGATCATTCCATTTTAAATCACTCCTAATGACTACTCCCAGATAATTTATGGAATTAACTGCTTCCAGTTGCTGACCTGCTATATTGTAGCTAAACGATAAAGGATCTTTCTTTTTATGTATCCGCAGCACATTACAATTGTCTACATTGAGATTCAATTGCCATTCCCTGCACCATACGTAAATTCGTTGCAGATCCTCCTGCATTTCAGTACAATTTTCCATTGTTACAACCTCTCGATATACCACAGCATCATCCGCAAAAAGCCTCAGCGAACTTCCGATGTTATCCACAAGGTCATTTATGTATATTGTGAATAGCAACGGTCCTACGACACTCCCCTGCGGCACATATGAAATCACTCTTACTTCGGAAGACTTCTCTCCACTGAGATTGACTTGCTGCATTCTGTTATCTAGGAACTCTTCAATTCAATCACACAATTGGTCTGATAGTCTATATGCTCTTACTTTGTTCATTAAACGACTGTGGGGAACTGTATCGGACGACTTGCGGAAGTCAAGAAACACGGCATCTACCTGGGAACCTGTGTCTATGGCCCTCTGGGTCTCGTGGACGAATAGCGCGAGCTGGGTTTCACACGATCGTCCTTTTCGAAACCCATGCTGGTTCCTACAGAGTAGATTTCTAGTCTCGAGAAAAGTCATTATACTCGAACAAATATGCGTTCCAAAATTCTACAACTGATCGACGTTACAGATATAGGTCTATAGTTCTGCACATCTGTTCGACGTCCTTTCTTGAAAACGGGGATGACCTGTGCCCTTTTCCAATCCTTTGGAACGCTACGCTTTTCTAGAGACCTACGGTACACCGCTGCAAGAAGGGGGGCAAGTTCCTTCGCGTACTCTGTGTAAAATCGAACTGGTATCCCATCAGGTCCAGAGGCCTTTTCTCTTTTTAGCGATTTTAATTGTTTCTCTATCCCTCTGTTGTCTATTTCGATATCTACCATTTTGTCATCTGTGCGACAATCTAGAGAGGGAACTACAGTGCAGTCTTCCTCTGTGAAACAGCTTTCGAAAAAGACATTTAGTATTTCGGCCTTTAGTCTATCATCCTCTGTTTCAGTACCATTTTGGTCACAAAGTGTCTGGACAATTTGTTGTGAACCACCTACCGCTTTGACATAAGACCAAAATTTCTTAGAATATTCTGCCAAGTCAGTACATAGAACTTTACTTTCGAATGCATTGAATGCCTCTCGCACAGCCCTCCTCACACTATATTTCGCTTCGCGTAATTTTTGTTTGTCTGCAAGGCTTTGGCTATGTTTATGTTTGCTGTGAAGTTTCCTTTGCTTCCGCAGCAGTTTTCTAACTCGATTGTTGTACCACGGTGCCTCTTTTCCATCTCTTACGATCTTACATGGCACATACTCATCTAATGCGTATTGTACGATGGTTTGAACTTTGTCCAATGATCCTCAACACTATCTGTACTTGAGACAAAACTTTTGAGTTGAGCCGTCAAGTACTCTGAAATCTGCTTTTTGTCACTTTTGCTAAACAGAAAACTCTTCCTACCTTTTTCAACATTTCTATTTACGGCTGAAATCATCGATGCAGTAACCGCTTTATGATCGCTGATTCCCTGTTCTGCGTTAACTGTTTCAAATAGTTCGGGTCTGTTTGTCACCAGAAGGTCTAATAGGTTATCGCCACGAGTTGGTTCTCTGTTTTAACTGCTCAAGGTAGATTTCAGATAATGCACTTAAAAAAATTGCACTGGATTCTTTGTCCCTGCCACCCGTTATAAACGTTTGAGTCTCCCAGTCTATATTCGGCAAATTAAAATCTCCACCTAAATCTACTCGAAATATTTTCCAAATTTTCCTTCAGGTGCTCTGCCACAACAGCTGCTGAGCCAGGGGGCTTATAGAGACATCCAATTACCATGCCTGAGCCTGCTTTAACTGTGACCTTCACCCAAATCATTTCACGTTTCGGATCTCCGTCAATTTCCTTCGATACTATTGCACTTCTTATCGCTATAAACACGCCTCCCCCTTCACTGTCCAGCCTGTCTCTGCGGTATACATTCCAATCTGAGTTCAGAATTTCATTACTGTTTACATCTGGTTTCAGCCAACTTTCTGTCCCTGGTACTATGTGGACGTTGTGGCCGTTTATTAATGAGAGTAGTTCTGGGACCTTTCTATAGATGCTCCTGCAGTTGTCGGAAGTCAGTCAGTTTCTCCCTCAGTAAATGATTGGCAGCAAGCAGCATGAAATTTATCATGTAAGAAAATGAAATACCTATAGCTGTCCTTACGATGCAATTTATTGTATGGCTACCAGTTTCGCTGCCTCAGTGCACCATCTTCAGGCCTAAGATGATGCTGAAGGGGTTAACACCATCTGTATACACAATGCATCAGCGACCAACCTAACTGCTTTACACAGACTACCTATAACTGAGATGTTGTCTCTCCAGCCATCAACTATCAGCTGACAAGTTTTAATAAAATTTTCTAATTTCTACCCATTATTATTCTATGTCCTAACACAATAATTATGTGGAAGTTGTACGTTTATATGTGAGAGAGAAAGGACTTCCGAAACTCAGTATCGGTGTATGGTCTACGCCTCTCACATGCCTCTGAGAGCGTAACCAACGTTAAGGATGGACTAATTGCCGTCACCACTGCCTCATGCCTTTTCAACAAAGGTTTGAATTTTGATACAGAACAACGTCACAGTTTCATGATAATGAACAACACGCCACCAAATCTTCTCTGCATTCTTACCACGTGAGTAATTATGAAATTTCTATAATTAGTAGGTGGCTGGTTCGCATTCCAAAGCAGTATCATTTATTGGAAGTGCTACGAATGCGCGCAGGGTACGGTGGCCAATGCGCAGTGTCCAGTTTGCGTCAAAAACGCTGAAAGAGTCTATTCGTTTGCTTGGAAGGGGAGGCCAACATTGTTTTCCCGCTTTCGGCGCTGAAGTGACAGAATCGAGGCGCACGCCTTGCAGTCTCTCTCAAAAATTTTTACTGAAACTATTCTGCAAGAAAAATTCATTTTTGAGTTTCTTATAGCTATACATGTCTGCTTCACGATGACTTGCCCATCAGTTCGTTAATGGTCATAGTTACTGTGATATTTGCGTTTCTGTAAGACATTGCCCGGAATTCGAAAAAGTTTGCGATAGAAAATAGGGGTCGCCATGATTTTGTATTAGGTGGATGTTACGTAATATGTTGTTGCGTATTTAGTTAACATATCGAAGTTCCTGTTACACTTGGGTGGAGGTGTCTGTCAACAATCTCGAGAAAATTGATTTGATGTAGCACACTCATTTATTTACTGCTCCTGCGCCAGCAATAAAGCCAGAATGGAATATCCTCAACATTCCTTATATTTCGTAAACTGTTTGAGATATCTAAATGAGATTTTTGCAAGTGATAGCACGCAAAGAAGAGAGCAGTTTGCCATAATTTGCCATTATTATGCGGAATTTCATTATGTACCGTGTTGTTACACTGACTAGAATTTTTCGATGAAAGAAGGTTAGTTCTTAAGGGCAGTCGATAGCTGGTCAAACGGGAAATGCTGTGGGTTTTGGAACAAGTGAAGACATTACACGTTTATTTCTGTACGAAGGTATGCTTCTTCATAAGCTACTGACCTTATTTTTCCTCAGTTCCTCACTTAATAACTTTAATAAACCACAGTTTCAGATTTCTCTCGCAATTACATTTACACAACATGTTAGTGAAGTAAATTTTAACATGGCAACAATAGAAATGTAGGTTTCACTGAAAATTCGCCACTCATGACACTTCTCTCAGTGTTACAAGTGGTTGACAAGCTACAAGAAAATAAAACGCCATTTGTGTTACATATTCAGCAGAATTCTTTTCAAATACTAATCATACTAGAGGCGACAGTAGATCTTTCTGAATGGTCGCCACATATGTGTGGTCGTGGAGGGGCTCCACTTAATATTTACATGAAGTGTAAGTGTAGGCTACAGCTTAGAACGGCGCTCCTCCTGCAGTGCCCAGCACCTCCCCTACAGCACCTGCCCGCAACTTCCACTGTTACTGCCCTTCCCAAGCATTCCCGTCTGACTGTGCATCTACCGACTACTTTACTTTAAGCGCACTCTACTTGCAGGATCATGCTGCCGGGTCGATAATGAACTTTAAACCTGGTGTATCATCAAGCCATGACTTAAAAAATTAAAGTATCACAATCCTTATAACAAAGATAGTTGCACCCAAGCCATCACATCAAATAGAAAGCAGGGAGGAGGCAAGATTTTGGTTTATCATCCTGTGGACTACATGATTGTTAGATGTGGGAGGATTGAGAAAGACGTAATAACGTACCACGTATTACCCAAGTAGTATATTACATTAGTTTATATGCTGCTGGTCTCTCTGGTGGTAATATTCGTAAAGAAAACTTACTTGAATGTATCTAAAAATAAAGTTAATCTTCAGGAACAAAAATATGCTCTGAAGTGCAGGTTAGAGGCTGCAAAAGAAAATTAATGTTTGTATGCTGTCCACTAGATGGAATTACAGTGTGTCACACGCTATAAGATCAACTAAGATTCCTACATGAATTTTTTCAGTTAATGAAAATAATTAATCTTTGATTAATGATAACATTATATGAAATCACGTATGTTGACAATTAAGTTCAACTAAACCTCATTTATTTATACATGAAAGATAGGATCTCAGTACATTTTCGTACGCAGTTACTTTACCAACAGACAAAGAGTGCGCTTTTGATATATGAATACCATTTCATTTTTTATTCATTGTTCTAGTGAGTCGAAAACAATAGCCCACAGTACCCTATATTCTGTGCATGTAATGTTTTGGATTTCTGCTTGTACACCAACGCGTTAAAAGCTGCTGGAAATACTCATTTGCAACTTGATCCATTATATCGCCCCAAAGGGCAACAAACTTTGTATAAAACGTAACTAAGGATGGTACCGTTCCATTCCATTAGCTTATCACTGGGGATAAGACTTACTTTGACTGGAGACATATATTTCATCATATGCTTTTTATAGAATACACAGTTTATTTTGTTTTTCATGTGGCTTCATGTTAAGAAGAATATTCTTCTTTCACATGAGGTTTTTTATCATTTCGATATTGACTAATGTAATATTAACTTTAAAAATTTTGTACAGATCATATATATTTTGGGGTCAACATGGCATTTTCATCGCTTGAACGCTAGGAATGAAAATTTTGCTTCTTATTTCGTTGCATTTCAAATAATAAATCCTTTTAGCTCTCTCGCTTTTCTTTCTACTCATTAGGTTGGACTGTTGTTTCTATCTAGGATATATTTATTACTTATGGTCTCACATTCATGCTTGTTTTGCGGAAAGCCCGGAAAAAGTTAAACAGCCCTGAAACCTTGTAGGACAGTTACTGTATAATGAACAATTTTCGTTCGCAAGATATGCTTCAATTTTTTCCGTTTTTTTTCATATGAAATTTTAGTTTACAACCATGTTTAATTCCTTCTGGTAAAAGTCTTTTGCTCTTATAGTTTGCAATTCAAAATATTTACGATTTCTCTCAAACATTGATTGTATGGTAAAGTGTTACAAGTTTTATTGGTTGAATGGTTAAGTGTGTTCCACGATGCGGTTTCTTTCATCGAGAATTTCACAGAATTTGTTTTATCAGTTGAGTTGTTATTGCATTAGTCTTTATACACGTAAGTTGCTCTTTTTCTTTGTTTGGTAAATATGCTATCTTGACGTAACCTGGATCGACAGGTAGCTGAGGTCGTCGGATACAAGACTCCGTTGTCGCATCAGCCAAGGGTGTGATTAGTTGGTACACCTCATGAGTTTTCAGCAGAGATGGAGGTACTCCTTGGCTTGCCATTTCCCATCGGTTGGCCGTGAGCATGGAACTACCGTATTAAAAAATAACTAATCAAGTAAAATTAAGGGCTTGTTGAGTAAGAAATGCAGAAATGATTAGTTATAAACAGAGGTACGTTCTCTGGCCGCAGCTATTAATGAATGCTTGAAATCGTGAAGGTTATAGAGTACACAGAAGCAATCTTTTCTAAAGATTTGCGTTGTCCTTTTTGTCACACCAGTTTCTCTCTTTTGCTCTGGTATTTACGCAATTTTTTGGTTTTGTAAGCCATCAACACTTTCATTACTTAAGAGCACGTTTTTCTGTGTCTCTGTAGTCCTTGCCTTGCGTTTGAATTTTGTTGATAACATAGTCTAACGTTGGTTGCTGCTTATACTGCCAAACCAACAATGCTGGCTACCAAAAAGGTGTAATTTTCCTTCACAGACGTCACTCAGCTGCAGTTCGTTTACGATTGCGTTCGTGTGAGGAATACATAATGTTTCTCCCTGCACATATGGATTTGCGGTCACGTCTGGGATTGCTTCCACATCCAAGCTCGCACACACACACACACACACACACACACACACACACACACACACACACTAGAGGTCCACGCCTTACCAGGTGAAATTCCTGTTTTGGCTTAAGTATCACTTGTAATTTTCCTCATACAAACACATCTTACTTTGTTTATCGTCTTATCTTCCGTTAAATGTCCATTCACTTATTAGTGACTACACAACCTTGCACTTAAGTATTCATATTGGCATTCAGTGTACATCAGTATGATCAATACATATCGCATGGTCGCAATACGATCCTCCTACTCTCTCGTGTTTGCAGATAACCCTACATGCATTCAAAATTAACTTATTTCACAGCTAAATCATGAAATTAGAATCTGTTAAGTTCTGCTTGCACTGGGGCAACACCCTTGCCTGCTTGTTTAGTACATTCGAGCGGTCATGGACAACTGAAAGTGTATTCGTTCCTTATTTACACCATTTCACACTGATCTTAATTGTATCAAGCTCACTGAAATATGCAAGTGTCCTCAAAATCAATTAGACAAAACAGTCTGGAAAACATCAGATCAACTATGAGTTTAAACGCGAAGTAACTGGCTTAACGTAGAATTCATCACAATTCATTGGTTGATTTAGCACTTTATCACATGGGATTGTTAACTGTTTCCACTGCTCAGCTTTCGCTTAAATCTCCTTCCCAGGCGTAAATGGACTTGAGTCTCTGTAATCCTCCATAAAATCGCGTATCTATACAAAACAGCCCGTCCATTCACCATAGAAGATAATGTTAATCATTACTCATCAATAACACTACTTTCTATTTCTGAAAATGCAACAGGACTGAAATTTATTCTAAGCAACAGATATTAAATGTACACCTAATCACGGTCTTATATAATTCTTTTATTGCCAGTGTTTATTTTAAGTAATCTTGTCTTCATATTTCTGGTTCAAACACAGTTTGCAGACTGCCATTACAGAGGAGATTAGGTAGCTCTATTTCTACATCGCTCTTCACATTCATCATTTCAGTGAAAACCGGAGCTTAATTCATTGAAGTTAATAACCTAGCTCCGATATGTACACAACACACACACACACACACACACACACACACACACACACACACACACACACACACACACACACGCACACTCACTTGCATACTGTAAACGAGATAATCACCAAATATTAATTACAGGTATCAATATATACAGATATGCGAAATCATTTATACATCCACGTGCTGATCACTAGTGGAAATATTTTAATATCGTTATGGGAATATCACCCTCTAACATCGTGTGTTCGAGGATATGTTAACATGTAAGCTCCTTCACGTGGTACATCACTGATTACATATGGTTCTGTGTACAGCAGTTTCCACTATTTATTTTCTTGTTTAAAAGTGAGGACTTTCTGTTGTCCACATTCAAACTTTTTCACCTACCTTAAAGTGCTGTACCATTCCTAAATTTTCCGAATTACTTTTTCTCTGGACAACCTTTTCTGTTAATGTTACTAGTGCATGCTACACTTTTTCTTTCAATGGTATTTTACTTCTTGGATCCGTCCATTCAGTCCTTTCAGATTTATTTAACAGAAGTTCATTTGGTGTAAACTGAGTGGAAGGGTGGGGACATTACTGATTATTTCCTCAAATGGCGTCATATAATTTGTCTACACTGTGTAACAGTATTATTGATATTACTTAAAATGATTTTGTTTAACATCTTTCTGTTTACTTAATGTGACTTCTGTATAATCACACTTCTTGATGTAAAATTCATGTCAATGATTTATTCATTATTTATGATAATTTATCTAATTATAATTAATGTTCTGTAAGAGGTTGAAAATATTAAAACTGTACTTCTAATACTGGTTCAAGCATCGGGAAGTAGGTTTGTAATCACGTAAAACAAGGAGGGAAGCCTCTCTGCAACGAAACTGGTTTGACAGGAATAGAAAAGGTGGTTTTCGCGGTCGAACTGCTTTGTGGCACGAGTCAGTGGCTAGCAGGCAATGTGTATGCATCTTGTGAACTGGACGAGGCGAAAACTGCAAGATTATATAACATAGCCTCAGATGTGAATTTGGCTAATTATTTATGGAATATTTTATCTGTCTCTTTACTACGAAAATCCGACTCTTAGAAAAGGAATTTCAGAGCCAGTTACACAAGAAGAGCCATGGATGCTTTTGCTACCTTTTTTGAATAGCACAGGAGACTGACATAGCCACCTTCATCTCAATGTACCAGTTGAGTACTGTATAATTGCATGGGAGAGTTACACGGTTTCTTCTTCAGTAATAAGTCTGTGTTCTGTTAAGTTCGTGTTGAGCACCTGTGTTTTTTCCTTAGTCATTTACCTAGAGAGAATCCTATCCCAAGTGTTAGTATATTTCTGAGTATCGTATTTTATTGAACTGAAAAGCCATTTTAGTAAACTTTCATTAGAGTTAATAAACTTTGTGGTGCAGTACATTTCATAATTATTCAGTGAGCATTGGTTTTGAAGTATACCACATATTTTTTTGTAAATGGATAGCTAAAATCAATAATTCAAGAACAGTCTTAATCACATTTATTGTTGTTATAATACCGCCAACCGGTTTCAACCCGACGTAGGTGTCATCTTCTGGGCACTTACACCATTGGTCGACTGTTGGTGGTGTCACTCCTGTCTACATAACGGCAGGAAAGTAAGTACAGTTACCAAGAGAAGATTTAAAGTATTCAATTTAAACAGTTTTCTTACTGAAATAACAATGCTTATAATTTCATGTGCAATGTAGTTAACAGATCTTCTAATGCTGTGTTGTGACTAAAAGTTCAGCTTAGATTCAAGTCTCCTGATAGACTAGTTTCTGGGCTCCCATCCTGATGGTTGAGCCACACTTATGTTTCTTCTTGCGATAACAGTACTCAAGAAGCACTACAGTAAGTAAACAGCTACAACTATTCAAAGCTGGCCGTAGTGGCCAAGCGGTTAAAGACCCTACAGTCTGGAACAGCGCGACCGCTACGGTCGCAGGTTCGAATCCTGTCTCGGGCATGAATGTGTGTGATGTCCTTAGTTAGGTTTAAGTAGTTCTAATACCTCAGAAGTTAAGTCCCATAGTGCTCAGAGCCATTTTGAACTATTCAAAGTATAACAGATTCAGGTACCACACGTCCCACATAGGCCCATCTGGTAGCGAGTGACCTCATGGCAGAGACCAACACTATGGCGGTCGACGGCTCAGTGAATAGCCCATTCGTCGTGATCACCAGGCTATTCTGGTGGCTAGTATTCATACGCGCCAAAACAGATTTGTTGTGGTGTTGTTGCAGCAAATGTCACGTATTCCGCATGGCACAAGCCGAGCACTGGCGGGCAGGCAGACGGCAGCGCCGAATAAGGTCCTCGGCGCAATGTGGTACTAGCGTATTTGTGTACCTGACCCTCCTTACTGCGCTGTGCCCTGTTGCCCATGCCCATGCAGTTAAACATCACTGAGACCATTAGTAATCAAGACTCGCTCGCTCGAACATAGCCACTACTTAAATTCTGAATAAAATCATTAGCAATTGTGGTCAAAGAGTAGTGACATTAGAAATCATCCTCACTCTGCCAACAGCCGTGTCAAAGAAGGCTGAGAAGCCGACAGAGATTAAGGGCATTCCCTTGCCCTTGAGACGAGAAACTACCTTGAAATGCAGAAACATCACCAATCATTAAAGGCAACATGAAGCAGAATGCAGTGGAAAACACAGCATTAAAGAAACAATATCTGTATCCACAGGAAGCGCGCCCTTTAGCGATGATCTCTCCATTGCCAAGATTCCAGATTAGTCCCCCATTCAGATTTTCGGGAGAGGACTGTCAAGGGGGAGACGACCATGAGAGAAAGATGGAATAACCAACGAAGGCATAACATTCTAGAAGTCGGAGCATGGAATGTCAGAAGTTTGAAGTTAGTAGGAAAGATAGAAAATCTGAAAAAGGAAATGCGAAGGCTCAGTTTAGATACAGCGGGTATCACTGAAGTGAAATGGAAAGAAGGCTCTCTGATTAGACGAATATAGAGCAATATATGCAAATGGAGATGAAAATAATCATGTGGGATTAGAACATGGTTGTAGAGGAAGGCACTGAAAAATGGTTATGGGAGAATATGGGCTTGGCAACAGGAATGAGAGAGGAAAAAGACTGATTGGGTTCTAAATACACTACAGGTAATAATAGCCAATACTCTGTTGGAGAATCACAAGACAGGAGGTATACTTGAAAAATACCCGGAGACATGGGAAGATTCCAGATGGATTATGCCATGCTCGGAACGATTCCGAAATAATATACCTATTGAGTTGTAAGGTGCACCCAAGCGCTGATTCAGACTCAGATCACAATATAGTAATTCTGAAGAGTAAAGTGAAGTTAATAAAAATTTTGCAGAAGAATCAGTGTGCAAGGAAGCGGGATACTTAAGTGCTGAGTAAAGATTGCAATCAAGCTAACTCTGAAGACACAATGGGAAACACAGAAAAAACTTCAATGGGTCGATGAAAGAAAAATGTATAATAATGATTAAGGAAAGACAGGAACACAGCAATCTGCCTCACTTAGGAATGAAATAAAAAGGAAGTGCAGGGCAACCAAGGCGAAATGGCTACAGGAAACATGTGAAGAAATTGAAAAAGAAATGATCGTCGCCAGGACTGACATGGCATATTTGAACCTTCAGTGAAATTAAAAAGCAATGTCGGCAACATTCAAGAATGGACTGGACAAAGAAGAGAGACGGATTCAGTATTAGAATTTTAAAGAGGTCTAGAAGGCTTGAGGTCAAGGAAGGCAGAAGGTGTAGATAAAGTTATGCCTCTAAAATTATTGGGGGGAAATGGCTACAAAACGACTATTGGAGTTGGTGTGTGGATTATGTGAGACTGGCGACATACTATCAGACTTTCGGAAAAATACCATCCACACAATTCCGAAGGTAAAAATGGCAGATAAATGCACAAATTAACGCACAATCAGCTTAATAGCTCATGCATCCAAGCTACTGTCAAGAATAATATATGGAAGAATGGAAAAGAAAATTGAGGCTCTGCTGGACGATTGTTAGTTTGCTTTGGGAAAGGTAAAGGCACTAGAGAGGCAATTCTGAAGTTGCGGTTGACAATAGAAACAAGACTGAAAACAAAATCAAGACATGCTCATAGGATTTCTTGAACTACAAAAAGCGTTTGGAATGCAAAATGGTGCAAGATCTTTGAAATTTTGGGAAATATAACGGTAAGATACACGGAAAGACGAGGAATGTACAAGAACCAATAGGGAACAATAAGACTGGAATAATAAGAACAAAGTTCTCGTATTAAAAAGGGTGCGCAACATGGATGCCTCTAGTGTTCAGAAGAAGCAATGACAGAAATAAAAGAAGGATCAAGACTAGAGTTAAAATACTTGTGAAAGGATATCAGTGATAAGATTCGTTGATGACACCGGTATCTTCACTGAAGGTGAACAAGAATTACCGTATCTGTTGAATGGAATGAAGAGTACAGAATATATATTGACAGTAAACCGGAGAAAGACAAAAGTAATGATAAGTAGCAGAAATGTGACCAGCGACAATCTTGACATCAAAACTGGTTGTCACGAGTAAATGAAGTTAAAGAACTCCGCTACCTTCGATACAGAATAGCACATGACGGACGAAGCAGAGAGGTCAGAAAAACAGACTACCACGGGAAGAGTGGGCATTCTTGGTCAAGCGAAGTCTACTGGTATCAAACTTAGGTCTCAATTTGAGGAAGAAATTTTTGAGAATGTAGGTTTGGAGCACACAATAGTATGCTAGTGAATCATGGACAGTGGAAAAACCGAAATGGAAGAGAATTCAAGCGTTTGAGATGTGGTATTAGAAATATTGAAGATCAAATGGACTGATAAGTTAAGGAATGAAGAGGTTCTTAGATAAAGAACAGAACATACGGAAAACACTAACAAGATGAAGGAGGAGGATTCTAGGACATTTTTTAAGGCATCGGGGAATAACCTCCGTGGTGCTGGAGGGAGCTGAAGAGGATATTGTAGGGGAAGACAGAGATTGGAATACATCTAGAAAATAACTGAGAGCGTAGGGTGAGAGTGCGGTACTCATCAAACTAGTCAAGACTGATGATTGATAAACGTTCTCAGATGTTTACCAGAAGTCGACAGACGTAACTGCGTCAAGGTTCATGGTCTGAACATTAGGCAGTTAGTAACTAAGTTAGGTCGAACAATATTTCCCTGAGGAATATTAACACAGGAAGGAGTTTTCAGAAAACTTTTTCTGTTTGGGCTGACGTGATGAATACCTGTAGCTGTTGCTGGCAGCTTTGTCAACAGTTGTCACTGTTGGGTAAAAATAACAATCCGCACATTTTTGTTGAATACGCGCAGGAATGTCCAAAGATAACATTATAGAGCAAGATTACTCTGTTTTCCTTCGTTGGTCCACTTCTTTACCGCACAGCATTGATGATCGGAAAGAATCAGTACGACAGACTGTGCCTATAATTTTTCAGTCAGGTAACACCAAACAGCTTACCTCTACCAAGAATCGTGCACACCCACATTTCCCAAACGATTACGGAGAGTGGTTGAACGATCTTTTCCCGGATCATGGATTGGTAGACGTAGCCCGCACGAATGGGCGGTTTGCAGGCCATATCAAACGCCTCTATTTTTTTCCTTTGGGTATGAGTAAAGGAACAGATGAACCAACCAAGATCATTCGGTGAACGGAAAGGAAAAAACCCGTTGTGTTCATGAATTGTTTCATGAGACATGTTGAGAATGATAGTTGCAGGTGAACCATACAAGTTATGAAAATTTCTTACCGATATAGAAATTTAGCTGATATTAACCAAAACCTCAGGGTCTACTTCGTGTAATGACTTCTTTTCAATGTAGCCGCTTAGCTAAAAATAGAATTCCAATTATATCATAATAAGAAGAGACGTATAACACATTCTCAATCTGGATGCTATGAAACGCAGATTTCGGCTTTGTGATTTTTCTTTGATATGCGGACCATACATTACAGAAGGTTTCAAGTAAATCTTTCCAACGATATAGTACACCATATGTCTAGCATCCTGGTCTAAAACGGATATCGACAGCAGTGGTGGCTTAGAGAGGCTCCAAGCAGCCAGCAGGAAAGTCGCCACACTTGGAAGCAAGAGACAGGAAAGGCGTGTCAGGTGGGCAGCGCCACTAACGCTGATATAAGGTGGCCCATCGATAGCATCGGCACTTATTCCACGCTGTGTAAGGTCTACCGGCTTATCGCTACCGCTACAACGACCCTTATCGGTTTTGCGCTGTCTGGTTTTCGTTGTTGTTATATATCATTGCGTACCTAACGACGAGTGCGGTTCTGTTTACGGTTTATACTTTCGGGTCAGGAGTCGCCAGAAAAAAAGACTTGTGTTCAGGTTGTACCTCATTCTACACTGTTTGGCAATTGCTAAGACAAATTGAGACAGTTGGACAAGAATAATCGTAGGCCATGACGGACGACGTGAAACGAACGTAATAGAGGTGGAGTGGCACATTTATAACGAAAAATGGCACAATTGTCACTACATGGGAAAGCAGGATAACAGACGTAAATAACGTTCATATTAGGCTCCCAACATAAAGGTCGATATTGAACTCTCAGTAAGAAACATTCCCTCCTCATACGGAAACGCGCATTTTGCATCTTTATTCATGTGGCTACCAAAATGTTGAGGAGGTTTCTGGGGACATTGCCTCCCCCCCCCCCTCCCCCATCCTGTCTCAAGGCGGTTTTCAGATCTTGCACGGTTCTGGAAAGTGGTGTTCGTAGAGAAACACGTCTGGCACGAGCATCCCAGGCATGATCTGTAGGGTGTAGGTCCGTGGGGTACGCAGGCCATTCGGTATTTTCAGTATTTTCACTTTCCACTGTGATCGACATCTCAGAGCTCTTGTGTGGGTGGGCGCTGTCGCCCATAAACAGAAACTTTGGACCTGAACTTTGGACCTAAACGGCGGACATGAACCAGAACAATCTACCTGCAGTACCACAGTGCTGCAACAGTACCTCACGCAAATATTTACAATGGTGTTCGGCTAAAGACATGATCTCTGCCCACAAGAAAATGCCTAGGTTATACCGATGACGTTCATGAATATTCTGTGGTGTGTAGCGTGTACCTCTTTCTTTCAACGTCACTTGCCACGGTGAAGCAGGATTCGTCGGAGTAAATCACTCTGGACCACTGTTGCTGACTCCAACCAACATGCTCCCTAAGCTACGAATTCTTTCTCGGCGACGTGGTTGAAGTGGGATGCATTTAAGAGGCTCAACATACAAACCCGCCTGATTTAACCGTCGCGAAATGCTTCTGTCAGAGACACGTGTACCGGTAGCGGTTGCAAGATCTGCTGCGATGTGTCTAGGAGTGAGACGTTTGTTTCTTTTCGCCACTATAGATACATAACGATCCTGTTCGCGGTGTGTCGGTCCGTCTACAACCACTAGCTCGCTCTCGCATAGCATTTACATCTTCAGCGGTCTTTTTTTAGTCGAAAGATGACACCTCTGGTCAGGCCTATTACTGTGGCCATAGTCTGCTGGGCTCTGAGACGTCCAACTGCTCGTCTATGATCGTTAGCATTCAAATATAAGCTCAGCCGAAATTTTGACCAAGAATCTAACGGTGTTCCGAAAGGATATGCTAAACATGGTTGGCAGTGGCGTATTTGTTGCTATTAGAAGTATTTTAACTTGTCGCGAAATTGAGTAGATACTTCCTGTGAGTTAGTATGGGCAGATGTCATTGTTGGCAAACGGAATAAAATAATAGGATCCTTTTACCGCCCTCGAAATTCAGATGATACAGTTGCTGAAAGGTCCAAAGAAAACTTGAGTTTGGTTTCAATCACTTACCCGACTCATGCGATAATAGTTGGTGGTGCTTCAATTTACCCTCGATGTGTTGGCGAAAATGCATGTTTAATTCCAGAGGTAAGCATAAAATATCATCCGAAATTGCCCTAAACGCATTCTCTGAAAATTATTTCGAGCAGCTAGTTCATGAGCCCACGCGAATAGTAAACAAATAATCCTGAGTTAATAACGAGCATCAAAACCGATACAGGGATTAGTGAAAACAGGGTTGTCGTAGCGAGATTGGATATTGTAATCCACAAATCTTCCAAAAATAAGCGCAAAATATACATATTCAAAAAAGCAGATAAAAAATCACTTGACGCTTTCCTGAGAGACAATCTCCACTCATTCCAAATTAATAATATAAGTGTAGACAGATGTGGTTTGAATTCAAAGAAATAGTATCGGCAGCACATGGGAGATTTATACCAAATACATTAACAAACGACGGAGCTGATCCTCCTTGATACACAAAACGGGTTAGAACACTGTTGCAGAAACAACGAAACAAACATGCCAAATTTAAGCAGACGCAAATCCCCAAGATTGGCGATCTTTTACAGAAGCTCGAAATTTAGCGCGGACGTCAATGCGAGATGCTTGTAACAGTTTCCACAACGAAACTTTGTCTCGAAACCTGGCAGAAAATCCAAAGAGATTATGGTCGTATGTGAAGTATGTTCGCGGCAAGAAACAATCAATGCCTTCTCTGCGCGATAGCAATGGAGATACTATCGAAGACAGTGCTGCCAAAGCAGAGTTACTAAACACAGCCTTCCGAAATGCCTTCACAAAAGAAGATGAAGTAAATATTCCAGAATTCGAATCGAGAACATCTGCCAACATGAGTAACGTAGAAGTAAATATCCTGGGAGTAATGAAGCAACTTAAATCACTTAATAAAAGTAAGTCTTCCGGTTCAGACTCCTTTCGGAGTATGCTGATGTATTTGTTCCATGCTTAACAATCATATACAACCGTTCGCGCGACTAAAGATCCGTACCCAAAGACTGGAAAGTTGCACAAGTCACACCAATATTCAAGAAAGGTAGTAGGAGTAATCCACTAAATTACAGGCCCATATCGTTATCGTCGATATGCAGCAGGTTTTTGGAACATATATTGTGTGCAAACATCATGAATTACCTCGTTAAAAACTTTCTATTGACACACAGCCACATGGGTTTAGAGAACGTGGTTCCTGTGAAACACAACTAGCTCTTTATTCACATGAAGTGTTGAGTACTATTGATAAGGAATTTCAGATGGAATCCGTATTTCTGGATTTCCAGAAGGCTTTTGAAACTGTACGACACTTGCGCCTTGTAGTGAAATTGCATGCTTATGGAATATCGTCTCAGTTATGTGACTGGATTTGCGATTTCCTGTCAAAGAGGTCACAGTTCGTAGTAATTGACGGAAAGTCATCGAGTAAAACAGAAGTGATTTCTGGCGTTCCCCAAGGTAGTGTTATAGGCCCTTTGCTGTTCCTTATCTGTATAAACGATTTGGGAGACATTATGAGCATCCGTCTTAGGTTGTTTGCAGATGACGCTGTCGTTTATCGACTAATAAAGTCATCAGATGATAAAAAAAAAAAAATTGCACAAAGATTTAGAAAAGATACCTGAATGATTCGAAAATTGGCAGTTGACCCAAAATAAAGAAAAGTGTGAGGTCATCCACAAGAGTGTTAAAAGGAATTCGTTAAACTTCGGTTACACGATAAATCAGTCTAATCTAAAAGCCGTAAATTCAACTAAATACCTACGTATTACAGTTACGAAAAACTTAAATTGGAAGGAACGCAGAAAATGTTATGGGGAAGGCTAACCAAAGACTGCGTTTTATTGACAGGACACTTAGAAAATGTAACAGACCTACTAAGGAGACTGCCTACACTACGCTTGTCCGTCCTCTTTTAGAATACTTTTGCGCGCTGTGGTATCCTTACCAGATAGGACTGACGGAGTACATCGAAAAAGTTCAAAGAAGGGAAGCACCTTTTGTATTATAGCGAAACATGGGAGAGAGTGTCACAGAAATGATAGAGGATTTGGGCTGGAAATCATTAAAAGGCGTTTTTCGTTGCGACGGAATCTTCTCACGAAATTCCAATCACCAACTTTCTCCTCCGAATGCGAAAATATTTTGTTGACACCGAACTACACAGGGAAAAACGATCACCACGATAAAGTAAGGGAAAATAGAGCTCATACGGAAAGATATAGTTACAGTCTGGAACCGCGCGACCGCTACGATCGCAGGTTCGAATCCTGCCTCGGGCATGGGTGTGTGTGTGTGTGTGTGTGTGTGTGTGTGTGATGTCCTTAGGTTGGTTAGGTTTAAGTAGTTCTAAGTTCTAGGCGACTGATGACCTCAGAAGTTAAGTCTCATAGTGCTGAGAGCCATTTGAACCATTTTTTGAAAGATATAGGTGTTCGTTCTTTCCGTGCGCTATACGAGATTGGAATAATAGAGAATTTTGAAGGTGGTTCGATGAACCCTCTGCCAGGCATTTAAATGTGATTTGCAGAGTATCTATGCAGATGTAGATGTATAAATGATGTCTTGCAGACACATTGCTGTACCACGGAATGTGTCACTAATCGGTTCCATGACAAATTTCGGCCAACTTCTGCATGAACTGTTGAGTCCATACAAACTTCCATGCACAGGCTTCTCTTCAGTTGACACGTTTCGCCCTCCACGTTTCCTATTATTATCATTGGTCGAAGTTCCGCAGCAATTGGCACTTGCGCTTTTGCAAGTATCATGTGTTCTTAGCAATATTCAAGCAGTTTATTCGCAGTTTTCAAGCAGTTTATATCTCAGCGATATCATTTTCAGGAAATAAGCTATCATTTCTTGGTTTTTATTGAAGTCTAGTCCTAGCTAATTGGCAACTCATTCAGAGTTCCCTTAGCACTTGCTATTCAAAGGATAGTAAAGCATTGTTCAGCCTGTCTCTCTGTAGGATTACTGTAGTAAGTCAGCGATCTATGCTCGGGATAGTTTGCGGGATGTATACATAGATGAATGTGTTTCCCCACCAAACGAACCAGTCTCCAGAAAATTCGTGTTTGATGTTGAAGTTACTTCCTCTGCCAGCAGGTATTCTGTTTAAGCAAAACAGGCTTAGAAATTTCCCTGCAGTCCTGCGGTAACGAAATCCGGCTTGACGGAATCGGCTCGCGTGATAGCTCTGCGACTCGCTGAACGCATACCGTCGCTCGCAGGAAGGAGAAGGAGGGGAGCCAACCAGTGACCAATTAGGATAATTGGAGTTCCTTTCGCGCGGTTTCCCCCTGTAGCGGTAATGCAATTAAGGCGCCTTGCGAGAGCGCTTTCCAAACGAATTCTGAGACGAAATGCGGTTTGTGGCAGCACACAGCACTCAGTTCTTGTCGCTTCCATTCCACTTCACAGCTCATTCCGAAGGACTCCCTGGCATGGCGAATTTCCTGGGAGGTTTCTGTAACTTGTGCCGGCGCACGTGTTCTTACGACATTTATTTAGTGGCTGAATGCTTTGGGTTATGTCCTTGCAGGTTACCTCCACTTCAAGAGCTAAAAACTAGCCGCTTTCGAGAGATATGTAATAAACAAAGCTCTTTCCAGAAAGCGACAGTTAGCTCTTTTCTTAACTTGATGTAGAACAGTAATTTCTGATTTGTCTCAGATTACTTCTGTGCTGCATCTACGCAAGAATGAGATTATATTGTATTCCTTATGCAAGTGGTGTATAACAAAAAACATTATGAATCAGAGTTTTGCGCCCGCTACGTCGGCAACAAAATTATTTGATTAACTTCCTATACCACATGCTATCCCTTCTCCGTAGATGGAATGGTGACGAACGTTGATACTGCTATAAGCAGTAATCAAACTTTCGACCGTTGCCAGTGTGTTGATTTACTCCTCAGACTATGCGTTTCCAAAGACGTCTTTATAATAAATAATTTAAAAATTTCATTTAAAGCCACCTTCCGAAACATCTAGGGTAATGAATAAACCAACTCAGTAGCAAAAACGGAACACTTTATTAGTCATTTTTCTATATATAGATATATATCTGCACATATCCTGTAAATTGCTATACTTCCTAAAGTCTAACAGCTGTGCTCCTCTATCGAGCGGACTCACTTTGGGGGCCTCGAAAATTGTTTTCATGTCAAATATTACGGATATGATTTGAATATTCACTACCAAAAGAACTATAAAACCGTTTGTGAAGTCGCATCGGTTTTAGTTGAGAGGTTTTGAGTCCTAGTCTTCCGACTGGTTTCATGCAGCCCCATGAATTCCTCTCCGGTGCCTACCTTTTCATCTCAGACTAGCAAATGCACTCCACGTCCGCAATTATTTGTTGAATCTATTCGAGTCGTCCTCTGCAAATTTTATCAATCGTTCCCAGTCGTACCATGAAAGTTATTCCCTGATGCCTTAAAACGTGACCTACACTATGTGATCAAAAGTATCCGGACACCACCAACAACATACGTTTTTTCATATTAGGTGCATTGTGCTGCCACCTACTGCCAGGTACTCCGTATCAGCTACCTCATTAGTCATTAGACATCGTGAGAGAGCAGAATGGGGCGCTCCGTGTAACTCACGGACTTTGAACGTGCTTAGGTGCTTGGGTGTCACTTGTGTCATAAGTCTGTACGCGAGATTTCCACACTCCTAAACATCCCTAGGTCCACTGTTTCTGATGTGATAGTGAAGTGGAAACGTGAAGGAACACGTACAGCACAAAAGCGTACAGGTCGATCTCGTCTGTTTTCTGAGAAGATACCGCCGACCCTTGAAGAGGGTCGTAATGTGTAATAGGCAGACATCTGTCCAAATCATCAAACAGGAATTCCAAATTGCATCAGGATCCACTGCAAGTACTATGACAAACGCCATCTGCCAGCGTGTGTAGTGCCAACAGAAATATTCGGGGGGGGGGGGGGGGGGGGTGGAGTAATAGTGTGGTCCTGTTTTTCATGGAGGGGGCACCCCTTGTTGGTTTCCGAGGCACTATCACAGTACAGGCCTACACTGATGTTTTAAGCACCTTCTCGCTTCCAACTGTTGAAGAGCAACTCGGGGACGGCGATTGCATCTTTCAACACGGTCGAGCACCTGTTCATAATGCACGGCAATAACGCCCCTGTAATGGACTGGCCTGCACAGAGTCCTGATCTGAATCCTACAGAACACCTTTGGGATGTTTTGGAACGCCGACTTCGTGCCAGGCCTCACCGACAGACATCGATACCTCTCCTCAGTGCAGCACTCCTTGAAGAGTGGGCTGCCATTCCCCAAGAAACCTTCCAGCACCTAATTGAAAGTATGCCTGCGAGAGTGGAAGCTTTCATCAAGGCTAAGTGTGGGCCAACACCATACTGAATTTCAGCATTACCGATGGAGGGTGTCACGAACGTATAAGTCATTTTCAGCCAGGTGTTCGGATTCATTTGACCACATAGTGTATCATCTTGTCACTACGTATTGTTATTCTTTGTTGGACGATTATACGGATAACCTCCTCATTCTTTACCACATCAGTCCACGTAATTTTCAACATACTTCTGTTGTATCACAACAGAAATGCATCGATTCTCTTCTGTTCTCGATTTCTCACAGCTCCTGGTTCAGTACCAAGCAATGCTGTTCTCGAAATGTTCATTACAGAAATTTCTTCCTCAAATTAAGTCCTAAGTTGCGTATTAGTGGCCAGGAATGCCATTTTCGCCTTCTATTTATGTCCTACTTGCTTCGTCCGTCTTGGGACATTTGTTTCCAAGGTACCTGATTTTCTTAATTCTTCTACTTCACGACCCATAATTTTGATGCTAAGTTTTTCTCGCTATTCTCATTTCTACTCCTTCCTATTAATTTCGTGGTTCTTTGGTTTACTCTCAATCCATATTGATGTTATATGATTAAAAAATACATTCAAGTCGAACTGTTGGTTTACATTAATTAGAACACAAAAACTCACATAGATATACGGCATATTACGTTCGGATGGCAAAGCAGAACATTATTCTTATATGCAGCTAACCGTAAGACGATGATTGATGTCCGCCGTTTTTCCACCTGTTGCTGTAATTCGATAATGATTCTACCAGGTCAAGAGGAGCAAATCATTTACACTCCCGTAATGTCTTTTTGCGTGGCAGGTCTTAGGATCTTATCTTGGACTGACAGGAATGTAGATTTGGGGCGAAAACCTAGTCGACAGCGGTTTCACGTGGGGAAGGCGCCTGCAGCAGTAATATGTGGGTCCTGAAATAACACATCTAGTTGGTATCGAAGGAACACAGGTGATGGCTGCAGCTGACACTGTTTGTTCTTCCCTCCACAACAGCCAAAGGCGGAAGTCTCTTGTAAGTGATGCTGTGCCCTACACTCCCTTCTCCACTTGGAGCTCTTTGTGTCGTGCACAATAGCGCCCACCTTGCCTACGTCATCCACATACTCAGCCACCGTTTTTATTGAAAACGTTTATCGATGGTGTGAATGGAGCAACTCTAAGTTCTCCAGATAACCCTTTCTCGTCTCCAGAATGGATGTATGTTCACAGTCGTCACGGTCTATGAAGCACCAAGAACAGTAACAAAAGTGACTATAGTCCGTTGAAAATATTCATTTCCAACACTAATGTTGTTACATGTCTTCCTACTTCTCTCATGGTGCTACTTGCACTGCCATCATTTAAAGTATAATTTATCGATCTTGCTACTTTACTAAGTGGCCATCCACCGTACGGTTTACGGGTGACAGAAACTTTCTCAACGTGATGCTGAGAATAGTGATGTACTCCTCATTTACTGTGGCCCAACACGTGCTGCAGGTCGGACCAGTTTCTCGTTGGCCTACTATGTAACCTGTTTAAATATCTACAGTCGCGTGACAAGAACATTTACACGCCATCTGATAGGAAATGAGAGTATTTGACACCGAATCGGAGAAAAAAGGAATATGTGGAAAACACCGACTAGAAGAAGGGACACGATGACGGTACATGTGATAAGGCATCAGAGAATGATTTCCATAGTACTAAAGGGAGCCGTAGAGCGAAATAGAAAGCTGTAGGGGAAGACAGGGATAGCAACAAGAGGTAATAGAGGGCTTTTAGTGTAGATGATATTCTTTGATGTAGTGGTTATTACAGGTGAGGAAGTCATGGAGTGCCGTATCAAAGAAGTACGGAGATTAATGACGGAAAAAGTACTCGTTTCGTTTCTAGTCTCACAGAGGACTCGCAATTATAGCAGGAAACCAGTTTCGTTATTGATAATCATGTCACCGATTTGGAGACACTTTCCTGTAAAGTGCTGCTTCAAGTTCAAAAACAAACGGAAGTTGCAACGCAAAAAAGTCCGCTTTAATGTCACTTTACACTTGTAATCATCTGTCGATATTTTGCATGTTAAATCTGACTATTCTGACGGTCGGTCAAAAACATTGGAGAATTTGGAGATGTGCGATAGCTTCGGCTTTGGTCTTTAAGGCACAAAATCGTTCGAGAACACTTGTACTACACACTACGTTGCTGAAATTGGTCATCATAACTCATTCTGTTTCAAAAGATACATAAAATCGTTGGGTTATGGTATATTTGTTGTAGTATCAGCTCTTCGTGTAGACTTCATAGCCCATGGCTGGGCTGGCTAACTAGCTGACTAAAGTATTGCTGGTGGGTCTGGAGTATCATTGAAACAGTCTGCAACAGTGGCGAGCTAAATGACACCATGCTGCACTGCTTTGGTCGCCAACGCGATCTGTAACGAGACTATGCAAGTGTGATTCTGGAGTATTGTAGAAGGCGATACAACTGTATCTGTGAAGTCATTGGTTTACTTCGCTGTTTGGGGACCTATGATTTATGTAATGTTTATTCATCCTCTTCTATAACGAAAGACTTTGCAGAAATTGTTCAAAAGTTAACAACATTCCACTTACATATTACCTGATTTTAAAACTCATTATGTATTATTATACTCCATGAGTTGTCGATGTAAAGCCTTTGTATTTTTGATTTATGTTTTCTCTGGCTAGTGGTATTAGTAATGGGGAGTCGAAATATGACTCGTTTTTGATGTACCACTTTGCCATATACTGTTAAGGTTTCATGAAGGGTGGAAAAGTTTATGTGTGGTTATTCAGACGTGACGTGGCAGGCTGGTGTTTCATTTTAAAGAAGTTACATGTTATACCTGTTTACGTCGTCTTAAGTACAAGACAGAAATGCATTACTGAAGGAAAAAAAAATTATTGACACTACTGATCGCGGGAAGATTTGAATATTGTTCTCAAACGCTTTTAAAACGCTTTAGAAAACCTCTCGGCGAAATCATATCCCGCTCGAAAAATTTTCCGTGGTGTTGAGCCAGAGTCATGCGATACGTTTCATATTGCTACACGAATATGTAATAAAAAGTGGGAGGTTCCTATTTAAAAAAAACAGTTGATATACGTTTGACGTATGGAAGCGCCATCTAGCGGGCCAATCATAGCGCCATCTGGTTTCCCCTTTATAGCTAGACAAGTTTCGTTCTTTGTAGTTTTTTCGTTTGACGCTTATTTCGTGAAATATTCGGCCCGGTCACGATCAATGGACCACCCTATATACGGGTTTGCTGGCCCGAGTGAGGAAGCACCAAATTTAGGGATTGGCGGTAGTGTCGCGACAACAGGCGGTCACGAGGTCTGAGTGGCGGAAGCCACGAGCTAATCAAGGAGGGCCTGCCCAGAGTAAAGATACCGGAGTGCTTCACCGGAGTCAGCGTCGACTATAAGCAGCAGGCCGACATCCTGTCGGTTGGTTGGCAACATCCGTGTCGGACGACCGCTCGTGGCCTGGCTGCCCCCATCTACTTGGCTGTCGTCGGCACCACTCAGTAACCGCCGCGATGCACCGTGGATCCATGGAGCTGCTTCCTGATAAAGGGGGAGTAACATTCTGTAATCCTCGTAGTGATTGGTGTCATTGTCTACTGGCCGGCAGTTGTGGCCGAGCAGTTCTAGACGCTTCAGTCCGGAACCGCGCTGCTGCTACAGTCGCAGGTTTGAATCCTGCCTTGGGCATGGATGTATGTGATGTCCTTAGGTTAGTTAGGTTTGAGTAGTTCTAATTCTAGGGGACTGATGACCTCAGATGACCTCTGATTATCACCTAGGAAAATCCCTAATCTGCCAGTGCTGCAGACATACATTACCAAGCTGTCTTCTTAACTCCAAGAACACGATCTGGCGTACCGGAGGCGATGGCTGGTTGCTTCGACGTCCCGTCATGGTGATGATAATGTCACAAGTATAGCCCAAAACAAATTATCCTGGTCTGGTTGATCCAGACTAAAGACTTCCTAGCAATACAAATGCGCCTCTGAGGGAGACGAAGAAGGCTCGCCACACAATCACCGGCGGTACAGTGATTGATTTTAACAAGTGAAGTCACACAGTAACTCCGATACAGTCAACTTTAGCCAAAACTGCTCAAGACAGACAACATAGGCGGCTTGTACACAGAATGCTCAATTGCAAACTGTACTTGGAAAGTTACGTTGAAGTCGAATCAGCAACTTCGTCAAACAGTTACAATTAAATAAAAGTATATTAGACAGCCAACGGAAGGCAGGCTGTCCAGAGCAGCGAGAGCTCAGTCTTGTAACCTACTCCGACTAAAAGACGAGAGCCGACCCTCTCAAGAGCACCCGTACAAGCCGAACACAGAACATTCCCGCCCCCACAACAGTGGACGTGGTTAAACGTTCCAATCAGCAACTCAGAAACCGGTGGAAAATTCCAATCTATTGCCAAAACACTACTAGTCCACCATTGGAGATTCTTGGTGCCAATTTCTGTGCCGATTTTGCTACGTCACGGAGCTATGTCCTGAGCAAGCCAATCACAGTTACGATTTTGCAGAAAACGCGGTAATTTGCCCGCCAAGAGTGCCTGGGAACCCAAGTCATTCCCACGCCTCACTGGTAGCCCGCCAGAAAGTGTTTTCACTAAGTTTCTGCGAAGTAACGGAATCTCTAGCCCAGCCACCCCTTCTGGCCCCTCTGGGCGTGTCGCTCCCGCTCATATGACAATGTCGGCGTCTGGAAAGCATCCACTCGACTCTCTCACACCCGTCGGCTTAACCCTTTCAAGCTCAGCGGAACTCGCCTGTCACCGGACCATCCGGATGACGAGAGACGCTGTGTGGGAAGTCTGACCGCATGCAATTAGAGAGGAAAATCGAATTACTCAGAGTAAGATAGAAATATGAGAGGGGGCTCCTGCCACCTCTCATAGCCCCTACGCCATTTTAGATTGTAATTGGTGAGCGGTTGGCTCACTTAGGAGCAAGGTAGTGAGTCAATCGCCCAACAACAATCTTTCGAACCGACTCCACATGCCGCACTCTATAAAAAAAATCACTGCAACAGAAAAATGCAGCTCATAGAGGGAGGATTATTTATGATTTAGCCAACTTCACCTTCTTAATATGGAAATCTAACACTCGCATCACACATCCATAACCAGGGAGCCCCTTCCAAACACCGATTCACACAGACATTCACTCTCTAAATATGGCCCGGGCATGTGAGCCAAATATGGAGCAGATTATTCTTTACAATCAGAGTTGGAGTGCTCTGCAATTAAATGCCCAAGATGTTACAACAATTTCAATCAATAAACTAACCTGAACTCAATCACACAGGATACTGTTTAAGTTAACAATCTCTTTGTGAGCTTTCAGAATCTAATTACAACCCCCGATTCATTCTGTCTCTCTGCAGCAAGAATAACCTTTACAAAATGTTCCCTGAACTGATGGTCCATTCACAAAGACAGTGGTGGTATCTGCTTCAGTTTATGGGGACTTCAGGCACAATGTTTGCATACACACAACAATAAATACAGAATACAAAAAAAAGGTGTAGAGAACAATACAGTAATTTGTAATTTGTGCGCCCTACTCTATCACTTACATAAGAATTACAGTGCAAATTCACAAACACGTACAAGGTATAACATACATTACAAAAACAACACTAGAGAAAGAAATTTAAAGAAAAAAACAAGGTTCATGGGGTGTCAAGTTGTGCTTGCACATTGCACAATGTTCACGACTGTGCTGGGAATGAGGCACTAAATCACATTGTTAGAAATATTCGAAGCACTTCACAAATTCGTTAGTTTCTCTGAGGGGGTTGGTATGTTGACTCATATGCATTGATGCACGTGGTTCCATGTCTTGAGCATCGGAGGGGGGCTTTTGGGATGGGGCCACAGTACTGACATCACATAGGGCTAAAAGTCGGATGTTGTTGCTATGTTGTTGCAACAGCAATAGATTGTGCTGGAGCATCTGCAGTATGCTGTTGAGATTGCAGCAAGACCCACGCATATGATCACGACAGTACGGTAGGAAGACATAGTGATAGGCTCTCCTCACGTCGATTAATTGTCTCTGAGGTCTACTAGTTGGGATGCATCACTAGTCCAGATCTCTTCTCTCCCTGGGCGGTACTTTACGTTTCCCAATATTGAAGTTCGATGAGGGATGATGGCACGAGGAATGACTCCACAAGTGTGTGAGGTCATCCATACAGGAACGAACTAGGAGCGACGATTGCTACAACTGCTCTGTAATAGAGAGGAGAAGTTAGAAATGAGACAGTTCATTTGTTAGAGTTTGTGGCACGATACTGCTTTGTGTATGCATATCGGCCAATGCTAGTGAGTTGTGAAAACTCGAAAAGGTGAGTATATAGCGCCCCTTACTGTCGTAAGGCACATGAGACGCAGGTTCTGACACTGTACGTGATCGTCTTCGTGTACTCACGACAATGTGGCCTGCCGCAGGGAATCCCTCCAAACAGCTGCTGTGTCTGGAGAGCTAGATGGTTGTTGTGTGTCAGTGTCAACGGCCAGCCTCACTTTCGCTTGTGGCCCAGCGAAGGTTGTCTCCCGCCTAATCCTTCAGGTATAGTCTGTCTGTAAACTGAAGAGCGAGCAAGCGAGTCCCCACTCTGCCTACCCTGCTACGTCACAGGGCGCTTCTACAGGCTGTTTCACAACGTAGTACCGGCCCTGCGGCGGTGCGCGCTTCATATCTGTGGCGACGCCGCGTACAGATACGTCCCGGCTGTGTTTATTTTTAGACAAATGCATTAAGAGTATAAGGAAAACAAAAGACGATAGCTTCTTCGAAACAAAACATTATAGAGTAAATAATATTAACATAAGAACGGAAGTCAGTATTCTACTACAAACATAGAACCGAATGCCTCTTCATGTGAATGTATGTTCCTCTATTCGTAAGACGAACCAGATATAGTGCAATCAACCTGTAGAATTTAAGGCTTGTTCTTACTAAAATGTAGAAGTTTTCTTTAAAGGGTCTGCATTGGAACTTAACAATTCTTGCAACACGAAGAGTGTTTAAAAAGTAAGCAGAAATTTATAATTCCGTGTTTTGTATTAGTTCGGTTTGCACTGCTTTTTTTGCCACTCTCTTCGTAAACATGTCTGAAAAGTATCTGTGCAATGTTTTGCATATTGGGTATTTACCCAGTTCTCAGTTGTCAAATGGTTCAAATGGCTCTGAGCACTATGGGACTCAACATCTTAGGTCATAAGTCCCCTAGAACTTAGAACCACTTAAACCTAACTAACCTAAGGACATCACACACACCCATGCCCGAGGCAGGATTCGAACCTGCGACCGTAGCAGTCCCGCGGTTCCGAACTGCAGCGCCAGAACCGCTAGACCACCGCGGCCGGCTCTCAGTTGTAAAAAAAGTTATGTGTGTTTTGGTAGCATCAACTATTATTTGTTTTGTATAAAAATAGATTAGAGAATCTGTACTAAATTTTGTTATAAGAATGGAATAAAGTGTATCAAATTTTTAGGAATGTTAAATATTGCTTTTGGTGAGTCTCTTATGAGTAAACCCAGAACACACAAGTGGTATAAACATTTCAAAGCAGGCCTTAAAGGACAGCAGTTTTACAAGAATGGGTGAGATTAAAAATGCAGTCAAAAGGCCTATGAACTATCCCGAGGAAATAATTCCTAAAGTGTTTTGGGAATTGGAAAAAGCACTGGCATAAGTGTATAGCATGTACTGGGGAATATTTTGAATAGGATAACATTGTTGTAGATTAACAAGTAAAGTTCTTACCAAAAAATAAAAATTAATATGTGAACGCACCTTGTATGTCAAGCTTTTTACATAGAAGTCCAGAATCGGTATACGTGTCTCGAAAGAAATTTCAGTAGTGTTTAGATTAGCTATTGCACACATGTTTTAAGCAATATTCCTTAGAATCATGTGAATAGTAACCGAGATAGAGTTTTAGTGACAGAGTATATTCAAATGCTGCTGTTCTCTAGGCATTAAATGTATTACGTGATTGAATCACGTTCTGCTAGCGAAACGTTAATTGATTTTACCATGAAGCTCTCAAGTTATTCCTGGTTTTGTACAACAAGTGATAATGGTATTTATTGCTTTGGACAACATTTGACTGTATTCATCTTGGAAAATCTTTTACTACCATGTACTACATTTCTACCAAAAGAAATTTCATAGTGTATGAGCAGAGTCAGGCTTGAAAGAACACACAACATATTTTTCAAAAAAATATTCACTGCCTGTTTACATACATCGTATTTTAGAGGTCATCATCAACATTGTCACTATCATTACTGTCGTCGTCGTCGTCGTCCTCGTCGTCATCACTTTCTAAATTAATAACTATAGCGTCTATTATGTCTTCCATAACCCCATCCTTAACCCAATATTCTCTTTCAAGTTTCTCCACATGGAGGCAGTATGCACTCCAGTCATCTTGACTTATCGTTTCAAAACCTGTAACAATTGGGACAAGTTTTTGTATACGCTCTCTTTCGGTTACGGCAAAATTTAGTTCGGAATAAAACATGGAAGCTCAGAAAATGTCTACATACCTTCTTTCACCAACTGCAGCAACTTCGTCATGCAAATATCTCCAAGAATATTTCTTCCTCTGACGAAATTCTTGAGCTTTGCCCACGCCATTTCAATTGGATTTAAGTCACAGTTGTATGGTGGAAGTCGCAGCACAGTGTGTCCATGGGCTTCAAGTATTTTATTAATTTCAAATACTTTGTCTTCCGGCTTATGTTGTTTAATTAAATCAAATAATTTTGTTTTTCTCATTGTCAACTCAGCTTCCACCTTATTTTTTAATAACCATTCAATCATTTCGCTTTTATTCGAGGACCTAGTTGGAGCTTTGTTGTGTTCCTTGTTGTGATATGAAGCGTTGTCCATAACAATAACACAGTTCGGTGGCAGATTCGGAATCACTTTATTCGATATCCAATTAGAAAAATTTTCGTAGTTCATTTGCCCATGGTAGTCTCCTGTTGCACAACCCGCTTTATAAACCAACTGTGCGTTGGGTAAGAACCCATCTTTTGATCCAATATTCACCACCATAATCCTATTGCTTCCGCTAACATTGTCCATAATGCCCTCAACGCCAGGGCCCTGCCAACATTTTCTGTAAGTAATGTTATTGTCCACCCAAGTTTCATCAATATAAAAGAATTTTCTGCCTAGCTCCCTTAATTTCCTCACTTGGATCAGATACTTACATCGCCAGTCAATTATATCCGTTCTTTCTACGAGAATCTTTCGTTTACTTACAGATCTTTTCCAGGTAAATCCCATTTCACGCAATGTCTTGTGTAAAACATCTTTCTGCCAAGGAAAATGTATTTTTTGTTTCACGGCATTAAGCAATTTCCGTAATGTCGGCACTATTTTTTGGTTTATGTAAAAGTCCTCCATCGTTTGTCGAATGATTTTGTGAAACTGTCTATGACGATGGGTTTCCTCCCTAAATTATCAGTTTTCCTTCGCGGCGATTCCAGTAAACCATGCGGCTTGTTTTCACGTTCCTTCCTTATGCGTCCTATAGTGGCGAGGCTGACGTTTGCATAAACTGCAGCCCTTTGATTGGGGCTGTTAATGTTAACCAACAGTTCTTTTTGTGTTGCCTCCTTAACACACGCTGTAATAACGTTAGAGACGATCGAACGCTCGTTACTCCGCAAATACCTCCTCTTCTTCGTATTCCGCACATTTTCTTGCAATGCAGGGCGATTATCCATCACTTCGGGATACTGAAGTATATCAGTGAGTACACAAAGTCAACTGATTGACGCTGGCAACAAAGATTCCACAAACAGAAACGACGTATATCAGTATATCACTGCACGCTGAACTACACCGCTAGACGGGTAACAGGGCAACTGATTTTGGGTGGCCCTGTAGGCCAGTGGCAGCGTTCTTCCGGGAAAGGCCACTTCCCCCACCAAAGGCGCTGCTCGCTCTTCAGTTTACAGACAGACTATATACGGCACGGTGACTGACAGCTTGTAGGACCGGACGCTCCCGCGCCCTTCTCGTTAGGTGGCGTGCTGATGCTCCCCTTCTTGCAGGTAGCCGATGACCTCTTGTTTTTGCTCCGGCTGGCCTCTGCATTGCCACGATACCCGTCATCTGCACAATTCTGACAAAAATCTTATGCCTAACATTTTCCCATGACCTTTTACGTCATAATAAATTTACATAACGACACATCGATGAACTGTCATTTCAGACACTCTTATTTTACTTTTATAGTCATTAATCTATGGCTATCATTATAACAAAATCTTGGTGTATCTAATCTAGACATGGAAATAATTTATCTTGATATTTGTGTAGAGACCGATCTCACTACTGTATATGGTGTGTGTCAACTTATGCTACATATTGGATGAACAACTAAATGTGTGGGCCCGCACTAATATTACTATTACTTATATAGATCGACAGTAGACATGCTCAAGAACTAACTACCGCCGGCCGAAGTGGCCGTGCGGTTAAAGGCGCTGCAGTCTGGAACCGCAAGACCGCTACGGTCGCAGGTTCGAATCCTGCCTCGGGCATGGATGTTTGTGATGTCCTTAGGTTAGTTAGGTTTAACTAGTTCTAAGTTCTAGGGGACTAATGACCTCAGCAGTTGAGTCCCATAGTGCTCAGAGCCATTTTTGAACTAACTACCATTTGCCAACGATCTACATTTTATGTCTTTTGAATAAATTATGTTATTATGCAGGTCGAAGTTTTACTGTGCTATAAAGAACATGCAACTATTCTACTTTCGCTCGCCCGTCGTCACTCCATTCTGGTCTGTTTGGTGACCTGAAAAATAGCATCCCAACAGGCGCGCGCCAAACATTGTGGTAGAAAACCCCCACAATATTAAGGATTTTTTTTACCTTATACAACACTCTTACATAATTCCTGTTACGCTAAGATGTCTCGCTGCTCGCCGCTATTGACAACAGTGATGTGCGCCCCGTACGACATGGCCTCCGAGTTCTCACTACGCCTGACTGAAACGACTGGGTTAGTCATGGCTATACAAGACAATAAATTTATAGTTGCTACTTTTTTTTCTATGTGATGCGGTTTTCGCGATCAAAGCAGACCTTTCCAGAGGCAATGTAATATGACCAAGCCAGGACTGGTTCCTGTTGAGGATTCCGTCGCCCACCACACGCCAACTACACTTTATGCCACGAATCTCCAAGTATAATTCCTTGGTTATTCATCTGTAACAGTCACGAGCAGCAGGCTAAATCCCCACCCAGCACATTGGCATGGTAGGCTTTATGCCCGCATTTCTACCGTCTGGTGCACCATTGGAATAAAACGCTCACTGGTTCACCCAGACTTGCAAGACAACGATGCTGGCGCACCACTGCAAAAACAATACTGTCCATATTCATCCTCGAAATCACGCGATATACCACAATCTTGCAGTGCACTGACGCTTGCTTGTAAGCATTGTTATGAACGTCTCGCGAACTGGTTGTGGCCGCTATGGAGCGTATCACGACTTCCCAGAACGCTTCTAGGAGCACGTTCTTGTATGCGCCCTCAACATGGACACCAGACAGGAAAGGACAAAAACATTGCTCATGGAATGGTAGTGCATCCTACTTCAACGAAATTGTAAGTCGCGAACATAAACCAGAAAGGATAGCAGCAGTAAATTCTTATGCGAGACAACGCAGCGTGTTAATTCTTTAACAATCTTAATCCTTGTTCCCCGAAGAAAGCTTCATATATTTGCTTATTCTACTATGTACACCACTTACACTACTACTATAGCAAGGTTCATGTATTTGCCCATTCTACTATGTACACCACTTACCCTACTACTATTCCACGAACTCCTTTATGTGAGAGATGTGGTGGAGTCATATGGACTTCTTTCCTTTCAGCGTCTCCAATTCATAAGCATTGTGGTGAGCTGCTCTCCTTATACGGTACAGGCCGTTGTAAACAGAATAGAATTTTTCGCATGTCAATTTTTGTTCGTTCGAGAGTCGGAAAGACTTCACGAGCACCCTTTGTCCAATTTGGAAGTGTCGTACACGAGCTCCCCTGTCGGCACGTCTCTTTCTGACCTCTGCTGCAGCCCGTATCCTCTTGAGAGCCAAATCCACTACGGCTCGGTGCTGCGTTCGCGCACTTGGTGGGAAGTTTACGACCTCGGTTATCAAGTCCTTAGGAATCCGCTTTTTCAGTACTGTAATGGGTGCCAATTTTGTTATCCCATGTGGCGCCTCATTGATCACCTCCTGGAAGTCTTTAAGGAAAACGTCCCATGTCGTGTGATGTTTGCTACAGTACAACCGGCACAAGTTTCCGAGTTCCTTAATAAGCCGTTCTGCAGCATTCGAGCTCGGAAGGTGTGATGATATAAAAATGGGATCAATTTTACATCGACGCAACGTCTCCTTCCATGTTTTTGACTTAAACTGTGGCCCGTTATCAGAAATAATTTTTCTCACATGACCAACCTGTGGTAGGAAATCCCGGATTAGGGCTCGTGATACAGTTCGTCCTGTCGCCCTCTTCAGTGCCATAAAGGTAACGTCTTTGGACGTTAGTTCAACAAAGACTAATACGTAAGTATATCCTCTTCTTGTTCTTGGCAAAGGCCCCATCTAATCTGTTGCTGCTAATTGTCTTAATTTGGTCGGTACGATCGGGTATAACGGTGCCTGCATGCTCACAGTGGCGTGCTTAGCCTTTTGGCAGTCTTTACACACCGATAGTACCCTCCGAATTCGACGCTCCATGTTTCGAAAGTAACACATGGTCCTTAGCTTGAGATTGCAATTGCGTGGTCCGAAGTGTCCATAGCTGAGGTGAGTATGCCATATAACCTTGTTTATTAGGTGTTCAGGGATGCATACCCTCCATTCAATGTCATTGGCATAATTTCGGTGGAAGATTAAGCTTCTTCGCAAGAGGTAGAACTGCCTGACGGTGGTGTGTCTTCTGTCTATCCATTTCTGTTTCAATAACACTAGGGCAGGGTCCTTGTCTTGCTCCTTCTTGATGTCCTGCATACTACGGGTAATAAAATTTTCAAAGGCTACTTTCTCACATAGAAAAGGCAGTAGCGATTTTCCTCCAGATCTTCTTCCATGTTGTGGACAAATCCGATCGGTGACCGTGATGAGGCGTCTGCAATAATGTTTTGTCTGCCGGGGATATACAGGGTATTACAAAAAGGTACGGCCAAACTTTCAGGAAACATTCCTCACACACAAAGAAAGAAAATATGTTATGTGGACATGTGTCCGGAAACGCTTACTTTCCATGTTAGAGCTCATTTTATTACTTCTCTTCAAATCACATTAATCATGGCATGGAAACACACAGCACCAGAACGTACCAGCTTGACTTCAAACACTTTGCTACAGGAAATGTTCAAAATGTCCTCCTTTAGCGAGGATACAAGCATCCACCCTCTGTCGCATGGAATCCCTGATGCGCTGATGCAGCCCTGGAGAATGGTGTATTGTATCACAGCCATCCACTATACGAGCACGGAGAGTCTCTACATTTGGTACCGGGGTTGCGTAGACAAGAGCTTTCAAATGCCCCCATAAATGAAAGTCAAGAGGGTTGAGGTCAGGAGAACGTGGAGGCCATGGAATTGGTCCTCCTCTACCAATCCATCGGTCACAGAATCTGTTGTTGAGAAGCGTACGAACACTTCGACTGAAATGTTCAGGAGCTCCATCGTGCATGAACCACATGTTGTGTCGTACTTGTGAAGGCACATGTTCTAGCAGCACAGGTAGAATATCCCGTATGAAATCATGGTAATGTGCTCCATTGAGCGTAGGTGGAAGAACATGGGGCTCAATCAAGACATCACCAACAATGCCTGCCCAAACGTTCACAGAAAATCTGTGTTGATGACGTGATTGCACAATTGCGTGCGGATTCTCGTCAGCCCACACATGCTGATTGTGAAAATTTACAATTTGATCACGTTGGAATGAAGCTTCATCCGTAAAGAGAACATTTGCACTGAAATGAGGATTGACACATTGTTGGATGAACCATTCGCAGAAGTGTATCCGTGGAGGCCAATCAGCTGCTGATAGTGCCTGCACACGCTGTACATGGTACGGAAACAACTGTTTCTTCCGTAGCACTCTGCATACAGTGACGTGGTCAACGTTACCTTGTACAGCAGCAACTTCTCTGACGCTGACATTAGGGTTACCGTCAACTACACGAAGAATTGCCTCGTCCATTGCAGGTGTCCTCGTTGTTCTAGGTCTTCCCCAGCCGCGAGTCATAGGCTGGAATGTTTCGTGCTCCCTAAGACGCCGACCAATTGCTTCGAACGTCTTCCTGTCGGAACACCACAAACGTAGCGCGCCACGGCTATTGCCCCGTGCTAATCCATACATCAAATGGGCATCTGCCAACTCCGCATTTGTAAACATTGCACTGACTGCAAGACCACGTTCGTGATGAACACTAACCAGTTGATGCTACGTACTGATGTGCTTGATGCTAGTACCGTAGAGCAATGAGTCGCATGTCAACACGAGCACCGAAGTCAACATTACCTTCCTTCAACTGGGCCAACTGGCGGTGAATCGAGGAAGTACAGTACATACCGACGAAACTAAAATGAGCTCTAACATGAAAATTAAGCGTTTCCGGACACATGTCCACATAACATCTTTTCTTTATTTGTGTGTGAGGAATGTTTCCTGAAAGTTTGGCCGTACCTTTTTGTAACACCCTGTATTCTATCGAAAAATTGTACTGCTGCAGATATGATGCCCACCTAATGAGCCGCCTGTGATTAAGCTTTGGAGTCCTCAGGAACTCGAGTGCCTTGTGGTCTGTGTAGACCCTCGTCTTGCGACCAAACAGAAGGTACCTGAATTTTTCAAACGCCCGTACAATAGCCAGCGCCTCTAACTCGGTTACTGAGTAATTCCTCACACTCTTGGCTAGTACTCTGCTACCAAACGCGGTTGTCCTCCACATCCTGTTTCCTTCGTGTTCATAGTCGTGGAACACCATGGCACCCAGACCTGAGTATGAACTGTCCGTTACTATGCAAAGCTCTTCTGCTACATTAGGGTGTGAGACGATGGGTGCTTGTAAAAATGCGAATTTTAATGCTTTCCATTCGGATTCGGCCGCCTCATCCCAATCCCAAGGAATCTTCTTCCCTGTAAGTTGATGCAACCTAGGACTGCTTTGAGTTTTGACATGTATGAAGCGGTTGTAAAAATTTATGATCCCTAAGAACCCCCTTAACTGCTTCTTTGGTGTAGGAATGGGAAACTTTTTAATCGCTTCGATCTTTTCGGGATTTGGTGCAATGGCCTCCCCCGTGATGATATGTCCAAGAAATTTGACAGAGGGCGTCCCAAAATTCTATTTTCGGTATTGATAGTCACTCCGTATTCCTTGAATGTTGCAAGGAGTTCACCGAGGACCGCATTGTGCTCTCCCCAAGATTTATCCGTTATCAGCAAATCGTCCACGTAGCTGGTGACATGACCTTTCAAATTATCGCTTAGTATGCCGTCCAGCCCCCGAATGAATGCGGCAGACGAAATGTTCAAACCAAATGGTAGACGACGAAACCGGTAACATCTTCCAAATGCTAAAAAGGCTGTGTACTGTCTGCAATTTGGATGGAGCTCATTTTGCCAGAAACTCGATTTTAGATTAGCAGATGAGAAGATTGATTTTCCGTGGAAGTTTTGTAAGAGTTCCTCTAATCGTTCCGGTCGGTCTGTTTCGGGTTCTATTATGTATTAATTTGTCGCGAGTCCAATACTAAATGAATACTACCATCTGCCTTCTCGACTAGTCTTAACGGGTTATTACAGGCGGAGGCCGTAGGTTCTATTATTCCTTCACTCAGCATTCGCGTAATTTCAGCTGCTACTTTCTGTCGATATGCCAAGGGGATTGGGTAGGGTGGCACACGAAACTGGTTGTTCGCACGTACATGGAGTTCATATTGGAAGTTCTTTATTAATCCTGTCTTGGGAATGAAAACCTCCACATGTTCTACTAGTAATTTATGAAGTTCTTTGCGCTGGTCGGACCTTATATTCCTTATTGATTCCACTTTTACTCCTATTTTCTCCTTTATTTCTCCCATTATTACGACTTCATTCTCATGCGTGTCCTCTCCACTACCCGCAACGTCGACCTGTTCTTCCTTTCTGTCTTTCTGACACGCATAGTTTATCCGTACACAGTTAGACGGTAGTTGAGCTGGGATCAGCTGGTCGTCGAACTTAATGTGGACGGGATTCCCTTTCCTCAAAACCACTTCACCTCGTCCTAGTCAACTATCGCTTCATGCTCATTTAGGAAGTCCGTTCCTATTATCATGTATATCGCCAGATTTGGCACGATCCAGAAGTTTATTTTGTGTCTTTGGCAGGAGAATTCCAGTCTTGTTTGTTGGGTGACCTCCGTACATTTACCTGCTAATGCCCCTTTTATTTTGGTTTTATTAACCGATAGGACTGGCCAGTCCACCTCCTGAGAGCACCTCTTGTATGCTGCCTCAGATATTGCTGTTATGTAGCTTCCACTATTTATTATCGCGTTCATACTCTTTTCAGCTATTGCTACTGTGATAAGAGGCTGCCGGTCCTGTCGAGGAGGTGATTTATGTTCTTCGAGCAGGATTTCTGATAAATCTTCGTAATTTATCATCCGTAGTTGGCCAGGTCCGAGATTACGTGCGAAATTCCGGCGGCCTGTGTTCGCACTAGTCTGGCGTCAATCCCTTGTTAAGCTCCCCCTCCTCTGACGTGCATTAGGATTTGCGGGTCTAGTTTCAATCTCCTGGCTCCACTGTTGTCCTTGGTTTCGCTCTCTCCAATTACGGTCGATTTGCCGTTCGTTATTCCTCCTATCCCAGGTTCCTTGTCTAGATTGACCCTGTTCCCTGACGTTCTGGTTTCCGTGTCTCTGGTTTCCATAACCTTGAATATCGTAACCTTGATTTCCATAACCCTGGTTTCCTAACTGACCAGTGCGATTATGCGATCTGTTGTCGTCTTCCCTTCCTGGCCCGTGGTATTTGTTACTTTGCCCCTTCTTCCTGTTTCTTGCGTCTTGTTTATCAAAGACTACTTCGAGTTCGCGCAATAGACTCTTGATTGCTTCAGTGTCAGATCCACACTTTCCGACAAGTGTGTGTTGGTACCTAAATGGCAATTTGGCAAAGCAAAATTTAATAATTTCTCCGTTGCTATATGGACTATCTAAAAATTGATTCTTCTTGAGTAAGTCATCAAAAAATTTGGTTTCGCTCCTATGCCCAGACACTTCCAGTTCAGGACAAAATATTATTTCCTCTTTAATCCTGTCTTGCGTTTCCTTTGAACAGAAGGTCCGCAGGAATGCACCAACAAATTCCTGATAAGTCCGACACGTCGCTGCCACACCCCGCATCTTTTCTGCTGATTGGCTTTCGATGTGTTGGCCATGACGACGGTAATGAATTTGTAAACTGCATCACCCAGCTCTTCGGATGCATCGACCCTCCATTATCTTTGAACGTCTGGAATTTTAGTATCGACAGGAAGTGATTGTGATCAAAATCCTGTCCGATCCTCGCACTGGTGTTGCCACTCGTTTCCGATACTTGCACGTCTGCTGAGTGTCCTGATCTATCTTGCTGATAACTGTGATGTGCTACCTCTGTATCACAGTGGAAGTGGCACTCTGAATTCACTCTCCTAAGTGGGCTACAATTATTGGAGCTATTACTCGCTGTTTCTGCGTGTGCATTGTTAGTTCCGCACTCGTTCATTGGCTAGAGCACGGCGGGCTTTTCCTCCGAGACCCAATTCTGTGTACTCCATCATTGGTATCCGAACGCGCAGTGTTCGTGTGCACGTTTCGCCCTAGTTTTGCTATCCGACTCTCTACTTCTTCTATTCGTTTCGTGGTGTTCGTAACCGCGATATTACCTTGAGTCTTTAAGAACGCTAGGGATTTTGAGTGGGCTTGTGTTGTACGTCGCAAGCGCCCTGCGAGTTTAGAAGTTGCTTCCGCGACTTTCGTTGCCCCTATTGCTGCCGTTTTCGCCAGGCCTGCTACTTTTTATGGAGCCATTGTCATTTGTTTTACTTCTCCACATTTTTCTTTATTGTTAGTAATTCCCCACGAATTTCCCCTATATGCGAAATTATTGCCTGAGTGTCGTTTTTACGCTGTTCGTCAGCTTCTTCCTTCTCCTTCTTACGCTGTTTCTCAGCTTATTCCTTCTCCTTCTTACGTTGTTCGTCAGCTTCTTCTTTCATTGATCGTAGGAAGCTCAGTATTGGGTTTATGTCATCTTTTTGATCCTCTTCAAACATGGGCAATGTAACTCTGGACACCTGGTCGCTAGGGCTCTGACGTGACCGAGCTGGCCCCTGTCTGCTCTTGTTAGTTTGATTATAAACTTCTGCTACCGTCTCGACCTGTGTGCCCGTCTCTGTTTCATCCTTTACCTCACTATCATAATCACGGCCGTGACGTTGCTCTAAGATCGCGTCCAAATCACCGTCCTCATCAACGAACCTGTCGTCCTGTCCCGCTAAAAATGTGCCCATCTCATCTCCGAACCTATACCCGACAGTAAATTGCCCCTTATCCATTATGCTATCCTCTTTTGTTTCGGCTTCGCTGGATAATAGTTGTGCCTTACTTCTCGTGATCATTCATGAAAAACAAATTTATCTAAAATGCACAGTAAAAATAATCTACTCCATATATTTTTTCACATAGACATAAAATTTCAACAACGCCGTTCCAACGCTGTAATTACATGCACGATTTGTTGTGGTACAGAAACTGCACACAAACCCGACAAAGTGTGATGTGCTACAGACACCACATCAAAGAAACACATAAATCAATGAACAGACAAACAAATATATACGCTGAAAACAAAAACAGTAATCATGCACTGCTACTTAAAACTAATCATGGAACTACAAGAAAAAGAACTTGGGTATTAATTACTAAAATAAATAGAGAAAAAAATTTGAATGTTCCTACTAAGTATACTGTTTGCTTATCAGTGATTCACAGGAAAGATCCTGGCAGGGTCGCCATTTTATGCAAGGCGCTGGGGCTAGCAGTGTATTTAACACTAAATTCTTCTAGAATCTCCAGATGTAAATGATGCTCTAAGTCCCCCTACTCTAACTCCAACTTTTGCTGTTGCACATGGATTAAAAAGAAATGCAAACTGACTGTAATCGACCCCACAAGTGGAGTAGAAAAGAGTTTGGCACCTGCAATAATTTAATTTGATAAATAAGTTAAATAAAGGAAAGTTTCATTAACATAGTGAGAAATGAAAGGGTTGCTCTACCGATTAACAGAATGAAAGTTCTGTCCAAAATAACAATATGATTTATTATGACTAAACTCAAAATAATAAACAAAACACATGAAACATTTACAATACATCAAATTGGCTCAAATTGGATACTCAAATAAATGCTGTGAAGGTGAAGTTGTACCTAAACTAGATTGTGACATTTAAGACGAAGTGGTGTGCGGAGCCAATTCCTTGCAACTCAAATCTTAAGAGAAACACACAGCCAACCCAACATTAATTGCTGCTATGGTAGTGAGAACTCAGACAATGAACACCCAAGACAAAGAAAAAGACGAACAGGCGCGCTCTGCTGAGCTCTGATTATCACCTAGGAAAATCCCTAATCTGCCAGTGCTGCAGACATACATTACCAAGCTGTCTTCTTAACTGCAAGAACACGATCTGGCGTACTGGAGGCGATGGCTGGTTGCTTCAACGTCCCGTCGTGGTGATTATAATGTCACAAGTATAGCCCAAAACAAATTATCCTGGTCTGGTTGTTCCAGACTAAAGACTTCCTAGCAATACAACAGTGGATGTGGTTAAACGTTCCAATCGGCAACTCGAAAACCGGCGGAAAATTCCACTCTATTGCCGAAGCACTACTAGTACACCAATGGAGATTTGTTGGCGCCAATTTATGCACCGATTTTTCTACGTCACGGAGCTATGCCCTGAGCAAGCCAATCACAGTTACTATTTTGCAAAAAATGCGGGAATTTTCATGCCAAGAGTGCTTGGGAACACAAGTCATTCCCACACCTCGCTGGTAGCCCACCAGAAAGTGTTTTCACTAAGTTTCTGCGAAGCAACGGAATCTCTAGCCCAGCTGCCCCTTCTGGCCCCTCTGGGTGTGTCGCTCCCGCTTGTATGACAATGTCGGCGTCTGGAAAGCATCCAGTCGACTCTCTCACACCTGTCGGCTTAACCCTTTCAAGCTCAGCAGAACTCGCCTGTCACCGGACCACCCGGGTGACGAGAGACGCTGCGTGGGTAGGCCGTGTGTGAAGGAATAGCAACTTTTCACCACATGCAATTAGAGAGGAAAATCGAATTACTCAGAGTAAGATAGAAATATGGGAGGGGGCTCTTGCCACCTCTCAAACTAGCATACTATATGTGAAGGTGAGAATCAGACATTGCGCGTTGACGAAACTCTCGAGCATAACAATGAGGAAATGTGTAATGCTGCAGCCTTGTTGTTCGCATTGCTGGAATGAACCAGCCTGCTTGATTGTAAGGCTTAATCGTTTTGTGTTCCACACGGAAGACAATCGAATGACGAAACAGAAAACGTGTAAGAATAGAAATCACATGAAATATCTACGATGAAGAAGGCATATAAGGTACCGTTTGTACCCTAGTTCGATTGGTAGATTTTATGGGCGTCGATGGTACCGACAATCTTTGCCATCGAAAGACATTGCCTTTTAGCTGCCTTAATTAAATATTATGTTGACTGCTACAAAGAAGTCCCACGTTTGATAACAGCGTGTTTATAGATGTGCTTTCATGGAAGCTTGTTACTTTGGTGAGGTATTTTCACTACAGGACATCAGGGGAATTTGGCAGCAGTGTCAAAAACTTCTGCTCTCTCCCCACCACTCCGAAAACATAATTTCAATGCTTCACTCTACAGAAGAGATTTTGCTTCTTTCCCTCTTCCCATTACTTCTGGGAAGCAACACTTTGCAGGCTATCTGAAAGACTAGTCTGCTTGAGATGATGCGATTTGCGTTTTCGGCTTGTCGATTCCGAAGCCATGAATCGCGCTTTGAATTTTTTTATGCTGTTACGCCTTGAACAGATCAGTTTCATATAATATAGCGTTGAGAATATGGGTTTATGCAATTTTTATGTAAAAATATTGGCTAAACTTTGAAATGTGGAAAAATGTGGACTAAACTTTGAATTGAGGAAAAATATTGAGTAACATTTTCAGACTACAAATGTCATGATTTATTTGGAAAACAACATAAAGAATGAAAATTACTTAAAAGCGAAATGATGTATTTACATATTAATCGGAGGCCTAGTCATTCATTTGATTACTTCGATGTACCATGTACTCTCCTGATAAAAGGGTACATTAGTGTATTTAGGAATGAGGGTGTGAAAATTTGTAAATAACTGCTTGAATATTCAAAATATATGTGTCAGGTAATCTATATAAAACTCATTGTACTGTTTTTAAAATAAATGTGTAATTATATGATAAGTTTAAAACTTACGTTTGTATTACGTAAAGATCTCAAAAAAATTTGTCATTTGGATGTGTTTAGTCTTAGTAAAAGCTAGAATTCATACCTGAATTTATGACTTTCTCTTTTGTAAACAAACTTTTCCATTTGCTATGTAGTAGTTTCTGAAATCTTAGGATGGATATATTTTCAGAAACCTATGTCTAATGGTACTGAGATCATGAAACTGGTGTAAAGGCCACGATGAATATAACGCAAATGGTGACACGAGCAAGGAACACAAAAGATGGAACTGAGAACAAATGAGGACAAAGACGACTGTACTTCGAGTTTAGACTGGAATAAACAGAAAATAAGTGAGTGACAAAAAACATCAGTATTTAGTTCAATCGGTTACAGAGAAAAAGTTTTCGAAATCTGTCTGGATCCTTACAGAAAAATGTGAAGTATTAGAGGAAAAGACTCATGCATAATTTTGTAAACTTCTGTATTTTATGCGTATCACTTTAAACAGATGAAAACAATAACAGCTGCTGTTTTTCGTGTGTGAAATAACTAAACCTAAAAAAGTTCTCAGGTCTGCAAAGTAAGACGATATATACCTAATTTCTCAATCTCATGGACTTCTTATGTTCTTATTAGTAAATAATACCAGTAAAATATTTTTTTAATAACGTTTATTTATTTATTTATTTAACCTGATTAGATTAGGGCCATTAGGCCCTCTCTTATATCGGACCAGTGTTCCACATATGCAGCATTTCACACATCAGAGTTACATCATGACAATAGTTTAAATTAGAAAAAATTAGATTACTCTAGTGACAATATGAATAAAGAGTAGTGCCTAAGACCTAATAAAGTAAATGCTGGCAGTATTTTTACAACAGGTGCTATACATACAGATTATGATAAAAGCAATAATAATAACAGTAAAAAAAATCAAGTAATAATGATAAACATGACTAAGAGCTAATAAAATAAATGCTGGCAGTATTTTTACAACAGGTGCTGCACATACAGATTATGATAAAAGCAATAATAATAACAGTAAAAAATCAAATAATAATGATAAACATGAGAAAAATTGGCAATAGTAATGAAGATTTGTGCAGATGTACATTAATATCTTGGTGTGTAAAGCAGATGTTTACTAGTGTAGCGAGTTTTGGGGAAGGGAGATTTAAGGAGGGGGAAAGAGGGAAGTAATGAGGTGAAGTGGATTCATGTACAGAGTAAGGCATTACTGTTGCTCAAGTAGATACGTCATTAACTGTTTTTTGAAGCCAGACATGTTTTTAAGTTCTCTAACATAAAGGGGGAGGTTATTCCAGAGTCGGGTTCCCGCTACTGTAACTGACTTGGAGAAGGCGACTGAGCGACGCAGTGGAACAGAGAGGATTTTATTACGATGGGAAGGTGTGTTTCTGTCATGTTGTTCCGACATGAGCGTTAGGGACGAGGAGAGATATGAGGGACAGTGTACATTTATAAGGCAGTAGATGAGACAGAGTGTATGGAAATCTCTGCGTTTGTATGGACGCAGCCAGGACAATTTTGCATATGCTGGTGAAATGTGATCTAAAAGTCGAACGTCACAAATACATCGGAGGCAGGCATTCATGATCAGATCTAGACGTCGCGAATTTTCCTGAGAGAGGCCTTGTAGGATAATATCGCTGTAGTCAATGATTGGGAGTATAAGCGTTTGTACCAATTTCTTTTTCAGATCGAAAGGGAAGAGTTTTTTATATTTTTGTAGGACATGAAGGGATGCTGATGCTTTTTTACACACTGCAATTACGTACTCTGTCCAATATAGATTTTCATCTATTATTACTCCCAAACTCTTTGCTGAGGGAGAGAAGTTAATATTTGTTCCATTTAGGATAAGAGATGGTACGGATTCCCGATGTTTTGGGGTAATGAGCTTAGAGTGACCAACAAGTACCGCTTGGGTTTTACATGGGTTTAGTTTTAGTCCTATGTCCTGTGCCCATTTTGACAGTGCATCGAGGTCAGTATTGAAATTTTCAATAGCTTTTTTGAGATTGCTTGATTTCGCACTTAGATACAACTGAGGGTGATCATCATACATATGATATTTGCAATAGGTCAGAACCGATGACACATCATTGACATATAGAGAGAAGAGTATAGGACGTAATACTGAGTCTTGGGGAACGCCTGACACTACCTGCCGACATTGTGATTTTATATTCCCAGACAGGGCGCGTTGCTGACGAGACGTCATGTATGAGCGAAAGTATTTCACTGCACTTGGCGAAAAATTTAGACCGCTAAGTTTGGCTAGTAAGATGTCGAAGTCGACAATATCAAATGCTTTGCTGAAATATAAGAAGCAAATAATAGTCGCTTCTTGTCTGTCCATGGCAAGTTTCAGTTCATCTGTCGCCTTTATCAGTGCGGATGTTGCGCTTCGATGTTTACGGAAACCTGATTGGTATTCGTGTAGTAGGTTGTTAGTAGTTAGGTAGTTGGTGAGCTGGTCATGAACTATATATTCTAAGGCCTTTGATAGTGCAGGAAGAAGGCAGATGGGGTGGTAGTCAGAGGGTGCTGTGGCGATGTCCTTTTTAGGCAGTGGCTTAATTTGTCCCAGTTTCCAGGCCTCAGGGAAAACACTTGTGATTAATGAAATCGTTGAAAATATCTGTTATAGAGGGCAATAATAAGTTTTACCATCTGGATAGTGATAACATCATGTCCAGTAGATGCTGATCTAATCCGCATTATGGATTTCTTGACAGTACTGCAAGTGACGTGCTGTAGACAGAATTTTTCTTTGCTACAGTCGTTCATCCCCATGAAGTAATCAATGATTCTCTATTTTTTTTTTTTTTTTGCGGTTCAATTGTGGTTGTAGGTAATGTGAAGAATCGGTTTAGTTCTTCAGCAGGGACCATGGGATTTTCTGCAACTTTTATTTTGCCTAAACCGAGGCTACGGAGATTTTTCCACAGGATAGCTGGTCTACATCTATTGTCAGCTAATGTACGGGCATGCCTGAGCTTATCGTTTTTCACCGCTTGACTGACTTTGTTTCATTTCTGCTTGTATACAGTACAGTATGCTCGATGTGCAGCGTCTCTGAGATTCATGAGCTGTTTTAGTTCATCAGTCAGCCAAGGTGCAGGTTTCATTTTTACTTTTCTGGTCTTTATTGGAGCATATTTGTCATATAGTTGAGTAATTTTGTTAGTGAAATCCTGGAATTTGTCGTTTATGTCCATGAGAGGAGTAGAGGTCATCCCCCCAAACTATTTCTTGTGCCTCTGCTTCGAGTTCAGGCCTATTTATGCGTTTGAGGTCTCGATATGTAGACAGTTTTTTTGTTTCTTTCTAGGACATTCTAGTGAATACATCATGAAAATGATGTCATGGGCAGACATGCCAGGCGCAGACATTTGAGAGGTGCGGATTATTCTGTTTGGAGATTTCGTTGCGAATATATCTATGGAAGTGTGACTACCGGCCGGAGTGGCCGTGCGGTTCTAGGCGCTACAGCCTGGAGCCGAGCGACCGCTACGGTCGCTGGTTCGAATCCTGCCTCGGGCATGGATGTGTGTGATGTCCTTAGGTTAGTTAGGTTTAAGTAGTTCTAAGTTCTAGGCGACTAATGACCTCAGAAGTTAAGTCGCGTAGTGCTCAGAGCCATTTTTGAAAAGTGTGACTGGCAGTCGTGTGATGAGTAGGTGCCAGCTGAAGTAGCGTCATATTTGAGGAAGAAAGCATCCTCTTAAATTTCCTTGTGGAAAGACTACTGCGCAGAAAATTAATGTTAGTGTCACCTGCTATAATTACATGTTCATATGACGATTCGAGACTAGAGAGGGAAGTTTAGAAGCAGGCGAACCCACCTACTTTAGGAGGTTTGTAAAGGACACATATTAGGCACTTTCTGTTAAGGGATTTGATCTCTATGAACATATATTCCTCTTGTTTATCTACATTGTTGTCGGATGTGTGTAGTACAGTAGGTGATAAATCAGAGCATATGTACGCCCCTACTCCGCCCCCTCGTGTGTTGCATCTGTCGTGCCTGAGAAAGATATAGCCTTCTAGGTTTACGGAAGTTGTATGAATACTTGGTTTGAGCCAAGTCTCTGACAAAAGTGTTACGTGTATATCAGCAGTTTGAAATATATATTTGAACTCGTCGAAGTGAGGTGGTAGAGACTGGACATTTGCATGTGCAATATGCAGCTTGGTGCGTTCGGGTGTTGATTGCCCGAGGAGGCTGCCGACCGATGTTTGCGGGTCGTGGTTAGCGGTGACAAGAGGGTCTGGCATGAGGAATTTGGAAGGCGTGTGAAGGAGGTGGTGGGGGGGTGGTGGTGGTGAGGGAGTGTCCTCCCAGTTCTGTGCAGTGAAAGCGGCTGGGAGGTGGAGAGGGTGGGTCCCCGGGGAGGCAATGGGATCTGCGGCCAAGGTCAGCGAGGTATGCAACGGTTCTGGAAGTAGCCGTGGGCTGGGAGGGGAAGGAATTTCGCTAAACACAACGGGAGTAATCTGCATGTTACGGTAGAGTGTGATATTAATTGCACTTATGAGGATAACAACTGAAGTATGATGGTGGGTTGCTAATTAAGGGTGGAAGTGAGACTATCTTATGTAATAATTAACAAAATTACATGAGCAAAAACAATTAAAGATGAAAATAGTTATGTGGAGAAACGAAAAGTTGATAATACAAATAATAATAAAACTACACGAGAAAAATTATTAGAGATAAAAAATAGTTATGTAGAGAAACGAACAATTTGATAATACATTAGTTAAGTTATGGTTGACAGTGTAAACAATATAAACATACAGGTTAGAGGCAGCAAGATTAGACATGATTTAGCTTCTAAAGCACAGTTCATTAACACTGCAAATTGTTTGCTTTCCGTTTTCGGTCTTAACCATTATCCTGCCGTCATTTATCCATACGTTCTGTAGCCCAAATTTCGAAATCACACTCTTCAAAACGTTTAGTCTTTCAGAGGTCAGATCCTCGCGTACTGTCAGTACGTTACTTTTTCATTATCAATTTAGGAAATATGAAACGATGTGAGGTCACCAAGTTATATTTTCTTCACATTAAAAAAGCAGTTAAGTTGAAGAATGTGCAAAAAGTAACTATTACTCACAGGAGTACATCTCATCCAATTATGTGCATGGTGTTTGTGTGTATGCAGGATAAGGGAAAGAGATATTAAAACGGGACTCCTCAAGTGTGATTCTGGAGTACAGTAGACGTGATACATCTGTAATCAGTCATACAACAGGATAAAGATTTTGCTCTTTTCGTATTTGCAACATTGGTAATGCAGCTTTTCTGATGTGATTTCGTTGGATTATTTCGATATTTGGTAACCCATAATTTATGTCATGTTTATTTATCTTCTTTTATTATGAAATACTATCCCAAATTAATTGATTGTTCAAAACTTAACAAAATGCAATTAGTATATGATTTAAAGTATTCCACATAACTGTCACCTGTGTTTAAAAATCGATATGTATTATACTGCGCATGTTACCGATGTGAAGCTTATGTACTGTATCTTTTCTTAATGTTTTTTTTCTGGTTACTAGTAGTAATGGAGAGTCGGATGTGATCTGTGGTGAGCAAAGTCTAAATGTAACTCGTTTCTGATGTACTATTGTGGGATATATTATCGGTATTCCATGAAGTGTGAAAAAGTTGATTTTTGGCTATTCATATATAAAGAATACTTGCTAAGTGACTAAGACTAGTGTTTCATTTTCAAGAACTTACATTTTATACCTGTTTACATCGTTTTGAGTACAAGACAGAAATGCATTACTGGAAGAAGAAATTTCGCCACAGTACTGGCAGCGAGATGAATGTTAATATATTGTTCTTAAACACTTTTAAGACTTAGGAAACCTCCCAGTGGAGCCATAACCCGTTTACTTTCAGGATAATATGCAACAAAAACTACAGCAACTACAGCATCAAACAAAATATGAGTATTGTTTCAACCAGTGACTTTCTGCAACGAGCGGAAAGTTGTTCAAGGAATTGTGCTCTGCTATTAATCTTAATAAGTTCTAAGTCTTGAAACTACCAAGAGAATTTCTTCTAACTGTACTTCGCCAGTTATGTAACTATGTTTCAGTTATAGGCAGGGCCCCATCGCCCCAAAGTTGGGCTGAGCCACTATAAATATTTGCAGCTCAGACCCTTGCAGTATGTTATATTTGACTACTACTGAAGGGGAGACGTACTCCATGCCAGTAGACAGTCCTATGTGGGCCATTCAGCTTCATCTGCGTCTAGCTGATTAATCTGCGTCTAGTTGATTGATCTGCTAGCAGCTAACCTGGTGATTCTGGAGCTCAAGCTGGAGCCCTGAAAAGAGGACCACCTCCAGGGTGACTCCAAGTCGTCCTTGGGCATCTCCAAAGGTTCCTGGGTTTGGGGCCTGTGTGCCAGCATGTCATATGCCTGAGTGATCGTCGACGCAGCCAGCTGTGCAGCACACACGCATCTGCTGCCCGTCGACGTCTTATTTCAGGCTCACGTAGGCAAGACCACCACCAGCTGCTGTACTTTAATGAGGCAGCGCTCCTGACAGGCGTCCACACACTGCTGTGGCCAAACATGCCACTTGTGCTGCGCTGAGTTAGTCACTGCTGCCTGGGATTCATTGCTTGTATCAATTCAAAGCCATCCACCACTGTACAGGTGTCTTACTGAATAAAGAATGTGTTTGCTCAGCTCTTCTTTTCCCATGACTCTAATATTGCTGGTATTACACAACCAGTCATCCTGGACATGCCGTCCTGTGTTACACGAAGGTCCTGGCAATTAAATGTCCTTACACCTGACACTATTACACTGGTTTCAGAAGAGAGCTAGTGACAGCGAGTGACCTTCAGCATTTTCATGTCGGTGTTTTCATTCGAGATGTTGACAATGAATATCAATTGGATGGAAGGGTTGGTTGGAATGCTCTGTTAGTGAAAACAGACTCAGGCAGAAACACTAAAGAAACTGGTGGCGGTTTGCACCCGGTTTTAGGTGAACAATGTTATTTGCTCTTCGTACATCTATATTTAAACTGGATGAAGGTGGGACACAGCTTGTATAATTTAATTAAAATGAAATTCCTACAGCTGTACTTAAGATTTTTTATTTACTTCGCTAGTAGTTTCGGCGTTGCGTCAACGCCATCTTCAGGCCCGTACACTTTGATGAAATCAGTTGTGTGTGGGTCAGTCTAGAAGTCCGCGGTGAGATGCGCAATTGGATCTCATAGCGGACTTCTAGACTGCGATCTCAATTAGAGATAGTCTAGCCTAAAATACTAGAAGTAGAGAATCGAAACGAAAATTCGCAAGAACTTTTCAGGAGGTATGATTGCAAGTACAAAAAGCCAGTTGAAAGGTCCTTGTGCAGCAGGAATGGATGGGACGGCGAAGTGATAAGTTACCTGCATACCATATATGAGAGCGTGCGATGTTTAAGAGGCTGTGCGGACTAAAGGGAAAATTCTTCACTTGTTAAGGTCATGATATCATGTGATTGAAATGACCTCACAAGCGAATGTAACGCTACAACTTTCTACCCATACTGCAGTGGTCTAGGTTGGGCGCACCCATCCCTTTCAGGTGTGCTGGGCTCTTTTCCGCCTTTACTGGCACCAGTCCCTTGATTTATTTGTCCTGTTATCTGTGTCAATTTCGATTATATTTACTACTGTCTATGCTCTCTTTCTGTAAACATTCATAAGTTCTGCGTTAGTGGCATGGTTATAGCCCTTGCATGGCAAAACCACTCCCTGCACAGTCTTTGTGAATGTATTGAACGGTCTCTGCAGGAGCCTCTTCATGATTTTGCTTGACATTTAACTTAATGTCCCCAACTCGAAAACCTCAATTCTGGGCGCAGACTGTGAACTACATAAAAAAAGACTGAGCAGCTGAGTATGTCTATGGTGGCCACAATGTATGTTATATTTACTTCACTTCAGATTTCACTAAGATTTTTGATAATTATCGGAGCCTCACACGCATATTCAATATATTTAATTGCAATACATCAATGCATGCATGCTTTCCTCCTCTCATCTGAAGAATGAATAGCATGAGTGACAGTGGAAAAAAATTTTCAGCGTGTAGATCTGTGGGAGTAAAAGTAGTGTGGTACTGAGGCAGAATAGTCAACTTTATCAAGCACGTACCAGGTAGCAAAGAGGTTTCTAATCGCTTTGGACGAAGGTTGGCACTACATAACAGAGAGCTCTTTGAGTACTTCCGGAGGAGTGGGACGTGTGGTTTCCAAGAGTTCGCTCGGCAGTGTTCCGAGAGACACGAGGCGGGCGACACCGACTGAGTGTGCCTGTTCATTGTTAATTCAATATCTTATTTTTCTGGATTTCAGCTCCAGTAAAAATTAACGTCTTGCCCTAATCACTCATTGCTCTTTGAGTGGTACACGGAATTTTTCTTGCTAAATTCGGAACATTATAAGCAGTTACCCTTAGCCACCCATGCAAGCTATTGTTCTGCTGTACCTTTGTACAAACATGTGGACGCCTGATGTATCTTCTCATTTCACTTTCATTTAGTTCACTGGTGATCTTTCGAGTATAGTGTGATTGAACAAAATGGCTCCAAGCACTATGGGACTAAACATCTGAGGTCATGAGTCCCCTAGACTTAGAACTACTTAAACCCAGCCAACCTAAGGACATCACGTACATCCATGCCCGAGGCAGGATTCGAACCTGCGACCGTAGCAGTCGCGCGGTTCCGAACTGAAGCGCCTAGAACCGCTCGGCCGCCGCCGCCGGCTGTGATTGAACAGATTTCCGAATATTCGCCAATTTCGATTTCAGTTCGTAAACTAGTTCCCACGTGTCTTTGTCGTCTCAGCACGTGTTAAGTACGGATCTGAGAGCCCTAACGTCGTAAAAAGTGCCTCATAACAATGTATCCTGTCCAATTTGCTTAGCTGTTCTGAATCGTACCACTCATTTTATGCACAATTTTTCTTTGAGACGGATTGTGAGAATCGTTACATGTCACAGTTACTGATTCTCGGGGTAAAACTTCCAAATTAGCTTCAGAATTTCGTCTTTGGTGCAGTTTAGTCTTATCGATGAATTCTTGTTCACATGCTTCGTACACTCAAGGCGAAGGAACGAGATTTCGGTAACCACGTGCATACTGGTGAAGCTTTTCTTATTGTTATTATTCTTATATTTATCCCGAATCTCTATGATATGCGTATATGTGCCGAATGTAACCACTGAAAGAGTCCTCTGACCCTTCCGTTATGAATGATAAATCCTGCTGGGGACTCCAAGACGCACTTGTAAGTGTAATTTGGTAACCCAGCCGAGATTGTTATGAGGAACAGCAACCATCACCCACTTATTGGTTGTTTAGTTTATTATTTTGTGCAGTTGGGTCTGGAATAAATGTGATAATTTTATCGGAGCACACGCTTACGTATTCCCTTGCAAACTTCCATATTTACATTCCAATGGTAACCGTTGTGGCAACTGATGAATATGGCCAAGTTATTTATTTAATATTTATTTAGCGATCATAAATGTGCAAATCCGGCAACTCAGTTCATTTAAACATCAAAGGTTTGTCATTCATGTATATCGAATTACCGTTTTCCCACTTTCCATGTTAACAGATACCTCATTTTTATGGACACTTTCATCACGAGCACCGATCCCCAATCAGATCATTCATTTGACGGAAGCAACAGCCAAAGATAACCTTACTATCACGAAGAACTATCGCATAAGAAAACAAGCTAGCTGGCACAACCTTCATGAGATGGAACTTCAATTTGTGGATGAAGGAAGAGAGAGAGATAATAAACCGAGTGAAGTCGAGATGAACTCTTTTCAAACGTTTCACCGGAAAACTTCCCATCAAAGTTCCCGTAAAATACAGACATTATTCAAAGTAATATGGAAAAATTAAGAGACTGGAAAATAACAATAATGAAAATAATGATGCAAACAGAAAGTAACGTGGAAGGTATGACTGTAACTAGGGGAGTATGGTACAATTTAGAGGCGAAAGCAGACAGAAGATAGCAGTCAGAAAGAAATTTTAAATTCCACGTTTACAAATGTATTCCCGCGGCGGGGTACTACAATACCAATATTTGACCACTGCACAGTCTAGAAAATGATTAATATGAATATTAGCACCTACGACATTAAAAAAAGTTACGTAAAGCGAAAAAGACACCGTTCCTGACGGAATTCCAGTTAGATTTTGCATTGGAAACGTTAAGGAATTAAATGACGTAGCTCATATTTGTCGGAAATTGCTTGCATAGCGAATAGTTCCGTGTCAAAGATGCACGGAATCGGAGACCGATATTGCTGACGCCCATATGTTGAAGGATCCTAGAGGGAAGAAATCACGTTTCTCTCAGCAAATCAGGACGGATTCAGAAATAAGGCAGTAGTGTGAAACAAAGTTTGTTTTATTCATACAAATACAGGATGTCTTGAAAATAATAGCTGCAAATGAACTGTTAGATTGCTTTCTCCTAGTTTCTCGAAAGGCGTTTACCACACTACCACGAGTAGATTTATAACCAAGGTACTAATATACGAAGTATTATCGCAAATACGAGGGTTGAGTGAAAAGTAATGCCTCCATATTCGCAACTCTTCATCAGTTGGCAGCATTGGTATGCGGCATGTACTGGCTTATTCCGTAGCCTCTTCTCTACAGCTCCAGTTGGCGGGAAGCCTTAGCATTGAACGGTTGTGTTGTTACAATGTAAAATATGGAACCCTGCGCAGACGGTCGGTCAGTGCGATTTGAACAACGTGCAGTCATTGAATTGTTGACAGCAGAAGGTGTCACCCCAAAGGAGATTCATTAGAGAATGAAAGGAGTTTATGGTGATTGTGTTGATGTGAGTACAGTGCGTCGTTGGGCGAGGAAGTTTAAAGATGTTGAGGCGGGAACATCTGACCTGCGTGACAAAAGAGTTGGACGTCCTGTGACAGCAGCCACCGAGTTTCACAAGCAAAATGTTGACAGATTGATTCAGGACGATCGTCGTATCACTCAGAGAGAAATTGTAAGCACAATCGACGTTTCACAAGAACGTGTGGGTCACATTAATGCTTTGCTTGGCTATTGGAAGATCTGTGCACGATGGGCACCCCGGATACTGACTCCTGAAATGAAAGCGCTCAGATTTGAAATTTGCCAGGAAATCCTCTCGAGTTACGAGAATGAAGGTGACGCCTTTCTCCATTCAATTGAGACAGCAGACGAAACGTAGGTACACCATTACGAGCCGGAGACGAAACGTCAGTCTATGGAATATCGACACAAAGACTCGTCCCAGAGCCGGCCTCTGTGGTCGAGCGGTTCTAGGCGCTTCAGTCCGGAACCACACGGCTGCTACGGTCGCAGGTTCGAATCCTGCCTCGGACATGGATGTGTGTGCTGTCCTTAGGTTAGTTAGGTTTACGTAGTTCTAAGTCTAGGGGACTGATGACCTCAGATGTTAAGTCCCATAGTGCTTAGAGCCATTTGGACCATTTGAACTCGCCCCAGAAAAAGAAATTCAAGACGCAGCCCTCAGCTGGAAAAATCACGGCCACAGTGTTCTGGGACGGAAATGATGTTATCCACGTTGATTTCCTTGATCTTGGAACAACAATAAATTCAGAGCGTTACATCACAACGCTGTGAACTCTGAAGTGACGGCTAAAAAGGGTCCGAAATAAAAAGGGAAATGTTTTCCTGCGACATGACAATGCCAAACCACATACTTTACGTGCCACCACAGCAGAACTTCAGAGACCGAATCTCACCGCCGTACGGCATCCTCCAGAGAGTCCAGATTTAGCACAGTTTGACTTCCATCTGTTCCCGATAATGAAAGACAATCTGCGGGGACATCATTATGCTTGTGATGAAGACTTTGGAAGAACTATTGGACTGTGGTTGCACGAACAAAGTGTCGACTTCTTCCGTGACATCTTCAGAAAACTTGTTCATTGTTGGCAGACATGTATCCAATTGGCTGGTTATAATGTGGAAGAGTGAATATTGGTAATTGAGGATCACATTCTAAGGATTATTTCTGCGTTTGATTTATTAAAATATTTCCATCCAAACGCAATTAACGAAGGTGAAGGCATCACTATTCATGCAACCCTCGTACGTGATTGAATCGAGGAATATTCACTGAAGAGCCAAAGAAACTGGTATAGGCATGCGTACTCAAATACAGAGGTAAACAGGCAGAATACGGCGCTGCGGTCGTCAATGCCTATATAAGACAGCAAGTGTCTGGTACAGTTGTTAGATCGGTTTGCCGGCCGTAGTGGCCGAGAGGTTCTAGGCGCTTCAGTCTGGAACCGCGCGACCGCTACGGTCGCAGGTTAATCATGCCTCGGGCATGGATGTGTGTGATGTCCTTAGGTTAATTAGGGTTAAGTAGTTCTAAGTTCTAGGGGGCTGATGAGCTCAGATGTTAAGTCCCATAGTGCTCAGAGCCATTTTTGTTAGATCGGTTACTGCTGCTACAATGGCAGATTTAAATGAATTTGATCGTGGTGTTATAGTCAGCGCACGATAGATGGGACACAGCATCTCCGAGGTAGCGATGAAGTGGGGATTTTCCCGTAAGACCGTCCGGAAAAAGATCATGCAAGAACGGGACCAACGACGACTGAGGAGAATCGTTCAAAGTGACAGAAGTGCAACCCTTCCACAAATTGCTGCAGATTTCAATGCTTGGCCACAACAAGTGTCAGCGTGCGACCCATTCAATGAAACATCATCGATATGGGCTTTCGGAGCCGGAGACCCACTCATGACTGGACGACGCAAAGCTTTACGCCTCGCCTGGGATCGTCAACACCGGCACTGGCTCTTGATGACTGGAAACATGTTGTCTCGTCGGAGAAGTCTCGTTTCAAATTGTATCGAGTGGATGGATGTGTACGGGTATGGGGACAACCTCATGAATCCATGGACCTTGCATGTCAGCAGGGGACATCAAGCTGGTGGAGGCTCTGTAATGGTGTGGAGAGTGTGCAGTTGGAGTGATACGGGAACACTAATATGTCTGGATACGACTCTGACAGGTGATACGTACGTAAGAATCCTGTCTGATCATCGGCATCCATTCGAGTCCACTGTGCATTCCGACGGACTTGGGAACTTCAAGCAGGACAATGCGACAGCTCACACGCCCAGAATTGCTACACAGTGGCTCCAGGAGCACTCTTCTGGTTTTAAACACTTCTGCTGGCCACCATACTCACCAGACATGAACATTATTGAGCATACATGAGATGATTTGCAACGTGCTGTTCAGAAGAGGTCTCCACCCCCTCGTATTCTTAGGGATTTATGGACAACCCTGCTGGATTCATTGTGTCAGTTCCCTCCAGCACTACTTCAGACATTATTCGACTCCATGCCACGTCGTGTTGTGGGATTTCTGCGTTCTCGCAGGAGTCCTACACGATATTAGGCAGGTGTACCAGTTTCTTTGGCTCTTCAGTGTAGAGCACAATACGTTGCACTGGATGGCGGATGTTGCACAGAAAAGAAAGTAACATCGGGTATTCCCCAATGATGTGCAATTAGACCATTAATATTTTCAGCATACATAAAAAATATATCAGATAGGATCAACAACGCTAGAAGATTGTTCGCTGACTACGCAGTTCTCTAGAGGAAAGTATAGAAGTTGGACGGTTGAAAGAAACTGGAGAAAAACTTGGACAAAACTTCCACTTGATGTCATGAATGAGAATTCTGTGTAAGTGTTAATGACTGTAAGATAATGCCAATAACAAAGAGAAAGAACCTAATTGCAGCTGATTACAGGATTAGTGGTGAGCATCTTGAACATGTCACATTCACTATGTATTTAGGGGCTGTGACGCGACGGGAATGCTACCGCTTAACATGTGCCGTGATGGGCTTCGCCCTGTTCAACTTTGATTTCCCTGCGGAGCGGTCGAGTGAAGCATCTGGGCGATATAGAGGACGCTGTCGTCCTCTCCTTGCCCGAGACTGGGGTCTTCTGTAGTAGTTTGACAGGGTAGCAAGCAGCAGGGCGAGGAGGCACGCCGGACTAGACTGTGTTGGTGCTCGGCGCTCTCACTGAATTGGCCCTGAGGGTTTCCGGATGTTGGCGGTTGGGTCATACAAAGTTATTTCTCCCACGGCAGTGACATGTATTTCGCTTATGTTTTTCGAAGTACTGCTGTTGACTAAGTCATTTCCGTTGTGTCATCACAGCCACCAGTTACGTGTGGCCTTTAACAGCAGTTCCATAATAGTCTATTGGTTTAATCTTGTTCATGTCTTTGCTGATAGCTGCTCCGGTGAGCAAAACCTAGGGACGTAAACAACTTCAACACGATATCTCACTGCCAAGTAACACAACTCGATGAAACTTGGACCGTATACAGAAAAAAACCTTTACAGTACAATGCAGAAGGTAACTGAAAGAACTACGCAGTCAGACGAATAGAAATGACACTTTTATTCAAATATAATAATTACACTTAAGTCATTGTGATATACACTGAAGAGCCAAACAAAATGGTACATCTGTCTAATATCGTGTAGAGCCCTCGCGATCACGCATAAGTGCCTCAGCACACTAAAGGATGAAGTAGTGCCGGAGGGAATTGAAACCATGAATCGTGCAAGACAATCCCTAAATCCGTAAGAGTACGAGGGGGTGAAGATCTCTTCTGAACAGCACTTGCAAGGCGTCCTAAATATGCTCAATAATGTTCATGTCTGGGGAGTTCGGAGACCAGCGGAAGTGTTTAAACTCAGAAGAGTGTTCCTGGAGCCATACTGTAGCAATTTTGGACGTGTAGGGTGTCGCATTGTCCTGCTGGAAATGTCCAAGTCCGTCGAAATGCACAATGGACATGAATGGATACATAAGGTTGTTTCCATACCCGTACACATCCATCCGCTCGATGGCCCAGCATTGAAATCTGTAGCAGTTTGCGGAAGGGTTACACTCATGTCACGCTGAACGATTCTCTTCAGTCGTCGTTGGTTCTGTTCCTGCAGGATCTTTTTCCAGCAGCAGGGATGACCGAGATTTGATGTTTTACCAGACTCCTGATATTCACAGTACACTCTTGAAATGGTCGTACAGGAAAATCTCCACTTTGTCGCTACCTCGGAAATGCTATGTCCCATCACTTGTGCACCGACTATAACACCACGTTCACACTCATTTAAATCTTGATCCGCCCCCCCCCCCCCCCCCATTGTAGCAATAGTAACCGATCTAAATATTGGGCCAGACACTTTTTGTCTTTTACAGGTGTTGCCGACCGCAGCGCCTTATATTGCCTATTTACATATTTATATATTTGAATACGCATGCCTATACCAGTTTATTTTATTTATTTACACGTCAAGTTCCGTAGGACCAAATTGAGGAGCAAATCTCCAGCGCCATGGAACGTGTCAGTACATGAACTTACAACATAAAAGTAATAACAGATAAAAATAAAATGTTTATGAACCCGAAAACAGTCAATCCATAAGCTTAAGTAAACTCAGTCAACAATACAAGAAGAATCAGCTTAATTTTTCAAGGAACTCCTCGGCAGAACAGAAGGAGTGCCCCATGAGGAAACTCATCAGTTTCTATTTGAAAGCGCGATGATTACTACTAAGATTTTTGAATTCGAGTGGCAGCTTATTTAAAATGGATGCAGCAGTAAACTGCACACTTTTTTGCACAAGAGTTAAGGAAGTCTGATCCAAATGGAGGTTTGATTTCTGCCAAGTATTAACCGAGTGAAAGCTGCTTATTCTTGGAAATAAATTAATATTGGTAACAAGAAACGACAATAAGGAATATACATATATGGAGGCCAATGTCAAAATACGCAGACTCGTGAACAGAGGTCGACAAGAGGTTCGTGAAATCACACCACATATTATCCGAACCACCCGTTTCTGAGCCAAAAATATCCTTCTAGAATGGGAAGAGTTACCCCAAAGCATAATACCATACAACATAAGTGAATGAAAATAAGCAAAGTAGACTAATTTACGTGTCGAAGTATCACTCACTTTCGATACCGTTCGAATAGTGAAAATGGCAGTATTAAGTCTTTGAACAAGATCCTGAACGTGGGCTTTCCACGACACCTTGAAATTTGAACTGTTCAGTTTCACTAATCATATGCCCGTTCTGTGAGATTAAAACGTCAGGTTTTGTTGAATTGTGTGTTAGAAACTGTAAAAACTGAGTCTTACTGTGATTTAACGTTAGTTTATTTTCTACAAGCCACAAACTGAGGTCATGTACTGCACTCCTTGAAACCGAGTCAATGTTGCACACAACATCCTTTACTACCAAGCTAGTGTCATCAGCAAACAGATATATTTTAGTTATCCTTAATACTAGAGAGCATATCATTTATATAAATAAGGAACAGGAGCGGCCCCAGCACTTATCCCTGGGGCACCCCCCACTTGACAGCCATTATCAAAATTGTGAATAATGATCTTTTGCTGCCTGTTGCTAAAGTAAGAGGTGAACCAATTGTGAGCTACTCCCCTTATTTCTTAATGGTCCAACTTCTGGAGCAGTATTGTGAGATCAACACAGTCAAATGCCTTTGTTAAATCAAAAAATACGACAAGCGTTCGAAACGTTTTGTTTAGCCCATCCAGTACCTCACAGAGAAAAGAGACTATAGCATTTTCAGTTGTCAAACGACTTCTAAAGCCGAACTGTACATTTGATAGCAAATCGTGTGATATAAAATGATCAATTAACCTTACATACACAGCCTTTTCGATAACTTTCGCAAACACTGATGGCATAGAAATAGGTCTAAAATTGTCTACATTATCCCTTTCTCCCTTTTTATAAAGCGGCTTTACTAGTGAATACTTTAATCGCTCAGGAAACAGACCATTCCCAAAGGAAAAATTACAAATATGTCTTTGGCACATCTGTGTATGATGGTCCCCTGTGGATTTTAAAAGGCTGCACATTGTTCTTGATACAGTGTTGATCACGATGGACGTCAACGCATTCTCCGTAACGTGCTCAAAGACCGGCCACGAGGCTGGCAAGAAGTTCTTGAGGTGGTGCGTTCTACTCCACCGTCAGCACGGTTCACGAATGCTGGACAGTCCCTGGTCCATGTGGACGTGCTGCAATACATCTCTTCAACGCATCTCACACGTATTAGCTGGAATATAGGTCGCGGGTACGAGCAGGCCAATTCATCCGCCAAATATCCTCCTGTACCTTCGCTCTTCGATGTGGTCGGGCGTTGCCATTCATGAAACTGAATTCAGGGCCGAATGCACCCTGAAAAGACAGTATCATAGTAACTTTGACCAGTTAGTGAACGTGTTCAAAGATTAGAAGGTCAGTACACCAATGGTATATGAGGCCTCCCCACATCATAACATGTGCAGCACCGAAACTAGCATGTTCGACGATTTTTTTGGGTGCATTGTGTGTTCTCACCTCTCGCCTTGCGACAGTACACTATGTGATCAAACGCATCCGGACACCCACAAAAACCTACGTTTTTCATATTAGGTGCATTGTGATGCCACCTGTTGTGACTTGGCAAGACAGCCAAGTCACTATGAGAGGAAGCCGAAAGGCACGCGTTTAAGCTCACGCAGGCTGGCGTGAGGTCTGGAAAAGGTAAAGTAATAGAGACTAGCAAATAAAGTACGAAGCTGCTGGAATACTTAACTTTAATCCACAATTGGTGAACATCGGTCTGACGGTACATGCATCACAAGGTAAATAGCAATTGATAATGGCGCCTTGCTAGGTCGTAGCTAATGACGTAGCTGAAGGCTATGCTAACTATCGTCTCGGCAAATGAGAGCGTAATTTGTCAGTGAACCATCGATAGCAAAGTCGGCTGTACAACTGGGGCGAGTGCTAGGAAGTGTCTCTAGACCTGCCGTGTGGCGGAGCTCGGTCTGCAATCACTGACAGTGGCGACACGCGGGTCCGACGTATACTAACGGACCGCGGCCGATTTAAAGGCTACCACCTAGCAAGTGTGGTGTCTGGCGGTGACACCACACCACCTACTGCCAGGTACTCCGTATCAGCGACGTCTGTAGTCATTTGAGATCGTGAGAGAGCAGAATGGGGCGCTCCGCGGAACTCAACGGACTTCGAACGTGGTTAGGTGATTGGGTGTCATTTGTGTTATACGTCTGTACACGAGATTTCCATACTGCTAAACATCCCTAGCACCACTGTTTCCGATATGATAGTGAAGTAGAAACGTGAAAGGACACGTACAGCACAAAAGCGTACAGGCTGACCTCGTCTGTTGACTGATAGAGACCGCCAACAGTTGAAGAGGGTCGTAATGTGTAATAGGCAGACGTCTATCCAGACCATCACACGGGAATTCATAACTGCATCGGGATTTACTGCAAGTACTATGACAGTTAGGCGGGAGGTGAGAAAACTTGGATTTCATGGTAGAGCGGCTGCTCATAGGCCACACATCACGCCGGTAAATGCCAAACGAGTCGTGAACGTCATCTGCCAGCGTGTGTAGTGTCAACAGTAAAATTCAGAGGCGGTGGTGCTAGGGTGTGGTCTTTTTTTTCGTAGAGGGGGCTTGCACCCATTATTGTTTTGCGTGGCACTATCACAGCACATGCCTACATTGATATTTTAAGCACCTTCTTGGTTCCCACTGTTGAAGGGCAATTCGGGGATTGCGACTGCATCTTTCAACACAATCGAGCACCTGTTCATAATGCACGGCCTGTGGCGGAGTGGTTACACGATAATAACATCCCTGTAATGGACAGGCCTGCGCAGTGTCCTGACCTGAATCCTATAGAACACTTTTAGGATGTTATGGAACGCCGGCTTCGTGCCAGGTCTCACCGACCGGCATCGATACCTCTCCTCAATGCAGCACTCTGTGAAGAATCGACTGCCATACCCCAAGAATCCTTCCAGCACCTGATTGAACGTATGCTTCCGAGAGTGGAAGCTATCATCAAGCCTAAGGGTGGGCCAGCACCATGTTGACTTCCAGCATTACCGATGGATGGCGCCACGAACTTGTAAATCGTTTTCAACTAGGTGTCCGGATACTTTTGACACATAGTGTACGTCCAGAATCACTACTCAGGCAATCTGCTCTCATCCGAGAACAGCACGCCATCCCATTGCTAGTTGAATCAGTCCCTGTACCATCGTAAGCGGTGCCGCTGATGAGCGGCTGTCGATGAAACCCAACGTACTAGTCACCCAGAAAAGTGACCACCTCCACACAGTCGACGTGGCACTATGGAACCCGAGATTCCTGGCCTCGCAGTCCAGTTAAATGTGGTTCCAAGCATCCGCTGTTTGAAGGTGGCCTTGTTGCCTAGTACATAATGTGACGCTCATCTGCTGCTATAGGTGACCGCAGTCGACCGCCCTCCGTTCCTTCAGCATTGGCTGAGGTTCGGAACGCTGGTGAGAGCGATACTAAACTCCTGGTCTACAAGAGTCACATTTTGTCCTTCTTCCAGTTTCCCAATTATTCTTCTTCGTGCGAAGTCATCCAAATATCGTCTTCGGGCCATGTTGTAAAGAAGAATACGAGCACTATGACTGACACAGACCTTTTTCCGCTCATTCAGCTGTCAGTTGCCGGGCCAGTCTCATCTGGCGCTATAGTCATGCTGATTGCAAGCCATTAGACGCCCAACTTTGTGTGAACTACTGGAATACCCTGGTACATGCTCCTGCCCCTTGATTCCTTTCCACAAACTAATGAGGATGTTATGTTAGTTTATCTTGATCGTCCTTACGTTATGTTTTTATAATATTTGTAACTAAGCTATTGCAGTAGCTGATGTTGGGCATAGGGCTATTTTGCTGTCATGGAACGGTACTAATTAGAGTCAGTAGTTAATGAGGCTATTTGCCACGTTTAAGATAGCGGCGCAATTTTGTATTTTACCAGTTACAAAATCTGATTTAAAAAGTTTTACTGTCATACAATTAATTATTGTTAAATGTAATTTGTGATACCCTCGTGTTAACATATTCCGATTTCCAGAATGAGATTTCCACTCAGCATCGGAGTGTGCGCTGATATGAAACTTCCTGGCAGATTAAAACTGTGTGCCGGAGCGTCCAGATCTTGGAGAATCGCGTAATAGAAGTCAACAGTGGTGCGATGCCAGTCGGCGATGTCCTTCCCGTATCTCATTAGTGTCCTCCGGATCGCCGGCTTGGCGCAGTCCAACCACGATGTCAATGTCGAGTGGTAGCGGGGAAGGCGTCGTTCGCAGGCTGTCCACGTTTCAGTGACTTGTTGGCGACACGCCAGGTCATGCAGGTGTGAGGTATTGAGTTTCCATGGCGCACGGCTGCGCCATACTGATTGCGGCGGAAGGAAGACCGTACAGATTTAAGCGCAATGGTCGGAAAAGGCCAGCGGCAAGCGTTCGGCGCCCCGTATCGCAGATCTAAGAGTTTGTGAGACATATATCCTGCCTAGTCGGCGTGCGGAATGACTTGTAAGAAAGGTATGGCTAGAAAGGTCGCCGTGTTGAACTTCCCAGGTATCGTGAAGCAGGAGGTCTCGCACCACTATACGTAGCTCCTGGCATGTAGTATAGTAGGGAATCTGATCTTTAGGATGCAGAACGCAGTTAAAATCACCTCCCAGTAGGCAATGGCCATAACGCCCTAAAAACAGGGGAGCGATATCCTCGGAATAAAACTGGGCTCTGTCATGCCGTCGGTCGGTGCCTGAGGGAGCGTAGATATTAACGATGCGTGTCCCCATGGCAGTGAGTGCCATGCCCCGAGCTGATGGATGGAAGGCGACATCGGTCACAGAAATCCCTGGCGGACGTAGATGGCCACCCCGCGGCCCATAGGATCACTCGCGGAGGCGTGGGCGGTATAGCCATTGATATCCGGGAGACTACCCAAGTGAACTTCCTGCAGAAGGGCGATATCAATATCCGAAGCCCAGAACATCTCCTGCATAAGGCAGATTTTCATCCTGGAACGGATGTTGTTGGTGTTGATGGTTGCTATCCGGTAGGCCTGGTGTCGGATTACTGGAGGCTGGTCCACTCCGCCGTCCGCGCAAGGGTGTGGGCGTCGCAGCGGAACGTTGTCCCGCTGGCCTGCAGGGGAGTCTGGGGAGAGTATGATTGGTGGTGCGGCCGTGACGGCGCAGGGTCCCGTAACGGGTCCTGCTCCTTGACCTCCTCCTCGTGCCACGCCGTGGAAGCGGAAACTGGTGTATCTTCCATTTTGTCCGCAGAAGATGTAATTGTGCGTGGTGTAGTGTCGCCTGTGATACGTTCATGATTTAGTTCAGCGTCAGCACGGGGCGCTGGCACACCGATAGATGTCTCCGAGCTCATTACGTCTTCGTCAGCAGTAGCGGGATCTGAGGCCTCGTGCTGGTCGACGGTTACGTCGTCCTCGACTTGTAACGTCTCCTCTTGGCCGGAAACGGTACGACGTCTTCGCTTGCGACGTTTCGGAGAACGTTGTTTATTTGCGCGACCCTCCGTGTCCGACGACGGAAGGGAGTCGCGTCGTTCTGGCAGAAAGGCCGCTGTAGGAACGACGAGCGAGTCGATCTCCATCGTGTTTCCGATGTCAGGGTCAGCGTCTGGTTGCGCCGGCATTTTCGGAGCGGCGGAGGTGGCCGGCCGAGGCGGCGGGCCGTCCGAGGTGCTCTCCGTCGGTGTCTCGTCGGGCTCGTTGGTGGCGTCGTTTGTGTAGACCAGGCGACGTTGCAAAGCGGTAGGAGAAGCTAGAGCAGCGGCATAGGTCACCGGTAGCACTGTAGGTTGCGACGTGGGTGGTTCTTCGGCAGCTAGAAGTTGCGTAATACGCCGTTGTAGGCATTCGGATCTAAGGTGGCCTTCTTTGCCGCACCCGGAGCAGGTCCGAAGCAGGCCGTCGTATATAATTATTGCACGGCATCCGCCGATCTGTAAGTAGGACGGGACGTGGCTTCGGAGATCAATGGTGACCTGTCGGACCCCGTTTAGGACAGGATACGTCCGAAACTGTGTCCACTTCTCCGCAGTGTGGCCATGGACTGTGCCGTATGGGCGTAGTGCTTCGACGACTTCCTCAGCAGGAAGTTCGAATGGCAATTCGAAAATGCGTATCGTTCGCATACCTAAGCCTGCGTGGTCGAGGGTTACCTCCCCCATTGCCATCAGCGTGTCAGAAGCGGAGCCCCTGTTTGGTCTCACGTAGTGTGCGTTCGCACGCCGCGTCGTTAATGATTTTCACATAGACCGTGCTGCTCACGATGGACATATGTATGCCGATAATATCGATCGCCGGGATCTTCACTTCCTCTCCCAGAAAACGCTCCACCTCGAGTGCTTTGGGTCGGACATAATCGTTGCAGAAAGTAAATCGGAGTGTTTGATTCACGGTAACGGTTCGCCATGGATCGTACAAGGTAAGCCGGCACTTAAGCAACGGCCGTCAGAATGTAAACAAGGCGAGCTCGCGCTCCGCACGAAGTCAACACGTACGCGTCCGCTCTGTTGCCCTGCCGAAGGCAGACTGCATCGGAGTGTGCGTTGATAGGAAACTTCCTGGCAGATTAAAACTGTGTGCCGGACCGAGACTCGAACTCGCGACCTTTGCCTTTCGCGGGCAAGTGCTCTACTAACTGAGCTACCCAAGCACGACTCACGCCCCGTCCTCACAGCTTTACTTCTGCCAGTATCTCGTCTCCTACCTTCCAAACTTTACAGAAGCTCTCCTGCGAACCTTGCAGAACTAGCACTCCTGAAAGAAAGGCTGCAATATCCTTTCTTTCAGGAGTGCTAGTTCTGCAAGGTTCGCAGGAGAGCTTCTGTAAAGTTTGGAAGGTAGGAGACGAGATACTGGCAGAAGCTGTGAGGACGGGGCGTGAGTCGTGCTTGGGTAGCTCAGTTGGTAGAGCACTTGCCCGCGAAAGGCAAAGGTCCCGAGTTCGAGTCTCGGTCCGGCACACAGTTTTAATCTGCCAGGAAGTTTCATATTCCGATTTGTTTATAGGTTGAAATTCCAACTTCGTACAAATCAGGCAGCTCGGCAAAAATATTGTAATTATTTTTTCTAACAGTTAATGATCGTTGAAGGGATTGACTCAGCCTATAGAAAAGTCAAAACAACCTACGCCGAAATTAAAAATAGGTGTGGTATCATTAAGCGTGTAAAGCGGATTCGTGGAAAGAGTACACTGAACGTCTTTATCAGAGGGAAGACTTGTCTGACGGGATAGAAGGAGAAACAGGAGTCGATATACAAGAGATAGGGGAACCGCTATTAGAAACAGAATTAAAAGAGCTTTGGAAGACTTAACATCAAATAAACAGGAGGAGTAAATAACGTTCCATAGGAATTTCTGAAATCATTAGTGGAAGTGGCAACAAAACGACTATTCGAGCTGGTGTGCTTCTGGCGATATAGCAGTTGACACTTCCGAAAACAGCAAAAGCGAGAATTATCGCACAATCAGCTTCATACCTCGTGCATCCAAGTTGGTGACAAGAATGATATACAGAAGAATGGAAAAGAAAATTGACGATCTGTTATACGGGTTTATGAAAGGTAAAGGTACCAGAAAGGCAGTTCTGACCTCGCGTTTGACAATGGAAGCAAGAGCACAGAAAAATCAAGACAAGTTTATGGGACCTGTCGAGCTGGAAAAAAGCGTTCGACAATGTATAATGGTGCAAGATGTTTGAAATTCTCAGGAAATTAGGGGTAAGCTATAGGGGGAGACAGGTAATAGTCAACACGTGCAAGAGCCAAGAGGGATTGATAAGAGTAGAAGACCAAGAATGAAGTGCACGGTATAAAAGGCTGTTAGACAGGGATGTAGTCTTTTATCCATACTGTTCAATCTGTACATCGAAGAAGCAATGATGGAATAAATGTTCGAGAGTGGAATTAAAATTCAGGGTGAAAGGATATCAATGATAAGATTCGCTGATGACATTGCTACCTGGATGAAAGTGAAGAAGAATTACAGGATCTGCTGAGTGGAATGAACAGTTAATGACTACATAAAATGTCCTGAGAGTTAATCGGAGAAAGGAAAAAGTAATCAGAAGAAGTAGAAATGGGAACAGCGAGAAACTTAAGATAAGGATTGGTGATCACGAAATAGATGAAGTTAAGGAATTCTGCTACCTAGACAGCATCACGGAGAGAGCAAGGAGGACATAAAAGACAAATAGCACTGGTGAAAAGTGCACTCCTGACCAAGTGAAGTCTACTGGTATCAAATATAGGCCTTACCTTGAGGAAGAAATTTCTGAGAATTTGCTTTTGGAGTACAGCATTGTATGGTAATGAAACATGGACTGTGGAAAACCGGAAAAGAAGAGAAGCCAAGCATTTGAGATGTGTGGCTACAAACGAATGTTGAAAATTAGACGGACTCATAAGGAATGAGGGGGTTCTGTGCAGAGAGAGAGAGGTAAGGAATATATGAAAAGCACTGACAAGAAGAAGGAACAGGGCGAAAGGATATCTGTTAAAGCACCAGGGAGTGAGCTATAGGGGGTAAAAAGTTTAGATGAAGACAGATATTTGAATACATCCAGGAAATAATTGAGGACGTGGGTTGCAAGCCCTACTGTGAGATGAAGAGCTTGGCACAGGAGAGGAATTCGTGGCAGGTCACATCAAACCAGTGAGAAGACTGATGGCTCAAAAAAATTAATTTTTAACAAATCAATTCTGACTTAGTTTAAAATACAAGGCATGCAATCATCCTAGTTCTGCCACGATCTCTTCCGCTTGGAATCAGGATAATACTAACCAGTGGTATGAAATGGGGCGATCACCTGCAATCAATATAGGGAAGACGAATGTGGTTCATGCAAAGCATCTGTAAAGAAAATCGCTTACAAGACTCTCAAATACCCAGTCTGGGGTATCGTTCCAGCTTTTGTAGTCCTAATCGGGTAAGCGTGACAACAGGCATAGAATGAATTCAGAAACCCGGTTCTATGATCGTTACACATTAGTACAGGCCATATGAAAGTGTAACAGAAATGCTCTGGTAACTTAAATGGGAATCCCTGGAAGAAGGACATCACACTTTTTATGAAACCAAGTTGAGTAAATTTAGAGAACCGGCATTTGAAGGAGATTGTGTCATAACTACGCTGTCATAATGTCGAAGCTAGGTATGATGAGAATAAGAAAGAGACATTAAGACGCCTATATGGACATACAACAGTCGTGTTTTCTCTCTCTCAGTACAAGAATGGAATAAGACAGTCGTTAATTTGGCATGATGTACCGTCGGCTATGTACAGTAGATGCAGAAAGCCTCCACCATGTGCTGTGCTATGGCACAGATTACAGGGCAATTCAGCTGCCTCTACCGCAGGGTTTTATGCGGCTTGGAATGCCTTCAAATACTGCACACATAAGATTTTCATATTCTCTCGCTCGCTACAAAAGTCCTACAGAGAAAATGAAAAGATCTCTTTGTAGGACATTTAATATGGATAAAATTTGTGCTGGTATACGTTTGCGGTAGAGGCCACAGTTTTCGAGTTATTCAAGAAAAACATGTTTTAAGGTCGCTTTAGTATGTTTTTCTACGAGCAAAATATTTCAAAAACTATGGCCTCTAACGAAAATGTATCGCGCTACAACATTTAACTTCACCTAATTTGCTACAAAAAGATCCTGTTCATTTCTCCTGTAGGACTAATACATTGAGGTGACAAAAGTCATCGGATACCTCCTAATATCATGTCGAACCTCCTTTCGCCCAGTGTGGTGCAGTAACTCGACGTGGCATGGACTCAACAAGTCGTTGCGAGTTCCCTGCAGGAATAGCTAGCCGCGCTGCTGTTACAGCCGTCAGTAACTGCGAAAGTGTTGCTGTTGCAGGACTTTGTGCACAAACTGACCTCTCGATTATCTCCCATAAATGTTCAATGGGATTCATATCAGGCGGTCTCGGTGGCCAAATCATTCGGTCGAATTGCGTAGAATGCTCTTCAAATTAGTCGCGAACAATTGTGGCCCAGTGATATGGCACATTTCATCCATAAAAATCCCATCGTTGTTTGGAAACATGACGTCCATTAATGCCTGCAATTCGTCTACAGGAAGGCGAACATAATGATATCCAGTCAATCATCGGTTCAGTTGTACCACAGGACCCAGTCCATGATTTGTTGACGCAGCCCACACCATTATGGAGTCCCCACCAGCTTTCACAGTGCTTTGGCTTCGTGGGGTCTGTGGAACAAAAAAATGGTTCAAATGGCTCTGAGCACTATGGGACTCAACTGCTGAGGTCATAAGTCCCCTAGAACTTAGAACTACTTAAACCTAACTAACCTAAGGACAACACACACATCCATGCCCGAGGCAGGATTCGAACCTGCGACCGTAGCGGTCGCGCGGTTCCAGACTGTAGCGCCAGAACCGCTCGGCCACCAGCAGCCGGCCTCTGTGGAACATTCGAACGCTATCATCAGTTCTTGCGAACTGAAACAGGGGCTTTTCTGACCAGATCGCGGTTTTTCTGTCGTCTAGGGCACAACTGATACGGCGCTGCAGATGATGATGTGCCATTAGCAAAGGTACTAGCGTCGGTCGTCTGCTGCCATGGCCAATTGACGCCAAATTTCATCGCACAATACTAAAGGATACGTTCGTCATACGCCCCGATTGATTTGTGTGATTATTTCATGCAGTGTTGCTTGTCTGTTAGCACTAACAACTTAAGAAAACGCTGCTGGTCTCGGCCCTTGAAGAAGGCCGTCGCCCACTGTGTTGTCTGTGGAGAGGAGTGCCTGAAATTTGGTACTCTCGGCATACTGTTGTGACTGTGGGTCTCGGAATATTGAATTCCCTAACGGTTTCCGGAATGGGAAGGTGCATGCCTCTAGCTCCAACTAACATTCCACGTTCAAACTCTGTTAACTCTCATCTCCACAATTACGTTGGAAACCTTTTCACAAGAATGACCTGAGAACAAATGACAGCTCCGCCAGTGTATTGCCATTGTATACTTTTGTACATGATACTGTCGCCACTGTGTACGTGAATATTGCTGTCGCATGTCTTCTCTCACCTCAGTGTAGTTTATGCATAGCGAGCGAGAGAATATGAAATTTTGCGCGCCGTATGTAAAGGTTCTACGCGTTTCATAAAACCCACCGGTAGAGGCCGCTGAATCGGGACAGAGTGTGCGGGAAATAGAGTCAGGTATGACGAAATGGATGGAATAACCACAAGATGTTAAGGAAAGAAATGCAGCCCTGAAATACCGATGGGAAGAAAACAGCGATAAACGGCAAAAGAAAAGCCGCGTTCCTGGAGGGTGAGTTGGTTATCGGCTGTGGGAGCGCGACCACGACCACAGCCACGTCCACGGCCGTGCCTGCGACGTCTGCGGCGGTCGCCCGTTTGCCAGACAGGGGTAAGCCGGTAATTAATCTCAGGCCGACGAGCGTGCCGATCCCGGGGGCGGCGGTGCCGGCCACAGGCGCTTGCGAGGGAGGATGGGGGGCGGGGAGGCGCCTAATGGCCGCTGAGAGGAATGCCGCAGCCAGCCGTCCGCACTAATAACAGGCTGGCCTCGCTGCTAAGTTGCTGCTGCATCGGTTTTGTCTTCCCCCATTCGCATCTATGCAGAACTGCAGCTGATGAACGAAGGGATTTCGTTGTTATAAAATTAATCTACGGATGCCAGTGACTGAATGCTGGCCCCTATTTCGATTGCACATGAGACTGGCGGGGGGCCTTCGGCGAAGGGAAACGCCGAAACTGGTCGCATAAGTGAAATAAAATTTGAAATACAGACGGCTGAATGTGTTTTTCATTTGACGTTGCCCATAGCGTTACTCGGCTGCAGCAAACGAGTACCCTACAGAAATCGGTTTTGTGAGCCAGTCTTCCCCTAAAATTTTAATTGAATTTTGAAATAAATTAGAAGGGACCAACTGTTTCACTTGTGGAGATTGATATCAGGAGTTACTATTCTACAACGCGCAGCAGAGTTAAGGGATAAATTTTCCGAAACTTCGTAATCCCCCCTCCCCCACTGCCAGTCTTGTCTTTAAAATTTGGCTCAATGTGGCTTCCAACCCTCCTCTCTAACAATACGAAAGCATGGCGCTCTGCGACCTCACCCTCAGACTCGACGCGCTTCAAACGCAAGGTGTCGACATCGTCATCATCATCATCATCATCATCATTTAAGACTGATTATGCATTTCAGCGTTCAGTCTGGAGCATAGTCCCCCTTATAAAATTCCTCCATGATCCCCTATTCAGTGCTAACATTGATGCCTCTTCTGATGTTAAGCCTATTACTTCAAAATCATTCTTAACCGAATCCAGCTACCTTCTCCTTGGTCTACCCCGACTCCTTCTACCCTCTACTGCTGAACCCATGAGTCTCTTGGGTAACCTTGCTTCTCCCATGCGTGTAACATGACCCCACCATCTAAGCCTGTTCGTCCTTGACTGCTACATCTATAGAGTTCATTCCCAGTTTTTCTTTCATTTCCTCATTGTGGACACCCTCCTGCCATTGCTCCCATCTACTAGTACCTGCAATCATCCTAGCTATTTTCATATCCGTAACCTCAACCTTATTGATAAGGTAACCTGAATCCACCCAGCTTTCGCTCCCATACAACAAAGTTGGTCGAAAGATTGAACGGTGCACAGATAACTTAGTCTTGGTACTGACTTCCTTCTTGCAGAAGAGAGTAGATCGTAGCTGAGCGCTCACTGCATTAGCTTTCCTACACCTCGCTTCCAGTTCTTTCACTATGTTGCCATCCTGTGAGAATATGCATCCTAAGTACTTGAAACCGTCCACCTGTTCTGACTTTGTTCCTCCTAGTTGGCACTCAATCCGTTTATATCTCTTTCCCACTGCCATTACTTTCGTTTTGGAGATGTTGATTTTCATACCATAGTCCTTACATTTCTGATCTAGCTCTGAAATATTTCTTTGCAAACTTTCAATCGAATCTGCCATCACAACTAAGTCATCCGCATATGCGAGACTGCTTATTTTGTATTCACATATCTTAATCTCACCCAGCCAGTTTATTAGCCTTGCCTTACCCCTGAAACTACTCTGAACCATGAGCTCAATTTACCGTCAACTCTAACTGCTGCCTGACTATCTATGTAAAGACCTTTAATTGCTTGCAAAAGTTTGCCTCCTATTCCATAATCTCGTGGAACAGACAATAACTTCCTTCTAGGAACCCGGTCAAATGCCTTTTCTAGATCTATAAAGCATAGATACAATTCCCTGTTCCACTCGTAACACTTCTCCATTATTTGCCGTAAGCTAAAGTGTCGACATTTGCAAAAAAAAAAAAAGGTCTGAGAAGTTCATGTGACGTGTAAGGTGGGTTAAAGATGTCACACTAGCACCAAACTGCATCATAATTCTGCCAAATTCTGCTACGGACGTGCCACACGTCCTTTTGCCCACAGCCGCGTGGGATTACCCGAGCGGTCTGAGGCGCTGCAGTCATAGACTGTGCGGCTGGTCCCGGCGGAGGTTCGAGTCCTCCCTCGGGCATGAGTGTATGTGTGTGTGTGTGTGTGTGTGTGTGTGTGTGTGTGTGTGTGTGTCCTTAGGATAATTTAGGTTGAGTAATGTGTAAGCTTAGGGACTGATGACCTTAGCAGTTGTCCCATTATATTTCACACACATTTGAACTTTTTTTTTTGCCCACATTTCACCCCTTCTTTTGACGTTTCTCCGATGGAGGCCAGAACCGTGCCGCCCCACATCGAAATCACGTGGTTATCTTATGAATCGCCAAGGAAACATTCCGGACACACCATCGCTCAGAATCGTCCCGAAATGGCCGCAGGGGGTTGCGCCAAGGGCGCGTATACGCGGGAAAAACGGCACAAGCAAAAGAAAGAAAAGAAAAGAAAGTTTGCCAGAACTCTTGGTGTCATCCACCCACCTTTACTGAGAATTTTAAAAATGCAGCTGGAAAGACAACCCGTGACAAGAGTACCAGGCGTATGCAGGCGGGCTAGCTGCTGCTCTTTCGCCGCTGCAATGCTGTTCCTGCTCCTGATAATAGGCCATGTGGAATGGGGTGTGTCATTGGGGTTGACGGTCTGCAAGCGCCTAGGACGTCGTCATGCGTTCTGCCTATTATAAGTAAGTTTTTGTAATTCTCTTTTGAGGTCGACGGGTGACACCAAGGATTTTGCCGAACTGGGGTCTTAGAGCGACCCTTTAACGCGTCATTCATGGATACGTCAATGTCACATTCCACCGTAATCACTCCACAGGAGGGCTCTGAGAAAGCATAAGCACCATTAGCTGTTTTGGTTCACGTTCAAATTTCGCCGAATGATCTTCAGTGCTCCTTAATGGTTCGAGCCTGTACACGAGACCAAAAATTGCGGTTACACTGCACCCCAAACGGGTACGTCGGAGATTCAGCCCCACAATGTCCTTAGAGAAGGGCAGAAACGCCCAACGGTGTCAGCAGTGTCAAAGATTCTGAAGAACGTCTAACTATTGCTCATCGAGTTGCGAAGTGTTTGAGATTCAACGCTCCAGGGAATGGGGTGGTTTCATTGACGCCCTTCATGACACCGCATACGGTCTTTTCGGGGAGATTCTCAGCGGATATGCTTATGGAATGTTTACCTCAGCCACTCAGAAGAAAACCGCGTGATTTCAACCCTGGGCGTCGTTGTTCTGACTTCCACCGCAGAGCCGTCAAAACAAGGTATGAAATGTGGGTAAGAGGGCGTTTCACGACCTTCCAATCGAGTGACACGTCTGCGGTGGCGTCAGGAAGAATTGTGGTGAAGTTTGGTGCCAATACGATATCTTTAACCCACCTTACACGTCACATGAACGTCTGAACTGTGACCCGTTTTTTGGAAGTGTCGATACCTTGCTGTCAAAGGCGTCGTCGAGTCCGAGAGTCACGTCGCACAGCGCAACGCTTTTACAGCACTATAGAGGAAGGTTGTGATTTCAGATTCGAGTCTCATTTCAAACTTAAGCGTAGCACTGCGTGGGAATTAGGGGATCTCGAAAGAATGAGCTTTTAATTCTGTAACACAGTGCAGTTCGAAGAATGTATTCTTCTTCTTTTCAGCGATCACAGGCGCTGTAGATCACGCACTGCATCAACGATCTGCTTCCAATCCTTCTATCTCTCGCTGTCTCTCTCCACTCTGCGGGGAGTCCTAATGCTGTGACGTCCTTATCTGTGTCATCTTTCCACCGTAAGCGAGGTCGGCTCAATGGTATCGTTGCTTGAAGTGTGGCCTCGAATGCCTTCTTAGGATTTCTGTTGGTTTCCATTCTAGCCACATGCCCATCACATTCCAGTCCCCTACTTTCTAATTTCTGGTCGATGGTGGGTTGCGTCATTAACTGATAAATTTCAGTGATCTTTCGAACTCTCGAGATGTGATTCTCCAACAAAGTTCCCCAGATTTTTCTAATCACTTTTCTTCCAAAAACATTCAGTTTCTCTTTCTTTCTTGGTAAGCGTGCAGCTTTCCGAACCATAAACGTCTACTGGGCAGATGGTGGTGTTATACATCATCTCTGTTGTGACTGATAAAGCTTTAATTTTGAGTGGGCTGCTTAGAGCGTACAGACGTCTTGATCCTGATCCTTGATCCTTTCCTCTCATTTACCTCCAGCGTTGTGGTACTTCTATTGCTTAAACGTGATTCAGGGTATTAATACTGATGAACTTTTCTGAATATAGAATGGTGGTCAGTTTCAAAGTTTGGATCTGGGTTCATGACTCGACCAATTTCCATATTTTCTGTTTCCTCTTGGTTTATCAAAAGTCCCCTTTTGTTGGCACTGTACCTAAGAGAGACGTGCATGTCCTTCAGCCATTCTTCCGCTTAACTGAGTAACACTGCATCATCTGCGTGTGTCAGGAGTTTTACTTGACTTTGTTCGAATCGGAGAATGTTATATAGCTGTAAATGACTCCAATGCCAGGTTGAAGAAAACACATGAAAAAGCATTTCCTCGTCGTAGGTCTGTTTTTATTGGGAAGTTGGGGGATATAGATCCTGTGAACTTCACTACTGCCTGTGAGCCATCCATGCACAGTTGTCTCATCCTAATGATTTTACTTGGTATCCTAAATAATCAAATAATCTTAGTGTGTTGTAGAGGCTACTTCTGTGGAGGCTGTCATAGGCTCGATGGAAACCAATGAAAAGACAGTGAATGTTTTGTTAAATTCCCAGTATTTCTCAAAGATTTGCCGTAGAGTAAACAGAATGTCATTCGTGGAATAGTTCGGTCGAAATCCAGGCTGCTACTGTTGAATTATGTTTTTGGTGTAAGGCTTAATTTTGTCGAGAATGCTCATTGACAGAACATTGTATGTTATGCTCCGAAAAGTGATTCATTTGTAATTTTCACGTTCCATCTTGTTTCCTTTTTGTGTATGGGGCAAATTATTGTAGTTTTCCAGTCTTCAGATAGCGTTTCAGTTTTCCAGATCATTTTGATAAGGTTATAAATTTCTTTGTGTAGTTTCTTTCCACCACATTTTAACATCTCGGTTTATATCTGGTGCTCGCCTGCAGCCTTGTTGTTTTTCAGCTTTTGAATTGTGTGTACCACTTTCTGTTCTACAATGCTGTAGTCGTCGGTACTACTGCTGTTACTCTCGACCATTGCGTAGTTGAAGGTTATGTGAAAGTCAGTGCAATGCAACATTTCTGAGAAATACTCTTTCCGTCTTGTTAGAATGTCTTCCAGCTGTGCTAGCATGTTTTGTTTTTTCTTCTATGAATACATTTTCACTTTCATAACCTCTCTTACTTTTCTTTGTATATTGAAATAGCTTCTTTGAGTCTCTACTGAAGAATGTATTGGACAAATTTGAAAGAAAATTTTAAAGGTAGTATCTGGGCTGTTATTTCATTTATCAGAAAGACAGCAACATTCTTTCAAACCGTAGACCAAAGTGAAGATGGGCAACTAATTACTTTATATACTGATTAAAATTATGGTTACTGTTTTACTGCATGTACTATGTTGATGTTTCAGTAATCATGTAATGTATAACTTTCTTCGTGTTTCGTCTTCGGCTTTGCAAAAAGAACCCTGCTGTAGTCATAATCAATGACTGACCTGTAGTATGCACGAAGCATCATCTACGAATTTTTAAAAAGTTCTGATTTGATCGCTAGATTTAGTCAGGCGAAACTATGAGAGAAAATATACAAATTATTGTGCATGTACACTATGTAGTGTCTACCAGTGCACTGTTACGTCTGTTCAGTCCTACACAATCAGTTGATACAGTAAGCATGTTGTCTGTGAGTCTGACTCATGAGATCGCTTGTAATTGATACGTTGCTTAAAGAAAACTGTACAACAGTAGATTATTCGTGTGTAGCAGTTTAAAAAGCGTAAGTTAAATAGTAGATTTTTGTTGTTATTCTACGACGATTCACTCGGTGCCTACATTAGGATCGCTAACGTTTTATGTTCGGAATTACTGTTTTTTGGAAATTCAGAGACGTTTCTTTGTTGTGTATACATATTGAATTACGCTAATTCTAATTAAGATATTCTCATTTATTACTCCGCCTCAAATACTTATTTTTAATTATATTACATGTTTCGAACATTCTGATATGTGATTCTGAATAGAGAAGACGGTTTGCTGGCGCAACTACTTAGATGTCAACTGTGTATGTAGCAGAATTCCTTAACTTCATCTACTTTGTCAACACCAGTGCTGATGTTAAGTTTCTCGCTGTTCTCATTTCTGCTACTTCTCATTAGTTTCGTCTTTCTTCGATTTTCTCTCAATACATATTCTGCACTTATTAGATTGTTTATTCCATCCAGCAGATCCTGAAATTCCTCTTCACTTTGACTGAAGACAGCAATGTCGTCTGCGAATCTTATCATTGAATTTTAATTCCACTCTTGAACCTTTCTTTTGTTTTCGTCATTGCTTCTTCGAAGTATAAATTTAACAGTAGGTGCAAAAGCGTACATCTTTTGTCTTACACCGTTTTTAATCCGAGAACTTCGTTCTTGGTCTTCCGCTTTTATTGTTCCCCCGTGTTGATTGTATATATTGTACTTTACCCGTCTTTTGCTATAGCTTACCCCTATATTTCTCGGGATTTCGAACACCTTGCACCGTTTTACATTGTAGAACGCTTTTCCCAGGTCGACAGATCATATGAACGTGTCTCGATTTTTCTTTAGTGTTGGTTCTATTATCAACAGCAAATTCATAATTGTCTCTAATGTGTCTTTACCTTTCCAAAAGCCAAATTGATCGTCACGTAACACATTTTCTTTTCTGTTGTTCTGTATATTATTGTTGTCAGCAACTTGGATGCATGAGATGTTAAGCTGATTGTGCGATAATTCTCGCACTTGTCGCGTTTTGCAATCTTGGGAATTGTATGGATGACGTTTTTCCGAATGTTAGTTGGTATATCGCCAGAATCATATAGTCCCGACACAAACGTGAATAGTCGTTTTGTTACCATTTCCCACAATGATTTAAGAATTTTTGGTGGAATATTATCTATCCCTTCTGCTTTATTCGATCTTAAGTCTTTCAGAGCTCTTTTAATTTTGATTCTAAAACTGGATTCCTCATCTCTTCCATATGGACTCCCGTTTCTTCTTCTATCACGTTATCAGCCAGTCTTTCCCCGCACTGCGGCCTTCAGTGTACTCTTTTAACCTATGCGCTCTTTCCTCTACATTTAAAAGTGGATTTTCCATTGCACTATTTATGTGACCATTCTTACTTTTAATTTAACTGAAGGCTGTTTTGGCTTTTCCATGTGCTGTATCAGTCCTTCCGACAATCATTTCTATCTCGATTTCTTCACATTGTTGATGCAACCATTTCGCCCTAGCTTCCTTGTGATTCCTATTTACACTATTGGCCATTAAAATTGTTACACGAAGAAGAAATGCAGATGATAAACGGGTATTCATTGGACAAATATATTATACTAGAACTGACACGTGATTACATTTTCACACAGTTTGGGTGCACAGATCCTGAGAAATCAGTACCCAGAACAACCACCTCTTGCCGTAATAACGGCCTTGATACGCCTGGGCATTGAGTCAAACAAAGCTTGGATGGCGTGTACAGGTACACCTGCCTATGCAGATTCAACACGATACCACAGTTCATCAAAAGTAGTGACTGGCATATTGAGACGAGCCAGTTACTCGGCCACCATTGACTAGACGTTTTCAATTGGTGAGAGATCTGGGGAATGTGCTGGTCAGGGCAGCAGTCGAACGTTTTCTGTATCCAGAAAGGCCCGTACAGGACCTGCAATATACGATCGTGCATTATCCTGCTGAATTGTAGGGTTTCGCAGGGATCGAATGAAGGGTAGGTTCAAATGGCTCTGAGCACTATGGGACTCAACTGCTGAGGTCATTAGTCCCCTAGAACTTAGAACTAGTTAAACCTAACTAACCTAAGGACATCACAAACATCCATGCCCGAGGCAGGATTCGAACCTGCGACCGTAGCGGTCTTGCGGTTCCAGACTGCAGCGCCTTTAACCGCTCGGCCACTTCGGCCGGCGAATGAAGGGTAGAACCACGGGTCGTAATACATCCGAAATGCAACGTCCACTGTTCAAAGTGCCGTAAATGCGAACAAGAGGTGACCGAGACGTGTAACCAATGGCACCCCGTACCATCACTCCGGGTAATACCCCAGTAACGCGATGACGAATACACTCTTCCAATGTGTGTTCACCGCGATGTCACCAAACACGGATGCGACCATCATTATGCTGTAAACAAAAACTGGATTCATCCGAGAAAATGACGTTTTGCCATTCGTGCACCCAGGTTCGTCGTTGAGTACACCATCGCAGGCGCTCCTGTCTGTGACGCAGCGTCAAGGGTAACCGCAGGCATGGTCTGCGAGCTGATAGTCCATGCTGCTGCAAACGTCGTCAACTATTCGCGTAGCTGTTTGTTGTCTTGCAAACGTCCCCATCTGTTGACTCAGGGATCGAGACGTGGCTGCACGATACGTTACAGCCATGCGGATAAGGTGCCTTCCATTTCGACTGCTAGTGATACGAGGCCGTTGGGATCCAGCACAATGTTCCGTATTACCCTCCTGAACTCACCGATTTCATATTCTGCTAATAGTCATTGGATCTCGACCAACGCGAACAGCAATCTCGCGATACGATAAACCGCAAACGCGATAGGCTACAATCCGACCTTTATCAAAGTCGGAAACGTGATGGTACGCATTTCCCTCCTTACACGAGGCATCACAACAACGTTTCGCCAGGCAACGCCGGTCAACTGCTGTTTGTGTATGAGAAATCGGTTGGAAATTTTCCTCAAGTCAACACGTTGAAGGAGCCGCCACCGGCGCCAACCTTGTGTGAATGCTCTGAAAAGGTAATCATTTGCATCTTCTCCCTGTCGGTTAAATTTCGCGGCTGTAGCACGTCATCTTCGTGGTGTAGCAATTTTAAGGGCCAGTAGTGTATTTCATTCCTATGTGACTTGTACCTCTGTGTTTCTGAATTTCCTCGAACATTTTTGTACTGTTCCTCATGGTTGCTTGCAGTTTTCTTCCTTGTTCCTACGTTTTTCTTTCGAAATTCTGTTATTACACTTTTTAGAAATTGCCATTCCTCTTCAACTGAACTGCGTACTAAGCTGCTCGTTATCACAGTATGTATAGTCCCAGAGATCTTCAAGTATATCTCTTCATTCCCTAGCTACTTCGGTATACCACTTCGTAGCCCATTGATTCTTCCTGACTTGTCGCTTAAACTTCAGCCTGCTCTTCGTCACTACCAAATTGTAATCTGAATCTACATCTGCTCCTGGGTACGTCTTACAATCCAGTATCTGATTTCGGAATCTCTGTCTGACCATGATGTAATCTGAAATCCTCCAGCATCTCCCGACCTTTTCCAAGTATACCTCCTCCTCTTGTGTATTCGCTATTACTAACTGAAATTTATTGCAGAACTCAAATAGTCTTCTTCATGTCTCATTCAGATACTGGATTGTAAGGCGTACGCAGGAACATTTAGCAATAAAGTTTCGTCATCTCTCATTTGTCATACAAAGATTGCAGTTTTACACAAACGTCTTGGATCTTCATCACCATTCCGCTGCATACTTCGTGAAACGTACTTTTCAAAAACGTCACAGAAATTAATTTTATTATTGAACCAGAAAGTTTGAGATATGTACAGTGTAGGGCTTCAAGTCCGGTATTTACTTTAGGTAAAACATCTGGAGTGGGAGACTCTGGTCATAAAAAGAGTATATCTACTGTAGCCACTGGTGTTTCATACCCATCTCGGAGAAACACTGGCAACTGCCAGATAGCAGGGATATGTCTCTTCCATCACGTTTCTCGTGTGCTGGTAACTATGAATCAATCTGTCAACAAGACAAAGTTCATAGGCTATAACATTTACTTATTTTCATCATAAACAACGAGGAGTGGAGAGGATAAACCTTTTCCTCTCCAAGTACTACTTGTATCCTACGTCCTCAGTTACGTGTTGCATATATTCCAGTCTTTGTCTTCCTCTCCAGCTCATTCCAGTGTCATAGAAGTTGGTACCTGATTTCTTACCGCGTCCTATCATCTTGTCGGTTCTCCTCAGTGTTCTCCGTGTGTTCCGCTCTTCACCAGTTCTGCAGAGAACATTGTCATTTCGTATTTTGTCAGCACACCCAATTTCAAACATCCTTCTATAGCACCATATCCGAAATGCTTGGATTCTCTTCCTTTCCAGTTTTAGTACAGTGCACAATTCACTTTCGCACAACGCTTTGCTGCAGAGGTACATTCTCAAAAATTTCTTCCCCAAATTAAAGGCTGTCTAGACTTCTTTTGGCTTGCACCAGTCTGCTTTTTATGTTCTCTTTGTTTCGTCCGTCATGTCTGATTTTTCTTCTCAAGGTGGCAGAATTCCTTAACTTCGTCTACTTCGTGGTCAGCAATTTTGACGTTACTGTAAGAGTAACGCTATTATCATTCCTGCTACGCCTAATTACTTTCCTCTTGCTTCAGTTTACTTTAAACCCTAGCGTGTGGCTATTGGACTTTTACAGTTCGCTTTCTAAGATGAGCATTATTGATTAGCAGAAGTATTTCGAAGAATGGTAGGGATATTTCCTTTATTAGTGTGATATGGGATTGATGTAATTGGAGTACGAATATTTTTGATGCAATTATGGAGAGAGAAGTTAAGATTATTTGTGAGGTTTTCTAGGATGTTGAGAGATTGAGGTAAGCACGCAAGCGAGTAGCACTGTTTTGTGTTACTGAGATTGTGGTAACGAAGATCAGATAGTAGGATTGTTACATGGATTGCTCTGGTAGGAAGATGAGATTCCCCTTGCTACAAGTTGTTTGTTAGTTATGTTGTGAACATTCAGTAGATTTTTAAGCATTACTTTCGAAGATAGAGTTTCATTTGAATTTTGTCAGAAGCTATTTCCTGTCAGTTAAAATTGTCACCTTTTATTAAGTTTATAATGTATGTCCGCACATTGCATTTTGTGATACGGAATTTTCAGTTGCAGTTCTTTTTAATGTTGCTTTGCTGTTGTCTGCTGTACGCTGCTTTTGAGAACTCTGCAGAAATCTTTGTCAAGACACGAGGTAAGTGAAAATATAATTTAGAGACAGTATTTTTTTTTAAGTTCAGTTGCGCATTTATTTCAGAAGTCAGCTTACATTCACGATGGCATTGAATTTTTTGTGGAAACAGTTAGCTTCAATTTGTAGACAGTGTTGAGCAAATCATATTAAGTCTTTGTGTAATTCAGTATAGTCAGAGTTTAGCACAGTTCACGAGTTTGAGTTTGGAATTAGTTTGTCTTGTGATCTTTTTGGGAAGTCTTAGGAAGATTCACGCAGGCATAGAGAAGCAGACAAGCGGTTAAGTTACTCTTGTAGCTGTTAGGAGTCAACAGCCTATAATTCACTGTGTAAGGCCGTTCAAAGGAGGAAGACAACGGCATGAGTAGAAAAGCACTGTGCTGTTCCAAACGACCTTCGGTTTGAGTGCGGGTTTGCCTTAGGACACATCCTGTTTGTCCACTAGGACGACGATTCCATTTCTATTCACAAATTCTTCTAGTGTAGTGACAACGATAACAGTACAGGCATTCAATTTGAACTCGACTCAGACAGAATTAAGGAATGCGCAGGGATACGTATGGACATCACAGCGCTGAATGTCTGCCGTAGGAGGTACACTATGTGATCAAAAGTAGCCGGACACGTTTACGTAATGCGAAATTGACCATTAGATGTCACGAGAAGCGGACCCGCCAATATAAGAGGAGGGGGGGAGTACTGTGATGGCAGTACAGAACCAGTAACAGTATAATAGGTCGGAGAGTTCAGTGACTCTGGAAATGGACAAGTCATTGGATTTCACCTGACAAAAGCGTCAGAGGCATATCGTCATCGTCATCATCATCATCATCATCATTATAATGATCTCCTTCCAAGGATTAGGTGTAGTCACCTGTTCCGATCTCCACTGCCCATCCATCTACCTCTTACGTGGTCTGCCTAGTTGTCGATAATTATCATCTTTTTTGGGAGTCTGTTTTCTATTACTCTATCAACATGATTCATCCATTTAATTCATTTCTCTTGTATGTTATTAACTGAAAAGGTTTTTCAATCTGACCTTATTGTTTCATTCCTTTTCATTCCTTATTTTAACTATTTTATTATAGCCTCTTCATATATCGTGAATTTCATCTCTGTTATCTGTATACTTGACTTTTCTTTTTTTGTTACCGCCTATGATTCGGAACCAAGGTACACACACAAAATTCTAGAATTTCAATTGAAGTTCCTTTCTTATTTTTCTTCTCCAAGATCTTCCAATTGTTCGCAGATGATTTAAAATTTATCAAACTTCTTCTAAAATGGTTCAAATGGTTCTAAGCACTATGAGACTTAACATCTGAGGTCATCAGTCCCCTAGACTTAGAACTACTTAAACCTAACTAACCTAAGGACGTCACACACATCCATGCCCGAGGCAGGATTCGAACCAGCGACCGTAGGGGTCGCGCGGTTCCGGACAGAAGGGCCTAGAACCGCTCGGCTACAGCGGCCGCCAACCTTCTTCTCAATGTCTTTGTCATAGTTAAAACTAATATCACATCCTAGATAATTTCAAGTTTTCTAAAGATGCCCAAATCGACCGTTAGTGAAGTGATTATGAAGTGGGAACGCAAAGGCACCACCACAGCTAGATCAAGACCAGGTAGAACTCCTCTACTGACGGGCGTGTGCGGTCAGTCATTGCGGAGGGTGGTTGTAAGGAATCAGAACAAATCAGCAGAAGGACTCACTCGTGAGTTTCAAAGTGGTACAAGCAGCCCAGCCAGCACAACGGCTGCGTGCAGAGTTAAAAACAATAGAGTACGACGGTCGAAGAGTTCCTCACAAGCGAGTTGCAAAGGTGGTGTAAAAAGCGATGCCATTGGGCAGTGGATGAACGGAATCGAGTGATGAGTCACTCTACGCAATGTGGCAATCTGATGAGTGGGTTATGTTTGGCGAATCGCTGGAGTACGTTATCTGCCATCACGTGTAGTGCCAACAGTGAAGTACGGAGGCTCATATCTTTCTGTTTCGAGTACGTACAAGCTGTGGAACACCACCCAGCAAATTTTATTGTAGAGTCGGTGCTCAATTAAACAGAAACGGCAATCGTAGGCTTTAGTCAGAGCTATAACTGTATGATCTGCGTGGGCTTCATAAAGTGGGAGCAAAGGCAGTTTAGTCTTCAGTATTGAAACTATGTCCAAGATCGAAACAAATCTTTAATGCTGAATCAGTGCTTTGTAAGAATTCGTTTGAAAAATTCTTAACTCACTGCAGAGACGAATGAAGTATTGCAACCAAATGAGAGGACGAGATTTGGAAACCTCCGTTAACACATACTAGTGTATAGTAAAGTGAAACGTATAATATTCCGAAGTAGTGTTGTACTTTATGTTAAGGCAGGCCATGGGTGAAGTTTTCGCCAGTTAGATGGTGACTTGTCCTAAAAGCTTACGTTTCAAATATCTTTGTGCTATGCAGGGCAATATTTCATTCTGAAGTCAGTGGCGGATCATAACTACACATTCGCAGTTACGTTTACTGGGACGTTTTTGCTTGTATTATCGTATCACGGGTGTCAGTTTTCACCATTAATTATGTTACGTCCTGTAGACAACGGTCAACTTTTCAGGCAAATGAGTACGTTAGGGATGCAATGTCAAACTAAAAATCCAAACCTGTGTAAGTCTGTCTTTATACAGGATGGTTGAGGGACTTCAGCTCTTCAGTATAAAACGTCATATCAAAAATACCTTCAGCCGTCTATATTACAATTTTATTTTATTTATGCAACCAGTTTCTGTGTTTCACTACGTCATCTTCAGTTTCTCTGAGCGATGTGCAGGAAGAATCCAACCTCATGAGAAATCGAAACAAGGGCCAGCATTTAATAAACTTCGTTCATCAATTGCGGACTCTGCATTTTATGAATGAAATGATCGTGTTCTCAAAATAGTAGTCTAGGGATACCGTTGGTGAGTGCTGGCCCCTTTTTCGATTGCACATGAGATTGGATTCTTCCCATACGTCGGTCTGGGCATCTGAAGATGGCGTTGTGAAACGCTGAAACAGGTCGCGTAAGTAAAATAAAATTTGAAATCTAGATGGCGTAAGATGTTTTTGATTTGCCGTTTTATAAAAATCTCGAGATTGAGGCCACAATTTTTGTGACTCTTGGGATGATTTCTGTCAAATGTCGCTTCTTTTCATCTTCGGCAAATGATCATTACTACGATAAATGCGAGCTTTCATCGTGGTTGACAGTCGACGCTAAATGTACGTTCTCCTGTAACTGTCTGAGTATGTCATTCAGAAGATCGTAGAAACATAATTACATACCATGTACAATAAAATAAAGCCTACGTACGGAGGGTAGGTTTACTGTTTCCATCTTTTGGAGACAGTTCTGCTGAAATATGACACCCGTCGTGGTTTGAAGAAGGAGCGATTTCTCGGGCCCTAAAACCTCCATAAAGCACCTTTTCAAATTACCTTCAATACTATACTATCTACTTAAATTGACTCGTAACTATTTTAAGCAAAGACAGTGTAAAGCATTAGTTTCAGATGTTCACAGTTGCCTGAAAATTAGAAACATTGTTAGTGAGCGGACTCCGCGTAATGCTAAGCGACCAGCTATCGAAGCCTGTAGCTCGCTTCGTAGGCTACAATCGCTCCTTCTCATTCCGTCCCGATCTATTGCAATCTCTTTATAAGATTAATGGAATAATACGTTACAGAACACAAGCTGCCTTGCCATCAGTTTCGTAGGTTCGGCTTTTATTCTAATTTTCTCAATATTCCAATTATTTCCTGTTACATCACGTAATAAAGACAGATAATGATTCTTATCGGTAGTTAACAAATCATTAATCGTCTCTCGATACTAGAGACTCGATTAGATTACATCGTTAATTCATTGAAAATACAGTCTTAGTTAATAAGACACAGTATAGAAGTAGCACATGGAGTTCATATCAAGCTGCATCTCCTTCTTCTCCTTCTTGCGTTACGGCCTCTGTAGGACCACAGGTAGCCCCTTCGTGGACTGCATTTTCCTCTTCGTCTCCCAGAACGTCTTCATTCTTTCTCTTCATTTCTTCCGCCCTTCTGCCCACATCTTCAGTCTCCTTTTCTCTTGTCGGCTCCTCTCTAATCTTTTCCTGTATTCTTTTCTGTCGTTGATCTCCGGCATATTGGTCGGTGTATATTGGTTCCTCCAATTTTCCTTTCCTTTAACCCTGAAACGCAATTCCAACCAGTCCTTCCAAAGTTCAACAACCCATTTGGTTCCTGTCTTTTCCCTTATCGTCCATGTTGTTTCCCACACTCTCTTCGTCATTCTGTCCATACTCATCCTAATTAAATGCCCAGCAAACCTTGCCCTTTTGAATGTAATATCTCCGGATATTGTTCTCATGTTTCGGTGCAGTTCTTCCCTAGGTCTTCGCATCCATCTATCTCCACCTCTTTTGGGCCCTAGTATTTTTCTTAGTATTTCTCTCTCTTCTTTCTCTAGTTGTTCTGCCCCATTTGTTCCTAGTGTCATCGTCTCAGCAGCATATAATACTGCATTTCTCACCGTTGCTTTGTAGTGGCTTATCGTTGCCTCTGTCGATATATTCTTTTTATTGTATATCTCTCTCGCCATACAGAAGGCTGACCTCATCTTCTTTATCCTGTCTGTTATTGCTCCTGTTCCTTCCTGTTATAAATTCTCCCAGGTATTTAAATTTGTCCAGCATTTGCACTGTGCCTTCCGGTGTTTCCCAGTCTGCAATGGTCTTTAATGTCTTTGTCTTGTTATAGGCGATCCACAGTCTACCTTTCTGGCTACTTACTTAAGTTGTTGCGTCTTCTTGCGTCTCACTTACTATTACTATGTCGTCTGCAAAGGCTAGGCACTCCAATTGAGCCCTGTTGTCCGTTTTGTCTCGCACATAGGTCTTTGGTATTCCCGTTTCTTCGTTTATTGCTCTCCACTGCCTGATCAATTCGACCAATGCTGCATTGAACAACAATGTTGACAATCCATCTCCCTGTTTAACAACAGTCTTGATCTCAAATTCTTCTGACAGTGCTCCTCTGAATTTCACCCTTGCTTTTGTGTCTGTCAGAATTTCTTGCATAGTTCCATCTAGTCCTCTGTTCTGCAGGATCATAACAAGAGTCTGTCGATGGAAGTGAAGTCCACGAAGGTAATTAGTGTCTTTTTGTTTTTAAGGGTCTATGTTCTATCAGTTGCTTCAGGATAAATATCTGTTCTATACATCCTCTTCCCCTCCTGAATCCCGCTTGGTAATCGCCAACTGTACTTTCTACTTGTTCTTGTACTCTCTTGAGCAAGAGTTTTGATAACACCTTGCATCTGACCTCTAGTAGCGATATTCCTCTGAAGTTGTTTGCATCTCTCTTTTCCCCCTTCTTTTGTATTGGTACTACAATTAAATTCTTCCATCCTTCTGGCAATTTCTTTGTTTTCCAAATCTAGTGGATTATGTTGATCATGTTTTCTGTTGTTTTTTTGCCACACCACTTTATCATCTCGGCTGTTATATAATCTTCTCCAGTTGCCTTATTATTCTCTAAATCGCTTATGGCATGTGCGACTTCATCCCTTGTTGGAGGACGTGGCTCTCTCTCTTCTGTGTCAGCACCCAGTTCCAGCTCGTCTTCAGGTGGTTCACAGTTCAGCAGGTCTTGAAAGTACTCTGCAAAAATCCTACAGTTCTCCTTCCCACTATCAGGCAACTCCCCTTTCTTATCTCTTATATAGTTCTCTACCCTTGTATCCAGTCAGAATCTTTTTGAATTTTCCGAAAAAATGTCTGCTGTTGTTTTTCCTGAAATTGGTCTCAATTTCGTCCAGTTACTGCTTCATCTTCTTCTTCTGGTCCATCTTAATGTTCGGGTCGCTTCCTTTCTTGCTCCTAAGAGAACTTCCCATTTTTCCGGGTCCTTCTTGCTGCTCCAGTCTCTCCAGGCTTTCCTGCGAGTCTCTACCGCTTTCTCACATTCCTTGTTCCACCACCAGTGCTTCCATTTCTTTTCTTCCTTTCCCCATAGTTCAGCCTGTTTCGCCATATTTCGCTTCATGTCGTCCCATTCAATGAATGATTCAATTCCTTCCTCATATCTGGATCGATTGTGTCTTAATCTGTCTCTGTCTATCTTCATGTTTCTGGTTCTTCTATTCATCTGTGGCAGTCTGTAAGATAATGATCCGATTCAATTCTTGTGTTCTACCTGACTTTTGTGCTCACGATCCCTTTAGTGTTTGTCCAGCTGATTGCTATGTGGTCAATTTGGAATTCCCCAAGGCGGGTGCACGGGTTTGCCCATGTCTTTTTATTACCCGGTTTGGCCCTGAAGTGTGTTGTCATCAATTTCATTCTGGGTTCTTGACACAATTCAATTAGTCTTTCTGCATTTTTGTTTGTCCAGTGGTGTGCGGGCACTCTCCCACTACTCCTTTATGTTGCTTCTCTCTTCCAATCTGTGCATTATAATCTCCTACGAGTATCTTTACATGTCTATGTGGTATGTTTTTCATTGTATCATCTAGCTCCTCCCAGAAACTGCCTGCAACTTTCTTGTCTTTCCTGTTCTTGTCATTTGTAGGTGCATGTCCATTTACTACTGTAAACTTTTTGTTCCTTGCTTGAAATGTTATTGTTGATATCCTTTCTGACCTGCTCTTTTATTTCAGTTATAACATCCTCGTATCTCTTGTCTACTGTGAATCCCGTACCAAAGCATCTAGGTGCATGTCTTTCCTTTCCCACTCTAACTACAGGTTTCCCTTTCAATATTATGAAGCTTTCTGACTCCACTGTATCTTCGTCAGTGTATCTTGTTTCTCGCATAGCTAGTATTCGAATGCTTCTCTCTTTCATCTCATCTATTAGTTTACCAGTCTTAATCATTATCTGTACATTTATGGTTCCAATTCTGAAAGTCTTCTTTAGTTTTAATCTTCTTTGAGGTTCTTGGGAGTTCCGACTCTTCCCTTATGCACTTTTTGGCAAGTCCCCCAGAATCCGAACGCCTCCAGAAGATGAGTTCAGGCCGCCCCTGACATGGGGATACAGACGCCTTTGGTAGCCGCCCCTAACATGGAGTACAGCCGCTACCTGATATGTTTCAGTGACTCTTCCGCGCTCTCTGCCGTTGGGACGTTCGTCTTCCGCCTTCGAGACCGTTGGCCGGGCTTCGCCTGTAACCCTAGGTAGGGGCTCTAACTGGGTGCTACCACCGGAGCCAGATGGACCCAGATTTTGTTTACGTGGTTGTTACTCCTCCCCCTCCTCCTTGCCCATCACTTGCGAGATGCGGCCCCAGGCTTATGACCGGCAATGGCGGAGTTATGAAGCTGCATCCTATTCACAAATAACCATTGACCCACACAGTAGTGAGTTGAATAATACATTTAGTTACAGGCGTAGTCACTTTTCACAGTTAGGGCCAGTGTCATGTGAGTCCATAAATGTTTTACTATAATAAATAAGCGACAGAACAACCATACTTGGCTATTATCCACAGTACCGCTTAATTGCTAGATTATGATTACCACGGTAGCACCTACCACGCTTGCACCCATCACTGAAATGAGGCTGAAACGGGATAGCGTGTTTGGCCAATCATCATACCACTGATGGCGTTCAAAGCGGCCACTGCAATCTGAGGCATCCGTGGTTTCTGGACAATGGAACTGCATTCATGCCAGCATTCTAGCCCTTCGCAAACGGCGTCGAATCGTCGACGCTGACACCTGTTGCAATGCTGCAGCGTTAAGAAATATTATGCACGAAAATGTAGAGTAAATTTTGTTAACATGGACAGCTTGGCGGACATTTCAGTTCTGTGCTCAAGTGACAAGATCCAGTCACCTTTAATCGATACATCTGTTGCTATAGATGCACTTAAGAATGGGGCGTGGCTCGAACTGGAAGTGTGTAATAACGTAAACTAATAAACAGCCTCGTAGAACAATGTCTTCTTTCAAACACGAGAGTTCATTCCAATTTTAATCACGTTCTACTGTTACTGAGACGGAATTTCCGAATGTGTGAAATTTTATGTAATTGGAGTGTTATGCCCAGAGAAAGAAATTATTATCCATGAACATTCGCCTGCCGCGGTGGCCGTGCGGTTCTAGGCGCTGCAGTCCGGAACCGCGGGACTGCTACAGTCGCAGGTTCGAATCCTGCCTCGGGCATGGATGTGTGTGATGTCCTTAGGTTAGTTAGGTTTAAGTAGTTCTAAGTTCTAGGGGACTGATGACCTAAGATGTTAAGTCCCATAATGCTCAGAGCCAGAGCCATGAACATTCAGTGAAGTGAAAGGAAAAAGTAGTTGAACGAGAAAAGGATTTTCGTGAAGAACAATTTTGAAGCGTATAAGATCAACGATAATAATGAAAGCTGCAGAAATGAATTAAAATTTGTGCCACGTGCGGGACTTGAACTGGGGTCTCCTTTTTAATTCATTTCTGCAACTTCATCGTAGGTAAAGATGAGACTTAAATGTTTCGAGGAAAATTCAATCATTTGTTTTAGTCTGGAGAAACATTGGATTGCCAGAGATTTAGTAATAATATTCCAATGGAAGGAGATTGAGTCGTTTGATGGTATGAAATGTGTGAACTGGATATCAAGCAGATTCGGTGAAATTCACGTCTCCTCAAGATATTAAAAAAAAAAAAATCTTGGCCACGAAGGGAGACAAGGACTTCCAATGCCAGCCACGTCAGTTACTTCGTAATGTCAAAGTTGTCACAGGAAGTCACTTGTCTACCTTGGTGGCCATCTTATTAACTATGTTTATTAACTGTATTTTAAATTTTTAAAATAATTTAATGAAAATCTGCGAATTGTAACCGCTGGCAGCTTGCAGTCGAGGCCGCATAAAAAGATCCCTGACAGCTCTCAACGCTGCTGCCAGCTTTCAAATGTGAAACGCTAATGACAGCAGACGAAAACAGTAGGTGTCTACAGAGCTGTGAGAACTCTGAGGCGTTGCCATAGAGACGTTTGCGAAATCGCGTTTCAGGTAGCCCCGTGAAGCTGCCGCTCCTAGCCAGCTACAAATGTCATGTTTCTGAAACTGCGACATGGTCGCGAATTGAGCAGTGACCCGAATATAGAATAAATTTTCTTTACCACATGTCTATGGTCACAATTTTTTTTTGTCATCAGACTAACGGTTTCGATCTACGATGACCATCTTCAGATTTTTATAAAACAGATTTGAAGATGGTCATTATAGACCGAAACCGTTAGTCTGATGACAAAATATTTGTGACCTTAAACGTGTAGTAAAGGAAATTTACAAATGTCATGTATGAACTTACGCCAACTGTAGAACGCCGCGCTCTTCCCCACACCCATGTGGGGCAGAAGGGAGGAAATAATATTAATTAAAAGAACGCGTTATGACCCATCTTTCAGAGTGACTCCGGAGACGGAAACGTTATAGAGCAGAAATATTTATAGCAGACATAGTTTGGTTAATTTTATGGATCAAACAAAACACCGTGAGAAAATGAAGATTCATAAAAAAAAAAAATTACTCCAGAAAATGATCAAAGGAACTTAATAGTTTTATTTTATTTTTTAGCTCGTCAGTCTTTCGACTGGTCTGATGTGAGCTCCAGCATTTCCTACCTTGCGCTACGATGCTTTTTGTCGCTACTGAACTACTACTTTCAAAATCACGCTATAACCAATTTTCTACTTGTAATCTCTGTCTGCCACCACAACTTTTCACCCTTTACTACTCCTCCCAGCACCAGGTTAATTATTCCTGGATGTTGTATCAGACGACTCGTTAACCCGTGTCTTCTTCTGGTGCGTTTCTCGCGGATTACATTCTGCACCACCTTGTTTCGTAACCCATTCGCCGATCTAATTTTTAACGGTTAGTACCATCACTTAGCAAATGTTTTCAGTTTCTTTTACTTAAGACTTTCCACAGTGCATCTTTTGCTTCCAAATAATATTGGTCTCCGGAGAAATCCCTTCAGAAACTTGTTTATCGATTGCGTATCAGTATTTAAAACCTTTAGCGATCTTTTACTGAAAAAAAAAATACTTCGTCATTCTCTTCTTCTAATATCTTACTTGTTTTGGCTATTCTGTGTAGTCTTACTGCTTTTACAGTACAATTATGTTATTTCGTCTTTTAATGTTTGATTCCAAATTATGCTGCTAAGCATTTACACCATATATTTACAGTTAACTCGTGTTATTTTCGTAAATTATGCAGTCCGTTCCAGTCAACAGATTTTAAGTTTTAATGCCTGTTCCCAGAAGGGTTTGTATCGCGGAGCAAACAGTTCCTTTAGTATTTTTGAAAATTATTTAGTTGCTTTTTTGTACCTCTGACGTGAAAATTAAACAGAAGCTACAATAAGGTTTATTAATGCCTTAAATGCTTCTTAAATCAAACGTGTCTTTCTCCGTCTTCCATATTTATTACACAGCCTGACAAAATAAGGGAAGGACGAATCTAACTGAAACAAGACGTGTTGAAAGGGTATGTGATGTTACTGCAGTGATTACAAAATCTAGTTAAGCTGACAAAGAAAAGTACTATGAACCCACTTATCATATGACGTTATGTTCCCTCTGACCTGAATGCATACCCAGATTAGGTTGGGAAGGGTGCCATGAAACCGTTGTAGCATATCATACATCTGCATCTACATCATACTCCGCAAGGCACCTAATGATGTGTGTGGGAGGGTACTTTCGGTACGACAGTCTGATCCCTCTAACCCTGTTCCACACGCGAATAGTGCGCGGAAAGAATGATTGTCGGTAAGCCCACGTATTGATTCTAATTTATCGAATTCTCCCCTTGTGTTCAGTAGGCGAGATGTATGTGGGGGGAAGTAATATGTTGTCCGACTCCTCCTGAAAAGCGCTGTCCCGAAATTTCAACAGTAAATCTCTCTGTAATGCACAACGCCTCAAATGTAACGTCTGCCAGTGGAGTTTGATTAGGATCTCCGCAACGTTCTCTCACTAGCTAAACGATCTTCTCTATCAGTCCTACCTGGCAGGGGTCCCAGACAGATGAACAATATTCAAGATTAGGCGAACAAGGACCTTATAAGCCACTTCTTTCGTGGGTGAGTTACATTTCCTTAGGATTCTTCCTATGAATCTGAGTCTGGTGTCGGTTTTTCCCATTACCTGTTTTGTGTGGTCATTCCAATTAAGGTCGCTCTGGATAGTGACACCTACATTTTACGGCAGACGCTGTCTCCAGCTGTTTGTAATCAATATTGTAGCTGCACAGTAGCGGATTTCTTTTCCAATGTATGCGTAATATATTACATTTATTTACGCCCAGAGTCAACTGCCAGAGAATGCACCAATCATCAATTCTCTGCAGTTTTGCATCACCCTCGTTCCGAGAACTCCTGAAAATAGACGTTGACTGTGGATACTGTATCATAGACACAGTCCCTCTGACAGTTCGGAGATGTCACTAAACCCGCCCAAAGATGTTAACAACAATGCATGAGCAGCGCCTATTAGACGGAGGGGATCCGACCGCCGATCAGTTCCACTCATTACACCATGAAGAAGGTACACGGCTCGTGTTGTCTGTAGTTCAACCATGCGTAGACGGTCAATACCGCGGTTCGATCGCGTCCACATTGTTACTTTGTGCCAGGAAGGGCTCTTAACAAGGGAAGTGTCCAGGCGTCTTGGAGTGAACCAAAGCGATGTTGTTCGGACATGGAGGAGATATAGAGCGACAGGAACTGTCGATGACAAGCCTCGCTCAGGCCGCCCAAGGGCTACTACTGCAGTGGATACCCGCTGTCTAAGGATATGACTCGGAATTTCCCTGACAGCAACGCCACCATGTTGGATAATGCTTTTTGTGCGGCAACAGGACGTCGTGTTACGACTCAAACTGTGCGCAATAGGCTGCATGATGAGTAACTTCACTCTCGACGTCCATGGCGAGGTCCATCTTTGCAACCACAACACCACTCATCGCGGTACAGATGGGCCTAACAACATGCCTTCAACTAGACAATCGCCGGAGACGTGTTTGGAGGCAACCCGGTCAGGCTGAATACCTTAGACACACTGTCTAGCAGCAAGTGCAGCAAGGTGGAGGTTCCCGGCTGTTCTGGGGTGGCATTTTGTGGGGCCGACAAATGCCGCTGGTGATTACGGAAGGCGCCTTAACGGCTGTACGATACGTGAACACCATCCTCCAACCAATAATACAACCATATCGGCAGCATATTGGCGAGTCATTCGTCTTCATGGACGACAATTCGCGCCATCATCGTGCACATCTTGTGAATGACTACCTTCAGGGTAACGACATCACTCGACTAGAGTGGTCAGCATATTCTTCAAACATGAATCCTATCGACCATGCTTGGCATAGTTTAAAAAGTGCTGTTTATGGACGACGTGACCCACCAACCACTCTGAGGGATCTACGCCGAATCACCGTGGATGAACAGTGCCTTGATGAACTTGTGGGTGGCATGTCACGACGAATACAGGCATGCATCAATACAAGAGGATGTGTTGCTGGGTATTAGAAGTACCGGTGTGTACAGCTGTCTGGACCACCACACCTGAAGGTCTCCCTGTGTGGTGGTACAGCATTCAGTGTGTGGTTTTCACGAGCGGAAATAATGTTTATGTTGATTCTATTCCAGTTTTCTGTACAGGTTCCGGAACTCTCGGAACCGAGGTCATGCAAAACTTTTTTTTGATGCGTGTATGTTAAAGCTTTGTTTCAGAAGAGAGGAATAGAGAGAAATAATTCTAAAATTGCATTTAGTTACGGGAATAAGCATAAAGAACCGTCACTTTCCTATCATTTATGGCCATATAGAAAGCAATCGAGAAAGCATGATGGCATAACACGCTGGCAAGTCCTGAGAGGAGTGTGAATAAAGTACAGAGACGGATGAGTAATTTAAAACATCTCTAAAAATCAGCTAAAAATGCACGCTCCACGAAAAACAGATGAACACCGAAAAGAGATGGTCAGATGTCAACGTAATTTCGTGCACATACGCACCATCGGCGAGTATGGAAGCAATCAGTTCCGAATCTCTGTGATATATACAACGGCCACCGAGGTGCATTAGTGTTTTTCGTGCGTAGTGAGGTTACCAGTCCTGGTAAAGTATATGAGTGAACTGCGCCGGGTATTTAGCGTTCACTGTTAAGGACCCGGAAATGTCGCGTACTCCTATGAGACAGTGTTAGCAGCACCAGACAGAACTTGAAACGGGTCTCAGTGTGGTTGTTAATTGGTTAACTTGCGAATTCTGGCAGTATCCAGATTTGTGAGGTATCGGATATGACAATGGTCCGATGTTGGACTTCATGGGAACTTGATGATCAATGTTCCAGGGCGTCTTGGGCACAAACCATATCTTGACCCCTTCTCATGAGCTTCTGCTGTCCGAGAACAAGTAACGGACTCCCTGAAACGTTTTGTGTCATACCCCAATATTGCCTGGAGTCCAGTAGCAGCTGAACTAAGGACTTACCGTCTCACTTTCAGGCTGCCGTTAACACCACAACAGAAACGACTGCCTTGAGATTGGTGCTGTGACCAGAAAGTACGGACCTGATCAATGTAGTCCCATTGTGTTTAGTGATTAATTACGGTTCTGCACTTCCCCAATGACTATCGTAGGCGAGTATGGAGCAGACCCGAGGAGACGCCTCCCTCTCCATTGTTTTGGAGAGGGAGAGACGTATTATTGCTGGCTTCATGGTGCAGGTAAACATCATGTAAGACTTCAAGTGACAGATGGTAATGATTGAAGGAACTACGACGGTACAACGGTACGTCACGGACATGCCGCAGTCTTTTGTGTTTCCTCTGATGCGTCTGTATCATGCGACCATTTTTCAAGGTACCCAGTTCGCCTGCTTTTGGTGTAATCGTGTTTGCCTATCATGCAGCAGGCCCGGGTTCGATTCCCGTCCGGGTTGGAGATTTTCTCCGCCCTTACACTGCGTGTTGTGTCGTTCACATCATCATTTCATCATCACCGACGCACAAGTCGTCCAATATGACGTCACCTGAAATGAGATTTGCAACCTGGCGACCGAACTACGCCGAAAGGGGCCTCCTGGCCAACAATGCTACACGATAATTTCATTTCATTTCAACATCCCCAGACAGGTGTGTGATTCAACATTTGTCTCTGACGTCAGGCGCGTCCTAGTTCCAGTATCCAAGATATCGTGGGTCATCATGCATTCGCAGATGATGCAGCTGTAGGCCTCAAAGTAGCAACGCCAGAAGATACACACATCAAAAGAAGTTTTTCATCACCTCGGTACCGGAACCTGTACAGAAAACTGGAATGGAGGTCATACAGACAGAACTTCAGAGGTGGTGGTTCAGATTGCTCTTCACATCGGTATCTCTAATACCCAGCAACACATCCTCTTGCATTGATGCATGCCTGTATTCGTCGTGGCATACTATCCACAAGTTCATCAAGGCACTGTAGGTCCACGGTGATTCGGCGTAGATCCCTCAGAGTGGTTGGTGGGTCACGTAATCCATAAACAGCACTTTTTAAACTATGCCAGGCATGGTCGATAGGATTCATGTTTGAAGAATATGCTGACCACTCTAGTCGAGTGATGTCGTTACCCTGAAGGAAGTCATTCACAAGATGTGCACGATGGTGGCGCGAATTGTCGTCCATGAAGACGAATGACTCGCCAATATGCTGCCGATATGGTTGTATTATCGGTCGGAGGATGGCATTCACGTATCGTACAGCCGTTAAGGCGCCTCCCGTGACCACCAGCGGCATGCGTCGGCCCTACAGAATGCCACCCTAGAACAGTCGGGAACCCCCAACTTGCTGCACTCGCTGGACAGTGTGGCTAAGGTGTTCAGCCTGACCGGGTTGCCTCCAAACACGTCTCCGACGATTGTCTAGTTGAAGGCATGTTGTTGGGCCCATTTGTACCGCGCTGCATGGTGTCGTGGTTGCAAAGAGGGACCTCTCCGTGGACCTCGGGAGTGAAGCTGCGCATCATGCAGCCTATTGCGCACAGTTTGAGTCGTAACAAAACGTCCTGTGGCTGCACGAAAAGCATTATTCAACATGGGGGCTCTGTCAGGGTTCCCTCGAGCCATAATATGCAAATAGCACGCATCCACTGCAGTAGTAGCCCTTGGGTGGCCTGAGCGAGGCTTGTCATCGACAGTTCCTGTCTCTGTATATCTCCTTTATGTCCAAACAACATCGCTTTGGTTCACTCCGAGACGCCTGGACAGCGCCCTTGTTAAGAGCCCTTCCTGGCACAAAGTAACAATGCGGACGCGATTGAACTGCGGTATTGACCGTCTATATATGGTTGATCTATAGACAACACGAGCCTGGCGGAATGACTGGAACTGATCGGCTGTCGGACCCCCTCCGTCTATTCGGCGCTGCTCGTGCATGGTTGTTTACATCTTTGGGCGGGTTTAGTGACATCTCTGAACAGCCAAAGAGACTGTCTCTCTGATACAATATCTACAGTCAACGTCTATCTTCAGGAGTTCTGGGAACCGGGGTGATGCAAAACTTTTTTGAAGTGTGTAGTTGCTCTTATGCTACTTTCAGGAAGTTACTTGAAGAAATGGAAAATGTTGGAATTTCTTGTAATAGATGGCAAACAAAATAAATTTGCGTTATCATCTATTTAAAAAAACCCTTACACCTGCACTTTCTGTAGGACGAAAAAGAAAAGATACATTGCCCACAAATATCTTAACAGATAATTTCCCCCAACATAAAAACCATTTTATCATTGTGACTGCTTGATTTGGCCATCAAGAAGGAAGTCAGTGTACATTATGAGTGCAATTAAGCAATAATCAGCACGTCTGAGCCGTCACGTGCACAAAGCTGATTCGTTTTTCAAGAGAATCTTGCAAAGGAACTCTTATTTAGACAGCAGACTGAGAAGCGGTGCTTCTTAGTTGAGCCAAAAGCTGCAGAGAGTACTTGAGGCATTTAGGATACGTGGCCACTTCCTTGGTATCAATGGAAATTTCTTTATTTCTAGGATTTTCGTTGGTGCTATATTGCGTGCGAGAGCGATCTGTATTTAGGACTTCAAACTTTGTACTTTGAAGGTCACAAACATGGATGCGTGTTGTAACTCTCACTTTTGAAATTTATTTGTATTACTCTTTATTTAGTTCTTCTGAGATAGAATTTGATGGGAGCCATAAGAGATCTCGTCCTACAGAGAAGTAATCAGTGTATCAGTTGTTGGTGAAGTGTCTCTAATATATTAGTGGCTACCGACTGGTAGTTATGCATGATTAGAACCTTTTATAAATGCCAACACAACGTATATTAACTTAGTTTATTGGTTCCCAAAATGGATGTTCCTAACAATGTCTTCCACATTTAGTTGTGTGGGTGTGTGTCTGCGGTTCACGGTCACTCAACGGCGAGGTTACCAGCTCCCCTTCGAAAGTTAGTACGAACGACTGTGGTTAAAACGGCAGAAAGCCACAAAACAAGGAGGAGGAAGTCCTACAGAATTTGGTTCCTTCACTGACACTAATTTCAAGTTTTATTAGTCTACTAGGTCTTTAAAGAAGTAATCTTCAATGAGGAACTTCCGTTCTACTGGCGCTAGAAAGTGTAGCACTCTCCTTCCGAGCGAAGACGCCCAAAACTCGGAGTCTTCTGTTCCGTGCGGGCGCGAGTGTTGCTGTCAGACTACGTTATTTTGCTTCACTGTTCGCCTTTTTCAACATCTGATACGGCAGGTCCGTAGGATAATTCATGCCCTTCGGATTATATACATTGACACCACAAAAGTGATGGGACGCCTCCTAATATCGTGTCGGACCTCCTTTCACCCGTCATATTGCAGGAACTAGACATGCATGGACTCAAAGAAGTCGTTGGACGTCCCCTGCAAAAATATTGAGCCATGCTGTCCCTATAGCAGTCTATAATTGCGAAAGAGCTGCCGGTGCAGGATTTTGTGCACGAACTGATCACTCGGTTGTGTCCCATAAACGTCCCATGGGATACATATCGGGCGATCTGTGTAGCCAGACATTCGCTAGAATTGTCCGGAATGTTCTTCAAACCAGTCGCGAACAATTGTGCCCCAGTGATATGGCACACGCACTGTCATCCATAAAAATTCCATCGTTGTTTGAGAACATGAACTCCATGAATAGCTGCAAGTGGTCTCCAAGTTGCCAGACACACCAGAGGTCCCAATCCATTCCACATAAACACAGCCCACGCTATTATGGAGGCACCACCAGCTTGCACAGTGCCTTGTTGACAACTTTAGTCTATGACTTTGTGGGGTCTGCGCCACACTCGTATTCTGCCATCAGCTCTGAACAAGTGAAATCGGATCTGGCTAGGCCTGAATAGTGTAAATTCGCGTAGTCGTTTGTCTTCTGTTTTTGTTTTGAACGGCCAGTGTCAGTTGGTCACAGTCAGTGTGCTCCCTGCCGCCGTTGGATAAGCAGCTGCAGCAGCAAGTCGTATACTCCTAGCTCACTCATTTGTTACATAGTTTAATTCTTAATTTCTTTGCGTGTTTTTGGTACTTGCATTGTTTAATTCATAAATTTCGGGCGTATTATAGTATTTGAGAGTGTAGCATCGCGTTTTATTACCTGAATAGTGTAAATTCGCGTAGTCGTTTGTCTTCTGTTTTTGTTTTGAACGGCCGGTGTCAGTTGATCACAGTCAGTGTGCTCCCTGCCGCCGTTGGATAAGCAGCTGCAGCAGCAAGTCGTATACTCCTAGCTCACTCATTTGTTACATAGTTTAATTCTTAATTTCTTTGCGTGTTTTGGTACTTGCATTGTTTAATTCATAAATTTCGGGCGTATTATAGTATTTGAGAGTGTAGCATCGCGTTTTAGTACCTGAATAGTGTAAAATCGCGTAGTCTCCTTCCGCCGCCGAGCAGTGTCAGTAGTGCGCAAGTAGCAGCATTACTGCATTTACTAGGCAGTCTTGTATTTTAATAACCGTTTAAATTTTGTCGATTTGTTTGCGCTCTCTGTAGATTAGTTCAGACGTTTTTTGCATAACAGTTTTTAGCATGGATAGGGACTGCAACTGCTGTGTTCGGATGCAGGCTGAGTTGGCATCCCTTCGCTCCCAGCTTCAGGCAGTGTTGGCTTCGGTCACACAGCTAGAGGCTGTTGCCAGTGGGAATCACTGTGGGGGTCCGGATGGGGGTTTGTCGGGGACGGCCAGCTCGTCCCACGCATCCCCTAATCGGACTACGACTGTGGTTGCCCGGGATACTGCCCGCATTGAGGCTGATCCCTCACCTGTGGTAGAGCGGGAGGTCGTCTCAAGGTGTGGCAGGGGGCGAAAGACATTCCGGAGGGCTGAACGGAAAGCCTCTCCAGTTTGTCTGACGAACCGGTTTCTGGCTCTGTCTCAGGCTGATACTGATCTTCGGCCTGACATGGCTGCTTGTCCTGTTCCAGAGGTTGCCCCTCAGTCTGCAAGATCCGGGCCGTCGCAGAGGGTGGGCTTACTGGTAGTTGGGAGCTCCAACGTCAGGCGCGTAATGGGGGCCCCTTAGGGAAATGGCAGCAAGAGAGGGGAAGAAAACCAATGTGCACTCCGTGTGCATACCGGGGGGAGTCATTTCAGATGTGGAAAGGGTCCTTCCGGATGCCATGAAGGGTACAGGGTGCATCTGCAGGTGGTCGCTCATGTCGGCACCAATGATGTGTGTCGCTATGGATCGGAGGAAATCCTCTCTGGCTTCCGGCGGCTATCTGATTTGGTGAAGACTGCCAGTCTCGCTAGCGGGATGAAAGCAGAGCTCACCATCTGCAGCATCGTCGACAGGACTGACTGCGGACCTTTGGTACAGAGCCGAGTGGAGGGTCTGAATCAGAGGCTGAGACGGTTCTGCGACCGTGTGGGCTGCAGATTCCTCGACTTGCGCCATAGGGTGGTGGGGTTTCGGCTTCCGCTGGATAGGTCAGGAGTCCACTACACGCAACAAGCGGCTACACGGGTAGCAGGGGTTGTGTGGCGTGGGCTGGGCGGTTTTTTTTAGGTTAGATGGCCTTGGGAAAGTACAGAAAGGGCAACAGCCTCAACGGGTGCGGGGCAAAGTCAGGACATGCGGGGACCAAGCAGCAATCGGTATTGTAATTGTCAACTGTCGAAGCTGCGTTGGTAAAGTACCAGAACTTCAAGCGCTGATAGAAAGTACCGAAGCTGAAATTGTTATAGGTACAGAAAGCTGGCTTAAGCCAGAGATAAATTCTGCCGAAATTTTTACAAAGGTACAGACGGTGTTTAGAAAGGATAGATTGCATGCAACCGGTGGTGGAGTGTTCGTCACTGTTAGTAGTAGTTTATCCTGTAGTGAAATAGAAGTGGATAGTTCCTGTGAATTATTATGGGTGGAGGTTACACTCAACAACCGAACTAGGTTAAAAATTGGCTCCTTTTACCGACCTCTCGACTCAGCAGCATTAGTGGCAGAACAACTGAGAGAAAATTTGGAATACATTTCACATAAATTTTCTCAGCATGTTATAGTCTTAGGTGGAGATTTCAATTTACCAGATATAGACTGGGACACTCAGATGTTTAGGATGGGTGGTAGGGACAGAGCATCGAGTGACATTATACTGAGTGCACTATCCGAAAATTACCTCGAGCAATTAAACAGAGAACCGACTCGTGGAGATAACATCTTGGACCTACTGATAACAAACAGACCCGAACTTTTCGACTCTGTATGTACAGAACAGGGAATCAGTGATCATAAGGCCGTTGCAGCATACCTGAATATGGAAGTTAATAGGAATATAAAAAAAGGGAGGAAGGTTTATCTGTTTAGCAAGAGTAATAGAAGGCAGATTTCAGACTACCTAACAGATCAAAACGAAAATTTCTGTTCCGACACTGACAATGTTGAGTGTTTATGGAAAAAGTTCAAGGCAATCGTAAAAGGCGTTTTAGACAGGTACGTGCCGAGTAAAACTGTGAGGGACGGGAAAAACCCACCGTGGTACAACAACAAAGTTAGGAAACTACTGCGAAAGCAAAGAGAGCTCCACTCCAAGTTTAAACGCAGCCAAAACCTCTCAGACAAACAGAAGCTAAACGATGTCAAAGTTAGCGTAAGGAGGGCTATGCGTGAAGCGTTCATTGAATTCGAAACTAAAATTCTACACTCCTGGAAATTGAAATAAGAACACCGTGAATTCATTGTCCCAGGAAGGGGAAACTTTATTGACACATTCCTGGGGTCAGATACATCACATGATCACACTGACAGAACCACAGGCACATAGACACAGGCAACAGAGCATGCACAATGTCGGCACTAGTACAGTGTATATCCACCTTTCGCAGCAATGCAGGCTGCTATTCTCCCATGGAGACGATCGTAGAGATGCTGGATGTAGTCCTGTGGAACGGCTTGCCATGCCATTTCCACCTGGCGCCTCAGTTGGACCAGCGTTCGTGCTGGACGTGCAGACCGCGTGAGACGACGCTTCATCCAGTCCCAAACATGCTCAATGGGGGACAGATCCGGAGATCTTGCTGGCCAGGGTAGTTGACTTACACCTTCTAGAGCACGTTGGGTGGCACGGGATACATGCGGACGTGCATTGTCCTGTTGGAACAGCACGTTCCCTTGCCGGTCTAGGAATGGTAGAACGATGGGTTCGATGACGGTTTGGATGTACCGTGCACTATTCAGTGTCCTCTCGACGATCACCAGTGGTGTACGGCCAGTGTAGGAGATCGCTCCCCACACCATGATGCCAGGTGTTGGCCCTGTGTGCCTCGGTCGTATGCAGTCCTGATTGTGGCGCTCACCTGCACGGCGCCAAACACGCATACGACCATCATTGGCACCAAGGCAGAAGCGACTCTCATCGCTGAAGACGACACGTCTCCATTCGTCCCTCCATTCACGCCTGTCGCGACACCACTGGAGGCGGGCTGCACGATGTTGGGGCGTGAGCGGAAGACGGCCTAACGGTGTGCGGGACCGTAGCCCAGCTTCATGGAGACGGTTGCGAATGGTCCTCGCCGATACCCCAGGAGCAACAGTGTCCCTAATTTGCTGGGAAGTGGCGGTGCGGTCCCCTACGGCACTGCGTAGGATCCTACGGTCTTGGTGTGCATCCGTGCGTCGCTGCGGTCCGGCCCCAGGTCGACGGGCACGTGCACCTTCCGCCGACCACTGGCGACAACATCGATGTACTGTGGAGACCTCACGCCCCACGTGTTGAGCAATTCGGCGGTACGTCCACCCGGCCTCCCGCATGCCCACTATACGCCCTCGCTCAAAGTCCGTCAACTGCACATACGGTTCACGTCCACGCTGTCGCGGCATGCTACCAGTGTTAAAGACTGCGATGGAGCTCCGTATGCCACGGCAAACTGGCAGACACTGACGGCGGCGGTGCACAAATGCTGCGCAGCTAGCGCCATTCGACGGCCAACACCGCGGTTCCTGGTGTGTCCGCTGTGCCGTGCGTGTGATCATTGCTTGTACAGCCCTCTCGCAGTGTCCGGAGCAAGTATGGTGGGTCTGACACACCAGTGTCAATGTGTTCTTTTTTCCATTTCCAGGAGTGTATGTACCGACTTGACAGAAAATCCTAGGAAGTTTTGGTCTTACGTTAAATCAGTAAGTGGCTCGAAACAGCATATCCAGACACTACGGGATGATGATGGCATTGAAACAGAGGATGACACGCGTAAAGCTGAAATACTAAACACCTTTTTCCAAAGCTGTTTCACAGAGGAAGACCGCATTGCAGTTCCTTCTCTAAATCCTCGCACAAACGAAAAAATGGCTGACATCGAAATAAGTATCCAAGGAATATAAAAGCAACTGGAATCACACAATAGAGGAAAGTCCACTGGACCTGACGGGATACCAATTCGATTCTACACAGAGTACGCGAAAGAACTTGCCCCCCTTCTAACAGCCGTGTACCGCAAGTCTCTAGAGGAACGGAGGGTTCCAAATGATTGGAAAAGAGCACAGATAGTCCCAGTCTTCAAGAAGGGTCGTCGAGCAGATGCGCAAAACTATAGACCTATATCTCTGACGTCGATCTGTTGTAGAATTTTAGAACATGTTTTTTGCTCGAGTATCATGTCGTTTTTGGAAACCCAGAATCTACTATGTAGGAATCAACATGGATTCCGGAAACAGCGATCGTGTGAGACCCAACTCGCTTTATTTGTTCATGAGACCCAGAAAATATTAGATACAGGCTCCCAGGTAGATGCTATTTTTCTTGACTTCCGGAAGGCGTTCGATACAGTTCCGCACTGTCGCCTGATAAACAAAGTAAGAGCCTACGGAATATCAGACCAGCTGTGTGGCTGGATTGAAGAGTTTTTAGCAAACAGAACACAGCATGTTGTTATCAATGGAGAGACGTCTACAGACGTTAAAGTAACCTCTGGCGGGCGCAGGGGAGTGTTATGGGACCATTGCTTTTCACAATATATATAAATGACCTAGTAGATAGTGTCGGAAGTTCCATGCGGCTTTTCGCGGATGATGCTGTAGTATACAGAGAAGTTGCAGCATTAGAAAATTGTAGCGAAATGCAGGAAGATCTGCAGCGGGTAGGCACTTGGTGCAGGGAGTGGCAACTGACCCTTAACATAGACAAATGTAATGTATTGCGAATACATAGAAAGAAGGATCCTTTATTGTATGATTATATGATAGCGGAACAAACACTGGTAGCAGTTACTTCTGTAAAATATCTGGGAGTATGCGTGCGGAACGATTTGAAGTGGAATGATCATATAAAATTAATTGTTGGTAAGGCGGGTACCAGGTTGAGATTCATTGGGAGAGTGCTTAGAAAATGTAGTCCATCAACAAAGGAGGTGGCTTACAAAACACTCGTTCGACCTATACTTGAGTATTGCTCATCAGTGTGGGATCCGTACCAGATCGGTTTGACGGAGGAGATAGAGAAGATCCAAAGAAGAGCGGCGCGTTTCGTCACAGGGTTATTTGGTAACCGTGATAGCGTTACGGAGATGTTTAATAAACTCAAGTGGCAGACTCTGCAAGAGAGGCGCACTGCATCGCGGTGTAGCTTGCTCGCCAGGTTTCGAGAGGGTGCGTTTCTGGATGAGGTATCGAATATATTGCTTCCCCCTACTTATACCTCCCGAGGAGATCACGAATGTAAAATTAGAGAGATTAGAGCGCGCACGGAGGCTTTCAGACAGTCGTTCTTCCCACGAACCATACGCGACTGGAACAGGAAAGGGAGGTAATGACAGTGGCACGTAAAGTGCCCTCCGCCACACACCGTTGGGTGGCTTGCGGACTATAAATGTAGATGTAGATGTATTCTTCAGTCGTTTAGGGTCCAACCAATATGGACACGAGTCCACGGGAGGCGCTGCAGTCGAAGTCGTGTTGTTAGTAAAGGCACCGCGTCGGCCGGCTACTACCATAACCCGTTAACGCCATTTCGCCGCACTGTCCTAACGAATATGTTGGTCGTACGTCCCACAATGAATTCTGCTGTTATTTCACGCAGTGTTGGTTGGCTGTTAGTACCGACCACTCTACGCAAACGCTGCTGCTCATGGTCGTCGGCCGTCGGCCATTGCGTTGTCCGTGGAGAGAAGTAATGCTCTTGACACTGTTGATCTCGGAATAATGAATTTCTTAATAATTTTCGAAATGGAAAGCGTCTAGCTCCAACTACCATTCTGCGTTAAAAGTCTGTTAATTTTCGTCTTGTGGCCATAATCACGTAGGAAACTTTTTTCACTTGAGTAACCTGAGTATAAATGACAGCTCTACTGAAGCACAGCCCTTTTCTATTTTTTGTATGCGATACTACCGGAATCTGTATATGTGAATATCGCTATCGCATGACTTTTGTCACGTCATTGTATATCTGTGTCATCTGTCCCGAGTACGTTAAGAAATCAAATTCCGTCTATTTTATCTACTGCTAAGCAGAAAGAAAGAAGAAGCAGGTGAAACCTGTAGAACTTTACAGTATTACGAGACAGAGCAGATAATGACAGATTTGGCAGGCATAGTGAAATGGCAGACAACAGCGAACCGCTACTCCATAGTGCACGTTTACCTGCTCCGGGGCCCCGGCGTATGTGAATGCCCCGAACCGTCAGGCCCTCCTCCCTACTGGGCGTATATGAATGCCCGTAGCCATTAGGCTGTGCCACCCACCGGGTGTACATGTACGCTCGTAGCCATCTTGGCCCCCAAAGTGCAGAACATAAATGTATGCCCGTAACCGTGAAGGGGTAACAAGCACACGACTCCTTAACACCGCTCTCAACACCGTCTATATAGATTTTATTACCATCGCAGCGCGTCAGCAATCGTTGGTTAATATACACTACTGGCCATTAAAATTGCTACACCAAGAAGAAATGCAGATGATAAACGGGTAGTCATTCGACAAATATATTATACTACAACTGACCTGTGATTACATTTTCGCGCAATTTGGGTGCATAGATTCTGAGAAATCAGTACCCAGAACAACCACCTCTGGCCGTAATAACGGCCTTGATACACCTGGGCATTGAGTCAAACAGAGCTTGGATGGCGTGTACAGGTACAGCTGCCCATGCAGCTTCAACATGATACCATAGTTTATGAAGAGTAGCGACTGGGGTATTGTGACGAGTCAGTCGCTCGGCCACCATTGACCAGACGTTTTCAGTTGGTGAGAGATCTGGAGAATGTGCTGGCCAGGGCAGCAGTCGAACATTTTCTATAGCCAGAAAGGCCCGTACAGGACCTGCAACATGCGGTCGTGCTTTATCCCGCTGAAATGTAGGGTTTCGCAAGGATCGAATGAAGGGTAGAGCCACGGGTCGTAACACATCTGAAACGTAACGTCCACTGTTCAAAGTACCGTAAATGCGAACATGAGGTGACCGAGACGTGTAACCAATGGCACCCCATACCATCACACCGGGTGATACGCCAGTATGGCGATGATGAATACACGTTTCCAATGAGCGTTCACTGCGACCTCGCCAAACACGGATGCGACCATCATGATGCTGTAAACTGAACCTGGATTCATCCGAAAAAATGACGTTTTGCCATTCGTGCACCCAGGTTGGTCGTTGAGTACGTCATCGCAGGTGCTCCTGTCTGTGGTACAGCGTCAATGGTAACCGCAGACATGGTCTCCGAGCTGATAGTCCAAACGTTGTCGAACTGTTCGTGCAGATGGTTGTTGTCTTGCGAACGTCCCCATCTGTTGACTCAGGGATCGAGACGTGGCTGCACGATCCGTTACAGCCATGCGGATAAGATGCCTGTCATCTTGACTGATAGTGGCACGAAGCCGTTGGGATCCAGCACAGCGTTCTGTATTACCCTCCTGAACCCACCGATTCCATATTCTGCTAACAGTCATTGGATATCGACCAACGCGAACAGCAATGTCGCGATACGATAAACCGCAATCGCGATAGGCTACAATCCGACCTTTATCAATGTCGGAAACGTGATAGTACGCATTTCTTCTCCTTACACGAGGCATCACAACAACGTTTCACCAGGCAACGCCGGTCAACTACTGTTTGTGTATGAGAAATCGGTTGGAAACTTTCCTCATGTCAGCACGTTGTAGGTGTCGCCACCGGCGCCAACCTTGTGTGAATGCTCTGAAAAGCTCATCATTTGCATATCACAGCATCTTCTTCCTGTCGGTTAAATTTCGCGTCTGTAGCACATCTTCGTGGTGTGGCAATTTTAATGGCCGGTAGTGTATTAAAAAACTAAAAACCCGCCTCGATTGCGAAAAAAAGCACCTAGTGTCAAATGTTAACCCAGGCTTCGGCGTGGATAACTACACCTGCTTCAGAACAACGAGTCCCTGAGAGGGAAAATCCCCGACCCTAGCCGGGAATCGAACCCGGGCCTGTAGGACGGCAATCCGTCACGCTGACCACTTAGCTATCGGTGCAGACAATGACGTAGTGAAAACCTCGAAAAGGCTCCATATAGATCATGTACTTAGCGGCATCAGAACTCGCTCCAAATCTGAAAGTCCAAGAGTCAGATTCTGCAAGAAAATTTCGAAGCCCACAAGAGACTGAAAGAGTACTATTCTGTTTGGTTAGCATGCGCTGGCCGGTGAATCTGGCATTCTGGAAACTTCAATACTTTACGCCCCTTTCTTCGGTGACGGGAGCATTATTGAGTCGCACCAGCATTGAGCCCGTACGAAACGCACTGGCATGCGATTAGCTAGATGCATGGAACTAGAAATGTTGGTAGTATCGTTAAGATGAAGACCACTGGTAATAAAAGCTGTACATATGTACTGTTTGTCTTTTCCTTTTCTTTGTCGTTTATAAATGAAAAGCTATGGTGTTCTTTTAATCATTGACAAAGGTCTTCTTAGGCACTTGTGGGTTTTATTGTTGTTCTGAAGCAGGTGTAGTTATCCACGCCGAAGCCTGGGTTAACACTTGACACTAGGTGCTTTTTTTCGCAATCGAGGCGGGTTTTTAGTTTTTTAATACACTACCGGCCATTAAAATTGCCACACCACGAAGATGTGCTACAGACGCGAAATTTAACCGACAGGAAGAAGATGCTGTGATATGCAAATGATTAGCTTTTCAGAGCATTCACACAAGGTTGGCGCCGGTGGCGACACCTACAACGTGCTGACATGAGGAAAGTTTCCAATCGATTTCTCATACACACACAGTAGTTGACCGGCGTTGCCTGGTGAAACGTTGTTGTGATGCCTCGTGTAAGGAGAAGAAATGCGTACTATCACGTTTCCGACATTGATAAAGGTCGGATTGTAGCCTATCGCGATTGCGGTTTATCGTATCGCGACATTGCTGTTCGCGTTGGTCGATATCCAATGACTGTTAGCAGAATATGGAATCGGTGGGTTCAGGAGGGTAATACAGAACGCTGTGCTGGATCCCAACGGCTTCGTGTCACTATCAGTCGAGATGACAGGCATCTTATCCACATGGCTGTAACGGATCGTGCAGCCACGTCTCGATCCCTGAGTCAACAGATGGGGACGTTCGCAAGACAACAACCATCTGCACGAACAGTTCGACAACGTTTGGAGTAGCGTGGACTATCAGCTCGAAGACCATGTCTGCGGTTACCATTGACGCTGTACCACAGACAGGAGCACCTGCGATGACGTACTCAACGACCAACCTGGGTGCACGAATGGCAAAACGTCATTTTTTCGGATGAATCCAGGTTCAGTTTACAGCATCATGATGGTCGCATCCGTGTTTGGCGACGTCGCGGTGAACGCTCATTGGAAACGTGTATTCATCATCGCCATACTGGCGTATCACCCGGTGTGATGGTATGGGGTGCCATTGGTTACACGTCTTGGTCACCTCTTGTTCGCATTTACGGTACTTTGAACAGTGGACGTTACGTTTCAGATGTGTTACGACCCGTGGCTCTACCCTTCATTCGATCCTTGCGAAACCCTACATTTCAGCGGGATAAAGCACGACCGCATGTTGCAGGTCCTGTACGGGCCTTTCTGGCTATAGAAAATGTTCGACTGCTGCCCTGGCCAGCACATTCTCCAGATCTCTCACCAACTGAAAACGTCTGGTCAATGGTGGCCGAGCGACTGACTCGTCACAATACCCCAGTCGCTACTCTTCATAAACTATGGTATCATGTTGAAGCTGCATGGGCAGCTGTACCTGTACACGCCATCCAAGCTCTGTTTGACTCAATGCCCAGGTGTATCAAGGCCGTTATTACGGCCAGAGGTGGTTGTTCTGGGTACTGATTTCTCAGAATCTATGCACCCAAATTGCGCGAAAATGTAATCACAGGTCAGTTGTAGTATAATATATTTGTCGAATGACTACCCGTTTATCATCTGCATTTCTTCTTGGTGTAGCAATTTTAATGGCCAGTAGTGTATATTAACCAACGATTGCTGACGCGCTGCGATGGTAATAAAATCTATATAGACGGTGTTGAGAGCGGTGTTAAGGAGTCGTGTGCTTGTTACCCCTTCACGGTTACGGGTATACATTTATGTTCTCGGGACAGATGACACAGATATACAATGACGTGACAAAAGTCATGCGATAGCGATATTCACATATACAGATTCCGGTAGTATCGCATACAAAAAATAGAAAAGGGCTGTGCTTCAGTAGAGCTGTCATTTATACTCAGGTTACTCAAGTGAAAAAGTTTCCTACGTGATTATGGCCACAAGACGAAAATTAACAGACTTTGAACGTAGAATGGTAGTTGGAGCTAGACGCTTTCCATTTCGAAAATTATTAAGAAATTCATTATTCCGAGATCAACAGTGTCAAGAGCATTACTTCTCTCCACGGACAACGCAATGGCCGACGGCCGACGACCATGAGCTGCAGCGTTTGCGTAGAGTTGTCGGTACTAACATCCAAACAACACTGCGTGAAATAACAGCAGAATTCATTGTGGGACGTACAACCAACATATTCGTTAGGACAGTGCGGCGACATGGCGTTAACGGGTTATGGTAGTAGCCGGCCGACGCGGGTGCCTTTTCTAACAACACGACTTCGACTGCAGCGCCTCCCGTGGACTCGTGTCCATATTGGTTGGACCCTAGACGACTGAAGAATAGTGGCCTAGCCAGATCCGATTTCACTTGTTCAGAGCTGATGGCAGGATTCGAGTGTGGCGCAGACCCCACAAAGTCATAGACTAAAGTTGTCAACAAGGCACTGTGCAAGCTGGTGGTGCCTCCATAATAGCGTGGGCTGTGTTTATGTGGAATGGACTGGGACCTCTGGTGTGTCTGGCAACTTGGAGTCCACTTGCAGCTATTCATGGAGTTCATGTTCTCAAACAACGATGGAATTTTTATGGATGACAGTGCGTGTGCCATATCACTGGGACACAATTGTTCGCGACTGGTTTGAAGAACATTCCGGACAATTCTAGCGAATGTCTGGCTACACAGATCGCCCGATATGAATCCCATAGGACGTTTATGGGACACAACCGAGTGATCAGTTCGTGCACAAAATCCTGCACCGGCAGCACTTTCGCAATTATGGACTGCTATAGTGGCAGTATGGCTCAATATTTTTGCAGGGGACGTCCAACGACTTCTTTGAGTCCATGCATGTCTAGTTCCTGCAATATGACGGGTGAAAGGACGTCCGACACGATATTAGGAGGCGTCCCATGACTTTTGTGATCTCAATGTATATAATCCGAAGGGCATGAATTATCCTACGGAACTGCCGTATGAGATGTTGAAAAAGGCGAACAGTGAAGCAAAATAACGTAGTCTGACAGCAACACTCGCGCCCGCACGGAACAGAAGACTCTCCGAGTTTTGGGCGTCTTCGCTCGGAAGGAGAGTGCTACACTTTCTAGCGTCAGTAGAACGGAAGTTACTCATTGAATATTACTTCTTTAAAGACCTAGTAGACTAATAAAACTTGAAATTAGTGTCAGTGAAGGAACCAAATTCTGTAGGACTTCCTCCTCCTTGTTTTGTGGCTTTCTGCCGTTTTAACCACAGTCGTTCGTACTAACTTTCGAAGGGGAGCTGGTAACCTCGCCGTTGAGTGACCGTGAACCGCAGACACACACCCACACAACTAAATGTGGAAGACATTGTTAGGAACATCCATTTTGGGAACCAATAAACTAAGTTAATATACGTTGTGTTGGCATTTATAAAAGGTTCTAATCATGCATAACTACCAAGTCGGTAGCCACTAATATATTAGAGACACTTCACCAACAACTGATACACTGATTACTTCTCTGTAGGACGAGATCTCTTATGGCTCCCATAAAATTCTATCTCAGAAGAACTAAATAAAGAGTAATACAAATAAATTTCAAAAGTGAGAGTTACAACACGCATCCATGTTTGTGACCTTCAAAGTGCAAAGTTTGAAGTCCTAAATACAGATCGCTCTCGCACGCAATATAGTACCAACGAAAATCCTAGAAATAAAGAAATTTCCATTGATACCAAGGAAGTGGCCACGTATCCTAAATGCCTCTGCAGCTTTTGGATAAACTAAGAAGCACCGCTTCTCAGTCTGCTGTCTAAATAAGAATTCCTTTGCAAGATTCTCTTAAAAAACGAATCAGCTTTCTGCACGTGACGGCTCAGACGTGCTGATTATTGCTTAATTGCCCTCATAATGTACACTGACTTCCTTCTAGATGGCCAAATCAAGCAGTCACAATGATAAAATGGTTTTTATGTTGGGGGAAATTATCTGTTAAGATATTTGTGGGCAATGTATCTTTTCTTTTTCGTCCTACAGAAAGTGCAGGTGTAAGGGTTTTTTTAAATAGATGATAACGCAAATTTATTTTGTTTGCCATATATTACAAGAAATTCCAACATTTTCCATTTCTTCAAGTAACTTCCTGAAAGTAGCATAAGAGCAACTACACACTTCAAAAAAGTTTTGCATCACCCCGGTTCCCAGAACTCCTGAAGATAGACGTTGACTGAGGATATTGTATCAGAGAGACAGTCTCTTTGGCTGTTCAGAGATGTCACTAAACCCGCCCAACGATGTAAACTACCATACACGAGCAGCGCCGAATAGACAGAGGGGGTCCGACAGCCGATCAGTTCCAGTCATTCCAAAAAAAATGGCTCTGAGCACTATGGGACTCAACTGCTGAGGTCATTAGTCCCCTAGAACTTAGAACTAGTTAAACCTAACTAACCTAAAGACATCACAAACATCCATGCCCGAGGCAGGATTCGAACCAGCGACCGTAGCGGTCTTGCGGTTCCAGACTGCAGCGCCTTTAACCGCACGGCCACTTCGGCCGGTTCCAGTCATTCCGCCAGGCTCGTGTTGTCTATAGGTCAACCATATATAGACGGTCAATACCGCAGTTCAATCGCGTCCGCATTGTTACTTTGTGCCAGGAAGGGCTCTTAACAAGGGCAGTGTCCAGGCGTCTCGGAGTGAACCAAAGCGATGTTGTTTGGACATAAAGGAGATATACAGAGACAGGAACTGTCGATGACAAGCCTCGCTCAGGCCACCCAAGGGCTACTACTGCAGTGGATGCGTGCTATTTGCATATTATGGCTCGAGGGAACCCTGACAGAGCCCCCATGTTGAATAATGCTTTTCGTGCAGCCACAGGACGTCTTGTTACGACTCAAACTGTGCGCAATAGGCTGCATGATGCGCAGCTTCACTCCCGAGGTCCACGGAGAGGTCCCTCTTTGCAACCACGACACCATGCAGCACGGTACAAATGGGCCCAACAACATGCCTTCAACTAGACAATCGTCGGAGACGTGTTTGGAGGCAACCCGGTCAGGCTCTACGTGGACTCGTAAGTGAACATAAGCTGGGACCACTGTTCCAATGACCATATGCTGTGTTCTTGACACCAGGCTTCATGCGGCCTCCTGTGATCAGGCGTCAGTGGAATGCACCTTGCAGGTCTCCGGGCGAATAAACCATGTCTGTTCAGTCGTCTGTAGACTGTGTGTCTGGAGACAACTGTTCCAGTGGCTGTGGTAAGGTCCCAAGCAAGGCTACCTGCAATACTCCGTGGCCGTCTGCGGGCACTGATGGTGAGATATCGGTCTTCTTGTGGTGTTGTACACTGTGGACGTCCCGTACTGTAAAGCCTGGACACGTTTCCTGTCTGCTGGAATCGTTGCCATACTCTTGAGATCACACTTTGTGGGACACAGAGGGCCCGTGCTGCGACCTGCTGTGTTTGACCAGCGTCCAGTCGCCCTAGTACTCTACCCCTCATAACGTCATCAATATGTGTTCTTTTTCAACACACCGTCACCATTATCACGTCTGGAAACGTCTGCACACTTACAAGCTGCACCGTACTCTGACATTCACCAACACACCTCTGCGTATATGGATTATTGCCAGCGCCACCACGCGACAACCACAGGTCAAAAGCACCGCATGGTCATGCCCCGAGGTGATTTAAACCCGAAAGCCTACTACCAGAGCGTTGTCTCACTATGTATCAGCATTATCCTTAATTTATGAGCATGAGTGAATATTAACTACATAATCTGAATAGTCCCCTTAGCCGGCCTGTGTGGCCGAGCGGTTCTAGGCGCTTCAGTCTGGAACCGCGCGACCGCTACGGTCGCAGGTTCGAATCCTGCCTCGGGTATGGATGTGTGTGATGTCCTTAGGTTAATTAGGTTTAAGTAGTTCTAAGTTCTAGGGGACTGATGACCTCAGATGTTAAGTCCCATAGTGCTCAGAGCCATTTGAGCCAGCCCTCTTAGATTGTTTGCAGATGATGCTGTCATATGATGCTGTCATTTACCGTCTTGTAAAGTCATCGGATGACCAAAACGAATTTCAAAATGATTTAGATAAGGTATAGGTATGGTGCGAAAAGTGCCAGTTGACCTTGAATAAAGAAAAGTGTGATGTTATTCACATGAGTACTAAAATAAATCCGGTGAATTTCGATTACGCGTTAAGTCACACAAATCTAAAGGCTGTAAATGCAACTAAATACTCAGGGATTACAGTTACAAATAATCTAAATTGAACCGATCACATAGATAATGTTGTGAGTAGAGCAAACCAAAGACTGCGATTCATTGGCAGAACTCTTAGAAGGTGCAGCAGATCTACCAAAGAGACTGTTTACAACACGCTTGTCCGCCCTATTCTGAAGTACTGCTGTGCGGTGTTGGATCCGCATCAGGTGGAACAGCCGGATGACATCGAAAAAGTGCAAAGAAGGGCAGTTAGTTTTGTATTATCACGAAATAGGGGAGTTAGTGCCACAGACATGATACGTGAATTGGAGTGACAATCGTTAAAACAAAGGCGTTTTTCGTTGCGACGGGATCTTTTCATGAAATTTAAATTACCAGTTTTCTCCTTCGATTGCGAAAACACTCTGTTGGCACCCACCTACATAGGGAGGAATGATCATCACTATAAAATAAGAGAAATCAGGGCTCGCACAGAATAATTTAATTGCTCGTTTTTCTCGAGCGCCGTTCGAGAGTGGAACGGTCACCTGGAACCAGTCGACAAATTCAGTCTCTGGATGTTTGTTTCTTCGTACCTCTAAAACATATTTTCGCTATATATGCAGCTACGCCATTTTTACGGTAAGTTCCACGGCAGATTATTTCGCATTCGGTTGCATGCCATCACATTCCATGAGTTCTCAACACCCTCTTACATCAAGGTGATTCTGTATGTAGTCTTTACGAATGGATATCAATGTGACCATCCTGACGACTTATAATTCCCAACTAATTCACCTTCCAACTTGATGGTGCGAACCTTTATGATCACTGCACCGCGCAATTTTTCGTTCGGTGTCCATGGCGCAAGTCAGTCACATGTCTTGAATATCGACGATGTCCATTTGTTAATTGTAATACATATATCTCAAATAAGTTTGATCTTTTCACTTTCCGGACACTCAATTTCTATCGCCCTCCTGATGCACATGGTGTGTCATTAGCAGATAATATTTTTCCTGTCATAATTGTTAACACAATACTATCAAATAAGCCTTACTGAACACTGAACTTGCGACCTACCATTCAAGGGGTTCCTTGTTAGCGACTTAGGACTAATTTCACAGAAGTTAAGATCTTTAATGTAGGGAGCACATTGTGTTCATGTGGGAGCGATCTAGATGGTTGGACAACAATAAACTGGGAGCCAAGAACGCAGGAATTCTTTTTACTCCATGATGTGTCCTAAGATCCGATGATGGCGGCTTTAGTTTCGCCGAAACCGGTAATCATGGAATAAAAAGAATTCCTGCGATCTTGGCTTACAGTTTATTGTTTTAAAATCGTTAAGAAACATTTTCTCGCTGAAAGCCCCCACAAAATGATGAAAAGTAAGAAGTTTAACGCTTATCACAATTTCGCTGTTCATGCAGCGAAACTATTATGGGTAGGGAAAGGGAAGGAGGAAGAGGGGATTGACATAGAAAGGAAAGAGGAGGAAATGGACAGCGGGGGACAAGCAGATAGAGAGAGAGGTGGATAGAGAGAGAGAGAGAGAGAGAGAGGAGTAGCAGGTAAATAGAGGCAGGAGATCAGTAAAGAGTGGAGGGAGGAGGAGGTGGTCAGAAAGAAGGGGGAGAAGGAGACTGACAGAGAGGGGAAAGAAGGAGGCAGACCAATAGAACTAAAATAAATACATACTAGGACAGGATGTATACGGGGACAAGGAAAAAAAAATCCCGGATTATTCCCGGATGTTTCCCGGATATCTCGTTTAAAAAATGTGCTTTTCCCCGGGCGAAAATACACTTTATCCATGCTAAGTGACAGTAGGTTTTCCGTAGATTTTCCCTCGGGCATGTAAAACTTATAAATTCTTTGAATGGTTAACGTCTTATGCACTCGCGTAGAACATCCCGGGAGAAAAGAAGACGGGGGAGAGAAGCTTTGGAAAGACTTAATAAAAAAAAGAGAGAAATTTTGGGAAGACCTTTGATTTGCAGAAACATACGCTGCATATTTTCGTATTACGAAAGTATAAATTCGAATTGCACCAAACACAGCGCGTTAGTTTCCGGAGCGTTGAAACCGAGTTGCGATGTCCTTTTGTAAGCCGATCGTACAGTATCTCATGCCACGTGATCTCGTCAGCTACTCTTTCACATGTAATATTGATCTTTTTTTGCATGTGTTATACTTTAAGATACATCACACAAATGTGCCACTAAATTTAAAATTATGACATAAATGTCTGGGCTCGAAATTCTTGTAGCCGGCTGGTCCTCAAACTGCTCAGTTTTAAACGGTGGTGATTTAGAAATCCATCCCACTTTCTCACACGTAACATAATTCATCTTGCGTAAAAAGAAATTTTCTTTGAAAGTAACGCTTTTCGAACCACCATTCGCAATACTATCTGGAGACTGTTAGAATTAGGTTCGATTTACCAGTTGCCAGAGAGCGCCAGAAAACAGGCATTATTGCACGTGAGCAGCTGCAGTGGTGCAGGAAGCCCACATGTAAGTATGTATAAAGCACTAAGAGAGCTTACACTATAAAAGAGACAGGGCATCAGAGGATACTCCCAAGAGCATCGGAATTTCGTAAGCCATGTTAAAATGCATAATTCGGCTTGAAGTGCACATTGTTTTTTTCCAGATTCACAATGAGGTAGGTCCCATTTGATATTACGTTTTTCAATGTGGTTTTTGGGATGTAAATTTTCTTGGAGAACCAGTACTCTACGATCTCATTTTTGTTTCTTTATTATGGCATAATGCCACACATAGCAGAAGATGATAACGTGCACTTGAAATTCAGCGAACAGTTGGAATGAAACACTTCGTTTCAAGTAAAATGATTGCCTCAGGTGAAAGATTAAAAAGCCAAATTTCCTTAGCAAACTTGCAAAAATAATTTCATTGTTCTGCAAGGTGATTAATGCTTGACTGCTAATAACTTGGAAATAAAATAAAGTCAGAAAACTGAAACTAAGAATATATTTTTGCCCTCCGTAATTATGTGAATGTATTTTAATTCACTTGATATAAATCTGTTTTGTTTTCATTTGACGTGGGACTATAAACGTAGAAAAGCAGCGAAATCACTTAACGTAAACACGGGTCACCTGGAGACTAATATCCTCCACACTACAGCGCAGACAACTCTGCGCTTGAGCGGATCTGGCAGCTAGGACACACAAGAAAAAAATTTTTCGTTAGCACCTGGCTGCTTGCTGCTAATGCCTATACAGCTAACAGCCACACGTCAAGTAGCGGGAAGCGGAGAAGGTACTGCTCATATGCGGGTCAACTGCGCATGGGCATCAGCCCGCTGGCGATTGGTCAAACGAACCTAATGCGAACAGTTGTGACGTCATGCACATAGCAAGCAGTTTATTGTTACGAAGAATTACATATTCTTCGGTCTACGGCCTGTGACATAGTTTTGCTATTTGCAGACGCTGGTGCGTGCACGGTGTTTTGTTGTTGTAAACTGCGCATTTCCTTTGCCACTAAAGTTTTATTTTTTTCTCTCGTTTACATTTTATTGCTGCAGTATCATTCTCCAGTAGCAGGATATAGTAACATTCTTTGCTAGAGAATCAATTCTTATCAGTCAAAATTACAAAAATTTAACTGAGAGCTAAAACAATGAAAAATTCCCGGGTCTTTCCTGGTTATCTCCCGGATGAAAAAATTCCCTGGTTTTTCCCGAATTTCCCGGTTGTCTCGGGTTGTATACACTCTGCAGGACAACGCCATTTAGTCTGCTAGAATCAAATATTAGCATGGAAATAAGGAAGAATTTCTGAATCGTTTTCAATATTCTTCGTATGTATTGCCCTCTTACACTCACTTTATTCGTATTGAGTTTATGTGATCACGCCACTTCATACCTCCACATCTTCTTCTTCCTTGACATTTCCTGTTACTGTATGAAGTCCCCATTGTTATGTGGGTTTTTGCAACTTCAGTGACAGTTTGTGACCAAATGCCCTCCCTGACGCCACCTCTATCGCCAGGACGGAAGCTGTGCAGCCCATATGTCTGCGTTTAGGGGAAAACTTACGTTTAAATGCGAAAACATGTTCTAAATGTTGGCGTAGCATATTAGTATCAGACTGGGGTCACCTAGCTGGTTGTGGGCAACCACCTAAAAACCACATCCAGGCTGGCCTGATCTGGTCGTCAATCCTCGAGGCGGATTCGTTCCGCGGCCGGCTCGTCTCCCCGTATCGCAGAAGCGGCACGTTAACGCGCCCGGCTATCCGGATGGGAATCTACACGTATTGTTATGCCGAAGTGTTTGTACGGAATGGCTTGCTCAAGTTCAGTCAAAAACTACTGAATTTTTACGTTTCCTGAAATGCACAAATTACATTTTTCTGTTTCATTTGCTAGTTACCAATATTTGCACCAGGTTAATTTTTCACAAAGATATAAATGTATGTTAAAGCAGTTTTGTTACTGGGAAATCCTTCATAGATGACCACGTCTTTCGACGCGTGATACTGCAGAAGCCATTGTTGTCTAGCACGAATATGAGAGGTCTGTTCCATTTCAGTATGTCACACCGTACATTAATTTTGTCTGTATAGATGATTCTCCATTGATGAGAACATTCAATGGAAAATTTTCAATCCAGACATTATGGTGCTACTACTCAAAGACTTACGTAAAGGCCACGCGGTGTAGTTATTTAGTTGGTTCAAATGGCTCTGAGCGCTATGGGACTTAACTTCGGAGGTCATCAGTCCCCTAGAACTTAGAACTACTTAAACCTAACTAACCTAAGGATATCACACACACCCATGCCCGAGGCAGGATTCGAACCTGCGACCGTAGCGATCGCGTGGTTCCAGACTGTAGCGCCTAGAGCCGCTCGGCCACCACGGCCGGCCCGCGAGGGGTAGCCGCGCGGTTTTGGGCACCTTGTCACGGTCCGCGCTGCTCCACCCGTCGGAGGCTCGAGACCTCCCCCGAGCATGGATATGTGTGTTGTCCTTAGCGTAAGATTGTTCAAGTTAAATTAAGTACTGCGTAAGCTTAGGGACCGATGACCTCGGCAGTTTGGTCATATAAGCCCTTTCCACAAATTTAAAATCTTACGTTGAGCTTTTGGGCCTCTTCGAGTTTTAACATTTACAGATGCTTTTCAGGGCCACTCCCACTAACCGTTATTACAAATGTAGCTATCAGGCATTTGGATGGTGAAATAATATCTTGGTTTTCTTACAAAGGACCAGTTGCTGAAACAGTGATTGTATCTTGAAGATTCCGTGTTTTTTTTTTTTTTTTGTTACGTGTCTGCATAGAACAGTATGAGACTCCCTCCGCCTCGAGGCGAACACTTTTATTTTTTAATTTCCCAAACTAGACTCGGCAAAATAATGCCGTCTTCAGCGGTTTATTTATTCTCAACATTTCGTGACCGTTTTCCTTTTACACCGAGTGTCCCAGAAATCTCTCCCTAATTAAAAACATTCATAAGGCATAAAATATGACATATAGACAAATACTTTTTATCTTAAATTGCATGTGACATATTCAAGTTTTTGTGTACGTATATATGTACTATTATTTTGTTTGTTATAGGGGCCAGTGACGGAACAACAGCGGAATCGGACAAAATTTGCAAACAACATGTATTTATACTCGGAGAAAGCTCAATCTGTCCTCTGGTATCACGAGATACGGTCACCAAAAAGAGTTCAGAGAAAATTACAGACGACATACCAAAGACAGCCAACATGTTTAAAGCATAAAGTTGTGGTATGCGAAGTTTAAGGAAATAAGTAGCGACTGTGATCTCTCTAGAGCAGGCAGACCTGGACCTAGTGCGCGGACAATTCAGACACTAAGAGACACCTTCATGAGAAGTCCCAAGCAGTCACTCGGCAGATGCTCATGTGAGTTATACATTCCGAAGACATCAGTGCATCGCATCCTATGTAAACATCATTTTCTCCCTGCGTGTAAAGTCGAGATCGAACAGTCCCTCCAACAAAAGGATTACATCATTATGGTACAGAAATACTGAGATCATATCATCCATCCCTCACGAAATGTTGACCAGCACATGGGTGGAATGGAAATATCGTCTGGAGATCTTTCGGGCAACGAAATAAGTACACGTCGAAATTAATTAATTGGCTTAATGTACTCAAAATCCTGAGTATGTTGCCTGCACTTCGACATAAAAGACATGTGTTCTGGGAACCCAGTATAACGAGGTTCCTGCTTCACAGAAAGTGTCCGTACACTAATATTTGTGCCAATAGCATACTCAACATGCGATTAAAATTTCTGCGACTTTTTGGAGATGCTCCACGATAATATTTGCTATCGGTAATTAATGGAGGCTTCACGCATTGTATTTCTGGTAGTAATCGATGAATTATTGTTTACGTACACCCTTTCTGTTTGTAATTCAGTGTGAGGTCTTCTAAGTAATATGGAACACAAGATTTTTTTTAAAATCGTTGCTTAATAATTAATTTCCATGTAGGACTCATTACGAACTCAGTGATTCACTTTTTTTCACGTGGTAAGCGCTCTAACCGCATTCTCGGGTCCCCAACTACTAGCTATATAACTGTGGCATTCACATTACGGAAGTTAATGGATGCTGCAACAGTTTATATTGGTTATTAGCTTATCAAATTCCAATTGCGACAGAGAGAGTACAGGCCAACTCTCGCTGCGTGGGTAAACGTACAAATTCGGCACTTGGCCAAACAGCAATAAAAATCGTTTGAATCTAAAGAATTTTTTAACTATGTTACTTTCTTCTAGTGTTTTTACTAAACTTTCTGATCATTGCATCTAGTAATATGATGACAGAAAAATTAACTGCCTGAGGCTTATTTTTAAACTTTCATCATATGTCTATGCACGACCTGCTATGTGAAAATGAACTGAATTTTACTCGTCTAAACAACCGAGAAATGCTTTTCATTACATCGCACTAAATCATTTTATGAAAGAAAATTTTAGCTGCCAGCTGTCGAATTTATGTTCATTCTTGAAACACGTATGTAACGCAGCAGCGATGGCGAGGCATTGTAGCATCCGTGACCAGAGAGTATGCGCTTGACCGCGCGAGTGTTGCGAGCGGTTCTCAGTCTGTCAGTAGTCGTTGCGAGTCTGTAGCTCTGTCTGGTTGAGAGCAGTACTCAGTCAGTAGTCGTCGCGTGCAGTACGCTAATAGTCGTCATGCAGAGCGGTCGGTCAGTGATAGCAGTCCAGTGCGGGTGATGTAGGCGGTCGGCAACACTGGTCAAGATGGTGAATAAGGTATACTGTTAATTAATATAATCATTAGATAATGAAAAATTTTATTTATTGTAATTATTCTCCAACAAGCCCCCCAATAATAATTTTTATTTCAAAAGCATTTTTTCAAAAATTTGATTTTTTATTGAACTAAAGATTTCGTTGCACTTCCCATTTCATTCCACTTCTTTTGAAGAAAAATTTCACTAAAATCACAAAAAAAGAGAATATTATTATTTGCAATGCAGTTCCTCCAAGCGGTGCGCAATAACAAGAGCAGAAATGTGACATCCATTTATTCTGAGGTAAGACTTTTAACGAAATCGGTCGTAATGAATGGGATTGATTTGAAATTTCGTTAAAGAAGAATAATAAAATTTATCTGTTGTTTTTAAGTTAATTTTCTTTCGTGCGAACTTTGTTGTAGAACCACTCTCTTATTTTCGTGTGGTAATAAAAAATTTTTACTTACTTAATTATTACGTACATTTAAAGAAAAAATAATATTTACGTGAACTCATATGAACTGGTTAAGAATATTAGGTTGAGAATTGGGTCCTTTAAATCATTCGGCCTTGGCATACACTTTCCTGATGCAGTGGATTTTTTGTTAAATATTTTTACTGAATTTTATCCCGGCACTAGCCATAGAACACAAGATTACCTCTATAAGCAGAAAATGTTTTAATTATTGCCAAGCCGACATTTATCACTGATCAAACCTACTTCATTACACATTTAAGATATTTTGAAAGAACCAAACTGTTTAAATTTCAATGTTAACTAACATTAGCTATCCGCCTACGAATGCACAAACGTATAATTAATTCAAATTTTATCAGCCACAGGATCACTGAAAAAGAAGAACAATTTCTTAATTCACCATTGATTTTTATGCATCTGTTCCCGATTTACGGGTTTGCTATTGTTGGTCGCGGCACAGCCCAGCAACACCGCTAAAAAATGCTGAAAAATTCTTAAAGAAATTTTATAGATGACGTGGGCAAGCTAATTTACATAAATAATTCACACTTTTGATAAACTCTAATATATTTAGATCAAACAACAATACAACTCACATTAATTCGTAACGCATCGTCTAATGGCGGCTAAGTCCAGACAGAGACAAAAGAAGTCTACCCATTCGTAAAAACTCTTTCACAGTGTCCTACCGCAATGACTTCTGAACAGAGAAGACCAAAGAATACATAATGCATTGTGCTTAAATAGTATTGCTGACTATTAACATTTCTTTGCAAATTGACGATATTATTCTCTTCTGGCAACATATCTCTGCTATCGCAAATACTGACACATTTTACAATCACATAATAAATACAGAAAAAATTCCTATCCTAAATACAGACAAATATTACAACAAAAAATATAAGGAGAATAACAAATGTCTTTTACACCACATTCAGTAATATTTTTGTTCAATAATTACGATATATACAACTTGCCCAGAGCGGCGTATATGGTACAAATAAACTCATTTTTTTTTTTTTTTTTTTTTTTTTAATAACGTGAGTTTGCCAGGGAACGTTACATTGCCCCCTGGCAGTATTTGGCAAAGAGTTTTTACACTTTGACACAATGGTGCCAGTAACGTTCTTTACACTTGTATATTTTACGGAATGGCTCTTTTATTTAGTCCCAGGGTTATGTAAGTTCATGGCTCCCCCATTTGGGCGTAGGCAAACAGGAAACCTGGGCAAAACTGTGCCGGAGCCCAGCCATCCCAGTTGGTTCATGGTCATTTGAATTAAATGCAGTTATTCATTTGAATTAAATTCAGTTCGTCACAAACGGTTACACAATTACACAATATCACAGTCACATACGGTTCGACTGAAGTTTTTTTGTGTGTGATACTATTATTCGTGTGATACACTACAAGGTCACTTGTCCTACGTAGTAAATGTTCAATGTTTATCGAAATGAAGTCATTGACATGTTATTCAGTTTATGTGAACATAAAAAAAATCAATAATGCTGTATTTGGTGAGCGGTGCGGAGTGATTGTTGAGCGGCGCTCGGCGCGGCGCGCTGACTCCGTGTAGGTCACCGCCCCCGGCGTTGACAGCTACGGCGCGGAGGGCGTGGCTGTCTGGTCTGCTACGGGCTGCTGCGGCCGCTGCATAGCTGATGTAGCCGGATGCGCGTTGGATATCCGCTCGCCCGTGCGACGTCTTCTTGCAGTGCTCCAGGAAACATGCAACAAGTTCAGAAACAGTGTACTATCCTTATAGGCATTTTTCCTGCTGTGGGAAAGAACGCACACAGTTAGTGGCAGTTATTACTCAGTAGGCCTTCACTAGTCTGGTTTGCACAATATTTCGTTGTCACCGTAACACGTTTTATGGGCACACAATATTTTTCACCATGTCATGACTTGTCATTAGTCACACGCAAGTTTTCACCTTAGGACAAAATGTATCTTCGTAGTCAATGCGCTTTCCTAGCGTCCCTTGACACACAAAGAGTTAAAGTTTGACACTAGCTTGATCCACCGTCCGTTATCGGTTCACTGTTCGTGTCGTGCTAGTTCCTTGTCCACTTGCACACACGGCGATGATACAGTTTTTTATCACTTATACACAACTATTCCGTGACGTATTGCTGCAGGTTTAACAGTCACTGTCTGTCTCTGCCGCACAATACTGCACTTTTGTTTAAGTTCCTTTATTTTTATTTACAATGTCCGCTGTGCAAATTTTTTTTTTTTTTTTTTTTTTTTTTTTTTTTTTTTTTTTTTTTTTTTTTTTTAATAGCACATTCGTAACTCTTTACCAAGGTGTGATATTTGCGTACATGGTAACAAAATATTAAAATTTGGTATTAGTTTGCCCAAAAGTCATCTATATTCGTGTTCGAGTAGATTTTATTTGTGCATTCCAGCCGGATTCAGGCATATTGTTCAATAACTCCTTTGAACTCATGTCACACTTTACTATCAACGTCCTACGTAACTACAGTGTAGTCTCTGTAGGCAAAAATTGACTTGGACTGTATCTGGCTAACTCTTTTTTACTGTTTGAATCTGCACATGCTTCAATTGAAGCTTCTTTGTGCGTAACTTTGCATTACATAAATCTGCAACAAGTTTGCCTCCCGTGGTGCCCTCGGGTCACTACTGGGTGCATTATTTTCTCTAATAACATTGGTTAGATAATAAAGTTCTCAGGGCCTCATATTATTGATATTATTCTGGGTTCGAATCTGTCAATCTGACAGCTACACATATATACATACATACACATAATAGAAAAGATTGTGCCAAGAAATATTTCAAATTTGGGCACATAGAAAATTATGTAGTACACAAACTAATCATTACTAAAATGTTCTTTTTGGTTGAACTCTGTCACAGCTTAACACTACAAATAATTGCACTAATCAGATTATCTGTGCAAACATTTAGAGCATGTTCTAGATAACACAAATTAAAAGAGTACATAACACAAATATCCATACACATGAGAAAGTCAATCATATTCTTATAACTAAACACTTCTACACTAGTACATTATCTCTAAAGATCACACATCATTAATGTTCATTATTTACAAAAGAATGGTGTCCACATAGGACTATTAGTCTTTTACTGTAGGAATGCTTTTACATCCTTACGCGGATACAGTCCCCGTACTCTCCCTGAGTGGGGGTCTGCTAAGAGATAGCTACATTCATGTGGCACACTTACTACTCTAAAAGGTCCATTGTACACCAATTGCCACTTGCTATTCTGTTTCAAGGATCTTTAGCTACCACTTCCTTCTTGGACCAAGGAATGGAGTATGAGGCTCGACAGTAAGTTTTGTGAGGCTTCACCTCGATATTGTACTGATATCCCTTAACAATTCCTGGTCGTTCAGAAAATACATCTGCATAATTAGATAATAACTGTACCAAATCCTGCTGTTGCATAGAGTTCAAATTTTCGGACTGTGATACTTTGTTCACAAGTGCGTCCACATTTGCTTTTAATTGATCACCTTGTACGTCAGGATAATAGAGATTCTGTCCTAGACAATGATTGTCTAAATGTAGTATCGACTGATTCCTACACTTTATGTTAATAGCATTACAATTAGGTACAGGTACCTCTTCAGATCTGAGCATGGACAATTCTATTCTCCTACCAGCATTCATCAAGCTTAATTTTCCCCGAGAAAGGTCGATTATTGCGTCCCTTTCTCTTAAAAAATCTACCCCCAAAATGCAGGCTACCTTTAAACCCTTTACTACCAGGAATGAGCACGCTATGGCTTCATCCCCTACATACATCTCTACCCGCACTTGGAGTTTAATTATTTGTCGCTGTGCACTTATGGCTCCAGTGACTTTACAATTATTCACGGGAAAAGTCAGCATACGCCTTTCCTTCCCCAGTACTTTGAATAAGTCCATACTCATAACACTGACAGTAGCACCTGTATCTACGACCGCTTGCACATCAATATTGTTAATTTTGATCTCTATTATCGCTTGTACTTTGTCTTTGTGCTCCTTTATGCACGTGGATGGTTCAGTTATTAATTCATCTCTCATCTGTACCCCGTCATTATACCTAAGGATACAGATTTTGTTCGGTGTTTTGTTCTGTGTCGGGCTGCTCTCACTCCAAACCTCAGCCGACGATGGAGAGCGTATCTCGGCTGCATCTAGTTTGTTGAATTATTGCTAGTGGATGGGCGTGGCTGCTCTGTGTCACTGACCTCCACTATGTGCACGTTGTGTTGCGTCGGCCGCCACGGTTGCGCAATTGGCGCATTTTGTGGTGGCGGTCGGTTATTGTCATATCTATCACTGTTTTGCCGGTCCGGACTGGGCCTCTGGTTCTGCGGCCAAGTTCGGTTTGCATCATTATAAGTATTAGTGTTGCTCGGCCCCCTGGCATTTTTCCATCTATTATTGCTTGGTGGGCCTGTCTCATACCGGTCATCGAACCTCCTTTTCCGGTCATTATTCACCGGCGGACTATTGCCGTTCCGGTCTCTACCTCTATTTCCGTTTTGTGCATACTCCTGTCTCCTATTATTACCTCCGCCGTTTCCATTACTTGGTGGAGGCGTGTTATTTCTACCATTTCTATAACCATTTCCGTTACTTCTAGCCTGTTCAGAGGCTGCCTTAACGTCCTCCTGAATCAGGTCAATTGAGTCCAGAACAGACAAGAAATGTTCCATATCATTTTCAGGCACGTGTATAAGTTTTTCCTTTACATGTATCGGCAAGTGTGATTTCAAAAGCCTGATCAAATCCCGGGATGAAATCTGTTCGTCCCAGTAACGGGTCTTATTAATGTACTTCTCGAAATATTTTCGCAAATTGCCTAGTCGTGGAGAATACGGCTCTGGATTATATACCTCCTTCCGTAATCTCTCCTGGATACATGTTGACCAATATTTGGCCAAGAATGCTTTTTCAAATTGCTCATATGTATCACAACTGTCAGCTGCTTCGGTTGCCCATAATGCAGCATCTCCTTGTATGTAAGACATAACGAACTGTATTTTCTGGGTATGACTCCAAACGCTAGGCAAAATGTTTCTAAATCCCTTGATAAACACTACAGGGTGAACAGATTTCTTCTCCGTTGTAAAGATCTGAAACTGTCGGTTCCTAATCAAGCTTTCTTCAATCACTACTTTGGAATGACATTTATTTGTTTCGCTTACATTGGTTGCCTGTTCTGTCTCGCAGTCGCAATTTTTTACTGCAGTATTTATATGCCTATCATTGTTGGACCTGGCTGGCGTGACATACGTCCGTGCCTCGTCATGCCGCAAGCTAAGCTCCATCTCGGCAAGACGACGGTCCACACTCCGCTGCCATAGCGGAATGTCTTTGTGCACTATCCTTTTTAGATCTCGCACATCCGCACTTGAGCCCACATCTCTGGCCTCAATTGCGGCGTGCACTTTCTGATCTATTTCTTTTATGACTTCATTTTCTACTTTGTGCACTTGTTCGATCACTTTGTTCTCAATTACTTGAGTTGTGTCAATTTCTAGTTGTTCGACCCTATTAGTCAGGACACTGATTTCCTCTACTATATTGGCGTTAGCCACTTGAACACTATCTACTCTTTCGCTTAATTCTTGCACCGTTTTGGGTATGGTTTCATATTTTTGTTTCAAACTAACAATCTCACTTTGCATAACTTCTAAAGTTTGCATCAACTGCAAGTCCCTCTCATGCAGGCGTCGGTCACGCTCTGCTTGTTTAGCATCACGTTCTCTATCGCGCTCTGCTTGTTTGGCAAATTCAGCTACCAATCTCTGGTCACGCTCTGCTTGTTCAGCATCACGTTCTCTATCGCGTTCTGCTTGCATACATGCAAATTCAGCTACCAATCTCTGGTCACGCTCTGCTTGTTCAGCATCACGTTCTCTATCGCGTTCTGCTTGTTTAGCATCACGTTCTCTATCGCGTTCTGCTTGTTTAGCATCACGTTCTCTATCACGCTCTGCTTGCACACGTACAAATTCAGCTTGGAAATTGAGCATGCGCTCGAACATAACTCTTAATGATTGCACTTCTGACACCTCACCACTCTCTGGTCCGTGTCCAGTGCTTGCGGATGGCACAGTATTTCCGCTATCAACTGAATCACTGGGTGGCAATGGCAACATTTCTTGTCCTTCTGCCCCCAGATTCTCACATTGTACTTCCTGAACTACGTCACTAACATTACTTTGTGTCCCACTTTCCAACTCGGTATCACTACTTACTGACTGTTGCTCATTATCCATGTTGATATCTTTCTGACTACGCAATCTAACCATAGTAAACAAAAGAAATAAAATCTGAACTAAATATCCTAACACTCAGGTTTCACTGACATAATCACACAAGAAATGGACATTAACTAATACACACTTACTATATACTACAATGACTAACTACCTAAATGTCCTGTTATTTTAAAACAATTTACTAACAACAAGCACACCACTAATGATCCGAGAACACTGCGCTGAGGCTACTTTACTACCCACAGGACAACTACACTGTAGCTTTACCTTTTGGTGATCTATCTTGGGTGCAGCTGCCCCCTGATATTGTGGTAGGTAATTAATTTTTCGAAATATTGAGCTCTCTTCTTCAGCTTGCCTCTGGGTACATAGTGTTCTCATGCAAAAAATCATACACAGGTATTACCACACAATATTGGTTATGCAATACATACAATACATAGAAAAATTATTAAATGTTCTGCAACAAAGTTCGACTATATTAATTCCCTAGCTATCTCACGGGTATTTAGTGGCCACTGCATATTCGAGCCCCACGTTGGGCGCCAATTTAACGAAATCGGTCGTAATGAATGGGATTGATTTGAAATTTCGTTAAAGAAGAATAATAAAATTTATCTGTTGTTTTTAAGTTAATTTTCTTTCGTGCGAACTTTGTTGTAGAACCACTCTCTTATTTTCGTGTGGTAATAAAAAATTTTTACTTACTTAATTATTACGTATATTTAAAGAAAAAAATAATATTTACGTGAACTCATATGAACTGGTTAAGAATATTAGGTTGAGAATTGGGTCCTTTAAATCATTCGGCCTTGGCATACACTTTCCTGATGCAGTGGATTTTTTGTTAAATATTTTTACTGAATTTTATCCCGGCACTAGCCATAGAACACAAGGTTACCTCTATTAGCAGAAAATGTTTTAATTATTGCCAAGCCGACATTTATCACTGATCAAACCTACTTCATTACACATTTAAGATATTTTGAAAGAACCAAACTGTTTAAATTTCAATGTTAACTAACATTAGCTATCCGCCTACGAATGCACAAACGTATAATTAATTCAAATTTTATCAGCCACAGGATCACTGAAAAAGAAGAACAATTTCTTAATTCACCATTGATTTTTATGCATCTGTTCCCGATTTACGGGTTTGCTATTGTTGGTCGCGGCACAGCCCAGCAACACCGCTAAAAAATGCTGAAAAATTCTTAAAGAAATTTTATAGATGACGTGGGCAAGCTAATTTACATAAATAATTCACACTTTTGATAAACTCTAATATATTTAGATCCAACAACAATACAACTCACATTAATTCGTAACGCATCGTCTAATGGCGGCTAAGTCCAGACAGAGACAAAAGAAGTCTACCCATTCGTAAAAAACTCTTTCACAGTGTCCTACCGCAATGACTTCTGAACAGAGAAGACCAAAGAATACATAATGCATTGTGCTTAAATAGTATTGCTGACTATTAACATTTCTTTGCAAATTGACGATATTATTCTCTTCTGGCAACATATCTCTGCTATCGCAAATACTGACACATTTTACAATCACATAATAAATACAGAAAAAATTCCTATCCTAAATACAGACAAATATTACAACAAAAAATATAAGGAGAATAACAAATGTCTTTTACACCACATTCAGTAATATTTTTGTTCAATAATTACGATATATACAACTTGCCCAGAGCGGCGTATATGGTACAAATAAACTCTTTTTTTTTTTAATAACGTGAGTTTGCCAGGGAACGTTACAGACTTTAATTCTGATTGTTTTGCACAGGGCCAAAGATCGATATTTCGGTTTAATTGAATTTTCTTATCACTGAATGGACTTTAATGTTTGATGAAAAACTTATATTTGAGTCAGATTGCGAATTTCACATTTTTGTTGCCATTGTCAGTACATTTCATTGTGGGCAGGTTACGCTTAGAGCAATGTCCATTAGGATTTCCAAATAATATTGTCGTGTTCTTTTTCTTTTAAAATTACGGTGGGGAGGTTACACTTGGCGACACCCAGTCCAGGATCGAATTTCGTTGAGAGTCTTTTGAGCAACAGTCAGATATCTGCTCTTATTTGCTTAGATATAATTTGGATTTGGCGCAACGCTTTTATTAACTTGTGACTTTCTTTCTACAGGTCAACGGCAATTCGTTGCTCTGTTGTATTTGTGTGTTGCTTTTGCATTGTGCTTATTTATTTTGTGAAAAATTGTGACTATTGTAAAAATGCCGCGAAAGACTGTGAATAGTGTATCGCGAGGTATTTTGAATGAAATTACCGACTTAAACAGCGTGTCCGATAGTAATTATGACACGCAGTGTGATGATGACAATCCTGCGTTCACTAACAATCAGTGCATTACAACCATTAATGATGAATTTTATCTTAATGATGAACAAACGAACTCAATTGTCTCTTCTGTTAATTTGACGACAATTGATGACGCGGGACGCTCCATTGTAATGAGCGCTACCCAGCTTAACACACCCGATTTGGAAAACTCAAGTAACGTACAGACAAATTTGTGTAATGAAAATGAACAGGGTACACAAAGTACGACGGATTTATTTAATTCCGAAATAGTGAGTGACAGTGTAGGTCCGACTGATAATCCTTTTTGTAAATTGCAGAATGACCAAATGGTCACACAAAGCGCGACAATTCCAGGTACACAATCAAACAGCACAGATAATGGAGTAGGTAATGCTACATTTGATTTGAATCACTTTATGGCAATAATGCTACAATTTAAGAACGATATTGGTGTAGATATCAAACAACAGAGTCTAGATAACAAACAATTTAAAGAGGATTTCAAACAACAATTTAGTGAACAGAACGAAAATTTCAAACAACTTAGCGAACAGGTCAGACAACAGAGGGAAGATAACAAACAAGATAACGAAAATCTCAAACAACAATTTAGTGAACAGGACAAAAAATTTAATAAAATTGATGAAAATTTTAGACAACTTAGTGAGCAGAACAAACAGTTAAATGATAAATTAGACGACAATTCCAGACAGCTTAGTGAACAAATTAGAGCCGTTGCTGCGCAGTGCCATGACACTAAGGAACAGTTGCGCGTAGAAATTGAGGCTTGTTCACGAAAAAATAGCGAAGAAATTAAGTCTGTTGCGCAGGAATTAAGAGAAATGCAAACAGCCGCAACAGATACACTCAGAGACGAAATTAGCGGAGTCGCTAAACAATGCTCTGAAAAAGCTACACAATTACGGGACGAATTTAAAGCAATGACGGTAGAACTTTCGCGCACAATGGATGCAAAGATAGACGCGAAATTCGAACAGCAGAACACTCAGATTAACGAGCGCTTTAATCAGCACATACAGAACAGTGATACGCGTTTCCGCAAATTTATTCAGGATCAAAATAAAGTCAAACGTCAGGTTATGGAAACAATCACTGCACAAAGACAAGAGGATAAACGTAAAATGTTCGCGAAAGCGAAGACGTATGTAGACAATAATATTACTACAATGTCCGACAAAATTAATACCATAGAACAATTGAACGCGGAATTACGGGATGAAATTTCTGATCTTAAATCAAAAACAGATACACACACAGTAAATATTCAAACAGTGACAGACAGATTCGAACAATTAGATCTAACACAGGATTGCGATGTCATCAAAGCTGATGTTAAAAAACTGAGCGAAACTACGCGTAAGTTGCAAAAACAGATTAATGCGTCCGATTCTAAAACCGATGATCAGGTAAAAATACTGACTGAAAAATATGATGAATTGGCCAGTCGTATTGATGTTATCGAAAATACTAATGACAATAAATCAGACGATACTGCACCGGTTTCATTTAACCAAACACCTGAATTTCAAAATTTACAGCAGACTATTAATGAGATCGATTCATCTAACAACACGTTACGTAGGAAGTTGTCAAATTTACAACAAGAAGTAACAGAGATGAAAAACATTTCAGTTAATAACATGCCACAACAGACGCCACTTCATGAACATTTGTCAGACTTACGCAGCGTGTATAATGTGAGCAATTTACAGCAACTACGCGACTTAAAATCCGAAAAGCCACGCGACTTAAAATCTGAAAAGCTACGCAACTTGAAGTACGAAATGACACAGACAAACAGACTTTCACACAAACCTGAACGTGTTCTCAAATTCAGTGACGAGAGCGTTGATAATAAGCAATTTGTATTTGTAAGAAAATGTAAAGAATTTAATAATGACAGAACACAGGTACACGCTTTGAGCTGTATACGACAATTTGTTTTTGTACTTTCACCGCTATTGTCTGTAATGCAGAAACTAGCTTTGAACCTGATGCGACAATTTGCTGTTGCATTTTCATCAGCATTGCGTGTAATGAGGAAACTTGAATTAACGTGCTTACAACAATTTACTTTTGGAATTTTACCGCTATTGCCTGTAACGCAAAAACTAAAATTTATTTGCAGTGCGTAAAAGACCTCAGGGGATTCATTACGCTTTAATGAATATGTGCCGTAGCGAGCATAGGGCCCCGAGCTGTAGTAGTGCTGTTTCATCTTTAGTTTTCTGCACTGCTGCCTTCTCTTCTACTATCCTATATATCTATCAAAATAGCTCTTTAACTATTGCTCTACGTAGAATTAAGAAACGTAGTAATGAAAACCCGATGTGACAAATTTTTACTGAAAGTGACAATTTTATTAAGCACTCCCGTAATGACAACTACCGCCGTAATTTTAATAACAGATAAAATCGTAATCATCAGTATGTGTAAAATTATTAGTAACAGGAACCACATTTTGGTAACAATAGACCTTTTCACCACAATAGCTTGAAAGTCAACCGCTTGGCATACGTAACCAACAATGCAGTCTACAAGGTCAACCAAACTTTAATGTTTCGCCGCGTGCACGTATAGTCCCAGCCCCAACAAATAGTAACGCATGGCAGCAAAGAAATAATTACGTACAGACAACACACTATTTCAACTCGCATCGCAATGCGCCGTATAGAAATTACTATCATGACAGACGTAAAAATGATCAGCACAATTTTCAGCGTACATTTAATAACGGTCGATCTTATGAGCAGCAACAACATATTATGACGAATGAAACAGACAATAGGTGTCTTCTATAGCGTAACACGTCAGTAAGAAATAACAGAACAGTTCGTATAGTGGATATGCCACAACATTCTCCCGTAAATAATAACACGTACGATAATTTTTAACCAGATACAGCACAGATTGCATATTACAGTAACGCAAACATTACTTTTGACACGCAGAATTTTGTCCACGAGAATGTTATTTGAAACATGCTCTGTTGAATGCTCCACCTTTATCGCACCCAGATCTTACCAGAAATTTTTTCCATTGCTACCGACAGTTCCAACACCGCTTTAGGCGTACACATTTTCCAGGAAATAGAAGAAGATGGTTCAACAGTAATTAAAAACATCGCATTTGCAAGCCGCATTTTGTCACCTGCTGAGCGAAATTATTCCGTTACAGAACTGGAAACATTATGTGTTGTATGGGCTTTCACGAGATTTAGGCACTTTCTTTATGGCAGACATACCACCGTTTACACAGACCACAGAGCGATACAATTTTTACTTTCGGCTAAATTTACTCACGATAGACTAAGTAGATGGAAACTGTATTTACAGGAGTTTAATTTTACAATAGTTCACATTCCCGGCACGCAAAATGTTATAGCAGACGCACTATCGCGTTCTCTCGGCAACAATCAGCAAGACGTAGCAACCAACTTCTGCAAAACAAATTTCAGTGTCATGTACATTCAGCAAGTCGCATTTGAAAACTTTATTTCATCGTCATTACAGGACATAGCACAAGAACAAAATAAAGACAACGTGTGGAAAGAAATTAAACAGCTTTGGCTAGATAAGAATAATGTTACGATTAGGAACCACTACACTGTACGCAATGACATTTTGTTTCGCCGCTCTCATCCTGACAGCAACAATTGGTTATTATGCATACCTGACGAACTGGTTAACAAATTAATTTGGTACACTCATTTAAGTTACGCACATTACGGAGCACGAAAATGTTTTCTTATACTGAGACAGAACTGTTATTTTACCAACATGGAGAAACGTATACGACGAGTTTTAGCGTCTTGTAAAATTTGCCAGAAAGCTAAATCAGACACCACTTCACATATTCCTCCTTTATATCCCATTATACCTGTTAAGTTAAGACACATGGCCGCAGTAGATATTTTTGGTCCGATTCCGAGAACTAACAGAGGTTTTTGCTACATCTTTGTCGCTGTTGAGCTCACTTCAAAATTTGTTACTTTCACTCCGTTACGCAAAGCTACTGCTAAAACTGTTTCGAAAGCATTTGTAAAACATTTTCTATTTCATGTAGGGCATGTGATGAGAGTAATTTCTGACAATGGATCTCAATTTCGTAGTACCGTATGGACACGCATGTTACGAGCCAGAAACATTTCTCCGATCTATATATCCAAGTATCACGCTTCTTCGAACCCCTGTGAAAGATTAATGAAAGAAATTGGTAAGCTGTGCCGAATATACTGCCACAAAAGACATATTGATTGGGATACACACATACTCTCATTCCAAGATGTAATTAATTCCATTCCAAATGAATCCACTATGCTATCTCCGTCTGTTATACTGAAAAATGCTGAACCACCTAACAAAATTAAAGAATTAATAACATTTCCTACATCTCGTCGATTACGACACCACGAAATAATTAACATTGCGCTGAACAACATCAAACGTGCCGCAGAGCGCCGGAGAAGACAGCAAAAACAGGTTTGTACACGCCGCGACTTTCACGTTGGACAGAAGATACTAGTACGTACACACTATTTATCCAGCAAATTAAAAGGTAAGTGCAGTAAATTTGAACTTCTATACGAAGGTGCATATCGGATTCGCAGCATTCCTCACCCCAATGTTGTACACGTCGAAACTTTGAGAACCAGAAAATCGAAAGGCAATCACCATATCTCAAACATTAAACCGTTTATTGAGTGAAACCACTGTATGATTCAACACCCTATGATGCCATTTACTAATGCAATTATTTCACCTGACTAATTACTGATGATTATCGTATTTTTTCTTGGCAAGTGCCCGACAAGGTAAGGTTAGCAGGTCGCTTTTCTTGTCGTTACACATCAGACCGTGCATACTTTTCCAGACGAACTTACGTATTTTATGACTAATTATGCAATGTTAGCTAATGACATGTTAATTTCATTACATTTTTTTTCATTAAAGTCTTTAATTCTCGCCTTGATTAACTACACTCTATACAAGCTGAACACAACGAACGTCACATTTTGTCTTTTTATGTACGATTGTTTTCAGTTTTGTTTGTATGCATTGTGAAATAGTTAAGATATAACACACCAGTTGACTTTGACTTTTTTTTGCCTTATGACATCTCAACATTGTGACTGTTTTACATTTTTTTTTGCTGCTGCTTTGTGATATTCTCTGTATATTTTCGCATCTGAACACTGTCAATGTCTTTGACATATTACGTTTTCTGTCATGTTATGCTGTATGGTTAATTATGTCACCATAAACCAGTCATTATTTAGTGGGTATAGGATTTAAATGCAAGACATTAATCTTTGTTCATCAATTTCAGAAAGAAACGATGCATGTAAGAAATAAAGTCAACAGAAATGGGAATTTCACCTACGGAATAAACGAAAGGAGATGCAATAACTTGATGAGGAAGAGTAAATGGATCAGAATTGGCAGGCATTAACAAGAATGTACAATACTCATCACAGAATAGCAGTCTTAACTAATTTTTTCTTTCAGAATACAAGGTTATTGATGCAGGCTGTCAGAGAGAACTACACATCTTAGTTTTAGTGCTGAAATATGCTAGAGATAAGGAATAGTTATGTAATGAGTAATGAAGTGATTTTTTGCAGATGATAATGAATGCTGACGAATAATGATGAAGAATATGCTGTTATGAATAATGAAGTTTTTCTTTACAGGTGATGATAATAGTGAAGTTATGATGGTATTGATAATGAAGTTTTTTCTTTACAGATGAGGATAATGTTGAAGTTATGTATTTATGCTACGTAGTTATTTAAGTATTTGTTGCAGTTTGTTTTGACAGCAGGTGTTACATTGCATAGTAGGATGACAGAAAGTTTTGGAAAGGACAGCTATGGAACACATTTTTATACACATTTCACTACCTGTTAATTCGAAGTTCACTACTTTTCAGCATAGTGTGAGTTTCTTCTTTCAGGTTAATAATCCATTTTGTATTTTTTCCAGGAGAAGCTTTTCATGATACTTACTAAACCTGTTACTTATTATACCTGTTCTAGTACTTGCATTTTTATTTTTTATCCATTTGTGTTTATCATTTATGAATGTGATCACATATACTGCCTTGTTGCATAACCTTGCTACAGCTGACTCATGACGAATGACGTTACCTATCCTCATTTGCAGCAATAGGTCAAAAGCAAATTGTGCTATGCCTCAGCAATTAATTATCGATCTCAACGCAATGCATTGCTAACAAAAAAAATGTATTACCAGTCCCAAATAGTGATACCAGTTTGAGAAAATTCTGAATAGTACTGATTAGCTCTGAATAGTATGTCACTTGAGTAATGGCCTCTTAATGAGACACAAAAAAAAAAACGTATATATTTAAAATAATGCTTTGTCACTAGTTAATAACTGCCACTGTTTATTGTAATGAGACTACTTATAATGCCTATGATTACTAATGCTATGACTAATTAACTGATTTTAATAATGACTTTGTAATGATCTGAATACTACTGAAGGAGAAACACTGTTTATTGTAATGAGACTACTTATAATGCCTGTGATTATTAATGCTATGACTGTAATTAACTGATTTTTAATAATGACTTCATAATAATCTGAATAATACTGAATGATGATTCTATTCAATACTTGCTGGCCACTGAGTGCCAATAATTAATGTCACTTGAAGAATTGTTATTAATTATGCCATTAATTAGCCCTTTTTTTCCATGTTGAGTTTTCATGTTTTGGTTAATGGCCAATGAGTGCCAATAATTTGTATCACTCAATGTATTATGTTAATGCTAGGCCAATAATTGACTCTCCTTTTCAACTAAGACTTCTGATGAACATTATTCTGTCATACTAAATATACTTTGTAACTGGCCAAGGACCGCCACTGTTTGTTGTAATACGATTACCCATGATGCCAGCTAGTGATTCTTAATAGATTGGAATGACACATAATTAATTAACTATGGTACTGTTTAATAATGCTTTGTAATTAGGAGAAGACTAATAATTCTTACTATTGGAATGACAAATGATTAATTAACTGTAATTAGGAGAAGGTTAATGATTCTTAATTACACTCTGTAACTGAAAAGAATGGATTATTTAATAATGCTTTGTAACCAGGAAAAGAAGGCTACTGATTCCATGTAAAACAATTAATGAACATTTTTCTGTAATACTACATACTTGGTACAGAAATGTTCAATAACTGGGCTATGAATGCCACAAACTAATTAAGTCTCTAATTGTCAATATTATGTGACTTGATGTCCTTCACCTCATAAGCTGACTACCCTGAATTATTGCAATGTCCATTTGTCCTGTTTATCCTAGTGATCATGGAGCACTATATTTGGTTTTGCACTAATTCTACGTTGGTGTGCCTTGTAAGAGCGTGGTGTTGAGACGACATGCTGTCCACCACCGTGAGCGATGAAGACGTTATTATGGTCGCACTGTTTGGCGTACCTAATGTACTGCCAAAATGAAAACATGAAATATTACTACGACAATTCAGTGTCTTGGCTACGCTGATAAAATCTGATGGGAAAAGAACTTCAAGTTGTGTCACTTGGTGTTGTACTTCTGTGGAAAGATATGGACTTTCAGAGCAGCTGTGTGCAATCTAAAGTGCTACAACCATGATGCAATCCTTCCCTTTCCTATCCTAATTCTTGTCACATAATGAAAATCATTTTTTGGTAACATCATTTCTGTTCGTAGGTTATACATTTTTTTTCGATTCGCTGAACTCCAGTGCGAGTACACTTATGTCACTGGTCGACATGATTTTTTGCCATTATGTTTATTTGTTGTGAAAATGCTAAAGACATTTTTTCAGTGCGTGTGCACTTCGGACATGATTTTTTGCCATTATGTTTATTTATTGCGAAAATGCTAAAGACATTTTTCGATTTGTTCTGAAGTACAGTATACAGTATACGTATGTACACTCTTGTCTTTTATATTGTCTATACATTTTTATTTTAATGATATGTTCTGAACTACAGTGCATGTGCACTTATGTTAGGCGTTAATATGTTTTCTATTGAACTTCAGTGCCTGTACACTTATCTCATTTTTCAATATGTTTTCTACTATTCTGTATATTCAATACTTTAATGCGAATGCACTTATGCCATTTGTTACTAATTGTACATACATTTCATCAATTACTGATATGTTCTCAACTGCAGTGCATGTGCACTCATGTCCCTTGTCAACATAATATTTTTTGCCAGTCTGTTTATTTGTTCTGAATATGCTAAAGAATTTTTTCAGTGCCTGTGCACTTTGTTATCTGTCAAATAATTTGTATATACATTTTTCTGATTTGTTACTATGTTTTGTACTCACATTTTGTCTTTGTCTGATATATCTTGTACTTAGTGCGTGTGCACAACATTTACTTTATGTACTACATCTAAATATTCTGTAAATTGTAGAAGTTTATTAATTAATTAAAAAATTTTGCCGCGATTGGCAAGTCCAAATGACTCACCATCGCTGCCAAATTTTTGCCCCCCCAGTGGAGGGTTATGAAACATGTATGTAACGCAGCAGCGATGGCGAGGCATTGTAGCATCTCTGGACTGCTATCACTGACCGACCGCTCTGCATGACGACTATTAGCGTACTGCACGCGACGACTACTGATTGAGTACTGCTCTCAACTAGACAGAGCTACAGACTCGCAACGACTACTGACAGACTGAGAACCGCTCGCAACACTCGCGCGGTCAAGCGCATACTCTCTGGTCACAGATGCTACAATGCCTCGCAATCGCTGCTGCGTTACATACGTGTTTCATTCTTCTCTAATATAATCAGTGCATTACCATCGCGATCTGTGGTTAAGTTATTCACTACTAATTCACGACTAAATATACATTTACATTTATGCTCCAGAAGCCACTTTACCAGATATAGGGGGGGGGGGGGGGGTATCTCAATGGTGTGACACTTTTTTTCCTTCCTTTCCCGTTCCATTCACGAATGGCGTTTGGGCAGAAAATTATCGGTAAAGCTTACAATGCGCTCTAATGTCTTCCAATATCTCGTCGTGGTGTTTTCGAGAGACATACGTGGGAGGGAGTAATGTGACGACCGACTCATCTTGGAATGTACACATTCGAAATTTCAAGATCAAACCTGCATGACGCTCAACGGCTCCTATAGTTTCTTGACAATCTACGTAACTCCCTCGCTGTGTACAAAGGATCCCGTGAAGAAACCCAGTGCATTTCTTCAGATCTTCTACATCTCTTACTTGGCTTTCTGTCTTTCGCCTGGTCCGTCCGTGGCAGAATTCTTAAAGTGCTATTAGGTTCATGCATAAGTTCGAAGCATTTTTCCATAAGTTTAATAAACACATCAGATACACATGACAGAGGCCTTAGTCATCAATAATGTATTCTCCTTTATTATTTACAACGTTCCGCCACCGCTGGGGTAACTTTTCGGTTCCACTACTGTGGTTTTGAGGCGAAGAACTCATCGAGCCATTTTCTGAACGCATTTTCACCCGGAAAGGAAGTTCCTTCAAGGAGATAGAGAGCGTAAAAGGTGAAAATCTGAGAGCACAAGGTCAGGTGAATAAGGTGGGTGCGGAATGACTTCCCAACGCAAATCCTTTGTAGTTAGGGCTTCATGTCAGTCTAGAAGAATGCAGGCGGGCGTTACCGTGGAGTAGCATCACTTCGCGCAGTCTTCCTGGTCGTTGTTCTTGGACTGCGTCTGCGAGACGTTTCTGTTGTTCACAACAAATGTGAGCAGCGACGGTTACACCTATGGGAAGTAAATCGTAGTACGTCACACCGTCGCTGTTCCACCAGATGCATAACAATGTCTTTTGTGGACATGCGCAGGTCTTTGTACGGGGAGTTTATGCTTTATTTGGGCTCAGCCATTGCTTCCTGTTCCTTATTTTAGCATAAAGGCACATTTTGTCGTCACCAATAACGATAAACGGCACAAATGGTCGGTGCTGTCCACGAGCCACTTGATGACGAGTAAGCAGATATACACATATGGCTACCCAATGACTTTTGTGATTTTAGCTTAGAGCGTTTGTTACCCAGGCGCCCGATATTTGAACCTTCCCCATTAGTGCAAATATCACACAATCATTCATCCAATTTGCTAGGTTTTGAGTACATTCACGTGGATCATTTTGGATTAATGTGTTTAAATGATTTTCATCAAACCTCGAAGATCTTCCTCCATGGGGAGAGTCACTAATGCCAAAACAAACCCCCTAAAAACGAGAAAACCATTTTCTTGCCGTGCTCTGTCCAACGGCATTATCCACATAGAGGGCGCAATTGTTTCTGGCTGCTTCCGCTGCTGTCAGCCCTCCACTGAACTCACACAGAAGAATATGTCGGAAATGTTCCGATTTCTCCAATTGGCTCTCCATTTTCTAGAGTCCACAGCTCCACTATCTCCAAATGACTGAATAACAATATGTAAACGCAGATGGTGTCAAATTACAATTAAAAAAATGACAATCAATAAAGAAGAAAACCAACATGTAAAACGAAAAAGCTGCGAACTTTTGCACCAACCTAATATTTTACGTTGTAAGAAATGACCCGTGTCGATAAACGGATGGTATTTAGAGAGATTTTTCTTCTGTATCTCTTTAAGTGTGATTCAGCGGAAACTTCCTTGCTGCTCCGTCCCAACCGACAGACTCAATCCAGCACGCAGACAGCATTAAAATAACTGCTCAGGCAAAACCACACAAGCTAAACACAGTTGCACGAAACACCTCCACAAACAACTCGAACAATACTAAAACAGTCACTGTGGACCCACAAGGACGAATCACTAGTCGGCACACAAGGAGAACCCAGAAGCGATCGGCGACCAAATTCTCGTCGTCCGATGAGACGACCGACCGAACGACCAACTGAGGTCGTCCCCATTCAAGTCATGTGTGTTGGAAACGGTGGGGCAAGTCCGAACCTCACTGCTGCTCCGTGCCGATTCAACTCGGACACACGACGACCCGGACACACTGGCTCAGACCCAACCATGCAGAGGGAACACCGGCCCCTTGGCCACGTGACATCTCTGCACAAGGAAGGAACCGACGAAAGCCCCGCAGGATGATCAACTGAAGGGGCCCAGAGGCGATTGGAGGACCAAATGCACGTCGTCTAAAGACACGACCGACCGAACAACCAACCAACGGTCGTCCCCGTTCAAGTCTCCTTCCGTCGGACAGTGCATGTGTGCCCCCAGTGATCGGGCGAGTACTGGCTGTGCAGACCTCACTGGAGCTCCATCCCGACTGATATCCTACACACGACGACCGGGAAATACTAGCGGTCGCTTCAAAGATAGTACGACAGTGCTTTTATCGATAAGCGCTGCTGTTGCCACTCATGGGCAGCGAAGGAAGCAACTCAGTGACGCCAGTAAATCGAATAAGAAACGGGACGGCAGTACCGCAAAGACAAGATGTCAAGCAATAAACGGCACGAACACGAGCCGCGCACGGCTCAACCCCTCACTCATTGACGTAACTGTTCCGTCAGGCCGGCCGGGGTGGCCGAGCGGTTCTAGGCGCTACAGTCTGGAACCGCGCGACCGCTACGGGCGCAGGTTCCAATTCTGCCTCGGGAATGGATGTGTGTGATGTCCTTAGGTTAGTTAGGTTTACGTAGTTCTAAGTTCTAGGGGACTGATGACCTCAGAAGTTAAGTCCCATAGTGCTAGGAGCCATTTGAACCATTTTTTTGTTCCGTCAGGATAAATAGGAATTTCAGAATAAATATCGGAAGCGTTCCTCTGGTTTCAGACCAGGTGAATTTTGAGCCCAAGGCAGTGCAATTTCCCTATCATACTACTTAAGCCGGTGTAGGACGGTTCTGCCTTTGCATGGCCGATATTTATCTTGATGGAAGATGCCATCGCTGTCAGGGACGACGTCATGCATGAAGGGATGCAGATGGTTAGCAATAATGTTCCCTTAGTCTGCAGCTGTCAAGATGCCTCACTGCTACAGTTTGTGGAAGCCAAGGTATAGCATTACACACATACTATCGGCCTGTTTCTGCATCGCGGTGCATGTTTCATGCTGCTGTTCAACCGGATGACGGCAGATCCCGTCATTAACATGTAACTGGTGTAACAAAAAACGTAATTCATCCGCCCAGCCATATTTCCAATGGTCCACAATCCACTCTGGATAATCCCTTATCCACTGCGATCATAATTAAAGATGTCGTTGGGTCACAATCGGAAAACGTATGGATCTTCTGCTGCAAAGTCTACGACAATGACAAGAGAAAGAGAGAAATGGAGACAGTGAGATGAGAGAGCAGCAGTGGTAAGGAATGAATGAGATAGTAGCAGTAAGAACGAGCAAGAAGGAGGCAGTGAAAAGTGACAGTGAATGGAGACGGTATTAGTAGAACATAACGAAGGAGATTATAGCTGTCAGAGAGGTGACAATAACAGTTAGGAAGGCACAAAGGGGTAATGAAAATGATTTGAGCTGTATGACTGAGTCAAATGGGCAAGTGGTAGTGGTCGGGTATGAGCGACTTACAGCGGTGGGCTTTGAGAGGGAGCGATTTATAGTGAGGTGTACCTGTGGGAGAGAGGGGTGAGTTACATGTTATACAGAGTCCGAATATGTTTGCACGGCATGAATTTCTGGGAAATTTTTACAGATGCTGAGGAAGCTAGAGTGAGGTTGCTGGTACCCCACTTTTCAAAAATGGTTCCAATGGCTCTGAGGACTATGGGACTTAACTTATAAGGTCATCAGTCCCTTGGAACCCTAGAACTTATAACTACTTAACTCTAACTAACCTAAGGACATCACACACATCCATGCCCGAGGCAGGATTCGAACCTGCGACCGTAGCGGGCGCGCGGTTCCAGACTGAAGCGCCTAGAACCGCTCGGCCCCACTTTTCACTCAGAGTGTTTTAAACAGGAGCATATTCGCCTTTTAGTGCTCTGATAGGAACATTTTTTCACTGGTTATTGATTACTTCTTGTAATCGGGCTAATGGTTTTGTAACTGTGTTTTGTAAATCGAAACTGAAACTAACTAACCATGGTCAAAAACAGAATATATTATGCACCTAAGGCAATTTTAATTTACTTTATTTACATCCCTGCTGATGACTCGCCAGAACTCTTCATTTATTAAAAACCTGCGCCTCTTGCACATAAATTCTGTTAGCTTATAATTAATAAATATTATAAACATTAATAACACATGTGGGGCTTTTATCAATTTCCATCACTTCCTCTTCAAGGTTGAATAACAAGTACACTGCCTTTGTTCTAGTGACTTTTCTTCATTTCTAACTAGTTTTCGTTTTAGTATGCCATCTTCCAAAGAACAACTGACTAGCGTCTGGAAGGGACGTCGGTTTTTAGGTAACCAAACATTACAGGCGAAGATACAATCACTTGCGTAGAGTGCTGTGCATTAAAAGTGTTTCTTAATGTTGAAATTGTACTTTGCGTAATGGACAATCTTAAACACAATAAATAATTAAACTGCACAATACTACAGGTTAAATGGACTTTTTTTAAACACTGTTAAACTAAGTACTTCTCATTTGTTGTGCGAATACGCGTTTTTTTCACTGTAAACTAAACTCTAGGCAATGGACAGTATTATACACAGTAATTAGAACACATAATACATAATCTTACATTATTATAGTATATAACACACACGTTTTACACTGTAAATAACATTTTTATGCTATGGTCAATATTGAACATAGTACATGTTTAAAATATACAGTATTATGAGTTATATTGTTGAAATTTGTGGTGTAAGCAATAGGAAAGCCTATTATGTTTGAATGTTATGTAGCAGTACATGTCTTCGTGGCAGTTTGTGGATATACAGTTGGTTGATAGCGTCATGTGAAGCTTAATTGTGGGGATGTGCTCAGCTGTAACTGGCCTTTTAGAATCAACTGGGGATTTTGAGCTAAATGTCTTTCTGTCTCACGTACTGAATGTCTCCACAGGAATTTATTTCGTAGATCTAATTCTGGATTCCACTAGAAGTATAAATGGTTCCGAAAACGTACTTGATATGTTAGCAACAAATAATTATGATAACATACGGAGCATCAGGGCAGATAAAGGGATTATTGACCACAAGATTGTTGTAGGAAGACTGAACACCGTAACATTCAAACCCACCAAAAATATTCGCAGAATTAAAAAAAGGATATATAAATGCTTACTAAGAGACACTCTCCAGTCCATCTAACCTGACTGTATAAGCGTAGACCAGATGTAGTTTAAATTCAAAGAAATTGTATCAATGGCAGTTGAGAGACATCTACCTAATAAATTAATGAGATAGTACTGATACCCCTTGGTAGAATCGAACACTGCTGCATAAGCAACGAAGAAAGTAAATCCCCAAGGTTGACGTAGTTTTACAGAAGCTCGAAATTTAGCGCGAACTTTGATGCGAGATGCTTTTAATAGTTTCCACAAAACTCTCTCGAAATCCAACAGGAAACCAAATGAGATTTCCCGGTTGTCCCGGGTAGTATACACCCTGCAGGACAACGCCATTTAGTCTGCTAGAATCAAATATTAGCATGGAAATAAGGAAGAATTTCTGAATCGTTTTCAATATTCTTCGTATGTATTGCCCTCTTACACTCACTTTATTCGTATTGAGTTTATGTGATCACGCCACTTCATACCTCCACATCTTCTTCTTCCTTGACATTTCCTGTTACTGTATGAAGTCCCCATTGTTATATGGGTTTTTGCAACTTCAGTGACAGTTTGTGACCAAATGCCCTCCCTGACGCCACCTCTATCGCCAGGACGGAAGCTGTGCAGCCCATATGTCTGCGTTTAGGGGAAAACTTACGTTTAAATGCGAAAACGTGTTCTAAATGTTGGCGTAGCATATTAGTATCAGACTGGGGTCACCTAGCTGGTTGTGGGCAACCACCTAAAAACCACATCCAGGCTGGCCTGATCTGGTCGTCAATCCTCGAGGCGGATTCGTTCCGCTGCCGGCTCGTCTCCCCGTATCCCAGAAGCGGCACGTTAACGCGCCCGGCTATCCGGATGGGAATCTACACGTATTGTTATGCCGAAGTGTTTGTACGGAATGGCTTGCTCAAGTTCAGTCAAAAACTACTGAATTTTTACGTTTCCTGAAATGCACAAATTACATTTTTCTGTTTCATTTGCTAGTTACCAATATTTGCACTAGGTTAATTTTTCACAAAGATACAAATGTATGTTAAAGCAGTTTTGTTACTGGGAAATCCTTCATAGATGACCACGTCTTTCGACGCGTGATACTGCAGAAGCCATCGTTGTCTAGCACGAATATGAGAGGTCTGTTCCATTTCAGTATGTCACACCGTACATTAATTTTGTCTGTATAGATGATTCTCCATTGATGAGAACATTCAATGGAAAATTTTCAATCCAGACATTATGGTGCTACTACTCAAAGACTTACGTAAAGGCCGCGCGGCGTAGTTATTTAGTTGGTTCAAATGGCTCTGAGCGCTATGGGACTTAACTTCGGAGGTCATCAGTCCCCTAGAACTTAGAACTACTTAAACCTAACTGACCTAAGGATATCACACACACCCATGCCCGAGGCAGGATTCGAACCTGCAACCGTAGCGATCGCGTGGTTCCAGACTGTAGCGCCTAGAGCCGCTCGACCACCACGGCCGGCCCGCGAGGGGTAGCCGCGTGGTTTTGGGCACCTTGTCACGGTCCGCGCTGCTCCACCCGTCGGAGGCTCGAGACCTCCCCCGAGCATGGATATGTGTGTTGTCCTTAGCGTAAGATTGTTCAAGTTAAATTAAGTACTGCGTAAGCTTAGGGACCGATGACCTCGGCAGTTTGGTCATATAAGCCCTTTCCACAAATTTAAAATCTTACGTTGAGCTTTTGGGCCTCTTCGAGTTTTAACATTTACAGATGCTTTTCAGGGCCACTCCCACTAACCGTTATTACAAATGTAGCTATCAGGCATTTGGATGGTGAAATAATATCTTGGTTTTCTTACAAAGGACCAGTTGCTGAAACAGTGATTGTATCTTGAAGATTCCGTGTTTTTTTTTTTTTTTTGTTACGTGTCTGCATAGAACAGTATGAGACTCCCTCCGCCTCGAGGCGAACACTTTTATTTTTTAATTTCCCAAACTAGACTCGGCAAAATAATGCCGTCTTCAGCGGTTTATTTATTCTCAACATTTCGTGACCGTTTTCCTTTTACACCGAGTGTCCCAGAAATCTCTCCCTAATTAAAAACATTCATAAGGCATAAAATATGACATATAGACAAATACTTTTTATCTTAAATTGCATGTGACATTCACCTGTGGCAAAACGCAATCAATACCATCACTGCGCGATAACAGTGCTGATGTTACTGATGACAGCGCCACTGAAGTAGAATTACTAAATACAGTTTTCTGAAATTTCTTCACAAAGGAAGACGAAGTAAATACTCCATAAATGAAGAACACCTAGCAACATGAGTAACTTAGCAGTAGATATCTTTCGTGTGGCGAAGCAGCTTAAAATACTTAGGTAAGGCTTCCGATACAAATTGTGTACCAATCAGGTTCCTTTCAGAGTATGCTGATACAATAGCTCCGTACTTAGCAACCATATACAACCGCTCGCTAGGAGACAGATCCGTATTTAAAGACTGGAATGTCGCAGAAGTGATGCTAATATTCAAGAAATGAAAGTGTAGTAGAATTACAGAACCATGTCACTAACGTCGTTTTGGATTTTGGAACATATACTGTACTCGATCATTATGAATCGCCTCGAAGGAAATTATTTATTGAGAAATAGCCAACACGGATTCAGAAAATATAGGTCTTGTAAAACACAAGTAACTCTTTATTCTCACGAAGTAATGGGCGCTATCGTCAAGGGACGTCAAATTGATTCCATAGTTTTAGATTTCCAGAGGCCTTACGACGGTGGTCCTCACAGGTGACTTCTAATTAAATTATGAACCTTTGGAGTATCGTTTCAATTGAGCGGAGTGTCGTCTCAATTGAGTGAATGAACTGGTGATTTCCTCTCAGAAAGGTCATAGTTTGTAATAATTGACGGAAAGTCATGGAGTGAAACGGAAGTAATATCTCGAGTTCCCCAAGGAAGTGTTATAGGTCCTCTGTTGTCTCTGATCTACATAAACGATTTAGCAGAAAATCTGAGCTGTCCTATTAGATTGTTTGCAGTTGATGTTGTCATTTACCGTCATGTAAAATCATCAGAAATCAAAATGAACTGCAAAATGATTTGCACAAGATATCGTTATGGTGCGAAAAGTGATAATTGACTCTAAATCACGAAAATTGTGAAGTCATCCACATGAGCACTAAAAAGGAACTCCTAAATTTCAGTTACGCAATAAATCACACAAATCTCAAGGCTGTAAACTCAACTAAATACTTATGATTTAGAATCACTAATAAATTAAATTGGAACAAGCACATAGATAAAGTTGCCAGGAAAGCAAACCAAAGACTGCCATTTATTGGCAGAACGCTTGGCAAATATGGCAGATCTAGTAAAGACACTGTTTACACAATACTTGTCCGCCCTCTTCTAGAGCACTGCTGTGCGGCGGAGGATCCGATTCAGATAGGATTAACGAAAGATGTCAAAATACGTAGTTCAAAGAAGGGTAGCTCGTTTTGTACTACCGCGAAATAAGGGAGAGAGTCCCACCGATATGATATGCGAATATGGGTGTCAGTCATTGAAGCAAAGGCATTTTTCGCTGCGGCAGGACCTTCTCATGACATTTCAATCACCAACTTTCTCCTCAGAGTGCGAAAATATTTTGTCGGCGCCCGCCTACACAGGAAGAAAAGATCATCATAATAAAAATAAGAAAAATCATAGCTCGCACGGAAAGATTCAAGTGTTTGCTTTTACCGCGCGCTGTTACAGAGTGGAACGATGAAGAAGTAGCTTAATGGTGGTTCGATGAACCCTCTGCCAGGCACTTAATTGTGGACTGCACAGTACTCATGTAGATGTAGATGTAGACTGGAGGAGGCAGCCCCGTGCATAAGACCTGGGCATGTGTTCGATAGAAATGAGATTCAAAATCCCATTCGGCCATTTCCATACAGAGGTTTTATTTTTGTCAAATATCATTGAAATGAAATAATATAGGAATTCTACCTTCTTTTTTCTTGCTCAATCAACTTCGAGGTGAGATGAAGCTCCAGTCTTCCATCTTTTGTTCTATTTTCCTATTTCATAATCACTTCTCTCAGTCACTTGGTTAAAAGATATCCAGAAGGTTTCAATACGTTATATTTTACAGGGTGTTTTCTTTTAACGTGAGATATCTAAACATCTCGAAAGCGACGCATCCCACGAAAAGATTTTCTAGGTGGAAAATCAATTTTTAGGAACTGAAACATCCGTCTGCCACAACTGGCTACTACCTAACCACCTCACCTGTGCAGGCGGTGCCAACGTTGAGTTTTCAAATGGGAACCTCCCATCCCCTCATTTTTATTACATTTTAGGATTCTACGCCAAAAATTACGTACGGTTTACTCAAACGATTGTTTTCCGTTCGTGGCAGATGGCGCTGTAATCACCAAATATCAAGCGTGCCTGTTTTCGCAATTAAAATCAACGTTTTTGATTATACATTTCATTTGCGATGTAAGTGTAAACGTTTCTCATCTAATGGTTGATGTTTATCTTCAAAACTAACTTTGATGTTTCAGATTTGGTTGTACAGTACTATATGGTTAGCCGTTTCAATGGCTGGCTAGAAACTACGTTTAGCGTGGTCCAGGAACGATGTGCATGTAATATTTTTCTGTTCCCTTCGGGATATCTGTGAGTCCCTTTGCCTCTAACAACTGGGGTCGTTGATATCGGTAGGTATCCATGGCAGTTAAGCCTGTCACTATCACTCCATTGATGAAACCTTATGGCAAAGGTTGTGGTTTGTATTCCGCCGGGCATCGAAATCAAGCACTCCAATGCTTTGCGGACTTACCTCAATCAGTTCTAAAGGGAACAGAAAATTATGTTACCATATAGGTAGGTAATTTGCTAGAAATGTTAATTTCTAGCCGTATTATTTTTACTGTACAGTGACATTTGCAGTAAATCAGTAAATTTCGAACACAAATATTAACCGTTAGAACACAAAGGTTTATATTTACATCGTAAATGAAACATCAGACCTTAACTGCAAAATAGGCAGACTTGATATCTGTTGATTACAGCGCCATCTACCACGAATGGAAATCAATCATTTGAGTAAACCGCACGTGTTTTGGGGTGGACTCCGAATAGAAATTTGACGGGGGGGGGGGGGGGGGGGATGTCCCTGCTCCCACGTGGGAGGGTGGTTACGAGGTGGCCAGATGTAGCACACAGATGTCCTCTTTACTAATATCAGAAATTTAACCTAGAAATTTTTTCTTACGATGCATCGTTTGCGAGGTATTTAGTTGTCTCAAGTTACAACAAATACCCCATATAATATTTTGTTGATGCTGTTTCATGCTTATAGTGGCCATGAACCAGGTGGAGAAGGACAGTGAATATGTTTGGTATATAGTAAATTTACCGAAGTGAATATTAGGGCTCGAATGAGACGCGGAACTACAATGACCGACGAACTATTGCTGAGAGGCATGTGACATGAAAATCGACTTCCGCATTGTGGAAATATGTGGTTTCACTTTCAGTTATATTTCTCGTATAAATGTCTTGACTCGTGTATTACTGCAGCCTTTGCGACAGGCAACGGATGGTGCTTCTTCATTCCACACGAAATGAAAATTTTTGCCAGCGGCGCCCGGTTTCTTATTACAATGGCATCCCGCCTTGCACCTAAAATCGTCAGCAGATATTGCAAGGAATTCCACTCATTCATCTCTGCGTGCTCATAAACGAGCTTCCCTATATAATAACCCAAGGAAATATTCGCTGAATAAAGTTAAAAATTGCTAGAGTTGACTAACTTCTCAACCTGCTCGCATTCCGTCTTACAGACTCTGAAAAACTCTTCTCAGGTTATTGAATCTGACGGAAATACTCGCATCTACATTACAGAACCAGTGTCTCGTGTAGACGAAATAAGAAAAAAGACCCGATGCTGCACGTCTCTTGGAAGTCACATTCCTTACTATCCCTCACATTTGACGTCAAAGTAAATTCGAGGGTTTTTTCTACGGCACAGAGAGAGGAAATAATGTCAGTAACGTTTTGGAAAAAATGTTATGTGAATTACAGCCAGACAGTTACCGTATATAGAGAAGTGTTTCATGAAAGTAACAAGTGACCTCAGCTTTGCTAATCGGTGTTACTTTAGATTCGCCTTATAAGACATTTAATTTAGTAACTAGAAATGAAACATATTTGTATTTATGCTTTACAACCCGAGCTATGTCAAATGTAGGGTACAACGCGAGGACCATCAGACTTTAAGATGAAAGGAAAAGTGCAACTATAGTGATAACACGGAAATACGTATCCCCAACTATTGTTAGACGTCTTAATGGTTGGTTGGTTGATTTGGGGCGAGGGGACCAAACAGTGAGGTCATCGGTCTCATCGGATTAGGGAAGAGAGTCGGACGTACCCTTTCAAAGGAACCATCCCGGCATTTTCCTGAAGCGGTTTAGGGAAATCACGGAAATCCTAAATCAGGATGGCCGGGCGCGGGTCTGAACCATCGTCCCGCCGATTGCGAGTCCAGTGTGCTAACCACCGCGCCACCTCGCTCGGCTTCTTCGTAATGGGACAAGTTCTATACACCGTCGCCAGAGTGATTCGGACATACAGGGACTGGACAAAAAGAACAACACAATACCACGCGTAATACGGTGTAGGTAATCCATTAGCATTCAAAACAGCTTCCAGTCATCTCGCAACTGATAAATACACATCCCGTACCGTTTTTAAGCGAATCTTACACTATTTCTCCTGCAAAATAGGGGCGACCTCTCTCCAAAGTAGACCGCAGCTCAGTAATACTGAGACCTGCTGACTGTTGTGGCCAGATGAGATGCAACAGTTCATCCTTCTGCTCACAATATCAGTCACGGGCGACGAGAGCTACGTCAACAGGAGCTTCATCTCCCTGGTTCACAGCATACACATTAGTGAACAAAAGCGGTACTATTAGATGGACGTGATCAACGAAAATGGCCACTTAATTCTTGGCAATAATACGATCTTGCAGAGTAGCCATGGAGCCCACAGAATACAACAATGCTGCCTAAGTCATCACCGAACCCGCTATGCTTCAGTCCTGAGGCGTGAGCTCGACCAGAAGTTTGAGACATTGTGAAATAAGACTCATCTGAGCAATTGACTTTCTTCCGTTGCCTTACAGTAAAGGTTTTATGGCTTCTGCACCGCGATTTCGCCGGCCGAAGTGGCCGAGCGTTTGTAGGCGCTACAGTCTGGAACCGCGCGACCGCTACGGTCGCAGGTTCGAATCCTGCCTCGGGCATGGATGTGTGTGATGCCCTTAGGTTAGTTAGGTTTAAGTAGTTGTAAGTTCTAGGGGACTGATGACCTCAGAAGTTAAGTCCCATAGTGCTCAGAGCCATTTTTTGAACCGCGATTTCCTGTTACGACCATTTACATCACCGATGAGTGGTTTTGGAATTATAGCTCGCCCTGCAGTTCTTTGCTTATGGAACTGCCTACGTGTGTTCGCGGTTTGCAGCACTGAGCTCTTCAGTGATTTTTGCACCTGTCGTGTTCTTATTATCCGTCAAAATCCTCAATGTCTGTCACGATCACTCAACATACACTGTCGTCCGCTTTGTGACTTAGTGGATAATATTTTACCGCTTTCCCTGTAAGCGGCATAAATCTTCGGTACGGTGCCCCTTGAAACTGTGCCCCTTGAAACACCAAGTACTTCAGCTCCCTAGGTTACGGAAGAACCTCCCATATCGACGTTCGAATATACTTAGCTCCGCGATAATGCACTCCCAGCTACACAGAACAGTGTTCTGGCTACGGCTGACACTTGCAGCGTATTGAGGACATTGCACAGGCTCGTGGTCAAATAGAAAAGCGCAACCTGCAAGCTTGCTTAACACCTGCTGTTAGGTTCAAGCATGTTGTACGCACGGGCTCTTCCTCCCGTGGTGGTACATTGGAGTTTGAGTGTATAGTGGGAGAAGACTCACTGAACTCCGCTTGTTTCCACTCACATTAATTGGACGGAACGAATTATATATAAGTGTTTATTCTAATAAACGTTACAACGTGCACAGGCAACGCGCCAACTGTGGCTCCTGGCTTCGCAGAGAGACATACACGCTCGGTCGTTACAACGGCGGCTAATCTTACGTGCGCGCACAAAGGACCTGGGAGATCCACTTTCGCACGTAGGTTGCAAGTCTGACCTGCCCAGTTTGGAAGCTGCTGCTGACGACAGTTGGAGTGAGTTGCAGAGTCCAAACACATTTATTTCCCGCATTGTTTCCATATTTTTGTCCAATTCGTGTATTTCAGTGATAAGTATCTGAGGGAGTTTGCTGTAGTGCTGATGACCATTCCACTGCAAAGGCTTTTCAATGTGTGCGTAATGATGAAACAATTTCGGAAATAATATTCAATATCAGCGAAGCAATAATACTGTAGACCCACAGAGTATAACGGATGCACAACGCGGAAACATGCTTCCCCTGTCCTTGTCTCCTGACTGCGCTGGTGTTTTCAAATGGAAACTTCGGGGAAACACAACGCAAAGTCAGCGCTGGTAACTAGAAAATCTGCTGCCGTGAAACGCAAAAACTAACTGGATATTTATGAGCCAAACGTGCGTGTAAAAAGACGACTATTGCACCTCACGTACAGAGATTAGTCATACAACCATCCCTCCAGAAGGTATAACACAACAGTTACAGCTAGAATTTAGAAAAAAACTGTAAAATATGTTGTTATATGAAATTATTTGAAAATTCTGTGCGGAGTATGACAGCTGATCACCGCAAAAATTTCAGTTGTGCGGATAACGCCTCATGCAATACCAATCTAATTTATTTTTTTCGTTAACAGCAGAAAGGTCATAAAGAAGAAAGGAGTCAGAATATGCTGAGTGACGGTCGTCTACAGCATTGACACTTGTTTCGTGAATTAAAGTATGCTTGTATATTGTGTCCTTCATTGCTGGAGAGTGTAGACTGTGTAGCCATTTTTAGGTATTCAAGTAGACCCCGTGCGACTAAAATTTCGATAGAATTGACTCGACGGGCTTCCTACACTAGAAAACAGATACATAGCTAATACTGTACAGTACCGAAAAACATAAAATAAAACGGATGTTTTTTCCATGAAACAGTAGGTAATTCGGCAGAACATGGTTATTCAGGAAATTTGTTTCGTCTGTGCGCCCTGTTGTATTAATTCATATAAAACTTATTTCACAGATACTTCGGAGAGAAACAACACGAAAAAATAATGAGACAGTATGAAAATACACTGAAGAGCCAAATAAAGTGGTAGACCTACCTAATATCGTTAGAACCCCCGCGACCATGCAGAAGTGCCACAGCACAACCTAGCATTGACTCGACTAATGCCTGAAGGGGTGCTGGAAGGAAGTGACACCATGAATCCTGCAGAGCTGTCCATAAATCCGTAAGCCTACGAGGGGTGGATATCTCTTCTGAACTGCACGTTGCAAGGCATCCCAGGTATGTTCAATAATGTTCATGTTTGGGGAGTTTGCTGGCCAGCAGAAGTGTTTAAACTCAAGAGAGTGTTCCTAGAGCCCTCCTGTAACAATTCTGGACGTATGGGGTGTCGCATTGTCCTGCTGGAATTTCTCAAATCCGTCGGAATGAGCAATAGACATGAATGGATGCAGTTGATCGTACAGCACGCTTACGTGTCACCTGTCAGAGTCGTATCTAGACGTATCAGGGGTCCCATATCACTCCAACTGCACACGTTCCACTCCATTAAAGAGCCTCCACTAGCTTGAACAGTCCCCTGATGACATGTAGGGTTCATGGATTCATAAGGTTGTCCCAATACCCGTACACATCCATCCGCTCGATGCAATGAAATGAGACTCATCCGACCAGGCAACATGTTTCCAGTCATCAACAGTCCAATGTCCGTGTTGACAGGCCCAGACGAGGCGTAAAGCTTTGTGTCGTGCAGTCATCAAGGGTACACGAGTGGGCCTTCGGCTCCGAAAGCCCATATCGACGATGTTTCGTTGGGTGGTTCGCGCGCTGACACTTGTTGATGGCCCAGCATTGAAATCTGTAGCAATTTGCGGAAAGATTCAACTTCTGCCATGTTGAACGATTCTCCTCAGTCGTCGTTGGTTCTGTTCTTGCAGGATCTTCTTCTGCCGCAGTGATGTCGGAGATTTGATGTTTCACCTGATTCCTTATAGTCACGGTACACTCGTGGACTGGCCGTACGGGAAGATCCCCACTTCATCGCTATCTCGGAGATCCTGTGTCCCATCGCTCGTGCGCCGACTATAACATCACGTTCAAATTGACTTACATCTTGATAACCTGCCACTGTAGCAGCAGTAACCGATCTAACAACTGCGCCAGACACTTGTTGTCTTATATAGGCGTTGCCGACAGCAGCGCCATATTCTGCCTATTTACATATCTCTGTATTTGAATACGCATGCCTATAGCAGTTTCTTTGGCACTTCAGTGTAAATAACATACCAGAGAGGGAGGCTTTCAGCCACCTCTACAGATGCCTATGTATCTACAATCCTAAATCTGCAAGTCACCTTAGGGTGTGTGACGTAGGGTACTTTGTGATCCAGTGTCACTTCTCCCTTTTCCGGTTCCAGTCGCGTTTGATTTGCAGGAAGAATATTCCTGGTAAACCTCCATACCTATTTTTACCTTCATGGTCTTTTCACGAGATATACGTAGGAAGAAGTAATATACTTGCTGATTCTTTTACAAACCCACGCTGTCGAAACATTAACAGTAATCCATACCGCGAAGCAGAACACGTCTGTTGCAGCGTCTGCCACGGGAGTTGGCTCAGTATTTCCGTGTTGCTTTCGTGCTTGCTAAATGAACCTGTAACTAAAGATGTTACTCTTCTTTAGATTTCTGTTTGCTCTGTCAATCTCTCTGGTACATATACTGATGAGCACAATTATTATTATTAATATTTTTTTAGTCATCAGTGTTCTGACTGATTAGTGCCGCCCGCCACGAATTCCTCTCCTGTGCTAATGTTTTCATCTCAGAGTAGCAATTGCACCCAACGCCCTCAATTATTTGCTGGATGTATTCCAATCTCTTTCTTCCCTACAGTTTTTACCCTCTACAACACTCTGTAGCACCCTGGAAGTTATCCCCTGACGCCGTAACAGATGTCCTATCATTTTGTCTCTTCTTCTTCTCAGTATTTTGCACACGTTCCTTTCCTCGCCTATTCCGCGGAGAACCTCCTCATTCCTTATCTAATCAGTCCTCCTAAATTTCAACATTCTTCTGTAGCACCACATCTCAAAGGCTTCTGTTCTCTTCTGGTTTTCCTACAGTCCATGTCTCACTATCATACAGTTCTGTGCTCCAAAAGTACATTCTCAAAAATTTCTTTCTCAAGTTAAGACATATGTTTGATACTAGCGGACTTCTCTTGACCAGGAATGCCTTTTTTTGCCATTCCTAGTCAGGTTTTTGTATCCTTCTTCCTCCGTCCGTCACTAGTTATGTTGATGCCTAGGTAACAGAATTCCTTAAGTTGTCTACTTCGTGATCATCATTTGTAAAGTTAAGTTCATCGCTGTTCTCATTTCTGCTCTCCCCATTATTTCGTCTTTCTTCGAGTTTCAGTAATATTCTATACTCATTAGACTGTTCATTCCATTCTACACATCCTGCTGCTCTTTTATTTCACTGAGGATAGCAATGCCACCAGCGAATCTTGTCGTTGATATTCTTTCACCCTGAATTTTCATCCCGATCTTGAAACCTTCTCTTATTTCCCTCATTGCTTTTCGATGTATAGATTGAACAGCCGGGGCGAAAGACTAACATCCCTGTCTTACACCCTTTTTAATCCGAGCGCTTCGTTCTTGGTCTTCGGCACTTATTGTTCCCTCTTGGTTCTTAATCCTATTTTTCTCACAGGTTCGAACATCTTGTACCATTTGACACTGTCGAACGTTGTTTCCAGGTCGACAAATGCTATGAAAGTGTCTTTATTTTACTTCACTCTTGCTCCCCCTTTATCAATTGCAATATCAGAGCTTCGTCTCTGGTGCCATTGCTTTTCCTAAAGCCAAACTGATCGCCATGTAACATATCCTCAGTTTCGTTTTTCGTTCTCCTGTGTACTATTCCTGTCTGCAGCTTGGATGCGTGAACTGGTAATGTGATTGAGCGATAGTTCTCGCGTCTGTCGGCTCTTGCAGTCTTCGGAATTGTGTGGATGATGTTTTCCAGAAAAATGGTGTAATGCCAGACTCATATATGATACACACTTCATGAATAGTCGTTTAGTTGCCAGTTCTTCCAGTGATGTTAAAAATTCTGCTGGAATGTTGTCTATCCCTTCTGCCTTAAGCCTTCCAAAGCTCTTTTAAATTCTGATTCTAATACTGAATCCCCTACCTCTTCCTTGTATACTCCTGTTTGTGCGCCCCCTCGTAGAGGCCTTCAGTGTACTCTTTCCATCTCTCCGCTCTCTCCTCTACATTTAGCGGTTAAATTCCCACTGAACTCGTAATGTTGTCGCTAATGCTTTTAATTTCACCGAAGGTTATTTTGGTTTTTCTATATGCTGAATCTGTACTGCCGACAATCATTTCTTTTTCTATTTCGTCACATTTTTCACGCAGCCATTTTGCGTTAGCTACCCTGCACTTCCTATTTATTTCGTTCCTAATTGTCTTGTATCTCTAGAATCGTGAATTTCCAAGAACAGTTTTGTACTTCCTTCTTTCGTCGATCAACTGAAGTATTTCATCCATTATCCATGGTTTCTTTGTAGCTGGCTTACTTGTACTTACTGTTTTCCATCCAATGTCTGTAATTGCCCTCTTTGGAGATATCCATTCCTTTTTAACTGTACTGCCTATTGGGCTACTCATTATCGCAGTGTCTATATGTCTTCATTCCTTAATACTACAGTATTTGCGCACTGCAGGTCTGCCTGATTGCCCATTTTTGAACTAAAAATGCATTTGGATAGTGCACACAGTTGCCCACAAACATGGTACTATTGAAGATACGGAAATGAAAGTCAGCTAAGTAAACAAACCTTTAAGTGTCAGAGGCAGTGGAAATTGTTCTTTTAATGAAAATAGCAACGTTCAGTTTCTGTCCCCGGTCTAGGACGAGATACTTCCAAGAAAGTTTTTTATCTATCCTGAGACCTAATCATTTCAAATTATCAGCTTCACTGATTCTTTTACCATCTCGGGACTGTGAAATTTTGTTTTCAGGATCCCAAATCAGAAAGAGAATAAACTGTTTTCCTTGCAGTTAAGCGTTATGATGTCATCTCACGGAACGTGAAAACGTAGGTGGATAGTGGATGAGGACATGGTGACGTCACAACTTGGAATTCCACGTTTCACTGCATTGCGAAGCGTGAAATGAAGAATCTGTCATGTCATATTTTTTGTTCATGGAGAGGAACGTGGCCAACGAGCTGCAGCGTTGGTTTTACGTCACAAGGAGAACTTATGAACTTCCATACTATGTGGAGCTAAATTCCGTATTTGGAATTTTTTTATTATGAAGTACATGGTATGAATACAAGCTGTTTCAAAGCATCAGCAAGTTCAGGATCTCTCGAGAACGCGTCATTTTAGGTACGATTTGTTATATTAAAATAACAGGGAACTACATATCGATACTTAAAGACTTCCTGCATTAGATGCTTTTAGTGTTATATAACTTGTGTACTATGATAGTATACCGGTTCATTGCTACAGCACAACGACGGTGATGATCTATGAAAAGCACCTCGTTTTGGGCACAATTTTTCATAGCTAAAAGATCAAATAATGACATCTGTAGATAAATCCCTTGCACAGCGCGTACCATATAACTGGGGCGCTGACACTATGTTGGAGCCGTTTCGTAGTTGGTAGCGTTGTGAAATTTAAAGAGATAGGTAGCAAGTTCGTGTTTAGTTACTTCCAATTTTTTCACCTTTTCTGTTCCAAAAGATTCTGCGTCTTCCTTGTTAATTCAATAGAAGTATTATCTGCAATAGTCGATGTTATTTGTTGAAAATAATGTATTTGCTACAGTTCTTGATGCATACGTAGACCAACGACTGGAATGCTTCCCCAGTGGCCAGAAATCTTACGTAACTGCCAGCCTGCGTCAGAACCGAAAAACAAGTTACACAGTGCAAGTGTTTACTGTTATGAAACTTTTCGTAAAATATGTGTAAGTTATCTATCTCTTTTTAATATGGACTGCTTCGTTTAAGTGAAACTGGGATGGGGAGGTTCAGAAGGTGTCCCCAAATGGAAGGACTGGAGTCCCCACGTGTTTGCTACAGCGTTCAACACCTACACATACATCTACATATATATCTACATAGAAGTACTAAGGAGTGACGAGATACGTTTGAAGTTCTCTAACGCTATAGATACAGCAATGAGGAATAGCGCAGTAGGCAGTACAGTTGAAGAGGAATGGACATCTCTAAAAAGGGCCATCACAGAAGTTGGGAAGGAAAACATAAGTACAAAGAAGGTAGCTGCGAAGAAACCATGGGTAACAGAAGAAATACTTCAGTTGATTGATGAAAGGAGGAAGTACAAACATGTTCCGGGAAAATCAGGAATACAGAAATACAAGTCGCTGAGGAATGAAATAAATAGGAAGTGCAGGGAAGCTAAGACGAAATGGCTACAGGAAAAATGTGAAGACATCGAGAAGATATGACTGTCGGAAGGACAGACTCGGCATACAGGAAAGTCAAAACAACCTTTGGTGACATTGAAAGCAACGTTGGTAACATTAAGAGTGCAACGGGAATTCCACTGTTAAATGCAGAGGAGAGAGCAGATAGGTGGAAAGAATACATTGAAAGCCTCTGTGAGGGTGAAGATTTGTCTGATGTGATAGAAGAAGAAACAGGAGTCGATTTAGAAGAGATAGGGGATCCAGTATTAGAATCGGAATTTAAAAGAGCTTTGGAGGACTTGCGGTCAAATAAGGCAGAAGGGATAGATAACATTCCATCAGACTTTCTAAAATCATTGGGGGAAGTGGCAACAAAAAGACTATTCACGTTTGTGTGTAGAATATATGAATCTGGCGATATACCATCTGACTTTCGGAAAAGCATCATCCACACAATTTCGAAGACGGCAAGAGCTGACAAGTGCGAGAATTATCGCACAATCAGCTTAACAGCTCATGCATCGAAGCTGATTACAAGAATAATATACAGAAGAATGGAAAAGAAAATTGAGAATGCGCTAGGTGACGATTAGTTTGGCTTTAGGAAAAGTAAAGGGACGAGAGAGGCAATTCTGACGTTACGGCTAATAATGGAAGCAAGGCTAAAGAAAAATCAAGACACTTTCATAGGATTTGTCGACCTGGAGAAAGCGTTCTACAATATAAAATGGTGCAAGCTGTTCGAGATTCTGAAAAAAGTAGGGGTAAGCTATAGGGAGAGACGGGTCATATACAATATGTACAACAACCAAGAGGGAATAATAAGAGTGGACGATCAAGAACGAAGTGCTCGTATTAAGAAGGGTGTAAGACAAGGCTGTAGTCATTCGCCCCTACTCTTCAATCTGTACATCGAGGAAGCAATGACGGAAATAAAAGAAAGGTCCAGGAGTGGAATTAAAATACGAGGGAAAGGATATCAATGATACGATTCGCTGATGACATTGCTATCCTGAGTGAAAGTGAAGAAGAATTAAATGATCTGCTGAACGGAATGAACATTCTAATGAGTACACAGTATGGTTTGAGAGAAAATCGGAAATAGTCGAAGGTAATGAGAAGTAGTAGAAATGAGAACAGCGAGAAACTTAACATCAGGATTGATGGTCACGAAGTCAATGAAGTTAAGGAATTCTGCTACCTAGGCAGTAAAATAACCAATGACGGACGGAGCAAGGAGGACATCAAAAGCAGACTCGCTATGGCAAAAAAGGCATTTCTGGCCAAGAGAAGTCTACTAATATCAAATACCGGCCTTAATTTGAGGAAGAAATTTCTGAGGATGTACGTCTGGAGTACAGCATTGTATGGTAGTGAAACATGGACTGTGGGAAAACCGGAACAGAAGAGAATCGAAGCATTTGAGATGTGGTGCTATAGACGAATGTTGAAAATTACGTGGACTGATAAGGTAAGGAATGAGGTGGTTCTACGCAGAATCGGAGAGGAAAGGAATATGTGGAAAACACTGATAAGGAGAAGGGACAGGATGATAGAACAGCAGCTAAGACATGAGGGAATGACTTCCATGGTACTAGAGGGAGCTGTAGAGGGCAAAAACTGTAGAGGAAGATAGAGATTGGAATACGTCAAGCAAATAATTGAGGACGTAGGTTGCAAGTGCTACTCTGAGACGAAGAGGTTAGCACAGGAAAGGAATTCGTGGCGGGCCGCATCAAACCAGTCAGTAGACTGATGACCAAAAAAAAAAAAGATCCTCCGCAAGACAACGTAGGGTGCGTGGCGGAGAGTACCCTGTACCACTACTAGCCATTTCCTTTCCTGTTCACTCACAAATAGAGCGAGGGAAAACAACTCTCTTTGTAAAGGCCCTAATTTCTCGTACCTTATCTTCGTGGTCCTTAAGCGCAATGTATGATGGCGGCAGTAAAACAGTTCGGCAGTCAGCATTAGATGCCGTTTCTCTAAATTTTCTGAACAGTGTTTCTCGGAAAGAAAGTCGAATTCGCTCCAGTGATTCCAATTTGAGTTCCCAAAGCATCTCCGTAACGCTTACCTGCCGATCGAACTTACCGGTAACAAATCTAGCAGCCCGCCGCTGAATTGCTTCAATGTCTTCCTTAAATCCGACCTGGTACGGATCCCAGATCCTCGAGCAGTACTTAAGAATAGGTCACACCAGCGTCCTGTATGAGGTCTCCTATACAGGTGAACCACTCTTTCCCAAAATTCTCCCAGTAAACCGAAGTTGACCATTTGCCTTCCCTACCACAGATCTCACACGCTCGTTCCATCTCATATCGCTTTACAACGCTATGCCCAGATATTTAAACGACTTGACTGTGTCAAACAGCACACTAGTAATACTGTATCCGAACATTGCAGGTTTTTGTTCCTACTCATTGGCATTAACTTACATTTTTCCATATTTAGTGCTACTTGCCATTCATCACACCAACTGGATATTTTGTCTAAGTCGCCTTGTATCTCTCTACAGTCACTCAGCGTCGTCATCTTAACGTACACCATCGCGTCATCAACAAACAACCGTAGATTAGTGCCCACTTTTTTCCATCAAATCATTTATTCGTTTATATATATAGAGAACAACAGCGGTCCTATCACACTTCCACGGGCCTCTCCTGGCGAAGGCCTTGTGTCTGATGAACACCTGCTGTCGAAAACAACATACTGGATTCTGACAAGAGGTCTTCATATCTGTGAAGCCAATCCATATCCTCGCACCTTCGTTAATAGCATGCAGTGGGGCACCGTGTCAATTGTTTCCCGGAAATCTAGAAATATGGAATCTGCCTTTTGCCCTTCAACCATAGTTCGCAGTATCTCAGGTGAGAAAAGGGCAGCCGAGTTACGCACGAGCGATGCCTTCTAAGACCATGCTGATTCGTGGACATAAGCTTTTCAGTCTCAAAACGTTTATTATATTCGAACTGCAGCAAACAGAATTTTGGGATATTGGTCTATAATTTTGCGGGTCCGTTCTTTTACTCTTCTTGTCTAATGGACTCACATGCGCCTTTTTCCAAAAGCTTGGGACTTCGTGCTGGGCGAAAGATTCGCTATAAATGCAAGGGGTCGATACGTTAGAGTACTCTTTGTAAAATCGAACTGGGATTCTATCCGGACTTGATGGTTCATTTTCTTTCACATCTATCAGTTGTTTCTCTAATGGCAGGGACGTTTATTACTATATCATCCGTAAGACATGTCTGGTGGTCAAATGACGATATGTTTGTACGATTCTCCTGTGTGAACGATTTTTTGAACGTAAAATTTAAATCTTCGCCTTTCATTTTACTGTGCTTAACTGGCACACCAGATTGGTCAAAAAGCGACTGAATGAAAGCCTTAGATCCGCTTAGCGATTTCACGACGTCTAGAATTTGCTCCGGTTCTCCACCAGAGCTTTTGATAAGGTGCGACGGTGGTAGTTGTACGCTTTGCGCACAGATATTTTCACAGTCGCAATAAGACGGCCGATGTGGCCGAGAGATTCTAGGCCCTTCAGTCTGGAACCGCGAGACCGCTACAGTCGCAGGTTCTAATCCTGCCTCGGGCATGGATGTGTGTGATGTCCTTAGGTTAGTTAGGTTTAAGTAGTTCTAAGTTCTAGGGGACTGATGACCTTAGATGTTAAGTCCCATAGTGCTCAGAGCCATTTGAAAAGCACGAATCTCTACTAACTTTTGTGTGTTCCCTTTTGAACCGAGAGTGCAAACAGCCTTTGCTTTCTCATCATCCTCCGAGTTTTGTTATTAAACCATGCTAGGTCTTTTCCATCCTTTATCCAGTTACTAGGCTCATCAGGGCAGGTTCAACAGGGTTAGAGAAAAAAAATTATTAAGACCAATACTAACTAAATACTATCTAAACAGTTACCACGATTTAAATTAATTACGATCAAATAGATGTCAGGGTACAGACCTTCAATAAAAAACCAACGCTGACTGAATAGTTAACAGTTAGCAGAATGTCTCAGGCACAGTTGCTAGTAATTATCAAAACACCTATCATTACACTGAAACCAAGAAAAGATTTTTTTCCACAACCATCAAAAGATAATATTTATATTTAAAGGGAGCAGGCAAGACAACAGCCTCCAATAAACAGTTTTACCGAGTTGAAGTAGATAATCCCAATGCACAGTTACAGTCGGCTAAATGCACTGAAGTTCGAGAGAACTTCTTATATACAGCTACCATTAATTATAAAAACCACTTGTCATTAGATTAAAATCGAAAGTACATATTTTTATAAGCAGCGAACAATGATAATAAAGGAAGACAGGCAAGATAGCAGCTTTTAATAAGCAGCTTTACAGACCTACCTTAATAGGCAACGAGGTACTGTTCTTCGGAAAATCGGTGATCACTTAATGCACTGAACAATTTCAGAAAATTTCTCATATACAGCCGCTATTAATTGTAAAAACACCTGTCATTACACTGAAAACAGAAGTACAGACTTTTAAAAGCAGCAAACAATGATATTTAAAGGGGGCAGGGAAGACAGTAGCTTTCAATAAACAGCTTTACCGATTACTTTATTGAGCAAATACCTAATTTTTTTTTAAATTAGTAACCAATTTTGCACTGAGCAAGCTTAGCAAAATTTATCAAATACAGCTCCCATTAATTATAAAAACACCTGTCAATACATGAAATCAGAAGCACACATTTCTTAAGCAGCAAACAATGATATTTAAAGAGGGCAAGGAAGACAGCATCTTTCGATAAACAGCTTTAGCAAATTACCGTATTAAACAACCAGGTACTGATTTTTTAGGAGGGTCAGTAACCACTCAATGCAATGAGCAACTTTCAAAAAAATCCTAGTTCCTTACCGACCCCACTGATCACGAAGCCAGCCTTCCCACATCGCGCTTTCATCACTAATGACGGTGGCCCAACGTTAAGAACCAAAGACGAGCGTAGAGGGAGGTAGTCGACTGAGTACTGCCCACACGGCTCACCTCGCAGTTGTGTCTTGCTGTTAACTATCTTTTTCGGTGACGGTGGACAGCTTGAAGGAAATCTCCTCTTCAAATGAATGCAATTACGAAACGATCTTGGTCTTCTCGAATCTTCCTCGTGATTTTCTCCTTTCTTCTTCGGCAATCGCAAACAGAAGTAGTGCAGCTATTTTACTCGCGTCCATTTTCGTAAACAAACTGTGTGACATGCTCGCCAGATGCTACCGGAAACTGCCACTGGAGAACGGTGCAGTCGCAAATCACTTTGAGGTGCATTACATTTTGTCTGCCTGCTTAGCTGTGTGGTACCGTGCTCGCTTCTCATGCAAGAGGGCACGGGTTCGATTCCCCCCTGGGTTGGGGTTTTCCTCCACTCGGGGACTGGGTGTTATGTTGTCCTCATCATTTCATCCTCATCGCTGAAGCGCAAGTTGCCCAATGTGGCGTCGACTGAAATAAAACTTGCACTGGGCGGCCGAACTTCTCCGGATGGGGCCTCCAGGCCAACGATGCCACACGGCCATTTCCATTTTTTTTCTGCCTTCTGCTTTGCAGGTGTGAAGTGCACAACTGCTGACTTTTTCCCATAAGTTCGAAAAGTGTTGCACAGTCCACACAGTTAAATGCTGTGGTTAAAACAAAGAAAATACTAAACTATCGTTTGGGCCTGCTAGTGGCTCAGATAAAAAGGTATAAATTTTATAAACTGTGATGACTCCTAACTTGCTACCAAATGACGAGCCTCACAACAAATTACGTGCATTGAAATTTGCGACAATGATTCCATTGGAGAGGGCGCGCTTCATTTTCACTGGCAAGGGTAACGCAAAAAAGAGACACAGCATTTTTAAAGAAAAAAATTTTACACTCAACTTAATGTTATACATTTTTGTTTATTAGCAATACTTTTGACACATTACGGTTTAAATTTAAAATTAAAAAAATATGTTTTTCGACAAGCTTTGAAGATGTACTATTGTGTAATAGAAGCTGGCTAACAGAACGTCCTCTGCTCACTAACTACGGTATACAATTCAAAAGAAATTTAAAATACTCTTCCAGGTTCTTGCACTTGTAACCTTCGTATCTGATAAATTTCTTTATTAAGGTTGCGCTATTGAGAAAACTAAAATTTTAATGGGGGTAGTATTATTAAACAGTTTGCGTGTTGTGAAACTGTTATAATAAACTCTTGTCAGAAGAGACAGGTCAAAAGAATCTCAATCACTTCTTTGCACATTATAAAATAGTGTGTACGAATGTATTTCAACACGTTCTCCTAAACTGTTCGATCGATTTCCACCAAATTTGGTACACATTTCACTTGCTATTTGGAAAGGAGCACTGTGGGTGAGAAACACCTACTTCTCAAAGCGATGGGATGGGGACAAAAAAGCATCGTAATGCACTGTGTGCAAATACCCAGGCTGTATTAATTCAGTATTTGAGATTTAGAGCACTTAGCGACTTGTAACAAACATTCAGGAAACTTTTTGTGGCTGTGACATACAAAAAATTTATGAAAGAAAAAAATTTATCCCTTACTACGTTCTCACTATTCGTGCAGTGAACCTGCCGCATGACGCACGGAATTTTAATTTATTGCTTCTTTACTGGTACCTGAAATGGTAGGTATCCTGCGTCTCTCAGTGGTAAGCTGCTGTGAATAAAATACTCAAACGTTTCATGATTTCATTATTCATTTTCTTTATTTTCAACTTCTAACAAATGTGATTTCTCAAATTTAGTGAACATTGAAAAGCTTGGCCCAGAGACATTCAAGGTCATTACAATGATTTACAAAAAAGGTCCTTTTGAATGATGTTTTAATACGAAAACTGTTTAAGAAAGAATAATCTTCAAGACCAATGAGCCAAAATCAGAGGCACTGACATACAGTTTCGAAATACAATTACATTTCGACAGAAAAGACATCTCACACATATATGGTAATATCCACGAACATAGGCGGTAATTTCACTGTGGATGCACTCTACGTCCGAACTCATGCGCAGCAAAAACCTGTGAGTAGAGGGGTTAGTGGACAATCGACGCCATTAGCGTGTGACAAGTTGAGAATTTGAGTTGGCCGGGAAGATCTGGGTTCCTCGGCCGGCACAAATTTTCACCGCAGAATTTATTTAAATGACCGTTTGTGGCCGAAGTCTTCGTTTCTCTTAAAAACCTTTACTGTTTGTCACATTTTATGAGAAAAATATTACAGTAAACAGCTCCAAAGCGAGTTACAGCAAGGTGATAACACTGGCAAAGGATTTTATATTTTGGTAATGTGGAAATTTGTGGAAGAACACCCTCTGCGTAAATTTAGATAATCAGTATTCGAAGACGAGTACTGTACAGTTATACTACGTTCGGTTTTTACTAGTCCAGCTGTAAATTGCAACCTGGACCTCGACAAATTACATAATTTGTATGAAGATGGTAGCTGTTCTTTCGGACATATCCGAAAGAACAGATACCACCTTCATATAGTTAAGGCTAACCGGCCATTGACCTTCTTTTTCTGTGCTGGATGCACACGCATTGCCCGAACTCTTACGGGACTCGGTAAGATTGTCTGCCGCGAGTAATGAGTGTAATGGGCAGGGTCACTACGAATGTAGTGTGTGGACATTAAGTTAGGAATGTGGGTCCCACGGTGACCATGCAAGGTATAAATCCCTGCAGTCGCAGTATCCTCTGATCCCTCGGTGGCTCAGATCGTTAGAGCGTCTGCCATGTAAGCCGGATATCCGGGTTCGAGTCCCGGTCAGGGTACACAATTTCAACTGCCCCTGTTGATGTATATCAACGCCTGTCGACAGCTTAGGGTCTTTATTTAATCATCATTTATATAATTTGTATTGCCTTTTCATTTCGTAAAGGCTTTTTATTCAGTACCCAGTCGTTCTATCCAGCTACATGCGCTGCATCGCTGGACCTAATTCCAAGGAAAGTGTAGAGTAGGTACGAAGACGTAGCATAGTCCAGCGTTCTTTGAATAATCATTCAGGAGGCGTGGCCTTATTGCTGCCTCCATAACCTGCCTCCAGAGAGGATCTCCCTCTCTTACTTTTTCCAGGGCATAGCGCTTTGGTCATCTCCAGCTACTCCTTGTATTTGGCGTCTGCTCCAAGGCAGACGGCTTTATGTCACCTGCTTCTGTCTCCTTTTAACAGGGGGCATTCAATAAGTAATCCAACATATTTTTTTCTGAAAGCTGGTGGGTTTTCTTCAAGATGCTGATACACCATGTTATTTTCCCCTCTTTGGCTATAGACCTCTATTTTCCAACGCAATCTCAGTTCAGTGCAACGGCCTTGCTGACAGGGCCTGTATGCCCATGTGTTACCACACTACTGGTCGACGTCGGAGCCAACGTCTTGCTGCATCAATAACCTCCTCAACATCCACGTACTGCTCTCACGAAGTGCATCCTTCATTGGGCACGGATGAGGCGCAGTGGTTAGCACACTCGACTCTCATTTTCGTAGACGATGGTTCAAACACGCGTCCGGCCATCCGGACGTACATTTTCCGTGATTTTCCTAAATCACTTCAGGCAAATGACGGAATGGTTCCTTTGAAAGGGCACGACCGACTTCCTTCCCCATCCTTCCCTAATCCGATGGGACAGATGATATCGCAGTTTGGTCCTCTACCCCCTACCAATCAACCATACAACCTTCATTGGGCCAAACAGATGGAAGTAGGCAGATGCGACATCTGGACTGTAGGGTGGATGAAGAAGAACAGTCTAATGAAGTTCTGTGAACTGCTCTTGGGTGCACAGCCTTGTGTGACGCCTTGCGTTGTCACGGAGAAGGAGAAGTTCGTTTACATTTTTGTTAGACAAATATGCTGAAGTCGTTTCTTCTATTTCCTGAGGGTAGCACAATACACTTTGGAGTTGATCGTTGCCCCGTGAGGAAGGACATCAGATAGCATAACGACTTCAGAGTCCCAAAAGACCGTCGCCATGACTTTACCAGCTGAGGGTGTGGCTTTGAACATTTTCTCCAGAGGACAGGTAGCGTGGCGAAACTCTTGAGCAGTGAGATGTTTGACCGTGATCCGTAGATCACCTCTATAATGAGAGTGTCCACAGGTTTCAACATTGTATGTTCAAATGTGTGTGAATTCCTAAGGGACCAAACTGCATAGGTCATCCTTCCCTGGACTTACACACTAATTAAACTAACTTAAGCTAAGAACGACATACATATCCATGCCTGAGGGACGACTCGAAACTCCGCCGGGAGTGGCCGCGCAGCCCGTGACAGGACGCCTCAAACCACGCGGCCACTCCGCGTGGCCAAGGTTGTAAGAGTCGCAGTTGTGTGCGGTTGGCTGGCACACGGGAGATCGGACAGGTTAGCGCAACCTTGTTGCGATTATGACAGACACCTCGCCCAACGACTCACCGTGCTTTTATTTACTGCCAGGTCTCTGTAGCCATTCTGCAAGCGCCTATGAATATCTGCGATACTCTGGTCTCCCGCCAAAAGAAATCCAATGACAGCTCTATGCTTGGAACGGACCTCTGTTACAGACGCAATTTTTAAGGCCATGTACAGTGCTGCCACATATCAGAACTTCATGCAACTATAGGGACTGAAGCGAGAATATTCCCGATGTCCCACAACAAATTCATTGATCGCCCGCCGTAACAAAAGAGTGTCTCGCAAGGGGAGGCCACGACGTTTGTAACAAAGATTTACTGCAAACTTCGTACACTCGCAGTACTCCATCAGGACAACAAAATGTCTAAGCAGCAACGCGTACTTCTCAAGCGTTATTGAGAAAATCTCAAGATAATTTCGATCGTCAAATATATACCTGCGCATGGGCATTTTTACCATCAAGCGGCGGCAGCCGAGTGGATGCCGTTCATGCCCCGTAATCACTGGATCGACTCTCGTTCGTCTGTTTTTTTTTTTTTTATTTTCAACACAGTCATTTTCTTTACTATTTATATTACAATTGATATAATGGGGAAATACGTGTAATCGTATGAACTTTTACTAAATTTACAATGTTATTTGGCAGTATACTAATTTTTATTATCACAAATAATATAATATTCTTAACTATCGACTAGTAAACGATCAAACGCATAAAGTGATACTGAAAATGTATGCTTGTCCGTGATTTGAGAAATCCCTTATACCTGGAAGGAGCCCGAAACGACTTGTTACCTCCAAGTTTTGACCGGCACAGTCGGCTTTCGAAAGATGTACAATTAATCGTCGCTTTCGAAATTACGGGTACAAGTTGCAGGATAGTATTTTTTGTAAAAACATGGAAAACGTAAAGTTAAACGGCACCAGCTGCATTGAATAAGTACTGTGTTTCAGCATACGCAAGGTCTTTTGACGTTTTCAAAAATGTTCAAATGTGTGTGAAATCTTATGCGACTTAACTGCTAAGGTCATCAGTCCCTAAGCTTACACACCACTTAACCTAAATTATCCTAAGGACAAACACACACACCCATGCCCGGTGGAGGACTCGAACCTCCGCCGGGACCAGCCGCACAGTCCATGACTGCAGCGTCCTAGACCGCTCGGCTAATCCCGCGCGGTGTTTTGACATATTCCGTGGAAAAACAAACCTCATTAACATTTTCAAAAACCTCTCTTACAGACGATAATTTGGAAGCAAACCATGCATAACGCACTACTTCCTTAAAAATCGTCGCTGATAATTGATTATGTAGTATCGAGTGTATTTTAATAGGGTCTTCCGAGAAGCAATTTCTCGTTCTCTTTCGATTAAATACGAACAGTTTTGAAGACACGGACAAGTATACATTTTCAGTATCACTTTATGCGTTTGGTCGTTTACTAGTCGATAGTTATGAATATTATATTATTTGTGATAATAAAAATTAGTAAACTCCCAAATAACATTGTAAATTTAATAAAATTTCATCCAATTACACGTATTTTTCCCATTATATCAATTGTAATATAAATAGTAAAGAAAATGACTGTGTTGAAAAAAAAAACTGACGAACGGAACTCGATCCAGCAATCCAGCGGCTTGAACGCCACTCATTTTTTTTTTTAAATAAATTGGTTCTATGATGTTCTTTGAATTCGTTCAGTTTATTCTTTGATCCGTTCTCTCAGTTTTTTTAATTAGGAAGGGTAGCTAACGTTCTGACTTTTTTTTTTTTTTAAAATCTGATTGTGTTAGTCTTCGTTCTTTGTATCTGCTAGGGGCGGACGTCGCAAGACACCCGTTTCAGTTCGTCGTTTATCCATTAACTCAGTTTTTTTATTACAGAGGGTAGCTAACGCTCTGACCGAACACGCTGAGCCACCGTGCCGGCACTCCACAGCAGCCGCTTCATGGTTAAAAAGGCCATGCACAGATATATATTTGACGACCGACATTATCTTGCGATTTTCTCAGTAACGCTTGAGAAGTAAGCACTACTGCTTACACATTTTGTTGTCCTCGTGGAGTACTACGAATATTCTAAGTTCACAGCAAATCCGCGTTCCAAACGTTGTGGCTTCCCCTTGTCAGTCCCTTTCTCCTACTACACATTCGCCCTGTAATGTCACAGCTCCTTTTTAAAATCTTATAACTTTTGGGCACCAGACCGTGTCGAGTATGCTACTGGTATATGATTTAACTACATCCATCCTGGAGCGTCTCTTTGTAAACCTAAACTGCAATAAACGCATACATTTTCATTGGTCTTACTACGACGCTTTCAAATGCTCCTGACAATCCAACTCTTCCATTCCGCGAAAGTCCTCTCGTTCCGCTCTGTGCTTATTAAAAAGGAAAGAATAAATATAAAACAAGAAAAAAACATAAAGGTGTGTACAGTGGCAAGTGGACTAGAGCGTACTCAGGATCTGAACTAGGGGTGGAGTACAGGTGGGGGTGGGGAATGGAGAGATGTGGAGATAACGAACCGCACTTTATTGTAAAATTAAACTCGTAACTGTTCGGAAAGCAGTGTTTGTTAGTGAGAAAAGATACTAACACTAACACTTATTTTAAAGAGTGTATTTTGTATGAGATTTCTTAATTTGGCTTTGCTGTCAGACACACAACTTTCAGATACGTGTGCATACGTTCGATTTTCATGTTTCAGTAGTTTTCGGTACTGGCTGGTAAAACGAGAAGAAAAGCTTCTCACGAACTGAAAGCACAACGCTTCTGGAAGTTTTTATTACCCACAGCCATGAGACATCTATACATGCAAGGAGAACTTCGCCTAGTGGTGAAATAGTTCTGATACTTGAATGAGAAATTCCGCCTTATGCAAGGCACCTTTCTTTCCTATTTTGCTTCACCCATATACGTTTCAGCACTTTTGTGCTGTCATCAGAGGGTTTAATTTTTTATTTTTAACTGTAAAATTATTGTTTACAACATTATTTCAAAGTTCCATTTACAGCTTAATTGGCGAAAAGTGGATGTGTGCATTAGTTAACATACCTTACATGATGTTATTGTCCATTTATTATGGTAGCTATTCTGCTACACAATATACAACTTGTCACCTGCAAACAGCAAACGTAATTTATTTTTCTGTTTGTTACCTATTTACGAACGGAAATGAGTCTGTATCACGTTTTTTGTGTGTAACTTACAGTTTTGAAGTTGTGGTGCGTTCTCCTGTGTTGCTGGCGAAGTAAATAGGCATACTTTGTGACCCATGCAGTGCTAAGCGACCATAGTTCACAAAGTAAGCCTATTTACTTCGCTAACAACACAGGAGAACGCACCACAACTTCAAAACTGTAAGTTACACACAAAAAACGTGATACTGACTCATTTCCGTTCGTAAATGCATAACAAACTGAAAAATAAATTACGTTTCGCTGTTTGCAGGTGACAAGTTGTATATTGTGTAGCAGAATAGCTACCATAATAAATGGACAATAACATCATGTAAGGTATGTTAACTAATGCACAAATCCACTTTTCGCCAATTAATCTGTAAATTTAACTTTGAAATAATGTTATAAACAACACAAATGTTAATATGTAACAACAATTTTACAGTTAAAAATAAAAAGTAAATCCTCTGATGACAGCAGAAAAGTGCTGAAACATGTATGCGTGAAAAAAAAAGGAAGAAAAGGTGTCCTGCATAAGGCGGAATTTCTCATCCCATTTTCGTAGGCAGCATGGACATAACAAGAAGAACTGCACCACAAGATGATTAGTTCTGATATTTTTAGAAAAAGGACGCAAACTCTTTCTGCAGCTTTGGTTGGCCTGTGCATATTTAGATACATTTTTCTCTCGTTTCGTGCAAGAGCGAAAGAACACCGAAAATCGTGAATATTAGTACGAAGTGTCGTCATTCACAGTCCGCCGAGTGGCTTCCTGAGCAGGCAGTATATAAATGTAGATTTTTTACGTTCACTGAGGAGCTTTCATCAGGGACGCTGTTAGATGGGTCTTTTGTTGCTGCACATATTAAGAGCTTTCCGTAATGACTTCACTGTAGTCTGAACTGAAATCAGGGTCCTTGTAGCACCAGCAGCAAAGGCGCACAATCTAGGGCAAGAGGAAACGTCATCAGGAAGCAAACGGCGTTCTGCGGGCAGCGACTCCCAAGCATTAGCGTTCTGCTAGCGGTTAATCAAGGGAATGGTCACGTGCACGTAAGCCTAATTGTACGTCTCGCGTCCGTTAATTACGGAACCAGGACACGCTTCCGTTGACTTCCATGAATTATCTGTCACCCGGCACGGGATAAAACGCTGCCTGCTACATAGTGTTAGGAGAAATGCCCACAGTCCCTCACTCTGATTAACGACGCATAGTGCCAGAGGTGTTGCACCGTTCGGTAATCTCGACTAAGTATTCACACAGGGTGAACATTAGTAAAACCGACAAACTACATGGACAGATTTCTGACTGGAAATGCAGGAATAAAGATCCTGTGAACATACACTCCTGGAAATGGAAAAAAGAACACATTGACACCGGTGTGTCAGACCCACCATACTTGCTCCGGACACTGCGAGAGGGCTGTACAAGCAATGATCACACGCACGGCACAGCGGACACAACAGGAACCGCGGTGTTGGCCGTCGAATGGCGCTAGCTGCGCAGCATTTGTGCACCGCCGCCGTCAGTGTCAGCCAGTTTGCCGTGGCATACGGAGCTCCATCGCAGTCTTTAACACTGGTAGCATGCCGCGACAGCGTGGACGTGAACCGTATGTGCAGTTGACGGACTTTGAGCGAGGGCGTATAGTGGGCATGCGGGAGGCCGGGTGGACGTACCGCCGAATTGCTCAACACGTGGGGCGTGAGGTCTCCACAGTACATCGATGTTGTCGCCAGTGGTCGGCGGAACGTGCACGTGCCCGTCGACCTGGGACCGGACCGCAGCGACGCACGGATGCACGCCAAGACCGTAGGATCCTACGCAGTGCCGTAGGGGACCGCACCGCCACTTCCCAGCAAATTAGGGACACTGTTGCTCCTGGGGTATCGGCGAGGACCATTCGCAACCGTCTCCATGAAGCTGGGCTACGGTCCCGCACACCGTTAGGCCGTCTTCCGCTCACGCCCCAACATCGTGCAGCCCGCCTCCAGTGGTGTCGCGACAGGCGTGAATGGAGGGACGAATGGAGACGTGTCGTCTTCAGCGATGAGAGTCGCTTCTGCCTTGGTGCCAATGATGGTCGTATGCGTGTTTGGCGCCGTGCAGGTGAGCGCCACAATCAGGACTGCATACGACCGAGGCACACAGGGCCAACACCCGGCATCATGGTGTGGGGAGCGATCTCCTACACTGGCCGTACACCACTGGTGATCGTCGAGGGGACACTGAATAGTGCACGGTACATCCAAACCGTCATCGAACCCATCGTTCTACCATTCCTAGACCGGCAAGGGAACTTGCTGTTCCAACAGGACAATGCACGTCCGCATGTATCCCGTGCCACCCAACGTGCTCTAGAAGGTGTAAGTCAACTACCCTGGCCAGCAAGATCTCCGGATCTGTCCCCCATTGAGCATGTTTGGGACTGGATGAAGCGTCGTCTCACGCGGTCTGCACGTCCAGCACGAACGCTGGTCCAACTGAGGCGCCAGGTGGAAATGGCATGGCAAGCCGTTCCACAGGACTACATCCAGCATCTCTACGATCGTCTCCATGGGAGAATAGCAGCCTGCATTGCTGCGAAAGGTGGATATACACTGTACTAGTGCCGACATTGTGCATGCTCTGTTGCCTGTGTCTACGTGCCTGTGGTTCTGTCAGTGTGATCATGTGATGTATCTGACCCCAGGAATGTGTCAATAAAGTTTCCCCTTCCTGGGACAATGAATTCACGGTGTTCTTATTTCAATTTCCAGGAGTGTATGTCCGGAAATGCATATGTTCGTAGGACATATGTTCATAGGACCTTTATGCCTGCATTTCCAGTCAGAAATCCATCCCTGCACTTGTCGGTTTCATGATTGTACATCCTGCATACTGTGACGTATTTGTCATACATGGTTTTTTTGAGTTCACGGTCATTTAGTAGCGACTGTTCACCGACATGGTATGTGGAAAGTAGATTGGCTCTGTACGTGTTCCTTTCTGTTTATGTTCGATACCATTCCATGATAAGGATCTCGTTTCTTCTCTGACATATTTCATTGCCGGCCGAGGTGGCAGAGCGGTTCTAGGCGCTACAGTTTGGAACCGCGCGACCGCTACGGTCGCAGGTTCGAATCCTGCCTCGGGCATGGATGTCTGTGATGTCCTTAGATTAGTTAGGTTTAAGTAGTTCTAAGTTCTAGGGGACTGATGACATCAGAAGTTAAGTCCCATAGTGCTCAGAGCCATTTGAACCATTTGAACATATTTCATTCCCCATTATTATTTCATTACACATTATTTCGGTATGTCGTGATTTGCTACTGCTTACAAGTGTCATCGAGAGTCAGATCTTGGTTCCTTCCACCCCATGAAAAATTTCTGGTGCTTCTGTTATTTCTAGGTCTTTTGAACGAGGATTATTGCCCTGTACTATGTCTAGCTGCTACTTTGTGACTTCAGATACTCTGTTGTTGACTTTTCGATGTTAATCGTACACACAAAATAATGTTGACGGAACTGAGAAGCCACATTATATGTTTTTGACCTTAGGTTTTCTTGACCGAGTGTTAACACACCAATATGTTCTTGTGCTATACAGAGTTTGTGTCAGATCAGGTTTATCTTTGTTTTGACACCGCACGCTACGTCTGACATGACGCTTTATCTGCTGCATATTGAATATTCTATTCTCTCCTAATGGTTGCTCACACAGTTACTTTTTGTGATTCATTGATTTTATTGGTCTGAATTTTATGCTGATGGTTTTACTTTATTCATATCTTATTTTATTTCTTTTAGTAAGTAATATACTTGGAATCTACACATGTTGCTATGATGATGTAGTAAATTTTACTACGTCAGATTTTTACATTTTGTTATAGGCTCCTTAACGTAATTGTTTAATGATAATGTACAGGTCATATGGAGTTTGTAAACCATAAGTTTATACGCCCTGAGGTGTTTCATTACTGTTACTATGTTGTTCATAGAGCATAATGATGGCATAATGGAATGCCAAAAGCGGTTGAGCTGTGCTGCGGCTCGCGTTGGTGCTGTTTGTAGGTTTCCGCCCTCTGTTGGAGGCCAGACTGTATCGTTTCGTTGGCGTGGTTGCGGTTGTTTGTCTTCAGCTCGTGTTGACTGGGGTTACTTGGTTTCGCAAGCGTTGCCCGTCCGCTAGTGGCAGCAACAGCGTTTATCGATATGTAATAACTGTTGCCCTATCTTTGGGGCGGGGACGTTGTTTTGCCGAGTCGTGTGAGTGGCGAGTTCGGTTGGGGACTCAGGAGAAGCCAGGTCTGCGCAGTGCCAGAACACGCTGGGACTGCTGGCAGCACGCATGGACTGCCGGTTGGAAGGGCTGTGGTCACGAGGGTGCACGACTTCGTCGTAAACCGTATCGAGCAAGCTTTAAGAGTGCATTTCAATCCAAGTAGACAAACCTCCACCATTGTGATATTCCACGATTCTCCAGTGACTTTGGTTCGTTTTGCTGCTCGTAGTGTCGTCGAGGCAAGGAGCAGCGATTGGAATGCTTGGGGAAGGCGGATCTGATTAGCTTTACTCGGCTTCTTATTACTATTTACTGCGTTCAACTTGTTACAATTTGTTAAGTTCAACCAGCCGTAAATTTTCTTGCCTGGTGGCCGCTAACGCCCCAGTTACCTTGCCCTGGGGGTTAGTGTATGTAACGGAAGTGTACATTTCCTCGCCTTGCCGCAGCTGTCCGGTAAGGCGTGTAGTTTTGACAGCTTTCTTGATTGCAGGCCGGTTGCTGATTCCTCTACTCTGGTGGTAATAATTCCGTTCTCGTTCCAGGGGCTCCAAACATAGTATTCTGGACGTAATGCAGACTGTCGGTTCCGGCTGTGGCGTACTGTTCCATCGTTGCATTTGGTTTATCGGACGTCAGGTAGCTTCAGCAATATTATCATTAGTCATTCGTTAGACTGCCACTAGTCTGAGTTACCATCTTGTGAAGTGAATGCAACTCTTGGCTGCCTGTCTCATCGCTCGCGAAAGTGTTTGTTGCTGGACCGTCTCAGAGGTCGGTTCCTGGAGCACCGTCTGGATCAGTTGCTTGTTTTGTGAATTAACTTTTGCTATTGTATTTGCTGTTTTACCCCAAGTTTCAAAATTTTTTATATTATTACTGTTCCTGGCGTGTAAGGCCTTCAGTTGTGATTGTGGTCATTTGCTTAAAATTTTAATTTGGTATTTGTATTTTAGCAATAAGCCTTAAAATGTTGTTTACTACCATTTCTGGCGTCTGATGCCGTCTGCTGTGTGTACGGCGACTTAATATTTGAATACCTGTAAGTTGTAAATTACAGCGAGTTCTTAAACAATTCTTAAATTATTGCCATTCTTGGCGTGTAAGGCTTTCAGCCGTGATTGTAGTCGCTTACCTCAAAATTCTAATTTCGTATTTGTATTAACGCAGTAAGCCTTTAGAACCCTATTACTGCCCTTCCTGGCGCCCAATTCAGTCTGCTGTGTTTGTGGCGACTTGCCTTTAATATTTCAATACCTGAAATTTTTAAGTTGCAGCGAGTTTTAAACAATTCTTAATTTATTGCCATTTCTGGCGTGTAAGGCCTTCTGCCCAGATCACAGTGGCTTGCTTTTAAAACATTATCTGTTGTATCTGTATTTAATGGTGATTTGCTAAATTGTAACTCACTGAAAACACTATTATTTACACTGTTGTTTATTCCTTCATTAATAACATGTGGTATTTTTTATTTATTGTTGAGTCTGGAATTACTGGTTTAAAATAAATTGTATGTAACTGTAAAAGGCAACCAATAGTAACTGATTACGGCCCCGTTCACAATCGTAACCGAATCCTGCCTTCCCTTGACTACCACCAGGTTTCAGGGTTTGCCGCTGGAATAAATCAGATATGAAAATACAGTTGTTGGTTTATTTATTGCTGGTTGTATCTACATCGGCTGTTGTTCTGTCGTCCCTCTTAACTTTAATATTCCACGTATCTACTGTGTTTTCACACATTTATTTTTAGTAATAGCAGCGGCATTGAACTATTGCTGTTGCCAATGCAAAACGAACTTCATTAACGGAGGAAAAGTTGCTTTTCATTGGTACGTACAAAAGTCCTGTTATACTTATCACGCTAGTTGGAGGTGCTTTGTGTTGTTTGACATTCAGACACAGCGGCACATAATCGTAGGGCTAATTTATATGACCGTATCGCCGTATATTTACGAGGCAAGTGCTACGTAAATTCATTACCGTAGAGTGAAAGTGTGCTGCCAGTCAATTCGTTGAATGTACACACATTTAGAGCAATGTTCACATGCAAATAACATTTACATATGACAGTCTGAATCATTTCCTTCGTTTTATTCATTTTCACAACGCATTGTGCTTATTTTGCAGCAGTAAAAATCTTCTTGCGACGTGGTGAATGATAAGGTGCGATAAATATTTTAGTTTCCCTAAGGGTGAAAACAAATTTAAAAAATTATGCCAGAAATTAGGAATAGAAGAACTTAGTTCACGAAAGTATTTCAAATTTGAAAAATTTCTAATTTGAAGCATGCAATAACTTCACATTTCTTGCGTCCTTCCAATTAGCGCAATCCCAGTGCAGCGTTAGTTTTCGACAACATTATAAAGCTCAGCAAAAACCCTATTAATAGTAATACATGTCCCTTTAAATAACAAATACCGATTGAGCTTCGACGCTTGTCGCAAACCAGAAAAAGTCCCTTGCATTTATCTCTTGACAAATTAAATCCAGATATCGATTTCAACTTGTAAAAAGTGCCTAAGAGATGCGGGTGCAAACTCCGCTGTAATTTTGGATGGTATCTGCCTATACTAGCGATGTAGTGATGTTAAAAATCTGGACGGCGTTTATGGGTTAATTTTGCCGCACTATAGTCACGTGACTGATGGAGTCGGTGTATATTTGCGCCAAAAATTTCGTTCTGCTCATCTAATTGTTCACACCAGAAATTCCTGTTCTGTAGTCAGACCACAGAGTTTCAATATATCGGTACGTGACCTTTGTCATGAAAGCTTGCACAAGACTCGAGAATAAACCATCGATAATAGTGTGTCGAGTGCGATATCGAAACGGAGGCGCGTGGCTTGCGCTGCTTTCGTGTGAGACGACGGTGATGATAGTACTGTATGTTCTGAATTAATGCGGTCGGAAGGAGGACAGTATTAAAGATGCATAAACTGTGAACTGGGGTGTTCAACTGAATTGTCAAGGACGGAATTCAGGTGCTGTTAGACGATCCGATACTTGTAGTTGAGACGACGTGTGAACGGTTTTAATGTTAACAGCGGGAGAATAGGGAACAGAAGACGGGAAAAAATTAAATAAGTTGTGAACTTTTTACTTAACTAAGTGGACAAAGATTCATGAGTGTAACTGAGTGGGACTGCCCAGTAATTACAACAGCTAGTGTGATCTAGTTTTGACCCCCATGAACATCGATAGACGTTAAAGAAAACTCATATCACTAGGAACTGCTGGGCAAATAACTAACCGTGAAGGACAAATGAATGAAATGGTTCAAATGGCTCTGAGCACTATGGGACTTAACATCTGACGAGACCAGTCCCCTAGACTTAGAACTACTTAAACCTAACTAGCCTAAGGACATCACACACATCCATGCCCGAGGCAGGATTCGAACCTGCAACCGTAGCAGCAGCGCGTTTCCTGACTGAAGCGCCTAGAACCGCACGGCCACAACGGCCGACACAAATGAATCGCCGTGGCAAATATTGTATGAGTATTTCATCTCATAATCGTACGTGTTTTACAGCACATAAGGGAGGCACAGCCAGAGCCTTTCTTTTGTTATTTAGGATTCTATATGTTCCGTAAATTATTATAATATATTTGAGGTTAACATAGACTCCCAAAGAACAAAAGTCCAAAACTACAATGCGTACAGCCTTTTTGTGATATGCTTATAATACACGTACGTCCGTGAGATGAATTCTCATATAATTTTTGCCACAGCAGTTCATTTGTCCCATAAACATCTGGAGGCATCCTCTTTAATTCAGTTATCGTTTTCTCAAAGTCTATGAGTGCCACGTTGGTGCGAGGAATATGTTTGATACGTAGTATCTTTGGAATTAGTGTGACCTTGCTCTAGTCATTGCTCTGCCTCTGCCATCGAAAAGATACTGCAGTCGCACGCTTCATCTGTTTTGGCGTGATTTTAAGGAGGTTGGGTTAGGGTGGACGTTATTTCAATACATTTGTTACTTGGAATTAAAATAAAATAATTAATAATTTGCTAGTCGAGTACTTATTTGTGGCTTTACACGTGGCTTTGCCTTAACGTCCATCGATGCTCATGGAGGTAAAAATAGGGTCACCATAACTATCGTTCGTTTTGAAAAGATTAATGCTCAAGGAATTGCAGCTTTGGAAAATTTCCTTCTTGGAGACATCATCAGCTCCAACATGCTGCTGTTATCTGAGAATGTTTGGTGGCATTCTGCCTCTGCTGTTGTATCTGTTGCCGTGGACAAACCACCGTGTATTCGTTCAAGATGCAAGTGTAAATTAAGTCTTGACGATATGTTATGTATTTAGATTAAAGGACCGGACGTGAAGATATTCCAAGTTAACTGCAATGAATGATTCTACTGTATACACCTCATTTTAATAAATTACACATTTATCTTGCTCAAAGCCGAGAAGTGGTTTATTCCTCCCTTTCGTGGTGTTAAATTGTCACTATACGTAATGCTGCAACAAATGCCACAACATAATTTGTATTTCCTCTGATTTGCTTTCTACAATTTTTCTACTAATTTCTACAACAGAACTCACAGTGTAAATTACAAAATCACCAGGTTTTGATTTTGAACATAACAAATATTTATAATCTTGAAGTGAGTATGGTTCAAATGGCTCTGAGCACTATGGGACTCAACTGCTGAGGTCATTAGTCCCCTAGAACTTAGAACTAGTTAAACCTAACTAACCTAAGGACATCACAAACATCCATGCCCGAGGCAGGATTCGAACCTGCGACCGTAGCGGTCTCGCGGTTCCAGACTGCAGCGCCTTTAACCGCGCGGCCACTTCGGCCGGCTTGAAGTGAGTAAATTTGATGTCTACCATCATAAAGTGTGCACCCTAGCCTATCGTCAGCTGTGATTTGTTCTTATTCCCCGAAAGCTGCAGCTGGCGCTGTTTTGAAATTTGACAGTTGGTGAACATTTGTTTGGCACTTTTTTTTATATTTCTAAGTGGATTGTTTGTTTTGGTCCAGTCAGTTTTCTTGTAAGATAGTGCACTTGAGGGTCTATGAAACCATATTTTCGATCCATATTGGTACTACCACATCTGTAGGTAATTAAGTTTACTGCTACAGAAAGGAATTGATGTATTTTTTTGACTTACGTATTTTCATGAGTGACAAACTATTTTGGTTATTTAAATATGAGTATAGGGCAAGTTTATGAATGGAGCTGGACAGTAAAGTAGTGTAAATTTTTTTGCTATTGTAGATGTGGAATTACATCAATTTTTTCTAGCATATCCAGTTATCATAATTTTAAACAAAACGAGCTTAGATTAACTCTCGTATAAAAAATAAATTCTATACTGAAATTATGTCGATTGTCCCAGTTTTGTAGCACGCGGTTCATATTTTCGAATGGTGACGAAAATCGTTGTAGTTAGTGTTGTCTTTATGATCGCCGTGATATGAGACCCCATATTGGTCAGTAAAACACGTCGTGGCTGGAGAATATATACAGCTGCACGTTTATGATCCACACTAGTAATGCATGACATCTGTAATCTCAAAAATGCTTTGCCAATAGTAATTTTGGAAGTACTTATATCTAGAAGGTGCTGGACTTTTCATATACAAATAAACTAACCACGGAATGAAACCTGATTGCGTAGAACAGGGCGCCTTTAACTTTGAGCAATTACAGCTATGAAATAATAGACAGTGCAAGAGCTTATTAAACTAGTCAATGCGAGGGATAACGCGCCACAAAAATCTTCAGCCGTAAAACAACCCACGAATGGAATTTACTCACCCACGTAAAAAAGTAATACGTAAGCATTTAACCGATTGCAACGCAAGCTTACCCGAAAAAACTCTGCGGCGAAGTTGCACTGGGAAACCGTACTCGCGAAAACCATTGAGAATTTCAGACAGAAATTTCCTGAGTAATCCGCAGATAATAACAGGAAAGCGACCGTTTAAGCGGGAACGATGTAAAAAATGGTTCAAATGGCTCTGAGCACTATGGTACTTAACATCTGAGGTCATCAGTCTCCTAGAACTTAGAACTACTTAAACCTAACTAGCCTAAGGACATCACACACATCCATGCCCGAGGCAGGATTCGAAACTGCGACCGTAGCAGGAAACGATGTAGTAATGGGCAATACAGTAAGAAGCAGTTGTGCAGTGATATTAGGTGTGCCACTAGTCCGTTTCACCTAAGGCACAATCTGAAACGAGGCTTCAGTCACTGATAACTGTAGCCCTAATACTACAGTGGCCAGATTACCAAAATCAAATTTGGGACACAATTAGAAGAGGAAATGAATCGACACTTCGTGGAAATTTTCGTTAATAATATACTTACATACTATATTAGAGTTAAAATACTCGGTTTATGCCACATCTACATAAAACATCGTACTTTAGTGTTAAAACTCGCAATAATAATAAAAAAAACATCAAAAACTTTGCATTACTAATCGAGTAAATACTTTGTTATTTTATCGCTGTCATATACAAATACAGTGTATCACAGGTCTTCAAGTAGGGCCGATAATGGGCATTACTTACATAGGTTACTTATTTCTCACTCTCAGTTGACTTAGGAAATTTCTCCCTGGGTACATTTTGAAAAGTATTTTCTGTGATGTTTTGCAGAAGAAAGTATGTCTTCAGGAGTTTGTTACTTCCAAATAGGATTTTATAAAAAATCAGTACATGAAGTATCCTGAAAATGAGTCTTAGTTAGTATAATTTTCTTGACAGTTTCCACACTAAACATATTCTTTGCATTGGTCCATAAAGCGTTTGCAACAGAGAACACTATCTGCAGTAGCACATTATTCAGCTCCTCTCAGTACGTATGAAGCCAAGACATTTGCTCATATTGATTCACACTTCGTTCTGGAACACATAATTTTCTTCTCAAACACTTTCCTGTTGATCGCAACAGGTGCAGTCAATTAATATGAAGAAATGGTTAATTTTCATTACTTGGAAAACTAGCAAATCTTCCTCATTAGGAAGACACTTTTATTCATGGTTTATAACGGCATTGTTCCCAAGTTTTGTGCTAAAAGACATCATACTTGGTGATGAAATTTTGCTTGAAACCGATGGCTTGTGTTTCTTCACATTAATACGTTGCACAGCATTAGATAAACCACCTTTGTCGATTGAAACACTTCTTTTACACAACGTACAAAAAGTTTCTCGCTTTGTTGTTTTAAGTTCAGAAATGGAGACTCAACTTTAATTCCATATATAAACACAGCCTTTCTTTTTGGCATTTCTGCGAAAAGCTTGCCGCATGTCACATCAGTTAACGCAACCTGTAGTTGTTGTTGTTGTTGTCTTCAGTCCTGAGACTGGTTTGATGCAGCTCTCCATGCTACTCTATCCTGTGCAAGCTGCTTCATCTCCCAGTACCTACTGCAGCCTACATCCTTCTGAGTCTGCTTAGTGTATTCATCTCTTGGTCTCCCTCTACGACTTTTACCCTACACGCTGCCCTCCAGTACTAAATTGGTGATTCCTTGATGCTTCAGAACATGTCCTACCAACCGATCCCTTCTCCTAGTCAAGCTGTGCCACAAACTTCTCTTCTCCCCAATTGTATTCAATACCTCCTTATTTGTTATGTGATCTACCCATCTAATCTTTAGCATTCTTCCTTAGCACCACATTTCGAAAGCTTCTATTCTCTTCTTGTCCAAACTATTTATCGTCCATGTTTCACTTCCATACATGGCTACACTCCATACAAATACTTTCAGAAGAGACCCCCTGTCACTTAAGTCTATGCTTGATGTTAGCAAATTTCTCTTCTTCAGAAACGCTTTCCTTGCCATTGCCAGTCTACGTTTTATATCCTCTCTACTTCGACCATCATCGTCTCATTTCATAATCTAATTCCCTCAGCATCATCTTAGGTAACTCGACTACAATCCATTATCCTCGTTTTGCTTTTGTTGATGTCCATCTTATATCCTCCTTTCAAGACACTGTCCATTGCGATCAACTGCTCTCCCAAGTCCTTTGCTGTCTCTGACAGAATTACAATGTCATCGGCGAACCTCAAAGTTTTTATTTCTTCTTCATGGATTTTAATGCCTACTACGAATTTTTCTTTTGTTTCCTTTACTACTTCTCAATATACAGATTGAATAACATCGGGGATAGGCTACAAACCTGTCTCACTCCCTTCCCAACCACTGCTTCCCTTTCATGTCCCTCGACTCTTATAACTGCCATCTGGTTTCTGTACAAATTGTAAATAGCCTTTCGCTCAGTGTATTTTACCCCTGCCACCTTCAAATTTGAGAGTATTCCAGTGATCATTGTCAAAAGCTTTCTCTAAGTCTACAAATGCTAGAAACGTAGGTTTGCCTTTTCTTAATCTAGCTTCTAAGATAAGTCGTAGGGTCAGTATTGCCCCACGTGTTCCAATATTTCTACGGAACCCAAACTGATCTTCCCCGAGGTCGGCTTCTACCAGTTTTTCCATTCGTCTGTAAAGAATTCGCGTTAGTATTTTGCAGCTGTGACTTATTAAACTGATAGTTCGGTAATTTTCACATCTGTCAACACCTGCTTTCTTTGGGATTGGAATTATTTTATTCTTCTTGAAGTCTGAGGGTATTTCGCCTGTCCCATACATTTTGCTTACCAGATGGTAGAGTTTTGTCAGGACTGGCTCTCCCAAGGCTGTCAGTAGTTCTAATGGAATGTTGTCTACTCCGGGGGCCTTGTTTCGACTTAGGTCTTTCAGTGCTCTGTCAAACTCTTCACGCGGTATCATATTTCCCATTTCATCTTCATCTACATCCTCTTCCACTTCCATAATATTGCCCTCAAGTACATCGCCCTTGTATAGACCCTCTCTATACTCGTTCCACCCTTCTGCTTTCCCTTCTTTGCTTAGAACTGGGTTTCCATCTGAGCTCTTGGTATTCATACAAGTGGTTCTCTTTTCTCCAAAGGTGTCTAATTTTCCTGTAGGCTTATCTAGAGATAAGCCTCTACATCCTTACATTTGTCCTCTAGCCATGCCTGCTTAGCCATTTTGCACTTCCTGTCGGTCTCATTTTTGAGACGTTTGTATTTCTTTTTGCCTGCTTCATGTACTGCAGTTTTATATTTTCTCCGTTCATCAATTCAATTCAATATATCTTCTGTTACCCAAAGATTTCTACTAGCCCTCGTCTTTTTACCTACTTGATCCTCTGCTGCCTTCACTACTTCATCCCTCAAAGCTACCCATTCTTCTTCTACTGTTTTTCTTTCCCCCATTCCTGTCAATTGTTCCTTTATGCTCTCCCTGAAACTATGTACAACCTCTGGTTTAGTCACTTCATCCAGGTCCCATCTCCGTAAATTTCTACCTTCAGTTTTAATCTACAGCCGGCCGGAGTGGCCGAGCGGTTCTAGGCGCTACAATCTTGAACCGCGCGACCGCTACGGTCGCAGGTTCGAATCCTGCCTCGGGCATGGATGTGTGTGACGTCCTTAGGTTAGTTAGGTTGAAGCAGTTCTAAGTTTTAGGGGACTGATGACCTCAGCAGTTAAGTCCCATAGTGCTCAGACCCATTTGAACAATTTTTAATCTACAGTTCATAACCAATAGATTGTGGTCAGAGTCCACATCTGCTCCTGGAAATGTCTTACAATTTAAAACCTGTTTCCTAAATCTCCTTCTTACCATTACATAACCTATCTGAAACTTGTCAGTATCTCCAGGCTTCTTCCATGTATACAACCTTCTTTTATGATTCTTGAACCAAGTGTTAGCTATAATTAAGTTATGCTCTGTGCAAAATTCTACCAGGCGGCTTCCTCTTTCATTTCTTATCCCCAATCCATATTCACCTACTACGTTTCCTTCTCTTCCTTTTCCTACTATCGAATTCCATTCACCCATGACTTAAATTTTCATCTCCCTTCACTATCTGAATAATTTCTTTTATCTCATCATACATTTCTTCAATTTCTTCGTCATCTGCAGAGCTAGTTGGCATATAAACTTGTACTACTGTGGTAGGCGTGGGCTTCATGTCTATCTTGGCCACAATAAGGCATTCACTATGCTGTTTGTAGTAGTTTACCCGCACTCCTATTTTTTTATTCATTATTAAACCTACTCCTGCATTACCCCTATTTGATTTTGTATTTATAACCCTGTATTTACCTGACCAAAAAGTCTTGTTCCTTCTGCCACTGAACTTCACTAATTCCCACTATATCTAACTTTGACCTATCCATTTCCCTTTTTAAATTTTCTAACCTACCTGCCCGATTAAGGGATCTGACATTCCACGCTCCGATCCGTAGAACGCCAGTTTTCTTTCTCCTGATGACGACGTCCTCTTGAGTAGTCCCCGCCCGGAGATCCGAATGGGGGACTATTTTACCTCCGGAATATTTTGCCCAAGAGGACGCCATCATCATTTAACCATACAGTAAGCTGCATACCCTAGAGAAAAATTATGGCTGTAGTTTCCCCTAGCTTTCAGCCATTCGCAGTACCACAACAGCAAGGCCGTTTTGGTTAGTGTTGCAAGGCCATCAGTCATCCAGACTGTTGCCCCTGCAACTACTGAAAAGGGTGCTGCCCCTCTTCAGGAACCACACGTTTGTCTGACCTCTCAACAGATACTCCCCCGTTGTGGTTGCACCTACGGTACGGCTATCTGTATCACAGAGGCACACAAGCCTCCCCACCAACGGCAAGGTTTATGGTTCATGGGGGGAGGGGGGAGGGGGACCTGTAGTTCACAGCCCAAAACCATGGTTCTAAACACGGCGACCTGAAGCAATACACAATGCACACGGAAAGCGGAAGTGACAAACTGCTCGCCATTGAAACCATTACACAGAACCAACCAAGAAACTTCAAAACTAATGCATCATTCAGTTTAGTTTACTGAAACGCCGCTGAAGGCTTGGGCCCAAAGTCTTTTCCGACTGTCTGGCTGTTGCCAACAAAGCAGTACGAGGAGCGATCTACAATTGTGGGACATGTGATCACCACGTCATCATTACCTCCAGTCATCTATAATTTAGTTATGGCCATATTTGTTCGATTATGCTACAAGTTACTTAAAAACATGCAGTTTCGAAAGATATGGGACAGTTAACGAAGACGGGACAAAATACGTCCCGTATGTATTTGTCGAGACAGTGGGATACTTAAGGTAAGTAGGGGACAGATGTGTAAAATAACGGACGCCTGGTCATCTTACCTTATGCTGTACGTTCCACTAGCGGTAGCCAGTCTTGGAAATCTGGATCGATGCGTGGAGCCAATACTCTTCAAGTGAGGTACGCTTATACCGTCCTGACAGCAATACTGAGCATGACAATAGACCCTTTTTTTAAACAGTATATAAACTTATATTTTTAAATCAGTTGCACTTGTACGGGAATTGGAATTTCAGACCTGCTCGTCTAGTGCAAAGCGCAGGGTTAGCGGAACGTATTAGCGACAGTGGGCTGGTGCACTGACCAGTCTGCACGTGGTTCTTAGAACATTTAGGTAAATGCCGAGCTGTACCCCAAAGTCCACTCCAGAGGCTACGATACACAGATACTTAGGCGATCGGACACGCAACAAAGTTTACACGATTCACAGATCAGAGACTACGTCCGTAAATACGGGGGGATATCCTGAAAAAATTGTCAGTTTTCTGCCGTAGCTCAAAGAATAAGAACCGTAAGCGCATGTAATGCTTGCCATCTTTACAGATGTTTTAGGAACATTTTGATGTACGGATCACCAATTTTGGACTCACAGTGCTTGCTGAATTGTATTTTGTGTTGCAAATGAAATCAAGCATGTTATTATTTAAGCACAGCGCTGGAACACACATCTCGAAATAAAGGCAAAGCAGAAGCTGGATTTTTTTTCCTTTCATTTCTTTAAACTTTAATTCAGTGTAAATTTGTAAAAAGATTATTTTAATAACGATTATCAAAATTTTGAGTAATTAACTCATGGTATTCCTCTAAAAAAGTTTTTAATTTTCAAATTTAAGTTCTAAGAACAGTCTAGTTCTTAGTTAAGTGTGTTTTAAGACGGTATGCAAAATTTCACCTCTGTGTCTTTGATAGTTTTTAACCATTGTGTAGCAAAACATCGAAAAAGTGAACTTCCGGGAAGTTCAAGATAAAGCTTATGTCTCTATCTGCCCTGGATAACTATAATGCATCCCAGGTCCATATTCATCTCGTTTTTGATGTTGTTCTCCCTTACTTTTTGGACTACTACTACTTATTTTTGCATGTTTCGTGGCTTCCAACTCTGATTTCTCTGCTTCGAACAGTCTCCTGCGGTCAACAAGAATGAAAGTTCTTGGTATATATAGTCCACCAGGCACTCCCATCAATTCCGTAATCTTAAACCTTGACACTGCACCGTGACTGAAACATAGCAGAGAATCCAGCACCTCTATTTTCAAAGTATTTAGTCCTACCTCAACTGTTTTTTTTTTTTTTAATTCGTCAACGTGTATTCCCCATTTCAGTTTCGGGTCCTCTGTTTGCATTTCCTGTCCTGCCGTATTGAACAATGGAAACGGGTTATAAAATAAATGTAACTGAAGTCTCTAGCTTTTCGACTAAAATGGTTTATGTAATTACTAGCCGTAGTTAGCATGGAGATAGTGATCGGCCCACTTGAATGTAGTAGATTTTATTAAAACTTTAATTTGGTCAAAGTCGCAAATAAAAAACAATGATTGCTAGTTTCAACCACTTGAATGGTCATGTTGAAATCAGAATATACGTGTGCGGTGTCTAAATAAAGGGAACAGGTAAGATATTTCGTCATTCTAGAGTTAACATTTTTAGGTAAATGTCAACTTACAACCACTACTGAGTGGAGAGCCATGCTGTAGACTTCCAGCGCGGATCTACACTCAGTAGTGGTTTGCGTTGCCGTGGGGCTGCCCGTCGGCTGACAGTTTACACCAACACAAAATGAGTGGAGCTCTTGAGCTGACTGGCCCGACCACATGTTATGCCTGACCGCATGCTATGTTTTACCAAATTCAATAATTTCTTATACCTGAAGATGCGATTTTAAAATCCCGAAACCTATTGTGTTTGGATAGATAATTACAACTGAAGCGGATCACTCTAAAGTAATTGATGTAAGTGATGATTTTAGGAGTCTCGATATGTGAATACTTGAGGAGCCAGCCCTCATAACTGGTACAAAAAACCTCATGCCCCGCCACCACAGTAGTTTGCAGAGAATGGATGCAGAAGTAGATGTAAATTTACACACATTAAAAAAAGTTTTGCATCGCCCCGGTTTCCATAACACTTGAAGATAGACATTTACTGTGGATATTGTATCATAGAGACAGTCCCTTTGACTGTTCAGTGATGTCACTAAACCCACCCAAAGAAGTAAACAACCATGTATGAGCAGCACTTATTAAACGGAGGGGGTCCGACAGCCGATCAGTTCCAGTCGTTCCATCGGGAGGGAAGTATAGTGTTTGTTGTTCAACCATGCCTAGACGGTAATACCGCGTGAGCCGGGCACGGCTTGCGTTCATCCCATTTATTGTTTGTTATCTTCTATTACGGTACTGCCACCTCGTTTTCTTATTCCATTTACTGGCGTCACTAACTTCCTGCCTTACTTGCCCGTGAGTGGCAGCAGCAGCAGCGCGTATCGATAAGTGCACCGTCGTACCATCTCCGGAGCGACCGATAGTATTTCTGGGTCGTCGTGTGTCTGGAAGTCAGTTGGAGACGGACCAGCAGTGCAGTCGGGACGCAGCAGCAGTGAAGCGCCGGTGAGGCGCCAACAACCAGTGCTCGCCGACCGCTGGCGACACACCTGCACTGCCTGACGGAGGGAGATTGGAGCGGGACGACCGTTGGTTGGTCGTTCGGTTGGTCGTCTCATCGGCCGGCGTATATTTGGTCCTTTCTCAGTTTCCGGGCCAGGGCAGTTGGTCGGTTGGAGTGGAGCAGCGAGGAAGTCTCCGTGGCGCGTGTCTGTCCGGGGGCCACTGGCGGCGTCCACGCTGTTCCCATTGCTACGAGGCCCGTGGCTCACTGATCCGGACACGAAAGTTGTCTTTACTTAATCTACCAGCCTGCTCCAACTGTTCACATTGTGTTGTTTGAATTTCTTTGTGGTTTTTTGGGATATTTGCGCGAGCAACAACGTGTGTTTTCAAGTTGGCGAAATTCTAGCCACCGTCTTGTGGAGTTTAACTTAACTTGATTATTTTTGAACTGAAGTGCACCAGCAGAATCTTCTGCGTTGTGGTCGCTAACGTTCCAGTTACGTGCCCTGGCCGTTGACGTAAATTCAGGCAGTGTATTTTCCTCGTCGTGTTGTGGCTGTCCAGCACGGCGTGTAGTTTGACAGCTGAATGTGTAATTCGGTGTGGGTGCCGATACCTTCTGCTTTGTTCCATTGAACTCCATGTTGTGTGCTGGTCGGTTGGAATGGAAGTTATCCTGTCGCTTGGTCCGTTGACTGTCTGTCGGTTGGGTTGCCGTTGTATTGAGAATTGTTGGACCAACTGCCTGTCTCACCTAAGCGAGAGTTAGTGTTTGAATGCCAGGCTCACCCTTGGAAACGTCTGAGCGCCGTTTGATGTGCTGCCTTTTTTTAATTTGTCCTTGTTTGTTTATGTATGGCTCCTAGCCCATTTTAAATTGAAGTAGTTTTGCCCTTAAAGCGTGAGATTGAGTGGCGCATTTAGCCGGGAATTAAGTTCTAAAATTAATGTTTTGCTTGCTCTGTTTTTAATGTTTTCTTTACTCTTGTAATGTTGTCAAATGAACAAAGTAGTATGTTCGAGTGCAACTGACAGCCACTCATTTTGGCGCCTTTCCACAAATTAAGCTATCTTTCCTGTCCTGCGGGTGTAGCAGGGGATCTCACCGTGGTTCGACAGTGTCCGCATTGCTACTTTGTGTCAGGAAGGGCTCTTAACAAGGGAAGTGCCCAGGCATCTCAGAGTGAACCGAAGCGATGTTGTTCGGACACGGAGGAGATACAGAGAGGCAGGACAGGCTACATGATGCGCAACTTCACTCCCGGTGTCCATGGCGAGGTCCATCTTTGCAACGACGACACCATGCAGCACAGTACAGATGGGCCCAACAACATGCCGAATGGACCGCTCAGGATTGGCATCACGTTATCTTCACTAATTAATGTCGCGTGTGCCTTCAACCAGTCAATCGTCGGAGACGTATTTGGAGGCAACCCGGTCAGGCTGAACCCCTTAGATACACTGTCCAGCGAGTGCAGCAGTGTGGAGATTCCCTGCTGTTTTGGGGTAGCATTATGTGGGGCTGATGTACGCCGCTGGTGGTCATGGGACGTGATCCACCAACTACTCTGAGGGATCTACGCCGAATCACCTTTGGGGAGTGTGACAATGTAGACCAACAGTGCCTTGATGAACTTGTGGATAGTATGCCACGACGAATTCAGGCGTGCATCAATGCAAGAGGACGTGCTACTGGGTATTAAAGGTACCTGTGTGTACAGCAGTTGAGCACCACCTCTGAAGGTCTCGCTGTATGGTGGTACAGCACGAAATGTGTGGTTTTCATGAGCAATAAAACGGGCAGAATTGGTGTTTATGTCGATCTCTATTCCAATTTTCTGTACAGGTTCCGGAACTCTCGGAAACTTTTTTTGATGTGCGTGGAAATAGCTGCGTTTCCTTCTTCTTTTCTTCGCGAATTTAGTGGGAATCCTTAAATGGGCTCAAAGGCAACGTCAGAACAACGAGGTCCCCGCTGGCAGTCAGCGCCGCCGCCGCAGCTGGTGCAGCTGGCCTCAGCTGGAGGGCAGACCGCACATTCGCAAACCGCAGACCGCAGCCGCTGGCCGCTCCCAGCAGCGATGGTCAGACGCTCTCTTCCCTGCCGTCGTCCCCCTCCTGGCCGCACAAGCCGCTCTGTGCCTGCCATAATCCCGGCAGAGGTCGTCCGCTTTGTCTGCTTACGTGCGTCATGTCACGGCCAGAACTGAGCTGGTTGATGTGAACAGTGTCGTCCGGTCTGAACTGTACACCCACGGCAATAATGCGACGTCTAAAAGCCGACTGTGTCATCGGAAAGGTTTCGTACGTGTTTCGCTTCAAATCTTACCCAACTCAGCCTACGACAACCAACCGCGGCGTTAGAAAACGTTAATAGTCGCCACCTTTGTCCTAGACTTCACATGGTGAATCAGTGGAAAACAATATCTGCAAGAGGTATTCAGACACAACATTATAAAGCTATTAACTACACTGGTGCAAAACTTAGGGCGAAAGCAACTTTCGCGCTATGTATCACTACTAACAAGGGAACCTCCCCATCGCACCCCCCTGAGATTTATTTATAACTTGGCACAGTGGATAGGCCTTGATAAACTGAACACAGATCAATTGAGAAAACAGGAAGAAGTTGTGTGGAACTGTGAAAAAATAAGCAAAATATACAAACTGAGTAGTCCATGGGGTACATAGGCAACATCAAGGAAAATGTGAGGTCAGAAGTGCCGTGGTCCCGTGGTAGCGTTAGCAGCAGCAGAAGGAGAGGTCCTAGGTTCAAGTCTTCCTACGAGTGAAAGTTTTACTTTCTTTATTTCTGCATAGTTATTATCTGTCCGCTCGTTCATTGACGTCTCTGTTCACTGTAATAAGTTTAGTGTCTGTGTTTTGCGACCGCATCGCAAAACCGTGCGATTAGTAGACGAAAACATTTTATCGCAAGGTCATAGGTCAACCGATTCCTCCACGGAAAACACATCTGATATATTCTATACGACACTGGTGACGGCATGTGCGTCACATGACAGGAATATGTTGTCGACCCACCTAACTTGTACACTTGGCGAATGGGTAAAAAGATTCTTCTACCTTGCCCGATTTAGGTTTTCTTGTGGATGTGATAATCACTCCCAAAAAAGTGATGAAAACATAAGAGTTTGTCACGTAAACTGAAAATAAAAAATTAAAGTTTTCACTCGATGGAAGATTTGAACCAAGGATCTTTCGTTTCGCAGCTGCTCACGTTACCACAAGACCATGGCGCTCCCGCGGTCCCTGTGTCCTTGATGTTGCATATCTACCCATGAACTACTCAGTTTGTATATTTTGCTTATTTTTTCACAGTTCCACACAACTTCTTCCTGTTTTCTCAATTGATCTGTGTTCAGTTTTTCAAGGCCTATCCACTGTGCCAACTTATAACTAAATCTGAGGGGGGTGCGATGGGGAGGTTCCCTTGTAAGTAACTCTATGAAATTTCGATCGTACATAGAAAGAACTCCTACAATATCGACATAGTACAGAAGGTAACGAAGGAATACGCAACGAGGCGAACAGAAATGACACTTTTACCACAATTACACGTGGCGCCTGATGAATGCAGGTAAGGCGTTGGGAAAGCGTACTGGAGAGGTGAGTGCGCTAGGTAGAGGAGCTGTTATTCCCGCGAGAGCGGCCACTCTGTTGCAGAAAGTTGAATATTTCAGTAGTTGGCAACTATTGCAAAGCTGGAGCTATTGGGCATCGAAGCAGTTATACCACAGTCTAACATAACAGTCTCGACACTTCGCCTCGATTTTGTTGCCTTCAGCGCCAGCAGCGCCCCAAGCGGCCGGTAGGTTGAACTGTGAGTTCAGCGCGATCGTGAAAGCGAATAGTGATTGTTTATTTTGATTTATACAATGGTTTTTACCATCGGGAGCGTTTGTAGCGCAATAAATTGCAGCAGCAACAGGAAGAAGACACCGCAGCTGTCTTTTTTAGGTTTCCTAAGGATCCTCAGAGGTAAATACCATCATGTTACTAAACTGTATCATCAGGATTCACTTGCAAACTGTATGTGTATAAATGATGACTGTTTCGTTTTAGGAGCAGAAAATGGCTAGTTAATAGCAGACGAGAAGACCTTATGAGGAAAGACCCAGTTTACCTGTATAATAATATTAGGTTTTGTTCGCTACATTTCGAACAAAACCAGTTCTTGAACGCAGACGATAACAAACTCGTGTGGAATGCAGTACCCACACAGTTTGACATTCCAAATAAGCCACCTCAGCTGACCATGAAGAGGAAACTGCCAAAAAGATTCGACAGTCAATCTAAAGCTGTAAAACAGTCCTATGACACAGAAGCAGCCAGTTCCACTCTAAATGTATCAGTGCCAGATTCGTGTGAATCATCAACACAGACCTGCTTTGACGATGAAGTGGTTAGATTAAGTGCAGCTGTTCCTGTCTTACAAAAGCGTGTGAAGTGTCAGAATGTGCAGATCGCTAGACTTCGAGCGAAACTATTATGGGACAAGGAAAATGCCTACAGACAGGTTGTTTGAAAATTATTCAAATATTTGGTTTTTCGTAAAATATAATGCAATCAGCTCATTATAATGTTTTCAGTATATTTCTCCCACTATTTGGCAGTTGCTTGTCCCACTTAGAATAATATAAAGATGAAGGTCGTACTTGTGGCGACAGGCGACAATGACAAACACAGTAGGCCTACAGAACGATAAACGAGCTGTCGATCGCTTTTGCATGTAGAGGTACATGTCTGTCCTTCTTACATGTGAATCTGCGCGTTTATATTCTTTTGATATCAACATGGTTAGCTGCAATTCTGTCCAATGTCACAAGTGTTTCTTCACGAATGTGTTGTGGCTTGCCACGCTATTCATGGTTTTTGTCCATACTTGCGCTTATTTTAGAATCATTTTTAGAAACATATATGCCTTCTGATACTACACAAACTCTTGGAGGCAAGAAAATAATTCGAATAATTCGGAAATTACGTAGGAAATGGACGCAAACAAACATTATGCTTACGACGCGTCTGACGTTCACCTTACCTGCCGCTTGGAGCGCTAGTTTCGCTCCATCTGTCAAACGGCAACAACTTTCACAGCAGTGAGTGTCGCGACTGTTATGTTAGACTGTGGTTATACCATGTGACTACATGTAGCGGTGTTACCACCAAGGGTTGGATTTATTATTTTGCTACCGGAGTAACCACTTAATTTTCGGTGAGTACTTTTCTATTTTGGCCTGCGGTTCGGTCATTTCTTGAATTTGTGATGACTCTATGTGACCTCAGCGTACTTTTAGAACTAGCTTGGCAGTGCCATATTTGTTTAATTGGCAATTCTGCTGTATCTTATTCGTATTTCTTCACGGTCTTGTGTCTTGCGTATATTGCGTGGCAAGTCATACAGCCGTGTTGGGTAATTCTGAATGATCAGAGCTAAATACCGAGCGACTGTGTACATGTTTTCACGTGCTTCTACTGTACCTTGAGTCAGCCTGTTATTTAAAGTTGTATATGGTTGTATGTCTTGAGTAGGTCAAATCATACAGCAGTTTAACTCCTTTATCCTACTCAGTGTTTATTAATGTCGAGTGACTAGGGCCTCCCGTCGTGTAGACCGTTCGCTGGGTGCAAGTCTTTCGATTTGACCCCACTTGCGCGTCGATAGGGATGAAATGATGATGATTAGGACAACACATCACTCAGTCCCTGAGAGAAGACAAGCTCCGACCCAGCCGGGAATCGAGCCCGGGTCCTTAGGATTGACATTCTGTCGCACTGACCATTCAGCTACCGGAGGCGGACAGTATTTATTAATCGGCTTTCTATTTATGTGTTACAGTTGTACTGTAATATTGACAGATGGCTCACGTCTGTGTGAGGTTGTGTTTAAACCACGCAACCCAGGGACGTTACTGGCTATAGAGTTTAAAGAACTACATAGTATAACGACGGCCACAGCGGACTTTTTATTTTCTGTTTGCTGATACTGTTCCGTATTAACTGGCCGCTCGAGATTAGGGGTCTTCTACTTAGTATTTGATTTTTGTAAATTCTTTTTGTTGTAGGTTGTGATTTGCCGCTGTGTACCTTGATTTTGTTTATGTTTCAGGTCCTTCAGTTGTAAGTGTAATCAAGTTACTAAGGTTGGAGTCCTGTTGTGGCTTCAGTGCCTGTTAGTGAGGGAGATGAAACATTGGGCACTGAATGACTTTGTAAACAGCAAGCTTTGACAAAAGGAAGGACACGCTCGCGGCGGAAGAACGTGCTTTTTGCTATTTGAGGCTTTCCGACGTAATAACTGCTTCACTGGTTCACGGGCGCCGCGTCGGATAATGTTGTGGACACTGCACAGTACGGAGCGAGACAGTTGCTCGTCATCTTCAGGTGCTGACTGACTTCTTGCTGCAGTGGCTCGTCAGTGTAGACAATGGCTCGCTAAAAAAGCCCAGGAGCCAAGGAGTGGAGTTGTAACGTTATCGTAGACGAGTGAGAGTACGGTTACATGCAGTGCCCCCTGCCGGATAAACGGTCCACGGTCTTCGCATGCGCGACGCGGGAAAACGCTGCCACAGATTACTGCTGTGGGAGACGAAAGTGTTTAGGGAAGACTTCGAGGAAAGAGCACTTCAGTCAGCGGTGCTGAAACCTCAACGTTTCTGGAGATATGTGAACGGCACCTTTGTAGTATGGTCATATGCGACAACAACGCTTCCTGTATTTCTGGAGCCGGCCGCGGTGGCCGTGCGGCTCTAGGCGCGTCAGTCCGGAACTGCGCTGCTGCTACGGTCGCAGGTTCGAATCCTGCCTCGGGCATGGATGTGTGTGATGTCCTTAGGTTACTTAGGTTTAAGTAGTTCTAAGTTCTAGGGGACTGATGACCTCAGATGTTAAGTCCCATAGTGCTCAGAGCCATTTGAACCATTTTTTGTATTTCTGGAACACCATGACTCTCACCGTCCGAGTATTTGCTTTACCATTGAAGTGGAGAAAATTGGAGTCCTCATGTTCCTAGGTGTCTTGGTCCACAGAAAAGAAGACGGTTCCTTGGGTCAAAGTGTGTTTCGTAAAGCAACTCACGCTGACACATCTACGAGCTACGAGCTGCCGTCACCCACCTCAACGCAGTGACGTATTATGGAGTCTCGTTCACAGGCTTAGAGTTATCTCAGATGCACTGGGCTTATCAGCAGAGCTTAGCCATTTTCGCTCTGTGTTCGTGCCAAACGGGTACTGTAATAGATTCGTAATGTATTTCAGCTTTCACGCACTGTGCATTAAGAACAGCCAGAAGAAACGAGAATTCCACGAGAATGGTTTTTTATGAGCGGCTGCTCGACCATGAAATCCCGCCTAACTGTCATAGTACTTGCAGTCGTTCCTGATGCAGTTTGGAATTCCTGTGTGATGGTCTAGATAGATGTCTGCCTATTACACATTACGACCCTCTTCAATTGTCGGCGGTATCTTGTCAGTCAACAGACGAGGTCGGCCTGTACGGTTTTGTGCTGTACGTGTCCCTTCATGTTTCCACTTGACTATCACATCGGAAGCAGTGGAGCTAGGGGTGTTTAGGAGGGTGGAAATCTCATCTACAGACGTATGGCACAAGTGACACCCAATCACCAGAGCACGTTCGAAGCTCCGCTCCGCGGAACTCACAGAGCATTGGACGACTGAGCAATGGAAAAACGTTGTGTGGACTGACGAATGACAGTACACAATTCGGCGATCCGATGGCAGGGTGTGTGTATGGCGAATGCCCGGTGAACGTCATCTTCGAGCGTGTGTAGTGTAACCTCCCAGCACGAAATATTGTTAAAGTGTAACCTCGTCACACAAAAAATGTTAAATAATAATGAAAAATGGAACCAAGCGTAAACTCCCCACAAAATTGGTAGAAATGGTAATTGTCATGAACCCACAATAATATTAATTAAATAATGAACCATGAACCAAATGAAACCTCTCAACAGAATTAATAATATCTGGTAAATTTTATAAGGGCAGCAGCGCTGACCTTCGGCCCTGTATTCCGAATAAAAAAGCAAAAATTCTTACCTCAATAAAAACTGCATCTATATCTGCTCTTAATTATACATTCTTCGACACAACTTCATGCAATGCTGGCGTATATATATTTTTTTTGATTCTTGGAAGTAATGATAATGCATTGGAGATTGAAATGAATGCTTTTCTTTAAAAGAGTTACTTTATATTATAAAAATTATTATTGGAGGATTTTTTCTGAACAAATTAAATTACAATTAACATACATTATTAATTATGCGCGAGGCTGCTTCTTTATCTTCTACAACAATACTCATCCTCCAGAATCCTGACCAGAGTCGCGAGCAGAGCACACAGCCGACGCATGCCGACTCCCGCAGACTATTACCGTCCACTCGCTACTGTATCCGGCCGACTACTACTGTATCCGACTGACTACTACTGTAGACTCGCGCAGACTAGCACTGTCCACTCGCGCAGTCAAGCGCAGACTCGCGACAAGCAACAAATAACAGTAAACTACTCTCTGGTCAGAGATTCTGTCATGCCTCGCCCATCGCCAGCGAAGCATACGCCTTACAGTAGTGCCAACAGTAAAATTCGGAGGCGGTGGTGTTATGGTATGATCCATGTTTTTCACGGAGGGGGCTTGCACCCTTTGTTGTTTTGCATGGCACTATCACAGCACAGGCCTACATTGTTTTGAGCACCTTATTGTTTCCCACTGTTGAAAAGCAAGTTGGGGATGGCGATTGCAACTTTCAACACGATCTAGCACCTGGGCATAATACACAGCCTCTGGCGTCGTGGTTATACGACAATAACATCCCTGTAATGGACTGGCCTGCACATAGTCCTGACCTGAATCCTATAGAACACGTTTTGGATGTTTTGGAACGCCGACTTCGTGCCAGGCCTCATCGACCGACATCGATACCTCGCCTCAGTGCGGCACTCCGTGAAGAATGGGCTGCCATTCCTCACGAAACCTTCCATAACCTAATTGAACGTATGCTTACGAGAATGGAGGGTGTCGTCAAGGCTAAGGGTGGACCAGCACCACAGTGAATTCCTGCATTACCGATGCAGGGCGCAACGAACTTGTAAGTCATTTTCAGTCAGGTGTCCGGATACCTTTGATCTCATAGTGTAGTTAAGCTGGCATGATCTGACGTAGCTTTATTGTACTGTTTGTTGCTTATATTGAGACTTGTTACTTTGTATTTTAGACTAGAAATACTGCGGACTTTTAGCCCCGAAAATGGAGACATTCTCTTCCATTGTACTTTATATGGTAATTATTGTTGTTTGGGTTGTGTGACTTTATCATTGTGTCTAAATTCGGAGAATCGTTGTTTATTGTTGTGCGGCTCCACTATTTAAATATTGCTGTTACAAACAACTTATTAGAACATTTGATGAAATGTGGGCGCACGATAACGTTAAACTAAGGTTATTTTGGCTGTCGTTTTCTTAATCGGGTAAAAATTTGAGATATAAAATTTGTGGTCATATAGAAAGAATTTCGTTTTTTTTTCTGAAATTGGTAATAAAATTATTGTTATCCTTCGACTGTGTTCATTTTGGTACCAGCACCTTGCTGCGCCAAACCTAGCTCTCTTCCCCCACACCTTGGACTTTACAGAACGCGGGACGTGAGCCATACGAGAGTGCTGGCTCTGAACCGTACTCTTAACGCTGGCTAGGTTAGTAAGGAGTTTCTGCTGTAAGGCATTCTACTGCTCCACCAGCGAGATTGACAACTGCTGGATGGTCATTGGTGCACGTGGACGCGCTGTTATAAGCCTTTCTAACGCATCCCATACGTACGCGACGGAATTTAAGTCTGAGGAGCCTGCAGGCCAGTCCTTTCTCCGAATGTTTTCTGATTCCAAGAGCTCCTCAACCGACCATCTTTCATGCGGTCGCTCACTGTCAGCGATAAAAATGAAGCCGGGCAAAACACATTCCAAGAAGGACGCACACAGGGAAGGAGTACTGACCTGTGAGTGTGCCGTGTTCAAATATTTGAAGGTCAGAACGTCTGTGCATCTTTATGCCTCCAGACCCTTAACACCTGATATTTTCTTTTGGAGTAATTTTTCTTCTCATTGGTTTGGTGCAGCCCGCTATTAATTCCTCTCCTGCACCAACCTTTTCATCTAGCAAGTGCAACCTTCCTTCTCTGCTGGATATATTCTCATTTCTGCCTTCGCGCATAGTTTTTACCCTCTAGAGCCTCCTCTAGTACTATAGAAGTTATTCGATGATGTCTTAACAGGTCTTATCATCCTGTGCCCTTTTCTTATCAGTGTTTACGTGTACTATTTTTCCGCTCTGCCAATTTTGCAGAGAATCTCTTCATTCCTTACCTTTTCAGTCCACATAATCCTCAACATTCTTCTGTAGCACCACAACTCAGATGCTTCGATTCTCTTCTGTTCCAGTTTTCCCAGTCTGTGTTCAACCACCATACAATGCTGCGTTCCAAATGTAAATTCTCAGAAATTTCATCTTCAAATTAAGGCCAGTTCACTTCTCTTGGCTAGGAATGCCCTTTTCCCAGTACTAGGCTGCGCATGTGGTCTACTGGTAGCGTCTTTGATTAATAATCAAATTCCTTGCATAGATCTGCGATTTACTGCCAATAGTGTAAGCTTGGTATGCAGAAAATTACAACTAGACTATGACCTAATATCTTCAGTAGCTTACAGTCATTAAATCTTTCGGCGAAGCTGATTTCCTTAAAGGAAGTATTGACTACTGGTCTCCTTCCGGTCACACACCTTGCCGGCTGCTCTTACTTCAACACATACACTAGACCAAGCAACCAACCCACAAGTGACAGACACTACAACGCAAATGGTTCCTCGAAACGAAGGCACCAAAACCACTTACACCTCCGATAGAAAGCGTTGTTCGAGATGGTCTCGAGGAAATGGTCTGTTCGAGAAAACAGGTACTAAGGCAAGGCGTCGCCTACCTCGCCCATGGTACCCGCCGTGAGGGATATCGATAGATCCACGGCTGCGCGCAACCTTGCTGCCAACTCCGGAACGCTGCCCGTTACAGGCGATTCACGAATCCTCAGTTTATACTGCAGGAACTTCTTCTTGAGATAACCAATTCCGGGACACCCCCTTGAGACCATGTCGAACAGCGGTTAACTGAGAACAATAAAAAATGCAATGAAATCACAATAACCATAAATACTTACTAAACAACAAATGACCAATTAAGGAGTGACACACATTGAAAGGAAGACAATTCTTCCCCCAACTGCCAACCGATCGTAACCACGCTCTGGATTAACAATTATCTGCTGGTAGCGTCTTTGATTAATAATCGAAACGTGCTCGGTCCAATGTTCGAATCTCGCCACCGCGTAAATTTTTAATAAAAATCGTCAGCAATGGCGTCTGAAGACTTCCCGCATGAGAAGTCACCCTCATCCAGCCAACGGCCTTGTCAAAGAAGGCTCAGAGTGGACAGAGGTTCACGGCACTCTCTTGCCCTTGGGATGGGAACTGACTCTAAAGGCGTAAGAATCAGCACTGAGGTTTCAGAAGGTAATGGAAATCATTGTATTAAAGACACATAATGTTCATCCACAGGTCACGTAGCCTCTAACTTCGAACGTGTTACGTTGGTCTATTCATTGGCAGAAGATTCCTATCTAGTCACCCACTCGGATCTCCATGAGGGCACCGCCGAGGCGGAGCTGACTACGAGAAAAAGATTGAATAGCCCACAACAGGGTAACTGTCTAGAGCCGAGGCGTGGTGTATGGAATGTCTAGAAAACTTGAAAAGGGAAATGATATGGCTCATTCTAGATGTAGTGGAGGTCAGTGTAGTGGAATGAAAAGATAAGATTTCTGGTTAGGTGAATACTGCATAATATCAACAGCAGCAGAAAATGGTACAACAGGAGTAGAATTCGTTATGAATAGAAAGGTAGGGTAGAGAATGAGTTACTGTGAACAGTTTAGTGATAGGATGTTCTCATCTGAATCGACAGTGAACCAACACCAGCAACGATAGTTAGGCATACATGCCGACGTCGCAAGCACAAGATGAAGATAGAGAACGGGTAATTCAGTACGCAAAGAGAGATGAAAATGTAACAGTCATGGTGGCTTGAATGCAATTGCGTGGGATGGGGCAAAGAAATGGTTACAAAAGAATATGGATTTAGGACAAGGAATGAGAGGAGAAAGGCTAACTGAGTTCCGCACTATATTTCAGCTAGAAATATCGAATAGTCTGTTAAAGAATCACAATAGGAACACGTACACGTGGAAAAAAGACCGGGAGATACGAAAAGATTTCTGACAGATAACGACATGGTCAGACGGAGATTCCGAAATCAGATATTGGATTGTAAGCGTACCCAGAAGCAGATATCAACTCAGATAACAATGTAGTAGTGACTGAATATCGTAAGTTCGACTGGCTGATAAAAATCATATTTGTAAGTCAGGCCGTCCATAACTACTCTTGTTAGCAACTCGTAAGGGGCAGGTATTGTCATCTTTTCTGAAGAGGTGAATGACTTAGGCGCTTTTCCGTGACTGGAATCTTCCCTTCCTCCAGAGATTTGTTTAATAGAATTAGGAGTACACAGGCACTGAAATATAGAATAACGAGTGCTTCTTCAAGTGTGTCTCTTCTAATTTTAAGCATTTCGCTTGTTATTTGATCTTCTCCTAGCGCATTTCAGTTCTGTTTTGAAAGCTGTTTCCATTTGATCTTTTTGTTGACAGATTTCATTTCTTCCCCCTGTATATTGGTAACAGATCTTCGTGGTTCATCCTACAGGCTTTATCTTGTCACTGAGCTCCTCATAAAAGTCCGCGGCAGTTTTTATAATTTTGTTTATTTCAGTAACAATTTCTCCTAGGCCTTTCCGAATTTTGTGTCTTGTCAGTCTACCTTTTTACTGACTGGAACGACGGACTCCCATTTTCACATCGTTTTTGATGCTTTCCTCGATCACTTTCATGTTTTGCATTCTCTGATCTCTTCTGACAGCTTTACTTATTTGTTGAGGATTTTGTATTTGGGTGAGTCTCTGTCAGTGTTTCTCATTTCTTCTGTAAGCTGTCCTGTTTCGTGGCAGTATTTCGGATTTTTTCGTTTCTGCGGAGCACTGGCTTTAATTACTGCTGTGCGAATACCGCTAGTAATTTCTGTCGATGGTTCGTTATATTTCATTCCTCGCAAGTCTTCTTTAGCAATTTTTGTCTATCCATTGTTTGCATTTCTTTCTTTTCTCTTCCAGCTCATTTATTGTAGGTTAGATCTTACTTTTCATTATGTTTCTTTCGAGTCAGATGTTAATATGGATTTATTGTAGGTTGGATCTTACTTTTCATTATACATTTCTCTCGAGTCGGGTGTGAATATGGATCCTGGCTCTAACTAACCTGTGGTTGTTATATTGAAACGATTTATGAGTACCACGTCTAAGCATATTTGGTGTTTCGTTATGATGATGTAATCTGTTTTATTGTTAACGGCGCTCTCAGTGCTTCTCGAGATCCACTTCCTTTTCGGATTTTTCTTTTAAAATCTGTTCATGCACTATAAACGTTTATCCTTAAGATAATTCGTCACCATTTGTTCTCCCTGGTTTTGCGTTCCAACTTAATACTTTCCAATGAAGGAAGGCTTGTCTGTTGTCTTCGCTTCTATTTCGGCATTAAAATCGCGAAGTATTAAGGAAAATGTGGTGTTTTTTTTTTGCTACTGCTAGATGCTCACAGATTTGTTATAGCCCCCAATCACTGTAGGATGCGTGGGCAGAAATGATTTGAAGGCCAATCTTAGCATTCAACCCAAGGATCATTGTCTGAAATGGACTATGTCTTGTGATAAAGTGTTTACTCCAAGACCGGTTTAAAGTGGGGAGGGAGCGATCGCCACCTTTCTCTCCCCCCCCCCCCCCCTCCCCAGAAATGGCAATTTTTTTGCAATCAGCGCCGACGTTAAGCACACAAATTTAGCCCTGGTCAGTAGATTTAGTCGTTTACTTCCATATTTCCCAACCCACCTTTCTTTGTATGCGCAGGAGAATGTACAGGGCTATTACAAATGATTGAAGCGATTTCAAAAAGTCACTGTAGCTCCATTCATTGACATATGGTCACGACACACTATAGATAAGTAGAAAAACTCATAAAGTTTTGTTCGGCTGAAGCCGCACTTCAGGTTTCTGCCGCCAGAGCGCTCGAGAGCGCAGTGAGACAAAATGGCGACAGGAGCCGAGAAAGCGTATGTCGTGCTTGAAATGCACTCTCATCAGTCAGTCATAACAGAGCAACGACACTTCAGGACGAAGTTCAACAAAGATCCACCAACTGCTAACCCCATTCGGCGATGGTATGCGCAGTTTAAAGCTTCTAGATGCCTCTGTAAGGGGAAATCAACGGGTCGGCCTGCAGTGAGCGAAGAAACGGTTGAACGCGTGCGGGCAAGTTTCACACGTAGCCCGCGGAAGTCGACGAATAAAGCAAGCAGGGAGCTAAACGTACCACAGCCGACGGTTTGGAAAATCTTACGGAAAAGGCTAAAGCAGAAGCCTTACCGTTTACAATTGCTACAAGCCCTGACACCCGATGACAAAGTCAAACGCTTTGAATTTTCGGCGCGGTTGTAACAGCTCATGGAAGAGGATGCGTTCAGTGCGAAACTTGTTTTCAGTGATGAAGCAACATTTTTTCTTACTGGTGAAGTGAACAGACACAATTTGCGAATCTGGGCGGTAGAGAATCCTCACGCATTCGTGCAGCAAATTCGCAATTCACCAAAAGTTAATGTGTTTTGTGCAATCTCACGGTTTAGAGTTTAAGGCCCCTTTTCCTTCTGCGAAAAAAACGTTACAGGACACGTGTATCTGGACATGCTGGAAAATTGGATCATGCACAACTGGAGACCGACAGCGCCGACTTCATCTTTCAACAGGATGGTGCTCCACCGCACTTCCATCATGATGTTCGGCATTTCTTAAACAGGAGATTGGAAAACCGATGGATCGGTCGTGGTGGAGATCATGATCACCAATTCATGTCATGGCCTCCACGCTCTCCCGACTTAACCCCATGCGATTTCTTTCTGCGAGCTCACATCAACGATGCTTTCGAACTCATTGATGGGGACATGCTGCGCCAAGTGTGGGAGGAACTTGATTATCGGCTTGATGTCTGCCGAATCACTGAAGTGGCACATATCGAACATTTGTGAATGCCTAAAAAAACTTTTTGAGTTTTTGTATGTGTGAGCAAAGCATTGTGAAAATATCTCAAATAATGAAGTTATTGTAGAGCTGTGAAATCGCTTCAATCATTTGTAATAACCCTGTACTGCCTGTGTCGGTGTCTTGTGCTTTTCCTCCTGCTCGAATTGTCTGCGCCAAATATTAGCAGGATGCAAGACGCCATTAGGATTATGGGAGTACGTGTACGTATTAAACCAGTGATCTTTATCGAGTATCCCCTGTCAATATGCAAATCATCCCACTTCCGTTGAGTTGTATGATAATGAGGCATGCTCAAGGAAACAGAACAGGCTGGTGGCCCTGACAAATGAATCGTAGTTGTGGGTCTTGTATAAAATTAATAATCATGTGTGTAGGGAAGGGGACGTTACCTACTGAAATTAAAGTGGAATTAATTAAAATCATGATTTATTACGAGGTTTGACTGCATGTGAAACAACTCAGTGCATGAAAATACAAAACCAATTATTTCACACACTGGAGGTGACTCGAGGACGGAATCTGAATCCGTGCAAATTAGTTACCTTTATTGAAACGGAAAGGATGTGCCCTCTAGAATGGAAGGAACTCTGGTAATAAACTCGCGATGCACCTAAATGAGTAGAAAATGCCGTGTCGCACTGTTCGTGACGACTGCGTCGATTACGAAAAGTAAAGGAGACAAGCATGCGTGTAAACCAAATGCCAGAGCCATGGCCAGGGCGTCAACTCACGATACGTGATCGATCGAAGTCCCTAGTTACATGGAGCATAAAAGCACGCCTATCCCACGCCAGTGTTACTGACTCGCCTCCCTGCTGCACCAACTGACACTTGTTATGTTGAACTGTCTGGCCAGTTGGCGCTGCAGCAAATGATGGACTGCAAAAGGCCGTCGCGCATCTTTCGAAAGCCGAATCTCCGATATCCAGTCTCGAATGTTGAATGTGGGAGTCGTACCAATCTCCAGGCTTTAATTTCGAATGAGGAACATTGAATGATAGTAACTAAAATTTGCGCTTCGCCTCTCATTTTGCTCGCGACGCTGCCAAAATTACGCATAAGCCAACCTGAAGTATTATCTCAATCTCGGCCTGTAAGTCTACGTCCCTATTTTTTTCTCTTCGTTATGCTGAGTTTTGTTATTGCTCTAACCAATGGTTAAGCAAGAGGTGGGAGAGCGCTGCTTCAGAAAGTTGCGAATTCCGACGAATGGTTGAGCTCTGTTTCTAAAGTGTGAGAAGGCCTACAAAACAGAGCATGGCCTGGTTTTCGTGCCAGTACAGTACACCACATCTACGTTCTCAATTATTTTCTGGATATATTCCAGCCTCTTTCTTCCGCTACAGTTTCTACCCAATACGGCTCCCTGTAGTACCATTGAACCTAATTCCTGACGTCTCAACACGTGTCCTATAATCCTATTCATTCTTCTTGTCAAATTTTCCACATATTCCTTTCCTAGTCGATTCTGTGGTGAACCTCTTCATTCCTTATCTTATCACACCGTCTGTTTTTCAACATTCTTCTATAGCCCGACATCTCCGATGCTTCGAATCTCGTCTTTTCGCACCGTCCATGATTCATTAGTGTAGAATGCTGTGCTCTAAACATACGTTCTCAGAAATTAAGTCCTATAATTGACACTATGAGATTGCTTTTCGCCAGGAATTCTCTCTTTGCATGTGCTAGTCCACATTTTATGTCCTGGTTGCTCTGTCCTTCATTGGTTATTTTGCTGCCTTCGTAATTTCGTCGATTTCGTGATCCCCAATCCTGATGTTAAGTTTCTCACTGTTCTCATTGCTGAGACTTCTCATCGCTTTCGTCTTTCTTCGATTTATTCTCAATCCATATTCTGTACTCAATAGACTGTTCATTCCATTCAACAGATACTGTAATTCTTTTTCTCTTTCGTTCAGGGTAGCGATGTCGTCAGCGAATCTGTCTTGAACACCCTTTCACCTTGTGTTTCAATCCCACTCTTGAACCTACCCTTATTGGCTCTTGTACTTGTTGTATATTATCCGTCGTTCCCTATAGCTTAACACTTTGCTCACAGAATTTCGAACATTTTGGGCAATTTTATATTGTCGAACGCTTTTTTCACGTCGACAAATCCTGTGAAAATATGCCGATTTTTCTTCACTCTCGTCTCCAAACTGATTGTCATTTAACGCATCCGAAAGTCAGATTGTATAGCGCCAGACTCGACTATTCCACGCGCCAAAGTGAATAGTCGTTTCCCTAAATTATTTTAGAGCTTTCGATGAAATGTCATCTATTCCTTCTGTCGTATATGACTCAAAATCTTCAAAAACTCTTTTAAATTAAGATTATAATACTGGATCTCCTAGCTCTTCCTTGTCAACACCTGTTTCATCCTCTATACAGACTCACAACAGAAATAAACATCACAAAACAGGAAAGGGTGACATCCAGAGTCATCATCCCTGCCCCATATACGAATAAAATCCTACATCACTCATGCAGTACCCTATCAAACCGAAAATCTCCATACCACATCACGGAATTAATTCATGTACTTAACAAAAATCAAACATCAGGTTGGCTGCAGCCGGGCGCGTTTCAAGGGTATCCTGAAATGCACAGCCTATACGGCACTAACTACTTTTCCTCTCTCCCCATTATTGCCATTGGTACTTTTGTTAGACAGCTCACGCAGAATTCAGTAGCCTACCCAGACAACTCTTCTTGACAGTGTCGTGTTTTTCAGTTTTGTGCGTCAAGAAAAAGGTTTCAAACATACCATCTTTCTTCTCTAAAAAACGGAAGACAACATGTAAGTAGCACCTTTCGCATTATGTGAAACAGCGTTTTTTTTTGCTTCTTTGTTACTTAAGTTTGGAATTTAAGTTATTAAAGTAATATTATCTGAGATTATTCACAGTTTATACACTTTCTCGTCCATAGTGCACTGTTTTTGACGCTGTAGCTATAAAAAGTTACAAAGCAGAAAGTATTTATGTGTCAGTCGCATTGCTTGGTAAGCGCTAAGTACTTAGGTGGTAACTGAATCAAACTAACTGATAGAAGTAAATTAGTTTTATTCATTTGGGCAGCGAAAAGTGAGCTTCCATGGGGGGAACGTGCTTGTTGCTTAATGAATCCTCTTGAGCGTATTACTGCCCACCCTTCGTTGCATTTTTCTGAATTTTTCCGTATATCATTTAGCGCGACGTATGTATGTGACTTTGTTTGTGTGGCCGTTGTGAACACAGCTGCACGGACTTACGTAAAACAAGTAACTACCTTGACTGTTTCCCTTTTTCTGATAATTCCCTTTTCTTCCATATCTGTGTATGGAAATTTTCAAGTAAACTTCCGTATAATTACTCGTATTTACATCTAACATCCAGTAATGTTATGCTAATTCAGTGTAAAACAGAGAGAGGTTCCTTTTACATTCACATTAGTATTTTACCGGCATAGCTCCCATTATGTTAAGATCGAACTCGTATGTATAAAAGAGTTTCGAACGTCTGATTACTTGGCAAATGAGTTAATGTGTTAAATGTTTTACATTAAGCATGCAAACCGAGAAAAAGTTTGGAAAAGATCCGTAATTATGATTAAAGTTTGTTGGAAGTCGGTAAATGCTCTAATTATGAAACACTTGATTAATATAGTCTCGGTAATTTATGACTGATTTTAAGCAGAAACTAGTTTTTCAAGTATCTAAATGTCTATGACGTCATATCTCCTGAACTGTATTATGTACAATGTTATAATATTGCAGGTGCATGCAGTGAATTATATGGACACTATGCGAACTGTGTTGCGGATAGAGTCGCTAGTAAAGAATTGATAAATTCAAATGTCATGTCTGATACTGTAGTTTTAACTTCACAAACAGCGAAAATGTTGTAAGTGATAAACTTGCCCGCCCGCCTGGCCGTGCGGTCTAACGCACGGCTTTCCGAGCGGGGAGGAGCGCCTGGTCCCCGGCACGAATCCGCCCGGCAGATTTATGTCGAGGTCCGGTGAACCGGTCAGTCTGTGGATGGTTTTTAGTCAGTTTTCCATCTGCCTCGGCGAATGTGGGCTGGTTCCCCTTATTCCGCCTCAGTTACACTATGTCGGCGATTGCTGCGCAAACAAGTTCTCCACGTACGCGTACACCACCATTACTCTACCACGCAAACATAGGGGCTACACTCGTCTGGTGTGAGAGCTTCCCTGGGGGGTCCACTGGGGGCCGAACCGCACAATAACCCTGGGTTCAGTGTGGGGCGGTGGAGGGGTGAAGTAGACTGCGGTAGTCGTCGTGGGGTTGTGGACCACTGCGGCTGCGCCTGCGGCTCCGTTTCTTGATCCCCGGTGAACATACAATACAAGTGATAAACTTTATTTCTTAACCATTTTATGTTTGGTGTCAGAAGAAAACGTTTCATAAAGATCTGAAATTATGTCTGAAGGTTGTTGGAAATCGCTAAGTGCTCTCATTCTCAAATACTGGATGAATAAAGTTCGGGTATTTGCGCGCTGGCAGTTACACAGATTGTAAGAGTAAAACTTGTCTTATTGTGTTAAACTTGTAACATAAGATTATATCTCTTGATGAGTAGATCACGACAGCATTTTAAATTTTAAAATTCGGTCAGTAACTACGCGAAATACTGAAAATCAAAATTTTTTTGTCCCTACAAGCCGTTAAATAGGCAGACTGCAGCAGAACTGGCTCCTGGGTCCCGGGATAGTCTCTTGTTAGGAATACAGATTACTTTGATTTATTCTGTTGTCGTTTCATTGGATAACATAATTGGGATTTTTAAGGGGACACACTACGTGAAATTCGTTGAAATTTGACATTTTCTGTTTTCTGCTCGATAATGTACTTTGAACTTCCCTTAACACTTTGGTATATAATACATAAAATCAGCCAACTGTGAGACCTTCAAATAATATTTTGAATGTTGATGTGTGACTGTCAAATTTGGTGGCTACACATATACTGCCACAGTTGAGCAGTCATATCTTGAGAACTACAGAGTCTAGAAGGCTGTGAATTGCTTTTCTTTGTTTTGTGCCTACTGCTGTGTCTCAGAAATTGGCATTACTAGTTAGAAAATCATTCTTTTGTTCCTGATACTAGTTTTCGTTGAAAGTAGTGTGATTTTCGGCTATTTTTGTAGTAAGCTAATTTCTAGTGCTTTTTATACATAAATAAAATGACTAAGCGTAAAAGTAAGTTCCGAAAATGCAGATTTGCGGTAACGGTAACGTGAGACCTCCATTTTCATCTGAAGTACTTGAAAACACATGTGCTAGCAGTGTCATGCTGTGTGTCCACCTCCACCAAACACTTGGTGTAAATATAGGCAAGCTGAATTTTCTGGCACCCTGCATGAATTTACACATAAAAATTCTCTTCCTTTGCCAGTAATGGAGGCAATCAAACCTATTTACAGAGATTTGGCAAGTCCTGAGCTACTAAGGAAGTGTTTACATGGGAAGACCCAGAATGTGAATGACTCCTTCAACAATGTTGTGTGGTGGTGTGTGCCTAAAAACATATTTGTTGGCCTTATGGTTCTAAAGTTAGCAATGCCTGATGCTGTAATATCTTTTAATGGTGGGAACTATGAAATACTTAAGGTTCTGGAGAAGTTAGGGGTAAGATTTGGACAGAACACAGCTGTGGAAATTGGATGAGCTTCGTGTACGTGAAGCTGAGTTAGCTGCTCAGCAAATGACAAAAGAAGCAAGAAAAAAAAGGAAGAGGCAAGCACTGGGCTGTTGTGACACTGAAGAAGACACAGACTACAGGCCAGAACAGTTCTAGTGCATAAAAGACGCAGAAATATAAGCCTGTATAAGAATTTGTAATAAAAAAGTTTTAAACTTCAATATCTCTGAACTACATTTTTTGCAATAAATGACCAATTTTTTAAAAAAGTACTGATGGTAGAGACATGAAATTTTCACAGCTGGCCAAGTGTAAGATTCAACACATACGGAACTAATTAAAATATACTGAGTTTGTTTCTATGTTCATTTATTTACAAAATTCTGCCAAAAAACTGAATGTTTGAAAAGAAGATAACATGCCCCACAATACAATTTTCGTAATAACTCTAGTTCAGAATATCTAAAAAGATGCATTCAATCATTATGGAAAAATTGTAAGCTGGTGTGTTAAAAAGTTTCCAAGACAATGGATCACAAAATTCGATAATTTAAAATTGGCGGCATAGGACATAAAATGTCCCCTTAAAATCTTGAGTAATCAGATTATCCACAATTCCAATTACCATTCAAAATAAAATTACGTCCTGGTGTACTTTTGGTCATAAATAGGAAGTGTATGCCGTTAGTTTATGTTTTTTTTTCGCGAGACATAATCTTCTCAAAAGGGGCATAGTATAGAGATTTGTTTTTCAACCTCTTCCGCAGGAAAAAATTATGGGTGCCACATTCGTCACTAGAAAGTCTACTTTGGAAGCTTTTCTAGAATACTACCCGTGGAGCAGGGCGAGCAGCTAAGCATTAATTTATGGCAATAAGTGCTCGGGTGTGGTAACTGGGATGTAAATTATGACTGTGTGTCGAAAGACTTAAACAAATGATGTTGGTACTATGTGTGTTTGTGAGGTTTCAGTCAAGATGAATATGTTGAGGATGAAGAGTATCCAGTGAGGAACACATCGCAGGACCAAGAAGTCAGATCAGCTGCTCTTCAGCTTCATTACCTGCAGATTATACATCAGCTTCAAGCATTGTTTATAAAGACTACGTTGGTATACACAGAGTACTTGTCACCATACTTCAAAATCACTAGGAACCTCCTCCTAAATACAAATTTCCACGTTCTAGTTACAACAAGGGAGGGAAGGCTGAAAAACGATGTTTGAAACAAGAGCACCTAGATAAATACAAATAATGGTCACCATCGAAACAAGGCCTATTTTGAAAAGTATGTAATTTATTTTGCAGGACAGAAAATAGATCAGCATCGGTCGTAATGTCGTCTGTCTTTTTTATTGCATTGAACGTCTAGATTTCAGCTGACAGAGCAGCTATAATCAGTGCCTTATAAATTTCATGTAGACTGAACGTCATTATAACGACATCTATTTCAATCTAACTAATGCTGTAGAAGCATTAGTCCATTAGTTATCCATTAGTTGGACTAATGCTTGCACATGCCAGAGATAGACTGGAATATGTGTCCTTATAATTACGTTCTGTCTACATGACTACTTATAATGCACTGATGAAAGCTGCACTGTCAGCTTAAATCCAATCCACAATTCAATCAAAAAGACAGATGACATTACGACTGATGCTGAACTCCTTTCTGTCCTGGATGAAACCACTGTCGTTGGCCACAACCATTCGCATGGAATCAAACATGATCCTTTTTTTGTGCCTGACGGGTGGTCATCATGAAGGAATGAAGCTAAACATATTAATAAATTTTACTAAGTTACTAGGAAAAGACGGTGACTTAGAATGCCACAGCAAAATAGTTTATCAGCAGTTCATCAATTTTAGAACGAGCTAATGACTTTCTGGTTTCTTACAAAAACCCCAAGAAATCGATTGAAAATCACATATAGAAAGAAAAGGGCAAAATATATTTCTTGGAAGGCGGAACATGCCTATTAGAGGGCATAGTGATGATTGATTTCTAAAATAGCCTACACTGTCAAATATAGGTAACTTTAAAGAAGTGATGACATTTCGTGTTATAGAATGTGGAGACACTGTGTTAACGGCATAGTACATCCCTAGTAGCAAAAGAGGAACATGTCTTAGTAATACTGTACACTATAACTTGACTGAGTACTGTGGCGAAGAAATTATTTAGCAAATATTACATAGAACCCAAGAAAATTCATTCTACAGTGTCTAGCATGATGACACTACTGATATTAGTCACAAAAAATATTTTCCAAGGTATAGTCTAAGAAGTTTTAGTAGATTTTACCTGTTTGTGAGGAAAAAACTGTGGAATGATGAAACGCAAAATTCACCACAGCCGTAAAGTGATCTAAGATACGTCTTCAGTTTCTGAAAGTGACAGTGATCAACAAGAGTCTTATGAAAATGATAAAGATGTCAATATTTGTGACAAAGATAAAGCAGCTGAAGAGAATAAAGGCTCCTGAGTGACTGGAGAAAAATTAAGTGACATTTTGTCAAACACAATGCGAAGTCTTAATCTCGATTTTAGTAAACGCATTGGTATTGCAAGAAGTGGCTGTTCTGTGGTGAGATCCGAAGTTGGGGGAGCAGTTACTAATATAAAGAATATGAAATGTTGAACGAGCCTCTTGTTTTATTCTGTCTTTAAACTTGTCTGTTTCTAAGTGCTCTTACGTGCTGTTAGGGCCAAGAAACATTTAAGAAAGTTGTCTCTTTTTCACAGTTTCACCAAAAATAACTACTGTGCTTGTACTCATGATGCATGTAGGGAAGCAGCTAGTCTCCACGTGTAAAATTAGGTGGTCAGGTAGACATATATCTGTAACGTCTTTTCTTAAAAGAAAATCGTGCCGTACCTTGAGGAAATTTCACTTGTGCCATGCTGATGCTTTCCGTCTCCCCCTTTCGTCTCCCCCCCCCCCCCCCCCAAAAGCGAGACAATGTGGTTGAAGAATTGAGCAAAGTTAACAGGCCTAGCGCCGCTCCAAGTTCCGAAAGTTATCTTAGGATGAACGTCTGTATCTCATTTCTTGATGCAAGGCACACGGGTCTAGAAACCAGATTCTCTAAAGACATTCTTGGGCTGTACACTCTCAATACAATTCTACCAAAAAATTGCTTATGTTCAACAGGGTCCGTGGAGTCACTGATCAGGCCTGCAGAAACTCGGATTACAAATTATTTAGGAAGGATGAAAGTAACTGCATTTCTAATATGAAGACAGAGATAAAGCTGTGTGTGGCAAAATGCAAAAGGGGAGATGCAAACAAAACATTTCATCCAGGCTACAAAACTGAGTGTTTGCAGTTTTGCGTGACCGAATTTTTTCCTCCAGCTACGTTTACATTGTTGTTTCTTTTTTCTCTTCGTGTGTTGACTGTCCAGCAGCAGAAAGATCTTTCTCGAAACTGGGTCTCATAAGACATTGTTGGGAAACCGTCGGGGGCGCAACCGCTTAACAAGACTTGCTTTGTTGTGTATACATAAAGGCAACATTAACAAATGAAAAGTTATAGGTAAGTATGTTGGGAAGGGTACAAAGAACAGGAAAGATATTTTGTTTTCTTAAACACAGGTAATATATTGCTAACTGTTCCTCTGTGATGTAAAGGAGTAGAGTTATTAGCATCCACACACAGATTACTATTTACAGTTTTGCATAAAAATAGGAAAAAGTACAAACCGGATGCTAATATGCATGAAGCACAACAAATATTTACTATATGGGTAGAGAACTAAAAAATATAAACATGATTACTGTTTGTGAAGAGGTCTTCTAAGCCAATTTTAACCATTCAGTGCATTAAAAAAATACTGTATTACATTCCAAACCGCAGTTTTATGTACAGTCTTGTAAGCTTTGACTTATTGTAACGGTGTAAAATCTCCTCACTATTTAAAGTATACTTCTTTAGAGGTATTTGTGTCAATCACATTATTTTACTAATTTAATTAAGGTGCATAGTGTGTTTTCATTCTGTATATATTTGTTTCAAAATGATTATCTTTTTAATTTTATTGTAAATAACATTTAGAAATAATATTTATATATTCAAGAGATCACAGATATTACTTTAAAAATATAATTACATATATTTACGAACTAAAGTGAAAAACTAACTCAGGACAACGAAAAACCAATCCAAAAGTTGCAAAATTTCACTTTTTTTTACTCACTCGATGATTAGTTTCGGGCCGGCACCCTTTTTCAAATCATCGTAACAGGCACAAAAATGAAATTTCCGAAAACGTAAAAACTCCGTATGCGCTGTAACAGTTTGTGGCGAAACAAGCGCTGTAGCATTTGAGAGATACAGAGGCGACCGAGTGTGCCGCGACTTACCCCAGTTCACTGCTACTAGCATCATGTCATCATAACGCGCCTGAAGTATTGCACCATAATCTAAGGACGAAATTAAAAATTAAAGTAGCTTTTCCAAAATTCGTCAACATATGCTTCTGTATATTAATGTTAAAATTGTTAAAGCTCAGAATGATCAGATGAATATGTTTCCCTAAACACATCGTTTTAAATAAAAAACAAATGGCACTAAATAATGAATCTAGAAAGCCAAAAGTTGTTCAGAATGTGCATATGAGTGTCAAAATCAACTGTTACAAGTCTCAACTTGATTGGAGCAATAATTTGCTCAAAATCGGTGTTTTCACGAAACACTGAAGGCGCTAAATATTAGACTTAGAAATATGAGAAATGGTATGAAGCTTCAGTCTGATATAAAAACATTAACTATGTGACCCCATTAAGCTGCCTCTAATAGCTTTCAAGTAATTTTCTAAAACCTAAATTTGGAACAAAAACACCCCTGTTTGTAGTTGATTAGTATCATTTACATTAATGATAGAGAGTTCTGATTAAAGCACTTGATTACTTCCGTTAAATGGTAAATCTGTAAAAAGTTTCAAGATTTTGATGTACATACCAATCAAGAAATGGTCTCTTGAAGTTGTTGTTCAGAGGTCATTTTCTACAGTCGGTTCCATTCTAAAAATTCTAGCTGGAAAAGTTTAAATGCAGAGTGATATTTGTGCCTGTGGGCGCCAGTATTTTGTTTTGCTAGAAGCTCGCCTTGCTGCAGCTTGATACACTTGAAGTAGCATGTGGTACAAAAATGGAGTGAGATACAAGCGACAGATGGCACAGTATGTACCAGTCAAGTGGGAAGTCCGCCAATTCTACTGAACTTGCTTCTGATTCGTCGGCACCTTTGCGTGCTAGGCGCCAAAACACCTAACTCCTCTTATCCATTATTTATATAGTCTTCATTATATTTAACGCAGTATTTGGTATGAAAATCTCTCACTGTTACCCTACGAGTCTATCGTTTTTGTTTATGAAATTTCACTAGTTTTGAGAAACATAAGAGTAACGATTTTGCAGCCGAAGTGCTTTAGACACGTTCGGGTCGCTTTGGCGCGCCTGGGAGACGAAGTACTTTGGCTGCGTTAGTCGGTCTGTTTCGTGCGTTCTGGAGGGCCGTACACGTATCTCTGTTTCGGATGTTCTGGAGGGTCGGATACCTATCTCAGTAACGTGTGTTACTTAGATGTGAATATGTAATAATCACTATGCTATGTCGAATGTAGTAAAAGACAGTGTAAAAGTGTGAATATTTGAATAACAACCAAACAGGATACATTAATGAGAAGTGTCGCCTACCATCATTGTGAGTACTACAGATCTTTCCATCTGTAGACACAGAGACTAACCTGGGCAAGTGGCATCCCGAAAATGGCACAATCACTGGTTCGAACTAACAGTGTAGCAGCTGCCGCTGAAGAAGGTCTCACTACCGACGAGCTGTCTTCTGAACTGGGGACACAGCTTTAGAATACGGCAGGTTGGTGGAATTATTCAATTTCTCCAGATCTCCCCAGCTTCCAGATCTGACTTCCGAAAGGACACACAATTAATACATCGCATCCCTTGCGGCGAACGTGTGTTTAAAGAAGAAGCTATTATCCGTTAACAAGAACTGGTTGATAAGTGAAAATGATAGTGAGAACAGTGGGCTGTAACGACTGTCCTGAAACGCCCGAATCGTAGTGTGTGAATAGTGAAAAAAGATAAAAAGCTACACTGTGTGAATTGTGAAATTATATCCTGTTTGATCTTTTGTAAGTTTCTTTGAACTTTTAAGCAACAAAATTTATAAATGCCGCTAATTAATCCGCTTCTAGTAGCTGAAAGTGAAAACGCGAGAACACAAAATCGAAGTGCAAAGTTACATGTATGCAGGGTCCATAGGGATTTAATTTTACTTCACCGCTACGAGAAACAACGCTTCAGGGAGCAGTTAGCAGAGCAGCGTACAACAGGCGAGGCGGATGACATGGAAGCAGTACCTGTCGCCTCCACCCGCTGCAGTCCGACGTCAGCAAGCGCCGAACGGCTGAGATAGGCGTCTGTGGTTGACTACGGCAACTAGACATCCAACACGACAAAAACAATGCGGCGAGCAGCAGCATCACGCTGGAGAAGAAGGTAGCGTGTATGCTAATTACTTTACAGCTTGCGAGAGGAAACTGGTATTGACAGCCATAGGGATTTTTAAAAATATTGTTAAATTGTATTGTAATAATTTCTGTAATAACAAAATGTTGGAGGAAAGTAAAACGTGATACAAACTTAGAAGTAGAGAGCAGTGCAGCCCCAGGGTAATGAAATTGGAGACGCAAGCCAATTACAGGGCATGCCTGATGAAATTAGTAACATAAGTAAAGAGCATATTATCACGCGGAGTGGCCGCGTGGTTAGAGGCGCCATGTCACTAATCATGCGGCCCCTCCCGCTGGAGGTTCGAGTCCTTCCTCGATCATTGGTGTGAGTGTTGCCCTTAGCGTTAACTTGGTTTAAGTAGTGTGTAAGTCTAGGGACCGAGGACCTCAGCAGTTAGTTTCCTTAGGAATTCAAACACATTTGAACATTTGAAAGAGCATATTAACCTAAAGTCAGTAATGGAGAATTTACAGGAAAAATCAGATTCAGTGGTAAATGAGGAAAGTGTACAAAATCAAATGGATGATATCTATTTACCAGAATCATATGATGTAGAAACTGAAGATTTCCAAGAAAACATAGTTTCAGATAGTAGTAATAGCGAAATTGGAGAGGTGGAGTCTGATGTAGATGACATGAATGTTAATGATAAGTTAAACAAGGTGAATGGTTATGTCAGAGTGATGACTCTGACACCGCCATTACTAATGAATCCACAAGTAGAGCAAGTAGATTAAGCCATGGAATAGCATCAGCTGATACATTGTCTACACAAGATAATAACAAAAATATAGCTGAAATATTAATGGAGTAAAAAAAAGCAACAGACGAGGTATGTTTAAACATTTAGAGGCCAGGGTTGATTCTCATGAAACTAGAATAGGAGGTTGTGAGAAAAGAATTGAACATGAGAGTAAAGAATGGGGTCAAAAATTAGATAAGTGTAAGCAAGAGGTTAATCATAAGATTGATGATGAAGTAGTGAAAATAAATGATCTCATGCAAGCTCAAGATAGTTTTGTGTTGCCCCCCAGGGGGTCCACAACTCTTTTGTGGATACGTGCGTAGCGAGCACGGGACCCCGAGCTAATGTGGCCCTCTTTCCTTTCCAGGCTGCATACCTTCCTTTTCCGCATCCTTCCCCATCCCCCATCTTCCCCCTCCCCCAACCGTCACCTACACCTCTTTCCTTCCCTTTCTCCCCCTCTGGGAGTACGTTTTGTGCCTACATCCAGAGACCGACGCTCGAAAATGTAACACATTCTTCGCTTTCTCTGCTTGCAAGTCTTCGTCCTTCCTTTGTCCTTCTCTTTTCCTTACCTCTTCTCTTTACCATTTTCTCCGCTGCGGCGTTTGAGACCTCTCTTCTTTCCTTTCCCTTTCTCTTTTTTCCTCCCTGTACGTGTCTGAAGGCCGACCCACGCATTTCCATGCGTAGCCGGTGACAGGGTAACGCTAATTCCCTGCCCCGGGTAGACAGGTAAGACACATACGTACCCCCTGGTAACGGCCAGGCCCAGGGAGGGATGATTACCCGAGCTGATACCTTCCGAAAGTGCCGATTGGTCCCTCCGCCCATTTCCCGGGAGGTGTGACCTGAGGTGTGAACAATCACCTAAGGCGGGGGTGCCGTCTGAGAGGGCCCCCAGAAGGGAGGGGCGCACCATCGGAGACGCCGGTAATCATGGGGGATACTTCTGCAATGGTGTCCTCATCTTCTACTATGTCTGCTCACAAGTGTAAGTTCAATGAGTCTCAGCCACAGACAGTTCTTCCATCGTTGCCACAGTTCCTTGTTGTTTCTCGTTCTGACGAAAGTCATGACTTCTCCACGGTCAACCCTTTCATTATTCAGAAAGGTGTCGACGCAATTGCAGGTCCTGAAAAGTCTTGTTCCAGATTACGAAATGGCACCTTGGTGTTGGAAACAGTCAGTGGCCTCCAGGCACAAAAATTGCAGCGTACTTCACTGCTACACACCTTCCCTGTCCGGGTGGAAGCGCACCACACTTTAAATTCCTCACGTGGGGTCGTTTATACACGCTCCCTCGACGGATTGTCCGACGAAGAAATTCAACACTACCTGTCTGATCAGGGCGTAACGGCTGTTCATAGAGTCATGAGAAGGGTTGACACGAACATCGTTCTAACCTGTACTGTCTTCTTGACATTTGACAGAGTTCAACTCCCATCGAACATAAAAGCGGGCTATGAGATAATTTCCGTTCGCCCTTACATTCCAAACCCTACGCGTTGCTATTGGTGTCAGCGGTTCAATCATACCAGCCAGTCCTGTTCCAATCCGGCCAAATGTGTTACGTGTGACAAGGATACCCATGAGGGTGCTTGTCTACCTCCATCCCCTCGTTGCATCAACTGTATGGGTGACCACGCTGCTTCCTCTCGAAATTGCCCCATTTTTAAAGACGAAAAGCTCATTCAGGAAATCAGAGTGAAGGGAAAGGTGTCGACCTTTGCTGCTCGAAAATTATTCGCCAGTCGAAAGCCCACTGTGACTCAGACAGGTAAATACAGCACTGTCCTTGCCTGTCCTCGGCCAACAAAGGAGGCGGCCACGCAAACTTGTGATCGCACCTTTAGTGTCACAGTCGTCAGATAGGCCAGCGCAAAGATCGCCCAGCGCAAAGATCACCCATTCAACCTCCCCACTTTCGCCTGCTCACTCTAAGGCTCACCCTTCATTGGGTTTTGCTAAATCCCGAGCCCAAAAGTCTGACACCCGGACTTCCAAACAAGAGCCTACACGTGAAGATTTTTTTACATACCCCAAATTCACACCCATCAGTTCCTCCTTCATCTAAACATCCTGTTACCAAGAAGGCTAATAAGAACCACAGTTATCTCCTTCTCGCCACGGCGAGTCTCATCTACAGCACCACATGGCAGTAGCCACCCTCGGCCGTCTTCTGTGTCGTCGAGGGGCACTGCCAGAGGCCGATCAATCGGCCGATCGCTGGTGGCAGGAGCTGCTCCTGAACAACCTATGGATCAGGATTTCTGCCTTCGGCTGACTGCCGTTCCACGCTGTCAGTCGCAAGTTCTGAGCTGTCGTTGAGGGCAACCTTGGTCACATTCTTCCATTTTCTGTCCACCCTATGTACATTATCCACTGGAATATCCGCGGCATTCGAGCCAATCACGATGAATTGTCGATCCTCTTACGATCCTACTCGCCGGTCATCTTCTGTCTTCAGGAAACAAAGCTGCGTCCTCACGACCGCTTTGTTTTCCCCCATTTTCAGTCAGTCCGATTTGATCTCCCCTGTGTTGAAGGCACTCCACGACATGGAGGACTCATGATTCTTCTCCATGATACTCTCCATTATCACCCAATCCCCTTAAACACTTCCTTCCAAGCTGTCGTTGTCCGTCTTTCCCTTTCTGGATGCACCTTCTCTCTTTGTACTGTATACATTCCATCGTCCACACCAATGGCACGAGCTGCTCATCTCCTTCATCTTCTTGATCAGCTTCCACCCCCACCCCCCCTATTTGATCTATTTGATGGTTGTGAACTTCAATGCCCACCACCCACTTTGGGGATCTCTACATCATTGTCCGCGTGGCTCACTATTGATAGACGTCTTCCACCAAGCGGATCTTGTTTGCCTGAACACTGGGGAATCTACATTTTTGTCTGCCTCCACAACAAATTTCTCTCATTTGGACCTTTCGGTCGGTACTGTTCCGCTAGCTCGGCGCTTCGAATGGTTCGCCCTTGCTGATACACACTCGAGTGACCACTTTCCATGTGTCTTTCGATTGCAGCCACACCTGCCATATATGCGCCCGCGACACTGGAAATTTGCCCAAGCCGATTGGACACTTTTTTCGTCTCTAGCGACATTTGGTGACCGTCACTTTCCTAGCGTCGACGATGAGGTCACTCATATTACAGACGTTATTCTTTCAGCTGCAGAACGTTCAACACCACGCACCTCCGAATTGCCCCGGCGCCCCCCATTTCCTTGGTGGAACGAGGCATGCCGTGACGCAATACGTGAGCGGCGGCGTGCTCTTCGCGTTTTCAGACACCATCCTACATTGGCCAACTGTATCCGCTATAAGCAGTTCCGTGCGCGATGCCGTCGCGTCATCCGTGATAGCAATAATGCAAGCTGGGACTTCTTTACTAGCTCATTTAACACCTTCACTCCCTCCTCGGAAGTTTGGAGTCGGATTCGGCGGTTATCTGGCGCGCCTAGTTTGTCCCTGGTATCTGGGGTCACTGTCGTGCATGATACATTAGTGGACCCCGTCGCAATTTCTGACTCATTGGGTTAACACTTTGCTGAGATTTCGAGCTCTTCAAATTACCCGCCAGCGTTTCTCCCAAAGAAACGCGCTGCGGAAATGGAACCTCTTGCCTTCTCCTATCAAAATCGCGAAAGCTACAACACTATTTTCTCCATGCGGGAACTCCAACATGCACTCTCTTATTCTCGCTATTCTGCCTCAGGACCGGATGGTATCCACATCCAAATGTTGCTGCATTTACCATACCATAGTCTGCGTTACCTCCTTCGCCTTTATAATCGAATTTGGACCGACAGTACTTTTCCCAGACGGTGGCGGGAAGCTATCGTCGTTCCTGTTCCGAAACCTGGAAAAGACAAACATCTCCCCTCTAGCTATCGCCCCATTTCTCTCACGAGTAATGTAAGGTTTTGTAGCGTATGGTGAATTGCCGTTTAGCTTGGTGGCTGGAGTCCCGCAGTCTTTTAAGACCTGCCCAATGCGGTTTCCGAAAGCATCGTTCTGCAGTTGACCATCTTGTTGCTCTCTCCACTTATATCATGAACAATTATCTCCGGAAACGCCAAACAGTAGCAACATTTTTTGATCTGGAGGGAGCATACGATACCTGTTGGAGGACAGGCATCCTCCGCACACTGTTCTCTTGGAGCTTTCGAGGTCGGCTGCCCTTCTTTCTTCGCGAATTTATGGCAGGGCGCACATTTAGAGTGCGGGTGAACACTACTCTCTCCCGTACTTTCTCCCAAGAAAACGGGGTACCCCAGGGCTCTGTGCTAAGTGTTGTACTGTTTGCCATTGCCATAAATCTCATTATGGATTGTCTCCTTCCTGATGTCTCGGGCTCCCTCTTTGTGGACGATTTTGCGATCTACTACAGCTCTCAACGGACCAGCCTTCTTGAACGACGTCTTCAGGGATGTCTCGATCGCCTCCACTCTTGGAGCATCGAAACCGGCTTCCGCTGTGTTATTTCTGGCGTCGTACGGAGTTTTTCCACCTTCCTTACATCTAGGACCTGTCAACCTTCCGTTTTCGGACGTCGCTAAATTGTTGGGTCTTATGTTTGACAGAAAACTGTGCTGGTCCTCCCACATTTCCTATCTTTCGGCTCGCTGTCTGCAATCCCTCAACACCCTCCGTGTCCTGAATGGTACCTCCTGGGGAGCGGACCGAGTGGTCCTTCTCCGCCTCTATCGCGCCTTAGTGCGATCGAAAATGGACTATGGAAGCATAGTTTACTCCTCTGCTCGGCCGTCTATTCTTCGTCGTCTCGACTTTATCCACTACCGTGGATTACGCTTAGTGTCTCGAGCTTTTTACACCAGCCCTGCGGAAAGCCTTTATGCTCAGACTGCTGAACCTCCGCTGTCCAATCGGCGAGCTGTGCTTCTGAGTCGTTATGCTAGCCATCTGTCTTCCATGCCTGCAAATCCGGCCCATGACATTTTTTTCGACGCCTCCTTGGATTTAGGGTATGCAGGCCGCCCTTCCTCCCTACTACCACCGGGAGTCCGCTTCCGTCAACTGATCCATTCTCTTTCCTTACGCTTCCCTAAAACTTTCTTGACAACTTGGGGTACAGCACCGCCTTGGCTCCGTCCCCGGACCTGCCTGCTCCGTGACCTTTGTCAGTTTCCCAAGGATGGTACCCCTTCACTTGTTTATCGTCGGGCATTTGCTGCTCTATGCGCACAAATGAAGGATGCCACATTTATCTACACTGATGGCTCAAAAACATCGTTAGGTATTGGGAGTGCCTATATTGTTGGCGACACCCCAAATCGATTTCGGCTTTCTGACCAGTGTTCAGTTTATACTGCGGAGCTTTACGCTGTTCTCCAGGCTGTCGCCATCAGCGGATACAGTATGTTATCTGTTCATATTCTCTCAGCTCTCTCCTCAGTCTCCAAGCTCTCTACGCTGTCCACCCTCTGGTCCACCGGATTCAGGACTGCCTCCACTTGCTCCACTTGGGGGGCGTCTCTGTGGCGTTCCCCTGGCTCCCAGGATTCGTTGGTATCGATGGAAATAAGGCGGCCGATATAGCGGCCAAGACAGCAGTCTCTCTTCTTCGGCCAGCTATTCGCATGATTCCTTTCGCCGATCTACAGAGTGTTTTATGTCGTCGTGTTGCTTTTTTATGGTACGCACATTGGTCGACACTTCTCAATAATAAATTGCGGGACGTGACAGCTCTTCCCTGTGCTTGGACCTCTTCCTCCAGAACGCGTCGTCGGGAGGAGGTAATTTTAACTAGACTCCGGATAGGACACTCTCTTTTTAGCCACCGACATCTTTTAAGTGGCGATCCTTCCCCACTCTGTCCCCACTGCTCTCAGCTGTGGACGGTAAGACACCTTCAACTTGAGTGCCCCTATTTTACTCCGTTACGCGCCCGTCTACAGTTGTCGCCTGATATATCTTCCATTTTAGCAGATGACACGCGCTCAGTCGATCGCGTTCTCGAGTTTATTAGTGCCAGTGGGATGACGTCAGTCACTTGAAGCTCTTTTTGGGGACAACCATCCCCCTTCTATAGTCGTTTCTTAAAGCTTTCCCTCTGTTTTTGAGTTTTGTACCCATTGCTGCTGGTTTCCAGTTTCGTTTTATTTTTACTTTTTCCTAAGTCACAGACCGGGCGCTAATGACCGTAGCAGTTTTGCGCCCTAAAACAATAACAACAACAACTTTTGTGTTGTCAGTGAGGGACGAAGTCATTAAATTAAGTAATGATCATAGTAAAATAACCAAAACTTGGAAAGACATCCATTAAGGGCAAAACAAACAAGTTATAGACTTCCTTAGCCTTAAAGTATCACGAATAGAAGCTGTTAGTGGTAGTAATACAAATACTATTATTACTGGTACTGCTCGCCGCGGAATTTGAATCCCTGCCAGATGTCGCGGATGTCGAGGACCCCTAGAGGTCTCTGCACCACCGCGCCATAAGCTGTGGCGACGCTTGCCTCGTGGCCCACATTTGATATGAGAGCGCCACAGTGGAACACGTGTTTCCAGCGGCCAATAGCGCTCCCTGCCTCTCGCTCAGCCAGCCATTCGAGGGTTGGATTCCCTCAATTCCTCACACTGCCTGGGCTATACTCAGGGTGTATCTTCGTCGAGGAAGAGCCCCAGCTGTACCTGTCGTATCGTCGCCCGTCTGCACGCCATCACTGCTGCCCGCCGTCCGGTCCTCACCGCCGCCGCCGCCGCCGTCTAGTCTCCGCCGCCCGGAGCCTACCGCAGCTCGCCGCCGCCGTCGCCGCCTCCTTGTGCTCGCCGCCGCCGCTGCTGCTCCCGCTGCCGCCGCCACCACTGCCGTGGCCACCTTATCGCCGCCTCCCAGTGCTCGCTGCCGCCGTCGCCTGGTCGCCGTCTCTCGGTGCTCGCTGCTGCTGCTGCTGCCGCCGCCGCTGTCTCCCGGTGCTCGCTGCCGCCCAATGCTCGTCACTGCCCCCTGTTTTAGTTCCATTTGTACTTCGGCGATTCCTGTCGCCCGTGGGCACTGCCTGCAATCATGGACACCCCCACCACCACCCACCCCTTCACCTGCCCCCACTGTAACATCGTGGAGTGCTTCCTCTGGGATTAACCTGCCTCATCCACCTCCCCTACTCACGGTCTCCTCCCCTTCTATCTCCTCCTCTTCAATGTATCCCCACCTGTATGTCACTCGTGCCCCTGCCCATGCTCCTGCGCCCCTCCCACTCCTGTCGCCCACCAATGCGACTTTCCCTCCTCCTCATCCTTCCCCCTGAAACTACCCCTGATTCCCCCACCCGAGTCACCGTCCGCCATGCCATAGTCGCCACCACAGACCGTCCTACCCTCTTACCTGGTGCCTTTGCCCCACAGGAGGGCCATGCCTCCCACCACCTCCCCATCAATCCAGTCCCTCATCCCTCCTCCCAGACCACACCTGCCAAAAAATCTTCCAAATGCCCCAGTGGCGACTTCTTCTCCATCCCACCTCCCTCTGACCCCGCCATAGATACCACCCCAGCTCCCTCCTCTCCAGCCCCCTGCCTGTATACCTTCGTCCTAGCCAACCCTGATCCAAAATTCCTCGATGCCCGCACCCTCACCCTTGAAATCCAGAAGTAAATCCACAGTGCACCCATCACCCAACTTATACCTCACAGAGACTCTGTTCTCATTAAGTCCCTCTCTCCCTCTTTCCATACAGATCTCCTCTGGCACATTTTTCACATCACCTTTGGCCCCATGCATCCAGCATCCCTTTCCTTACTTCCTCCTCTCCTTGTCAGCCCCAAACCCCTCGCCATCCGCCAACCCTCACCACCATGATCACAAAACTCAGCCCTGTGGTCACGGAGGCTAAGGTGTTGGCGGAACTGAATGCCCAGCCCACCCTGGAAATCCGCTCGGCCTGCCATATTTACAACTGCTCAGGCCCTACTCTCCTCATGCGTGTATTTGGAGAGTACACATCCTCCATTGACCACCTCTTCACGCAGGGAGACCTGATATTCAACCGCCGCCACCCTGTTGACCCATCTCGTTCCCTTCCTCAATCCCACCTCTGCCACTGCTGTCTCTTGTACAACAACCACCTCACCCAAAACTGCAAAAAGCCCCCGACCTACCACCATTGTAAAGCCTCCCACTTCCTTAAACAGTGTCCCAACCTTGCTCCCCCCCCCCTTCCTGCAACACCTACAACGAACCTCACCCCACCTATTTCTCCAAATGCAAAGCCAAACCCCCTCCCACCAACTCTGAGCTCACGGTCCCTGTTCGTCCCATCAATCCGCCCATCCACCCCAACAATTCTTTCTGCTCTCCCCCTACAGCAGAAGACATCATCCACTTCCTCACCATCGTCCTGCAGAACATCCACCCCTTCCAGCGCCCCCACACCTTCCAGCACATTTCCCTTACTGCCTGCTCTGTTTTCCACTTAAACACCTATGCCACCTACTCTCACAACCAGGCCCACTTTACCTCCACCCACCTCGACATCATCGTCTAAGCCCCTCTGTCTTCATCCTGCACATTTCCCACCTCCAACCTCCTGGCACGTCAACAGTATCGTCTCCTCTACCTCAACATTCGCTCCCTCCCTGCCAACAAATACCTCTTCATGCATACCCTTTCCAAGCACCAGGTTGATTCCTTCATCCTTAATGAAACATTCCTCCAACCCCACCATGTTGTCTGCACCTCCCTCTATCTCCTTCACTGCACTGACAATCCCCTTCCCCAAGCCCGAGGCAGGGTCACTATAGGCCGCCTCAAGCACCTCACTGTCCGGCCACAACCCCTCCTCAATGACATGACTGAACACCACATCCTCAGCATATGTTTTCCCTCCCTCACCATCACCCGGTGCTTCTATCTATATCCATCTCGCAGCTCCTCTCCCCTTCGACTTCATTTCCCATGTTGACCGCACCTTCTCCACCTATGTGATCGCCGCTGACCTCAACAACCACAGCCACAACCCTGCCACACTTCGGCAGTGGCATCAGTTCCTTGCCACCCTCGATGGTGACCTTGTTCCTTTCCCACAGCACACCCATCCTGAAAGTACCCTCGCTTCCCCAACTTCCTTGGTCGCATCGCTGTTGATGTCCTCAATCCCGGTGGTAGTGACCATCTCCCTGTCCTTCTCAACATCTCCTCTGCCTGTCCCACCCATGCAGCCACCTGCCCAGCTGCCCCTCCAAAGTCTGTCAATGACGACCGCCATGCCAATTGGGATACCTAACAGGAATCCATTGCCTTACAGGTCGAAATCCACCCCCTCACCTTTCACCATCCTGCTGACATCACCCATGCCTCTTCCTTCCTTCATCACTGACGCTGTGGAGGGTCATGTCACTACCAAACTCATCCACCCTCACCACCCTATGCTTCCTCCACAGGCCATCCTTCTTCTACGTGAATCCTGCAGGCTCTACCGCTCCTTCCTCCGCACCCATGACAGGGATACACTCACCCACCACCGGCAATTACAGTGACACATACATAACCTCCTTACAGCAAAGAAACGCCGGGACTGGCGCCAGACATGCACGTGTGACGTCGGTGCAGACGTCGAAAGGGTTGGAGCGCCGCCATCATAATCAACTCCACCTGGGTGCCGCCACAGGACTCGCGCTGCCGCCTCTTTCCCTACTTCCTTCAAGTGTGGATGTGGTCCTGGAGTCACCGTCCCTGTCCCCGGTTTCCGTCTCCCCGCGGGCCTGCCGCCGGCCCACTCCACCTCAAGGTGGTTCGGCGGCTCCCTCCCTCGTCCTGGACTCTGGATCAGCTGTCATGGATACCTCGGGTGTCCCTTCCTCCCCGCCAATAGCGGTTGATGAGCCCAGCTCCTCATCCCACTGCTGCCCACCTCGGCACCATCAGGGGCGTTTCCACCCCTACGCCCAAGTTTCAGGGCGGAGGGATCTGGTACCACGCGCCGCAGAATTTGAATCCCCGCCAGACGTCATGGACGTCGAAGACCCCTACAGGTCTCTGCACGATCGCGCCGTAAGGTGTGGCGGCGCGCGCCTCCTGGTCCGCATTTAGTGTGAGGGCGCCACGGTGGAACAGGTGGTTCCAGTGGCCAATAGCGGCGCCCCTGATAATTTAAGCGACTGCCTCTCGCTCAGCCAGCCAGTCTAACCTTGCGTACATCTCTAGACACATCGCCATGCCTTAGACTGCTTATTTACTTTTTTGTTCTGTCTACGAGTGGACGTGGTTGTTAGGTTTCTTGTGACTCCATTGTTTCGATCTCGTTGTTGTTCGTTCTGTCTTTCGTTGGTCGTGTCCGTCCTCTCCGACTGTGTTGTTTGTGGACTGCTCCATGAGTCCGGCTGCGCTTTCCGTCACTTCAACCCTGCCACCGTTCTGGTCTCTGTTACAACACTATTCAGGGTCGTTTGAGAGAAATAGAACAAAAGGTAGAAAACATACATAAACTAAATGAGGTGAGTAAAAATATAGATAATATGGAAGTTGCATTAAAACGAAAATCGAAACGTGGCTTGAACAGGGAAAATGTAAGGGTGTTGTTTGTATTAATGAAGTAGTTAGTAATGCCAATGCTTACAAATTTCATAACTTTTCTAGCAAAGGTAGTATACAACCTGTTGCTTCCATTCGTCAGTTTGAGGGCATCATACCTAACAACAGGACAGAAACAGAGAAACCTCAGGGCAAAATAGCACTCTTTGCATTGCTTGGTAGCTCACGCCTACCAGGTACCTGAGTTAACTAATAGTTTACTTCCTTTCTTTTCACGCTGTTAGTTCTTCCCTCTTCATCATTCATAACTAAAATCTGTCGTCTATCCTTTTTCTCTATTCAAGATTAAAAAAGAGGCAGAAAAGGGCTCAACTGAAACAAAAGACATACTAATTGAATTGTTAAGCAACCGATCATAGATTATAGTTATGTATAAAAAAAGATAACGTTTCAGCATAAAGTTTGCAAAACAAGTACAGAACCTAAGCAATAAGACCTAAAATCATCACCCATACAGGCAGGAGAATATCCTATAAACTATGTACAGAAACTTTTTATGTGTGTTATGAAACACAAAGAAACTACAGATCAGAGAAAACGATCTTCTATATTTTTTTATTTAGCCAGCTTGTAGCTGATGCAGGGGAAGACGATAACGCCAAACCAAGTAAGTGGGCAGAATTAGAGCAACAATATGCAGCAGTCCTGAGGTGATTAGATTAAATTTTAGTAGCAGCAATTAGTAGATAGTCTGTGAGTGATGAGAGACAGTAATGAGGTATCCGCTGTAATACATACATATATAGCGGCTAGGATGAGACCAGCCACAGTTAAAATGATGGTGAAAGAGTTTTGGATCGACCAGAGAAGTCGACCATTCGTATATAATTGATAATTAAAGAGTTTTGGATTTACGACAGAAGCCAACCACTCATATATGATGATAGGGAATAGGATAATAGGTGACATTAGAGTCAGCCACACATTTAGGGATTATTAGGCGAGGCATTAACGCTGAAGCGTAATTGTTAATTATATCGTGATGCAGAAATGATACCCACGCAGCTAATGAACAAAAGACATGAATCTCACATAGGACACAGACAATATTAAGTACTGAGGTATAAATACATAAAGCACATGAGAAATGTTTGATATTGCGATCCCCTGCTATACCTGCAGGACAGGACAGATAGTTTAATTTGTGGAAAGGGGCCAAAGTGAGTGGCTGTCAGTTGCACTCGAACATACTACTTTATTCAATTGACAAATGTTACAAGAGAAAAGAAAACATTGAAAACAGAGAAAGGCAGACATTAATTTTAGAACTTAATTCCCGGCCAATGCGCCATTCAATCTCACGCCTCAAGGGCACTTCAATTCAAAAATAATCAAGTTAAGTTAAACTCCACAGGAGAGTGGCTAGAATTTCGCCAACTTGAAAACACATGTTGTTGCTCGTATGAATATCCCAACAGCTCACAACGAAATTCAAACGACACAACGTGAACAGTTGAGGCTGTCTGGGATAAGTGAGCTACGGACCTCGTAGCAATGGGAACAGCCCCTCACACTCTGACCACGCGTGGACGCCGCCAGCAGGGCCGGCCAGCTACACACCATGAACACTTTCTCACTGCTCCACGCCAACCTACCAAATGCCCGCATATGCCACAGCTGGAAACTATAAGCCCAGGCCAAAGATAGTACAAGGGTGCGAATATGGATGCAACTCACGGAGAGAGAGGATAACAGCATAATCGTGATAACTGCCGGAGACTAATCACAGAACAGCAACCATGGTTTAATGCCAAGCATAACACGAGCCAGCCACGGCTCAGATATATTCATAGTGTTTACATGTCTGAGCAACAAAGTCCATAAGCTACAATCGAATTAAAGCAACAGGATTTGTTTTGCTATTTTTCTCTGTTATCACAATATAGGGTATCTCAAGTTCTCAAAAGACCTGTGAATCTTGTTTGAATGCTTAGTTAAGTTATCGAATGAAAGGAAAATAAAACCTGAAGTATAAAATAAGATCTATTCTCATATCATTTCGATTGTCAATACGTAAACATAAGATAGCCGTGCATGACTGTGATGAGTCACACCTGGTGTGTAACGGCAAAATATTAACAGGTGGTGCGACAGTGCGCTGACCAATGAGTCAACGTTAGGAAAACAAAACATTAGTGACGTGAGGAGACAATTCAAATGAAAGCCCTGTAGTCACCACAGCCATGACAAAGACTTTGTAAATATTGTAAATTTGTAAAATTGTAATATTTGTAAAATTGTAATAATATAAATATTGTATTCAATTCAACATTTTGTGTATCGTAATACTATGTGACACATGTGTATGAATTTTATGTAAGGACACTTATATATCGATATAATTTAGAGTATTTCTGAGCTATGTGATGGTAAACAACATATATGGACAGCCTAGTTCTGGCATAAGTAAAAAAAAATGTGAGTGTTATTAGGTAAAGGTGGACAGCTTGCGCTGATATTAGATGAAAAACGTGTGTTGTTTAAAGATGGACGACGTAACACTGACGACATATATCGTCTAGTTCCTCTCATATATAAACATCCATAAGTGTAGTGAGTATTTATGAGGACTTTTAATGGTCCAGGTGCCGATGTTTATTGTTGAATAACAAGACTACAGAAAATTTAAAGGACAGCTATGAGCTGAAAACGATAAACGATATTTTGTAGCAAGAAGTAGTTTATGATGTAATGTGTTCTTAGTTAAATTTTTTTGATAGAACTAAGATGAGAAAGTATACGTCTAGCATTAGTAAGTCAATGGTTTTGGTTAATTGGGGTGTTGTTTTAGGAACAGCAATTTCCTAGTTCTTTTTTCTTTTCTTAAGAATTTTTATGAATGAGAGAGTTGGGGAGCTACTGAGAGATTGGAAACTTCAATTTTTTTCTAAAGTTGGGGCAAAATTTTGTCATTTCCAGAACAGGCCAATTTTAGGAATCAAGGAAGGAGGGGGACGTGTGATATTCCGGGCTGTGGCCGCCAGTATTTTATTTTGCTAGAAGCTTGCCTTGATGCAGCTTGATAGACGTGAAGTAGCATACGGTATAAAAGTACAAGCGACATATGGTACAGTATGTACCAGTCCCGTGGGAGAGTCCGCCGATTATACTGAACTTGCTTCTGATAAGTCGTCACGTTGGGTGCTAGGCGCCAAAACACCTAACTTCTCTTATTCATTATTTATATACTTTTCAACGTATTGAACGCATTATTTAATATGACAATCTCTCATGGTCACCTTACGAGTATACCGTTTTTGTTTATGAAATTTCACTAGTTTTGAGAAACGTCAGAGTAACGATGTTGCAATCGAAGTGCTTCAGACACCTCCAGGTCGCTTTGGCGCGCCTGGGAGACGAAGTACTTTGGCTGTGCTAGACACTCTGTTTCAGGCGATCTGGAGGGTCGTACTCGTATCTCAGCATCGAGCGTTAGTTAGAAGTGAAATGTAATAGTTACTCTGTTTCGGGTGTTCTTCAGAGCCGGCCATGTTGTGAATATGTAATACTCACTCTGTCTAGTGTGTACCACAAAGGCGGGCATGTGTATCATATTTCAGCAGTTGGATGGTAAAGTTACCATATAATTAAGAAAGGTATTCGAGTGTTGTAAAAGACAGTGTAAGTGCGTGAAACAAACGGGATACATTAATGAGAAGTGTCGCCTACCATCATTGTGAGTGCTACAGATCTTGCCCTCTGCTGATACAGAGACTAACCTGGGCAAGTGACATCCTGCACAAAGCACAATCACAGGTTCGAATTGATAGCGTAGCAGCCTCCGCCGAAGAAGATCGCACGCCTCACGAGCTGTCTTCTGCGCAGGGAACACGACTTTAAAAGGCGACAGGTTGATGGAAAGAAAGGTCAGAGACTTATTCAATCTCTCCAGATCTCCCCAGCTTCCAGATCTCACTTTCAAAGGTACATATAATTTATAGTAGTCGAGCTAAAACTTTTTCTGTGATTAAAGCAAAATTTGCTCCATTCATATAAAAATTACCAAGATTGTAGATTGATACAGATTAATGTTATAAAGGATATGTATCCGAGAAAGCGGCCATTTAGATGCTGCTGCCGGGGCATACAGCAGATGTCCGCTGCGCCCATTTATAAATACGGCCTTAGATGCAGTGACAGACACAATTCGTGCGCAGCTATCATACGGTCAGCGGCACTCCAACGGCGGTTTACGCGCGGCCACGGATGACGTCACAGCCAGGCTGCTATTAAAGCGCGTGTTCGGTATGAGTAGAAAGTGAACTCGCGAGGACTGTATACCGTCCTGGGTCATTTAGAGTTCTGAAATGACTTCACTTGCGCCGAGCTATCAAATCTATCCGTGTCAGTCAAACGCCAACATGCACTGTATCTCGAATGACGTCAAAGCCACTCAATGTTAACAAACCACGTGGCAAGTGGTGACATTATATTCCACCTTTGTGGTGAGCAATTAACTTTGACTATTAAAAGTCAGGGCGATTGACTATTTTAATTATGACTTCACTTCGCGCCGAGCTATCATATCTATCCGTGTCAGTCAAACGCCGGCATGCGCTATATCTCGAATGACGTCAAAGCCACTCAATGTTACCAAAATTTCTATAATTCTATAATAACGTTACTTGTAATATCCAGTGGCTTAGTTTCCAAAATTGACCTTTGCCTGTGTCGCAGCGGCGCTTCACACGAAATACTTATTACGCGACCACCACAAAACTATCATTTCAAAATTACGAGACCGGCTGACTAAGCTTCCAACAATTTAACAGGGTGGTTACAATGGCGACCGTTTATCATGACTTTTGTTTCAGAAAAAATTAGTACAAATTTTAAGTTGAAATATTTAAGTAATTTTTTTCATCCATTATTGCGACTACAACCAATTGTTTCTGTTACGTGTTACGCCAACTGCGTACCAGATAAAAAAATTATTACCGAAATCAGTCCAAAAAATTTCCAAATATTTATTCAAAAAAATTAGAAAAGAAGTAACTTTTGGAACGTTAAACTTTAAACCGACTACCAAGAAAACCGATCAGCAACAGAAAATATGTAAGGTAAGAGCAACAGCACTACTACGCTTTTGATTGCTCGTGGGATTGAACCGCATTTTTTAGATACTCACGCATTCGTTTCAAAATTTATTTTTTAGATAATTTTGTAGATTGTTGTAAATATATTATACGCGAATGTATCACGAAATGGCGGATCATTTCCATTGACTGCGCACGTAGAAGTCACTTATCAGTCTACTGTTTCAACAGAGACATATTTTACTACACTGAATTTCACGTACGAGTGCGATGTCATCTGTGATTTGTTTACATGTAGTACGAGCCGCAATAGTAGTGAAAATCTGCTGCACGCTGGTTTAGGGTTATGTACAGCTATGGTGAAATTAAGATCACAAACCAAAATGATGGATAATTCATCCGATGAGGAATCAATTGCTCAACCTATACCCACCACAGAGGTAGAAAACATTGCAGATACTGATAACGCCGTCGCAGCGACTAGTGGTACTTCGTCGCAAGCGACAGACGATAATATGTCAACTTTGCAAACTTTTTCGGATTCTGCAAATGTACAAGGTCCAGTAGAGCCAGACATTATGCAAATGTTTAGAGTAATGCAGACAGATTTGATGTCACAAATTGTAACTCAGATAACAATCCAAATGAATGCACAGACAGAAAATGTCACAACACAGTTAGGGAATGTAACAACCCAAATGAACACACAGATTGAAAAAGTCACAGCACAAATAAGCAATGTCACTACGCAGGTAGAAAATGTCACAACACAGATAGGGAATGTAACGGCCCAAATGAACAAGCTAGACAGTGATGTACAAAACCTTACTGATATGCACAATAACCTGACGACACAAGTGACACAACTAAAAAGAGAGCCAGCCGATCAGGTAATAGAAGTGGTCCGTGCAGATTTAAATTCCATGAATCAGGATATTGATAATTTGAAAACCACAGTTAAGGATGTGCCAGATCAGATATGTACACTACTGGCCATTAAAATTGCTACACCATGAAGATGACGTGCTACAGACGCGAAATTTAACCGACAGGAAGATGATGCTGTGACATACAAATTATTATCTTTTCAGAGCCACACTAGGTTGGTGCCGGTGGCGACACCTACAACGTGCTGACAAGAGGAAAGTTTCCAACCGATTTCTCATATACAAACAGCTGTTGACCGGCGTTGCCTGGTGAAACGTTGTTGTGATGCCTGGTGTAAGGAGGAGAAATGCGTACCATCATGTTCTCGACTTTGATAAAGGTCGGATTGTAGCCTATTGCGATTGCGGTTTATCGTATCGCGACATTGCTGCTCGCGGTTTTTTTTTTTTTTTTTTTTTTTGTTTGTTGGATTTAGGGCGCTCAACTACTAAGGCCATTAGCGCCCAGTCACAAACGTTATTGCACTAATAGCGTAGAAAAACGCAAGGGGTCAACATCAGAAAGTACTTACAAAGACGCAGAGAAACAAAATAGAAGAGATCTTTTTGGACAAGTCCGTCAGTGTAATGAAACGAAGGACACGAGCAGCTGCTCGAGCGTCATCAGCTAGAAGTTCTGGTAAGATAGACATCAGACATAGGACAACACGAGAATGAATAAAACACCATCAACGGATGACCACAGGGCTACCGCCGAGCGGGGTCACCGGACAACAGGTAGCGGTGGCTAAATCGGCAATTCCCAATCCGCAACCGGCCAAAATGACCTCCTCTTGCCGGGAAGGGCGTGATGAGGTCGTCCAAGCCGTCGGGATCGGTTTGATGACCCTAATCTCATTGTAATGGAGAGAGGACCAAGCCTCATGCCACAATGATGAAATGCGCCGACAAAGAACCTCACTAATATCAGTTGATGGGACACAAACGGAAGCTGTCCGAGACAGGAGGACATCAGTCTTGACCGCTGCATCAGCAGCTTCGTTCCCAGGCACACCAACGTGTCCAGGAATCCACAAAAAATGGACACGAGCGCCGGTATCAGCTAACGACTGAAGGGACCGGTGAATTCGTTGCACGATAGGTTTTTCCGAATATGGGTCACGGAGACTCTGAATGGCGCTCAAATAACCAGAGCAGATGGCATAGGGAGAATGACGACGGCGGCGGATATACTGAACAGCCTGATAGACAGCAAAAAGCTCAGCTGTAAAGCTTGAACACTGGTCAAGGAGCCGGTATTGGAAGGTAGCATCCCCAACGACAAAGGCACATCCGATGCCCGCAGTAGTGTTGGAACCATCTGTGTAAATAAAGACGTTATTAGCGAGCCTCGAACGAAGTTCGGCAAACCTGCTCGCGTTGGTCGAGATCCAATGACTGTGAGCAGAATATGGAATCTGTGGGTTCAGGAGGGTAATACGGAACGCCGTGCTGGATCCCAACGGCCTCGCATCACTAGCACTCGAGATGACATGCATCTTATCCGTATGGCTGTAACGGATCGTGCAGCCACGTCTCGACCCCTGAGTCAACAGATGGGGACGTTTGCAAGACAACAACCATCGGCACGAACAGATCGACGACGTTTGCAGCAGCATGGACTATCAGCTCGCAGACCATGCCTGCGGTTACCCTTGACGCTGCACCACAGACAGGAGCGCCTGCGATGATGTACTCAACGACGAACCTGGGTGCACGTATGGCAAAACGTCATTTTTTCGGATGAATCCAGGTTCTGTTTACAGCATCATGATGGTCACATTCGTGTTTGGCAACATCGCGGTGAACGCACACTGGAAGCGTATATTCGTCATCGCCATACTGGCGTATCACCCGGCGTGATAGTATGGAGTGACATTGGTTACACGTCTCGGTCACCTCTTCTTCGCATTGACTGCACTTTGATCAGTGGACGTTACATTTCAGATGTGTTACGACCCGTGGCTCCACCCTTTATTCGATCCCTGCGAAACCCTACATTTCAGCAGGATAATGCACGACCGCATGTTGCAGGTCCTGTACGGGCCTTTCTGGATGCAGAAAATGTTCGACTGCTGCCCTGGCCACTACATTCTCCAGATCTGTCACCAAATGAAAACGTCTGGTCAATAGTGGCCGAGCAACAGGCCCCTCACAATACGCCAGTCACTACTCTTGATGAACTGTGGTATCATGTTGAAGCTGCATGAGCAGCTGTACCTGTACAAGCCATCCAAGCTCTATTTGACTCAATGCCCAGGCATATCAAGGCCGTTATTACGGCCAGAGGTGGTTGTTCTGGGTACTGATTTGTCAGGATCTATGCACCCAAATTGCGTGAAAATGTAATCGCATGTCAGTTCTAGTATAATTTGTTTGTCCAATGAATACCCGTTTATCATTTGCATTTTTCCTTGATGTAACAATTTTAATGGGCAGTAGTGTAAGTTTACTGAAAATTTCGATGCTATGAGTGTACAGCAAACCGAGCTCAATTCAAAACTGGAAGAAGCTGTAAATCAAGTTGAGTACATGACAAAACAGCAAAAACAGGAATTTTAGGACTTTTTAGAAGAAAAAATTTAGAAGAAAAAGACACACACATAAATCATACTCTAGAAACAGAGCCACAAAAAGCAATAAGTTACACAATGGAACAAGTATACACTAACAAAACAAATCTGTAGTTAAACTGCAAATTGACATAGGCCACATACAGAAAACTTTGACACAGGACTCACCAGGCTGGCAGAATAAAACAGTCGAGCAACCAAACAGGAAACTTAGTACAATGAAAGAACGAGACCAACACGCAGGAGAAGAGATTGACAACACACTCACAGGTAAGAGCGACAGTGCAGTTAGTGACTATCCTACCCCGATTGTACATGTGTATTCACCAACTTATTAGATGTACGGTAACCAACGACACCGTGACGAAAGAAAGAAACAGCAGATAGCTGAACCCACTTTGTCATCAGTTTTGTTAGAAGAGTCTTATAAAACACCGACAATTTCAAGTGTTTACCTCTGAAAAGAAGTCTGGGCATGTGGCAATTTCTATTAAGTCATTCAAAAATGTATTGCCTAAACGTGGTCGGAACAGCAAAAGAAACAATATGTTACGGGCTACATCCAAGGTGATGGAGCGTTATGGGCGATGGAAATGTCAGAAACTTGTCAGATATTAGAGCAGTTTGAAGCACGTTTCTTTTAAAGTACTTGTCACATGGCGTTAAAGAGAGATTAAGAAAAGCCCTATTCAATCCTGAACAATATAACCCAAAATTTGGATCATTGCGAAAGTATTTTGAGAAATATTGAAATAAGACGAGGTTCTGGGATGAGCCAGTGACACACACTGACCTCCTACGCATTCTGAAAGCTAAACTACCGCTAAATATTCGGGAAGAACTAGTACAAGTACCCGAAAGCAATTTGGAGTATTTTCTATCTGCATTGGACTATACTGACTTAGTTAATGCAGATACAGGACAGAGATACACCAACCAAAACAATTTTCGTAGCAGTGGTGGCAACCAGCCTGCGCAGCGCCAACCCCAGTACGGCGTCAACAATGAAGCGTGCGCGGCTTTTGTCGAAACCACCGCAACAGCGCATATGCCAGGCCCGAGTTCGGGAGGCAGTTTTAGTAATAACTATAACCAAAATTTTAACCCAGAGTAGAAAAGGAAAAGAGAAAGTGGTGATAGAAACTACTCTGGCTACTCCGGTAACCGGAAACGAAATTGGAATAAGAACGATAACGGGAATCAGTGGGGTAGCGCTCACAGTAATTTTCAGCCTCAATTTAGCAACAACAACACTTCTGACCTACGAAATGCGCAGTGACAGTCCCCAGCTCAAAATGTCATTACGCCTATAAACTCGGGATAGAATCATGACCGGAATGACCAACAAAGGAACAACACGTCGGGAGTGAATATTACAGAATTGACAAACGAAACACCTACAAACAGTGATACTGGGGCGTTAAACTAAACGTGGCCTCATTATGCTCCCCATTGTTGGCCATGGATAGCCGTGGAGGCGATCCATGCTACCATGATAATAATTTGGTAAGGTATCAAGACGAAGCATCCCATGTGGTCCAAGACAACTTGTAGATTTAAATGAAAAGGTAAGACAGGTATTGATATCTATTACAGAACAAGCTTAACGCCGTAAGAAACTTTTTGATTAACAGCTACAAGGTGTCAGCAGATTTGTGGTTGGAGAAAAAGTATTACTTAAGACCCATGTGAAACCTTCTTTGTTTGCCAAGAAAAACGTAAAGTGGGAAATAAGGTATATTGGTCCTTAAATTATTGTACATATTCCGCATGATGGATGTTATTTAATTGCGTATCCTCACAATGGTCAAATCAAAGGACTCTATACACAGAGAGACTTGAGGAAATTCTACCATGTTTAAATATCACACTTTACACCTATCTATGCACACGAGTGAAATAAGTAACCTACGGTAAAAAGAAGGAATACGATTAGGGTAAAGTAAGTGCATCTTCTGCAGCTACATTAATCAGAGCATTTCACTGCTTCTGTTTATATTTGTCAGTGACTGTGGACGCAATACACAAGCAAGCTCGGACATACACGTCAATTGATGAATAGCAATGTTAGCACAGGATGTACTTGCAAGGTTTGACTGAATAATTCATGATCACAGTGGTATTTTAGTTTTAAGTTTATTCTGGAGCGAACAATTAGCAGAGACGTCGGAACAAAGTAGCTGTAAGTTTTTTTTTATAACACTTGTGCAAAAAGATTGTAAGGTACAGGGTAAGTTACAGGAAATAATGGACTACCTAAGGTACATAAGTGTACGGTCACGCAAGTACATGCCATGTTGCAGAGAGAATTTTTTTTTTGACGTATTCACACCACTAGGCATTATCTATGAATACATTAAGGAAAACGGTATTAATTTTTTGTATGCTGCGATGATGATATGATTTCTGGCTGCTAATGAAAATCTAGCATGCTATATACCATACGCACGACAATCTAATATAAGTAAAGTGCATCTAAAGATAGAACTTATGAACAAAATCTCATGTGATCTTACTGAAATACAAATAATTTTTCAACTTTATACACACGTTTGAGTACAAGTACATTGCTGAGGTTCGATTTGGGAACGTTATCTGAGGCAAACTTAATACCGTCTCCTATAAAATAAAATAAAAAGAAAATAAATATGTACGAGGTAAGTTACAGGAAACCGAATGGCAGAGAAATTAGGTAATGTCGAAACAAACATCATTATTTACAGGCGGCGTTCATCGAAATGCTACGAGACTTCAATCGGCAAACAGAGGGAACTAAGTTACTCTTATGTCACTTCGATTTACGATGTACGTTATAAAATATTACCATGATCACTGAGAACTACACTACTTGACGCTTATTAACACAAGAGAATTTTAATAATTTGTCTTTTCTTCGGTATGAATGTACCAAGAATCTATGCAGACTTTAGAGGAATGCATACACTGAATTTCTCTTATGTTTATAATATTTTATCCAATCTGAGTTGAAGATATTTTGTGGAAATAGAGTAAGAAATGACTAAGGTCACGCTCGACTAAAGAAAAAAAAATTGTGCACATTCCAATGATACAATGATGGACACAAGAACACATGAACAAACACAGACTTAGGAAGCAGTATAGCGCACAGCGGCCATGCCTCATTATCAATCTGTTGTACGTAGTAATTTTCTATTTATGTTTGAATTTAAATATATTGATTTATTTATTTGTTTTTATTTATTTCTACTTGTTTTTGATGTGTGTACAATGCGTTGTTACAATCTTGGGTGACGTAAAAGTGAATCCCCCCAGTAACTCGCGGGTAGTTCATAAACAGATTTTGCCTCATTTGGAAACAATTTCAATAAGCACTTTTTGTGAATTCATTTTTTTGTATTGCTTCAGTGTATAAGTGCATCTATAGCACGATCCTAAGTTAGGGAAGTGCTGTTGTTCTAGAAAACGTGTTCTCTTATGCCCTGTGAGATGTAAGATAGTATCGCAATCGCGAATGTACACTCCTGGAAATTGAAATAAGAACACCGTGAATTCATTGTCCCAGGAAGGGGAAACTTTATTGACACATTCCTGGGGTCAGATATATCACATGATCACACTGACAGAACCACAGGCACATAGACACAGGCAACAGAGCATGCACAATGTCGGCACTAGTACAGTGTATATCCACCTTTCGCAGCAATGCAGGCGCTATTCTCCCATGGAGACGATCGTAGAGATGCTGGATGTAGTCCTGTGGAATGGCTTGCCATGCCATTTCCACCTGGCGCCTCAGTTGGACCAGCGTTCGTGCTGGACGTGCAGACCGCGTGAGACGACGCTTCATCCAGTCCCAAACATGCTCAATGGGGGACAGATCCGGAGATTTTGCTGGCCAGGGTAGTTGACTTACACCTTCTAGAGCACGTTGGGTGGCACGGGATACATGCGGACGTGCATTGTCCTGTTGGAACAGCAAGTTCCCTTGCCGGTCTAGGAATGGTAGAACGATTGGTTCGATGACGGTTTGGATGTACCGTGCACTATTCAGTGTCCCCTCGACGATCACCAGTGGTGTACGGCCAGTGTAGGAGATCGCTCCCCACACCATGATGCCGGGTGTTGGCCCTGTGTGCCTCGGTCGTATGCAGTCCTGATAGTGGCGCTCACCTGCACGGCGCCAAACACGCATACGACCATCATTGGCACCAAGGCAGAAGCGACTCTCATCGCTGAAGACGACACGTCTCCATTCGTCCCTCCATTCACGCCTGTCGCGACACCACTGGAGGCGGGCTGCACGATGTTGGGGCGTGAGCGGAAGACGGCCTAACGGTGTGCGGGACCGTAGCCCAGCTTCATGGAGACGGTTGCGAATGGTCCTCGCCGATACCCCAGTAGCAACAGGGTCCCTAATTTGCTGGGAAGTGGCGGTGCGGTCCCCTACGGCACTGCGTAGGATCCTACGGTCTTGGCGTGCATCCGTGCGTCGCTGCGGTCCGGTCCCAGGTCGACGGGCACGTGCACCTTCCGCCGACCACTGGCGACAACATCGATGTACTGTGGAGACCTCACGCCCCACGTGTTGAGCAATTCGGCGGTACGTCCACCCGGCCTCCTGCATGCCCACTATACGCCCTCGCTCAAAGTCCGTCAACTGGACATACGGTTCACGTCCACGCTGTTGCGGCATGCTACCAGTGTTAAAGACTGCGATGGAGCTCCGTATGCCACGGCAAACTGGCTGACACTGACGGCGGCGGTGCACAAATGCTGCGCAGCTAGCGCCATTCGACGGCCAACACCGCGGTTCCTGGTGTGTCCGCTGTGCCGTGCGTGTGATCATTGCTTGTACAGCCCTCTCGCAGTGTCCGGAGCAAGTATGGTGGGTCTGACACACCGATTTCAATGTGTTCTTTTTTCCATTTCCAGGAGTGTAGTACTAGAAGCACGTATTTTCTGTGAACACATTCAGCTACTAACTTATGTATTGAAATATTTTGAGCAATATGTACCCCGATAACAGAATACAGGAGCAAATAACGAATGTGGGCATAAACTACTAAAAACTAACCAGTGGTCTCATGACCTACAGTTTTTTTGGAATGGAAAGAAACTGAACGAGACAGTGTATCCCTTAACTACTATAGACCGTCTCTCAGACCGCTACTAACTTTTGTGTCGAGATATTTCTCACACCCCTGCAAAGCCAAATGGACTCTTCTGTGTACCTTCCTATTGGCTGTCAAGCTACACGTGCCAGCATTGTTGCATTGTTGTTGTTCTTTGTTTCGTAATTATTAGCCTTGAGAGGTCTCACAGACGTACCATAGTGTTTGCATGCCGCGTTTTTGTTGCATACGACTGTTTCTCCGTGGCGAAGAAAGCTGGGCCTTCTATGCAACGTGTGTTATGTGAGGCAGATGTGGATGTTCAAGATCTCCCCGTTGAATCTTTGGATAAAGACTCTGATGACAATGATAATGACCCTGATTTTGAGATATTTAGTGATCACGACACTAATTCAGAGCAGGAAACTGAAAGTGATGAAGATGTGACAGCTGATGACGATGGAGTTTACTTCTTCGGTAAGAATAGATGTTTTCGATGAAGAAAAAAGCAGCCACCAGGCAACGTAAGAACAAGGCAACACAACATCATCTTGCAGCTTCCTGGACTGCGACAGATGGGGAAAAGTCTTGGAGAAAACCCTGCTGTTTTGGAGGTATGGGAACTGTTCTTTACACAAGACATTCCAGACGAAATCATTCGATGGACAAATCTGAAAATATCTAAGCTTAAAGCACAGTACGCTAACGATCGCTTATCCTATATACAAGATGTTGATGTCATTGAATTGAAGGCTCTAATTGGTCTATTAGCGTTTTCACTCATTTTCACGTCGGGGAACGAGTCTGTTTACAGCTTGTTTGCATCTGATGGAACAGGGAGAGATGTTTTCAGATGCTCTGTTAGCAAAGAAAGGTTTATGTTTTTATTGTCTGCATTACGATTTGACAATCCAGATGATCGGGTGGAAAGAAAGAAAATAGACAAATCAGCAGCAATTTCACAAATCTTTTTGCGTTTCATCGAAAACAGTCAACTTTGTTACTCTGTAGGTGCAACAGTCTGTGTCGATGAAATGCTTGTTCCTTTTCTGGAAGGTGTGGGTTCAGGATGTACATGCCAAACAAACCGGCAAAGTATGGCCTGAAAGTTGAGTGTTTGACTGACGCTCGTACAAATTACTTGTACAATGCATATATTTATTCTGGAAAAGGCAGCGACGGTCACACCCTTCCCAGCCATGAGAAAGGTCACAGTGTTCCCACACAGGCTGTTCTTCGGTTGGTGAAACCCATTGAAAACACAAGGAGAAATGTTACAGGTGACAACTGGTACTCATCAGTAGATCTAGTCAATGAACTTTCAGAAAAAGGTCTCACATACGTTGGTACGCTGAAAAAGAACAATAAGGAGATCCCACAGAACTTCTTACCTAATAAGAAACGTGGTGTGAAGACATCTGTTTACGGTTTTACAAAAGACGTGACTCTGGTTTCCTTCGTGCACGAGAAGTCCAAAGCTCCAATACTGATCTCTTCTATGCACCATTCAGTAAACAGTGATCGTGAATCAGGAAAACCTGAGATATTCCACAGGTGTGCAGCTTATTCGTCAAGTCGCCGGACAAGAAGATGACCTTTGGCCATTTTCTTCACATTAGTGGATGTTGCTTGCGGTGTAAATTGTTATGTGGTACATCAAGCTTATCCAAAGGCAAAGGTAATGTCGAGATTGAGCTTCATGAAGACTCTAGCAAGAGACCTAGTTGAACCTCATTTGAAGCGTAGAATTTCTATTGGACGCTTGCCACGAGAGTTGAGTGACACCATCAGAAGAATATTTCACTTACAAGATGAGCCTCAGACACCGAAAGAAGAATTCGAAAATCGAAAAACGTGTGCCTTTTGTTCTCCTCGTCTGAAGAGGAAAACAAGATATCCAAGTCAACAGTGTGGTGTTCCCATTAGTTTGGAGTGTTCCAAGAAGGTCTGCGTGAAGTGTTTGCACGTGGAAATTGACTAAAGTATGATTTAGTTGCACATGAGAACACGTATTTAGTTTCTATTTGTAATTTTAGAAGTAAAATGTGGCAAAGTTTCTTCATTCATAGACTTACGGACTGAAATATTCGCTCTACATTGCAAAGATGAGTTGTAAACTGGAAGCTGACTTCGCACACAATTTCTCGTAAGTCAGTTTGGATTTTTCCACCTAGTTATATTGCCAATTAGTTATATAATCCCTCTGATGAAAATATGTGTGTGAGTAGAGAGCTAACTAATTGCTGTTATTTTAGTAACTTATAAAATAAAAATATACTCCAAATTTCGCTTTGTTTTAATTGTCGAAGTGTTTAAAGTACTGCATTGTTTTAAAAAAAATCAAATTTCTGCAAAGACCACCTCTAAGAAGTGTAACGAACGACAGGAATTCAAGAAACTATATATATTCAGCAAAATTCTGGTTTGATATATAAAATATAAAAATGCAGTCTGTGAGACCCCTCCATAGTAATTGTGTTCCTGTGAATGACCATGGTAGTTAAGGGGTATAGTTACCCAACGACAGTGAGTTATTCAGTGTGAGTGACATGTGAGTTATACGCATATAAAGGCAAGTGAGAATACATTCTACTTCGAAATAAAGGAGACTTGGTGAATCGAGGACGTCTGCCACGGTACGGGTCACGGGTATCTGTGCAAATTATAGGACAGTGTGCCGTTGGCAAGTTAAATAATAAAGGGCAGCACTTACCTTCGTGCAGTGAGCGTAGGAGGTGCCCTATGGTCCCTTCTCACACCAAAGGTGTACCACCAGTTGAAGCAGATGCAGTAGTTTCGTATATGACCTACTAGATAAAGTCTTACTACTAATAGCTCTTTGTTCTTTGGGCAGCACCTATGTTTATGTATAGGTTAGTGTTAAGTTAGACTAAGTATTAATCTCTGTGAATTTCATTTGTTACAAGTTTATATTGTCCATGGTGAGACAACTGTAAAACCCAGAAAGGACGTTATCAAATAGATCCTGGTATAAAAGAAGGAGGCAGTGGAGAGTTTAAGCAACTATAAGGAAGAATTTATCCCACATACTACTCCAGATACCCTTGATAACCCTACAGTCTGGATCGATACACCAAAATATACATTCTTGTGAAACTTTATTTTCAGCAAAAATGTAATTGTGGAATCATAGAAAAGACTTGTGAAATATAATTTTATTGTCAACGTGCGATTGAAAATGTTATTTGTACGTAGGAACAATGACGCTGCAAACCATCATAATGAACTGAACTATGGACTTGTATGAAATGTAATGTCATATCCATGTATTTGACGTACAGGACGATGTAGTAATTTTTGTGTGTACTATGTAAGTAAATGTATATTCTGTGTGCCCTAGCGTATACGTTTTGTTTTCACTCTTACGTGCCAAGGCCGGCTCCAGAAATATATAAGCAAAGTGGTGAAGAGAAATCCATTAAAGAGGTGAACAGTGCAATTCAAGTACGTGTGTAAAGTAGTCAAGGACTACTAGTGCGTAAAGTGGTTGGGCTCGTTCCCCGAAATTCGACAATTCGCCCAAGGGGGCGATCTAAAGGAACTTAGTAATTTTTTCTTATTGATAGACATTTTGATTAACCTCTCATGGATGGGATTCACAGTCATATAATAATTCTTAAAAGACATCATAGTCGTCTTTGGCTGTATAAAATATTTATTATTATGACTGCAATTTCGGCCTTAAGGCCATTTTCAGGTAACACTGCAAAAGTTACCTAAACACAAAAAATACAAAAGTGAAGCACAGGGTGTATATACATAATTAAGCAAACATTTCATTAATATAGTAGCGCACTTATAAAAACTGGTGAGAAATGTAAATTTCTTACATTCTGTCAGAATATAAGGCTATCTGACATGATTACATGTCGTTGTCAAAATGCAGCCTTTTGAATGTGAAAGTCCCACAAGATCCGATGAGTACGACACTTATTACATCGTAATATGTTGTTAAATATATACTGAACTGTCAATGTTGCCATCGTTCTAATAATCTATCACACATACAAGCTCAGGTGCACTGACAACATGTGGAGCGAAGTCCGTTGGCCTGCTGCCTGGGCACGCAGCAGAGATAGTGCACACCAAGAATACAACTTATAAGCTTTATATCGTAAAGTCTTTTCATCTGCCGACATCTTCCAGTTTTTTAAATAGTGCTATGATTGTAAGGGGCAGTAGGATAGGATGGGATTATTTATTTATAACATAATAGAGGATAATACATGTGTTATTTGTTAATAAGCTCTCACATTGACTTACATGCTCGTAAATGAGTTGAAGACAGAGCTCTGATAAATAATACTTCGTATGCGCATACATTTTACGAGTATGAATGGCGTAAAACGCTCGCCAGCAATTCAATTCACTGTGCAGCACCACAAATTAGGACAAAACATCACAATGTCTCGCCACAAATACAGGATACATCCGTCAACCAGGCTTTATTATAGCAAACATGAGTAAGTGAATATGTATACTATTTCACCGAAATTGCTTAAAATGTTTTCGATAAGTGTCTAAAATAACTGCATAGTTCTATGAATCACTGTTGAAGTAGATTGCTACAATAAATCACATTATTCGGATGCAATGAAATGTCAAGGCTACATTTCATTCACAAAATATACAAAAATAAAATACATTGGAGTATACTTTTCTTCCTTCGTTATAGCCCATAAACTTTTCTTTACAGTAAAATAACCAAGATTACTGATAAAATTTGTTATTTATGACTTAAGACAGAACTGGTCAGATACATCACATAAAAACTGGCGATCTTAAAATACATAAAATAAGAGAATTGATATATTGCAAGTGGTAGCAGATATGACATCACACAGTTACTAATATAATTTTGAAGTATCCACCTATTTTTTTTTTAAAAAGAGAAAAACCTCGTTTACACGCTCGTCTACACAAAATTTCGGGGTGGTCTAGGTATTGTACCTGTAAGCCATTTTACAATTTATCATTTGTACTCTCATACCAAAGATTAATGTGAAAAGTATTTAACACTGAGGGACAATAGAAACTTTACGCTCTTCGATTGTTAGTTTCAATATTAGTTACATTTCGTTGTTCTCCTGTCCTGGTGATAAGACGTGTTGTGTAATTTTAAAGTGAAATGGTATTATACAATGAAAGCAATTCATAGTCTGACTAACCATACCACGGATCGCATCTTCTGTAACTCTGGGAAATTATTATTATTTTAATTTTATATGGAGAATTCAGATGGAGGTGACGATATTCACGACGACGCTGTTCAAGAATAGAGGTGGCCGCCAAAATCAATTTCAATATATTTGCCGCGACATTCAGAACCTGGAGTCTTCCTTTCCACTTAATTTGAAAGCCCCATAATTTTCCTTCTTAGATGAATAAATTCGATTTAATCACAATTCTTTTTATCTAGGTTACGGGGAATGATAGTACTTAGAACGTACGTGCCTCTATCTCGATCGTACGTTCGCATGCAACTGAGTGTGTACCGATGGATCTATTGTTATGACCCATTTCCTTTACGGTATTAATTCTTACTTTGAACCACTCACTCGCGAATGTACGTGCCCTCTTATTTTGTGGAGTCAGTTGGGCGTATTCTATAATAACATTACTTGTAATATCCAGTGTCGCAAAGCGCTTCACGCGACGTACTTATTACGCGACCACCATAAAAACTCTCATTTCAGAATTGCGCACCGGCTGACTAAACTTCCAACAATTTAACAGGGCGGTTACAGTCTTCATGCCAGCTGTCGAGCCACTTTTGCCGTGTGTATTACAAAAACAGTACTAAATGAGTCCAACTTTCATTCTTATAAATTGTGTGTGCTAACTACCACTGTTCCGACTGTGACAGATCTAGGGATCCCATGTTTTAGTGGAGCTATATAGCATAAAGAAAGCAAAGAGTAACTAGAACAGTGAAGATAATTACCAGACATCCATGTCAATGATAATATCTATTTAAAATAACCTCTTGTCCAAGTCAGTAGTGCTCCACCGTTAGTACGTATTTATCTGCAAAGATCATTGGCTTTATGCTTTAATATACAGACAGTAAGTGTTACTGAGAGCCAAGAGTTACCAGAACATTTTAATACCACTTCTGTGTTGTCGATGCTAAATTAGTGGTACAGTGCCTGCTAAAGCGCGCTAATGTCTCGTATCGAATTCGCAAAACATAACGCCAGTATCATGTAAAGTCTATCCAAAGAGCTAGATTTTTTTGCAAACAGTGCTAGTACTTTGTACAAATTTACCTTTCTACGCTGGCGACCGTTCTCTTTTATGTAATTGCAGTTCAGTTACAACTAATAGAACCTTGATTCGAGTGCTGTTTGTTCTGACGTTGTTTCCTTTCAATAGTAATCTTTCGTGAAAGGGAAACAGTCCGATACTCTTCCATTATACACGATCACCATCAAATTAAAAGCCTTTCACTAGAGTAACGCTATCGGTATATTGCTCATTTGGTGTTACTTGGTGCTATATTTGACTTTTCCTGTGACAGGATTATTATTACTTTTAGGGGAGAGTGTTATAAACAGATGTCACGATAGTTGGGACCGCCAGTGTTAACCAAGGCGGAGATTATATTGTTGTTAGTGGAGAGGCATTAACAGCAGAATGGGTCAAAGGTGGACTAATCATTCCGTGTCACATGAGTACTAAATCCATTAGTGACTTTTCAAATAGTCTAGTCACCCAAGTCGACTGTCTGTTAAGTGACTCTGAGGTGTAAACGCGGTGGAATAACCGTAGCTACGACCAGGCAGATCTCATGATCTGACCGGTATGGACAGTGGAGCATTGCAGGGAACAGTTGTGAAAAATCGCATGAAGTCAGCGAAAGGAACCGCCCGTCAGCTGCAAAGTGCTACCACCTATCGATGTAGCAAAATGAATGTGCGAAGGGACTTGAAAAGAATCGGGTACAATGGTCGAGCAGCTCCTCATGGGCACACATGTCTACAGTCAATGCTAAACGATACTTGAGGCGGAGTAAAGAGCGATGCCACTCGACAGTGGATGACTGGAAACGAGTGATTTAGACGACTAACCACACTACGCCACGCGGTAAGCCGATGGAGGTATTTGGATTTGGCGAACGCCTTTGGAACGTTGTCTGTCATAAAGTGTAGTGGCGACAGTGAAGTACGGAGTAGGTGGGTTACAGTAAAACTGGAAATTTGTGGTAAGGACTATGGGACCAAACTGCTGAGGTTATCAGTCCCTAGGCTTACACATTAATTAATCTAACTTAAACTAACTTAACACTAAGAACAACACGAACACCCATGCCCGAGGGAGGATTCGAACCTCCGACGGGCGGAGCCGGGGTTACAGTATGGGGTGATTTTAGTGGTCAGAGCGTGGTTCTTTTAACGAGCTTAAGAAAACGATAAGGAGAATATGAACACATTTTACAGTATTAGGTGCCACTGCTATTAAAGGAACAGTTCTGAGACGACGAGTTTCTATCAGCGCGACAATGCATCCTGTCATTAAGCAGCATCTGTGAGGCAGTGATTTGTGGCCAACAACATCCCTGAAATGGACTGGTCAGCCATGGTCCAATTCTGAACACCTTCTGGAACACCTTTTGGTTAAGTCAGACTGTCGATTTTGCTCCAGACCCCAGCAGTTAACCTTCCCTAGTTTCGGATATTGAGGAAGGATCGGCTGCGATTCCTTCACGGACACCACAACGAAAGTATCATCAGCAATGACAAGCCGTCATAAAGGCTCTGAGCATTATGGGACTTAAATCCCCTAGAACTTAGAACTACATAAACTTAATTAACCTAAGGACATCACACACATACATGACCGAGGCAGGATTCGAAACTGCGACCGTAGCGGTCGTGCGGTTCCAGACTGTAGCGCCTAGGACCGCTCGGCCACTCCGGCCGGCCCTTCGGGTAATAGGTGTCCAGATACTTTTGATTGATCCCGTAGACCAAGGGGTGCGCTTTTGACTGGTAATCTGAACATCATGGGTCTCGAACTAAAAGAAAATCATCACATTATCATCATCATCATCATCATCATCATTTAAGACTGATTATGCCTTTCAGATTTCAGTCTGGAGCATAGTCCCCCTTATAAAATTCCTCCATGATTCCCTCTTCAGTGCTAACATTGGTGCCTCTTCTGATGTTAAGCCTATTACTTCAAAATCATTCTTAACCGAATGCAGGTACCTTCTCCTTGGTCTACCCCGACTCCTCCTACCCTCTACTGCTGAACCCATAAATCTCTTGGGTAACCTTGCTTCTCCCATGCGTGTAGCAACACACTACCATCTAAGCCTGTTCGCCCTGACTGCTACATCTATGGAGTTCATTTTTCTTTGATTTTCTCATTGTGGACACCCTCCTGCCATTGTTCCCATCTACTAGTACCTGCAATCATCCTAGCTACTTTCATATCCGTAACCTCAACCTTATTGATAAGTAACATGAATCCACCCAGCTTTCGCTCCCATACAACAAAGTTGGTCGAAAGATTGAACGGTGCACGGATAACTTAGTCTTGGTACTGACTTCCTTCTTGCAGAAGAGAGTAGATCGTAGCTGAGCGCACTATGCTTTGCTACACTTCGTTTCCAGTTATTTCACTATGTTGCCATCCTGTGAGAATATGCATCCTAAGTACTTGAAACCGTGCACCTGTTCTAAACATTGTTTAAATTTTAAATAGAAACCATCACCAATGGTGACTGATGAAAACCTGTCTAAGAAGTCAGTAGCGTTCTGCCAAAGGCTGTGTCAAATAGGGCGGAGGAGAGGCAGAGGTTCAGAGCACACTCTTGCCCTTCGGGTGGGAAAGTGGCCCTAAAAGGCATAATAATTAGCAATGGTAAATCGCATGAGGTTACAGAACGCAATGGAAACCACTGTATTAAAGACACATAACGTGTATTCATAGAGCATGGGGATTCCATTGTGAAACGCAGAGGAAAGAGGGATGGATGGAAAGCGTACGTAGAAGGCCTGTTTGAGAGGGAGGACCTCTCTGATGACTTGTTACAAGAAGAAACTGCAGCCAATAAGGAAGAAATATAGGAATCAGTATTAGAGTCACGATTTAAAAGAGCTCCGAAAGACTTCGTATCAAATAAGGAGAAAGGGATACACAACATTCCATTGGAGTTTCCAAAATCAATGGGGGAAACGGCAACAAAACGACTATTCAAGTTGGCGTGTAGAATCTGTAAGACTGGTGACGTACCATAAGGCTTTCAGAAAAATGTCATCCACACAATTCATAACACAGCAAAGAACAAAAAAAAAAAAAAAAATCGCACCGTCTGTTTAAAATTTCATGCTTACAAGAACAGCTCACAGACGAATGGAAAGGAAAACTAAGGATCTGTTAGATAACGACCAGTTTGGCTTTAGGAAAGTTAAAGGCACCAGAGTAACAGTTCTGACTGTTCGGTTTGTAGTGGAAGCAAGACTGAAGAAACATGGATTTTATCGATCTAGAAAAAGCGTTTGGCAGTGTGAAATAGTGCAAGATGTTCTAAATTCTGAAAAAAGTAAGAGCAGGCTGCAGGGAAAGACGGTTGATATACAGTATGTACGAGAACCAAGAGGGAACAATAAGACTGCAAGACCAAGAACGAAGTGCTCGGGTAAAAAAAAGTGTGTAAGACAGTAATGCAGTCTTTCAGCTGTGCTGCTCAATTATACCTCGAAGAAATAATGACGGAAGTAAAAAAGAGATTCAAACGTCGGATTAAAATTCGGGGTTAACAGATGTCAATGATAGGATTCGCTAATGACATTGCTATGCTCAGTCAAAGGGCAGAAACGAAACGAACAGTCTAATGGATTGACACTAGACTGGGAGAAGACAAAGGTAATGAGAAGCAACAGAAATGACGTAGTGAGAAACAACATCAAAATTGGTGGTCACGAAGTAGACGTAGTTAAGGAATTCTGCTACCTTGGAAGCAAAATAACCCATGACGCACGAAGAATGGCTAGCACAGACAAAGAGAACATTCCCGGCCAAGACAAGTCTACTACTATCAATAATAGGCCTTGATTTGAGAAAGAAATTTCTGGGAACGTTTGTTTGGAGTACAGTATTCTACAGCAGTGAATCTTGGTCAGCGGGAAGAGAAGAGACTCGAAGCATCTGAGATGTCGGGCTACAGACGAATCTTGAAAAACAAGTGACCTGATAAGATAAGGCTGGAAGAGGCTCTCCGTAGATTCGTCGAATAATGGAGCATATGGTAAACACTGACAGTGACAAGATGATAGGGCATGTGTTGAGGCATCAGGGAAAATGTTCGTGGTTCTAGAGGGAATTGTGGAGGGTAAAAGCTGTAGGGGAAGATTAATTAAGGACGTAGGGTTCAATTGCTAGGCGGTAATGAAGAGGTTCGAGCAGGAGGGAAATACGTGGCATGCCGCACCAAACCGGTCACAAGGTTAACGACTAAAAAAAAATGATGTCCGGCTTCCTTTGATAGTTGTATGTTAACCTTAACTGCTCCTGCTGTGTGAGGAATTCTTTTTTGCATTTTCTTTGTGCTGATATGGAGGGCTGAGGCATTCTGCTCGTTACTTGGACACAATTTTCTTTGGGCACTCGTCTGTCTCCTTTCATAGCTACAGATAAATTGGGCAGAAATTCTATTACGTGTCTAGAAAATGTGAACTGAAATTGGAAACTGTCTATTTCAGTACTTGAGAAAGAAAGTTTATTTTCATTATTAGTTTGCGCTAAATGATATGAATTTTTGAGAATGTTTAATTGGTCGTCTTTCAGTATCGTACATATCATTAAATCAATATTTGCATGAAGTTTCCTTCATTTACAGACCACCTGTTCCTGGTAACCGCTGCGGTTGATTATGAGAATATTCCCTTTGGACACCTCTATACAGAACCAATCTCAGGCAGCGCCACTTTATCATTGCCCGCAAGCGCAGCAAAATGCTCTGCTCCAGTGTTTAATTTGCGGTCTTGGCTCGTGGTATGCAAATACAGGCCCGAGGGGAGTGCTGACAGAGGACTCCCAGATGTTTCAATGATCCAAGGGAGGAGCATTTCAGCGAATGTAGCTATTTTCTGTAATGTGATATCAGTAACTACAAACACATGCAGAAATTATTTTCTTTTTCACTTGTTCTTTTTGTTAGTGGAAGCATTTGCCTTCAATGAGGAAAGCGAATCAAAAAACCTTTCGTTTTCTATACACCATTATGGCCACTTCCAAAGATAAAAACTTCCCATTGGAATTCTGCGAGCAATGGAAATGAATTCAGTAGCAATCAAATGATGGTAAAATTTAGTTAAATACTTAGCTGAAAAATTTAGCTTCCCAAGTATCTGTAATAGTGTTTGTTGCGATGCTCAATACAATCAGAGGTCCAAAATACTTTTTAGTTTTATATCTTTTAAAACATAATGTGCACAGTGTTAAATACATTTGCTTCTGGTCTGAATGCTTAAAACAAATAAAATACTGTTTCATCCAGGGATATACCGTTGGACATTTCTGTAAGTTGCAAACCGATAACTCAGGTTCTAGTACGGCTCTGATGATACCAGCAATGGTCAACACATTATTGTCTGTTCTCCAGCCACGTAACAAGATGAACTACTTCCGTTCGTTTACCTGTCATTAAGTGTCTACTACTATTCTTAACTGACGGATATTATCGTTACTGGACCCACATGCATTGCCATTCACATAGTAATAGGCTCCTGGGTTTCTTGCCACATCAAGTTGCGTTGTATCCACAATGTTTCGCAAGGCATACATTTTGTCGTCGCCTATTTTCCCTTTAGTGTTATCTTCATTCACTCACCCGTCAGGGTAAGGGAGGGCTGGCAGAAGTATATTGCCCCTCTTGTATGGAGAGCATTAATAAAAACGCGAACACAGTTCAATTAATAATGCACCAAAACTTCATTTTGTGAGAACATGTTTATACGTAAGAATTAGAATTTGGTGGCAATTTCAGTCAACAATTCTTTTGCAACGACCAGAGATATCCGTCTCACTTGCACTCATATTTATGTTGGTGACAGCCTTTCCTGTTTTGCATTACATTAGCCGTTTGCAAAGGGGGCATCTCTCTAGAAAAGAAGTGAGTGGTTTTATTCTCGATGTTTACGTTGATACTTGTGCAACTATGCCTTTACTGTATCTTTTTCCTGTCATTTAATCCAGTGTGTTTAAATGAGATGTTTAAATTTGAATTTCTGAAGGATGGTCAGTGACTTGTCTGTTAGTGCAGTTTTGCCAGTAACGGTAGCTTAGATGAAATGGCAGAGAGGCTTAACTTGACCATCAGGGCAGGTATCTGGGAAAACTGAAATTGCTTCCAGTGTGTAAGGTAAATTCGTGTAGCACAGTTATGCGTAGTGCAGAACTGTCCCTTTTTGTTTTTTTCTTTTTAATTCAGTGACCTGAAAGTTGGTGCCTTTGTTCAACTAGGACATCATGTGGTAGGTGGTAGAATGCTCACCAGTAAATTCTCGCACCTTCAGTGATTACACAATGTAAGGGTTAATTTATGAATTTATGTTAATTTTTCTCATAAAAGAATTGAGATTTTTTTTATATGAATAGCAGTGTTTTCAATCACGTGGCACTCAGACTGTACCGAAATTCATTTCTTTGTTAATCATGTGTCAGATCTAGATTTGCGGAATAGGATGAATACTTAATTGGGTGGATTATTTTGCTCCGTTGTTGGGTTGTGGAATTTAGCGGATTTTTTTCCCATTTTGGGACTTGCTCTGGTTGGAGCTCCTTTGTCGAGTATGCAGTGAGTCTCTTTGTGGTTATTGGTGGCAAGGGTTACTTTCATTTGTTTTTCCCCTTGCCATTATCAATGTCGACAACAGGAAAAAGCGTCAGCATCCTCGCTTCCCGGAATGGATACACTGTCTATACAGATAATTAACTCTGTACAGAGCCCTCCAATACACGTGCTTGCATCGTTACTGCTTGTAAAATATAGATGTAGATTTCTGAATTTAAGTTAATTTATCTCATAAAACAAATGAGTTTTCTCTGTATGCATACACGTGTATTCAACCATGTGGGAGTCAAATGGTCAAAATGGCTCTGAGCAGTATGGGACTTAACATCTTAGGTCATCAGTCCCCTAGAACTTAGAACTACTTAAACCTAACTAACCTAAGAAGATCACACACATCCATGCCCGAGGCAGGATTCGAGCCTGCGACCGTAACAGTTGCGCGGTTCCGGACTGAAGCGCCTAGAACCGCACGGCCACCGCGGCCGGCATGTGGAAGTTAGACAGTGTCGAAAATAATTTCTTTTTAATCATATGGACAGATTTAAACTTGTAGAATAGAATGAATACTTAAATGGGTAAATTATTTTACATCGTTTCAGGTTTATGGAATGAAAGAGATTTTGGAAATTGGAAATTTGTGGTAAGTTCCTATGGGACCAAACTGCTGAGATCACCGGTCCCTAGGCTTACACACTACTTCATCTAACTGAAACTAACTTACGCTAAGTACAACACACACACCCATGCCCGAGGGAGGACTCGAACCTCCGATGGGGGGAGCCGCTCGAACTGTGGGAAGGCGCCCAATACCGCGCGGCTACCCCGCGCAGCAAGAGAGAATTTCCCGTCTTAAGTCTTTTCTGTTGACTATGCAGTGAGCTTCATAACGGTTATCGGCAATAAAGATTAAATTCATTTGTATTTCCTGGCCGAGTGAAAAAGTGTGATTATACTATACTACGAGTAATACTATGCAATGCTGTACTTTTTTGTGAATCTTTAGTAGACTTCTCTAGAACAATTCAGTGTAGATATGTTTGTAAATTTAATTGTTTATGAAGAAGGTATCATACCCATGCATTTGTTGAGAAGTATGATTCCTTCGTTTACATTTGAATCAAAGCAAGTACTCTTGATGACTAAATCATTGGTATGGCAAGTTTAAAAGAAAACCAAAACTTATAGTTTGAATCCTTAACGAATCTATGAGAGAATAAGAAATTTCTCATGAGTAAACTGAAGTGTTACACTCTGATGCTTTTATTGAATGACTAAAATTGACGAACGCTATCCGGTGCAATTTGATGAAGAGGGCTTTATTAGACGCAGATCATGATATCTGAGCCATTAAATTAATACAGGAATCCACGGAGCTAGTCCGCTGCTCGTGGTCTCACGGTAGCTTTCTCGCTTCCCGAGCGCGAGGTCCCGGGTTAGATTCCCGGCGGGGTCAGGAATTTTTCCTGCCTCGAGATGACTGGGTGTTGTGTCTCATCATTCATCCCCATTAGGGTCGGAGGAAGGCAATGGCAAACCACCTCCACTGGGACCTTGCCTAGTACGGCGGTGCGGTTCTTCCGCATCGTTCCCCTACGCTCTGTCACGGAGTATGGGAGTTCATCATCATCATCATCAAGGGCATCCAAGCAGTAATTTGTTTTATGGCGGGCCTGCAAAATAGTTGCACTTTATAGAGAGAATAGAAGCAACAACCGTCTACACAGCTGACCCAGCCAGGATTCAGCTGACCCATCCAGTATTATCTCCTTTTTACTACGATAGGAACCTGTTAACATGGACTTTTCTTTTACATATTCTCCATCACGTTGTATATCCTTACGCCAGCGTCGTGTAACATCATGTATTCCCAGATGGCTATAGCTCTTATCTGTGCTCATTGTCATGTTTTCGCTTCATGAATTACGATGACATCCCAGTCAAAGCCTGTCCCAGGTAGTGAACCATTAAGTGACCCAGACGGATGAGAGTCCGAGAGTGATGAAAGTCCCAGAGTGCAAGGTTTGGGTTATAGAGTGATGAGACAATGATGTAAAACCCAAACAGGCTGCGTGTTCCCAGGTTCCGAGACTTTTGTGTGGATATGCATTGCCATGTTGGAGCAAGATTTTTTCTCGATTCTTGTGAGACTGAGCACGTCGGAAACGACTCTTGAGTCTTTTAAGAGTCTTCACTTATGCCTCTGAATCAATGGTCGACCCTTTTGGCAAAATATCCACGACAATGACACTTTCAGTAACCCAAAGACTATCGTCATGACTTTGCCAGAAGAGGGAGTTTATTTGGTGACTACAGGCTCTGCCCTCCACCGACTGCCTTTCTGTTTCTGACTCGATGCGACACACCCAAGATTTCTTCACCCGTAGTGATCTGTGGCAGAAATGCCTCGAACTGCTCTAACTGTTGAAATGGCTTATCCTTGAAATTTTTGGTCAGGTGTTAGCATTCGTGGAACCAATCATGAGCACACCTTTGAATAAGCAGGACACCCATTCATTGCCACGCACTGCCAACGCTCTCTAATAGCTGTGGAGCCTCTATTGTCGAGCCGTGATGCACTGCTATCTTCAAGTAATGGCATCCATGCGATTCACCATGTCGGGAGCAGTGGTGGGCCAGGGCGTCTCGAACGGTGACCGAACATGAAGTTCAGTCTCTGCAGTTCCTTCAATTCTTGGCAACCATCGCTCAACAGTACTCTTATCAATTGCATCATTGCCATTAACTGCACACGAACGTTCATGAACTGAGCCATGCCAGCACATCTCTGTGTATCGATATCAGAGACCCTTGCCACGACTGCGCTGTGGCGCTTTTCATCTGTTGGGGAGGCGGAATTGCAGCAGCGTTGACTGGTGCAGGGAGGCTGTCTGGAGTTGGCCTACAAACGGGGAAGTGAAAAAATGGTCCGCTGGCGCGCCTTGGGTAGCAGCCAGTTTGTGCATTGGAGTTGTGGCCGCATCCGTGAATAATGAGCTCTGAGTCGTACCTGCTGGGTACAGGTTGTTTGTTTGTCACTTCTAAAAAATGGTTCAGATCGCGCTAAGCACCATGGGACTTAACACCTGAAGTTATCAGTCCCCTAGACGTAGAACTACTTAAACCTAACTAACCTAAGGACATCACACACAGCCATACCCGAGGCGGGATTCGAACCTGCGACCGTTGCAGCAGCGCGGTGGGCGTCAGCCACTTCTCAATGGCGTGCACGCAGTATGGCGCCCGTATGTACTTGTAACCGGCACTGAATGCAGGCTATCTGTCCCTCATTCCTATGGTTCCGTTTACCAAAAACGACGCCAGAATGAAGACTGTGGACTCACTGGCAACGGGTATAAGATATCAGTTTGCCGCTTTCTCACTGCTGGGGGCGGGGTACGGCACCCAGGTACAAGCTACACCTGTAACGTACCTTAGGTTGGTGGTTACAGGACGTTAGAGCGACGGCATAGGATTAGCGTAGTATTCAGTAGTGGCTACAGGAGATCTTTCATGTTGTGATTGACGTTCTGTTGCCCCTTGTCACTCGTATGACGTTGTGTTTTCATCTCTATCCTTTATGGCTCATTGAGTTTTGTCAGTGTTGCCTGCCGCACATGAGCCAGTGTTCTTGTTAAGCTGTGTATATCAGTGCATCGGGCTTCCGTACAAGTGTGTAGCCTGTTTTCGAATGTGCAACTTCTATTCTCGTTTGCCGCTGATGGTTGAATTTTTTTAAATTGACTTGCCGTGTGTCTGGCTTTGTCTGTATCCATATGTGTTACATACCGTAAAGGACCGTAATGAGGGAAATTGTGAAGCTCCCCGCGATTCCAATACTTTTAAATATTTATTGTGCTGGTGGCGCTTATAATATCTATTAGATGGTTCCAAATATGTGAAGCTATTGCTCTCTAGTTGCTGCCGATAGATTCTGTAAGGTTTACTGCTCCAGTTGCGCCAATGCTATGTAAAGACTTCGATGTGCGTTAAGCTAACTGATGTACATGTCATGTATGTTCTTTCATCAGTTATGTGTTAGTTATTTTAAAGAATTTCTTGTCTGCTTGTAAATGTGCCACCACTTGGTTCTGTAAAATTTAGTGCATCAGTTGCGATGAGGTTAATCTAACTGATGTACGATGGGCTATCAGTAAATAATGCAACATAGGTGTTTTTTCTGAAAACAGGTTGGTTTTATTTAGGATTCCAGTACACCGTATTATTCCACACTCCTTGGCTACAAAAATTTATTTTTCAATATACTCTCCGTTCAATGCAACGGCCTTAGCCGGCTTACTGGGAGGGTATGTATGCCCGCAAGGTACTGCTCTACTCATAGTAGGAGACAACATCTTACTGCATCAATAACCTCCTGCGGTGTGCTTTCTTCATTGTGCCAAGCAGGTGGAAGCCGGAAGGTGTGAGATCCGGACTGTAGGGTGGAAGAGAAAGAATAGTCTACTGGTGTTTTGTGGGCACCTCTCGGGTGCATAGACTTGTGGGAGCCCTTGTGTTGTCATGGTGAAGGAAAATGTTGAGACTTTTGTGGCACGTACCAACGAAGCAAGAGTTAGAGCCGTAGGCTGCTGCTGGAACGCGGGAGATTGGACAGGTTTGCGCGAGCTTGGTGCGATGATGACAGACACCCAACGACTCACCGTGCTTTTGTTCACTGCCAGGTCTCTGTAGACATTCAGTAAGCGCCTACGAATATCTACGATGCTCTGGTTTTTCGTCAAAAGAAACTCAATGAGAGCTCTCTGCTTGGAACGCTCCTCCTTTACTGACGTCATTTTGAAGGCAACCTCTGGGAACTTCATGAAAGTATAGGGGCTGTAATGGGAATGTTCCGGAAAGTCCCATAACAAATTCCGCATCTTTCAACTGAAATAGAAAGAGAAGAAATGTCTTGCATTAGCTATTGCACGCCCCTCGTACATGAGATATGTAAGTAAAAGTTTTACACGAACATTTGGTTTAAGAAATTTTGTGGGCGCTTGTAAATGTCTTTCTGAATCCACAACCAGAAAGCATCACTGGTTGCGACGTTGTAGGAACTGCAAATTTAAGTATATACGATGGTACCTGTCATCGTTAATTGTGGCCGCAGTGACTCAGCTCCGACGACGAGGTGAAAGAAGTTCATAACTTTCTGAACAGCATGGCGACGAGTTTGTATAACATGTGCATACAAAAACTTCCACAGCATCTACAAAAATGCATCGACAGAAATGGTGATTATGTCGAAAAATATCTAAATGTTGAAGCTGTAAACTGATGTAAACCATTGTAGAAATAAACAGGTCTATGTACTTACAAAAAAAAATAGGAGACCTTAGTTTTAGGATTACCCTCGTATCATGAGAGTCTTTGTTCTATGTGATCTTATGCATTCAGTTTTGTCATCACCTTTGGTGAATCATCATTTCTTAACAGTATGCATGTCTGAGTTTTGTTACGTGATCTATATGTGTTTGAGACAGTAGGCATATTTTTGTAACAATTGTAAGGCCACATATTCATTTTGTTATGGTTAAATATAACTGAGTATATTTCGACTTAACACAGTATTGTCAACAAATCTTGTCTTATGGAAAACTGTGATAAGGTGCACTTTGAGATCAAACTATTGTGATTAGCAGAAGTGAAGACATCCTTATAATTATGTGTAATGTTTAGATTTGGTCTTTTATTAGTAAATGATGAACGCAAATTTGTCGAGTATTACCACCAGCAAATTCTACTCCCACACTCCTACGGTCTCTGCCGTTTCATGGATGTTCACCACTACTGCTTATTCCGTAAGTCAGAATCAACGGCAGCATGTTCCTTGTAACGAGTGTCTTGTATAGGCGTGTAGATGCCATTTTGATGGTTCACTACGGCTCTGCAAACAAAATTGTCCGCAATTTCGTGCACATAGAGAAGAAACAACGAACACGAAACCCCTGAAAGGACGTTTCCCTCAGTAAACGGCTGTAAAAAGTTATTTATTGAACGGCATGCGCCCATACTTTCCATATTATTAAAACAGGCGATTTTAAGTAAATCTTCAGTCTGTAATCATCACTTCACCAATGGGCTTCACCACTTTTTGGCTATTCTTGCGGTGTGCTACGGTTCTGTGGCGCTGGAATTTTAATGTGGACCAGGACAGCAAATATGTACTTGCAAACAAAAGTTTAATATTATTACAAGCTTAGCACCCCCTGCTTCGCTTGTGTAGACTGTGTGGCCCGCAGAGATTTTTTGTTTTGTTTTTATTTAATAAAATTTTTATATTCTTCACAAACTGCTACATATGCTAAGCTTTTCAAGCTAATAAGGCCATATAAGCATGCACGTTTCCGAAAGTACTTCTGACCAAAAAGTGGTCTGGTATCTGGAGTCCAACGTTTTTGTTAACCATGCCTTTTGCGTTCTTCTGGAGATGTTTCCATAGCAACTTTCATCCTGTAGCAAATATTTCTATGTATATAACCGAAAAGCGAAACGTCAGTTTTCATAAATTTAGATTCAAAGTTTTTTTAATGCAATGAAATATTTTCTTAAAAATTTTCGTACCCTATTACTCTCCATTAGAGGCTGAATTTCCAGAAACACCACGCAGCGGAGCGGCGTGGCCGCACGGTTAGAGGCGCCATGTCACGGACTGCGCTGCCCCTCCCGCCGGAGGTTCGAGTCCTCCCTCGGGCATGGGTGTACGTGTTGCTTTTAGAATAAGTTAGTTTAAGTAGTGCGTAAGTCTAGGGACCGATGGCCTTGGCAATTTGGTCCCTTAGGAATTCACACAAACACCACTTTTTTTTTTTAAATTTCTAAGCGAGAAGTCAAAGACCAATTATCATAAAAAATGGTTCAAACGGCTCTGAGCACTATGGGACTTACATCTGAGGTCATCAGTCCCCTAGAACTTGGAACTACCTAAACCTAACTAACCTAAGGACATCACACACATCCATGCCCGAGGTAGGATTCGGACCTGCGACCGTAGCGGTCGCGCGGTTCCAGACTGAAGCGCCTAGAACCGCTCGGCCACCACGGCCGGCCCAATTATCATAGATATAGCCTCAAATATCCTTTAGAAACTCCTTACTAACTAGTTATATTCACAAAATTTTCACCAACTGTTTCAACCCCATAGGGTCAAATTTCCAAAAATGCTGAAACATGTATTTCTTTATTTCAGACCGAGAAACCAAATAGCAATTTTCGTAAGTCTAGCTTAATAGCGACAGTTTACAAAAAGCCCTTCATCCTCTGTTTCATCCCCTTGGTGCTGAAATTTCAAAAAATCCCTTCATAAACCACGCCTACAGTATAAGATCCACACCTTCACCAAATTTCAAGTTCCTATCCTTAGCAGTTTGGGTTGGGCGATGATGAGTTATCAGTTAGTCAATCAATCAATCAGTCAGTCAGCACATTGCCTTTTATGAATAGAAATTATTATTATTATTGTTACTATTATTATTATTATTATTATTATTACGTTATTCATCAGTCTTCCTATTGGTATGATGCAGTCACCACAAATTCTTCTCCTACGCTAATCTCTTGATCTCAGAGCAAGACTTGCACCCTACATCCCCAATCATTTATTGTATGCATTCCAATCTCTGTTTTCCTCGGTATTTCTTACCCTCTGCCGCTATCCTCTACTACCATGGAAATTATTTCCTAGTGGCTTAATAGATTTCCTATCATCCTATCCTTCCTTCTTGTCAGTGTTTTTTGTATATTCCTTTCTTCGTCGATTCTGCGGAGAGCCTTCTCATTTTGTATCTTATCAGTCCCCCAAATTTTTAGTATTCTTCTGTAGCGCCACATCTCAAATACAACGATTCTTTTTTGTTCCGGTTTTCTCACAGTCCATGTTTCACTACCATAAAATGCTGTGGTCCAAACGTATATTCACAAAAATGCCTTCCTCAAATTAACGCCTATGTGTGATACCAGTTGCCTTCTCTTGACTAGGAATACCTTCTTTGCCTGCACTAGTCTGCTGGTTATGTCCTCCTTGCTTTGTCCGTTATGGGATATTTTACTGCCAAGATAGCCGCTATTCTTTACTTTGTCTGCTTCCTGATTACCAGTTTTGATCTTAGGCTTCGCGCTGTTCTCATTTCTGCTACTTCTCACCCCTTTCGTGTTTCTTAGATTTACTCTGAGTCAATACTCTGCACTCATTAGACGGTTCATTTCATTCGACGTGTCCTCCAATCCTTCATTTTCAATGAGGATAGCAATGTAATCTGTAAATATTATATTTAACTCTGAATCTTAATACCACTGTTGAACATTATTTTTATTTTTGTTACTACTTCTTCGATGTATAGATTGAACACTAGAGGAGAATGAGTGTATTTCTGTCTTACAATGATTTTTATCTGAGCACTTCGTTATCGGTCTTCTAATCTTATTGTTCCGTCTTGGTTTTTGTTCAGATTATGTATTATCCATCTTTTCCTATAGCTTACCGCTATTGTTCTCATAATTTCGAACATCTTGGACCATTTTACATTGTCTTTTCTAAGTCGAGAAATGCAATAAACGTGTACCGATTTTTTTAAATCTTACTACCATTATCAGCCGCAACCTCAGAACGGCCACTCTTGTGCCTTCACCTGTACTAAAGCCAAACTGATCATCATCTAATCGATCCTTGAAATGCTTTTAGATTTTTCTGTACATTATCCTTGTCAGTAGGTTGATGCATGAGCTGTAAAGCTGACTCTGCAGTAGTTCCCGCACTTATCTGCCATTTCTACTTTGGAATTGTGTGGATGATTTGTTATTCCGAAAGTCATATGGTGTATCGCTAGACTCATAGATTCTACAGACATTTTTGAGTAGTCATTTGGTTGCCTCTTTCCCATTTGGTTTTAGAAATATACCTATCCGCCTGCTTTATTTGAGCTCAAGTCTTCCAGACTCCTTTTAAATTGTTACTCTAATACTGGAACCCCTATCTCTTCTCTGTCGACTCCTGTTTCTTCTTGTCATCAAACAAGTCTTCAGCCACATAGAAGCCTTCGATATACTCTTTCCATCTATCCGCTGTCTCCTCTGGGTTGAACAGTGGAATTTCCATTGCACTGTTAATGTTACCACCGGTGGTTTTAATATCACCGAAATTTGTTCTGACTTTTCCGTATGAAAATTACGAAATCCTGTTTTCTTAGTTACTAATTGTTACAGTTTTATGACTACCTCTTCAAGTCCTCAACCTGCACTGTAGCTTCGTAAGACATAAAATCAGTGTCCATGATGATGGAAGCACTTCAGTGGAAGATGTATAAATGTGTGATGCGGACTGCTGGGCTAAGGTACTGCGAATGGAAAAGCCGGCGCCAAGCTGCTGAAGTAGCGGCTTCGAGTCCCAGTTCTACACGCATTTTTAATATCAGGAAGGTTTATTCACGAAGAACTTCTGCCCACAGTTTATATAAGATGGTGATGTCAGTTTCAGCTGTCTTTGTTCAGGAAGGGAACTGCCAAATGCATCATATGCTACCAATCATCGTATAATCAGTGCGTTAAGGAGAAACGAGCGTGGGAGGTTCTTTCACGCCAACGGCCACGTTCAGTATCGACACAGAGGTAACGCTGTAAATTAGCACCCAGTTAAACAAAGTGCGTCAAAGCGGGGTGGAACCGTGTGGGCGTTAATATTGGCAGATATAATAAACGTGGTACCAAATAAAAGTCCAGCCCTTTTGTAATTACATTATCTGACAAATTAGCAACACAGTATGCAAATACTAGCGACGTGATAATTGATGCCCATTTCAATATGCAGCATTAATGTGCCGGGTACGCAAACGTTTGTTTGAGGTTGAAACAAATATTTTTGGTCCATCGTTTGCGTAGGCCTCAGGTGATTCAAACTCTCGCAGACGACCACAGTGAGATCCTGTGCATATAAGTGAAATAGAAACTTGAGGATGGGATAATTACTGCGTAGTCTGTTATTAGTCTAAACTCACCGTCACTACAGGGGTGATATTAAAAACACAAACACTATATATGTTTTTCTCACTAAGTCAACTCTTGAAATTTGCTAAGTAGGTTTCCGAGTGGTCTCAGACACGAATGGCCGACACTTAACGTTTGGAACATCTGTGTGACAATCTGGTGTTTGACGAACAAATCAGTGTACCGTCGCGCTACTTTCCTTATGTTACATCGGACATCGTCTGTTCGTTCTGCTAGATACGGATTCCATCCACGTCAGAAGTGCAGTAACGTAGCTTTTACTAGGGCACTAGTATGTATATCCACAGCTATTTCTCCGTACTTTACGGAGCAATCGAGACTTAACTCTGCATTAAGCACCACTGCGCCTTAGTTATCGTTATGTTTCTCATCCTCACACAATGTTAGTTTGTAAGATTCGTACTAGATTTTAAATACGAATTACTTACGAAAATAAATCCCGAAAATGACCTAAATTGAAAATTCCCTTTCATGAACAATGTTCAGGCTAAACAAATAACTAGTAACGCGATCTGACTGCATAATGTATAGAATATTACCTAGACAGAAAACGCTTAGGGCCTACTTACCGCAAATATTATTAATAGGTATAGCAAGAGTAAGTTGAATTTACGTGAACCTGTTTGCAACAAACATGACTCTTTGCCTGAAAACGTGTAAAACAACGTGGATTGGAGCAAGTCTGACCCAGGGGCATGCCTGTTAGGAGGGTTGTCCAGAAAGTAAGTTCCGATCGGTCGCGAAATGGAAACCACAGTAAAAACCAGAAACATTTTATTTGCATCAGTTGGGTACATCTTGCACCTACTTCTCTACATAATCGCCGCTCCAACTTCGAGTTTTGTCGTAGTGCTGCATCAACTTCCCAGTATCCTCGTCATAGAATGCAGCCGCCTGTGCTTTCGGCCAGTTATCTGCACTGGTCTGCAGCTCGTTGTCTGTGGAAAAATTTTGTCGTCATAGCCAGCCGTTCTTGTGAGCAGAGATGAGACTCAGGGGGAGTCAATTACGGACTGTATTGTGGGTGATCAAACACTTCTCATCGTGAACGCTGCTGGAGCGTCTTCATTGCCCCTGCAGTGTGCGGCCGAGATTTGGCATGAAGAAGGAACTACTCGACATTTGTGTTATGTGGGCTGTAAGACACAGTCGAAATCTCTAACCAGGCCCTCTTACTTGGCGGGAGATGCTATTCCCTACGCATCTCTACGTGTTCACTGTTCGCTCAAAACTAAAAAGAGCGACGCGACACGATCGACGGGCATACTAGAGACACTGTCCAACACATCTGTGCAAAACTTTACCGGATTTTCCCAGTGGTTTCCATTTCGCGATCGATCGGAATTTACTTTCTGGACAACCTTCGTATAATAGCACACAATTTCAAAACATCAAGTAATCACACTCTGATTAAGAAACCCCTATTGCAAATGTGTTGATCTTGCACACAGCCGGACTGTACCTTACCATACTGCCACCTCGCAAACAGCCAACCACTCCATCACACTGCCAAACAAGAAGCCACCAGATTCACGCCAGAACACAAAGCGTTCGCTGCGAGGGAGGCTAGGACGCTATTGGTCCGCTCAGCAGGAACTCAAAGAATTCTGCCAAAATGTCTTACAGACTGCTACAAAAATAGACTATCGTGATCGAAATCGATAAATAGGCACAGAAATCGTTTTTATTTTCGGAAGGAACTTTGCAACATACTTCTAAACAACACAGGCACTGATAAATCATACCTATCTGCCGATACTAGGCACGTGAATTTCAATTAAAAAATCTCTCCTGTACGAGAATTACATAATGGATGTACGAGTAGAAGGTGTATACACATGGTTGACGACATGCGGATAGGAACTTACCACAAATTTCCCAATTTTTCTATCTGACTGAATAATGAAAGTTGCAAGTGAAATAGCCAAATTCCAAGTTTCAACTATATCTATCAATTAATAATTAACGGTGCAGCTTTGTAGTTTTAAATGCCCACACATCTTTATATTCCTTTATATCTAGAGCACTTTATCAAGGTCTAACTGAAACTTTGAGCAATCTTTTTTAATTAAGCTCCCTCAGGGATGGCCATGCTCTGTGTAGAGTTTGACATTCCAAGTAATATTATTTGCTTGTTATAAATACAGCATTGGTTGCATATTATTTCCGTGCATAATATCCGAAATTAAGATAGTAGTGGCTGTTTCTGCTTGCTAAGAAAACTACACTTCAGTGATTATTCATTACTCTTTGGAGTATCATACAAGAACAGAATACATTGAACTTTACGATGTTTTTGAAATCCGCGCTGGTAATGGCGGAGAATGACGTTCCGTACGAGGTACGTACTGATATTCTAACTAACTACTAACTAACTCCGTTGTAAAAGGCCTTGGAAGGTGCCACTGTACCGACCGGCCGCCGTGCCATCTTCAACCCACAGGCGTCACTGGATGCGGATATGGAGGGGCATGTGGTCAGCACACCGCTCTCCCGGCCGTATGTCAGGTTATGACACCGGAGCCGCTACTTACTCAGTTTGCCTCACAAGGGCTGAGTGCACCCCGCTTGCCAACAGCGCTCGGCAGACCGGATGGTCACCCATCCAAGTGCTAGCCCAGCCCGACAGCGCTTAACTTCGCTGACCTGACGGGAACCGTTGTTACCACTGCTGCAATGTCGTTGGCAGTGATAATCCGCTTGAGATTATGTTGTACAGTTCTGTCATGTGATTTTTACGATTAAGAGCAGCAAACTACAATTGTGTGGTACAGGTAGTTGTTAATAACACTTTTTTGGCCTGGATGAAAGTACCATCTTTGTCTAGTTCCACCTCTTGAAAAAGGAACCTTCTTCTCCATTTTTTTTCTTTTTTTGAAGTGGTAATACGGAGTTACACAGCTTCGTTTTCCTTTTACTGTCGTCGATTTCGTTTTCAGTCTTGTCTGCGTGGATCTGCACACTAATTTATGTGGCACTGAAATCTTTATATATGAATACAGTAACTTGTTATCGAAAGAACAGTTACTGTTGATGACCATGCAGCTTTTCCCTGGAATAAATGATGACTAACTGACAACCTCAGCTGCCGAAGGGGTTGTTGTTATACCTCGATGTGGACAGCTGAAAATGTGTGCCCCGACCGGGACTCGAACCCGGGATCTCATGCTTACATGGCAGACGCTCTATCCATCTTTTTTTTATTATTCTTTTTTTTATTCAAGGTGGGAGAGGGCGCGGAAGGCAGAGCGATCAGGGGTCGTAACCCGAGGCCTGGTCGCAGTGTCCCCCTCGTCCGTCAAGGAATCAGGGATGGGAAGGGGAAATCTTTTATGGGAATTATTATTTATTTATTTATTTTAATTTACTGTTTTTAATACATTCTTAATGTGGTTTTACTTTACACCACAACAAAAATAAATGTATCTAGCACCGCATCGTGCTCTGAGAAAAAGAAAACAATATCTCGGCACGTTCCTACACCGAGGTAATGTATATGGAGAAAACGAAAAAAAAGTGCTTCATACAGGATGCAGAAGGGTGTGTCGCTACTCTCCTTACGCTTCATCATCCAGGTACGTCTTCACATATATCATGTTGTTCCACCGAGAATCGAACTTAGTCATGTCAGCTCACTAAATGGGTATCTTCTCCTACCTGTTGATGATCCAGCTGCGTGGAGGGTCGCGTAGGGCACTCCCTAAGTAATTAGAAAAATACTGTCTGTATTTGGGGTTCCGTACGATCTTGCAATGACGTTCTTGTAGGTAGTTCCAAAAGTCTAATACATCTTTAGGTCCATCGTGAAATAAGTAATGTACCGCATGCGCACGGATCCACGTGACAGCGTTGTTCTTGGCGCGCGAGAAATACTGTTGATCCGGAAATAGTAGAAACCGAGGTGTAATGTGTTCCGGAGTCACTCGTAGAAAATACGACAAAATTTGTCGCACCAAGCGTCATACGTCTTCTGCCGCGCCACATGTGAGACGGTGTTCGTCCGTGTCTGGTATCCCGCAGTCTACGCAGAGAGGCGATTCCGCCATGTTTATCTTGTGGAGGCGTGATCGGGTGATCTGTTTACCATTGACTGTGATGTACCATGTGGATCGGACGGCTGTGTCCAGTGGAGTCGCGTGAATCGTCTTCCACACCACCTTCCAATTAACCTGAGGGCTTTAGGTCTCCACGATGTTTGGTGGGCGCCTCTGCTGTAGGACATGATATATATCCCGCGCCGACGCCTGTTTCGTCGGTGGTACTGCGATACGGAAATAGCTGTGTTCAATGTAAAAGTTCCCGAAGTAGTAGAAGGGTGGGGGTATGTCTTGCGTCGTCAGTGGGGGCATAATGGACGGCGGAGCTAAGGACTCCAACAGCAAACCTGTCAAACTTTCCGGGTGGTGGCGCCACAGCTTGATGTGTGAGCTGACATACAGGGCCACAGCTCTGTCGTGGACATGGACTAGGCCAAGACCTCCCCTTTCTGGGGGAAGGGTCAATGACGCATAACTGACTTTGAAGGGCATGCCTGTACTGACGTAGGCTCCGAATGCCGCTAATAGACGTCGAGCCATCAATAACGGTATTGGGAGAACACGCGCTATGTGCGGAAGGCGCGATGCGAGGTAAACATTAACGAAGTGTGTCCTTTGGAGAATGTCGAGGGTCCGCAGACGAAGGTTGAAGATCTGGACCCGAATTTGTTGCAATAAGCGGCGGTAGTTAAGAGCCGCGGTGCGCCGTATGTCGTCGTGAAACTCTATTCCGAGACATTTGATAGTGCCACGAAGCTGTAGGGGTTCGACACACGCTGGGGTCAACCCGTCTCCTATGGCCATGGCGACCGATTTGGCGACGTTGAGACAGCTGCCAGAAGCCACACCGTACGTGGTAATCCATTCTAGTGCTCTGTTGACATCGTCACGATTGCGAAACACGAGAACCAGGTCGTCTGCATATGCTGTACAGCGAAATGTGACGTCACGTAGGGTAAGGTCGGTGAGGCGTTGACAGAGACCACAGAGGAGCGGTTCCAGTGCCAGAACATATAATAACGTCGACAAGGGGCAGCCTTGACGGACGGAGCGGAAAATCGGGAGGGACTGCGAGACGCCCGTTAACGAGCACTTTGGAAGTCGCCCCTCGGAGTAGGCGCATCACGACGGCTGTGAATTGCTGTGGGTACTGCATGTGCTGGAGAACGGACGTTAGGTACGCGATCCACTCGATCAAAAGCTTGGCTGATGCCAGCGCTCCCGGGATGCGGCGTGCCCTGGCTAGGGCTATTAAGTCACGGTATTGACACAGTGCTGTGTGGATGTTGTTGATACCCCCTAGGAAAGTCTGATCTGGCGAGATGACGTAAGGTAGCGTCGGTCGTAGACGGTTTGCTAACAGTCTGGTGAATATCTTCATGTCGCAGTTGACGAGTGTTAGCGGGCGGTAATCTTGTATTCGAGCCCCACCTTTAGGCTTATGAACCGGTATAATTATTCCTTCTACGAAGGTCGCAGGGAGCAGCACCGCGGGGGACATAAGCCCCGACAGATGTCTGTTAACTTGGGAGCCAGTAAATACTGGAAAGTTCTATAAAACTCCACAGGGAGCCCGTCGGGGCCAGGAGACTTATTCGCCGCTCCTTTACCGATGGCGTCGATAACTTCGTCTTCCGTAATGTCGTTCAATAATTCAGTTTGTAAATCCTGTGGGACAATGCCGTAAACCAGTTGTGAGACTGCTGTCACCGTCGTTGGGTCGGAACATTGAGCAGAATAAAGTCGTGCGTAATGGTCGAAGAAGGCTGCAGCAATATCGCGTTGTGTGGTGTGATGAAGGCCGTCCTCAGTGGTGATGGCATGTATCAGCGCTCGTCTTCGCAGTGTACGTTCTCGGATGACGTTGTACATGGTGGGTCGTTCCGTTACGAGTCTGTCTTGTGTCCGCGCTCGGACGATCATCCCTTCGAGGTGTCGGCGCATATGGGCTACGATCTATGCTTTCGCACGCTGAACTGTCAGCTGTCATTCCGGTGTGGGTGGCAAGGAGGCGCATTCGCGAAGGACGGTGAAATAAAAATCAAGGGTCTGCCGCCTCCAAGCAGCAGTCTCACGACCATACGTAATAAAGGTTCGCCGTAGGGCCGGCTTGGCGCAGGTTAACCACCAACTAATCGACGTAGGATACGTTGGGAGGCGGCGGAACGGCGGACGCACAAACTCCACGTGTCTTCGATGGCGCGTCGACAATCCGGAGAAGCGAGATGAGCAAGGTTTAATTTCCAGGGATGTCGGCTGCGCCACACCCGTTGGCGACGAAGGGTGACGGCACATATATAGGCCTCGTGATCAGAAAAGGCTACTGGCCACACCTCCGCGTCACTCACCGTTGCCGCCAGAGAGTGGGAGACGTAAATCCTATCGATGTGACTAGACGAGTGACTCGTGAAATGGGTGTATCCCGGTCTATTTCCTCGGACATGTTCCCATGTATCTTCTAGCTGGAGATCGCCGATGAGTGTCCCAAGTTCGGGGCACGGTGAATGGCGTGACAGCTGATCTTTAGGTGCTTGGGTGCAATTGAAATCGCCCCCTAATATCAGGTCATCGTGCCTGCCCTGAAAAAGCGGTGCTATTCCTTCTGCGAAGAAGAGCTATCGATCACGACGGCGATTCGTTCCGGAAGGGGCGTACACATTGATAAACCAGACGCCTTGCACCGTTACGGCCATTCCTCTAGCGTCGGGGAGATATCGGACTTCGTCCGCCTCGAGGCCCTCTCTGAGGAGAATGGCGACTCCACTGTTAGTTGGCGAGGCGTGGGACACATGAGCCGTATAACCATACATACCCGGGAAATCGTCGACGAAGACTTCTTGGAGAAAGACAATGTCAACGTCTGCTGCATTGAGCATGTCTTGGAGCAGCGACAACTTCGTACGTGTTCGAATGGTGTTAATGTTGATGGTAGTTAAGCGATAGGTTTGTAGATCGTCTCCTGCGGTGGGGGCTGCCGTCAGTGTCGCCGTAAAAGGTGGGGCCTGTGATCTGCTGGCCGCGTCCGCGCCGTCATCTGTGGCTACTCGGGAGGGGCCGAGGTGTGGGAGGAGAGACCCCTCTCCTCATCCACCACGGCGGCCGTAGAATCGTCTTCAATGTCATCCGCCCAAGGTCTGCAAGTTCAAAAATGGTTCAAATGGCTCTGAGCACTATGGGACTCAACTGCTGAGGTCATTAGTCCCCTAGAACTTAGAACTAGTTAAACCTAACTAACCTAAGGACATCACAAACATCCATGCCCGAGGCATGATTCGAACCTGCGACTGTAGCGGTCTTGCGGTTCCAGACTGCAGCGCCTTTAACCGCACGGCCACTTCGGCCGGCATCCGCAAGTTAACGGTGGCTGCGGTAGAACACTTGTGGGCTGAGTGACTAAGGGTGAATCCGCAGTTGTTTCCGGTTGTGTACCAACGGTGGGCGCTGTGCTGGCCATCCGTTTGTCCGAGGGAGCGGAATCGGATTTGTCAAAATCAGACAAAGTGACAGGTGAGGGCGATCTCGTGTCATCCATTCTCCTCGTCGTTTCGTCGGCCGTCCGGTCGTCAACTGGAGAGGACGTGCGCTGGAGGCGATCGTCTGAGGGTGTGCGACGTCGCTTTTTATTTTTTCTCGGTGACCTTTCTTTGCGGACGTGGGATTCTGAGCCCGAAAGAGTTTGTGGTTCCCGTATAGCATCCCCCTCAGGGAGAGAGGCAGAGGTCGGTACAACCCTAGCGTCGATTTCCATTCTCTCGTCCGAATCTTCATGTGGAGTCGATGGGCGGCGTTCTTCAACCCCTGCAGACACCGTAATGGTGTTGGTCAATCCAGGACCGGCGACAGGTGCGCATTCTAACGCTTCCTGTCTTCCGGGTGGGGGGTTGTCGTCTGTCATGACGGCCGATCGTGTCACCTCTGCGTAATTGAGGGGGAGGGCCGTGAGCGTAGGAGGTGGTGTCGTGTCATGCAATGGAAGTTGTGTAACCTGACGTTGAATACACGCCGAGCGCACATGACCCTCCTGGCCGCAACCAGAACAAGTACGAGGTTGGCCGTCGTACATTATTATTGCTCGACAGCCACCTATGACTAAGTAGGACGGCACATGTTTCTTTAACTCAATTTTCACTTGTCGGACGCCGTTGAGGACTTGGTACGGCTCGAAGGTGTTCCATTTTTCGGCCACGTGGCTAATTACCGTCCCATAAGGGCGGAAAGCTGAGGTAACGACGTTCGGTGGTACTTCGAAAGGGAGTTCGAAGACTCTTAGTGTGCGTAATCCTAGTCCAGCATGGTCAACAGTAACCTCTCCGATGTGACCATCGGAGTGTTTGAACTTGAGAGTGTTCGCGCATCTGATCACAACTGCGTGACATAACTCGTCATCGACCATCTTGACGTAAACGACGCTGCTTGTGATGGATAGGTGGATACCGATGATGTGCTGTGTTGGTATTTGAACTTCGTCACGGATAAATCGTTCGACTTCAAAGGCTCGTGGTCGTGCGTAGTCGGGCTGGAAGCTGATCTTGATGGTAGCTTTTCTGTACGAATGAGCCATGGCGACTCAGTGTTAACGGACGCGAGTATTAGCTGCAGCGAGGAAGTAAACAAACTACGCGCGCTCGCGACTCTGCGGACGGGACCGCGACTCTGCGGACGGGACGTAAACAAGACGTCCTCGCCGCTCACCGGCCGAAAGCAGACTGATCCATCTGAGCCACCGAGGACACAGACGAATAGCGCGACTGCAGGGACTTATCCCTTGCACGTTTCCCGTTAGACTCACATTCCCAACTCTCCACAATTCTACATATGTATTGTACCTTATAGACATTTGCCCACCCACTCATTACTCGCGCACGCTTTAACGATTCCCGTAAGAGTTTGGGCAACCTGTGCGCATTTGCACAGACGAAGGTCAATGGCTGGGTAGCCTTTTAACTATATATGTGAATACAGTAACTTGTTTTCGAAAGAACAGTTACTGTTGATGACCGTGCAGCTTTTCCCTGGAATAAATGATGACTAACTGACAACCTCAGCTGCCGACAGGTGTTGTCGAGGTATAACAACAACACCTGTCGGCAGCTGAGGTTGTCAGTTAGTCATCATTTATTCCACTGAAATCTTCGACACATGACGAACATTTATTAAAATTTTGGAAGAGGTCCATCGAAACGCCTGGTCATTGGAAGCGTTTTGTATCACCAAGCGCACTATATGCGATACCTGGGCGTATACAGTTTTGCACTTTGTTTTGTAGTTGTTATACTGCAGACGCTATTCTCTTAACACACGTTCTGAATCTGAACTGCAGTTTCTCTACGTGTTCCGTGCTCAAGCCTTCAGTCTTAGGAAGACCATAAAAAAGTTGATCTGTTCTTCGGTAGGATACCTAATATACTTCCATACTATGTGACTGTAGTTATCCACGGTGATACATTCATTCACATTGTTATCATCAATAAATATTAATTGAATAATTATAACAGGAAATAAATAAATGTATTAATTCTTCCTCGTCATCTCCGCGCAACGTAACAGAAATAATGACAATGACAATAAATACCGAATACTCTGCATATAAAATTAAACGTTTTATACTCTGCGAATCATTTATCGTTGTGACGCATGAAGAATGGTGCCAGTGCGAGCTTTTATTAATGTAATGTCGGTTCTAAGGTCTCTACGGGATCAGTTCAAACCCTGTAAACCTCTGTTTGGAACTGTTTTAGTAAGTTTTCCCGATATATGCATGCACACAGAGTGAGAGTTAAGCTTTACAGTTTTTTTTGTCTCACTCTATCAGCAGGTACTAGTAGATGGGAACAATGGCAGGAGGGTGTCCACAATGAGGAAATCAAAGAAAAACTGGGAATGAACTCTATAGATGTAGCAGTCAGGGCGAACATGCTTAGATGGTGGGGTCATGTTACACGCATGGGAGAAGCAAGGTTACCCAAGAGACTCATGGGTTCAGCAGTAGAGGGTAGGAGGAGTCGGGTAGACCAAGGAGAAGATACCTGGATTCGGTTAAGAATGATTTTAAAGTAATAGGCTTAACATCAGAAGAGGCATCAATGTTAGCACTGAATAGGGGATCATGGAGGAATTTTATAAGGGGCACTATGCTCCAGACTGAACGTTGAAAGGCATTATCAGTCTTAAATGATGCTGATGATGATGACTCTATCAGCAATCATTCCAATATGAGCTTTACAAATGTGTTAGAAACGTTATCTTTGCTAGACAAACGGCAATTTCCTAGTAGCCTGCCTAAAAATAGATTTTCATTTGATTTGCCACATCTCTTCACATTGTTACCCTAAGGTGTTTATACGGATGAATCCACTTGCGGTTCAGTAATGATGTCGGAACGGATGCTACGATTTTAAGTTTCATGAAGTGTACAATTTTATATTTTTGTACGCTAATAGCTAGTTGCCAGTGTTTAACATGCTTAAGTTGTGTCTTGATACTACTGCCAGTGTTATCGGATGGTTATCGTCCTTAGAGACAGTCACATCATACGCGTAAAGCATAAAATGTTTTATAGTTCTCATAGACAACCATATCACAAGCGAAAAGCTCAAATTTGCAATAAATCACATCCGTTATGTCATTAATATAGTCTCACTGACAAACCATCCACTTGAAAGCCGACACTGGTCGCTCTGAAGCGCTGTGGATGAAGCAGGACAGATACCAAGCAATAATCTGAGCTTCCACAAGTCACGTCATTGAGCTGATGTTGTGTGTGTATGTGTGTGTGTGTGTGTGTGTGCGTCAATCAGTTATATGGAATAAGCGCAATGAGATGCATCGAAGCGGAGAGTGACAAAATGGACGATCCTATGACCACACCTTGAATAACTTTTTCCGGTTAATTGGGCCATGAATTAGTTGGGCTATGAACGCGGACTGTCCATCTTGCTTACAAGGAACGGTGTACCACTCGGAGCGTTGTAGCAGTGCGTAAGAACAAATATCATCAACAGCCGTGAGGAGGTGGATACGCCGGTTACCGGGCGTGGCCAGTACTTTATGGGTGACAGTTCAATTACGCCGCTCGCTATTGACATTTCCCCCTTTGCCTTTAGGAAGAGGGGCAGAAGGGGGCGGTGGCGTTCAATTTCAGGTTACTAGTCTTAATTCAAATGTCCTACATTCAGTTCCAAACCTCTCCGCAGTGTCTAATGAAGTGAGGGCATTCGACGCTGTTGATGGTGCTCCTAGAGAGGAGTAGGCTATGTGCTGGCACCAGGTTTCACCATTTTCCTTCTCTCACCACCTCCAACACGAAAATGACACTACATTAGACACACACCTACACCCTCATACTACGCGAAGGAAAGGTGTCTCTGGAACGAAGGACGGGGAAAAATATTAGCAATTAGGCGGCTGAATCTGCCCTTGGGGGTCTCCCAGCCATTCACGCCATATGACTACTTTTTTTAGACCAGATTTCGTAATTAGATCCTTACCGTTAGGAACTGCCTTGTCATTCCTTGCCATTCTCGCTGGCTGTTGCCCTTTCGTCACTTCGTGGTGAGTGTGCCGTGGAGACTCCCATTTTGCAAGACAACAACAGCCGCGTTCACAAATTTGGAGCCAGCCTTTCTACTCTGACGAACACTTAATCGCCTTGGCGAACATCGACTGGCGGGGTAATCACACGATAATAATACAACAGAAAAAACCTGGGGCTATTCGGAACCGCGGTTGGAGCCGGCCGGAGTGGCAGAGCGGTTCTAGGCGCTACAGTCTGAAACCGCGTGACCGCTACGGTCGCAGGTTCGTATCCTGCCTCGGGCATGGGTGTGTGTGATGTCCTTAGGTTAGTTAGGTTTAAGCAGTTCTAAGTTCTAGGGGACTGATGGTCTCAGAAGTTAAGTCCCATAGTGCTAAGGGCCATTTGAACCAAGCCGCGGTTGGAACGTGTCAATTTAGTAACTCTAAGGCATCTAATCTACAACAAGTGGCAAGCGCCGGATATGATATACCAAAAATAAACTGACGGTCTCTCTTCCTCACCTAATTGACGTCATTGCCAGGGAAAAAGATGGTATTACACGATAATTGCTTGACGTATCTGGGGGTGGGGGTTGGGGGGTATCAGCCGGCCGCGGTGGTCTAGCGGTTCTAGGCGCGCAGTCCGGAACCGCGCGACTGCTACGGTCGCAGGTTCGAATCCTGCCTCGGGCATGGATGTGTGTGATGTCTTAGGTTAGTTAGGTTTAAGTAGTTCTAAGTTCTAGGGGACTGATGACCACAGATGTTAAGTCCCATAGTGCTCAGAGCCATTTGAACCATTTTTTTGGTGGGGGTATCAAATTGTTGGTCCGATGTGCTTTTAAAATGAACAGTAATATAGCTTTTGCTTTCCATATGCTGTGTCCGTATATCACTCTCCATCCACGATAACAACATGCATTCTGCCTGTCTTGTATTTTTCAACCCAACTGCAGTTCCTTTTAGGCATCTCAAGCGAACATATTTTTGCGGTAAAAGTCAGTGTGCTACCAAATGCAGATTTTTCGAAAATCTGATAACGCGGAATAAATTGGATGCTCTCTAATCACAGCATTCAAGATATAGTGAAGTTGCGTATATGTCATGCAGAAGCGATACGATAAACCGCAATCGCGATAGGCTACAATCCGACCTTTATCAAAGTCGGAAACGTGATGGTACTCATTTCTCCTCCTTACACGAGGCATTACAACAACGTTTCACCAGGCAATGCCGGTCAACTGCCGTTTGTGTTTGAGAAATCGGTTGGGAACTTTCCTCATGTCAGCACGTTGTAGGTGTCACCACCGGCGCCGACCTTGTGTGAATGCTCTGAAAAGCAAATCATTTGCATATCACAGCATCTTCTTCCTCTCGGTTAAATTTCGCGTCCGTAGCACGTCATCTTCGTGGTGTAGCAGTTTTAATGGCCAGTAGTGTAGAAGTGACGTCTACTCCTGTGGGAGACACTCGAGCGCCCGCCCTGCAGTTCTCTCCACATGCGGCCATCCCGCTTTCGTTACTTTAAAACAGCCCTTGAAGGGTTTCTCGTCGGACGAGGATGTGCAGCAGGCAGTTTCGGATTTCTTCACCCAGCAAGAAACAGTATTTAACCAAACAGGTATCTTGAATGTGTTGCGTCGGTAAAATGATTGCCGCAAAGCTCAAGGTAATTTTGCCTGATTGGCTTACATATTCTGGACTGTAAGGCATTCGAACAGAAACTTTCTGATAAACTCATTGTTTAATGAAACATGGTTCACCTACAATTTTTACGCAAGTCCTCATAATCCACCCTTCATTTTATGTTTGATGAGATTATTTGTTCGCAGAAACAAATTTTTCTATTTAACTTACGTATCTATAACAGTTTGAAATAATCTTAAATGTTGAAAAAACGAAGACCTAATACAGTTAAACTGGAACAGAAGTTTTCTTACGAAGTTACGGGTCAGGGAGAAAGTACAAGTGCGTACTCTATAACAGTGATTCGTATTACAAGGTAGTAAGGAGGATTTTTACGTAAAAACTGGACAAAAACAAAAGCTCGATTTTTAAGTGGGAAACTTTAGCTGTGACAGTCACAAAATTCATACACTACTAGAATTTGCTACAGGAAACCACTCATTTATCCTCCACGCAGTCTTCCAGAATAACACAGGGTTGGCAAGAAAAGTAAGGACCTAAAAATTAATTTTATTACTCTTGACCAAATTTTAATGCTATAATTTTCATTCTATTGCCCTCATTATCCGCCATTTCTCACCAACATCTCGATATCTGCCCCTTCCAAATCTCTCCATGCATCACAATTTTCAGAGTTTCACATCCATGTATGTCTTGCTCCTTTCATATGTTGTGTTCCGTTAGGTTGTTTCTAGCACTTTCCTTATTACGAGCAATCCAACACAGATTCTCCTTCATCCATCATTTCATGTCGATATTCACCCAGCCTAACTCAATATTAGTTTCGTAATTGCCACTGTGACGCTGTCAACTACAGACTTTTTCCTTATCCACCTGTTTGTTTTTTTAGTACCTACTTATTGTACTCAATATGCATCTACTCACAACTAGTTGAGAAAACCTCAATTTTAGAACGTTTTGCACAGTTAACATCCACATTTAAAACATATAACTCAGTATCTCCCACCTCCACACTCGTGCTCGCGTGTGGACACACAAACACACACACACACACACACACACACACACACACACACACATACGTAGAATAAAGATGTAGAATGTTAATAAAGTATTTTTATTTGATAAACTTTAATAAGAGTTTTCACATAAAATTCGGAGACATTATTTTTCAGCATCCCCTCGTACATCTGCAGTGTCGCGATATGATAAACCGCAATCGCGATAGGCTACAATCCGACCATTATCAAAGTCGGAAACGTGATGGTATGCATTTCTCCTCCTTACACGAGGCATCACAACAACGTTTCACCACGCAACGCCGGACAACTGCTGTTTCTGTATGAGAAATCGGTTGGAAACGTTCCTCATGTCAGCACTTTGTAGGTGTCGCCACTGGCGCCAACCTTGTGTGAATGTTCTGAAAAGCAAATCATTTGCATATCACAGGATCTTCTTCCTGTCGGTTAAATTTCGCGTCTGCAGCACGTCATCTTCGTGGTGTAGCAGTTTTAATGGCCAGTAGTGTAATATTAATGAAAATTGAAATACTAAATATTTGTTGCTGATTTTATTGGATTGCTGTAAACAACTAAATGTCTTTTTCCAAAGCTGTTTCGCAGAGGAAGACTGCACTGTAGTTCCTTCTCTAGATTGTCGCACAGATGACAAAATGGTAGATATCGAAATAGAGGACAGATGGATAGAGAAACAATTAAAATCGCTCAAAAGAGGAAAGGCCACTGGACCTGATGGGATACCAGTTCGATTTTACACAGAGTACGTGAAGGAACTTGCCCCCCTTCTTGCAGCGGTGTACCGTAGGTCTCTAGAAGAGCGTAGCGTTCTAAAGGATTGGAAAAGGGCACAGGTCATCCCCGTTTTCAAGAAGGGACGTCGAACAGATGTGCAGAACTATAGACCCATATCTCTAACGTCGATCAGTCGTAGAATTTTGGAACACGTATTATGTTCGTGTATAATGACTTTTCTGGAGACTAGAAATCTACTCTATAGGAATCAGCATGGGTTTCGAAAAAGATGGTCGTGTGAAACCCAGCTCGCGCTATTCTTCCACGAGACTCAGAGGGCCATAGACACGGGTTCCCAGGTAGATGTCGTGTTTCTTGACTTCCGCAAGGCGTTCGATAAGGTTCCCCACAGTCGTTTAATGAACAAAGTAAGAGCATATGGACTATCAGACCAATTGTGTGATTGGATTGAAGAGTTCCTAGACAACAGAACGCAGGATGTCATTCTCAATGGAGAGAAGTCTTCCGAAGTAAGAGTGATTTCAGGTGTGCCGCAGGGGAGTGTCATAGGACCGTTGCTATTCACAATATACATAAATGACTTTGTGGATGACATCGGAAGTTCACTGAGGCTTTCTGCAGATGATGCTGTGGTGTATCGAGAGGTTGTAACAATGGAAAATTGTACTGAAATGCAGGAGGATCTGCAGCGAATTGACGCAAGGTGTAGGGAATGGCAATTGAATCTCGTGTAATGTGCTGCGAATACATAGAAAGATAGATCCTTTATCATTTAGCTACAAAATAGCAGGTCAGCAACTGGAAACAGTTAATTCCATAAATTATCTGGGAGTACGCATTAGAAGTGATTTAAAATGGAATGATCATATAAAGTTGATCGTCGGTAAAGCAGATGCCAGACTGAGATTCATTGGAAGAATCCTAAGGAAATGCAATCCGAAAACAAAGGAACCAGGTTAAAGTACGCTTGTTCGCCCACTGCTTGAATACTGCTCAACAGTGTGGGATCCGTACCAGATAGGGTTGATAGAATAGATAGAGAAGGTCCAACGGAGAGCAGCGCGCTTCGTTACGGAATCATTTAGTAATCGCGAAAGCGTTACGGAGATGATAGATAAACTCCAGTGGAAGACTCTGCAGGAGAGACGCTAAGTAGCTCGGTACGGGCTTTTGTTAAAGTTTCGAGAACATACTTTCACCGAAGAGTCCAGCAGTATATTGCTCCCTCCTACGTATATCTCGCGAAGAGACCATGAGGATAAAATCAGAGAGATTAGAGCCCACACAGAAGCATACCGACAATCCTTCTTTCCACGAACAATACGAGACTGGAATAGAAGAGAGAACCGATAGAGGTACTCAGGGTACCCTCCGCCACACACCGTCAGGTGGCTTGCGAAGTATGGATGTAGATGTAGATGTAGAACTGCATTCGTCTGAGGTTGTCACATTTCACGTATTAGAGATATTCATATTAAGAGTGTGCACAGATGAAATCAATTTATCTTTCCTGTGGGAAGTGTTACGATTTTTGTTACCTGGTGTCTTACGACTCACAGCAAAATGTGGAACTGTGATAGTGTATGCTTTCCGTGCGTAAAAAAAAGTTGGTAGTCAAACTGGATATTCTGAGGATCCTAAAATCAAATTTACTAGGGATTTCGGCGATCCGTCTGTCCGCCATCTTCAAGAGGGATGCTTCAACTGCCGAGTTCCACTGAAGTATGTTTCCAAGAGTAGAGACCGTCATATTATATAGACCCATGTAGCGTGATGATCCCAAGACTGAACTTGTGGCGCCGGCCGTACTAGACTTAGGTGGCAACAATGTATTGCATTCCAAGACCACCCTGAAAAACTCGGCCCGGCCTCACCAAAGAACTTTGCGCTTTGATGCTGGATAACACAGGGTTCAGTGCGGAAAACACCTGTCACTATTAAGGTTCAAATGGTTCAAATGGCTCTGAGCACTATGGGACTCAACTGCTGAGAACTTAGAACTAGTTAAACCTAACTAACCTAAGGACATCACAAACATCCATGCCCGAGGCAGGATTCGAACCTGCGACCGTAGCGGTCTTGCGGTTCCAGCCTGCAGCGCCTTTAACCGCACGGCCACTTCGGCCGGCTCACTATTAAGGGGGTAGAGCAGAGTAGAAATATTTATTTGAGCTTAATTTTTGTATTTGCTTAAAATGTTCCTTAGAGCTATTTTTTAAAGATTCATTCATACAAAGTACGTCGTGAATGCTAAAAAAAAACCTCTATTCAGTGCATCGGGATCTCGCCATCCGAGTCCTATAATAGTTACCGACGGCGTCCTATTAGTTTCGGATAGTATCGCAGAGGGTATTAGTATCAACTAAAAGACTATTCTGAACAAGAGTTCTCTTCGTACCGAGCGTCGTTTATGGTTAACAATCGGAAGGCACGTGGTTGTTTCCCGTCTGCATAACTTGTCATTTCGCTTGTTTTTTGTACGAAGTAAAATGTGAGTGCTTGAAAATGACAGACCTATTTAATCAGATAGAAAAAGTTCGGAAAGAAATCCAGATAGTGCAGAAAACGCTTCGATGGGAAAGCGGGAACCAGTTAATTGATATAATTTCGTCAAAATTGGAGAGGTTCGGCATCGTCATATAAAAGGGCCAATTGTACGTTGCTGGCATTCCTGATTAAGGGTTTATTCAATTTTGGTATTAAAAAATACAAGCTGAAACTTTAAACGCTTGTTTTTCAAAACAACGTTTTTCAAGTGGGCAGGAGCTATCGCTCATGAAATATACGTTCAGTTACGTTACACATTTTTGTAACTTGTGAGTCGACGCTTTTTCTACCGTAGCACATTAGATTTTTGCGATATATTTTAATTTAGATTTTTAGTGCACGTTTTTATAATAAAATTTTTGACACAAAAATGGACTTTTGTATAAGAGCGCCACAATTTTATTAAAAACGGTTTTTTTACTTAGCCCTACTTACTGCATTAGATAATATCAACCGTTTCAAAGCGGTTTATGAAATTTTGTTCTTGGTTGAAAATTGTGGCATTCAGAGCTTTAAACAACCGTCCACACACTACGCGAAGGTCTTTCGTCGATGTCATGTAATTCCATAAGAAATACACTCCTGAAAATGGAAAAAAGAACACATTGACACCATACTTGCTCCGGACACTGCGAGAGGGCTGTACAAGCAATGATCACACGCACGGCACAGCGGACACACCAGGAACCGCGGTGTTGGCCGTCGAATGGCGCTAGCTGCGCAGCATTTGTGCACCGCCGCCGTCAGTGTCAGCCAGTTTGCCGTGGCATACGGAGCTCCATCGCAGTCTTTAACACTGGTAGCATGCCGCGACAGCGTGGACGTGAACCGTATGTGCAGTTGACGGACTTTGAGCGAGGGCGTATAGTGGGCATGCGGGAGGCCGGGTGGACGTACCGCCGAATTGCTCAACACGTGGGGCGTGAGGTCTCCACAGTACATCGATGTTGTCGCCAGTGGTCGGCGGAAGGTGCACGCGCCCGTCGACCTGGGACCGGACCGCAGCGACGCACGGATGCACGCCAAGACCGTAGGATCCTACGCAGTGCCGTAGGGGACCGCACCGCCACTTCCCAGCAAATTAGGGACACTGTTGCTCCTAGGGTATCGGCGAGGACCATTCGCAACCGTCTCCATGAAGCTGGGCTACGGTCCCGCACACCGTTAGGCCGTCTTCCGCTCACGCCCCAACATCGTGCAGCCCGCCTCCAGTGGTGTCGCGACAGGCGTGAATGGAGGGACGAATGGAGACGTGTCGTCTTCAGCGATGAGAGTCGCTTCTGCCTTGGTGCCAATGATGGTCGTATGCGTGTTTGGCGCCGTGCAGGTGAGCGCCACAGTCAGGACTTCATACGACCGAGGCACACAGGGCCAACACCCGGCATCATGGTGTGGGGAGCGATCTCCTACACTGGCCGTACACCACTGGTGATCGTCGAGGGGACACTGAATAGTGCACGGTACATCCAAACCGTCATCGAACCCATCGTTCTACCATTCCTAGACCGGCAAGGGAACTTGCTGTTCCAACAGGACAATGCACGTCCGCATGTATCCCGTGCCACCCAACGTGCTCTAGAAGGTGTAAGTCAACTACCCTGGCCAGCAAGATCTCCGGATCTGTCCCCCATTGAGCATGTTTGGGACTGGATGAAGCGTCGTCTCACGCGGTCTGCACGTCCAGCACGAACGCTGGTCCAACTGAGGCGCCAGGTGGAAATGGCATGGCAAGCCGTTCCACAGGACTACATCCAGCATCTCTACGATCGTCTCCATGGGAGAATAGCAGCCTGCATTGCTGCGAAAGGTGGATATACACTGTACTAGTGCCGACATTGTGCATGCTCTGTTGCCTGTGTCTATGTGCCTGTGGTTCTGTCAGTGTGATCATGTGATGTATCTGACCCCAGGAATGTGTCAATAAAGTTTCCCCTTCCTGGGACAATGAATTCACGGTGTTCTTATTTCAATTTCCAGGAGTGTATAATATTAAGGATGTGCATTATAGGTCTAAAATCAGTTTTGTAATTCGTTTCTTTGTTTTTGTTGAAAAAATTCATAAATATCGATCCTAAAATGTACGGTCGCCCTCATCTAATCCCTTAATTAGATTATCAACCCACCTAGTTTCATTTAAAACTATCCCAAAAACAGAATGTACCAAGTACGATCAGGTTTTGTCAGATTTCGTCCCACGTCACTGGTTTAAAGAATGTTTTGCTATTACCGAGTTGTAGCCTCGTCCGACGGCGATGTGCCGCGCTCCTGTCCAGAACTGTGCTTCCAGACCGGCTAATGTAAGTCTTCCCAATGTCACGGAATTTTTAATATACCACGGTTCTCCGCTACATAAAGAATGCACACATCTGTGACCTTTATGCTTTATGCTGGGGGCATATCACTAACGATTTGAGGAATTTCAAGGAGATTTGACATTCAGAGTGTTTTCTACCCACTTGCCAAGATTGGGGCAAGACAAGGTCTTTCAAGGTTGATCTGGGACTTGGAATGTATGGCATGTCCAAAACATGGTGTCAGTGTGGCAGGGCTTACATCGAATGGTCTATTCGCATAGTTAATGACAGGTGCGTAGAACGTCACTGTCACATGAGGCAACAACAGCCCGAAAAATCGGTGGTAGCGAAGTAATTTTTAAAAGTTGGGCATGGGATGGAATTTGACGTGACCCTGATAGTTGCCGGTACGTTCGGTTTTTTATACAGTTTTTGTAAAAAGGAGTCAGTTGTAATTAGATTGGCTTGATAATTTGATTAACATCGACAGGCGTTTTCCTCTTAGCACAATGCTGTTTGGTGTCTCTGGCCCTTATATACGCCTTTGACTGCAATACAGCCTTAGGCCTTAGGCGTAAGCCCCGCTGATGGATGTTGCATGCGCCGTGTACATTATAGGGATTTCCATAGGAACATGGTTTCCTGTCTTGCATCAGTTTTCAGCGTGACTCAGCAGATGTAGCGTCTCCCCTGAAGGTGGCTGACAGAATGATGGCTAAAATATCGATTCACGTTGATTTTAAAATCCGGCAGCAAAACCGAAGAGACTACCGAAGTGCGGAACTATTTATCAATTAACGAAAAAAAAAAGCTGTGTGCGAGTAGCACTAGTGCCCTCAGGGTTCCATTCAAACTGAGTTATGTATTTAGGCAGTTCATTCGGCCCAGGAATCGGGAATCTCGAAAGACGATTTTTGCCTGTTACCGACACTGATACTGGCAACATATCGGTCCCGGAACTTCCAGAACTTTCGAGAATGCTAAACTTTTAAGTCTGAAGTGAGCTTACAGAAATGAAAATTTTTATTTTCGTTTTATACAAATGCAAATAAACACTTCTTGGATTTTTTCCTGTTAAAACTTGTTTCTTGCCTAATTTCATGATTCTAGATCAACGGTTTTGATTAGCGACGTTCCGAGTCTCAAAATATGTGACATCAAAGGCCGCATCTATTGATTACATTGACTTAGAATCTTAATGCTCTTACACATGCCTGGGGACTATAGACCTTACTATATGGCATAAATTTCTACTTGATACGGCTACCCGTTCCCGAGAAAAAGGGGTTTTCAAAGTCAGACAGACAGACAGACAGACAGACGGACAACAAAGTAATCCTATAAGGATTCTGCTTTTACGGAACGGGGTATGATACTCTAAAAAGCACGCAAGTAAATAGCAAAATGTGCTGCAGGTCTGAACTCGAAAGAGCAGAAAAATATCGAAGCTAATTCACCGTCATTAAACTTTGAAAAGACCCACTATATGCAGTTCAGAACCTGTAAGAGATTTCCTTCCAGCGTGTGTATAACATATGAAGACATACAGATCGAAGAGGCTGACAGTGTTAAATTTCTGGAATTACAACTCGATAGTAAATTCAGTTGGGAAGGGCATTCCACAGAATTGCTGAAGTGCCTAAACAAGTCTTTATGTGCAGTGAGAATGATGTCAATCGTAGGAGATATATTGATATAATTGCATACTGTCCTTAATAGAGGATCATATTCTGGGGTAACTCATCAAACCGAGCAAAAGGTTTTAGTGTGACAAAGAGTGTAATAACACTCATTTGTGGTGTAAATTCCAGAACATCAGCTTCAAGGAACTTTGTATTCTAACCACTACTTCTCAGTATGTTTATTCCTTAATGATATTTGTTGCAGGTTAAGTTTCGAACCAATCTTTCAATACACAGTATCAATACTAGAATAATAATAATCTACAGAAAGATCTAAAATGACTTACCTTGAAGCACAAAGGGGTCCAATATTCAGGAACACAAATTTTCAATAAATTGCCAGCAACTGTCAAACACTTGGTTTCAGAAAAAGCATGGTTTAAACAGAGTGTGAAACATTTTTTGACAGGCAACTCCTTCGTCTCTATGGATGAACATCTTAACAGGAACTGTTAGACAAGCTTAAGTAAAAATGTCTGTTAGATTTCTGTTTTGACAGCACTTGATCACAACAGTCAAGATTAGGTGTTGTGTGTATGATACCTTTATTAAAAGTGCATAAAAATTTTTCATTCTGACAATGTATTAATTCTGTAAATATTTGCAGCTCCAGTTCACCTATTTTGATAATCTCCTGACAGATGTTCAGGGTTGTAAGTATTATATTCATATGTTTTATATTTTCGACTTTACAATTTCTGACGTGTTCCACACTCACTAGAATCATGTCATTTTCGGGTCTATGGAACGAAAATTGAATCTAATCTAATGAAAATGGAACAAGGTAGCTATTAAAATGAACTGGAGGGTAGTTGATAAATGGAACTTACGATGAACTAGATAAAACTGTTCAGAAGTATTTCCGAGAGGATGTGAAACGACAATGAAAATTTGATGTAGGAACAACGGAAAACAATGTGACCATGAATAAAACAATACAGTAGCTTATGTTCGATAGACATGGTATTTCGTGACATAAGGTGAAACTAATACTAGCGAAATTGTACAAGTATTCAAAGGATTCTGCTGCGGTGCGAATGCCTGTGGTTGTGTGTCTGAGAAAGTTTATTTATGCTAGGAAGAGTAAGGTAGTTCAAAAGACAGTGAAATATTGTATCAGCGCCCCAAATCAATAATGTAAAGTTTTTAGCCTTGCTTTTATTCTTCATTATATGAAGAGCGGAAAAGGTAAACGTTCCAAGTGCCATTTTTTCACAAAACTCGTTTTCAGTAACGTTATGTTCTCTGTACTCTGTTCCACGTCCCTAGACTTGTTCTAAGTGTCAAATCACAGAGAAATTTTTCAAACGTCCATTACTAGAAGATGCATAGCTTATGTGTTAAATAATGCTTCCCTCAGGAGTTCCAAGTGCAATGCATCGAATCTTTGTTCCGCACGATATACTCACCTTTGCTGAGCTAAAGCTGTGGACCGACTCTATGTCATTCTAATGCAGAAAACTTGTAACTCTACCGGCTACTACTAAATTAACAATATACCTAATGTTACTCCTGTGAAACTATACTTATTTGATAGTGACCGTGCGTAACGGAAAGCCATCGAACTATTCTTGCTTCTCCAAACATTTTTATAGGAAGCAAACAGTAGCAGAACAAACGGGAATCGAAACAAGGCTCTGTTAGAAATCAAGAAAACTGTAATGATCTAAAAGGAAACGGTCGCTAGGCTAATTAGGCAAACTTATACCAAGTACAAGCTTGGCTTATAAAGAATGTCAACTACTAGGATTGACTTTACCTCATACTGGGATACTGTTTTGCTTATAAGATACAAGACAGTAGCGTAATTTAGCAAGTAATGTACCAGTGATTTGCCATGAAGTACAGAGGGAGAGTATTAGTACGTTTAGCTAACAACTGGCTCTCAATACCACTTACTATTTGTACGTGGCGGTAGGGAGCGAATGATCATAGGAGGTAAATAATTGCTAATGGTGTAGCGCTATTGACTTGGACATGGGGGTTTTTCATCCATTTAATTATCGGAAACTACTACCTTTGAAACAGTTATCAAGTAATTGTGTGTTTTGTACTAATTATTATTTGTATTCTCAGGAACATTCGCTTCTTAATACTATTTAACTCAGACGGGACATGTGATACCTGAATCTAGTATATTTGTATAGTTGGAGCTGTTTGCTTACTATAACACACTACAGCACACACAATGAAAGTTGCAATTCTTGAGTAGTTGTACTTGTTGAGTACTGTTATTGTAAAATGAAATTTAAATCTGGTTCGACTATCAGCTTGGGGACCCAGAAATTAGTCTATCATTAGACTCGGATTTAGGCTGTGCTTTTTAGTCACAACAAAGTATCAGAAACGCTGTTAACTATATAACACCAGAAACAATAAACTTTGTTATATCAATAAGAAGAATCAATAACTCGATACTTTAAATCTTCTCTTAGTAATTGTATTTTGATGAAACTTTCACTATCCTTGTATATGGTGAAACTTTGACTATTCTCAAATGAAAATTACGTGGAATTTTTCAAAACTTATGCTCCCTAATTTTCGTAACCAAAGTATGACATGAATAATAAACCCAATTAGTTCCACATCCGAGACTGTATTATATAGTCTTGCGTATCTTATCACCTCTTTCTGCTCACAGCATGCAAACACTTTGCATACAAGCCACCGACTGACTCATGCCACAAAGCAGCTTTGCAGTTCGACCTCCAGATCCGCCTTTTCTATTCCCGCCAAGCCAGTATCGTTGCAGAGGAGAGTCCCTCCCTGTTTTACATTACAGACCTACATGCCCTATCCATGAACCAGTATTACAAATGAAGTTTTAACATTTTCTTTATTTTACAGTACATTTCTTTTGAAACTGCATCTATAGATTAATTAAAATTACACAATTTATCATAAATAATGAATAAAACGTTTACATGGACATTATATCAAAGAGCATGGTTATACAGAAGTCACATTAAGTAAAAACAGGGGAAGAAATTAGACAAGACCATTATAGGTAATATCGATAGTAGTGTTACACATGCCCCATGTTTCATTGATGTTTTCTTTTAGGCATACTTCAGTGAAACATCCGGACACCTCAAACAGTGTTGGGCGAAAGGAAAAGAAGTTCAGCAAATGCATGGCAACAGCATTCATTCTGCATAAACAGCAATACAAAGACAAGAATATCATTTCATCTCATTAACGTAAGAATAGCCTTAGTTCCATTTTACGTAATATTTGACCGGGAAGAGGAGATTCTGTTATACATAGAGCACTGGATAAAAATGGGTACACCCACATGAGAATGACACGTATGTAAAACAATACATAACGCATAAATAGAAAGGAGAAAAAAAAGATACAAACTTTTACATAAACATTATTTAAATTTTGTTCGGTGTTTACACTTGTTTACTACAATTTCTAACCAGTTCGTTTATCTTACCTTAAAGGAAACCCAAACTTACTAAATTTTTATCGTTTTCAAAATAATACTAAAGACTTTGCTTTCCGAGGAAAATAATCAGGAAAAATTATTACTTTCACCAGATAGGGGTTTTTGGTTGTGTTAATTTTTTATGCTATTCAACAAAATAGCACAATACTGTTTACAATAAGCTTGAAGTTTCTCACTGCCCCTTCATTATTTCAGGCAGTCCACACCAGCACCTTTATTTACAAACTTTGTTTTACCAAGGGAATACTTCGCTGCCCACCGAGATTTCTGACAGTCCTTTTGAAAGTCTCATTCCTGCTCTATTCACGAAACAAGAAATTATGCTGCCCATTTTTCATATTTGCAGTCGATTTTATCAAGCTCCAGCTTATTATATAGTACAGCCTTTTAGCACGTCATTTCACTTTGTTGGAACGTCCATTTCACTCTACACTCAGTTACATCGTTAAGAAACTGAAACTTTCGCACATATGTTAGCAAAACTGTAAGTCTTCGCAACATTATAACATCTATTAAAAAACATAGTTTGTAAAAAATTGACATATTATAATAAAGCGCTCGTTATTCACGACGTATTTTCAAACAGTGCTCTTTTCTATTTTGTTCTTCTTACGTAAGATTTCAAGTCCTGCATATTACCAACACTTAAGGACTTTTTTAGTCTTGATGTTGGGTATACCATATAGTACGCGTTAGTGTGAGGAGTTCCTTGCGCTTCAAACAGGCCATTGTAAATATGTTTAAATTTGAAAACAGACATGCATGATTTTGAAATGAACCTGCTGATGCCCACTAATTATGGTAGCGGTATGGGCTACTGTACACACTACAATTTCATTTTCCTGATCTTTCTGTAATAAGCCTTAAAGAGGCCTAATTTCATCCCAAGGGATGTCACCTACCTGCACATTGTGTTTTAACCTTATGTGTGGGCCTCGTTGGTTTCGAAATTTCAAAGTGTTTCTCTACCTGAACCCGTTTTTGATGGAATATAGCATCGTCTACTGATTTTGTTTTATTTCTCACTTCTGTGTGTTTTGACATTATAAAATATTTCGTCACGCATTCCTCGATTTCTGTTACTTCAATATATACTTTACCTGAACTACTTTCTCTATCTGACCATCTTGGGTCACTGTTGGGTTCTAGCTGAAACGCTCTCCTTATATTAATTTCTTTATCCGTTCGTTTAGTCGGGTCTTAAATACCCAGTATCACGTTTTTATCCTAACGTAATTAGTTCTTTTTCTTTCACAGCGGACTCTTTGTCTGAGCCGTCACCTTAATCAGCTCTAACGACGGTTACTTTTTAACTTCGTATTTTGTGTAGTCATAGTGAACTGCAATAATTCGTAAACAGTCATCTGTATCTACTTCTTTTGGCCTACTGGCAACAGTTTGTTCTGCAGGCGATTTGTTAGTTCAAGAATGCTGAGAATTTCATCTTCTTCCATTCTCCTCATTGTGACCGTATTTCTTTTCTTACCATTAATCTCAGTGTTGTTGGCATCTCGCATAATTTGTGCAGCGCCCTTTTCGTCACTACTTGCCACACCCTTACAAGCTTTCCAGACTGTTTTTGAACATTCACATGCACTTGTACACATTATGTACTAAACTTAGTTACAAATTCACAACCTAACGTCCAAAACTCTGATATACTCAGTCGCTTCATCAGTTACCGCAAGAAAATCGGAAACAGTGGATTGTAGGCTCGACACTTGATCGTTGATTTCCTGGCTTGTTGTACATCGTCTACTACTGCTAATTCTAAACTGAAACTGCCATAAATAAAAGTGTAAACAGTCTTAATTATCAGATCTAAGAATTACGTGAAGGTTGTGAGCCCGCCGCTCATCTGCCTGCTGGTCTACCACATGGTTAACTATTCCTTCTGAAGCACCTCGCACCAGAAGCAAGCGTTCCTGTGGCGTCTACGTCTACTAAAAGCTGGCGGAAGAGAATTTTGGTGGCGCAGAGCTGTGCAGGCTCCAGCGGTCTGTGATCCCGTGCTTGTGCCCCACGGCTCACTCCAGCCTGGGGCGCCTGTGCTAATTAGTGTGCAGATTGAGAGCTAGATCGGTCGTGACGGCGTAATTACAACTGCATAGCAGAATACCCACTCACCTGCGGCGCTTGCGGGACAAGTCACTGAACGGCAATTTTTCGGCGAAAATACCGCGTACGTTCGTGCAGGAAACATTCGTCTGTTCATTTGCGATATGATTCCAAACATTCTAGACGGGCACCAGATGAGAGCTTTTTCACGGAATTGAGAGCCTGTCACAAAATTGGCTGTGCATTTTGTAATCGATAAACCGTGTATTTCTTGCGAATGTCCCCTTATGAATGAATCAGTTCAAAAATGTTCAAATGTGTGTGAAATCTTATTGGACTTAACTGCTAAGGTCATCAGTCCCTAAACTTACATACTACTTAACCTAAATTATTCTAAGAGAGACTCACACACCCATGCCCCAGGGAGGACTCGAACCTCCGCCGGGATCAGCCGCACAGTCCATGACTGCAGCGCCTCAGACCGCTCGGCTAATGCCGCGTGACAATGAATCAGTGACCGAGTATCTGATCATGAGCAAGATTCATGCCTATTCAAGAGACCCCGTCCGGCCACTGGCAGTCGGAACCCGATCCTTCAAAAGAGGTCATAACTATAACTATCTGGGCATATAATCTGTACATAGGACGCATCGTGTGAAGCAGAAATCAAAGTGAACATATAAGCCGCAAACCGATCACACGACTTTTTAAATTGCACAGTCCCTCAAGGGATTTCGAGCTCCAGCTGTACAAAAGAGTGATGGTTGCGAAACTTTTAGTGTCATCAGTTAAATAATCTTCTCGTTTTCGGGCGGAAATACTTAAGAAAGATCTGTGGTCTGGTGCAGGATGAGATCACTGGGGAATGGAAGATCCGCCACAGTTATGTGCGGGATCGACAAAATAATATAGACGTGATGAGAAAAGACGTTTTATATGGACCACGTCGCTCGGATTTGCAAGCACAGCTACCTTTGAAACTAATGGATTTTACTCCCAGGGGAAAGCGCTACTTGGCACAGAGAAACAATGTGTAGCTGGAATCTATGAGGACTCGCTGGAGATCAGCTTATAGGGTGACTGTCCGCAGAAAACAAGAAATACAGTTCACAACACAATGAAAACCCATCATTTTGTCCCACTGCAAAGGGGAAATTCGAATTTTGAGTCGAAAGTGCCTACAAACCTCCCTCTGAAATGGTGTAACAGCTTGAAGCCCTGAGTCGTCACCCTGGGGCTCGGCGAAGCTTCAAATAACACGCTGTCGACTCTTGTGGAAAAAAAGGCCAGAGCTTATAAGTTCATGTAACATGTAAGTTAGGCTAATGATGAAACTTCCTGGCAGATTGAAACTGTGTGCCGGACCGAGACTCGAACTCGGGACCTTAGCCTTTCTCTGGGCTACCCAACCACGACTCACGCTGTGAGGACGACTCACGCCCCGTCCTCACAGCTTTACTTCCGCCAGTATCTCGTCTCCTACCTTCCAAACATCACAGAGGTTGCCCTTCTTCCAGGAGTGCTAGTTTTGCAAGGTTCACAGGAGAGCTTCTGTGAAGTTTGGAAGGTAGGAGACGAGATACTGGCGGAAGTAAGGCTGTGAGAACGGGGCGTGAGTCGTGCTTGGGTAGCTCAGATGGTAGAGCACTTGCCCGCGAAAGGCAAAGGTCCCGAGTTGGAGTCTCGGTCCGGTACACAATTTTAATCGTCCAGGAAGTTTCATATCAGCGCACACTCCGCTGCAGAGTGAAAATCTCATTCTAGGCTAATGATGTTGCATTGGCTTCAAATGGCACCACCATTCTGGCCAACTCCACCACGGATTTTTCGCGTCACACCCTGCAGTATCCACATCTCACGCCTTCATTTGTTGCCTCTGCGATGGAGGTCGGAACGCGACGCCCAGCATTGAAATCATGCTGTTTTCTTATGGTTGGTCGAGGGAAACATTTCAGTTACATCGCCGCTCACAATCAACACAAAAAGACTTCAGTAAATGGAATAGATGGCGTCAATGAAATCATCTCTTGCACTAGGGGTGTTTATTTACACTTATTTCACAGTTGAAATTGAAAGTTTGCAGTGCAATGCGCTACAGAAAGACTTTCTTGACGACCTTAGACACTGGACAATTCAACGCTTGTGGGACAGCAACTACATTGAACATTATATGACCCCTTAGTGGGAGTGCCTCTGAGGAGTGGAAAGTAACCACAATTTCTCCTCTGGTATACAGGGCGAAGCCACTATGGACTATGGACCATTGAAAACCATTCGACGAATTTTGAATGTGATCCGAAGCAACAAAAGTTTTTATGCTTTTTCAAGCCTTCTGTTTTGCGCCTTCCTGTGGCATGATCACTAAGGAGAGCGGTGTTGACACGTACTTACATAACGACAAAGGACCCCTGTTAGAACCCCCTCTGTTCAGTAGATCCTTGATGCCACCAGCACCTTTTTTGAGCACTTTGGAAATGTCCCTGTAGAGGGACATGCATTCACAAACGTCTACACGCTGGCGGGACAGGCAATACTTCTAACACAATTCAGATTTCGCATGCAGCTAGCATGTGCGAATGCAGCGATCTGACAGCATTCACCTGTGGCTGTGTCATTATGGTTGAGTATCCCATCAGCACGTAATCGTTAGTGAACGCCTGTCTGTATATAGGGAGTGCTTATTAGAGGCGAGCGAGTGGCACTAAGGATGTTGACAAACTGCGGGTGAGGGAGGGGAGGGGTCTTAAAGGAACCCTTCGTTCTTTTATTAAAGTTCTTCTCAGTGTCGTAATCTCCGAAGATCATGCCACAGCAAGGCGTATAACAGGAGCCCCTAGCGATTCCACCCTGTACATGCGGTTGCGCTCCACTCCAAAGGGCTCAGTTCATTTTCAGTTGGGTTAAAGCTCCACGATGTCCTTAGAGAAAGACTGAATCAGGTTGACACCAGGGGGTGTCAGCAGTGTCTAAGGTTGTCGTTCAGTTGCAAACTCTTTTCTATAAATGAATCTCCCAGACGAAGGGGTTGTTTCATTGACGCCGTCTATGCCGCGTCCTGAGGCTTTCCGTGTCGATTCTGAGCAGGGGTGTGTCGAAATGATTTCCTGGGCCATCCATGAGGCACCACGTGATTTTGGACGCTGGGTGTCGTGGTCATCTTTGGTGGCACTAGTGTTCAGTGTGTGTGTTATCTTTCCTGCTTCAGTCCGAGAATCGAGGTTTTAAATTTGCGTGTACGCCGCCTGTCCGTTACAGTTTGCTTTGAGAATGGCGGGGTGTCCTCCGGCCGAAATATCGGCGGTCGCTGAAAGTGTTACCTGGCTGAATTCCCGGAAGTTATTTGAAACCCATACGATAGTCTGTAGGAGTGGGAGGGACAGACATGGAGATATGGAGTATTCTTAATAATTTGGAAGACTAATAGCGACTTGTGAGCTGCCATTGAAAGATTTAAGTATGACCCCTGTTAAAAACCTATATAATAGCGACTTTTAAACCGTTTTCTAAAGATAAATGCACTTGATAACACTATGTTTTTTCCTTTCCCTGAGAGCGAGCCCCAGAGTCTGGACGCCCTTGGCGGGGGGTGACTGTGATGATCTTTTCATCGCGTGACACATCCACGGTGGTGCTGGGCGTGATTGTGATGAAATTTGATGTCAGTGTGACGTCTCACACGAATTTATGATCTCTGGCCTGTCTGAAGCGTCGCCGAGGGGGAGGGTGAGTCGTAGGACCGCACCATTACAGAGAAAGGGGTAGGCACCGTCGAGCCAAATTTCCAACTTGTGCGTCGCAGTGTGAGAAAATGACAGAGTTTAAATGAAAATGGTTCAAATGGCTCTGAGCACTATGGGACTTAACATCTGAGGTCATCAGTCCCCTAGAACTTAGAACTACTGAAACTTAACTAACCTAAGGACATCACACATCCATGCCCGAGGCAGGATTCGAACCTGCGACCGCAGCGGTTGCGCCGTTCCAGACTGAAGCGCCTAGAACCACTCGGCCACACCGGCCGGCAGTTTAAATGAAGTGGTGCTTTGTGTTGCGCAGTGCAAAACCCAGTGGAAGAGAAGATTTTAGCTGCACGCAGTCCTCTGGCCCTGTCCACGTAAAGTAAGTAAGCTATATTTCGTAGGCTAAAATGTATAGCTTCCGAATAGGACACTATGTAGCAAATTGAACTGTACTGCGTATTGTAGAGTTTCCTCGCCAAAGATTTTCTCCAACTGTATAATGAATTTAATGTAGCTCCTAGTTAAAGAAATGACTCGTGAATACGACGTTTGTTTTGGAAAGAATGATCTCTGGGGGATAACGTCTATAACATCTGTGTGCCCTCAGAGACGATGTGAGAACACAACAAAGGTGCGAGTGGTCTTTTTTTCTTATTTTTCTTTTTTTCCTTCAAGGAGGTACATGAGCGGATTCACCGAGACGATAGGCGATGCGATGAAGTGCTGGTTGTCAGGCCACAAGTACTCCATAGTTACACGAAAAATCGGTAGCAACATGCTTATAAATATATTTATTCGTCTGTGTCTTTGTTTATATGCGATATGTACTATTCATGAAGAAATTGGTCAAATATTTACTGTGTGTTAGAAAGCACATAGGCATTAGGCTACTGGCCTACATTTCTTTCTGTTCCTTTGATATATATTTGCTTTGCTTATGTTTTTAATAATGTGTGTTACAGCGTGTTTATGGTCCAGCCGTAGGAATATTTATTTAATTTCAAGTTATTTAAATGTAAATCCAGTATTTAATACGTGTTTAAATACACTCCTGGAAATGGAAAAAAGAACACATTGACACCGGTGTGTCAGACCCACCATACTTGCTCCGGACACTGCGAGAGGGCTGTACAAGCAATGATCACACGCACGGCACAGCGGACACACCAGGAACCGCGGTGTTGGCCGTCGAATGGCGCTAGCTGCGCAGCATTTGTGCACCGCCGCCGTCAGTGTCAGCCAGTTTGCCGTGGCATACGGAGCTCCATCGCAGTCTTTAACACTGGTAGCATGCCGCGACAGCGTGGACGTGAACCGTATGTGCAGTTGACGGACTTTGAGCGAGGGCGTATAGTGGGCATGCGGGAGGCCGGGTGGACGTACCGCCGAATTGCTCAACACGTGGGGCGTGAGGTCTCCACAGTACATCGATGTTGTCGCCAGTGGTCGGCGGAAGGTGCACGTGCCCGTCGACCTGGGACCGGACCGCAGCGACGCACGGATGCACGCCAAGACCGTAGGATCCTACGCAGTGCCGTAGGGGACCGCACCACCACTTCCCAGCAAATTAGGGACACTGTTGATCCTGGGGTATCGGCGAGGACCATTCGCAACCGTCTCCATGAAGCTGGGCTACGGTCCCGCACACCGTTAGGCCGTCTTCCGCTCACGCCCCAACATCGTGCAGCCCGCCTCCAGTGGTGTCGCGACAGGCGTGAATGGAGGGACGAATGAAGACGTGTCGTCTTCAGCGATGAGAGTCGCATCTGCCTTGGTGCCAATGATGGTCGTATGCGTGTTTGGCGCCGTGCAGGTGAGCGCCACAATCAGGACTGCATACGACCGAGGCACACAGGACCAACACCCGGCATCATGGTGTGGGGAGCGATCTCCTACACTGGCCGTACACCACTGGTGATCGTCGAGGGGACACTGAACAGTGCACGGTACATCCAAACCGTCATCGAACCCATCGTTCTACCATTCCTAGACCGGCAAGGGAACTTGCTGTTCCAACAGGACAATGCACGTCCGCATGTATCCCGTGCCACCCAACGTGCTCTAGAAGGTGTAAGTCAACTACCCTGGCCAGCAAGATCTCCGGATCTGTCCCCCATTGAGCATGTTTGGGACTGGATGAAGCGTCGTCTCACGCGGTCTGCACGTCCAGCACGAACGCTGGTCCAACTGAGGCGCCAGGTGGAAATGGCATGGCAAGCCGTTCCACACGACTACATCCAGCATCTCTACGATCGTCTCCATGGGAGAATAGCAGCCTGCATTGCTGCGAAAGGTGGATATACACTGTACTAGTGCCGACATTGTGCATGCTCTGTTGCCTGTGTCTATGTGCCTGTGGTTCTGTCAGTGTGATCATGTGATGTATCCGACCCCAGGAATGTGTCAATAAAGTTTCCCCTTCCTGGGACAATGAATTCACGGTGTTCTTATTTCAATTTCCAGGATTGTATGTTTGAGAATGTTCATTGTCTTGGAGACATGGCGGAAGCGCTCTAGTCAATCACAGCGCTCGCTACTACGGTAGGCGACTACCGAAGTCAATGGAGAGACTGTATGGAAGTGGTGGAGGAGCATCGGGTGGCAGATGACACGGGTCGGGGGGGGGGGGGGGGGCGTGCTGGACGGGAAGGCGCGACGGACGGTCGCAGTAAATACGTGGAGAGTGCTGAGCGCTTGCGCGTGGTCGCGGGGGATAGAAATATTTCGTAGTGCCGACATGTGCACTTGTGAGATTTCCGTGGCTTCTGCAGTGAAGGCGTAATAAGCGTTTAGAAGTGAATATCGCGCGAGCTCTGTTGTTGTTCACAGCTAATTACGTGAAGTAGAAATCTATTGTTTCCGTGTTATTCAACTTATATTTTATTTAATTGCTGCACCATCGACAGCAATGTGTTTTACAGTAATAAACAGCATTCTTAAAGGTACTTCTGCTATCGTACTCATAATTTAAAGTCGTTAAAAATAGTACCTGCAGATTTTATTTAACTGCAGTCTTTGATTTATAAATTTCTATGTTACATTCAAAATTCACAATTGCTAATAGGAACCTTCGACCATTCGATTCGTGTGTATATTAATACTGTATACTGTAGACTCAGCAGTATTTGGCTTTTAATGCGGCAACTACGTATCCTAACCCCTAGACAACGAAACCAGCCTAAACTTTTAATATTTCAACTTTGAGTCTGAGGGTAAGTAGTTCACTTTGCGAAGTGAAACAAAACCTTTTCAAAACCAGTAGAGACTTCTGTAGAGTGAACCTCTCACAAAACACAGTGTTGGATCGTTTTTTTTCCTCAAGTAGGTTTCTGGAAATAGTGAAACTACGAAGTAATTTTCACAACTAACACATGCAATCGATAGAGGTCCTAATCTATCACGCTAAAGGCAGTTTGTGTAGGGGTTCAGAGACTAAAGAAGTTGAGTGCAGGGAACAGTGATAACATACTGTCATGCACCAGAATGAAGTTCATTTCCCCAACAAGCCATGCAAATTCCCATTCTCCTAGGTTTCCCAAACTCTCTGAAGGCAAATACCTGGATGACTGCTTCGAAAAGAACTCGATAGATTTTCTACACCGTACGAGGGTCCAGGCTTTTGTTGCTGCAAGTACTGCTCACGAGCACCAGTGACATAGTAAAACCGAGGCTGCTGCTTACCCCGTATATATCCCTAAAATTACCTTACCACATGATTCTTCGACCTTTCTTCACTGTCTAGGGGGAGAATCTACATCCACCTACACTCATTATAAACTTCACGTGATTAACTGCTGTGTCCAAATGCTACCCTGGAAAGTTGTCTGTTCATGAGAAGATTGTATTGAGACAGCAGACACTGAAGTATTGCAGTTTAAAACTGCTTTTATTCTTATAGTAGATATATCTCAGTTACAGCAGCAATACAAGCCAGTGGTAGAGGTCACTGGACGGACTACACGGATTCATTGCTGTTAATAGCGTTTCATAGTTCTATGAATGGTTTTAAGTGAGACAGCCTGCGAACAAGATGTCACCCTCAAACAGGACCCTCCAAACTCTCCGGCGACAGAGAGCACCAAAACATGACTGTTCCCGATAACTCTCTCGGAAAAGTTTACCGCCGAAAACTGCTCGCTGCAAAACTGTTCCATCCGCGGAAGCAGCTCTTTGCTCACGTTTGTCTGCGGAACAGCTTGCAGCGGTATCGCCGCAAAACTACATATTTGAAAGTGTACCTTTAGTATTATAGGTCACATGATCAGCCAAGTATTCAAAGTAAGCGCTTCAGTGCACTGATTGTTTTGGTACCTCATACTGTCTCTGGGGGAGGAATAAATAGAATTTAAATAAAATAAGTAATTAAGTGATTCGCAATTCACTTGAAATACAAATTGATGCTATTTACGCTTTTTGTATGATTACGAATTACATTTAATATAATGAAGTCATAATTTGCAACTGGTCTCGCTGCTCTGGCACTTCAGTCTCAGTTAGTTATACAAAGACTTTGAAAGGTGGCTATTTCTCAGCACTTTCAGTTCCTCACTGTGTATTTTACCTTCTTTGTGAATCTAGATACTTAGCTTGCTACAGTCTATGAGACCTCTCTCTAACCAGCTTCACTATCGATACGCGCTATTTCGTAACCTCTTTGCTTAGTCACTGTGTCAGTATGAATTTGACGAGTCGTGTTTCTCTCGTCCATTAGCAATCGTTCGCGAGTTGCAAGCCATGGCAGTCATGGACTCTGTGGCTGGTCCCAGCGGAGGTTCGAGTCCTCCCTCGGGCATGGGTGTGTGTGTTTGTCCTTAGGATAATTTAGGTTAAGTAGTGTGTAAGCTTAGGGACTGATGACCTTAGCATTTAAGTCTCGTAGGATTCCACGCACATTTTTTTTTGCAAGCCATGTAGCTTTCTGTTCAAAGAGAGTTAGTCTTTGCTATTCTATTGCTACTTCCATGCTGATCTGGTCTGGTGCCTGTTTTGAGTTAGAGAGTTTCATCTGAGGCTACAAGTGTTGAAAATAAATTTGCACATGTCTAATGGAGATCCACGCTGTTGGAAAGACGTTACCATATCCAAAAACCCAGTGAGATCAATCCAGTATCTATATCCTGTGATGAAGTTCAGTTTTGCGAGTGAGGTTAGCTTGAGAATGTTTATGCTTATCAATCCGTGAATAGGTCTGGTCGCGTGATATCGTACAATGAAACAGGAGCAAATAGCATGTTAATTAAAAAACCGTTTGTAGACTGGCACCTTCGTGCATTACATGGCTTGTATTTCCCTTGGTGGTATGATAAATTCAAGCTGTTACCTCTCCCGAAATGTGAAGATTTGTTTCTTCAGAGATTTGTGATAACATATTATGTGAATGAGGTTATGTCTGCTTATGGACCCAATAGACAATTGAAAAATTCGTTTCTTTATCCGTTTGACAGCACAGCGTCGGTTAAACGTAGTTCTGATAATTTTGTTTTACCGTGAAACCCATAATTTTTTTATACAAACCATTTGAGTCTACCATTTAGCTGGCGCCCATATTATTGTTTGGTGTTATGTCAGGTAACTGCTGAAGTGAGAGCTACTCTAATGATTAAATCTACGAATACTGAGCCGTCATTGAAGTACACTGACAATAAACAGAAATTCTCTGTATGGTAGTTAGGTCACAGGAATTGAATAAAGTGAGGCTATGCATGCTGCACTACTGAATTCTCTTATTAGGACGGCGACTGCGTTGCCTCATCGAACTGTTGCAGCAACATGTACGACAAGAAATTAGTGTTTTGTTAAATAATCTTTCTGTTAGTTAACAGTTTTCTATATTTCGTATTTATGTGCACATAACGGGGAAGACTGCCCCATTGCACTGCTGGACGCTCCAAGCGAATGGCAACATATCTTTAAAGTACTCCATACCACTTTCGAACAAGTTCATTCATGTTGTTGTTGTTGTGGTCTTCAGTCCTGAGACTGGTTTGATGCAGCTCTTCACGCTACCCAATCCTGTGCAAGCTTCTTCATCTCCCAGTACTTACTGCAACCTACATCCTTCTGAATATGCCGGCCGAAGTGGCCGTGCGGTTAAAGGCGCTGCAGTCTGGAACCGCGAGACCGCTACGGTCGCAGGTTCGAATCCTGCCTCGGGCATGGATGTTTGTGATGTCCTTAGGTTAGTTAGGTTTAACTAGTTCTAAGTTCTAGGGGACTAATGACCTCAGCAGTTGAGTCCCATAGTGCTCAGAGCCATTTTGAACCTTCTGAATATGCTTAGTGTATTCATCTCTTGATCTCCCTCTACGATTTTTACCCTCCACGCTGCCCTCCAATGCTAAATTTGTGATCCTTTGATGCCTCAGAACATGTCCTACTAACCGGTCTCTTCTTTTTGTCAAGTTGTGCCACAAACTCCTCTTCTCCCCAATTCTATTCAATACTTCATCATTAGTTATGTGATCTACCCGTCTAATCTTCAGCATTCTTCTGTAGCACCACATTTCGAAAGCTTATATTCTCTTCTTGTCCAAACTATTTATCGTCCATGTTTCACTTCCATACATGGTTACACTCCATACAAATACTTTCAGAAGAGACCTCCTGTCACTTAAGTCTATACTTGATGTTAACAAATTTCTCTTCCTCAGAAACGCTTTCCTTTCCATTTCCAGTCTACGTTTTATATCCTCTCTACTTCGACCATCATCAGTTATTTTGCTCCATAAATAGCAAAACTCATTTCGTAATCTAATACCCTCAGCATCACCTGAGTCAACTCGACTACATTCCATTATACTCGTTTTGCTTCTGTTGCTGTCCATCTTATATCCTCCTTTCAAGACACTGTTCATTGCGTTCAACTGCTATTCCAAGTCCTTAGATGTCTCTGACAGAATTACAATGTCATCGACGAACCTTAAGGTTCTTATTTCTTCTCCATATACAGATTGAATAACAACGGGGATAGGCTACAACCCTGTCTCAATCCCTTCCCAACCACTGCTTCCCTTTCATGTCCCTCGACTCTTATAAGTGCCATCTGGTTTCTGTATAAATTGTAAATAGCCTTTCGCTCCTTGTGTTTTACCCCTGCCACCTCCAAAATATAAAGAGAGTATTCCAGTCAACATTGTCAATAACTTTCTCTAAGGCTACAAATGTTAGAAACGTAGGTTTGCCTTTTCTTAATCTAGCTTCTAAGATAAATCGTAGGGTCAGTATCGCCTCACGTGTTCCAATATTTCTACGGAATCCAAACTGATCTTCCCCAAGGTCGGCTTCTACCAATTTTTCCATTCGTCTGTAAAGCATTCGTGTCAGTATTTTGCAGCTGTTACTTATTAAACAGATAGTTCGGTAATTTTCACATCTGTCAGCACCTGCTTTCTTTGGGATTGAAATTATTATATTCTTCTTGAAGTCTGAGGGTATTTCGCCTGTCTCATACATCTTGCTCACCAGATGGTAGAGTTTTGTCAGGACTGGCTCTTCCAAGGCCGTCAGTAGTTCTAATGGAATGTTGTCTCCTCCCGGGGCCTTGTTTCGAGTCAGGTCTTTCAGTGCTCTGTCAAACTCTTCACGCAGTATCGTATCTCCCATTTCATCTTCAACTACATCCTCTTCCATTTCCATAATATATTTTCCTCAAATACATCGCCCTTGCATAGACCCTCTATATACTCCTTCCTCCTTTCTGCTTTCCCCCCTTTCCTTCGAACTGGGTTTCCATCTGAGCTCTTGATATTCATACAAGTGGTTCTCTTTTCTCCGAGGGTCTCTTTAATTTTCCTGTAGACAGTATCTATCTTACCCCTAGTGAGATAAGCATCTACATCATTAAATTTGTCCTCTGCTTAGCCATTTTGAACTTCCTGTCTATCTCCTTTTTGAAACGTTTGTATTCCTTTTTGCCTGTCAGGAGAATTGTCTATCCAATGGTCAACGCTACGGGAAGTTTTTCGGTCTATTTTACACTAGTACAAGATCCAGACGGTGCAGAACTGGAACCTCACAAGCAGCAGCAACGTTCTCTGCTGTTTCTGGTACGGATCAAAGTTGATGACACGGAATGGTGAAGGACAGTTTACGCTACGGTGTGCAATGAATACACAGAACCACAGACTTTGGGGTACTATTAAACAACTTGTTGTGCATGAAGAGCCACTGTACTCATCGTGCCGGCCGGAGTGGTTCAGATGGCTCTGAGCACTGTGGGGCTTAGCTGCTGTGGTCATCAGTCCCCTAGAGCTTAGAACTACTTAAACCTAACTAACCTAAGGACATCACACACATCCATTCCCGAAGCAGGATTCGAACCTGCGACCGTAGCGGTCGCGCGGTTCCGGACTGTAGCGCCTAGAACCGCTCGGCCGTGCGGTTCTTGGCGCTACAGTATGGAGCAAAGCGACTGCTACGGTCGCAGGTTCGAATCCTGCCTCGGGCATGGATGTGTATGATGTCCTTAAGTTAGTTAGGTTTAGTTAGTTCTGAGTTCTAGGCGACTGATGACCTCAGAAGGTAAGTCGCATAGGGCTCAGAGCCATTTGAACCATTTTTGTACTCGTCGTACGTGACTGTGTGGTGTGGATTTACAGACATCTTTTTTCTCGGTCCGTTCTTCGAGAAGAACACACCCAGAGGGTACGCCATGTATAACGTGATGTCTGCACATTATCGAGAACTCCTAGTACAGCATATGTTTTGTGTTTTGGAGGAGCACAACTGTATGGAAGCCACTGTTTTCATGCAAGATGGGGCAACGCCTCATGTCGGTAACCTAGAGAAAGATCTGCTTCGTGCCACCATCCACGAACGTGTTATCTCCTGTGGTTTTCCAGACGCATGGCCTGCAAGATCAGCTGATCTGAATCCAAGTGACTTTTGGCTCAGGGGATATCTAAAAGAACGCATTTACCAGGAACAAGTTCTGTCACTTCCTGATATGAAGGCCAGCATACGGGACATATTGCTCAGACTCCACTGGAACTGCTGCGAGAAGCTGCTGTTCACATCGTTATACGGATGCAGCATCTCGCCGACGTATCCCGTGCTCATGATGATAAAATTATGTAATAATAAAACCAACATTGTGCCTTTCTCATTTGTTTCAGCTTTTCGGCTGACTTCACGGTCCTAACCCATTGTATGTGGACGCATTTCTATACGTTTTTCCTGTATTCACAGAGCCAGAATAACGCCTGATGACCGAAATTGGAAGTAATTTTTTTAAACTTAAATCGGTTCTGATTGACGTATTAGCATATCTGCCAAGTTTTTCTGATAATGACAGCCCACAACGGACCTGTACCTTAATTATAACCAGTTGATATAAGACAGTTGCTCATGATCTTGTAGCATGCATTAAGCAGGGCGTTTCCTATGTAGCTGTCATATTTCAATATGTCACCCTTCTTATGGACTGGAAAAGTCAGAGCCGTTTGCCTTTCTATTGACAGTTATTATTTGGTCCACATTGTTTGTATCAATTGTTGTGGTCTCTCTACCAGTTTCTTGCCTCCTACCTGTATCGTCTAGGCCTGTATACCGTCTTAATCTGGGTTTTTATTCTTCTTACGACATATGATCTGCGTTTTGATCTCATCCATTGAGGATGTGTGGATCGGGGGTAGGGGTAATTTGACTGGAAATCTAACCGTGCTTCGGGTTCATCACAGTTGAGAAGCTGGTCGATGTACTCCGTCCACCTACACTACAGTTGACCGGAATTTTATCATCCTAGTCTTTGTCCAACTTCTGTCTGGCCTAGTACCCTTTGCTAGAACACTTCATCTTTTGGAACACTTCCTTTCTCTTATTTCCTCTTAAATCCACTTTGTCTCAACGATGAAGTCCTTATCCTCTTTTCGAGGTGCTTGGGTAACTTTTCGAACCTTGTCAAATCGTGCTGCACCGTGCACCAGCTCCTTCTCCCTCAGCCACGTGTTCGTGGCTTCTTGTCTCCGTTACACATTCATCAAAAAACGAGATTTTCTTGACATCTAGGTTTCCTTTGATCGTTTCCTTTTCTGTGTCTGTCACAGAGCTCTGGATTCTCTCCACATTACTGCAGAGTCTTAACTACCGTCCTGTTCTCTGTGTTTTCAGTCCTGAGACTGGTTTGATGCAGCTCTCCATGCTACCCTATCCTGTGCAAGCTTCTTCATCTCCCAGTACATATTGCAACACACATCCTTCTGAATCCGCTTAGTGTATTCATCTCTTGGTCTCCCTCTACGATTTTTACCCTCCACGCTGCCCTCCGATGCTAAATTTGTGATCCCTTGATGCCTCAGATAATGTCCTACTAACCGGTCCCTTCTTCTTGTCAAGTTGTGCCACATACTCCTCTTCTCCCCAATTCTATTCAATACTTCATCATTAGTTATGTGATCTACCCATCTAATCTTCAGAATTCTTCTGTAGCACCACATTTCGAAAGCTTATATTCTCTTCTTGTCCAAACTATTTATCGTCCATGTTTCATTTCCATCCATGGCTACACTCCATACAAATACTTTCAGAAACGACTTCCTGACACTTAAATCTATACTCCATGTTAACAAATTTTGTCTTCTTCAGAAACGCTTTCCTTGCCATTGCCAGTCTACATTTTATATCTTCTCTACTTCGACCATCATCAGTTATTTTGCTCCCCAAATAACAAAACTCCTTTACTACTTTAAGTGTCTCATTTCGTAATCTAATACCCTCAGCATCACTTGAGTCAATTCGACTACATTCCATTATCCCCGTTTTGCTTTTGTTGATGTTCATCTTACATCCTCCTTTCAAGACACTGTCCATTCCGTTCAACTGCTCTTCCAAGTCCTTTGCTGTCTCTGATAGAATTAGAATGTCATCGGCGAACCTCAAAGTTTTTATTTCTTCTCCATGGATTTTAATACGTACTCCCAATTTTTCTTTTGTTTCCGTTACTGCTTCTCAATATACAGATCGAATAACATCGTGGAGAGACTACAACCCTGTCTCACTCCCTTCCCAACCACTGCTTCCCTTTCATGCCCCACGACTCTGGTTTCTGTACAAATTGTAAATAGCCTTTCGCTCCCTGTATTTTATCCCTGCCACCTTTAGAATTTGAAAGAGAGTATTCCAGTCACCATTGTCAAAAGCTTTCTCTATGTCTACAAATGATGGAAACCTAGGTTTGCCTTTCCTTAATCTTTCTTCTAAGATAAGGCGTAAGGTCAGTATTGCCTCACGTGTCCCAACATTTCTACGGAATCCAAACTGATCTTCCCAGAGGTCGGCAGGAAGTGCAAAATGGCTAAGCAGTTTTCAGATACGGTTGTTATATTGCAGCTGATATTTAGTCTATATTGCTGGTTGTTTTAGGCCTTTCAGCATGATATCTGACAGCCTTCTGTAGCTTATCCTTGGACCTTCCTACGTGCTGTACTCGTAGCAGGCCTCTGCCCATAACATGGTCACTTTCACACTTCGCACCCCACACTGTCTTAACGTCCGATTACCTTATTTTGGCTCTTATACTTCTGTTAAAAATAATACATAGTTATTCAGTTACTGTGCTTTAAGCGTGCAGGGATTTTGTACTACAGACGAGTCTTGGCATTACTAGACTAGTCAACGCCGACACGGTGAAAAGTTTTTCGTTTGTTTTATTTGTATTTCATAATCCATATTTTTTGTATTTAGTAGTTTTGTAGCTCTCGACCACCGCCGTTTGCTACAGTAGTGGGTCACATTAACGGCCGTCTCTGGGACTTCTAAGCTCTTAAATTTTGCTCTCCGGTCCCGAACGTATCTTCCCACTCACATGGCTATTGTGCAGGACAAGATGAATCCCATTCATAAGGATTGGCAGCTTGTTATTGGAGAATGCTTTCAGGGTCCTGTTGCTGCTGACATTTAATCTTCTTACCACCTATCTCCAATCCTCCAATTTCTAGAGAAATCTTAGTCGACGCATTTTAAACCCCCTTTTTCCTTCTGATTCCTAGGGGTAGAATTTCGATTAAGCATCAAAATATGGTAAGGAGGGGGTGTTTCACTAGAGTTGTTCAGCTTTTGAAAGATGTGTGTATAGAGGGGAATGGCGGTAAATTTCGTTATGTTTATGGTTCTGTAGCTGAATACATGGATGACATACACCTCTCTAGTAACTAGAGTCTATGTTAGGGGAAGATGTCACTGACGTCTTGTCGAGCCGCAGTCGTGAAGTTGCTGCGCCGTTAGCGGTCATGGCTGGTAATAAGTGATTATTAAAATGCTTCCCTGTGTGCGTGTACATTTGGAATGAGGAAAATGTTTCGGAATTTATTTATTTGCTGGGAGCACTAATTGCAATAGATGCGAATTATTTTAACGTAAAGGACGAAATTTCGACTGACAGTATTATTCTTGGTATCTTTTTCAAGATTATTAGTCGTGCTCATGAAAATGGTAACTTACTCTTCACGCTTTGTAAATGAATTAAAATGAAAGTAAGGAACAAACCTGATGAAAATCGTGCACTGATCTCTTTCGTTTCTGCTTATATCTGTCTCAGTGTTTGTGACAGAGCCTGTAGATGGCCATAAATTCTCTTATTTATGTAATTGAAATTCGTTGTGGTTTTTGTGTACCAATAAAACTTCAGCTCAAAACAACCTTTTAAATATGTTAATTCCGGACAGTCACTTTTTATCTTACTGCTTATGAATTAAATTAACCTAATACTGCTGACACGCATTGCACCGTTGCATGGTCAGCTAGATGCATTCCTTACGAAAGTTTTGAATGTTGGCAAGCAATTGCATTAATTTTAAGTATGCTTGCAACCCAATGATTTCTTACTGGTGTAGGCGGGTTAGTGATTTATATCAAGTATTTTATCAGAGAAGAGCAGAATTTCCATCGTTCAGGTAAGTATCAACTTTAGAAGCAAGACCAACTATTACGCTTTGTGATTGGGAAACAGAGATTATTTGTAATTTTATACATAACCCAGGAGTTGCATTAATATCCGCTTACAAATTTAACGTACTATAGTTCACTGTTTCAAGTTCTGATTGTTGCGGGGGAAGCTGTCGAGTGCATCATGGATAGTTGTTTTTGTGTTCAAGCGTTAATCAATGTGGATAACCAAGTTCAGTTTAACGAAATTAAATTTCATATAACAGACAAAAGATGCTATACGGTGTAGTACTAACTGCAGTGACTGAAATGCAGGTATCATAATAAGACAGTAAGGGTCATTAATAATCTTCTGTATAAATTATTTACAGTTAGTTGGTTTCTTATCGGAATTGTAAAACTATATTTTGAAATCATGTTTGAAGATTTCTGTATCATCTCATACTTAGCCATTAACACAGCTAATTTCTGCTTCAGATTAGCCCAGTTATATTACGTCTACGTAACCGCACACAGGCTGTATAGTCATAAAATTAGAACGTTACTTTTTGCATTCTGAGTATTACACTAAGACTTTGTATTCTTGTAGAACGAGTCAGAATCAATTATTTCATTCAGGCTCAGTTCAGAGGCGACATTGCAACTACAGAACAGTTTGTCTAATGTTTCGGAAACATTAAATAGTAGAGAGAAGCGTACTGAAACATTATGCTAAGACGTAGAAAATTAAACATTACCCATATGCTGCAGGATACAGGCTATATAGTAAATAGAAAGGTTACACAAGTCACACCATTACACGAAAAACACCAAGCTTTCTCAGATGGACTTTCAATATGAAGATTTCACCTTCAAGTAAAAAATAAAGAAATTCAAAGCAGAGTTAAGGAATACTTGTTTTGTAAATAAAAACGCCTTTTTATATAAAAAAGAAATTACTTACTATCTGCTGATCTGTGTCGTCTGGTTAAGAAAATTACTCACTTGGCATATGCTGAAGACGTAGCTATATCGCGCTACGCCAGATTTCGTTTCTAGAAAAACAGGGACTGTGTCACGGAAGGCTCTGAAATAAAATGAAACGAAGTATTTGTGAAGTTCATAGCTTAATTCTGTACATTTTATTTGAGTGAACAGGACACTGAAGCTGAGTCACCAAACTAGAAAACACATTGTTTATATTCCTAGTACGTGCTATGGGCTCCATTGATGTTTGCTGCTTTCTTCCTTCTTTCAGCACTTCTATGGAACTTCATTTTTTACTTTCGTCTCCTCCGGTGCTCTCTTTCTCTCTGGCTGTTTCTTTCTCCTCTCTTACCTTCTCACAAGATATATATATGTTTGTGTACTTCCTACGTCTTCATCTTTTGTATAGTTTCTTCCATTTATCTAACAGTCAACAGTTTACCATTCATTAACGTAGCGAAATCATTAGTGTGGAACAGAACGTGCTCTTTTCGTATACACGACTGTGCTTTTTCATTATTTCCGGATATTATCTGTTTAATATTTTTCTTAGAGGTATCTTCCTATTTTAGTTTCCATTCGTTTCGTGTCTTCTGTGATTTGAAACTTAAGTTCATTGAATATCTGTGTGATGTTTAAATTTTCGTGTTTACATCCGCCTACCAGCTGGAAGTTAGCTGCACAAATCATCGGTAGATAATTTTTCACAAGTTCTTGCTTACTGCAGTGTAAATGTGTGTTAGTACTTTTTAGGTGACTATGAAAGCAGAGTCATATGTAGCCAATGTGGATGTTTTCGTAGGTTACTCAGTATGGGAGAAAAATTTCAGCACTGTGGGTTGGTGTTTCATTAGGTTGATTATATCCAGTAAAACGTCAGATGACACCATCCTTTGGGATGGTAGAATATGCAGGAGAGACATGAGAATCGTAGAAGTATTTGTGCCTGTGCGGCGCGCGTGTGACATTCTAGTAATAGATTGTATCTACCCTGTGTTTCTCACTGCCTTGTTGTTGGGACTGCTTGCAAGAGGGCGCGCTAGCAACCGCAGACAGTGATGTAGAGGCGTGTTCGGCAAGCAAGGGATCCCTCCAACAACGAGATCATTAGGGACGGAGCAGAAGCTTGGTTCAGGGAAGGATGGAGAAGGAAAGCAGGCATCGCCCTTCAAAGTAAATATCCTGGCATTTGCCTTAATCAATATATGGAAATCAAGGAAAACTTAAATCACGATGGCCGGATGCGGGTCTGAACCGTCGTCGTCCAGTGTGCTAACGGCTGCGCTACCTCGCTCAGTGCCAGCAAGGAGAAGTGACTTGCTGGCACCGTCGTGGAGAACGGGAAGTCCAGTTTTGCCTAGGACGTGTGAGCGCTGTGTTAGGCCTGGTCTATGGAGTGCTATTGGCACCAGGACACCAAGTGGAATTTCACTGCCAGATTACTGTTGGAGGAATCGGGACTTCTCGGCAAACCGTTGCGTCACGATATTGTAGTCTACATGGTGAGGCTAGTCGTAAAGGCAGTAATTTTGTTCTTAACTGATGTGTGACGCACTGCATCCTGGTTCCTTTCGGGTCTTGTGATCGTTCCTTCGTTTTTTGTTGAGAGCGAAGGTCTCGTTTGTATTTTTCTACCAGGATGTGTTGAGTTGATCTTCTGAACACACACTCGCGATTTGTGGATTGCATTTTGTTTTTTGGTGGCTACTCATGTTACTAGGTTGCATGACTTGGTTGTTTGTGTATGGAAGCATGCACTTTGTATCAAGTTTTTCTTTAAAGTCAACTACAAACTATTTGTCTACATCTACATCTACATATCTACATATATATTCCGCTAGCCACCAAGCGGTGTGTGGTGGAGGGCACAATTCACGCCAAAGTTATATTTCCCTCCCTCTGTTCCACTCGCGCATCGCGTGAGGGAAAAATGACTGTCTGAAAGCCTCAGTACGAGCTCTTGTTTCCCTTATCTTTGAATGGTATCATTGCGCGATTTGAAAGTTGGTGGTAATAATATATGCTCTACATCCTCTGTGAAGATAGGATTTCGGAATTTAGTGAGCAGCCCCTTCTGTTTAGCGCGTCGTCTGTCTGCAAGTGTGTCCCACTTCAAACTTTCTATGAGATTTGTAACGCTCTAAATGTACCAGGCACGAATCTTGCCGCTCTTCTTTGGACCTTCTCAATCTCTTGAATCAAACCCAACTGGTAAGGGTCCCATACAGATAAACAATACAGTAAGACTGGACGAACTAACGTATTGTAAGCTATTTTCTTTGTTAAAGGACTGCATCGCTTCAGGATACTACCAATACACCGAAATCTAGAGTTCGCCTTACCCGTTACTTGTGTAATCTGATCATTCCATTTGAAATCCATTTCGAATGGTCACACCCAGATACTTGACTGATATTAAATCTTCCAAAGACTGATCATTTATTTTGTACTCATATATTAATGGGGATTTTCGCCTTGTTATACGCAGTAGGTTACACTTACTAATATTGAGAGATAACTGCCAGTCATTACACCACGCGTTTGTGTGGTTTATTACCTATTCATTGTTCGCCAGCCTTCTTTAAATCATTGATGTTTTGTATTTTAGTACAATGGTGTATAACGCATTCCCTGCTGAAGTTAAGTGGCGTATCACATATTCAGTGCTTGCCAGCCTCCTTTTATTCATTGGTGAAATGTATTTTACTAAAATAGTTTTTAGCCCGTTTATTCGTTGATGTTTTACATTTTATTAGAATGGTGTTTAATGCTGCTAGTATGTGTGAGTTACAGGCGAGATTAACCATTATTTAATGCCTTGTTTATTCAACTCGGGAGTGAACCCGGAAAAAGCTTCAGATTGCCTAGTGGCAGTCGCCAAATCATTTTGTAATGTAAATTACTCACACATCTGTGAAAAAGGTATCTAATTTGGAAAGACAGCTGGCCAGCTGATTCTAGAGGATGAGTATTACTTGTTAGCTATTTTCCGAACTAGCAGCCTGTGTAATAATTATCTTGTAATTTGTTGGTATGCCGTTCCTGCTCGCGAGGCTCAGCTGATTCCTTCTGTATATTTGGTCGGCTGTAGGTGTTGCGTGCTTACCTGTAATTTCTGAGATTAAGCGTTTCTCTACTTTGATGTTTATATTTCTATTGTATGTGTTACCGATTACATTTGCAATTAATTTCCCTTATGATTTAACGAACCTGATTTCTTTTATGCCTCACTTAAATGAATCTCAGCAACACTGTTGGAAATGGGCTTTAGTGTAATTTCGGTTAGGCCATTTGTGCCACACTGTATGTTTCTAGGCGATTCGCCGTGAAGTCTTACGAACTTTCTGCCTTGAACCTCATGTTTTGATTGGCTATTGCACGGGAAAGCTGATTGTGTTTCTAAGCCTGAAAACCTGCCTACCTACGGAGGCGTGTTCAGACGTATCATTAAGTTCAATCAAAAATAGTTACCAATGGATTTCTTGTATTTTAATCAAAGTCATGTAAATTTTAAAACACCTTCATGAATTGGAAAGCTTGTTTGCACGGCCGTTGGTTCAGTTATGTCTTAAATACTGTTAAAGTTCTCTCTGCCGAAATTCTGTCCACTTGACATGAGTCAATGTTGCAGTAAAGTGGTCTTTAACGCCGGGGCATTGTGTTCATTAATAAAACTTATACGTAAAATTTAAGTAGTTGAAATTATTTTGGTTTCAGCGTGGTAGACATTTATCATTGGGCTTTAAGCCGTTTGTGCAGTTTCTAAGTGTAGATACCGGTTTCATCAGTTGGTGTTCTTGACTTGTAATTGTCTGTTAATAAATCTTATTGTAACTGCATAATAATTTAAACTATTTTGGCATTGCGTGGTAGCTATTTATCGTTGGGCCACAAGCAGTTTGTGCCGTTCTTAAGTGTAGTTATTGGTTTGATCAATTAAAGTTCTTGACCTGTTATTATCTGTTAACAAGTAACACCATATGGCAGTTAAGTTTTCCTGATAGTGCTTAGTGCTTTAAATTATATCAGAAATTTTGTTTTGGGCCCGCCAATGTATTGTGATCTTTATTTCACATTGCATTAGTGCATTTCGAGAACTTTATCTGTTGCTACAATGGGCCTCGGCTCTAACTACTTTATTCACTAGTGACCAGTGCTCCTACTGTCAAACGGTGTATTTTCTAACACTTAATAGTTTAATTGTTTTGATAGTAAACTGCTGTTCAAGTGTACATAATTTTGTAATCTCAGTACCTTATCACTCCTCACCCAGCTCCCTACTGCTTCAGCGCCCTTCAGGAGGAGTTAGAAATGGCGTATTCTGAATTAGGTTGAAGAGGGAAAGAAACAACGGCTGCTGGGGAAAGTTAACTGACGATAAGAAAAAGGATAAAACGTCAGAAATCACATTTCAGATTTTACTTAGCTGTCAGTGTCACAAGTAGGGGAAGAGCCTCAGTCAGTTTTTGAGCAAGGTAGAGAGCAGTAGATTCGCAGTAGACAGAAAAGAGTCCTGCTGATAGGAGCAATCACAGGAGGGCTGTAGGCTAAATACTACAGGAAATTCTAGGTTAGAATAACTGTTCACAAGCATCGTGGAACCTACTGCCAGACTTAGTCAAGTGCTAGAGAACACGAGGGCTTTGAGCAGAGATTTTGATGAAGATGATCAGGTACGTATAGTAGGAGGAATAGGAAATAGCCTGGCTAGCAATTAAGAAAACTGTAATGAAGGCGACCTGGAGGAAATAGGGGCAGTAACAGCTCATACTCGTGTGTGGTCTGTGGAGTCTTCCAGCACCATGATCAGCTCTGGGTTAACACTGCTGTCTAAGCAAAGAGGTGATTCCGTTGCTTTTGACTGCATTAAAGTCTCAAACTGTTGTGTACCTGTTGCTGCATTTGGGAGATAGGGACACACAAGGCATGGCCCCCATCTGTGTGGGATAGGGGATTGATCAGCTCAGAACCCTGCAGAAAGTGCGAGGGAACCACAAGCACACAAGGCCATAGTGTATGTAACAATTTCCAGAAAACTTAAGTTAATTGGCCTCATCATAATATATGTTGACTAGAAAACAAGATAATTGAGCTTCTGGTATGACTAGAAGACGTGGAAGATCCTGAAGTCACAAATGTTCTGTGCCTCTGTGAATACCATGTGACCACAGGGATAGAGACCTTAAATATAAGGGATTGTAGACTAACACCATTTTCGTGTAGAGTTAACATGGAAAAAGGACGAGCCGCAACATATCTTATACTTGGACACAAAGAAAAAATATTGATACGAGATGTTTTTGTTTAAGTCAGAACCTAGAAGCATGTACTTGTGAGTTGGTATTGTTGAATACTGGATAAAAGCAATAAGCTGAAAATGGTCTGTCGCGTAATATTACCTTATTGCAACTAGTATTGGTTTTCATTTTCGTTGTGCTGCATAATAATGTATACTGTGCTGGGGCCCAATGGGACGTAAAATTTTAACACTCTATAGATCCCTTCTACGGATCCGTTCTACGGATCGGAGCGTGGAATGTCAGATCCCTTAATCGGGCAGGTAGGTTAGAAAATTTAAAAAGGGAAATGGATAGGTTGAAGTTAGATATTGTGGGAATTAGTGAAGTTCGGTGGCAGGAGGAACAAGACTTCTGGTCAGGTGACTACAGGGTTATAAACACAAAATCAAATAGGGGTAATGCAGGAGTAGGTTTAATAATGAATAGGAAAATAGGAATGCGGGTAAGCTACTACAAACAGCATAGTGAGCGCATTATTGTGGCCAAGATAGATACGAAGCCCACACCTACTACAGTAGTACAAATTTATATGCCAACTAGCTCTGCAGATGACGAAGACATTGAAGAAATGTATGATGAAATAAAAGAAATTATTCAGATTGTGAAGGGAGACGAAAATTTAATAGTCATGGGTGACTGGAATTCGAGTGTAGGAAAAGGGAGAGAAGGAAACATAGTAGGTGAATATGGATTGGGGGACAGAAATCAAAGAGGAAGCCGCCTGGTAGAATTTTGCACAGAGCACAACATAATCATAACTAACACTTGGTTTAAGAATCATGAAAGAAGGTTATATACATGGAAGAACCCTGGAGATACTAAAAGGTATCAGATAGATTATATAATGGTAAGACAGAGATTTAGGAACCAGGTTTTAAATTGTAAGACATTTCCAGGGGCAGATGTGGACTCTGACCACAATCTATTGGTTATGACCTGTAGATTAAAACTGAAGAAACTGCAAAAAGGTGGGAATTTAAGGAGATGGGACCTGGATAAACTGAAAGAACCAGAGGTGGTACAGAGATTCAGGGAGAGCATAAGGGAGCAATTGACAGGAATGGGGGAAATAAATACAGTAGAAGAAGAATGGGTAGCTTTGAGGGATGAAGTAGTGAAGGCAGCAGAGGATCAAGTAGGTAAAAAGACGAGGGCTAGTAGAAATCCTTGGGTAACAGAAGAAATATTGAATTTAATTGATGAAAGGAGAAAATGTAAAAATGCAGTAAGTGAAACAGGCAAAAAGGAATACAAACGTCTCAAAAATGAGATCGACAGGAAGTGCAAAATGGCTAAGCAGGGATCGCATAGAGGACAAATGTAAGGATGTAGAGGCCTATCTCACTAGGGGTAAGATAGATACCGCCTACAGGAAAATTAAAGAGACCTTTGGAGATAAGAGAACGACTTGTATGAATATCAAGAGCTCAGATGGAAACCCAGTTCTAAGCAAAGAAGGGAAAGCAGAAAGGTGGAAGGAGTATATAGAGGGTCTATACAAGGGCGATGTACTTGAGGACAGTATTATGGAAATGGAAGAGGATGTAGATGAAGATGAAATGGGAGATATGATACTGCGTGAAGAGTTTGACAGAGCACTGAAAGACCTGAGTCGAAACAAAGCCCCCGGAGTAGACAATATTCCATTGGAACTACTGACGGCCGTGGGAGAGCCAGTCCTGACAAAACTCTACCATCTGGTGAGGAAGATGTATGAGACAGGCGAAATACCCTCAGACTTCAAGAAGAATATAATAATTCCAATCCCAAAGAAAGCAGGTGTTGACAGATGTGAAAATTACCGAACTATCAGCTTAATAAGTCACAGCTGCAAAATACTAACACGAATTCTTTACAGACGAATGGAAAAACTAGTAGAAGCCAACCTCGGGGAAGATCAGTTTGGATTCCATAGAAACACTGGAACACGTGAGGCAATACTGACCTTAAGACTTATCTTAGAAGAAAGATTAAGGAAAGGCAAACCTACGTTTCTAGCATTTGTAGACTTAGAGAAAGCTTTTGACAATGTTGACTGGAATACTCTCTTTCAAATTCTAAAGGTGGCAGGGGTAAAATACAGGGAGCGAAAGGCTATTTACAATTTGTACAGAAACCAGAGTCGTGGGGCATGAAAGGGAAGCAGTGGTTGGGAAGGGAGTGAGACAGGGTTGTAGTCTCTCCACGATGTTATTCGATCTGTATATTGAGCAAGAAGTAAAGGAAACAAAAGAAAAATTCGGAGTAGGTATTAAAATTCATGGAGAAGAAATAAAAACTTTGAGGTTCGCCGATGACATTGTAATTCTGTACGAGACAGCAAAGGACTTGGAAGAGCAGTTGAATGGAATGGACAGTGTCTTGAAAGGAGGATATAAGATGAACATCAACAAAAGCAAAACAAGGATAATGGAATGTAGCCTAATTAAGTCGGGTGATGCTGAGGGAATTAGATTAGGAAATGAGGCACTTACAGTAGTAAAGGAGTTTTGCTATTTGGGGAGCAAAATAACTGATAATGGTCGAAGTAGAGAGGATATAAAATGTAGGCTGGCAATGGCAAGGAAAGCGTTTCTGAAGAAGAGAAATTTGTTAACATCCAGTATTGATTTAAGTGTCAGGAAGTCATTTCTGAAAGTATTCGTATGGAGTGTAGCCATGTATGGAAGTGAAACATGGACGATAAATAGTTTGGACAAGAAGAGAATAGAAGCTTTCGAAATGTGGTGCTACAGAAGAATGCTGAAGATTAGATGGGTAGATCACATAACTAATGAGGAAGTATTGAATAGGATTGGGGAGAAGAGAAGTTTGTGGCACAACTTGACCAGAAGAAGGGATCGGTTGGTAGGACATGTTCTGAGGCATCAAGGGATCACCAATTTAGTATTGGAGGGCAGCGTGGAGGGTAAAAATCGTAGAGGGAGACCAAGAGATGAATACACTAAGCAGATTCAGAAGGATGTAGGTTGCAGTAGGTACTGGGAGATGAAAAAGCTTGCACAGGATAGAGTAGCATGGAGAGCTGCATCAAACCAGTCTCAGGACTGAAGACCACAACAACAACAACAGATCCCTCTAGCAAATTTTCAACCACTTATGAGAAATCTAGATGCATTATTGAGGTACCTGTCAAACACAAAGAAACAGTTAGCATTTTGTAGAGATTTCATTGTAGATTACTTAAAAGACTCTGTCAGAAAAATGAATTGGAATCCTACTTTTACTGTTTCAGTGCGATTTCGGTAGTAAATTTTCCAGCTCCCGAGTAGCAAGATAGTGGGAGCCTGACTGATAACATTTTTAAAGACAGTGCTCAGGCTGAAACAATTTATATGCAACCAGTTGTTAATGGACTATCTGACCATGATGCACACTTAATGAAAATAAACAATGTACCACCTTATAGCTCGTACCAATATGTCAGTCTTATTAATGAGAACAGGATTTATAGAATAAGTTAAAAGATGTAGTATGGGATGAGGTATACAGAGAAACAGATGTTAAGGCGATGTTCAATATATTACATAGTAAATTTGTGTCAGTATTTGAAAGTAGCTTTACTAAAAAGTTATCAAGAAGGGCTATTAAGGAAACAAGTAAACCATGAATATCTAAAGGGATTAAAATTCCATGTAAAGGGAGAAGAGAAATTTATAGAGACGCCATAATATGTCATGATCCCACGTTACTTGCATTCTACAAAAAACATTGTAAAATTTTAAGCAAAGTTATTAAAATATCCAGAAATATGCTTGTTGTGACAAAAATTAATAGAGCTGACAATAAGATTAAAGTCCGCCCCAGTAGCTGAGTGGTCAGCGTGACGGATTGCCGTCCTCTGGGCCCGGGTTCGATTCCCGGCTGGGTCGGAGATTTTCTCCGCTCAGGGACTGGGTGTTGTGTTGTGTTCATCATCATTTCATCCCCATCCGGCGTGCAGGTCGCCCAATGTGGCGCCGAATGTAATAAGACCTGCGCCATGGCGGCCGGACCTGCCCCGCAAGGGGCCTCCCGGCCAATGACGCCAAACGCTCATCTTCATCTTCAATAAGATTAAAGCTATACGGGATATTGTGAAATGGGAAACACGACAGTTAGTCATTGTACAGTTAGTCTGCTAATGGTGTGAGTGATAATTGACAAGTTTAGAATATTTTTAACAATAAATTCATAAAAAATGCGGCATAAATAGAAGTGAATGGGTCAACTGAAGAAGCAAAAAATTTAAAAATTTCTTTCCACAAAACTTTAAACAAGGGGAAATACCACTAACAACCTTAACCGTAACTAATATAACTAAACAAGCTTTAAAAAACAAAAACTCACACAGTGTTGATGGAATTTCAACAAAATTCTCGAAAGTTGTTCTCAATAAGTAATGTCCGCAGGAAAATATGCAATGCATCTCTGGCACAGATAATTGTACCAGACAGACTAAAACCTCCAACTGTTAAACCTCTTCATAAGAAAGATGACAAGAAAGATTTAAATCATTAGCGTCCATTTTTCGTACTGACGCCTTTTTCCAATGCATTCGAAAAAATAATGTCTTCTATTCTCAAATTAAAGTAGAAATTGTTTTCTTAATACGTCACAGTTTGGATTCCAAAAGAATTGCTCGACTGAGCATGCTATTTACACATTCACTCATCAAATATACTAAGCCTATCAAAACAAAACATCGCTGGTTGTTACGTTTGTCATCTTTCCAAGGGATATGAATCCTTATGTCATGTCACTTAGAAAAATTAATTTTTTTTTGAGCTGATAACTTTACACACAACAGGCAGAATGCAGAAAGTTGTGCTGAATAATTTATTGTTCAAAGGTGAGATAATTTTATTGATGAAAGAAGAAAAATAAATCACGAAAGGAGTCCCACAAGGCTCAAGTCTGAGTCCACTGCTGTTCCTTATATATGTCAATGGTTTTTCATTTAATATTCAGTAAGTAGAAATGGTACTTTTTGCAGATAATTCTAGTGGTATAATAAATCCAATTAGAGAGAAACCAACAGAAGAGATTATTAATAAAGTTTTTCAAAGAATTATTAAGTGGTTCTTCGCAAATGGGCTCGCCCTTAATTTTGAGAAAACGTAATATATTCAATTCTGTGCAACAAACAGATACGTGCCAACGTATGATGTAGCACTTGGTAGGAGCCATTAAAAGAGCAGAATGCTCCAAATTTTGGATGTACATAGACGATAAGCTGAGGTGCAAGAAGCATATTACTAAGCTGTTCAGCTACTTTTTCTCTTCATATAATTGCTAGTCTTGGAAACAAAAAACTCTGTCTCCTGACATATTTCGCATATTACTACTCAAAAATGTCTTATGGAATAGGTTTATTGGATACTCATCACTTAGAAAATATTGATTGTACAAAAGGGAGTAATAAGAATAATGTCCAGTGTTCACAACTGCTCATCACGGTGGCACCTTTTCGAGGAGCTATTTATTTCAACTGTACCATCCCAATACGTATATTCCCTATCGAGATTCGTCATAAATAATCCATAATAATGTGAGAAGAACAGTAAGATCCTTACCTACATCACTGAACGAAAAATTATTTTTTAATCGTTATTAAAACTGTCTGACAGGGAGAAATGAAGGAGTTAAATTTATCCTATAATAATTTCTCATGGATGAATTTTTATTTAAAAAACATTAGCTGATAGAAAACCTAATTATTAAATTATTGATGGCTAAAAATTTTACGTTATTTAATGTTAACAGTAATAACGTATCCATATCCTACAAATTGTCTCGTTGCACATCGTTCAAATGATGTACAGAATATGTAACTAACTAGTTAACTTGTTGAATAATCCTTTTCCATTCTGCTATCGATCATTGTATGATGAAGTTTCTTTTTATGTTAAGCTGTGGCTAGATTTTAGTATTTTTAAACCTGAATCTTTTTTTTTTTTTTGGTAGTGTTTATCGCAAGTTAAGTGTTGGTAAACGTGGACTGAGAGGATTGGTATATGTTTGAGAAAAATGAACAAACCACAAAAGAATCGTTGCCTTTTGCGCAGAAATACCCTGTAAGTGTCCGTTTATGTAATGGAATCTTGATTAAAACAGACACAACTGTCCATAGCTATATCTACTGGAACTATATGATAGATCTTTCTGAGTAGAAGTACCATATTCGTGCTACAACAGTACACATGACAACGAAATGTTAGTGCTGGCTGAGTTTATATGAGAAAGATCCTTCCTTTCTGGTGCCCTTTACGCAACTTATGTGTGGTCGGGACTAATATGCTATTACTCCAGTTTTGCGGAGAACCAACCACAGGCGTAAATGGGTTATTATTGCCATGGGGTCGGCACTGCCAAAAGCATTTTCTTGCTACTGCCTGCTCCCCTGTTTTTCATATTATTGTTTAAGTGAACAACGTATATCACTTTAGGAAGTTCTGAGTTAATTTTTCCACGCCAATATAGTGTTGTTTCAGTATTCATGATGAGTGACGCATACACACCAATCTTTTTAATGCATCCATAGATGCCCACATCCATTCGCATCGTTATTTAAAATCTTCTTTGCGTCAGTGTTGTGGAATACAGTTTTGTCAGGTATTAGTCGGTCATACTCATTGCAGTCTTATATAAATTCGTAACTAGTGGAAAAGGTAGTGTAGTACTTCCGTATCTTTCTATAGGTAGCTTAAGTAATACAAATCTCATGAAAAGGTGTTAGTAACAGTTGTTGTGTTTATTTCACACTGAATGGATAAATATTCGTATACATTGGGATCGGATTTTTTGCATGAGTTCATTTGTGCTCATCTAACAGATGAAATCAAAAATTATCCGCAAAACATCGTTATTTCGTCTTTCGAGCTTTACATAGTATAGTTGTTACTCTATTTTGTGCATATAGTGTAGAAGCTAGTTATAAATAAGCGACAATTGCTGAGGCTGCCGAAAACATACATGTAATGCTTTTTTTGTTCTGTAATAGCCAATCGCTTTTTGCATATCAGTACTGTACCTCAAATGATTCCTCCAGTTTCTATTTTTACTAGAAAACAGAGGTATCGAATCGCACTTTTAACGTGCCTGCCGTCATAATCTCAATATGTCATTTGCTTGAGTAAAATAGATGAACTTCTTTCTTCTGTCGTATGGGATAGGATATTGTGTTTATTCCTTAAGTTGACAAAGCTTCAAACTCTACATCTTCTGGTTCCTATACCACGCAGCAGGAGAAATGAAACGTACCTTCAGTGAGCTGAGAAAACTCATGCCCTTTTGTGGTGGAAGATTCGAGTGGAAACCAAACTAACCTTCTCACCTTGAGACAGCGTTCTCTATGATATATTATCTAAGGTGCGTTATGATCTTTGGAAGCGATTTACATTATCTACCTAACCAATTAGGAGAGACAAATGACGAAGAAATGGAGAAATGTTCAATAAAGTCCATGGAAATTCGGCGCCAACGCTACAGTTTGAAAATGACACTGCACTTCCACCTGCATTAAGAAAGGTAACTTGACAATCTTGCTGTACTGTAAGTTTATTTCGGAAAACAACCTAGATGAGAAATTTTTGCTATCTGAGACCGAAAATCGCACATGGCCTTTAGAAGCTGCCAGAATTTTGGTATGAGTTTTCCGAACTGTTCCTGAGACACGACATTGATATGGAAAACCTGCAAGGGAGATAATAGATCTATTGGAAATAAGGCATTCCAAGAGACGTTAAGAATAAAGGGCATACGCGGAGAAAGAAACAAAGAGGTCCACATATATAAGGAGTAAAGTACATGGTAATCATCGCCAGAAGAATAGTGATGTTAAAAAACATGTTCAAAACTGTCCATGTCTAATTAATATGAGGATGGAGAGAGTAGAGATATTGAGGTGGTTTTGTTTCAGAGCTACGGAACAGGCAGTAATAAGAAATGGGCAACACGGTAAATGTTCAAATAATTTACTGGTTTGCTGCCGGGTGACGTCGTCGACCACCGCCGATATTTCGGCAGCAGCACACCCTGGCATTCTCAAGGCACAACTGCAAGGAGGAAGCAATGTGCAAGTAAATTTAATACCTCGGTTCACAGAGGAGAAACAAGGAAGATACCACACACAGAACAAGAAACCGCAATGTCAACACACAACCAAAGAAAACCAACATCAGAAATATCGATAGTGACTATTAATTAACAGGTGAGGTAGCCCTAATTCTGTCCGTCTGTGTTTTGATGAGAGACAGAGCCGGATTCCAAGCAGCATTTAGACAAATCGATCATCTCTGTTTATAAGGTTGCTGTTGTAAGCGGGTGTGACGCTTATGTTCAATACACCGGTCTTCCACAGTCCTGATTGTCTGACCAATATATGACATGCCACAACTGCAAGGAATATGGTAGACACCAGCCTTACGCAAACCAAGATGATCTTTTACGGACGCCAACAGTACCTTAACCCTAGAAGGTGGTCGAAAAACACTTGTCACATCATATATCCGCAAAATACGACCAATCCTGTTGGAAAAGCTTCCTGCGTAAGGCAAAAAGGCCGTAGACTTAGATGCCATTTCGTTGCTATCGTCACTCACCCGTTACACAGAAGGCTGATAGCGCAACGCACGTTTCATCTTCCTCTCACTATAACCAATCTGACGAAAGCTGACTTCGAGATGTGATAGCTCATTTGCAAAACTTTAAGGGTTTGAGATAACGTGGGCCCTGTGAACCAAGGTACGAGGTACCCCTTCATGCTGAGCTGGATGGTGACAACTATCAGCTCGCAGATACAAGTCTGTGTGAGTAGGCTTCCTATAAACAATGTCCCAGCGTACCATCAGGCTTCCTTCTGACCAACACATCAAGGAAGGGAAGGCATCCATTCTTTTCCACCTTCACAGTGAACTGAATATTAGGGTAGATTGATTTCTGGTGTTCCAAAAACCAGTTTAAATTCTTACTACCATGAGGCCAAACAACAAAAGTATTGTCTACATATCTGAAAAAACACGCTGACTCCAATGCAGGTTCCTCAAAGTCCGCCATTAACAAATTGGCCACAAGAGGTGACAACGGGCTTCCCATTGCAACTCCATCTGTCTGTTCGTAGTACTGACCATTGAATAAAAAGTAAGTGGAAGTCAGCACATGTCGAAACAAATTTGTTAACTCGACACCTAACTTAACCTCAATTAGCACAGTTAGCCTTCTGCCGCCGAGCAGTGTGTCAGCAGTGCGCAAGTAGCAACAAGTGGCTTATTTAGCGTTCATATAAGTGTAGTAGTCAAGTTGAAAATTTGTTTGAGTGTTCTTAGCGCACTTGTTTAGTTAAATCCGTCAAATCATTGTGTAGTTTCGTATTTAGCAGGGGAAGATTTGCATTTTAATATCTGTGACGTGTAAAGTCGCGTAGTCGTCTGTCATTTGCATATTTCTTTCAAATAGTCTTTGTACGTTACTGACAGTACTGTTAGCCTTCTGCCGCCGAGCAGTGTGTCAGCAGTGCGCAAGTAGCAGCATTACTGCATTTACTAGGCAGTCTTGTATTTTAATAACCGTTTAAATTTTGAGTCGAATTGTTTGTGCTCTCTGTAGATTAGTTCAGACGTTCTTTGCCCAACAGTATTTAGGGACTGCGACTGCTGTGTTCGGATGCGGGCTGAGTTGGCATCCCTTCACTCCCAGCTTCAGGCAGTGTTGGCTTGAGTCACACAGCTTGAGACTGTTGCCAATGGGCATCACTGTGGGGGTCCGGATGGGGGTTTGTCGGGGACGGCCAGATCGTCCCACGCATCCCACGATCGGACTACAACCCTGGCTGCTCGGGATACTGCCCGTATTGAGGCTGGCCCCTCACCCATGGTAGATTGGGAGGTCGTCTCAAGGTGTGGCAGGGGGCGAAAGACACTCCAGAGGGCTGAACGGAAGGCCTCTCCAGTTTGTCTGACGAACCGGTTTCAGGCTCTGTCTCCGGCTCTTCGGCCAGACATGGCTGCTTGTCCTGTTCCAGAGGTTGCTCCTCAGTCTGCAAGATCCGGGCGGTCGCGGAGCGTGGGCTTACTGATAGCTCCAGCGGCAGGCGCGTAATGGGGCCCCTTAAGGAAATGGCAGCAAGAGAGGGGAAGAAACCAATGTGCACTCCGTGTGAATACCGAGGGGAGTCATTCCAGATGTGGTAAGGGTCCTTCCGGATGCCATGAAGGGTACAGGATGCACCAATCTGCAGATGGTCGCTCATGTAGGCGCCAATGATGTGTGACGCTATGGATCGGAGGAAATCCTCTCTGGCTTCCGGCGGCTATCTGATTTGGTGAAGACTGCCAGTCTCGCTAGCGGGATGAAAGCAGAGCTCACCATCTGCAGCATCGTCGACAGGACTGACTGTGGACCTTTAGTACAGAGCCGAGTGGAGGGTATGAATCAGGGGCTGAGACAGTTCTGCGACCATGTGGGCTGCAGATTCCTCGACCTGCGGCATAGGGTGGTGGGGTTTCGGGTTCCGCTGGATAGGTCAGGAGTCCACTACACGCAGCAGGCGACTACAAGGGTAGCAGGGGTTGGGTGGCGTGGACTGGGCGGTTTTTTAGGTTAGATGGTCTCGGGCAAATACAGAAAGGGCAACAGCCTCAAAGGGTGCGGGGCAAAGTCAGGACATGCGGGTACCAAGCAGCAATCGGTATTGTAACTGTAAACTGTCGAAGCTGCGTTGGTAAAGTACCGGAACTTCAAGTGCTGATAGAAAGCACCGAAGCTGAAATCGTTATAGGTACGGAAAGCTCGCTGAAGCTAGAGATAATTCTGCCGAAATTTTTACAAAGGCACAGGCGGTGTTTAGAAAGGGTAGATTGCATGCAACCGGTGGTGGCGTGTTTGTCGCTGTTAGTAGTAGTTTATCCTGTAGAGAAATAGAAGTGGATAGTTCCTGTGAATTATTATGGGAGGAGGTTATACTCAACAACCGAGATAGGTTAATAATTGGCTCCTTTTACCGTCCTCCCGACTCAGCAGCATTAGTGCAGAACAACTGAGAGAAAATCTGGAATACATTTCACATAAATTTCCTCAGCATGTTATAGTCTTAGGTGGAGATTTCAATTTACCATATATAGACTGGGACTCTCAGATGTTTACGACGGGTGGTAGGGACAGAGCATCGAGTGACATTATACTGAGTGCACTATCCGAAAATTACCTCGAGCAATTAAACAGAGAACCGACTCGTGGAGATAACATCTAGGACCTACTGATAATAAACAGTCCCGAACCTTTCAACTCTGTAAGCGCAGAACAGGGAATAAGTGATCATAAGACCGTGGCAGCATCCCTGAATATAAAAGTAAATAGGAATATAAAAAAAGGGAGGAAAGTTTATCTATTTAGCAAGAGTAAGAGGAGGCAGATTTCAGATTACCTAACGGATCAAGACGAAAATTTCTGTTTCGACACTGACAATGTTGAGTGTTTATGGAAAAAGTTCAAGACAAACGTATAATTCGTTTTAGACAGGTACGTGCCGAGTAAAACTGTGAGGGACGGGAAAAACCCACCGTGGTTCAACAACAAACTTAGGAAACTTCTGTGAAAGCAAAGAGAGCTTCACTGCAAATTTAAAAGCAGCCAAAACCTCTCAGACAAACAAAGCTGTTTCACAGAGGAAGACCGCATTGCAGTTCCTTCTCTAAATCCTCTCACGAACGAAAAAATGGCTGACATCGAAATAAGTGTTCAAGGAATAGAAAACCAACTGAAATCACACAACAGAGGAGAGTCCACTGGACCTGACGGGATACCAATTCGATTCTACACAGAGTATGCAAATGAACTTGCCCCCCTTGTAACAGCCGTGTACCGCAAGTCTCTAGAGGAACGGAAGGTTCCAAATGATTGGAAAGGAGCACAGGTAGTTCCAGTTTTCAAGAAGGATCGTCGAGCAGATGCGCAAAACTATAAGCCTATATATCTGACATCGATCTGTTGTAGAATTTTAGAACATGTTTCTTGCTCGCGTATAATGTCATTTATGGAAACACAGAATCTACTCTGTAGGAATCAACATGGATTCCGGAAACAGCGATCGTGTGAGACCCAACTCGCATATATATATATATATATATATATATATATATATATATATATATATATATATATATATATGACCTAGTAGATAGTGTCGGAAGTTCCATGCTGCTTTTGGCGGGTGATGCTGTAGTATACAGAGAAGTAGCAGCATTAGAAAATTGCAGCGAAATGCAGGAAGATCTGCAGCGGATAGGCACTTACTTGGTGCAGGGAGTGGCAACTGACCCTTAATATAGACAAATGTAATGTATTGCGAATACATAGAAAGAAGGTTCCTTTATTGTATGATTATATGATAGCGGAACAAACACTGGTAGCAGTTACTTCTGTAAAATATCTGGGAGTATGCGTACGGAACGATTTGAAGTGGAATGATCATATAAAATTAATTGTTGGTAAGGCGGGAGCCAGGTTGATATTCATTGGGAGAGTCCTTCGAAAATGTAGTCCATCAACAAAGGAGATGGCTTACAAAACACTCGTCCGACCTATAAGTGAGTATTGCTCATCAGTGTGGGATCCGTACCAGGTCGAGTTGACAGAGGAGATAGAGAAGATCCAGAGAAGAGCGGCGCGTTTCGTCACAGGGTTATTTGGTAAGCGTGATAGCGTTACGGAGATGTTTAGCAAACTCAAGTGGCAGACTCTGCAAGAGAGGCGTTCTGCATCGCGGTGTAGCTTGCTGTCCTGGTTTCGAGAGGGCGCGTTTCTGGATGAGGTATCGAATATATTGCTTCCCCCTACTTATACCTCTCGAGGAGATCACGAATGTAAAATTAGAGAGATTCGAGCGCGCACGGAGGCTTTCCGGCAGTCGTTCTTCCCGCGAACCATACGCGGCTGGAACAGTGCCCTCCGCCACACACCGTTGGGTGGCTTGCGGAGTATAAATTTAGATGTAGATGTAGCTGCAACAAATCACAGAGCGAGTGAAAAGAGAAACCACATCAAAACTGACTAAAATATCAGGGTCTTTCAAACCCAATCCCTGCAATCGAGGTAAGAAATCTGCAGAGATCTTAATGTGGCGTTCACACCTACCTACTTATGGGCTCAACAAACTAGCAAGATGTTTAGCTACACGATATGTCGGAGCACCAGTATTAGAAACAATAGGCCTCAACGGGATAGCCTCTTTATGGACCTTAGCATTTCCAACAGGATTGGCCGTATTTTGCGGAAATATGATGTCAAATGTGTTTTTCGACCACCTTCTAAGATTAAGGCCCTGTTGGCGTCCGTAAAAGATGATCTTGGTTTGCGTAAGGCTGGTGTCTTTCGTATTCCTTGCTGTTGTGGCATGTCATACACTGGTCAGACAACCAGGACTGTGGAAGATCGGTGTATTGAACATAAGCGTCACACAAGCTTGCAACAGCCTATCAAATCCGCTATTGCAGAACATTGCCTTGACACCGGTCATCCTATCGAATTCAACAACACGGGTATTTTGGCTTGCACGTCCAGCTATTGGGATAGTGTCAGTAAAGAATCTGTTGAAATCAAACTATCAAGCAATCTTACAAACAGAGATTTTAGATTTTGTCTAAATACTGCTTGGAATCCGGCTCTGTCTCTCATCAAAAAACAGAGGGACAGGATTAGGGCTACCTCACCTGTTGATTAATAGTCACTATCGATATTTCTGATGTTGGTCATCTTTGGTTGTGTGTTGACTTCGCGGTTTCTTGTTCTGTGTGTTTTATCTTCCTTGTTTCTCCTCTGTGAACCTAGGTATTAAATTTACTTGCACATTACTTCCTCCTTGCAGTTGTGCCTTGAGAATGGCAGAGTGTGCTCCTGCGGAAATATCGGCGGTGATCGACGACGTCACCCGGCAGCAAACCTGTAAATTATTTGAACATTCAAAGTTAAGGACTCACGGTAAATGTTAGTGTACATGCTGTTGTATTATACGTGGTAATTGGCAACACTGCGTACGCTAATTGGTTGCTACTGTTAATGTGTACACAGAAGCATTCACTACCATAAAACCAGAGCTTCCTAATGAACTTATCTTTTGGAAAATACACTTCGAAATTCACACTAAAAGACATTTACATCCTGTCCATATGCAGAAACACGTAAGCGCTATGTGGTTGTCCTGATGAACTCATTTACATTGAAGCCAGCGCTTAAGAAAGAGAGGTAAGTCAAGTGGACAGCACGTGCAACAGTTTCCAAGTGACGCATGTGTTCCACATGATAGCAGGTACGTGCCACACCTGTTTGATATATCAAATTATCAATCGTCCGTTGCTGTGGACACACCTACTGTCTCTTACAAATGAAAATCATTGCGACACTGGTTTTAATTCTCTGGTGTGTCTATTCATTTGTATTGACCTGCGCAGGGACAGAAACTTGGGAAAGTTGATGTCAGCTATCAGTTTCTTGTCTCTTTTGTTGCTGACGCAAAAAACGTGGGCGTTCAACGGGGATTAAAATTCCTAATTATTAACTAACAAAAGGTCATGTCGTTTAAGTGTGAGCGATACGCTCAGATTCTGGCTTCCACTTCTATTTAATGACTACTTAATGCGTATTTAACTCGTATGGGTGAGGATGCTGTTCGTTTATCTACAGTCAGATCCCAAAGCGTAAAGGGTTGAAAAAGAGCATGGGGCCTATATATGATCTGCAGATATTGTAGCTTCTAAAGCTCATCTCCATGACTATGAAGTCTGTAAGATAATCTGTTTATTCCTGGTACCCAAAGTATAGTAACGAAGTACTACACACCATCGCACAGGTATCGTTAGCATGCTTCATTAAACCAATGAAAACAAGACTGTGTATTCCGATCCTATCCGAAGCTAAGACAATAGTGGGAGCGCATACTGCACTGTGTGTACTTTGATATGGAAATTCATTTCCAAACAGCGACGTTCGTGTGTCGTAGAGTTATTAAATTAATGATATTAGATAAACAGATGTTTCCTTACAGGGAAATTGCATAGCTTGTAAGACTTTCTTGAGACACATGCGTCTCATAGAAATAAGGAAATAAGTTTTCCACTTTTTCCTCCGTCTTCTTGCTTCATGCAAGGAGACCTGAAAATGTTTCACAATACAAACACTGTAGTATTAGCTTGGGAACGGGAGGTGGAAGACTGTTCATATAAACATTATTGTATTCAGATACAATATTATTTACAATTATCACAACATAGTTTTCACAGTATTTATCAAACATTTGTACAAAACAAGGAAACAGAAAAACAATCTGTTTTATACAAAACTCATTTACAATTATTCTTTACATTGATTGCATCTAGTATGCGTATCACTCCAAAATAATAACACATTTTCTTTTTACAGAGTTACATAGCTCTCCAGTTGTATATACAGCTCACGCAGCGCAGTGCATTTGCTAGCCGTTCTTTACAGAGATCATATACATCTACTGAGTACAGGCTTTTGCGCAACAGTTGCGCTAAGCAGCATGTTAGACGGGGTTTCAGGTATACTTGCGGGTAATTATCCGTGGAGGAGTGTACACTCTAAATAGTAACCATATCACAGACAATAGTACGGCGTTGCCGCAACCGGTAAACTTGGTGGTAGGCACTGTGACAGATGAAAAACAGTTCAGCACGCTTCAGAAACCAATCACAAAAATTAACCTTGTTTGATTGATAAATCTTAACAGCAGATAACATGAGCGCCCATCACAATAACTACCACTCTACCTCCACCGGTTTTGGCTTTTTAATGAATCAGTTAATATTTACAATATTTACAAACTTACAACCCGTATTTTGTGGCTACACTATGTTGAAATTCTCAAAGGGGTCATTTTACAAAATCTTCGAGGGGAAATGATTTCACAGTAACTGACCTATTGTAAGATGTGCATTAGGGGTTTTACGAATAAGATACTAGAACAAAAGAGCAACACATATGATTGATTGATTATACCTTAAATAGGTAGTGTGACAATGTGATGTGATTCAGAAAGTTAGAAAAACTGAGTACTTATGTTAGAACGCAATAACAGAAATAATGCATGAACACAGGATATTTCCAAATATAGAAATTTTTTATGCACAGAAAATTAAAAAAAAAAGATCGTACCCTAAATTAAAACATGACTTAAATGGACTTAACTGCTCAGAAGCAGTTACCTAAACTGTAAATTATTTCACTTTGAAAACATCTTATGATATTCCTATACTTAACATGATATAAATATGTAATAGTCGACAAAATAATGAAAACAGTTGTGGGCTCTGGAGATTAAAGTGTTTGCTACAACGAGAAGACGTACACTGAGAATAAAACTGCCTGTCAATTGCTGAGCTAACCGAGAAACGTGTCACTTATTTTTAACTGATTTTGTGAGGTAGTGACAGATACATCGGAATGGTGACAAAGGGAAATAAAGTGATAGGTAGATTTAAAGAAGTATAATACTAAAGTATATGAGCGTATTATTTTCATATGTTAGCTGCCTTCATACAAATGAATTATTTGTTCGGCAGGTTAGTGTATCTACAAATAAAGAGCTATTATGAAATAGTCATAAACGAATTTTTAAGAATATTCAGCGTTTATTGTAGAGGTTTTTATTCGAAAGAGTATCTGCAGTCTCATGTTAGAGGGTCGTAAAATAATTTGGCGACTACAAGCAGTTATTTAAACATTAATCAATTGAGTGTCCGTCCTTGACGATTGGCTCTAGAGAAGACAAATAAGCTGTGTTTGTACTGAGTTACACAAAAGAAGAGTGGTGGGAGATTCAATGGGAAACAGTAAGTACTGTACATAGTAATGTTATTTACATGAAATTTTGTAGAATGATTTTAGTTACAGTGAATACTTTATGGTAATAAGTTGTACATTTGTATAGAGCAATGACTTAATACTGCTATTTTCAGAGACCCATTGCATCATTTCGGCACCAAATGAGTTCCCCCTACTGCATTTAGAAATTCACTTTACCCAGCGTAAAATAGATTTACACTTGGAAAAACTCTCTGATTGGATGTCAATTTGTACAAACTATTTACATCACTTAACACACTAAAAAACTCAACAATATAACCGTTTCTAAGTCTTTTGCTTCCTTATCTATGATAAACAACAACTACAATTCAAATAACTTATTTTGATACATGTCTGTAACTATCAAAATGATTTCAGCGTTCTGTTCTTCAAATGATGATAGTAGTTGGAGACCATCTGTCACAGATAACTGTTCATAAATTTCATTCTCGTTTTGATGCTGTAGAACAGTCATCATTATATTGTAAAACTACTGAAGTAATTGATTTCCGTTGATGGAACATATTTAGCTGACAGATAATTGCGGGAGCTTTACATATTTAGAGTCAAGTCATAAAAAGAGTCAGTATTATACTTATTTCATTCACGTGCTGTGACTGTATAATTGTTTTATTTTTGTTATAAAAACAAGAAAGGAATACAGTTTCATCAATACGAAATTAATATAAAGAAATAAATAGAAACACGAAAGTGAAGGACTGTCACTTCGGAAGATCAGTTCAGATTTCCATTTAAACACCGAAGTAAAATAAAGAACACAGTATGTTTTAATTACGGTCATTTGGGAGAAATAGGCATTTTTGTTAACTGAAACTTCTCTAAATTAACATCCCCTGAAAATTTAAAAAACAAGGACTGTTTTTTCATTCACATTTGACCCATTTCCTCTTTCAAATATCTGAACTTGTGTTAACGCAGTAAACCTCCCTTGTTGCAACTGCTTATTTGTTACAGCATGCTTTTTTTATGAAGTATGTAATGGAAAAGAAAGAGAAAGGTCTTCCAGATCCGAAACTTCGTGGAAAACTCTTTGCAAAAACAATCAGTAATTAAAATAAACGAATGACCCAACATGAATCCATTACAGTTCGTAACGAAACTGAACATAAACCGGGTTTTCAGTGTTAGAGCTAATTGCTTATTAACACTCGTTTATTAGATGCGTTACGAGGGATGTTCCATTACGTAATTTGCCTAGCGATGAAGCCGTTTATACCGAAAAATGTTTCCCTGTCATAAATAAGAAAAGTTTTGATTCAGATTAGTGGTTAAATATAGTTACTGGAACATATTTAGAGCACACTGAATTCCTCATGGATCCCGTTCTGTTGCTCGACAAACAGGAACATCATATTTTTAATCTTAAGGTTGAGACTACTGTGTCATTTACGTAATAATGTCCGATTTTTTTACATTTAGTTTCATCAGTATTTTGTAACGTGACGACGTAACAACAGAAACTAACTTTTCCTCTTCTATTAGTTCCACCGTTGTTACTGGTGTTGCTTGATGCACAAATTGTCACCGACGAGCGTCTTCACAGAAGCCTTTCATTTTCGCCGCGTTCTTCGCAGCCCAGAGCAAATGTCGTTATATTAAACAACAGAGTTCACTTGGAAGACACAAAACTTTGTCAGTTAGGCAAACAGCTATTGTTTAGTTTGTAACCGCTTGTTTTGAACTATTTTAGCTGAAAACGTTTGCAAACACCGACAGTTCTTAGTATTTACTGGACTGAACTTCTGTGACGTATTAAAATTTTATAGGTACACAAAGCCCGGAATCTGGACCGTGCCTTTCGTATGGAATGCCGTCCCATGCAAGCTACTCAAACCAACATCACAGAAACCTTTTTGTGCATATGTCTGTTTTCCTACACTGCCTCTTCCGTCGACCAAAAGTAGGACACTTGAGAGTATACACATGGTCAGAAGAACACATTAGTCACAGAATATGGACAGAAATTAAACCCTAAGGGCAAATTTGAGTTATTGTCTCTCTGATGTGGTTTATCTTGGAGTGTCAGTTGGAATAAGATATAGCAACTAAGAATTGATGATTTTTTTGTGATTAGAAGTATATACTCCAATTTCCTTGTAAACCAATGAGAAATATTTAGGTTGAGGGGTCCCACAGCTCGTATTTATTGAAAATCATATTGAATCATCAACAACCGCTGGTGCAAACTGTTTTATTTGCACGAACTCAGTCTTAACATAAAGCCATCAGGCACGGTAATGTTTTATCAGTTAAGCAGTTGTGTGTGGTTATATGCGTGACAGCCAAAAATATTATGACAAAAAAATTATGATAATTATATCTATCAAGGTTATGTGTATTTGACCGAATTTGGTGGCATAAAAAAAGCAATTCATGACAGCTGCTTTTAGTGGCTGTCTATGACTTTCAGTACCAACACAATTGATTGCGTTACATTTAAGAGAACATTTACATACCTAAATCTGAAAATTTTTCTTGTTGACCTTGGATTTTTTTCACGTTTCCTGCGTATACTGTTTCCCAGATTTTCTATTTTTGCTTTTTGAAAATAGGATTCTGGAGGAGTAGCATTGATGTTAAAATGCGTCATGGCTCTGCTGAAATATTTCTTTCTGACACAGAAGTGGCGAACTGGACGATTTCAGTGCTGCTTCGCTTAGGAACTTTACAAATGCCTTTTCTATTATGCAGACCATGCTTATGCCATTGTCGGCAAGTAAGTTCCAGCACAACTACATATATCAGCTTAAATAAATTTCGGAAATAGCAGTTCTGTCGCAATGGGTGTTCCCATCTATTTATTGAAACTGTTATTATTGTGGAAAAATTATTTATAATAGACCTGTCGGTTTATCATGCTGGAAATCGAACTAATTCATTGCCTTGCAGACCAAATAACTCAATTGTGCACGAAAGCACGACTATGTAAACACTAATTTTAAAAAAAGTAAATTTCATAATGCCCAAAGGCCGTTGATCAGTAAATCCTTGATACCAATCGGTCATTTTATCATTTGCAGCTATCCTGCCTAGCAGTACTTGCTAATCTAACTGAGACAATTATCCATGACTGCAATCAGTTATCAGCTAGTACATCAGTCATCTACGCCCCCCCCCCCCTCCTCGTCCCCCCCGCCACCATCATCAACACAGTGCCTAACTACAGAATTCTTTTTGAACACTTTTATTTATAATCTGACGACAGCTGTTTCATTAAATGACGAACTAATGAATCAATGACACATTATCACTGTTTATTTCTAACAACCTGTTTTGATAGAATGATGTAACAATTCACAGTGCTTAGAGTGTGACATGTCAACTATTTCTCACAAAACAAAACTACCAACGTTGTAAAAAATGATTCCGCGTTACTTCTCTTTCTGGTCACACTTACTAAATCTACACCTCACAGTCCCACTTAACATCACCCAAGACAAAATGTGTGCACTATACTTATTGCTTGTAAATAACTTGGGTACTGCACTCCTTATTTCTGAAATGTCAGAAATTAAAAAACTTCACATTGCCAAAGCTTTATGCCTGACCACTGTCACTAATAATAATACTGATAATAATACTGTGTACGCTCTACAGCAGTGCAGTAGCTATTGCGTAGTTGCTGCCATGTTGTGCTCTGTGTTCAGTTATTGTTATGCAGTGAATAATAATGTAATTTATGATTTGTTGTGGGTACTACCTGCAACTGAAAGAAGTCATTTTCATGTGATATTTAAGCACATGTGATGTGTATGTCTCAATTTTACTATCATAGATGCGAGATACAAAGTAAAATATACGTGTGTAGAGAGTAGATGAAATTTACGCATTGTGTCACAACCTGTAACTTTACAACTCTATCCCATTATGTAACGAATTAATGCCGATGTCTAAACAAGTAAAAAAATAAATAAATAAAAAGGGGAAAGGTGCTACCAATTTATGCAATAAATTGCATGAAGTTGCAATACTGTTCCAGCCTAAGCTCATTATCAAATCGTCCCCTGAGCTATGAATAACATCCGTCACGACAGCCACATTACTATTGTTTCTAGTTAAACATCGACTTGTAAAAGATTGCAAGGCTGAACTTTGTTCACCTAACTGAGACATAGTGGTATGGAGGATATCAGGAAGAGTCTTCCAGATACCATTCACTCTGGGATGTCTCAGCTGAACGAAGTCTATGAACCGTATGACCACAGTATGTTGCTGTATACTGTTGACACTCGCAAATAATGCGACAGATGTACCCTAAGCTTTCGAAATGTGGTGCTATAGAAGAATGCTGAAGATTAAATGGGTAGAGCACATAACTAATAAGGAGGTATTGAATAGAATTGGCGAGAAGAGAAGTTTGTGGCACAACTTGACTAGAAGAAGGGATCGGTTGGTAGGACATGTTCTGAGGCATCAAGGAATCACCAATTTGATACTGTAGGGCAGCGTGTAGAGTAAAAATCGTAGAGGGAGACCAAGAGATGAATACACTAAGCAGATTCAGAAGGATGTAGGCTGCAATAGGTACTGGGAGAGGAAGAAGCTTGCACAGGATAGAGTAGCATGGAGAGCTGCATCAAACCAGTCTCAGGACTGAAGACCACAACAGCAACAACATGTAATCTTCTGAAGAAAAGCACTAAGTGTCCGAAACCGATTAAGAAATTAAATTTATTTTATGAAACTGGTTACTGATTATTTAGATGTATAAAAAATTTGATATTACCTGTTGGATTTTTCTCTGCAATTTATTGCATTGTTTTGTAAACCATACAGTAGCTGACGTCATGCCTTCCAGAATCCTGGAAATTAGCAGAAATGGTGTAATTGGGAATTTATGTAATCAGTATTGCAGTCTTATGAAATAGTGACAGTAGTAGTGATCTTTTAGGTAATTTAGTTTCGTGATCGTGACACAACTGATGGTTGTTTTTAAGCGTTAGAAAATTTAATTTTACCTCTTAGTGATAAGTACCTCAGGTTGGGAGCTCAATAACGTATAGCAACTATGAGAAATCGATAGTCAGTAAAGTAGTTTTGCCGTTTTTGAACTATGACATTTTCGAATGTTTACGAGCCGTGGGGCACAACCTGTACAAATTATGTATGAGAATTTTAATCCGTCGCGAATGTTCGGTCCAACAAATACTCCTGTCTTTTTTTCATACTCTCCCTTAATTTTCGTATTGTTTGTATTGCTTAATAGCTTGGCCAGGTGCACAATGTTGTTATACCTTCTCTCTTATTGTCGACAATGGAGAGGAGCGTCGTGACGCAGGAAGGGAAGTACAGGTAGTGAAGATGATGGTAGGGGAGAGAGAGTACGTCCTGTGACCTGTGGTTGTGCTAGAGTGGACCACTGACACCGCTGAGGAGTGGCGGCGCTGAGTCAGCGCCGAGGATCAGAAGCGGTGCTGGTTTTGGCGGCCGAGCGCGCCCGGCCGCAGCAGCCGCAGCTAGACGTAGTGCGCCGCGGGCGTGTCGGGTTTGCGGCAGCAGGCGCTGCGGAAGCAGCACGGGAAGAAGCACTGCAGCGTGTTGCCGAAGGCGTCGCGGAAGTCGCGGTTGAAGTAAGCGTAGATCAGCGGGTTCAGCGCCGAGTTGAAGTAGCCGATCCAGAATAGCACCGCCACCACCACGTCCGGGCAGTGGCACGCCTCGCCGCACAGCGTCGTTGTCACGTACCTGGCGGCACAACATAGGGAATCTTCAGTGTCGCTACAAATATTAGTATTATTCGTCGACCTATATATACAGGGTGTTACAAAAAGGTACGGCCGAACTTTCAGGAAACATTCCTCACACACAAATAAGGAAAAGATGTTATGTGGACCTGTGTCCGGAAACACTTAATTTCCATGTTAGAGCTTATTTTAGTTTCGTCAGTATGTACTGTACTTCCTCGACTCACCGCCAGTTGGCCCAATTGAAGGAAGGTAATGTTGACTTCGGTGATTGTGTTGAGATGCGACTCATTGCTCTACAGTACTAGCATCAAGCACATCAGTACGTAGCATCAACAGGTTAGTGTTCATCACGAACGTGGTTTTGCAGTCAGTGTAATGTTTACAAATGCGGAGTTGGCAGATGCCCATTTGATGTATGGATTAGCACGGGGCAATAGCCGTGGCGTGGTACGTTTGTATCGAGACAGATTTCCAGAACGAAGGTGTCCCGACAGGAAGACGTTCGAAGCAATTGATCGGCGTCTTAGGGAGCACGGAACATTCCAGACTATGAATCGCGACTGGGGAAGGCCTAGAACGATGATGACACCTGCAATGGACGAGGCAATTCTTCGTGCAGTTGACGATAACCCTAATGTCAGCGTCAGAGAAGATGCTACTGTAGAAGGTAACGTTGACCACGTCACTGTATGGACAGTGCTACGGGAGAACCAGTTGTTTCCGTACCATGTACAGCGTGTGCAGGCACCATCAGCAGCTAATTGTCCTCCACGGGTACACTTCTGCGAATGGTTCATCCAACAATGTGTCAATCCTCATTTCAGTGCACATGTTCTCTTTACGGATAAGGCTTCATTCCAATGTGATCAAACTGTAAATTTTCACAATCAACATGTGTGGGCTGACGAGAATCCGCACGCAATTGTGCAATCACGTCATCAACACAGATTTTCTGTGAACGTTTGGGCAAGCGTTGTTGGTGATGTCTTGATTGGGCCCCATGTTGTTCCACCTAAGCTCAATGGAGCACGTTATCATGATTTCATACAGGATACTCTACCTGTGCTGCTAGAACATGTGCCTTTACGAGTACGACACAACATGTGGTTCATGCACGATGGAGCTCCTGCACATTTCAGCCGGTGTTCGTACGCTTCTCAACAACAGATTCGGTGACCGATGGATTGGTAGAGGCGGACCAATTCCATGGCCTCCACGCTCTCCTGACCTCAACCCTCTTGTCTTTCATTTATGGGGGCATTTGAAAGCTCTTGTCTACGGAACCCCGGTACCAAATGTAGAGACTCTTCGTGCTCGTATTGTGGACGGCTGTGATACAATACGCCATTCTCCAGGGCTGCATCAGCGCATCAGGAATTCCATGCGACGGAAGGTGAATGGATGTATCCTCGCTAACGGAGGACATTTTGAACATTTCCTGTAACAAAGTGTTTGAAGTCACGCTGGTACGTTCTGTTGCTGTGTGTTTCCATTCCATGATTAATGTGATTTGAGGAGAAGTAATAAAATGAGCTCTAACATGGAAAGTAAGCGTTTCCGGACACATGTACACATAAAATATTTTCTTTCTTTGTGTGTGAGAACTGTTTCCTGAAGGTTTGGCCGTACCTTTTTGTAACACCCTGTATATATAAATGACCTAGTAGATAGTGTCGGAAGTTTCATGCGGATTTTCGCGGATGATGTTGTAGTATACAGAGAAGTTGCAGCATTAGAAAATTGCAGCGAAGTGCAGGATGATCTGCAGCGGATAAGCACTTGGTGCAGGGAGTGGAAACTGATCCTTAACATAGACAAATGTAGTGTATTGCGAATACACCATACACCTACGGGTCAGAGGTATGGACGTTAACAGAACATGATAAAAATGCACTAAGAACTTTTGAGCGGGAAATACTACGCAAAATCTGTGGTCCAGTAGGGGAGGAAGAAGGATGGAGAATACGCTACAGTGCCGAATTAAAAGTGCTAATACAAGGTAAGGACATAATAAAATTTGGAAAATCACAGCGAATAGGATGGCTAGGACACGTGGAGAGAATGGCAGATGATATAATTCCGAAGAAAATTATGAAAGGTGTGATTCATTCAACTAGGCGAAAGGGAGACCTAGAAGATAGTGGATCTCACCAGTATATGAGTCCGGGGGTGGAAAAGAGCAGCAAATAACCGAGAAATGGGGAGAAAGATATTTGAAAAAGTCAAGGGTCAACAAGGGCTGCAACACCAGTGCAGAAGGAGATGTATAATTCTGAAAGATGTTCAAAATTCTCAGCACACTATGTTTAATCTATAGGGGTGATTGTTTTAAGTCGAGACAAGTAACCCTCGAGAGGACGCACAAATGTATAAAGTGCGTTCGATGAACCCGATGTAGATGTAGATGCTTAAGTCATAAAAAACACTGTTTTGTGTCCATTACATTGTTGTTTTACAATTGTGAGCACGTACCCATTCCCTTATTATTGCTTCAACTAACACAGTTATAAGCTATGTTGTCTTACGTTCAAGTGAGCAGGAGTAATGTAAAATGAACAACGAGCTAGGTGAGAAAAAAAATTACGATCCATGCAAGAAAATGATCCAGATTCCGAGTTAGCACTACAATCCCACACCAAGGCAGTCATCTACAAGATAATTAGCGAACAGGTTAGCAGTTGGCAGTGAGCTGATGCAACAGTGTTGTTTAATGTTTCAAGTAGGTCATTAGTGTGGAGTAACACATGTACGTTGCAAGTGTCACATAAATAAAGTTCATTTTTTATTGTTTAATTAAACAGTGATTTAGCTCATATAATGTAAGTTTATTTGATCTTTGTGTAATTAAATTAAGATTAAACTGTGATTTTGCTCATACATGTTCACCTTGGTAACATGAAGTCAACTATTCTTTGTATGTTTACATGGTACGCCGAGCTATCGCCCGCGTTACGAAAAATGGACCGCCCACTAGAGGGCTAAAGATCTCAAAAACGACGCATCGTACGAAAAAAAAAATGTTCTAAGCGAAAATTTGATATTAATAAAGGGATCATCTGTGTGTTCAAAAACCCATCAACTCCTGACCGCCCCTCCTGAGTGGGCGGGTTCAACTTTGTATTTTCGAACGGGAGTCCCCCATTTTTATTCTCTTCGAAAAAATACGTACGGTTTGCTTAAGCCATTACTACCCATTCGTTGCAGATGGCGCTGTAATCGACAAGCATCAGATGTGCCTGTTTTTTGCAAATAAGAGCCGACGAATTTTACTCAATATTTCATTTACGACGTAAATGTGAACCTTCGTGTTCTAAGGGTTGATATTTATGTTCGAAATTTACTTAATCTGCCATTCCTTCTGGAGGAATACAGTCTGGCTTTCATTATTCGTTTGGGCGTCCTGTCTTTCGTCACCCTGTCAATATGTCGTAACCAACATATTCTCTGAGATTTGATAAATTTCACTATAACTTTTACCTTGTATAAGCTCTTGTATTTCACGGCTGAATCTCGCTCTCCGACCTTCTGCCTCCCTCAAAGGCCCATAAATTTTTGGTAAGATTTTCCATTCAAATGCCCTTAGGCTGTTACTGTCTGCTTGTCATTGTCCACGTTCCTGACATATGTGTGACAACAGGTCGCACATGAGAGTAGTATACCCTCCGTTTGGTTGTAATTAGAGGGTTCTTGAGTATCATTAGGTTTGCATAATAGGCTTTGTTTCCTGCTTGTATCCTTTCTCTAATACATTTTCTGATGCTATTATCATTGTTAGGAGGACACCTAAATAATGGAAGTATCTAATAGCTCTGAAGCATATATCAGTGATCTTCAGATCCTTCGGTGTTCTCCTAGCTTCAAAAGTGGACATAACCATATATTCTGTCTTGCTTTCATTTACAGTAAGTCCAATTCTTGTTCCTTCTGCTTCTGTTTGTCCATATATTTCTTTAAGCGATGTTACATCCCTTCTCATGACGGCAGTATCATCTGCATATGCGCATATCTGGCTGGATTTCATCATTATTGTTCCTCTTTTATGTGCTTTTTGTATGATACTATGCAGTGCTAAGTTAAACAGGACTGCAGAGGGGCCATCACCTTGTTTCACTCTATCCTCAAACTGTCTAGTCATTCTGCTATTCACTTTTACTATTGCTTTTGTATCCTTCATTGTAAGCTCGATTAACCTTCTCAGTTTATCACAGATGCCCAATTCTTTTAGCGCTTTATTCAATGCTGGTCTCTTAATACTATGGAAAACTTTTTTAAAGCCAACGAACAGGATGTGGAGATCTATATCATATTCATAACATTTTTCCATTATTTGTCTAGCAACAAACAAGTGGTCAGATGTACCTCTGTTTGGTCGGAATCCACATTGGTATTCTCCAAGTATCCCTTCGGCGCACTTCTTACTTTCGCTCACGACTCCAGAGTAAATCTTATATACTGTATTCAGTAGGGTATACCTCTATAGTTTTCTAATGTTACTTAAAATCCGTCTTGATTGCAATTTTTTTTTTTATTTTTTTATTCATATAACCGGTTTCGGTTCATTCAGAACCATCTTCAGATCTGATATTTCAGTTACAGGAGTAACCCGTCCAAATCCAGCATAGTTTTCAACTTATAGCAGCGGAAAGACCAAATCATGGCGTGACGGCAGAGGGAGCAAGCGAGTTATTGGTACATGAAATACGAGTTATCCGACTCTCACGCTGTAACCGCTTAACCCTTTGTGTTAACAGGTCCTTACTTTACTAGCTGACAGAAGGCATTCCAGAACTTCTGGTGGCTGCGCGTCGGATTATGGATTTGCAAGGCTGCTCAAATGGCAGCGGCTACAACTGGATACCAACACGTATGAGACACAGAAGCTATAAAACTTTTAAGGTCCCAGTATTTAATGCTAAGTCTTAACTGTTTAATTGGCGGCAAACTAAGAATGGAACCGCTATTATAACTACAGCTTTTTCCCTAGAATCACTCATCTTATTCTCTTGCAATCTGCGTTTATAATTTTATGTGTTTTAGAATGAAGATTAGCGTCTCAAAATTGCCTGTCACAAGCGTATTGGTTCTTATAATCAAGAAGGTGACTGTCGCATCTATTTGTCGTGGCGTAATGGTTTAGAGTGTGGAGTGGTAATATGAGAGTACAGAGTTCAATTCTCCACGCTATCACTTTTTTTTCGTTTCTACGAACGAAATCCCTGGAAAGGAAACTGCGGAGAAATTTCGGACAATGTGTACTCAACATATCCAATAGAGTGTGAGAGTAACGAAATAGCTGGCCTTACTGCATATCGGCACCTGTATTTCATATATTTTTCTGTTTCAGAAAGCGGCCAAATATTTGGTGTCTCGTTTCAGAGAAAGTATCCAACCACAAAATATATTTTCGGGGATGATTGTTATAACAAAAGAACCGAACTCGAAGATTGTTTCCAGTTGAGCGTAAAGAATGTTACAAATTCTGACAACTATACATAATAGTTGTTATCCATAAGTTTTTAGGAACAGTGGCTTCACTCTACCAATAAATATCGTCGCTTGACGACGACGTCACCCGGCAACGTTCCCTTCAGTTATTTGAACGTGCAACTAGTACTTCTGCGCCTACAATTAGCTCCTAAAGTTATCATGAATCGGCACTATTATAAAAATGCTAACACCACGGCAAAGGATCACCTATTTGTCGGAATATATTAACTGTAATAAACGAAGACTGTTACAGACTTCTAGTAATAAAATGTGTACAATGCGAAACTTATGGAGGATTTGGAACTCAGATTTTCGATTCTTGGATAATGAGCTGATTACAATGAATAGGTTTTTATATTCGGTATACTTTGTTGTTCGCGAGCCAGACCTTTGGGTGAAATGATAAAACAGTAAAAATCATGATTGTATCTTTCATTCGCTGTTTTCGTTGAGCAAAGCGTTGTATCAAATTTGTTGTTATACCCGCTTATTTAGTCCATTGCATGTGCTCAGCCGGCCGCTGTGGTCGAGTGGTTCTAGGAGCTTCAGTCCGGAACCGCGCTGCTACTACGCTCGCAGATTCGAATCCTGCCTCGGGTATGGATATGTGTGATGTCCTTAGGTTAGTTAGGTTTACGTAGTTCTATGTCTAAGAGACTGATGACCTCAGATGTTAGTCCCATAGTGCTTAGAGCCATTTCTTTCCAGTCCCATGACAAAAAAGTAGCATAAAATTTGATACGATGTCGATGCTTTGAAATTTGGTTCTACCGGACGTTTTGTGGCTTAAAGTCTCCAGTTTCTACATGGGATTTGTAATACTACTCCGGTTTTCGACATACACAATTTACGCCTAAGGCTGTGAATTTGTGATAGCTACAGATGATATGGACGCGCCTGCGATTATTTACAAACAAGTTAACAATAGACTAAATGTTCCTAAAAGGAAAAACTACAAAGGAAACACATGGAAGAAGATGAGGGAATGAGCTGCAGCATATTGTGGGCCATCATGGTAACAATATCATAGGACAAAGAGGAACTGACGGACAGACCCTTCAACAACAGCGGACTCTAATTGCTAGTAATAAACATAGCAAGCAAAGTAACTAACTGCCACGATATTCTGATGCACAGTCTTCTGGTCGTATTCAGATGTGTGCACGCCATTGGCCACAACATTCTGCGTTGAAACGTCGTGGCAGCAAGTTGCTGACACCCGGCAGTTCGCCCGAAATTTTATGGAACAGTCTATACACCGGAATGGTTTTAAATTTCACTTTACAAATTCAGATAAACAGACAAATTCACAATTCGAATCGGCGACTTCCATTTAGTGGTAATGTGCCCGAGGTGCTGATTGTGGATGGCTGGGCGTGATTGAGGTCAAAGGAATACATAACTTACACCAGACGTAGCTTATTGGTTTAGTGATAATTTTCTCCCGTATCATACCTACGATGTCGAAGATGTGTAAAGCAATTTTCCTCGACTGCACAGTCTGTTCTTCAGCGTGGCTTTAACCGCAACTGGTCAGAATTCAGCAAACACCTGCAGTTAACAACCAAAGTAATTTGCCACACACGTGTATTGCATCTTTGAGAGATTCATGTCCTTTTAGGAATCCTACATCCTTGCAACAGTGCTCATACGGCAGTGTTTAACGTCAAAGACCACGTAATTTCACATGAAGGATGACTGGAGGAATGGAAATCGCTCGTGTATTGAGAACTATGGGTTAAACATCACTCCGTGTAATGGTTGGAATCATAGTATGCTAAAGGTCTACTGATCTGGATTCCAACTCCAGACCCATCAGATGCGTGGTATTCAGGTTAAACCAACAACTTGGCACTCATTACTTATATTTATGCTGTGGCTGCTTCTTTTTGTTTGAGAATTTGATGTTGGACACATGCATACCATAGTATTTCATACTATCTATACTGGCATTTCTTCTCACTATCTTTGTTCTATCTACAACAGCAAGGGAGAGGGGGAGTAGTCGTATCAGGAAGGGCATCCTACCACCAACTGTCACTAACATTGCCAAAGCCCATAACAAATGCTGGCCCTATAGAAAAACTGGAAAAGGCGATTTGATCCGGGTCCACTGACAAATTTTTACCATGATGGAATAGTTGCTTCGAGTAGTGAGATCACACACTAGGACTGTGTTGACTGTCACAAGCACAGCCACGAGCTGCGAAAGTAAGAAAACATCTGTGACACGTATTAGGAGTTTGTTCATCGTTTGGGGACAAATAAACACCGGAAAAATGAAAAGCAATGAATTTCCTTTAGTGCCTAAATGTTTAATCTGTACTAAACTAGGATTTTTCGACCTCTTATTGGCCTTGACAAGTTCTTCTACGGCAGTTTCAACTGTGGGGTCGCTAGCCTCGATATCTATTTGTCGTTTCCTTATATAATAGTTGTGTGACCCTGAATTTTTCACTGATGAGCAGTCATCAGGATACAGATTCGTGTCCTCAGAGTCTATCACAAAGGCATTACTCAAGTAGTACAATAGCCTCCAAGGTTTTGACTACTTTTGGATATGCTGCATACTTTGACACTTTGTAGGTTAAAGCAAACGATTTCGTTTATACCATGTTGTTAAAAATTTCTGCTTTATCTCTCCATCAGTGGTTTCCCTGAAACAAAGCACGATACCCATATAACGCGACGATAGATTACGTCAAGGAATGTAATTTACGCATCATTCACATGCAGGGGGAATTCGAGGTGGGCTGATCATTTGAAACTAATTTTTAATGCACCCACACCGAGGTATCAGCCTGCTATTGAAGAATTTATGTCTACCTTTTTAACGAATTTGTCAATGTCAAGCAGTAAATAATACATTAAGCATTCACAAAAAAAATTCCGTCGGATGAAACAGAATAGTGTAATTCAGGAATTTAATAGGTCTTTCGCCTTCGTATCTACTGATCGGTTTTAAGATTTGTTTGCAGATTTTCGATTTGGCTGTTTGAAGTTTGTTTAAAGAAGAGGAAAAACGGCCTCTAGCCAGATTTTTATCCACATTTACGTCAACCTTCACTTCAGTTGGCATCCACATTACCAAGGGGGTAGTGAACCACTAATGTGTTCTCTGCTGTGTCATTGTCATTGTGGTTGCTCAGATAGATAACTTACTAGGTAAAAGATGAGATTAGATGTATTTTATGTGCTGAATGGCATTACTGGACCCAAAACCATATATTTAGTAAACCAGGGATAGCGTCTGTGGTTAGTAATCAAAACGTCCTCGATCCTGGGTTGTAAACCCGCCATTGCTTAAAATTTGAATGAAAAGAGCCAGTAACGGTGACCAAAGACTTCCAACAATTCATTCTGCCAACGACCTTGTCAAAGAGGGCGGAGGAGCAGACAGAGGTTCAGGGCATTCTCTTGCCCTTGGTGTGGAAACTGCCCCTAAAGGCGGAAGAATCATTAGTGATTAACAGCAAGAGGCTGCGGAAGGCATTTCATTAAAGATACATAATGTGTATTCACGGGACATGTGGCCTACAACTGAAAAAGTATCATGATGATAACTCCATTGGCAAAAGATTCCGGACTATTCCCCCCATTCGAATTTCCGTGAGGGGCTTAGAAGGGGGAGGTGATCACGAGAAAAAGATTATGACAAACGAAATGACAATATTCTAAAAGTCATGGCAAGGAAGCTAGAAAAACTGATAAGTGAAACGCTAAGGCTAAATATTGATATAGTGGGCGTCAGTGAAGTGTAATGGAAAGAGGAGAAGGCTTTCAGGGCAGTTGAGTATAGAGTAATATCAAGAGCAGCAGACAATGGTATGACGGGAGTAGGATTCGTTATGAATAGGAGCGTAAGCCTGACGGTGAGTTACTGTGAACAGTTCAGTGACAAGGTTGTTCTCATCAGAATCGACAGTAAACCAACATTGATAATAGTAGTTCAGTTATACATGCCGACGTCGCAAACAGAAGATGAAGAGATAGAGAAAGTATATGAGGATACTGAACTAGTAATTCAGTACGTAAAGGGAGGTGAAAACCTAATAATCAATGGGGATTGTGAAAACCTAATAACCATGAGGGCTGTAATGCGGTTGTAGGGGAAGGAGTAGAAGAAAGGGTTGTGGGAGAATATGGGCTTGGAACTGGTAATGAGTCAGAAGAAAAACTATTTGAGTTCTGCAATACATTTCAGCTAATAATAGCGATTACTCTGTTTAAGAATCACGAGAGAAGGAGGCATACATGAAAAGGGCCGGGAGATACGTAAAAATTCAGTTAGATTACATTTGGTCAAGTAGAGATTCCGAAATCGGATATTGGATTGTAAGGTGCAACCAGGATCAGATGTAGATTCAGATCACTATTTAGTAATGATGAAGCGCAGGCTGAAGTTTAAGAGACTAGTCAGGAAGAAACAAGGGCAAAGAAATGGGATACGGATATGGTAATTTATGGAGAGATACGCTTGAAGTTCTTTGAGGCTATACATTACAATAATCACAGAGGCTAAAAAAAATATAGATAAAAAGAAGGTAAGTGTGGGGAAATCATGGGTAACAGAAAAAATGCTGCGTCTGATCGACGAAAGAAGGAAGTACAAAAATGTTCAGTGAAATTCAGGAATACAGAAACACAAGTAACTGAGGAATGAAATAAATAGGGAATGCAGGGAAGCTAAGGTGAAATGGCTACATCGAAAATGCCAAGAACTTGAAAAAGAAACGATTGTAGGAATGACAGAAGAGCATATAGCACAGTCAAAACAACCGTCGATGAAATTAAAAGCCATGGCCGTAACTTTAAAGCTGCAATGGGAATTCCACATTAAATACAGAGGAGAGAGCGGATAGGTGGAAACAGTACACCGAATATCTCTATGTGGTCTCTGGGACGTGGTAGAAGAAGGAACGAAAGACAGTAGTGAAGACATGAGGATCCAGAAATACAGTCAGAATTTGAAAGAGCTTTGGAGGACATAAGATCAGATAACACAGAAGGGATGGATAACACGCCACTTGAATTTCTAAAATCAATGGGGAAAGTTTGGTTAAAATAACAGCCTAGGTCGCACCGATAAATATTTCTTACGACTGGTTTCGACCTTAAGGAAAGTCATTTACAGAGCAGAGGAGCCGTCAGCGCAGCCACAAGGAGCTTACATTCTCAAGATGACTGTAAGCTGAAGTCAAAACCAAACATAATAAGTAAATATCATTGGGATATAGTCTGTTATTTTAACGAAATTATAGCATCAGATCGACGTTCTACTGTGGAGAATGTTGTTTAAGTTTATAATCATTTAGGGAAGTGGCAACAAAAAAACTATTCACGTCGGTGTGTAGAATGTATGAGATTGGCGATATACCATCAGAGTTTCTGCCATACAATTCCGAAGACAGCAAGAGCCGACCAGTGTGGGAAATACAGCACAGCAAGCTTATCAACTCATGCACTCAAGTTGCTGCCAAGATTAATATACAGCAGAATGGAAAACAAAAGTTAGCATGAGTTAGAAGACGACCAGTTTCGCTTTACGAAAGGTAATAGCACCAAAGAGGCAGTTCCAGCGTTGCAGAAGAAAAATCAGGACTGGTTCATAGGATTTGTAGACCTGGAAAAACCGTTCGACATTGTAAAATGGTGCAAGATGAAAAGTAGGGGTAAGCTACAGGGAAAGACGGGTAAGGTACAATATATACAAGAATACAGAGGGAACAACATGAGTGGGAGACCAAGAACGAAGTACTTGGATTAAAAAAGATGTAACACAGGGATGTAGTCTTTGGGGATATAGTACTGTTCAATCTAGACATCGAAGAAACAATGAAGAAAATAGAAGAAAGATTCAAGAGTGGAATTAAAATTGAAGATGAACGAATATCAGTGACAAGATTCGCTAATGACACTGGTATCCAGAATGAGATTTTCACTCTGCAGCGGAGTGTGCGCTGATATGAAACTTCCTGGCAGATTAAAACTGTGTGCGCCAACCGAGACTCGAACTCGGGACCTTTGCCTTTCGCGGGCAAGTGCTCTACCATCTGAGCTACCGAAGCACGACTCACGCCCGCTCTCACAGCTTTACTTCTGTAAAGTTTGGAAGGTAGGAGACGAGGTACTGGCAGAAGTAAAGCTGTGAGACCGCGCGTGAGTCGTGCTTCGGTAGCTCAGATGGTAGAGCACTTGCCCGCGAAAGGCAAAGGTCTCGGTCGGCGCACATAGTTTTAAACTGCAAGGAAGTTTCGACACTGGTATCCTCCGTGAAAGCGAAGAAGAATTACAGACAATCTGTTGAATGGAATTAACAATTTAATGGGTACAGAATATGGACTACGAATAAATCGAAGAAAGACGAAAGTAATGAGAAGTAGCAGAAATGAGAATGGCGAGAAACTTAACATTAGAAATGGGTATCACAAAGCAGACGGAGTGAAGGAATTCTGCTACCTTTGGAGTAAAATAACACATCACTGTTGGAGTAAGGAGGCCATGAAAAGAAGACTAGCACAGGTAAAAGGGTAGTCCCGGCCAAGAGAAGTCTACTAGTATCAACCATAGCCTTTAATTTGAGAAAGAATTTTCTGAGAATATACGTTTGAAGCACAGAATTGTATGGTAGTGAAACATGGACTGTGGGAAAACCTAAAAGAAGAGAATCGATGTATTTGAGATATGGTGCTACAGAAGAATGTAGAAAATTATGTGAACTGATGTTCCCCGGAAAATTGGCGAGGAATGCAATATATGGAAAACACTGACAAGGAGAAGGGACAGGATGACAGGACACGTGTTAAGACATCAGTAAATAACTTCCATGGTACTGGGCGAGCTGAAGAGGGTAAAAACTGTAGGGGAAGACAGATATTGGAGTACATCCAGCAAATAATTGACAACGTAGGTTGCAAGTTTTACTCTGAGATAAAGAGGTTGGCACAGGAGAGAAATTTGGGGCTGCATGAAACCTGTCAGAAGGCTTCTGACACAAAATAAATATGAACTGAAAATCATCAAGATTATTTGATGGAAATGACGCGGCAGTATCAAGTGAATTTAACAATATGGTTTTGTGCCACTCCATGCAGTAATTCGATCATCAGTGTAGCCAGGCGTATTCTGTGATGTTATCAACTATACTAGCCGCAGAAAGAATAAAGTTCCACAAGTAATGTCTTTCTACAGCAGGTTCGGGAGTGAGAAGCTCGGATTGTGTCTCAAAGACGCTGCCATGGATTCGGTCCAATGTCGAAATATAGAAAATATCTACTGATGTCCTTAATTCTAACTTTTGTAAAAAAAAGCTTAGGGGCTAAAGTGTAGTAATAATGTTAATAATATTCAGATGCAACGATTGTCCAATTATTTTTGTTTCACTTTTTTAAGCCTACTGCAAAGTGAAAAGATCATTCACCAGACATGATTAATTGTTTGGTGCATTTTGGTTACAGCGATTCATTATGTATAGGTAACACATTTTTTTGTCATTATAAACATAAATATGGATTTTCCTAAAAACTGGGATTGCCTTCGTAACAGACACACGCAAATGAGAGAAATAACAACAGAGCATTGATTGAAAACTGCAAACATCCATCTAGAAACTGCGCAGGCTGAAAATATGTAAAAGCTCAAATCACCAAATTATCTCTGCAAAGAAGCAATGCACCATGGCCGAAAATGTGCATTGCAAGGATATGAAGACGCGAAAGCAGGGAATGTAAAAAGGAACACAATATGTTGACAATAAAGTTTTTAATAAGTCATTGTTAAGTAAAACTGTCTTTCATTGTCAGTCAGTCTTCAATAATCACAAGAATGAAAAAGTAACTTCTATCCACAGTGGGTACAATACAATCACTACCGATGGTTTTTCCGTAAAAGCGGAAACCATCTGATTAATGGGCAACAAAGAGACAGAGCGGGGTACCCATTTTCACTGCAATGTCTCGTTTTAGCCGCGGTTTGATCTTATTCTATTTCCAGGCAGTTTCATATTAATGCCCCTTTAGGCAGTCACAATATTTATATTTATATTTGAATAATTGAAAAGAAATTATTAAAACAGACGGTTGCATGCGCCGAGTTTGTCTTCGGTTCTGAGCCTACGTTAAATTGTGTGACACTGTTCTACAGGCTACGTAAGAAATTTCGAAAGTGTGTGGACCGGAAGGGCATAACAGTGCGCCCACGAAACGTTGACGTAGCCGTTAAAAAGAAAGAGAAAACTAACAGAAGTACAGCAGAACTGACTGTATGTCTCCTCTCAGTAATGAAAGAAACAACTGAGAAAGAAGAGGGTCTGTCTTTTGTTAATCTGCATAAAGGCGACGCAGACATAGTACTTTAATATCCTGAGGTTAATAGTCTTGACATACAGAGGGAGATAATTTATTTTATATACAAGAAAGAAGTGACGTTAATAAAACGGTAACAGGCATGAACTCTCGATTCTAGGGTAAAAGTTTCTACAGATGAAAGAAAGGAAGCTACGGAAGAACTACGAAATTGGGCAGAAATGGCGGTCAGCACACAATTTTACTTAGCAGAACGAAGGAAAGAGGAATTTAATGAACACTGGATATCATTCGACTTTATACTAACTACGGTCGGTGGAATGAAGCACTATTGCAATCAAGAATTGGTAATTATAGAAAATTATCAAAAGAAGGTGGCTCAACTAACAAACTACTTAGATTTTTATTGGCACTCAGGGATGGGTTTCCGATACTGTACCTCCGCAACGTATGTGGGCTTAAAAGTGAGACGGGGACAATAAGAATAAAAGAGCGTTCAGTGTTCAGAATCAATGAGTTTGCTGATCATAATGACATCTGTAGAAGGTATGACAGGTTTAGTCAGATTAGATAATTATAAAATGTAGTACATATATAACTTAGTATATCATCTGCACCATAGAAAACTAAAAACGGAAAAACAATTTCAGTACCAAATCTTCAAATACAAAACAGTAAAAGTCCTTATAGTCATGAATCCTTATTTTATTCCATAGCCGCTCGACAAGGGGTATTGCGATACGATTTATCTTGGAAAGTTGAGTCTTTTGTACATGAGTCCCATCTGATACGGGTTCTTGACTCTGAATACACCTTCGGAAAGTTTGCAGCTGAGAAGTATAACCATTCAGTTTTCAGAGGTTGGTGGAGGGCAGCTGTAGGCAAACCGTTCCTCTCGCAAGCGCGTCTCTGGCTTTAGCAGTTATACGAGACCAGTTTAAGGCAGAGAAGAACAAGTGTTATTTCACGGAAGAGTTGACGGCATTGTGACAATATTCCTCTGGACAGAACGTGGGACATAAAACAAATACGGTGAAGGAAAGGAGCAGAAAATTAAGGGTGATTTTTCGTCGCCTTGTGCATAAACGTGACCTACATTGACTACTTTTAATGCCCGTGAGCCCACGAACGGAGATGAGAGGGATAGGGAGAGGGAGAGAGAGAGAGAGAGAGAGAGAGAGAGAGAGAGAGAGAGAGAGGGGGGGGGGGGAGGAGATTGTTCCAGTGATAGTGGTTGAGATATTAAAAATAACTGGAATGATGAAGTTTCAGATGAACCGATACTGCAACTGAGTGGAAGAATAAAGTTGTGGAAGGAAAAAAACCAGGACGTGTACTGAAACAACTGGTGAGAATGGAACAGACGTGAAATTATATCGTAGAGCATTACTATGCTGTAATTTTTGAGACCTACTAACGTAATACTTCATAAAGTACTAATAATACTTCACACGTCGTAACAATGGACCTAAAACTATGACATCCACCATTTCATTTCTTAGCTATTTCAATAATGTATTGCGTCCCACTACCGTATCTCGAAGTTCTGTGTGAAAGCATAATTAAGTTTCATCTTAAATTAGGGTGTTGATGTAATACTTCGTAAGGTTTCCAGACTGAATATTCATTCCGCAGCGTAGTGTACGCTGAACTGAAAATTACTGGCAGATTTAAAACTGCTTGTCGCACTGGGACTCGAAACTACAGCATTTGTCAAACACGAGCAGTTATTCTCGCATATAGCTACTCAGGAGCAATGCACGACCAACCAGTGCATCATCCCCTACCTTCCAAACTAGACAGAAGTTTTCCTACAAACCTTACGGTACTGATACTCCTTTCTTCCAAGACTGCTAGTCCTTCAAGAGCATATAGTCTTGCATGGTATACAGGAGAACTACTGTGAAGTTTGGAAGTTGGGAGACATATACTGCTCTAAGTGAAGCTGTGACGGATATTCGTGAATAATACCTGGGTAGTTCAGCCAGTAGTAAATTTGCTCACGATACGCTGAGGTTCTGGGTTCTCGTCCCGGTCCAGCCACAGTTTTCACTTCGTGAGTTATGAGCAACGAATCTTATACCATCAGTATTTTGTTTATTTAATACCGACTGTTTCCATATGTCGAAGATTTACGGCAATTCAGATTCAATTTAGCCACAAATTAGGCTATGACACTCACATTATTAATTTCCTTCATAGGAATATCTGTAGCTATACTGTAAATGATGGAACAGTGCTGGAATGCAAGAACATGTTTCGCATATTTATTTCTGTTTTGCTGAGCATCCCTATTATCTACACCCCACCGTACGTGTGGTATTAAACTTTTTAGGATTCCGTTGCTCAATCGGTAAAAACGGAATCCTCATAGGACCAATCTGTTGTCCGCATGCATGTCTGCCTGTCAAACTGTCAGAACACCTTTCTCTCAGGAATGCCTACAAGTATCACACTGAGATATATCACATAAATTTTTGTCACATACTTAAGCCTATGATCCCCTGGCGATGTAATAAAGGTTGGCTTATAAGCCACTGCAATCAAAAGAATTGGCCATTTACGTCACATATTTTGATATTAGCAAATTCACTCATCAAAACCTATATGGTACTTCCTGTATAGCTGGTATCTTGAAATTTGGCTAGAAGCAAGGTTTCACAGCACAAGTAAAGGGAAAAATCTTAAATTGTTAATTTCTAATTATATCACATGAGAAAAAAATATTTCTTTGGTCATTTCCTATCAGACTGTCTCTCCGTTCCTCCGCCTACAACGACGCCGTTATCTCAGGGACGGATACGCGTATAGACTTGAATTTTATGCCACATACTCCGATATATGGTCATTACATGGTGAAAAGTAAGCTTTTAAGTCAGTGCAGGCGAAAGATACGCTCATTTATGTCACATACGCTACTGGCCATTAAAATTGCTACACCAAGAAGAAATGCAGATGATAAACGGGTTATTCATTGGACAAATATATTATACTAGAACTGACATGAGATTACATTTTCACGCAATTTGGGTGCAGAGATCCAGAGGAATCAGTACCTAGAACAACCACCTCTGGCCGTAATAATGGCCTTGATAGGCCTGGGCATTGACTTAAACAGAGCTTGGATGGCGAGTACAGGTACAGCTGCCCATGCAGCTTCAACACGATACCACAGTTCATCAAGAGTAGTGACTGGCGTATTGTGACGAGCCAGTTGCTCGGCCACCATTGACCAGACGTTTTCAGTTGATGAGAGATCTGAAGAATGTGCTGGTCATAGCAGCAGTCGAACATTTTCTGTATCCAGAAAGGCCCGTACAGGACCTGCAATATGCGGTCGCGCATTATCCTGCTAAAATGTAGGGTTTCGCAGGGATCGAATGAAGGGTAGAGCCACGGGTCGTAACACACTTGAAATGTAACGTCCACTGTTCAAAGTGCCGTCAATGCGAACAAGAGGTGACCGAGACGTATAACCAATGGCGCCCCATACCATCACGCTGGGTGATACGCCAGTACTGCGATGACGAATACACGCTTCCAATGTGCGTTCACCGCGATGTCGCCAAACACGGATGCGACCATCATGATGCTGTAAACAGAACCGGGATTCATCCGAAAAAATGACGTTTTGCCATTCGTGCACCCAGGTTCGTCGTTGAGTACACCATCGCAGGCGCTCCTGTCTGTGATGCAGCGTCAAGGGTAACCGCAGCCATGGTCTCCGAGCTGATAGTCCATGCTGCTGCGAAGGTCGTCGAACTGTGCGTGCAGGTGGTTGTTGTTTTGCAAACGTCCCCATCTGTTGACTTAGGGATCGAGACGTGGCTGCACGATCCGTTACAGCCATGCGGATAAGATGCCTGTCATCTCGACTGCTAGTGATACGAGGCCGTTGGGATCCACGACGGCGTTCCGAATTCCCTCCTGAACCACCGATTCCATATTCTGCTAACAGTCATTGGATGTCGACCAACGCGAGCAGCAATGTCGCGATACGATAAACCGCAATCGCGATAGGCTACAATCCGACCTTTATCAAAGTCGGAAACGTGGTGGTATGCATTTCTCCTCCTTACACGAGGCATCACAACAACGTTTCACCATGAAACGCCGGTCAACTGCTGTTTGTGTATGAGAAATCGGTTCGAAACTTTCCTCATGTCAGCACTTTGTAGGTGTCGCCACCGGCGCCAACCTTGTGTGAATGCTCTGAGAAGCTAATCATTTGCATATCGCAGCAACTTCTTCCAGTCGGTTAAATTTCGCGTCCGTAGCACATCTTCGTGGTGTAGCAATTTTAATGGCCAGCAGTGTATTTTGATCCTCGTAAACTCGCCCGTTAAAATCTACATGATACTTCCCGTTGACCTAGAATTATGAAATTTGGCAAGAAGGAAGGTTTCACAGTACAGGTAAAGGAAAAAATCAAAAAATTGTTAAGTTGCAATTATGTAATACGAAAAAATATTTATCATTCGCTATCCGACGTCAAACTTGAAATTAAAACTTCCTCGAAATCCTTCGTACCTCTGGAACCGATATCTTGCCAGTATCCATGTCGATAACTGGCGAAAATCGCCGAGATTCTGGACGCACTGTCTATATACACAATTATGTTTGTACGGAACCCTCGGAGCCTCAGTGTGCGAATCCTGCTGCTCGCATCAAGGCAGTTATTATTTTTTCTCGCAATCTTCTATCTCGTCCTCATTTTTAAGGCCTTGGGAACGAAATTCAGTCGTGTGTAACGAAGAGACAAGCGGGCACAGACAATTCATAATATACCGCGTTCAGACATTTGAGTAGAGGGGAGCCAGTTTTGATACAGTATAATTTGTCCGTATCGTAATGCTGTCATGTATCATGTAACTAACATCGGACAAGCGATCCGTAATTACATCCTCAGGAAATTCTCAGTATTACGTTCTCTGCAATTGTTTCAAGCGTAGTTATTAAGCGGTGTTATTACTGGCGTATGTGTTGGTAAAGTTATGCACCAGACTCACCAATGTACGACGTAGAGCGGTGTTCTCCCATAGCTGCGGGAGAGCGGTTTAGGGGCTACGAAACTTCTGGAGGGTGTTGGGATTTATTCTTCCTATCACCCTCTTTTACAGGCTTGAGAGCTATACTTGACTTCATTGTTTTCTTTACGTAGAAACTTTCCCTCTTGATTCAAGCTGCAACGCGATAACGTGTAAGCCAGCTGCACGAAGTTCTTCTTCCATATAAGCAGTTGGCAGTATAAAGGCGACACGAGAGAACGACGCTGTTATTGGCTTAAGAAGATTATATGCGTTAATAGATATCAGCCCCATACAAAACTAGAATATTATATTGAATTTATAAACAACTAGCAAACCCGGTTCTGCTTCGCAATTGCTATGGATCTATGGTAACTTGATACACGTCTCCTTCTCCGCTCTCTCTAGGTCCACCTCCCCCTCTCCCCTAATAAGCCATAAATACAACTTCCCACTTTCATGTTAAAACCGACTGTGAGGAGGAAACCAACATATAGTTATGTCCAAAATTTTTGCTTACAATTGTATATAAGAAGAAAAAGTATATTACATATGTGACAAACATTTTGTTTGATGGTTTAAATGCCCTGTTATCGTAGATAAAACTGACTGCGAGAAAGAAATCAAAACCGCACATAATCAGAGTACAATGATGCACTGCGTTTTCTTCCTCGTAGTCGCTTTCAGCAGAAAACCTGTACATTGTTAGGAAAACATTGTGTGGAAAAATATATGGGCTACGTCCGTCTGAATGATTATTAGAGTATCTTATAAAAATTTGAAGAAAGTCGGTCGAGTAGTTTTGGCGATTTTGGCTAATAACTATCTGAGGTTGTTGCATCTAAAACCTGGACCGCAGACATTGCGGAAATGGAAAGTGCTACTGATGTGCAGTTTTCACAGAATCGATTGGTAGTATAGATGTATTGTGATATACATAGAAAGTATATTTTGAGTAAATATATATTTTTAAAAAAGTGGAACAGTGTCTATTAACATGAACTGACTAAAGGTAGGGTAAACTAGAAATCCAGTGGTATCTGTTGAGGGATTCCAGTGTGTGCGTTTACGAGATACCATATTTTCAAAAGTTTCCACACCGACACATGTTTTGCCATTCAATCTGCATAGTTGTTAGGTACGATGCTATGTTTGGTTACAGTGTGCTTGTGTTTTCACTGAGTGCATTGCTACTTGCTAGTCAGTTAGTAAGTGACACTCCAAGCAATGGATCGTGAGTGAACGATGGGGTTTAGCAACGCAGAAAGAGCCGACATACTCATGGTCTATGGTGAGTGTAGGAAGAATGCCGTTCGTTCTTATACGGTGTAGACAGCAAGATATCCCAGTAAACGTCAACCATTCTGGCAATTATTCATCAATATCTTTAACCAGTTACGTGAAAGTGGTAGTGGAACACCTAACAACGTAACAGAATGAAACAAGTGATGACAAAGGAAGGGGAAATTAACGTTCGTGCTGCTGCAGTTGATACCATGTTAGTTCCCGCGCAATCTCACGAAGAAGTCGCATGATTGAGGCAAGTGTTCTACACTTACTCCATCGACATAGGTTACAACCCGTCACATCCCTCTCTGTAAACAGATGCATGGGGATTAAGACAGGATTCAATCGCTTGAGCCTTTCCCCACAGTTACGCAGGGTCAGCCATCGTTAATCGGATTTAGCATGTTAATGGTTAAGGGGTGGCCGGATGCCCTTCCTGCCGCCACACCTTACCCCCTGGGACGGAATTAGTGTACCCCAACTGTCTGCATCGAGCGTAATCCATGGAATCGTGCGAAAGTGTTCAGATGTCTGCGAGCCGTGTAACTGAGGCGAAACATGGGGATCAGCCCGGTATTCACCTAGCGGGATGTAGAAAACCGCCTAAAAACCACATCCAGGCTGGCCGGCACACCGGCCCTCGTCGTTAACCCGCCGGGCGGATTCGATCCGGGGCCGGCGCGCCTACCCGAGTCCAGGAAGCAGCGCGTTAGCCCTCTCTGCTACCCTGGCGGGTTATGGGGATTAAGACAGGATATTCCAGATGTATCTTGTTTAGTGATGAAGCCATATTTACCAATCAGCCCCGGTAAACCACGGAAGCAAGCGCCACTGGTCTATTGAAAATCTTGTGTGGCTTCGCCAGATGGAACGTCTGCGTCCGTGGACTGTAAAGATGTGGTGTTGGATAGTGAACGATCCGCTCATAGGCCATAGACGGAACACTGAAGCCACAAAAGTATCGCAGCCTCCTAACAGATCATATATGATAGCACACGTTCCTCTGCAGACTAGGAGGAACGTGCAGTACCAACACGATAGCTGTTCAGCCCATAGAGCACGAAGTGCTACAGCATTTCTTCACGAATTATTTCCAATCGTAGGACTGGACGCAGAGGACCTGCATCTTGACCGATCCGTTCTCCTTATTTAAGGCCCGTACATTTTTTTTAAGCGGGGAAGCTGAAAGACGCTGTGTGCAAAGATATTCCAACTACACCCGATGACATGCAACGACGCAATACTGCAGCCTGCACGGACATCTCCGCTGAAATGCTAGCACGTGTGCAGCAGTCGTTCAATACCATACTGGAAGGATGTATTGACGCCGCCAGTTGACTTTTTGGACACAACATGTGCTGGTCAATTGTCTCGGTATCGGGCAGAACCCACATAACTAATGCACTTTTGTTGTTCTTTAGTGTGTGCTACCACAGGTGTTGTACAAGTGTCGATGGGCGAACTATTCAGAATACGATATCTCGTAAACGACTCTCATTAGAATCCCGCAACAAACACCACTGACATTCGAATTGATCCTACTTTTAGTTTGTCAGTGTCAATAGGCATTGTTCCATTTGAAAAATATTTATTTACACAAAAAATAAACTTATTAAGAATTGTTACACTGTGTTGACTGGTTAACAATACGACCCCTGATTAAAAATCCATTCTGTGAAAACCGTACATCATAGCACTTTCCATTTACTCAGTATCTGCGGTGAAAATTAAAGTCGATCAAGAAGTTCTCGGGATATATATTCGTCTGAACGCTTATTACAGTACCGTGTAACAATATGAAGTAAATCGGTCAGGAGGCCGGCCGGTGTGGCCGAGCGGTTCTAGACGCTTCAGTCTGGAACCGCGCGACCGCTACGGTCGCAGGTTCGAATCCTGCCTCGGGCATGGATGTGTGTGATGTCCTTAGGTTAGTTAGTTCTAAGTTCTAGGGGACTGATGACCTCAGATTTTAAGTCCCATAGTGCTCAGAGCCATTTGAACCGACTTTTTTGAAATCGGTCAAGACCTTTTCAAGATCTTGTAACAGCTTCAGACATCGACTTCTCTTCATGCAGTAGTATTAATTTTGAAAACACTGAAGGGCCAAGGTAACTGGACACCTGCCTAATATCGTGTAGGGTCCCCGTAAGCACGCAGAAATGCCACAACACGACATGGCATGGACTCGACTAATGTCTGAAGTATAGTTGGAGGGTACTGTCACCATGAATCCTGCAGGGCAGTCCAAAAATCCATAACACTCTGTACATACTATGCAGTATGTACATAGTCACATACCATATATATTAAAAGACATGTACCGCATATCTGTTCGAATGTTTATTACATTGTAATATATAAATATGAAGTACATTTTAAGATTTTGGGTAAGAACATTAAACAATTTTATTGATTGGCGACTCTATAGAGTGCTGTGTGCAGAACGACCATATGATAAATAAAATTAGAAGGAAGAGACCAGTGCCTATGAGCTTTAATTTGTACGCTAAAGCACTGAGAGTAACTGTGATCGTTTCATAGCTTCTGTTACTGCTAATAACTAGACACCAGTGCCTACGAGCTTTAATTTGTACGCTGAAGCACTGAAGCCGATCATTATGTGATCGAATATAGATTTTGCTGTTAATAAATCATCTAAATTACGGACAATGCTGACCTTCCTTGTAATTTTATTAAACAACTTGTCTTTATACAGAGTAATCATTAATAAAACCGACAAAATGCAGGGACGGATTCCTAACTGCAAATGGAGGGGAAAGGTCCTAAGAACATGTGTCAGGAAATGGGTCGTTTCTGCGGCAGATAGCGCTGACGAATAGAAGTTCCTCTGCCCATGTGGCCATGTGTTCCCTGTGTGTTGCAAGCTCTGTGATTGGCGCAGCGTACTGTAAGCAGCAGATTGATCTGATATTCATGTCCGGAACAAGCCGAGATGGTGTTTGTGTACGGCCAAACATGTGAAAACGGTATACAGGCACCACAGCTATACCAAATCAAGTGCCTTCACAGACACGAACTACATCAGGCAATATTTCAAGGCCTTTTTGAACATTTGTGTGATCATGGTTCCTTTCGGACAGACCAGCGTCTGGAGAGGATATTTGTTTTGGTGTAGGCATTATGCCTCTCGTTTCCATCTGCTTGACCGTATATGAACACCATCTCGGCTTGTTCTCGATGCGAATATCGGATCATTCTGCTGCTTACAGTACACTGCGTCAATCACACGGCTTGCAACTCACAAGGAACACACGGCACTTGGTAAAAGGAACTTTCATTTCTACCGCGGCAACGATGTGTTTCCGGGCAAGTATTCTTAGGATCTTTTTTCCCCCATTTCTAGTTAGGAATCGTGCTTGCAGTTTGTCAGTTTTATTAATGTTTACCCTGTGTAGTTATATAGATGAATCGCTAGGATTCTTTATTTGAATAAATCAATGGGAACACTTTGCTTATTTAGGCTATATGGTTTGAGAGCGAGTATCATCTTGAGTGACCTACATTGATCTGTTTACATTGTTAGGAAGCTGTAACAACATACAATAACAAGAAAAGACTGTAACGTGTAAGCCGACTACGTTGGAAGGTTACCTACACGCCACTACATGTGTGTGTACACATCGTACACATCGTTCATGTCGCATTTCTCATTCATGGAACAAGAAAACATGTAGTATGAAAATTGATCCACTTCCTGACATCCATCTGTCACTGAATGTGTTAGCTGGAAATCTACTGGAATTAGCACTAAAATACGGAGGTGACCCACCGTGCATGAAGTGTGTATTTCGTAGTACTGAAAAGCACATAATCTAGGAAAAAAATACAGTATGCTCTAAGAATATTTTGTAATCTCGTCCATTGTGCTTGGATGAAAGAACTTGAGGCCCTAACAAAACCACCAACACTGTCCAAACAAATACTGAAAAATATATTTATCGTAGACGTACATCAAAAATTGCATAAGGGATTACATAATCTCACACATGCATATCATGAAAATTAAGAATCTGAGGGACTGTAGAAAGTGAGCTTTAATATTGGTGTCAAGTGTTTCCGAACGTCTGTACATCAAACATTTTTTTATGTGTAATGAATATGTTCTGAACGGTTAATCGAACCTTTCCGTTAAAGCCTATATAGTACGTAGGGTGTCCGAAACAAGTGCCCCATTTTCTTACAGGAGATAATATTCTTCAAAACTAGGAAGAAAACGGAGAAATACATGCTTTTTGAGGTTGGGTCCATTTTATTGCGCTGAGAATAATCAGTACTGAGAACTGTAAGGTGCCATCCAATTGAAGTTCTCTGTTTATTTCTTGTTGACTGCATTTGCTTTTCCAAAGTGCACTGATTGTGGTGCTGATGTCAGTTAGCGCTAAAACAATTGTGTCTTATATTAGCCGTTACTTATTTGCACCACTGAGGTTTTGCCTTTAAAAAAGTTGCCTTATCCTGCAGTGTGGACGATGTAAATATTAAAAATGGAGTCTCATAATTCCACACACGAAATAGCAGACGAGATACTTGCTATTATTTAGACAATAGCGTTAACCGTCAAGACCGTTTGCCAAGGCCATTTATTATGACGCGGTCTATTTGGAAAAGAAAAGAAAACAAAAAAGCAAGAAAAAGAAAAATTGGCCAGGTGCGAGCAGGACTCACGCTCTGCGTGTTCCGTACAAAAATTATGAATACTGACAGTTCATCCATTCAGGGCATCCACAATCTCGACGATTTTTTCCTGTTGTCGACTCTGATACTGGCAATATATTGGTCTCAAGGATTTCAAGCCATCCGAGAATGATCTTATTTCAAGATTAAAGTCTGATACCAAATGACAAAAGAAATATTTTGTTTCTTGCTACATATTTGTGCAACTTCTCTTATTGCCAAATTTCATGATTGTATGTCAAGGCGAAGTACTCTACAGGTTTAAAAGAGTGAGTTTGCGAGTATGAAAATATGTGGCGTAAATGGCCGTTACTTTTGGTTTGAACTGGCTTAGAAGCTAATGTTTACTATGCTTCCAGGGGACCGTGGATCTTAGAAAATGATACAAATTTCAGCTTGATACGTTTACGCCTTCCATAGAAAATGGTGTCTTAACAGGCGGACGGACAGACATACTAAGAGATAAATGAAATAAACTTTTTTTTCGCGTGATAAAATCCAAATTAACCTTTTTCGGGTTTTTTCCTTTGAAAGTACTGTGAAACCTTGCTCTTGGAAAATTTCATGATTCTAGGTGAACAGGAAGTATCTCACAGTTTTTGATGAGTGAGTCTGTGAGTACCAAGGTATGTGACATAAATTTCTGCATGTTTTGACTGTATTAACTTAGATGCTTCACCTTTTTTCATCAACAACGGACGGTATGTCTTAATATGTGACACAAATTTCAACTTGTTACGTCCACCCGTTCCTGAGGAAAAGGCTTTGAACAGTCGGAAAAACACACAGACGGACAAAAAAGCCTGTAGGGGTTCCGTTTTTACCCGTTGAGGTACGGAACCCTAAAAGTTTGAGATTAATTCCAGCTACTTTTATGAACAGAATCTTTCACAATAAGGGATCACAAGTAGAAGATAATTCTGAAACAGGATTACGAAAAACTGCTGTTGCTGTTCTGTGTTCCTATATGGTCAATTGTACGTGAGTAGTTACTTTCCATATACAACATATACTTACGTTCAGGTCACAAAGCCACCATGTCAGATATGACTTTTGCTTGTGGGTTCTAAGATAGAGAGTGGATGTTTTGTAGCTCACAGTTAGAATTTTAAATGAAGACGAGCCCAGAGGCTCATAGAACGGAGTAATAAATGAGCACAATAATCAGGTGTGGTTAGATACTAAACCTTGAAAGATCATGGTTGTAAGACAGTAGGTTTATTTCAACAGATGATAATTAAATGTATGTAGAAGGCATACTTAATACCATACAGAACTACCGTATATACCGTAGAATGAGTCAAACACAGGCAACACATTTTTCTGTATGTTGTCGCCAGTTTTGGGAACAGACTGGCCAAGAAATATAGTACTTTTTATAAACAGTCCGGGCTGTCTTTGCTTTTTCTAGTTGTTCTGAATATCGAGCAAGGCTGAATATTTTAGTTTGGACATGCAGTGGTTAGCACATTGGACTCACTTTCGGGAGAGCGACGATCCAAATCCGCGGCTGGCCCTTCAGATTTAGTTTTTCACTATTTTCCTAAAGCACCTTGGCAAATGCTGCGATGTTCCTTTTCGAGGGCACGCTCGATTTCCCCCCTCCACTTTCGAGTGTCCCCCCTCCCCCCCCCCCAAACCTTCCTTAACCCGAGCTGGTTTACGATGAGACGTTAAATCCTAACCTTCCTTTCTTCTTTTAAGTTTGAACAGCTTCCGGCCGACGACTGTGTTGCACCTCTGCCGCTGCCGACAACTTTGCAGCATACTAACAACTGCAAAAACAATATTGTGTATGTTATACGTGGTTAATTTATTTAGTTGACAGTTTTTCGGCTCACAACGCCACCATCAGCTTTCGTCGTCAAAGAAGTCACAATATTTCTAAACAATGGTAGGAAAGATATTATTCCTGTAGAGTGGGGAAAGTAAACAGTAAATATCACTTTCATATTGTGTTGTTATGCAATTAAAGAGTTAAAAGTTTTTTTTTGAGTCAACAGTCTTTTCTGACTGGCAGCCATATCGGTCATTTTGATTCATGTGTACTGGTGTATGCCGTAGGCACGGCAGGAAGAACGTGCCTTATCCACATAGCATATGGAATACATGTGAAAGATCCTGAGCTCTCACGGCCCCGCAGCTCCACTGTCCGTGTTTCACGGCGATATATTACCCGCCAAAAGATCTGGATGGGAAATAATAACACCGTTTCAAATTATACACATGTCGAAAAAGTTTTGCATCATCCCAGTTCCCAGAACTCCTGAAGATAGACGTTGACTGTGGGTACTGTATCACAGACACAGTCCCTTTGACTATCCAGAGATGCCACTAAACCCGCCCAAAGATGTATACAACCATGCATGAGCAGCGCCTATAAGAAGGAGGGGGTCCGACAGCCAGTCATTCCACCAGGAAGGAGGTACACCGCTCATGTTGTCTGTAGTTCAACCATGTCTAGACGGTCAATACCGCGGTTCGATCGTGTCCGCATTGTTGCTTCGTGCCAGGAAGGGCTCTCAACAAGGGAAGTGTCCAGGCATCTCGGAGTGAACCAAAGCGATGTTGTTCGGACATGGAGGAGATACAGAGAGACAGGAACTGACGATGACACGCCTTGCTCAGGCCGCCCAAAGGCTACTGCTGCAGTGGATGACCGGTACCTACGGATTATGGAACCCTGACAGCAACGCCACCATGCTGAATAGCGCTTTTCGTGCAGCCACAGGACATCGTGTTACGACTCGAACTGTGCCCTGTTCGCTGCACGATGCGCAACTTCACTGTCGACGTCCACAGCGAGGTCCATCTTTGCAACCACGACACCGTGCAGCGCGGTACAGACAACATGCCGAATGGACCCCTCAAAATTGGCATCATGTTCTCTTCACCGATGAGTGACGCATATGCCTTCAACCAGAATATCGTCGGAGACGTGTTTGGAGGCAACCCGGTCAGGCTGAACGCCTTAGACAAACTGTCCAGCGAGTGCAGAAAGGTGGAGGTTCCCTGCTGTTTCGGGGTAGCATTAGGTGGGGCCGACGTTCGCCGCTGGTGGTCATGGAAGGCGCCGTAACTGCTGTATGATACGTGAAGGTTATCCTCCGGCCAATAATGAAAACATATCGGCAGCATATTGGGGAGGCATTCGTCTTCATGGACGACAATTCGTAATCCCATCGTGCATGTCTTGTAAATGACTTCCTTCAGGATAACGACATCTCTCGACTAGAGTGGCTAGCATGTTCTCCAGACATGAACGCCATCGACCATGCCTGGGTAGATTGAAAAGGGCTGTTTATGGACGACGTGAGCCACCCAGCTCTCTGAGGGATCTACGACAAATCGCTGTTGAGGAGTGGGACAATCTGGACCAACAGTGCCTTGCTGAACTTTTGAATAATATGCCACGACGAAGACAGGTATTTATCAATGCAAGAGGACGTGCTACTGGGTATTAGAGGTACCGGTGTGTACAGCAATATGGACCACCACCTCTGAAGGTCTCGGTGCAGGGTGGTAAAACATGCAATGTGCGGTTTTCATGAGCAATAAAAAGGGCGGAAATGATGTTTATGTTGACCTCTATTCCAATTTTCTGTACAGGTTTCGTAACTCTTGGAACCGAGGTGTATTTTTAAACCGCTGGAAATAAAATATCATAAGACATAGAAATGGGCATATTATCGTATATTTGAAAAATACATTTGACATATTCCATTTTATTAAATCACATTTTAATGTTAAATAGTGTGATCTACCACTCATTTACCATGGTTAACTGCATCACAACATTGTCGACGGAGACGATTTCCTTTGCTTAACGAAGCTCGTCTAAAACTCGTTAGTTTAAACATCCTCACAACAAACAGTGTTGGCTGCTTAACTAAACGGACGACCACAATACTCCTGATGTCCGACAGCTGGTCGCCTTAATTAAGGTTAGTGATAATCTAGCTGACTCAATGCTGTTTTTGCTGTACTGTTTTATTTTGCTTTCACTAACTTTTATTTACGGGACAGTGTGTCTTTAGAGTGTTTGCCTACCTTGTCCTACTATATCTATGTGGAGGTTTCATGGTTCATTCAGATACGCGGATGTACTCACTCTGTCTTGCTGAATGTTGTGTTGTTAGGTTCCCAACTTCCATTACTAAGCACAACATAATAAGCTTTCTCAACCGGTGTGACAATGGGGTGTGTTGCGAAATTTTGTTCTTTCCAGCGTTGGAAATTTTACGAACTAGCAGTGGTTGTTTTAGTAGGAAGTACGATGAAATATTTCTTCGAGGATGCATGCATGTTTGAAGGAACATTACAACATACTTTTTGTGAATACAGGCACTGATGTTTCGTATTTATTCACCATGACCAGGCCCTCCACTCTCCATAAATATATCCTTCCTGGACGGAAATATACATAACGTACGAGTGCAGGTCGTGGCACAAGGACGACGACATGTGGCAGTTTGGATCCGGCCGTGATTCATGCACGGAAAGCCGCAGCGGCTAAGCCGATAGCTCGGGTAAAGTAGGAAATCAGGGTTCGAGTCCCGGTCTGGCACAAATTTTCACTGTCGTCATTGTAATAGACAGCCAATGGTGGTTCACACTTGCAACTGCGAATACAATCCCTTCAGTCAAAATTGTAGTTTCATGAAGTGTATAGAAAAGCGGAAGCGCCACTGAAATACACGAAGAGTGGAAAAGTCACTGTCAGGTCTCATATTTCACAGGTTAATAGAAAAATCACTGTGTGTCTTCCGTACATTACTTATTTGTAACAAAAAATTGTGAAGGTATTCCGGTACGACAGAATCATGCTGCTGACTCATCATTGGAAAAATGAGAGTAAGTAGGAAATAAGTAATTTATTACGAACATTCTAAGTGCCATACCAGGGAACTGACTGGTTCTAAGTGCCAATAAGGAAGTTTCAAGTGGCTTTAATACTGAGGCACCGCATTTCATTTTTGATAACAGACATGCAGAAATAAAGCAGCGATATTTTAACTAATAGAACAGTAGAAAACAGAAATCATTTCTCAGATATTTTAATTTTTTTGCAAGCGAACAGCAACAGTAAATTTAAGAATCTCTCAGCATTTACTTATGTTTCTTACACAACTCCATTCTTGGTGACCGATGTTGGAACGTTTACTGTAGAGCTCCTTGTGCTGTTGAAGAAGATATGGCAATACCGTAAACGGGGTTTTCTCTTATGTAACTGAGAAACACACTTGGCCTTTCAGATGACATATCACATATACGTCTGCCAAAGTCTTTCCTCTTTGGAGCCGGCCGCGGTGGCCGTGCGGTTCTAGGTGCTGCAATCCGGAACCGCGGGACTGCTACGGTCGCAGGTTCGAATCCTGTCTCGGGCATGGATGTGTGTGATGTCCTTAGGTTAGTTAGGTTTAAGTAGTTCTAAGTTCTAGGGGACTGATGACCTAAGATGTTAAGTCCCATACTGCTCAGAGCCATTTGAACCATCCTCTTTGGAATATATTGACTTTTTTCCATTCTTCTGCTTCATAGTAAGAATTTGTAATAGCTATTTGAGATAAGAGTGTATGAAACGCTTTGATATTACGGCATTTGAAGATCTTACAGTACTCCATTGACAACAGTGATTCAAAAGCGACTTTGTAATCAAAGAAGTCAGGTGTATGCGTTGAGGTTACGTGGAATGGGTTCATAGCTTGCGTAAATCTTGCGGAACAGAGGCCTTGCTTACATTTATTTTTTCTCCATAACTGCAAAATCTCTGTCACAGTTCATAAAGCTGTGTCCAAACCATGCCAGACCAAAGGGGAGGAGACTTTGACACATGGCATTTAGAGCCTTAGAGGGAAGCAGTGCTTGACACTACAAAGATCATACGTCATCTAGTAATCAATGTCTGGAACATTTTGTCCACGATATGACCCTTGGAACAATTATAGGATCATGCAACTGAGTGCCAAGGACACAACAGCGTAGAAAACGCATTTTGTGGCGCTTCGAACGTTTCACGTTTCCACTTCCGTATATGTGAGTAAAGGAAAGGAGTAGTTTGAAGCAGGCAACGACTAAACTTCTGAGAGTACAAGAAATACTACTGAAAGGAAGTTAGTTTATGTTTTATACAGACAGCTACAATTACTGTATAACTGTGATAGGTACTATGATGTGAAGTGTGCTATGCTGGGTGCTCAGAATGCCTCTTTTATGAGTTGAATGGTGAGCCTATGCTCGTATGAAGAATAGTACGTCGTTGGACATTACAAAGAGAGAGGACTCCCAGGAAGTGTGGTAGGAGATCGTGTTTTGTCTGAAAGAGGAGGTGATCCAGTCACTGAATTGTGTAATTTGAGAGCAGAACCTACAGAATGTTCGTCAGTTGTAGTTATGCTGTAACAGAAGAAACTTACACTATCAAAAACCTTCTCTTATTTAACTTAATCACTGAAGTGCGGGAATATTTGAACCATTTGCTTGTTGCTTGGAGGCTGATTTGAAGCCGAAGCTTTATACTTTTTCCCAACTGTGTTACAGAGAAGGGTGGACAGCCATAGAGACTGAACGCTGACATCTGATGTAATTTTAGTAGCGTCGTTGTAACAAGATGTTTTGACTATTTTGGTTGCGGGAAAAATAAAATCTGGTTGTTTTGGATTCATGAAAAGACTTTTGACATATCAGCTACCCCAGTTTATAGCTGAGGGAAAACATTAATAAAAACCAAAATGCTTTTACGGAGTCTTGTGAAGAACGGAAACTGCATGACTCTGAATGAGAAACGAAACGAGTGCATTTTTGAGAAATTCTACATTTTTGTGCAAAACGGTGTTTTTAAGTCCCCTAAAGGATAATAAAAGATTTTATGTAGTTTGTGTAGCAATATACAAGACCTCTGACTGTATTAAATTAATTTTTTCACGGCAAATTTGATATATCGACACTTTGAGTTCCATATAAGGTGCCCAGGAGGAATGGTCAATACTCAGGAATATGACAGGAATTTTATGAGACAGAAAAACGTCTGCTAAATATTGGCTCTGAAATGCATATTTTAAGAGGTCTGAGCACTTCCACAGTGTGAAGTAAATCCCTTCTGCTGCAAACGCTTTGCTTTCCATGTTTTTGGGCGATTAGTATGGACCAAAACAAGAAAACATTGTCCATTAAACATGGGCGCTAATATGCATACCTTAAAAGCTATGAAGATTTGTTCATCTTCGCTACCATGAAACACATCCGTTCTACTGAACAAAGTCTGCTCAAAGTCTTTAAGGTGCGGATTTTAAAGCGCATGATTACTAGAATTTTTTGCTTCAAATGGTCGTTCCTGAAGTATCCCTGAATATTGACTGTTTCTCCTCGGACACTCTCTATAGCCTATCGTAATTTATATTCCCAGGCTGCCAGAAAAATAAAATATGGTGTACGCGGCGTCGCTCAAAAGGAAATGAGTCGGAGGCTCTAAAATGAAAACAGTTAAGGATCGTAATGTCACTGCCTGCGGAAGAAGGTGTGGTTCCCATAAGAACGCTGCATCCCCAAAGTTGTTGCTAGAGGAACATCTATATGCATATGGCTAATCTGCAAATCACACTTAAGTGCCTGTCAAAGGGTTCATCGAACCATCTTTACAATAATTCTATGTTATTCCACTGTCGGAACGAACACTTAAATCTTTCTGTGCGAGCTCTGATTTCCGTTACTTGATGATCGTTTCTCCTTATGTAGGTCGGCGTCAACAAAATATTTTGATTCGGAAGAGAAACTTGGTGATCGAAATTTCGTGACAAGATCTCATCGCAACGAGAAATGCCTTTGTTTTAATGATATCCAACCCATCATGCCTGAGACACTCTCTTCCTATTTCTCGATAGTGCAACACGTGCTGTCCTTCTTTGAACTCTCTCGATGTATTCCGTTAATCCTATCTAGCGAGGATCCCACACAGCGTAGCAGTACTCCTTAAGAGAACAGACAAGCGTAGTGTAGGCTGTCGCTTTAGTATATATGTTGCATCTCCTAAGTGTTGTGCCAAAAAAACGCAGTCTTGGTTTCGCTTTCCTCACAACATTTTCTATGTGTTTTCTCCTATTTAAGTTGCTCGTAATTGCAGTTCCTAGGTATTTAGTTGAGTTTACGGCCTTTAGATGTGATTGATTTCTCGTGTAACTGAAGTATAACGGCCTCCTTTTAGCACTCATGTGGATGATGACATACTTCTCGTTATTTAGAGTCAACTGCCAATTTTCACACCTTACAGATCTCTTATCTAATTCGTTTTCCAATTGGTTTTAACCTTCTGATGAGTTTACTAGACGATAAACTGCAGCATCTAAGACGGCTGCTCAGACTGTCTTCTACATCGTTTATATAGATAGCAGTGGGCATGTAACTCTACGATTGGAAACGCCAGAAACCATTTCTGTTTTACTCAACGATTTTCCGTCAATTACTACGAAATGTGACCTATGCGACAAGAAATCACAAATACAGTCGCATAGCAGACGATATTCCGTAAGCATCTACTTTGATCACAAGCCGCTTGTGAGGTACGGAGACAAAAGCCTTCTGGAAATCTAGAAATTCGGGATCATTTTAAATCCCTTTTTCGATGGCACTGAACATTCCGTGTGGGTAAGGAACCTGACAACAGAGAGAGCACGTGCATGTGTCTGCTATATTGTTTTGCTGAAAATAGAGAAATTGGAGCTTTAAAACAAGAGCAATGCGTTTCCTGATAGCAACAGGAATTCTGGGAACGGAAATTCATAAGAGAATGGCAGAGGTGTAGGAAGAGCACTGCATATCCTTTGGCAGGAAGTATGAGAGTCGTTGGGCGATGGCGCACGATCGGAAACGCCACTTCGCGCTGCTGACACCACTGTACAGCAGGTGGATGAGCTCAATATTATTGAAGACCGAAGAGTTACGGTGGCAGTCATTGCCCCAGAGGTCGGAATGAGCGTCAGAATTACAAGCGGCATTCAGTGCTCTGCGTACACTTAAGCTATTCTTCGATGAATCTGCATTCGCCGTTCCGCCGTCAGGTAACGCTCTGTACCCCGTTTCGCTTCTTTTGAAGCCTGTATTTCTTTGTCTGCAGCAGTACTGAGAGCACTGCATGGTCGGTTGATGGGTGTACGTGCTCGCTCTTTCGTCACGTGGGTGTATGCCTATGTCCCTCTAGCGCTGTGATCGCAACTTTCTTATTGGTAGACCATTACCGCCAAGTGCAGTCAAATACACTATGTGATGGAAAGTATCCGGACACCTGGCTGAAAATGACTTACAAGTTGGTAGCGCAATCCGCCGATAATGCTGGAATTCAATATGTTGTTGGCCCACCGTTGACCTTGATGACGGCTTCTACTGTCGCAGGCATACGTTCAATCAGGTGCTGGAAGGTTTCTTGGCGAATGGCAGCTCATTCGTCAAGGAGTGCTGCACAGAAGACAGGTATCGATGTCGGTCGGTGAGGCCTGGCACGAAGTCGGCGTTCCAACACATCCCAAAGGCGTTGTGTACGATGCAGGTCAGGACTCTGTGCAGGACAGTCCATTATGTGGATGTTATTGACGTGTTATTGTCTTGTAACCACTCCGCCACAGGCCGTGCATTATGAACAGGTGCTCGAACTCGTTGAAAGATGCAATCGCCACCCCCGAATTACTCTTCAACAGTGGGAAGCAAGAAGGTCCTTCACGATGTCTGTGATAGTGCCACGCAAAACAACAAGGGGTCCAAACCTCCCCCATGAAAAACACGACCACACAAAAACATCACCGACTCGGAATTTTACTGTTGGCACTACACACGCTGGCAGATGATGTTCACCTTGCATTCGCCATACCCACACCCAGCCATCGGAACGCCACATTGTGTACCGTGATTCGTCGCTCCACACAACGTTTCCCCACTGTTCGGTCGTCCAATGTTTACGCTTCTTACACCAAGCCAGGCGTCGTTTGTCATTTACCGGCGTGATGTGTGGCTTATGAGCATCTGCTCGACCATGAAACCCAAGTTTTCTCACCTCCGCCGTAACTGTCATAGTACTTGCAGTGGATCCTGATGCAGTTTGGAATTCCTGTGTGATGGTCTGGATAGATGTCTGCCTATTACACATTACGAGCCTCTTCAACTTTCGGCAGACGAGGTCGGCCTGTACGCTTTTGTGCTGTACGTGTCCCTTCACGTTTCCACTTCACTATCACATCGGAAACAGTGGACCTAGGGATGTTTAGGAGTGTGGAAATCTCGCGTACACACGCATGACACAGGTGACACCGAATCACCTGACAACGTTCGAAGTACTTGAGTTCCGCAGAGCGGTCAATTTTGCTCTCTCACGATGTCTAATGACTACGGAGGTCGCTGATATGGAGTACCTGGCAGTAGGTGGCAGCACATTGTACCTTATATGAATAACGTATGTTTTGGGGGCTGTCCGGATACTTTTGATCAGATAGTGTACTTATTAAGTACTCCCCCCCTTTTCCCATCGTTATCAACAGCAGAGCATAACAAAAATTGATAATGAAAAGTAATTTTCATCTAGTACTCTTATTTCCGAAATGACGAATGATATTTAGTTTGTGTATGTATTTTATGAAACAAAGTGCTAATGAGGGAGTGAGGCAACTGGAACTGCTTATTTCTGACAACATGAAATAATTCTCAGTGCTGACTGTCCACATTGAGGGTAGACACTTGTTACAAAACATGTTTCCGCTGCACCAGTCCTCTCCCTATCAACACCTGGTTCATCAACACCCTGCATCTACGTTTAAAATCAATCAACTTATAATATGTGCACTATGCTTTTTCTTTGTATATCACTTGGTTTCTGGGCTGCTTACTTTTGAACTAGCAGAAATTGAAAGACTTCAGGCTGCCAATACTTTGTGTCTGGCCACTGCCAATAATAATAATAATAATAATGATAAAAGTAATAATAGCAATCTAAAATCCCTACAGCAATGCAGTAGCCGCTTTGTAGTTACTGTTTTGTTGTGCTGTCAGTTTCGTTCCTTTACCTGTTGCAAAGTGAATGATGAAGCAATTTCTGGTCCATTGTTTGAGCTACCCATAACTCAGAGAATACATTTTCATGAGATATTTAAACGTACGTAACGTATATATCTCAGTTTTGCTGTCAAAGATGCTTCTTACAAGGTACAAAGCATGTACATGGTGGGTGGACTATGTGAAGATGGCGTTCATACACTCGTTTCATAAGCTGTAACCTTTACCACATTGTGTCACGCTTTAATGTTACTATTAAAAAAAAGTGAATTATTGGTAACTTATGTGGTAAGTATTACAGTCTTACGAAAGAGTGATAACAATGATGACATTTTAAAAATAATTTTGTTTCATGGCTGAAATCCTTTCGTTCGTACCCCTTTGAAAACTCCATTTTATCCCCCAGAAGGTAACCACCTCCATGTTGGGAACCACTGCTCTATCAGGGAGTTTGTGGTCTCAGGGCTCTTATAGGGACCGCACCTATTTCCGTAGACAGTGATATTACGATCCCTCCAGCGGTTTTCTTTTGCAGCTTCTGGCTAGTTTCCTTTTGAATGAGCCCAGTATGATATACATCATTGAAACGCGCCAACTATATGTAACATATAGTCTCAACGTAAGCCATTTAGGTAATGGCACGATAGCGTGGCCTGCACTGGAAAAGTAATGAACACAAAATAAAAACTCATAGGAATAGAATTGGCTTTTTCTACATACCGGTAGTTATTAAGCACATCTTTACATTCATTCACTTTAACACTCCTTCATACTCTTATAGAAATGTGAAATTAAATTCCAGTACAATATTATAACGAAGACGTAACTATGACTTCGACAACAGTGTTCCAAGACATTGGCTGGCACGACGAGGTGTAAATGAGACTTCTGACCGCAAATCCGAGCTAAACACTTTTGGTATTTCTCTTATAAGATCCTGTTGCTTCCATAGTGCTGGAAAGTTGGGCCAAAAGCTGTTAATTATTTTGTTATGAATGTGAAAATCTGTTTACTGTCTTAGTAATTTGTATTCACTTTGCTCTATTCTTTTCTGTCTATTTACTATTGAATTCGAAGCTCTGAAATCTCATCCTCATGCACTTCAGCTTCATAGTCGATGATGATGATGTCTGGTTTGTGGGGCGCTCAACTGCGCGGTCATCAGCGCCCGTACAAAGGCCCAGTTTCTTTCTCATTCCAATCTTTTATGCAGTCCAATCTAGCCACTACCACGAAAGATGATGAAATATTGAGGGCAACACAAATATCCAGTCACCCGGCAGAGAAAATCCCCAACCCGGCCGGGAATCGAATCCGGCACCCCGTGATCCAGAGGCAGCAACACTAGCCACGGGCTGCGGAATTCATAGTCGGTCCACATACCTCCGCATTACACCTCGTTGCTGCATTTCAGCATCCTATTGTGTGGTTGACTCTGTTGGCAGCATTGTAGCTTCCCTTCAGTAGTAATAAGTTGTATACATTAAAATCAATTATTTGTATATTAATTAATCTCTACACTTAGAGGTCTATTACTAATAATGTATAATGAGATGCTGTTGTGTAATTATTTGTACTAAAGGAATTCAATGTTTGATAGAAGCTCCACGTCATATCCACTGTTTCGAGAATTATGTCAATTATTGAAATTTCCTGGCAGGTTAAAACTGTGTGCCGCACCCAGACTCGAAATCTGGACCTTTGCCTTTCACAGGCCAGTGCTCTACCAACTGAGCTACCCAAACATGACTCACGACCCGTCCTCATAGCTTCAATTCTGTCAGTACCTCGTCTCCTACCTTCCAAACTTCACAGAAGCTCTTCTGTGAACCTTGCAGAATCTGCGAACCTTGGTAGAGCACTTGCCCGCGAAAGGCAAAGGTCCCGAGTTCGAGTCTCGGTCCGACACACAGTTTTAATCTGCCAGGAAGTTTCATATCAGTGCACACTCCGCTGCAGAGTGAAAAGGTCATTCTGATGTCAATTATTTATTGTGAGGTCCAGCCACATTAAAGTAGCCACTCACAGACCGCAGATGGCATCACAAACAAAAAATGGCTCTGAGCACTACGGGACTTAACTTCTGAGGTCATCAGTCCCCTAGAACTACTTAAACCTATCCTAAGGACATCACACACATCCATGCCCGAGGCAGGATTCGAACCTGCTACCGTAGCGGTCGCGCGGTTCCAGACTGTAGCGCCTAGAACCGCTCGGTCACTCCTGCCAGCTAGCACAAACAATGGAGGGTGTATAAAGGGCGTTGGGCGAACGCGGTAAACAGTGCAGCCGTTGTAATGCTGACGTCCAAAAGTTGATGATCACTTGCTTTCGGGCCAATGGCGGAAGCATTTCCCAAACGGCTAAGTTTGCAAACCGTTTGCATGCGGCCATGATTAAAGTATACTGTGCATGGCAAAATGGTGCTATCGAAAACTGGCGCTGAGGCAACATTGGTGTACCACGGGCCATATATGACAGGAGTAAACGAGGGCTATAGAGGTATGCACAAGTCTCTGCAGTAGGCGCTGGTTCACGCACTCCTGATGAATGCCGTTCATGGGCGACGAAGGTTGGAATTTACACTTCAGTACCGCAAGTCGACGGCCACCAAGTAGCAACAGGTCACCTTTTCAGATGAATCAGTGGGACAGATGGCAGTTCGCGCGTACGGCGTGAAACGTCTGAAACCAAACTCCCTGCAACTGTCGTCGGGGCGTCATGGACCGAGGAATAATTTTTTGTCATTGCCTGTATGATCTCGTCATTCCGAAAGGCACAATGGATCAACAAGTACGTATCCATCCCTGGGAACCATTTCCACTCCTACACGCAGTATTTTTTCCTTGGAGCGATGGCATTCACCAGCAGGACAATGCAATGTGGCAGACAACTCGCAGTGTACGTGCCCCAGCACCTCATTGACTGTCTTCCTAGACGTCTCGCAGAGGTTTGCGCTGCAAAAGGTGCTTATTAATACTTTTAACAGGTGGCCACATTACTGCCACCAGACAGTGTAACACCTGTTATTAATAGATATTTAGACTTTTTAAATTATCGCTCATAAAAAGTCAGTAAAAGTAGCATTGATTGTCCCTAACCTAAGGACATCACACACATCCATGCCCGAGGCAGCATTCGAACCTGCGCGGTTCCAGACTGAAGCGCCTAGAACCGCTCAGCCACTCTGGCCGGCAGATGTTTAGCAAACTCAAGTGGCAGACTCTGCAAGAGAGGTGCTCTGCATCGCGGTGTAGCTTGCTGTCCAGGTTTCGAGAGGGTGCGTTTCTGGATGAGGTATCGAGTATATTGCTTCCCCCTACTTATACCTCCCGAGGAGATCACGAATGTAAAATTAGAGAGATTCGAGCGCGCACGGAGGCTTTCCGGCAGTCGCTCTTCCCGCGAACCATACGCGAGTGGAACAGGAAAGGGAGGTAATGACAGTGGCACGTAAAGTGCCCTCCGCCACACACCGTTGGGTGGCTTGCGGAGTATAAATGTGGATGTAGATGTAGATGTAGATGTCCATCTATCTGGCTCCATAAATACTTTCCGCGACAGTGCCAGTAATCTTCGATCATTATTCTTGGCAATATATCTCCTTTCTCGGGGCTCTGACTGATGTTTCTGGAAGTTACTATATCTGCTTTCGTGTTCGTGGTTTACCGAGAGCAGGGTCGATGTTCAGAGCAGGGTCGATGTTCACGCTACCGTGAACCTGGATTCTACATGTAGTGCACAAGCATGGTTCATTACATCGATTGGAAAACCCCTGTTGCCGATTCAGGAATTGCAATTACATTAGCAAAACGATGCCACAGACAGTTAATTTCGTACTGGCCACAAACGATTAAATACGCCGCATTTTAAAGCCGAATAATTAATATTTTGGTTGGCTTCTCGCGTACGGCGCCTGAAACTGACGTATCTTTTAAACTGAGCAGTGTGTGTAATGTAAAATTTAATGAGGTACCGGTAGCAAGACAGGCGGACAAACATGCAATCAATGAAACTGATACCGAGATCAAAGGGAATACAAAATGCTTTCATCATTAGTACATTCTTTAAAAGGCGCCGTAAGCTTCAGTTTATAGAGAAATATGTGGGTAAGTCCCCAAGTCTGACCGGTTTCAGAAAATAAAGCAATTATCTCAAAAGCTACAGAATAGCGATTTCTGTGATTGCTTCTGCGATGTATACATTGAACAGTAGGTGCGAAAGAGTGCATCCCTGTCTTACGCTCTTGTTAATCAGAGCACTTCATTCTTGGTCTTCCATTCTTATTGCTCCCTTTTGGTTCCTGTACATACTGTATGTTACTCGTCTTTTACTATAACTTCGTGCTGTTTTTCTAAGAATTTAGAACATCTTACTACATTTCACATAGTCGCTGTTTTTTTCCAGGTCGACAAATCCTATGAAAGTGCCTTGAATTTTCTTAGGTCAATGTGAACATCAGAACTACTTCTTCGCTACTATAACATATCCAAATGGCAAACTGATCGTCATGTCCATATCCGCGGTTTCATTTTGCATGGGACTTAAATGTAGAAAGTCTTAACAAACTGATGCGGGTGGGGGCACCAAGTATGTTATTCGTCAAGTGTGCGCTGTAGGGAACTGTGGCTGAGCCTCTAAAAGTAACAGGCGAAGAGCGCACTGATGTTATTGTTGTCTGCACTCCAAGGACTGATTACAGGCGGATCTCGGTAGACTGTTTAACCTGAGCAAGCAGAACTACTACAACGTACACCATGTGTTCAAAAGTATCCTGACACCTGACTGAAAATGACTTACAAGTTTTTGGCACCCACCATCGGTAATGCTGGAATTCAATATGTTGTTGGCCCACCCTTAGCCTTAATGACAGCTTCCAGTCCCGCAGCCATACGTTCAATCAGGTGCTGGAAGGTTTCTTGGGGAACGGCAGCCCATTCTGCACGGAGTGCTGCGCTGAGGAGAGGTATCGATGTCGATCATTGAGGCCTACCATGAAATCGGCGTTCCAAACAACCCAGAGGTGTTCTGTAGGATTCAGGCCAGGATTCTGTGCGGGCCAGTCCATTACAGGGATGCTATTTTCGTGTAAGCATTCCGCCACAGGCAGTGCATTATGAACAGGTGCTTGATAGGTTGAAAGATGCAATCGCCATCCTCGAATTGTTCTTCAACAGTGAGAAGCAAGAATGTGCTTAAAACATCAATGTATGCCTGTGCTGCGATAGTGACACGCAAAACTACAAGCGGTGCCAGCCCCATCCATGAAGAACACGACCACACCGTAACACTACCGCCTCCTAATTTTACTGTTGGCACTACACCAGCTGGCAGATGACGTTCACCAGGCATTCACTATACCCACACCCTGCCATCGTATCTCCACATTGTGTACCGTGATTCGTCACTCCACACAACGTTTTCCCACTGTTAAATCGTCCAATGTTTACTCTTCTTACACCAAGCGAGGCGTCGTTTGGCACTTACTGGCGTGATGTGTCGTTTATGTGCAGCCGCTCTACCTTGATATCCAAGTTTTCTCACTCCCACCTAACTGTCATAGTACTTGCAGTGGATCCTGATGCAGTTTGGAATTCCTGTGTGATGCTTGGGATAGATGTCTGCCTATTACACACTACGACCCTGTTCAACTGTCGACGGTCTCAGTCAGTCAACAGATGAGGTCGGGCTGTACGCTTTAGTGTTGTACGTCCCCCTTCACGTTTCCACTTCACTATCACTTAGGAAACAGTGGACCTAGGGATGTTTAGGAGTGTGGAAATCTCACGTACAGACGTGTGACACAAGTGACACCTAATCTTCAACCTTCGAAGTCCGTGAGTTCTGCTCTCTCACGATATCTAATGACTACTGAGGTCGCTGTTATGGAGTACCTGGCAGTAGATGGTAGCACAATGTATCAAATATAAAAACGTATTTTTTGTGGATGTCTGGATACTTCTGATCACATAGTGTACATCTTCTTGAACGCACTTACTGGATTTAAATTTTTTAAAGATGTAGTTCTTGGAAATGTTATCGGTCATGAAGTACTATTAAATTATAATAAAAACCGTCTACAGCGGATAAAATACTTTATTTTAAAGACGGCGAACGGTTTCGATCAATGTTAGGTCATCTTCAGACCCTTAGTCTGCAAATGGAGTAACATGAAACTGGTTAGAGGACACCTGAAAATAAAGACAACAGCAAAAAATGATATAACTATAAATGGACGAAGAGTGCCCTTCCTGGCTGCTAGGGTTGGTGGCATCGAGCACCATCTGCTCTAAGCTGGTGTCGAGAGAAACTGCTGCATGACGTCCAGTTGCCGTCGCATATGTTGCGAGAGCTCCACCCACCATGCGTAACGTATTTAGAGCAAGGATGGCTCACAAGTACGTAACCAGTAACCAGAGTAACGCTATGAAGATCGATATATTCCGATTTTAGGTCAAAGATACAAAATCGTGGCTTACAATTTTTAACTAGGAATGGCATCATAATTATAAATAGAGGAGGTAATAAGTACATTTAATAAAATGGGAACTGTACCAAAGACTGTAAGAACACTTGCTGCAGTCAAGTCCCTCGACAACTTATATCCCCAGATTTCTCAACTGATTTCTCCATGCCTCATGTTGTGTCAACGAATTCTTAGAGACATGACACTGTAGTGGCTGGTGCCAGGAGGTGCCATATTGTCCAAGCTTTCCAAATGATTTATTGTTTTCAACCACAGTGCCCTCATACACCTCGGTCTGCATCACAGGGCCCCACAATGCTGAGGAAGCACCCCAGCGGCCCGTGCAATGCAGTGCTGTGGCAAGGCTTGTACGCCAGCGTAGTTGCGTCGTTGTTAGGGTGCTGGCAGTTGACTCAGCGGTTTGCATCCCTGCTGACTCAGCTCTGCTCGGTATAAGCTGCAGGTGTTCAGCTGCGTCCTTCTCGCTGGCGCAACTGAGATCGCAACGACAACAAGCACCTGCGATCTGACGTCCGAATCTGTAGACCTCGCCTCAGGATGCCTCCAGCGTGTATTGGAAGCAAGGACGACTGCCCACGGTAGCGAGCCATGGAGTGGCCTACCACTGGCTGGCTACAGACCCTGTGTCAGACTCAGAGAGTCGAACCAGCGACACGCCGTGAACTGGAATGCTGGCGCCCCATCTGGTGCTGTGTGTAGCACACCCCGCTGTCCAGGAGAGCTATCACACTTGAATGACTCTCGTTAGAAAATGGCACCTATTTATACTCGGCTGTGCGCCCCTGTTTTGCTAACGCGCCACTCCAAGTCACGTACTCGGTTGTGCCAGTGGGGCCCTTCTGCCTGTAACATGCGCTATGCAAACCAATGCATTTACGCTTTTCAGCGGTGCGATGGCCCTGTGGCCTCCATTCCACTTTGCAACTGCTGGTCAGCGTAACCCACTGCCAACAGGCCTCTGCCTGGCTGTAACTTGTGTACTCAGAAATGTTGTGCCAAATCTAACTTTCCTATCTTAAACTGTGGTGCCGCTACAACACAATGGTGCACAGCCATAATTAGCGGCAGGCAAACCTGAGTGAAGTGGGCCGTGGCTGATTGCCTCAGCGAGATGACAACACACTTCATTGTTGCTGGCCAGGGACAGTCAGCAGGCGAGCCAGCACTGGCGAAGCATGCGCCAGGCCAGTGTGTCCGGTGGCATTTCCAGGAATATGCCATCCAAGACTGTCGTAGCTGCCTCTGGGGAATGATATAGACTGCCACTAGTTCAATTTCCTATTACTATAATGGCACAATACCTTTACCACTATAGGTAGTCTTTAATAGCCAAATAAACAGTTTGACTCAGAAAAAAAAAACATAGCTCGTTCAAACCACAAATGACCTCCATCGGATAATAAATTTCCGTCATGACGAAAGTAAAGAGATCCTTTATAGATTAACTTTTAACATTAATAACTTTCATAGACAATATGTCAACTATGTAATCAAGGTGTCATTCGATGACATGAGAATATTCAAAGTTCAGGCTAATTAGTATTCAAAGTTCGGGTATTTGTTCGACGAAATACATCTCAATAGGAAACTGCAGAGTACTAGAGACAGATTGTGGGTAGGACCAAGCGTTAGCTGCGAGACTCACGTATTGTTTAAGGTGGACATTTTAGTGGAAGCTAAGGAGGCTGATTATGGACAGCAGGAATGCCACAGCATTGAACATTGTACAATTTGATGCGTAAACCCAAGATTCAGATTTAGTAAAAGTCAGCGTGGAAGTGACACGGAAGTCTACATTTTTTGTGTGGAATATCGCTTTGGACTTAGCAAATTTTCGTGCACTGGTATCAAACTTCAGCGAATTAGTGACCGATCTCAAGAACTGCTTGGCAAAAAACTGCAGCTTACATCTCAAAGATAGCCACAGCCTCGCGCAATAGTATGCTGGACTAGATACTTCATGTGCGCACACTGTGCAACAAACTGCCAATATTTCTGACCAAATTCTGCCGACTAAACAGAGCGTTAATCGGATTCTTGTGTCTCCCCTAATATCCGCCCACTTCCTGTAGTCACAGGTGTTAGAATAACGTGAAGGTAGCAAAGTGCGACCATGTGTGCTCGCTCCCCTAGACAACTAAGAGCCAAACAATTTAGCTGCTGCACTTCATTCAAGCGGCCACGCTGCTGAAACAAAACGCTATTTACATAAGGTGCACCCTGAGCTGTGCACGGCTTGTGTAGATGCCATTTATTGTTTGTCATCGTCTATTACGGTACTGCCGCATCGTTTTCTTATTCCGTTTACTGGCATCATACCTCCCTGCCTCACTTGCCCGTGAGCGGCAGCAGCAGCGCGTATCGATAAGTGCTCTATCGTACCATCTCTGGAGCGACCGATAGTATTTTCGGGTCGTCATGTGTCTGGGAGTCAGTTGGAGACGGACCAGCAGTGCAGTCGGGACGCAGCAGCAGTGAACTCGTGACGGAGCGGCGGTGAGGAGCGGACAACCAGTGCTCACCGACCGCTGGCGAAACACATGAACTGTCCGACGGAGGGAGATTGTAGCGGGACGACCATGGGTTGGTCGTTCGGTTGGTCGTCTCATTGGCCGACGTATATTTGGTCCTTTCACCGTTTCCAGGCCTGGGAGTTGGTCGGTTGGCGTGGAGCAGCGGGTAAGTCTCCGCCGCGCGCAGTATGGCGAGGCCGCTGGAGGCGTCCACGCGTGGTCGGAGTGTGAGGTGCTATTCCCATTGCTACGAGGTCCGTGGCTCACCGACCCCGACACGAATGTTGAATTTTTTACTTAATCTACCAGCAAGTCAAGACTGTTCACATTGTGTCGTTTGAATTTCGTTGTCGGCTGCTGGGACATTCTCGCGAGCAACAACGTGTGTTTTCAAGTTGGCTAATTTTAGTAACCCTCTGGTGGAGTTTCACTGTACTTGGTTATTTTGAATTGAAGTGCACCAGCGGAATCTTCCGCCTTGTGGCCGTTAACGTTCCGGTTACCTGCCCTGGCCGTTGACGTAAATTCAAGCAGTGTAGTTTCCTCATCGTGTTGTTGCTGTTCAGCACGGTGTGTAGTTTGACAGCTCAATGTATGTGGGCGCCAAAACCTTCTACGTTGTTCCATTGAACTCCCTGTTGCGTGCTGGTCGGGTGGAGCGGAAGTTATCTTGTCGGTGGGTCCGTTGACTGTCTGTCAGTTGGGTTGTCGTCTTATGGAGAATGGTTGGGCCGACTGCCTGTCTCACCTAAGCGAGCAGTAGTGTTTGAATTCCAGGCGGACCCTCGGAAACTTCTGAGTGCCATTGGGTGTACTGCCTTTTCTTATTTGTTTTTGTTGCTTATATTTGTATGGCTTCTAGCCGATTTTTAAATTAAGGTTGTTTTGCATTTAAGGCGTAAGATTGTTTGAGCCTTCAGCCTAATTTAAAGAAGTTTTTAAGTAAGGCATTTCGTCTTTTTAAAAATTTAATTTTGTTGAGTCATAAGTGATGGGCCATCAGCCGATTTTGAATTAAGGTTGTTTTGCTCTTAAGGTGTCAGATTGTTTGAGCCTTCAGCCTAATTAAAGAACTGTTTTAAGATAAGGCCTTTTGCCTTTTAAAAATTTAATTTTCGTTTGAGTCTTAAGAGATAGGCCTTCAGCGATTTTTTCTTTTAATTAAAGTTGTTTTGCTCCTATGGTGTGAGATCGTTTGGGCCTTCAGCCTAATTGAAAGCACTGATTTAATATAAGGCCTTCTGCCTTTTAAATTTCTGATTTTGCTTTGAGTCTTAAGTTATTGGCTTTCAGCAGATTTTAAATTAAAGTGGTCTTGCCCTTAAGATATGAGATTGTATGGCGTATTCAGCCGGTTATTAAGTTCCAAAAATTCATGATGTGTTTTTTTTAATTTTCTTGGCTCTTGTAATGTTTGGTCAAATAAATAAAGTTGTATGTTCGAGTGTAACTGACAGCCGCTTATATTGGGCCCTTTCCACAATTTAAACTATCTGTCTTGTCCTGCGGATTTAGCAGGGCGTCTCACACCCGTCAACTTGTAAAATAAATTTCTGTACTCCTCCATCCGATTCAGTTCCTCCTTTTCGATTTACACAACTAACCTTCAACAATCCTCTGAAGCATCACATTTCAAAAGCTTCTATACTCTTCTGTTCTGAAATATTGTCCATGCTTCACTTCTGTACAAGGCTACATTCCTGTCAAACATCTCGCTCTTTTTCAGAAATGCTTCGTTTGCTATTTCCAATGTCCTCGCCGCAGTGGTAACATCAGTTCCCGCCAGATCACAGAAGTTAAGCGCTGTCGGGCTTGGCTAGCACGTGGATGGGTGACCGTCGGGGTCTGCCGGGCGCTGTTGGCAATCGGGGTGCACTCAGCCCTTGCGATGCCAATTGAGGACCTATTTGACTAAGAAATAACGGCTCCGGTTACGAAAACTAACAATGACCGAGAGAGCGTTGTGCTGACAACGTGCCCCTCAATATCGGCGTCCAGTGACCGTCTTTCGGGTTAGGACGACACAGCGGACTATCTGTAATGTTGCGACTTCCGAGGCCTGTTCGAACGGAGTCAGCATTTTGCATACTCTCTGCTTCACCCATCTTTCAGTTACACATATTCAAAATCAGATAATGGTTTCACCACACAGTTTTAACTAATACTTTAACAATACTGTCAATGGTGATTCAACGTGGATTTTATACATCAATGCTGAGGCGCAACTGCGTTTCAGCCAAAGCGAAGAATTTCGAATGAAATCAACCTCAAAGGAAAATTTCGTGAATGTAAACCGGTACAAACAAGAAGCATAATTACAAATAATACAACCGTGGACACTTTCAAAACTGCGCCTTGCGACTGAGTATCAATGATCGGGAATTAGGAGGTCAGTAGTTGAGGATGATGATGTTGATGCTGTTTCCAGGTTGCTCAACGACACGATTAAAAGAGCTGGTGCCGAATATGAATTCATGCATTTTGAGAGACAAACAAAGCCATTGCTCGATATCTTCTTGATCCAGTACCCCACGGTCGCATAATAGAGGCTTAAAAGACTGTGGCAAAGGCAACACATACGACAGCTGCTTGTAAGTGTAGCAGAATGGACAATAAAAGACGCGCATGCATGTGTACGTGTCTCCATGCATTTCTGTTCAGACTTCATGAAACTATAATGTAGTAGTAAAATACTAAACAGGACAAGAAATATGTGAAAAAGGTGTTAAAGCTTTTACTATGTACATGTGGCTAGCTGTATATTAATACAAAACAGGGGAAGGGCCAGCCACACTGAGATCGTATGAGTGTAAAATTTGTGTTCATAGTCTGACCCACAGTGTGCTGATTTTGAAATGTTCTCGGCTATTCAGCCGGTACACGTCGTCCACGTAGTGATAAGTTTCGGTAGGCTGACTTGCTGCCAGCTTGAGGCAGTCCTGATGACTGTCTTCTGCTGGGCGCTGTCATGTATATCCTTTCTCTCGCTGTCCAGCTCATGTCCGTCGTACCCTCTGGCGGCTCTTCTGCGTATTTCGAGGAGGAAGTGCGCAGTCGGTGCATGAGTTGGGGGCCTCTGTAAGTCGCCACCACAGAGGCTTGGGACTCTGACGCTGCGGAGGTGGCCTTTTTGCATGGTGATGCCCGCTTTTCAGTTAACGTGGCTTGAGTGAGTCTTTCCACAGACGGCCTCTTTAATCACGTTCAAGGCCGAGTCCTTAGCCTTAGTCGTAAACCGCTTTTTTACGGTTCTTCATGTAGCTGGATATCTAAGACTAAAAAATGCAATCGCAGAATGCGTTGGCCAGAATTGACGATGACGTCACCAAATCGTTAAAACAAAGTGTTGGACTGAATGAATTATGAGTTATGACGACATCATGTTGACAAAACAGATTGTGTTACAATGAATGGATTATGACGGCATCAAGTTGTTAGAGGGGTCTAACAAACAATGTGCGCCCTTTAACAGTCTCAGTAGAGATCCAGCCACATGACAAGCTCATAAGTAAAGACCGCAGCTTCCAGGTAAGTAACCCAAAGTATGGACCCGTGGTCAACGGGTAGCATTTTTGACTACTAATCAAAACGTTCCCCCTCCCAATTTTGATTTTTTAATAAAAGTCGCCAGCAGTGAGAGCCAAAGCCTTCTGGCATAAGCAGTCACACTTGTTCTGCCAATGGCCTTGTGAAAGAGGGCGCAGGAGCGGACAGAGATTCAAGACACTGTATTGTCCTTGGGGAGGAAACTACCCCTGAAAGGTGGAAGAATCAGAAATGATCAAGGGCAAAAGGATGCTGAAGGAAATTGAAACCACTGGATTAGAGAAACATAATGTCTATCCACAGGACATGTGGCGTATAATTGGAGACGTGTCATTCGACATTGCCATTTGCTACTTTGCCATTGGCAAAAGATTCCGATCTAGTCTCCTATTCGGATCCCCGGGAGGAAAATGTTAAGGAGGAGGTGACTATGTGAAAAAGATGAAGTAACCAACTGCAAGATAACAACGTACGAGTCGGAGCACGGAATGTCACAAGTTTGAATGTGGTAAGAAAGCTAGAAACACTGGAAAGGGAAATGAAAAGGCTCAATCTAGATGCAGTGGAGTCAGTGAGCTCTGATTGATAGAAAATAAGATTTGTGGTCAGGCTAATATAGGACAATGTCAACAGCAGCAGAAAATTATATAACGAGATAGGATTCGTTATGAATAGGAAGGCAGGGAAGAGAATGAGCTACTATGAGCAGATCAGAATTATTCTCATTAGAATCGACAGCAAACCGACGCCGACATGCCAACGCCGCAACCAGAATATGAAGAGATAGAGAAATTATAGAGGAAGTGTATCAGGAAATTGAACTGGTGATTCAGTATGTAGCGGGAAAAGCAAATCTAATAGTCATAGGGGATTGGAAAGCAATTGTAGTAGGAGGAATAGATGATAGGCTTACGGGAAAATGAGGACTTGACAGCTGCAATGGGAGAGGAGAATGACTAACTGAGTTCTGTGATGAATTTCAGTTAGTAATAGATAATACTGTGCTCAAGAATCAAAAGAGGAAGAGGTATACCTGAAAAAAAAAAAAAAGACAACGGGAGACACGGGAAGGTCCCAGCTGGATTACGTCACAGCCAGATAAAGATTCCGGAATGAGATTTTGGACTGTAAGGTGTACCCAGATGCAAATATAGACTCAGATCACAGTTTAGTGATGATGAAGAGTTAACTGATGTTGAAGAGAATCGTCCGAAAGAAAGAATAAACGTGGCAGGATCTGGGATTCTGAAATACTGAGGATACGCGTTTGAAGTTCGCTAAGGATGTGGATACTGCTATAACGTTCTCCAGAGTAGGCACAACAGTTGAAAAGGAGTGGATATCGCTAAATAGGGCGGTCACAGATGTTGGACGAACATAGGTATAAGGCAGGTAATTGCGAAGAAACTTTGAGTAACAGATGAAATATTTCAGTTGATCGACGAAAGAAGGAAGTACAACAATGTTCAGGAAAAGAGAAGAATACAGCAATATAATTCCCTTAAGAATGAAATAAGTAGCAAATGCAGGGCAGGTAAGGCAAAATGGTTCCAGGTAAGATGTGAACAAATCTAAAAAGATACTCGTATGATCGTCTGATGGACTGATTCAGCATGTACAGAAGTCAAAACAGCCTTTGGTGAAACTGTCAGCAAGGATAGTACCAAAAAAAGTGCAGCTGGAGTTCCACTATTAAACGCAGAAAAGAGAGCAGATATGAGGAAAAAGTACTTTGAAGGTCTCTATGAGGGGGAGGACTTGTATGATGATATGTTAACAGAAGAAATTAGAATCGATAGGGAAGATACTGGAGGTCCAGGATTAGAGGTAGAAATTAATGAAACTTTGAAAGAGTTGCGGTCAAATAAGTCAGAAGGTACAGATAACATTCCATAGGAATATCCGGAACCATTGGGGGAAACAGCAACCAAGCGACTATTAAAGTTGGTATGTGGAATCTATGAGACTGGCGACTCAATTGCTGTAGTGCACGTGGTAATTTTTCCTCCCTTTATTATCTACAAAGGTGTTGGATTTAGAGAGGTGTACGAACATTCTCCACCAGCGGGTTCAGAAGCTGGCACGTCCGATTCTGAGTATGTAAACGAAGATGTCTTTCTAGAGTAACTCGAACACCTTCAGAAGAACCGTTTGCCTGGAAAGTGTCTTCTAATTTTGGACGGCCGTAGCTCTCATTGTTCTCTCCAGTGCCTAGAATATAGTCATCAGAATGAGATAGAGATGATCTGTCTCCACCTCACACGGCACATGCCCTTCTTCCTCTAGACAGATCAATTTTCAAACCGCTACAAGTTTTCTAGCATCATTCTGGAACAAAGTACCCGGGACGAAATCTGTGTACGACATCTGTCTGCGTCTAGTGTTAGCTCATATTAAAGTGCGAGGGCGTCTTTTAAATGTTTGCGAAGCGCGTATCTGAGGCGGTAGGTGGGTAATAGCCTGATATTTACCAAGTCGTATGTGGGGAACCGCGTAAAAACGACATGCAGCCTGGCTAGCACATCCGACCGCCAGGCGGTTTCGATCTGTGGCCAGCGAACCTCTCCGTGTCTCAGAAAAGGGGTTCTGAAAGGGGGACGTTCACGAAAAGCATATACTGTTTAAAAGATCCACCAAATGCACAATTTTGAAGATACGACAATGAAGTTTTGTAGTATGATTTACATGAAATTAACACATTAAATCGTAATTTCCTTAGATTATGTATATTTGACTATTTTTATGGAACTCCAAAATTTAATTTTCAAAAAATAACATTGGTCCTTTTTCTCAGAATACATTCAATAGATTTCTACAAAATTTTCTGTTCAGTTTCTTTGCATATAGGAATATTCTTTCATGAGGCTTTTTGAATGTATCGAGAAGGGAATTTTAATATTTTGTAGTTATAACTCTGTAAGAATAGTATAAATTCATGAAAACTCCCAAGCCCTTTGGCCCGTATCTCATTTTCCACTTAGAATTGCAAAATTTACTCGTGATGCAACATTTACTAGGTTTATGGAAAGAAGTGCGTAAAATTTCATAATTATAGCCTTCACAGATTCTAAGGGAAAGTACATATACTTTGAAAAACATTTGTTTCAGGCAATGCAATGTAAAGTTCAGCCTAACGTTTTTTCTTACATCACCTCTTCAGATGACCCTTCCAGGGTTCTCTTCTGGTTTCTTGTTTTCTGCCTTCTTTCTTTACCAAGTCTTCCGTTTTTCTCAAGATGTCTTGTGTGAGATTTCCTATCGTAAAGACTATTCTCTCTAGTGCCTCTATCCGCCCCAAGCTCCAATCTTTAAAACACAAGAGCTGTGGCATGAGTTGCAAGCCTGATAACTTTAAGAAGATGAAAATGTGGTTTTCGGACGTTGTTTGCTTACGAGTGACTTTAGAGACACGGAGATACGGAACTGAGTTACAGTTGATCTGTAAAACCAAAGAGTACGTGTCACAGACTTCTATAGTTATTCCCAGGTAGTTTGTATGAAAATAATCCGCGGAACCGTTGTTCACAGAACTAGTATTGAACTAACTGTTGCTTATAAAAATGGATATGACAGGGAAGTCGCGTCACACATTTTCAGGCACTTCGGATACGACTCCATCACTGAAACCTTGAACACTTAATATCCACGAGTTCAAAAAATATAAGAAAGTAAATTGGAACTTAAAATTTCCGGTAAGTTTCATGAATGTCCTCCATTAAGCGCTCGGCTATCCAAGCGGGTCATCGAAACGTCGATCGAGCGTAAAAAAATTGAAGAGAAACATGATGCGGCCTAGCTACCTTTACGTTGCTGCCTAAAAACAAAATGAAACATTCTCCTTGTAACTTTTTAGTATCAAACAGATAAATTTTTTGCAATATTTTTTTTAGAAAGAAAATCAATTCGGTCGCGGAACGATTGATACGAGTATTGCAGTTCCGTACGTACGCTGCAGGTTTCTGTTTCAAGAGCGTTTTACTATTTCTATCCCTGCTGTCACAACAATAGCCTCCCAGAAAACAAACATGTACTTCATTCAGCCCGCGCGCTGCAACTCTCGCGTGCGGCCGTATTTTACACGTTTTAGCACCGGGTCCGAGCGTGCAGTCCCGGAAACGAAACGCATTCCGCATGCATAGCGCGAGCCCTTTTGCAGTCGATTTGGCGCCGTTTGTGCCGATATTGGCCCTGGTGGCTGTTGTCACGGCCTCATTAAGCAGAGCGATGTGCCTGACACGCAATTTACGCCAGTGGATCGCATCGGCGCATAAAATAGCGCGCCATTGTCCAGTGTTTGGTGCCTCTTCCGCTGCTGTCTGCCACAGAGGTTTTTGTCGTCTACAAACACCAGTCCTTTCTTTCGGCTTTCGCGTTGTTTAAGTATGGTTCAAATGGCTCTGAGCACTATGGGACTTAACTGCTGAGGTGATCAGTCCCCTAGAACTTAGAACTACTTAAACCTAACTAAGCTAAGGACATCACACACATCCATGCCCAAGGCAGGATTCGAACCTGCGACCGTAGCGGTCACGCGGTTCCAGACTGTAGCGCCTAGAGCCGCTCGGCCACTCCGGACTGCGTTTAAGTATGCTCGGCAGTAACTGTAGTAAGATGCCGAGAAAACACATTGCTAGGTAGAGTAGAGCGTTGTTGTTCCGAACACGGGGCTAATCCGCCTGCAATTACAAATATTGCAACAGCGAGCTAGTTCGTCACATAGTAAAGGTCGTTTGCCTTCAGTGTGTGCCTGCATCACTGTGTTGCTGCATCTGGTTATAATAAATGTGTTTTCTGTTACATTATTGACAGGACAAAAGAAGAAACTCTAGAGCAGAGTTAATGAGTAGGTTGGAACTTAAATAGTGCCAACACTGCTGTGGAAAAACTAAGCAATGGAATCTACCATTGTCGCTGATAGCACACGTTGTTGACATAACTACCTTACCTCCGAGCAAATGGACACGCCCGTAGTACGTCACCGGCGTGCGCACACTCGAGGGAAAAACAGCCACTTGTGAGCGAGCGGTCTAACGTAACGGTGTCAATATATTTTCGAAACATGAACAACGGAGTTGGATCAAGATTGAATGTGCCAGAGGTCGTACAGCACGACAGTGTCATCAAGGTCTTCAAGAGGCGTACGGGGAATCGGAATTGTCGTACAGAATAGTGGCACGTTGGGTAAAAGCCTTCAACGAAGGTCTGCATACTATAGTAGACTTGACGGAAATGCATAAATGGATGCGTTACGACGCTGCTCAGACGCACTTGGAGCGCTATGAGCGCGAAGGAGAGGCTTTCTTAAGCCGTATCGTAACACTGGATGGGCCACATCGTACGAGCCAAAACTGAAACGCCAATACAACGAAAGGTGTCATTATGGGTCGCAGCGAAAGTCGAAACTGCGTCAGAGCCCCGCTATGGTGAAAGTTATGGTGATTCTCGTGTACGACTGTTATGGTGTTATCCTAACGCATTACGTCCCTCCACGTCAGACCGTCAATGCACAGTATTACTGTTCTGTTTTGGAGAATCACCTGCTACCAGCTTTGTGAAAGAAGCGGCGACACTTTCTGCGCAACCCACCCGTCGTTTTGCAAGACAATGCGCGGGCGCATACAGCGCAAGCTGATGCTGCTCTGTTCAGTCGATGCGTCTGGGAAGTAATGTATCATCCACCATACTCCCCAGACTTAAGTCCTTGTGACTTTGATTTGATTCGGAAGATGAAGGAACCACTTCGTGGCATTCGCTTCAGACAGGCAGTAGACCGCTCCATTCGCACCCTCAACAGAACAGACTCTGCTAACGGTGTATTACGGCCTTCCACATCGCTGGCAACGGGTTCTACACATCTCTGGTGACTACTTTGAAGGACAATAACAGGTGCAAACATGTAACTCTTTTGTATCGGTTGTGAATAAATAGTTGCCACTATTTAAGTTCCAACCCTCGTCGGTCCCGCAGAACACAGGTGTCCTACACGAAATGAATAAGTGTTCCATGAAAATCTATTAACAACATGAAGTTTTTCCAGCATTTTGACGATACTAATTACTTTAAAGATTTTATTGTGATTTCTGTATTATCGTTACGAAGTAATCATTGAATATAACAAGTTTTTCTCATTCAAAAATTTTATTAGCCTTTGAACTAAACGAAGTGTTCCATAAAAGTACCAGGGTTCTGATAAATTTCCGTTAAGGCAAAAATACGGCAATCACTGCTCTAGATGTGGGCGAGTTTTGATGGATTACTTCCGTTGTTAAAGAATACTGCCTGAAAAATTAATGTCTGCCATGCACAATAAAGCGAAATTTTAAATTCTTATTGTACAAGAACACAGGTAATGCAGAGTGCGTGTCAAGAAATACTGCTGGCTTTTTCCACAAAGATCTAATTTGACGTGTCCCTCGGAATGTCTGTACATAGGGCTATTTCCGCTCAGTCAGTAGTGTAATTGATGTTTTAATGCGAAATTCTGGAAAACGTGATTTCTTAATTTCTTTTCAGATAGTCAGAACATACGAACGGTAAACTTCAAGCGCTTCATCGTCCGAGAAAGGTATGAAACAAGCAGTAACAAGGGTTACAGGCGGAAGCATGAGTACGGGAGGCGCTGCTGCATTGTTCAAAATTCCTTATTCGACACTTAAAGCTCGATCAACTAATTCTCAGTGTGATTCAGCAATGGGAGAAGAGAAACATTTTATACCAGGCGGTCGCCAACTGTGTTCAGCCCAGAAAAAAATGGTTCAAATGGCTCTGAGCACTATGGGACTTAACATCTATGGTCATCAGTCTCCTAGAACTTAGAACTACTTAAACCTAACTAACCTAAGGACATCACACAACACCCAGTCATCACGAGGCAGAGGAAATCCCTGACCCCGCCGGGAATCGAACCCGGGAACCCGGGCGCGGGCAGCCCAGAAAAAGAGCTTCGTTTAAGTTCTAAGTTGAAATGCTCATCTGAAAGAGCTTTTCGCTGCACTCAAGAAATTCGAGGAGCAGCATTTACTTACACAATGACAAATAGCATTAAGGTTCACTAGGGCATGGAAAACGTGATTACAGGTAAAGACTGGTTTACTGGGTTTATGAAGAGGCATATTGATTTATCAATCCGAAAACTAAAAGGCTTGTCAAAAGCGAGAAATAAGGGACAGAATAAGCAGGCTGAAACTGAATTTCTCGACTTGCAGCGGAATTTTTCTGAGCAGACTGGAGTCTGTGGTAAGCGTCATTCCATCTTCAACGTTAGGCTTGCGCCTTAATAATTTACTACCTAAAATAGTGGTAACAAACGGTACCACGTAAGTAGTGAACATAACATTCATAGACAGGGGGGAAAATACAATGGAGCAGAGCTTGCTTAGTGCTAGTAGAGATCTTTTTCCTCACTTTGCTATCTTCAAAGGCGATGGATTTAGAGAGGTGTCCAAACAATCTTTATCAATGGGTTCAGAAGCTGCTGCGTATGATTCTGGGTATGTGAACGAAGATGTTTTCCTAGAGTCACTCGAACGCTTTCAGAAGGACCACTCACTTCGAAAGCATCTTTTAGTTTTGGAAGGCCATAGCTGTCATTGTTCTCTCCAGTGCCTAGAAAATTGTCGTTAGAACGAGAGAGAGAAGATCTGCCCTCGACGTCACACGACACATACCCTTCTTCCTCTGGACAGATCATTTCTCAAAACGCTGCAAAGTTTCCACCATCATGCTACAACAAATTACATACATTTGACACCAGAAGACGAAATCAATAAGCATGACTTTGAAAAACTTTTTTTCCAAATAGTGGAATAAAGTTGCTAGCACTGGAAATGTTCTTAAAGGGTCTAAATGCACTGGGCTTTTTCCCTTAAACCCGTTAGCTGTTTCTGAAGACAAATTTCTTCCCTCATTTCATTTCTAGGCAGACAAAATTTCAATGTGTCAGCGTGTCTGATTTCGGAGATTCCTCAATTTTCCCAACTGCAACCTGAATGCACTTTGCCAGGATCCTCTTCCTCCGTTCATCAGAAGACTTGTCCTTTCAATAGATTCTTGACTGGGCAAAACTGCCCCACCAGTTTTGTATATTGTGATTTATACCTTCTTCAGATGTTCGTTTATTACGTCGCTCATGTAAAGGAATTGCCACCTTTTATATACTGAAATGTATTCACAGTATTCACAGTTAACTCACGCCAATCACAAATAAAATTGTTTTGCACCGCTTCATTGTTATTTCAGAATGGTGAACACATACCTATTCTTTCGTAATTGTTTCAGCGAACACATAAGTTGTGTATCCATGCGTCCAAGTGAGCAGTAGTGATATAAAATAAACAGGAAAAAATTGACGAACACTGTACGAAAATGATCCATGTTATGAGGTAACAGTACAGTCACAGAATGAGGCAGTAGTCTACGAGATGTGCAATTGAATAAGTGGTCAGCTAGGATCTCATGGAGCCGCACTATTTAATGCTTGAAGTCGTTCGTCAGTGCGGGGTAACACGAATAGCTGCAGTAACAGAGTGATATAATGTATGTTTATTTCATTATTGTTGATGAAATATGCTTTAGCAAATATTATGTAAGTTTATTTTATCGTTGTTTAATTAACAACAATGATCTGGCTCTTAAGCGTTTACCAAGGTTACATAAAGATAGCTAATCGTTACATGTGTACAAAGTATGCCTCGTGCCCTTTCGCGTTATGAAAATCATCGCGCCCGTTTGAGGGTTAAAATACCATTACTACATGACGTTGACAGAATTTTTATAGAGTTTCGTGTCATATCATATGGGGCTTACAGCCCTGCTGTAGCCTATTCAGCGAAAACTATTAAGGTACGTCCTTGATCTTCTCGTATATTTTATATGGAGGATTTTTGTACGTAGATATGTAGCTGGTAAAGTATTGCGCACCAGGCTTAAGAGGAACACAAAAAATACCACGAGAGACCGCCATCACACAGGCACAGACACTCGCTTGCCGCCACTCAGGCCGGTGCAGCAGTCTCCCGATGGCGTTCATAACCCTGGAAAACTTACTACTTCTGGGCCAGCTGCCAAATACAGTGTTGTCAGCTGGTGACTACATTGCGTACGCATAGTACTAGTGGAGATGGAAGTCCTCCCAACAGGCATAAAAGACGACATGGTGCAGACACTGAACACAGTTTTGATGCTGCAGTCAGGTATTACAGTTCAGTGTCTAAAGGCAGCTCAGACAGTTCCTGCGAATACGCTGTAGTGCACTGTTCTACCAGTTCCACTCTGAAGGCAAAATTCCGAATTAGAAGTCGCTATAAGGAGAACTAAAATATTCAAACATTGCGTGCATAATTACTTTCAGTCATAGTGACAATAGGCCGACCGCAGTGGCCTCCTCATAGATATAGTAGGACGTGGTAGGCAGACATACTCTAAAGACACATTGTCCCTTAAATCAAAGTTAGTGAAAGCAAATTAAAACAGGACAACAAAAGCAGCCGGCTACTGTGACCGAGCGGTTCTAGGTGCTGCCTCGGGCATGGATGTGTATGATGTCCTTAGGTTAGTTAGGTTTAAGTAGTTCTAAGCCTAGGGGACTCATGACCTCAGATGTTAAGTCCATAGTGCTTAGAGCCATTTGAACCATCATAGTGACAATGTCTTAGACTGACAAATGAGAACCAAATATTAGATTCCATTGTATTAGGTACAGGAAGTCAAGTGCCGCACATCAAATTGTTACCATATTCTATCGTAACTATTGATAAATTTTATTGTGTAGCGACATCTCTGTTCCAGTACTGCCCTGTCAAGCAAGTGTATAATTTGATAGTACTAGTGTCCAAACTTTTGTGTTAGCAGAAGAGCCAACACCGTGTTACGAGTGGAGGCTGAAATGCACGCGTTTAAGCTCGCGCAGGCTGGCGTGAGGAGGGAAGAACCGTACTGACGCGAGGTCTGGAACATGACAAGAAATGAGAATTCAGAAAGCGGACGTAATTAGTTTCATACTTAACTTTAATCCATTAATGATGAACGTCGCTCTTGACGGTACATGATTCACAATATTATCTGTTCAGAACACATTCTTGAAGTAATTATAGTAACTGAATATGGCGCCTTGCTAGGTCGTAGCAAGTGACGTGGCTGAAGGCTATGCTAAACTGTCGTCTCTGCAAATGAGAGCGTATGTAGACAGTGCACCATCGCTAGCAAAGTCGGCTGTACAACTGGGGCGAGTGCTAGGGAGTCTCTCTAGACTAGACCTGCCGTGTGGCGGCGCTCGGTCTGCAGTCACTGATAGTGGCGACACGCGGGTCCGACGTATACTAACGGACCGCGGCCGATTTAAAGGCTACCACCTAGCAAGTGTGGTGTGTGGCGGTCACACCACACAAACTGCCACTCATTTTAGTGAACCGCAGTAGGAAATTAGCTTCCTGCTACTGGGGTTGTTTGGTCTGAATTAACAGTAACAATTAGTTACATTATCGCAAAATAAAATATGTTATGAACAGTAGCGCTTTAAAAAAGATGATTGCACCGATACTGTGGCCCAGTACGTAGCATATTTTAAATATATGCGACGGTGCTATACTTATTTTGTATTTATCTTCTGGCAATGACACTGTGGCTTCATTATATTATGACATGTTTTAAAACAAATTTGAAGAGGATCATCGCTGACCGGAACCGTTAATCTAAGGACCTAATAATTTTGTAATCACAGGCCGAAATAACGAAATTTATTCTACACTTTCTGTGTTACTGTTCTATTCATGACCATGTAACAGTTTTGAGACAAAGTATTTTTGTTTCTTGGAAAAAAATTCCAAGCTGCACATTTTTATTTCTTTGCTTGCTAGTACTCTGCTGAACAGGATTAATGCTAGTACGCTGCCGAACAGGATTAAATGATTAATTTGTCCAACCCCATTTACTGTCACCCACTGCGAAGCATAATTTTGATTTTGACTCAAATGGTGCCTACAGCTTTACCCTACAATGGTGCAAAAGCTTGGCTCCTTGCGATGTTACCTTCGGGCTCAACGAAGCTTCTATCAACAAGGTGTGAACACATGCAAAAAAAAAAAAAGAAGGCCAGAACTCAAAAGTTCACGTGTGGAGTAGACTAAATTAATGATACGCCACTGGTACCAGACTCCACCACAGTTCTACTGAACGCCGCCATGGATGTCACACGATGGGGAGGTGGGCACAACTCCTCTTACCCACATTTCGTCCCTTCGTTTGACAGCTTTGCCATGGTGGCCAGCACCACGACCCTCAGTATAAGTGGCCGAGGAAAGAATTCCAGAGATACCGCCGCTAAGAATTGACACGAAATGGCGGCTGGGGGTGGCATAAAGGACTTCAATGAAACCTTTCCTTGTGACGTTGATTATCACACATTTCGCCGCCGTAAACGACTGTTGACAGTGCGATTTGGAAACTGCCTTTGGAGAGAAAACCTTCGAAATAGTGCTAGGCGCCTGTAAGTAGGCAGCCACTTGATGCACATCTAGTTCCAATTACCCTCCTACTGGTGTGTAGAACTACTTTTATATCTGAAATAAATGGGGGAGGCTGCCACTTAGATTATTGACATACTGGGAGGCTTTAGAGGGACCTTTTACCGTTTTATTCAGGTTTGTGTCAATATTACAGTGCTCTCTTGTCACGTCACATGAGTGGGTGGAAAAGGAGTGCTGAAAAATCATAGTAACGCTTTGCTGGTTCGGATCACGTTCAGACTCCATCATTTCGTTTTGAATGTCCCTAGTGGTTCAACTTTGTACACCAGATTAAAGATTGTGGTTGCATTGCACTCCAGAGGACTGAGGTCACATTCAATGGAGTTTCATGGCCACGTAGAGAAGGAATGAAACGCCAAGGAAATGTTAGGAATATCAAAGATTCTCAAGAACGTCTTCCTGTTGCTCGGCCGACCGGAGTGGCCGTGCAGTTCTAGGCACTACAGTCTGGAACCGGGCGACTGCTACATTCGCAGGCTCGAATCCTGCCTCGGGCATGGATGTGTGTGATGTCCTTAGGTTAGTTAGGTTTAATTAGTTCTAAGTTCTAGGCGACTGATGACCTCAGACGTTAAGTCGCATAGTGCTCAGAGCCATTTTGAACCAACCTGTTGCTCGTCACACTGCGAACTGTCGTTTTCGATCGTGAAATGGAATCAACATCCCAAGGAAAGAGGTGGTTTCATTGACGCCTTTTATGCCAGTCTAGCCGGCCGGTGTGGCCGTGCGGTTGTAGGCGCTTCAGTGTGGAACCGCGTGACCGCTACGGTCGCAGGTTCGAATCCTGGCTCGGGCATGGATTGTGTGATGTCCTTAGGTTAGTTTGGTTCAAGTAGTTCTAAGTTCTAGGGAACTGATGACCACAGATGTTAAGTCCCATAGTGCTCAGAGCCATTTCAACCTTTTTTTTATGCCAGTCCCTAAGTCGATTCTCAGCGTCAGTTGGTCTGCAATATTATTCTCGGCCACTCATAAGAAAACTTGGTGATTCAATGCAGGGCGTCGAGGTTGCATCACAGAGCTATCAAATGAAGGGTTGAAATGTGGCTGAGAGGGGGTGTGGACGACCGTCTCGTTGTGCGACTCATCCGCATCGGATTTGGGCAGAAGTCCGGTAAACTTGGTCTCAATGGGACCTTACACCTCACATAAATTTCTGAGATCCGGCCTTTTCTTCGCACGTGTCCGCAAATTGCTTTTTCTAGCGCAGTCGGATCCGAGTGACACGTTCCCAGGGCGCAACGCATCTGCACCGTTACAGAGGAACATTGTAGGCCCCTTTGAGTCAAATTTATGCGCTTCAATCGGAAAAAAATACGGGGTTTCGACGAAGTGATCCTTTAATTCTGTTGCGCAGTTTTGAGGTGACAACCCCATTGTCAAACACTTGTGTATAAAAGTAATATCTAAAGATTTAATGTTACATGACTACGCGGCACAGTTCAACATGTCCCGCATGCTCAGCATGTGCTGCCAAGGCTTGAGGTGTTTGGTCACTATGGCAAGAGGGCGTGGAGGAGCAACAGAAGTGGCAGCCTACAGAACCACCTCTGTCAACAAGCAAGCGACCATGCCAATGGAAAGAGACTCTTGCGAGGAGCAGCGGAACAGCTGGAACTTTGAGTGAGACATTTGAAAGACGATTGGCGGCTGGCGACTGACAGCACAGATATAGCGGTCCAGAATGAGTGTGTAACAGACCCGCTGGCGTCGTCCTGATGCTGGGCAAACCTGAGCCTGCTTGCCCCATACACAGGACTTCCCAAGGACATTCTCAATCAGTACAGAATGCAATAACAGTTCTTTATTGTACAACTACTGTTCTTGAGAGTGTGTGCCATACTCTTGACTACTCACAGGCTGTAGCATAGGGCACAGAGTCAAGTTGTTTACATTGATCAATGTCATTTCAACATGTGTTTTGGGAAAGATTGCGGCAGATTAATTTTGGTACTACTAAAATGGTGTTTCCAAAGTTGTCAAAATCTTGGCGTTAATGACTGCACCTGCTTTCCTGACCTGCTGTTTAGATGTTTACTTTCTTTTTTGAGCTTCCTCCTTTATGATACACAGGGATGATTAGAGACATGGGATAGCGATATGCATATGTACAGAGGGCGGTAGAATCGCCTTCACAAGGTATAAATGGGCAGTGTATTAGAAAATCTGTCATTTGCGCTCAGGCGATTCATGTGAAAAAGTTTCGACGTAATTACTGCCATACGACAGAACCAACAGACCTAGAGTGCGGAATGGTAGCTGGAGCTTGACGCATGGGACATTCCAGTTCTTAAATCGTTAGGGAATACATTATTTCGATCCAGTGTCAAGAGTGCGACGAGAATACCAAATTTCAGTCATTACCTCTCATCACGGACAACACAGTGACCGACGGTCTGCATTTAACGAGGAGAACAGCAGAGTTTGTGTGAAGTTGTCAGTGCTAACAGACAAGCAACATTAAGTGATAAAACTGCCGAAATCAATGTGGGACGTTCGACGAACGTATCCGTTAGGATAGTGAGGCGAAATGTGGCGTTAGTGGTCTCTGACAGCGGACGAGCGACGCGAATGCCTTTGCTGACAGCACTAGAACGCCTGTAGTACCAGTACCTCTTCTGGGCTCGTGACCATGTAGATTGGACTCTAGACGACTGGAAAACCGTGGCGTGGTCAGATGAGTCCCGATTTCAGTTGGTAAGACCTTATGGTAGGTTTCGAGAATAGTGCAGACCCCTCGACGCCATGGACCTAAGTTGCCAACAAGGCGCTGTGCAAACTGGTGGTGGCCATACAATGGTGTGGGTTCTACCTACATGGAATGGACTGGGTCCTCTGATCCAACTGAACCGATCATTGACTGGACATGGTTATGTTGGGCTACCTGAAGAACGCCTTCAGCCATTCATGGCTTTCATGTTCCCACCTGGCCGCAATTGCTCGTGACTGATTTGAAGAACATTTTGGACAGTTCGAGCGAATCATTTGGTCACCTATAAATAAATGTTACTACAAGGCTATTTTAGTGTAACTCACCATGCACACAAACTTATAAGAAATTTGACCATCCAAGCAATGGATGGTTGGCAAGATTCTCAATAAAAATGTTTCATGCACTAGAACTTTATGAAGTAATGCTGAATGAAATAGGAGAAAATTCATCAGAAATAACTCATCAGTCAATCCTAAAATCCACACTTCAAATAACTGCGTGGAGAGTACCAGAGCAGTAGAAATTGTAACTCAGATGTGCGATGTTGGTAAACCAACGATGCCGATTTCGATTTCATCACAACAGTTAAACATTGATGTCTGATAATAATCGACTCCAAAACATTGATGTTAAATGACGAATTTATAGAATGGCTTGAAATATAACATACAACTACATCTGATATGATATTTATCGATCAATAAATACAGCTATAATTAACATTACATATCCAACAACTTTTTGTCTGCAGACTGTAAAAATAACATTTCTGAGAGAACTTTTCTCTTCAGTCTATCTCTTGATCGCAGCGAGCTTGTCCTACTTGTGAGAACAGTCTTTCAGTAGCTGCAGATGTGCTCAAATACCAACTATAGTTTTTTATGTCTTGGGATGGGTACTTTCGATGATGTGGTTCCATATAGCTAATGGACCTTGTTGAAGATCTAGGAAGCGATCTTTCAAATAATAATTGAATTATACTGGTAGGTCCGTTTCTGTTCCAGTTACAATTTATTTTTCTCTTGGGCTTCATAATAATGTTGAAAAACATGCCCATAAACCAAATTTGGTTCCTTTGTTTTCCTTTAACATATCAACGTGAGGCTACACTCACTAACACTATTTCCAACAATGAAAAGCAAATTCTTGATAGTTGTCATTGCCTCACAACATGCTAAAGCACATTTAATGATTATTTTCTTATTTGACATGTATGTTACTATTGATCTGGGAAATATATTTAGATGTTCTGTTGGTAGCAAGAGTCCTTATAGGTAAACACACACAAATCGATTTTTCTTTTCTGAACTGATGGCGTAGTCTGCTACTGAAATTGAAACAGTTAAATGTGAAGCACGAGCTATATATGAATCTAGATTTTACCTACAAACTTTTATAGGTTATACAAGGTTTTTTGATGAGTATTTTGATGCCCACTTGCTAGGGAATAATTCGTTCTGTCTCTGACTGAACTACACTGATAATGAGAGTATCTGCACAACGCTTACCCGTGTATGGAACTGAGGACGTATTTGGCCTCCCTTGTTCGATACAGACAAACCACTCCACCCCCATCCATGGCCACCTTTGAGAACTCGTAAATGTTTTGCACAGGTGTTGTCATGAGCTATGTTCAGGACGTCGTTATGAGCCACGTTAAGAACTGGTAGCACTTAGCCGTCAAACATTTATTTGTCTCTTTAATCTCACTGTGAAGATGTTTCAAATGCTTCAACATCGATATTGTTCGTTGGTGTTTCACCCTCAACACTAATACTTTGTAAAGAGCGAATGAAGAAGAAATTTCTGAGAACGTATCTCTGGATTACAGTACTGTATGGGTGTGAGGCACGGACCGTGAGAAAACCGGAACAGCATTTCAGATGTGGTGCCACAGAAGAACGTTACAAATCTGGTGAACTGATAGGGTAAGGAATGAGGATCTTTCCCGCAGACTCGGCGAGGAAAGGAGAATATGGAAAACACTGACAAGAAGAAGGGACAGGACGATAGGACATGTGTTGAAACCTCCGAGAATAACTTCCATGGTACTAAAGGACTTTGTAGAGCGTAAAAGCTAGTAAAAACTGTTGAAAAGGAAAGACATTTGAATACATCGAACAAATAATTGAAGGTGTAGTTTGCATCTGTTGTTTTACGAGGAATATCATTACTCTTTATTTCCTAAAGATGTTCTGAAATTATAATTTTGACCAACATGGTTTTATTTAAAATTATTTCTTTGTAGTAGATCCTCTGAGGAGGCTACTCGTATTAGAGGTTCGTCGTCAGGATACATCCATGTTTTCATATAGTGCTCCCTATCTAGCTTTATTTCGTTGTTGTTTTCTGTTTCCTCATCCCATTTTTAAACCATGAGATTTATATATGAACTGAATAAAACTGGAGAAAAACTGCAACCTTGTCTAACTTCTCGGGTAGTTATAACACCATTCTTACTTATTTTATTTAGTATTTTTATCACAAATTTAGATTCATTGCAAACGCTCCTTGTAGTCAAAATAAAGTTGGATTCCATTATCTTGTAATACTGACCAGAGTTTCCTCTTGTTTACTCTGTCAAACGCTTCGATATAGTTGATGAAAGCTTTATGTGTAGCTGTCACCGAAGGTTCTTTTGACTTTCCTGTATGCTGAGTCTGTCCTTCCGACAATCACTTCTTTTTCGATGTCTACACATTTTTCCTGCAGCCATTTCATCTCAGCTTCCCTGCATTTCCTATTTATTTCATTCCTCAGCGATCTGTATTTCTGTATTCCCGAGTTTCCCTGAACATTTTTTTACTACTTCCTTTCATCAATCAAATGAAATATTTCTTCTGTTACCCATGGTTTCTTTGCAGTTGCCTTCTTTGCACCTATGTTTTTCTTTCCAACTTCTGTAATGGCCTTTTGTAGACAAGTCCATTCCTCATCAACTGTACTGTCTACTGAGCTATTCCTTATTGCTGTATCTATAGCCTTAGACAACTTCAAGCGTATATCGTCATTCCTTAGTACTTCTGTATTCCACTTCTTTGCGTCTTGATTCCTCCTGACTAATGTCTTAAACTTCAGCCTACTCTTCATCACCACTGTATTGTGATCTGTGGAACTAGCAGATATATAAGCTTGTACAGATGTAGTGTGTTGGATTCGTGTCTACCGTGGATACTTCTCTGTGCTAGTCATAATAGCTCGAAAGTATTCCTATTGGACCAGTCCTCAAATGCCGTTATTTGAAATTGGTGCCCAAATTTTTGAGAAAGAGTGCAATCAATGGTTCCTAGAACTTATTCAATGGATTAGTGTCTGAATTTTCATAGCACAAAAAAGGATGGGAAAATGAAGAAATTGGGTATCAAATTGTTCAACGTGAAGTCAAGTCCTTCAAAGAAAGATATTCAACTCACTCTGTATTGCTTCTTCCTCCAAGGGTAGCTTGAACAAACGTCCTACTATGGCGTCAAAGTAGGCTTTCTTACATTGCTAGGTATGATTAGAGCTTTCATTAATTGTTGCGTCAGTATGTGTGGATTTATGGTAAATCGAGAAGCTAAGTTTATCAAGAAGCCTTGTCACTGTCAAGTCTAAGAAATTAATTTTCCTGTCTCTCTCAACCTCTAGAGTGTACAGAGCCATCAAATCAGTCTGATCACCCTCAAGTAGTGCAAATGTATCATCCAAGTACCATTTGCATAATATTACCTTTCTTGACCAAACAGAGCCCTCAGAAAATAACTTAGTTTCAATGCTGTTAATGAAAATATCAGCCAAGACGCAAGAGAGTCATATAACCATTACATGGCCGTTTTTCTTCTTGGTATGTCCTATCATTAAATGAAATCTAATTATGACTTAGACCGAATTCCAAAAGATCCATGAACGTAATTTCCCCATTCCCCATGTTCCTATGTTCTAGCGTTGTGCCTTATTATTTTTAAAGTTTTAGCAAACTGGGTATTAGTGTGAATATTCGCAATGCCGAAGGAGTCCAGAATCACGTTCTCCGAAAGAATGAGCTCCATTGCCTCGTTGGCAAAGAAAACGCTGCTGGGACCGCAATAGCTCATAGGGAATCTGTAAGCAATTTGACCATCGGGTCCTCCCTGCCATTGACTATCACACGCACACTTTTGTTTTCTTTAAGTAATTTTATAAGGGCGCTGATTGAAGGAAGTTTGTGGTTCATGTTAGAGAGCCTTTTTTCGCGCGGCAGGAATAGAAATTCATTCCCTTCCTACCTGATAAAATGTAGTAAGATCCTTCTCTACTGCATTGTCGCCACTTTCTGCAAAGCACTGAAGCACTTACGTATCGTACTCGTTCTCCTTCATTATGAACTGAGAGCTGCCTTTGTCAGGCTTTATTGCCAGAGCCTTACTTCCATTAACTTCTTATTAATAGTAGTGATTAATCTACTTTCAAAATCAGGTATGCAGTTTTTATTAGCCTTACATAATTCCCTCTACATACGTTTTTCCGCCTTAATGGCAAAATTGGTTCCCTCTGTACTAGTCATCTTACTATAACTGCTACAACTTCTGCAACTACTCCGTTAGTCACAGACACATTGGGAATATATTAATAAGCAAACCCTCCTCTTGACTGGTAAACCTGATGTCAGTCAAACTGACCACTCGATTCGCAAATCGGTGTGAAAAACAAACACCATTTTCAGTCTTACTACAAACAACAGTTTTGGACAGTTTGCTGTATTTCCTGTAATGTTTGTTGTAGAGGCTCTACGCATGGTCTACGCATGGAAAGCACCGATTTTTCACCTGTTCGTGGAAGGTACCGATTTGAGCGGATGTCATTATATTCATTAATTTAAGGTAAATACTGTAAACAATCCGATTCAATATGTCTTTCAATTCATAAGCTTCCATAACCTCGGTTTTGGCTAAACAAACGATATGTATTTTCTAAATTTTTTATGTACATAAGCTATACGTATACAGACTTTAGGAAGACAACCATCTATATGTACAATGCAAAATTTGTGATGGAGCAACAAATGTGATGGTTTCATTGTACTTTATATTTCATGTGACTCTTTAATAAAGGGGTTGCGATGCCCGCTATTTTAATTCTATGCGTTTATTCGCCGTGTAAGCGCACGTGAACAGAAACACTTGTCTTCTGTCAAATATGTAATGGATACACGTCACACTAGTATCTGTATTTGTGTAATATCTGTACATGTACCGCCGTCATTCACTGTGTTGATGTCAGGTGCTTAGACGCATCCCCATTTTAAAGCACTACACGCCTAGTGGCTGCGGACGTGCACTTGTACGTGACGAGCGACGATAGCGCCATCGAAATTTTCCTGGTGCCGTTGGCTATGTTGACCTTTCAGTTTCATTTTGGTTTGGTAACAGGCATGTGTAGATTGTGGAATTCATCCCGCAAACATTTACAGAGCATGTGTTATTACTCAATGATTATTATTAAGGTCAGGCACTGTCAGTGCAAGTATATTTGTATTCAAGTAATTAATTTCTAATACATTTGAACTTTTTATTGTAATACCGCTTTTGTATTCACTGTTCAATGGCAACTATGTACTGTTTTTGTAGCCTGAGTTGGACAGGTTTGAACATGAACCTATAAGGGTCCGAAAACCGTGAATTCATTGTCCCAGGAAGGGGAATCTTTATTGACACATTCCTGGGGTCAGATACATCACATGATCACACTGACAGAACCACAGGCACATAGACACAGGCAACAGAGCATGCACAATGTCGGCACTAGTACTGTGTATATCCACCTTTCGCAGCAATGCAGGCTGCTATTCTCCCATGGAGATGATCGTAGAGATGCTGGATGTAGTCCTGTGGAACGGCTTGCCATGCCATTTCCACCTGGCGCCTCAGTTGGACCAGCGTTCGTGCTGGACGTGCAGACCGCGTGAGACGACGCTTCATCCAGTCCCAAACATGCTCAATGGGGGACAGAACCGGAGATCTTGCTGGCCAGGGTAGTTGACTTACACCTTCTAGAGCACGTTGGGTGGCACGGGATACATGCGGACGTGCATTGTCCTGTTGGAACAGCAAGTTCCCTTGCCGGTCTAGGAATGGTAGAACGATGGGTTCGATGACGGTTTGGATGTACCGTGCACTATTCAGTGTCCCCTCGACGATCACCAGTGGTTTACGGCCAGTGTAGGAGATCGCTCCCCACACCATGATGCCGGGTGTTGACCCTGTGTGCCTCCGTCGTATGCAGTGCTGATTGTGGCGCTCACCTGCACGGTGCCAAACACGCATACGACCATCATTGGCACCAAGGCAGAAGCGACTCTCATCGTTGAAGACGACACGTCTCCATTCGTCCCTCCATTCACGCCTGTCGCGACACCACTGGAGGCGGGCTGCACGATGTTGGGGCGTGAGCGGAAGACGGCCTAACGGTGTGCGGGACCGTAGCCCAGCTTCATGGAGACTGTTGCGAATGGTCCTCGCCGATACCCCAGGAGCAATAGTGTCCCTAATTTGCCGGGAAGTGGCGGTGCGGTCCCCTGCGGCACTGCGTAGGATCCTACGGTCTTGGCGTGCATCCGTGCGTCGCTGTGGTCCGGTCCCAGGTCGACGAGCACGTGTACCTTCCGCCAACCACTGGCGACAACATCGATGTACTGTGGAGACCTCACGCCCCACGTGTTGAGCAATTCACGGTACGTCCACCCGGCCTCCCGCATGCCCACTATACACCCTCGCTCAAAGTCCGTCAACTGCACATACGGTTCACGTCCACGCTGTCGCGGCATGCTACCAGTGTTAAAGACTGCGATGGAGCTCCGTATGCCACGGCAAACTGGCTGACACTGACGGCGGCGGTGCACAAATGCTGCGCAGCTAGCGCCATTCGACAACCAACACCGCGGTTCCTGGTGTGTCCGCTGTGCCGTGCGTGTGATCATTGCTTGTATTGCCCTCTCGCAGTGTCCGGAGCAAGTATGGTGGGTCTGACACACCGGTGTCAATGTGTTCTTTTTTCCATTTCCAGGAGTGTATATACAGCAACTGTTGACAGAACCATTAATAAACGGTCTAAGGAAATTAGTGAAAGATTTGATGTGCCTTAGAATGATTTTCTATATCATGTACAAGAAATGACGTATTGATTGGTAATGTAAAGTTCAATGATTAACTTAAAACTATTTTAAAGAGTACTAGCGAATATGTGTCTGGTGGAATTTCTGTCAGAGATCTCCGTACGTCACTGAAGTATGTGCATCTCAGCTGCTGTACATGATTCTGAGCGTAATTCAAAAGTGCGTCAAATGTTTCTTGATCTATTTGAAAATGGTTCAAATGGCTCTAAGCACTATGGGACTTAACTTCTGAGGTCATCAGTCCCCTAGGACGTAGAACTGCTTAAACCTAACTAACCTAAAGACAACACTCACATCCAAGGCCGAGGCAGGATTCGAACCTGCGACCTTGGCAGCAGCCCGATTCCGGACTGATGGGACTACAGCTGCTCGGCAACAGCGGCCGGGGCAATCTATTTCATTTCATAATTCTAGACAGATAATTTCACAAAACATTTGACCTTTTTTTGTTTTGTTTTTCCAGTTTTAGTTATTTTGTTAATGGCCCTGTGCTCAAGTAACCAGAAGCCTAGTTCTTTTAGTAATGTCCTCTATATCTAACTCCAATGGATGTAAAAAAATACGTAATAGAGATTACGGCGTGCACGAGTGCAGACGTACAGTCTATTTTACCTGCACTCCATTTGCAGGTGGAAATGGAAAGTGTAGGAGTAATCTCTGAACAAATTACCCTGCTCGATGCACTGAATAGCGTCCTGCGCAATATTTATGGAACTGCATATGAAACTTACCGCAGAGGCAAGCGGCGTCTTCTGTGTCGGATTGGGGAGGTAACGGCCTGCGCTGCCAACGGGATGGCGACTACCTCTACCCCGAGCACTGACTAGACGCCGTTTCGGTATTCACGGTGCGCTCATTTAGTCAGAGAGCAAGTCTTTCGGCAAGTAACTTGGTGGCGTCGCTTTTCAGAGAGCAAAGCAGCGCAGCGCAGTGGGCGGTCGGCAGGCGGGACCTTTGGGCGAAGCCTCGCTGCCCCCGCCACCACGCCATATGCTGCCGCGCCCCGCCAGGCGTTAAAGCGCCCCGTATTAAGCACCGCCCGCCGTGTTTGGACTGCTTTAATGGAAAGCGCACGGCGACCGCAGCTTCATCAAGAATGCAGCTTACCGGGATTAGCGGCGTGTGACGTGTGCCGCCCGCCTCGGCGCGGCCCTGGCCCGCCTCCGCAGCTTAAATACCGGCAGAGAGTCGCGTGCGTGTAATATCTGCCGCCGCGGCTCGCATAACAAACAACACCGGGGACCGAGGCAGAAGTGCCAGTGCTCACGATACATCGCACTGAGCTTTCGCACTGTTGTTGTTGTTGTTGTGGTCTTCAGTCCTGATACTGGTTTGATGCAGCTCTCCATACCACTCTATCCTGTGCAAGCTTCTTCATCTCCCAGTACCTACTGCAACCTACATCCATCTGAATCTGCTTAGTGTAGTCATCTCTTGGTTTCCGTCTATGATTTTTAACCTTCACGCTGCCCTCCAATACTAACCTAGTGATCTCTTGATGCCTTAGAACCTATCCCTTCTTCTAGTCAAGTTGCGCCACAAACTTCTCTTCTCCCCAATCCTATTCAATACTCCCTCATTAGTTATGTGATCTACCCATCTAATCTTCAGCATTCTTCTGTATCACCACATTTCGAAAGCTTCTATTCTCTTCTTGTCCAAACTATTTATCGTCCATGTTTCACTTCCATACATGGCTACACTCTTTACAAATACTTTCAGAAACGACTTCCTCACACTGAAATCTATACTCGATGCCATCATCATTGAACCATACAGTAAAGCTGCAAACCCTGTGGAAAAATTACGGCCGTAGTTTCCCCTTGCTTTCAACCGTTCGCAGTACCAGCACAGCAGGGCCGTTTTGGTTAGTGTTACAAGGCCATATCAGTCAATCATCCAGACTGTTGCCCCTGAAACTACTGAAAAGGCTGCTGCCCCTCTTCAGGAACCACACGTTTGTCTGGCCTCTCAACAGATACCCCTCCGTTGTGGTTGCACCTACGGTACGGCTATCTGTATCGCTGAGGCTCGCAAGCCTCCCCACCAACGGCAAGGTCCATGGTTCATGGGGGAGGGCTTTCGCACTAATGAATACTAATGCTTCGGTTTTTAACGCAGTGATACCTTCTACGATAAGGGACAACTTCTACACCATGAGCCGTTGTTGTTGTTGTTATGGTCTTCAGTCCAAAGACTGCTTTGATGCAGCTCTCCATGCAACTCTATCCTGTGGAAGGTTCTTCATCTCCGAGTAACAACTGCAACCTTCATCCCTCTTGTGGTATCGATAGCTACGATTTCACGGCGTAAATGCAAATTCTAAAGTTGGCACTACGACAGACACCGACGACAGCGCACTCTAGCCGGAGCGGGAGAGCTCTGCGAGCTCCGCTCCAGATTCTGCCCATTTTCGTCGAGAGCAGACGGCCTGGAAACATCGCTTCATCCTCAGCTTGCTATTGAGACTATGTATTTACTTACGACGGGAATACTGTTTCGACCCTACGGGCCCTTCGGTGTAAAGTTACGTATCTCATTGACTAATAATTAAATGTATTTTCACGTAAAAAGCTGTACCGAGAACCTTACCTCACCTGCTCCTACTCAGTTCCCATATTCGCCCTACCCATTCCGTTTAGAGCAGCAGACCCACGCACCGCCTTCCAGGCGGGATACAAAACCTCTGAATCTGCTTCCTGTAGTCATCTCTTGGTCACCCTCTCCGATTTTTACCGCCCCCCCCCCCCGCCCACACACACATTTCCTTCCAGTACTACAATTCTAATCACTTTATGCCTAATACTGTGTCCCAACAACCGATCCCTTCTTTTAGTCATCTTGGACCACAAGTGTCTCTTCTCTCCAGTTCTGTTCAGTACCTACTCATTTGTTACGTGATCTACCCATCTAACTTTCAGCATTCTTCTGTAGCACCACATTTCAAAAGCTTCTATTCTCTTCTTGTCTAAACTTTTTACCGTCCATGTTTCACTTCCATACATGGCTACACTCCATACAAATACTTTCAGAAACGACTTCCTGACACTTAAATCTATACTCGATGTTATCAAATTTCTCTTATTCAGAAACGCTTCTTGCCATTGCCAGTCTACATTTTATATCCTCCCTACTTCGACCATCATCAGTTATTTTGCTTCCCAAATAGCACAACTCATTTGATATTTTAAGTGTCTCGTTTCCTAATATAATACCCCCAGCATCACTTGATTTATCTCGACAACATTCCACTATCCTCGTTTTGGATTTGTTGATGTTCATCTTATACCCTCCGTTCAGTATACTGTGCATTCCGTTCAACTGCTCTTCCAACTCCTCTGCTTCCTTCTCGCTGGACTTAAATTCCTACTCCAAATTTTTCTTTTGTTTCCTTCACTACTTGCTCAATATACAGATAGAATAACATCTGGGATAGGCTGCAACCCTGTCTTATTCCCTTCTCAACCACTGCTTCCCATTTAGTGCCCCTTGACTCTTACATCTGCCATCTGGCTTCTATACACATTGTAAATAGCATGTCACTCCTTGTATTTTATCCCTGTCACCTTTAGAATTTGTAGTATTTCAGTGAACATGGTCATAAGCTAAGTTTCCAAGTGCTATAAACATAGGTTTGCCTTTCCTTAACCTATCTTCTATGAGAAGTTGTAGGGTCAGTATTTCCTAGCGTGTTCCTATATTTCTCTAGAAACCAAACTGATCTTCCCCGAGCCGTACTTCAAAGAATTTACAGGGTGCAAACTAAGATGAGTGTGCTGCTATACAACCTGAGTTCCGAAAAATCATCATCCACACAATTCCGAAGATTGCAAGAGCCGACAAGTGCGAAAATTTTCGCACATTCAGGTTAACAGCTTACACATCCAAGTTTCTAAAAAAAAGATACAGAAGAACAGAAAAGAAAACTGTTGAGATGTTAGATGACGGTCTGTTTGGCTTTACGGATGGCAAAGGCACCAGAGAGGCAGTTTTGACATTGTGGATGATAATGGAAGCGAAACTGAAGAAAAATCAAGACACATACATAGGATTTGTCTACCTGTAAAACGCGTCTGACCATGTAGAATGGGACAAGATGTTCGAAATACTGAGAAAAATAGGAGTAAGCTAATGGGAAAGACAGGAATTGGAAATCTGTGGTAAGGACTACGTTACCAAACTGCTGAGGTCGTCGGTCCCTAGGCTTATGCACTACTTATTCTAAATTAAACTAACTTACGCTAAGGACGACACACACACACACACACACATGACCGGGGGAGGACTCGAACTTCCGACGGGAAGAGCTACACGATCCGTGACAAGACGCCCCTTAGACCTCACGGCTACCCCGCGCGGTAGGAAAGACTGGCAGTATACAAGAGCCAAGAGGTAATAATAAGAGTGGAAGACTCAAGAACAAAGTATATGTGTTAAAAAGTGTTGAAGACAGGGCTGTAGTCTTTCGCCCGTACTGTTCAGTGTATACATCGAAGAAGCAATGATCGAAATAAACGAAAGGTTCATGAATGGGATTAAAATTCAAGGTGAAAGGATGTCAATGATGAGAATTGATTATGACGTTGCTATCACCAGAGAAAGTGAAAAGAGCTGCAGGATCTGCTAAATAGAATGAACAGTCTGAGGACTACAGAATAATGGTTGAGAGTAAATCGAAGAGAGACGAAAGTAATGGAAAGCTGCAGAAATGAGAACAGCGAGAAACTTAACATCCTAATTGGAGATCACGAAGTAGATGAATTTAAAGAATAATGCTTCATGGGCAGCGAAATAAACAATGACGGACGGAGCGAAGGCCATAAAAAGCAAATTAGCACTGGCAAAGAGGGCTTTCCTGGTGAACAGAAGTCGAGTAGTATCAAACATAGTCTTTAATTTGTGCAAGCAGTTTCTGAGAATGTACGTTTGGAGCACAGCATTCGATGGCAGTAAAACATGGCTGTGGGAAAAGCGTATTAGAAGAGAATGGAAGCATTTGGGATGTGGTGTTACAGACAAATGTTGAAAATTATGTGGACTGATAAGGTAAGGAATGAGGAGGTTCTCTGAAGGATTGGTAAGGCATGGAATGTATGAGAGACGATGACAAGAAGGAGGTATAGGATGGTAGGACATCTGTTCAGACATCAGGGAATAAGTCCCATGGTAGTAGAGGGAGATGGAAGGGGTAAAAACTGTAGAAGAAAACGGACATTAGGATACATCCAACAAATAACTGAGGATATAGTTTGCAAGTGCTACTCTGAGATGAAAAGAATGGCACACGAGAGGAATTCGTAGTGCCTATGACGTACCACCGTAGTGTAGAAGAAGTGAATGTTTAGTTTACTATAACGGAAGGCGATAGCATAACATATTCAACATCTCGCGTGTCGCACATACACTATGGTTTAAGTTGCTTTTATAGGCCAGTTTCGTATTGTTTCTCGGCTTGTCAGCTTTAAAGGTCAATAATGTCTTATTCAGTGACAAAAAAAAAAAAAAAAAATTGGAAATAGCAACGTAAGTTTAGAGCTTTTTTTTTGGTCTTCAAGGGATGTGGTGTTAGCTGTTTTCATTCAATGTGCCATACTTAATATTTGTTCTCTGGATATTTTACAAAGAATAGTCTTCAATTATCGATATGTTACGCCATAGAGGATCTGAGGACAAGCACTGTGATCTTTGACTATGACATTGCTAGTAGCATTTTGTGACAAATGAGTGAGTGGGTTGGGTTTTGGTCACGCTAGTGAGTGGTGTGGAAATAGCTTACAGAGCATAAAGATATGGAGGATGTTGAAATTTGGAGACATGTTTTGGCAAAGATTAATTAGAAAATCGTGAGTATTTACAGGTGATGTTGTTGCTGCATTTCTTGCCTGCTTGTAATTTATGTTTGGGAAACGGAAAGCCTTAGTGCTATTTGTATTTACTGGTTCGGGTTAGTTAATTTTCATTGTTTAGACGTGAATAAGTAAAATTATTTGTTGACATGGTTAGCATTCAGAAGTTGTAGATATACCACTACTTTACATCTATATTATTCATTTCATGGCATAATCCTTCTTTTAATAACATTTTTAATAACAAGTAATTTTGCAAAAGTGATTATAATAATCACAACATAGCTTTTGAGCACAAGTCTCTTTGTAGTTATTAAGTCAGTGTAGTATCTTCCACCGTCTCCTCCTGAAATTCATTTTTTGACTATGTGTGCCCCGCATTGCAATGGGCCGAACACAGTTGCTTCAGAGTGAAGCCTTAACCGCTTGTCACCCGCACACGCCTTGAAAGTGAAGCACAATCTGATTCACTTAGTTTCACGTCCTTCTATTGCACTGCACAAGACATATTTTTTTATTTAGCTGGCTTCCTGCTGCGCTGTACTTTAATGTTCATTACTTTCGAGCAGTAACAAGTTTCCGTTGCCAGAGGTAAGGCATAAAAATTATTAGCGCCAGTTTAACATCACAGTCGTAACATGGGAAGATCACTTACAGTTAACATTGCATTTGAAAATTACCAGTCATAGTTTAGGTAAAGTTTATTTCAGATTTCATTTCATTTGCAGACAGTCTTATTCATACAGCGCAGTGTTACATACATAGTGCATCATTTATGTTTGTTATGTTATTTAGTTAGTCTGCGTATGTAGAATCACAGGGCACTTTTTGGGAAACATTTTTATTATTTCATTGCCGCGCGGGGTAGCTGCGCGGTCTAGGGCGTCTTGTCACGTTCCGCGCGGCTCCCTCAGTCGGAGGTTCGAGTCCTCCCTCGGGCATGGGTGCGCGTGTTGCCCTTAGCGTAAGCTAGTTTAAGTTAGATTAAGTAGTGTGTGTAAGTCTAGGGACCGATGACCTCAGCAGTTTGGTCCCATGAGACCTTACCACCAAAATATTATTTCATTATTCGTTTTGTAAAATGAAGTATTTATATTCTGGGAAGTTTGTGTAGTTGAATTGCAAGTCACATACTGTGACGTCACGTATTGTAGCACTGCCCACTGCGCTGCACAATACAGATTTTCTAAGAACAACTTATTTAACAGAGTTTTAGTTTTATAATTAAAATTAATTAACTTAATTTCCTAAAATGTTAATTCAAATAGAGCTGTACGATTGGGACAGTTTTGCGACTGATTGTTATCAGACAGCGTTTCTGTAATTACACCAGTTGCGATGTTCAGGATTACAATACACACACACGAAGTTAAAGACGGGAAACCATCTCAGTTCAGTGCTGTTATAGTCCACAATAATCAGGTTAGTATATTATTTATTTTTATTCAGAAAACTCATAACTGTTGTATTTGACCATAAAAGGCACCTGTGCAATGTTCTAAATACATTACAAGTGCCAGTCGTGATCAGAACAGCGTTCCGTGTGGTTGTGAGAGCATTATGTCGCAGCTAAGCGAACCAGGACTTGGGCAAATTGTTGGTGCTCTTGTGATTGGTACTTCCATAACCAAGACAACCGGAGAATATCGTGTTTCAAGAAGCACCGTATCGAGGATTTATATCACATACAGGAAAACCGGAGACACAATCCGCTAAGTCATAACGCGGACCAAAGTGTGTGTTGTGACAGACGGTCATTGAGACGAGGAATAAGAGAAAGACACCTGCAAAAGTCACTCAGAACCGAATGTTGACTCGCGAACCCTGTCAGCAGCAAAACAACAGGAAGGGAGCTACATAAGTAGGGAATTATGGGGCGAGCTGGAATCCCAGAATCACTCTTCATAGAAGCAAATGCCCGTAACAGGAAAAAGTGCTGGCGAAGTCATAAAACCTTCACTATGAAGCAAGTGAAGGAAGTCATTTGGTCGAGTGAAAGTTGTCACACACTTTCCAACTTCTGGCCAAAAAAATGGTTCAAATGGCTCTGAGCACTACGGGACTTAACATCTATGGTCATCAGTCCCCTAGAACTTAGAACTACTTAAGCCTAACTAACCTAAGGACAGCACAGAACACCCAGTCAACTTCTGGCCAAGTTTACGTCACACGAGTGAAACATGGAGGGCGTTCGGTGGTGATTTGGGGAGTCATACCGCGTCATTCCATGAGCCCAGTGGTTACACTGCAAGGCCGCATTGCTACCAATGATTATGTGACCATTTTGGCTCATCGGGACCATCCAGCGATACAATATTTATTCCCCTAATGGTAATACTGTGTTCCGTGATGATAGGGTAATTGTTCTCACAGTTCGTATAGTTTTATAAGCACAAGGATAAATTGTTGCATCTCCCCTGGCCTCAATAGTAACTAGAGCTCGATATTTTTGAGCCTTCGCGGTCCACTTTGGAGTGAAGTGTGCGTGATAGCTATCCAACTTCATCATCGTTACCTGAGCTTGCCATTATTTTGCGGGAGGAATGGTGTGCGAGTCCCTTTTAAACCATACGGGCGCTGTATTTTCCCACTCAGAGACAAGATAAAGCTGTTTTGGAAGCCAACGTTGTTACCTACACCATATTAGGCTTGTGGTGTTTGCATATTTTTGTCCAACCCCTGTATGAATTTGTTCGTCTTTACTTCCCCACATCTTAGGTAAAGTACATTTCACATTTCATTTCATTTGCAGACAGCTCAATGTTACACACGTAGTGCGTAATTTAATGTTTGGAATGTTATTTAGCTTGTATGCAGCTACTGTTTACATCCTCTATTTACCAGACTGGTAGTCGGTCGCACAGCACATCATCTGTGGCATCTGATCAGAGAACAATGCATGCGTTTCGAACTCGGTAACACAAGGACACTTTCAATCCCTGAAGTAGTACATAAAGTTAATTACATACTTCGCACGTCTACATCAAACGCCTTGCCTGTTATGTATAAAATCTTAATGATAGCCGACCGGTGCGCCTGAGCGGTTCTAGGCGCTTCAGTCAGGATCCGCGCGACCGCTACGGTTGCAGGCTCGAATCCTGCCTCGGGCATGGATGTGTGTAATGTCCTTAGGTTAGTTGGGTTTAAGTAGTTCTAAGTTCTAGGGGACTGATGACCTCAGAGTGCTCAGCCATTTAGTACATAGATCATTGCGCGTCGATGTTATAAAATTGTGTAACGCTATGGCGCTATACTTTCTGCTCGCATGGCACACTGTGTCATGGTAAGGGAACGTGGAACTGCCGGTCAGGGCAAAATGTCTCATACAACATTCTCCTGTTACCTCTGAGACCGTACCTGTTGCAAATATTGTCTATGAACACTGAGTAGCGAGTTTGGGAAGATAGCAGGTAAGGGCAGCATATGTAAAGGACCAAAATCAGATTAATCAGTTCTAGGGGACTGATGACCTCAGATGTTAAGTCCCATAGTGTTTAGAGCCATTTGAACCAAAACCAGATGCCAACTATTATGAATAGCACACTGAGGAAGACGGACGTAAATGAGACTTCATGCCACATATATATCTAGGTAAAGTTTCAGACGTAAAAAGATAGTTGTACTATGAGACTCTTTGCCTTTATCAGGACTTCCATGTTCGTTTACTGTGATAGTAGACTACTGTACGATGAGGAAGTGTGACCGACCTTTTAGCGATTCACACGCGAAGATCTGTGTACCGCAAAGATAAGGTTTTTACCACGAGATAATGGACCTTGTCGCACAAGATGTCCTTTATCAGTGACATACAAGCTGCCAGAATGAGATTTTCTCTCTGCAGCGGAGTGCACGCTGATATGAAACTTTCTGGCAGATTAAAACTGTGTGTCGGACCGAGACTCGAACTCGGGACCTTTGCCTTACTCGGGCAAGCACTTGCCCGCGAAGGGCATAGGTCCCTAGTCGAGTCTCGGTCCGGCACAGAATCTGCCAGGAAGTTACATACAAGCTCCATAGAACCCCAAATATCAGCTGTTTACCTCACGTTACCCTACGAACTGCATGTGAATTACTTGCAAACAGGGCTCTGCCGGCCGGAGTGGCGGAGCGGTTCTGGGCGCTACAGTCTGGAGCCGCGTGACCGCTACGGTCGCAGGGTAGAATCCTGCCTCGGGCATGGATGTGTGTGATGTCATTGTTAGGTTTAAGTAGTTTTAAGTTCTAGGGGACTGATGACGTCAGCAGTTAAGTCCCATAGTGCTCAGAGCCATTTGAACCAAAACAGGGCTCTAAAAGTAACGACTAATTTTTGTGCCGTATGCTGTCGGTGTTTTCGGCACATATGCCCTTTAGAAATTATTCGTTACTCGCTACGTTCGTTACGGGATACCATAGCGTATATATGATTCTTATTAAATTTTTTGTGAACCCTTCACTGAATTTGATTGTTGACACAAAGGCGCTTTGATTTATTGCTTTCGTCTTCCCTGGAAAGAAAATCTTCCATTTAAATTTAATATATACTTTTGTGAAAGACGCTGTGGGACTCGTACTTTCAGAAGTTTATAGGAAATACAAAATGGTAGTTGTATGTGGTGACTTCAATATTAATTGTATAAGTGATTGTGCAAGGAAAAGGATACTGGTAGACGTCCTTAATTCATATAATCTTATGCAAATCGTATTCTTTCCAACGAGAGTGCAAGGGAACAGTAGAACAACCATAGACAACATTTTGTTCATTCCTAATTACTAGAAGGGCATTCTGTTAGCAAAAAGGTGAATGGCCTTTCAGATCATGATGCACAAGTTTTAACTCTAAAAGATTTTTGTGCTGCAACACATGTTAAATATCCAGTTGCTGTAGAGTCCTTTGTAAACCTTATCAAGGAACAAGAGTAGCAAGATGTTTATAGTGCTGATACAGTAGACGATAAATGTAATGCCTTCCTCAAGACTTTTCTCGCGCTCTTTGAAAGTTGCTTTCCAGTAGAACGTTCAAAACAGGGTACTAGCACAAACAGGCAGCCTGGGTGGCTGACTAGAGGGATAAGAATATCCTGTAGAACAAAGTGGCAATTATATCAAAACGTTAGAAACAGTCAAAATCTAAATGCAGCAGCCCATTACAAACAGTATTGTAAGGTGCTTAAAAAAGTTATTAGGAAGGCAAAAAGTATGTGGTATGCAGTCAGAGTAGCTAAGTCTCAGGATAAAATTAAAACCATATCGTCAGTCGTAAAGGAAGTGGCTGGTCTGCAGAGACAGGTCGAGGATATAGAATCAGTGCGTAGGGGGAATGTCCGTGTTACTGATAAGTCGCATATATGTACAGTATTTAATAACCACTTTCTGAATGTAGCAGGTAAACTAAATAGAAACCTAGTCCCAACAGGGAATCATATAGCGCTTGTAGAAAAAGGTGTTCCGAGACTGTTACCTGAAATGCTCCTCCATGATAGTGACAAGAGGGAGATTGAGTTAATAATTAAATCACTAAAGACCAAGAACTCTCATGGATATGACGGGGTATCTAGCAGAATACTGCAGTATTGTTCTAAGTATGTTAGCCCAGTACTTAGCCATATCTGTAACTTTTCCTTTAGAAGTGGTCGGTTTCCTGACCGATTAAAGTACTCCGTAGTGAAACCACTTTATAAAAAGGGAGACAGGGATAATGTTGACAATTATAGACCTATTTCTGTGCCTTCGGTGTTTGCTTAAGTTATCGAGAAGGTTGTATATACAAGGTTACTGGAGCATTTAAATTCACTTAATTTGCTGTCAAATGTTCAGTTTGGTTTTAGAAATGGTTTAACAACTGAAAATGCTATATTCTCTTTTCTCTGTGAGGTTTTGGACGGGTTAAATAAAAGGTTGCGAACGCTAGGTGTTTTCTTTGATTTAACGAAGGCTTTTGACTGTGCGGACCACAAAATATTACTGCAGAAATTGCACCATTATGGAGTAAGGGGAGTAGTTTACAATTGGTTCGCCTCTTACTTTAAGAACAGAAAGCAGAAGGTAATTCTCCGCAATATTGAGAGTGGTAGTGATGTTCAGTCCCAATGGGGCACTGTTAAGTGGGGCCACTGCTGTTTCTTATTTATATAAATGATATGCCTTCTAGTATTACAGGTGATTCAAAAATATTTCTGTTTGCTGATGACACCAGCTTGGTAGTGAAGGATCTTGTGTGTAATATTGAAACATTATCAAATAATGTAGTGGAAAATAATTTGATGCTAAATCACAGTAAGACTCAGTTTTTACAGTTTCTAACTGACAATTCAACAAGTACCGATATTTTGATCAGACAGAATGGGCATATTATAAGCGAGACGGAACAGTTCAAGTTCCTAGGCGTTCGGATAGATAGTAAGCTATTGTGGAAATTCCATGTTCAGGATCTTGTTCAGAAACGAAATGCTGCTTTATTTACCATTGGAACAGTATCTGAAATAAGTGTGTTCAACACGAAAAGTAGTCTACTTCGCATATTTTAATACGATTATGTCATATGGTATTATTTTTTGGGATAATTCTTCTGATTCAAAAATAGTATTTTTGGCTCAAAAACGGGCTGTTCGAGCTACATGTGGTGTAAGTTCGAGAACCTCTTGTCGACCACTATTCAATAATCTGGGAATCCTGACATTGCCATCACAGTATATATTTCTTTAATGTCGTTTGTTGTTAGCAATATTAGCTTATTCCCAAGAGTTAGCAGCAGTCACTCAGTTAATACTAGGCAGAAATCAAATCTGCATGTGGAATGCACTTCCTTGACGCTTGTGCAGAAAGGAGTGCAGTATTCTGCTGCATCCATTTTCAATAAGCTACCACAAGAACTCAAAAATCTTAGCAGTAGCCCCAACACTTTTAAGTCCAAACTGAAGAGTTTACTCATGGCTCACTCCTTGTATTCTGTCGAGGAGCTCCTGGAAGAGCTGAAAAATTAAGCAAACTGCAGTGTTACATTGCTGATTTTCTTTATTTAAATTTATGAATTGTCGCCTGAATACGTTTCTTATATTTCTTATTATCTGTTTCTACTATCGTGTTATAATTGCATGTATTGATTCGTTCCATGACCATGGAGACTTCTCCTTAATTTGGTCCCACGGAACAGTAAATAAATAAATAAAAAAAAGAAAAGCTTCATCTCCTGCAACTTTTTGAAAATTGTTGTCATTCGGACCTGGCTCAAATGGCTCTGAGCACTATGGGACTCAACTGCTGTGGTCATCAGTCCCCTAGAACTTAGAACTACGTAAACCTAACTAACCTAAGGACATCACACACATCCATGCCCGAGGCAGGATTCGAACCTGCGACCGCAGCAGTCGCACGGTTCCGGACTGCGCGCCTAGAACCGCGAGACCACCGCGGCCGGCTCGGAGCTGGTTGATTTCAAATTGGTTCGAATGGCTCTGAGAACTATGCGACTTAACGTCCGAGGTCATCAGTCGCCTAGAACTTAAAACTAATTAAACCTAACTAACCTAAGGCCATCACACACATCCATGCCCGAGGCAGGATTCGAACCTGCGACCGTAGGGGTCGCTCGGCTCCAGACTGTAGCGCCTAGAACCACACGGCCACTCCGGCTGGCCTGGTTGATCTGGTAGAGGTGATAAGAAATAAGAAAAATGTGGCAAACGTTGATCAGACGAATGGACACGATGATAGCCTATGTGTTAACACATAAGGGACTAACTTCCCTACAGTCTGGAACAGCGCGACCGCTACGGTCGGACACTGGACTCGCGTTCGGGAGGACGACGGTTCAATCCCGCGTCCGGCCATCCTGATTTAGGTTTTCCATGATTTCCCTAAATAACTCCAGGCAAATGCTGGGATGGTTCCTCTGAAAGGGCACGGCCGACTTCCTTCCCCATCCTTCCCTAATACGATGAGACCGAAGACCACGCTGTCTGGTCTCCTTCCCCAAAAACAACCAACAACCGCTACGGTCTCAGGTTCGAATCCTGCCGCGGGCATGGTTGTATTTGATGTTCTTAGGTTAGTTAAGTTTAAGTAGTTCTAAGTTCTAGGGGACTGATGACCTCAGAAGTTAACTCCCATAGTGCTCACAGCCATTCTGAACTAACTTCCCTGGTACTAGGAGGAGCCGTACAGAAAACAGTGCTGAGGAAAATAAAGATTCGAGTATGTACCCGGGTGATTATAATTACAGTGCAGCTACTCACTAATGTGGGCTGTAATTATCGTATGGTAGCAAAACTTCCTAGATATGCTAGTGCATAAATGCAGAACCGATTTCCACTGGAAAAATTCGTTGAAATTTTGGCCACCAGCTGCAAATCTGACTCTGTGCGACGTCTTGTCGATGCCTCCAGTGCTCGTATTGAACAAATTGTATACGCATCAGTTAATAATGAAACCTACATTGCCATTTTTTACTTGTTTGACATTTTCTATCGACGGCCCGTTTCTAATCCATTACATATGGTAACATTTCTGTACATCTTTTCTTGCGTTCACTTAAGAGCTTTTCACCTGGTGACCAAAACTGAAACTTCGTTTTTCACAGCATAAATCGGCTCTGCATTAACGCACTAAAATATCTACTACGTTTCGCTGCCATATGATATTTATAGGCCACATTCGACCTCTGTGAGTAGCCGAACTCTAATTACAACTACCCAGTACATAAAACAACTGAGAACATTCGTGTATCTGACGTTGATTTGGTTTCACCTCCAAGCCACAAAATCGATACGGAATCTGAAATGCTCCGGTTGGCGAGTACACACGCATTACGAGAAAGAAAATCCAAAGCTGGGGCCAAGCCAACATCCGTTTTTCCACGACAGCTAATACCGCAATATATGCAGGAGAACGTCTGTGAAGTTTAGAAGGTAGGGGATGAGGTACAGGCGGAAGTAATACTTTGAGAGAGAGTCGTGAATCGTGCTTGGATAGCTCAGATTACTTGCTCACCAAAGGCATAGATGCCAATATCCATTCCCGGTTCGACAGAAATTTTTAATCTGCCACAAAGTTCAAAAGACCCACTACGTTTACATGGGAGTCTCAAAACCGATTTCGTAAGCCCATTTTCCAATACCGCTTCCAGTTGCTCACGTAAACACTCCAATATCGATTCTGTAAACGTTGCCTGATTTCCACTTCCACAACTCATTTCTGCTTCTATGTAAACACATAACAGTTTTCTCAAATGTGCTTGGCTTGTCAGGTTACGTGTCATTTTTAAAAAATTTCAGCTGATCCGAACAAATTGACTGTTTCTACAGAGTAGGAAAAGTAAGAAATTAGACTGAGCGAGAAGTTGTCGAAATGTCTGTGTTCACTAAATCAGAACAGCTGATTTCCAAATGTCATTTACGTAAAACAAAGGACGATCAGAGAATAGATATTTTAGCAGTCTAACAAAACAGTTTTAGGCCTTAACTTGAAAATACGATAATGGAAAACGGTTTCGGAAATTCGGTTTTCATCTTCCGGAAAATGTGTCCCATGTAAACTTATCGACAGTTCCTTGCGGCAGTGTATACGGAGCGCTCGAGAGCACAGTGAACGCATGCTGTGACAGAGTTTTCCGCTTAAATTCGCACGCTCAGTCACGTACTGTCATTTGCCTGATAACGCTTGAAGCCTTCAGGCTGCGCCATTCGATACTCTGTTCGAGTATTCCTCGTTTTACGATTTTCTCTATTGCGCTATTCACTGTGCACTGACCTTTTACGCTTGCGACACACTTGTTTTGGATTCTTTAGACTACTGTTCATTGCCTCAACTCAATCTTTACCGATCACTTGGAACTGTCATTTCCTCCACCGGTCACCGCGTCTGACACCTATTCTGAGAGTCTCACTAAAGACGTTTGGTGTCGGTGGTACTCCGAGATGAAGGAACGTAGTAGAGTAAATCATGGCCAACTTCTTCAAAACCCAAACCTGGTGACGACAACCGGCGGTCATCTCCCTCCTCCATCCCCCTTTCCCAACCACTAAACACACACACACACACACACACACACACACACACACACACACACACACACAAAAGTACGGGGACAGAATTCCTATTTGGTACAATGAATTTATTTTAAATGGTGATTCAGGAGAAACATTTGAATAGTAAGACATCAGAGCAAGTCAGGGATGTGTTTGCAGATGTCTAACCGATCAGTTCGATCATTACGGGAGTTAGCGAAGTACTTCATGATCTTTGATGATAATTCTGGGAGGGAACGGTATGATCTCTGTTCATGATAATTCTTGGAGGGAACAGTATGGTTTTTTGCCGAAACTCTGTTGAGAAAGTTTAAAAAAACAGCATTTGCGTCGGACTGCGGAACGATCCTATTGCCTTCAGGCAACATTCATCTCACACAAATACTGCAAGTGTTAAATAAAGGAAATCAGAGCTCGCACGGCGGCGTGTAGCCAGTCATTCTCCTCGTTACATCTATGTGTGGAACAGAATGCGAAAGACAAGCAGTGGTAAAAATACCTGTTTATCGTGCATTGTGAATTGGCTAGCGGAGTTCGAAAAAGGAGTGGAAACATATAAGCGTAATGTGGCCAAAAATGTTGCGGATTTAAAAACCGTTCTTTCCAAAAACAGCGGCTGAGTTACTGAGACTATTACGCTGATCTGTGTTCAATATTGTCCACTAAAGTGTGGCGTAGTGAAGTAAAATATGTCGTATGGCATGAGTGGTTGGAGACCCCGAAGAACAGATTGTCACCTAATGTAAAGGGTTTCCGCTGTTCTCCGCGCCCACAAGCACCTTTCCTTCGCAAAGTGTGTGTAAGCGTTTCTGTTAGCTGTAGATAACTGTTACGGTGTGCATGTCGTGTAGTGTTCGTGTTGGAGATGATGACACCTGGAGAGGGTGGAACCCGATGTCGGTACATGATCCCGACCAGCACCAAGGGGGTGGCCGGCCGCTGTGGCCGAGCGGTTCTAGGCGCATCAGTCCGGAACCGCGTTGCTGCTACGGTCGCAGGTTCGAATCTTGACTCGGGCATGGATGTGTGTGATGTCCTTAGGTTAGTTAGGCTTAAGTAGTTCTAAGTTCTAGGGGACCGATGACCTCAGATGTCAAGTCCAATAGAGCTCAGTGCCATTTGAACCATCCCAAGGGGGCCGTCGAGTGTAACGTCCCATCCGACGGACAGATCAATATCATAGTGAAGTAACTATGTTCAAAACATAATTAATAGTTGCGGCTCATGCGCACTGGGAATAGAGAATCTCAACAATTTTTGTCTGTTATCGACACTGGTACTGGCAAGATATCGGTTCCGGGAATTCGAAGACTTTCGTCTTTGTCTTAATTTTAAGTCTGAAGTCGAATAACAGATGACAAAAGAAATTTTTTCTGTTCTGATATGTTCCTTTTCTTGTACTGTGAAACCCTTCTTCTTGCTAAATTTCACCATCCCAGGTCCGCGGGAAATACCCTAAAGGGTTTTAATGAGTGAGTTCACGAATCAAAATATGTGAAATAAACGGCCGTATCGTTTGACTACATTGACTTAGAAGATTAACGTTTTTACCGTACCAAGGGAGCACAGACATTTGTATGTGAGATAAATTTCAACCTGATAAGTCACCGGTTCCAATAAGTAGGGATCTTGACAGACGGATGGTCAGATAGATATCCCGATTACAAATGCCAAAGCAGTTCCTTTTTCGTGTGAAATAATTACATATTAACAATTTTTTCTGTATTTTTTTTTTACTTTCACTGTTAATTCTTGCTTCTTGCCAAATTTTATGATTCTAGCCCAAAGGGAATTACCCTAGGGCTTTTGATGAGTGAGTCTGCAAGTATCAAAATACGGCCTTGTCTTACGATTGCATTGACTTAGATGCACATCTTTATTACACCACCAATGGGTCACCGACCTTAGCATGTGGCAAAAATTTCGATCTGTCAAATCTGCTGGTTCGTGTGAAAAAGTGTTTTTAAGAGAATAGATAAACAGACATTAGGACGACAAAGTGATCCTATAAGTGTTTCCTTTTCACCGACTGAGGTACAGAATCCTAGAAATTGTAAGGTCCTCGACATGAGTACTGAAAAATGACGTTAAATTTCGGTTATATGAAATCATACAAATTTATAGGTTGTCGATATAACTAAATACCGAGGGATTACAGTTACTAGTAACTCAAATTGGAACCACCACATAGAAAATTTTATGGGGAAGGAGAACCAAAGACTGTGAAATGTAATCTTTCATGATCGGGGTATCTTAATAAGTGAACCGAAGACTGCGTTTTATTTGCAGAACACTTAGAAGATGGAACAAGAATACTGAAGAGACTGCCTACACTACGCTTGTCCGTCCTCTTCTTGACTATTTCTGCGCTATACGGAATCCTTGCCATATAGGATTGACGGGCGACATCGAAAAAGTTCGAAGAAAAGCTCGCTTTGTTTTGTTGTGAAACCGTAGTAAGAGGGTCAAAAATATTATACACAAGTTGGGGGTGGCAATCATTAAAACAAATGAGATGATATCTTTTCACGATATTTCAGTCACCAACTTCTTCCTCCGAATGCGAAAATATTCATCTGGATATGTAGAAATGAGCATTGTAAATAAATAAAAATCGGAGCCTGCGCGGAAAGATTTAGGTGTTCACTTTTTCCATCTGGTACTCGAGATCTGTCGACTAATACACGGTTGTAGGCTTCCGCGTACAATGTTACTTTGAATAAAGGTTTTTTGGTGTCAGGCCGCATCATTATAAACCACTAACGCAACTGAATAGCAGTTTATTAGCTTTAGTATTTTATAATATAGCGACATAACAACCAAAATTATTTTATTCAAAATATCGAGTACTAGTCTGAAAATGGTTCTGTGAATCCGATGTCTAACATTAAGTCTCAACTGCAGCGTAGTCAGGCAGATGTTGGTGCAGAGGGCCCCTCAGCGAAGAGGGAACCGTGGAAACTTGATTTCCTCGTGCGCGTGTGCTCTGCTGCCGAAAGAAACGGAGTGATCAAAGGTATAACGATGCAGAAGGAAACGAAAGAAAACTTCTTAATCCACCGTCGGTCTCTTCTCCTGCAGAAAAACTCCGAGGCAAAGTTGTCTGCAGTTGCATCTCCGGTTGGAGACGGCTTAGAAGGGCTTAGCGTTCAAGTAGTCGAGCGTGGAATGTAAAGATCGTAATGCTGCAGGGAAAAGTTTGAGGTAGCAAGGATTAATGAAACGCAAAGGAACGGACATAGTTACAGAATTTCGAATCAGATGAGCATGGGAAACTAAAAACTTAATCCGACAGCTTTGCAACAGATTAACAACTTGTTAAGGAGTTAAAACATTACTGTAGATAAATAAATATTGGTGAATACCCTGAAAATTATTTGGCAAATACAAATCATGTTTGTTGGATGTGAAGAGACCAGAACCGGAAACTTAATGGAAAAGGAAACTGAAACATGTATTGAACTACCACGTGCTTCTTATAACAAACCAACACCGATCAGTAGTGTATCGATTATATTCACACGTCGAAATACGAAGGACAAAATGGAAACTAAGTAAAAGAGAACGAAAATCGTACGAAAAAGGTCAGTAAGCGAATTCTGGGATTGTGTGGATTTCCTATATCTGCTTAACATTAAAACGTCGAGGGCTGCCCATTGAGTTGTCAGCCCTGCCAATAAGTCCTACCTCCAAGACTTGTGAAATTTCTATACAGCATGAGATTGATCTACAAATAAAATAATATGAAGGACATCAATGAATCCACAGCTGCAAAACTGTACAAAGTGATGAAAGAATGCATCCATGTGGCAGAACATGTAGCCTTAGGCGTAATGGACTATTCTAGGAATATGAATCTGAGTGTCCAAAGGTTATTGAGGAAATTTTTTGAAACATAGCTTTAGGAAATGTCAGCGGTCATGAAATTCTGCACAAAATTGTATTAAAACAGTCTAGATCGCATAAAATATTTTGTCTTAAAAACGATGATCGATTACGGTAAATGGCTGATTATTCTCAGACCGTTACATACTTCTTGTTGACTGCTGGAGCCGGTGGCATGGAGCACTAACTATTCCAGTTCGTTGTTCTTTAAAATTAAATATTTTATGCAGTCTACGCTGTTTTCATTATATTTTAAATATTGAGGAAATGTTGAAGGAGCAGATACAATTATACCAGAATTTCTTAAGTACACAGGTGATGTGGGACAAAGTAAGATATGACTGGAAAGCAATAAATACTGTAGAGCAGATAGAGTAGATAGAGCTTATGTCCTAATAATTAACACACAGAAGTGGGAGGAGGATACAAGTAGCTATTTAGCACGAAATGAAATGTGTGTAAAAGGACACTACATCAGATGAAAAATGCAGATAATGCGGATGTACATCCAGCAATCCAGAATGGAGTACAGTAGACTCTCAAATGGACAAAACATAGTAAATCTGCTTTATCGGAGGCGTTCCTATGGAGTTAGTGAAATGTTGTTATTGTTGTCATTGTTTTTGCTGTCGTTGTGGTCTTCTGTCCGAAGAATGGTTTGTTGCAGCCCTCCACGCTACCCTGTCTTGTGCGAGCCTCTGCATCTCCGAATAATTACTGCAACCTACATCTTTCTGAATCTGCGTACTGATTTCCTACCTTGGTCTCCGTCTACGAATTTTACACCCCACGCTTCCCTCAGATACTAAATTCATGATACCTTTATGTCTCAGAATGTCTGCTATCAACCGAGCCCTTCTTTTGGTCAAGTTGGGCCCAAATCTGTCTCCCCAATTCTGTTCAGTACTTCCTCATCAGTCACGTAATCAGCCCATCTAATAATCTTCAGCATTCTTGTGTCGCATCGCATTTCTAAAGCTTCTATTCTCATTTTATCTGTACTGTTTATCGTGCATTTTCGCTTCCATACATGGCTACACTCCAGACAAATACCTTTGGAAAAGACGTCCTAACACTTAAATCTATAAGCGATGTTAAGATTTCTGTTCCTCAGAAATGCTTTTCTTGCCATTGCCAGTCGACATTTTATATCCTATCTGCTTCTGCCACAGTCAGTTATTTTGCTACCCAAATAGAAAAATCCCTCTACTACTTTAAGTGTCTCGTTTCCTAATCTGATTCCCTTTGCATCATCTGATTTAATTCTACAACATTCCATTATTCTTGTTTTGGGTTTGTTGATTTTCATTTTGTATCCTCTTTTCAAAACACTGTCCATTCCGTTCAACTGTTCTTCCAAGTCTTTTGCTGTGTCTGACAGAATTATAACGTCATCGGCAAGCCTCATCGTCTTTATTTCTTTTCCCTGAATTTTAATTCTTACTCCTAATTTTTCTATAGTTTCATTTACTGATTGCTCGATATACAAATTGAATAACGTCCTTTCTCAACCACTGCTTCCCTTTCATGCCCTTCGACTCTTATTACTGCCGTCTGGTTTGTGTACAAGTTATAAACAGCCTGTATTGTGCCCATAATACCTTCAAAATTTCAAAGAGAATATTCCAGTGAACACCGCCAAAAGCATTCTTTAAGTCTACAAATGCTATAAATGTAGGTTTGCCTTTCCTTGACCTATCTTATAAGTCGTAAGCTCAGTATTGCCTCGCGCGTTCCTAGATTTCTCCGAAATCCAAACTGATCTTCCCTGAGGTTGGCTTCCACAAGTTTTTCCATTCTTCTGTAAAAAATTCTTGTTAGTATCTTGCGACAATGACTTATTAAACTGATAGTTCGGTAATTTTGACACCTGTCAGCAAATGCTTTCTTTGGAATTGGAATTACCACATTCTTCTTGATGTATGAATTTCACCTGTCTCATTCATCCTGCGCACTAGTTGGAAGAGGTGCGTCATGGCTGGCTCTTCCGAGGCTATCAGTAGTTCTGATGAAATGTCATCTACTCCCAGGGTATTGTTTCGACTTAGGTCATTCACAGCTTTTTCAAATTTTTCTCGCAGTATCATATGTTCCATCTCATCTTCATCTACCTCCGATTCCCGTTCCATAATATTGCGCAGGCCGCTGTGGCCGAGCGGTTCTAGGCACTTCAGTCGGGAACCGTGCGACTGCTACGGTCGCAGGTTCGAATCCTGCCTCGGGCATGGATGTGTGTGATGTCCTTAGGTTAGTTAGATTTAAGTAGTTCTAAGCGCTAGGGGACTGATGACCTCAGATGTTAAGTCCCATAGTGCTCAGAGCCGTAATATTGCTTCCATCTCCTTTGTGTGGACCCTGTATATAGTCCTTCCACCCTTCAACTTTCCCTTCTGTGCGTAGGACTTGGTTACCATCTGAGCTCTTGATAATCATACATCTGCTTCTCTTTTCCTCAAACGCCTCTTTAATTTTCCTGCAGGCAGTATCTAGCGAAATATGCTTCTAAATCGTTACATTTGTCCTCTAGCCATTCCTGCTTAGCAGTTTTGCACTTCGTGCCAATATCATTTTTTAGACGTTTGTGCTCCCTTTAGTCTTCTTCACTTGATGCATTTTTAAATTTTGTCCTTTCATCAGTTAAAGCCAATATCTCTTATGTTATCAAAGGATTGCTACTAGGTCTTGGCTGTTTACCTTTTCGATCCTCTGATGCCTTCACTATTTCATCTCTTAAAGCTACCCACTCGTCTTATACTGTACTCCTTTCCCCTTGCCTAGTCAGCTGCTGCCTAACGCTCCCTCTGAAACTCTCAACAACCTCTGTTTCTTTCTACTTATCCAGATCCCATCTCCTTAATTGCCTAAGTTTCTCCCCTTTCTTCAAGAAGGAAGAATTGTGAAGGTGGTTCGATGAACCTCTGCCAGGCACTTAAATGTGATTTACAGAGTATCCATGTAGATGTAGATGTAGAATGTACAGTTTATAACCAATAATTGTGGTCAGAGTCCACACCGCTCTGGAAACATCTTGCAATTTAAAATCTGGTTCCTAAATCTCTGAGTAAGTACTACATAATAAGTCTGAGACATTCCTGTGTCCCCAGATTTCTTCCACATATACAAACTTATTTTGCGGTTCTTAAGCCGAGTGTTAGTGGTGATTAAATTATGCTCTGTGCAAAACCCTACCAGACAGCTTCCTCTTTCATTCCTTTCCTCCGTCCATATTCGTCTGCTATTTTTCCATCTCTGCCTTTTCCTACTGACGAATTCCAGTCACATATCACAAAGTTTCATCTTCTTTAATCTCTTCATCACTGCAGAGCTAGTTTGCATGTAAACGTTTACTACTGTGGTAGGCGTGGACTTCGTGCCTATCTTGGCTACGATAATGCGTTCACTATGCTGTCCATAGTAGCTTACCTGCATTCCTATTTTGTTATTCATTATTAAACCACCTGCATTTTTACCGCTATTTGTTTGTATTTATAGCCCTGTATTCACCTGACCAAAAGTCTTGTTCCTCCTGCCATCGAACTTCACTAATCCCCACTATATCTAACCTAGACCTATCCATTTTCCTCTTTAACTTTTCTAACCTACCTTCCCGATTAAGGGATCGAACATTCCACGCTCCGACCCCTAGAAATGCCAGTTTTGTTTCTCTTTATGACGACACCCTCCTGAGTAGTCCCCACCCGGAGATCCGAATGGGGGACCATTTTATCTCTGGAATATTTTACCTTAGAGGATGTCTCATCTTTTAACCATGCACCAGAGCTGCGTATCATTGGGAAAAATTACTGCTGTAGTTTCCCCTTGCTTTTAACGGTTCGCAGTACAAGCACAGCGAGGCCGTTTTGGTTGATGTTAGGCCAGATCAATCAATCATCCAGACTGTTGCCCCTAGCCGGCCGGAGTGGCCGTCCGTTCTGGGCGCTGCAGTCTGGAGCCGAGCGACCGCTACGGTCGCAGGTTCGAATCCTGCCTCGGGCATGGATGTGTGTGATGTCCTTAGGTTAGTTAGGTTTAATTAGTTCTAAGTTCTAGGCGACTGATGACCTCAGAAGTTAAGTCGCATAGTGCTCAGAGCCACTTGAACTGTTGCCCCTGCAACTACTGAAAAGGCTGTTGCCTCTCTTCAGGAACCACATTATTGTCTGGCCTCTCAACAGATACCCCTCCGTCGTGGTTGTACTTAACAGTACGGCTATCTGTATCGGTGAGGCAAGCAAGCCAACCCACCGACGACAAGGATCATGGTTCATGGGGAAGGGGGATGGTGAAATAAGGACCAAGTACGAAGGTCGTCCACAAAGTAAGTTCAGTTTCTATCCGGCCGGTGTGGTCGAGCGTTTCTGGGCACTTCAGTCTGGAACCGCGCGACCGCTACGGTCGCAGGTTCGAATCCTGCCTCGGGCATGGGTGTGTGTGATGCCCTTAGGTTAGTTAGGTTTAAGTACTTCTAAGGGGGCTAGTGTAGCAGGGGATACAACCCGTCGGCTTTGAACAATGACGTCACAAGTCGCCAGAGTGCATGTATTACAAAGGTGAAAGAGCTGAGGAGAACGTTGAGAAACAAAGGAATGCGAGAGACCTAAACATTGATCTTGTCAAAAGCCGAGAAGCGATTCTTCTTAGTGTTGTAGCTCCCTTCAGTAGCTGATAAGTGTTTTTTGGCTTTTTTTAAAAAAAAATCTCACGAGATAGAATAAACTGATCCTACTTTATTAAGCAATCAATAAAAAAACTAAACTAAAACATAACAGCAAAAGCTGTTGTTTTAATGATAGCGCTTATTAGAACACAGAACTGCTTTATTATCTATGCCTCGAAGTGAAGACATTACTATCTATGACTAAGGAATGACGTCATTGTTCAAAGCCGACGGGTTGTATCCCCTGCTTCACTAGACCCCTTCTAAGTTCTATGGGACTGATGACCCATAGTGCTCAGAGCCATTTGAACCATTCCGTTTCTGTTTCCATCCGCGGCAGCGCTACAATCGCAGTTCCGAGCATGCGCGACAGTTTCTCTCACCTAAGGAGAAGACATGTACGCCATTTTCAGATCGCTGCTGCCGACGTGTGATTTTTAGTGATTCTTTATAATGGGAGCCGTAATTGAAAATGCCGCCGCGTGTTAAATCAGATCTGTGATTCGTTTTCAAATTGCAAAGAAAGTTAAACCAAAGTAAATTAATTGGCAAATCTGCGAGGTTTACGGACCAGATGCTATGAGTGATTCAATGGTTAGAAGATGGGCCAGACTGTTCAATGAAGGACGTGATCAAGTGTACGATGAAGAACGGCTAATGTGACCGAACAACTCTTACTGGAATTTCACTCGATTTCCTCTATACAGCCCAGACCTCGCTCCTAGCGACTTTCATCTCTTCTTACACCTAAAATATGTCCTTGGTGGTCAACACTTCAACGATGATAACGAGGTGAAAGAACATGTTACCAAGTGGTTGAATACACAGACGGCAATCTTCTATGAAGAAGACATACAAAAACTTGTGCCACCTTATGAAAAGTGCCTACAAAATTTCGGGAGCTATGAATAAAAGTAGTTTAACAGTTGTAGATTTTTGTACAATAAATATTTTTTCTGTATCTGTACACGTTTGTTTTATATATCCAAAGGGAACTTACTTCGTGGACGACCCTCGCATTTTACAGGAAATGATGGTAAGCGTCTTTAATAAACCGATGGTGAATGGTGAAGGTCAACCTGAGGAATTTAATAGTTGTATAGTAAGTAATATTTACAAAAAACGAAACAGAGACGGTTGTTTTAATAATACAGAGGCATCAATGTAACCAGCATGGTAGGAAGCTTGTACGGCTGGATTTTGAGGGTTGGAATTGCTGCATAAAATATAAACATTTAAGAAAAGAATAGATTTAGAGAAGGTAGATCGTGTACTGGTAATACAGGCAGGTGACAAAAGTCATGGGGTACCTCCTAATTTTGTGTCGGACCTCCTTCTTCCCGGCGTAGTGGAGAAATGGAAATGTCGTGTGACGAGGGCCTCCCGTCGGGTGCAAGTCTTTTGATTTGACGCCACTTCGGCGACTTGCGCGTCGATGGGGATGAAATGATGATGATTAGGACAACATAACACCCAGTCCCTGAGCGGAAAAAATCTCCGACCCAGCCAGGAATCGAGCCTGGGCCGTTTGGATTGACAGTCTGTCGCACTGACCACTCAGCTACCGGGGGCGGACTCCCGGCGTAGTGAAGCAACTCGACGTGGCATTGACTCAAGAAGCCGTTGGAAGTCCGTTTCAGAAATATAGGACCATGTTGTGTCTATAGTCGAAAGTGTTGCCGGTGGAGGATTTCTACATGAGGTGACATCTTGATTAAGTCCTATAAATATTCGATTTGATTCATGTCAGGCTATCTCGATGGCCAAGTCATTCGCTCGAATTGCCTTGAATATTCTTCAAACCAGCTGCGAACAATTGTGGCCTGGCAATATGGCAGATTGTTAACCATAAAAATTCCATTGTTGTTGGGAACATGATGTACTGAAATTGGTCTTCCCCAAGTAGTCGATCGTAGCCTTTCCCCGTCAAAGACCGGTCCTGTTGGACCAGAGAACAGCCCATACCATTACGTAGTCACCACTAGCTTGTACTGTGCCTTGACAACTTGGCCCCATGGCTTCGAGGTGTCTGTGCCACATTCGAATCCTACCGTAAGGTCTTACTAACTAATATCGGAACTCATCTGATCAAGCCACTGTTTTCCTTTCATCTAGAGTCTGCTATACAGGACACGAGTCCAGGAGAGGCACTGCACGCGATGTCATGCTGGTAGCAAAGGCACTTGCACTGGCCTTCTGCTGCCGCCAAATTTCGCAGCACTGTCCTAAAGGATACGTTCGTCGTACGTCCCACATTGGTGTCTGCTGTTATTCCAAACAGTGTTGCTTGTCTGTCAGCACTGCGTGTTCTACGCAAACGCCTCTGCTCTTTGTTGTTAAGTGAAGGCCGTCGATCACTGCGTTGTCCGTGGTGAGAGGTGATGCCTGAAATGTGCTCTCAGCACACTCTTAACACTGTGGATCTCGGTAAATTGAATTTCCTAACGATATCCTAATTGGAATGTATCATGCTCCTAGCTCCGCGTTCAAAGTCTGTTAATTCCAGTAGTGCGGCCATAACCACGTCATAAACTTTTTTTTATTTGAATCACCTGAGCACAAATGACAGCTCCGCCAAAGCACTGCCTTGTACACTTTGTGTACGTGATGCTACAGCCATCTGTATGTGTGAATATCGCTATCGCATGAATTTTCTCGCCTCAGTGTACTTTCCCCCAATACAAATGGTTGGAACTAAAACGAGCAATGCGTGAGCCGTATATGTGCCACATCCCTGAGATATCGATAGCAGCTGTTCTGTGGGAACGTGTTTGCCCGATTGCCGGGCATCCAGTGGACACGCTTCTGCAAGGGGCTAGCGATGTGCGCCGAGCGGCGACATATGGTCGTGCACGGCGTGCATTAGGGGAGTTGATGGCACAGTGTGCTGCATAGGGATCACTGTTGCTGCTGACGTCTACCTTCCTTCTGGACTGATAATTGGAGCAGAAGAGCAGCTGACTTGAGGACTGTTGGTCCTGAGACCTCTGTCTGAATTTGAACCACTAGTCGTTCAACCATTTGACGAACGGGAACCTAGAGTTGAATTTATTCTCATGTGAATGCTGTTGGTATCTCTATGGCGAGCATCTACCTCCGTCACTGGGTAGCGATTTGAGCTTGTGAAAGAGGTGTTGAGAGACTCCATCATGACGGTTACGTTGCTTTCTGCAAGTTTGTTTCCTGTGCTCTGCAGACAAATGGGCTACATTGCACTCGTCAGTTGACTATTTGACTGCTTGTTGTGGTTTTCAGCACACATTATTAATTAATGTATGTGTGTGTTATTTGGTGAATTTTCTTCTTAATTACACGCAGCGAATGGTTGCCACAATTACTGAATTGTGTAGATCATTGGTGCTCACACAAGCTTCGTGTATTATGTTGTTATTCTTCTAGTGAGCTGTGTTCTTAAGAGATTTGTTTTAAAACCTCCTTGCTAGTTTGCATTTTATGCCTTTGTCTATGCTATCAAGTCGATTTTTTTGTGTGTGCCTATGTTAGCAGGAACTTCATTAATATAATTTCTGCCGGCCGGAGTGGCCGAGCGGTTCTAGGCGCTTCAGTCTGGAACTGAGCGACCGCTACGGTCACAGGCTCGAATCCTGCCTCGGGTATGGATGTGTGTGATGTCCTTAGGTTAGTTAGGTTTAAGTAGTTCTAAATTCTTGGGGACTGATGACCTCAGACGTTAAGTCTCATAGTGCTGAGAGCCATTTTAACCAATATAATTTCTTACGTTGTAAGTAGGGCATAAGATTATTGTAATTATACAAGTGTGTACATGGTAAAGAACACTAGAAGGGAGTCTAAATGCATTGTTCTATGTGACTGCTATCAGGTGCCTTAATTGACAAATGGTTCAAATGGCTCTGAGCACTATGGGACTTCTGAGGTCATCAGTCACCTAGAACTTAGAACTACTTAAACCTAACTAATCTAAGGACATCACACACATCCATGTCCGAGGCAGGATTCGAACCTGCGACCGTAGCGGTCGCGCGGTTCCAGACTATAGCGCCTAGAGCCGCTCGGCCACTCCGGCCGCCCCTTTATTGACAAATTATTAAAAATAAACAGCCCCCTTAATTTCTTAATGCAGTGGGTAATAAAGTATCTGTCTGTTCTGGAAAGCAACTAGCCAGCTTGTTAAATTTGTGCGCTTCTATTGTAATTTTTGAACTTTTCCTTTTTAGTAATTTCCATAATTTTCTGTTGTTATCTAGTGTTAAGCCTCCCACTGCTACCCCAGTGGGTGAAAATTAATTTATGGATTTTTTTATTTGCTGTTTCTGGCCGTCCGATTGCTGTAACTGTTAACATTTTTAAAACTGATTTTCAAGAATTTCTCTTTATTTTCAAAAGTTTTAATGTGCTTGTTGTCACAAACTTTTTGCCTGATTTACTAATTTGGTACAGGAAAGTTTTTATTTAAATATTTAGGTTGAAGAATCCCATTAACAGCATTTATTTTGTATTTAATTTTTGCGTATTGTTATTTTATGGGGCTTATTCTGAGCCTAAACGTACGTTTGCATTGATGTCGGTTTCTTTTGGTTAATGAACTTAAAATAAATCTTTGCTAGTTCCGCTAACTTGCAGCTGGCCCTTGTCAGCGAATTTTGACTGAAAATTATTCTTGTTATTCTCAGTGGGCCTCCCATATTTTCCAGTCTGGCATTTTGTATATTAAGTGCAATTTTGAGGTGCCCCACTTACCGTAAGCGTACAATTGGCCATTGTCGGTAAAAAATTTTAAAATTATTGTTCATTCATTTGCCAGAAGGCTTCATCATTTTTGAAATGTTGGAATTATATGTTCTCTTAATATTGCCATGCGGCGTCCAAATTAACTCTGTATTTATCTGTGGTGTTAAAAGAAGAGTAACGAATTGTCTTTCTAAATGAATTTCTTGGTGGAGAAGTAATTATTTATTGTGCCTTTTAAGGTGAATTCTCAGGAACCATAGGAGCTTCCACATGAAGTGTCTACTATTTATTGAAATGTGAAATGTGCGAATGGTTTATGTAGCCAGGATTCGCGATTCGGGGAGTTCGGCCATCTGGTGTAAGTCCTTTTATTCGATGCCACTTCAGTGGCTTGCAAGTCGATGATGAGATGATGATAAGGACAACACAACACCTATTCCACGAGCAGAGAAAATCTCTCAACCCACCAACAATCGCACCAGGCCCCTCGCATGGTTTTCAGCTGTATTTTCCTATGTGCTGTGTATTTTCTTTTAGTTTCAGATAATTGTGAAAGTATTGTTGGTCATGGATTGGTGAGGAGTCTTGGGAACTTTGTATGTGACTAAGAACCAGTTGAAGTATAAATTGTGTCTCCATGGTGTGGAGGCGGAAGGGAGCATGGCCAAGGTGAGTCAATACCTGTGTGGAACACTGGGTTGTTGCATGGTTGAAATCCTCAGTGATGTAAGCGATGTTTGATCTGTATACGGTAGCTTGAGCTCCTAAAAGAGAGCATTCCTATGTGGGCCTCGGTGTTTCGGATCTAAGCTCATGTGAATCACCTAACTGCGGCCTCAAACTCAGCCTAGTGAACCTCAATCCTAAATAGAAGTTCTGTATTGAAGAAGTGTGCGATAGCGTTATTCGATTAAAACTTGAATGTAGCTTGTCGCACCGGTAGCAGAATGTGAGATAGTAGAAGCCTTTGGTTCCTGTGCAGGTCAATCGTCTACAGGCAGTCAGGTCAGGGGAACGGGGTAAGTAGGAATTTTGAACTTATTTAATAAGTTGCGTTACCGACTTTGATCTGCGGTGCTAGGCATTACCTGTCTTCGGGTACCAATAAACAGGTAGCAGACTTGTTGCGGCTAAGAGTATAGTAAAACAGGGGTAAGCTATACAACATGTACAATACCAACTTAGTAAGTCACTGATTTAGTGATATTCCAGGTGTTTTATCCCTTGACTTGATGTGAATTGAGTGGGATAGTTACTGAAGCATTTGATAAACTTGAAGAAAATAGACACCAACAGCTGTAATTTTATTTAATAATTTTATTTAGCGACCAGTTTGGTTCCTTACTGACACCATCTTCAGGTCCCTATACACGAAAATAGGTAAATCATTTAGCCATTTGTGTTACTATGAGGACCACTGCATCCAACTGTGCCGGCCGGAGTGGCCGAGCGGAACCACGCGACCGCTACGTTCGCAAGTTCGAATCCTAAGGACATCACACACATCCTTGCCCGAGGCAGGATTCGAACCTGCGACCGTAGCGGTCGTGCGGTTCCGGACTGTAGCGCCTAGAACCGCTTGGCCACTCCGGCCGGCTTTTTTTTGAGAATCCTAAGATTGCCCTGTATCTCAGATTGAGAGGACGAGGTGTATTTAAGCTAGGTAGACTACGCAGCTAGCTAGGGTGGCAGATTTTATGGGCGGCGGATTTTAAGGGGTTCAATTACAGGCTCTTACTGTTTTTTAAAGCATTTTGTTCACTACTCTTGAAAAGAGACTGTGAACTTCACTCACAATGAAGTGGATACGAATAACATATGCAACAATCAGCTCAAATTTCACGAACGGTCTGACCAGGAAACGGAAGAAAGACAGATTTTGTTTTAATAATGAGGCTACAACGTGACAATGTGCCCATTATTCACTTTATTCAGTGTCGTGCTTTCTTATGCGGTATACATTTGGAACGCAAATCTCGTTGTTCGCGGGTGTGATGTAAGATATCGCTAGGCATCGTTGACACTCAACAATGTCCGCTCAAACTGCAGATTAAAAGAAAATACCGCCAGCCATTCTATCAGCCAGCCGCTTAGCTGGCAGTTCAGTTTAATTTGAAACTGCAGTGCAGTTCTTTAGTATTTAGTTCGTGATTTAAATTGACAAGCCAAAGCGTTATGACCACTGCCAACCATGACATTGCATGCCACCCGGTGCGTTGTGGGCACGTGACCCTGCAACAAATGTACCTAAGTGGAGCTGATACGGACTGGGGATTACCGTAACCAAGATATGAACTGCAAAGTGGGAAGTCCACTGTGATAAGCGACTTTGGCAAATAGAAGATTATTATTATGCAGAGCCTGTGATGGAGTATCTCGAAAACGGCGAAGCTGGTCGAATGTTCACGTGCTACTGTGGTGACCATCTACGGAAAGAGGTAGAAGGACAGTGAAATTACCACCAGGCACTAAATGATTGGTCGTCCACGACTCTTCACAGAACCTGGGGTTCGGAAGCTTGTCTGGTCTGTAAAGTATGAGAGTTGGTGATATGTGGTATCTCTGCCAAAAGAGCACATTGCTGGTGCACGCGCAAGTGTTTCAGAGCACACCGTTGACTGTACGTTGTTGAACGTGGAGAACTGCATCAGACCACCCTTACGTGTTCACATGTTGACTCAACGACATCTTCAATTACGATTACTGTGGGCACGGGACCATCGGGATTCGAAAGTCGATCAATGGAAACGTGTCGGCTTTTCGGGTGAATCACATTTTTGCTACACTAGGCCAATGGTCGAGTCCACAAACGCCATCATCTAGGTGAACGGCGACTCGAAACGTGTAGTTCGCCACGGATGCAGGCTGGTGGGAGCAGTATTATGCTATGTCAGAGAGACTCCAATTGAAGACACGCTGACAGCTGCGAACCACCTGCATCCCTTCATGATTGTCTTACCTGACAGCGATATCATCTTTCAACAACGTAATTGCCGGTGCCTCGGAGCCAGAACCGTTCTACAGTGGTTTGAGGAGCATTATAGTGAGCTCACGTTGATGTCTCGGCCACCAAATTCGGCTGATGTAAATTCTGTGGAACCCATTTGGATCGCTATCGGGCGCCATCACCACGTACGGAAATCGGCGGCCCGTTAGTTACGCGAATTATATGATATTTGCGTAAACATCAAATGCTACATACCTCCACAAACCTACCAATAAACTGTCGGGTCCCTGATACGAAGAATAAGTGACGCATTTCGTCCCAAAGACGGATAAACAAGCAATTAAGTAGGTAGTCGTAATGTTTTGGCTCTTCAGTGTACATTCTAGTATTAATTAAAATAAGTGACAGTCGGAGAAGAGTAAGTGGTTCTCCGTAACGGAAACTCGGGAAAGATAAGGGGATAAAGAAAGAAGAAATTGTCGGAAAGAGTGCAAAAATCGATGAGCTATTTCATAATCAAACACAGGCAGCTAGTTCCAGCTCGAGTTCGAGTCTACAAACATGAGACTGTAATAACGCGGAGTGCTATTGCGTCCTGCACAGTATCGAAAACACTGCAGCGTGTGGTTTATCTGAGTCACGCATTTCCGATATTAGAGACAATAATAACAGCGCCGAAACAATCATTTTAGTAGAAACAAATGACACATATAAAGTGAATTGTGATAGCGATTCGGTTTCTAACGATCTTGCGAACTGGATAATAAATGAATTCCTTCGTGATCATATCGCTAAACTAGATCATGTGGCACAGAATGTGGATTGTAATTTAGGTAATTCATACCGAATTCTCGATGTACATCAATAAAGGTTCGTTTTCCAGAACCTTGGCGAATGCCGAGAAGCAATAAAGGCTATTTTCAGTATACCGTATTCTCAAAAGAAGAGTGATGTCTTTAGTGTCCCATGTTTATTGTTTGATAGAAATCACAGTTTATAAAACTGAATGAGGGATTTAATTACTGGAAAAACACCCTGTCCCGATTAACTGCCCACGAAACTTCTGCTGAATGCAGGAAATGTGTGGTCACTTTAAAAGCTAGAGGACAGATTTCGGGGAGAATAAATAAGAAACTAACGTCTCAGATTGAGACAGAAATACTGGAGAAGCGTGTTAAAATGTGTTGTTGCTCTGCTCTGTTGAGTTCTAAGTAATTTTCCTGGAAGAGATAATATGGAACTATTGGAATGTGCCAGAAAACTGCATAACGTTACAAAGACGACTTGGAATAATTTTTGAGTGATGGGGTTCTTCATTTTGAAGCATACGTGAAGCAACGAAATAAAAACCTGCTCCTTAGGTACTTTGTATGTGGTACTTTGTTGCGTGAAAATTTCGTTCAATAGCTGTTTCCTAATTTGGAGATTGCACTACGTATATTTTTGTCCCCTGCTGTAACTAGCTACTCGGCCGAATGCTTTTTCTCGCTCCTCAGAAGTATCATCCATGTAGCAGGATCGAGTCAACAGACTTGCCGTCCTCTCCATGAATTCTGAAACAACACAGTAACTAGACTACGAAGATGTGATAGACGAACTTGCTACAAAGAAAAATAAAAGTAAAAAAATTAAAAAAAATAAAAAATAAAAAAAAGTAAAAAAACCACATCATAAACAAGTTTGCTTCACTTGAGTGTGGTGAGTTCGATATGAGTGTGTTTATTATTGTTAGCAGTAACAATGGTAGTATTCCGTTAGCTCTATTAGGTTGGTGCGTAAGTTCGTGGAGTCACAAAAATTTGCCGCTGGCAATATGTGCGTCTCTGCTTTCATGTCATCAGTTGGCTCATCAACAAGACCGACCAATCCTATCCTGTACCACTGCTGGTGAAGAGAAATGTAAAAGGAAAAGAAAGGAATGGTTGAGCCCAAACAAGGCAGAAATTCCCTGTACAAAGGCCTGCACGCATTAGCCAAGGATAATGTTACACATCTAATGGAACAGTAAACGTGCGACGTTCTATGAATTACTTTCTCGAGGTGTAATCATCACTGCTGACATTTATTGTGAACAACTGAAATTCTTCTTCTGTCTCACCACATCTAAAATGATTCGATTCTGTTCATTTCCGGTTGTCCAACGGTCCATGGTTCATTACCATACAATCCTGTACTCCAAACGTATATTCTCAGAAATTTCTTCCTCATTTTAAGGCCTATTTTTGATACTTGTAAACTTCTGTTCGCCAGGAATGACATTTTTACCTATACTACTCTGGTTTTTATGTCTTCCTTGCTCCGTCCGCCATAGGTTATTTTGCTGTCTAGGTAGCAGAATTCCTTCATATACTTCGTGATCACTAATCCTGATGCTAAGCATCTCGCTGTTCTCATTTCTGCTACTTCTCATTACTTTAGTCTTTCTGTACTCACTAGAATGTTAATTTCATTCAGCAAACCCTCTTACTCTTCTTCAGTTTCACTGAGGATAGCAATGTCATCAGTGAATTATCTTATTGAAATCCTTCCACCTTGAATTTTAATTCCACTCTTGAACCTTTCTTTCATATCCGTCATCTTTTGCGATACGACAATCATATTTTGATACATATTGTCCCTCTTCTTGCTCTGCTTGTTTTGATTTCTATTCAATGATGATGGCTTGGAAGTAGTAGCCGGAAAAATTATACCTGACAGCCCCACTTTAACAGAATAAAAATACTCCCTTTCATATGTGAATGCGACGCTGATCTGTGACAGTGTTCATCTAACTGGGTACAACAAATGAACCGAAGGAGATACTAGCGCACGGTTCGAAACGTGGCCTAACAATGTAGATTTTACCTTTAAGTTGGTAGATTCTTTAACAGAGTAGGTGAGCTGATGGACAAGTTTAGGTATATAACAATTTACGATTCAACAATACATTTTTGAGCTAGAAACTTGTTTCGTACTCTTAACAGTCCCATGTCCAATTCAATCATCCTCATTTTTAAACGATTTTAATGCAAAAGACACAAAGCTATTAAAGAATCAACGAAAGTACATTTTTTTAAACTTAGAGTTTCATAAATCTAATAGCGAACCCGGCAACTTTTCGCATGTGCTGGATGTGGTTGGAAATTGTATATAACAGTAATTTCTAATCTTTCGTACCCACACGAATTGATTTAAGATGCAAATTTCAGGGAATCGCTGCGATTTAGCCCCTTTTCAGTATTCGGTATTCAAGACAACAGCATAGAAATTACGAACAAATACAGTAACGAAATGCCTCTTGAGCAACGTACTTCAACGATTGTACACAATATAAATCCCTATATTCCAACAGTATGGAACTATTTTTGTAAGCGATAAAGTACACGTCTTCTGTCAAAAACGACTCCGAGAAAGAAAATAGTGTGTTGTCCTGTGAAAACTTGAGGTTTCGCTTTCTTCCTCACTGACGGTTTTAACAGAAAACATGTATATGAGGATAGGAGTTGAACCGTGGTAAAAATTGCTGCTTTGTACAGCGCGCCGCAGCGCGTAGTGTGAAGCAGTCGCTCTCCGTTTCTGGCGGTGGCACCGCTGGGGAAATCGCAGTTTTGGTGTCTCCCTCTCGTGGGAAAGGAGAAAGGTTGCCCATTCACGTGCATTTAAGGGGCGCTATGAGCTCGCCAGTCAGTCAGTCTGGGTCAGTCTCTCGTTCACAGCTTGCTAGTCTGTCTCTCGTCCTTATTTGTTAGGCAGTTAGTGTCTGTCTGTCGTTCGGAGTGTTAGTATGTCTGTCGTTCGGATCAACCTTTAAAACCGGCAAAATGAGAGTCTTTCCACTCCGCCTGTAAGAGAACTCAGCGAGTGGTCGCCCGGTCGGGGCTTAGTTCCTGCATCTGGGTCTGCGAGTTAGGCCGCCAGTCTGCTCGAGTTTGCTCATGCAATAGCCGTTGGTGGTTGGATCGATCGGTTGGTCGGTCGCGCACTGAGACACGAGATGACAGGTCCGTCTTGAGCGTCGGCGCATATGAGGTCGCTATGTGAGTCCAGTGGGCCGCGGCGTATAGCTGCGACGCCGTGAGACGGGAGATCGGCGCGCCTTCCTGCGTCCGTTGAAGCGGCTGGCAGCGGACGGTTCGGGAGAGCGATCTGGGGGTGCTGCGCCAGGTCTTCTCGAGAAATCGCAGTTTATTAGAAGTTAAGTGATTGGTTATATGTTGTTTGATTTACTCTTGCTAAATTCTACTTGTTTTCTTGGTGAGGTCACCAGCAGTTTGCTTTGGGGTCGTCCCACCATTCTTCTCCGTTTGCCCACCCGCGGGAAGGTGGTTGTTTATAAATTGGGTGGTCCGTTTTTCCCTTGTGGAGTAGGGGCGGGTTAGAGCAACCTGCGGTTCGGGTTGTTCGGTAATCTCCCTATCAATCTAGCGTACGTTAGTAGCTGCCTCTGTCATGTTTGTCGGATTTGGTGTATTAACGAATTTATTGCTTGGAGTGTAACTGCCTAATTCCTGAAATATGTTTTGATCATGACTATAATCTTGAGAGGCGGTATCTGTGTACTGTAGAGTATCTTAACTTGTTTGGCAAACTTTGTAGAATTTTATATAAGATTACATTTCATGGGCTTTTATTTAAATGATCATTTTAATATATAAAGTTGCCACCCTTTCATTGTAAGACTTTTCTTAGAAGTTAAAATCAAGTTGCACCTTCGGTGGCAAAGTTAATATTTTAATTTTTAGTGTTTTGTACCATTTCCATCCCTCCTACGGGGGTGCATAGTTTGTGTGCTTGTGTAAATTGTTAAAACCTTTAGTTTAAAGTAATCTGGTGTGTTGCAGATTTGCACCAGTGTAGTATTTCAGAGGCTGTTGTGAGCGGTCGTAACTACGGCCGTGTCAAAAGGGAGCGGCAAGGTTCTCTACCTGAAAGCTCATACAGTCAAAACTTGTTTCTTTCTGCCTCTGAATAAATTGTAACTTCATATTTAGAGGGTGCTTTCTGATTATAATTTTAAATCTGTTTCTTTTAAAAAAAGCTTTTAGGCACTATTAAAGTGAATAAAATTCCCATTTGTTAAAAGGAATTTGCTTATGATTTCATCAGTTACTCCCTGGCAACTACTTCCATGCTTACATATTGTGATTAAATGTGTTTGTGTTCTTGATGAATCGTTAGTAAATAAAATAAATTCTTATGAATACTCTCTGAAGATAAATCACGGTTCAGGAGTATTTATGACACGAAAACTAGGGGTCGTATCGTTACTAAGGCTACTGTCTTAACAGGTCCAGCGACTAGAAAAGCTCTCTTTCATCACTGGTACATCAATCAGTTTGTATTCACATACAAAATTATGAGCGTTATAGTTATCATTCCGACTGAAAATTACTTAAATAGAAATACTATGTTTTTCTGGAAGATTAAACTAGATCAGATAAAAACAACAAATTACCTTGTGGAGTGTCTACCGCCATCCCAGGACAACCTCCAACTCAAATCTATTCCTGACCATCCTGACTGACAAGACAAATGAAATGTTATTGCAATCTCTCTCTCTCCCCCTTCTTCTTTCTTTCCTTTGCTTTTTTTATTCTTTATTTTGCAACTTTGTTCTTGAACAACCCTAGACTCTCTCCATCCGAATGTTTATTGGAATAAGGTGTAAAAATATGGAGTAAATCGGACAAGACGTTTTCGAGGTTTTTGCTAAACACTTTTCCCCTTTCTAAGTCTATTATATACTTATACAGTAAAAAAGTTGTAGCGTATGTCCGTCCGTAAGTTTATTAGAATAGCGTGTAAAAATCTGAAGTGAATTCGTAAAGAACTTCTGGACATTTTTGGAAACAACTTCCGCCTGTATATATCAATATAAATTAGGTAATGCATAATATTGTTGCTCAGTGTAAAGAATGTCCCAATACAACGTTCAGAAAACATAAAAATTTCGAAAAAGTTTACATATTCGATAGTACTCGAGTTTCTTCCTTACCCAAGGGTTGTGGATCATCTGCTTTTCACCAAGGCAGCTGCAGATGAAGCTGTCTGTTAGAAGACGAAGCGTGTGAAGCTAACACCGTTTATTACGGCTCAACGGTAATAAAGAAAAAAATACTTCATCTAATGGTGATGTTACTGGTAGCGTCTTTCACAAGTAGAGTCTCTGCTACCACTGCGCCGAAGTCACATGCTGTGATGTGCTCCCTCGAGCGCGCAATTTTTCTTGCTCAGATGAAAAAGTGACTCTGCGGAGGAGGGTAGAGCGCTCTGCGACTGTCCTCTGTCAGGAGCGGACCCCTGTAAGCCATTCAGTCCGCCTGTGGATTTAGGTCCCGCGGCGCAGAATGCGATGCTGGAATTGCATTCGACGGGTGATCCCGGCAGCGGAACTGGGGGTGGGGGTAAGGCTTTCGCCAAATGGGGAGCACAGAACGAATGACGAGCCACTTCTTGCACACACACTGCGAGTGATTTTAGGCCGGGATCGTTTCGATAGAATACCTAGTATACGCTCTCTGTAGCTCTGTTTCCTTCGTGTGCTTACTGTGCCACTGTAGCTCTGTTTCCTTCGTGTGCTTACTGTGCCACGCGGCATGTGATACAATGAGTGATAAGTGCATGATATTCTTCGTGTACACATGATAGGGGGGAAATTTCGTTACGAAACTGACGGAAACGCAGGCTACATCATACTTCTAGACGAGCAAAGGAAGAAGACTGGTAGAGATAATGCGGTCCTTCATGAATGTGAAATCCCTTGTTTCGATTCGTCTTTAACTCTTTATACTTTTGTCGCTTTTGAGCGGAGCTCACTTGTTGACATTTATAATTTTATGCCTGGCATATAATCAGTACTTCCATGATGAAAAATTATCTGCATTGTATATGAAATTATGTTATATTGCCTTCTAAATTCCCATGTCCATCATAAAACAGCGTGGGTACAAATGATACTAGGTATTCTCAGTCTAGAAGTGCTGCTCTAACGTTCTCCAAACTATAAGCTGCAACTGGTCTTTTTTTTTATTAGTGAACGTTACTTTCAAAGTTGGCCGTGGAGATTCGTACATTCACAGAGCACAAAAAATTACTCAGCCCCACACTCATCCCTCACCAGTGAGGGTTTCTACTGTGTACCATTGTACAAGAATTTCTGACTACATGAAGTACTTCAGATATTCGAATAATTTGTTTCTCTTGGTTGGGCCATCAGGTTACTAGCATAGACGGCTGCTAGGTTAACACTATTAATTGAAGCTGCCGTTGAGGGTAATGAAAGAAAAATGACGTTGGCAAATGTTACGCCAAATCTAATTACGACGACAATTCGATCCATACTTAAGCCGGCCAGTGTGGCCGAGCGGTTCTAGCCGCTTCAGTCTGGAACCGCGCGACCGCTACGGTCGCATGTTCGATTCCTGCCTCGAGCATGGATGTGTGTGTGCTGACCTTAGGTTAGTTAGGTTTAAGTAGTTCTAAGTTCTAGGGGACTGATGGCCTCAGATGTTAAGTCCCATAGTGCTCAGAGCCATTTGAACCAGCCCATCCATATTTAATCCCGAGAAGTACAGTAGTTTCGTTGTCAGAAGGCCTGACGAATACAACGATGCTGTGGAAATTCACAAAACTGATCGGTAAAATTTACACAAACGTCAATTTTACAGTTTGTAATTGCTCGACTAAGACGGTGGCGTAATAAGGCCAGTCAATGAAGACCAAAAAGATCGAATATGGGAAATAATTTGTGCAGTCGCAAATATTTGTACAGCTGTAGGAGAGACCGCCAAGAACAACATCCGGAAGTCCTGACCGATGGGGGCTGAGTGTGGCTTTGGAGGTGCGTTTGAAGGTCACTTTTGTACGATTTTATTGGATAATTCGAAAAGTACGGCCTCTGGCTAAAACGTACCCCAGCACAAAATTTCATTTAATTTCTTACAAAAAATTACAGTTAATTTTTTCTGTATAACTATCGCTTTGCCCTAAATAAGGGAGGGAATATAAAAATCACGCGTGTGGTTTATGATGGCCATGTACAGGGCTATTGCAAATGATTGAAGCTATTTCATAAATTCAGTTTAGCTCCATTCATTGACATATGGTCACGACACACTACAGATACGAAGAAAAACTCATAAAGTTTTGTTCGGCTGAAGCCGCACTTCAGGTTTCTGCTGCCAGAGCGCTCGAGAGTGCAGTGAGACAAAATGGCGACAGGAGCCGAGAAAGCGTATGTCGTGCTTGAAATGCACTCACATCAGTCAGTCATAACAGTGCAACGACACTTCAGGACGAAGTTCAACAAAGATCCACCAACTGCTATCTCCATTCGGCGATGGTATGCGCAGTTTAAAGCTTCTGGATGCCTCTGTAAGGGGAAATCAACGGGTTGGCCTGCAGTGAGCGAAGAAACGGTTGAACGCGTGCGGGCAAGTTTCACGCGTAGCCCGCGGAAGTCGACGAATAAAGCAAGCAGGGAGCTAAACGTACCGCAGCCGACGGTTTGGAAAATCTTACGGAAAAGGCTAAAGCAGAAGCCTTACCGTTTACAATTGCTACAAGCCCTGACACCCGATGACAAAGTCAAACGCTTTGAATTTTCGGCGCGGTTGCAACAGCTCAGTAATGAAGCAACATTTTTTTCTTAATGGTGAAGTGTTTAAACCTCCTCTACCAAACAACGTGCCAGAACTGCGAGCTCGCATCAACGATGCTTTCGAACTCATTGATGGGGACATGCTGCGCCGAGTGTGGGAAGAACTTGATTATCGGCTTGATGTCTGCCGAATCACTAAAGGGGCACATGTCGAACATTTGCGAATGCCTAAAAAAACTTTTTGAGTTTTTGTATGTGTGTGCAAATCATTGTGAAAATATCTCAAATAATAAAGCTATTGTAGAGCTGTGAAATCGCTTCAATCATTTGTAATAACCCTGTATATAACACTGGGGATTGAGTAACACGACAGCGGTAACGGCAGCTTAAAACCCTGCATACCTCGAGTAATAAAGTTGGTTCATACTTTGAAGATCTTATAAGATGTTAGCGTTGTGATTTATGTTGAATTTCGCAAAAAAACTTGAAATTCCCATAATAAGAATGCGTGCTAAATGAATTGCTATTGGTCTGAAAGTAAAATGAAATAGCGACGCTAAATAAGAGGTTACAGATATCTCTGATCGGTGAAAGTTACGATTGCTGGCATTCAACGCGAAATACTTGGGAGTTTTCTGAAGGATTACTTCCTGATATTCTACAAAAGTGGGAGGTTTCGGAATTAACCATACAGAGGTGATAGTTGTGGGAATTTAACTCAAAAATTAATTTTTGTTTAAATGATATTTACTTATTCACGACTCAGAGATTATTTCCTGCTTTGCTACTTCGCCATTAGCAGTTGTCTTCGGACTGTCATAACGACAAACACACAAAAAAACACTTGCTCACCGAGAATGATGAAATAAACATCCTGGTTCTTGTCCCGTCCCCAAAATCTTCACCCTGAACTACGAGGACGAGTAAGTAAATAAGTCGCAAACTCCAGCATACCGCATATCGTTCTGAATTTCCCGCCTATACGTGTCTAGAAAGTGGCAGCACAAGCGCTCTGAAGACCGCTGATACACAGTATTCCGTGGCCAATGGTTAACGATCTGAAGTCAGACGAAGATGGCATGTGTGCCATCAGTGTGTAAGCGACTAGAACAACGTGATTTTTCTGAGCTGGGGGACTGTCGACAGCACGCCCATAACGTAATCCCTCCTGTATATGATTAGAACTGTATTGCCTAGAAATTTGTGTTTCATTGGATTGAGCAAAGGACAAGAAAAAGTCACAAACAAGCAGAGTCTTGGCAGCCCGGCATATTACTTCCACGTCTAGCGGTATTTCGCTACCTCAAGGACACATTGGTCTTGTGGGTTGTGGCAAGTTAAGGAACAAATACACTTGTTATATCCCGAGAAGTCATTCGTTGTATGCGAACGCTGCCTTAAGAATTCTATATTGCAGACTTTCAAAGCCTTGTCGAACGATGGGATAAGTGTTTACATTTATAGGAGGAGTATGTCGCAAAGGAAAATAAATTTCACGCTGGTAGACGTTACTGTGATGTGTGTACTCCAGTTTGTGACTTATTTGTTGACACCCTGGAACAATATCCAGACACTGGATGTTAAACGCCTTATAGCGCCGCCAGCGCACTTGTCGACTTACATTTTATGAAAAGAGACAAAATTGGGACTAGTCGGACCACACTACTCTCCCCCTGCGAGGTACTGTCCAGTTCCGTGTTATGTGGTTCATTGAACATGTGAAGCTTTATGGTTATTTTATTGTTCTACCAGCGTCGGTGGTATATTACGCCATGTTTTCAGGCCCCCTGACCGGCGATTAGGAGGATTCCCACCTTTCGTCCAGTCAAAATAGGAGCCAGGATTCAATGCCTGGTATCCGTAGAGCTACGGTCAGGGAACCTGGAAAGATGTAATATATCGCCGAAAGCTAGATACTGCCTACAGGAAACTTAAAGAGACCTTTGGAGAAAAGAGAACCACTTGCACGAATATCAAGAGTCCAGATGGAAACCCAGTTCTAAGCAAAGAAGGGAAAGCAGAAAGTTGAAAGGAGTATGTAGAGGTCCTATACAACGGCAGTGTTCTTGAAGACAATATCATGGAAATGGAAGAGGATGTAGATGAAGATGAAATGGGAGATATGATGCCTCGTGAAGAGTTTGACAGAGCACTGAAAGACCTGAGGCGAAACAAGGCCCCAGGAGTAGACAACATTCCATTAGAAATAAGCCTTCGGAGAGCCAGCACTGACAAAACTCTATCATCTGGTGAGCAAGATGTATGAGACAGGGGATATACCCTCAGACTTCAAGGAAAATATAATAATTCCAATCCCAAAGAAAGCAGGTGTTAGCAGATGTGAAAATTACTGAATTATCAGTTTAATAAGCCACGGCTGCAAAATACTAACGCGTATTCTGTACTGGTAGAAGCCGACCTCGGGGAAGATCAGTTTGGATTCCATAAAAAAAATTGGAACACGTGAGGCAATACTGAGCCTACGACTTGTCTTAGAAGATAGATTAAGAAAAGGCAAACCTACATTCCTAGCATTTGTAGACTTAGAGAAAGCGTTTGACAATGTTGACTGGAATATGAAACTTCCTGGCAGATTAAAACTGTGTGCCCGACCGAGACTCGAACTCGGGACCTTTGCCTTTCTCGGGCAAGTGCTCTACCATCTGAGCTACCGAAGCACGACTCAAGCCCGGTACTCACAGCTTTACTTCTGCCAGTATCTCGTCTCCTACCTTCCAAACTTTACAGAAGCTCTCCTGCGAACCTTGCAGGCAGAAGTAAAGCTGTGAGTACCGGGCGTGAGTCGTGCTTCGGTAGCTCAGATGGACAGCCGGCAAGGCAGCTCAGCGTGTTCGGCCAGAGAGCCGGTTGGCCTCTGTAATAAAAAAACTGAGTGGACGGATCAACCACCGAACTTGAACAGGATGTCTTGCGACGTCCGCAACGATCGAACACAACGGTCAACAATGAAAAAAAATGGTAGAGCACTTGCCCGCGAAAGGCAAAGGTCCCGAGTTCGAGTCTCGGTCGGGCACAGAGTTTTAATCTGCCAGGAACTTTCATATCAGCGCACACTCTACTGCAGAGTGAAAATCTCATTCTTGACTGGATCACTCTCTTTCCAATTTTGAAGGTGGCAGAGGTAAAATACAGGGAGCGAAAGGCTATTTACAATTTGTACAGAAACCATACGGCAGTTATAAGGGTAGAGGAGCACGGAAGGGATGCAGTGGTTGGGAAGGGAGTGAGACAGGTTTGTAGCCTATCCCCGATGTTATTCAAACTGTATATTGAGCAAGTAGTAAAGGAAACAAAAGAAGAATTCGGAGTAGGAATTAAAATCCATGGAGAAGAAATGAAAACTTTGAGGTTCTCCGATGACATTGCAATTCTGTCAGAGACAGCGAAGGATCTAGAAGAGCAGCTGAAAGGAATGGACAGTGTCTTCAGAGGAGGATATAAGATGAACATCAACAAAAGCAAAACGAGGATAATGGAATGTAGTCGAATTAAATCGGGTGATGCTGAGGTAATTAGATTAGGAAATGAGACGCTTAAAGTAGTAAATGAGTTTTGCTATTTAGGGAGCAAAATAACTGATCATGTTCGGAATAGAGAGGATATAAAATGTGGACTGGCAATGGCAAGGAAATCATTTCTGAAGAAGGGAAGTTTGTTAACATCGAGTATAGATATAAGTGTCAGGAAGTCGTTTCAGAAAGTATTTGTATGGATTGTAGCCATGTATGGGAGTGAAACGAGGACGATAAACGGTTTAGACAAGAAAAGAATAGAAGCTTTCGAAATGTAGTGCTACAGAAGAATTCTGAAGATTAGATGGGTAGCTCACATAGCTAATGAGGAGGTACTGAATAGAATTGGAGAGAAGAGAAATTTGTGGCACAACTTGACTAGAAGAAGGGATCGGTTGGTAGGACATATTGTGGGGCATTAAGGGATCACAAATTTAGTATTGGAGGGCAGCGAGGAGGGTAAAAATCGTAGAGGGAGACCAAGACATGAATACACTAACCAGATTCAGAAGGATATAGGGTGCAGTAGGTACTGGGAGATGAAGAAGCTTCCACAGGCTAGAGTAGCATGGTGAGGTGCATCAAACCATTCTCTGGACTGAAGACCACAACAACATCACCGAAACTGTTATCCAATAAAATAACAATCTGGACGGCTGAGAGGTGTTTGATTTCACATACTGTTCTGAACAGACGTGGTCCTGCAACCGTCTGTGCGAAGATGGACATACAGAACCTTTACAGCCCCGTCTTAAGAGGGTGGGGGAGAAACGCGTGGCTACACGAAACAGTTCTACATCATCCACAGCGCTCCGAAACGACCAGTGCCCGCTGGTAAGGTCGTAACTAGTAATTTTGTATACTCCATAGACAAATGTTTAGCGTCGTTGCCTTCGGTGTGAAAGACTCGAGTTCGATTTCCGGTACCTCCTCGGATGTTTCTGATGCAGCCCTGTCTGGAACTGGCCCCAGTCTGTCTCGTGATGCCAGATGGGCTGTTTGAACAAAGGAGCAGCTGTGTCGTCTTCTTCTACCGGCAATAAAGGCTGGAGGGATAGGCGACAGAGCGAGTGCCTGTCTCACGGGACAGATATCGCTGTTCGTGAGGCCTCAAATTAAGGTCTGTGGTACCAGTATACTTATTTTGGCCAGGAGTTCACTGTTTCCTTGTGTTAGTCCGTTTTGTATGTCCTCCGTCTGGTTCATCCGTCATACGTTATTTTGCTTCCAAGGTAGCAAAATTCCTTAACTTCGTTTACTTCATGCTCACTATTGGCTGAACTCACCTCTGCTGTCCTCATTACTTTCATTGTTCTTTTATTTACTCTCAATGCAGATTCTGTGTTCACCAGAGCATCCATTGAACATGTTACGTAATTATTCTTCACTTTCACTGAGGATAGCAATGACATTAGCAAATCTTATCATTGAAATACCTTCACCCTTAATTTTAATCCCAATCTTGAACTTTTCTCTCCTCTCTCCTTCGATGCATAAATTGAACACTAGGGGCGAAATAATGCATCACTGCCTCACACCCTTTTTAATCCAAGAACATATTTCTTGGTCTTCCATTCTCATTGTTTTTTCTTGGGTCTTATATATATTGTGTGTTACGGTCTTTTACCACATCTTACTTCTATTTTCCAGAGAATTTCGACAGTTTTGTACCACTTTACATTGCAGAACACTTTTTTCTAGGGTAACACATACTATGGTGTGTCTCGAATTTTCTTAAGTATTTCTTCCACATGGGAAATGCCACTCTGGTGCATTACCTTATTCAAAGCCGAACTGATCTTCGACTAATAGCTCTTCTGTTTTCTTTTCCATTCTTGTTTATATTTTTCTTATCAGTAACTTTGATGCGTGAGACACTAATCTCGCAAGCGAATATTCACACACATTTTAGTCCTCATTATACTCGTATTCTGGATTATGTGGAAGATGATTTTCCAAAAGTCTGACGATACTTTTCCTGTCTCATAGGTTCTACACATTGACTACAATAGTCGTTTGTTTGCCACTCGCCCCAGTCATCTTAGAAATTCCGAAGGTATATTATGCCTTTAATAGTGTAAGGAGCTTAGGCAGACATATGTGTGTTGAAATTTCCTCGCAGATTAAAACTGTGTGCCAGACCGAGACTCGAACTCGGGACTTTCGCGGGAATGTGCCCTACCATCTGAGCGACCCAAGCACGGTTAGCTCAGATCCGCGAAAGGCAAAGGTCCCGAGTTCGAGTCTCGGTCCGGCACACAGTTTTAATCTGCCAGGAAGTTTCATATCAGCGCGCACTCGCTGCAGAGTGAAAATCTCATTCTGGATACGTGTGTTATTTATCATTAGCTTCATCGACGTGATGTCAGGGAGACATTCGTAATGCGGAAACACGTGTCAGATGCACGATGAGCGAAACTAGTTATGTGGTAACACTACAATGGAAGCAGTATAACGTCAGAAATGAGACATCTCATTACACCCTTCTTTATATCACTATGATTACAGTTTTCCGAGTTTTTGCCAAATTGTGCTCCAGTCGAACAGTAAGGAATGTATTCATTTCCTGTACCACTACCAAATTTTGTGTAAAGATCAGCAGACTGTGGTTCATCGATTCGTATATCATTTAATTGTCCTGTGTGTTTCTCGAACAGTATGATGAATAGATAAGGTTTACTTTTTATGTCTTCTGATATATCATTGCGAGCTTGTTGTAGACTTTGCTTTCGACTCGACCAGATTAGCAGAATTGAATCAAATCACGACTCAAGCAGTCATAGCTCTCCATTTTCAGAATCATAAAGAAGAAACTCCACCTATAGGCCTCTGCATTTCTAGATCGAAACAAATTCGCTGAATGTGAATAACTTAGAGTCAGCTGTATTAGCTGCAGATGCTCTACCTGTTGGTTACAGATGAAAATTTTTAACGGACTGGGACTCGAACCCAGATTTTCCGCTTATCGCGAATGATCGACTGAACGTTAGACTAACGTTACACGCTTCCGGACCACCTCCATATGTCACATGGCCTACATCCCTAAACAATAGTCTCTTAGTTTCATCACTGAATGATCACAAATTCATTCTGTATTCTCAATTTAGTGAGAATAAAACTGCGGAAATTGAGACTTGTGACTTTTCATCCAGCGCCAGCCTGGGTATGTAATACTTACATTGATGATGATGAACAGCCTTTGAAAAGGACTGAAACAAATTTGTTGAATGCAGATAACTTGTTGTCAGCTGTATTAGGTGCAACTGTTCTACCTGTTGGTGACGAATGAAAATTTGTGTCAGCCTGGGAATGGAACCCGGATTTCCCACTTATCGCGAGAGGAAACAGTACGCAGTCGACAGTTTTTTCGTTTCTGTCACCAAGCTCTAAATTCACAAAAAAGTGATTCCTTGAGAGTACGTAATACTGTTAGTGTTAACACTTAAATACTGTACTGAAGTTGACCAGGGTAAATTAAATATGCTAACTTTCAGCATTCGTCTCCTCACGGCACACATATTCATCAGTCTTTAGTTATTAACTGTCAGCATCTTAGGGTAAATCTCGTGCTGCACAGAAAAGTATTTGCGCATTGAGTCCCTGATTTTCTTTATATTTTTCGTCATTAACGTTTCCTATCTTTTGGAAGCAGAATGTAAGTTGTACCGACCACCTTCAAGGTATGTAAATTAAACGACCATTAGCAAATAATGTAAAGGCAAGTAACACCGTAACACTGTTAAATGAACGAAATGTTTCGTACAACCTGTGCTATCTCTAGGTGATCGGGCATGCGTTAAAACATCGAGAAACAACTGACGTGGTACTAGAAGTAGCTTAGAAGGGGTCGGTTTGGGTTGTTTGGGGGAGGAGACCAAACAGCGAGGTCATCGGTCTCAACGGATTAGGGAAGGACGGAGAATAAAATCGGCTGTGCCCTTTCAAAGGAACCATCCCGGTATTTGTCTGGAGCGATTTAGGGAAAACCTAAATCAGGACGGCCGGACGCGGTATTGAACCGTCGTCCTCCCGAATGCGAGTCCAGGGTGCTAACCACTGCGAAACCTCGCTCGATGCTATTCAAATGGTTCAAATGGCTCTGAGCACTATGGGACCTAACATCTGAGGTCATCAGTCCCCTAGAACTTAGAACTACTTAAAACTAACTAACCTAAGAACATCACACATATCCATGCCCGAGGCAGGATTCGAACCTGCGACCGAAGCGGTCGCGCGGTTCCAGACTGTAGCACCTAGAACCGCTCGGCCACCCCGGCCGGCGCTCGATGGTATAGAAGACAAACTGTGTGTAAGAAGAAACTGGAATTCATGCACAAATAACTGAGGTCTTTGAGTGCAGCTGCTACTCTGAAATGAATAAGTTGGCACAAGAGGAGAATTCGTGGCAGGACTCATCATAAACAGTAGTCATTCTTCGCTAAGTCACTGTTGTTTAAATCTCAATGGTATTTAAAATGGAATGATCATATAAAGTTGATTGTCGGTAAAGCAGATGCCAGACTGAGATTCATTGGAAGAATGCTAAGGAAATGCAATCCGAAAAAAAGGAAATAGGTTACAGTACGCTTGTTCGTCCACTGCTTGAATACCGCTCAGCAGTGTGGGATCCGTACCAGATAGGGTTGATAGAAGAGATAGAGAAGATCCAACGGAGAGCAGCGCGCTTCGTTACAGGATCATTTAGTAATCACGAAAGCGTTACGGAGATGATAGATAAACTCCAGTGGAAGACTCTGCAGGAGAGACGCTCAGTAACTCGGTACAGGCTTTTGTTAAAGTTTCGAGAACATACCTTCACGGAAGAGTCAAGCAGTATATTGCTTCCTCCTACGTATATCTCGCGAAGAGACCATGAGGATAAAATCAGAGAGATTAGAACCCACACAGAAGCATACCGACAATCCGTCTTTCCACGAATAGTACGAGACTGGAATAGAAGGGATAACCGATAGAGGTACTCAGGGTACCCTCCGTCACACAACGTCAGGTGGCTTGCGGAGTATGGATGTAGATGTAGATGTACTGGACAGTGACTCGAACGTAGGACCAACTTCGATTCTCGACCCGGCACATAGTTTTAATTGGCTCTGAGCACTATGGGACTTAACTTCTAAGGTCATCAGTCCCCTAGAACTTAGAACCTAACTAACCTAAGGACATCACACACACATCCATGCCAGAGGCAGGATTCGAACCTGCGACCGTAGCGGTCGCACGGTCCCAGACTGTAGCGCCTAGAACCGCTCGGCCGCTCTCTTGTAGACGTCGCTATAGAAGCACGCTTATTGACCGATATTAGATTGTTTCAGACCGATCTGGAATTTTAAAGTTTTTCAAGTATCGTCTTGACGTATTAGTCAAAGTCCTGAAGAAAGGTGATAGAACATTTACCGTTTAGCCAGACAACGGAACAGATATTATACGCGAGGGAAAAGTAACTCGTGTATACTTAATCAATTCTGGGACTTAGTCGTTGTGATCTGTGATTGTCACGAACATTAAAGGACACAGCAATGCACCAGACGCCGACATAAACTCTACAAATAGATTCGAGTAGGAAACATATACACGCAATCATGAAGAATTCACAGGTACGCCGTGTTGTCAGAAATGCTGATGTAAATCGTAACTTCAATTCCCTGAATAACAGATCGTGTGCTTTCCAGTGCAGTGGTTGGATAATTCATAAGTTCAATAAACTCAGTTATAACTTTAGTAATTCGTGTCATCTACATCAATTAATTGAACTTTATTGTGTAACTGCGAATAATTATTTTCTTGATAGCACGCCGAAGCTAAAGGTGATTGAGTGACATTATTAACACGGAACAGTAATTGAAAACTGTATTATGACGCTTTCTGTACGTTATTTGGAGAATATGTTATCTCTGGATTTACGACGTAGGAGTTGTTGAATTAGCACCGTAGCGACGCATTAATGACGCTATAACACTTCACAAATAAACATCCTCGCAGGACTATAATCTGGCATCGGCTTGAATGGTGGAACTTATAATTCGAGATATCCTATTATCTACATTTGATCATTCGTTTGAAAACCGGGTATGAAAACTACTTTTATCGAGTTTCGCTAAAGCTTATGAGCCCGTCGCGAACACGCGAAGGATCTTTGGTTTATTGTTTCAGATAAAGGAAGTCGTTGCGGTACCAAGTGGTGCAGTCGCTGTATGTGGCAGTAAAGAAGACAGAAATCGTTCGAACACCATTGCTTCAATTATAAGGGAGGGCCGCTTATACATTCCGGTGTGCTGCTCCATCGATACGCGGATATCTGATCTGTTAAAGGGAGGTAGTATCTGAAACAAACCAAACAAAGCGAGGAGTTTATTTTAGCAGTTGCAGATCGGAGTTGTCGCGATCGACGGACGGCGACCTGTGTCAACCAGACTCGATCATCCATTCTCATCGAGGTTACACACACACTCACACACACTCGCCACAGTTTCTCAGACTGCAATTTACTTTTTTGCCGCTGGTGAATGTCTTTGGTTTTCACCAGTTTGTAGGTTTAGAAGCCAAGTTACTTTTCTGAAGGCTAGCTCTTTCAGATCATCACAACGCCATCGATACGATGTAGCCCACAGAACATACCCCTCATTCCCCTCATTGCAGCACGCCGATGTTCACATTGTAGTTTGCCTGCAAGCTTTCAATGCGTCCGCAGTTTCACAGCTGTACTTAGGAGTGAAAAATTCTCACAATTCAGCCTGTGTCCTGAGAAAATATTTCCAGTAGCCAGTAGATTCATGCTGTACTTGTAGCCAGGTAACAGAACGTAAGGTGCGCATCCCATTCATCTACTAAGATAGAAAAATCCACGAATCTCGAATACAGAATTCCTACGCAACTGCACGAGGCGGACCATTGGTTATCTTCAGCTTGTACTCAGGAATCACTAAACAGGACGGAATGTGTCCCAATCTCGAACGATTATGAGGAGTAGTGCCAGTTTTGGCATTCAGCAGATTTTCCAGTCATGGCTCCGCGGCTTCTCATTTATTTTCGTATTCAATTTCTCTCTCTTAGAGAAGATTATGAAAGCAAAGTTCGTTGAGACTATCTCCTCTGTGAAAACCAGCGCTGCCTGTGGAGCATCCGTCTTTCATTTCGAGAACGGTAACTGGTAAATTAAGAGCTTCTGAAAGTAGCTGCCCTCGTGCTGGCGTCTAAATCTGGTTTATTGTCCATATCGTCGTCAATGGTACATTAAACTCGCACGTTAAACGCTAATCGTCATTCCTTTCCTTCCCGACTGCTTTACATGCATAGTTTCTCTCAGCAGGACGTAAAAAAAGGAAATACCTTATACACGAGACTGTATGTTCCAGTGAGACAAATTAGTCAGTGTATGCGGGTGATGCGTGTGTGCTTGTACGTGTGTCATTTCCGCAGAGATCAGCGGTCTACATCTACACTCATATCTCGCAAGCCACCGTACGTTGCACGATAACCTGTAGCTCTACAAGTCGTTTCCTTTCCTGTTCCACTCACAGATAGAGCGAGTGAAAAATGATTTGCAATATACCCCCGTATTAGCCCTAATTTCTCGTATCTTACATTCGTGGTTCTTACACGAAATGTATGTTAGTGGCAATAGGGTCGTTCTGCAGTCAGCCACAAAAGTCGGTTCTCTAAATTTTCTCAATAGCATTCCTCAGAAAGAACGTTGCCCTCCCTCCAGGAATTCCCATTTCAGTTCCCGAAGCATCTCCGTAACACTAGCGTGTTGTTCGAATCTACCGGTAACAAACCTAGCAGCCCACCTATGAATTGCTTCGATGTCTTTTTTTAATCCCAACTGACGCTTGTCACAAACGATCGAGCTGTACCGAAGAATTGGTCGCAATAGCATCCTGTATGGGGTCTCCTTTAAAGATGAAGTGCACTTTCCTAAAATCTCCCAATAAACTGAAGTTGACCGTTCGCCTTCCCCACCACAGTCGTCACATGCTTATTCCAGTTCATATCGCTTTGCAACGTTACGCCCAAATACTTAAGCGACGTGACTGTATCAGCAGGGCACTAATAATTTTATATCCGAACATTACTGGTGAGTCTTTCCTACTCATTCTAATTAACTTCGATTTTTATGCATTTAGAGCCAGCTGTCATTCATAACACGAACTAGAAATTTCGTCCAAGTCATCTTGTATCATCCTACAGTTACTCATCTTCGACACCTCCCCGTAGACCGCTGTATCATCAGCAAACAACCGCGGACTGCTGCTCACCCAGTCTGCCAGATCATTTATGTGTATCGAAAATAATAGCGGTTCTATCACACTTTCATAGAACGTTACCCTTCTCTCTGATAAATTGTTACCGTCTAGGACAACATACTGGAATCTGTTACTTAAGAAGTCTTCGAACCACTCCTATAATTTTATGGGAACCTACTCCGTATGTTCGTATCTTCGTTAGCAGCTGTTACCGAGCGTAATGCTTGTCGGAAATCTAGGAATATGGAATCTGCCTGTTGTCCTTCATCCATAATTCACAGTATATCATATGAGAAAAGGATAAGCTGAGTTGAATACGAGCGATGTTTTCTAAAATGGTATTGATTCCGTATCTAGGAAATTCATCCACGTTGTAGAGCCTATTTAAGAGTATTGTATTAACACCAAGTTAATTTGACTCGGTGAAATAATTAATGCAAAGGCTGTACCCGGACTTTGTACTTGCATCATAAGGAGAGGTAAGACCAAAATGTCTCCTTATATAAAATGTTCTGCATTTATTTCTTATATTGTCTCTGGTATACAGTTCCTCTTTCCCGCTGTATATGGGAGGGCTCCCAGTGGAAGGGGGGTGATGGAGCCCCTTAGGGAAATAGCGTACAGGGCTGGAAAGAAATCCAACGTGCACTCGGTTTGTCTGCCGGGGGGCCTCATCCAAGATGTGGAGGCGGCCTTGCCTGCGGCTATCGAGCGTACGGGGTGCAGTCGTCTGCAAGTGGTTGCTCACGTCGGCACCGATGATGTCTGTCGCTTGGGTTCTGAGGCGATCCTCATTTCTTACAGGCGGTTGGCGGATTTGGTAAAGACCGCTGGCCTGGCACGCGGGGTGCAAGCAGAGCTCTCTATTTGCAGCGTCGTTCCCAGAGTGGATCGGGGTCCTTTGGTTTGGAGCCGAGTGGAGGGTCTCAACCAGAGGCTTCGTCGACTCTGTGACGGTCTTGGCTGCAGATTTCTAGACTTCCACTTTTGGGTGGGGAATTGTAGGACGCCCCTAGATAGGTCAGAGGTGCACTACACAAAGGAAGCGGCTACTCGGGTAACAGAGTACTTGTGGTGTGCACATGGGTTTTTTTTAGGCTAGGCAGTAGTGCAAGGTGTCCTGATAAAATTCGCCAGTCGACGTGCAGGCAGGGAAATCAGGACGCGCTCAGTGTAAAGACACTTCAGCTATCAAGATATTAGCAGTAAATTTTCAGAGTGTTCGGAATAAAGTTCCTGAATTTACTGCCCTCCAGGAAGCGTGTGGCGCGCAAATTGTTCTCGGGACTGAGACCTGGCTGAACCTTGAGATAGGAAGTTCTGGAATATTTAGTGAGGGTTGGAACGTACATCGGAAAGGCAGATTAGACACCGTAGGAGGGGGTGTCTTCATTGCAGCTGACAAAAATATTGTGTCGACTGAGGTCGAATTAGAGTGTGATTGTGAAGTTATCTGGACACGTTTAACAGGGCTAGGAGAAATAAAGTTAATTGTGGGATGTTATTACCGGCCACCAGGTTCCACCGTAACAGTTCTAGTATCATTCAAAGGTGTCTACATTCTGTATCGGAGGCGACTTCAACCTACCTAGTATAGACTGGGATGTCTATGGATTCATTACATGTGGTACAGACAAGCTGTCGTGTGAATTACTTTTGAACACATTATCCGAAAACTGTCTTGAGCAGTTAAATCGACAGACAACACGTAATGGAAATATTTTAGATCTGGTAGCCACGAACAGACCAGACCTCATCGACGGTGTCAGTGTTGAGACAGGGATAGGTGATCATGATGTTGTCATTACGATTATGGTTACGAAAGTTAAAAAGTCGGCCAAGAAGGCTAGGAGAGTATTCTTACTAGAAAGAGCAGATAAGCAGTTGTTAGCATCCTACTTAGTAAATGAATCGACTTCATTTACTTCCGGTGCGATGGACGTGGAAGAATTATGGACAAATTTTAAACACATTGTAAATCACGCATTGGACAAGTATGTGCCAAAAAAGTGGGTTACGGACAGGAAAGACCCACCGTGGTTTAACAGCGCAATTCGGAGAATGCTCAGGAAGCAAAGACAGTTGCACTCGCGGTACAAGAAAGATCGGGAGAATGAGGACACGCAAAAGTTGGTAGAGATTCCTGCTGCTGTAGAAAGAGTGATGTGCGAAGCATTCAACCACCACCTTAACAAAAGATCTTGCAGAAAACCCAAGGAAATTCTGGTCTTACGCAAAATCGGTAAGCGGGTCGAAGGCTTCCATCCAGTCACTGACTGATCAGTCTGGCCTGACAACGGAAGACAGCAAAACGAAAGCTGAAATTTCAAATTTAGCATTCGAGAAATCTTTCACGCAGGAGGATCGTACAAACATACCACCCTTTGAGTCTCGTACAGATTCCCGTATGGAGGACATAGTGATAGACATCCCTGGGGTTGTGAAGCAGCTGAATGGGTTGAAAATAAATAAATCGTCATGTCCTGATGGAATTCCAATTCGGTTTTACAGAGAGTACTCTATTGAACTGGCTCCTTACTTAGCTTGCATTTATCGCGAATCTCTTGCCCAACGTAAAGTCCCGAGGGACTGGAAAAAAGCGCAGGTGACGCCTGTATATAAGAAGGGTAGAAGGACGGATCCTCAAAATTACAGACCAATACCCTTAACATCGGTTTGTTGCAGGATTCTCGAACATATTCTCAGTTCGAATATAATGAATTTCCTTGAGACAGAGAAGTTGCTGTCCATGCATCAGCAAGGCTTTAGAAAGCATCGCTCCTGCGAAACGCAACTCGCCCTTTTTTCACATGATATCTTGCGAACCATGGATGAAGGGTATCAGACGGATGCCATATTCCTTGACTTCCGGAAAGCGATTGACTCGGTGCCCTACTGCAGACTCCTGGTACGAGCATATGGGATTGGTTCCCAAGTATGTGAGTGGCTCGAAGACTTCTTAAGTAATAAACCCAGTACGTTGTCCTCGATGGTGAGCGTTCATCGGAGATGAGGGTAGCATCTGGAGTGTCCCAGGGAAGTGTGGTAGGTCCACTGTTGTTTTCTAACTACATAAATGATCTTATGGATAGGGTGGATAGCAATATGCGGCTGTTTGCTGATGATGCTGTGGTATACGGGAAGATGTTGTCGTTGAGTGACTGTAGGAGGATACAAGATGACTTGGACAGGATTTGTGATTGGTGAAAGAATGGCAGCTGACTCTAAATATAGATAAACGTAAATTAATGCAGATGAATAGGAAAAAGAATCCTGTAGTCTTTGAATACTCCATTAGTAGTGTAGCGCTTGACACAGTCACGTCGATTAAATATTTGGGCGTAACATTGCAGAGCGATATGAAGTGGGACAAGCATGTAATGGCAGTTGTGGGGAAGGTGGATAGTCGTCTTCGGTTCATTGGTAGAATTTTGGGAAGATGTGGTTCATCTGTAAAGGAGACCGCTTATAAAACACTAATACGATCTATTCTCGAGTACTGCTCGAGCGTTTGGGATCCCTATCAGGTCGGATTGAGGGAGGACATAGAAGGAATTCAGAGGCGGGCTGCTAGATTTGTTACTGGTTTGGTCATCACGCGAGTGTTACGGAAATGCTTCAGGAGCTCGGGTGGGAGTCTCTAGAGGAAAGGAGGTGTTCTTTTCGTGAATCGCTGCCGAGGAAATTTAGAGAACCAGCATTTGAGGCTGACTGCAGCACAATTTTACTGCAACCAACTTACATTTCACGGAAAGACCACAAAGATAAGAGAGATTAGGGCTCGTACAGAGGGATATAAGCAGTCATTTTTCCCTCGTTCTGTTTGGGAGTGGAACAGGGAGAGAAGATGCTAGTGTGGTACGAGGTACCCTCCGCCACGCACCGTATGGTGGATTACGCTGTATGTATGTCGATGTAGATGTAGGAGACAGATCAGTCATCACGACCACCAGAAGATTGCTGTAAGTTACCTCGCGAAATATCGCACCGTTTGGGCGACCCAACCTAGGTGAATACTCATGAAAACTTAAAAATCATCGTAAGCATGGAAAGCCTTAAGTCATACATTCCGTTCTTGCGGTGTCAGATTATAATAAAAAGCTGATAACGCCAAAGTCCTCACCAAGGAAACCTGTCTACCATGATGCTAGTGGTGCCCGCCGGAACGAAAACTACTAGACTATGTGTAAGGTTTTCGTATGTTTTTTGCCATTGTAAGTAATTCACCATTACTGTACTGGGACAAAGATGCATCAGCGCGCTGCACGACTAGTGGATAATATCCTTGACTCTGTGTTTAATGTATTCTGTGGTGCGTTTAGTAGCCAGTCAGATGTGCTGTGCTGGGGCATTCTTATTAGATGCATAGCAGCAAGCAGTCGAGTTTTAGAGAAAGATATCTCTTTTTTTTTTTAATCTGGGAGAAATCATGTGGAATAGTTTATTATCTAGATCCAAACTTGTTGCTATTTTGTTGATTGTACTGATGGAGACTTTTGGAGGAATATTTCAAGATAAGACATGCACGTACAGGTATGAAAAATAATATTTGTTTGTCAGAATTGGCAACTGAAGGAAATCTTTGTCCTTTAGATCACTAACAATACTCATGATTCCTGTTAATTGGATCTCACTGTTTTCAATATGCCACAAATTACTAAACTGGTTGAATGTCTGTAATTTTTGTAATGAGAGAATTTCGTAATTGTTAGTATTCTCATATTATACAGTTTTTTTGACAATCAGTGTTTAATTTGGCAAGAACGATCTTCTTTAAAGTAAAACCTGTTCCACCATTCTTACTAACGTTTAAAATATTTTGTGGTGTATGCATCGCACCTTACACCAGATGCAGAAAAATATTGTTTCAGAGGAGCAAAGGGAAGTTTGGAGCAGATTATTTTTCTTTAGCGGCTGCATTTGCTGATTTCACTTTTCTTCCGAGAACATCGGTACACCATACACAAATAGCATGCTGAGAAGGAGGTAAGTTACTTTTCTTTCGAGGGAGATCTTAATTTGGGAATGATGTTATACGCAAGGTAAATCTTGATATTATGTGGGTGAATAGAAAGTACGGGATTTAGCATATGTACCTCTGGCAATTCAGAAGACGACTGAAGTAGAACTAAAAGACGTACAGCAAAGACACAAAGGAATTACAGACATCGATTGCGAGAGGGCATTGATTGTAATCAGTGAGGGAAGTCGAAAATTTGTACCGGACCGGATTCGTATTTGGGTCTCCAGCATATTAGACAGGTGCGCTGACCACTATACGATCTGGACAGTGTCAGACCTAAATCCTCAACTTATTCTGGCACTACCCATGTAGTGCCCCATGTCCATTATGCTCATTACTCGCGCAATTTCGTCGAATGCCGCAAGAGTTAGAGTTTGCTGTGCATATGCGCTGAAGGGATCATTGGTCGTCTTTGCATTAACTGTATGTTGCTTTTGTCCTTTCGGACATGTCCGAAAGAACAGACACCGTATACATACGAAAAGTGACTGGCACCAGTGCATAAGGCATTTCTCCAAGCTTTGATTAGTATCACTGGCCGTGGCGTAGAGCACCATAAGGGGGAAAAATCAGACATTCCATGCTGTAGCATCAGATTATTTTGCTCCTATCGATCGGTAACCCAATAAACACACTTCTAGACTGTGCTGCTGTCACGTCTTAGTGTCCGCAGCTCGTGGTCGTGCGGTAGCGTTCTCGCTTCCCACGCCCGGGTTCCCGGGTTCGATTCCCGACGGGGTCAGGGATTTTCTCTGCTTCGTGATGACTGGGTGTTGTGTGCTGTCCGTAGGTTAGTTATGTTTAAGTAGTTCTAAGTTCTAGGGGACTGATGACCATAGATGTTAAGTCCCATAGTGCTCAGAGCCATTTGAACCATTTTCACGTCTTCGCACGGAGTTCATGACAACAACTTTGGAGAATAGAATGCACATATTGTTTGCCACATCACAAACGGTGCCCACACTGCGCACCTGTAAAATGAGTTGAAAACTTGGGGAGACGCTCTATCCATTGGCGTGTGTCTATTTTCTGTATGTCTTGTAGTTTCCGCATATACCCCTTCTCATACCCCCGTGAACTTACGAATAACCCTACGTAGAGTGTGCGTAATGATACTTAACGTGACGCTTGCTCACCAGAGGAAGAAGGGCAGCCAGCAGAGGATGAAGGCGCCCATGATGACGCCGAGCGTGCGCGCCGCCTTGTGCTCCGTCCTCCAGCTGCTGCTCTGCTGCCGGACCACCGTGCCTGCAACAGAACGCAGAGCGCCATCAGTCGACGGAAACCACAGCTACGTTCGGCACTCGGAACACAAACTGGAAAGAAGTGCTTTACAATGAAGTAATCTCCAAGTTAAAGGGCATGCAAGGCACATAAGTGTGATTCAGCTGCCCCTAGCACTGTCGCTTTATGCAACCCGCCGTATTCTCTCCCTCATTATGTTTAAGCTATTACTTCTACAGAAAACATAATAGGACCTTTTTCTATAGGAAATTCAGCGTAGTTAAATTTTGTACTGGGGTTAATTTTCGCTAGACTTTAGTTTTCGAGATGTTAAGAAAACGTAGAAAAGTGACCTTCAAACGCACCCCCACTCCCACACTCAGATTCTACCGGTCAGGATTTTTAGTATGTTGTTCATGGCACTGTACAAAAAGCTTACGGCTGCACGAATTATTTCCCACATTCGATCTGTTTTGTCCTTCGTCATATGACGTTATCACGCCAGCACTTAGTAGCGTGCTTACAATTTAAGAAACTGACATTTATGTAAATTTTACCTAGCAGTTTTGTTAATTTAAAATAAATAAGTAAACTGTTACACTTTTGTATTCGTAGGGCCTTCTCGCTACGAAACTACTGTGCTTTTAAGGGTTAAGTTTGGATCAGATTACCAACGTATGTACACTACTGGCCTTTAAAATTGCTACACCACGAAGATGACGTGCTATAGACGCGAAATTTAGCAGACAGGAAGAAGATGCTGTGATATGCAAATGAATAGCTTCTTAGAGCATTCGCACAAAGTTGGCGCTGGTGGTGACACCTACAACGTGCTGACATGAGGAAAGTTTCCAACCGATTTCTCATACACAAACACCAGTTGACCGGCGTTTCCTGGTGAAACGTTGTGATGCTTCGTGTAAAGAGGAGAAATGCGTACCATCACGTGTCCCACTTTGATAAAGGTCGGATTGTAGCCTATCGCGATTGCGGTTTATCGTATCGCGACATTGCTGCTCGCGTTGGTCGAGATGCAATGACTGTTAGCAGAATATGGAATCGGTGGGTTCAGGAGGGTAGTACGGAACGCCGTGCTGGATCCCAACAGCCTCGTATCACTAGCAGTCGAAATGACAGGCATCTTATCCGCATGGCTGTAACGGATCATGCACCCACGTCTCGATCCCTGAGTCAACAGATGGGTACGTTTGCAAGACGACAACCATCTCAACGAACAGTTCGACGACGTTTACAGCAGCATGGACTATCAGCTCGGAGACCATGGCTGCGGATACCCTTGACGCTGCATCACAGACAGGAGCGCCTGCGATGGTGTACTCAACGACGAACCTGGGTGCACGAATGGCCAAACGTCATTTTTTCTGGTGAATCCAGGTTCTGTTTACAGCATCGTGATGGTCGCATCCGTGTTTGGCGACATCGCGGTGAACGCACATTGGAAGCGTGTATTCGTCATCGCCATACTGGCGTATAACCTGGCGTGATATTATGGAGTGCCATTGGTTACACGTCTCGGTCAACTCTTGTTCGCATTGACGGCACTTTGAACAGTGGACGCTACATTTCAGATGTGTTACGACCCGTGGCTACACCCTTCATTCGATCCCTGCGATACCTTACATTTCAGCAGGATAAGGCACGACCGCATGTTGCAGGGCCTGTACGGGCATTTCTGGATACAGAAAATGTTCGACTGCTGCCCTGGCCAACACATTCTCCAGATCTATCACCAACAGAAAACGTCTGGTCAATGGTGGCCGAGCAACTGGCTCGTCACAATACGCCAGTCACTACTCTTGATGAACTGTGGTATCGTGTTGAAGCTGCATGGGCAGCTGTACCTATGCACGCCATCCAAGCTCTGTTTGACTCACTGCCCAGGCGTATCAAGGCCGTTATTACGGCCAGAGGTGGTTGTTCTGGATACTGATTTCTCAGGATCTATGCACCCAAATTGCGTGAAAATGTAATCACATATCAGTTCTGGTATAATATATTTGTCCAATGAATATCCGTTTATCATCTGCATTTCTTCTTGGTGTATCAATTTAAATTAAAACGTTAACGAAGTAACCGGCTCTGCTGATGGCAGATATCGGGAATAGCTCGTGTAGTCGACAATTTATATATAGAGATAGGAGAGAGTGCCACGAACAACATACTTGACACCCTGATTGATGAGGAATGAGTGTGGGATGGAGGCGCGTTTGAAGGTAATTCATGTACGTTTTTCTTGAATAACTCAAAAACCGTGGCCTCTAGCGAAAACATATCCTGGTAAAAAATTTTGTACAGAACGGTACCGCTCAGTTTTTCCTTAGGACTGATAGTTCGTGTGTAGCGAGCGAGAGAACACGAAAATCTCACGTGTGATTTTTCAAGGCCAGCTACAGCATTGCAGGTTGTATAAAACAACAACGGTAGGGGAAAATGAACCACCACGTGTAGGCGAAATGTCGTCAGATTCCAAGGAAGGTTGATGAAAACTATGTATATTAGCGAACCGTCAGTTTAATAAAGTACGATCGGAAAATATTCAAATGAATTATTTATAGAACGGATTTATCGGTGAATCCCTCCCTGGAGAAGATTAGTTTCATTTTGGGAGAAGCGAGCGCTTGATGCAGTACTGACCCAATTATTTATATTGCAGAAAATAGAAGACACCGTGAAGTATTGCAAATTCATATTTATTCCAACTATATTCGGTCCCTGACTGCCATGGAGGGACTGTAGTAACGTGAAATATAGAAGAGGAATGTAAAAATGTAGAATATCGAAAGCACCTGCAATAAACCAATCGGAATTTTCGTACTTATTGAAGGAAAACAATGACGTCTTTATAGTGTGTGTGAAATCTTATGGGACTAACTGCTAAGGTCATCAGTCCCTAAGCTTGCACACTACTTAACCTAAATTATCCTAACGACAAACACACACACTCATGCCCGAGGGAGGACTCGAACCTCCGCCGGGAAAAAGTCTTTATATGTTATGTATCAAGCAACATAAGAACACCTTATTGCAGTCTCAATTATTGTGCACAACAGAATAACGAAACTTCACAACGATTATGTGGCTCATTCTGAGGCAGAGGACAAACTGAACGTTATAATACTAGGTGCGATGATACCATATCAAAGAAACTCCACGGCTAAGAAAAAAGCATGACAGTTATCACATCGATTGAAGTAAATTCACAAACAACTGAACACAACAGATCTACCTAAATGGAGACATCAAAGCATGTAAACACAGTTATATCTATTGTATTTCTTTTCTATGCGTGATGTAGTGAGCAGTTACAAGAAAACGTCATTGGCATTATGTATACAACGTAATGTTTATGGACACAATATAGTATGTCATGTCTGCTGGATGAAAAAGTGTTATCTTGCAATCACGGCACAATGTAGCCCGTTATGTGATATATTTAGCCGGCCGGAGTGGCCGAGCGGTTCCAGGCGCTACAGTCTGAAACCGCGCGACCGCTACTGTCTCAGGTACGAATCCTGCCTCGGGCATGGATGTGTGTGATGTCGTTAGGTTAGTTAGATTTAAGTGGTTCTAAGTTCTAGGGGACTGATAATCTCAGCAATTAAGTCCCATAGTGCTCAGAGCCATTTCAACCATTTTTGATATACTGAAATATACCATAGAGACAAAACATGAAATACAAACTAAAACAAGGGTGAATAAAGTGCATGTGTCTTGTTAACTAGGACCAGAGTGTACAGTGAATCTCAGCACAATTATTAAGTAAGGGAAGCACGTAAGGCCAACAGGCACAACGAAATCTTCAGATCATACTACACTCCTGGAAATGGAAAAAAGAACACATTGACACCGGTGTGTCAGACCCACCATACGTGCTCCGGACACTGCGAGAGGGCTGTACAAGCAATGATCACACGCACGGCACAGCGGACACACCAGGAACCGCGGTGTTGGCCGTCGAATGGCGCTAGCTGCGCAGCATTTGTGCACCGCCGCCGTCAGTGTCAGCCAGTTTGCCGTGGCATACGGAGCTCCATCGCAGTCTTTAACACTGGTAGCATGTCGCGACAGCGTGGACGTGAACCGTATGTGCAGTTGACGGACTTTGAGCGAGGGCGTATAGTGGGCATGCGGGAGGCCGGGTGGACGTACCGCCGAATTGCTCAACACGTGGGGCGTAAGGTCTCCACAGTACATCGATGTTGTCGCCAGTGGTCGGCGGAAGGTGCACGTGCCCGTCGACCTGGGACCGGACCGCAGCGACGCACGGATGCACGCCAAGACCGTAGGATCCAACGCAGTGCCGTAGGGGACCACACCGCCACTTCCCAGCAAATTAGGGACACTGTTGCTCCTGGGGTATCGGCGAGGACCATTCGCAACCGTCTCCATGAAGCTGGGCTACGGTCCCGCACACCGTTAGGCCGTCTTCCGCTCACGCCCCAACATCGTGCAGCCCGCCTCCAGTGGTGTCGCGACAGGCGTGAATGGAGGGACGAATGGAGACGTGTCGTCTTCAGCGATGAGAGTCGCTTCTGCCTTGGTGCCAATGATGGTCGTATGCGTGTTTGGCGCGGTGCAGGTGAGCGCCACAATCAGGACTGCATACGACCGAGGCACACAGGGCCAACACCCGGCATCATGGTGTGGGGAGCGATCTCCTACACTGGCCGTACACCACTGGTGATCGTCGAGGGGACACTGAATAGTGCACGGTACATCCCAACCGTCATCGAACCCATCGTTCTACCATTCCTAGACCGGCAAGGGAACTTGCTGTTCCAACAGGACAATGCACGTCCGCATGTATCCCGTGCCACCCAACGTGCTCTAGAAGGTGTAAGTCAACTACCCTGGCCAGCAAGATCTCCGGATCTGTCCCCCATTGAGCATGTTTGGGACTGGATGAAGCGTCGTCTCACGCGGTCTGCACGTCCAGCACGAACGCTGGTCCAACTGAGGCGCCAGGTGGAAATGGCATGGCAAGCCGTTCCACAGGACTACATCCAGCATCTCTTCGATCGTCTCCATGGGAGAATAGCAGCCTGCATTGCTGCGAAAGGTGGATATACACTGTACTAGTGCCGACATTGTGCATGCTCTGTTGCCTGTGTCTATGTGCCTGTGGTTCTGTCAGCGTGATCATGTGATGTATCTGACCCCAGGAATGTGTCAATAAAGTTTCCCCTTCCTGGGACAATGAATTCATGGTGTTCTTATTTCAATTTCCAGGAGTGTATATAAACAGGGATCACTCTAGAATCAAGAAACATTTCGCGTAATGTACGTCCATTTGGAGGTGCCTATTACATTGATCGTTCGATCTCGCCCTACAATATTCCTCATCCCCTTCCCGTCTCCACACGTCCGTCATTTTGAGCCGTCGGACTTCTGACTGGTTTGATACGGCCCACTACGCATTCCTCTCCTCTGCCAGCCTCTTCATCTCAGAGTAGCACTTGCAACCTACGTTCTCGATTATTTGCTCATGTACTCCAATCTCCGTCTTCCTTCATAGTTTTTACCCTCTATAGCTCCCTCTAGTGCCATGAAATCAAAGCTATTCCCGATGTCTTAATATATGTCCTGTACTTTTTGCTTGTCAGTTTGTTCCCTTTCCTCGCCGATTCTATGGAGATCTCCCTCGTTCCTAAATTTCTCAGTTCACCTAATTTTCAAACTTCTTTTCTGACACCACGTCTCAAATGCTTCAATTCTCTTCTGTTCCTTGCCTACGGCGTATCGTCTCAGTTCCGTGATTGGATTCGTGATTTTCTGGCAGAAAGGTCACAGTTCATAATAATTGATCGAAGGTCATCAAGTAAAACAGAGTAGCATCTGCAGTTTCCCAAGGAACTGTTATAGGCCCTCTGCTTTTGCTGATCTACATAAACGATTTAGCAGACAATCTCAGCAGCCTTCTTAGATTATTTGCAGATGACAATGCCATTTACCGTCACACGAAGTCATCATATGAGCAAAACGAATTGACAGATGATTTAGACCAGGTATCTGTATGTTGCAAAAATCGGCAACTGACTCTAAACAACGAAACTTGTGAAGTCATCCACATCAGCACTAAAAATAACACTCTAAATTTCAGTTAAGTCCCATATTGCTCAGAGCCATTTGTACCATTTCAGTTGTGCGATAAATCACACGAATCTAGAGACTGTAAACTCAACTAAATGGTCAGTGATTACAATTACAACTAACTCAAACTTGAACTATCATTTAGATAATGTTGTGGGGAAAGCCAACCAAAGACTGCGATTTATTGGCAGAACATGGAGGAAATGCAAAAGATCTACTAAAGAGGCTGCTTACGTTACGTTTATGAACCTTCTTCTGGAGTGTTGTTGGGCAATATGGAAGTTTCATGAGATAGGATTGAGAGAGGACATCGAAAAAGTACAAAGAATGGCAGCTCGTTTTGTATTATTGCGAAATAAGGGAGAGAATGTGACGAATATCATATATGGATTGGGTCAAAGAAATGGAAATCGGAAGGAGCGAGATCTTTATGAGGTCCACGGTGGATGAGAAACAACAGTCGAATGAAGTTTTATGAGCTTCTCTTGTGTGCGCAAGCAAGTGTAAGGCCTTGTTTTGTCATGGAGAAAGAGGAGTTCGTTTGCATTTTTGTGACGACGAACATACCGAAGTCGTTGCTTCAGTTACCTGAGGTAGCACAATACACTTCAGAGTTGATTGTTGCACGATGACGGAGTACGTCGCACAGAAGAATCCCTTCAGTGTCCAAGAGAACCGTCGCCATGACTTGATAGGTTGAAGGTGCGGCTTTGAACTTTCTCTTCACAGGAGAGGTGTTGTGGCACCACTCCACGGATTGGCGTTTTGTTTCTTGTCCGGAATGATGAACCCATGTTTCATCGCCTGTGACGATGTTCGTTAAAAAAAAACAGAGTCAGCCTCCTAAAGCGCAAGCAATTTCGTACACATGGTCCTTCGTTGTTCTTTATGGCTTTCTGTTAAGGCAGCGAGGAACCCATTGGCATACATCTTTGAGAATCACAATTGGTGGACGTGCGTTTTAGCACTATCAACGGAGACGTCCCGTTGAGCAGCAAGGTATTTGAGTGTGATCCATCGATCACATCGAATGAGAGTTCTTGTGTGTCCATCCTTTCAGCAGGACGTCTCTGGGACGACGGCCGTTGACTAACGTGACAGAAAATAAAAGCACCTAAAGCCGTCTTTATGATTTTATTTTATTTTGTCGCTACCAGTTTCGACGCTTCAATGCGTCATCTTCAGGCTGTTTTGATGCGGTACAGGTTGATACGATACCCATGCATAACCCATCAGTTGCCAGCATTACTGGATTGGTAGATAATGTTTCAGCACTCCAACCATCAACTGTCAACCCAAAGTTCAAGTTGACAGTTGTTGGTTGGAGTGCTGACATATTATCTGCGAATCCAGTAATTCTGGCAACTGATGGGTTATGCATGAGGACCGTATCAACCTGTACCGCATCAGAGCAGTCTGAAGATGACGCAATGAAGCGTCGAAACTGGTATCGACAAAATAAAATAAAGTCATAAGGACGGCTGTAGGTGTTTTTATTTTCTGTCACGATCGAATGAGAGTGTCCGAACGTACCAACACTGAAGGAGTGACGACTGTGTGTGGCCAATCAGTGCGAGCGAGGTCGGACTGGTTTCCGTGACTTTGTTGCGATCTTGACAGACGTCTCGCTAACGACTCACCGTGCTTTTGTTGACTGCCTGGTCTCCGTAGAAGTTCTAGGAGAAACCTATGTACGTGAATCTTCAGGTTTTGGCGGCGCAAAGACTGTTCCATTAAGTTTCGGGTGTGCAGCTGCAAGAATTTTTTGAACAGACGTACGGAGTCGCCATGGGTAGTCTCTTATCCCCTCTGGTGGCCAATTTATTTGTGGAGGACTTCGAGGGAAAGACGCTTGAATCTGCTGACTTGAAACCCACGGTATTCTGGAGGTATGTTGATGACACCTTTGTAGTTTGGCCCCATGGTGAAGACAACTTGCAAGACTTCTTAAGACATCTCAACTCCCTGCACGATCAAATAAAGTTCACAATGGAAATTGAAAAGGAGGGATGCCTTCCATTCTTGGATGTTTTGGTCCGGCGCAGAGAGGATGGCACTTTGGGACATGAAGTGTACAGGAAGCCGACGCACACCGATCTGTATTTACGTGCAAATAGCTGCCACCATCCTGTCCAGACAATGAGTGTTCTCCGAACTTTGACCCACAGAGCGCATATTATTTATGACGAAAGCGGTCTTCAAGATGAACTTTCCCACTTACAAAGAGTGTTTGAATACAAAGGGACTCTCCACAACAAATACAGAGGGCACTGAAAATGAAACAGAAAGAGGCCACAAAGAAAGCAGAAGAAGATGAAGAAACCTTTAAATCGATGGCCTTACTTCCATATGTGGGTAGCCTCTCATCAAAAATAGGACGGATTCTCAGCAGACACAAAGTAAAAGTGATTTTTCGTCCTCCACCCAAGACAGCTGCACTCGTGGGCTCTGTCAAAGATGATTTGCTGCTCCGAAAATCTGGAGTTTACAAAATTCCATGTGAATGTGGCCTTTCTTACATCGGACAAATAACTCGTACTGTCCAAGAAAGATGTACAGAACACACGACTTTTACAGCCTAAGAAGTCGGCAGTGGCAGAGCACTCTATTGAAATGGTCACAGTATGTTGCATGACAACGTCGAAATTTTGGCAACTACATCATGCTTTTGGGACTCGATAGTGAAGGAGGCAATTGTAATTCTCTTGACGACGAATTTAATTAATGGAGATGGTGGTTTCAATCTTGATATATCATGGAATCCGGCACTTGCTGTAATAAACTCACAAAGACGTCGTCACAGTGGGGCTTACAATGATATATCGATATGCCAACACAGATCGACTGCGGACTCATAGATACAACTCGTGCATTATGCACGTCTCTGCCGCCGACCAACGTCTCTGGCGCATTTGCATCTGTGGCCGCATGCGCAGTCCCGCGGTACACGAGTATAAAGGGACGAAGCGAGCACTGGAGTGGTAGTCTTGCGACTCACTCTGAAAATGGCTGGACGGTATACAGCCGAAATATTAGAAGAAGAAGATTTCTTGCGCCTGCATACCCGAAACTTAATGGAACAAACCTATGTGTATCTGCGATACTGTGGCTTTCCACCAAAAGACACTCAATGACAGCTATCTGCTTGGAACGCATCTCCATTGTAAATGCCATTCTGAAGGCTACGTATAGCCCCGCCGCCTATCGGAACTTCACGAAACTAAAGGGGCAGAAGCGGGAATGTTCTATGGTGTCCTACAACTAATTCTGAGTTTTTTTTACCAGGAATTGGCCAAGATAAAAAAGTGTGGCATTACTTATTGAACATCCCTCGTATTGTAGAAACTCTTAGTCTGGGTGAATGTAGCGCCCAGGCAGGAGATAGCCAGCACGGAGCGGCAGTCGAAACGGAGTTTGGGCCAGGTCAGCCCTGTCAGCGGCATCGACCGGCACGGGTAAGGGTAGTTCGCGGTGGGCTGCGGGGGCGGAGCTATAAATAGCGCACACAGGTGCAGGCCGGGGGTGTGGGCGGATGTGCTGTGTGGTGTTCGGCGTACGCCAACGCTGCCCCTGTTTACGTCCGCCCCGAACCGCTGAGGGACTGTCCACTCGGCTTGGGAGCAAACACTGCCTCTTTTCACTACGCTCTTCGTTAACTGTCAGGGAAGCTGAAGAGAGCTGTCCAACTTGTTGTCTACAGAAATACTACGTATGTCACCCGTCTCAATAAAGCACGATCCCGAAACCCAGATGCGGTTAACAGTTGAAGCGAAGGGGCATTAAATATTCGATTACCAATAGTTCGCGTAATTATTGACCGAATTTAAAAATTCAAAATGCTGTCGTGATCTTCATATTAAGCGGTTTAATCGTATGTGACTATTTTAATTTAATATAAGTGGCAGTCAAGTGGAAAAGAGACAGATATATACAAAGGAAGTAAAATTTTATTTCAAAAGTATTCGCCATAATTGTTAATACATTTGTCTCACTGTGAGACAAGAGGGCCAATGTCTTCATGGGAAACATGATTGTGTCCAGGCGGACACCTCTTCGTCCGATGCAAATCGACGGATACGATTGTTTTTCTTCAGGGCTCGAAAACTGGACATCGCATGGGGACACATGGAGACTGTATAGAGGTCGTGTAAAGACCTCCCGGGGAAACTTCTGCAACGAAGTCGAAACAATCTTATCAACACATGGGCGAGCATTTTCCTGCAACCCTACAGCTGGACTGGAGGGGGATTAATTCCTTTTTTCCGGTGCAAAAGTTTCACTGGGAAGCTCTTACACATCCTTCGTACAGTTCCTATCGCTCCCAGTGTGATTTCTAGTATTTCTGGAGCTCTGAAGAAAGGCGTGCACGACAGAGTACATTCATGGTGCCGTACCTAACCCCAAACGTTTCTCCATGAAAGCATTTATGGTCTTAGAGCGGGACAGATATGTTTACATATATGAAGACAGTATCTGTTCTTTCGGACATGTTCGAAAGAACAAATACCATCTTCATGCAGTTAAGGCTAACCGGCCATTGACCTTCATCTTCTGTGTGGATTCATACGTATTGCCTGAACCCTTACGGGACTTAGTAAAATTGTCTGCTGCGAGTAATGAGTGCAATGGGCAGGGGCACTACGAATGTAGTGTGTGGACATTAAGTTGGGAATATGGGTCTCGCGGTGGCTCAGATGGATAGAGCTTCTGCCATGTAAGCAGGAGATCCCGGGTTCGAGTCCCGGTCGGGCACACATTTTCAACTGTCCCCGTTGATGTATATCACCCCTGTCGGCAGCGTAGGGTCTTGATTTAATTACTGTTTCAGATGTGTTTACAGTTACGATGTTTACTCGTGAAATATAACACTCTGTTTCCGTCTGTCACGTTTTCGTTTCAGTGCTCCTGATACTATAAGACCGCATTACAGTTAGAAATCGTTTGTTTATCTTGATGCAGCGTATCGACACGCAAATGCACGGATTTCGGTTCTTTAGTATTTAAGACTGAGAGCATGTAGCGACTTCCAACAAAGTTTACATGTAATTCCAAACATTTACGAAACTTTTTCTCGCTGGCATCCCCACAAAACGATTCTTCACGTCTTCTGGCGCACGAGAGTTCTCTATTAAGTACCCTGTCTTCCTGATGATGGTCTGTGTCGGATAGTGACTAAGCTACCGGAATTTATCACCCAATAAATACAGCATCTTCAAGTGTTCCGCAACCCTGTTCAGAAGAGATCTCCATACCCTTATGCTCTTATGGATTTATGGACAGCCATGCAGGATTCATGGTGTCAGTTCCTTCCAGCACTGCTACAGACATAAGTCGAGTTTGTTCCATGTCATATTGCTGCACGTCTGCATGCTCTCAGGAATCCTACACGTATTAGGCAGGTGTACCAGTTTCTTTGGCTCTTCAGTGTATATTCGCTCTCTCACTTCGGCGTGAATAGTCTTCTTCAAAATTCTGTCCATTGCAACAATTCGAATGTGGTACTTGACTACAGAAAAACAAGGAATTACATCTTTGTCCCGTCAACGTTCTAAAAATGCTAAAGAGCTCGGCAGATGTGATTTCTTCTTCAGTAGTTTTTCTAATAGTTGCACACTGTGCAATGTGCCTTCATCGTAGAAGAAGGATCTGTGTTCTCGGAGTCTTTTGAGGTGGCATGCTTCAGCAATAATAGAACACCGTGCCAGCCTCGGCAGTTAATCACTTTAACTCTCAAGACGATGGCGGAGGTAGCTATCGGAAACTCGACTGTTTTATTCAAGGTGACGCGGCCTGTAAACCGGGAAGATCGTATACCACGAAAGACCCCGAGGATAGTTAGCGGTTTGTTTGGGTGCGCGTTAAAATGTGTACTCGTTACTAATAATAGATATCACAATATTAATGCAATAGTTAATGAGGACAGTTTAGTTGTCACTGAGGTTTACGAAGTATGTGTGGTGTTTGCCGTGTCCCTGATGCTACACTTCTTATGATGGTTCTGAGTGCATTGTCATGTAAGTATGTCTGATACTTGAGAATTTCGCTCATGCTGTGTCAGCGTCTCATGTACACAAGTTGAACGATGGTTGTGTTTATTTTGTGGATAATGCAGACGGAGTAAGGCAGAGTGAGGAATTTGTACGATGTCACACAGTGCAATTCTCTCGAACAGCGCCATGGTTGCCACCGTGTTTAGCACCCACACCATACATGCAGTCATTGGCAACAGTGTTGCATACGCTCACTCGACGCTGCTGTCAGGTTTGACATTCAGCCAAGGCAGCGTTGTTCCGGTGCTGCTGATATGTCTCCTATTCCGGCTAGATACTGGTAGTTAATCTTTCTTTCAGAACCAATATTCAAACTTACCAGTCACCACAGAGGAGACCGTCAATAACCCGAATCACTGTGCGGCGTAGTAGCAACTCCCAGAAGCATCGACAAGTTCTATACTTGAGGTTTCTAGAAGCACGTATGAGCACAACAGTTGCGAAGCAGAAATCTTGGAGATACAGAATGCATTTTTCAAATACGCGGAAAATATTATAACATGAAGAGATTATAAGTGAAAAGCGGAAAATGGTTTCAAACCTATCGCGATAGGAACGCTAGACTGTAACGATGTATTCCACGAACAGTTGCGTGATGAGTAGTATTTCATTCAAGCTCGACCGCATGCAAGCAGCTGAAAGAACAAATGCCGAGTAGCCGTTTAATAAAAATTTTCAGAAGGCAAATTATGAATGACATGATTTGAAGTTAGCTGTTGTAAACTAGCTTGGAAACTATTCTGAAGATTGTGTTTGACGGGAGATTCGGATATCGTAAATATTGGTAAGCTGTTTTCTTCGTCTTTATGCTGTTCACTTTTTCCATAGCGCTATCCCTTATGCAAAGAAAGGCTTTGTGAAGCTGATCACCAAGGATCTATCGAAGCGGTGGGCCTTTGAGGAAGAGCACTGCCTCTTGCAGCGGCTTCTTTTGAGGAGACAGTGCCCATTAGATGAGATCGCCCGGCTGTTCACGGTTGGGTGGCTCGAGATAAGTGGCGGAGAAATAAAAAAGGGACTAAGAGTTGAGGCTCTCGGCTGAGCTAATTGAAATATGCCCTAGTCTCCCAGGCAACGCTGTGCTGGTAATACCAGATGCATTCATAAGCTTCAACGGAACATATAAGTTAACACTCATCAGTTCACTCCTTGTGTAAATTAGATCTACCTTTTGTTTTCGTAAAATCATTGAACTGGAACGAGAGCATAAGAGACTAAGGAACAATGACATATTACTTGGAGCACCTAAATGAAGTGGCATTTCACATAAGAAGTACAAACAGAATGATATAGTTTTGTTCGTAGGCTAGAAATCAAATTTACATCTCTATTCCAGCATGTCTAGAGAAATCAGATCACGTGATTTTTTATCTGCTTTACTCGCCACCAGCCAATACACAGCTGAGCAGTACTGGAGACTTCACCGGACCAGAACTACGCTGTAGAGCCGAGAAACTGGCACACCTGCCTATTATCGTGTAAGCCCCCCCTCCCCCCCCCCCCCGCCTACCCCCCCAGCCAGACCGAAGTGGCGGAACAAGACGTGGCATGGACTCGACTAATGTCTGAAGTAATGCTGGAGGGAATTGACACAACGAATACTGTAGGGCTGTCCGTGAGTCCGTAATAGTACGAAGGGGTGGAGATCTCTTCTGAACAGCACATTGCAAGGCATGCCAGTTATGCGGAATAATATTAATGTCTGGGGAGACTGGTGGCCAGCGGAAATGTTTGAAATCAGATGAGTGTTCACGGAGTCACTCTGTAGCAATTGTGGACGTGTGAGGTGACGCATTGTCCTACTGGAATTGCCCAAGTCCGTCGGAATGCATAATTTACACGAAGGGATGCAAGGTGACCAGACAGGATGCTTACGTACATGTCACCTGTAAGTCGACGTATCTGGGGTCTCATATCACTCCAACTGCATACGCCCCACGCCATTACAGAGCCTCCACCAGCTTGAACAATCCCCTGTTGACAAGCAAGGACCATAGATCCATGAGGTTTTCTCCATACCCGTACACGTCCAACCACTCGACACAATTTCAAACGAGACTCGTCCGACCAGGCAACATGTTTCCATCGTAAACAGTCCAATGTCAGTGTTGACCGGCCCAGGCCAGACGTAAAACTTTGTGTCTCGCAGTCATCAAGGGTACACGAGTGGGCCTTCTCCAAAAGCTCAAATCGATGATGTTTCGTTGACTGGTTTGCGCACTGACGCTTGTAGAAGGCCCACATTCAAATCTGCAGTAATTTGCGGACGAGTTGCACTTCCGTCACGTTGAACGATTCTCTTCATTTGTTGCTGGACCATTCTTGCGGGATCTTTTTCCGGCCGCATCGATGCTGGCGATTCGATGTTTTACCGGATTCATGATACTCACGGTACGCTCGTGGAATGGTCGTACGTGAAAATCCCAACTTCATCGCTACCTCGGAGATGCTGTGTCCAATCGCTCGTGCGCCGACTACAACACCACGTTCAAACGCACATTTTTTTTTTTTTTTTGTCATCAGTCTACTAACTGGTTTGATGCGGCCCGCCACGAATTCCTTTCCTGTGCTAACCTCTTCATCTCAGAGTAGCACTTGCAACCTACGTTCTCAATTATTTGCTTGACGTATTCCAATCTCCGTCTTCCTCTACAGTTTTTGCCCTCTACAGCTCCCTCTAGTACCATGGAAGTCATTCCCTCATGTCTTAGCAGATGTCCTATCATCCTGTCCCTTCTCCTTATCAGTGTTTTCCACATATTCCTTTCCTCTCCGATTCTGCGTAGAACCTCCTCATTCCTTACCTTATCAGTCCACCTAATTTTCAACATTCGTCTATAGCACCACATCTCAAATGCTTCGATTCTCTTCTGTTCCGGTTTTCCCACAGTCCACGTTTCACTACGATACAATGCTGTACTCCAGACGTACATCCTCAGAAATTTCTTCCTCAAATTAAGGCCGGTATTTGATATTAGTAGACTTCTCTGGGCCAGAAATGCCTTCTTTGCCATAGCGAGTCTGCTTTTGATGTCCTCCTTGCTCCGTCCGTTATTGGTTATTTTACTGCCTAGGTAGCAGAATTCCTTAACTTAATTGACTTCGTGACCATCAATCCTGATGTTAAGTTTCTCGCTGTTCTCATTTCTACTACTTCTCATTACCTTCGTCTTTCTCCGATTTACTCTCAAACATTACTGTGTACTCATTAGACTGTTCATTCCGTTCAGCAGATCATTTAATTCTTCTTCACTTTCACTCAGCATAGCAATGTCATCAGCGAATCGTATCATTGATATCCTTTCACCTTGTATTTTAATTCCACTCCTGAACCTTTCTTTTATTTCCATCATTGCTTCCTCTATGTACAGATTGAAGAGTAGGGGCGAAAGGCTACAGCCTTGTCTTACACCCTTCTTAATACGAGCACTTCGTTCTTGATCGTCCACTCTTATTATTCCCTCTTGGTTGTTGTACATATTGTATATGACCCGTCTCTCCCTATAGCTTACCCCTACTTTTTTCAGAATCTCGAACAGCTTGCACCATTTTATATTGTCGAACGCTTTTTCCAGGTTGACAAATCCTATGAACTGATTTTCCTTTAGCCTTGCTTCAATTATTAGCCGTAACGTCAGAATTGCCTCTCTCGTCCCTTTACTTTTCCTAAAGCCAAACTGATCGTCACCTAGCACATTATCAATTTTCTTTTCCATTCTTCTGTATATCATTCTTGTAAGCAGCTTCGACGCATGAGCTGTTAAGCTGATTGTGCGATAATTCTCGCACTTGTCAGCTCTTGCCGTCGTTGGAATTGTGTGGATGATGCTTTTCCGAAAGTCAGATGGTATGTCGCCAGACTCATATATTCTACACACCAACGTGGATAGTCGTTTTGTTGCCACTTCCCCCAATGAGTTTAGAAATTCTGATGAAATGTTATCTATCCCTTCTGCCTTATTTGACCGTAATTTCTCCAAAGCTCTTTTAAATTCCGATTCTAATACTGGATCCCCTATCTCTTCTACATCGACTCCTGTTTCTTCTTCTATCACATCAGACAAATCTTCACCCTCATACAGGCTTTCAATGTATTCTTTCCACCTATCTGCTCTCTCCTCTGCATTTAACAGTGGAATTCCCGTTGCACTCTTAATGTTACCACCGTTGCTTTTAATGTCACCAAAGGTTGTTTTGACTTTCCTGTATGCTGAGTCTGTGCTTCCGACAATCATATCTTTTTCGATGTCTTCACATTTTTCCTGCAGCCATTTCGTCTTAGCTTCCCTGCACTTCCTATTTATTTCATTCCTCAGCGACTTGTATTTCTGTATTCCTGATTTTCCCGGAACATGTTTGTACTTCCTCCTTTCATCAATGAACTGAAGTATTTCTTCTGTTACCCATGGTTTCTTCGCAGCTACCTTCTTTGTACCTATGTTTTCCTTCCCAAGTTCTGTGGTGGCCCTTTTTAGAGATGTCCATTCCTCTTCAACTGTACTGCCTAAGCGCTATTCCTTATTGCTGTATCTATAACGTTAGAGAACTTCAAGCGTATCTCGTCATTCCTTAGTACTTTCGTATCTCACTTCTTTGCGTATTGATTCTTCCTGACTAATGTCTTGAACTTCAGCCTACTCTTCATCACTACTATATTGTGATCTGAGTCTATATCTGCTCCTGGGTACGCCTTACGATCCAGTATCTGATTTCGGAATCTCTGTCTGACCATGATGTAATCTAATTGAAATCTTCCCATATCTCCCGGACTTTTCCAAGTATACCTCCTCCACTTGTGATTTTTGAACAGGGTATTCGCTATTACTAGCTGAAACTTGTTACAGAACTCAATTAGTCTTTCTCCTCTTTCATTCTTTGTCCCAAGCCCATATTCTCCTGTAACCTTTTCTTCTAGTCCTTCCCCTACAACTGCATTCCAGTCGCCCATGACTATTAGATTTTCGTCCCCCTTTACATACTGCATTACCCTTTCAATATCCTCATACACTTTCTCTACCTGTTCATCTTCAGCTTGCGACGTCGGCATGTATACCTGAACTATCGTTGTCGGTGTTGGTCTGCTGTCGATTCTGATTAGAACAACCCGGTCACTGAACTGTTCACAGTAACACACCCTCTGCCCTACCTTCCTATTCATAACGAATCCTACACCTGTTATACCATTTTCTGCTGCTGTTGATATTACCCGATACTCATCTGACCAGAAATCCTTATCTTCTTTCCACTTCACTATATCTAGATTGAGCCTTTGCATTTCCCTTTTCAGATTTTCTAGTTTCCCTACCACGTTCAAGCTTCTGACATTCCACGCCCCGACTCGTAGAACGTTATCCTTTCGTTGATTATTCAATCTTTTTCTCATGATAACCTCCCCCTTGGCAGTCCCCTCCCGGAGATCCGAATGGGGGACTATTCCGGAATCTTTTGCCAATGGAGAGATCATCATGACACTTCTTCAATTACAGGCCACATGTCCTGTGGATACACGTTACGTGTCTTTAATGCAGTGGTTTCCATTGCCTTCTGCATCCTCATGTCGTTGATCATTGCTGATTCTTCCGCCTTTAGGGGCAATTTCCCACCCTGTTTGACAAGGCCGTTGGCAGAATGAGGCTGACTTTCTTATGCCGGAAGTCTTCGGCCGCCAATGCTGATTATTTATCAAAATTTAGGCAGTGACGGGGATCGAACCCGGAACCGAAGACGTTTTTGAATATGAATCAAAGACGCTACCCCTAGACCACGGGTCATTCCCCAAACCCACTAAAACCTTGATAAACTGCCGTTGTAGCAGCAGTAACCGATCTAACAACTGCGCCAGACTCTTATTGTCTTATATAGGCGCTGCCGATCGCAGCACCCTATTCTGCCTGTTTACAGATCTCTGTATTTGAATACGCATGCCTGTGACAGTTTCGTTGGCACTTCAGTGTATATCTGACTTCTAATAATTTCACCAATATCTAAAACGCCGAACACTGAAAATGCTGCAACTGTAACTATTTCAAAAATAACCCGAGATTCAAGAGAGCGTTGTTGCCCGTCTCGACGTACACTGTCGGAGCAACAATGGGAACTATTTCTAACTAAATTATGACTCACGAAATCTTATTAATTTATAATACTTGTTATTATTATGTCTACATCGCTACACTTTCTTTATATAAGGTGAAGGTTTTCAGTCACAACAGTTGTCTTTAAACCATACAGCCATTACCGTAATTACTCAAAAATGGCTCTGAGCACTATGGGACTTAACATCTTAAAGACATCAGTCCCCTAGACCTTAGAACTACTTAAACCTAACTAACCTAAGGACATCACACACATCCATGCCAGAGGCAGGATTCGAACCTGCGACCGTAGCAGTCGCGCGGGACCGGACTGCAGCGCCTAGAACCGCACGGCCACCAAGGCCGGCCGTAATTACTCGCCAACTCACTAAACAAGTATTGTGATCTAGCAGACCGATAAAACTACTGCGATGAAGAAGCTTTGACCTGAATATGATAGCGTAATATGAGTGAAACCCGTCGCCTTATATAAAGGAAGTTTATTTATATAGACATTACAATAAAAAGTTTTCTATGTATTTCTGAACGCAGACACTAAAGCGACTAAATTCCCGACGTTTCGACCGACTTGCTGCGGTTCTCTTCAGATCAGTTAACTGATCTGAAAAAGACCGCAGAAAGTCGGTCGAAATGTCGGGAATTTAGTTCCTTTAGTGTTTTGTAATGAGGCAGCCTAATACTCAGAACTATTTAATCCAAAATGACACGGGCAGTGGAAGCCTACGAACTTGTCTTTAGGAGCGCGTTTATATATTATTTCCCATCAGAGTAATACCTTCAGTTAGGGTTACCAAGAAACCTCAGCACAGCTTCAGTGTGTGGCATGGATAAAAAAAGTCTCCTGACTCCCAGATTTTCTGAGCAACATCAGTTACCACTTCAATAGTTAGGGTAGCGTTGTCGCTACTTATTTATTGAAGCAATGTCTCATTCGGCCACATGTGACTAAGTATACCCGCGCGAGACGTAATACCCTAAAACAAAAGGAAAGAAAAGTGAAATGTATCGTATCGCCGTAAATGTTTCCAAACTTCAGAGAAGCTCTCCTGCGGAACTTGCAAGACTAGCACCATTGAAAAGAAAGGATAATGCGGAGACATGGTTTAGCCATAGCCAGAGGGATGTTTCCAGAATGAAATTTTCTGTTTGAAGCGGAGTGTGCGCTGTATGAAACTTCCTGGCCAATTAGAACTGAACGGAAGGAGACGAGGAACTGGCGGAAGTAAAGAAATAAGGAGGGGTCGTGAGTCGTGTTTTGATAGATCAGTCGGTTAAGCACTTGCTGAGGAAAGGCAAAGTTCCTAAGTTCGAGTTGCGGTCCGGCATATGGTTGTTTTCAGCCAGGACGTGTGAGAGAGAGTTCTGATGTACGTCACACCTAAAAAATATATATATATATATATATATATATATATATATATATATATATATATACACCATATTTATAATCTTTGTGACGCCAAGACTTACGATATTTAAGAGGGATAATTTGCGTACGATGTCTCAACGTGTACTGAAATCAAGGCAACGAATGTAGGGCCTTATGATTAACAGTAAGTTACTTGAGAGAGGAGTTATGCCACTAATAATCTCACCAACTTTTATTTTCTTTGTGGAGCAACCTCTGGAATCACTGCTCAATTCCAGGTCTTATAGCGTAAAGAATTTCTCATTAATAGTGAATAGTGTTTAGAAAATGGCCGTAAGTAAAGAATTTACGTGACACCGTAAGATCACGAAATGGCGCCCTACTTTTGGTGTTCGCGTTGCTGACGCCTACGTATCTCCTTTATACGAATATTCAGTCTCATCTCATACGGCTATTTGGATGACGCTTCACAACGTGGACGTCTGTGCGTACCTCATATACCAGATGTACGAAGTAACAAAACATAGGTGGCAGTCGGGTGTAAGTAACCGAATGAAGCACTATGAGAGGAATACTATGGTCAAGCTTCCAGAAAAATTGCAAATTTACAAATAGCTGAACGTCACAACTTAAAATACGTTAAGTTTGTATACAGCGGTATAACGTGCGACCACAAATGTAAGGGCTTGAGGTTTTGATCATCCAATGCGTGCGAAAACTCAAGGAGCTGTAATTCCGATTTCAGTGACAGCAAATTTTCTTAAGATGAAGTTTAGCGCTGGTTAAACGTCATGATGTGAGATAATTTACATAGCCTCATACGAAGATATCGGTGTAACGTAATTGATTTGATGTCTGAGTCAAAGATATGATTCTCCTCTTCCAGTCTATTCCTCAAACTGTCCTTCCCACGATTATGAAAATATTCTGCAACTCTGTATAGAAGGAGAATCCTTTTTGTGAGTGATGGAAACAATATTGTTCATCAGTTCTTGAAAAAACTCTTCACAAATCTGAAGACAGGATGATGACACGATTTGTCATAATCTATAGTTACCTATGATCAGCCCTATTTTAAAACTGACGTCGAGCAATTATTCATGGAACTGAAGTTAAAATCCTCTGTGTTGTTTAAACCACCTTATAAACAACTTTCAGATTCGAGCGTACGGAGATTAATACCAAGCAGCTGCTAATTTTTGGCGTCGGTGTTGTCTTAGATAAGGGAGTTTATTGTTAGCTCGAGGAGGTGCTGGACAAAGAAGAGCGGGAATAAACTACATGACTTTCACTGGAACTGAAACTTTCGCTGACAAATAGTTAATAGGAGGACGAGTTGATGCTGTTAACGTTGTGCTTCCAGCCCAGTGTATGTATCCTGGAATTTCTCTGAGAGCAGTCTAATTGCTGCTGGCTGGTTTATCGGTAGTCTGACTCGTAGCTTTTAGACCTTGTCGCCCGTTAAAAAAGCTCCAGTAATATAATAATGCGGAGAGTTAACCCGGGGCTGCGCATTAACAGTTTCTTTACCGTCAGTTGTGAAATTTCCTCGCATAGTGGAATCGTGCGAATGAAAAGGTTTGGTGAGTATGTCTGCAGAACAGACGTAATTTTTTGGCATGGCGCAGCTGAGGAATGTACAGTGGAGGACTGTTACTCAGTTCCCGAATTGGCTGCACGCTTCTCCGTGAACTAGAAGGCCAGTTTCAGTCATGTGTGGTTTCAATTTTGTCTACTAAGATGACTACAAATGCAAAAATTTAAGTAGCATGATACTTGTGTCTGTTTGTGAAATACGACAGGTACACAAGGAAGTAAAGGAAATAAAGGCAAGAATTTGAATGCCACATTTTATTATTTCCGAGTAATTTAGGTGAAATCCACATCTGAGATCCATTTTCCCAGTAGTGCTACCTCAATTAAGCAAGCGTATGCTCTCGCAAAAATGGGAGAGAAATGCATGCTTTATGTTAGCCATGAGGATAAATTATAAATCCGAATCTTGTCCTAAATGAAAATATTAGGCCATCCCAAACCTGCATTTTTAAACAAAATTTTTGATCGACGATCTTCGGTCCGGTCTGATGTGAGCCGCCAAGTTTTTCCCTGCTGTGTAACTGGATTCATTTCGGAGTTGCACTTACACTCTACGTACTTATTTAATTGTTGCATATATTCCAATCTGCGTCTCCCCCTCCAATTTTTTCGCGTGTATGACTCCCTATAATACCATGAAATTTATCCTGCGAAGTCTTAAAGTATGTTGTTGTATCACACCGTCCCCTCTAAAAACATGGAAATTATCCCGTGCTGTCTTAACATATGTCCTGTCACTCTGTACCTTCTCCTTCACAGCGTTTGCCACATATTACTTTATTGGCTCCTCATTTCTTACCAATCCTATTAATTTTCAGTGTTCTTTTGTGACAGCATTCCCAAATGAATCGTATCCGTTCATTTCCTATTTTCTATCAGTTCGTTATTAAATTCCATACTATGATGTGCTTAAAACGATCGTTTGTAGATAATGGTTAGTCACGTTGAAGTCCATGTCGGTTGCCATCTTTTAGCGAGGACCGCTAAAAAGGAGTAGTAGTTCTGATAAACAATACGTTCACGACATATTTTGTGCTTTCAGTTAAAGAGAAGGAAGGACAGAATTTAACGTCCCATCTACATCTACACCTGTATCATACTCCCCAAACCACATAATGGTGTGTGACGGAGGGTACTTCTCGTACCACTAACTGATCTTCCCTACACTGCTCCGCTCGCGAACGGTGCGTGGGAGGAATGATTGACAGTAAGTCTCTGTACTGGATCTAATTTCCCAAATTGTCTCGTCGTGCTGAGAGCAGGAACTGTAATGGGAAGAAGTAATATGCTGCTCGACTCTTCTCGGAAAGCACTCTTGAAATTTCAGTGATAACCTCTCTGTGATGCAGAACGCCTCTCTCGTAACGGCCGGCAATGGAGATTTTGAGCATCTCGCTAACTCTCTCGCGTCGACTAATCGAACGCCACTGGGACATACAGTTCTCAAGCACCCATCACTTCTTGAGCATTTGAAAGCAGTTTCGCATTTTCCGTAAACATATTCCCATATCTGGAAATTTATATGAACTTATAATGTCAAAGACAAATTATAGTCCTAAGTACTAGGAAAAAATTGGGACAAAAATTTAATAAATTTGATCAAAAGTAAATAATGCTCTAGTGTTTATATTTAGAGCAGTAGTACAAACTCAAAATACGTTACAGTAACATTAGATATACTTACATTCAATGTCAACGGTCTCTTCAATACGTTCGCTGTGAAAAAGCCACAAGTCACAATCTGCTAAAATCACACAGCACATTCTCATTGCCGACTGTTGCTCTGAACTCTATAAGTGACTGCTACAATGCGCTACATCCCCGTAAACATAATTTAGTGTACCACTAGATGTGTCTGTCTTGCGATAGTATCGGTGGTTTCATGCTAACGGCACTGGTACTTCCAAAAATACTAATAAAATGATGATCTGTCCAAGAAATCACTGGTACTCAAAGATTTAAGTAGGGTTAAGGCAAAAACATACAGCTGAAGTATCTTCCATAGAACGAACAAAACTAAATTCTCCAGGATGCATAACAGGAAGCAACACCATCAACTATAATATTACACTCGGCCATAGAAGAGAAATGTAAAAGATAAACTTCTGCTGTTAAGCATAACATATTGAAGTATCGTAGAATTTCAATACTGCTGCAAGAAACACACTAAGATGTAGTTCATCCGCTATATTTAAGGACACAATGAGTGTAACACAAATTGTCTTCGTTGACCGTTACGAACAAATAACAAACTTTGTAACTAGTTCCTAACAGGAAAATAAGTTCACAACTAAATGCAAGCACTTTGAGTACAAGTCTTGTTTGAGGAAAAAACAATGAAAACTTCTACAGTCGAAGTTCCTTGTCCACTAGTTTGACTACGAAATGTTTAAGTCATCGCACTCCTTGAGTGGAGCACACTGGAACAGATCTGTACGAGTTCACGGTTTCTGCAGTCTTGCCAGATGACCCTGACAGAATACCAACAGGCCCGCGGGCACATTGCTGAGGTCCATCGTGGCGACACCGGCTTGCGGTCGAGGCGGCACTGGATCCGGGGTAGACTTCTTTTCTTGGCTGGCTGCGTCATATCTGCCGTGATGGGAGCGGGCGCGGTCATAAATACCCGCTCGACGGAGGTACACAGCCGTCTGATTGGCTGCACGTAACATTGGCGGATGAAGCAAAAGCCTCGTGGTAGGAGCGCCATCTCTTATGGATTTACAGGCCATCTTTGGCACTCTGCAGGTCACGCTGCAAGTGGCCGAGCCCCGACCCGGAACGTCGTGTAGTCGCAGGGTCCGCGCTGGCAACCAGCCGAACAGCAGTGTGTTGCAGTACGGAGTGTGCGCCTGACGGCTGTTGCACACCCCATATACCAAAAACCTCTCAGACTTAAGTCATCTAGTAGCACGTAACTACATATTGGTCCTCTCTTCTGCCCTCATCAAGTAGCTACTAAAATGAGCTACCATTAACGAACTACCTACGCATATATCTCAGTGATCCCCTGTACAAAATATCACGCACAAATTTTTCGCTCGCACAGAACAAATAATAATCTTATTTTCTTAGCACAAACTGCGCAGGCATATCAGTTACGTCTTGGCGTAGTTAAAATAAAATCACTTTTAGTGAAATATGGTTTATCCTTCTCATGGCATGTAATTTAGCAATATACAGAGGCTCTTGCTCACACTTGCATGCCGAATGTGCCATCAATGGAGAACCACAACTTTTCAATTGGCGAGCATGGATTTCCATGCATAATGTTGTTTACCTGTCGATACACTCAGTGCACTATTGGCACACGACACTGTGCACTGTATCGAAACACTAAACCACCAGGATAAATCGTCAGCTAGTACAGCCCTCAGATAGTTCTCCTCGTGACATACACAAAGGCTTTTATCCACCTCCACAAAAGTCACTGTCTTCTCGGCCGGCAAAAGACAACAACCACTCCACTAGGCTGCGTCCACAGAGTGGCCAGCCCAGCACTGACTGTTAGTGATGTCCAGTCGACAGCACTGTAGCATACGAGCTTGCTGAGGCTCTCACGATTGGGTCTGCCAAAACAGGCTCGTTTCTCTCTCTCCAGCAACTGACCAGCACGCCTTAAAAACTGATATTTCTTTCTCGACGGTTAACGACATACCGCAGCCCATCCCAATGCGGTCACTGCGCTGACTTCCGGCAGCTCTGACACATTCGAAGTGGAGCGCGTGTCTGCACACACTCGGCTCGCTCTGGCTGTTCCACCAAAGTGCGGAGCGGAGTCAGCATCGCCTCTAACCAAGTGCTATGGCAGCACTAATATGGCTGGCTGGGCGGTGCTGGAAACTTGACGTGCCGCGGATTACAAATTCATGCCACATGTTCAGCGTAAGATATACAGTTCTTGTTTTGTTTCTTGGAGCTAAGCGCAAATACTATTTCTTTATTTTTTAACTTAAGCTTATGCACCTTGATTAGCTTTGTCATCATCATATCATCATCATCATCATCATTTATTGCACATAAATAAGCCGTTTAGGCCCAAGGCAGGAACCAAAAATATGCCAATACATAAATGTACAACGTAACGGAATGATCAACACATCTAGTCCACGAACCATGACTAAATCGAGTTGTAACACAAGCTTATTACGAATGTTTGGCCATTCACTTCTGACTTGGTCATCCTCAGCGCTGGATACTGGATCTGCTTCTTCCAGGCACTAAAGTTCTGTCTTTCCATCACATACGTGAACGACCTTTTGGATGCCTGCCAGTTGTCTGATGTCCTAATACTCTGTAAGGGAGAGTACTCTCTGTTTGGAGAACATGTCCTGCGCACTGTAGCCTTCTTCTTTCAATCACTCTCCCAGTACCAGATTTCTTAAACCGTCGACACAGATCTTTATTGTGCCTTCCACCTTTCAGTTTCTGTCTTGTGTACTGGATCATAAATTTTCCTTAAAATCATCCTCTTTTCTTCCACTGTCTGTGTACTTGATCTTGTCTGACAACCGGTCGCACTAGGAACATGGACAGCTCTATCTTGCTTCCCTGGGATACGAGTATAGTTGATTTAAACTGCAGAACACCCAGTTCGCATTAATTATTCTGTGACGATTTTTCTGTTCTATCTCACTTTTATTCGACAGTATTGATCCCAGGTACTTGGATGTTTTGACTCTTTCAAAACTGGCACTAGCTATACCGATGGTGTCCTTATAAATTTGTCGATGGAAGAGTAACATATACATCGTTTTGTCATCGCTGACCACTAACCATAGTTTGTTCGCTTCTAGCACAAACTGAAATGTATCTTATGTCACCTCATTCAGAGTTTAGCACACAGTCACCATATCAACTGCAAATGCAAGAATCCTCTTACCTCCAGTCATCTCTATCACCCTATTACCGCCAACTGCACGTTTTCCATTTCTAGTGCAATGTGCAACAGAACTGGCGACAGAGGATAGCCCTCTCTCAACCCATTCTTGTCTGTCAAGGGTATCGATAATTTTTAAGGCAGATGAACAACATCCGACCTTGATTTTAAGGGACCTTTGAGGGAGATGAAGTCGCAGCAAATTTCAGCTGCACAGCGACATCAAATTATCATGGAAAGGGTGACAATAGAGACATAAAACTAACAATAAAAGCTGCGTCCTTTATTTAATTCCATTCCGTCATATGAAATCATAATTTAGAGTAACTTCACAAACAAAAAGAAAGTTTTTAAGGTGCATAAGCGAGTAATACGGCTCATTATAGCGTAGTGTAGTACAGTACATTATAGTACAGCACAGTACACTAGATATGATAACGAAAACAACATCACAAACATCTCGTGTCGACTGTCTTCTGTTTTCGATTGCTGCCAACTTAAGCGACATATCAGTACTGGCTATTTTAGACGAGTTGTGATGTTGTTTTGCTGTGTGAGTCAGTTGAGAAATAAATAATGTAACGGGTGTGTTTGAACATCAAAGTCTCTGCAGTCCGCTTTCGGGAGTCCGTGTAACTTCCGTGCCTCATTTATACCACAGTACGAGGCGAGTGCATCCGTAGTTTGCCAGTACGGACCGAGAAACAAGTAAACAGCTCCCATTTCACGATTCCTCCAGAGGCGTGGACTGTGTTACTCTTTCTTCGCTTTTCGCATTCCCTTGCTAACGGCCGAAATATAGTGGAGAAAAATAATGTCTATAAAGGAGCTGGGAGGATTAAAAAATAATTGCACTGTCACGACCCTTTCTCATCAACGTCACCTATGATCTCCTATGACAGCCGAGTCATGACTTTTTTTATGTAGCACCGACTCACTTGTTCATTTGCAAGAAGTGTTTGTCATAACGAGCTACGCTTCATTTCTCATTCGCCATTTGTTCGACGATCGTCGGAATTCAAACCAGCTTGCCGGAACGTCCTTACTTGTTAGACACTCCCAAGGTGATTCCTATCTACGCAACTGTGACCAGTCTAGCGAGAGACATATGTGCTGCTAATGGTTAATGTTATCGGTAGCCAGATTCACCAGTGGGACACCCCCTTTCATTGCTTTCCTCATTTAGGTTATCTGCTCCACAGTCGGCCGATTGTCCTCCTCTTTCCCAAACTGTACTTTGAACTCGCCCAGCACTATGCAAATTGAATGTTTTACTTATGTCTGCGACTTCCTCCAACTCTGCATAATAGTTGTTTTCTAACTCATTATCTGCGTCCTCTGATGATGCATGGAATTTGACGATGCAAATTTTTTATGGAGATGCGTTTAACACCATCGCACAAGTACGACCATTTATCAGCATCCACTTGGTAACAGCCGAAGATACTGTATTATGTACAGCGAAACCAACTCCTGAGGTTCAGTCTGGGTGTCACTCATTGCTGTTTAAGAGACTGTATACTTTACCAATCTTCATGATCCCGTAAGTAACTCTTGTTTCTGGATGGCTGTCACGGCGCACTTGTAGCTGCTTAGATTTGTTTTATAAATAAATAATACTGACGTTGACAAGTATTTTCGTCCCCGCAACATCCAGGTACTTAGCACTCCAAGTGCTTCGTGCGCCAGAGGGCGCAGACGTGAAGACCAATGAATCATTGAATTCGCCACGAAAACATAAAGGTACACATGCCAGAACGTATCTGATACATAACAATTTGCGGAAGGCGGGAGAATAGCATCTAGTCTTCTACAAAAGGTGGTGCATGAAGTGGTAACTCAGTTGGAGAGAGGTAACTGATAGGACTAGCCAGCCATTTACTTGGAATTATTTTGGGAAATGACGAAGAAACAACATGTGGCGTGTTGGATGGGCATTTGAACCGTTTCCATCTGACATGTAAGTTTTTCCTTATTTTTCTTGGCGAGGGTGGGCTGTCAGCAGTATAACTCTCCAGCCAAGCGAATTACAAAAAAATATTGTGACAAATAGAAAAAAAATGTGGCTATTTTCTTAGTTAAATTACAAATCAAAGATAGGCAGTTAGAAAACGAAAACAAATACTTTTTAAAAACAATCGCAGGGCCAGCCGGCGTGGCCGAGCGGTTCTAGGAGCTACAGTCTGGAACTGCGCGACCGCTACGGTCGCAGGTTCGAATCCTGCCTCGGGCATGGATGTGTATGATGTCCTTAGGTTAGTTAGGTTTAAGTAGTTCTAAGTTCTAGGGGATTCATGACCTTAGATGATAAGTCCCATAGTGCTCAGAGCCATTTCATTTTTCCAGTCGCAGGAAGATGAAGCTATTCTGATAAAAACACTGAAGCTCTGCACTTAAAATCTGAAGTAGCTACACTGGGATGAGAAGTATTGCCAGAGGAGGTTATGTGCACCGTAAGGTTGAGGTGTGTGGGTAGAAAGATAGGGGGGTCTTAGATGGGAGAAGTATGGAGATGAGAGATTGGAGGGAGATAGTGGGAAATACAGTCGTGGAAAAGACAGAGGGTGAGGAGCAGTGTGTTGGTTGGTCACGCAGTGGTTACAAGAGGAAAGGGATGGGGATGGATGGAGATGGGAAAGGAGAGAGACACCCTGACACGGAGTGGGATAGGTGAGGAAGAGTAAATGTTGGTAGGAGGGACAAATTTCGGGGCCGACCTCATTAAGTGGGAGAGAGAGTTGGTTGAATTTGCGTTGGGATAGGATGTGGAGTGTGTGTAGGTAGAGAGACGGAGAGATGTGTCTGTGATGGTGCTGCAGAATACCGTTGTTGCTAATCGGAGGGGAAACAATAGGGTAATTTGAATCTTATTTGAGGACACTATAGGAGATGCGGATGCATTTAATGTAGGTGAGGAGAGGTGAGACTGTGATGAGATATTAGAGGATGCAGGTGGGGAAGATAAACGGATGCAGGAAGGGAGAAAGAGTACCTGGCGATCGAGGATTTGCGGTGGGACTTGTAGGACTTTGGTGAGGCGATCCATAAAACGTTTGCATAGCTCAAATGCAAGTCCCTGTACACCTAAGTACCGTGCTGCTTCGCTGTGTTCCGTTCCACGCTGGCTCCTGCGGGTCTGTTGCGCCGTAGACGGGGCTGTCGTGCCCACGGGTTGGACACGAGCGCCGGCCTGGGCAGCTGCGGATCTCCGTACTGTACGGCTGCAGGGGAGCCAGTAGCGCCGCTCCGAGCCGTGGCCTTTATTTCGCGAGGTGGTCGGCAGGCGCGGCGAGTTATAAATGGCGGCCATTACGGCGCCGCCGAGTCCGGCTGCCGCTGCGATAGCGGAGCGAAATACGGCTGTGCACAGCTGCCGCCGCTAACCAACTGGGAGCGGAATAAAAGTCCCTCCGCGCGCGAGTGTGTGTGTGTGTGTGTGTGTGTGTGTGTGTGTGTGTGTTTGTGTGTGTGTGTGTGAGCAAAGGCCACGCAACACAGCAAACGGCGGCACCGCAACCAACGCGACACGTTCTCACCTTGGGTTTGGCGAGCAACACTGTTTCACGATCACCGAGCACAGTCGACTGCAACTGTGCGGTAATGTTTGTCTTGCTTTGATCAGATCTTTTTTTCTGTTTTCAAGCGAAGAGGGTTACACTTTTGCCGAAATTCATTTTTCCCTCCTTACTCTTCTTTCCTGATAGCGACTGAGTAGGTAAGGGATGGCGCAGTTGTTAGACAATGGACTCGCATTTGGGAGGAAGACGATTCAAATCCTCGACCGGCAATCCAGATTATTGCTCCATGTCTCTGAGATACATCAAGCGTACATCTCGCCCCTCTTCCGCTTCCCATAAGGTCGATGTAGCGCAATAACGTTCTACGTCCTTTTGAATACTCCCATGTTCATCTTATCACTTTGTGTGTCCCACTAATCATATCTATTGATAGTGTTCACATTCCCCATAGCCGTTGCGTTTTGTGAAGGTTCTAACACTTCACTGGTCACACATCCGTACACTATACGTAATGTGCAAATGATCTCTAGATATCACGAGAGTTGGACCAGCCAACAAAGTGGGACGATTATCAGAGCTCAGTGACTGGTCATTTGATCTTGCATGAATAACAAATGTAACATGGTCATTTCAACCTTTATAAAATTGCGCAAGTCGACTGTTGATGATGTAATTTTAAGTGGAAACACGAAGAAACAAACACATTTAACTCAATACCAGGCAGACTTTATGTACTGACGGACAGGGAGCGACGAACATTGCAGAAAGTGCTCGTAAAAATCAGCAGAAGAAATCACTTGTGACTTCATAAGTTCTAAATGCACTCTACTTAGCACAACCATTCTGCGTAGGGAGTTAAAAACAACGGTATACAACGGTCGAGCAGTTCCTCATAAGTCACACATTTCTGTGGTCAGTGCTAGGCGACGCTTGACATCGTGGAACAAGAGATTCCACTGGGCAGTAGATGAGTGGACAGCAGATGGCTGGAAAGGAGTAATCTGGATGAATCACGCTTTGTGTTTTGGGTTTGGTGGATGCATGGAAAACTGGAAAACGTTACCGCCCATCGTATGTGGTGCCAACAGTAAAGTTCCAAGGAGATTGTGTTATGCAGTGGTGGTGTTTTTATTGGTTAGGCGGTGATCCCCTTAGTGCGTTTAAGAAAATGCTAAAAGCCGAAGGAAGTAAACACTGTTTACAGCATAGTGTACTGTCCACATTACAGGATCAGTTCGGAGACGGGGACTGTAACAGCATGACAATGTACCCCGTAATAAAGCAGCATCTGTTGTTTCTGGACAACAGTATACCCGAAATGTTAAAAAAGAATTATGGTAGAATCCGCTAAAGAACTGAGTTCAGTTACGCTCTGCAACCGGTTGCGTCTGCACAAGATGTTACCATTTCTTGATCGCAGCCGAGACAGCTGATTTTCTAAGTACTATCAGAGTCAACAATGGTCCAAATTGTGATGTTCTTCGCTGATGACCCTTAATTATCCAAGATGTGGATGTTTCAACATATATTACATTTGACGACGCTAGGATACATGCCTTATAGATCGGAGGGAGAAAATATTGGTTTAATGGCTTAATGTAATCCAGCCAAATTTAACCTGAAGATGTGATTCATTATCGCGAAACCGGTTGTACCTTTTTAGCAGCTACAGGCGGAATCTGCAAGTTTTTGATTTTACCACAAAATTTTTTTATAAGAATTTTTATCTTTGGATAGATTAAGCTGCGGTGACCGCATATACAACAGATATTTCTGAAATGGTTTGGCCTATCCAGAGCCCGTACTTGATCCCAGATAAAACAGCTTTGGTATGAGTTAGAGCCGTTGACTTTGCTCCAGACATCAGAGTCTAACATACATTCTCTGGTTTGGGATCTTCAGAAAGAACGGGTTGTCATTCCTCCACAGACATTCAGACCTAATAGCTGCCTGGAATTTTTCAGGAAATTTGGAGTTGTTTTAGATTAATGAAATTAATGTATGTTCACATAGCTCAACACTGCACTATACACAGTAATGACAATGAAAATAAGATTAGACCTATCAATACAGCTGAAGTTACATAAAAATACAGTAGCACGTGTCGTCACGTGATGTATCGGAAGATGGATGCACGGAGATGCAGATTTAAGTTTTCCTTGATTCCCCTAAATCGTTTCAGACAAATGCCTGGATGGTTCCTTTGAAATGGCACAGCCGATATCCTTCCGTGATCCTAGCTTGTCCTTCGTCTCTAATGGTGCCATTGTACCTTTTACTTACTCTCCTACACAACTGATCCGCTCCCAGCGCCGTTTCCACTAACAGAAGAAGCCTTGGTAAGTCTCTTGCTGTATCGAGTGAAGCTCCGTCTGCGAATCTCTTTTATCTCGTGTATCGTTGCAAATCTTAGTCCTTTCAACGAAGTTTTCAACTTTGGAAATAAAAAAAGAGTCCACAGGGTCTGGGTCTAGAGTTCGCGAGGGATGAGGCAGCACAGTGATTTCGTGTTTTGTGCAATAGCCACACACCAACACGGATGAATGTACGGGTGCGTTAACGTGATGCAAGAGCCATGAATTGTCTCACTACATTTCAGGGCGTTTCCTTCTCACATTTTCTCTCAGGCATCGTCGTGATAGTACCATCGATTACCAGTTTGTCCCTGTGACATGAATTCATTGTGAGCTAATCCTTCAAAGTCAAAGAAAACTATCAGCATGGCTTTGACACTTATCTTGACCTGACGAGCTTTTTTGGTCTTGGTGAACCTTTCCCGACCGATTGTGAAGACTGAACCTTGGTCTGAACATCATAACCAAAGACCCACGTCTCACCACTAGTAATGATTCTCTTAAGGAACATCTCGTTCTCATTTGCGCGATCTAATAGCTCTTCACAGATGGCTAGGCGAAGGTCTTTCTGTTCTACACTTATGAGCCATGGGACGAACCTGGCGGCAACATGATGCATTTCAAGATGCTGTGTCAGGATTTCATGACATGATCCAACTGGAAAGGTACATTCTTCTGCAATCTTTTGGACAGTCAGTATTAGATTGGCACGCAAAATTACGTTGAAGTTCCTGAAGGAGCGTCGTCGATAGACATCGAAGGGCGTCCTGGACGAGGATCATCATTAACTTCCGTCGACGCATTTTTAAACCGTGTGAACCATTTGTAACACGGAGTACGACTTAAGCACTTGTCACCGTAGGCTTCTTGCTTCATTTAGTGTTTCTTGAGTTTCATGAAAAATTTAATTCAGACGCGTTGCTCCTCTAACTCTGCCATCTGGAAATTCGCAAACTGTGCAGCACAACGTTCTACTTATTACAGCAGTGAACAATACCTGACAGACATACAAAAATGCATTTAATGACGTTTACAACTTGCTACTCTTCTCGTGCTGTTCAACGCTCAGCGCATTGGCTTGCAAAGCATGGGGCCGAGACAGACCCAGATCAGAGTCCTGTAACAGATTGATAACCGTCACTCTAGTAGATAGGACAGCTTGAGTTTGGTTTTTAGGTGATTCTCCACGGTGGCTTGCGCAAATGTTGTGCTGGTTTTCAATCTCCGCCTCAGAAGATTCGATACAGGACCGGTTTAAGTACGATAACAAGCAGAACAGAGTTTAGACGACTCGCATACACACGGCGCACACGACTCCAGTCGCTTTTGTTAACCGATGGCTGCGGAAACAGGATGAGCGTATGGCCATAAAGTTAAGTAAATAAATTTGCTAAATCATGTAAACAGTGCACCCAGTATGACGGTGTAAATGCTAGGAAAGGGTGAGAGTTATTCAATTTGAGATGTCTCTGTGCTGGGGGAGTCCGTTGATGGAAGAAATACAGCTGCAGGAATGTGTGGTGCGTTGCTGAAATGCCTTCTGTGTATTGTATGAGTTTACCAAACAGATCGAACACGTAAATTACAGTCTCATTAAAATTACTCTCTAGTAGACGCTTCAAGTCAATACGTTCCATCAGAACTCACCGTTCGCCGTGGACGTAATGAACACCGAAACTGACGTAAATAGGGTATATTTATGCTGGCTGTAAGACGATTTGTAATTTGTGTGCGTGTGTGTGTGTGTGTGTGTGTGTGTGTGTGTGTGTGTGTGTGTGTATGTGTGTGTGTGTGTGTGTCGGTAAGCGAACAAAACGATGTTCAAACCCAGTGCTGCGATTTGCCTGTGAACAGGAAATACTGACATTATTGTCACCACTACACAAAGGCGGCTTATATCTGCACAGGATAGCCTGAGTGACTTGGACACTCCAACATTTCGTATGTAGGTCAGTGACATTTTCGTAAATATACCTAATTAGGTAATATTCTAAATAGAAGTTTCAAGACAGGTGATAAGACGATATATCTCGTCGGCTGACGCCGCAGACGTCATAGAACAGGGTACTTTGTGCAGAACAAATGGAGTGTTGCTATCTACGTGGGGCGTTCAATAAGTAAAATGCAACCTTTTTTCCCGGTTCATTTAAGTTGAAAAAGTGCGGAATTTGTTTTGGGACATTGTGAAATACTCCTGCTTCAGCTGCTATAGTTTCTTGAAGTTCAGATAGGTGACGGTGCGATAAGAAGCCTTTAAAATGGCGTCTTAGCGGAGGTACGTTACAGGCAGAGAACAGTCATTTTCTTTCAGGAAAAAACCAGATCATAACAGATACTCATAGGCACTTGCAGAATGTCTACAGAGACCCAACAGTGAACAAAAGGACAGTGTGCCGTTGGGAGAGGCGTCTTTCATCATCGCAACAGAGTCACAGAAGCGACTTTAAATGATGAGTACGATAGCAGAAGTACCTTTAAGAATGCCGTTTATTACTGAAAAACACTTATTGGTGTTGATGGTCCACCAATTAAATAAAATATAAGTTGAATAACATGGAAACAATAAATTCCTGCTTCACGTAATTAGTTATGAACAACAATATTGCTCACGAGATATACGCTTCGAAACGCGTACTACGTCTTCACTGCAGAAGCCACGGAAATCTCACAAGTGCACAAGTCGGCACTACGAAATATTTCTATCTCCCGCGACCATGCGCCAACTGCTCAACACTCTCCAAGTATTTCCCGCGACCGTCCATCGCGCCTTCCCATCCAGCACTCCCCCGTGTACAGTGCGACCCAATGCTCCTCCCCCACTTCGATATAGTCTCTCCATTGACTTCGGTAGTCGCCTACCGTAGTAACGAGCACTGTGATTGGCTAGAGCGCTCCCGCCATGTCTCCAAGTCAACGCACAGTCACAAACATATTGAAACACAGTGAAATACTGCATTTACATTTAGATAACTTGAAATTAAATAAATATTCCTACCTCTGAACCATAAACACACTATAACACACATTACTAAATACATAAATAAATCAAATAAACAAATATCAAAGGAATAGAACAAAAGTAGGCCAGTAGCCTAATGTCTCTGTGCTTTCTAAAAGTAAATATTTGATCAATTTCTTCATGAATAGTATATATCGGATATAAACAAAAACACAGACGAATAAATATATTTATAAGTATAATGCTACCGTTGTTTCATGTAACTGTGGAGTACTTATGGCCTGATCAGTAGCAGTTGGCCACTTTGACCTCCAGTAACTCATGTACTATACAAGTTACATGCCTGTAATTCATACCAATTTAGGTTTACACTAATAGCTTTCTGAAGACATGTCGATCGACAAAAACGGATGAAGTGTTTAGATTTTGGAAATTCGTTGCTACTTGTATAATTTACAGTCAGACACTAAACTTCAAACTAATAAAGACATTCAAAATCTGATTACACCATCAGAATCGTCGTGCAAATAACTGTAATGTACACTCTTCTTTTTGAGGTTTCAGGATTTATCTGGCTACTATTAATTTCTACATGAACTGTGAAATGCCTGCCATTATGGTTTCACAAAGTGTGCCATCTTTGGCACTCCCGGCATACAAATCTCCTTTATCGACACACAGCACATTCCTCAACACAGCGTCAACATGGAATTCCCAGCCGTGCGGGCAGGCGGGACCGCGCACTGGGGCTGCCCCACTTGCTCCAGCTAATGTTCGGCGCCAGTTGCTGACGAGCCCTGGCTTGCTGAGCGGCCCGTGCGGTCACGCCAACTTAGAATATTTTCAGGCTGCCACAACTCGCCCATTACCTCACATCATGGAGGGCCAAACGAAAGTCGGAAGAAGGAAGACTGGGGCTATAGGGTAGATGAGAGAGAATAGTCAATTGAACTTTTGTGAGCTCGTCTGCAGTGCACAGACATGTGTGACGTGTAGTCAAGGGGAAGTTCATTTACATTTCTCGGGTGACGAATAAGCTGAAGTCGTTTCTTCAATTCCCTGAGGATAACACAAACGGTTCAGAGTTGATTATTGCGGCATGAGGCAGGACACCGTACAGAATATCCCCTTCAGAGCCCCAGAACACCGTTGCCATTTTACTGGCTGTGGGTGTGGCATTGAACTTTTTCTTCGCAGGAGAGGTACTGTGGCACCGCTCCATGGTTTGCCGTTTTACTTCCGTTTCAAAAAGACGAACCCATGTTTCATCGCCTGAGCAGACTCTCAACAACAAGTTGTCGCAGTCAACCCCGTAACGTGCAAGCATTTCCGCACAGGTGGTCCTTCGGTGCAGTTCACGGTCTTCTGCTAAGCGGCGAGGAACTCAGCTGGCACACACCTTTGAGTACCCCAACTGGTGGACGAACGTGTCAGCACAGAGACGTCCAGTTGAGCAGCGAGGCGGGTGATTGTGATCCATCGATTTACCTCATATGAATGTCCGTGCATTCCAACATAGGAGTAATCACAGCTGTGCGCAGCCAGCCAGTACGCAGGAGATCGGACAGGTACCTGCAGATTTTATTTAATTGCAATCTTTCATTTATAAATTTATGTGTTACATCCAAAATTCGCAATTGCCGAGTGATAGGAACCTTCAACCACTCGATTCATGTGTATATTGATGTTGTATACCGTAGACTCAGCAATATTTGGATTGTAATGCGGCCACTAAGCATCCCAGCTCCTAGACAATGAAACCAGCCAAAACTTTTAATATTTCAGAGTACGTAGTTGAGGGTTACTTTTTTTTTTTTTTTTTTTTTTTTTTTTTTGAAAGCACGCAATGGGAAGCAGTACATGGATGATGTGGAGGTTATTGATCCAGCACGACATTAACCATTAACTCAGACTTCGACCAGTAGAGTGGTATGATGCGGACATACAGGACCTCCGAGTAAGGTGGCGTAAGGCCGTCAAATTGAATGGACCTTTTGTTGAAAAATTGAGTTGTGTAGCCAAAAGAGAGGGGAATCCTGTGTAAAACCTGATTTCAGAAAAAAAAGATGTGTTGCAGTACTTACAGAACGCCCGTCGTACTATCAGACTTAACTGTCTGCAGAAAATTACCTGCAGAACTTAATATTTGAATACTATACAATGCAGTGATGAAAGTAATTGGGTAGCGATATGCTGATATACAGATGACGATAATATGCGTACACAAAGAATAAAAGGGCTGCGTATTGACGGAGCTGTCATTTGCACTCAGGGGATTCATGTGAAAAAGTTTCTGTCGTAATTACGGACGTACGACGGGAATCAACAGATTGAATGTGGAATGTTTGTTGGAGCTAGACACATGAGACATTCCATTTCGTAAATCGTTAGGGAATGCAATATGCCGAAACCCACAGCGTCAAGAGTGTGACGAGAGCACCAAATTCCTGCCATTATTTCTCACCACGGACAGTGCAGTGGTCAACGGCTTTCTCTTAACGACCGATAGCAGTGGCATTTGCAAAGTTGCCGGTGCTAACAGACAAGCAGCACTACGTGAAATAACCACAAAAATCAATGAGGGACGTACGACGAATGTGTTCGTCAGGACAGTGCGGCGAAATTTGCCGTTAATGGGCTATGGCAGCAGACGAACGACGTGGGTCCTTTGTTAACAGCACGACATCGCCTGGATATCATGTTCTCACATGTTCCCATACATTACGGCATGTCAACGAGCCACAACTGTTGGCAATTGGTTTGAAGACATTCTGGACTGTTAGAATGAATTATTTGGTTACCGGATCACTCGACCTGTATCCCATCGAACATTTATGGGACATAGTGGGGAAGCCGCTCCTCCACAAAATCTTGCACCGGTTAAACTTTCGAAGTTATGGACGGCTATAAAGGCAGTGTGGCTCAATATTTCTGCATTGGACTTTCAACGACTTGGTGAGTCTATGCCACATGGAGATACTATACTATTCCGCGTACAAGAAGGTCAGACACGATATTAGGAGGTATCGCATGACTTTTGTTACCTCAGTGTATGTCATTCCTTCAGGTTTTCAACACCATTAAAAACATACTTGCTTCTGTATTTCGGCGGATAAAAAGGTGTATTGGTGTTAACGTTATTGCCTTACTATGTGCTACCATTTGCCAAAAAATTCGTTATGATTTCTGGAACCATTTGAAACGTGGTACTTACTGGAAATAAGGAAAACGTGTAAGGGAGGACACAGCAACATAACTTTCTTTTCACACAACCAGTTTATTTAACAATATATAACCATAAAATTTTCTTTAACAAAATGGAGAAATTTGCAAAGTTCTTTTGACCTTAAACCTCAAGATAAAGCTTTTGCAAAAGAAATCTAAAGTACTGTATTGCAAAACAGCAAACAATATGACAATGATTACAAGACTGCTGGACCTGCAGCCCGCCCGTAATCGCATGAAACAGCGGTGTTTACTACCGCGCTGAACAAAGTGTCTCATTAAATGAAAACTACATAAGCACCACTGATGACAAGAGTGATTCAATTACTCAAAACAGATGACGCGACTTTTAATTTGAAAGCTGTGTGTCGAAAGGTTCGGGGTTAAGATGCGCACTTGTGCTTCAAGGTTAAATAGATTAGGAAACAATATGACAATGATAAGGCTTACTTCAAAGCAACCAACCTCTTAATTTCAATGAGCAAACAAGGTACGACTGGATCCCAACCCGTCCCTTCTGACAGTTTTATTTTGACTAAAGCCCTAGTGACAGTTAGCTGTTAATATTTTCAAAGATAAACTGATTGTCAGTTATTAACGCCGCTCTGAAGGAATGTCGTAAAACATTACTTGTGAACACTTATTACAAGAGAACTCTCTCGGCGGAACCATAAGATCCAGATAAAATAGAACAATAATGACCCGGTCTTTTAAACACAGAAACGAGCAGCTTAGTTCAACAGGTTGTTCGGCTTATAATTAATGACTGAGAAATGCAATTACAATCAAAGAATTGAACCGGTTAACATCTAAATCTAACCACAAGGTCCCTCTTTTTGTTTAATAGCAGCCTGTGCCTTAGTACAATTGTTCAGGCTTTATTTACGACCAGGAGCTGATTCATTAGAATATTAATGTTCGGGTACAATCCAGAAAGGAAAGGCAATATAACAGCTGCACACATTTTCAAACGACAGCTAATGTCTTAGTACTACACTACGGCCTACATTTACGATCAAAGAGCCGACCGAGTAGAACTCTGAGGGTAGCGTACAAACCAGGAAATAATGAGGGCAGGTGGAAAATGACACAAATCACCATGAGGATTACAGAATGTTACTCCCCTTTATCAGCAAGCAGTTCCATGGATCCACGGTGCGTCTCAACCGTTACTGATTGGCGCCGATGAAAGCCAGGTAGAAGAGGGCAGCCTGGCCATGAGCGGTCATCCGACACGAATGTTGCCAATCGATGGACGGGATATCGGCCTACTGCTTTTCGTCGAAGCTGACTCCGGTGAAGTACTCCGGTATCCTCGCTCTGCGTGGCTACGGCCGCTCGGACCTCATGACCACCTCTTGTCGCAACGCTACCGCCAATCCCCAAACTTCGAGCCTCCCTCTCAGGCCAGCGAATCCCGTATATATATCGCCAAGCAAAGACCTTCTAAGAACACAACCCACAGATACTAACTCTTCCTCATAGATACTGGCAATAGGGCCGCAGGAGGGGTAGTCGATACCACACCTGAGCCAGTGGCGACAGACAGAACAGTCTAGTAACTCAATGGCTCCACGGCTCACCATTTATGAACTATGAGCATGTTACATGGTTCGTCCTTAACTTTTGCACAGCTTGAGGTAGCTAAGACAGACCAACGCAAAAATATCTACACTCATGCTCATAAATTAAAGATAATGCTGATAAATGGTGAAACAACGCTCTGGTGGGCGGTTTGCGGGTTTAAATCACCTCGGTATATGACCATGCGGTGCATTTGACCTGCGGTCGTCGCACGGTGGAGCTGGCAGCAGTCCACATACGCAGAGGTGTGTTGGTGCATGTCAGATTACGATGCAGCGAGTTAGTGTGCAGACGTTTTCAGACGTGCTAATGGTGACTTTGTGTTGGAAATGGCTCAAAGAACACATATTGATGACGTTATGAGGGGTAGAATACTAGGGCGACTGGACGCTGGTCAAACACAGTAGGTCGTAGCACCAGCCCTCCGTGTACCACAAAGTGTGATCTCAAGATTATAACTACGATTCCAGCAGACAGGAAACGTGTCCAGACGCTACAGTACGGGACGTCCACAGTGTACAACACCACAAGTAGACCGATATCTCACCATTAGTGCCCGCATACGGAGTACTGCGGGTACCCTTGCTCAGGACCTTTCCGCAGTCACTGGAACAGGTGTCTCCAGACACACAGTCTACAGACGACTGAACAAATATGGTTTATTCTCCCAGAGAGGTGCAAAGTGCATTCCACTGACCCCTGGTCACAGGAGAGCCCGTAAAGCGTGGAGTCAAGAACACAGTACATGGTCATAGGAACAGTGGTCCCAAGTTATGTTCACGGACGAGTCCAGGTATAGTCTGAACAGTGATTCTCGCCGGGCTTTCATCTGGCGTGAACCAGGAACCAGATACCAACCCCTTAATGTCCTTGAAAGGGACCTGAATGGAGGTCGTGGTATGATGGTGTGGGGTTGGATTATGATTAGTGCACGTACACCCCAGCATGTCTGTGACAGAGGAACTGTAACAGGTCAGGTGTGTCGGGACGTCATTTTGCACCATTATATCCACCTTTTCAGGGGTGCAGTGGGTCCCACCTTCCTCCTGGTGGATGATAACGCACGGCCCCACCGGGCTTCCATCGTGGAGGAGTACCTTGAAACAGAAGATATCAGGTGAATGGAGTGGCCTGCCTGTTCCCCAGACCTAAACCCCATCGAGCACTTCTGGGATGCTCTCGGTCGACGCATCGCTGCACGTCTTCAAACCACTACGACACTTCAGGATCTCCGATAGGCACTGGTGCAAGAATGGGAGGCTATACCCCAACAGCTGCTCGACCACCTGATCCAGAGTATGCCAACTCGTTGTGCGGCCTGTGTACATGTGCGTGGTGATCATATTCCCTAATGATGTCGGGGTGCATGCGCAGGAAACTGTGGCGTTTTGTAGCACATGTGTTTCGGGACGGTTTTCTCAACTTATCACCAATACCTTGGACTTACAGATCTGTGTCGTATGTGTTCTCTATGTGCCTATGCTATTAGCGCCAGTTTTGTGTAGTGCCACGTTGTGTGGCACCACATTCTGCAATTATCCTTAATTGATGAGCATGAATGCAGAAAGTGAAAATCTATAGCGGACAATATGACGATGTCTCTGACATATGCAAATAATTTTTAACTTTTATAGCTATAGAATTATCACTTTGAACTATACACCTTTTTCTCTAAGAGGATTTAAGCCATATGGACACGTTAATGAATCTGTAATAAGGTAACTGCACCGCTAAGTGCTGTTCCACCGCGAGGAGGATACATCCCACGAACGTCTTCTATACTTCATGAACTACAAACAATTTCTTCAGTTATCAGTTGCGGTCGCTGGTGAAGTGTAGACATAGCGTGCAGTCCACAATCAGGAAGCAAACCACTTTTATATATGGTTCGCGTTCATTGCACTTACAATATCGTCAGTGGTTCAAAGTAACGAAATGATTAAAAGATTTAATTTCTTGTAAAGAAAGCTTCAGATACGAAGTACGTAGCCGGCATTTCTTGACGTGCCACACTTGTATGATTGTGTGTTGCCGTAAGGACGCAGTAATATTTTTAAATGTTCTACTTTTTTTTCATGATGAGGCCTTTGCAGTGGTATGGGCACAAACGTAAGGTTCATCGCAAGGCGTGACTGCATAAACTGTACACTATTTGAAGGCAGCAGCCTACTGTTACTGAAGCTAGTAATTCATCGTAGGTACAGACGACCAAGGCAATAAAAACTTCATATCTGAAGTGCTCTTTACGTTGAATTCATTGATCGCTCTCTTATATACATTAAAATTGGTATAGAGGAATCCATCCAAGCGAAAATTTGCAGCATATCGGTCTTTCTACCAGCTTAAGCGCTGTTTCATCTGTTTCAGCGTTATATGCAGTTGTTAGCTTCACGTCATGACTGTTGATATTTTTAAAAATATCTTGAATCCGACATATCGACATTTAGAAAACATCGTTGTAGAGCTTCGATATATAGAAAAATTTGTCGGTCTATCGACATATCGACGGTAAAATATCGACATACCGGTCTACAAAAATGTCCGCTGCACATTGTAAATACTCTGCCGGTTTTAGAGCAGTATATTTAAGTTTTGATTTATTATTAGATATTCTGTTCAACAAGTTAGCAGCCTGCTTATCCCCCTCATAGCAAGAACTGAAATGTGCACGTTCACGCTTGGCGATAAGCACTTTGCCGACAAAGGTAACTGATTGTAAGTGGCACATTAAATGGTATCCGATGGGTCCATCGTTCGGTTTAGTCACATATCGGAATTGTCCGGAACACTTCATGTCGATTACCCTGTTTCTTCATTTGTGCAAACGCCGGCACACTAGCAGTCGTAGTTTCAAAATTGGGTGGTGAAGTTAAATCCTGCAGTTTCTGTTGGTAGCACCCAGTGCCAATTACGTCAACATTTCCTCTCACACGTTTTCGCCCACCCAAAGACCAGTAATGTCATTAGATTTTTGTTCATCATCTTGAGCAACTGTATTTGAAGAACGCTGATGTGAAGAAATAGCGCCCTAGTTGCGTGAAGAATTGTTTGTTAACGCAAGTGGTGTGCTATTTCTTCACAGCGGAAATCTTATTACTCCATTCCTCCGCCCCCCCCCCAATCTCCACACACACATAGTCACACACACACACACACACACACACACACACACACACACACACACACACACACAGCAATCGGACTTCTTTTATGTGCTACCTACGCTTCCTTCACACAAATAGAAGGACTGGACGTGATGAAAGCTCAAAAAGTCCGTCACAAAGGGAAAGTAAAATTGTTCTACTACAATTTTAAAAGAATAATTACAAATATTTACCGAAAGTTGCGAAAACAGGGTAATGTAAAATAAAAATATCGACACTCGATGTTGCCCATTCGATATCAGTATATGGTGAAAGAAATATCGACGGAAAATATCGATGTTTTCTGAAAAGGATGCATATATATCCATATTTTATCAACATCCTCACTTGGATTTAAGATGTCATCCTCGTAAGTCATTTCGCTATGAAATTATCCGGGAAATTTTAGGTTAAAACGCTTAGTTCAACGACGTTTGGCTCCCGCAGCCTGTCACCTGTTCTAAACGCGTGTGTCTCCTAATGTGGAAAAGTATTTAGAAAACATAACTAACACACAATCAACAGCAATCCACCAAGTCAGGGAAAAAATAGGGCTCTGGTGTTGTGGCATCACTACCTAGCTGCAAGGTCAGGTGGTGACATGAAAGATAAACGACTCTTTGGGTGCCGAAGACTTGCGCTTGCATATCTGGAGCCGCGATAAAGCCAGGAGTTAGGATGATGGACGCGGTGGAGCTTCCCCCCCAACGCTCGCCGCCTCCCCCACAGGTGAGTCAGCTTATCAGCCGGGGTGAAGCCGACTGCGCCGCTATCTGTGTGCGCAACCCCCTGGCACGCACTTCATCCCAAAGAAAGCGGCGGGCCGCTAGCAGCAACAGATAAAAAGCAGCTCTGGGGAAAGCTTTAGTCGGGAACTCACTTAACCCATAGTCGCAGGGAATGAATCTGCAAGGAGCGAAGAGACTGCTTACACTACGCTTGTCCGTTCTCTGTAGAGTATTGCAGTGCGGCATGAAACCCTCGGCGGAGAACATCGAGCCAATACAAAGAAGAGCCACGCTTAGTGACCGCGCGGTTTGAGGCGGCCTGTCACGGGCTGCGCGGCCACACCTACCGAAGGTTCGTGTCCTCCACTTCGAGCGAATCGAAATAGCTACAGAGCCGTGGTTATGTGATCAAGGTGTTAGAGTGCGAATTGGGAGGTCCTGTTCAAATCTTCCTCGAACCTCACTTTTATTTTTTTACAAAATTATGAACTGTCCATCCGACCATTGACGTGTCTGTCCACCGTATTCAAATCTGTGTCTGTGTCGCGGTGTAACATCCTTTTGCAACAGCACAGTGTGAGGAAGGAACCTCTAGACATACATACCTCCTACTTTTTCTACACAAGTACCCCATGTTATGTCTCTTACGTTCTGTATTGGAAATTTTGACTCTGAATTCCTTTGTTGTAACATAGTTTACACCCGTTTACTTGTTGTTTTCATTTATATGAGAGATCTATGTAGCACTGCGCCTACTCTCGCTATTCTTTACATTTACTTTGGACGTAATACATTCTTACTGTGGTGTCACCGCCAGACACCACACTTGCTAGGTGGTAGCCTTTAAATCGGCCGCGGTCCGTTAGTATACGTCGGACCCGCGTGTCGCCATTATCAGTGATTGCAGACCGAGCGCCGCCACACGGCAGGTCTAGTCTAGAGTAACTCCCTAGCACTCGCCCCAGTTGTACAGCCGACTTTGCTAGCGATGGTTCACTGTCTACATACGCTCTCATTGGCAGAGACGACAGTTTAGCATAGCCTTCAGCTACGTCATTTGCTACGACCTAGCAAGGCGCCATATTCAGTTACTATAATTACTATATCTGAACAGATAATATTGTGAATCATATACCGTCAAGAGCGACGTTCATCATTAATGGATTAAAGTTAAGTATCAAACTAATTACGTCCGCTTTCTGAATTCTAATTTCAGACCTCACGTCAGTACAGTTCTTCTCACGCCAGCCTGCGTGAGCTAAAACGCGTGCATTTCGGCCTCCAATAGTAGCACGGTGTTGGCTCTTCTGCTAACACAAAACTTACCATATGACTCATGTTCTATAACCAATGTATAGTATGACAACTACCAAGACTACAGAAGGAGAACAGACACGTCAATGACCGGTCGAAAAGTTCACAATTTTGTGGGCACTAGGGAAATTCGAACACGGATCACACGGTTTGCAGTCCAACACCATTACCACACAATCACGGTGCCGTGATTCTTGGAATTCGCTCGATGTTTCACATCTTGAGCTTGAAATGTTCTCTATTTTGCTTCTTTTTCCACATTTCAGTATACTTTCTTGCTGTTTTCATTCTTGATCTATATCCAGTTTTTGATGGGCTATCTACTGTGCCATATTACCACTATATCTTGTTAGAATCTATGGAGGATGTTGGCGCCAGTGGGTGCCGTGCCCACTCCTTCTATGGGGCCCCATCCAAAACAGCGTCACATTCATGCGACACAAGAAAATACTGCACAAACGATTAACTGCAGAGGGAAATTAAGACAAATTTTAGGGCTGAATCTTTAAAATAGTTGTTTCATCCATGTTATCAACATCTGACATTCATCAACCATTAGAGATATAATACTTCGATGAAGTGAGTTGAAAGAATGATATGTGAAACGTATGTGTCCATCACTTGACTGACACGTTTCAAGTTTTTTCATTGCATATTCAAACCTAGTATTGAAGACCTTATTTTATCATGATGATTAAATCCATTCCAGTTGTAATTGACAAATACATTTTTTGGATAAAAGCGTTCACACGACCCTGGTTTCAGGATGTAAACCCCACTTTCAGGCGCTCGGTTGTGTATCAGAAAATCGTACATGTCATGTCAAAAATCCAACAAATTTTTCAAGTAACATGCGAGATCCTGTGTGGGTGAAGGATGAAAAAGTTCTCTAGGTCAACCACTACCACCAAGGAAACCTTCTTGGTAATTTTACTGGATTTTTTACTTCACTACAACGATTTTCTCGTACCCAATGAAGTGCCTGAAGATGGGATTTACATGCTGAAACCTGGATCGTGTGTACGATTTACTCCAGATAAACGATTTGTCAAGTGCAACTGTAGCGGGTTTAATCCTCATGAAAAATTATTGCAACAGTTGTGGATGTCCCACAAAAGTATATTATTTTTTATAATGTATTACTTGTACCCATGTTTTCACTTGTGTGGCTCCTGCTAGAAAATCCGGGGAATAGTTCATGATAACAGACAATCCACATTTTGAGCACGTGCTTGTACTCTGTTCTAACGGTAAAGATTTCACGAACAGATGACAGAAAGTTACTGTAATACAGAAGCTTTAAGCCATTTAGTCTCTTACCTTTCAGCCAGCAGCACGTTGCTGCGTGCTTTCACTTCACAACGCTACCACTCTTAGCCTATTAAGATAGGATCGTTGTATTTGTGACATAGTACACGTGTTGAATTTAAATCGACTTTTGTTAGCTTAAAGAGAAATCTGTCCAAATGTTATACTGTAAAAGTTCCTTTGCCGCTTGCGGTACATAGTGTTGTACAATGTACGGTTTTCCTGTAGTTTCCAGATTTACTCACACTTCGTGAGATACAGGGAGGCTTCAAAGTTTGAGCTATCCAAGTCCATTTTTCACTATTTTTCCAATAGATCTATTGAAAAATAGATCCTAATTTGCTGTTGTATTGTAAAAAATTTTGCTTTCCAGTGTAATACTGGATCAAGTTTTCATCCGCCAGACGACATTAGACCTCTTTCCCTAGGAGTATGGTTAATTGTTTCCAGAACTATAGCAACAAACTCCACAATATGCTCGTTTTATTACACTTACAAGTCCATGGTTTATTGATCTAAATGTATTGTAAATAACCAAAGAAACTTTTGGTTTAGTTTTAATGGTTTAATGAAACAGGAGAATTCAATTCTTGTATCAACAAGCAATTAAGAAAGAATGCGCCAAATGTGAAGCACGTATTTGTGTTTTCAGCCTCGTGCACCGAACAAGACAGGAATACCTAAATGCCCTCAATTCGATTAAAACGAACATTCGATTAAAACATGAAATGAAAGTCTGTAGATTTGTAGTTTGGAGAGTGGAGACTTTGTATCCCACCTGGGAGGCGGCGAGTGGGTAGGAACGGAAAAAGGTAATGCAAGTCGGTACTGCAAGAACGTGGTTTACTGGTGCAAAAACAAGGTGATAAACGATTTCATAACTTTGTACGTAGGTGCGGTGCTGAAGCGAAGTTTCCTGCCTGGCTGCACCTGATCAAATGGGCTGAACCAGTCGCGGAGCTTGTAGACCTCGACAGCACCGGCTAGAGGGCGCTGTCGTCTGTGCCTCTCGTAGTGCCAACTTGAGAAACTATTCCGTGGCATCGTTGCTATCGATACCACAGGAGTAATCATTCTTAACAAGGAAGACCTCTGTAGACTCTAGCAAATACGCATTAAGATTTACTTTCTTCGTCCAGAGGACTAGTGAGTGTGCAGAGGAAATCTTGTATAAAATCACTATTGCAATATGTTCCATCAACACATCATGTTCAGTACAGAATAACTACAATAAAGTTGAACACAAACTCCAACAATGTAACTATGAGTTAGCAAAAAGTGGGCTACTTTAGTACAAGAATAAATTTACAGACTTTACAAATACAAAGTCTACGAGAACAGAGGATATCTGGATGTCAGAGTACTTAATAACAGATGTTTTGCGATTTAACTGATTATTGATAATAAACCCTGTGTGAAATTTTTTCACGGAAGTTTCAGAAGGAAATTGTTCCAAGGTGCGTATGGCGTCAAGTGTTGTGCAATGGCCGGCCTGTGTGGCCAAGCGGTTCTAGTCGCTTCAGTCTGGAACCGCGCAACCGCTACGGTCGCAGGTTCGAATCCTGCCTCGGGCATGGATGTGTGTGATGTCCTTAGGTTAGTTAGGTTTAAGTAGTTCTAAGTTCTAGGGGACTGATGACCTCAGATGTTAAGTCCCACAGTGCTCAGGGCCATTTGAACCATTTTTTTTTTGTTGTGCAATGCAGTAATTTTTGTATATTAATGGATATATTATTTGGTATCAGACCAATTCGGAACTGAATTTAATGTACTTGGGCCACTCTAATTCTGAACACTTATACAGGGTGAACATTAATAAAACCGACTAATTGCAGTGACGGATTCCTGACTGGAAATGGAGAAAAAATAGTCCTACAAACGTGTGTCCTTACATGCATCGTTGCCACGGTAGATGGTGCTGACGAATGACAATGCCGAGATTTCCGTATGTGCTGCAGGCTGTGTGGTTGACGCAGCCTACTGTAAACAGCAGAATGGTTCGGTATTCAAGTCGGGAACAAACCGAGAAGATCTTTTTGTACGGCGAAGCAGATGGAAACGGTCGAGAGGCAGCACGGCTGTGCAAAGTAAGTACTCTCACAGACACCAGCCACATCACACTTTCAGGCCCTTCTTGGACGTCTGTGTGAGTCTGGGTCCTTCCAGACAGACAAACGTTTAGGTAGGCGGCGGACTGTGTATACACCAGATCTGGAAGACTGGTTTCTACAAGGTATTGAGGCGAACGCTAGTACAAATTCCAGGCAAGTGGTCCTGCAACATCGTGTAATTCACGGTACGGTTTTTGTATCCTGTATGACTACCGCAACTATTCCTATTAATTGAAATCCCGTGGTGTTGATACAGCTCTGTATTGTGTTCCGGGACGATTTTTTGTCGTTGGACACACACCGTCCATTTTCGGATACATATTCATAGGAACTTTCTTCCTCCATTTAGTCAGGAATCCGTTCCTGCAGTTTTTTGGTTTTATTAATGTTCGTTCTGTATATATTCCTGTATTTTTTAGTTGTACAGTTATAAATTTTTGTTATTCATTGTCATTCAGTCTCTTAGCTCATTCCACTCATTCACCTTTAGTTAAGGTGTATTTGTTACTTGAGAATGCGCTACATCTAGCATTGTTGTTTAGAATCCGCAGATACACAAACTCTCACTTCTGCGTCTGTAAGATGTACGTGCCTTTACGCTTGGCATAGATATTGATAGTGTTAAATTTAAATGACCCAGATAACAGTATTAGCAGTCACTGCAGTTGTACACAGTATATTTCTTTTTTAAGCAGTTGAGTAACGTGTGACAGTATATGTTTATTAAGACATACTTGTCAAGAAATTGATAAATTTTCTGCCTAATACGTTGATCGCTATCCTACCCTGTTGTGAATGGTGCTCATTCTCTAAGGTTCCTTTCACACCAGGAATGTAGTAGTGGGATTAAATGTGTTTTACCTACTGTGTCACTGAGGAATGGATGACGGGAAAGGGGCACTTTATAACCTGTACAGGAAAATAGTGTGCCAGTTCCCCCTCAAACTGCTGTTAAATAGGGCAGAAAAAAAATTGCACAGTGAACTGTACGAGGCACAACTGCATTCCTTCCCTTCCGGTCGGCCGCTCAAGCGCTGATGTGGCGGCCATGATTTCGCAGAGGACGTGGCTGACGGGCCTCAAGCGCTCGGGAAAAAATCAACCACCGTACCTGAGTTACGAGTCTGCTTACGAGTAGCAACGTTTGTGTGGAACCTCTTCTCCTGACGACGAGGCAGCAGCTTGCTGCACTGTTATCGTAATTTCATCAAGTTCCATACAGTTTATGTGTTTGAAGTTCTCTTAGACGCTTCATTCAGATGACACAGAAAGAAGTATATAGTTCGATTAGAAAAAAGAAATTGGGTATTGAAAATCGCCGACTGTAAGAGATAAAAATTATTTGCGAACGTCGGTAAATTTATCATGTTGTCTGCTATAATTTGGCGGATATATTTGGGGCGGCTGCTTTAACTGCTTCACTCTGTATAAGGCAAGGGATCCAGGGTCGGAGAGTTAGTCAGCAGTACACCTAAGCTGAATTCACATCGCTCGATTTCATCTTTCGCGAAACTGTTGACTTACGAAAGTGAAACACAGGGAACGTTTTGGACTTCGTTTTTGCAGAGTTTCACTGTACAAATATTCAGTAACATAAATGTGCGAAGTATGCTGATAAATTTATACTCTCAAGTGTGTACTGAACTTTGAGTTTTCTATGATTACATCGGGTCGGGACTTGAAATAATTTTAATTAAAGTATTTATGTATGGCAGCCCGAAAATTTTCGTACACATTCCGTTCCGTGGCATAAAACCGCGTGGTAGCACTAAATTATTTCCGATAGTTGCGATCGATAGCGTTTCAGGCCGGGAAAATGTTATTTTCATTCTTCAGTTGCTGGATGGTAAGATTTTGGTAGCTGCGTAACGGGTTATTTCAAGTAAGAACACATCATTTACACAAATTACAAAGCCTACGTCATTATCCACATCGTGATAAACAAAATTTAGCGCAAGCGTAGTTGTGCTGGCTAGACACAGTCCTTTTTTTTTTTTTTGTTTGTAATTTCCCGCTGTGCCCTATTCATCCGACGCTTATGGGACAGCAGAGAAATAACTGAATAAAAGACAATATTAAACCATTTATATAACAAGAAATATATTCAGCTGCTCCCGTGCAAGCCTTAGCTGTTAGGAATCATCAAAAAGTATAGACAGATCATAGTTGTTACTAAAATTTTGTATTTGTGGGGATCTACAGCCTCAAGATGTTTAATAAACGTTAACATGGTCCGTAGTAGGCTGTAACACGATTTTTACTTAATCGTACCATTAGCTAATTTCAACTGCTCGTCATTGCCAAGCACCTATAAAATCAATCTGCAAAAGCATTACATTGCCTGCATACATCACCATGTCTAAATAACACTTTAACACCTCACATTAGGATAAAACATTACCGCACAAATTTCTTAAAACCGCAATATTGAGTTACCATGTGGTTGTAAGAAATCTGTGCAGTAATGTTTTATCTTAATGAGAGTTGCATGCAGATAATGTAGTGCTTTTCTAGATTGGTTTTACAGGTGCTCGATAATGAGAAGTAGTCGAAATTAGCTAATCGTACGATTAAATAAAAATCACATTACAGCCTACTACGGACCGTGTTTACGTTTATTATAGTTGTTAATGTTAGAATTTAATGTTACAGCTGTATCCGAGTGCAGAACGAGGCCTTCTCAAACTGATTGGGCTTTAATTCAGGAAAACAGCTGGGGAACCTCGTTCAAAGCAAGAGATCAATACAGGAATTTTCTACCACATACGTCTTGAAAAACTATAATGAAATAAATAGAGTACGTTTAAATGAAAAGTTAGAATTTAGTGTGTAGTAGATACAATTGCTGGTGACTGATTGGTTGAGAATGTACAAAGGAAACTACGATATTTAAAGAAATATTCTTCTGATCTGATTTTGGAGTGAAAACAGAATCTGTAACTGAGAATGAACTTCCCGTCGATGGTGCGGTCATTAGAGACGGGGCGCAAGCTCAGTTTGCTTCAAGGATGGGGAAGGAAATATGTCGTGCCCTTTCAAAGGAACGATTCCGTTATTGACCTGAAGTGATTTAGGAAAGCCACGGAAAATCTTAATCTGGATGGCCGGATGGGAATTTAAAACGTCGTCCTCTTGAATGGGAATCCATTGTGCTAACAACTGCGTCACTTCACTCGATCCGTAATTTTGATGGATGGACTAGAAGTTGAACACCGTTTCTCGCGAATACGAGTGCCATCTCCGTCAGTACTGCGAACAACTGGAAATTTCCGCTGAGCATCCGCACAGGTTTTGACGTCATCATGAGCTACCTACGATCTTAGTGTATTACGAACAACTTCTCGTACGGTACTGCAAAGGCAGATATAAGCTGCACACTTTTATGGCGCTGAAATCGCTTACTGGCACTGGCAGTTTGCGATTTGAGCTGTGTGATCAATATATATAAACAACGTTATGCTGACACGAATTATGTTTTTAGATGAAATTACATGTCTTCTATATCAAGCAGCAAACTGAAATTATATGGGGTATCATGTCAATCATGAAACGTTTGAAAACAGTTACATGCAGCTCTAACACGAAATGTATAGTATTGTCCTTCTGTGCAGAGCAAACTGTCACCAGCTGCTGATATACAGGCTCCCTGGAACCATAGCCTTTCCCTCTAGTGCAAAACTTGCAGTAAAACGTTTTCAAGTACACGAAGTTTTGTGCTCAACCTCTCAGGCCACTTCACGTGCAGCGGCGTCCGGGGAACTTTATGGAACTGTTGTCAGAGAAGAAATGGGCCACCGAACGGTTCGCTTGCAAGCAGCTCAATCAACTTCTTTCTGTGTGGTTACAAATCTCAGATGATTTTCGATTGTGAAGTATCAACCTTTCTAGTTTCTAGTTTAAGGACGTATTTCGGTAGATACGATAGACAATGAGCTGAAAGCAGACATCATCGAGTAAGTGACGAAAGTAAAAAAAGTAAAATTTTGTTCGCTTTATTTTACCTGTTGCATTACTAACAAGACAAAAAATGATCGCGTTTTTATTCTGTAATGAACTCGGTATGTAAGTTTCAAAAAGTACGCTGTTTACGCCTAGATATCCCATGTTTAGGGAACGAGAAGATGTAAGATCGCAATTTAAAGCAGTGTCAATACAGAGCTCAGCAGAGAGACTGTTATGAGGAATATAAGAAAAATCCGACAGGTGCACAGCGAATCGCCCCAGCAGTCGTTCCGAAGTATCGAAGCTTTGGTCGACCTAAACCTGCAGAACAACGCATTACGCCGTACGGTGTTAGATACAGATCTGGAAGATTTGTCCTCAAAATGTTATGTAATGGTGACGATAGCCCCGTGGAATTTCTAAAATTGTGACTGATTTAAGAACTACAGGATTACTATGACTGGTACACATGATTTGGTATCTTAAAAGGTAGATCGAAACATAACCGAACAAAGATAATCAACTTGTGAACTATCACGTGATTAGGCATCATTCATAAGAAAAATGTGCAAGACGATGAACGAATAATTCTGTGTTGCATTAACCGTTGTTGAACAGTAACTAACTATAGTTTTAAGCGAGGTTGCACTCTTATCTAGCCAAAGGTTAGCCTGGTAATCCGTCTTCGCCTAACCATGTGAGTGGCTAAAGAACAGCTGCTTAAGGGAAACTGATGTTCATGGTGACATGAGGGGCATACGGCCACAGCAATAAATTGCGAACAATTACCGAGTATCTATGTTATCTGCCTTTGGTGAAAAAAACGCTGATCGAAAACCAGAAAAATAATGAAAGAAAAATAGCTCTATTTTTAAATGATTTCAGTTCTGATAGTAAGAAGTTACCAGAAAATTTAATAAAAGGCCGTCTGTGTTCTAAATTAGAATGACATTCTTTAAAAAATATAAATACCTCTTGTTTTCCTTTATCCGTTTGGTCTCAACTGGCTTCGGTGTCAAAGCCTCATTATCGGCGACTCATGCTTGTCGAAGACAGACGCAGAGGGTTGTCAACAAATAAGAATGTCAGGTAACACAGTTCGCTACATCCACACGTTCTAACTACAAACAATTAAAACATAGGTTCAAGAACGACACAGTAGTGCTAAACATCGTTCGAAACAACACTGTAGTTTATCACCAAAACTGTTTTACTTGTGCATCTAAACGCCAGTTTTCGAAACTGAACCGAGCGGCAGCATAGAACAAAACATACGTTACGAAAATCAAAGCAGTTAAAAAATAAATTCTAATGATGTCATTCACGAAGTGAAAGAACTTCTAGGCTGTGCCATGTCATTGTACAAAATACTTTAATTAGAAATTTAAAACCAACTTTTCGACCTATTGCTACTGCTTTCCGCTCGTTTTGGTGGAGGAAAGATGGCTCTATTTATATCAGACGATCGGGGAAATACGCCATATTTTTGGAACTTTGTTGATCCTAGAGTATAATAGGGCTAGTCATGACGGACGGTGGAGAGTGAGAAAGAACCCATTGGTGGGCTAGCCGGCTCTGTAAGTGATTGGTGTCAGTGTGAAAATTAGTGCTTGTCTACTGGCTGCCGGCTATCCCAGTCCAGCGGGCCACGGACGGTCTCACGGGGCAAAGCCTCACCGGACACGGACGCGACAGCATAAACAAACAACTACAGGCAAACTGTCAGAGGGTTTCCACGCACGCCAGGAAGGAAACGTGCCCACCAGCAGGGATCAAGAATTAAATTAGTGCTAACGTCTGCAAGAGCACTACCATGTGAAGCAAATAAAAGTGTAGCTACATACTAGGTACACCCATGTCGGCTGTATTGCGTTTGTCTCGCGCGTCACGCCCGTTTCGTACACGTCATCTGCAATCGCTTGGGCACGGATTTCATCGAAATAACTGTTATGGCAAGGGTTTAAATGGGTGAAACACTGGGACTAACGGAAAAAGATTTTTTTTCTCAGAAAGAATGATTGAAATTGCATAGTGGTTAAGGTACTGGACACGTATGCTGGAGGATCACGGCTCCAATCGTCGTCACTTCTTCCATATTGGGGACTCAAATTACTTCTGTAAGCCGACTAAGATAAATAAAGAGAAGGTTATCTTCAAAAGAAAGCTGTTCGAACTTGTATTACGTCTCTATTGAATCTCGCTGTTGACAAAAATATAAATAAATGTTTTTTTTTTTTTTACTAACAGCCCTTCCTCGGAAGCTGCCACTACATTTTATTCATCTTGGCCACCTACTTATTACAAAGAACAGGCAAGAACCTTCTCCATAGACACTTAAGGAACGTCTTCACACCGCAGTTCTTTTCCTGTTACTTCAGTCTATAGGGTCTACGGAAATGTCAAATGATGCGCTTGTATTCATACCGACGATTAGGTTAGTAGTGTGGGTCGCGAGTTGGTAGTATCCACCGAGCCTCAGGCTTGCTGACTGAACGATTTGGTAGGCAGGGTTGGACGCTCTTACTACTTCCTGTTAAAAGAACTAGCACAGCAAAAGGGAGACAGTTGGAGGCGCCAGATGAAGACGAAAATAAAAATATAACCAGTAGCTGCTTACAGAAGTAATCATCTATCGCTTGTTACGGAAGTAGTCTATCTGTCATCTGGGTCACTTGATATCGTCTTCCGTGCCTGTTCATGGGTCGTAGACCTTAATGATGGGACAACCGACTAACAACGACAGGCCAGTCGATTGTTTTCTGGTCCAGTCGGTTTTTTCGCAAGTCCCTGCGCCCGTGTCAGCTATAAGAATGTTTCCACTCACTCTCCAGGTTTGAATGGTTTCACGTACTGCGAGGTAAGCAGCCGACACAACTCTCTAACAGTTACGACCGTTCATGGGTATTTTCACTCAGTCTCCGGGTGATTTAATTCTCACGGTTTTTGAGTCTTTCCGGGTATACATGAACTATGACTGGGGTTGCCAACGTTTTCGGAGAAAAATTTATTGCTGAAACACGAAATTTTCGGAGTTCTGGCAATAAATATGGACTTTTTGGTAAAAGGTTAATAAGTACTGTTACATTATAAGTTTGTGTTAAAATAAATGAACAATAACTTTTTATTTAAATTTATTGAAAATCTGTCTCTACATTTCCGCCGGTTTACGCCCATGAGCGATAATTCTCTTTCAGTAAATGCTGACGTGACGTGAACTGAAAGCATATAACGTACACAGGTTTTTTTAATTGTTTTGTGAGTTAATCACGTTACTTGTCAGAAGCATTTTTTTGCAAGACATATTTATTATTCACTAATTTTCTCAGAATTTTCTGTCATTAATATAGTTTCATAATATGAATCATCTTTGTAGGTACTGCGAATATCGCAATGGATTTATCTTGACCATGATTTATTTTTTCTTTGTGGTCATATGATTTCTCACATTTCCATGCAACTGAGAGCTTCAGCATTCTAGTACGGACACAAAGTTCACTCTTAAGAAAGCACCTGTTCAGAAACATGGACGGGAAAGTAACTTAAATGCCACTTATCGACGCACAAATAGTAGCAAATAACGGAATGGCAAAAACAGTTACGACAGGCGATGACAGTCAACAATAACTATTTATCAGTTCCAAAACGATCGAATGTTCTCGCTCAGAACTGAATGCTTCGGACTGCGTCTACTGTCTTCATTCGAGTGCTCTCACAGACCGGTTTCACTCGAAAGAAGTGAATGAATGAAGACAATTTGGAAGGTGATTATCTACAGTAGTACTGCTCTGTTTACGCTTGTAATTAGTATGTTTGCTTCTAGACGTCCTGTGTCATATACTGAAATTCATTACATGCTCTACACATGAGACGTGGCCATTATTTAAGTAATGACCGATGTGATGTTGTGACTTAAACTGTTTTACCCTCATCCGTGAATATCATCTGTGACTGAAACCGGTCGATATTTGCGTTTAAAATAAAAGCAGCTGACGATCAAACATGCATTTTATACATCGAATGAATAATAATCCTAGTGATACGTAAAACTATAACCGACTGTTTTCATTCCGTTACTTCCACAGACTAGTTTGACTCAAAAGAATGAATGAATGTTTCAACTGCTACATAAAAGTAGATCCGGATGAGTCGACTGCCTTCCAAGAACTGACTGAATCGATTATGCCTAGTTACGCCTAGTTACGGCTTCTCGGAACAGTTATGTTGGTACCAGGCGAGTGTGGTAACCTGTCTTACACATGAAAATACAATTTTAAGAATAATTCTACTTTTCCAAAATTATAAGTGTTATTTTTTAATTCATTGAATGTCTCCAACGACAGCTTTGAATATTTAAAGAAACTAAGGTAAGTGATTACCGGAACCATGGGGACCACTCGTTCGATGAAACAGACCGACTACGATTGTTCAATACTGTAATCAGGATGGATTAGAAAAGAAATCAAAGAACCAAGTACAAGTAAAAGCGTGATTACGATATTGCAGTGCCTGTGCTGAAGGCAACATAGGCACTGCAGTATCGTATTCGTTCGCCAATACCAGGCAGCGTTTAGATTAAAGTGTCCTCTCCTGTACGGGGATTACACAATGTGTGTAGGAGTACAGACTGTGACGTTGGGACGATGACATATGGACGTTTGAGTCTATTCGTGCGTCGTACACGCATAGCTAAAGCGGTTAAGGCGAGAGCTCGTGTAGAGCGGGAAATCCGGGTTCAAGGCTCTATCCAGTACAAATTTTCACTGTCGTCATTCCCTTACGCAGCTGATGGTTGTTCGTATTCCTAGTTGTGAATACATTTCATGTAAAAACGTGATTGTAGAATACATACACTACATTTGTCAGCGAAAGCCCACTGAATGCCGTATGTCTCCGTGTAAACCAAAGGGCTCACGAATCTTTTAAATTCTACTTTCCGCGCATGTAAATTAGGCATGGTCATGCGTTCTCTACGATCATAACCCCTATTTTTTAAGTACTATGCATGAGCAGCTGCGGCAGTTGGTGTCAAATGACAAAGATACTCGTTAATGGCACTCTACTTTTCTACAATGAATACGTTGTAATTTTGTATTTGCGTCTTTTCTGCTTAGCTTTGGTGACTCATAATAGTCGAAGACGATATACTGGTTACCAGCTCATCCAATCGATTTAAAGCAATTGTGAATAATGTAGCGTAATCAATCGAGTTAAAGCAACTGCGCAAAAGAGCTGGTTTCCTAGGAAGTCATTCCGAGACACCACTTATAGTGAGGAGGGCTGCTATGCATTAATAAATTGAATACCATGAGCGTAGATGCATGTTTCTGATTGGATGAAATCACAGTTTAATGGTATGAGTTGAGCAGGAGGCGTAACAGTCCTCAGTTTGGAGATTCCCTCCAGAGGACTCGCAGCCAGGGGACGTCTTACTCTGTTTCAGAGTCGCTAAGTTGTGCTGCAGGGCACAGATGTAGCCGAAGGATGCATTGTGTCTGTGACTGTGCAGGGAATGTCGATTACAGTTTGCTGCGCACACGGAATTACTATCGTACATTCAAAATTGTCATGTAATGATACACCATCATCTACTGGGAGAATTCATGTACGCAGGCTGACGGCGTCAATTTCACATCAATTGTCATCACGCATTGCTGAGATCAGTTTCACAACGGAGTAAAGCACTAAAATCTTTGTCGTTGTTGGTGTTATATTGGGTACGTCATGGATAAGTTAAAGAAAGGGAAATCTACGTTTAGGGATTAGCTTTAGATAAAGCTAATGATAGTATGTAGATACCAAACATGCAGTTACAAGAGTCAAAGGACATGAGAAGGAATCTGTAGTTAAGAAGGGAGTGAAGCAGATTTATAAGTCTCTCCCTGTCGTTATTTAATCTCAACAGTGATGAAGCTGCGAAAGAAACTAATAATAAATTTGAGAAGTGAATATAAGGTCAGGAGGAAGAAATAAAAAGTTCTGTTTTTGCTGTTCGCATTAAGATTCTCACAGAAACTGCAAAGGAGTTACAAGAACAGTTGAACAACTGAAGGGTGTCTTAAATAGAGATCATAAGACGAACGTCAACGACAGTTAGACAGGGGATAATGCATGTACTTGAATTAAGTCGGTAATGGGGTAATTAACTTAGGAAATGAGACACTAAGAGGAGCAGCTTAGTGCTATTGTTTGTGAAGTAAGATAGCTGAAGACTGATGAATTGGAGAAGATGGCGACTAGCGTTAGAAATAAAAGCGTTTTTGAGAAAGAGAAATTTCTTAACAAAGGATATATATTTACAAGGAAGTCTATTCTGGAGGTATTTGTCTGAAGTGCAGCCTTGTATGTATGTGAAATGTGGACGATAAGCAGTTCAGAAAGGAAGACAATAGCACCTTTGGAATTTGTTACTGCGGATCAATGCTGAGGCTTGATTGGGTAGGTATAGCTAATGAGGAAGCACTAAATGGGACTGTGGGAAAAATAAATTTACGTCACCACTTGTTTAAAAGAAGAGATTGGTTGACAGGACTCATACTGAGGTATTAAGGAACCGTTACTTTAATAATGGAGTGAAGTACAGAGGGGAAAAAAAATTAGAGAACAAGCCACGAATTCAACATGCAGGTTAAAATGGATGTACATTGCACTGTTCTACAAAGATGAAAAGGCTTGCAAAGCATAGCATTGTATCGCAAAAAGCTGCGTTAAATCAATCTTCGGGCTGAAGAGCACAACAACAACGACGGCGTGACGACGATAAAGACAATTTCCATGTCTATACGACAGGTCGAATGATGTCCATGAAGGATATGAAAGCATCTCGCAGCGACCAGTGCTCCTTAAATTTCGAGTAAGTCTTACAGCCACCACGACACGATTGGAAAGAGAACACGTGCTGGTAGGAGTTTCCCAAGTATCGGAAGGATAACTTCTTGTAAGTTCGAGCCTTTACCCAGTTAAACTTCTCTACAGTCTTGAATACATTATCAAGTGGCTCTTTGTGTTGGCATATAGCTTGAGACAGTATCAAATTTATGTAGGACTGCGACTAGCTATGTCGATAAATTAAACGTGACTTTCAGCAGTGGCAAGCAGTCCTCCATCGAAACCAACTTTTGAATATTGTCGCAGCATGAATTCGGTGGAACTATATCGTACTGTCGAAGTGAATTAGTAAAATTAATCTGATTTACAGCTATCGAAAAATAAGTTGAAAATATTAAAATAATAACAACTTGTTTCTCTCTTAAAACACACAGCCTTTTGTTAAGGTTACCTTACATTAACAGGTCATTACGTGTATCCTTGTCACTGTGTTATTTGTTGATAGAGATTTCAAGCTGTCATTTCACCTGCAACATTGATCAGATGGAATAGCTAGTTCAAGTTCTCTCGTCTCTGATTTGTCCAGCTACGACATGAATACAAATCTTGCTTTCTATGTACCCGTGAGTGCATGTTACCGTATCGTTTAAGCATTCTTACTTACAAACTTTAGATCATTCGACTAGAGTGTTGAGTAAACAACGTCCACTTGCCACGTGGCAGTTAATTGTAGGAATCTGTAGCCAGACTAAATAATTCCTTCTCTGCTACCTTTTCCCTTCCCGAAACCAAAATGGTCTTCTTCGAGCAAGTCTTACTTTTCTTTTCTTCCTTCGATATGACAATGGCAGTTCATTTATGACTAATCTTTCGACAGTTTTCACGTTCATCCACACCTCCGCTTTTTTGTAATCTGAAGGTAACGATTTACTGAAAATCTGAAGGTAAGTCATACATCTCTCATTTTTGACACCAAGTCGCATTACCTTATTGTTCTTACACATCCCACAGCTTTCATTAACTCCGGCTAGATCTTATAGACCCCTGCTGTCTTCTGTGAATGCGCTGAAGTAATGTGCCAGGTGCCGTGTAGGAAGGACTTTGCTGTAGCTCTTGTGAATGTGTGAGAAAGGGGAACTCAGCATCGGTGAGACTATGACATGAACCAATTACTTTTCCTTTGAGAGATTCTAGATCAGTATCTACATCAAAACGATCGTGACTTGTTTTATAACATACTCAAAATAGAATCAATGTTACATGTATCAGATAGGTGATCATCACTTCCTGTTGTTGATTTGGTCTTGAGTCCAAAGACGGCTCGAAATACTAATCTGTTCTGCGCAAGACACGTCATCTCCGAACAACTACCGGAACCTACACTCATTTGAACCTATTTACTGTATTCAGCCTTTGGTCTCATTCTACAAATTTTACCCCTACCCCCCTCCTCAGCCAAACATTCTGATCCCTGATTGAGATGTATCCTATCAACCGATTCCTTCTTTTAGTCATTTTGTGGCATATGTTTTTCTTTTCAGTCTCGATTCAGAATCCCTTCAATAGTTACTCAATGTACCCATTCTCTTCTTGTCTGAACTATTTCCAATTCATATTTCACTACCGTGTAAGGTTACATTCCAGACAAATATCTTTGAGAAAGAATTTCTCAAACTTAAATTGATTTTCAAATTAACGTGTTTACCTCTGTATTTTATATCCTTTTTACATTGGCCATCATAAGCTGTTTTCTGCTCAAATACCAAAACTGATCTACTTCTTTTGATATCTCATTTCCTAGTCTGATTGCCTCTGCAACGGCTGATTTAATTAGGCTAAATTCCATTCCCCTTGGTTTACTTTTGTTGATGTTCATCTTACTCTCAATACACAATCTTTTTCGTTCATCTCTTTTTACAAATCCTTTGCCATCTCTAACACAATTACAATGTTATTGGGAAACCTCAAAGTCTTTATTTCCTCCTCGGCTTGCAATTGTATAACACTGACGATAGGCTATAACCCTGTCTCACTCCCGTCTCAACTACTGTTCCCCTTTCATGTTTCTCGACTCGTATAAACCTAGTCTTGTTTCTGTATAATTTGTAAATAACTCGTAATTCCCTGTATTTTGTCCCTCCCACATTCATAATTTCATAGTATTCCGCTCAACACTATTAAAATCTTTCTTTAAATCTGAAATTATTGTAAATGTAGGTTCACCTTTCCTTAACATATGTTCCAAAATACGTAAGTCGCAGGATCTCTATTGCCTCTTTTGTTCCTGCCATTTCTCCGGAACCCAAAATGAGCTACCCTGATATCGAAATTTATCGATCTTTTCAATCTTCTGTAAATAATTCGGGTCAGCAATTTTCAGCCAAGACTTACTTCACCGATGATTCGGTAATATTCAATCTTGTCATCACCTGCCTTTCTTTGGAATTTGAATTTGAATTATTTTGAACTCTAGAAATGTATACATTGTCCGTGCACGATTCATCGTATGGGGTGATCATGAAGATTGTTTCATGGACTTTTAAGTCTCTTCTTGGACCACAATATTTCACTGGTGTTCCAAAAGTCCTATTGAAGAACATGTCTTTGACTTGTGTGCTATCCTACGATAGTATTCGCTGCTACTGCTTAACTGACTGGTGAGTATTTTGCAAACATCCACAGGCAGCTATACGTTCGGATGGTAATGTAGCGTCACTAGGACTTCACGTCTGAAGTTATGCGTCCATTTCTCTGGTACCAGATCACGGAATCGTATTGTGTAAATAATAAATTCCCCCCCTCCCCCACCCCCAACCCTGCCATCCCATCAGTCAATTTTATGTCACGTATTTAACAACTTTGTATTTACGTGAATGGTCCAGTTATTTTGAACAGGTTTTGTGGAGGGGAAGTGGATTTCCGAATAAAGATACAGGGCACTACTTAGAAAAGACGCACTTCTGTTGATATATTAGTAATGAATGAAGTGACGAGATAGACAGGCGTTGTGGTTAACTTCTCCGTGACAGCCAAACAACATTTGTTGATTTCTTTTTATTTTGAAACTATACAAGAAGTCTTTTGGTGTGGTCAAGGTAAATTGGGACATCTTGTATAGACCTCATATTTGTATCCTTTCTTTCCAGTTCTGCTTCAGGATGTTTAAAGTTGAGTCCACCGATTTCCATCAGAGGTTTTTAAAGTCAATGAAAACTGCACAAACTTCCATAGCTTTTTATAGGTCTCTTTCTCAAATTATTCGTAACATCCTGTTAGACTGCATCTGCTGAACCTGATCATAGCGACTGGAAAACGATTAAGGAATGACTGTGCCTAAGGAAGCCTCTCGTACAGAATTACTACAACTATTCTGACTATACTTACATCGAACTACAGGTACAAACTTTAGTAACTCTACTTACATCCGTGCGCGTGAATTCTCGCACGGCAGGAATGGTATGTAAGTCCTCTAAAACTGGAGCTCCAGGAAATCCCACACAAAATTAGATGTCACAATGAGTGCTACCTTAGTTCTACGAATGGCCCGGATGAAACAAAATTCTTGGACTCTGAGGCGTCAGGGCGCTGACTCCTCGGCCAATACCTGCAAATCACGGCTTGTTGCCAGGGAGTGCGAGGGCGAGTGGGGCAGGTAAGTGATTCGCCTTTGGCTGGGCGGTGGTGTGTGCACCTGCAGGCGGACCGCACGCGATATCGATCTGCCAGTGCGGTAGTCGCTGATTGCCGGTGCCTCGGGCCGTGACCTTCCACGCCAAACGTAGATTTGCCTGCCCGAGATGCTTTTCGCTCGCGACGTTGAGTGACCGCTACTGGGACGTCATACTGAGATTCACAAAATTAATTCAACATTAGGAGTTATCAATAGATATTAATATGTTGGACGTACTAGGAGTGGGGCCCTCAGCGAATTCTCAATTTGGAGGAATCTCGTGTATGACGCCCAAATGTTCTGGCTATACAGTAAGGTAACAAAAGTCGTGGGATAGCAATATCTACATAGTACCACGTACACAAGGTACAAAAGGGCGCTGCACTGGCGGAGTTGTCACTTGTACTCTCTCATTCCTGCGAAAAGGTTTCCGACGAGATTATGGACCCACAATGGAAATTAACAGAACTTGAACGCGGAATTGTACCGGGTGATCAAAAAGTCAGTATAAATTTGAAAACTTAATAAACCACGGAATAATGTAGATAGAGAGGTAAGAATTGACACACATGCTTGGAATGACATGGGGTTTTACTAGGACAAAAAAAAGGTTCACAAATGTCCGACAGATGGCGCTGGATAGCAAAACGTCAGTACTGCTACCGTGACGTGTGAGAGGTACGCCGTTATGTTACAGAATAGTATCATCACCAGCCTGGTTGATAGACACCAGCTGGAACGTACGATTTTTATGCAGGATGGCGCTCCACCCCATATTGCTAGACGCATTAAAGATCTCTTGCGCGCGTCGTTTGGTGATGATCGTGTGCTCAGCCACCACTTTCGTTATGCTTGGCCTCCCAGGTTCCCAGACCTCAGTCCGTGCGATTATTGGCTTTGGGATTACCTGAAGTCGCAAGTGTATCGTGATCGACCGACATCTCTAGCGATGCTGAAAGACAACATCCGACGCCAATGCCTCACCATAACTCCGAACATGCTTTACAGTGCTGTTCACACTATTATTCCTCGACTACAGCTGTTGTTGAGGAATGATGGTGGACATATTGAGCATTTCCTGTAAACAACATCATCTTTGCTTTGTCTTATTTTGTTATGCTAATTATTGCTATTCTGATCAGATGAAGCGCCATCTGTCGGACATTTTTGGAACTTTTGTATTTTTTTTGGTTCTAATAAAACCCCATGTCATTCCAAGCATGTGTGTCAATTTGTACCTCTCTATCTACATTAATCCGTGATTTATTCAGTTTTCAAATTTATACTGACTTTTTGATCACCCGGTAGTTGGAGCCAGACGCATGGGGCATGCCATTTCGGAAATCGTTAGGGAATTCAACATTCCGCGATCCACAGTGTCCAAAGTGTATCGAGAATATAAATTTTAGGCGTAACCTCTCTGCACGGACAAGATAGTGACCGACTGCCTTCATTTAACAATCGAGAACAGCGGCGTTTCCGAAGAGTTGTCAGAGCTAATAGACAAGAATCGCGGCATTAATTAAATCAATGTGAGACGTACATCGAAAGTATCCATTAGGACAGTGCGGCGAAATTTGGCGTTAATGACCTATGGCAGCAGACGACCGACGAGAGTGCCTTTGCCAACAGCACGACGTTGCCTGGGCTGGTGGTCTTATTGGTTGGACCCTGGACTGCTGGGGAACCGTGGCCTGGTCACATAAGTTCCGATTTGAGTTAGTAAGACGTGGTAGGGGTCGTGTGTGTCGCAGCCTCCATGAAGGCATGGATCCAAGTTGTCAACGAGGTACTGTGCAAGCTGGCGGCGGCTCCATAATTATGGGGACTGTGTTCACATGGAATGCACTGGGTCCTCTGAATGTTCGGCTGCTTGGAGACCATTTATAGCCATTCAGGAACGCCAAGTTCCCAAACAAATGGTTCAAATGACTCTGAGCACTATGGGACTTAACATGTGAGGTCATCAGTCCCCTAGAATTTAGATCTACTTAAACCTAACTAACCTAAGGACATCACACACATCCACGCCCGAGGCGGGATTCGAACCTGCGACCGTAGCGATCGCGTGATTCCAGACTGAAGCGCCTAGAACCGCTCGACCACACCGGCCGGCCTCCTAAACAACGTTGGGAGTTTTATGTAACAGGGTCGCCATTGTTCGCGATTGGTTTGAAGAACATTCTGGACAATTCGAGAGAGTGATTTGTCCGCCCAGGTCGTCCTTCAAGTATACCACCGAACATTTTCAAATTCAGGTCCAAAAGTGAGACTGAATGCGTGACTTTGTATTCTTTTTCATATCTTTACACACGAACTTCAATCAGGTTCTGCCTTTAGCAAGAGCGTTGGTCATTGCGAAGCAAAACTGCAATCACCATAAGTTTGTTTAGAAACTGCAATCAGTGGAAATCGTATTCTATTTCCTGCTGATTTGCAGCCTAGATGAGTGACAGTGTTTAGACTCCAACACAGCTTGTTGCTTATCACATTATGTTCGACGTGATTGTTGTACGTCTTTATATTTCAAGTTTTGTGTGGAAAGGTGATAGATTATCAGACGGAGTCAAGCATGCTCACTGCACATGATCTACCTGCAAGGAAGGTCAATAATGAGTTCTCCGAGTCAGTTTGTGAAATTTCTTGAAGTAACTGTGATCTTGAATTTTTCTCAAATATTCATTAATGCTCACATTTCCTTCTGTTGCGCACTGTTAGCAGTCCCTGTTCTTGAAGGTGTTTATCAGATGTGATCAGATTGCGTTATAAATTATTTCTTGGATAAAAGCTCTATGTACAGAGCAGCATATATTCAGCATATTTACCGGCCGGGGTGGCCGAGCGGTTCTAGACGTGTGTGATGTCCTTAGGTTAGTTAGGTTTAAATAGTTCTAAATTCTAGGGGACTAATGACCTCAGATGTTAAGTCTCATAGTGCTCAGAGCCATTTGAACCATTCAGCACATTTTTCTGAATACATATTTTCATGCACTCTGATCAATGCAAAAAAATAGGTTGTTTACAACCCCAGTCACCACAGTGACGTACAAGAAATACGCTCCTAGGAGGCGCCAAGCTCTACTTTTGTGGTGTTTTGGTAAATATTTCCAATTTCGTTTTTACTGGTAGTGCATTCAACCAAAGCAGACAAATTCAGTTCATCAAGTGTTTCATGGACGTCCAGTGTTGACGGGAAGAAATTAAAATAGAGATTTTCATTACGAAATGTCACTCAACGGTGCTACAAAGATGCGAAAAGCCTGTCCCTATGCCACTTCTTCGGCAACAGATCTACTGGCGAATAGAAATGTGGTTGAGAGCAAGAGTTGCATGGCGTCGAAGGCATCCATGCGTGACACAGTAACACCACAATCACCGGCGTTAAAATTCTGAAATTTGCTGCCGGAGGGGAACTTTAGCGAGAGGCATCACCTTTGATAACTTCGGCATCTGTAACGTTGTTGGTTCACGTTTCCGGACAAAAGGTGTCTTATTTTCAAATCTTGGCCCAAGACAGTCTCTAAAACCCCTGAAAGATTAAAGTTAAAATCTTCTGAGTTGTTAGGCGGCGTCATATTTCCTTCTGAAATAATCGGTTTCGACCACTCTTGTGGGATCTTCTCCAGGATGTTTCGGTGTCCGCTATTGCTAGAACACTGGCAGAGACCAGTGTCGCGAACTCTTATAGAGGAGAGTTTTCCTGCGTTTGTTCTGGAGAATTGGGAGTATAGGCTATGATTCTTGTGCCTACTGTTGGTAATCATCGTCACAGGCTAATATTCCAGCGCTGATTGGCGTTATTGGCTAAAATCTTATGGATACTGTTGGTGGCCCATCGTCATTGGACAGAAATGCACTATTGTACACTTCCGTTGGAGGAGAAGATTGTGATGTTACAAAATAAAAGTGATGTTGTTATTCAATAGAAAGTTGGAAATTGAGATTTAACTTACTGTTTTATCAATCACAATTGGCGTAAGAATCATGGATTGATCATTGTCATAAAATATTGCATTATGATATGCGATTAGTTTTTACTTGCAGTTTCGCGTGGCTTGAGGCAGTCACAACTAGCGTGCTATTGATTAAGAAATCGCATTATCGTCTTTCTAATTACTTCATGATCGTAGATACGATCATACCCGGTTGTGAAGTTATTGTTATGACAAAACAATTTCCTAAGGGACCAGAAAGTTCTTAAGGGCGCAAAAACAACTGTAACATCACACAAAAGGGAAATTCAATATTAAAACTGATGCAAGAAGACGATAAAACAGTTTTCTTTTTATCAATGTAACACGCACATTGGACTGCTGATCTCCGTGTCTGTAATCTTAGCAAAATGCATAATTAAAATGAAAATAATACTGAGGAGATGATAGGAATGAGCACTGCTAAATGATTCAGTATTCCCAGAACAAATATTTATTATAAACTAAAACATATATCGTACCTTAAGATTAGTACTACAATGACGGTAGATTTTTATGTCCGTATCACGTCCACTGAGCGCTCTTTTATATGGCCATTGTCTTCTTTGAGTCGCTCGTGCGTCGTCACGGTAAGTTATAACAGTTCTTTACACTTCACTCAAACTTAGACATAACACGTTTTTATACATTTAGTAAAAAATTAGATCAGACTGCCACAAATCTGCGTCCGTCTTACTTGAGAAAAACAGTACAAGTCTTTAGCGCTCAAGGCTTCATTTGTTCTCCAGCGAACAAAATAGTGAAGGATCGTATATCTATCCGTATTTTTCTGTTTATATTGCCGCCCAAAGACGACGAATTACATTATTTAGAAAATTTCACCGTCGCCATGCGACGCCTCATTATACATTAATCATTATTTACAAACAAGTATTTGCCTTCTGGCTGAAAGTATTAACTACTCGTATTTGCCGTCTTAATGAAGTCAAAAATAGCGAATATCATTTAGCTATTCTTCGAAAGGTGTTTCAGAGATTTTAAGAACATGGTGTTACAGCAAATCTGAAAAAGTCAAAATTTGGAAAACGTGAGGTAATGTTTTTAGGTCATGTGATTACACCTGAAGGGATTAAACCAGACCCGGAAAAGTTGTCTGCGATTAAGAATTTCCCTACGCCGGTAACTAAGAGGCAACTAAGAGGATTTCTCGGTTCTTTCGTCTTTCTTTCGACGATTTCTGTCTGCTCAAGTAATGAACAATCCCGCTTTGCACAATCTTCTGAAGAAAAGTACGCATTGGATTTGGACACCAGAGTGTCAGAAAGCTTTTCAGGCAATTAAAGATGGTCTTTTAAACAATAACATTCTCTGTCATCCACAAATGGACAAAGAATTTTGTATCACCTCAGACGCTTCGTTTGTTGGAATTGGATCTTGTTTGTTTCAGATTGAATTAGTAGACGAAACAGAGCAGATCAGAGTGATTAGTTTTGCGAGTAGGGTCTTAACAGAATGTGAAAAGTCCTATTCAGTTACTGAGCTGGAGGCACTTGCAGTTATTTGGGCCTTCAAGAGGTTTAATTATTACATTTTTGGCAGAAAGATAAAAGTGTTTACGGACCATCAAGCACTTTCGTATCTTTTGACCTGTAAATTACAACATCCGTGCTTGACCAGGTGGTGTTTATTTTTGCAGGAATACGACTTTGATATTGTGTATATAAAGGGCAAGGATAACATTATTGCAGACGCACTTTCTCGTTCACCAGAAGGTCTGCCTGAGACAAGTGAGTTGGTAGAACAGATGTCGAATTACAAAGCTCTTCTTATGCAGGATCCCATTCATAGAAAATATTTCTTGGAACTGTGCAAGCAAATCCAGACACTACAGAGCACAGATCCTAAGTGGGGAAAAGTAATCAGACTTCTTCAAGAAAATCCAAACCATAAGTTGTCCAAATTCTTCAAGATTCATAATCAGGTATTGTTTCATCGTACCTCTGTGTCATCAGACAACTGGCTTGTTTGTATACCTAGCAGTTTTGTCGAACATCTTTTGTGGTATACCCACATTTCTTGGGGCCACTATGGTCCAGAGAAGTGTAAAAAGAAGATTGCTACTTACTGTTATGTGCCCAACCTACATCGTCGGATACACAAGTTGCTAAAATTCTGTGTCCTCTGCCAAAAGGCGAAAGCTCTGAATATTCCTACTTTAATTCCATTGAATCCGATCATCGCAGAAAGACCTAATCAGCTCATTAGCATTGACCTGGCTGGCCCTCTACCAATGGGTAGGGGAGGTGTCAAATACCTCGTTGCTGTTCTCGACAACTTCACTAAATACGTTCGAATGTATGTTATGAAGACATCTTGTGCTCCGCCTATTATACGCTGTCTTGAAAATGACTATTTCCCTCGATTCGGAGTCCCCGAATCTATACTTTCAGATAATGCATCCAACTTAACTTGCCGCAAATGGCATGAGTTTTTGGCCCATCACAACGTCAAGCAGATCTTAATATCACGTTTTAGGCCTCAGTCGAATTTGACTGAGCGGATCTTCAAGGAGTTTAACAGATTTGTTCGGACGTACATTCCAGACAAGCAAACTCGTTGGGTTGATTTTGTGACACCTTTTGAGGAGATAGTTAATAATTTGTCACACACTTCCACAGGTTTTACTCCACACGAGTTGATCTCTCGAAAGAAGGAACAGAATGAGTGGGTTGATCCTCTTCCCAAGATACCTAGCCCTGAGGTAGATCTAGATGTCAAAATTCGAGAAGCTTTAAGTTCCATTACCACCAATGCCCAATTAAGGAAGAAAGGCTATGTTAAAAAAGTAAACAAAGTTGTAAGTTACCATGTAGGTGAAAAGGTATTACTTAAGACTCATTTCAAGCCATCCTTAATATGTAAGAAAAATCGCAAGTGGCAACATATGTACCAAGGTCCTTACCTTATTTTAAGGAAACCGCACATAGGGAGTTATTTATTAACTGACCCGGCTACGGGGAGAGTAAAAGGCTAATTTCACCACCAAGACTTAAAGAAATTTTATAATGGTAGTGGTTAAATACTGTCGTGGAAATGAATTCTTGCTTACTGGAAATTTCCTTGTGTGAACTGTTAATGATAAGTACTGTGTTGAACAGCGCACTGACTACATGGTAACGGCTAATACATGTAAACTTTAAGTATTAAATGCTATGCATGGATAAATTGTTTATAGTGATGGGCATTGAACTGATATTTCTTCAACAAGCTGAAGCAGGAAATTGAGGTTGCACCAAGAATTTCAATTTAATTTTAAGTTAGTATTAAGGAAAAAAAGTGCTTGCGAGGCGATTGCCCGGAGCTATATAAATATGTAAAGATGAGAAATGGAGAGGGATGCGTAAATAAGCACTTCTCTCAAGGTACAAGAAGATTTATAGATTTATATTTAGTAATATAACTACTTGAAGTTCTGTTGTAAAACCCCAAATTACCTGCCTAAAAGAAAAGGTACATGTTCAAACACTCCAGACAGTGGACAGGAGTAGAAGAAATAGCTTAAAGTTCAGTGAAAGCATGCTGTTAAATGGAAAAACAAGTGGTAACCCGCATGTGTTCACGCAAGGAGACAACAAGCTGTAGTAAACTAAGTTAGGTGAAATACAGTACAAATAGAGGCAAACCATGAAGCATCAATAATGTAGCGTAAGTACTCCACGAGGCCATTAATTGCTATGAAAGTAAACTGTCTCCCTGTGATCTGAGCCCAATGTAAAGAGTATATGAGGAATGTTAGCTGACGAATTGATTTCAGTAGAATCAAGGTACTAAATAACCACACAGCAAGCCCCCTGTATCATAAATAAGTCCAAGTAAAGATCTTCAGAAGATTTGTAGTGTAATCTAGCGACCATTCAATACCCTAATTGAAGGCTAATCTAAAGAACAAGCGATGCAGTGATATTTAAACTTAATACTAACTATAACCAGAGTAAGACGTAGAAGTAGCAAAGCATGCTGTAATGAAAGAGGCTGAAATTTATATATGTGCCTATGTTTATTATGATAATTTTATTTACATGCAGATTTTATTGCAAAAATGTCTCCTAAGACACTCCTCTTATGAAATCCATTTTCCTTGTGCCCGTTCCTTTTGATCCTGGTTCATTAACCCAGACCAAGGGTCGACTTGTAAAAGGCACGTGTGCTTCGACGCAAAGCAGTGCTTATGAGAAATGAGACACGTAGCGTGATGAACTTCGCTAGCTTTGGTAATGTTTGTTATGGACCGGTTGCGTAAACCCAGTGAACTGTCGGTAATTCCATTCATGCGAAAAATAGTAGACACGCGTTACCCTATTTTTTTAAACAGAGAACGATTGCTGAGTACATGAAGCGAAGAGGGAGACCCATTGTTATCTAGTCTGCCCTCAAATATAAAAAAAAATTGGCAAGCACAAAGGAAAGCACAAAAAAAAGATTCAGCGTTAAATGCGTACTCGTTAAGTAGTAGATATGCTGCGTGGCAGTAGAAAATGATCTTGGGTGCATTAAAGAATAAATGCAACGAGTGTTGCGAAACCTGTAGTTTTCATAATGAGGAGATGAGCCCTTAAAAGAAAGTTTCAAAGAGTATCTTTAGGTTCACTAGTGAAAGTAAACCTTGAGATATAAAGAGTCTATTCATAAAGCAGTTGTTCACTGGACTTAACAAAAGGAGTGACCATTAATTGTAAATATTAGCTCGTAAGTGATCTTTTGTAAATAGTAGAATATTTTCTGTACCAATGGAGGAAACCTGCAAAATTGATTGTTTTGTAAATGAACTTTATCGGCGAAGGAACTAAGCACGAATGCTGTGTGAAGATGCACACTAAAGTGCGACGTGCATAATAAAAATAACTATTCACTGTATATTAGTGGTAGTGTTGTACTGCAAGTGTAAAAAGAAGTCAAGGCTACGACAACAGGTGCAACGCAAAGTTCAGTGTTGTTCTAAGTGCAGCGACAGCTAAAACATTCGTCGTCACTTACCTGTGAGCCTCATGGGAGGCAGTTGACAGAGAAGTATGGAGGCAGCTTCAGTGTCCGGCTCCTCCGATGGAAAACGCGCGTGAGGTGTTTGTATCGATGCACTCGTGGGATACGAAGTTCACAAAAAAAAGGAGCAATCGACGACCAGCAGCTCTGTTACAGCCTGAGCGCGAACGGATACTGAGTGTTGGAGCTCACGCAACACCGTGCAGCCGCTGTGAGTGGCTGACGTGTGGGTGACGAAACAATCCAAACTTTAAACTGCTAACCGCCATGACTTTCATAGTACATAGTGGAGGAAAGACATTTGTACACTTGTGTGACTACACCTTCATACGTAAATTAAGCAATTTTCTTGAGTTGAAGTTAAGATGAGTAAGAAGTAGATTGTTAGATTACTCAGACCTTAAAGCCATTAATACCGGCACTCCTGAACACTGCTAAAATGAATTATAATCCTGTCTCTTGATGGACAAAGAAAATGAATGTGCACTATAGGAAGACCCTAAACTCCAGACCAGTCCCGATCCGTAACAAATGTATCCAATAGGTTGTAAGTTATACTAATAATTTTCCACTTCTTCTGTTTCATATTGTAAATAAAAACCCGGGAAGCCACTTGAATTCCTGGCACCACAGTGGAAAGGACAGATGTACTGCATGATGAACGCCGTAGACGGCTAACACAGAAAGTGAAAGCATCACGAAGTGTAGTGCTACGTTATTAAACTGTAATTGAACCACAATGAGTCAACAGATGCTCGAACATTGTCCACTCTAGTTTAGTGAAAATAAGCACTCACTGTACTCATGTATTAGTTGTTAAGCTGAAGAGAAAGTAATTTCTGAATTCTATCCCCCGAAGAGCGAAATGAACGTTCACTTATTGTTATAAGCAAATATGAACCAAACTTAAATATGCACATAAATGTTAATCTTGGTATTATGGAATGAAGTGACTGATGAACAAAGAATGAAAAACTTTATTTTGAAAAATGATAAATATCTGATATATGTTTATAAATGTAATTTCAATTTATGTACATAGTACGCCAGTAACATTATGTAAATGTCACACCAAAAATCACGAATATCTCATGAGGATATGAGGATCAAGGTAATCCTTCGGCATTCCCTCTCTCCTCATGGGAGGCAATGTGATATTCGCTATTTTTGATTTCATTAAGACAGCAAATACGAGTAGTTAATACTTTCAGCCAGAAGGCAAATACTTGTTTGTAAATAATGATTAATGTATAATGAGGCGTCGCATGGCGACGGTGGAATTTTCTAAATAATGTAATTCGTCGTCTTTGGGCGGCAATATAAACAGAAAAATATGGATAGATATACGATCCTTCACTATTTTGTTCGCTGGAGAACAAATGAAGCCTTGAGCGCTAAAGACTTGTACTGTTTTTCTCAAGTAAGACGGACGCAGATTTGTGGCAGTCTGATCTAATTTTTTACTAAATGTATAAAAACGTGTTATGTCTAAGTTTGAGTGAAGTGTAAAGAACTGTTATAACTTACCGTGACGACGCACGAGCGACTCAAAGAAGACAATGGCCATATAAAAGAGCGCTCAGTGGACGTGATACGGACATAAAAATCTACCGTCATTGTAGTACTAATCTTAAGGTACGATATATGTTTTAGTTTATAATAAATATTTGTTCTGGGAATACTGAATCATTTAGCAGTGCTCATTCCTATCATCTCCTCAGTATTATTTTCATTTTAATTATGCATTTTGCTAAGATTACAGACACGGAGATCAGCAGTCCAATGTGCGTGTTACATTGATAAAAAGAAAACTGTTTTATCGTCTTCTTGCATCAGTTTTAATATTGAATTTCCCTTTTGTGTGATGTTACAGTTGTTTTTGCGCCCTTAAGAACTTTCTGGTCCCTTAGGAAATTGTTTTGTCATAACAATAACTTCACAACCGGGTATGATCGTATCTACGATCATGAAGTAATTAGAAAGACGATAATGCGATTTCTTAATCAATAGCACGCTAGTTGTGACTGCCTCAAGCCACGCGAAACTGCAAGTAAAAACTAATCACATCTCATAATGCCATATTTTATGACAATGGTCAATCCATGATTCTTACGCCAATTGTGATTGATAAAACAGTAAGCTAAATCTCAATTTCCAACTTTCCATTGAATAACAACATCACTTCTATTTTGTAACATCACAAGATCTGATAACATTCTAGGTCACAGACCAACACAAACAGGTATTTAGATTCCACTTCGCACCACCACCTAGCCCAGACGCAAGCAGTGCTCAAAACTCTGTCTTCACATGCCTTCCGTATCAGCGATGACGACACCGCGGAATCGGAGTTGGATTTTTTAAAGAGACCAATGAAGGCAAATGGCTATGATAGTTGTTCAATCGACAGGACTTTTAGGCGGAATATTAATTACGCTAATAATAATGACGTGTAAGTGCCTTCTCACTCCGTTAAGTTACAGTTTGTTTCTGTAGTCACTGACAGCTTTAGCAGTATTCTAAAGAAGAATGGTATCCAGACATCTTTTTTTGTCAAATCAAAATAAAAGACTTTTCCGACTAAAAACTGATGCATCTCTTTGGCCACACAATGTATGCGTCTATCAATTGACATGTGACTGCGGAAAATATAGGCGAAACGGGAAGAACTGTTAAAGAACGCATTAAGGAACACGAATGACACACACGGCTAAAACAGTAATAAAAACGGCAGTAGCGGAACGTCATGAGAACGTACGTGTGCTGTCTAGGGGAACCAACATTTGTAGGAGAAAGGTCCGAGAAGCGGTTGAAATTTCCTAGAATGCACCTAACTTCAATAGAGAGGACGGCTGTAGGCTTCCGGCGTCGTGGCTCCCCGCCATCAAGGAAGTGAATGTGGGGCCGCGGTGTGCGAGCAACGCAAACAACGCGCTGCAAGTCACCTCGGCGGACGATTATTTTTCGGGTAAACATTTCCCCTCTCTTGCTCTCTCCGTTTCGCACCTAGCCAATGATGATTGCAACCAAGAGGTGTAGGAGGAATTTCAACCAATAATCCTTCTTCACCGTAAATGTGGAACAGTGCTTTCTATCCAGTGTCGATGGGGCAGCAATAGTGTCCATAAGAGTTTAGCCAATAACGCCCCTTCTTCTGCATCAGAACTGGAATATTAGCATATGACGACGGCCCATCAGCGGTAGCCACTAGAATTTTAATCGATACTCCCACTTCTCCAGCACAGACGCGGGAAAACTCCCTTTACAAGAGAACGCGACACTGGTCTGTGACAGCGTTCTAGCAATCGTGGACACCGAAACATCCTGAAGATGACCCCAGCAGAGGGCTCTAAAAGTCGATTGTTTTAGAAGGGGAAATATAACACGGCCTAATAAGCCAAAAGATTTTAACGTTAGTACAATGACCACGAAAACATGCAGACCCTCAATGACTGTTGGTATTGCATGAATACGGAAATCTTGCATGCAGAAAGTACAAATAAGTTGCAGACGAAAACTCCTCTTCCACTTCCTGTAAGACCGAAAACTTGCTCCATAATTAACATTATAGTTTTTTGTTTATGGTTTCACTGTATGGAAACCGCCTATGCAGGGCCAGGCAGCTGCACACAGATATAGGACGCGGAATCTATGTTACTACGCGACTATACCGGGACCCTGTATTAGTTGCAAGTAACCTGTCTAACGGCTACCGGGTCAACAAACATTTGATTATCAGTGCTTCGCGCAATTATTGGCCAAATTAAAAAAAAATAAATTGCTGTCATACTCTACAAATTAAGAGGTATAACTTACATTAAAAGTTTAAGACAAATATTACTGTGAGAAGCTGAGGCAACGTAAATGACGGCGATCAAATTCGCAGATTTTATTCATCCAGTGTTTGACAATGGGAGCCTTTAGAGACTTACAACAAACTTTACATATAATTTCGAACTTTTATGAAACTTGTTCTTGCTATTACCCCACCCCGTTTGTCCCAGAAAAATGCTGAAACAAAAAAAAGTTTATAGCTTAACACATTTTCGCTGTTCTCACAGTAAAACTTCAGCGACAGACCTAGCATTATAGTTTATTACTCTTTTACTACCAGCTATATTAACAGTGCAGCTTACGGACATTGCCCACATAGACCACTGAAATTACCATCAAAATTATGTCATTGTGCGACACTTAGTTGAGGAGCTATGACGTCATAGACATTTAGATGCGTGAAAAAATAAATTATCTACAGTAAAACTTCATCAGGTATAACGTTTTAATTTATTAATTGTTCATTACTAACTCTATTCGCAACACATTTTGCAGACATATGTACATATATCACTGAATTTCATACAAAATAGTATCATTGCATGACACATAATTTAGGAGATATGACGTCATAAACATTGAGATTTGCGAAAAAACATTGTTTTGCTTACAGACGCTGCTTGATAAGATCGTAGCTGCTCGGCCACGCAATGCAGCGATGACTGATGCGGAGACTGTTTCGTCGCCAACAGAAGTAGAAGTGCTGCTGAAGCTGAGCGGGAAGATTTTATATTCGTTCCGGCTGGCTGTGTTGTGACAGGAATTCGCTTCCCACAGCCGACAGTGGAAGCTCAGCGTTGTGCTAGTGCTTGTACAAATCACGGCCACTGCTACAGTAGGAAAATGCGTTACAGAACGCTACGCTAGCGTTATTTTAATGCCCGGCTGCAAAATATTGTAGGCTGCTGACCTGCATACTCCTCAGCTGGTTGCGACGGCGGACTTGAGGCCTGTCCCATAGCACACTGAAGAACCTAAAGACTTGTATAAGGTACCCATTTTTATTTCAAACCATATTTTATTTCCGTATTTTCCAGATCTACATGTTATATTACTCCTACATGTTACATTACGCCTGCTAATATCAGTAGCATTCAATAATCTAAGGTAGCACTGTAGAACGTGTGGTGGACAGTAAGTTCACAGTTTCCACGCAGGCTGAAGTAGCCGCTGGACCATCTGGCGTCATCGATAGACGGTGGGGTGAGGTGTGGAGGGTAGCGGTGAGAAAGACAGTCACAGCAGCGCACCATACGTAACGAAACTACAGCCATCATGGCGCGAAGCAAGTGATTTTGTTCAACAAATATCCACTAATAAAATCCATTTTTCCACTGCAGATATTAGAACGAGCCTATTCGACATAAGTACTTACAACAATATTACGATGCAAAGAAACAGTTATTTCAGTAAAACAAATAACAATTTTTAAGACAACGAAGTCGCATGAACAGCTATGATGTTTCGCGAATGCAAGCATATGAGATCTAGACTGCGCGTCATAGTCGACAGTCGCCGATAGGGGCCTTTCGATCTAGTTCTGTCGTAAGACGATGGTCTCAAGAAAATGGTGGTTTTTAATTATTCAGTAACAGTGTTTCATTTATTATCAGTTGACATTGTTTCCGTAAATCAACACGAACATTATTTCAAGTAACGCAGCTTCCTGGTTTCATCAGCTGGCTATTATAGGACATAGAACTAAACTTCCCAGAGAATTCGATGGCTCTTGTACGGCTTCTGGGGGGGGGGGGGGGGGGGGGGGGGGAAGGGGACATCAATTAGGACAGCTTTGCGGCGAAAAAGGAGGAGGACATTCTAAGCGATGACTCACTAAAGTAATCCAGTGACAGCGTTCTTAACGTCCGTAAGTTCCGCATCAGAAAGCACGCCCACTCGTACTTTACGTCTGTTATACCACCCTCTAGGAACTCACTAACTAAACTGAGACACTATTTGAGATTTAGTACAAAGATGGAGGCGGGGGGTGGGGGGGGCAGGGGCGGTCTCATGCCATACCAAAGCCGTGACTTGAACCAGAAAGCACTAGCAAGATGCGTGGAAAACTCACCTCACTTCACTACAAAGTATTCGTATCAAAACTTGCGAACCAAATCTTGCCGAAAATGTCAGTGCACGCATTCTCAATCCACGTGAAGGTCTCCTTTTGTCTTTCACACACTGGGCCTATCGACCTGTTCTGACCTCAGTTCCACGTTACATCCCTCGTTCCTTTGGTTTTATATTATAATGCCGTCCTTGGAATTCTTGTTTCTTCCGGTCACTCCAAATAATCCTTTCAGTTTTCTTTAATTTCATCTATTCTGTGATTTACTGCAAATGCATTCAGTTGATGTCTAATGTTTCGTTTAAATATCCTTTAAATTTTGTGCAGTTTTTGACTTCTGAAAAAGTTGCATTTCAGCCACATGAACATGGCTAAAATCTTTTCTCTTCATAATCCATGATTCAGGATGTAAAACTTGTGCAGCTGCCAACGTACAGAATTTTGGTTTCGTGTCTGTTCGCGTATTTTTGAATTTATACTCTGGAACCTCTGTAATTTAATGTCTGCCTACCTATCTTCGTTAAAAGTAAAGGTAATACAGCCCCCTAGGTAATTGTAGTGCTGAACGTGTTCCAAAATCTGATCTTAGTTTACAGTGTTGTTTTATACCCGGTATTTCCAATGGAACGCCATGGTCTTAGTTTTATTTACTGCTATCTTAAAGTTACAATCATTTCCCATCAACTTTAAAAGATGGATTGATATTTATAGCTCGTTCTCAGAATTTGTCATTAATATGTCTCCAGCGTGCAACAGATGGAAAGAAAGGGCAGTGGCTGAAGAAAGAATGCTGTCTAAACTGCGGGCAAGTTGTGCACTCTTGCTGCTCTTTACTTCTGGCTTACACAGGGGTGAAGGTTCACAGTTCTCGATTTTCTGAAACGGAGTTCCATTGCCACTACTGACAGAGGAAAGTGTGGATACAACTTTCTGTTTATAATTCAGTGGCTGATACAACGTACGAAGTACAGTGGTATCCCCAAACATAATGACCACTTCTCACAGTGACATTCAGTGCCACCTAATTTCATTGCCGACACGTGACACAGTAAAGAAAGTACATAAATGGAGCAGAGGTGAAAGATGAATGATTATAGCAACAATATGGACATCAGATAGGGGAATCCATTGATATAAGTGACAGTGACAAATGGCAGATTGTTATGGTCCGGCACATGGGAACGAGAATCACAGAAATGACGCAGCTTGTCGAATCTACGCCTGCTACTGTTATGAGCACCCTTGGAAAGCGACTGAAGGACGGTGAAACCACGAGTGAGCGATAAAGTATTAGACTCCCATGTCTCATCACAGAATGAGAAAATTGGAGGCTTGCTCGCACGGTGAAGCAGGATAGGCGGCGATTGGTGACTATTATGATGACAGAGTATGAAGCTGGTAGAGGCATAAGTGTTTCGGAGCACACCGTTCATTCCACATTTGTGAACATAATGCGCCGCAGCAGGCGCCCCCTTCGTTTCCATGTTGAGCGAACGAAATCATAGATTACGATTCTAGTACGCACGGGAGTAGTCAAGATTGGACAGCAGATCAATTACCTTCTGGTCGAATGAATCCCGTTTCTTGTTACAGTAGGTTTACGGTTGTAATCGGATACGCCGTCGGTCTCTCTCTCTCTCTCTCTCTCTCTCTCTCTCTCTCTCTCTCTCTCTCTCTCTCTCTCTCTCTCTCTCTCTCTCTCTCTCTCTCTCTCACACACACACACACACACACACACACACACACACACGCGCGCGCGCGCGCACACAGACACGTTATAGTCGAAAGTCAACCAACTATATGACACAAGAGACGGATTTCAATGTAAGCGTGGAATTAGGTGCGTAGAGGTATCGAGTGGATTTGGTGCTCTACGTTTGCTTAGTGAAGAAGGTTTTAGTATTTAGATCTTGTGCCTACTACCGCCGAAAAGAAATATATATTGCTTATCCGGCGACCTTTTGTGTTGCGTGACGTCGCCCTCGGCCACTTCACAACAACGCTTCGTATCAGATCGTGTAAGCTGAGTGATACGATCTGTACCAGCTATAAATGGCAGTTACAGTGGCAAATAACGAAAATGCAATATTCCTAAATGCGCTTGAACCACCATAGAAACCCATTCAATATCTTATTTCTAGTCTCTCAGTTATCAAAACATGGTTTTGTTTACTTATACGTGTGTTTGTAGTTTCGAAGAATGCCTGTATAATCTTTTACAATAATAAAGAACATGTTTCATTGTATGAAAAATATCCGTTAAGTATAACGCAGCTACTCTAAAAAACGTAACGGAATATTGTTATCTTCCTCGGTTATAAACTGAGGTGTTAGAACCCCCCAACCGCAATGAAATAAAATTTGCGCACATACAACTAAAATATTTACATGCGTGGTTATTCTGTTTACTTCTGAGGTGAGATCTGCCTTCAAACTACAATAAAAGTTTTTATGATTCTACAACAACGCGAAGCGATTCACTGTCAAGGCGGCAAGAGAAAACGCAACTGAACCTCAAAATACAGAATTGAACGTTCCGTTGTGATTGATAACTATCATGAAAAGGATAAATAATTTTTAATTGGCTTGCGACTGCTCAGTTTCAATTAAAAACAAGGTACTCGGTTGTGGATCCCTGGTGAATCACTTAATTATTACACTAGAGTGCACACTTTTTTGTCTATGCTTTACAATTAATGTAAAGTAGAGGCAGAGAGTGTTCTCTTTTTGTTGCTTATAAATTGTTTGTTACATATTCTTAAAGAAAGCTTTTGACAATGTTTACTGGAATACTCTCTTTCAAATTCTGAAGGTGGCAGGGGTCAAATACAGGGAGTTAAAGACTATTTACAATTTGTACAGAAAACAGATGGCAATTATAAGAGTCGAGGGGCATGAAAGGGAAGCAGTGGTTGAGAAGGAATAAGATACGGTTGTAGCCTATCCCCCATGCTATTCAATCTATATATTATGCAAGCAGTAAAGGAAAAAAAGGAAAAATTTGGAGTAGGAATTAAAATCCATGGAGAAGAAGTAAAAACTTTTAGGTTTGCCGATGGCATTGTTATTCTGTCAGAGACAGCAAAGGACCTGGAAGAGCATTTGACCGGAATGGACAGTTTCTTCAAAGGAGGATATAAGATGAACATCAACAAAAAAAAAACGAGGATAATGGAATATAGTGGAATTAAATCAGGTGTTACCGGGGGAATTAGGTAGTACTACACTTAAAGTAGTAGATGAGTTTTGCTATTTGGTGATGGTCGAAGTAGAGACAATACAAAACGTAGACGGCAATGGCAAGAAAAGCGTTTCTGAATAAGAGAAATTTGATGATATCGAGTATAGATTTAAATGCCACGAAGTCCTTTCTGAAAGTACTTTTATGGAGTGTAGCCATGTAAGGAAGTGAAACATGGACGATAAATAGTTTACAGAAGAAGAGAATACAGGCTTTCGAAATGTGGTGCTACAGAACCCTGAAGAGTAGATGGATAGATCATGTAACTAATTTGGACATACTGAATAAAATTGGAGAGAAGAGGAATTTGCGGCACAAGTTGACTAGAAAAAGGGATCGGTAGGTAGGACATGTTCTGAGGCATGAAGGGATCATGAATTTAGTATTGGAGGGCAGTGTGGATGGTAAAAATCGTAGAGGGAGACCAGGAGATGAATACACTAAGAAGGATGTAGGTTGCAGTAGGTACTTCGAGATGAAGAAGCATGGAGAGCTGAAGACCACAACAACAACAACAAGAACAACAACAACAACAACAACAACAGATATTCTACGACTGTAGCTATCACGCTTATGACCAAGATTTCCTTGTTCTGTAAGCAGACGAGGACTGCAGTCTATATTCGTTTTTCAATTCGGTTGAGCGACACGTCCTTCCTGCAAAACAAGTGTGATATTTTTATATATCAGTATATGGGTTAGAATTTTGTTGTCCACTACGTAAAAGAGGCTCAGATTTAGGGAGATATTGCTGAGTGACGTGATAAATAAAATAAGTACACATATTGAGGTACTTCCCACTAGTTGTACAGAAAACATAATATTGTGAACTGCATTACAAGTCTGTAAGGCACTTATGCTAATGTATTCATGCAGTCCCAAGGTTCTCAGAATGTTTGGCGAGAAAGGGCTTCTTAGGTTCCATTGCTAAGGATATTCACACAATATTCTTGGTGATTTATTAAAATACAAGACCTCTGTTAACATATAAGCATAAATATAAAACACATGTGAAGGAGCTGTTGAGACTCCTTCGTTTTCACGTAGAATGATGCCACATAATGATCACATACTTATAACAGCATAACCTCTAGTCATATTACATAACCAGCACACAAATGCCTGAGCACATATTCTTAAATCACACACATGTTGGTATGTCTAGTTCAGTTTATCAAGGCTTGTATAATAAGTGACTCATTCTTATGTAACTTAGCATGTGTTCTGTGTCTTCAATAAGCTTCTTCAAAATAATTCAATCGTGCAACATATTTTGGACCCATTTATAAATAATTTCACATAACAACGCATTTAACTTCATCCTGGATACAAGACAAGTGCATATAAAAGTTGTCTGTTACGTATATTCATATGTCTGAACATGTCTGAAATGTTAGTATGAGGCTGTTTCAGTATACTATACTGGATACCAGCTTAAGATGAGATTTATTCTGAGGCTTCATACATGGTGAAAACTAGAGTCCTGCATGACCGAGTAAGCGAGCACAAAATACGAGATGGGGCGAGCACACCCTAACTGGATAGGCTGCCCGCACTAGTTCTAGTGACCGAGCGTAGAAGCCGTGACCGAATACGTAGCACGCAACTTCAAACACATTACACGTGTCATTATCCGTGTGAGACTGCAGCCAGTACGGGCTTCTCATTTGTGGTCTCTCTCTCTCTCTCTCTCTCTCTGCAATCATGCAGTGCGAGGAAACCAGTGCAGTAAGACGTAAGATTGAAATCAATGTTTGCACGTTGAACAGAGGGGAAGGTCTAAAAAGCCTAGTACGGAGCATATTTTTGGTGGTTGTAGACGAAAACAGTGCGTCTACTGGGTACGTATCGTGCATAAACTGCTCCACATTATTGTGTTTCCAATCGCGAACCACTCTTTTAAAGAAACACAGTTGCAAGAAACCTCACAAAGATACAGCTCCTTCAGGAATACCGGCAGTAATAAAAAATAGTATTACAGCAAAGTGTGTTGCAATGTGTGCTAAAGATATGAGACCTTTTAATGCTGTTTGCGGTGAAGGTTTCAGAGAACTAGGGCAAGAATTAATACATCTAGGTGCGCATTATGGAAAAGTTAACGTGGCAGATGCCATGCCACATCCCTCTACTATAAGCAGACATGTCAAAGAACAAGCTGATGCAATACGAAACAGTATAATGCCTTCTGTTATTGCGGAAGTTATTAATAAAACATGTGCTGCGACAGTTGATATGTGGACTGATTCGCATAATCAGGTGCACTATTTGACGCTTACATTTCATTACATTTACACAGATTGGTCTCTTGTGATCAATGTTTTATTTACAACAAAATTCCTGGACGTTAGGAAGACGGGAGTAAATATTATAAAAGAAAGTGCTCTATGAATTTAGCTGTGTAACGTACCCGTTCTTGGAAACGTTACTTTTGTATTGAAAGAGAGAGAGAGAGGCGTTGGATTTGTACAGTACAGAGCAGCGAGCCGTGGCGAGGCGAGGTGAGACGTCAGCGGTGACCGGTCCTACTCGGTTATCCGAGTGTCCGGAATCCGGACAACAGACATGCGGCGAGTACGTGACCGAGCCGAGTCGTGTGGGACCGGACACGAGCGGCTCGGTTCCCCCCGTCAGCAGGCGAGCCGTGACCGGTCAAACATGGAGCGTTGCAGCACTCTAGTGAAAACTATATAAATAACAACGGCAACAACAACAGTACGATGTTTGACCTGAGATACCTGATATATAGGCGATTCCACTAACAGGCAGGAGAGGGAGGCAAGGGAGAGATTTTTTTTTTGGTCATCAGTCTACTGACTGGTTTGATGCGGCCCGCCACGAATTTCTTTCCTGTGCTAACCTCTTCATCTCAGAGTAGCACTTGCAACCTACGTCCTCAATTATTTGCTTGACGTATTCCAATCTCTGTCTTCCTCTCCAGTTTTTGCCCTCTACAGCTCCCCTAGTACCATGGAAGTCATTCCCTCATGTCTTAGCAGATGTCCTATCATCGTGTCCCTTCTCCTTATCAGTGTTCTCCACATATTCCTTTCCTCTCCGATTCTGCGTAGAACGTCCTCATTCCTTACCTTATCAGTCCACCTAATTTTCAACATTCGTCTATAGCACCACATCTCAAATGCTTCGATTCTCTTCTGTTCCGGTTTTCCCACAGTCCATGTTTCACTACCATACAATGCTGTACTCCAGACGTACATCCTCAGAAATTTCTTCCTCAAATTAAGGCCGGTATTTGATATTAGTAGACTTCTCTTGGCCAGAAATGCCTTATTTGCCATAGCGAGTCTGCTTTTGATGTCCTCCTTGCTCCGTCCGTCATTGGCTATTTTACCGCCTAGGTAGTAGAATTCCTTAACTTCATTGATTTCGTGACCATCAATCCTGATGTTAAGTTTCTCGCTGTTCTCATTTCTCCTACTTCTCATTACCTTCGTCTTTCTCCGATTTACTCTCAAACCATACTGTGTACTCATTAGACTGTTCATTCCGTTCAGCAGATCATTTAATTCTTCTTCACTTTCACTCAGTATAGCAATGTCATCAGCGAATCGTATCATTGATATCCTTTGACCTTGTATTTTAATTCCACTCAAGAACCTTTCTTTTATTTCCGTCATTGCTTCCTCGGTGTACAGATTGAAGAGTAGGGGCGAAAGGCTACAGCCTTGTCTTACACCCTTCTTAATACGAGCACTTCGTTCTTGATCGTCCACTCTTATTATTCCCTCTTGGTTGTTGTACATATTGTATATGACCCGTCTCTCCCTATAGCTTACCCCTACTTTTTTCAGAATCTCGAACAGCTTGCACCATTATATATTCTCGAAAGATTATTCCAGGTCGACAAATCCTATGAAAGTGTCTTGATTTTTCTTTAGCCTTGCTTCCATTATTAGCCGTAACTTCAGAATTGCCTCTCTCGTCCCTTTACTTTTCCTAAAGCCAAACTGATCGTCACCTAGCGCATTCTCAATTTTCTTTTCCATTCTTCTGTATATTATTCTTGTAAGCAGCTTCGATGCATGAGCTGTTAAGCTGATTGTGCGATGATTCTCGCACTTGTCAGCTCTTGCCGTCTTCGGAATTGTGTGGATGATGCTTTTCCGAAAGTCAGATGGTATACCGCCAGACTCATATATTCTACACACCAACGTGAATAGTCGTTTTGTTGCCACTTCCCCCAATGATTTTAGAAATTCTGATGAAATGTTATCTATCCCTTCTGCCTTATTTGACCGTAAGTCCTCCAAAGCTCTTTTAAATTCCGATTATAATACTGGATCCCCTATCTCTTCTAAATCGACTCCTGTTTCTTCTTCTATCACATCGGACAAATCTTCACCCTCATAGAAACTTTCAATGTATTCTTTCCACCTATCTGCTCTCTCCTCTGCATTTAACAGTGGAATTCCCGTTGCACTCTTAATGCTACCACCTTTGCTTTTAATGTCACCAAAGGTTGTCTTGACTTTCCTGTATGCTGAGCCTGTCCTTCCGACAATCATATCTTTTTCGATGTCTTCACATTTTTCCTGCAGCCATTTCGTCTTAGCTTCCCTGCACTTTTTATTTAATTCCTCAGCGACTTGTATTTCTGTATTCCTGATTTTCTCGGAACATGTTTGTACTTCCTCCTTTCATCAATCAACTGAAGTATTTCTTCTGTTACTCATGGTTTCTTCGCAGCTACCTTCTGTGTACCTATGTTTTCCTTCCCAGCCTGTGATAGCCCTTTTTGGAGATGTCCATTCCTCTTCAACTGTACTGCCTACTGCGCTATTCCTTATTGCTGTATCTATAGCGTTAAAGAACTTCAAATGTATCTCGTCATTCCTTAGTACTTCCGTATCTCACTTCTTTCCGTGTTGATTCTTCCTGACTAATGTCTTGAACTTTAGCCTATTCTTCACCACTACTATATTGTGATCTGAGTCTATATCCGCTCCTGGGTACGCCTTACAATCCAGTATCTGATTTCGGAATCTCTGTCTGACCATGATGTAATCTAATTGAAATCTTCCCGTATCTCCCGGCCTTTTCCAAGTATACCTCCCCCTCTTGTGATTCTTGAACAGGGTATTCGCTATTACCAGCTGAAACTTGTTACAGAACTCAATTAGTCTTTCTCCTCTTTCATTCCTTGTCCCAAGCCCATATTCTCCTGTAACCTTTTCTTCTACTCCTTCCACTACAACTGTACTCCAGTCGCCCATGACTATTAGATTTTCGTCCCCCTTTACATACTGCATTACCCTTTCAATATCTTCATACACTTTCTCTATCTGTTCATCTTCAGCTTGCGACGTCGGCATGTATACCTGAACTGTCGTCGGTGTTGGTCTACTGTCGATTCTGATTAGAACAATCCAGTCACTGAACTGTTCACAGTAACACACCCTCTGCCCTACCTTCCTATTCATAACGAATCCTACACCTGTTATACCATTTTCTGCTGCTGTTGATATTACCCGATATTCATCTGACCAGAAATCCTTGTCTTCCTTCCACTTCACTTCCCTGACCCCTACTATATCTAGATTGAGCCTTTGCATTTCCCTTTTCAGATTTTCTAGTTTCCCTACCACGTTCAAGCTTCTGACATTCCACGCCCCGACTCGTAGAACGTTATCCTTTCGTTGATTAATTAATCTTTTTCTCATGGTAACCTCCCCCTTGGCAGTCCCCTCCCGGAGATCCGAATGGGGGACTTTTGCCAATGGAGAGATCATCATGACACTTCTTCAATTACAGGCCACATGTCCTGTGGATACACGTTACGTGTCTTTAATGCAGTGGTTTCCATTGCCTTCTGCATCCTCATGTCCTTGATCATTGCTGATTCTTCCGCCTTTAGGGGCCATTTCCCACCCCTAGGACAAGAGAGTGCCCTGAACCTCTATCCGCTCCTCCGCCCTCTTTGACAAGGCCGTTGGCAGAATGAGGCTGACTTATTATGCCGGAAGTCTTCGGCCGCCAATGCTGATTATTTATCAAAATTTAGGCAGTGGCGGGAATCGAACCCGGAACCGAAGAAGTTTTGATTATGAATTAAAGACGCTACCCCTAGACCACGGGAGAGATAATCACTCGAATAGAATCTCATATTTGTTACCTTCTATTGTTGGCACGTAATTCTGCTTTGAAATCATCTAAGGAGCTCCTATTTATTAGATCTGTCTGATCTTTTAGTAAGTCGCCCGGATGATTTTTTTAAGGTAGTTGTATATTTCCATTATTTAGAGTAGGTTCATAGCTCTACTTTTAGGCAATATGTAAAGATATTTTGGGGAAAAATTACTGTTATTTGCTTCATATTCGTTATTAGTTAAATTTTTACTAAATTTGGAAGTACTGCTCTCTGCCTGAAGTGCTCTTTAAATCTGCCACTGAATGCCATCCCTGTTTGCGTAACATAATATTTAATGGCTGTTCCACATTCAGTTTGGTAAACCACAGACCCTTAAGCGATTTAGTTTCATTGGAGTTGTGTCGAATAATCTTTCCTAGTTTATTATCGGTAAGGAAGCTGATACCTACATTGCTTCCGTTCAACACATGTGTCATTTTATCTGTCAATACACTTGAATTAGAAAGAGTGGCAAATTTAGTTTTCATATAATGAACATGTTCTCTTTCTAATTAAATATCATAAAAAGTTCAGATGTCTCAATGTGAGCCATTGCAATGGCTCTAGTATCTGCCTTCAGCCTTTCCCTACTGACTAGCACCTCTACTGGGCGGTACATCTGTGCTTTCGATTTTGGGGAGAAGCGTCGGACTGCCTGTTCTAGTCATCTCCTATAATGTAGATTGATAGTTGGAATGTATGAGGATTTTGTTGAAGTTGAGATCCTAATATGTTTCTTAGGAGTATAATGCCCGACTCACACCAAAGTATCGATTCAGTTACGTAGTACGACGATGCTTATTGATCACTAATTAAAATAATTCTTTATCCTGTCACTACTATGGGGAAGCTCGTGTTCAGTCCATTTATGGATTCAGTTAGTGAAAATGTCAAAGTGTGAATGCTTTGTATGTGTGTGTTTTATCCGTTTGTCGAGCTAGCACCCCTTTTCTGCGTTTTTAATTTCAAATTCAAGGAGTTCGGTGGTTCTTTGTTTTGCTTAGATAAACTAGATGCGTGATATTCCGCCACGTGGAGAGCCTTGAGTTCAACGTTATTATTCAGTCAGGCGTTCAGTTAAATTCCAATGGAATTAGAATCTGATTTTATTCTATAAATTTCTTTACGTTTTGTGCCTGCAAGATGGAGAATTTGCTATGAAAACTACCTAATTCATACTTGATGTATCTCTCTCCCAGCAGTCCTGTATATTTATGCTCTTTCCTGTCTATGTGTATTGTGGGATGAATGTGCGTGACCATGTAGATGAGAAGTTGGTGTCTGTGCACAGTGTATTTCACCATCGAACGGGGGATGGCTAGTTTCCGACTGGTTTGTCTCGTGGATTTATGTGGGCGTACAGCATGAGTCTCGCACACACATTCCACTGCCTCTTCATTGACACGCGTTTTGGAATGTTTTCCAGCATTTGAAATCAAACGTCCCGTTTCTCGAAGAGATTTACGTGTGGTAGAATCCATGTTCCATTCTTTTCTTGCATACTGTTGAACATATGTTACAGATTTTAAGTATGCTAACAATGGAACACATTGCACCTTTCGTTGTGGCGTCTACATATTTACTATCAGGAGCATTTTTTAAAGCATATCGTATTCGCCGTTGACTGCAGAAATTGTTTACTTCACAATTGCATTTATTTTCAAGCCTTACTGCAAAATATTTTGCTTCAGTACAAGTGACACTTTAAATTCCTCCAACATCTGTAAATGTCATCTTTTTTTCCTTTATTGTCATTTCCATTCCCTATCAGAGACAGGCTGGCAGCAGCATAAGCGCTGCTCTTCAGCTGAGAGACATAAATAGACAGGAAGACATTTAAAACAAAATAAAGAAGAAAACATGGCAGAATATAGAAACAAAAAAAGGAACAGAAGAAAAGAAAGCATAGAAAGCGATGACTTTAAAATGGAGATAAAAATCTAAAAAAGTGTTTTATACAAAAAGCACACACTGGACTAAAAGGTACCAGGCAAAGTAGAGCCATAGCATAAAAAGTCGCAGAACGATTGAAACAGGAACGTGACCGATGGCATAGCGTGGAACAATCATGGACGATAAAGACCTCGAGCACACATGTAAAACCACATTACTAGATGACACTGTGTAATGATACTGAAGCGCTACACTGAGAACCAATAAAAACCTGGGAGGATTTGCTGGGGGGGACAAGGAAAATGGAAAAAGGAGGCGAGGAGGAGGGGAGAGAAAGGGGGATGTGGTTGGGGGAGGGCACGCTGAAGGAGGGCTGAGGAAGGAAGGGACAGGAGAGGAAAACAGAAGAGGAGGGTGTGCAGGGACTCACGAGGAAGGAGGGAAAGCCACTCTGGGAGAAGGAAGGGAGAGGAAAAGTGGGGGCCCTGGTGAGGAGGAGGGGGGAACAAGGCCAGGTTGCAGTTGGAAGGAAGGGTAGAAGTCATGGCTTAGTTCAACATCTGGGAGGGGAAGGTGCTGGAAATTGCCCTGATGAAGAAGATGTAGGGTGTGGAGTTGCAGAGATGCAGGGATACAGCGATAGAGGTGCGGCATTGGGCAGGGGGTGGAGAGGAAGGAGGAAACCAGGGGTTGGGGGGGGATCAAGCCTGTGGACAGTGTAAAGGAGGCGGAGATGTTGGCGGAAAAGGAGAAGGTGGAGGAAGGGGATGAAGTCATACAGGAGTCGTGCGGGGAAAGGAAGGTGGATATATGGTTGGCAAGGTGAAGCGCGTGGTGTTTGAGAATTTGGAAGGCCTTATACAAGTGGGGAGGGGTGGGGCGGAGATCCAGGCAATGCTGGCATTGCCTGGAGAGGTGACGGTCGAGGGTCAGGCCAAGGTATTTCAGGGGGGGGGGGGGGGATGAGCTGGATGGGACGACCATAAATGGTGAGTCAGAAATGGTGGACATGGAAGGAGCGGGTGGTGCGGCCTATGGCAATTGCCTGGGTTTTGGAGAGGTTGATATGAAGGAACCACTGGTTACACCAAGTGGTGAAATGGTTAACGTGGGTTTGGAGGGTGCAATGTCATCGTCAAAATAGGCCTCTTCAATGTAGAAATACAATGTTAGACGAGTGCGAAGCTCTGTACATCGTGAAATGACGTAAGTTAGTTGAAATGTTCCCAATGTTAAGATCATCCACGAATATATACCTATAAATCAATGTTCTAGCACTCTGTTTACGTGTAAATTCTGCAAACCCCGACCGTGAGAGGTTTGTGTGGAGAATGTCTGCCTGCTGCACAGCAAACATTTGAGTGCATTCGCGTACATGCGCCGTACAATGCACTGCTGTTCACAAAATGGTGAGGATCATCCTGGAGAGTGTCTCTATCGATTGGGTATGAAATGCCGAGTTCTTTCGTTATAATCATTTGTCCGTGTATTCCTCTGCGGTACTTTGTCACTGAACCAAGTAATAGATGTAATGCTCTAAGACTTGATGACTCTAGTAACAGAAAACAGGTCGTCCAGCTACATTATAATACGTATTTAATTCTATGATTAGAAACGCTCTAGACTACAACTGTACAGGAGAAAGAGCCTTCATTGATGATATGTTACTAGTATTCCTTGGGCCATACTCGTTGGAATATTGATGGCATCAAAACCTAAAAAGTCATGATATTAGATGATGTCAGAACATGCTATCACCTAAACACTATTCCTCTACTGTACAGCCACGTCGTGAAACTATAGGGGCGGAGGCCGGAATATTCCAAGATGTCCCACAACAATTTCTGAATTTTTTCAACCGAAACTGGACGAGAAAAAAATTGACACGTTTCATATTGAACGAGCCTCGTAGAATTATTTATATGTACAACTTCACATAAATGAAGTAGTCTATGCATAGACTACATTCGAAGACAGTAACTAGTCAACCACTCAAGCACCACGCGGACAATGGCTACACTCTTATATCCATTATTAAAACTTATAGGTCGTATATTTACGAAATAACTAGCCGTAGTGTAACTTGTAACATACAAGTAGTTGAAAATGTTGACGTAAATTTTGAAACTGTTGCCTTTCCCTACGCTGCAAAACACATAGATCCACTTTTTCATTTTTGTTATTGCACTGAAATGTTATTTTATCGTACCGAAAAGATAAAATGCTTCACTGACAAGCACGTTAACAGAGCTCTTACTTGTTGGTTACCATTGCTACCTGTTTTACGGAGAGTGAAGGCTTCCGTCTGCATCAATGCGGACGGTGGCTTCGGAGCGCAGAGGTACAAGTGCCGTTATTTCTGCGGTGACGCGTGCTCCCCTAGCAAAGAAATTCTTCCATAATATGAAAAAAACGTAATCTAGTTCATGTGCATTTTGCTGTAGTGACCGGCTTCGGCAGTATCAGTCCATCTACAGAACTAAACTATGGAAAGGAAGGTAGCTATCACCAGCAACAGCTGGTGCGCGTCGTCATAACGTTGGATGCGGCGTTACCGGTGATAGCGGTTGATCTGTTACAAGGCGATAAAATGACGACGTAGTTCACAGAGGCGATGATTTAGACCTTAAAAAAACCTTTCAGTGGTTAACCTAAGAGCAATAACGTTACACGACGCAGTAACTACGATAGAATAATAACTACTTGAAAATGGTTGTAGGGCCCAAATTACAATAGTGCCCAAAAGGAAATAAATGAATATTCAAAGGGCGGGGGTTTTACGATTTAGGCAGACAAGAAAGCACCTACATCTACGAACTGCAGTCTACCTTATGCAGTGTCGCCTAGGGTACTTGGAGTACCACTAGCCCTTCAGCATTTCTTGTTTCAGTTGCGAATGGTCTGCTGGAACAACGATTACTAAGAACTAGTTTTCACTTCAGAGTCTTTTCGTGAGATATACACTACTGGCCATTAAAATTGCTACACCAAGAAGAAATGCATTGGACGAATATATTATACTAGAACTGACGTGTGATTACATTTTCACCGAACCCTGAGTAATCAGTACCCAGAACAACCATCTCTGGCGGTAATAACGGCCATGGTACGCCTGGGCATTGAGTCAAATGGCGTGTACAGGTACAGCTGCCGATGCAGCTTCAACACGATACCACAGTTCATCAAGAGTAGTGACTGGCGTATCGTGACGAGCCAGTTGCTCCACCATCATTGACCAGACACTTTCAGTTGGTGAGAGATCTGGAGAATGTGCTCTGCAGGGCAGCAGTCGAACATTTTCTGTATCCAGAAAGGCCCGTACAGGACCTGCAACATGCGGTCGTGCATTATGCTGCTGAAATGTAGGGTTTCGCAGGGATCGAATGAAGGGTAGAGCCACGGGTCGTAACACATCTGAAATGTAACGTCCACTGTTGAAAGTGCCGTTAATCCGAACAAGTGGTGACCGAGACGTGTAACCAATGGCACCCCATACCATCACGCCGGGTGATACGCCAGTATGGCGAGGACGAATACACGCTTCCAATGTGCGTTCACCGCGATGTCGCCAAACACGGATGGGACCATCATGATGCTGTACACAGAACCTGGATTCATCCGAAAAAATGACGTTTTGCCATTCGTGCACCCAGGTTCGTCGTTGAGTATACCATCGCAGGTGCTCCTGTTTGTGTTGCAGCGTCAAGGGTAACCGCAGCCATGGTCTCCGAGCTGATAGTCCATGCTGCTGCAAACGTCGTCGAACTGTTCGTGCAGATGGTTGTTGTCTTGCAAACGTCCGCATCTGTTGACTCAGGGATCGAGACGTGGCTACACGATCCGTTCCAGCCATGCGGATAAGATGCCTGTCATGTCGACTGCTAGTGATACGAGGCTGTTGGGATCCAGCACGGCGTTCCGTATTACCCTCCTAAACTCACAGATTCCATATTCTGCTAACAGTCATTGAATCTCGACCAACGCGAGTAGCAATGTCGCGATACGATAAACCGCAATCGCGATAGGCTACAATCCGACCTTTATCAAAGTCGGAAACGTGATGGTACGCATTTGTCCTCCTTACACGAGGCATCACAACAGCGTTTCACCAGGCAAGGCTGGTCAACTGCTGTTTGTGTATGAGAAGACATCGGTTGGAAACTTTCCTCATGTCAGCACGTTGTAGGTGTCGCCACCGGCGCCAACCTTGTGTGAATGCTCTGAAAAACTAATCATTTGCGTATCACAGCACCTTCGTAGTGTAGCAATTTTAATGGCGAGTAGTGTACGCGGGAGAAAGTAATATACCGCTTGGGTCTTGTAAGAAGGTACGTTCTCAGAATTTTAACAGCAAACTACATCGTGGTGCACAGATCCTCTCTTGTAGCGTCTGCGACTGGAGTTGGCTGAGTATCTCTGTTACGCTCTTATGCTTACAAAATGAACCTGTAAGGAAATGTGCTGCTCTCCTTTGGACCTTCTCCGCACTCTATCTGCTACAGTTGGCAGACTGACTAGCAACGTTCAGGTATTGGTCGAAAGACTATTTTGTGAACTGTCTCCTCCGTTGGTGGACTACACCTTCTGAGGATACTTTCAATGAATGTGTGTGGTACCTTCTTGTCCTGCGATTAGTTTTACATGATCGTTTCACTTTAAATTCCTCTGAAGGCACACTATCAGGTACTTAATGTGACGTCTTCCAATGATTGTACAGCAGTCGTGTCAACATATGGCATTGTCTCTTTCTACCATCCCACGCGCAATATGTTACACTTATTTGTGTTGTGGATCAGCTGACAATATCTGCACCACGCGGCGGTCCTGTGCAGACGTCTCTGCATTTTGCCGCAATTATCTAGCGGTACGACTTCTCTGTGTATGACAGAATGATGTGCGAACTTGCGACTGGAACGCCCGACGTAGTCCAGGTCGTCATTTAGACAGATTGACTGAAAAAAAAGAGGAGGAAACAAAATAGACACGTGTTGAGAGAGTGTGTGGTGTTGTTTCAGTGACTGCAGGATCGTCTCACATTTACAAAGAAATTGGCAGTAAGAGTCCACTTACCTCTGGCCTGGATGCATGGACTGATCGAGTCAGGAAGGGTGTCACAAAGCCGTTGCTCCCTCACTTGATGCAAGAAGACCCACAACTGTTGTAACTGGTTCTTAATGTCCTGGGTACCGGATTGGGAAAGACTTGACGTCGGAGTTTGTCCCACACTTGTTGTGTCGGGCACAGATCTGAAGAGCTTATTGGCCATGAGAGTACCTCAGCATCAAGCACAGAGATCCTGTAGATACTGTCATGTGCTTAGGAGCATTACCCTGTTGAAAAATGGCAGCACGATACTGCCGTATGACTGGTAACGAATAAGGACGCAGAAAGTCTGTGACGGACCTTCGGGCGGTCTGAGTACATCAGTCACAACCAGCCGTGTCCTGAAGTCGACAGCTCCCCATACCATGACGCCAAAACATTTGAAGAATGGAACCTCTCCCCAGGTCACCGCCATACTCGCTGACATTGTCATCCAGGGTAGGGCAGACCGTGATTCAGCGCTGAACACAATGCGAGGCCTTTAGACAACAGCCCATGCTTTCAGGTAACAGCACTGCTCCAAAAGCAACTGTTTGTTTTGTGATGTTAACGGCCACCTACTTATGGCGTGGTAATACACTCCTGGAAATGGAAAAAAGAACACATTGACACCGGTGTGTCAGACCCACCATACTTGCTCCGGACACTGCGAGAGGGCTGTACAAGCAATGATCACACGCACGGCACAGCGGACACACCAGGAACTGCGGTGTTGGCCGTCGAATGGCGCTAGCTGCGCAGCATTTGTGCACCGCCGCCGTCAGTGTCAGCCAGTTTGCCGTGGCATACGGAGCTCCATCGCAGTCTTTAACACTGGTAGCATGCCGCGACAGCGTGGACGTGAACCGTATGTGCAGTTGACGGACTTTGAGCGAGGGCGTATAGTGGGCATGCGGGAGGCCGGGTGGACGTACCGCCGAATTGCTCAACACGTGGGGCGTGAGGTCTCCACAGTACATCGATGTTGTCGCCAGTGGTCGGCGGAAGGTGCACGTGCCCGTCGACCTGGGACCGGGCCGCAGCGACGCACGGATGCACGCCAAGACCATAGGATCCTACGCAGTGCCGTAGGGGACCGCACCGCCACTTCCCAGCAAATTAGGGACACTGTTGCTCCTGGGGTATCGGCGAGGACCATTCGCAACCGTCTCCATGAAGCTGGGCTACGGTCCCGCACACCGTTAGGCCGTCTTCCGCTCACGCCCCAACATCGTGCAGCCCGCCTCCAGTGGTGTCGCGACAGGCGTGAATGGAGGGACGAATGGAGACGTGTCGTCTTCAGCGATGAGAGTCGCTTCTGCCTTGGTGCCAATGATGGTCGTATGTGTGTTTGGCGCCGTGCAGGTGAGCGCCACAATCAGGACTGCATACGACCGAGGCACACAGGGCCAACACCCGGCATCATGGTGTGGGGAGCGATCTCCTACACTGGCCGTACACCACTGGTGATCGTCGAGGGGACACTGAATAGTGCACGGTACATCCAAACCGTCATCGAACCCATCGTTCTACCATTCCTAGACTGGCAAGGGAACTTGCTGTTCCAACAGGACAATGCACGTCCGCATGTATCCCGTGCCACCCAACGTGCTCTAGAAGGTGTAAGTCAACTACCCTGGCCAGCAAGATCTCCGGATCTGTCCCCCATTGAGCATGTTTGGGACTGGATGAAGCGTCGTCTCACGCGGTCTGCACGTCCAGCACGAACGCTGGTCCAACTGAGACGCCAGGTGGAAATGGCATGGCAAGCCGTTCCACAGGACTACATCCAGCATCTCTACGATCGTCTCCATGGGAGAATAGCAGCCTGCATTGCTGCGAAAGGTGGATATACACTGTACTAGTGCCGACATTGTGCATGCTCTGTTGCCTGTGTCTATGTGCCTGTGGTTCTGTCAGTGTGATCATGTGATGTAGCTGACCCCAGGAATGTGTCAATAAAGTTTCCCCTTCCTGGGACAATGAATTCACGGTGTTCTTATTTCAATTTCCAGGAGTGTACACTAATCCGGCTGCAGATATCCTCCGACCAATGGAGCAGGATGATACAGAACGTTGCAGGAAGTCCATTACTTGTTCTAGGATGTCAGGTACGCATCTAAAAGGGTTACGATGTGGGTGGTGCATAAAATGGCATACTTTCCTTGTGATGGTGAGGCGTGGTTGACTGGAACCTTGCGACGAATACATCTGCCGTTTCCTTCCCATACAGTCCAGCATTAGGTCACTGTCCAATCTGAATGCCTAGCAAAGATAGATTCCACCAACCAGTCAAATGGACACCTCTTGCAAACTCAGACAAGTGATGATAATTCTGTTCTACACGAGTACGCTGGATTTCTGGGTACTTCACATTGATCACTCAACATCTGGTGATGTTCATGCCTACTATTCCTCTAACAACACTGAACTGTGACAACAGTAACGTACTACTGTAGTAGTCCTACCTGACACCAGAGAATTGCCGCGCTAACCATTTACATTCCTGCCGATGTCTGAAGACTGCAGTGAACAAGAAAGTCAACAGACGGCCTTTGTCAAGTAGTCAATATGAAAAGGCTAATGATGAGTGGAGCCTCATTGTCACCTCATTCTTCCTTATTATCAATGGGAATTGTTAAATTCACTAGTATACTCGTGAAAAATGTAATTCAACTTGAACTGTGAATGGCGACTATGTGATTGTCTGCCGGTGATTCAGCTGCAGTGTGTGTAGTAGTGCGTTGGGGCTGAAGTGAACGCCACGTGTCGCAACGATCACAATAGCGCCGGCTCTGAAAGAGCTGCACTGGCGTCTGGAAATTCAATAAGCGGCCATGCCCGTCTGTGGCGTTAATGAAAAATGTCGTTCACTGACAGCGCATAACTCACCATGGCCCGGCTTCTGAGAGTTATCGCTTACCTGTCACAATGAACTCCTCCCGTGCCCCTCTCTCCCACTAGGGTTGGCTTACAATAGGTGGCTCTATTGGAACATGAACAATCCTGTCCGTAAAGTGACTAATAAGAGTGGGTGTTTTATAAACGTCTGTGAAGCAGTATTGGAATCTTTCGTAGTTTAATGTAGACGAGAGGGGCAGTCAAAAGGAAACGAGACAGATGGAAATAACTGAGTGAACTATTAATTACTTCAAAAGCAAGCGTCATTATTAATTCATTTATACTATTGTGAGACGAGACAATCAATGCCTTCACGGAGCCACACGAGTGCACCTATTCGTCCGAAGCAAATTTCTTCAGGGCTCAAAAAATTTGGAAATTACAAGCGAGAGATCTGTACTGTAAAGGCGATGTGTAAGGGCTTCTGAAACGTAGTCGAAACATCTTTTGCAACATGTCGGCCCGCCCGCCTTATACATCTGAACCGTGAATTTACTTTCAAAATCTTTTCTTAAAGAATTTACTTTATTTACTAGCCATTCATCAAGAACATTAACACATTTAATCACACTATGCGAGCGTGGAAGTAGTTGCCAGTGGGTAACTGATGAAAACAAATTGCTTTCAACAGAGGAAATTTTATTCCTAAAAACCCTTTTTCTTTTTTTAAAAAAAACAGATTTAAAAATTATAATCAGAAAGCACCCTCTAAATATCAAGTTACAGTTTATTCAGAGGCAGAAATAACAATTTTCTTTTTTGACGGTATGAGCTTTCGGGCTGAGGAGCTTGCCGCTCCCTTTTAACACGGCCGTAGTCACGACCGCTCACAACAACCTCTGAAAGACTACACTGATGCAAATCTGCAACACACCAGATTACTTTAAACTAAAAATTTTAACAACTCACACAAACACATAGACTATGCACCCCTTAGGAGGGACGGAAATGGTACGAAACACTCACATTAAAAAAAAAAAAAAAAAATTACTTGCCACCGAAAGTGCAACTTGTTTTTAAAAGAAAACTCTTACGGTGGGAGGGTGGCAACTTTATATACTAAAATGACTATTTAAGCAAAAACCCATGAAATGCAGTCTTACATAAAATATACAAACATGCTCTACATTACACATATACCGCCTCTCAAACTGATAGGCAAGATAAAAACATATTTCCGGAATTCGGCGTTTACACCTTAAGCAACAAATTCGTTAACATCGAATCCGACAAACATGACAGAGGCAGCTATTAACGTACGGCAGACCGACCGACAGATAGACAGACACTAACTGTCTAACAAATGCGGACGGGAGACAGACGAGCAAGCTGGAGACGAGAGACTGACCAAGAAAACAAGTAGAATTTAACAAGTGAAACAACATATCACGAACCACTTAACTTCTAATAAACTGCGATGTCTGGCGAAGACCTGGTGCAGCACCCCCAAAACGCTCTCCCGAACTGTCTGCTGCCAGCCGCTTCAACGGACGCAGGAAGGCGCGCCGATCTGCCGTCTCACGGCGTCGCAGCTCGCGCCTGCCAGACCGATGTCGTGGGTTGATTCCTGTTGCTCTCGTGTCGGCCGCGAAGCCACTACCCCTCCCTATACGGCGAGGCCCCCTTGACTGACGTGGCGATCTCACATGCGCCGACGCTCAAGACGGACAAGTCATCTTGTGTCCCAGTGCGCGACCGACCAACCGATCGATCGAACCGCCAATGACCATTGCCTGAACAAACTCGAACACACTGCCGGCCTAACACATATTAGCACTCCGGACGACAGACACTGACTGCTGCACACTGACCCGGCTGACCAACTGACCAGACTCGTCGCCTAGCGATCTCATAGAACCCCTTAAATGCACGCGAGCAGTCTTCCTTTCCCCTTTTCCACCAGAGGGAGACACCAAAGCTGCGATTGCCACCGCAGCGCCACCGCCAAAAACGGAGGGCGACTGCTTTACACTAAGCGCTGCGGCGCGCTCTTCAAAACAGCAAATTTTACCACGGCTCAATATCCTTCATACAGTTCCGATCTCTCCCCATGCGATTTGCACATTTTTGAAGCCCTGGAGAAAGACATCTGCGGCCGTCGACTTACTTAGAACCAAGACGCGGATGTCAGGGTTCTTTCATGGTTCCTTAGGCAAACACAAACAAATTTCCACGAAGGCATTGCCAGTCCTGTCTCACAATGGCATAAATGTATTAACAGCTTACTTACTTTCTATCCAACGGACTCATTTTCATCTGACTGCCCCTTACAGATATGATCAGTGGAATACTTGATTATAATATCTGCCCATCGTCTTTCCAGTAGTGTTTTTATTACGCTAACGTAAATTACGAGGTAATACATTCTACATCAGGGATTCAATTGTTTTATGACGACTTTGACTGTAATGTTAACATTCCAGAAATGCGTATCTGTAGGCGCTGTAGTGCATTCTTAATTGCAGTTTAGGAAATTGTTGTGGAATAACTTACGAAAAAGCTTTTTAAGCAATATGCAAGACTGTACTAAACATCTGGAAAAATGTTGGACCAAGCCGTTTGTTTTACTTCAATGGTCGCACTGGATACTACTTTTCCTTTATCCTGCATTCCAAGCGTGATTGACTTTAGTACTTGGAAAGTAAAACATAGAAGGAACCAGAGAATTTAACAGGCCGTAAAAATGGAAAGGCACGGTATGAGAGACTCATTTGGTCATCTTAAGCTCAGAAAATCCCTTCCCAGCACCCTTTTAAGCAGAGGAGCTGTTTCGCTAGCAGGGGTGGCTTTCAGACGCTTTTTCACTTCTTCAGTATATGGACAGAAAGTGTCTTTTGGAGCAGTTGTTTCTGGTCTTACGTGAAAGATATCAGAATGTGATAATTTTCTTCCTACTTTAATCTTATTATGATAGGGAAATGTTTGGTGTTACTTATTCCATTTTGACGGTATTCTGGTTTCCTTAGTAAGGTGTAGTGAGGTGAAAGTCGATCGCCAATGTGGTCACTTATGTGTAGTTGTAGTTGGTTATTGTCTGAGATCCCTCGTTGCAACTTCTGTTATAACCAACCAACCATGCTTGTGAAAAGGCTTAGGCTCAGTTCATTTCCATGGTTCTCTGTTGTTCGTCCTTACGAGTTTCCGTGTGGGTGTCAGTCGCCGGTGAACATTGGTGATTTTCGTGTTACTAATTATTTTTGCGATGCGGTCCATGGAGCTCGGGGTATCGAACAGAGGAATACCGGTATGCTGGAAGAGTTTGAGTATTACATCGATTTTCGGAATGTTCGAGAGTATAAGAGTATGTATAAGAGTTTCGTGAGCTCCACTTCCCCATCTCCTCCCCCTTCCAGACAGCTCTTATTTCCCACTCTGTCACCACCATATTACTGTAATGAACAGCAAATGGTACTATAGCATGCATCCCGTGTGGATCTTAAATGAACGCGAAAGGATGTCCCCTTTCCTTTATCGCAAACGATTACCTCAGTCCCTCTGAAATGAGTACGTTATAATCATTATAAATTACTAACCGATTAAATCCATACCGTTGTGTGTTAGGGGACCACTTGATATTTATTGTGAATGTTCTTAATCGCTTGTCCCTTTTCTAAGAAAGGGATATAAAAAGTTGTTACCGAAAATTACATCGGTATTTCACCATATACGTAAAAATATCCCCAGCAATTTGGAGATTCTCCTCAGCTTTTAAACTTTTATTTAAATTAGAATTTGTTAATGAATTAAAAGATAAATTAACAAATACTGAATCATAACTTATTAACAAAAATAAGATCTTTTTAATCTTTAACCTCTAATCGCTTGAAAATAAGGAACATTCGCTGTAAATTAAAACTTGGTACAAAAGTGTCAAACGTCAAATAGAAAATGTAATACCTGGTTATTTATAAGGAGTGAACAGTGTTTCGATTTAATAAAGTGGCGCCTCGCATGGCCATAAAATTTTATTTTCGTACGACTACTGATAAAAATTAAAAAATACTGTTGTTGTTGTTGTTGTTGTTGTGGTCTTCAGTCCTGAGACTGGTTTGATGCAGCTCTCCATGCTACCCTATCCTGTGCAAGCTTCTTCATCTCTCAGTACTTACTGCAACCTACATCCTTCTGAATCTGCTTAGTGTATTCATCTATTGGTCTCCCTCTACGATTTTTACCCTCCACGCTGCCCTCTAATGCTAAATTTGTGATCCCTTGATGCCTCAGAACATGTCCTACCAACCGGTCCCTTCATTTTGTCAAGCTGTGCCACAAACTCCTCTTCTCCCCAATTCTATTCAATACTTCACCATTAGTTACGTGATCTACCCACCTAATCTTCAGCATTCTTCTGTAGCACCACATTTCGAAAGCTTCTATTCTCTTCTTGTCCAAACTATTTATCGTCGATGTTTCACTTCCATACATGGCTACACTCCATACAAATACTCTCAGAAACAACTTCCTGACACTTAAACCTATACTCGATGTTAAGAAATTTCTCTTCTTCAGAAACGCTTTCCTTGCCATTACCAGTCTACATTTTATATCTTCTCTACTTCGACCATCATCAGTTATTTTGCTCCCCAAATAGCAAAACACTTTTACTACTTTAAGTGTCTCATTTCGTAATCTAATTCCCTCAGCATCACCCGACTTAATTCGACTACATTCCATTATCCTTGTTTTGCTTTTGTTGATGTTCATCTTCTAACCTCCTCTCAAGACACTGTCCATACCGTTCAACTGCTCTTCCTAGTTCTTTTTTGTCTGTGATAGAATTACAATGTCATCAGCGATCCTCAAAGTTTTTATTTCTTCTCCATGGATTTTAATACCTACTCCGAATTTTTCTTTTGTTTACTTTACTGCTTGCTCAATATACAGATTGAATAACATCAGGGAGAGGCTACAACCTTGTCTCACTCCCTTCCCAACCACTGTTTCTCTTTCATGTCCCTCGGCTCTTATAACTGCCATCTGGTTTCTGTACAAATTGTAAAGAGCCTGTATTTTACCCCTGCCACCTTTAGAATTTGAAAGAGAATATTATAGTCAACATTGTCAAAAGCTTCCTCTAACACTACAAATGCTAGAAACGTAGGTTTGCCATGCTAGAAACGTAGGTTTGCCTTCCCTTAATTTTTCTTCTAAGATAAGTCGTAAGTCGTAAGGAAGCCTCACGTGTTCCAATATTTCTACGGAATCCAAACTGATCTTCCCTGAGGTCGGCTTCTACCAGTTTTTCCATTCGTCTGTAAAGAATTCGTATTAGTATTTTGCAGCTGTGACTTTTTAAACTGATAGTTCGGTAATTTTCACATCTGTCAACGCCTGCTTTCTTTGTGATAGGAATTATTATATTCTTCTTGAAGTCTGAGGGTACTTCGCCTGTCTCATACATCTTGCTCACCAGATGGTAGAGTTTTGTCAGGACTGGCTCTCCCAAGGCCGTTACTAGTTCTAATGGAATGTTGCCTACTCCCGGTGCCTTGTTTCGACTCAGGTCTTTCAGTGCTGTGTCAAATTCTTCACGCAGTATCGTATCTCCCATTTCATCTTCATCTACATCCTCTTCCGTTTCCATAATATTGTCCTCAAGTACATCGCCCTTGTATAGACCCTCTATATACTCCTTCCACCTTTCTGCTTTCCCTTCTTTGCTTAGAACTAGGTTTCCATCTGAGCTCTTGATATTCATACAAGTGGTTCTGTTTTTTCCAAAGGTTTCTTTAATTTTCCTGTAGGCAGTATCTATCTTACCCCTAGTGAGATAAGCCTCTACATCCTTACATTTGTCCTCTGGCCATCCCTGATTAGCCATTTTGCACTTCCTGTCGATCTCATTTTTGAGACGTTTGTATTCCTTTTTGCCTGCTTCATTTACTGCATTTTTATATTTTCTCCTTTCATCAATTAAATTCAATATTTCTTCTGTTACCCAAGGATTTTTACTAGCCCTCGTCTTTTTATCTACTTGATCCTCTGCTGCCTTCACTACTTCATTTTTCACAGCTACCCATTCTTCTTCTACTGTACTTCTTTGCCCCATTCCTGTCAATTGTTTCCATATGCTCTCCCTGAAACTCTGTACAACCTCTGGTTTAGTCAGTTTATCCAAGTCCCATCTCCTTAAATTCCCACCTTTTTGCAGTTTCATTAGTTTTAATCTACATTTCATAGCCAATAGATTGTGGTTAGAGTCCACGTCTGCCCCTGGAAATGTTTTACAATTTAAAACCTGGTTCCTAAATCTCTGTCTTATCAGTATATAATCAATTGATACCTTCTAGTATCTCCAGGATTTTTCCATGTATACAACCTTCTTTCACGATTCTTGAACCAAGTGTTAGCTATGCTCTGTGCAAAACTCTACCAGGCGGCTTCCTCTCCCATTTCTTAGCTCCAATCCATATTCACCTACTACGTTTCCTTCTCTCCCTTTTCCTACTCTCGAATTCCAGTCACCCATGACTTAAATTTTCGTTTCCCTTCACTATCTGAATAATTTCGTTTATCTCATCATACATTTCATCAGTTTCTTCATCATCTGCAGAGCTAGTTGGCATACGATACTGATTAAAACGTTGTAATTCTATAGTTTCTCGTGAAGCAAACAGTTAAAAAATAGCCAAATCAGTTGCAATAGAACAAGGTTTATGGAGAACCCCTTAACACATGTTTCGACGTCTTTAGAAATGTTCTCTTCTGAAGAATCAAGTATTCGCACTGGTAATAATATATTTAAAATTCAATGTTTCTTGATTATCATTTCTATTTGTTAATAAATGGGGAATTTAAGTAAAAGAAAAACACAAATTTCTAATAGCGAGATTCCAGGTTCAAATGGCTCTGAGCACAATGGGACTTAACATCTGAGGTCATCAGTCCCCTAGAACTTAGAACTACTTAAACCTAACCAACCTAAGGACATGACATACATCCATGTCTGAGGCAGGATTCAAACCTGCGACACTAGTGGTCACGCGGTTTCCGGACTGAAGCGCCTAGAACCGCTCGACCACCGCGGCCGGCTTGAGATTCTAGGCACCGGCTGAACATTTATCAGGCTTTTATGCTACGCTCTGAGCTACTGATGATTATTTAAATAAATTAGAAACGTTTCTATTTAACGTCGCTCTGAAAATCTTTAATCATCAAACTAGATTCTTTTAGACGTACTGATTCAGGAAACTGATGTCCTAGATGCATAAATAAAATCGAAGAGGGCAGCCTATGTGATCACCTGGATAGTAAAAGCATTAAATGAAGGGTTCAGAAGCCAATCAGTGTAAGTCATCGTTTTTCTGCAAGTGACTTATATGGCGTAGCAGATTACAAATCTTTCATTTGCCGAGACGAGTAAGTCATAATTTGACATTTCTTACTCTAGATGGCAGCACATGTACTGACCACAGAGTAAATGAGTCGAAATGTTCCGAAGTCATGTAGTGTAAATCAGTTTGCAACATCGGGTTGTTTGTTTTGGTGTACTGTTAGACACAGTAATCTGCTGTTACGCAATACGTGATTTTTTCTTCATGATGTCCTCTCCAGTCTTTGAAAATACACCGTTTTCTGATAGCGGTTCTGAATATGTACCAGACAATTCCAATAATTAGTCCGATTCAGGTATGTACATTCTAACGTCTAAGATATGTCGTAATTGCTTATAACCACTCAGGAAAGCCTTTTTTCCCAAAACTAGTGTAATGTTTTATCTCGTTATTGATATTGTAACCTTCCAACCGGAACGTTACATTACAAGCTTTGCTGAACACTTGCTTTGGAACTATTTTTTTTTTTTAGTTGTGGATTGTTAGGTGAGTTACATTGAATGACTTCCTAAATATCTTATTTATTTGTAGATGTCAGTGAAGGCAGAAAAACGGTGGTTTTTTTCAGTTGAGTCCGATATCGGTTGGCAAGAACTGACAGTAGAATTCGAGTGTGACGTAGATCCCACGGAGCCATGGACCCAAGTTGTCAAAAGGGACTGAGCAAGTTGTTGGTAGCTCCAGAATGGTGTAGGCTGTGTTTACATGGGATGGACTCTATCCTCTGGTCCAACTGAACCGATAATAGACTGGAAATGCTTATATTCGGCTGCTTGGTGACCATTTTCAGCCATTCAAGACATTCCCAAAGAACGATAGAATTTTTATGCATGACAATTCGCCACGTCACTAGGCTACAACTGTTCGCGATTGGTTTTAAGAACATTCTGGACAATTAGAGCGAAAGATTTGGTCACCCACATCACACGAGAAGAATTCCATGGCACACTTACGGGACATTATCGAGAGGTCATTTACTCCACAAAATACTGCAATGGCAACATTATCTCAATTAATGACGGCTTTAGAGGAATCATTGCTCAGTATTTCTGTATGGAGCTTGCGACGACTTATAGAGTCCATGCCACGTCGAGCCGCATGCACTAAGCCGGGCAAAAGAAGGTCCGACACGATGTTAGAAGGCATCCCACGACTTTTGTCACCTCACTGTAATGAATGGTGTCGCTAAGCTCATAAATACTTTTAATCTTCCACGACATTTTATAATTTGTACTGCAGTAAAAGATTTACTCATATATTATGATTAGTAACACATTGATGAAAGTTACGTATATTTGAATAATTACTACGTTAAACATAATAAAGTAAATAAAGAGGCTAAATAAAATTCGTCCTAGATAATTCAGCCTAGGAACGGTTTGAAATATTTATGTGAGTACTGCATGTAAATTATGTAAGTACTCTATCCAGATTAGATAAAGATCAGACAAAGAGAAAAGTCAGTCGTTATCAGGAGCTGCAATCACATGTTGATTACCTCCAACTTACTTTGTCTCATTGTGTAACTATTTTCAGCGATATTTTGCTGGCGACTAACTGTATGTGCGTGAACTGGCTGTTTCAGTGGTGGAGCATTTGTTTTTGCTATCACGTGATTGATTTGATCCGACATAGGTGTGCCGCCCCTCGTGACACTTCATTATTTTAGTTAACTTCAAGATTATATGTCACGATGAACTGGAGTGATATGGCGCAACTAATGATCCCGTAACTGTAGATAAATTTGTAAATGTAAGATAAACTCTACATCCCATGTCACTGTTGCGCTGTAGTATAAATTCGCAGCTTCTGTTTCGTTTGTGTGGTCACTACTCGGTTGTTTTTACGCGATTCAATGGCCGTTTCCACCGCTAAAGCCGTTTTGAACCTTTGCAAGAGAGACGTGAAACAGACAGGTCGTTAAAAGTTATTGTGTTTCGTGCCGAGAGGTGATTGGTAAATCAGCTTTCTGCCCCAGAGCCTACAAGAAACAATAGAATCAAAATAAAACAGTTGTAACCTATGAAAGCAGTGCCACTTTGCTGCCAAAAACACGGTTTCATGTCGTGCTTCTCATGACTGTCTTGAGCAGATCTTTCACAACATTTAACGGTAAATTAGACGTATTGCTCAATTATATGCAACTTAAAAAGCTGAAGATAAGGAAACAATACTAAGTGGAGGTTGATTCGTCCAAAGAAGTTTGTTTTAGTCAGGTGAATTTGAATTAAAAGATCGAGAAAATGTAGTTTCTTGGTGCAATAACGATGTAGCCTCCTAAGTTCAAAATAAACAGTAGCTTTTATCTCTAACTTAATTAATTATTGAACTGCACGGGGGTGTGGGTGGTGGCACTTCACAAACCCAAAAAATATTACTCATTGTTGTTGACTTTTATTAACTACATACTTTTTAAAGAGACACTTGTGTAATAGGATCCAGGACCTGAAAATATCTTTTGCACTGACTTAACAATACCAACACATTTTCACTAATGTGTACTACCAATGGAGGGGGGAGGGGGATCTTTCATGACCAACAGAAAAAATTTGGATTTTGTAAGTTGTTATTGATTTACATAAACAACTTTCTTTTTAAAGGCATGGTGATGTAATACTCAGAACCGGAAAATCTTCGTTGTGTAAAGTCGTATTGTTACTAAGGGACGTTGACTTTATGATCACCTCAAATCGATTAAGTTCAACTGAAAAAATTTGAAACGTTATAGGATCAGACGGAAGAATCCACGTAAACCAATGAATATCTCTTTCAGAATTTTAAAGTATAAGTGCACAACTAGATTACAACATTTAAAAGACATTTAACAACATTTAACCTTGTCACTGTTAAAATGGTGTGTGTATTAGAAAAAACAACCGAAACAATAAGTGGACATAATTCATAAAGTATTCAGTTTCCATGTGTGTACAGGTGTACAGAAGGAGAATGGATCGTTTGATAGGAGACCTCAAGGGATCACCAATTTACTATTGGAGGTAAGTGTTGGAGGTCAAGATTGTCGAGGGAGACCACGAGATGATTACAGTAAGCAGATTCAGAAGGAAATAGGTGCGTCAGGCTTGCACAGGAAACAGTAGCATAGACACTTCCTTCAAAACAGTCGTAGGGCTGAAACCCACAAAAACAACAACAGGAATGCAGAAATCATAAAAATTACTATTTACAAGACACTGTTCTAAAATTACTTTGGTTGAGATAAATATAAAATTTATGAAAGTCGTTGAAAGCGATATTGATGTGCATTTCTCATTCACCTCTACACAACGATTTGATCGGCGTAATTTCCCTTAATATTCTCGCTGAATTGTTTCCGAACATTCATCTTCTGCTTCCAATGACCTACATAAGCTTCCTCCGTAGACTGATGCTGAATTAAAAGGGTAAATAGTAATTTTCTGTCATATACTGGGAGTCAGGATTTTTTAAAATAAATGACGTCCACTGTATAGATTTTAATGTGTTTTAACGTGTACTAGAACAAGGAATAAGAATAACATACTTATTGAAAGAATAACAATGCCATAGTAACAGAGTTATTCGAAGCAATTGCGTAGTGCGATGATAGATGTTGTTTCAATTTGGTTTCATATCTCACGACTGCGCAAATCTCACCTAGACCACCTTCGCTGTTTCATGGAGAGAAGCGCTAAGGGCATTTACATTCATCCTTTTTCTTCTGACGAAATCTTCAGCAGTCAGGTAATAAAATGAGTTTTCTAACAAGCCTTTTTTATTTTACAAATATGGAACTACAAATTTTTAATAAAAATAATGTCTTTCTATTTTCAATCAATCTTCGCATGAAAATAATTTAAAATTTGATGGACATGCGAAATGCTACATTATTAAACAGAAAAATTATGCACATTCATAACTCTATTCACCCTCTAGAAATTGTAAAGAATATTTTCTATTTTATGATTGGCATCTTTTTCCAAGTTTTAATTTATCGCGAATATTCCGCATTTGGTAGTTAAAAAAATATTTTTGTTAACAAGTTATTCACAATTTTTAAATTTACTGTTTCACAGCTAGCAAAATAATACGTGAACTATGCCATTCTTCCAGTCTTGGATGCTGGAAACCGTTTGACGTTCATGTATATTATTTTATTATTGTTTATTTCGTTGGGAGTAAACTCGCTGCTTTAAATTTCATTCACTTCCACAGACCTGTAATTTTGGGACATAATGCAGCTGTCGGATGAAATAATTTACAAACATATGGCCCTCCGAGCACAACCTTGAACTTATGTATCGTGTATCATTTTCTCAGTTTGTCTTCTAGTTTAAGTCTTTGTGTTTCACCTGATTCGTTGGTGTACACATAGTTGCCCAATAGTTTCGACTATCTTCTATGTCGTGTAAAATCTAACACTGGAAATCTCTAAAACATGCACGATGTCACAGAAGCAGTGGTCACTATTAAGGGATATGACAGAAACGCTTCTCATTTTTTAATGTAAAAATCTTCATATGGGCACATGACCTATTCCGAATTGTTTCTGGGATATAACACATTTATTATATGTTTGATTCTGTGGTAGTAGTCCACACATATGTGTTTATCCACCCAAACATTTTGATGTTTGATTCTAGCACAACCTACCTCTCTACGTCAACCTGTTTGCTCGGGCTGTCTTTGTGCCATTAAAACAGCATGTTGAACGTGAAGTTGTCCATGGTGTTTTGTGAATGAAGTATTGCGATGGATTGGAAGTGTATCAGAAAGAAGTATCAGTTAAAAGTGTTTGTGCGCGAGTTGGCAAAGATGCCAGATATCTACACTGATGAAGAATATGCGAGTATGGTGTATATTTACTGTTAGTAGTGCTCCTGCTACTGTCGAAGAATACCGTCGACGCTTTCCGACACGTCGATATCCTGATTGTAGATTGTTTACGAGAGTTTCAGCACGTCGCGCGTAAAACACACATTCTTCCAAATTTCCATTCTTCTTTCGAACATGTAGATCAACAACTTCGTATAAACAGCAACACATTGATGGAATGGTGCAGCCTAGATCTTCTACTAGCACACGGCGACTTTTTTCACGCATCAGTATTTCTCGAAAGCGTATATGGAAAACATTACATGCAGAAAGTATGTACCCATTTCACATACAGAGTCTCACAATCTTCACATTAGCAACAAAGGCATGCGAGTTGAACTTTGTTACTAGTTAAATGACAATCATCGTTTGCTCTATTAATAATATTCACTGATGAAGGCATATATACATGGAATGGAATCACACTTAATAATCATCGACGGTTACAGGAAAATCCACACACTACAATAAAAACCAATTTCCAGATTCGTTTTTCGATCAATGTTTGCTGCGGCATGATTAGTAACACATTGATAGGTCCAGTCGTTTTAGAAGACCGATTGACGGGACAGAATTACTTGCATTATTTTTTTTAAAATCGTTTGTTGAACGCTTTGCGCATTTTCGTTTGGCCTCGCTGACAACAACGTACTTCAAGCATGGCGGAGTCCCTCCACATTTTACTAGACGTGTGAGGGAACTTGGGAACCGTATTTGCCCTAATTGCCAGATTGTTCATTATACTACAGCGGGGGTGCCAGTCTTCACTCAGGGAGTGATACGAGATTGTGTGGTAGTTCGAATAAATCCATAAACTTTAAAGTATAAGAGGTAAAAAGTATTGAAAACGTATTCTAACTATTTAAAATACTTATTTACAAACAATATTTTTTCATTTTGTTATCGAGGGTATATATGTTCAAATTTTTCGAGTTTTCTGTCGAGAGAAAGTTACATACAGTTGACCGTGAAAGAAGCAGGAACCTCTGAGGATGATGTCACAATATTTTACAGTTTGCCCTTGCGCTTTGTTGATTGTAAAACCGCAGGCTAATCTGACTGAAAATTGCAGTCTTTTAAATTGGAATGGCAGTTCATTAGAGACGAGTGGTTTCCATTCATAAGTTCGGACTTAGATGATCTTATTCGATAGCTATTTGACTTCATCCTTGTACCATTACATAGTTTTGGTGAGCTGAGATTGCTCAGTAGTACGATCGGAGATCCAATTTCAAATCGAAGGCAGTGTAACGGCATTCCTGAAACTTTCAAAGAGATTAGAAAATGTGTAGGAAAATTTACACTTTCTTCAACGTTTACCGTCGTTTCGATTCATTTATGTATTCTCTCTTCACATAAATTTTCTTTTGAATTCTAAAATTGATATCGTCGACAATATTATTTTTAGTTGCCAAAATTGCCCTTTCAAGTAGTCCGTCCGGACTGGTATAGTTGTGAAGAATGTTTGGTTAAATTTGGTCGAAGAGTTCGTTTTCGACAGTGACCATATTACAGATATCACCATTAAGTTTAATGAGACCCGTCATCTGGTCAGTGGGATATGTGTCTTCGCCTATTTATAAAAGCTGTTGAGTAAAATGTGCTGTTCTTTCTTGTTTCGTTTGGCAACTCTCAGATTTTTTGTCAGTCGCAGTATTTGTATGTGTGGCCGGAGATGTGATTATTTTAAGCGAGCATTGCTGTCGTCTGTTGGTGTTGACTTGGGGATAACTGGAAGTGTTTGTCGAAAATCTTCTCAGAGTATGAGCCCACTTCAGAGTTTCCTCGCAAGTCTTGTAATGTTCTGTCCATGGCTTCAAGTAATTTTTTATGTGCCATTGTGCATTCGTCCCAGAAGATAATTTTAGCTTGCTGTAGAAATTCACTCCGTTCAGATGCTCTTGAGATTTTCATACCCGGAATTGTTCTTCGGCTATATTCAACTGTGTGTGTAGGATGGACTGGGCAGCTCTTCCTCCTTCCACATGTGTGGCTGCAGTGCTTGGATGATGTCAGTGCAAGCGCGATGAGTTGCTTAGCACACATTTACGGCAGCCATAGTTTTATTAGAAATGTTTTCCCGGTGCCGCCTGGCGCATTGAAGTAATTACACTACTGGCCATTAAAATTGTTACACCTCAAAGATGGCGTGCTACAGATGCGAAATTTAACCGACAGGAAAAAGATGCTGTGATATGCAAATGATTAGCTTTTCAGAGCATTCACACAAAGTTGGCGCCGGTGGCGACACCTACAACGTGCTGAAATGAGGAAAGTTTCCAACCGATTTCTCATACACAAACAGCAGTTGACCGTCGTTGCCTGGTGAAACGTTGTTGTGATGCCTCGTGTAAGGAGGAGAAATGCGTACCATCACGTTTCAGACTTTGATAAAGGTCGGATTGTAGCCTATCGCGATTGCGGTTTATCGCAACATTGCTGCTCGCGTTGGTCGAGATCCAATGACTGTTAGCAGAATATGGAATCGGTGGTTTCAGGAGGGTAATACGGAACGCCGTGCTGGATCCCAACAGCCTCGTATCACTAGCAGTCGAGATGACAGGCATCTTATCCGCATGGCTGTAACGGATCGTGCAGCCACGTCTCGATCCCTGAGTCAACAGATGCAGATGGGGACGTTTGCAGGACAACAACCATCTGCACGAACAGTTCGACGACTTTTGCAGCAGCATGGACTATCAGCTCGGAGACCACGGCTGCGGTTACCCTTAATGCTGCGTCACAGACAGGAGCGCCTGCGATGGTGTACTCAACGATGAACCTGGGTGCACGAATGGCAAAATATCATTTTTTCGGATGAATGCAGGTTCTGTTTACAGCATCACGATGGTCGCATCCGTGTTTGGCGACATCGCGGTGAATACACATTGAAGAAGTGTATTCGTCATCGCCACACTGACGTATCACCCGGCGTGATGGTATGGGGTCCCATTCGTTACACGTCTCGGTCACCTCTTGTTCACATTGACGACACTTTGAACAGTGGACGTTACATTTCAGATGTGTTACGACCCGTGGCTCTTGCCTTCATTCGATCCCTGCGAAACCCTACATTTCAGCAGGACATTGCACGACCGCATGTTGCAACTCGTGTACGGGCTTTTCTGGATACAGAAAATGTTCGACTGCTGCTCTGGCCAGCACATTCTCCAGATCTCTCACCAACTGAAAACGTCTGGTCAATGGTGGCTGAGCAACTGTCTCGTCACAATACGCCAGGCACTATTGTTGATGAACTGTGGTATTGTGTTGAAGCTGCATGGGCAGCTGTACCTGTACACGCCATCCAAGCTCTGTTTGACTCAATGCCCAGGCTTATCAAGGCCATTATTACGGCCAGAGGTGGTTGTTCTGGGTGCTGATTTCTCAGTATCTATGCACTAAAATTGCGTGAAAATGTAATCACATGTCAGTTCTAGTGTAATGTATTTGTCCGATGAATACCCGTTTATCATCTGCGTTTCTTCTTGGTGTATCAATTTTAGTGGCCAGTAGTGTAATTCGGATAGTGTTGTTGTCTATCCGGCATATAATACGGCTGTAAATTTCCTTTTGATTGTCACTGAGGAGTGGTTTATTGTGAGCAATGTACTGAAGTAGTTCGTTGATGTTGAAGCTTTTTATCCTATGCAATTACGAAGTTTAGCATACTGATAACATCTTGCTTGTATCCGAAGTTGTACTAAGGCCTGGTTATTGCTAAATATTTATCTTCTAGGCGAATGAGCGTTTCATTAAAGATGTCGTTGAATTCGACGGTCATTCCAGGATGACCTTGTCGGATTTGGTACAGTATGTTATCTCTCATACTCTCTTCGAAGGAGTCCCGTAGCTTTCGGATTCGGTGGGTTACATGTTGTTAGAATTACGGCAAATAAGTCTTTCATTTGTTTAGCCGAGGCTGTGAGCGAGGCTTCTTGTAGTGTCGGTCCCTAGTGGTTGTCGTTTTCCAGTAGTCTTTAGCGTTGGCATTCTTCTCTGTACGTCTGGCATAGGTAACTGTCAACAGTCCTGAGATCTTTGGAACCTGTTGGTCCCCGTATTTCGTGTAGCAAAATCCGTAGACATAAACATTTGGCGTTGATCGGATATACGGTGTATACTCGTCTAGTGCACCAGTTTTCATGATTCCTCGATGATCTTCTACTGGAATTCCTTCTTTTCATCATTCAAAGATTTCCTTGTTGTGTTCCACGTACAATAAGTAGGGATATCAACATACAATAAAATTTTCGCGTGTGGATCCGTTTAGCACCGTTAGTAAAAAGCTGTTATTGTTGTGTTCTGAAGTGGTTAGCTTGCAATTTTTCTGTCGGTGTCTTTTGTGAAATAATCTTTCTGTCCATTCTCCAAATGTACTACTAAATGTTGCGCAGTTGGTTCACGTTCGCGTATGGGAAAATCGAAATTCTATCAAGCTGCGTCGTTACTGTTGATGTATTTTCCCATTTGCTACATGAGGATCCCGTCGTTCCGATTTTGTTGTTCGTTATCTTTGGCTGTTTGAAATACTCCCATGTCACTGCCTTTGTTCACGTACTTACGGACATATATGATGGATTTCATTGGATTGCAGTACTCTACGTTTACGTGTGCTGGCAACATTTTGGAAAGTTGTGAGTTATGTGGTACTACCTACTGATTACCTTTCCAGTTCGTCGGTGACTCACATTCGTATTTTTGGTATGAATCCTCGGATTTTGGGTGACTGTCTTTTGTATTAGGGATAGCCATCAACTCCGGTTTGTGTGTCGTCCAAGTATAGTTTGGGGTACATTTTTGTACATTTTCCATCACTCGTATGACGAGTTGGCGTTTAATGACCAGAAAGTTGTTCACTATTATATCGTATAGTTCCGGATCTTCTTGTGGATTGGAAAATTCAGCTTGCATCATTTTGACGATATCCGTGGTATGAATTCTGTCGTGTAGCCATATGACATTGTGTGACTAAGCATCTAACGGTTACAAAGATGTGGTATTTTGTGATGATTTCGGTAAATCCCATTCGTTTTTGTAGGAAAATGGGGCTATTATATCTCGTCGATCCACAGGGTTTTATCCGTATCTTCGTTATTCCATGATTTCTGGCCGAAACGAGTTGCATGTGAATGCTATGAAGACAGCTCGTCCATGTTTTCTTATGTAGATCATGGCATCTCGTATGTATTCGTACATCTGACTCGGACTTCCTATGTATGACGAGGGTAAAATTACAATTGTTCCAATTTCGTCAATGGTTCCGTCACTTAGGATTGCGTTTCGACGGTGGATATATTTTTCGATGTGTAGTTTATTGTGATTCAGTCTTTTTTAAAGCATCCGTTCCGCTTCTATTTTGCACACCTGTCTACCAGGAATTGGTGGAATAAAGGGCGAGTTTTGAGAATGCGATTGTATGTTTCATAGTCTCTGGTCATTAAGCATTACGCATAGAACTCCTTGGAACTGACTTTTTTTGTTTTTTTGTTTCTACGTCTGTTTCAGGTTGCGTTTGTTTTACATTAAAATGATATCCGTCCTCTCCGTGCAGCAATAATAATGGATATTGGAGGGCATCATGCGAACGGTGTGTCTCTGAAATACGTTGTAGTCCTTCTCTTCTTCGTTGCACAATTACACTATGTGATCAAAAGTATCCGGACACCTGGCTGAAAATGATTTAGAAGCTCGTGGTGTCCTCCATCGGTAATGCTGGAATTCAATATGGTGTTGGCCCACCCTTAGCCTTGATGACATGTTACACCACGCAAGTAACGAACAGCCCTTAGTGGCTCGCCATCACAGTTTTCTTTATCTTAAATATCTTTGTGACTAATGCCCTTTTGGCATATTTATTATTTTATAAATGACATATAAGTACTGTCAGTCTTTTACGATGATTCCGTACTTAAACCATATCATACGTTTTTATTCATTATTCCCTGACCATGTTATAGAATATAGACCATTCTTTGTTTTAAATTCCTAGCCGTGTTGAAACCAGGTTAAAAATAGCGGGCGAGGGCTGTTTTTCTTTCAGTTGTAACTATTCACGGTCTCTGAATGTGCAGCCATATACAAAATTATGGCAACATTTCTCTATAAATCTTTTTTGCATTCATAGTGCAAGATTTAGACCTGGTAGCCAAAATTGGAATAAATTTTTTCCTGCGTAAATCGGTACTGCATTGTCACATTAGAATATCTACCAAGTTTCGCTACCACGCGATAATTACAGCCCACACTGGACCTCTGTGAGTAGCTGCACTTAAATTACAACCACCCGGTACCATGTACTTCAGGTATTGGTCTCTTGATGTTATGTAACCGGAACCGGTAAGCACTAGTAAAAGTAAAATTAGTGGGAATACCTTTTAATCTCATTATGACGTTCCAGCGCTATGTCGAAAATTTTTATCACTTGTATGTTTCGGAATACTTTTCATCGAATTACACAACGAAAAGTCACAACGAAAAGTGGGCGCTTATCGTCTTGCTTCTGTTTTTACCACTGACTCCTCCCTCCCAGTCCCCGCTCTTATTTGAAAAGTTTCGGGATGTCGTCTGGCAATCAGCACCGCAATATTCGCCGGCTCGGCGGTACGGAAGCTGGGAGAACGTGAGCCGCCGAAGAAGAGAGGGAGCGGGTGAAATATAAGAATCTCCTCGACGTCGCAGAATGGAGTGTCGCAGCGACAGAGGCCGCAGACCGCTGATGGATGGAGTCGGCGTCTGGAGTGTGTCAGCGCGGGCGCTAGTGCCGTCAATACAGAGCCGCAGGGCGCGCGGAATGCAGAACGTAACGAGAGAGCAGGCGACGCGGTGGCTCCGTTATTAAGGGGAGGGGGGGGTGGGGGGGGGGGGAGGAGGGCAGGGCAGGGCAGGAGCGATGCAGGCGATTCGGGGGGTAAGGAGCAGCGGTGCTAAACTACTGTTGCTTCATGCGTCGTACGCTCACCACACCCACATAAGAGAGCACATTGCTCGTTTTGGAGAGCTGTAGACGCTGTGCAACTCGTACCAGACGGTCATATGTAGCTCCCACGACAACTTAAGTGATAACAGTAAACTGTACCTTTCGCATGTCAAAAGATCAATCGTAAAAAAGGATCCTAGCAGACAGGACTCGGCAGGGAAGAAATATAGGACCCAGTACTAGAATCAGAAGTTAAAAGAGACCACGATGACGTAAAAGCAAATAAGGCAGGAGAGATGGATAACATTCAATCGGATTGGTGTTCGTTCTTTCCGAGCGCTATACGACATTGGAATAATAGAGAATTTGAAGGTGGTTGATGTAATGCCGTTTCCTCGGACGAGAAATGAAAATAAAAAATCAGCTCCAAAACTCCCAAAGATTTCCCCCAAAACAAGTTCCAAATTCCATGAAAAAAGGACAAGCAAACAAATTTCCAGTTAACACTAATACTTGGTAATTTATTAACATACGAAAGAAAGGTAGGATTCCAGTAAAATCAAACTCAAAATTCAAAATCATAGTAAATCGCAAAATTCTTATAACTGAAATTCGCAAAGTAGAACCAACGTTCCCAAAGAATACTCCGTGTGAGTACTCTTTGAGATTCGTGAGTAATGGCTAAGGATAATTCAATCCATTGTCACTACATTACGAGAGTTAGCCGAAGCAGGTCATACTTTTGAATGCTCGTATATGTAGGCGCAATTAGATTGTTTTTTCAGAACTGATTATTGCGATCTACTATGACACAGTGAAACGATACTTTCACTTCAAATATTACGTTATTTACAATTTCAATAGAGGACTTGCAGATATTAGACAGAAGTGACTTTTAATTAGATAACCTGAAGTTAACACTATTTAGGAAGTGAACACAGATAGACAATTTCATTTGTAATAACTAATGGACTATGGAACCTGGCGATAGTAACGAAGCATATAATTTATAATTCCCCCCAACACCTGGGAAAGCTTCTTCCTCACGGCTCTGTTAGGAAATGAATAATATTGTGTAATAAACCAGCATATCTTGTCAATTCACGCATTTATCATTCAAGTTTTGCAATATTACGAGGGTTATTCCAAAAGTAAGGTCCGATCGGTCGCGAAATGGAAACGACTATGAAAATCCGATAAAGCTTTGCACAGATGTGTTGGGTAGTGTCTCTAGTATAACCCCAGTTAGCATCACGTTGCTCTTCTCATTTCTGAGCTCGCAGTGAGTGCGTAAAGATGTCTAGAAAATAGTGTCTGCCGCCAAGTACGAGGGCCTGGTGAGAAATTTCGCCTGAAGCTATGCAGCCAACATTACATAACTGTCGTGCTGTTTCGTCTTCACGACAATTCTCAGCCGCATTCTGCAGGGGCAATGAAGATGCTCCTGCATCGTTTTCAAATGGAAATGTTAGATTACCCACAATACAGTCCGCAATTGTCTCCCCCTGAGTTTCATCTCTGGTCACATGAACCGCTGTCTTTGAAGACAACATTTTGACACAGACAACGAGGTGTAGGCCAGCGTGGAGAATTGGCGGAAAGCACTGGCGGCTGCCTTCTATGATGAGGCTATTGAAAAGTTGGTACAACGCTATGACAAAAGTCTAAGTCAGAACGGCGACTACGTAGAGAAGTAGCTGAAAGGTGTAGCTAATTGTTACAAGTAAAACATTTCTCATGTTCACTGTGGTTTCAATTTGGCAATCAATCGGACCTTACTTTTGGAATAACCCTCGTATTTACAGAGATAACGTGCTGCGATATTATTTGACTGAAGCACTCGGAGCTTATATAGAAACTCCTTGACGTTAGGAATTAATAACACTGTTACGACTGATTATAGAGTTGAGATTACAACCGGTCTATAGGAAATTTGGTGTCGCTGGAACTAATTTGTATTTATCATTAATATTTGAATAGCAACTGATAAACCATCGATTATAAACGATTTAATTACGACATTTGGTGAAGTAAATATCTCGCACAAGTCGCGAGTTCAGTTCATCAATTTTCTGTTTGTAACGTCGTTACAGATACATAAGAAATAACAATCTCATTGCTCTACCGCTGCGTGTAAGCCAAGACCGAAGATCGGTACAAGATGGACCCTCTGCCAGGCACTTAAATGTGATTTTCAGAGTATCCATGTAGAAATAGATGTAGAATTTCAAAAATCATTTGGCAAGAAAATGACTATTGACGAAGAACGCATGAGATTGGCGATATACCATCAGATTTTCGGAAAAACTTTATCCGCACAGTTCTGAAAATTGCAAGAGCCTAGTGCGACAGTTATCGCACAATCAGCTTAACAGTTCATGCATCGAAGTTGCTGCCAAGGAAAATATACTGTAGAATGGAAAAGTAAACCGAGAATCTGGTAGATGACGGTCGTGTTGGCTTTTTGAATGTTAAAGTCAGTAGACAGCCATTTATGACGTTGTGGTTCATAATCGAAGCAAAAGTGAAGAAATATCAAGACGCGTTCATAGGATCTGTCGACGGAAAAAACGTTCGACAATGTCAAGTCGTTCAAAATCGTCGAAATTCTGGTAAGCTATAGGAAAAAAACAGGTAATATAGTATGTACAGGAGCCAGGGGGGAATAATAAGAGTGGAAGACCAGAAAACGAAGTGCACTGATTAAAAAGGGAGAAGCATAGAGATATAGCCTTTCACCTCAACCGTTCAACCTACACATCCAAGAAGCAATGATACAAACAAAAGGATGGTTCAAGAGTGGTATTAAAATTCGTAGTGAATGAGTAATCAATAATAAAGATTCCTTGATGACACTCCTATCCCGGGTGAACCTGAAGAACAATTACTTGATCTGTCGAACGGAATGAACAGTCTCATGAGTAACAGAAATGAGAACAGCGAGGAACCTAACATCACACTTGGCGATCACAAAATAGATGAAGTTAAGGAATTCTGCTACTTTGGCTGCAAAATAAAACATGACTGATTGAACAAGGGGACGTAACGACTAGCTCTGGCAAAAAGGGCATTCCTTGTCGAGAGAAGTGTACTAGTAGCAAACATAGGCTCTGGCAAAAGGGCATTCCTTGTCGAGAGAAGTGTACTAGTAGCAAACATAGGCCTTAATTTGAGGAAGAAATTTCTGAGAATGTACGTCTGGAGCACAGTATTGTACGGCAGTCAAACGTGGACAGTTGGAAGACTGGAAAGGAAGAGGATACAAGCATTTGAGCAATGTTGATATAGCAGAATGTTGAAAATTACGTATACTGAAAAGGTTAGACATAATGAGGTTCACCGCAGAATCTGCGAGGAAAGAAACATATGGGTAACACTGACAAGAACAATAGGCAGATGATAGGACATCTCTTAAGACGTCATGGAATGACTTCCATGATACTAGAAGGAAATACGAAGGCCAAAAAGTCTAGAGGAAGACAGAGATTGGAAAATGTCCAGCAAAAGATTGAGGGCATAGATTACAATTGTTACGCTGATATAAAAAGGTTAGCAGAGAAGATGAATTCGATGCGGGCCGCAACAAACCAGTCAAAAGGTTGGTAAAAAACAAAACAAAAAGAATAGGTGTCACGTTCTTTTAAAGACAGTCGGTTTCAAACCTCATGGGAATCTCAGCTGTCAGTGAATGCGTGTCCAGCTCAGTTTCCGAGCTGACGTCGCGAAAAGAAATGTATGCAACGAACATTGCTCACACTGCCACGTTAAGCTGCACAATATGGAACACAGGTGGGGGGGGGGGGGGCAGGGGGGGCTGACTAAATGACTGGCAGCGTGTAGTGTGACCCGAATAGTCGCGCATTTGCTTTTTTAAAAATGATACAAAGAGCCGAGTCTATCGACGGCGAATGGGGCGTTTAAACCGCACTGTGTGGAGTCTGTAGCTCAGGCCGGAGGGCGATCTGTGATGTTTTGGGGGGAACATTTCGTACCGTGACCTGACACGTTCATTGCGCTCAGTGTGAACATGTACCGGGATGTTTATTTTAATATTCTCGGTGGTGTTGCCCTTCCTTTACATCATCATGATGAATATGTTGTGGAGGCTCTCGTCTTCCAGGGTGACAACAACCGTCTACACAGGATTACGAGCATACTCTCCTGGTTTGATGAACGCTCAGACGCTCTGTCCCTCCATATCTGGGACACTAAATAATTAGGTCTTAACCGCACAGAAAATTTCATGGGTTGCAAAACCTCGCGTTGTAGAGTTTCCTTAACCTTTCAAAGCGAATTGTGGACAGGGTTTAATAACCAACCTCTAAATTTTTGTGCTCGAAGTTAAGTGGATGACGCGAAAAACACAGCCCACTCTTAAAGTGGAGAATTTCCACAAAATTTCACTCTGACTAACCCTGTCTCAGTAGAAGAGTGTTTTTCTTATGATTTTCAAGTAGTTGCTAATATCTTACTTGAACAGGGACTGGAAGTTTGTGACTAAACCTTAGAGGTCCATACATTCATTATCAATCCAGAAAGAGATCAGACGACGATCGTCCTGGATTATACATGCGTGAAATCAAACGAAACTGCTCTACCGCTGCTTCGAATTATGCTCACTGTTAGATGACTGCTGCTCTGGGCTGTACGCTGCATATGTGCCGGCTCCTTCACGGAGTCGACGTCGTTAACGCTTTTGTCGTACTCCAAGATGTGGCAACCGCTACTGCTCTGCTACGCTAAAGTGATCAGGACACTATGGCGTCCTAACCTGAATCCGATGCAGACACACTCAGAAGCTACCCCACTGTGCACATCTTGCGGTGATCACTTACGCTCTACTTACTCCTTGCCGCCGAAAAGTGCCAGTCGCCAATCGCAAAATCACGAGGCTTCTCTCCAACAGAGAATACCGCCAAAATTAGTGTAGCCTCTAATAACAACATGAAACTCTCCGCTAACATTAAAAAGGTATTCATTTCGGCTTTGTGATCTGACGTCACACATCTTTACGCCAAGCACACATTCTCCTGTCCGTAGCCTTGTAACTGGATTGATCCAGAAAGAACCTCTACAAGACTAAGTAAGGTCTGTTTCCTGTGACCCTCGCCTTCTACAAACGGCAGATGCTTGTCTTTAAAAGAAGTCGGAGAACATGGAAAGCTGCTCCCGAGCCCTCCACATGGCACCATACTGCCTTCTGGCAGTCGTCCCGGAGGACTATGCCCGCCGTATTACGCGGCTTTCGGATAAAAAGGCGCTATAAGCGTCACTACGAGGATGCAAATCAGATTTGCTTTAAATACACGCTGTAAGGATGATGAGCGTTAGTTACCTTTGAGATCAGACGTGGTGAGTTGATGTTAGTCAAGAATGCCTTTAGAGCGCCAAAAAACGCCGTTACCAGCACCTCACTATGTCTGAAGGAGATCGTGTAATAGCGTTGCGAGAAGCCGGATATTCCTTCCGCAGTAATGCGGAAAGTCTTGGCAGGAATGTAGGCATTGTAGATAATAGCTGTCAGCGGTGCTCGCAGGAAGACTGGGATCCTGACGGCCACGTGGCGCTGCTTAGAGGGAAGGCCATGGAGTTAACTGTACGGCTCTAGCTGCAGCAGCAATATCAACAGCAGTTGGCACCACAGTGACACAACGAACTGTTACAAATCGGTTACTTCAAGCACGGCTCCTAGCCAGACGCACTGTGGCGTGTTTATTGACCCCAAACTACAGCCATTTGCGACCTTATGTCAAGCGACAGCTGACTGGAGCGCAGGCTGGAGGCCTGTTGCGTTTCCTGATGACAGCTGGTTCTGCCTCGGTGCCAGTGATGGCAGTGCGTGGGTGACAATAAGGCCAGTTGACGACCTGTACCGAACCTGTCAGCATGCTAGACACACTGGGCCTTCACCGGGAGTTCTAGTCTGCAGAGCGCCGCCCTGTTGCCTTGGCCTGATCGATTACCATATTTGTTTCCAAACGAGTACATATGGGACACCATGAGATGACAACTCTGGCGTCATCTACAAACAGCATCAACCCTCTATGTATTGACCGACCAACTGCAACAGGCATGGAAGTCCACACCACAAACTGACATCCAGTACCTGTACAACATAATGCATGCACGTCTGTATGCTTGCATTCAACATTTTGGCGATTACGCCAGGTACTGATGTACCAGCATTTCAGGTTTCCAATTGCTTATGTCGCGGTTACATTAACCTGTGGCCTTGCACAGTTAATCACTTAAATAAGTTACCTAGTCAAATTTCGTTACTCTACATTAATCATAGTTTTGTGTTGCGACTTTTTCTTTGTGCTTCATTGTATCCTCTAAGTTTTGATGAAACCGGCACGCAAAATGCTTGCTGCGTTTTAGGGTCAAAGACAGAAAGGAAAATCTTCGCAAATGGTACATCCAGTCAGGTCGTTCCGCGCGCAAATTCAAGCACTTGCACGCGCTGTGATGCAGTCGTGGGTCGGTGGGATACCAGTTGTTCAGATGATCATTACCAGTTAAAGAATGTTTTTTGGGAGTCATAAATTTAAGCTAGGTGAGCAAGAGATACGTCTCCTCGGCCTGAGGAAACCAAACGAAGGCGACACCGTCTCTGGCAGTCTGCTTGAATTAGTGCGCCCTGTGATCTGGTTGCTTAACTAATTAAATCTAAAACGACCCAACGTATCGATTTTTTCCCTTAACAGTTATTTCTCAGCACAAGCTACCCTCGACGATCCCTAGAAGATTTTCAGACTGTTTCTGACCACCCTGTATTCGATTCAAGACTATGCAGGATGCTCGTACCAAGGACGATAACAGTAGTAGATTAACTCAGGCAAAGAAAACTTTCGTTAATGATAGATCGCTATCGGTAACAGCTACTGATATGGAATTGAGGCAGAATATCCAGAAAGGATACGTCCGAAGCACAGCACTTACGATAGTGTAATGTGGACTATGAAATCTGGAAGGATTTCAAATGTTGTGTTGTCGAAGCTAGGTAAAAATGAAGCGGGTAGGTAAAGTATTAAATGAAGATTTGAAAACAGTAGCTGAAAAACAAGCCGGTATAACATACTACAAGCAGGAACATATTGATGGTACATCTGCTATGGTAGCCCGGAACAGTTAAGCGCTGCAAGGAAAAAATAGTCGGGAGAGACGTAAGAGCAGACAACAGAATATGTGGACGTTATAGAAGATGTTAGTCTGGTATAATAAGTACTTAAAAATGAGAAGATTAGCGAAAGATAGGATGTAGATACAGTCATCAGATGAATAAAAACTTGAAAAAAGTGAAGGGTATACCACAAAATCAGACGAAAATAGTTTTTGTAAATTCACTGAAGTTAATAGGTCACTAACAGCGTCAGAATAGCTTTAGTTGTTCATTTACATTAGGCAGAAAAATAAGAAGAAGCAGTTCATTCTTTTGTGAACAATTACTTTTAAATATGTTAAGGTTTAACAAATTCTAAGGTAGCGTGGTTCTCATACGAGTATGTCAGTGGCAGATAGGCGATGCCACTCCAAATTCGGACAGAATTTAAACTTTTCCTACGCATAAACCGTGAAAAGAATTTATGCTTCTTGTCAGTTCTCCCTCTCGTTGTTAATAGTTAGGCATAGTTTCGTGCCTGGTCACACTGATATAAATTTCTACGGTTTATTTATAAGACACAGTCACATAATGAGGAATGATGACAATAAAGTAAAATTTCAATTCCACTCAACTCGAAGGACACAGCACAAAATCCTCATCAAAGCAGTGAAATCAAGACGAAGTATAGTAACTATAAAACACCCCATAATCAGGAAGTATGGAAATCACAAGGCACGCCATAATAGAAATTATGGTAACCATAAGGCACTTCATAACACTCTTTCTACAGGCTCTGGCGGACCCAGCGGGACCGACCAGCCGCCGTGTCGTCCTCAGCCCACATGCGTCACCGGATGCGGATATGGAGGGGTATGTGGTCAGCACACCGCTCTCCCGGCCGAATGTGTTTCCGAGACGAGAGCTGCTACTTCTCAATCATGTAGCTCCTCATGAATAAAACGTTCTCGGTTTTCAAGCCGCGTCAATTCGAATAAAATCCTCGAGCTTTCGATGACCATCTCCGCCATCGTCGTGAAGAGTTCACTGACTGCCGGGGCTACGCTACGAAACTTCACGGAGCTTCACACTCCGATGAGTTGTAGGATGGGCGGATCACGCCTTTCCTACTTCTTCCTGGGGGTGTTGGATGTTGTTTTCTCGTCTGAATCTTCCTCACGATTGCGTTGCTTCTATTAGTTCTTCTGGCTCATGTTGCGGCGTTCCTTTACACCAGCAACAGTTCTGGCCACCTTGTGGTCGAGCACCAGTGCACTTGGTTTCCCAAGTTGCGGACGAGGTCGTTTTCCGGCGTTCGGGCGGCCGCATAAAAACGATGCCCCACGAAATTATTATTACGTACATACATAATTAGGTTTTTAGGGAATCCTCAGAGCATGAATCCTACTCGAATTTCTCCAGGTTTTTTTTCCCCCAGTTACCAGTTTTTGAATAAAAATTCGTCCATGGATTAGGAGTCGTCTTGAAGAAATAGTTTTCGATAAAATAGAACGTTCGGGCTGTCAAACTGTAGTTAAACTTACTTTCCAATATAATCTGTAGTTTCACCTGAAGGAAAGAAATTATTTGAAGGTTTAGCTTAAAACTTGTCCAGAAATCCTAATCTGTCATATTTATGTTATATCAGTTTTGTGAATGCTGGGACGATTAATTTTGTTACACTTGGGGATTTATTTCAGGCCTATATACTACCATCCGTTAACAACTGAAATAGTTGTGTGGCACTGGTGAGGTCCCTTTCACCTGAGATTAACATCTCCTCATTGGAACGTCGAATTCAGGAAAGGACACACATCGTGGACTTGCTCAAGGTCTTGTCCAGAAATGGCTTTATTGTTACATTATCATTATCTGAATGTGTTTATAATTTATCATAATATCGTCTTCCGTATCTTACATTTTACAGTGTTGCTATAAACTAAGTCTAATGCCTAAGGAGGGAAGAAAACAATAACTTTCTGTAGTTGTACACCAAATTAATCGCTGGACAGCACAGCTGTATGAGATTTTTTTTTTGTCTATGTCATGTCTCACTGCCAATCACCAACAGCTGAGATTTATTATTTATTTATACATCCAGACATTTTTAAGTTCACATCCCATTTTCACACAAGAGACAAAATCGTAGCAATGAAACAAGTGTTGCAGTCAATAAAATTGTTCAGGGCTTGAGGCCGCGTTGTCAGCTATAAAATTCCAACTTTTCGGCGACTATTGCAAGACACCTTCCTCAGGGTGTTTTGCAATACCAGAAGAATTTAATTGATTGTGGCAACGTCCGCGGAAGCCTACGTTTACAAAATAAGTGTTGTCTTAAAACAGTTGAGCCGTGGTAAAATTTGCTGTTTTGAAGAGCGCGCCACAGCGCGTAGTGTGAAGCAGTCGCCCTCCGTTTCTGGCGATGGCGCCGCTATGGCAACGCAGCTTTGGTGTCTCCCTCTGGTGGGAGAGGGGAAAGGTTGCTGTTCACTTGCATTTAAGGGGCGCTATGAGCTCGCCAGCCGGTCAGTTGGTCAGCCGGGTCAGTGTGGGGCAGTCAGTGTCTGTCGTCCGGAGGGCTAGTTTGTGTTAGGCCGCCAGTCTGCTCTAGTTTGTTCAGGCAATGGTCATTGGCGGCTGGATCGATCGGTTGGTCGGTCCCGCATTGAGACACAAGATGACTTTGTCACCCTTGAGCGACGGCGCATGTGAGGTCGCCACGTCAGTCCAGTGGGCCGCGCGGTATAGCGAGGGGTAGTGGCTTCGCGGCCAACACGAGAGCAACAGGAGTCAAGCCACGACATCGGTCTGGCAGGCGCGAGCTGCGACGCCGTGAGACGGGAGATCGGCTCGCCTTCCTGCGTCCGTTGGAGCGGCTGGCAGCGGACGGTTTGGGAGAGCGTTTTGGGGGTGCTGCACCAGGTCTTCGCCAGACATCGCAGTTTATTAGAAGTTAAGTGGTTCGTGATATGTTGTTTCACTTGTTAAATTCTACTTGTTTCCTTGGTCAGTCTCACGTCCCCAGTTTGCTCGTCTGTCTCCCGTCCGCGTTTGTTAGGACGTTAGTGTTTGTCTGTCTGTCGGTCTGTCGTACGTTAATAGGTGCCTCTGCCATGTTTGTCGGATTCGGTGTTAACGAATTTATTGCTTGAAGAGTAACGGCCGAATTCCTGAAATATATTTTTATCTTGCCTATCATCTTGAGAGGCGGTATGTGTGTAATGTAGAGCATGTTTTTATATTTTATGTAAGACTGCATTTCATGGGTTTTTATTTAAATGGTCATTTTAGTATATTAAGTTGCCACCCTTCCACCGTAAGAGTTTTTTGTTGTTGTTTAAATCAAGTTGCACCGTCTGCGGCAAGTTAATGTTTTTTAATGTTAGTGTTTTGTACCATTCCATCCCTCCTACGGAGTGCATAGTTTATGTGCTTGTGTGAGTTGTTAAAATTTTTAGTTTAAAGTAATCTGATGTGTTGCAGATATGTACCAGTGTAGTCTTTCAGAGGTTGTTGTGAGCGGTGGTGATTACGACCGTGTCAAAAGGCAGCGGCAAGGTTCTCAGCCCGAAAGCTCATACTTTCAATATTTGTTCTTTCTGCCTCTGAATAAAATTTTGCCTTGATATTTTGAGGGTGCTTTCTGATTATTATTGTAAATCTGTTTTAAAAAAGGGCTATTAGGAACAAAATTTCCATTTGTTGAAAGAAATGTAATTTGTTTGCATCAGTTACCCACTGGCAACTACTTCCACGCTCTCATAGTGTGATTAAATGCGTTAATGTTCTTGATTAATCGCTACTAAATAAAGTAAATTCTTAAGAAAAGGTTTTGAAAATAAATTCACGATTCATCAGTCATTTGAGTAATGTTCATCATAGACGCATACAAAAATCTAATACACCGGTATCCGCACAGCATGACATCGTCAAATTTTTACAGTCCAATGGTAATCATGTACGTAGTATCATGTTTTCTCTGTAATGGCCATCAAAGATATTTGATAGTGTTAACTGTGACAAGACTGTTACTAGGAGTAGTTTATCAGATTATCCAAAAATGACAGCATATCTGTTGGCGTATGGAACCAGAAGGAGACTGCAGCTTTAATCTCACGTTTGCTGCAGTTTTAACGGCCAGCAGTGTACCAACGTGAAAGCGAAGCAACGGAACTACTGGGAGTCTCCAGATGCATTACTGAAAGAGTGACAAATCTAGAAATCGACGAGATACCCCTTTGCTGCTGAAGGGCAGTTAAAGTGGACAACTACGAGAGGAAAGCGGTAAGGCTGTGGCCGAGGGTACGAGAGCGTCGGCATTCCGACAATCACGCAAAGTGGCGGTGTGCTACTGGGACCACGGCGCCTTCCTCGCATTCCTCAAGACGGAACGCGGAGGGAAAGAGGCGAGAGGCCGCCTCGCGATGGGATTAAAACTTGCCGCCCCCACCCCCTCCACCTAACCCTTCCTCACGGCCCCCCCCCCCTCTCACCCTTCCGCAAATCCCCCGCCTTCCCCTTCCCATCGTTCCACCGCTTGCCGCCGCCATCCTTCAGGCGGGCGGCTGAGGTCTGATGGAGATCCTAACTTTTGTTTCCTCGACTTTTCTACGCCGAATTGTTTACCTCCGGCGCTCCGTAAGTAATGGACATTCGAGAGAGTTTGCCGATTGCGCCTGGAAGAAAAGCTGGCGCCAACTCCGATTCGATATCGGACGGAACGTCGACCTTCACCTTTCGACCAGTTTGAGCAAGAAGCGGCCCTCTTCAAGAGAAAATGCTTCTCTGAAAGCTACCGACGTGAGCCCTAGCACCAAATATTACATTAGCTGTCTATTACAGCGAAAAGTTTTTGATGTACACTGCATTACAGTACTATATTAAACTCCTAAAAATATACGGAACAGATATAGCTGCCAGGCATTAGTTTCAGGTTTATTCGCGCCTAGAGTGCTGCAGTTGATATTTCTGTATTTTTCGTCTGAACTGTTATCGATGTTCTTTATTTCACTTTCTTAATTTCCGCTCGTGTTGCGTTACGAACATGAAGTGTGGCGATACTTATCCAGTATTTACACTGAGTTCAGTAGGAATTGTATGAGGTGCCACGTCTTCCTTTTATCCAGACAACGAGAAATCTTTGCTTATTCTTAAGCATCGAATTTGGCCGTATTACTCTAACGAGTAGGGCACTATCCTCCTGCCTTGACAGACACGGGATCAGTAACAGAGCGGGGATTTTTCTTCGTTCCAATCCGTCCAGAAAGCCCCAGGTCAATTCTATCTGTCAAATGAGTATTGGGGGTCTCTTCTGAGGACATTGCAGCGCGATGTAGCCACGAGGTCTGGGGCGCCTTCTCACGGTTCGCGCGGCTCCCCCTGTCGGAGGTTCGAGTCCTCCCTCTGGCATGGGTGTGTGTTGTTCTTACGGTAAGAGAGTTTAAATTAGATTAAGTAGTGTGTAAGTTTAGGGACCGATGACCTCAGCAGTATGGTCCCATACGCTCTTACCACAAATTTCAAAATTTTCGAAGATATTAGGCGGTCGGGGTGATGGGCCTGGCACCGTCACCATCCTATTCCCACGGCGACATTAGGATGTACTCTAGCTACAGGGCGCATCCCGATTGACTGGTCTGCGTCAGACTTTACTTGTTATCGAACTGAAGTAAGCAAGTGTGGCTGAACATGAGGAAAAATCGTAATACTTATCAGTACAAATTAACGTACTTAATGGTGAGTTATCACTTCAAAATGTCATATGTGCTGAAATCATAATTGTGAAATAGATATATCGTAACAGCCAGTTGTAGATGTTGTAATTTCCGAATTGCAATCATTCTCTATCTGTCTGATTCAGCAGAACTGTGATAGATCCGGGTTTTCCTTAATGGGAGTAATAGAATTGGGTGCACTCAGTCTCTTGAGCCCAGCTGAGGAGCTACTTCAGCGAGAAGTAGCAGCTCCGAGTTCAAGAAAGCCGACAACGGCCGAGAGAACGATATCCCGAGCCCACGTCTCTTCATACTGCATCCAGGTGGCTCTATTGGCGGAGAGTGACATGGCGTTCAGTCAGTCCCGATAGTTCAATCGTGGCCAGCACGGCAGAGCCTGCGTACTTGATCTTAACCGTCCATCTGCATTTTGTTTACATCTTCACTGGTGCGAGCAGAAGCAAGTTTGTAGAAGTGAAATTTGGTGTAATTTTTTTTTCATTTACTCATGATAGGAAAAGCAAACTGTGCACTCAAAGAGCTAATTGCTAGATAGCACAGTTTACATAACAAACGTACAAACAGTAAATACGAAAGGAAGCGCATAATTTCACTGTAAGAGTCCAAGATATTGCTGCCAAACGTTTAATATTCTTGTAGTTTTATATTTACCTTAGATGATATCTACGATGCAAAATCGGATTAATCATTTCATTGGCTGTTATTGGATTTTTTTTTTTGGTCATCATTCTACTGACTGGTTTGATGCGGCCCGCCACGAGTTCCTTTCCTGTGCTAACCTCTTCATCTCAGAGTAGCACTTGCAACCTACGTCCTCAATTATTTGCTTGACGTATTCCAATCTCTGTCTTCCTCTACAGTTTTTGCCCTCTACAGCTCCCTCTAGTACCATGGAAGTCATTCCCTCATGTCTTAGATGCCCTATCATCCTGTCCCTTCTCCTTATCAGTGTTTTCCACATATTCCTTTCCTCTCCGATTCTGCGTACAACCTCCTCATTCCTTATCTTATCAGTCCATCTAATTTTCAACATTCGTCTATAGCACCACATCTAAAATGCTTCGATTCTCTTCTGTTCCGGTTTTCCCACAGTCCATGTTTCACTACCATACAATGCTGTACTCCAGACGTACATCCTCAGAAATTTCTTCCTCAAATTAAGGCCGGTATTTGATATTAGTAGACTTCTCTTGGCCAGAAATGCCTTTTTTGCCATAGCAAGTCTGCTTCTGATGTCCTCCTTGCTCCGTCCGTCATTGGTTATTTTACTGCCTAGGTAGCAGAATTCCTTAACTTCATTGACTTCGTGACCATCAATCCTAATGTTAAGTTTCTCGCTGTTCTCATTTCTCCTACTTCTCATTACCTTCGTCTTTCTCCGATTTACTCTCAAACCATACTGTGTACTCATTAGACCATTCCGTTCAGCAGATCATTTAATTCTTCTTCACTTTCACTCAGGATAGCAATGTCATCAGCGATTCGTATCATTGATATCCTTTCACCTTGCATTTTAATTCCTCTCCAGAACCTTTCTTTTATTTCCATCAATGCTTCCTCGATGTACAGATTGAAGAGTAGGGGCGAAAGGCTACAGCCTTGTCTTACACCCTTCTTAATACGAGCACTTCGTTCTTGATCGTCCACTCTTATTATTCCCTCTAGGTTGTTGTACATATTGTATATGACCCGTCTCTCCCTACAGCTTACCCCTACTTTTTTCAGAATCTCGAACAGCTTGCACCATTTTATATTTTCGAACGCTTTTTCCAGGTCGACAAATCCTATGAAAGTGTCTTGATTTTTCATTAGCCTTGCTTCCATTATTAGCCGTAACGTCAGAATTGCCTCTCTCGTCACTTTACTTTCCTAAAGCCAAACTGAGCGTCACCTAGCGCATTCTCAATTTCCTTTTCCATTCTTTTATTGGATCTAGCGCCTTATACTAACGATTTCTGTGATACTGAATGTCTGGATGTTAACTAGGGCTGGACACTGACGGCCGAGTGGCGGTGCGTTCCTCAGATGCCGCTTCGGCTAAGGGCGGCTGGGAAGCATCTTGTTGTACTCTGTAAGGGCGGACATTTATTGCCCTGAAAGAGAACAGTGCGCGGCGGCGACGGTTTGTGATGTTAGAGGTCACAGATGCCACTTATCACGGACATAAATGGCGGGAGATATCCTCTAGCGAGATGAAAAAATTTCAGAATAGTGTACCTGGAGAAAGAGCATTGGCGGCTGAAGAATGTGGAAACGATACCCTTTTAGTGCAAAGGAACGCGCAGGATCACAAACGACGCGATCGAGAGCACTGGACTGAACATCGCCAGAAGGATTCGCTGGAGATAGCCATAGCAGATGAGATGACAGTCAAATTTTAAGAATTGTTACTTTCGACACAGAGAGCGCGTGAGTAGTTTCTCTGAGACGGAGTTATTATGCTGTTTATTCGAGCGACGATTCCTTAGCTCTCTTTGGAGACTGACAAACACTGAAGTGCTTCTTTACGGGAGAATACTGGAGTCGAATTTCTATTCCTGGCTAGTGAGCAAACAGAAATCTTGACTTTTGTTCTGTCTTATACAAATTTCACCCCTAGCAGTTTGCGGACGGCGTATTGCGTCCAGTGAGTAGACAGAGAATTGCAGGTACACCACGTAGATGATCTGCACAGCGGCCAACCACCAGCTACTAGACCGTCGGTGCTATACAACTGCTGTGCGCACTCCAGTTCGGCGGACAGGGACACGATCACTGTAAAGATGCGTTTACACCTGTGCAGCTTGTGGCTAGTAGCCGTGGGCCTGTGCATGCCCCACACGCAAGCAGAGGAACGTGTCTTCCCGTCTGGTATGGGGAGACTCCCGCGCCCCTTCGCGCACTATTCAAAGGCACGTGCAACTTCGCACCGGTGTATGCGCCTCCTTGCCTCTTCATGCGACGGCCGCTTGTGCGAGAGGAAATTCGCACACGTGTAAACGCACCTTTGATCTGTTGAGTTCCATCTGCTTGTCCACAGCGCTTTTTTCTGAAAGTGCCAATCAGGGTGTGAGTCTCCTGTTTCTCACCGCTATTCGGTATCAACCAATTCTGCGACCGTCTGATAACGGGGAACGCTATCTGAAGTGAATCATACACTACTGGCCATTAAAATTGCTACACTACGAAGATGTGCTACAGACGCGAAATTCAACTGACAGGAAGAATATGCCGTGATATGCAAATGATTAACTTTTCAAAGCATTCACACAAGGTTGGCGCCGGTGGCGACACCTACAACGTGCTGACATGAGGAAAGTTTCCAACCGATTTCTCATACACAAACAGCAATTGACCGCCGTTGCATGGTCAAACGTTGTTGTGATGCCTCGTGTAAGGAGGAGAAATGCGTACCATCACGTTTCCGACTTTGATACAGGTCGGATTGTAGCTTATCGCGATTGTGTTTTATCGTATCGCGACATTAATGCTCGCGTTGGTCGAGATCCAATGACTGTGGGAATCGGTGGTTTCAGGAGGGTAATACGGAACGCCGTGCTGGATCCCAACGGCCCCGTATCACTAGCAGTCGAGATGACAGGCTTTTTATCCACGTGGCTGTATCGGATCGTGCTGCCACGTCTCGATCCATGAGTCAACAGATGGAGACGTTTGCAAGACAACAACCATCTGCACGAACAGGTCGACGATATTAGCAGCAGCATGGACTATCAGCTCGGAGATCATGGCTGCGGTTACCCTTGACGCTGCATCACAGACAGGAGCGCCTGCGATGGTGTACGCAACGACGAACCTGGCTGCACGAATGGCAAAACGTCACTTTTTCGGATGAATCCAGGATCTGTTTACAGCATCATGATGATTGCATCCGTGTTTGGCGACATCGCGGTGAACGCACATTGGAAGCGTGTATTCGTCATCGCCATGCTGGCGTATCACCCGGCGTGATGGTATGGGATGCCATTGGTTACACGTCTCGGTCACCTCTTGTTCGCATTGACGGCACTTTGAACAGTGGACGTTACATTTCAGATGTGTTACGACCCGTGGCTCTACCCTACATTCGATCCTTGTGAAACCCTACATTTCAGCAGGACAATGCACGACCGTATGTTGCAGGTCCTGTACGGGATTATCTGGATACAGAAAATGTTCGACTGCTGCTATCGCCAGCACATTCTCCAGTTCTCTCACCAATTGAAAACATCTGGTCAATGGTGGCCGAGCAACTGGCTCGTCATAATACGCCAGTGACTACTCTTGATGAACTGTGGTAGCGTGTTGAAGCTGCATGGGCAGCTGTACCTGTACACACCATCCAAGCTCTGTTTGACTCAATGCCCAGGCGTATCAAGGCCGTTATTACGTCAAGAGGTGGTTGTTCTGGGTACTGATTTCTCAGGATCTATGCACCCAAATTGCGTGAAAATGTAATCACATGTCAGTTCTAGTATAATATATTTGTCCAATGAATACCCGTTTATCAGCTGCATTTCTTCTTGGTGTAGCAATTTAAATGGCCAGTAACGTATATTCTGCCAATCTCAAAATTACATGTAGGGTAGGATTCGACATCGTCTATTTCATATTTGTACAATTTTCTGCAGAAGGCAATATAATGCAGAAGGCAATGGAAACTATTGCATTAAAGACACGTAACGTGTATCCACAGGACATGTGGCCTGTAATTGAAGAAGTGACATGATGATCTCTCCATTGGCAAAAGATTCCGGAATAGTCCCCCATTCGGATCTCCGGGAGGGAACTGCCAAGGAAGAGGTTACCATGAGGAAAAGATTGAATAATCAACGAAGGGATAACGTTCTACGAGTCAGGGCGTGGAATGTCAGAAGCTTGAACGTGGTAGGGAAACTAGAAAATCTGAAAAGGGAAATGCAAAGGCTCAATCTAGATATAGTAGGGGTCAGTGAAGTGAAGTGGAAGGAAGACAAGGATTTCTGGTCAGATGAGTATCGGGTAATATCAACAGCAGCAGAGAATGGTATAACAGGTGTAGGATTCGTTATGAATAGGAACGTAGGGCAGAGGGTGTGTTACTGTGAACAGTTCAGAGACCGGGTTGTTCTAATCAGAATCGACAGCAGACCAACACCGACAACGATAGTTCAGGTATACAAGCCGACGTCGCAAGCTGAAGATGAACAGATAGAGAAAGCGTATGAGGATATTGAAAGGGTAATGCAGTATGTAAAGGTAGACGAAAATCTAATAGTCATGGGCGACTGGAATGCAGTTGTAGGGGAAGGAGTAGAAGAAAAGGTTACAGGGGAATATGGGCTTGGGACAAGGAATGAAAGAGGAGAAAGATTAATTGAGTTCTGTAACAAGTTTCAGCTAGTAATTGCGAATACCCTGTTCAAGATTTACAAGAGGAGGAGGTATACTTGAAAAAGGCCGGGAGATACGGGAAGATTTCAATTAGATTACGTCATGGTCAGACAGAGATTCCGAAATCAGATACTGGATTGTAAGGTGTACCCAGGAGCAGATATAGACTCAGATCACAATATAGTAAGCCGGCCGCGGTGGTCTCGCGGTTCTAGGCGCGCAGTCAGGAACCGTGCGACTGCTACGGTCGCAGGTTCGAATCCTGCCTCGGGCATGGATGTGTGTGATGTCCTTAGGTTAGTTAGGTTTAAGTAGTTCTAAGTTCTAGGGGACTGATGACCACAGCAGTTGAGTCCCATAGTGCTCAGAGCCATTTGAGCCACAATATAGTAGTGATGAAGAGTAGGCTGAAGTTCAAGACATTAGTCAGGAGGAATCAATACGCAAAGAAGTGGGATACGGAAGTACTAAGGAATGACGAGATACGTTTGAAGTTCTCTAACGCTGTAGATACAGCAATAAGGAATAGCGTAGTAGGCAGTACAGTTGAAGAGGAATGGACATCTCTAAAAAGGGCCATCACAGAAGTTGGGAGGAAAACATAGGTACAAAGAAGGTAGCTGCAAAGAAACCATGGGTAACAGGAGAAATACACTCCTGGAAATTGAAATAAGAACACCGTGAATTCATTGTCCCAGGAAGGGGAAACTTTATCGACACATTCCAGGGGTCAGATACATCACATGATCACACTGACAGAACCACAGGCACATAGACACAGACAACAGAGCATGCACAATGTCGGCACTAGTACAGTGTATATCCACCTTTCGCAGCAATGCAGGCTGCTATTCTCCCATGGAGACGATCGAAGAGATGCTGGATGTAGTCCTGTGGAACGGCTTGCCATGCCGTTTCCACCTGGCGCCTCAGTTGGACCAGCGTTCGTGCTGGACGTGCAGACCGCGTGAGACGACTCTTCATCCAGTCCCAAACATGCTCAATGGGGGACAGATCCGGAGATCTTGCTGGCCAGGGTAGTTGACTTACACCTTCTAGAGCACGTTGGGTGGCACGGGATACATGCGGACGTGGATTGTCCTGTTGGAACAGCAAGTTCCCTTGCCGGTCTAGGAATGGTAGAACGATGGGTTCGATGACGGTTTGGATGTACCGTGCACTATTCAGTGTCCCCTCGACGATCACCAGTGGTGTACGGCCAGTGTAGGAGATCGCTCCCCACACCATGATGCCGGGTGTTGGCCCTTTGTGCCTCGGTCGTATGCAGTCCTGATTGTGGCGCTCACCTGCACGGCACCAAACACGCATACGACCATCACTGGCACCAAGGCAGAAGCGACTCTCATCGCTGAAGACGACACGTCTCCATTCGTCCCTCCATTCACGCCTGTCGCGACACCACTGGAGGCGGGCTGCACGATGTTGGGGCGTGAGCGGAAGACGGCCTAACGGTGTGCGGGACCGTAGCCCAGCTTCATGGAGACGGTTGCGAATGGTCCTCGCCGATACCCCAGGAGCAACAGTGTCCCTAATTTGCTGGGAAGTGGCGGTGCGGTCCCCTACGGCACTGCGTAGGATCCTACGGTCTTGGCGTGCACCCGTGCGTCGCTGCGGTCCGGTCCCAGGTCGACGGGCACGTGCACCTTCCGCCGACCACTGGCGACAACATCGATGTACTGTGGAGACCTCACGCCCCACGTGTCGAGCAATTCGGCGGTACGTCCACCCGGCCTCCCGCATGCCCACTATACGCCCTCGCTCAAAGTCCGTCAACTGCACATACGGTTCACGTCCACGCTGTCGCGGCATGCTACCAGTGTTAAAGACTGCGATGGAGCTCCGTATGCCACGGCAAACTGGCTGACACTGACGGCGGCGGTGCACAAATGCTGCCATTCGACGGCCAACACCGCCGTTCCTGGTGTGTCCGCTGTGCCGTGCGTGTGATCATTGCTTGTACAGCCCTCTCGCAGTGTCCGGAGCAAGTATGGTGGGTCTGACACACCGGTGTCAATGTGTTCTTTTTTCCATTTCCAGGAGTGTACTTCAGTTGATTGATGAAAGGAGGAAGTACAAACATGTTCCGAGAAAATCAGGAATACAGAAATACAAGTCGCTGAGGAATGAAATAAATAGGAAGTGCAGCGAAGCTAAGACGAAATGGCTGCAGGAAAAATGTGAAGACATTGACAAAGATATGATTGTCGGAGGGACAGGCTCAGCATACAGGAAAGTCAAAACAACCTTTGGTATCATTAAAAGCAACGGTGGTAACATTAAGAGTGCAACGGGAATTCCACTGTTAAATGCAGAGGAGAGAGCAGATAGGTGGAAAGAATACATTTAAAGCCTGTATGAGGGTGAAGATTTGTCTGATGTGATAGAAGAAGAAACACGAGTCGATTTAGAAGAGATAGGGGGTCCAGTATTAGAATCGGAATTTAAAAGAGCTTTGGAGGACTTACGGTCAAATAAGACAGAAGTGATAGATAACATTCCATCAGAATTTCTAAAATCATTGGGGGAAGTGGCAACAAAACGACTGTTCACGTTGGTGTGTAGAATATATGAGTCTGGCGATACACCATCTGACTTTCAGAAAAGCATCATCCACACAATTCCGAAGACGGCAAGAGCTGACAAGTGCGAGAATTATCGCACAATCAGCTTAACAGCTCATGCATCGAAGCTGCTTACAAGAATAATATACAGAAGAATTAAAAAGAAAATTGAGAATGCGCTAGGTGACGATCGGTTTGGCTTTAGGAAAAGTAAAGGGACGAGAGAGGCAATTCTGACGTTACGGCTAATAATGGAAGCAAGGCTAATGAAAAATCAAGACACTTTCATAGGATTTGTCGACCTGGAAAAAGCATTCGACAATATAAAATGGTGCAAGCTGTTCAAGATTCTGAAAACTGTAGGAGTAAGCTATAGGGAGATACGGGTCATATACAATATGTACAACAACCTAGAGGGAATAATAAGAGTGGACGATCAAGAACGAAGTGCTCGTATTAAGAAGGGTGTAAGACAAGGCTGTAGCCTTTCGCCCCTACTCTTCAATCTGTACATCGAGGAAGCATTGATGGAAATAAAAGAAAGGTTCAGGAGTGGAATTAAAATGCAAGGTGAAAGGATATCAATGATACGAATCGCTGATGACATTGCTATCCTGAGTGAAAGTGAAGAAGAATTAAATGATCTGCTGAACGGAATGTACAGTCTAATGAGTACACAGTATGGTTTGAGAGTAAATCGGAGAAAGACGAAGGTAATGAGAAGTAGTAGAAATGAGAACAGCGAGAAACTTGACATCAGGATTGATGGTCACGAAGTCAATGAAGTTAAGGAATTCTGCTACCTAGGCAGTAAAATGACCAATGACGGACGGAGCAAGGAGGACATCAGAAGCAGACTTGCTATGGCAAAAAAGGCATTTCTGGCCAAGAGAAGTCTACTAATATCAAATACCGGCCTTAATTTGAGGAAGAAATTTCTGAGGATGTACGTCTGGAGTACAGCATTGTATGGTAGTGAAACATGGACTGTGGGAAAACCGGAACAGAAGAGAATCGAAGCATTTGAGATGTGGTGCTGTAGACGAATGTTGAAAATTAGGTGGACTGATAAGGTAAGGAATGAGGAGGTTCTACGCAGAATCGGAGAGGAAAGGAATATGTGGAAAACACTGATAAGGAGAAGGGACAGGATGATAGGACATCTAAGACATGAGGGAATGACTTCCATAGTACTAGAGAGAGCTGTAGAGGGCAAAAACTGTAGAGGAAGACAGATTGCAATACGTCAAGCAAATAATTGAGGACGTAGGTTGCAAGTGCTACTCTGAGATGAAGAGGTTAGCACAGGAAAGGAATTCGTGGCGGGCCGCATCAAACCAGTCAGTAGACTGATGACCAAAAAAAAATTTCTGCATTCTAGTCTGCATGCTATTGAAAGTCTAAACAACTTATAGTATCCCCTTATAAATCACTCTAGTAGCTTCTCGATAAGAATGAATTGTTTGATGCGTTATATTGTGGTACGACCAAGGAAATTCCAATAATTTGGTATCCAAAGTTAGGGTCAGTTTAATAATTTATAGGTATGAGAATTCTACTGTGGAGACAACATTATGCGGACACACATACACACGTCGTTTGTTGCACCCACCGGGGTTCAGTTAGCAGATTGAAAGTCAGACGCTCACTCAAGAAATTAGTGTTTGCGAAACACGCTGTAATTCTGTACTGTGAAATGGTCTTAGTGGACATCGTGGCCTTCTCATACTCGTTACGAATTTTCAAGTTTGTATCTGTGTCACACGGTACCATTGATGGTATCTCATATGAGATACTTTGCAGAGAGTCGGAATATGAAATTCTATCGAAGACCACAATTTATGGAGATCAGGAACGTGATGCAACCACTCCTTCTCCCCTGATTTGTCAAATACTAATATCTTTTTTCAGTAGTTCATGGTTGGTGTTGTGTAAACTGAACAATATTCCCATGGGCGTTGCGCCAGATAGTGTGTAAACTGCACAATATTTCTATGAGACTACTGACAAGCATCTGAAGATAACGAAGCGGTGCCTAGTGAAAATATTGTGCATTTTACACAACGCTATCTGACGCAACGCCCGTGAAGCACTGAAGCAAGTGATACATTTGAAAAGCCAAAAACAGTACAACTAAGTTACTTCCTTGGTTGGGATTTGACTGGCTAAAGCAAGCATAAGTTTGCTTTAGGGAGCTCGACTTTTTTATTTGAATGTGGGGGTGTTGCTGGGGGTGACGTTATTGATTCGGCTGGCGACGATTTTCACCTCATGTGACAATCTGTTCTGCCTGCAGTGGTCCTCAGTTACATGATGAACCCAATCGAACTGACGACCTGCTTGTTAGCGTGTTGAACCACTTTAGAACCGCAAAACAGCAGCCCTTTCAATATTTCCAGAGGTGACACCATACGTCTATGCATAACTCAGGCAATTACGGACCGATGGTTTCTGGGGGTGGACCTGGCACTCGATAGCATCCAAAATGTCTTCCATTGGGATAGTTTTAAGCGAATTTGATGACCAAGACATCAACGTGAGTTCACTAACATGTTAGAAACCACTGTAGCACGATTCTGGTCTTGTGACGTGCGTAGTTATTCTGATGGTCGCCATTGGAAAACGCATCAAGAATGGATGAATGCCTGTGGTCAGCAGTAACGTTCACTTGAAAGCATAAAATAAACATCCAACCAGTTAATATAAGTTTAGATAAATAAACTTGATCTAGGTTTCAATGCTACTACGAATATCTCGTCAGAAGTATATGGTGTTATCTAATAAAGACAAACAATAATTTCTAGCTACCAATTAAGATGTAAGGAAAGTAAGCTGGGAAATGAAACAGTTTATATTTGTTACATTAAAATATTTTACATGAATCACGAGTTAACTAGCTCAAGTCACATCAATATAATTAAACTCTAATTAAAATTTTAGATAGGTATAGCTGTTCAACGAAGGCAAACGTCGAACTAAAACACGTACCATCTAACCATAGTAAACTACCGCAGAGCGCACCACATTATGCGAGCCTATGCTGAAATGAAGAACTCAGTCATGTAAAATTTATGTTTTTATTCACCTACATGGCATCGTAACAAACAAATAAGAATCCTTGTTGTAACAGTGGGAAAATAACGTAACAGTATTGACGTAGTTCAGAAAATTAAAATGCATGTGACTTGAGCTGGTTGGTTCTTGATTTACGTAACGTATTTGAAAGTAGCCAATGTAAGTAATGATTTGATTTTCCAATTGCGAATTTTACTTAACTTACATCAAACCGGTAGCTAGAAATTATTGACTGTCTTTTTAGGTAACAGTATGTATTTCTGAAGAAGATACTCATAGTAATATTGAAACCTAGGTCAAGTTTAAATGTATAAATTTCAAGCAACTGGTTGGCTTTTTTTTGTCAACTGAAGTTACTCACAGTTGCTGTTAATAGCCGTGATGAAAATTGTGGATGTGCACTTAATACACAGCTGCAAGGGTGAATTTCGTTAGCACCACATGTACATTGGTAACCGAGGTGAAGCCCTGAACAGCATAATGCTGTCCCAACCGGCTTGTGTCCATGGCGTGGGGCATATTTAGGGTATCCGTTTGCCTAGGTGATGGCGTGTCTGGACACGACAATCGGAACGTAATTCATCCAACCAGGGGACAAGTTTGGATAAAACACAACGTGGGTGCTACATAGCTCCTTATTCACCCAAGTACATTGAACGGTGTGCTCGCAAGCACCTGTGCCTGTATCACCAGTGCACTCTGCCATAGATAGCATACTACTCTGTTTTACGGAGTGAGCAAGCTTCCGATATATATGTTATGTAATTAGGCGTGGAACCTCTACGTCATGTCTCCTACTCGTGGTTCTAATGTGTTTTAATCAGTGCTCACGACAGTAGCACCCGAACGTCCATCCAGCCTTATCCTTTCTGAGACACTTACTCCCAGGTGCCGGGTAAAGACAATACGACACCTTTCAAAGCCGCTTATGTCAGTGGGTTTTGGCCTTTACTACACCTAGAATGATCCCTCATTGGCCAGTGCTCTTCTTGCATACTCTTTTGCCGGATCACCTGCCCGCAACCGGATTCTCCCGATGTGCGGTGGTCATGTTGTTTCCCATCATCAGTGTGTCTACTGTGTATATCCTAATATACGAATACCTTCACAGGTTTTGCGCAGTACGGTTCTCATTCCCCAATTTCGTAACACATGTTGTGTCACCTTCACACTTCTTCTAAATATTGTTTTTGATATACTCCTTTCCCGTGACGCTTCTTGCAGAGAACGTCATTTCTTATGCCACTAATGTACTTAATTTTCATTACGCTTCGGTAACATAGCATTTCAGACGCTCAGATTCTCCTGTTTTCCAGTTTTTTAACAGTCCTCGAATCACTTCCATCCATAATGTGCTTCATATGCACTTCTTCAGAAATTATTTCGTCAAAGTACGGCCTATGTTTGATGCTAGCCTACTTCCAGGAAGGAATGCCCTCTTTGCCTAAGCCAGTCCACGTGTTTCGTCGATGAAGTGTCCTTCCAAGATGTATTGGAGACCGTTACGATCTTCATCTTCAGTCCCATTGCTGTAGTTTCTTAATACATTCGCCATTATTTGGTATACTCTCAAACATCTTTGTTTTCTCAGAAGACTATGCATTCTATACTGCCTACAATTTCTCCTTCTGCGACGTGACTTAACGCTGATTACGTTGATACAAATTCAACCAACACGATATTTTAGTGTCTTTATTGTGCCACTAGCAAACCTGGCAGTGCTTCGCAATTGCTAGATATATATAAACATTCGATTTACGTCCTAATCTCCTTCTCCCCCTATCTATCCATGTCTTCTTCCACCCTCTAATCTTGAGCATTGTTTAATGTCATTGAAAATTCCGTAGTAGTATTCTAACCATAAATATATCATTTCTAAGAAAAAAGACGGTGAGGTAGAAAATAAAAAGCACAATATTGTGTATACAATTTTTGTTTAAAAATATATAAAATGAGAAAGAATATATATCTGGGAGAAACAATTTGTATAACGATTTAAATGCACTGCTGTCATATTAATAACTGACTGCGAGATAGAAAACAAGATCACAAGTTTTCACAGCAGAGCACAATACAGCATTTTCTTTCTCTGTACATCACAGTACAGACTCAGTGGTTAGATATTAGATTTCTAAATGCACATGCACCTACAGAAGATAAGAATAATGATATAAAAGAAGAATTCTACAGTCAGTTGGACTACATGTACAACTCAATAAGTAGACATAATGTAAAAGTAGTATTAGGAGATTTTAATGACAAAATAGGAAACGAGGAAACTTGCAAACCAACCATTGGAAATTTCGGCTTATACGAGAAAATTTCGGATAATGGGGTTCGGCTTATAAACTTTGCAACAACTAATGATCTCACGCTGAGCAGCACAAAATTTCAACATAAACACTTTCACTTAGGGACATGGATATCTCCAGATCTAGAAGTAGTGAATCAGATTGACCATGTGGCTATTCAAAAAAGTTTCCAGAACAGTATTAAAGATTTTAGAATCTTTAGGGGCGTCGATTGTGACACAGATCATATGTTAATCATATCAAAGATGAAAATAAAATTGAAAAGAAAAATGAAATAGAGCGGAAATTACTGGGTATAACTTAGGAAATCTGGCTGAAGAATCTACAAAAGTAAATTTTACCAAAGAAATGGAAAGCAACCTGACAAGAACTAGACTCTCCCACAGGGAACAACAAGATGTCGAAAGCAGATGGAGATACCTGAAGAACAGTATTCAAAGTTATAGGAAAAAGAAAAGAACCTAACAAAATTTGTTTCAACAAAAAGTGCCAAGAAAAAGTTCTGGAGAGAAGAAATGCGAGAAACGTGGAGATTACAGGAAGGAATAATATGACACTGAAGGAAAGATATTAAAAAATCCTACAGGAAACACGACGAACCCTAAGACAAGCGAAAAGGGAATACTACAACAACATGATAGAAGATGCATAGGATGATTTCAAGCAGCACAGAGCGAGACAGATGTATCAAAATATTAAAAAATCTTTGGGTAAATTTACTGCAAGAGAACAGTTTATGAAGGGACAGTATGGGTAACTACTGACCAATAAGACTGCCATACAACAAAATATGGAAGACATGCTTCTCACATTTACTCAGCTGCAATAATCCATAGTCTTACTTTAAATTTGAAGAACCTGATACAATCGATGTACAAGTTACCACCATATCAGTAAAAGAAATACAACAAGCTGTAAAGAAATTAGGCCGGCAGCGGTGGCCGAGCGGTTCTAGGCGCTACAGTCTGGAACCGCGCGACCGCTACGGTCACAGGTTCGAATCCTGCCTCTGGCATGGATGTGTGTGATGTCCTTAGCTTAGTTAGGTTTAAGTAGTAGTAAGTTCTAGGGGACTGATGACCTCAGAAGTTAAGTCGCATAGTGCTCAGAGCCATTTGAACCAATTTTTGTAAAGAACTTAAAGAATAACAAGGCCTGCGATGAAGACCAAATGTACGCTGCATTATTAAAGAATGGAGGACTATAACTGGAAGTGGAACTACAATATTTAATAGAAACAATTTGGAAGAGGGAAGACATACCTGCAGACTGCAAATCCGCAATTATATGCCCCATATTTAAGACGAATGATCCCCTTGTGTACGACAACTATAGATTAAATGCTTTACTGGATGTTATTTATAAAATCCTATTAGAACAGTATCTGAAATAAGTGACACTTCAACACGAAAAGTAGTCTACTTCGCATATTTTCATACGCTTATGTCGTATGGTATTATTTTTTGGGGTAATTCTTCTGATTCAAAAAGGGTATTTTCGGCTCAAAAACGGGCTGTTCGAGCTATACGTGGTGTAAGTTCGAGAACCTCTTGTCGACCCTTATTCAAAAATCTGGGAATTCTGACATTGCCCTCACAGTATATATTTTCTTTAATGTCGTTTGTTGTTAGCAATATTAGCCTATTCCCAAGAGTTAGCAGCTTTCACTCAGTTAAAACTAGGCAGAAATCAAATCTGCATGTAGAATGCACTTCCTTGACTCTTGTGCAGAAAGGAGTGCAGTATTCTGCTGCATCCATTTTCAATAAGCTACCACAAGAACTCAAAAATCCTAGCAGTAGCCCAAACTCTTTTAAGTCTAAGCTGAAGAGTTTCCTCATGGCTCACTCCTTCTATTCTGTCGAGGAGCTCCTGGAAGAGCTAAAAAATTAAGCAAATTCCAGTGTTACATTGTTGATTTTCTTCATTTAAACTTACGACTTGTCACCTGAATATGTTTTTTTATATTTCATTTTATCTGTTTCTAATATCGTGTTATAATTTCATGTATTGACTCATTCCAACACCATGGAGACTTCTCCTTAATTTGGTCCCACGGAACAATAAATAAATAAATAAATAATAAATAAATCGACGTGTCTATTAAACAGACTGATCCCCATTACTGAAGAATTAATTGGTGACCACCAATGCTGTTTCAGCCGAAATATATCCACATTAGATGATCTTTTCACTCTAAGACAGCTAACTGAAAAGCCGTGCGCATTAAATGTATTTGTACACATATTACTTGCAGATTTCAAAAAGGCCCACAATAGAGTACACCAATAGACACTTCTAAATAAGATGAGAGAATCTGAAATACCATCGAGGCTAATCAGATTAATTAAAATCTGTACAGATGAAACTTAATGTCGTAAGAGGACACCTGTCGGAGAAACTGAAAATTTTAAGGTGTTCCCTGGACTGAGACAAGGAGACGCCATTTCATCTATTTCATTTAACCTCATCTTCGAGAATATCGATAGAGAATTTGGTACAATTAATCCACAAGGGATCCAAATGCAGGAGATGAACATTACTAGACTTGCCTATGCAGATGATGTAGCATTAATAAGTGGTTCCAAAAGAGAATCAATCAAAATGATGTAAAATTATTACGAAATTGCTGAGAAAGCAGGATTATATGTTAATGAAGAAAAACAGAATATCTGGTCATAAGTAAGGAAAACCAAAGTGATGCACTTTTGGATGTAGATGGATTCACTTTCAAAACAGTTGACCGCTTCAAATACTTAGGGAGTCTATTTAGTAACAATAATGGAATGGGTATAGAAGTAGGTGCGCGTCTAGCAACAGCGAACAAAATACTCTCTAGTTTTATCAAAAACTTACAGAAAATATCACCTAGTAATAACTTCAAAATCCGCTTGTATTAGTCAACCATTATACCAATAACATTATACTGATATGAAGCATTAATATTTAGAAAGAAAGATCAAGAAAAACTATTAATATTTGAAAGAAAAATGCAAAGAAAATTTTTGGTCAAGTATATGATGAAGATAACAAAGAATGGAGGATAAGAGAAAATGAAGAATGAATAGAGCTGTACAAACACCGTTAACATCGTAGATGTGCTTAAGAGGAGAAATTTGAACTGGAGAGGTCATATAACAAGAAAGCAGAAAAGAGACTACGTAAAATAGCATTTGGAAGGACAATAGATGGTACGAGAGGAAGAGGAGGACACAACCAGAATGAACACCAACACTGAATGGACAAATAGCTCACTCAACAGAAGGAATAGAAGAGGCTTGTAGAGCTGAAGTATGGTCGATAAGGCCCTTGCCACTTGTAAATAAATAATATGAATGACTTATGTCTGTCTGAATGTTTACTGAAGTATCGTTTCAAAATATGCAATAAATCGGTCAACAACATATCAAGCTTTTGCTAGTAACATTACGTACTCGTTTATATTTATAATTATATTACCTACATTAAAATATAAACGCCCTTGTTCAATAGAGTATCATGTAAAAATTGGATGTAAATCGCTCAAGAACTTTTCGAGATTTTGGATAACAACATTTTCCCTTTACATACCGCATCTAGTTAATTATAAATTATAAGTATTAAGAAATATATAGTCTTTATAGGCTTGTTCATTAGAGTACTGTGCAAAAATTTGAAGTAAATCGGTAAGGAACTGTTCGAGAATTTTGGTGCAACGTTACATCTTTATATGTAAGGTACATAATTAAATATTGCCTATATAGTAAAAAAATATACATAGCCTTTGTCTATATGAAAGTTCTTTACCGAATTACTTTTCGTTATTTTTGGTAATAACGTTAGGCACCAACTTTTTCTTATATAGTAGTATAGATAAGATTAGAATTGTGCAAGTCTGAAGACAGATATACATGGCAGAACGAAGTCATTCTAATGAAAATTTCAACGATCGTTGAAGAAAAAATAGTATGCACAAGCGTCGTCCATATTTTACTTTTTTGTGCTCACCTTTCCGCTAATATTGACATAATTAGATGTACGACTGTTATTCAGTTTTAATACAGAATCTATTTATAATACCCTCCGAATATCTGCCGGGAAAACTTCAACAAACCATAGCAAACGTATATCTACAAAGACGCTACAAGGTATCTGTGTATTCCTTCTCTATGAGAAGCTCAGCTGTTTGCAAGTGCGTTTGACTCTGTGGGGAACGATACTGTCATCAGTTAGCTCTTCATATAAACTCTGTACGACCAAAAGTGATACTCGTGGACCTCATAGCATTGCAGCTGCTTATACCAGTCTATTCGGTTGATTCATCAGCTACTGCTTAGATCAAATTATTCTATGGTTAGTTTGAATGTTTCCAAATGAGTTACGGTGATAGTTGATATGTCACAAGAGAAAAAATATAATGTATAAAAATTTGTTAACTGAACTGTTGCCCACGCAGTGCTCTTACCATTACATTAAATTAAAAACGTCGAATATATATAGCTGTTCGTGGCTGTGTTAAAAGCTTCGATTTTCTGGTATATATAGTTTAACAGGTCACTGGTCTTTCTATGGGCTGTACCGATAATGGATCGCCACGGTGGCGGTGTAATATGCAGTTCGCGAAAATTTATAACACTCTCTAGGGCTAACGAATGAACGCTACAGTTCACTGTCAGACTTTCTAATTTAAAATATATGTGCCACGCAAATGAACAAAGTTAAATATTTCACAGATGTTGAGTATACATGACTAACGGAAAATGGATGTACGTTGAAGGTTTAATGTTTAAAACTGTAGTAAACTCTGCCAAAAGCCGGTCCTTTTCCAGTTGATGCAAGCTTAAATTTAAAAAAATTCATCTGTAAAAGTGCAACGTTATTTTCCCTCTTACTTAGTCAGTCTGACAGTGAAGAAAGTAAAAATGATTAGCGTTTTACCGTACAACACAGCCTGGTTTTAGAATGTATAACAACAGGTCGACGTACAGTCCATTGTTGGCTCTGCTGATCTTAATAGTTTCATTCTTCTTTGTTCTATAAGGATATGCCGAAGTTAGATCCCCGAAGCCCAGAGGTAACTGTCCCTTACTGATGAAATTACTCGTGATTACTGGAATTATCTTGCGTCTATAATCATGTACCAAGAATTAATAGATGTACAGTAAAATAATCTCTCTCTCTCTCTCTCTCTCTCTCTCTCTCTCTCTCTCTCTCTCTCTCTCCATTCGCAGATAAATTTTGAACATGAGGAATTTCCCATCCAACTACGCCTTATATTAAATGGGAATGAAACAACGCTAAAAAAGTTACTTCTATTCTTTTATGTTTTTATGAACTACTACCTCAGCTCCGCTCCTTAGCTCGCATAGACTGTATAGTCTACACAGCTTTTTTTTTTTATAGGAATTTTATGTTGTTCACAAATGAAACAAATTTTTTTACATTAATTGTTGCCGTGTAAGAATGTACCTCTGACCAAATTCCGTTTCTGGTAGCTACAGTTGGAAACCTTTGTTAATCCTGTCTATTTACTCGTATGATTTCTATATATATTATTTCATTCCCTATTTCATTCCCTAACACATATTTCGTTAGAAGTCAAATACAGGTTTCATAGATTTAGCTTTAAAAACGTTTTAATATAACGAAATATTTTCATAAAAAATTTTGTCCCCTATTTCACGACTTTATGGGCTGCAGTAAAGAAAAAATCGAAAAGGTATTTTTAAATTTCTAACCGAGAGGCCATACACAAATTTTCAGAGATTAAGTTTAATAAATGTTTTCGTAATTAAATAGTTCCATAAAAACTATCATTCATTATTTTACCTCCTTAGTTGTTGAACTTCCAAAAATTCTAAAGCACGTATCCTTCTATATCTGACCGAGAAACAAAAAACCATTTTCGTAGTTCATTTTCGTAGTTGTAGCTTAAAAAATGAATTAATAGCGACATATTTTCGAAAAATTTGTATCACTTATTTCAAAACCTTAGGGGTGGAATTTCGAAAAATTCCTTCTTAAACGATACCTACAGTACAAGATCAACACTATCTCCAGATTTCAAGTTTCGATCCTTACCGTTTTGGGCTGGGCGATGGTGAGTCAGCCAGATAGTCAGGACGTTGCCTTTTATTTATAGAGATGCATGCATTTTCTAATCTCATGACTGTGATGAATGGTTCCAAGCAGCCCACCACGGTTCCCTCTTATGTGTCAATCTCTTCATGCCAGAGCAGCACTTGTACCCACTGTAATCAATTATTTACTATAAATATACGAACATCCCCTAAACATTTTTCTCCTCTACGGCGATCTGTAGTACATGGAATCTATTCCCTGATGCCGTAACATATGCCCTGTCATTCTGCCCCTTCTTCCTGTCATTGTTTTCCATGCATTTTTTTCCTGCTCGTTTCTAAGGAGAACATCTTTCTTAGTTTCAGCGGTAGCTTAATTTTCAACATTCTTTTGTAACACTACTTCTGTGAAGCTTCGATTCTCCTTTTGACCACTTTTGCTATAGTCCATGATGCTCTTCCTTACAACATTGTCTGTCATATGCACTTTTAACAAATTCCGAAGATGAGGGCTGCGGTTGATAGTAACAGACGTCTTTTGGCGAGGAACTGCTCCCCAAATTTGACGTTAAATTTGTCGCTGAGTATATTTGTGCTGTTCGTTTCCTCTATTTCATAACGAATCGTATTCTGTGCTCAGTAAATTATTCACTCCACTCAACATGTCCCGCGAATCTTCTCCACTTTCACAAAGGACAGCAATCGTCAGAACTGATTTTTTATTTCCTTCGTTACATCTTCGATGTTCAGGACGACCAGCTAACTTTCGCCCTTTTGCTCTGAACATTTCTCTCTTTGCTATCTGTTACATTTTTAAGTCTCTGGTCCCGTACATACATATCATTCCGCGTATTTTTCCGTGGATTTCAAGTATCTTGTTGAGCCGTGCTCCGGCTCGCGTTGCTGCTGTTTGTAGGTTTCCGTCCTCTGTTGGAGGCCAGGCTGTATCGTTTAGTTGACATGGTTGCGGTTCTTTGTCTTCTTCTTGTGTTGAAGGGAGCCACTTGGTTTCGCAAGCGTTGCCTGTCTGCTAGTGGCAGCAGCGGCGTTATCCGTATGTCGTAACTGTGGCCCTGTCTTTGGGGTGACGCCGTTGTTCTTCTGTGTGGTGTGGGTGAGTAATTCGGTTGGGGAAGCAGGAGGAGCCAGGTTCACACAGAGCGTGAACACGCCGGGGCTACTGGCGGCGCGCATGAACTGCCGGATCGAAGGGCTGTGGTCACTAGGGTGCACGACCTCGTTGAAACCAGATCCCGCAAGTTTTAAGTTGAGTGCATTTCAATGCGAGTAGAGGAATCTCCACCATTGTGAAATCCTGCGATTCTCCAGTGACTTCGATTCGTGTTGCTGCTGGTAGTGTCGCCGAGGCAAAGAACAGCGAGTGCAGTGCTTGGGGAAGGGGTATCTGATAAAGTTTCGTGGGCTTCAAATTACTATTTACTACCTTCAACTTCTTATAATTGTTAAGTTCAACCAGTGCTATTTTTCTGTCTGGTGGTCGCTAGCGCCTCAGTTACCTGCCCTTGGGGTTAGTGTATGTAACGGCAGTGTACGTTTCCTTGCCTTTCCGCCGCTGTCCAGTGGGGCGTGTAAGTTTGACAGCTTTCTTGATTGTAGGCTGCTTGGCGATTCTTCTACCTTGGTGCTAGTGATTCCTTTCTAGTTCTGGGCACTCTAAGCACAGTATTCTGCAGGTGGAGTCCAGACCACCAGTTACTGCTTTGGCGTATTTTTACATCTTTGTATTTGGTTTATTGGACGTCAGGTAGCGTCATCAAAATTATCATTAGTCACTCGTTAGACTGCCACTAATCTGAGTTACCATCTTGTAGCGTGAATGCAACTCTTGGCTGCCTTTCTCATCGCTCGCGAAAGTAGTTTTGGCCTGACCTACTCAGAGGCCGATTCCTGGAGCACCGTCTGTGACTGTCCTTTGTGTTTTATATTGTATTATTATTTTATTATTGTATTACCAAGTTACCATCATTTGGCTCACCTGTTTGGTGATCAGTTGTTTGTCCTTTTGAATTAAACTTTGTTATTATATTTGCTGTTTTGTTGTATGTTGTTAAATTTCTTTTAATTATTGCCATTCTTGGCGTTAAAAGCATTCAGCCGTGACTGTGGTTACTTGCCTTAAAATTCTAATTGCGACCACATTGGGTTGTTTTCAAAACAATATTTTCTGTGTCTATAGTTTATGTATGTTTGTTAATTTTTTTTAATAATTAACATTCTTGGCGTTTAAGGTCTTCAGCCGTGAAACATTCTTAAATTATTGCCATTATTTTAATTTGGTGTTGATTTTAAATAAATTGTGAGTGATTGAAAGAAAGGCCAACCAATAGTATCTGATTACGGCCCCGTCCCCAATTGTAAGCGAATCCTGCCATCCTTGACCACTAGCTAGGTCTCACGTGTGCCACTAGCGCGACAGATCCTTAGCAAGTGTTATTTTTTATACAGGGTGTTCAAATAAAATCTCACATATTCTTACGGGAGGTAGAAGTGCTCAAAACTAGAAGAATAGTTCCCATAGTAATAGGTCCAGTTGAAATATGGGTCCGGTCTCATTTCCATGTGTCTATTACGCAGAAATAGACAGTATAGGCAGTGCTGCATGTGGATAACACTCATCCTGAGACATCCTTCCGTCCTTCTTCGCAGTGAATCATTGACTCTTTTAAATACATCTGTATCTATTCGGATGGCATCACATGCATTGCTGACACACTCTTGTAAGGTCTGGACATTTTCGATGAGTTGGGCATACAGTAAAGTCTTTAAATGCCCTCCTAACCAGAAATATTAAGAATTCAGGTCCGGTGAACGGCGAGTCCATGCCACCAGATGCCACCGGACCTCATCGACCAATACGTCGCCCATGAATATTTGCGGTGAGATACTGTAGCACGATCTGTAGAGAAAGGGGCGGCGCCCAGTCGTGCGTAAACCACAGTGGTTGTCTTTCTGCAAAGGTAACGTTCTCCAAGAGCGCCGGTAATTCATCGCACAGATATCGCTGATGCATAGCACCAGTGCGTCCGTTTCATAAACTGCATGGCCTATAGTTTGGCACCGAAAATTCCTGTCCATCCAGCGATCCTGATGCCTCACTTCAAAGACTGTACGAAGAACTGCGTTTGCCTACATGACCATGTCGTGGTAATTTACTATGCCATTTCCGTGAGCCCTCCCAACACTTCCGAATACTGCATACTACTCGTCACAAGTAAAACGGTCCTTATCTCAACAGTGACTGGTTCTCGGAGATGGTAATAGGACCTTTTTTTCTAGTTTTGACCAATACTACTACCTAAGTTTTTATGATGCGATAATTTATAATGTAATTCTTTTATAATACCTTAACCTTTACAAACCATAAATATTATGTTAAGTATCTGCGAGAACGGTATTCGCACTAAACATTTTTATTCAGTGTGGGTGTACATTTTTTATTCAAATGTGACAAATGCACCAGGCGCAATCTTTTGGCAGTAGCTTTGTGGGCAATATTAATAACGTGGATTTTACAAAATCATGTTTTATCAAAAATGGTTCAAATGGCTCTGAGCACTATGGGACCTAACTTCTGAGGTCATCAGTCCCCTAGAACTTCGAACTACTTAAACCTAACTAACCTAAGGACATCACACACATCCATGCCCGAGGCAGGATTCGAACCTGCGACTGTAGCGGTCGTGCGGTTCCAGACTGTAGCGCCTAGAACCGCTTGGTCACTCCGGCCGGCCTTGTTTTATTGTGCCACGTAGAGCGTAAATTTTGCTCATGGTTGGACTAGTTAGTCTTGTGACTGATACAGTCAGATACGTGATAGTACATTTGATGTTAAGAAGATACTAGCATATGGAATAAATTCGCAGGTATGTGAGTGGCTCGAAGACTTCTTATAATAGAACCCAGCTTCGACGGCGAGTGTTCATCAGAGACAAGTGTATCGTCAGGAGTGCCCCAGGGAAGTGTGACAGAACCGCTGTTGTTTTCTGTATACATTAATGATTTGGTGAACAGGGTGGGCAGCAATCTGCCTTTCTTTGCAGATAATGCCGTGGTGTACGATAAGGTGTGGAACTTGAGTGGTTGCAGAAAGATATAAGACGACTTAGACAAAATTTCCAGTTGGTGTAATGAATGGCAGCTAGCCCTAAATGTGGCAAAATGTAAGTTAATACGGATGAGTAGGAGGATCAAACCTGTAACGTTGGGGTATAATATTATTAGTGTCCTACTTGTCACAGTCAAGTCGTTTAAATATCGGGGCGTAACGCCGTACAGCGAGAACGAGAATGTGAGAACCGGTTGGGAAGGCGAATGGTCGACTTCGGTTTATTGGGAGAATTTTAGGGAAGAGTGGTCCACCGGTAGAGGAGACCGCATATAGGACGCTGGTGCTACCTATTCTTGAGTACTGCTCGAGTGTTTGGGATGGTAGGTTCGAAAATCACGCAAGTGTTACGGAGATGCTTCAGGAACTCGAATGGGAATCCCTGGAGGGAAGGCTACGTTCTTTTCGAGAAAATCTACTAAGAAAATTTAGAGAACCGGCATCTAAAGTTGACTGCCTAACGATTCTACAGCCGCCAGCATAAATAGCGCGCAAGGGCCACGAAGATAAGGTACGAGAAATTAGGGCTCATGTGGAGGCATATAGACAGTAGCTTTTCCCTTGCTCTCTTTGCGGGTGGAACAGTAATTCAAATGACTAGCAGTGGTATAGGGTACCATCCACCACCCACCGTACGGTGGATTGCGGAGTATCTATGTAGATATAAACGTAGATATGATAACATTATGTATTTCGTAGATTATTTGTCGAATAGTTATTGTGCTGTTGTCTAGGGATCTGCGAACCGTTCATGTTGAACCAAAACCAGTCTCGTTTTCAAAATATTAATGAAGTCAAGAAGGACAATAAAAACTGTGGTTCACAACCAGTGATTGCGTATTTTCTCCAACGACACTATGTCAGTTTTTGCGGACCCAGTACAACTCTTGCTTCCTGTGACAGAAGTAGAGAGTATTTGCACTGAATGCACATTTTAGCAACGTCGCTGTTGGCACGCTTTACAGCTTCATTGGCTTCATTAGATCCATCGATGTACGACGTACATCTGTGACAGACGTGTTGTTTTGCAATGTGGAGTACATACGGCAACAGAACAGGACGTATTTTATTATTTTACAAAAATGTATCGTGTGTACTGTGTACAAATCTTCTTTATCGCATGAGAGTTTCGTTTCTATTTTATTAACATTATGGATTGTACGACGCTATGACACCGATTTAATGAGGGTTCATTTTCCATACATAGGTGCAGTGGATTCACATCCCGACCTGAGAACGATTGTTTCTCTCGCGTTTTTATGTCAATTTTTTTGACAACACAATCGTTAAGTTGATATGCCGTTTTATGTTTTAACCTGTCCTACCAAGATGATTCTGTTATAATGTATTTTTACGTGATGAGCTACATTTAGTTTGGGTTAGATAGAGCAGCAATCAGTCGTGGAATTAAGTTGTTTTAATATGACATTTAAAGTGACTTTAAATGTCATATTAAAACAATTCCACGACTGATTGCTGCTCTATCTAACCCAATATAACCACAGTCGTTGCGTGCACCCACCCCATGGAGGGTAACCTGATACATTTAGTTTTCTGCACATTACTCTTATGATCGTTATTTACATGAAAAACCTTTACCTTTCCATGTATTCTCGTGGTAATCTTTCCATTACGAATGTGGCACTTCATGTCGAGACTGTTGTTGTTGTTGTTGTTGTCTTTAGTCCTGAGACTGGTTTGATGCAGCTCTCCATGCTACCCTATCCTGTGCAAGCTTCTTCATCTCCCAGTACTTACTGAAACCTACATCCTTCTGAATCTGCTTAGTGTATTCATCTCTTGGTCTCCCTCAACGATTTTTACCCTCCACGCTGCCCTCCAACTCTAAATTTGTGATCCCTTGATGCCTCGGAACATGTCCTACCAACCGGTCCCTTCTCCTTGTCAAGTTGTGCCACAAACTCCTCTTCTCCCCAATTCAATTCAATACCTCCTCATTAGTTATGTGATCTACCCATCTAATCTTCAGCATTCTTCTGTAACACCACATTTCGAAAGCTCCTATTCTCTTCTTGTCCAAACTATTTATCGTCCATGTTTCACTCCCATACATGGCTACACTCCATAGAAATACTTTCAGAAACGACTTCCTGACACTTAAATCTATACTCGATGATAACAAATTTCTCTTCTTCAGAAACGCTTTCCCTGCCATTGTCAGTCTACATTTGACATCCTCTCTACTTCGACCATTATCAGTTATTTTGCTCCCCAAATAGCAAAACTCCTTTACTACTTTAAGTGTCTCATTTCTTAATCTAATTCCCTCAGCATCACCCGTCTTAATTCGGCTACATTCCATTATCCTCGTTTTGCTTTTGTTGATGTTCATCTTATATCCTCCTTTCAAGACACTGTCCATTCCGTTCAATTGCTCTTCCAAGTCCTTTGCTGTCTCTGACAGAATTACAATGTCATCGGCGAACCTCAAAGTTTTTATTTTTTCTCCGTGGACTTTAATACCTACTCCGAATTTTTCTTTTGTTTCCTTTACTGCTTGCTCAATATACAGATTGAATAACATCTGGGATAGGCTACAACCCTGTCTCACTCCCTTTCCAACCACTGCTTCCCTTTCATGCCCCTCGACTCTTATAACTGCGATCTGGTTTCTGTACAAATTGTAAATAGCCTTTCACTCCCTGTATTTTACCCCTGCCACCTTTAGAATTTGAAAGAGAGTATTCCAGTCAACATTGTCAAAAGCTTTCTCTAACTCCAGAAATGCTAGAAATGTAGGTTTGCCTTTCCTTAGTCTATTTTCTAAGATAAGTCGTAGGGTCAGTATTGCTTCACGTGTTCCAACATTTCTGCGGAATCCAAACTGATCTTCGCCGAGGTCGGCTTCTACCAGTTTTTCCATTCGTCTGTATTTTTCATCTGTGACTTATTAAACTGATAGTTCGGTAATTTTCACATCTGTCAATACTTGCTTTCTTTGGGATTGTAATTATTATATTCTTCTTGAAGTCTGAGGGTATTTCACCTGTCTCATACATCTTACTCACCAGATGGTAGAGTTTTGTCAGGACTGGCTCTCCCAAGGCCGTCAGTAGTTCTAATGCAGGGCTTCACAATATACGTGCTCGCGGAGCAAGCTGTGAGCAGCAAGGCGCGAGCACGGAGCAGTGCGAGCACGCTACCCCCACTACCGGACCAGAGAGGAGAGTGGGGAAAGTCACGTGGGGCACACAACAGCTGCCGCCAGTCAATGTAAATCCACGGCCACCTGCAGGGATATCACTCACGAATTATTACTGCGACAAATGAAACAAATAAAGGAGAATGTACATGTGCCACATAATTTTATTGGCTTAGTGCATGCCTTCACATTCCCATTAATTTGTGAATTGTTACACAATAAAAGGTGTCACTGAAGTGTGGGATTCTCGGTTATCTTGTACTTTTTGCCCTTTACAATTGCGTCTATGTTCGGAGTAATTGTTCTTGTGCATTTTAGGCGCAGTGTGCAGTTTAAATTTCGATCAGACAATGCGTTTCTCAGGCTCGTCTTGTAACATTTCATTGCAGAGAACAGTTGTTCACAAACATACGTGGAACCGAACATTGATATTATTGTAGACGCCAGTTTGTGCAAACGAGGAAATCCATCCTGAGGGAAGTGTCTGTAGAATTCCAAAATGTTTCTCTTGTTCTGAAATTTGTCTCTGTATTCTTTGTCACACTGCAAGTCAATAATTTCTTGCTGCAGCTCAGGACGAATCTCTTAAATATTCGCTGAATATGGAGAGAAAAGATCAAAATCACTGTCTACTGCTGTCACATCTTGAAAGCGCTGATCAACTAAACTATGTGAATAACGTTCACAGTCTTTGTGAACATCTTGTACGGATGGTAATTTAGGAAAATGAGCTAGGTTTCCTGTTTCCAGCTGACTCACCCAAAGTGTCAATTTCATATTAAAAGCTCGTATTCGATCTATGAAATGAGTAATTAGCAGATCTTTATCTTGTAGTAAAATGTTCAAAGCATTCAGATGGCTAGTTAAATCTGCTAAGAACGCGAGATCACATTCAAACGTGCGCGCGCATTTCCCCTCCCTCCCCTCCCTCCCTACTCCGCGACCTTGCACCTGCTCGCGAGCACTTGCCTGAGCAGGCGCGAGTACCCGCGCTCAAAACCGGCCAGTTGTTAAGCCCTGTTCTAATGGAATGTTGTCTACTCACGGGGACTTGTTTCGACTCAGGTCTTTCAGTGCTCTGTCAAACTCTACACGCAGTATCGTATCTCCCATTTCATCTGCATCTACATCGTCTTCCATTTCCATAATATTGTCCTCAAGTACATCGCCCTTGTACAGACCATCTATATACTCCTTCCACCTTTATGCTTTCCCTTCTTTGGTTAGAACTGGGTTTCCATCTGAGCTCTCGATATTCATACAAGTGGCTCTCTGTTCTCCAAAGGTCTCTTTAATTTTCCTATAGGCAGTATATATCTTACCCCTAGTGAGATAAGTCTCTACATCCTTACATTTGTCCTCTAGCCATCCCTGCTTAGCCATTTTGCACTTCCTGTCGATCTCATTTTTGAGACGTTTGTATTCCTTTTTGCCTGCTTTATTTACTGCGTTTTTATATTGTCTCCTTTCATCAGTTAAAATCAATATTTCTTTTGTTACCCAAGGATTTCTACTAGTCCTCGTCTTTTCACCTACTTGATCCGCTGCTGCCTTCACTACTTCATCCCTACCCATTTTTTTTCTACTGTATTTCTTTCCCCCATTCCAGTCAATTGTTCCCTTATGCTCTCCCTGAAACTCTGTACAACCTCTGGTTCTTTCAGAGTATCCAGGTCCCATCTCCTTAAATTCCCATCTTTTTGCAGTTTCTTCAGTTTTAATCTACAGTTCATAAGCAATAGATTGTGGTCAGAGTCCACATCTGCCAGTGGAAATGTCTTACAATTCAAAACCTGGTTCCTAAATCTCTGTCTTACCATTATGTAATCTATCTGATACCTTCTAGTATTCCCATGATTCTTCCATGTATACAACCTTCTTTTATGATTCTTGAACCAAGTGTTAGCAATGATTAAGTTATGCTCTGTGCACAATTCTACCAGACGGCTTCCTCTTTCATTTCTCTCCCCCAATCCATATTCACCCACTATGTTTCCTCCTCTCCCTTTTCCTACTCTCGAATTCCAGTCACCCATGACTATTAAATTTTCGTCTCCCTTCACTACCTGAATAATTTCCTTTATCTCATCATACATTTCATCAATTTCTTCATCATCTGCAGAGCTAGTTGGCATATAAACTTGTACTACTGTAGTAGGCATGGGCTTCGTGTCCATCTTGGCCACAATAATGCGTTCACTATGCTGTTGGTAGTAGCTTACCCGCACTCCTATTTTTTTATTCATTATTAAACCTACTCCTGCATTACCCCTATTTGATTTTGTATTTATAACCCTGTATTCACCTGACCAAATGTCTTGTTCCTCCTGCCACCGAACTTCACTAATTCCCACTATATCTAACTTCAACCTATCCATTTCCCTTTTTAAATTTTCTAACCTACCTGCCCGATTAAGGGATCTGACATTCCACGCTCCGATTCGTAGAACGCCAGTTTTCTTTCTTCTGACAACGACGTCCTCCTGAGTAGTCCCCGCCCGGAGATCCGAATAGGGGACTATTTTACCTCCGGAATATTTTACCCAAGAGGACGCCATCATCATTTAACCATACAGTAAAGCTGCATATCCTCGGGAAAAATTACGGCTGTAGTTTCCCCTTGCTTTCAGCCGTTCGCAGTACCAGCACAGCAAGGCCGTTTCGGTTAGTGTTGCAAAGCCAGATCAGTCAACCATCCAGACTGTTGCCCCTGCAACTACTGAAAAGGCTGCTGCCCCTCTTCAGGAACCACACGTTTGTCTGGCCTCTCAACAGATACCCCTCGGTTGTGGTTACACCTACGGTACGGCCATCTGTATCGCTGAGGCACGCAAGCCTCCCCACCAACGGCAAGGTCCATGGTTCATGGGGGTAGGATGTCGAGACTAGTCGTGAATAAAGCATTAAAAGCAAATAGCGATGGAAACATGAATTTTGTCGTTCAGGGTACTGTTAGATCTCCCTCTCTGGTGCCGTTATCGTTTTCGCTCCTGAAACGAAACCATAATAGGTCGTCATGTAGGCCGATATGTGGTGTGAGCATGAATGACCTGCGAGTTCCTCGGTGAAAACTGTCGCTTTCTCATGAGTCTACGGTAATGCCGCCTATTTGACAACTTACCTCGTCTCACGGGATGAATGGGTGATCGCTTTCGTGTCGTTTCGCACGCTCACGTGTGTATGTGTGTGCATGTGTGTGTGTGTGTGTGTGTGTGTGTGTGTGTGCGTTTGTGTGCGTGCGCGTGTGTGTGCGGGCGTGTGAGGTGCTTGAGCTTTTTGTAGCAGCTCCCCGCCCGCACATCTCCTGGGATCACCACTCTGAACGCTGCGGCAGGCCCGCAAAGTGTGCCGCAGGGTGTCGGAGGGAGGAAAGGTAGGGGGGGGGGGGGGCGGGGGGAGTGGGGTTCTGTTGCTGCTGATGTGGCTCTCCGACTCCCCTACTGTCTCGTTCTGCAGGGCGACGGGCATGAAAGATGCACTTCGTGCTGTCGCGTCCTGTGCACCACAAATGTGCCTCCACTGAAACGAAATAGCAGGTGGCACAATTTTTTTTGCGCAAATGAGTAAATAATGGCTCTATAGTCTCCTGGACCAGACCAGGTATTCGTATTCGGTTCAGACTCAATACACGTCATGATGTAAGGTATCGTACACCCTGCATTTTGTATTTAACAGGTGCATCTAACCTCTCAAGTTGCACTAAGTCATTGAGTAGCTCGCTTGGCACGTAAACGCACTATATAATGTGACCGTAATGTCAAGCATTATCTAACGTATGGAGAAACAAATAAAACTGGTTTTTGTTCATTAATAATACAATATACCTGAGCTGTCTACGAGAGGAATCAGTGCGTGATATTGAAAACTTTAATCCAACGTTTACGCATAATTTACTATGAGACTAATTAAAATGAACTAGCTCATCAGGAGCCATAAAAAAGTATGATGTACAAATATCAGAGCAGTTGTACCGTGTAATGCGCAATCCTAAGTGATATTTACTGAAAGATTACTTCAGCATGAATGTGGCAATAAATGGAAAGTTATGTAATTTAATTATCGACATAGTCTACTCAAACTCTTATTTATGACATCGTTGTCGGTTCCTAAACGTTCAGTTCTTCAGGAGATAAAGATGAAGTGTTAGCGTTTGCAGAACCATTTGAGTATTATGAAGGGCAGTAAAATATCACAAGATGTGAAAAATGAGGAGATATAATGCAGCGTGCTTATAATTACGTAATTTTTTGCAGTAATTTCCGAAATACAACACAAAGTCAAAAAGCAGGATGCCGTCACCCCGAGGAAACAAGGAAGGAAGGAAGGGTGTGAAGAAGATTAGATAAGCATCACATCGACGACATGACCTTTGGAGATTAAGCTCAAACCTGGAATCGACGAGAATCAGGAAGAAAACTGGCCATGTTCTTTATAAAGGAACCAGTCAACTTGACGGATTTACTGTAGCCATGGGACCTGGATCGATGGACGTTCTTCCTGAAAGCAAGACTAGTAGCTCTGCCCGCTTACTTAATGCTGTCACTCAAGCTAGCCCTAATTGCTTTTTAGTTTTTGGTATACACATATGTATTCAGGTGACAGACTGCTGGATCCTCTGCCAACCTATGTCGGGTACATCTCTTCCCACGGTACTGTGTTACGGGTTGCCTGCTACATTGGCGAAGCAGTAAGCGGTACAAGTCTCGGCAGCTGTTCAACTGAGGTCATCATTTCAGATGGAACTGTAAAGGGCAGTCAAATGGAAACCGAACACCCACAACGACAGGACCATGGAGTGATTCCATCCAAAAGCAATACCCACACGCGTTAAATCATTTATCCCTCTGGGAGACGAGACGAAGAATTGCTGTTTCGTAGAACGCCATCGGCCACTGACAGACCCACAGTTGCATCCAGTCTTGCACTTCCTTGTGCAACTGGAACTGACGTCCGCGCTAATCTTTCTTCAGGTGCCAAAGATGTAAAAATCACGCGGTGTAAGATCCAGACTGCAAGCTCCCAACGACTGGTATTTAGATCGTAAATATCGTTAATTCTCCCTGTCTGTGGCAGGCTGAGAAGGGAGTTTGCTTAATGTTATCAGCAGGGATTACTTATATTCATTTTTATATAAGCCTGCTGTGGGGAAGGATCTTATGCACACTTTTTCTCTCTCGGCAGCGTAACCTTCCCTGACCATTCTGCCCACTTTAGAATTGATGTTTAGGCCCATAAAAGTTCAGAATACAATCTTATTGATTGAATTTGAAGTCGCAACGGATAACGTAATTGTACTTTTGGGGATGGTCAGAGAAAACTACATCCTGCACGAATCTAGTCTTGTGCCAATAATTTTAGTAAAGGGGCAGCGTGATTGATATGATTCTCTTTTCTTAGGTATGGTTTAAATGAGCAAGCCGAGAGCGGAAATTACTTCGAAAAACAAAGTTAATTTAATTTTAACCAACGTCAGACAAATTTACGAAGTTTCTTCTTAACAATCTTTTGAATACACATTTCACTAATTCTGCTTTGAATTTTCATTTAACTATGGACAAATATTATTTAACTATACACATAGAATATTTCTCCTTTGAATTACAAGCCGTGTTGCCTTTGATTTGCATCGTCCTGTTGGGGGGAAGGAAAATCTTGGAGAGCACGTGGTCACTACTACTATGCTGATACATGCACATGCACTAAGTTATCACTGAAATGCAAATATCGTAACTATTTCTCTATGCAGATTTTCTATGTACAGTGGCTGGCATTGAGCAGGACTCGTGGCTGGTATCTCCAGCGCGAAGTGTTTGAATACGAAACGATTCATCTTAGAAAAACTACACTCGTCACTAAATTTTCAATAAGTTGTTAAACATCGACACACGCTAGCATAAATGTTCAGCAATCGCAAAAACTGGCTACAACTCCCTCTTTTAGCTTTCTCGGCGGTTGCAGTTTGAAACTATGCACCACTTGGCAGGTCGTGACGGAAATCTCGAAAGGAGAAGATTATTCTTATATCGGATAAATTGAACAAAAATCAATAAATGATTCTTAATTAATCAATCGCGAAAAAGCCTCTGATAAATAAATTGTTATCATTAAACATATTTAAACATTCAAATACACTGTCAATCGGATGAAGGCTACATTTCATCTACTGGGTTGAGAAACACTGCAACATCCACCGTATAGACACAGTCTTTCAGCATTTCATTTTCACATCTTTCAGAACCGAAGAAAGACATGCATTGACGTTGGTTTCAGTCGGAAGAGCAAGTGCAGTAGTGGGTGCAGTTGTGGATTCGTCAGCAGCAGACTGCGTTTCTAAAAATAGGATCCTCTCTTCCCCCAACGGGATAAATGTCTTAACGCATGTGGTGATTACTTTTGAACGGAACAATTATATAGTGATGTTGTGATGGATGTTCGTCTTTTAGTTAACTGTTCCTTACTCTTTAACTCACCTCCGGCAGACACCAACCAGGCACGACGATGACGTCACCACGCCAGGAGAGCCAACAGGTGACGAGCTTGCTATCTCCGACAGTGACAACCAACCACACAGACCCAGTGTACCAACCACCTGACACGAGGGCTCCAGAGAAGGTCGCATCTTGGCTTTGCATTCTGTAGTCAGTACTAGTGTTCTACTGTCGACAGTCACAATAACAAAATTACCAGGAAGTGCAGTGGATAACATAGATGCTATTCTAGAATGCGCCATGTTAGTAAACTGATTTGTTATTGGAACCATCACAGAGGTAATGTTGCTTTGGTTTTGAGGACTTAGTCTCTGGAGGGCATTAGTAGCGGTGATAACTTGTCACTGACTAAGTTTCTGTTGTACGGAATATTTTTCCACCAGAGTTCATGTCAAGGTATTATGCTGATTATAATAAATAAGAGTTATTTTGTACAGACTAATTTATTTGGGAAACAGTAGCAGAGCGCTGTAATGACACAGTCGTTATTAGTAATGTAGCTCAACATAATTAAAGAGCACGTCAAAGCACAGATTCTCCAGTACACTTGGCCTTGAATCAGCTTTTGGTTCGCCCATTGAAGTCCCGGGGTTAAAACAAATTGTTTCAGCTGGAGAGCCGTCTAATGTCCGGGCAGTCAGGCAGTCAGGCCACAGTCAATGTGTTCATACTATCCCAAAGGATCACACAAGGATGTGGGTGGGCAAGTGGTTTGCACAAAATGTGAAATAACCCACACCAGCAGCGTCTGGCCGACGTTGAGGGCTATTTGGGCTGTATGCGCCTTTCCGGGCAGCATTGGAACTGGCTATCTTGAAAGATGTGCTGGATATTGGCAAAACAAAATAAGGTAAGGCAGTGTGATAATACATACGTTTAGGGGTGGTAGGTGTACTAGAAAACCTACCAAGGGTAGCATTGTCTGTAATATTCACGTGAAATTCAGGTATTTGTCGGCCACAAAAAATGCAAATGTACCACATCTCTGCCGAATACACTGTCACCATATCCTTAGGAAATAGGAAATGTGAGGAGCGGTTTACATGTTTCTGTATGTCGTCTCAGACAAGCCAACAGAAGAGCAACATCTAGCAGGTAGATAATGCCTACAACGACTGGAAGAACAGTGTCTTATTTTAATGCGTTCTGGACATTACGTTGATAAAGTGTGACTTTGGGACGAAAAAATGCTTTGAATGCCGCTGTTAAGTGTAATCACACTTCAGAACAGCTGGAACTACGTTCGATTCTGGACATTCGTTTAATATGACGCTGGCAGACGGCTTGCGCTTCCATACGGTCAGTCAATCTGGCAACTTAAATCCAGCTGAGAAGTCCACCAGTGTCTTGGAAATATATTTTTCCGCACTGTCTGTTAAAAGCTAATTTCGTGGTTAACTACTTGTCGTTGTTCTTTTCTACCTCTGTGCACCACACACTTGTAATTATAGTCTGAATACTATCACTATGGGCTAAAATTTAGTAATAGGTTACAACTCCAGTGTCGGCCGTTGTGTCCGAGCGGTTCTAGGCGCTTCAGGCTGGAACTGCGGGACCGCTTCGGTCGCAGGTTCGAATCCTGCCTCGGGTATGGATGTGTATGATGTCCTTAGGTTAGTTATGTTTAAGTAGTTCGAAGTTCTAGGGGACTGATGACCTCTGCACTTAAGTCCCATAGTGCTCAGAGCTATTTAACCATTTACAACTCCAGTGTCACTATATCCCTTACCTTTCTTACAAACATTTCCAGGTCAAATACCGCCCACAATACCAACTACATAATTTTCAAATGACCTGCAATGACATTTACCGAGCGAGGTAGTGCAGTAGTTAACACACTTGACTCGCTTTCGGGAGAACGACGGTTCAAACCGGCGTCCGGTCATCCAGATTTAGGGATTCCGTGATTTCCCTAAACCGCTTCAGGCGAATACCGCGATCATTCCTTTGTAAGGACACCCCCGATTTCCTTCCCCTCCTTCCCTAATTCGAGCTTGCGCTCCGTCTATAATGACCTCGTTGTCGACGGGACGTTAAACGCTAATGTCCTCCTCCTCCTTCTTGTAATGACATTTAAATCATGCCCTATTATTAAAAATAACAAAATTCTGGCTTTGAGTCCAAGCTGAATTCCGATCAATACCTTACGCGAGACTAATGTCACCTGGAGGCGTTGTCAATACTCGTACATGACGCGGTAACGAAACTACACAAGCGGAGCAGAGACGAAAGGTGAATCTTTCTAGAGACGATGCGGGCCATAAATTGGGAAAATCCACTGATATAAGTGTCTTTGACAAAGGACAGATTCGTATGGTCCAGCGTCTGGGAACGAACACTGTGGTCGGCTGCTCGTGAGCCAGGCAATGATTGTTGGACGTTCACGGCGAATCACAGAACTTGGAGGACGGCGGGTTACCCGCAGTGTAAAGCAATCTGTTGTGTACATAGTTCCGCGTAGTCAGCACGTACACAACTTTCCCACTAGAGCGCGCCCCGCTAAGCACAACAGCGCAGGCGCAGCGCTCGTCCATCTCCGCACTGCGAGATGGCACTGCCTTAGAGACGGACCAAATTCTGCTTCCGCCGATCCGCATATTAATATGTAACGCAGCCAATGAGATTGCTGCTAACGTAGAACCTTTTCTCCTCGCGGATCACACTCGCGCAGTGATACCTGAACGCGCGAGGTATTATAACGAGTGTACAGACGTCCGATTTGTCAGTCTGCATTAGTCTGTAGTCAAGTTTCAGTCTGCGCCTAATAAGATTACTATATTCTTATACACAGCCACGAAGATAAATGTATAGACACTTTTGTCAAGTATCAGAGATATATGAGAATAAGATTAACGTACCAAGACCAAAGGAACTTCAGATTGTCAATTGTAAACAGCATCCAGAACCAATTTAAGTTATTTTCATGCTTGTTATTATTTTAATAAATGTATGTGAAAATTAATCAAGTTCTGTTTAAAGTTGGTCACCGTCAATCTGCTACTCTAAGCGTGCAAGTGGCATTTCTATCGTCTGACCTAACGGCAGAAGATAAACATGCCATGATAAGACCACGAGACATAACTGTATTGCTGACACTCGCCTACTTCGTTAGAGCGACAAGTCAAATAATCTGATGGTGTGTGTGCCGAAGGTCTAACAGTACGCACACCACACAATGTCTGTGGCACATCTGACGAAACTGTTCAGTGATGTTGCAGACACAGCTATTTAGGACCACACCGTTCAGTTCTCGCTGTTGAAAGTTGCGCACCCAAACAGACGACCTCTACACGCTCCCGTGTTGAGCAGTTAGGGAGCAACGAATGAATGGAAATTTGTCGCCTGGTCGGATGAATTACAATTCGGTGGACGTGTCCGGATATGCCGTCATACAGTCAAACGGCCGCTCGAAAGTTGCGCCGTATCTCGGACGCAAGCTCATGGGGGCAGTATTACTTATGGGGGACATTTCATGGGGAGCAAGTGAACGTGAGGTAGTAATCGTAGATGGCCTGGCAGCCGCGAACATTACTGCTGACCACCCGTCTTCTCCCAGCAGACTATTTCTATGTATCAAAATGCGAGACTGGTGCTATAGTGGTTTGAGAAGCAGGATAGAGAACTGAAGTCGATTTCTTTTCCACCACATTTGCCTGATCTGATGTAATACATCTGGGACGCAATCGGGAACCAGCTCCGCGCTCGCAAACACCCGGCCCGTAATTTACAGGAATTGCGTGACCTGAGCGTAAATATGTGACGCCATTTACTTCCAGGAGCATTCCAAGTCCTTGTAGAATCCATGAAATGCAAAAATCCTGCTTTATTGCGTTTCTGAAGCTAACCAACTCACTGATAAGTTGGTGGGAATATTGGTTTGGTTCACAAGCGTGGCTGTACCTGCTTGAAGTACACCTACAGGATGAAATATGTCAGACTCTTCAAAACCGACGTCTTCGTGCCCATCCTAGTCACACAATATACCTACAATTGTACTTGAAAATGATTTCGTCTCTCAGGGTCTCCTTTTCAGCAATATTCAAACATCAGTACAGCCATTGGAGCTTAACATTATTTGAGCCAGACACTTATCACAACATGTAATGGCTTCATGACAGTTGGCCGGGGTGGCCGAGTGGTTCAAGGCGTTTCAGTCTGGAAACGCGAGACCGCTACGGTCGCAGGTTCGAATCCTGCCTCGGGCATGGATGTGTGTGATGTCCTTAGGTTAGTTAGGTTTAAGTAGTTCTAGGGTACCTCAGTAGATAAGTCCCATAGTGCTCAGAGACATTTGAACCATTTTTTTCAGCGTCTGCGGCACATCGCTCGGTACCATGCGTAGACAGACGCCTTTCGGCAACGGAGATGTGGTAACACTACTTAAAGCTTCCTGGAATTCGGAACACGTTGCAAATGAATACTTCATGGCCACGATTCCTCAGTGAGAATTTTGAACTAAACTCACGTCAGTATTTGTAAAACAACATATCATCTATATTCGGATGGCTATATAGCAGTCGTTTCCTACATTGTATTGAATATCTGACAGTTTGGAATTAGGAACCTTAATAAGATATAAAGTTTACCATGATAATAATACTAGTACGTTACTCTTATTTCATTTAGCTGAAAGGTTTCCGGTGATACCAATCGGCAAGAGAATATGTATATCTTCAATAGATATAGTTAAGACGTTAAGGAAGAACAAAGTACATCCTTTTTTTTTTTTGCATTCAAGGATAAAATGGTTCTTAAATGAACTCCAGTTTACCAACCCATTAAATTTTCCTTCGATATTTTTTGAGGTCTCAAGTTCTTTGTAAATGTTTACGAGTACCTTCGTGTTAAGGAATCTCCTCAGAAGTTGTGAAGTTTGAACTAACTTCGTGGCGGAAGAAAGAGTGGTATCTTGCTTAGACCACTTACTTTTTCACAATAAGGCTAACTCTCGGCAAAGTTCTTACAGAGAATATCGTCTACTGTATTACACGATAGCGGGATAAGGCAAGGCGCCACAAAGCTAGAAACTTTGTGTGAGGTCTTAGTTTGCTTGGCTCGAGCTGATAAGCGAAAAGAGTGTATGAGAAACACAAGAGAAAGATGGAGTGGGATGAAGAAAGGAAAACTAAGACACACACACACACACACACACACACACACACACACACACGCGCGCGCGCGCGCGCGCGTGCAGCAGTCGGTGAAGTCCTGTGCTGTGAGCTGCGTTCATCTCCGGCAGGAGAGGCCGTTGTGACGTCAGCGACTCAATTAAGAGGGCGGCGAGCGACCGCGAGTGCGTGTTCAAAGGACGGCGGGTTTTCAATTTGTATGATAAATTTTCAGTTACAAGAGAGGCGCCTCGTCTTATGGCAGGTGTGCGGGGAGTGGCGGTGAAACGGTTTATATCAAATTGCTCTCCTCCGGCGAACGAGGAAGAGGCTACATTACTCTCAGGAGCGGAAGGGGCCGGGCCGACATCGTATTTTCTCAGCATCCTTTTATTTTACATCACGGCGCTGCACCGAGCGCAGAATACGAAAGAAGCGGCATTAGCGAGGCAGTATTTCTCAAAACGGCGCTCGCGGTTGCGTACTACTACTTGGCAGGACATGGGCAATACTAACGGAACCAAAAGATTTCATCTACATCTACGTACATACTCCGTAATCCACCATACGGTGCGTGGAGGAGGGTACATCGTACCACAACTAGCATCTTCTCTCCCTGTCCACTCCCAAACAGAACGAGGGAAAAATGACTGCCTATATGCCTCTGTACGAGCCCTAATCTCTCTTATCTTATCTTTGTGGTCTTTCCGCGAAATACAAGTTGGCGGCAGTAAAATTGTACTGCAGTCAGCCTCAAATGCTGGTTCTCTAAACTTCCTCAGTAGCGATTCACGAAAAGAACGCCTCCTTTCCTCCAGAGACTCCCACCCAAGTTCCTGAAGCATTTCCATAACACTCGCGTGATGATCAAACCTACCAGTAACAAATCTAGCAGCCCGCTTCTGAATTGCTTCTATCTCCTCCCTCAATCCGACCTCATGGGGATCCCAAACGCTTGAGCAGTACTCAAGAATGGGTCGTATTAGTGTTTTATAAGCGGTCTCCTTTACAGATGAACCACATCTTCCCAAAATCCTACCAATGAATCGAAGACGACTACCCGCCTTCCCCACAACTACCATTACATGCTTGTCCCACTTCATATCGCTCTGCAATGTTGCGCCCAAATATTTAATCGACGTGACTGTATCAAGAGCTACACTACTAATGGAGTATTCAAACATTACGGGATTCTTTTTCCTATTCATCTGTATTAATTTACATTTATCTATATTTAGAGTTAGCTGCCATTCTTTACGCCAATCATAAATCCTGTCCAAGTAATCTTGTATCCTGCTACAGTTACTCAACGACGACACCTTCCCGTACACCACAGCATCATCAACAAACACCCGCACATTGCTATCCACCGTATACAAAAGATCATTTATGTAGATTGAAAACAACAGCGGACCTACCACACTTCACTGGGGCACTCCAGATGATACCCTCACCTCCGATGAACACTCACCATCGAGGACAATGTACTGAGTTCTATTACTTAAGAATCTTCGAGCCACTCACATATTGGCAACCAATCCCATATGCTCGTACCTTAGTTAGGAGTCTACAGTGGGGCACCGAGTCAAACGCTTTTCGGAAGTCAAGGAATATGGCATCCATCTGATACCCTTCATCCATGGTTGACAAGATATCATGTGAAAAAAGGGTGAGTTGCGTTTCGCAGGAGAGATGCTCTCTAAAGCCGTGCTGATGCATGGACAGCAACTTCTCTGTCTAAGGAAATTCATTATATTCGAACTGAGAATATGTTCGAGAATCCTGCAACAAACCGATGTTAAGGATATTGGTATGTGATTTTGAGGGTCTCCCCTTCTTATATACAGGTGTCACCTGTGCTTTTTTCCAGTCGCTCGGGACTTTACGTTGGGCAAGAGATTCGCGATAAATGCAAGCTAAGTAAGGAGCCAATGTAGTAGAGTACTCTCTGTAAAACCGAATTGGAAGGCTAAATTTAAAATTTCAGCTTTCGTTTTGCTGTCTTCCGTTGCCAGGACAGACTGACCAGTGAGTGACTGGATGGAAGCCTTCGATCCGCTTAAAGATTTTGCGTAAGACCAGAGTTTCCTTGCTAAGGTATGACGGTGATAGTGGTTGTATGCTTCGCGCTTCGCTCTTTTTACAGCAGCACAAATCTCTACTAACTTTTTCATGTCCTCATTATCCCGATCTTTCTTGTACCGCGAGTGCAACTGTCTTTGCTTCCTGAGCATTCTCAGAATTGCGCTGTTAAACCACGGTGGGTATTTTCCGTCCGTAACCCACTTTTTAGGCACATACTTGTCCAATGCGTGATTTACAATGTGTTTAAAATTTGCCCATAATTCTTCCACGTCCATCGTACCGGAAGTAAATGAAGTCGATTCATTCTCTAAGTGGAACGCTAACAACTGCTTATCTGCTCTTTCTGGTAAGAATACTCTCCTAGCCTTCTTGACGGACTTTTCAACTTTCGTAACCATAATCGTGATCACCAATCCCTGTCTCAACAGTGACACCGTCGATGGGGTCTGGTCTGTTCGTGGCTACCAGATCTAAAATATTTCCATTACGCGTTGGCTGTCGATTTAGCTGCTCAAGGCAGTTTTCGGATAATGTGTTCAAAAGTGATTCACATGACGGCTTGTCTTTACCACCTGTAATGAATCCATAGACATCCCATTCTATACTAGGTAGGTTGAAGTCGCTTCCGACTAATATAGCATTATCCGGGTACTTCCGCAATGCAGAATGTAGACTCCCTTTGAATGATTCTAGAACTGTCACGGTGGAACCTGGTGGCCGATAACGACACCCAACAATTAACTTTATTTCTCCTAGCTCTGTTAAATGTGTCCAGATAACATCACAATCACATTTCATCATTACAAGATTCTCAGTGTAGAAGCAGTAGATGTATAAAAATAATTTCCCGTTAAAAACTACACTAATGGCTATTGAAATGACTATATCAGAAAGGGTAGTGAGTCTTGTGGTTATACAAAAAAAAAAGAAAAAACCTTAACTCCATCCGAACAGTCCTTGAAGTCCCAACTGAACCGACCGACCGCCAAATCAACCTCAGACAAAGGCGTCAATGGATGTGGATATGGAGGGGCATGTGGTCAGCACACCACTCTCCAGGCCGTTGTCAGCTTTCGTTACCCGAGCCGCAACTCGCCCATCAGGTAGCTCCTCAATTGGTATTACAAAAGCTTAGTACACCCGGTTTGGCAACAGCGCTCGGCAAACCGGGCGGTCACCCCTCCAAGCGATAGCCAAGCCCGACATCGCTTAACTTCGGTGATCTGACGGGAAATTATACCAGGAACTGCCATGAATTCTGCTCGCATGGTGTTCTCTCGTCTTGCGTGAGGCTTGGTTTCGTATTTCATAGCACATTATAAACAAAAAAGTGACAGCATTATTTAATTATTTTTGGTGCGGTGAAGACATAATAAAATTTACATCTGGTGCAAACTGTCGGCACAAGGAGAGACGCAGACAATTTAACAGATTTTTCTCACTCAGGTTGCTATGTAATCTTGACTCAATTAGATTCAGGCGCATATCTTGATCGCAACATAGTATCAAGTTTCCAGTCTCGTTATGGAGATATGGAAACTCTTTCCTAGGAAGTCAACGTGGAATCCCTGGACAGTTGTATCGCAAATATCGTAAAGACACTGCAAAACGCATCAGATGAACATAGGCATTAAAATTTAGTGTTCCATGCGCAATAACTGTGCAACGACTTTCAACATACATCTCTTCCCGTACAGGACTCACAGTATCTGTACGATTATAGGATGTCGAGGAAGGAGGTGGCATATGGAAGTTTGTGTCGGATGGTCGAGGCGCTCAAGGCGACTGCTCACGTCAAGCCTCAAGCGGAAGATTCGGGTTGGAGTCCCGGGCCGGCACAAATTTTCATTGTCACCAATGCAGAGTGCACCTGAAGCTTCGCCATATTCGCCATATAGAATATGATTCTTGTAGGCCACGAGAAGCCGCAAAGGCGCTAACGGTTCGTGGTGCTTTAGACATCGTCACACTGCCAATTTCATGACTCAAAGTACTTTTGATGACATACGGACATGCACAGCCGTAAAATTTCTGTCCTGTCGGGTCATGTGGCGTCACTATCCAGGATGGCGTTGCGTAAGGCTCCATACTTAACTAGGTATTCACAAGTGAGGGTCGGTGAAAGACGAGAACGGTAACCTATAGTCTCATTGGGTCACGATCTTGGTGCACATACTGGTAGCCTTACATGGATTGGATAAAAGCATTTAAACATCGGGAGAAATTCGAACTTGGACATAAATGCAAATGCTAACCGGCCGTTTTATTTGATCTTACACGGCCCCTATGCAATGTCCTCAAAATAGTCGTGATCAGGAGAGTGTTCTGTGTACTTGCGAGTGCATTATGTCAGATCTAAGTGAATTATAACGTAGGCAAGTTATTAGTGTTCGAATGGTGGGTTATTCCGTAACTAAGGGAGTCGACGTATTTGGTGTTTCACGGGACACCAATCGAAGATTTATACTGCATACAGGGAAAGCGCAAATATATCCGCTAAGTCATCAAGCGGACGAAAGTGAGTGTTAGTGATCGAGACAGACTTTCATTGAAGAGGACTGTAACGAAAAATAAAAGGAATAAGATCTGCAGCCGGCCGCTTTGGCCGAACTGTTCTAGGCGCTTCAGTTTGGAACCGCGCGACTGCTACGGTCGCAGGTTCGAATCCTGCCTCGGGCGTGGATGTGTTTGATGTCCTTAGGTTTGTTAGGTGTAAGTAATTGTAAGTTATAGGGGACTGATGAAATCAGATGTCAAGTCCCATAGTGCTCAGAGCCATTTGAACCATTTAAGATCTGCACAAATCACTGCGGAGCAGAATGTCGCTTTCGCGTAACCTGTCAGCACCAAAATCACTCCAACACTAATCAAATGGCTCTGAGCACTATGGGACTCAACTGCTGTGGTCATAAGTCCCCTAGAACTTAGAACTACTTAAACCTAACTAACCTAAGGACATCACACACATCCATGCCCGAGGCAGGATTCGAACCTGCGACTGTAGCGGTCGTGCGGTTCCAGACTGTAGCGCCTTTAACCGCTCGGCCACTCCGGCCGGCCCAACACTAATCCAAAAGTTTCTAACACGAAAAAGTGGCGCTGAAAACATAACACCTGGACCACGGAGAAAAGGCAAAAATTCATATGGTTGGATGTGTTGGACACATAATATTCAAATCAGTCTCAATTTTGTATAAATACTCGAAAATCCAGGTAATCGCTGGAAATGACTTAGTTTCCCATTTCGCTTATAATCTTCAAAACTGCTGTGCCAGGAAGAGAAATTTGCCTCCATATAGCTTACAAGCGCAGTAAGCTTTAGATTATTCTGGTTAATGTGGATCTGAGACTTCACGGATAACCGAATAATCAGAAATACACTTTTTACCGAAAACTGCTTTGTATTATATTTCAAAGCCAGCTGCATTATTTGAACCGGAAAGTCGCAATATATTTACAAAATTACAGTCAAAACCCATATCATTTTGTACTGATAGCTTTCTTTTTACTTTCGTGAAATAATCAGCCATTTTTTTCTGTTTCTATATTTCAGTCAGTTTTTTTCCTATCTGCCTTTTTCGTTTTTCGGAGAGTCGGAGTGTGTGTACAACGAATTTTTTACGGCACACTAAAAAAAAGTGTTTCTATGCCTCGGTGTGCGTGATAGTGGGTTCTCCATCGTCTCGTCTTCGCTCTTGAAGTATTGGCTTTAGAGGTCATGTCTACTTGATATTTTTTCTTGGTTTGGTACATACTACCACCACCGACAATATGGGAAGCAAAGAGTTTTCAGTAGAAGACATGTCTCACAGCAGCTCATAGCCCTTAAGATGTGCATTTTACAGCCCTTATTTACTAGGGATTTTTTTCTCCTTTTGACAATGACCTTGCCGCAGTGCTAACACGGGTTCCCATCATATCACCGAAGTTCAGCGTTGTGCTTGGCTAGTAGTTGGTGACCGTCCGGTCTACCGAGAGCTGTTGGCAAGCGAAGTGCACTCAGCCTTTCTGAGGCAAATTGAGGAGCTACTTGACTGAGTTGTAGAAGCTTCAGTCTCGATTACTGACAACGGCCGGGAGAGCGGTGCGCTGACCACACGACGCTCCATATCCGCATCAAGTGACGCCTGTGCGTTGAGGATGATACGGCGGTCGGTCAGTACCGTTGGATCTTCCGAGACCTGCTAGGAAGGAGTTTAGTTTTTTCTTATCTTGGTCGTTCCTACCACCTCTGAAGATTTGTCAGTGGACTTCTGGTTCACCCTGCAGACTGGAAATCGGCGACGGGCGCTACAGGCTAGAGCCCCAGCATTTACTGAATTTGAAACAGAAAGTAACAAAAATATTTCAGGGATGTTCGGCGGTGATATTGGGGCTCCTCATCGTTATCCGGCGGTAAAACATGAGTCACATGGACAATAGTGTATCGTAAACGAAATTATACGTAATAATTATAACAGAATACTTCAGGCTTCACTTTTTAAGTTTTTCGAAAATAATCTAGCTATCCCTGGATAACCTGCATGCTTGTTTTAATCATGATGCCAGTACTATATGTCACGCACTGCCAACTTCAAATAATTAATTTGCATGATAGTATTAGGCTACATCAGACTGAAATGTTTTGCACTGTTAGGAGGATCAGTATCTTGTTTCTCGCATAACGCTGTTGGTAATCATTATACAATGAATTGTTGGCAGCAATTAAGTTGCAATACGCCTGAAAGGTGACGCAGGCAATATTTAAATGTCAGACACAGTCCGACGTAGTGACAAATTGCCACAGGAGTTGGCGGGATAATTAATGATGGTGCTGCTACGTTAGGAAAATAGAAATGTGTAACAATATGTGTAGCTCTAAATACGTAACAACGCAGTTAGGTGTCGTGACTGCGGAATTAAGTACTGTGAGCAAGATATTTTTTTAAAAAAAAGTTCTACGAGGATTTACGATTGGTTTGAGTATTGCTCTGTCTTCCTTGTACGTATAGGTTTTGTTTGTTGACCAAGCTATATTTTCTGTTCTCCTTAGTGTTAGTTTCCAGTCCTTACCAGAAACGGGATGGCAAGTATAATTATATTACCGTCTGCGTCTTTAAAGCCACACATTCATTGGAAAATGGGATAATTTGAATTCCACTGCTCACAAAGGGACAACCAGAAGGCCGTACTTTTGAATATGCTGTTTTCTTCCAGAAGAAATTTTATTGATGCGTACTGGATATGTAAATCTGTAATGCATGTATTACTGAGGAAAGTCCTCTAGGTTGTCGATGCGAATTGAGAAACGTCTGCACAATACATGGAAACATGTAACAAAGACTTTCAGAAAGCTACAAACTTAGTTTCACTGCATGCGGAAAAATTTATAATGCTAAAACGTGGCCTCAAATGCTTCTCCTCGCTGCCAGAAATGAATGTAGGTCGTCGCCCAAGTGCTGATTACCTTTGCAAGAGCCAGTGACAGATTGCCTTACAATAACCGATACTGGTGTGGTTCTGTTATTGGGAATCGGCGTTTTTCCTCTGTGGGCGGGATTAGCGGAACGTCACAATCCATGTTGCTGGAAATCGGACATTTAAAGCGAAAATGCTGTGCGAGACTGAACGCGCCAGTGCGGAGAGATAAAATCGTGCTTTTTTCCTTTTCTCACGGACGTAATTTATGGAGAGGCTCTCTGAAAATTCATCGTCGTCATCTAGGAGTGAGTGATATCACAGAGCTTTTACAAAGTGCTCTCAAAAATTGTCGAAAGAGACATCCTTTTACGTGCCGCATGGCAAAACAGGCTTACATATCGGGTATTAGGTAACGACAGTTGATGTAAAGGTCCTGTAGCCCCGTCAGAGAGCGTTTCCGGCATCCACAGAAGACTCTTATAGTGATAACATGACTCACATATTACAAACATAGAAAATTTGTTACGGTTCCATCTAGAAATTTAATATTGACTACGCGTAACAAAACTTGCTCTCCCACGAGACATTAAAAAAATTTGCCTAACATCATAAGATACGAATGGAAGAATGGGCAAACAAAGCACAATCGCCTTACAATAGCCCCGGATAATACACAAAACTGTTTTCAGAAGTCCAGCGCGCGTACTCACATAACGCAATGAGTTAATTTCATTAAAAATTATTTTTTGTGAAGCTTGAGCAATAGAGCGAATTATTAACCTGTTTGCTTGCAATTCGTCTAGAAGAAGGCAAAAGACTTGTCACATATATACTGATAATTTAACACTGTCTGGGCTAGACTTTTACCTTTAGGTGACGCTCTCTTTCCATGTTATATTTTAACAAACGTATGTAGGCAAAACATCAAAGGTGTAACAGTGATGAAAAAAAAACAATGAAAATATCAAATAGAATCAGGCAAGTATAGAAGAGAAGAAAGAGTTTCAAAAATTCGAAAGCAAAAACATGATAAAGTACGCTGAAACAAACCAAACTATACGTCAATCACTTAAAGATTATGTGAAATTATAGAATGAACGTTAAGTAAGAGAGACAACTGCGAACAATAAGTGTATGAAGAAATAAAACAAAACCGTTTCTAAATTTTTCATTGGTTTTTGCCACTTGTTAAATATTTGGGAACATAGCTCACTTGTCGGAAAGAAGAGAACCATTGTTTTCTTTAAGTCTGCATATGTTATAAACGATTATATGGATCCACTCTTCTCATTTCCTTCCTAATTCATCTCATATGAACAACCAGTCTGACAACAGACGACAAAGAGGTAGATTAATAAAAGGAACATGGGGAGATGCTGGCGTGTGTTCACTACTTGCACTTTGACCAAGACATCCACCAGCTATAATTTAAAGTTCGTTAAGACTGGTTTCCACCGGTAATTTCAGTGTTAAAAAAAGCAGAAACAATTCACATTCGTAATTAGCTCCTCTTAGTAGGATCCTCTTAAGAGGTGAGGGAACAAGTGAGTCAGATCTAAATACTAGTTTTTCGTTCGTATGATGTAATGTTTGGTTGGCAGAGTTTCGCAAGCGTGTTACACACCTCTTCTGGCAAAGCATTCCGTTGTGGAAAATAGAGAGCTTAAGTTATGTTTACAGTAGAAGCACTGCACAGGATGGTCGCTTTACAAGCCCGGTAGTGATTCGTCATGCTCCGTTCTCAGCGATGTGCACCGGGGAGGACACTTCACTGATTAACGGTGAGCACACGACTCTTCCAGATTTGATAGTTCCAGCTCATATAATACAGCTCACAGACTGATGATTGTTTAAGCGATACTGCAGTCAGTCGAAGGTTGACGGCCAGCTGAACAAGTAGGAAGTTACGCCCCCGTTAGTTCATATCTCATAGGCTTATGCCAAGATTAGAGCTCTCTTGAGCAGCTAATATGTGGTGCAGCTCCTTGAGGCTCGTAAAACAAGGTCGGGGATATTTTGTAGAAAAGTTTTCTCTCATCCGACAGGTAAAACAAATAAGCACGAGCCCTTGTTGATTCGACGCGAGTTTTACGCGTGATTATTTTTGTTGAGACGCCAGAGTTAGAGAAACGAGAAGTATGGAGAAGATTCTGTTTCGAAGAGCGGTGCAGAGAGCATTCTTTTTCGGAGAGCGGTGCAGAGAACTGTCGGTTTCGAAGAATGGTAGATAGAGGATTGTGTTCCAGAGATCGGTGGAGAACTGCCGCTTTTTGGTTCTGATATCGATTCAGAGCAACTGGTCTTCGTTCGAAATCTGAGGCTGCAGCCAGAATGGTGTGAATATTAAGTACCTTGCGACCAAATGTGAGACGTTGCACTGTATTATTTCAGTACTTTCGCGATTCTGGGCGCAACGTTCGTTAGAGTGAGTCTTCAGTTACCACGAGTTGGTCGCCAACTTGCCCGTCGCACGCATTAATTCTGGTGCACGTCAAACCTCTCCTCAATACCACAGTAACGCAATTATTTCAGCTACATCATTTAAAGTCGATTCAGTTTAGATCTCTGGAAGTAACGCTTCTTCTAGCCTGTGTTTTCCAATACCTTACGGATCCATTAATTTTAACTGAGACAAACAATCCTCTTGGACGAACATCCGCAGCTGAGCATTGTACCGGAGGTTGAAAATACCGCTTCAGTTGTAAATTTCTTTTATTAACACGACCGGTTTCGAGCTCTCATAAGCCCACCCTCAGGTGTCGCACTGGAAATACCAAGAGGCGGGAGATAATTTTCACACGCCGCAACACATATAAAAAACAATGTACTTCATAAAAATGTTTTAAAAACCTTTAAAAAAACATTTAGAAACCGGCAGTCGGGCTAGGTGCTGTGAAACCTATGTCACTGCGAAAGCGACACCAGACGGTACTACGGACGACTACCTGGGTAGTGAAATATACAAATAATAGCAAGACTGTGCTGTGGCCCCCGCGCGCGGCGGTGGACGTGTACCAGGTGCGGTGTGCTACCTATGAGCGCAGAACAGCGAGTAGCGGATGCGAACGAAGTAGCAGATTGGTAAACCAGAGTGGCAAAAGAGCTGCCATCTATTGACGGAGAGAAGAACGTGGGGCCACTAGCCCGGCCGTGGTTTACTTTTAATGAAAAAAAAACCCTACATAAAAATACGCGAAATAAGTTAAAAGTGCATTATGCGTAGTAAAGGAACGTATTGAACAGGTCGGTACAGAACTGTGGTAAATCTGAGTGGAAACTGCGACATAAGATGATTATATAAACCTTAAAGCGCAATGAAACTTTTCTTTTACATGAGTGGCAAACAACTAAACTAGCCAAGAGCATCAGTCATACGTATAACTCCATGGAACAAAGTTCTTTGAAGTAACAGATAATTCCCGATCAGTATAAAGGCCATGGAATATATTCCTTTATTTTCTGTTAAACAATGATGCTCAGGCATCTGCCAACCCTTGTATTAAACCACTAGTAGAATGTAAAGCAACAGCTTACTTAGTGTCTGTCCATATATTCGTTTTTGATAATTCCTCCATATAGCCTTCCCTATCTGGATATTATTCCTTACATTGTTCCTCCAATAATAGAGATGTTTCAAATAGCTTACCCTGCCTGGATGCTTAGTTTCTCCCCACATATCCACACACCATTAGTAATAGACCTCTTTCAACTTACGGTGTTTGAGCATCACATTTCATCAGTTAAAGTGGCAGAAGGCGAAATTATAAGCAACAGAGAGTAGTACAGGGCTTTGAAGGTTGACGTTACTCAGGCCAGGGGGAAACAGGCTCCTGTAGGACAAGTGACCGATTTGCAAGTGGTCAACGAAATCACAGAACTCTGTCGGGATTGTATATTTTGAGAATGCTTTTCATTCAGTTTTAACGTGTAGTAAAAAACATTGAGAAGGACAAGGTATTGACGCGGGCAACATCAGTATGATGATGATTATATACAACAATGCTACTGCTGTCAGTGGTAAACTCAGAACTGAAAAGTGAAGCAAGAAGGAGATTTAACATCACAAAATATTCACTTTGCTGGCGTGGAGTAAGTCTTCGTGTACCCCCGCAGGAAAAGAGGTGTAGCAATAGATGATAATGGACTATATTGAAACCAGATACATTCTGCTAATGACATCTTACTGTCTGCCGCTAGTGCTGACATACTTCCACAAGTAAATAAAGTAAGTCATCGATTAGGCACCTAAAGGCTGTTACTTTTAGTTAAAAAAATACAGCTACATTCGAACATGACTTTCTTTTAGAGCAACACACTCTATTTAATCTTTCCCTAATAGCTACATTCAATTACTGAGGTGCAGTTTTCAAATGTCAAAAAAATATCCCTATCAACTACGGATGAATCAATATTTTCATTGAACCCATACATTTTCTTTCAATGCATGAATATGGAAAATTCTCTATGTGCTGAATATGGTGGGACGTAAAATAGTTTCTGCTTCAAATACCTTAGATTTTCCTTCATTAAAACAACTTACAGGTGGCTGATTTCGGCTAATTAACTATATTTGTTCTCCTTATGCAGTTAATGTCAGGCCTCATGTATTTCTATCATTCATTTCGTAGTGTTTGTGTATCCTTTTCTCCTTTTTCTTGGTCTGCCTTTCCTGCCTTTCGGTACAGATCATCGACTTCCATTCACATCTATATCGTTGGCTCTACGTATCATGCACAGTAACAAATCAGTGCTCAAAATCACCGAATTCTTTTTCAAATAATCCCTTAATTACTGACAAAGTGGTGTCACATTTACTTTTGCTCACGTTTCAACAGGTGTGGCACACACCTTGCACACAGGTTTATCTTAATAAATTCGTCAAGTAAATGTACCGTAATATTTCTACAGCGTCAACTATTTTGGATATTTTTAATCGTCCAGCAACATACGGGTCCGACATAGAAACAGACAATGTTGCAAGATTCACTTTTTATTTAATATATGGTTAGTCTCGGGTTACTTGAAACAGTTTTCAGATCATCAACACAGAAAAAACTGTATTTTTGGAAATAGCATATAAACCATGTCAAAATTGTACAAAGTCAAGTTTAACTATCAACAAACATATATGTATATTCTACCAGTGTTCATGATTAAATTTGTCTTACATTTGTGTCGCGTTGTATCTCATCAACAATATTACGCCAAAAGCATCCGGACTTCTACTAGTGGACATTAACGTGGGAGAGTGACCATCCTTCATATTTATGGCGGTTTTACCTGTGCACGGCACACTTTGTATGAGACGTCTGAATGCCTCTTGCGGAATGGCACCCCGTTCTTTTTCAAGAGCAGAAATCATAGAAGTTGCGTTCCATTGGTACAGCATTGTTACTGTGCAGAAATCACTGCCTCCTATATGCTACTTTATGACTAGATGGATTGTCATGCTAATACAAGCAGCCTTCGTCTTCAGTCTATTCCTCCACTGTACGCAGTACACAATGACGTAAAATAAAGTCATGTCGTCCTGCATTTAGCGTTTTATAAAGTGCAAGAAAAAAAACCACAATCTAATTACGAAAAACGTCCTCAAAACGTAACATCACCACCTTCACACTTCACTGTCGGCACGTCACGCGAGGACAGGTAACGTTATCCTAGCATTCGACAAAACCAGAACCTTCGATCGGATTGTCGCAGGTGTAATGTGACTGATCATACAAATCACTAATTTCCATTCATCCACTGACCACCAACTCAAGACCTAGTTCTGTTGGATGATTATGATGTCAATCTTAATTTTAGAAGCAATACATAAAGCTGCAGTGACTAGTATGTAGGCAATTTTCTTCACCAAGTCTTACTAATGTACCGAAACATGCCTGATACAAATCAGGAGAGGATCTAGCTGCACATAAACTTTTCGGAATGTGAGGCCGTGGTCCAAGAATCTCTTCTGTTCCTGACGTTTCGTCCAGAACTGCGCTGCACATCCTCAGAGGCGCACCTCCGCTAAGTCTTGCCGACTGACAAGTCGGGCGCCCGAGAGCGACATAAATACTGCAGAAAAAGGGGTGTGGTCAAAGTAACATGTGATGCGTAGAGGTAATCATTGTCAGAGATAAATTTTAACTATCGATTGTCGTCTTGTCAAACATAAAATTATGTAGCGAGTCTGCAGAGCTACTGTCCATATGTCGCTAAGTTTCGTTGGCTCCTCTTTCCTATTAAAATTATCCTGCTGCTTATAAATTTCATTGTTGAATAAGAATTTAAAACGTAAAAAAATATAAGTAAAATAAATAATTATAGCAGCACTGAATGTTTAGCTATTTTAATTAGATATGTTGAAAATAGTTCCCCACCACATTGTGGACAACTTATTTTCCAAAAATGGTATTGCAGAAACCAAATGTATTAGACAGAGATGTATGTGGCTTGAAAACTTCTTTAATTTATGTTGTAACAAAAAATTTAATTTTTAAAATAATTAATGGTTGCGAGGTATTTTGCAACATTTCCAATTATTACAAAAGCTGATTATACTGTTTTCAGGAATATTAATTACATGTTAACTTTTGTATGAACAACATTTTTCAACCGAGCGAGGCAGTGCAGTGGTTAGCACACTGGATTTGCATTCGGGAGGACGACGGTTCAATCCCGCGTCCGGCCATCCTGATTCAGGTTTTCCTTGATTTCCCTAAATCGCTCCATGCAAATGCCGGGATGGTTCCTTTGAAAGGGGCACGGCCGCCTCCATTCCCCGTCCTTCCCTAATCCGATGAGACCGATGACCGCGCTGTTTGGTCTCTTCCCCCAAACAACCCAACACAATAACATTTTTCATGTCATCATTTACTACACATTCCACCTAAACCTAAAATGCCAAATTAATATTCTGGGTTTGTTCTACCCCTTAAAAGCAAAACTTGGCGTAAACAGAAAAATTGTTATCACATAATTTTGTCCCTGCCCCTCCTCACTCGGTAAATTTCATAAACATCCTTATTTTGCTCTTGGAAATTATTCCTTGTTAGTATTGGCTACTGAAATGTGTGGCTAATAAGGAACTTTTAACTCCCTACACAGGGTAACTGTAGTAGCTGCACTGCTGGTTGCACTTCGGATCTCGCGAGAGAATCATTTCGCTGATTTCAGGCTGTTTTATACAACAACCCCACTGCAATCTTCGCGTTTCCACGTCACAATCGCATTACCAACGGAGGTCTTGGGCAGCTTTAGAAAGGTTGAAATGTAGCAATTGGATTTTTTACGCTGGCGACATCCAATGGTTAGTCGACATTCGAAGCCACTGAGCTCTTCTGAACGACCGACTGTCTATGATAGCACAACATTCCTCCCTCCCCCCTCCCCTCTCCCCCTCCCTCACCCCCACGCCACTGCCCCCGCCCCCCACCAGCCCCCCACCTCCTTTTACACCGTCGGGTCCACGTTGTGTGTCTTGTGGCATCTAGTGGTGAATTCTGTATTGAACAGGGATGTCTGGATACGTCTGATCAGATAGTGCCGGGTGATCATAAAGTCAGTATAAATTTGAAAACTGAATAAATCACGGAATAATGTAGATAGAGAGGTACAAATTGACACACATGCTTGGAATGACATGGGGTTTTATTAGAAACAAAAAAATACAAAAGTTCAAAAAATTTCCGACAGATGGCGCTTCATCTGATCAGAATAGCAATAATTAGCATGACAAAGTAAAACAAAGCAAAGATAATGTTCTTTACAGGAAATGCCCAATATGTCCACCATTATTCCTCATCAATAGCTGTAGTCGAGGAATAATGTTGTGAACAGCACTGTAAAGCACGTCCGGAGTTGTGGTGAGGCATTGGCGTCGGATGTTGTCTTTCAGCATCCCTAGATGTGTCGGTCGATCACGATACACTTGCGACTTCAGGTAACCCCAAAGCCAATAATCGCACGGACTGAGGTCTGGGGACCTGGGAGGCCAAGCATGACGAAAGTGGCGGCTGAGCACACGACCATCACCAAACGACGCGCGCAAGAGATCTTTCACGCGGCTGTCGGACATTTTGTGAACTTTGTTTTTCTTTTTGGTTCTAATAAAACCCCATGTCATTCCAAGCATGTGTGTCAATTTTTACCTCTCTATCTACATTATTCCGTGGTTTATTAAGTTTTCAAATTTATACTGACTTTTTTATCACCTAGTACATTCCTCGTGACGTGAACGCTACCTCGGCGTATTTTAGTACCGGAGCCAGTAGGCCAGGGCCGCTTTTAGCACGCTTCCGCCGCACCTTCAGATCTGATACAGGGCGCCGCTGGCAACGGAACAGAAAGCTTCCGGGGAGCCTAGGCGGCAGCGAGCAGGCAGCAGCAGCGGGTAATTGCCCGCGCCTCGCCTCGCCTCGCAGAACGTAAACACAGGCGGCTGCCGTCAGTAATTAACGCGCCTAACGAGCTCAGGCGTGCTCAGCACACGCGCTCCTCGCCGGCAAAATCCCCGTTGGGGCGTGGGGGCCGGGGACGGAAGGGGCTGCCTTTATAGCAGGTAACGGACAGCTAGGAGTTAGCTTTGTGGAGCGATGCTGAATGTGTGTCTGACGTAGTCTGGAGACATATACCGGGTGATCAAAACGTCAGTATAAATTTGAAAACTTAATAATCCACGGAATAATGTAGATAGAGAGCTAAAAATTGACACACATGCTTGGAATGACATGGAGTTTTATTAGAACAAAAAAAAACTGTTATTGGGCCTTTTTTCTTCTAGGAATGCTTTGGGGTTACCTGAAATCGCAAGTGTATCGTGATCGACCGACATTTCTAGGGATGCTGAAAGACAACATCCGACGCCAATGCCTCACCATAACTCCGGACATGCTTTACAGTGCTGTTCACAACATTATACCTCGACTACAGCTATTGTTCAGGAATGATGGTGGACATATTGGGCATTTCCTGTAAATAACATCATCTTTGCTTTGTCTTACTTTGTTATGCTAATTATTGCTATTCTGATCAGATGAAGCGCCATCTGTCGGACATTTTTTGAACTTTTGTATTTTTCGGTTCTAATAAAACCCCATGTCATTCCAAGCATGTGTGTCAATTTGTACCTCTCTATCTACGTTATTCCGTGATTTATTCAGTTTTCAAATTTGTACTGACTTTTTGATCACCCGGTATATACGGTTTGTATACGGTTTTCGCCATTGTAAATATTTCACCTTTGCTGCACTAAGGTGCATGCACGCAATGCACGAGTAGAGGATAAGACCCTTGACTGTGTGTTTGTTATCTGAGGTGCGCTGGGTCCCCAGTCAGCTGTGCAGCGTTACGGTATTCTTACTAGAGACACAGTAGTGAGGAGTTGCGTTTTAGTGAAGGAGATCTGATATTCGTGAATCTGGGAGAAATTATCTGGAATACGTTATTGTGCAGTTGAAAACTTGTTTGAAAAGATATTTTCTTAATGGTATGGATGGAGACGGTCACGAAACTTCACAACGGCTGAGAGCGATGTACTGACCACACGCCCGTGCAAACGGAAGTCCAGTGACGCCTGTGGGCTAAGGATGTTCATACCGTTCATAACGGTACTTTACGGGCAGGCGTGTCAATTAGCATCATATTAATTAAAATCTGGGATAAATAGACTTTATTTTGGAAGAATTAAAAGGGGAAAGTAATACGAAACTTTAATAACTGCACAGTATTACTAAGAAGCAATATAATGAAAAGTAATAAAAAGCAATGTAGCAAAGACCAAGCGGGACAGAAAGATATAGGGGCGCGTTTGTTTTTTAATACATACAAAAGAACATGTAACACATTATTGAGCTCTCTACCTTCAGTTATCGCGATCGGGCTAGTCGATGAAAAAGTGGTACGCGACTGCGAAATTAGTTAAGGAGATTATTTAAAGACTCTTCAAGCACGTTTAAAATACATTACGTGTGACGAAGTCATCAGAGACGTTTATTGTCGGGTGAAGTGAAAATGATTCCGACAACATAATTCGAACTTTGTGTTAGCTGGAAAAAATACTCTTGGGAAACTACTATGGTTGTGGAACCCACGAAAGTTGTACGGAACGGAAAGCTATAGTTTAAGTAATTCTGCATTTTATAAAATTGTGAAACGAGTGTGCGCGGAACATTAAGAGAATCTTATCCCTGGACGGTTGCGGGGGTAACTGATACAAACAACGCGCCAGCATAAAAATAGTTCGCTTATTAACTACCAGATATTAATTAACGGGGACCTAAAATACTAGAAACAGTGCATACACCGTTAAATTGAACCCTGCGTGTGAAAGACAATCACATCGAACATTTCGAGAGCGAAGAATAGACATTTAAGTGCCGAATTTATAACCTGGGTCGTGTCGATAATTGGACATTATATGACACGCGTTATTCAGAACACGATATCGACCATTCTAATACTGAAAAGAAGGATAGGATCATCACCTCCAATCCCGTTCATATTTCATATTTAGTTAGTGAAAGGAAATGTGTTAATAAACAAACTACATTTAAATTTTATCCACGATTTTGGCTTCATTACGCGGTCTTAACTACATGATAAACAATATCTGTGGAAGTTGTATACAACGTATAGTCGTAATATTTAACCAACCAACATTGTGGGACACCAAAAAATGTAAATGCATGAATTTGTTCTTATAGCGGATGTATAAAGTGTGAGCGCGACGAACTATATTGAGAAACTGAACATCCATTACGTACTTTCATGTTTATCTGCGAAAATGGTCCTTCTCGGTACATCAGCATAGAGTTCGAATAGAATCGCTGGAACATTGCATACCATTCAGATTAATCGAACATCTAAATATGCATAATGCTGGTACCACCAGGATGTGTTCTTCCTCCTCACCCCCGTGGCAGTAATTGAATTAAGAGTCAGCCGGGAAATACTTTTAAATCAATTGACGACCATTGAGCTAGCGTCACGAATTTTCAAACGTCCACTGCCATGTATGAAGGCGAGTGACACCACGAGTGCTAACGTCGATCGAGGGGTGTCGTCGTGATCGTATTGAGTGACATTGAGCGGTCACACGTTGGGTCTTTAGAGGCCTGTTCTGACGGAGATTTCAGTATGCATCGATAAGATTTTTGGAGGAATATTTCAAGGTAACCAATGTTTGCACAGGAATGGCATGTTTGTTTGTCTGAACTGTAGGGTGTATAATAATTATGTGTTATTTATGTTTGTTCAAAGCAGAAATACATACAGACTTACTATAGTTTAGCAGAACATATTAGAGACTTTGAGACGTTAGGCCACAATATTCGGATGTGGCAGCATCGAATAAGGAAAGCCAGCACGTGAATCGACATTGCTCACGTTCGTGCCCAACGCGAGAAGGCAGATATCCAGCGGAGTTTGCACAGCAGCAGTCAGCACTTCGTCACATTAACGACCGAGCAGACGGGCAATGCTTCCTAGGAGAACAGCGACCAGCGCAGTTCGCACATCAGCGGTCAATGCGCCAGGAATAGCCAGCATACTGAACTCGAGTGCGTGACGTATCTGAGGATGTGGAGGAGGACGAAAAGGGCAAAGCCCGACCACGCCGGCATGGAGGTACAGCAGCGGAAAGCCGGCACGTGTGGTGACATTGGTCACATTTCTGCCCAACGTGAGACACGTACGTAGATCAACTACGAAAGGGTCAGTCACTGCCATAGAAACTTAGCGACAATGGCAAAAACAGCGAATAAATACCTCCGACAAGCGGGCGTGAGGGGGTCCTCGGAGGGCGTCATTCGAGCGGTGAAAGAAGACACGAAGGAACGTCACCTGGACGGAGGGACCGATGGTTAGTAGGCGGACGTCATACTTCGCTACAACGACTTAGCAGCTACGCAGCTCGGCGGAAGACGATGTCAGTACCGCACCCATAGATCAATCCAGAAGATGCCATCCCAGCTGTTACCAGAGAGTCGTAGTTACCCTGGTGGCTGGTGAGGACGAAGAGACTGTCTCACGAGAGGGATCACCCGTGAACCTAGAAGACGCTAAACCTGAGGGTCGCCGGTCGCTGGTTCGATTCCGGGACGGAGCACTCCGCGACACGCCGTAGCAGTTTCTTAATAAAGCAACGAGTGAATGCCCAAGCAGAAGGCCGTGCCGCCGCCGCACAGAGTCATGGGCACTGTACTCAGGGAAGAATACGCCGTTGCAACACGAGACGGCGCCGCACCAGCTGTCATCGGAATCTGCACGCTACGACTCCGCTGCTGTGCAGCCGCGAGGAACTGAGCGAGTTACTCTGTTTAAAGTGTGTTACGTCTCAATGTTTCACACACACCTCACTCACTGAGCCAAGGAAAAAGCCCACTCCGCCTCCCATGAAGTATCGCTTCCTTCCCGCCATTTCTGGCAATGACGCTCAGTATCTACAGTCACTAAATCCTCACGCGTTACGGAAACATTAATTGAAGGAAATCTTTGCCCCTCAGGTAACTGATAACAATCATGACTAGTATTAATTTGATTTCTTTATTTTTATTATGTCACAAATAACGCAATTAGTTCAATTTCCTGTAATTTTTTAATAAGTGAATATCGTAACTATTAGAGTCTTCTTATGTTGTGCAGTCCTTCTTTACAGTAATCAGAGTTTAATTTTTCAAGAACGTTATCTTCCACGTAAAACCCGGCCTCAGCAGCATTAGTCAAGTTTTAAATACTTTGTCTTGTGTAAATTGCACCTTATGCCACTCACAGCCATAGTTCGTTTCTGACAAGCAAAGAAAAATGCATAGGAGATTACTTTTCCTTTAGGTGGTGCATTTGCTGGTTTCAGTTTGCTTTCGAGAACGACAGTACACCATACTCAAAGTAGTATGCTCAGCATCAGGTAAGCATCTTTCTGGAGAGGTCTCACTTTACGTGCTTGTGAGCAAACAAAATATAGTCAGGATTTTTAGGTTCTATGTTATGTGAGCAGTGTAAGTAATATAACAGTACTGAGAACAGTGTAAGTAATATAACAGTAATTTTCTTCCGAGATGAGCAGTATTTTATGTTGTTGACATTTCAAGTCAGACATTGCACTTCAGATACGTAACTTCCATGAAGTACTTTAGTATTGATTTTCAATTAAATAGCTTTCACTAAGCACGCTATCAGTTTCTTTTGAGATTTAATTAGATTTATTTTCGTTATTTCAAATGCAGCATTTCACTAAAATTAAAGTTTTGTTTACAAGCGCAACCAAGAGTCAGTATTGCTCAGCAATTGAATACGACTTCTGAAACACGTTACATGAGGAGGAGGTTTTTCCAAAAAAAAAAAAAAAAAAAGGAAAAACTCAGTATTTTATGTACAGATAAATTGCATAGAAAGTTTACTTATGATCCAGTGGACAACTACTGTACGTCCAGCAGAGATGGTGTATGATATTTGTAACATAAAAAAACGTAAAGCAAGTGTCAACACCATCTTGTTTTCTGTTCTTCCTTTCTTTTGTCTAACAGAGTAACTTCTTTGTTGTTATAGTTTTAAAAGCATTCATGTTGTATGTGTTTCACTCAAATAGATAACATGAATTACACTATTGCCATACACTCAGATGACAAAAGTCATGGGCTGGCCGCTGTGGCGGAGCGGTTGCAGGCACTTCAATCTGGAACCGCACTGCTGCTACGGTCGCAGGTTCGAATCCTGCCTCGGGCATGGATGTAGAGACAGGAATTTATTTCATCTAAAATTTCCATGTTAACTAAAGCTTTTACATAGACACGAATCAGGTACTCGTGCTGTTGGAAGACGTGCAGCTTTATCCACCGCCGTGTGAGCAATAGTCTTTTTCAAGGTATCTTACTTGACGTGTGTTGTACGTAGTTCCTGAGCCGTGTGCGGCTCGCGTTGATGCCGTTCGTAGCCTGGCATCTTGTAATAGTGATAGTGGCGTCTCGTTTTTATAGTGTGTTCACTGGCTCCACTACGTTTGCCCGCCTCCTCTGTCCGTGAATGGCAGCAGCAGCGCTTATCGATAGCGTGTACTGTGGTACCATCTTCGTAGCGACCTCTAATATTTCCGGATCGTCGTGTGTCGAGCTAGGGGAGTTGGGACGGAGCAGTTGTGAGGTCCGGACAGCCAGTACTCGCCCGACCGCTGGCGGCACACATGCACTGTCCGACGGAAGGATGTGGTCGCGAGAGTGCACGACCACGTCAAGGACCGGATTCAGCGATGTTTAGTTGAATGGACCGTGATATTCGAGTAGTGAAGCTTTCACCTGTGTGTGTGTGTGTGTGTGTGTGTGAGAGAGTCCGCCTGTCGAAGTGACCTCATGGCAATAAGTTGCCAGTCGACGATTTATACTGGGATCTTTCCCGTGTCTGACTTGAGTGGGGACGACCATTGGTTGGTCGTTCGGTCGGTCGTGGCAGCGGACGACCTTCATTTGGTTTTCCGACCGCTTCTGGCCTCCCTGTGTTTGTGCTGATTTATAATTCGTCCGTGTTGTTTCACAGTGACTGGATTTAGGACTGTGAGTTGCTGGTGGAATTGTTTTCCCGGATCCTTGTGTATCTTGTGATTTGGATGAGCAGTTATTTTAATGCTGTCTGCGTACTGGATTTGGTGAGGGGCTGCGAACGGATATCAGGTCGGTTGGGGCGCTGTAGCGAGCAGGTCCGTGCAGCGCGAGGGCAAGCTGGGGCCGCTGGCGGCGTGTTGCCACTGCCGCATCGAGGAGGGGTAGCTGCAAGAGCGACGACTTCGTAGCACACCGAGCCCTGGACCCTTAAGTGAAGAATTAACAGCTAATGCAATCTCGACTATTCTGAGATCTCGCCTTTGGTCGGCGGTTTGTTGCTCCCACGGCTGCTGAGCCTGGTGGCAACGAGTGAAATGTTTTGAGGTGGTGAAATATTGCAGCCGTCTTTCTCTATTTATTATTCATCATTGAATTTAGTATTATTCTTATTAGTGAAGTGCAATCAGCGGTATTTTCTGCCTTGTGGCCGCTGACGTCCCAGTTACCTGCCGTGGAGGTTAGCGTACCTATCCAGCAGTGTACCTTTCCTCCTCATGGTGACAAGGGGTGTAGTACAACAACCTCTTGTATTGTACTGTGCATATTTTTATTGTGAGGTCTTCCTTGGTTCTCGTGTTTCCTTCGGCCTTGGGTGTTCCCTGTCTGTCTCTTCGCCCTTGCCTAAAAATATGCCATCGTTTTACCGGTGATCGGACTTTAATCGGATTGGTTAGTCGGTCTATCGGCGCTTAAGCTGCCCCTGGTTTGAGTTGCCATCCTGTTACGTGAGTACAACTCTTGGCTGCCTGTCTCACCTTACCTTATGTGTGAGTTACCTTCCGAGCCCGACTCTTGGAACACTTGCTGAGAACCGTTTGTCCTGATTCCTTAGATCGTGATGTTTAAGGATATTTGTAATTTTCTAATTACTGTTAGTGTGGCCTTCAGCCGAGCAATAATTTCACTTCTTTGGTGATAAGGCCTTCAGCTGTGGTACAGTAAGTTTTTTTTAGCAGTCTTGTTTTAAAAGCAAGGGATCTATTTTCAAAGTGCTATTTGGAATTGTTCTTCTGAATTCTAATTCAGGCCTTCAATCGTTTGTGATTTGAAGTTGTGTGTGGCCTTCAGCCGAACAATAATTTCACTTCTTTCATAACAAGGCCTTTAGCCGTGTTACAGTAAGTTCTTTTTAAAGCAAACTTGTTTTAAAAGCAAGGCATTTGTTGAAGCATAGTGCTATTTGGAACTGTTCTTCTAACTTCTAATTTAGGCCTTCAGCTGTTTGTTATTTGAAGTTGTGTGTGGCCTTCAGCCGAGAAATAATTTAATTTCTTTCATAATAACACCTTCAGCCATGTTGCTATAAGTTTTGTTAAGGAAAACTTGTTTTAAAAGCAAGGTATTCGTTGAGATGTGTGCTATTTGAAATTGTTTTCCTGACTTCTAATTCAGGCCCTCAGCAGTTTGTTATTTGAAGTGGTTTGTGGCCTTCAGCCGACTAATAATTACACTTCTTTCATAATAAGGCCTTCGGTCGTGTTACAGTTGTTTTAAAACGAAGTATGTATCTTAGTATGTGGTATTTGGAATTGTTCTTCTGACTTCTAATTCAGGCCTTCAGCTGTTATCCCGTCAACTGGTATTTTTAAGAGATTGTTTTAAAATTTTAATTTCTTTAAATAAAGTTTACATATTTGTTGTGCATCCGAAAGTAACTGATTACAGCCCTGTCCACAATAGTAACCTTATCCTGCCCCATCCTGAGAAACCAGCTTTCAGTTTCATGAGTCAAGATGGACCTAAATTCACTGAGAACAGCAAATCCTCACTGATTTGAACCTGAATTTAATTGTAAATGTATGACTCTTGTTCTCGAGCCAAGTAAGTTGTGATTTTTTCACGACCATTGTTCTTAAGGCGTATTATGTGGCTGTGCAAGGTACACCATAACCTGTAGATACGATGGAAAGTCAGTGTTGATGCACCAACAAATGCTTATGAAACAATGCAATGTCTGATCAGAGTGGATAAATGTAATACTGCAGTCAATTCAGTTCTAGAGAAGGTTTGAATAATTTTATTAAATCCAAGGGCTCTTCTAAAAGAACAAAAATTTTTTGCAACAGTGATGTCATCACCTACACAGCACTGTCTCTAAAGACTACAATATGAATATTTCTGTTAGAGCTAGTTCAAAAGAACTTGGCTCTTGACAGAAACGCATTCTCGTCCTGGGTGCTGGACTAGTCTATCCTGTTGTTCCGAAGGGGTGGTCGCCTCAGTTGCCCACCCCCTGTTGGTCCGCATACTTCCAGCTTTCTCGTTACTATCTCTTTACTGCACCACTGTCATCTTACAACACAAGTGCAGGCAGGCTTGTTGACAATGAGGCACATGAGATTACAGCCAATGCCCTTAAATTAATGATGGCAGAGACAAACAAAACAGCAAAAATTTTGTTAAAATGTTTGCTTGAGAGGGACACAGGAACCGTTAGCTTTTCCAGTTGCGCAGTAAGGAGAAAGAAGAACGAGTCACGATTTTAAGTAAGCCACATAAGCAGGAGAAAAAATTTATATATTTTGTGTTATCGAGTTGTAAGTTTTGTGGTTTATTTTGGTATTCAAGAAAATTTTACCACATCCTTATTATTTTTCGTAAATCATTACATTGCAGAGAAATGTTTGTTACGGAAAACATTTTTTTCGTTGTAAAGATGATTGTGACAGTCAGACAGTGAGTATTTTAAAGGTCAAAATGCATTAGCGTCTTCTCACGAAAGAACGTCATTCTTCTGATTATTTTTGTTGCCGCATTGCTCTTTGTGGAACACAGTGATTAACGCATGAGCTGTTTAGAATAGTTGCACGTTCTTGCATTGCACCTCACAAGGCTTTCTTTTGTTTAGCTTACTTGCTGCCGCGCTGCTTATTTTATTTTCGTCACTTAGAGCAGTACCAAGTTTGCGTTGCCACGTGTAAGCCATATAAAATTCGTTATAGCTAATTTTACAGTACAGTTAGATTACAATTAGATCATTCAGTTAGCTTGTTGACAAAATCCATTATCACGTCTGTTTAGGCACATAACATTTCGTAAACAGACAGATTTATTTTCACAGTGCAGTGTTATATTTGAGTGTGAATTATTGTGTTTACAAGTTTATCCGTTAGAATGCGTACGTAAATTCACACGGTATATTTAGAGAAACATTTTGATGACTCATCCTTTGAAAATTTAACTAACAATTTTACGTAGCATTTTCATTTTGTTACCTTTGTGTGTTGGAATACAGTTTGGCGAGATAGCTTATTTAGCTTACAGTTAGAGTTTTCTAATTTAGTTAAAAATAGAGTTATTTAGTTTTAGTTTTGGCGACACATGATTCATCAGGTAGCATTTCTGTAATTACACAGCTTATATTGTTCAGCATTATAATACATACACGCATATGCGAGTACGAAGAGTAATAGTAGTAGTTCAGCGTATTACTGTCTCAGTTCACGTAAAAGTAAGCTAGGAGTAAAGTTACATAGTAACCGTTATTGTCTGCTACGCTAAATTTTGTATCCTTTTTTTGTTTTATGAGATTTGCTTATGACAGCGCGTAATCGGATTTCTTTTGCCTTGACTGATTCTTCATTATCGTGAGTACTTCTTTCATTGGTATTCGAATGAGAAATTATTTGCTTTGAACACCTATATTTGTCGCATTATTAGTTTCGCTGACATAAACTGTTAATGCTACCGTCTGCAGACACGCCAACTGTGACGAGATATGTGAGATACGCTGTTGTGTGTAGGCTTCAGCTGTCAAACTGTACTTCCTCTACTACGCCGTGACCAGTCACAACAACCTCCCCTATCACGTCATCTGCACTGCTACTGGCCAAGCTATTTTGTGTGTACTCCTCTAACACAAGGACTATGGTCTTTTTTAGAACAGAACCAGTAAGGATTGAAATATGAATATGCTGCAAGTAGAACAAATTAATCATTTCAAATACTTAAACTGCAGCATCAACTACGGCTCACTCAAAGACAGAGAAAATAAACAAAATCGTTTTCATCAATTACTTCTGTAGAGCTCTTACGTGTAAATAAGATAGGAAATGTCACAAAGAAACACTAATGAAGTTTTATAGCTTGTTGGTGTTACCAGCTCAGCTATATTGCAATCAGATCTACATTTTAAGGAAAAAATACTAACAAAGAAAGCAACTGCGAATTAAGATTTCTGCAGTACATGAGAAAGTTAAATTTATAATAAAAACGAATTAAAAACTTAGATATTATTGAAATTAAAGTATAATTTCTTAGAAGATTCGCTGATCCATCGAGACATTCAAATTCCTAGGAGAATGGATAAAAACTGCTCTGAAGCGAGGAGGATATATGAGAGTACAAATGAACGCTATGAATTTAGTATAGGCACACGATATAAACATCTACTACAAGAACTTTTGATCAGTGCAGGATATTAATACACGGTGTTGGGAACCAAAGGATTTCCAGGAGGATGCTGGAGTCTCGAGGAAGACGAGCGAATCGAGAACAATACATCCATGAGGACAGGAGCTCAGACAAAGTGAGGGAAAAGAACCATTGTGCTCAGCCGGCAGACGACCCAGACACGTGCGGCATTTCATGATGTGCTACACTCGTATGAGGCTGTCTTCCCATGAGGACACAACTATATTTTTTAACGTTTTGCTCTCTTTTTACTATGAGACATTACGATGGTACAGAAAGAAACGTGTACACCTTGATTTCATAACCTGTGCACTGTGGACATGAAGACGCAGCTTAGTCCTGTCGAAACTAATAATTGATTGCACCCACATGCGATCAAGAAAATAAAACATCATATCTGAAGCTTTCTTATTTACATTGTGTCGTACTAAGTTAATTTTAAATGCGAGTGCCCTTGAAATCCAACAATTTCGCCAGACGACTATGGGGATATAACGTCTCTCTGTCTGTGTATATTATTATTATTTCTTTACTTTCTCAGACGTTAAGTCTGCTTAAAAATGGAAAGTGACGCGGACCTTGATCAAGCGTCACTTCCTTTTAACTGTATGGTATTTGTTATATTGTATTTAGGAACTTTAGGGTAATTGAACATGTATCAATAATTACAGATTTCTGTAGTTGTATATATAAGTTTGGATGTAGCTGTTTTGCTTTGATGTACTGGTGGATATTGTGTGGTATGACTCCTGTAGTTGACAGTATAATTGGTATAATGTCAACTTTATCCTGATGCCACATGTCCTTGACTTCCTCAGCCAGTTGAACGTATTTTTCAATTTTTTCTCCTGTTTTCTTTTGTATATTTGTTGTATTGGGTATGGATATTTCGATTAGTTGTGTTAATTTCTTCCTTTTATTGGTGAGTATGATGTCAGGTTTGTTATGTGGTGTTGTTTTATCTGTTATAATGGTTCTGTTCTAGTATAATTTGAATTGATCATTCTCCATTACACTTTGTGGTGCATACTTGTATGTGGGAACGTGTTGCTTTATAAGTTTATGTCATAAGGCAAGCTGTTGATGTATTATTTTTGCTACATTGTCATGTCTTCTGGGGTATTCTGTATTTGCTAGTATTGTACATCCGCTTGTGATGTGATCTACTGTTTCTATTTGTTGTTTGCAAAGTCTGCATTTATCTGTTGTGGTATTGGGATCTTTAATAATATGCTTGCTGTAATATCTGGTGTTTATTGTTTGATCCTGTATTGCAATCATGAATCCTTCCGTCTCACTGTATATATTGCCTTTTCTTAGCCATGTGTTGGATGCATCTTGATCGATGTGTGGCTGTGTTAGATGATATGGGTGCTTGCCATGTAGTGTTTTCTTTTTCCAATTTACTTTCTTCGTATCTGTTGATGTTATGTGATCTAAAGGGTTGTAGAAGTGGTTATAAAATTGCAGTGGTGTAGCCGATGTATTTATATGATTGCTTTGTGTATTTTGCTAGTTTCTGCTTGTTCTAGAAAGAATTTTCTTAAATTGTCTACCTGTCCATAATGTAGGTTTTTTATATCGATAAATCCCCTTCCTCCTTCCTTTCTGCTTAATGTGAATCTTTCTGTTGCTGAATGTATGTGATGTATTCTATATTTGTGGCATTGTGATCGTGTAAGTGTATTGAGTGCTTCTAGGTCTGTGTTACTCCATTTCACTGCTCCAAATGAGTAGGTCAATATTGGTATAGCGTAAGTATTTATAGCTTTTGTCTTGTTTCTTGCTGTCAATTCTGTTTTCAGTATTTTTGTTAGTCTTTGTCTATATTTTTCTTTTAGTTCTTCTTTAATATTTGTATTATCTATTCCTATTTTTTGTCTGTATCCTAGATATTTATAGACATCTGTTTTTTCCATCGCTTGTATGCAGTTGCTGTGGTTATCCAATATGTAATCTTCTTGTTTAGTGTGTTTTCCCTTGACAATGCTATTTTTCTTACATTTGTCTGTTCCAAAAGCCATATTTATATCATTGCTGAATATTTCTGTTATCTTTAGTAATTGGTTGAGTTGTTGATTTGTTGCTGCCAGTAGTTTTAGATCATCCATGTATAGCAAATGTGTGATTTTGTGTGGGTATGTTCCAGTAATATTGCATCCATAATTTGTATTATTTAGCATGTTGGATAATGGGTTCAGAGCAAGGCAGAACCAGAAAGGACTTAATGAGTCTCCTTGGTATATTCCACGCTTAATCTGTATTGGCTGTGATGTGATATTGTTTGAATTTGTTTGGATATTAAGTGTGGTTTTCCAATTTTTCATTACTATGTTTAGGAACTGTATCAATTTAGGATCTACTTTGCATATTTGCAATGTTGGTAGTAACCATGAGTGGGGTACACTATCAAAAGCTTTTTGGTAATCAATGTATGCATAGTGCAGCGACCTTTGTTTAGTTTTAGCTTGATATGTCACCTCTGCATCTATTATCAGTTGCTCTTTACATCCTCATGCTTCTTTGCAACAGCCTTTTTGTTCTTCATTTATAATTTCTGTGTAATGACTGAAGTTAATATTTTGTATATTGTTGGTAGGCATGTTATGGGGCGATATTTAGCTGGGTTTGCTGTGTCTGCTTGATCTTTAGGTTTCAGATACGTTATTCCATGTGTAAGTGTATCAGGGAATGTGTATGGGTCTGCAATGTAACTGTTAAATAATTTAGTTAGATGTGAATGTGTTGAGGTGAACTACTTTAGCCAGAAATTTGCTATTTTATCTTTTCCAGGGGCTTTTCAATTGTGAGTAGAATTAATTGTTTGGGTGACTTCATGTTGCAAAATTATCACTTCAGGCATTTGTGGTATCATCTTGTATGTGTCTGGTTCTGCTTGTATCCACCGTGCATGCCTGTTATGTTGTACCGGGTTTGACCATATGTTGCTCCAGAAGTGTTCAATGTCTGTTATGTTTGGTGGATTGTCTATTTTAATATGTGTGTTATCTATTGTCTGGTAAAATTTCTTTTGGTTTGTGTTGAATGTTTGGTTTTGTTTCCTTCTATTTTCACTTTTTTTGTATCTTCTAAGTGGTTTGGCCAACGCTTGTAATTTCTGCTTCTTTTCATCTAATTGCTCTATCGCTTCTTGTTGTGAGATTTTACCTAACCTTTTTCGTTTTTTTCTGACATTTTATTTCTTATAAATTGTGTTAGCTGTCCGATGTCTTTTCTCAGTTTTTCTATTCTGATCTGTAGCCTGTGTTGCCCTGCTGGTTTTGTGGGTTTCTTCTGTGTGTTGGTTGGTTCTGATCTCTGCCTAGTGTGTGTATTTAGTGTAGTGAGTGCTCCTACATAAACCAGTAGTTGACTCTCTTCCATAGTTGTATTTTCATTTATTTTGTTGTGTATGATTGTGTTGATAGTTGTTATTGTTTTCGACTTGTGGGTTATTTGGCGGTCTATGCAAGAATGGTCTAGTGTATGTATTTGTGTCTTTGTATTCTATATATGTCAGCTGAAATTTTTCTTCTATATCTAACATGTGTGTCACCTCGTGTTCTATTTGTGCTTGTACTGGTGGCTGCCTTAAGATTTCGTTTCGCTCTGATTGTTTAATTGATGCGTGTTATTCTTTGTTTGTTTGCTCTGGGATGTTTGAGTCCATTACTGTATTTTCTTCTTCTTCTGATTGCACATTATTTTGTTCCAGTATTTGTTGTACTTCTTGTTTGATGTTTTCTAATTCTGACTGGGGTATCCTGTTATTTTTGATTATTACACGGATCTGATCAGCTAGACGTTGTTCTGTTAAAAATTTTAATTCTGGGTATCTGGTAATAAATGTTGTGTATACTTGTGATCTGTATCCAGTTGTGTTGGTTCCTAGGTTTGTTGCTTGGTAATAACAGAACATGAGGTGTCGATTAACTTCATCTGACCATCTCATCCTCTGTCTTTGTTTTCCTTCTAGGGTGGTTGCAGGAAGCATATCCTGCAAAACACCTCCATTTGGATTTAAATCATTTTCCAGTTGGCTAGCAGTGTCGTTACCATTGTGGGCGGGCATAGGGTTCAAGCGTCGTCCCCGACCATGACGGCGCTTGTCCGAGGCTCCTTTAGTTCTGTCCTGAACCAACTAATCACACTAAAAGGGGGGTTATCCCTATTAGTGGTTTGTTCTTTTCGTCGCCTTTTACGACTGGCAGAACATACCAGAGGCCTATTCTTTTCCCGGGCCTCCACAGGTCTTATTATTATTATTATTATTATTATTATCATCGCCGGCCGCGGTGGTCTCGCGGTTCTAGGCGCGCAGTCCGGAACCGTGTGACTGCTACGGTCGCAGGTTCGAATCCTGCCTCGGGCATGGATGTGTGTGATGTCTTTAGGTTAGTTAGGTTTAAATAGTTCTAAGTTCTAGGGGACTGATGACCACAGCTGTTAAGTCCCATAGTGCTCAGAGCCAGCCATTTTATTATCATCATTATTATTGTTATTATTATTATTTGCGTCGAGAGCCTGTATGATCACGCAAAGCATTCTGCCTCATTTGAGAGTTCTTTCTGATCTTCCACGAATCTCTCATTTTTTCTACGTGGAGTCCTATGTTCAGTCCACTTTGTCCCTGGATCCTTTGGGAATTCATTCTCTGACCTCGCATTCGACTTGTGTATCTTGGCCCTGTATACATTTATGTCTTCAGTTTCTATTGGATCGATATTTGCTGCTTCTAAGTCCAGTTAGACTTGTGTGATCTATGGCATTGTTGATTTGACCCCTTGTAGGTATGCTAGAATTCTCTTGGTAAGTCGTTTTGGTAATAGCCTGATGGTGTGGCCATAGAACTTCAACCTTCATTTTCTGACATCTGCTGCTGTGTTTCACATCTTGCCTGTAGCTTTCCTGGTGTGTAATTTGTATGCCTCTTCTGTCAGCTTTGAACCGAGAATTTTCCTCATGTTTTTTCTTTCCTCCTTCAGTATACTTTCCCTGTCACTTTTCGTATGGAGTGTTAGCGTCTCACTTTCATAGTTTTTCAGGCTTGGTTATTATGTTATAGTGTCTGACTTTTGTGTGAATGGACATGCATTTTTTTTATTGTGTACGTGCTGTGTCTTGCCTAACGCTCTCTTCATTTTTTGCTGTCAAGTTTTCTGTGCTATCTTTTTTCATCCTGTAGGTTAAGGATTTCGCCTAAGTACTTAAAGTATGCAACTCTGTTTATTTTGCCATATTTTGTGTCTTATTTATGTTTAATTTCGAGCAGAAAAATTAAGACTTCTCGAAAAAGATTTACTGGCCAACTTTTTTCGCTCATTTTTTTAGTATCTCTATTGGTTTGGTTGCTGTTGCTTCGTTATCTGATATTATAACCGGGTCGTCTACGAAAGCTAGGTGTGATATTTCTTTTCTGTTCTGGCATCTTCCTAGTCGTGTTAGTTTCCAGTGTCCTTGAGCTTTCCCATTCCCTCATTTCTTTGTCCCGGACTAGATTGAATAATAGTGAGGATAATCCGTTGCCTTGGTGTACTCCAGTTTTGATCACGAAGGGATCAGAGATTTCACCCATGAATCTAACTTTCGATGTTGTGTCAGCTAATGTCTGTCTCAGTAATCGTGGTGTTTTTGGGTCGAGTCCCTGTTCTTCTCAGACGTTGAACAGGGATTGTCGATCAACAGAATCTTAAGCTTTCTTGAAATCTATGAAGGTGCAAATGATTGGCGCATTCCTGATAGCCTTGTATTTTAGAATTGTTTTCAGATTGAGAATTTGTTCTGTGCATGAACGACCGGACCTCCTGTGTTCACTTTCGTCCAAGGTTCTTTAGTAATTTGGCAATGATGCAGTCTTCACCAGATGTCCTGTTGTTTTCTAGTTTAAGTATGTGTTTGTTGATCTCTTCACATGTTGTGGGAGTTATTCCGGTTGGGTGGAGGTACTGGAAATCTTGTTCCAGGTTCAGGGCAGTTAAGGAGATCGGAGAAATAACGTGCCAGTTAACGTGCCAGTTATTGACAGTTTTCTTGGTTAGTTAGCGCTAGTTTTCCATCTGGTTTTCTGAAGTACAAATTTTGATGTGTGTAGCCGCAAATCTTCCTTGAGAAGGTTCTGTAGAATTCTCTCGTGTTGTAGTTGAGGAAGTGTACCTCTATAGCATCCAGTTACTCCTTCATGTACTTTCGCTTCGTTTGCCTAACAAGTTTTGCAGTCGGTTATCTTGAATCTTGGAAACAACGTTCTGGGAATTTTGTACTATTGTAGTCCTGAAAAACTTGTTTGCGTATTTCTAGTGCCTTTTCACACTCCGAGTCTCATCAAGTGTGTTTAGTGTACTTTTTCCGTGGTGTTAGTTCTTTTACTTTTTGTGTGATCTTTCTATGGAACTCTTCCCATGTGTTTGCTGGTTATTATCCCATTCCTGTTTTGCGTTGGATTCCATGATCATTTTTGTCAACTTTTTCTATATGCTTTGTTTTCTGATGGATTTTCTTCGGTGTAAACTTTGTCTTGATTCGAGTTATATATATTGACTTCAGTCTGCAAGCCGAAGTGAGTTTGAAGCAGAAGTCTAAGTTCAATATGCTTGACCTCAATTAGGTATGGGGGCCATCTAGAGTAAAATGAAATACAGAAGTGAAAACATTACCAGCCAAGATTGCTACTTAAAATTCTATTTATGATGACCGGTTTGGGCCAAATGTAAGTTTCCATCACCGAATCTGATGCAAATATAATTATAATTAAGGATCTTGGATGTTTGAGTTTTTATTTCTGTATTACACAAGTTTAAATATTAATTCATACTAGGAAAAACCATAAAAATTGACACGAAAGTAGTCCACATCTAAATACAGAATGAAGGAAGTTGGTTCGGATTCTGACGTCGACGACGTGGTCTTAAGAACAGAGCACGAGCTCAAATTGAGGAACAATTGGGATGGAAATCGACGGCGTCTATTGTTTTGAAAATACTTTGGCCGAAGTGTTTACAAAACAATGGACCTTTAACTCTTTCAGACTGAATCTTTTTCTGGAGAAAGGAAAATTTTTCTCTATGCGGTAATGCTCTTAAGTGACATTTTAATGATTTTAGATGCAAGATTTATACAGAAATATGTACCCGTCTTCAAAACAAAACTTTGCACACTTGGCTTGATTTTATGGTCTAAAATAATGAATTAGAAAATACTCTCTAGACTAATATATAATAAAAGGTCATTCAGTAATTACCATCTAAAATAACAATAAAAATCTTCAATTATACCGTGGAATATAGCGAACGAACCATATCTGTTTATTATGGCGGTCACGAGCTGCTGCGGACTGCTACATTGACTTGCTGGTATCTTCACAGTGATTCTCAACAGTTGGCAGCACTTGGGCATGATGAAGAGGTTGAACGTTCACAAATGTGTACGTCAGATTTCCATTAGGAAAAAGTACTTCTTTTGCTGCTGAGACATAGTAAAAGTTAATATACATAATTGTAGCCATATGGTCTGAAAGGGTTAAGTGATTTGTGGGAACGAGAGTAAAAGTGCACTCGCTATCGTTTTTAAAGGGAGTCCAGTGGTAACCACTTCTCACTCCTCACTTGGAGTATAATATACGTGTACTGTGTCCTTGCCCACTACTTTGTATTCACTTGAGCGTTGCAGTTCTTTCGAAGCGTTAGTGCACGAGACCGCAGGAGACCATTCCATAGAACCAACGTGTGAGCTGCGGTTCATATATACATCAACTCGCAATATAAAAGAAATCTTGGTGTTCTGAAGACGTTATTTCTGAATTAACAATGCTTCCAGGATTGCCTTGATCCTCTTCATTAGGAGTACTCAAACAGTGCGTCAATCAGTTGTACTACTGCAGGAGACGGTTAAAGTAATCCTCAAAACGTGGAACAATAATTAACAATTGACACAGATAGAACACCGAATCTTTTATCCGTGGGGTAGACAAAGAGTTTAAATATCACATTTTTCAAAGCCATGTCTGCAGTCCAGGCTCACTCTGAAATCCCTACAGTACCGCAGTTGACTGCTGCAAGAGCCAAAATGAAATATAGGAACCCATTCAGAAAGTGTACGCAGTTGAAGGGGGCACACGATGCAACAATCCATACTGTGCTGTTGGAAGTGTACGGAACCATTGCACCATCCACAACAAAGGTGTTAGGTGGCCTAGACGATTCCAGTGTGGTCAAACAAGTCGGAATCAGGAAGAACGGAATGGCAGAGCACATTTTGTGAAGAACTGGGAACAAGTGAAGGCCCTGGTGCTAGTGTAAAACGATCGAGGCGGCAGTGAAACAGTGAAAATTAGTCTTGTATTAGTTTCAACAATCTCGCGCAACAATTTCAACATGAGAAAGTTCACGCCCACTTGGTTCCGCCAGTGCTCAACCCAATTTTAAAAGCTTACGAGCTGAAGAGAAGAGGGAACTTGGCAGCTGTTTCATGCCAGTTCAGAGGACTGCTTTAGCAGCCTAGTGAACATTGTCGGGTGCTGGGCGTATCATTATGATCGCGAGACAGGAGAAACATAACAAGTAGTCGATACATGTGGATTCATCACTGCCAGCAATGGAGTAGATCCAAATATCATCGGGCAACGTGACACTGTGTTCCTGGAGTGAAGTGATGTGGTGGTTACGACTATGCTCGTAAGGGACAAGACGCCGTGAGGAGTGTGCTATCGAGGTCTCCTGGCGAGGATGTGGGACGCTGTCAAGAAGGAACGTCGTGAGAAGCCCAGCCCAGTTTGCACAGGACACGATTGTAAAAGATGGTTCTTTTGGCTATCAAATTTTGCTTTATCCCTTCCCCCCCCCCCCCCCCCCCCCCCTACCGGCTGTATTCACCTAACGTGCTAACCAGAGGCTTCTTCCTGTTTCCTGGTCTCGAGAAATCACTGCGTGACAGGCATTTCCAGAATGATGACGATACGGCTTTTGAGGTGGAACGTTTTCTCCGCAGCCAAAATGCCGACTTCTACAACCAAGACGCGTACCAAGTTGACAATAGTTGGAAAAAAATGTGCCGCAGCTCGATGTTTCAAAGTGATAGTTAAAAACTTTGCGGTTACCCCTCCGACAAGGATGCAACCACGAAATATTCCGGCGCCTATAATGGAGAAGATTTTGAGTGAAATATGAATTCAGAAGGTCACGGCGGAAAGTTAGAGGAATGTGCAGCACGATGTATGATGAGGCTACACATAGAGGCAGGAGGAATTCCAGAGAGGTCCGCGCATTCTTTACGTGTTACCCTTCCCAGCAACATCACCCCTCTCCCCACTCCCACACCACCACCCGCTTGCCCCCCGCACCGAGCCGTTGATCAAGCGGAGCCGGGCGCGTCTGCACGCCGCGAAGTCACGTGTCGCGCGGTCGATGTCAGCCGGGGAGTCCCCGCAGTGAGGCAGAGAGGTCTGGCTGCCTCCGCACGCAGCGCGGTCTCATAAATATGTGCAGCCGCAGATGCCGCCGCAGCGTAATAAAGGAAAAAGAGCAAAACTCAAACGCAATATCACGCCCCGTTTGCTTTAAATCTCTGCTGCGTGCTGCCGTTGGCGGAGAGGCAGGGGCGTTTTATGCACCTCCTGTTGTAATGAAGGTACGAGCGGTTTTGTTGTTTCTATGCTGCCGTGTAATACGTTAGGCGTATCTGTGGATTTAACGGGGCAGTAACTCGCAACACCTGCTAGTGAGGATGATCGTCATCTGTTAACAAAAAAATATGTTTTACATATGGCGAAGGGAGTGTGAGAGCTAAAACGAGGAATCAACCACTCACAATGGAGAATCAAACTTTTAACTTTTCAAATGCACATCCCTTCACCGTTAGATTATTTTGATACGCATTTCTAGTGGCAGGTGCAGGAGTTTGGTTTAGAAGGGGCTTGATCAATCTGAGGGTAGGGTTTATCAAGGTAAACACTAAAATACTTAAAAATCACAAAATTTTATTTTACTGTGGATAACTTTTTTCGAAATTCTTCAATGACTTTGACAAGTTGTAAGCTGCCACATATATACAGGTGAATAAACATAGCAGCCAAACCGTTGAACATGTCTTCTGTCATTTTCGTACGAAGGTAGTTTATGCAAAGAGAAGCTGCAGTCCACACTACAAGCTGATGCTGGTAATGTAGCGAGAAATTGTAGAAGAATTTTTATATTTGGTAAAAGGTTATTTGTCTCTTGATGCCCTTCTGCTGCTTTTTGTGGCAGATGTTCCCTGTCTCTCCAAAACTCCTTTCTATGAGTTATTTCTCCCGATAATCAGAGACAAAAACGCAAATAGCTGCTGTAAACACGTACAGTTGCCACTAGCGAGTCCAGATTTTCTGTTTTCACCGTGGCACTTGGTAAAAGGTGAGCAGGTGGAAGAGAGCTCTGCCCTCGAAAGCCAACTCCGCAAAAGTCCCAATATATAATCGATGAAAGGAAGGAATACATTCAGTCAGAAACAAAACACAACATGACATTATTTGCGATCTCGAAAGAACACACCAGAAGAGAAAGGACTGCTGCATAGATGAGATGTACACTACTGGCCATTAAAATTGTTACACCACGAAGATGACGTGCTACAGACGCGAAATTTAACCGACAGGAAGAAGATGCTGTGATATGCAAATGATTAGCTTTTCAGAGCATTCACACAGGGTTGGTACCGGTGTCCACACCTACAACGTGCTGACATGAGGAAAGTTTCCAATCGATTTCTCAAACACAAACACCAGTTGACCGGCAATGCCTGGTGAAACGTTGTTGCGATGCCTCGTGTAAGGAGGAGAAATGCGTACCATCACGTTTCCGACTTTGATAAAGGTCGGATTGTAGCCTATCGCGATTGCGCTTTATCGTATCGCGACATTGTTGCTCGCGTTGGTCGAGATCCAATGACTGTTAGCACAATATGAAATCGGTGGGTTCAGGAGGGTAATACGGAACGCCTTGCTGTATCCCAACGGCCTCGTATCACTAGCAGTCGAGATGACAGGCATCTTATCCGCATGGCTGTAAAGGATCGTGCAGCCACGTGTCGATCCCTGAGTCAACAGATGGGGACCTTTGCAAGACAACCACCATCTGCACGAACAGTTCGACGACGTTTGCAGCAGCATGGACTATCAGCTATGAGACCATGGCTGCGGTTACCCTTGACGCTGCATCACAGACAGGAGCGCCTGCGATGGTGTACTCAACGACGGACCTGGGTGCACGAATGGCCAAACGTCATTTTTTCTGGTGAATCCAGGTTCTGTTTACAGCATCGTGATGGTCGCATCCGTGTTTGGCGACATCGCGGTGAACGCATATTGGAAGCGTGTATTCGTCATCGCCATACTGGCGTATAACCTGGCGTGATGTTATGGAGTGCCATTGGTTACACGTCTCGGTCAACTATTGTTCGCATTGACGGCACCTTAAACAGTGGACGTTACATTTCAGATGTGTTACGACCCGTGGCTCTACCCTTCATTCGACCCCTGCGAAACACTACATTTCAGCAGGATAATCCACGACCGCATGTTGCAGGTTCTGTACGGGCCTTTCTGGATACAGAAAATGTTCAACTGCTGCCCTGGCCAGCACATTCTCCAGATCTGTCACCAACTGAAAACGTCTGGTCAATGGTGGCCGAGCAACTAACTCGTCACAATACGCCAGTCACTACTCTTGATGAGCTGTGGTATCGTGTTGAAGCTGCATGGGCAGCTGTACCTGTAGACGCCATCCAAACTCTGTTTGACTCAATGCCCAGGCGTATCAAGACCGTTATTACAGCCAGAGGTGGTTGTTCTGGGTACTGATTTCTCAGGATCTATGCACCCAAATTGCATGAAAATGTAATCACATGTCAGTTCTAGTATAATATATTTGTTCAATGAATACCCGTTTATCATCTGCATTTCTACTTGGTGTAGCAATTTTAATAGCCAGAAGTGTAAATGAACAGACAAATAAGTGATTACAATTTATAAAAAGAAAAGAAAAGAATGATTTATTCACGAGAAAGAGCTTCACAAATAGAGCAAGTCGATAACGTGTTTGTCCTCCTGTATCTTGATCCTATTGATAGAGGTGTTGGATGCCTATCTGAGGAATATCCTGTCCAATTCTGTACATTTGGCGAGGTAGACAATCAAGTTTGCGAAGTAATTGGAAGGCCCTACTGATAATGCTCCGAAAATTCTCAATTGAGGAGAGATTAGGCAGCGTTGCTAGCCAAGGTATGGTTTGGCAAGCACGAAGACAAGTGTAGAAACTATTGCTGTGTGTGTGCGGGCATTACCTTCTTGAAACGTAAGCCCATGACGTCTTGTCTTGAAGGCTAACGAAACGGGGCGTACAATATCGTCGACTTGCCGTTGTTCTGTAACGGTGCCATGAATGGCAACCAGAGAAATCCTCCAATGAAAGGAAATGGTACCCCAGAGTATCACTCGCGATTACCGAACGGTACGGCGAGCGGCAGTCACGTTCGTATTCCACCGCTAAACAAACAAAAACACGCCGAGATAACAGTTAAGACACTTAAAGAGCGTATTCGACAGACCATACATCAATGGCCTATATGTGCAGCAGCGAGGCGCGTGCACTCGCAAGCAAATCGCTCAGGTCCGTGACTGACAGCAGCGCGGGCGGGCGGCTGGCGTTGGCAGCTTGATGTGGGTGTGGTTGCGTCTCGAATGAGTGGTGCGCTGGTCAAAAACTCCTCATGTGAACATCTTCCTATAGAAATCTGAAATCTGAAAACATACTATAGCTGCGTCAAAACGACTGGGTAATGATAAATGATTAAAATTGTTCTGTACATAGTATAGTATTTAACAACGTACTGGAATTTGAGAATTGTCAGGGCTGGACCCAGTACTTTTTCAGGGAGGGGGTTCAGCCCTTAAACTCCCTCTCTAGATTCGCTACTGTGCATTTAATCGCATCCGAGAAACAAATGTCAGGCATGTTTACCCGACTTCTCAGGACTACATTTTCCTATAGAAAGAACCCTAGAAACTTGTGCTGGATTTTTTTCTTGGCAACCAGAAGTTCTTGTCAGTATTATGAGTTACCCTATCGTGGAGATACCGGCAGATGTCTCACTAGAGCAGCTAGCTCTCTCTGTCGCTCGCTCGTTGTACGTCGCCGTAGTATTAATACAAAAAGAAATGGCGGTTGGTCCCTCTCCGAAGCTGAGTGCTCAGCGGGGCTGATCGATATGCGGAGAACGGTTGTACGGCTGTCGGTACTACGAGTGATTTTTCATTGGTGGGAGGACTGGAAACGGGTGCACTCACAACGGGAGGATCAAATTTTGGAAGGACGTTCTATACTGAAAACAATAACACACGTGTTTCGGCTTTTTGCTAGACACCCCATAGTTTTCGAAAAAAAGAAAATTGAAGTCAAAGTTGATGATGGAAAATCGTATTTTCAATGCCGTACTTCGAAATACCGTCTAGAAACAAACATTTTTTATTAATTTAATATGGTACCTAAAGTTGATAATGTTTGAGTTACTGATATTTCTGTGTTTTCATAGTGCAGTCTGGCTACCTTTTTACATGTATTCTACCTTCATGGTGTGGGTTCCTTTAGTCATGTCCTAGTTCATGAGCCACGGGCAACGTATGAGTGGCCAAGTAAGTGGTGCAGAGTCGAGCACGGGACACGGAACTGTTGTTTTGTGGATAGCTCTGCATGTGCTCCCTTTGGGGAAGATACCGATAGTGGTTGGATGGAGGTGATGCAGCTGTCAGCGTGCCTTCCATTACTACCACAGGGTCCATGCAAGCACTGTAGAATGTCGCCCACAGCATAATACTGCTCCCACCAGCCTCCGACGGTGGCACCCTGCACCTTTAGAGCCGCCCTTCATCTCGATGACGGCCTTTGTGGAGACGACCACCGAGCTAGGGTAGCAAGAAATGTGTTTCGCCCGAAGAGCCGAAACGTTTCCATTGATCGAGGGATGATTCCCAATCGTCCCGTGCCTACTGCAATCGCAATTAACGATGTCGTTGGCTCAACGTATGAACACGTAAGAGAGGTCTGCTGCGGAGCTCCACGTTCAACAATGTACGATGAACTGTATGCTGCGAAACACGTGTGCCCCTGCATTGTGCAGCTTCGGCAGAGATGCCACTTTATAGAGCAGACAAGCCTCCAAACTCGCGTTCCGTGAAGAGTCGTGGACGTCCAACCATTTAGCGTCTAGTGGTAGTTTCACCGTCATTCTACCTCTTTCCATAGATACTCATGAGGGTAGCACGTGAACGTTGGACCAGCTTCGCCGTTTTCGAAATACTCGTTCACAGACTGTGCGTAATAATAACCTGACCTTTGTCAAAGCCGCTTATCTCAAAAGATTCCTCAACTGCAGCCCATATCTTCGCTAGGGTGATCCCCCGTCCGTGTCAGCTCCGCTTACATACTTTTGTTACCGCGTCATGTGCCCGCAATGCTACAAGGCGGCATCCAATGTCGCGGTGGGCTGTCGTCATAAAGTTTTCGCTTACCAGTGTATTGTAAATGTACTTTATGTGTGTGCCACACGAATGATGATGTTGGTGACCCAACACATAATTTCGTCTGCGTTGTGAGTTAGTAGATTAAATGTTTCCGCTTGCCGTGTATGCGGCATAAATCTTCGAAGTAGTACCTCTTGAAGTACCAATCATTTCGGCTGCCTTGAGTACGGAAGCACGCACCACAGGAGCACCAACAATTTTCCCACGTTGGAATCGGCTTAGCTTCGACATAGTGCTCTTCCAACTACACAGAACACTGTCATAATCACGACTGACACTCGAAAGGTGTACAGGACATTGCACAGTTGCGTTCGTCGTCAGATACAACAGCGCTGCCTGCAGGTTTGGCTAACATTTGTGTTTACCCAAGCATTTCTCGCGGTGTAGCCATATTTTCGTGCAGCCACTGTACCTTGAATCAGGAAATGAATTGTTTTCCGGCAGGTAAGTATTCCCACGGCCACCGCGGCGACGTCTAGAGCACCAGGGAGTGCCAGAACTGCGACCGTTGTTGCGAACAGCACAGAGAGACGATCAGACTGGAGAACCCAGTTACGTCGCAGCACATAAGCTTGGGACCACATTGTGTTTTCAGATGGGTGCCGCTTCAGCGTATACCGTTACAATGGATGTATCTATGTGCGGAGGCTTGTAGAAAAACGGATGTCGACGGATTGAATTACTATCGTCATGCGATGGTATGATATGCCATTGCGTAACAACACAATCACCTGAGGTTCGCAGAGCCAATAATAACAGACGTCAAATTTCTGATGCGTTAATACCAGCGGCTGTGCCTTGTCTCCGAAGCTTCACTGACGTTATTTCCAAGAGGATGCGACGAGACAGCAGTTTGCCCGTGCCGTTCTGGCCCCTCTCGGTACAGAGGGCGTTTGGCTGTCGTCCACCACGCAATATGTTCTGCAGATCTTTCAGTCACTGAAAACATCTCTCACCAAGGTTTTCCGATAGCCTGACTCGCCACCACTCACCAGCGATAACGACTGACGGGCTCTACCATAGAACTGAAACAACATGAAAAGACGCATTTTTATCTTTCACCCAAGTTTACTGCGGCTCGATGCCAAGTTAGACAGAGGCACTGTTTCTGCCAGATCTTTGTACTAGATTTCAAACCCTGTATACCAGCCTCCAAAATTGCCGTCAAATTGAATTATTGATTGATGCTATTCTACTAAATACACAAAACAAGTAAAATTTAGTTAATGTGTAAACGTCTCGGCAATTACTATGGCCAGCACTATACGTATGTGTGTGTGTGTGCGCGCGCGCGCGCGCTCGTGTGTGTGTGTGTGTGTGTGTGTGTGTGTGTGTGTGTGTGTGTGTGTGTGTGTGTTGTGTATGCGTTAAAAGAGAGAGAGAGAGAGAGAGAGAGAGAGAGAGAGAGAGTGCCGGTGGACGCGGAAAGGGGCGGTGGGGTGAGGGATCCTATCTAAACAGGAAGACGCATCTCAACACAGTTCGAGAAAATCGAGTGGATACTTGAAGCTTCTTCATCTACTTTGTATGGATGCATCCAAGACAATAAGCCTTTATTTTCTTAAACCTGAGGTCTCGCAATCGAATCTCGCTGCTGGTGCTACTTTCTTTATAAGCTATCTGCATCAGTATCTTGTGGTATTCTTCATTATGCATGGTATGCCCCGAAATTTTTTGATGCCAGAGAACTGTTTATGAATGTAACCCAAGTTTGTTTTGCAACAGACGCACTGAGAAAACCATGCGCTTGCAAAAACTCGGCGTTGATTATATGTGCTGTATGTCGCGATAACTATTGCTTTCCGTGTATCTACGATCAGTATCATCCTGATCCGTGCAGCGCTCCATAGGTTACGCGTTATAATTGTCACAAATGTAGATACAATAACATAAATAAAATAACTATACTGATTTGACTGAAAGTTCTCGTGTATCATTTCTTTAAGTCTCCAAGGGAAGAAAGCTTTTTTTCACTTTTTTCAAGATGAAGACAAGAGAAATAATAAATGAATGATTAAATATTGATAGTTTGCACGGGAATTAAAACCGTCAGAATTACGCGGGACTGAAAAAATAACCTACAGCCAGCGAGATTCGATCTAGAATTCTTGCCTTACGACATTCAGCGCTTACTCTCTCGGCTGCGGACTCCTTCAATAATAGCTGCCCTACAAGGAACATTAAGCACGCCTACAGTTTAAAAACTCTATTTTCTCGAAATCGGATGACATTTGCGTCCTTACTGTTTACATATATGGAAGTCCTAGTCGTTCCCTACATATTCTGTCAACATGATTCAAATCGGTGTGAGGAAGAAAGTACGGTACCCTTGTAAGTAGGACACTAAAAAGCAAAGTAGAGAAGAGTTAAAAAAACAACGTGACCAAATAAGAAAGGCTGTTTACACAAACATTTAATGAGAGGAACGATGAAGGGGCGCTTCCGAGAAGCAAACTTCGGCGGAACATCAATAGCGAGCGACTCTGACCGGTAAATACGAAAGCGTTAATCCTTCTAATGGAGTGGATTCGAGACCGCAAACAACTTTCTTTGAGCACCTAAACAAGCGTACAAGTATAATTAAGATCGGAGGGTCTTATAAAAACAGGCTTACTGTAGGGCGGTAAGAAGAGAAATTCCGAGTTTTTTAGAACCTTTATCTGTCTCGGTGCTCTTATAAGTTTGTTAATCGCCCTGAAATCCAGGTAACGACTAAGATCCGCAGCAAAGGGAGATGCTTCGTCTAGATCAATGAAGCGAGTCATATTTACTTTTTCCTAGGTGAAAATTGAAGACTTTTAATTTAAATGTACTTTATTTGAATGGCAAAGGAGCCATAAAGATATCGGGTGTATGGGACTGTTGTGGTGTGGTGTACTTTCATAGGAGAATATTTATGTGATTGGAATGATTTGTCGTTGTAGACCGTTAGTAGTACAAATAAATGCACAAATTATATTAAGACTGAGGAAATACTTCTATTCCTAGGCGCATCGAACGAATTGATATTTTATTTATATGATTCGAAATTTATAGCTTAAGCAGCTCTGGGAGTTTTACCTGGATAGCCATTTATTAAGGAAAAATGTCTTCTCATCGACTTTTGGATTGTCTGATATTCTGTGATGATCTGCTGCAAGAAAGATAAACGGTTTCGCCTCTCCATGTCAGGTAACAAACAACGATTACATCAGCGAAATGAAGCCGCAACCCTTTAGAAAGGAAATGTGAAGGCAGTGTCGTCTACCGAGCAGGTTATGGTAATTATTTCCACGTATGCTTCATACTGATTACCTTAGAAAGAATAAAACAATAAGTGGTGAATACTGAACAAATCTCTTAGAGCAACACTATACTTTTTATAAGTTTAAATCTTTTTCCGCCTTCTGGTCACGTTGGCGCAGTGGAATAGAAAACAGCAGTTAATTAGGAAACTCACCCTATATGTCATATTTGGTACGCCCCGAGTTCTGCCGATGTAGCTGAAGAAGACTGTGGCTGGAGGATGGTAAATCTAATAAAGACGTTAAGACGGCGGACATCATAGTCGACGAAATTTACTAGGCAAAGCAAGTCGCCAGGGGGATGCAGTAACTTCATAGCAGTGGAAGATGTGCTTTAAATGCTTAAAGTAGTACAGTTGAAGTTCGACGGCCAATAACTGAACCACCTCCAAACTGCTAGTGATACTGTACTCGTAAGTTAAGGTTTGAAGGAACCAGTAAACATAGTCCAAAATGGAAAGTTGTCTCTAAGGCAGTTAATTTGGAAATGATTTTGGGATAGACCGACGTTCTGAGCCCAGACTTCGGACAAGTTAATGCTGTCCATTAAGCTATTGAAGTCACGTCCGATTACATTTGCTGTCTCATAAAATTCAGTTAGGGGTTTCCGGAAAAGTAGGAATGTGGACTCTATCCGTTGCCCTTAACCATAGTTCGTAAGCTGTTGTGAGAGAGATGGCAAGATGAGGCTTCGACGAGCGATGTTTTCTAAATTTGTCTTCATTCTCAATCACTTGAGACATTCCGCTGGTGGAGAGATTCACGATAAATGTAAGCCTAGTGGGGGGGATAATGTGCAGGAGTATCCCTAAAAAACAGAATTTTGATTCCATATCGATCTGGTGACTTATTTATTATAAACTCTCTCGGGTACTTTTTGAGGCCATGGATATTTATATGTCCTCCTTATGGGAGTTCCTGCGCCGGTCAAACGGTGGTATGTCTGTACCATATATATATAATATGATTGTAATTTGGCCGAAATAAGTTGTCATTCGACTAAATGAAGTCCGAGTACAGAAGAAAGGAAGCAAAAACAAAATATTTCTATGTTTTATTCACGCTGAGATCCACAGTTAACAGGTGATATACAAATGACAAAACCGTTTTTATCTTAGCTACGCTATACTTTCCTGTATTACCAAACTTTGTCATTTAAGTTTAATAAATTAACTCATAATCTCGTAGAAAAATTATATGAAAACAATATTTCGCTTTAGTTTTAGAATGAAAAATGCATAATATCGAAGCAGGTTATATGGATATAATATCTTTGTGTTCTGTCTCAATGAGATAAGAAAACCTCATTTACAAATATATAAATCAGCTGCTAATTATCTGGATTTAACGTATGTGAAGAACGTCATCTTCGTCATGATTTACATGCTGTGGGTAATGCAACTGAATCAGGTCATGCTGACAGTAGTTAGGAAATGACACACTTAAAGTAGTGCATGAGATCTGCTATTTCGGCAGAAAAGTAACTGCCGATAGCCGAAGTCGAGAGGGTACAAAAAACAGACTGGCGACAGCTAGGAAGCTTTTCTCAAGAAGAGAAATTTGTTAACATCGAAGGAAAGTCAAGTGTACGGTTTTTTTAAAGCTGTTAACGTAGAATGTGCCTTTACACAGAAGTGAAGCGTGCACAATAAGCAGATCCAAGAGGATCTAAGCTTTTGAAGTGTGCTGCCAAAGATGACTGCTGAAAATTAGATAGCTTGACCTAATAACTAGTGAGGAGGTACTACTAGACTAAAAGAAGGGATCAGCGGATAGGACACATTCTGAGGCGTCAATGAAAACGAATTATGGGAGGTACAATCTGTAGAGGAATACAGTAAGCAGGTTCAAAAGGATGTAGACTGCAAATAGTAAAGGAGAGATAAAATAGCTTGCACAGGATTGACCAGCATGGGGAGCTACATTAAACCTGACCTGTCTTTGGACTGAAGGCCACAACACCAACGAAACTGAATTTCATCTTTCGATAAGTTATTTCTACGTGAGAAATAATAAGCGACTGCGAAAGCCAGAGAGGTCGCCTCGCACACTTGTTCTTCTCATACTGCTAAGCCTTAGCTCTGTGTCTTCCTTCCAGCTACTTTTCTTAAATCGCTGCGGAGGACTTACTACGCTTAGTCTTCGTCACAAGGTACCACATGAACAAACTTCAAGAATTAATTATCTGACTGCGTGAAATATGGTTTGGGTGTAAAGACAAAGGCGAGGCATTACGGGCGACAGCGTCAAGCAAGTGTACTGAGAATACCTATGTAGGAAGTACGAAACGAGATGTAAAACCGACTCGTAAATACAAAATGGAATGCCATTACTGGCGTAAAGAAATTGTGTAGGCCAGTCAGGGCGATGAAATTTTTTGTTAATAATTTATATTTGTTAATAATTTATATTGGTTGTCATTTTATCGTGATACACTATGAACAAATATATAATTGTAAATAATCTATGCAACAGTCGACGTAATTACGCGGCTAAGCGTTCATGGCCATGCCACACTGCCGAGTTTCCCATCATAGGGAGAATCCTTGCAAAAATGTGATCAGCGTGAAAAGTACTTGCTTCAAGAAAGTGGAAAGATTAGAGCTGAACACCCCACCGACAAGAAAGTTTTATAAAAAGAGTACAAACACGGGTGGGAAAGAATATAAATGTAAACGGTAGTGTACAACAGAAGGAAACTGCACCAGGATTAGCCTTAAATAATTTCGACAAACCACGGAAACGTAATTCTCAGTGTGGGATTTGGATCACACGCACGCTAGTCCAGTCCATTAACCATTGCGCCTACTTGATATTTTTGCTGACATAATCGTAGGACTGAGCGCTCGTCACGAACAAAAGTAACCAGTCTATTCTCAATACGTATCATATACAGTGATAAGCCAAAACATAATAATCCTTGTCGAAAAGAGACGCACCACGAAGGAATTATCTGAATGGGATGGAAATCGGTAGAAGTGATGTAGAAGTACAGACAAACAAATGATTACAATTTCAGAAAAATCGGATGAGTTATTCAAGAGATAGAGCTTCACAACCTGAGCAAGTTGATAACACGTTGGTCCACCTCTGGCACTTACGCAGGCAGTTATTTGTCTTGGCATTGGTTGACAGAGTTGTTGGAAGTCCTCATGAAGCACATCGTTCCAATTTTTGTGCTATCTGCCCCTAGCTCGTCAAAATTCAAAGATGGCTGGCGGGTTCTTCCCATAATGCAAGAAACGTTCCCAGCTGGGGAGAGATCCAGTAATCCTGATGGGCAAAGTAGAGATTGGCAAACATGAGGACAACCGACAGAAACAATTGCCTTGCTAGAATGTGAGCCCAGGATGGCTTGAAATGAAGGTCAAGAAACAGGGCGTAGAATATCGTCGAAGTACCGCTGTGCTGTAAGGGTACGGTGGATGAAAACCAAAGGCATCCAGCTATGAAAAGAAATGGCCCCCCATACCATTACTCCTGGTTGTCGGGCCATATGGCAGGCGACAGTCAGATCGGTATCCCACCGCTGTTTGGGGCGTCTCCAAACACGTCTTTGGCTTGAAATCTCATTGACTGGAGTAGGATTGTCTTCAGTGATGATCCCCGCTTCGAACTGAGCCACAATAACAAGTAAAGACGTGTTTGGAGACGACCCAATAGCAGTGGGTTACCAACATGACTGTTGCCCGCCATACGGCCCGACAACCAGTAATGACGGTCTGGGGTGCTATTTTATTTCATAGCAGAACCAATTTAGTTGTCATCCGTGGCACCCATACAGGACAGCAGTACGTCATCGAATGCTACACCCCATTTTTGCGTTTCATGTCAGGCCAACCGGTGCCAATATTTCAACAAGAGCCGACCGAGGTGGCCGAACGGTTCTAAGCGCTGCAGTCTGGAGCCGCGCGACCGCTACGGTCGCAGGTTCGAATACTGCCACGGGCAAGGATGTGTGTGATGTCCTTAGGTTAGTTACGTTTAAGTAGTTCTAAGTTCTAGGAGACTGATGACCTCAGATGTTAAGTCCCATAGTGCTCAGAGTCATTTGATCCATTTTTGAAGCGGGAACCGCTGAATGGCGTTACCGTATTGACGGACAACGGCTGTGTGAGGAGCAGGAACTGGAGTATGACGGTAGCCTTTTAATACATTTCAAGTGTTACATTGTGATCCCGGATTTTCTACAACGATGTTTTCAAAAATGCATAATTTTTTTGTTCATCGGTGCATCAATCATAGCAGCACTACTCTTGTTTTTTATGTGCAAGTAGTGTCCTTGAGTTACCGTCAGAAAGTGCCTTTCGTCTTACAACCATTTGAAACGGGTTCACTAATATATCCAACAAGAAAACAGCGAAGTTAATATTAAATTAACGTCGTTATTATTTCTAAAAGTCAGGAGGGCTACTGGCTCAAAACTTGAAATGACGTCCAGAGTAACCGAAGTACATTATCCAAGAAACTTCACAGACTGGCCTGAGCGCAACGGAGAGCTCGCAGAAGGTATGAGTTATGACGGCACTTCAGTAAGACGAAGTTTTAGTAACCGAGGATGAGAAAAGTTACATCAAAGGCTCGTAGAAAAACCACTTGACGTCATAGAACTCTGACGCAAAACATCCTGTTTTCCAGCGTCGTACACGGTCTTCGCTAACAGAGGCAAGCTACATAAGAATCTTTCAAGGGTGAGCTTAAGTTCCGGTACTTTTGGGAACGTTAAGGTAGCATGTACAGGAACAACACCTGTTTACAACGTACACACTTTGGACCCTAATTATACCCACAAAATTTCGTAGGTTGTTCGAAGGAATTTCGCGTGTACTTTGTTACAAGGACTCTCAGTACCCGGTATCTCGTTAGAGAGTAATAATGGAAATCAAATTTTTTACCAATATTGGCTTTATTTCTTTGAAAACACCTTCAAAACAGTTAATGTTCTGTAATATGCAATCACGAAAAAGGACACCATTAAACACAGAGTAATATTACAAGACAAAAATGCAAAAATATTGCGAAGTAATTTCCTTCGCAGCTTGTACTGCTTAAGAGAGCTTGGCTGTATTGTGCTCTTCCAGTGTATTCAGTGAACCTAAACACGCGGTGCTTATCAATCAACTTTTCATCAGTAAACCTCTCCATAATGCTATGTATGTCTCTTAATGCACAGGGGTAAATGGATGCTTGAATACAAATATAGATGCTAACTCAATCTGCAGGTTGCACAGTTGTATTTTACCACGAACGGCACCTGTGTGACGTCCTCAACACGTTGCAGATGTTACTCGCGACCACAACAGTGTTCAGTGAAGATTTTAGTGCATAATGTAGGAAATAAGTGAATTTGAACGTGGGTAAATTGCTAGTGCGTGTATGGTGAATGCTTCCGTAACCAAGGGAGCAGGAGCGTTTGGTGTTTCAAGAGGCGCTGTATCGAATATGTATACCGCATACAGTAAAGCACATAAACATTATCCGATAATTCACAACGCAAACGAAATGGTCTGCTGAATGATCGCTACGAACAGTATCTGAAGAGGATTGTGAGGAAAGAAAGAGGACGACAGCTGCAAAAGCCACTACAGAACTGAATGTCGCACTCGCGAACCCTCTCAGTACCAAAACAACGCGAAAGGAGCCCCATAAGCAGGGACTACAGGACGAGATGGAATTCCAGAGTGATTCAAATGCCCGTAACGATGCCGAGGCCATAACATCTGGACTATGGAGCAGTGGAAGCAGGTAGTTTTGTCGGGCGAGTCTCATTTAAAGCTGTTTCGAACTTTATGCCGAGTTTACGTGCCATGAGTGGAACACTGCGGTGGTTCGTTGATGATTTGGGCAGGTCACAGTGTTGTAAAGTATTATGTGACCAATTTGATCAGGTCATCCCATTGTGCAATGTTGGTTTGTAGATGGTTTCCCAACACGACGGAGCCCTCAGTTCACTCAGGTCACATAATCCAGGACTGGGTTAGTGAACAGGAGGGTGAACTGTCTCATTTCTCCTGGCCACCACAGCCACGAGATCACAGTAATATTGTGTCTTAGTTGTCTAATTAGGAGTGAACGTTTCGTGTTTGCTGTCCACCTGTATCATCGTTTGTTGAACCTTCCACTATTTTTGATGAAGAGTGGTATAAAGTGCTGAGTCTTGCCGACTGACGAGCCAGACGTCGAAGAACGGCCTAAGTATCGTGGAAAGTGGGTGTGGTCTGGATTTCACGTGATAGCAGAGATAAACAAACAGACAAGCCAGCCGTGGCGGAACATGCTCTTCAGTCGGGTGATCACGTAGTGTAATTTTCGAAAACTGAGATTTTATGTATTATCCACGGCTATATAGAGAAGCCATCTAAATATATAAACATGGGGATAATTTTAACAGAAAAGAAGAATCTATGAAACTCAGCTGTAAATGGACAATGGTACTACAGAATCGATGAGAAGTTTTTGACGTACTATGATCGATAGTTATATTTTATCCTTGACAAGGTTTGTTTTGGACGAAACGTCAGGGATAGAAGAGTTCCGTGGACCACGGCCATACAACCCGGAAGAATTCTCGGCAGCTGAAACATCCGGTCGTGAAAGCCTTCATTGTATGATCTCGGCATCTGCCTGAAGTGATTTAGAGAAATCACAGAAAACCTACGTCAGGGTGGCCGGATGTGGGTTTGAACCGTCGTCCTCCCGAATGCGAGTCAAGTGTGAGTCTCGACTCTGGAATACCCTCATATGGAGAAAGGTAAAACCTTCTAGGAACGTTGTCGAGCATTATCGTTCTAGCGGCCCAGGTGTTACAGTGTGGAGAGCATAATATTGCACTGGTGGACTGAACAACTCTTTGAACATTATGCACTCACCGGTGAAATGTTTTATGACACTGTCGTCCTTCCTCACGTGCATCTTTCGAGGGGTGCCTTCGGCCCTGACTTCACCTATACGGACGACGCTGCGAGACCGCAACGATCCGTGCAGGCTGTGGAGAATTTGGAACGAGAGGATATTCGGAAAATGGACCGACATGCTCGTCCCCGCGGCATAAATCCCGTCGGACATGTGGGATGTTTTGCGGAGACGTACTGTAGCACGTGTACGTACACCAGCGACCATTCAGCAGTTGTTAATCACGCTGATGGAGCCAGAACTCCTAACCAACCTTGTCCCCAGCACAGGAGCGCGTTGTAGAGTTTGCATTGCAGACTGCGGTAATCACACACACTTACGAATTACGACATGCCCTTTACAATATGTAGGGGACCATCATAAATAGTGGTGGCCTTAGTGTCTTTGAATAAAACTGCCGTTTGTATTCGTTTCATTTCTTTAAGTTACCTTCTGTACTATTCTGTAACATTTCTTTCTATGTATGGTTCAAATTTCATCGGGCTATGTTATTGGTCAATGACCCGCCATGTCCGCAGCTCGTGGTCGTGCGGTAGCGTTCTCGCTTCCCGCGCCGGGGTTCCCGGTTTCGATTCCCGGCGGGGTAAGGGATTTTCTCTGCCTCGTGATGACTGGGTGTTGTTTGATGTCCTTAGGTTAGTTAGGCTTAAGTAGTTCTAAGTTCTAGGGGACTGATGACCATAGCTGTTAAGTCCCATAGTGCTCAGAGCCAGTAGTAGTAATGACCCGCCATCGGAAGTTACTTCCGTCCTTGAGTTTACCAGTGTAATACAAAAGTTTTTACCTGGTATGTGGAGTTCCTCACCTGACAAAGCACAAATGCTTCACCGATTTGTTGTGATTTATTTCGTGTAGCTCTGTCACGTTACGCACGAAAAGTTATTGAAGATAGTGTCTTATAAGGAAATCAAAACTGTGCTTTTTGGTATGGCTGAATGTGTTAAGAAATGCGTGTTAAAACAGAGCTCCAGTTTTTTCGTGTATAATGCTTTGTTCTACGTCAGGAATTGTAGCTGAACAGGGAAATGATATCCAGTGTGTACGATTTTGCAGAAATTCGGGGTGTTTCAAAAAGATTGATATAGGTTCATAAGACTATAGCTTTTGTGTGAATGAAGAAAGAGACTTGCGGTGCATTTCAACTTACGCGTAGGTCTACAAAGATTTTATTTTGTAATGGACCATCGGTTTTAACAAGCTTGTATTTTTCAAACACATTCACATACCACCTTTGGGTACGTTTTACAGTAACAACTGACATCAAAGTTTTTACTTAAATGTTCTACGCCTGGAGAAAAATGAAGCAATGAGAGATCCGTACGATCCTAAAGGGTAGGAGGTGCAGTTCCGTATTCTATACGAAAATCACGCCAAACAGTTGCAACTAGAGCGCATCTCTTGAAACTGAGCACTCAAAATGACTTTGTTGCTAAGTTATCAGCATCTCGTGTCAACGCACCTTGGCTAATGAACAAGTAGGCCAACGAACTAGGGTAACCGTACCGGCAACAACATGAACCGTTAACTGACACCTGACACAACGGTGAACTTAGGTTTAGATGTGAAAATTTACCCCAAATTTCTGTCTTCAGTCATGTAGAAGATATAGTCTTGCGAAATTAGTTGAGTGTTATCGGAATACCCTGTACTATGTTTTGTTTGAAGGAACATACAATAACGGTTCCAGGCCTGATAAACTGACGATTACATGTGAAAAATCTTATTATTAGCTAAAGTTCTAGTGCGCTGATGGAGAAAGCGATTGGACTATCCACCAGACCCCTCCCCTCGTTCTTAGACCCCAAAATCTGTTCATTGTTTTCTTAAAAATTAGGTTAAGCTCGAGTGATCAAAACTGTTGTTCGGGGTGTCGTTAAATAACACCCGAGCTACAAGTTTTGGATGAAAAGAAAACGATTACTCAAACTGCAATAACAAATTACTGACCACAACTGTCAAACAGAGTCTAGGAATTTCAAAATTGTCAACAGTTAACAGTCTGGTGTTTATCAATGAGCTGATAGTAATATCCGACTGGAAACTGAAATATTTCTTTTTTTTTGGAGCATTTCACAGTAAAAACAGAATGCAGTCATACTGAAGAGAAGTATAACCAATTTTCTCACAATCTTTCGTTGTACCAAAAAGAGTAACAAAAAGTGCCACGTGCAGACTGTGTGTTTTTGGAATACTGCTTAACTATTAAGAACATCAGTTTTGGAAACTGCCAAAGAGAACAGAACACACACGTGTAGTGTTTCGGAGTCGAATAACAGTTCAGCACCATGAAATATATTATCGAAATTGTTAAAATTTTAAAGCACATAGGGAACTATGGATGCATAACAGCTGATGTAATCACATATCAGTAACTGTCGATTTATTCGAGTCTCAAGTCGCAAATGTAATATGTAAGGTACATTTGCAAGTGTTATACGTTACAATTGCAGTATAAAACTGAAATAAAGTATCCTTTCAATTTATCCTTTCAAAGTTCTCATTTCATCAACTGTAAAACGACTACTCTTTGCACCAAGAGGGAAATGGTACGGAGTACATTTGTCAAAGAATATCTTTAAATGGTTATTTAGACTGCCACTCCTTTCGTTCTTTAGAAACCGAAATAGATTTCATTCCTAAATTAAGTCCTAAGTGTAAAGAAAATTTAATTTCACGCTTGACTGCAACGTCAACGTTTTAATTTTTCCTTCTCCGTAATAGCTCTGAGCACTTTTAAGTTCTGTTAATACCTTTCCACCGGAGCGAGAAAGATTTATCAGATGTCACTGACATTCGGGTTTCTCTTTCAGGCATAAAGATGGAACGATAATTTCATAGTCTACAAGTAACTATGTTATTTTACTTGGTTATCTTCGAAAGATCCTTGCTACGAAAACCAATGAAACAATAGTTATCGTCGAGTGTTTGTACGCTCTAGAAAAACTATTTTAATCATTCTACGACGAATAAGTCCGCATTTCAGCTCACCGCCCTTCGGTATGAAATTTTTTCATTCGGTTCCATTAAAAGCGTAATGCCCTCTCTGTCCGACATCTTGAGTCCGATCAACGTTAAAGTTGAGTATAATTTTCTGCCACAGGCTCTGTAGATACTATTACTTAAAATTAGTTCTGTATTTTATCCCTGCCACCTTCAGAATTTGAAAGAGAGTATTCCAGTGAACATTGTCAAAAGCTTTTTCTAGGTCTCCAAATGCTAGAAACGTAGGTTTGCCTTTCCTTAATCTTTCTTCTAAGATACGTCGTAGGGTCAGTATTGCCTCACATGTTCCAACATTTCTACGGAATCCAAACTGATTTTCCACGAGTTCGGCTTCTATCAGTTTTTCCATTCGTCTGTAGAGAATTCGCGTTAGTATTTTGCAGCTGTGACTTATTAAACTGATAGTTCGGTAATTTTCACATCTGTCAACACCTGCTTTCTTTGGGATTGGAATTATTATGTTCTTATTGAAGTCTGTGGGTGTTTCGGCTGTCTCATACATCTTGCTCACCAAATGGTAGAGTTTTGTCAGGACTGGCTCTTCCAAGGCTGTCATTAGTTCTAATGGAATGTTGTCTACTCTGGGGGGCTTGTTTCGACTCAGGTCTTTCAGTGCTTTGTCAAACTCTTCACGCAGTATCATATCTCCCATTTCATCTTCATCTACATCCTCTTCCATTTCCATAATATTGCCCTCAAGTACATCGCCCTTGTATAGACCCTCTATATACTCCTTCCACCTTTCTGCTTTCCCTTCTTTGCTTAAAACTGGGTTTCCATCAGAGTTATTGATATTCATGCAAGTGGTTCTCCTTTCTCCAAAGGCCTGTTTAATTTTCCTGTAGGCAGTATCTATTTTACCCCTAGTGAGATAAGCCTCTACATCCTTACATTTGTCCTCTAGCCATCCCTGCTTAGCCATTTGGCACTTCCTGTCGATATAATTTTTGAGACGTTTGTATTCCTTTTTGCCTGCTTCATTTACTGCATTTTTATATTTTCTCCTTTCATCAATTAAATTCAATATTTCTTCTGTTGCCCAAGGATTTCTATTAGCCCTCGTCTTTTTACCTAATTGATCCTCTGCTGCCTTCACTATTTCATCCCTCAAAGCTACCAATTCTTCTTCTACTGTATTTCTTTCCCCCATTCCTGTCAATGTTTCCGTTATGCTCTCCCTGAAACTCTGTACAACCGCTGGTTCTTTAAGTTTATCCAGGTCCCATCTCCTTAAATTCCCACCTTTTTGCAGTTTCTTCAAGAGAATACATATAATTAAAGTGTTATACACATATCCTCCTTCTCCATTCCTAACATTTCTGCGTCTTCAGCAGCAGTTATTGGAATGGAAGATGATATCGGCTTGCCCTGCTTACAAGTCAGAAAAATATTGTTTCACAGCTGAATATTAAGGAAAGGATTCTGGTGACAGTTATTACATTCTTGTCATGTAAGAAGAAGAAAGGAGAGAGGGCAGGAAACGGATACAGTAGACATCTTATGCGGAAATCACTATACTGGCGACCAGAATCGAGGAAAGAACGCAAAATACCCTTAAAACATCGATCTAAATTAGAAACTAGTATTATCAGGCTTGTTTAAAAAGAGCCGGTATTCTTCGTTCCTGCTGCCATCAGTAACTTAGAGTCATAACTTTAAACAGACAACCTACTCCCAAGGATAAAGGACAATATTGCAATATCTGCGAGCTTAAGATTTTTTTACTTTACCGTGTAACCGTGGTGGTGAACCAGAATCTTAATACACTCCTCTTTTACCTCAACACATGCCCTATAAGTAGCACGGTGTAATGACTTACGTTTTGCATTTGTAGTACTTAATTACACACAAAGTAAAGTAGCTACGTTATAAGGCTTGTAGAATGTGTCTTGCAGTATCGGCCATTGCCTTTTGTGTAGCAATATCGATTGGTAATGATATACTGCACTGAAACATCCTGGCAGATTAAAACTCTGTGCCGGACCGAGACTCGAACTCGGGACCTTTTCCTTTCGCGGTTAGAGCACTTGCCCGCGAAAGGCAAGGGTCCCGAGTTCGAGTCTCGGTCCGGCACACAGTTTTAATCTGCCAGGAAGTTTCATATCAGCGTACATTCCGCTGTAGAGTGAAAATCTCATTCTGGAAACATCCTCCAGGCTGTGACTAAGCCATGTCTCCGCAATATCCTTTCTTCCAGGAGTGCTAATTCTTCAAGGTCCGCAGAAGAGCTTCTGTGAAGTTTGGAAGGTAAGAGACGAGGTACTGGCGGAATTTAAGCTGTGAAGACGGGTCGTGAACGTGCTTCGATAGCTCACTTTTTAGAGCACTTGCCCGCGAAAGGCAAAGGTCCCGAGTTCGAGTCTCCGTCCGGCACACAGTTTTAATCTGCTAGGAAGTTTCATATCAGCGCACACTCCGCTACAGAGTGAAAATCTCATTACTATATACTGCACCGATACGTACTGGAATAATAATAAAATAAACTCAAGTAAATATATCTGACATTGTCAGACTAGTAGAAACCGATCGTAAGAACATAATCAAATACAAAGTTACAAAAATAAAAAGCTCTCTATGCAAATTATTAATTAAAACTTTCACACGTTTTCTGTTCTTTGTTACGTTCACATTTAACATTAATCTTTCTTACAAAGTGGTGACTAGTTTTGGTAGCTTCACTATCATCTCTGGATGACATGTATTATTATACACTGAGGTGACAAAGGTCATGTGGCAGTGATATGTACATATACATTAGTGGTAGCGTGCGTATACACGGTAATAAAGGGCAGAATATTTGCCGAACTATCATTTATACTCAGTTGATTCATGTGAAAAGGTTTTCTACGTGGTTATGGCTACATGATGGGTATTAGCAGACTTTGAACGCGGAATAGTAAGTGGAGCTAGAGGTACGTGACATTCAATTTCAGAAATCGTTAGGGAATTCGATATTCCAAGATCCACAGTGTCAAGAGTGTGCCAAGAATACTAAATTTCCGGAATGATCTCTTACCACGGGCAACACAGTTACTGACGGCCTTACTTAACGACCGAGAGCAGCGGTGTTTGCGTAGAGTTGTCAGCGCTAACAGACAAGCTACACTGCGTGAAATAACCGCAGAAATTGAACATATGACGAGCGTATCTGTGAGGACAGTGCTGCGAAATTTATCATTAATGAGCGGTAACATCAGACGACCCTGCGTTTGTTAACAGCATGACATCGCCTGCAGCTCCTCTCCTGAGCTTGTTACAATATCGGTTGGGCCCTGAACTACTGCAAAACCATGGACTGGCCAGATGAGTACCGTTTCAGTTGGTAAGAACTGATGGTAGGGTTCGAGTGTTTTTCAGACACCACAAAGTCATGAAGCCAAGTCGTCAACAAGGCACTGTGCGAGCTGGTGGTGTTTCAAAAATGGAATGACCTGGGTCCTCTGGTTCAACTGATCATCGACTGGAAATAGTTATGTTCGGCTACATGGGGACCGTTTCTAGCCTTTCATGGACTTCATTTTTCTAAACTGATGGAATTTTTATGGATGACAATGAGCTATGTCACCGGACCGCAATTGTTCGTGACTGGTTCGAAGAACATTTTAGACGATTCCAGCGAATGGTTTCGCCAGCTAGATTCCCCGACATGAATCCCATCGAACATTTATGGGTCATAATCGAGAAATCAGTTCGTACACAGGATCCTGTACCGTCAACACTTTCACAATTACGGACGGCTATGCAGGCAGCATGGGTTAATACTCGTACTTCTCTTGAGTCCACGCCACTTTGAGTTGCTGCACTAAATCGGGGCCGGCCGCGGTGGTCTAGCGGTTCAGGCGCTCAGTCCGGAACCGCGCGACTGCTACGGTCGCAGGTTCGAATCCTGCCTCGGGCGTGGATGTGTGTGATGTCTTTAGGTTAGTTAGGTTTAAGTAGTTCTAAGTTCTAGGGGACTGATGACCACAGCAGTTGAGTCCCATAGTGCTCAGAGCCATTTGAACCATTTTGAACTAAATCGGGCAAAAGGAAGTCCAATGTGGTATTATTAGGTATCCCATGACTTCTCTTACCTAATTGTAAATGCAACTACGAGTTTCTAGCACCGTTGCATCTTCTATAACATCCTTACTGTAAGTAAGGTTCGTCGTTGAGTACACCATCGAAGGCGCTCCTGTCTGTGATGCAGCGCCAAGGGTAACCGCAGCCATGGTCTCCGAGCTGATAGTCCATGCTGCTGCAAACGTTGTCGAACTGTTCGTGCAGATGGTTGTTGTCTTGTAAACGTCCCCATCTGTTGACTCAGGGATCAAGACGTGGTTGCACGATCCGTTGCAGCCATGCGGATAAGATGCCTGTCATCTCGACTGCTAGTGATACGAGGCCGTTGGGATCGAGCACGGCGTTCCGTATTGCCCTCCTGAACCCGTGATGTTCATACCGATATAGATTTCGGAGTTACATAAGTGTACCCTCAGACGTCAGTACAGCTGCCAAAATCAAACGATCACGGAGGACTTCGAGGCACACAAATAGAGTCACTGTGCAACCCAGCTTTAGAAGCAGGTGATGCAAGAACACACAAGCAGCAGCTACACTGACAACGAGACAAAAACGTGTCGTTCACGCTTGGTTATTTCTCTGGGCATTAGTTCGTGGTCTACGGCACGTTTTAGTTACAAACTTTTGCCCTCCTAACGCTGGATAGAGACTACAAAGACGTAGTTACTTAATTTTCAATTAAACAAGCTCAACAAGCCAAAAAAATGTGTGTGAGAACTTACGGGACTTAACTGCTAAGGTCATCAATCCCTAAGCTTACACACTATTTAAGCTAAATTATCCTAAGGACAAACACACACACCCATGCCCGAGGGAGGACTCGAACCTCCACCGGGACCAGCCGCACAGTCCACGACTGTAGCGCCTAAGACCGCTCGGCTAATCGCGCGAGACCTCAACAAGCCATAATGTTTACACGAAACCTAGCGCAAGGACGGGTCGTGACCGCTATCTGAGACTACAGAGCCACGCCGACCTGTGTTACGGAGCTTGTACGCAATAGAGTTGGTACTGCATGCTTTGTTACTGCATACGTTATTTAGAATTAAGGCAGTTGCTGCCCTGGTTTTATGTTAGAGTTGTTTTACGTGTTTTTCTATGCCTATGGTCTCTGAGTACATCCTAGCAGTTGTAATGCAACCCTGATGCAATTAGAGTAACACAGAAAATAATTTCACTGTCCTCTGGTACGGTCTCTCGGTACGTGTTCAGGTACCGCTAATTTATCTCGACAACTGCATTTGCGCTGGGAGTATGCTTGATCGAATGTGCAACGAATTTCGTATACTCCTGAGGTGGTAAGTGGTGGGCGAAAGTCGTTTGTATTATACCTTTAATTATACATTCACGCCCTTCCTTGTTGGTTTAAGCACTATGTCAGAATCGCATCCTCTTGGCAGTAGTTAATGTTACCTGTGGCCATTTTCATTTTGTAGCTTCTGAGGATGTCTCCATTATTACTAGACAGAACAGTAGACACAGAAACATACACTGATCAGACAGAACATTGTGACCACCTACCAAATAGCTGTTACGTGCACCTTGGCACAAATAACAGCATCGTCGGGGCGTGGAAGCAATCAGCTCTTGGTAGGTCGCGGAAGGGAGTTGTCACCGCATCTGCAACTCATGTCACTTAATTTCAGTAAATTCTGGGGACCAAGGTGATGAGCTCTGATGCCACGTTCCATCACATCTCAGACGCGTTCGATGGGTTTCAGATCTGGGCGTACATATCAAATGGAACTCGCCACCGTGTTCCTCGAACCACTCCATCACACCCCTGGACATATGACATGGGCATTATCTTATTGACAAATGGCGCTGCCGTCGGCTAACATGATAGCAATGGAGCGGTGAACGTAGCCTACGACTAGTGTACGATACTCCTTGCACGAGCTCCGCTGGACCCATGGATGCCCATGTGAATATTCCCTAAAGCATAATGGAGCTGCCGCCAGCTTGTCTCCGTCCCTCAGATGTCAAGGAGCTGTTCTCCTGGAAGACGACAGATTGGGGCCCTCCAAACAGCATGATGATCACGCAACGCTCTGCCGCTGCGCCAACGTCCAGTGCCGATGGTCACGTTCCATTTCAGCCGTAGTTGCCGACGTCGTAGTGTTAACATTGGCACAAGCGTGGATCGTCGGCTACGGAGGCACATAGTTAAGAGTGTCCAGAGCACTGTGTGTTCAGAAACGTTCTCTGTCCAGCATTAAAGTCTGACGTTAGTTCCACCACAGTTCGCCCCCTGCCCTGTTTTAGCAGCCTGTGCATCCTGCGACGTCCGACATCTATAACGAGGGGTGGCCTCCCAACCCCACGACGTCTGGAGGTGATTTCACTTTGGTTTCGTCACGTGTTGAAGACAGCTCTTCTCGAATACCCGAAAAATCTTGCGGTTTCCGAAATGCGCGTGACGAGTCTCCGAGCCATTACAGTCCACCCTCTGTCAAACTCAGATAGATCGCATACCTTCCCCTTTCTACACACAGACAGCACACACACTGGTACTGCACGGACCGCGCGTGTGTCTATCTAGCATGGACGGGTGTACATCAATAGCACATCAGTGGGCGTAATGTTCTGGCTGATTGTGTTAGAGCAATGCCTAATGCTAAGAAAAAAAATTATCCTAAGGACAAACACACACAGCCGTGCCCGAGGGAGGACTCGAACCTCCGTCAGGATCAGCCGCACAGTCCAGGACTGCAGCGCCTTAGAACTTACGTGGCAGTAGAATGACAAGAAGTGTGGTTCCTACACAGTGCAGCCCGCGTCTCCCAAAAGTTGTCATTACGTGAGCAGACAACATGGAGTGTGGTCATTAAGGATGACGTGCTTTCTGTGAAAAGTGGGTGTAAACGCTGCAGATCATCGTAGACTATTGGTGGCAATTCATGCAGAAAGTGCGCCGTCACGTAAAGTGCTCTTGCAAGAGGACAACGCTGTCCCGATACGACTCTGAGAACCAGGGCTGCCGTCGCTGATGTGGTGTTCCAGATACTGCCTGTCTCACCGTATTCTCCTTACTTCTGATGACCACCGCTTTGAAGGAACTGCAGCGCTGCTATCATTTCGCAGACTTCCAGGAACTGCGAACAGCTGTTGTGTGGTGGATATCATAGACTCTAGAAAAGTGGTTCGAGGAGGGCCTACAGAAGTTAAAGAGGTGAATGTAGGAGAATACGGTGTGTGTGGCAGCATCTAGAACACCATTTCAGCGATTGCAGCCGATGTTTAGCGACTCGCATGGAGGCGAGCTTTGTCGTGTTGTAAAAGCATATTTCATCACGTTGCACACTGCCAGCCGCTGTGGCGGAGCGGTTCTATGGTCTTCAGTCCGGAACCGCGCGACTGCTGCGGTCGCAGGTTCCAGTCCTGCCATGTGTGTGATGTCCTTAGGTTAGTTAGGGTCTATGGAACTGATGAACACAGATGTTAACTCCCATAGTGCTCAGAGCCATTTGAACCATTTTGAACGCTGCACACTTTACATACACTGCTGCCAGTTGCTTGGGAATATCGGCATTTTTTACACCCTCCTCCAATAGCTACCACGTAGTCCAGCGGCGCCCTGGATTATCACAATCCATGTTGTCCGCTCTCGTAATGGCAGCAGTTGGTAAAATGGACTATAGTGAGAACGGGCTACATTTACAGTGATTTTCCTGCCACCTACAGTTAGACCAGAGTACTACATACTTGCAGCTGTAGTGTTGAATCAAAGACTCATGGTGAATTATGTGAAAAAATGAAGCGTAAATCAGTAAGGAACGTCCCTCGTACGTTCTTATAAAAGAAAATACAGCTGTTTGGAATATTCAAAGTATCCTCTAAATGGCCGACAGGCCTTACGTAAGAAAGGAGGATGAAACTGCCAAACATTATATAAATAAACAAAAACGACACAGAAATATGGTAGCGAACACAAAAACAAAAGAAAGATACAAGATATCAAGTCAGAAAACACTCATGACTACATAAAACACTTTGTGATGTTGGTGGCTCTCTCTTGAGTCGATGAGCTTGCAGCAGAGGAGGGTGAAAGTCGTGAGTTTACAGTATGGAGGGAGGGGAGAGACAATGAAGAGGACTCGTGCCGGCTGTTTGCTCAGACGGCGGCGAGCGCGTGCTTGAGAGGCCGGCAGAATCGTAGCCAGCCAGATCTCAGCGGGGCGGCTCGCTGCCGCCTGCTGTCGCAGGGCCGGGCAAACAAGGCGGTCCTCCTTAAGAGAGGAGAGGTGCTGCACTCGAGGGCCTCACACTCGTCCCCGGCTGTGGGCCCTGGCTCCTATCAGCCGTCAGCTGTTTGTTCTCGCCAGACGCAATATCGTGACACCTAACTTTCCAGTCTTTCATGTTCGTAGTCAACTGATGAGACGTGCAGAATTCATCACTGTGTCCTGGCTTTTTTTTAATTCACAGTTGTGGTAATCGCATTTCGTAGACTTGACAGTTTCCATTCTCCCAAGTCATCATCAGAGCGGATCTCTTGTTGCGAAAAAACATGTCAAATATTCATCCAGAATCCACTATGGTCACTGAAAATCAGCTCATCAGTTGATATTAAATGACTGCGATTGGTGCTGGAGATATTTGGCACGCTAATTTCGTAACGAGCTACGTGTTCTAAAGTTTGTTTTAAAAAATAGATCGTGTACTACAACACGACTCTTTCAACTTCTTTACAGGCCACTAAAATCGCCCAGGTTTGAAAACTTATCTCGACTGAAGAAGCACATATCGTGCTTCAGCCGAAGGCAGGGAGTACGCCGGCCGCTGTGGCCGAGCGGTTCTACGCGATTCAGTCTTGAACCACGCTGCTGATACGGTCGCAGGTTCGAATCCTGCCTCGGGCATGGATGTGTGTGATGTCCTTAGGTTAGTTAGGTTTAAGTAGTTCTGTACCGGCACAATCCGTCTCGCAGGTTAAAGATGTGGCCTGGTTTGCTGGCCAGTCTGGATGTGGTGTTTAGGCGGTTTCTCAGATATAACTAGGTAAATATCGGACTGATGCCCACGTACAGCCTCACATCTACATTCAGAAAACATTTAGAAAAGACTCTACAGCTGCATACGTGGTTTGACCTAGACGGACTCAGGTGGGATACAGAGATTCCGTCGTGGAGGAAGTGGTTGATTTCAAAGGGCAGCTGGTCAGCAGCTTTCACCAATACTGCGACAATCCATAAAACAATGCTGAATGTGCAAAGAAACAGAGCAAAGCAAATAGGGAGAAAAGGAAAAAGAAAAACAGAGGAGTTTCATTGTTTTTTTAAACTGACAAATGGTAATTGTTCATCTTTTCTTACACTTAAATAAAATGTGTTTGCTGCACTGTAGCAGTCGTAATATCGACTAAAACTCGTCGAACGTAGGTTGTGTGTTACAAAAAATAGAGTAAGTTCAGTGATTATGAATCCAGAATTCAGGAAACCGGAACAGTAACAGCTGCAACATCAAGTGCAACAGGAGCCACAACAAGAACAAAAATACAATCAACAGCTTCCACTTCAAGTAATTCAGCAGTCACAACAAGAACAACAAAGTCACAACCGCAACTTCATATGCCAAAGCAGGAAAAACAAGAACAAATACGTAAGCACGTCCTGAAACAATAAAAACAGCAAGAGCAAATTATGGAACAGCACCAGCTTATATTACAACAAGCTCATCGAGCCAAAACAGCATCCACCACCATCATTTGCGGCATGTCATCCAGAAGATGAATACTGAAACTCATACCAGTCGGCCGAGGTGGCCGAGCGGTTCTAGGCGCTACAGTCTGGAACCGCGCGACCGCTACGGTCGCAGGTTCGAATCTTGCCTCGGGCATGGATGTGTGTGATGTCCTTAGGTTAGTTAGGTTAAAGTAGCTCTAATTTCTAGGGGACTAATGACCTCAGAACTTAGGTCCCATGGTGCTCAGAGCCATTTGAACTCATTCCACAGAAGTTCGCAGCTCCATTTACGGGCGAGTAGCGTAAGAGACATTGCCGAACGAAGTGCTCTTCTAATACGTAGTAACCCCGAATAATTCTAAAAGTTTTCTTATAATCATGAGTGTCCACAATTGACAGAAATTCATAGTTTGCTCTCTAAGCATTACGAACAGTAAAGACACGCCATGCGAACTCGGCTTGCATTGTTTCATTGTCGCAGCAGTACGCAACAGCCATTTGTAGCATGGGCTGCTGATATCAAAGGACTGACCGAAAGTATCAAGTTTTGTGTGAAAAAAAAGTTGTAAACCTTCCTATAACGTATCGTTAGTGCGTAACGTGATAATTACGTACGCACCTAATAAAGAAGCTTGTGCACAGTGTTAGAAATTAATACAGCCTACTTTCGAGGAAGTGTTAGCAGTAGCAAAAACTTTTGAAATGGTACATGCAGCACAAAAATGCTTTGGTGAAAGTAATGTAACTTCTGTAAAACTGAAACTTCCTGGCAGATTAAAACTGTGTGCCGGAGCGAGACTCGAACTCGGGAACTTTGCCTTTCGCGGGCAAGTGCTCTACCAACTGTAAAACTGCTTAAAAAGTCGAGTGTAGTACAGTAATATTTTAATGAAAGTTGCGTATCTTCTGTAAAACAGTATTGTCATTCACAACATAGCAAATGTGATTGGAACTCCAAATTTATCTTCATAAGACTCGGGATTCATACCCCGTCGTCCATTTCTGGACAAAGTCCAAGCAAGAAATCAGGAGAGGCATTTATTCGACGCTGCCTCAACATAGTTCGCTTACAGAGCACCCTCGCTATAACAACAACAGAACGACGGGCCTTGGGTGCCCAGAGTGATTCTCAAACCATAAAGGCGCCCAGTGCCCGCGTAAAGAAACAATATGTGAATAGTGTGTAAATAGGGGCTTGCGCGTATGTTTGCGAAGGAGTCAACTACACCGCGTCGGTGTAAACATTCTACAACCACAGCTGAACCCTCTCACGGCACAAGTTTTCTCTCCCACTAAGACCAACAACAAGTTAATAAATTTCCAACTTGATATCCGTTCGCCACTTTCTGCCACAAATAAAGGAACTTACTTTCACAAGCTCCGACATCGTCGAAATTAAAAACACAGTGACCCGTATATGTAATAAGTTTCCTTTAATCTACGTTTTATGAAACAGATCTGATGATGGTCATTAAAGACCTAAACCGGTAATCTGTTAAAGAAAAATGATTGTGACCATAGGCGTAAATTAAAGGAAACTTATTAAAGGAACTAACGTTCAGATTATTAGTTCTGCATCTCCGCCGACAGCACAAAGGTTACAGTTCAATAGCAAGCAAAGCATGGTTTTGCATGGTAAATTCACAGTAACGGCCCTCTACAAGAACGGCAGTCCTTACTTTCTTAACTGCGTCCTCACCTGAAGAACGACACAATTTGGGATGTTTTGTGTTACCAGAAGAGCCAACACCGTGTTACGAGTGGAGGCCGAAATGCACGCGTTTCAGCTCACGCAGGCTGGCGTGAGGAGGGAAGAACTATACTGACGTGAGGTCTGGAACATGACAAGGAATGAGAATTCAGAAAGCGGACGTAATTAGTTTGATACCTAACTTTAATCCATTAATGATGCTCTTGACGTACTTGATTCACAATATTATCTGTTCAGAACACATTCTTGAAGTAATTTTAGTAACTGAATATGGCGCCTTGCTAGGTCGTAGCAAATGACGTAGCTGAAGGCTATACTAAACTGTCGTCTCTGCAAATGAGAGCGTATGTAGACAGTGAACCATCGCTAGCAAAATCGGCTGTACAACTGGGGCGAGTGCTAGGGAGTCTCTCTAGACTAGATCTGCCGTGTGGCGGCGTTCGGTCTGCAATCACTGATAGTGGCGACACGCGGGTCCGACGTATACTAACGGACCGCGGCCGATTTAAAGGCTACCACCTAGCAAGTGTGGTGTCTGGCGGTGACACCACAGGATGGACGCTTTTTCATCTTTTGGTTTTAAAATCATAGACAATATCAACATTAACTACGTCTGCGAATGTTTGTTTCCCATACAACTTGAAACACCACCTTGAAATCAGATGATGGATAAATTCCAAAGCGAATTATGAAAGCAATAAGTCATTCTTTACTTTTATCATTGTGACCCAGTTGTGAATGTAACTTGATTTTTCTTTAGTCTTGCTTCCATTATCAACGGAATGCCAGAAATACCCCTCTGGTATTTGCTAGTGACACGAATATTGTTTTTGGGGTGACGGTGAAGATAGTTTTCATTCTCGACGTAGGGCGGGGTGTTCTAGCTTGATATTTTATTTGTTTGTCTCAATATAGTCAGGGACTAGCCGATCCGGTCGTGAGGCGGAATCCTGTGGCAGTATGTCCCATACAAAAAGTATCCTAGTTTATGTGCAAGTGGATTTGTGTATGAGTAATGTATACTATTTGTTCGACAAGTGCAGTGTACCTATGCCTCGAAAAACAGCAGAGACTAGCGCACGCACACTGCTGCAGCGAGCTTCGATAAAGGTTGCGAGGTGGCGCCGCGGGTTGCGGCAGCGCCAGGGGCAGGGCTGACCTTAGCGACGGCGGCGGCGTTCGCCTCCCCCCGGGGCCATTACTCAGAGTTAAAAGAGGGCGGCTAGCTGCCAGGACACCAACTGCGCGCCAAACGTACCGAAATATTCCGCGACCTACAGCGGCCGCCGGGATCAGCGCGCGCCAACATGATAGCGCAGGTCAAGCTCAATATCTGGGGACTGCATGATCATCTTGTCCTTCTGAATGCGGTAACCGTCTGTTGTCTTACTCTACGTGCAGTGTCTGCTGTCATACTGTAATGTTTCTCTATTTATTAGGATTCCAATACACCACGATATTCCCCACTGTTCTGGTCACAAAACCCTACTTGTTAAACATAATCTCCGTTCAACGCGACGATCTTACATCACTTTACTTTGATAGTTTGACAATTGTACTGCTGCTGCTGTTGTTGGTAAGAACGTGCGTATGTAACTGCCAAAGCTGTTCGTTGTTGTTGTTGTTGTTGTGGTCTTCATTCCAGAGACTGGTTTGATGCAGCTCTCCATGCTACTCTATCCTGTGCAAGCTTCTTCATCTCCCAGGGCTTACTGCAACCTACATCCTTCTGAATCTGTTTAGTGTATTCATCTCTTGGTCTCCCACTAAAAAATAAAAAAAATAAAAAAAACTCGTAGGAGGTGGTCGTATGGAACAAAAATATAAAAAAATGTATAGTAAAAATAGGCTCCAAAATTCATGCCTGAGGAGCTATGAGCACTTGCTCATCTGCACTTGTGTGAAATACATCTCCTCTATTGAGAAAGTGTCCATAGCTCTTAAAGTACTCATTTTAGAGCCCATGTTTATTTGACTTTTTCCTTGTTTTGGTCCATACCGCCACCTATCCTATAGCCTTAGGAACAACAGTAACGGCACACCTATTCCAGTGTCGGAGGTATCTGATGGATTTTAGATTATAACTTTCGACTAGTTCGTTTCCGGTCCATCATCCTTGGAAGTTTGTAACATCATCACGATATCACCCTGCATTTACATACATTTACAGGTGGCGGCGCCCGTAACATTGATTCCCCTATAGCGTCGTTGGATGACGTTTCTGGACGTGGGTTCCTATTCAAAATATTATCCACTTACTCGGCTCTACAAGTCCTAGAGCCTTGTAATGGGAATTTCCGAACGCCTTGCACTCTGGTCTCTTTTCGATGGGTCGTCAGCCACATTTTCTGAGACGTTTCGGTAGATACCTGCAAATCCGTTTTTGCAACGTGCAGCTGGAGTCAGCCCAGAGAAATCTTACTTATCACATCTTCCATACGACGCCAAATGTCGACGGAAGGCGCCGTTTTGTTTTCCATTGCAAACAAAACGATTTTGAAAGTGGAATTTTATGTGACCATTCGAGATAACGGCGTCAGCGCAGTCTAGTACATCAGTCGTTTGATCAATATATGTTAATAAGAGCAGTGAAACACGGAGAATAATCAGTACTCCAGCAGCGTTTCTGCATGGCGGTAGAAGCCAGTGCGTGCTTCTGGACAACTAATTATTCTCGTGTTTTACTGTCCCTGTTAATACACATCGACAAAACGAGTATCGCGCTGGACTAATTTGGGACTGTCGAATGGGCTCGTCAAATATCACTTTAAAAATCATTTTATTTGTACCGGGGAAGATACCCATGTTTCCTGTTGACTCTGAGCGTCGTATGAAATACATGATGAGTTGGATTTGTCTGGCCTGACTCCACGCTGAAAAAAAAAGAAACTGTAAATATCTGGTCAAACGCGAGAGAAAATGCGCTTGACGATGCTTATGAGAGATGGTTCAAATGGTTCAAATGGCTCTGAGCACTGTGGGACTTAACATCTGAGGTCATCATTCCCCTAGACTTAGAACTACTTAAACCTAACTAACCTAAGGACAGCATACACATCCATGCCCGTGGCAGGATTCGAACCGGCGACCGCAGCAGTAGCACGGTTCCGGACTGAAGCGCCTAGAACCGCTGGACCACAACGGCCGGCTTTATGAGATATACCCTGTCTATGTACACATTATCTTTTGTTTGACAAATGCTTTTCGTTAAAATTTAAAAATTAAATTTAAAAATAGTTTATAATTATCTAGACTGCGTGCAATATAAAACATTAAAATGTGACGGCAAGTTTCAGATGATTAAGCAGCATTCTTCAGAACATTTATGGTGAACTGTATGTCGCAGTGTAGCGTACTTAAATCTCTGCAACACCTATGTAGATGAGAGTACGTCCGTATCAGTAGCGCATTCAATGCAAAACTGAATAAAAAAGCATGGTAAAACCAAATAGCTCCAAACCACACTAATGAGATTGCAGCCAATTACGAAAGCGTCACCCACATTCTATAGAGGGTAAATTCGAAAAGGATGCAGCTTATATATTTGTATTTGTAAGTGTTGTTGGCACCATTTCACTTTCGTTGGATGCGGAACTGTATTTTGTCCGTATAATTAGAATGTCACTATGAATTTGTGTAGAACTTATACGTTTACGTACAAGAATCGCACTGCCCCGCGTACTTCAACTTTGGAGTGCGTTTCCAGTTGCTGCGTCATTTTACTCCCACACCAGGATGACCTGTTATCAGTTCCAGAGCGGAAATGTGTCTGCAGGAAACCCGAAACATGCAATGCGCCCTCTTGTTGCGCAGTAGTGTTAGCACTATACGACTCGTTGAAACTTTTAAAGTTCCATCGTACTTTCTCCTCGGTGATGGTAGTGAGTCATAGTTGCAATACCGTATGTGGAATGGTAACGGTGATGGCCAAAACACTCCTCCATGAGAAGAGACGAACCACGACTGTAGACGCTCTTCGCCTGCACCGGTCGTGAAAGTGCTCTTGCAAGAGGACAACGCTGTCCCCATACGACTCTGAGAAGCAGGGCTGCCGTCGCTGATATGGGGTTCCAGGTATTAGCGGAAACACGGGCTCTCCACCTGAGACGAGGATATGCAACGACTGTGCCTGAATATCAGATTTTTCGCACCGTCTTCCACATTTTGTGGCCGACACCTAGAAAGACGAGTACTCTCTCTCTCTCTCTCTCTCTCTCTCTCTCTCTCTCTCTCTGTGTGTGTGTGTGTGTGTGTGTGTGTGTGTGTGTGTGTGTGTGTGTGTGTTTCTCTAGGTGGTCAAAGTTAGTTACAAAGTTTCCTCAGAAGATAAATTAGACCTTAGTGGCCGCAGCAATTTTAGCTTCCAAGTTTTCCGAGAAATGCTTAGTAAGTCTTTGTGGTTTTCCCTCTGAGCTCAAAGTGACGATTCTTTTTGACCGTGAACTACGTTGGAAATAACTTTCGCCTGCGCTTCAAAGCAGAGGACGTTACTCGCATCACTTTGTGAATACTAGATGCTACGGAAAGCTGAGGAGTGGGAAAGTCTAGACGCATATTACATACGGGGTTCCCATCGAGGACGTCTGAGATACGTATAAAAATACAGTCGACTTAGAATTTGTAGATCTCAACCTTACAGATCGTAAAAAAGGTAAATCGCACTTAAATGTCCGAAACGGGCTAAATAGGCCTTTCAGACAAAGTAGATGTTAAAGAGGACTTTCGCAAAAATCACAGTTTTTAAATAAATTTGAAACGATAATAAGCACGAGGATGGAATGCGGAATGTGCTGGAGTTATGCAAAAGTAACACGAAACAAGAAGAAAATTGATACTAACCAGATCTAGAATTTTACACCTCGCACCATGTGGTACCTTACAATAATCAAGACGCCACCTGTCAACAATACACAGTAATATTGCACATGAATGACAGTTCAGTTAAATTAACTTTGATAGTAAAAAGTAGACACATGTACCATCCACTTAAGATGGGTTCAATACACGGAAATAACACTCAACATCACCGAGCGAGATGGCGCAGTGGTTAGCACACTGGACACGCATTCGGGAGGACGACGGTTCAATCCCGCGTTGGCCACCCTGATTTAGGTTTTCCGTGATTTCCCTAAATCGCTCCAGGCAAATGCCGGGATGGTTCCTTTGAAAGGGCACGGCCGACTTCCTTCCCCGTCCTTCCCTAATCCGATGAGATCGATGACCTCACTGTTTGGTCTCTTCCCCGAAACAACCCAACCCCACACTCAATATCACACTCTTAACTGCACGCTTTAAGTTCTTCAGTTTGTATATGTATACACTGAAGAACGGTGAGTAAGTAAGTATGTAAGTAAGTTTGTTGGCGTTGTTTAAGAACAGGTTTCCCTTACGGTTAAACAACACCAACAAGCTGATAAAATTTCAGATAAAGTATTATATGGCGCTAAACTGCTCTCTAAATAATAATTCACGCCCACCTTTAACAAACTATGTAATAGATTAGACATTGTACTAAGGTATATACAGTATAAGCATACGTAACCAATCAAATAAAAGTCTTAACGTTATATTACTGACAACCAGAAAAGGGCAAAACAGTTTATTTCTTAGCCAGCGAGAGAGTCAGTCTGCTTATACTAGACGAAGATGCAGTGAATCGGTAGGAACACAGTATTATGTTCTAGGATGCAAACTACTGCCATATGATTCAACAAGATATGTGAGTCAGAATTGAAGCTAAGAAACTTAACGTTGAGAAGAAACCGAAATATCTTCACGACGTCTTTCAAACATTGCTTCAACGCATTTCAGAGCCTCACCACAGCAGTCTTTACCGAGTCCACACAATCGTTTACCCTCAAGAACTTCACGTCGGCCTCTTCAACTTGCTGCCAGTCTAGCCAGCACGTAACTGTCACTTCCACACGCAGCCTTGTTGAAAGTGACTGGAGTAGCTCACACAAGCGCGCCGTCCTCGGTACACATCCCCGAAGCAGAGAGAAAGAGAGAGAGAGAGAGAGAGAGAAGGAAGGAGGGACAGAGGGGAAGTCAGCAGTGTTGTACACTGAGGTCACAAGTCATAAGATAGCTATATACACATGTACAGATGGCGGTAGTATCACGAACACAAGGCGAAAAAAAAGCCAGTTCACTGGGGAGAGATGTCAGTTAACGTGGAATGGTAGTTAGGTGTAGACGCTTGGGACACTGAATTTTAAAAGCGTTAGGGAATTCAGTATTCCGACATCCACAGTGTCAAGAGTGTGCCGAGAATACCAGATTTCAGGCATTACCTCTCACCACGCACAATGTAGTGGCCGACGGCCTCCACTGATCGACCGAGAACAGCGGCTTTTGCGCAGGATTGTCAGTGCTAACAGACGTATCCGTAAGGACAGCGCGGCGAAATTTAGCGTTAATGGGCCTTGGCGGAGAACGACCGACGCGAGTGCATTGCCAACATCGCGACATCGCCTGTTGGACCCTAGACGACTGGTAAGATGAATCCCGATTCAAGCTGGTAACTGCTGACGGCAGGGTTAGAATGTGACGTAGAATCCAAGTTCTGGACAATGCACTGTGCAAGCTGTTGAAGGTTCCATAATGGTGTGGGTTGTGTTTACATAGAATCGACTGGGTCCTATGCTCCAACTGAACCGGTCGTTGACTGGAAATGGTTGTGTTCGGCTACCTACAGACCATTTGCAACCATTCATGGACTTCTTGTTCCCAAACAACAACGGGATTTCTGTGAATGATACTGTGCGTTGTCACAAGGCCACAATTTTTCTAGACAATGCAGATCGCCCGTCATGAAACCCATCGACAATTAGGGACATACTCGAGAGGTCACTTCCTGCATGAAAACCTGCACTGGAAACACGTAATTGTAATAAAGGTAGCATTGCTCAGTACTTCTGCAGGGGACGTCCAGCGACTTGTTGAGTCCTTGTCAAGTCGAGTTGCTGCACTATGAGGAACAAAGAGGAGGTCAGACACGACACGATGTTAGAAATTATGGCGCGACTTTGATCACCTCAGTGTGCAGCCGGCACGCGACAGCTCCCCGACTTCTCTCTCTGCAGTATTCCTTGTTGGGCCTCCGCTGACTGCTCACCCCAGCTTGGTGTACACTCTTCACTAATCCGTTGTCTAGAGAGGCTCATCTTCGATCCCAGCGCTAGCAGCGAGAGCTCTCTACTGTGAGATCGATAGCCCCAGCAGCTCATCCTCGCCCACGTAGTCCAATAGAAGATGTCCTGTGAACTGGAACAGGATGACAGAGCACAAAATTACTCTCCCAACCAAAACACGAGATAGAAGCGCCATCTTTGGCCTCTGCGCTAAGAGGGACGAACAAAACCCCTAAATCAAATTGTACGACTCCCAAAATACACTACTGGCCATTAAAATTGCTACACTACGAAGATGACGTGCTACAGACGCGAAATTTAACCGACAGGAAGCAGATGCTGTGATATGCAAATGATTAGCTTTTCAGAGCATTCACACAAGTTTGGCGCCGGTGGCGACACCTACAACATGATTACATGAGGAACGTTTACAACCGATTCCTCATACACAAACAGCAGTTGACCGGCGTTGCCTGGTGAAACGTTGTTGTGATGCCTCGTGTAGGGAGGAGAAATGCGTACCATCACGTTTCCGGCTTTGACAAAAGTTGGATTGTAACCTATCGCGATTGCAGTTTGTCGTATCGCGACATTGCCGCTCCATTTGGTCGAGATTCAATGGCTGTTAGCAGAATATGGAATCGGTGGGTTCAGGAGGATAATACGGAACGCCGTGCTGGATCCAAACGGACTCGTATCACTAGCAGTCGAGATGACAGTTATCTTACCCGCATGGCTGTAACGGATCATACAGCCACGTCTCGATCCCTGAGTCAACAGATGGGGACATTTGCAAGACAACAACGATCTGCACGAACATTTCTACGACGTTTGCAGCAGCATGGACTATCAGCTCGGAGACCATGGATGCGGCTACCCTTGACGCTGCAACACAGACAGAAGCGCCTGTGATGGTGTAATCAACGACGAAACCAGGTGCACGAATGGCAAAACGTCATTTTTTCGTATGAATCCAGGTTCTCTTTACAGCATCATTATGGTCGCATCTGTGGTTTGCGACATCGTGGTGAACGCACATTGGAAGCGTGTATTCGTCATCGCCATACTGGCGTATCGCCCGGCGTGATGGTTCGGGCTGCCATTGGTTACACGTGTCGGTCACCTCTTGTTCGCACTGACGGCAGTTTGAACAGTGGACGTTACATTTCAGATGTGTTACGACCCATGGCTCTACCCTTCATTCGATCCCTGCGAAACCCTACATTTCAGCAGGATAATGCACGACCGCATGTTGCAGGTTCTGTACGGGCCTTTCTGGGTACAGAAACTGTTCGACTGCTGCCCTGGCCAGCACATTCTGTAGATCTCTCACCAACTGAAAACGTCTGTGCAATGGTGGCCGAGCAACTGGCTCGTAACAATACGCCAGTCAGTACTCTTGATGAACTGTAGTATCGTGTTGAAGTTGCATGGGCAGCTGTACCTTTACACGCCATCCAAGCTCTGTTTGACTCAATGCCCAGGCGTATCAAGGCCGTTATTACGGCCTGAGGTGGTTGTTCTGGGTACTGATTTTTCAGGATCTATGCACCCAAATTGCGTGAAAATTTAATGACATATCAGTTCTAGTATGATATAATTGTCCAATGAATACCTGTCTATCATCTGCATTTCTTCTTGGCGTAGCAATTTCAATGGCCGGTAGTGTATTTATGAAGAAAAGGACCACATATATCTTTGTATGACACCAGGGAGATACTGTTAGTGTGCTGGCGTAAGTTGTCGCCAGCACAGTAGTGGGCAAAGATGTAGTGATAAGATCGATAGTAGGCGATGGATCAAACGCGTCTACCAGGAAAGGCCAGACTCTCAAGCAACACGACACTAACGCCCTGTCGACAGGAAGTATTTAGGCCACCCCCGCTCACCGGAGGGCCTCACTAATTCACACCCCAGTTTGGCGTCTGTTAGTTCACAGCAGAGCGGAACTCGCAAACTGTGTGTGAATTCCTAGGGGACCAAATTGCTGAGGCCATCGGTCCCTATACTTACAAACTACTTAAAGTAACTTATGCGAACTCGAACCACCCTCGGGAGGGCCCGTGTAATCCGTGACACGGCGCCCTAAACCTCGCGGTCACTCCACGCCGCGCGGGACTAGCAGCAAAACTCAAGTTTTCAATATCAAGATTACCGATATTGTCTGCACGAGGACTGCTACGGATGAGCACGTACCCTAACACATGGACTCTATTAAAGCTAAGTAGCAGCTATCTGTTCATCTGAATAAAAAACCGTGTTAATTCAGGTGTACATTTGTGTTGTACAGGAGGAGACCAGCCACCCCTCGATTAACATCCTCTCTCTTGCTTCCTACGGTACAAGACTGCAAGGGCGATGAGGACACTACAGTGGCCACGAGGATGCTACAATTAGAGCCACAATTTAAAAGATCTCTGGAAGACTTTAGCTCAAATAAGGAATAAGGGTTGGATAAAATTTAATCGGAATTTCTGAAATAATTGGTGGGAAATGCAGTTGGTGTGTAGAATCTATGAGACTATGGCACTGGCGACGTACCATTGTATTTTCGGAAAAACATCATCCGTATGGAAGACAGAAAATGCAGGTAAATGCGAGTACTAATGCAGCATCCTCTTAGCAGCTCATGCATCTAAATTGCTTAGAAAAATAATAAACCGAAGAATGAGGAAGAAAACTGAGTATGTATTAAATGACGAGCAGTTTGGCTTCAGGAAAGGGAAAGGCACCAGAGAGGCTGTTATGACGGTGTAGCTGATAACGGAAGCAAGACTGAAGAAAAATCAAGACACGCTCATAACATTCGTCTACCTGGAAAAAGAGTTCGACAATATAAAATGGTCTAAGATGTTCGCAATCCCGAGAAAAAGAAGGAGTAAGCTATAGGGAAAAACCGGTAATATACAATATGTACAAGAACCGAGAGGGAACAAGACTACTGGAAGACCAAACACGAAGTCCTCGAATTAAAAAGGATGCAAGGCGAAGATGTAGACGTTCGCCCTTACTGTACAATCTAGCCGGTCGGTGTGGTCGAGCGGTTCTAGGCGCTTCAGTCCGGAACTGCGCGACCGCTAAGGTCGCAGGTTCGAATCCTGCCCGGGCATGGATGTGTGTGGTGTCCTTAGATTGGTTAGGTTTAAGTAGTTCTAAGTTCTAGGGGACTGATGACCTCAGATGTTAAGTCCCATAGTGTTCAGCGCCATTTGAACCATTTTGTACAATCCATACATCGAAGAAGCAGTGACGTAAGTGAAAGAAACGTTCAGGAGTGGGACTAAATTCAGGGCGAAACGATGTTACCGCTAAGATTGATGATATTGTTATCCTCAGTGGTTGGGAAGAAGAGCTACAGGATCTAGTGGATACTATGAACAGTCTAATTAATACAGAATATAGATTGAGAGTAATCTAGGAAATGGCAAAGACATGAGGTGTAGGAGGAATGACAATAGTGAGAAACTCAACATCAAAGTTGGGGCTCCCCAAGTAGATGAATTTAAGGAATTCTTCTGCCTTGGAAGCAAAATAACCCTTGTCGGATGAAGTAATATCTGCTGCCCTACTAGTCATATGGAAGCTAGAATGAAATTTTCACTCTGCAGAGGAGTGTGCGCTGATATGAAACTTCCTCGAAGATTAAAACTGTGTACCGGACCGAGACACGAACGAGTTCATTCTGGAAACATCCCCCAGGCTGCGGCAATGCCACGTGTCCTCAATATCCTTTCTTCCAGGAGTGCCTGTTCTGGAAGTTTCGCGGGATAGCTTCTGTGAAGTTTGGATGGTAGGAGACGAGGTACTGGCGGAATTAAAGCTGTGAGAATGGGAAGTGAGACGTGCTTGGGTAGCTCAATAGCCGGTATGTAGCTCAGCGTGCTCGGTCAGAGGACTGGTTACCCTCTGTAATAAAAAAAACTGACTAAAGGAATCAACTTGAACGGATGTCACATGACGTCCGCTCAGACGAAACGCAACGAGCAATACTGAACAAAATGAAGAGGCGTAAAAAAAATTAAAAAAAAATTAAAATTAAAATAAAAAATGTTGTTACAGCACTTGCTCGCGAAATGCAAAGGTCCCGAGTCCGAGTGTCGGTCCGGCACACAGTTTTTATTTTGCCTGGAAGTTTCATATGGAAGCATTTTACAAAAACCTTGTGCCCAGGCAGAAGTGAGCTTGGCTGCCTACTTCTTATATTTACATTCCTTACTCAGGTGCGCGATCTGGGTACTGGCCCTCACGCGTTTGCAGTTCTCGCTAATGACCGTAGGGTTCCTATTCTCTGGAACCAAATCGTTCATGGAACGAAAGTTACCAAAAGGGGAGAGTTAGGCACGTATGCTAGCATCACCTTCATCGGCGTTGTTGTGTGAAATCTGTGAGTTTTCGTATTAAAGACAAAACTTATCCGAGGAATCGATTGGTCCCACCTTGTCTACTCACACCGTTAGTAGGCGATTAAGGATACTTTTTTACCCTGTCGACAACAAAGGACTGCGAATAGTCTTAGTCACATGTTGAACAGCGTCTTTATTATTATTATTATTATTTTTATTCTTATCTCCACCCGTAAGTGGCAGCGTTATCGCTGACAATAACCTGAGGAAGAGCAAAAACAGAAAATGTGCTTTCCAGACAGTTAACAGTTGGAAGCGATAGCTATTACATGTTTGAAAATCATATTTTCTATTTTTGTTTTCATTTACCTGCTCATTATTACCTAGACCAAGCACGAGCAAGCTGCCACGACGACCAAAATTTACCTACACGAGGGGAGGTGAAATGCTAGAAGAAAGGTTTATCTATGAATGTCTTGGATTTCTCGATCCGCTTTACTCTCATGGAGGCTTGTGTACCTTGATAATTAACGGATTGATAATCAATAATCATAAGGTATGGAGAGAAGATGCGAGACTTTGATTTACTGGAAAATCCTAAGAAGCGTAATTTGTAACTCAAGACACGTGATATAGCAACGATTTTACATGACGAAATACAAGTAACCTGACGAATAACATCTGCAGTCTAATAGGCCGCTCGCAAATGTCTCTGCTGTGTATAGGGAGATGACATTGTGACAAATGTGTTACGTATGCAGGATTTGTTGTGAAAGGTCAGCTCCTGTGTAAATATTGCTATCTCACTCTAAATATAAATAAATGTAATGCGTTACGCGTAAATAAGCAACAAACTCAAATATCGTTTGAGTACATGATCGGCTATCACTCACAGGAAATGGTCTCAACAGGAGTTGTTTTCCGAGGCTATTTAAGATGGAAGGATTATATAAATGCTGGAGCCAAATACCGAAAACCGATTTATTGGAAGAATGATAAGAAACTGTAATCCGAACAACAGAAACGTCTCTTCTAAAACAGCCATTGGACCAGTACTTCTTGTTCGACGGTTTGCAACCCTCGCAACGTACAGTTGTCGGATGAAGCAAAGAAAATTCATGCGGGAGTGTCACAGGAATTTTCCACAAATTCCAATGGTGAATGCAGAAAAGGCGTTGTAAGTCGCGTTACAAAGCTTCGAGAGGTAACGTTGAAACCATGTCAAGCAGTTTGTCTGTCGCTTCCTCCATCTACAAAAAAATGATTCAAATGGCTCTGAGCACTATGGGACTTAACTTCTGAGGTCATCAGACTTAAACCTAACTAACCTAAGGACATCACACATATCCATGCCCGAGGCAGGATTCGAACCTGCGACCGTAGCGGTCACGCGGTTCCAGACTGTAACGCCTAGAACCGCTCGGCCCCTCCATCTATAGGTCATGCAATAACAGTACAAATAAAATCATAGAAATTCTGTCTTACACACAAGGGTACTGACAACCTTTGCTCTAGCCTATTATCCGTGAAAGCAAGAGGAAAGAAGGAAATGAGACTACCACAATGTGTACACTAACATCACGCCAAAGACGTAAATACAGACTGGAGGAATTATCCAATATCTATTTAAATGGCAGCAGACTTACCACAGATACATTAACGATTTGCGAGATACTGAAGTATCAGAAAGGAAACAGCAGAATGTTGGAAAACACGGCAGTTTCGTGAAAGATGAAAGGAGAATAGAGCAGTAATTTTTCTGTTTTCGGTAACTGAAAGTTTATCTTAAATCACATGCTTTTTATTACTTTCTAATGTAGTAGAAGTGCACAGAAAACTTGCGATTTATTCGTGCTTCACTTCCATTTGTTGACAGTTGTAATTCTTTGCGTTGATGATACGTGGTAGCATGAGTGCAAAAAGAAAAGTAATTAGCGAAGTTTTGAGGTCTGTTTTTATGAGAGCTTCTAACTGCTATTAAACATTCAACTGCAATTATGTACAATCATCGAACAGTGAACCACACATTAAATAAGTAGCGCAAGTAGTACTGTATAAGAAAATGTAAAACAAAACTCCAGTAACATTTTTCTGTTCAGAGACAAAAGTGTACGATACGTGGTGGTCGAGTATTTCTGATATGACAACAGATGTTTTCTAGGCGCCTTGCGGACACGTGTTCACCACCACTTGTGACGTATTCACGACACTTACATGAAGAAGTGTGAATTTGAAAAGAGACTTAATTAATGTCAAAATAACTGGTTAATGCTTGCATATAAGCATCAGTAATGGTTGGCCCCGGGACCTTAAAAGCTAGAAAACTCGTGATGCTATTCTTAATTTTGTATATGGAAATCCGACTCAATCATCATCTGTGGATGAAATAGACGTAAGGCAGAGACTGATGTCACGTTCCTCTCATAGGAAATAACTGCAGATATTTTTAAAATCCCCAAAAATTAAAAGAAGTTTCATATCCATAAAAACATTTATAAAAACAGTTTATATTGTGTTGAAAGTGTTTCTCTCTTCAGGTAAACCTTCTCACGAAGTACAAAGTCTTTAAATATGTACACAAGCGAGAGTTTAGATTCTTATTTCCGTGATATTAATCAGTGCAAAATATCAGTTGTTATGTTTAATTCTCTTAGATTTGTACCGTGGCTACGAAACTAGTTGATATATTACACTAATAAATCCACAAAAGCCTTGCTAGGGAGTGGACAGTTGAAATTTATTGACAACAGCAACAAATAGAAAGGTATTGCTGATACATCGGAGACATCCATCTACTGAACATGTAACAGCAGCACAATTTTTCAGTGCCGCTGCCTTAGCGAAAGGAATTTTTTTTTTTCGCTTTGTTTGGTACTGTTAACTGTTGGCAGTGTTTAGAGGAAAATAACCTGATATGGAACACAGGGCAGAGTAAGAGTTTGAAAATGTCTTGAGGTATTGAAGGATTCCTTTAAACATTTACTAATGTTTTATTTGTGAAATGAGGTTAATGTAATATCTTCGAGTTCTTCGTCGTAGCAACGCCGCTCTGTTAGTAATATGTCGCTAGAGTATAATACATAATCTAGCACAAAGAAATACGCAATGAGACAACCGGAAACGAAACTCTTTTTGAGAGACAATAATTACACTGAAGCCACTGTAAGCCATGATGGACCCCTGGACATAACAAAGGGCGGTAGATAGCTCTCAATGGTGTTTGTTATCATCATGGACGGCGATGCATGCTCTACAACGAGGTCCCATGCTGGTTACAAGGGTGTAAGGAGTTGTTGCGGTAGGGGGTTCCATTCCTACACCAGCTCTTCTGTCAACTGTTTCATGGTGGTTGGTGCGTGTGGACGAGCTGCAGCAGGTCTCCACTACGCATCCCGCACGTTCCCGATTTGATTTAGGTCGTGGGAACGGACAGACAAGTCCTTTCGCCGAATATAGATTATGTGATCAAAAGCATCCGGACACCTCCAAAAATATAGTTTTTCATTGTAGGTGCATTGTGCTGCCACCTACTGCCAGGTACTCCATATCAGTGACCTCAGTAGTCATTAGACATCGTGAGAGAGCAGAATGGGACGCTCCGCGCAACTCACGGACTTCGAAGGTGGTCAGGTGATTGGGTGCCACTTGTGTCATACGTCTGTACGCGAGATTTCCACACTCCTAAACATCCCTAGGTTCACTGTTGCCGATGTGATAGTGAAGTCGAAACGTGAAGGGACACTTACAGTACAAAAGCTTACAACCCGATCTCGTCTGTTGACTGACAGAGACCGCCGACAGTTGAAGAGGGTCGTAATGTGTAATAGGCAGACAACTATCCAGTCCATCACACAGGAATTCCAAACTGCATCAGGATCCACTGCAAGTACTATGACAGTTAGGCGGGAGGTGAGAAAACTTATGAGCGGCTGCTCATAAGCCACACATCACGCCGGTAAATGCCAAACGACGCCTCGATTGGTGTAAGGAGCGTAAACATTGGACGACTTAACAGTGGAAAAACGTTGTGTGGAATGACGAAACACGGTACACAATGTAGCGATCCGATGGTAGGGTGTGGGCATGGCGAATGCCCGGTGAACATCATGTGCCAGCGTATGTAGTACCAACAGTGAAATTCGGAGACGGCGGTGTTATGGTATGGTTGTATTTTTCATGGAGGTGGCTTGCACCCCTTGTTGTTTTATGTGGCACTATCACTGCACAGGTCTACATTGATGTTTCAAGTACTTTATTGCTGTCCACTGTTGAAGAGCATTTCGGGGATGGCGACTGCATCTTTCAACACGATCGAGAACCTGTCGATAATGTACGGTCTGTGGCGGAGTGGTTACACGACAATAACGCCCCTGTAATGGACTGGCCTGCACATAGTCCTGACCTGAATCCTACAGAATATCTTTGGGATGTTTTCGAACCCCGACTTCTTGTAAGGAATCACCGACCGACATCGGCACCTCTCCTCAGTGCGGCACTCCGTGAAGAATGGACTGTCATTCCCCAAGAAACCTTCCAGCACCTGATAGAATATATGCCTGCGAGATTGGAAGATGTCATCAAGGCTAGGAGTGGGCCAAGACCATATTGAATTCCAGCATTACCGATTGAGGACGCCACGAACTTGTAAGTCATTTTCAGCCAGGTGTCCGGATACTTTTGATCATACAGTGTACCTTCGTTTCAGGAGCTCCTGCTCACCCACAAACATTTTTACAACTGAATGCGCCCCTGAAAAGAGATAGGCGGAAGGAGTACAGTGTCACTATAACGTTTACCAGTGAGTGGGTCGTGTTCAAAGATTTGGAGGTCAGGGCGCCCATGCGACATTTTGTCTCCCCACACCATACAACCAGGACCACCGAAATGATCATGCTGGACGTATCCTCATATAGCGGCATGTGAGAACACGTAATGCATCCACCAACATTCTCGAACGTGGTAGGTTTGTTGTTCTTTATGTTGTGATGTGAGGACGCATAGCGTTGCGTGGGCGCACTGACCTCCAAATCATTGAACAAGGTGAAGTCACCAGTCAACGTCATTTTGACACTATACTCCTTCCCTATGGCCGTGTTTTCAAGGGTTTATTCGGACGTGGCTTAAATTTTATGGATAACAAGGGACGATCGTGTCGGAACAAAATAGGTGGAGGACCTCTTGGAGTCGAATGGACTGGCCTCCCTGTTCCCATTACTTATATCCCATTGAGGACGTTTGGGATGCGTTGACGAGACGTACTATAGCACGTCCGCAAGTGCCAATGACCGTCTCGCATTAATCAACTGCGCTGTTGGTAGAATGGAACGCTCCACCACAGGAACTCTTATCAACTCTTACTCAAACCAATAGATACAGGGGCGAGTTGCAGAGCACTCGTACCGTCCGTTATGATTACACGCACACTATTAAGAACCACCTCGCGCATTTTCAGGGGACCATCATCCATGGTGCTGACGTCATTTCAGTTATTGTTTTTGAATAAAAGATTTCATTTCTGTTCGTTTCATTACGCATTACTTTCAGTTAGCTCCTCTACTGCACTGCAGCACTCATTTTTATGTGAAGTCAAGTTTCATCGAAGTATGTTACTTGGCAGTGACACATCTTGCGGAAGTCTATTTCGTCCTTAAGTTTTCCAAATCAGTATACATATGTTATTAATTGCAGTTTTCCTAGAATATCACTCAGATATTCACACACCAAGCTTGATGAAGTAATATAATGAGGAAGGTATAATTTTTTTTATTCAGTTTGTTCGCAAATTACCTGTATCCTTAAATTTGTGTAACTATAATGCAATAAATTAAATTTACCTACTGTTAACATGTACCATAGATTCCGATATGTATCCCTGGTACGGTATTTCTTCTCCTCAAGAGATCACATATTCCTTTTTTTTTGTACTTATTTTCTCACTATTACAGTTTTTGCGTGTGTGGGAGCTTCGCCCAATTCGAGTGATTTGGATTCCGCCGAGCGTCGTCCGAATTTATACTGTCGGGTACTGGGACGGGTTGCACTGAGGCAGTATTGGCGTACTGATTCGAAAAGATCGGCCACCCACTTTCGATTCCCGTCGTCAGTGGAAATGTCCGATGCCACTGCGAGTGCAGCCTCTGTTAGTACACTTAATTGGCAGTGGGAGAACGTAGAGACGCTTAGCTCATCCATACAATGTAACCAGACCTATGTTTTAGCTAGACTACCACTTACCACCAAGAGAAAGTTTGGGAAGGTTGTCGAGATGTCGAAACGGCCATTCGACTTGATTGCTGAGGAAGACTACAGACTCTCGCCATCTCGGTTACCAGTTATTGCATGTCGGCGGTTCGCGGTCTTAGCGGAACTGCCTCGGTAGACACCAGACTGCAGGCAACGGGGACCATTGACAGGTTTCGGGCGCCATCGGTCATAACGTAGCTAGCACAACGTCACTATGGCAGCCTCCACCGGACTCGCCAAGGAGCACCAGTGAAAATTAATATAATACTTACCAAACAAGAAAATAATGCACTAAGAAAGAATTACCAGAATGGGAAGGCAATCAGTAGGTGTGATGTGCATATACGGGTAAACAGATGACTACAACTTCAGAAAAAATTTTAACATTTATTCAAGAGACGAAAGTTCACAAATTAAGCAAGTCAAAAAGCCATTGGTCCAACTTTGGCCCTTATACGGGTACCATTGATTGACAGAAGTTGTCCTGAGGGATGCAGTGCCAAATTTTGACCAACTGGCTCATCAAATCGTCAATACCTGAGCTGCTTGGAAAGATTTGCCCGTAATGCTCCAAACCCTGGCCAAGGCAGAGTTTGGCAAGCACGAAGTCAGCCAGCTGTAACTATCTCCATGTGCGGGCGGGCATTATCTTGCTGAAATATAAGCGCAGGACATCGGGGTTCAGTTCGAAGCTGTACTCACCACGGAAGATAATTATATTCCAGACACTGATATTCCAGGCTGAAGACTTAACTGTAGACGACTCGGACAGCGTTGGGATAGCAACCTGACTGTCACCCGCCATACGGCTTGAGAACCTGGAGTGATGGTCTGGCGTACCAATTCTTTTCATAGCATTATCCCTTTGGTTGTCATCTGCGGCACCCTTACAGCACGGTAGTACATCGACGGTATTCTACGGTCTGTTTTGTTGCCCTTAATGGCAAGCCATCCTGGTCTTACATTTCACCAAGGTAATCTCTACTAGCACACGGTGAGAGTTTCTACGTTTGGAGCATTATCGGCAGAACCCTCCAACCAGCTCGTTATTTTCACGATCTAATGCGCCAACAGGACAGAATTTGGCATGATATTCCTTATAGGGGATCCAACAACTCTCGAAATCAATGTCAAACCGAATAACTGCTTTCATGAGGGCAGAAATGAACCAAAGCGTTATTGACTTGCTCAATTTATGTAGCTCTTTCTCTTGAAGATAGCATCCAGTTTTTCTGAAATTGTAGTGAGTTGTTTGTCTACATGTGCACCACATCTACCGACCTCTGTCGCATTCGGATAATTCCTGCCTGGTGTGTCTGTTTTTTTTTTATCTCTATATTCCTCCTCCTTCAGCCTGTCACCCAGTCAAAACGTTATGGCAATTCGCCCAGCCATTTTTAAATACTAAATAGGAAGTTGTTACCATATGCTACGAGTAAACACGCTGATAAAGATTGCTTGAAACACCGGTTGAAACGTCGGTAGTTCCATAACATATGACACAGTCACACATTCAAGAATATTTTACTGAAATGTATTCTGGCGAGGCCTACGCTCTTATATCAAAGGCAGATCTCTTTTCGGATTGTGGACATGAATGTCTTTTCGCTAGCTCAGTACCTTGAACTGTAATGTGTAAGCCTTTTTATAGGTGTCAGCTTTAAAGTTGTCTCTCACGTTCGGAATTTTACCTTCTCAAATTACACTCCTGGAAATGGAAAAAAGAACACATTGACACCGGTGTGTCAGACCCACCATACTTGCTCCGGACACTGCGAGAGGGCTGTACAAGCAATGATCACACGCACGGCACAGCGGACACACCAGGAACCACGGTGTTGGCCGTCGAATGGCGCTAGCTGCGCAGCATTTATGCACCGCCGCCGTCAGTGTCAGCCAGTTTGCCGTGGCATACGGAGCTCCATCGCAGTCTTTAACACTGGTAGCATGCCGCGACAGCGTGGACGTGAACCGTATGTGCAGTTGACGGTCTTTGAGCGAGGGCGTATAGTGGGCATGCGGGAGGCCGGGTGGACGTACCGCCGAATTGCTCAACACGTGGGGCGTGAGGTCTCCACAGTACATCGATGTTGTCGCCAGTGGTCGGCGGAAGGTGCACGTGCCCGTCGACCTGGGACCGGACCGCAGCGACGCACGGATGCACGCCAAGACCGTAGGATCCTACGCAGTGCCGTAGGGGACCGCACCGCCACTTCCCAGCAAATTAGGGACACTGTTGCTCCTGGGGTATCGGCGAGGACCATTCGCAACCGTCTCCATGAAGCTGGGCTACGGTCCCGCACACCGTTAGGCCGTCTTCCGCTCACGCCCCAACATCGTGCAGCCCGCCTCCAGTGGTGTCGCGACAGGCGTGAATGGAGGGACGAATGGAGACGTGTCGTCTTCAGCGATGAGAGTCGCTTCTGCCTTGGTGCCAATGATGGTCGTATGCGTGTTTGGCGCCGTGCAGGTGAGCGCCACAATCAGGACTGCATACGAGCGAGGCACACAGGGCCAACACCCGGCATCATGGTGTGGGGAGCGATCTCCTACACTGGCCGTACACCACTGGTGATCGTCGAGGGGACACTGAATAGTGCACGGTACATCCAAACCGTCATCGAACCCATCGTTCTACCATTCCTAGACCGGCAAGGGAACTTGCTGTTCCAACAGGACAATGCACGTCCGCATGTATCCCGTGCCACCCAACGTGCTCTAGAAGGTGTAAGTCAACTACCCTGGCCAGCAAGATCTCCGGATCTGTCCCCCATTGAGCATGTTTGGGACTGGATGAAGGGTCGTCTCACGCGGTCTGCACGTCCAGCACGAACGCTGGTCCAACTGAGGCGCCAGGTGGAAATGGCATGGCAAGCCGTTCCACAGGACTACATCCAGCATCTCTACGATCGTCTCCATGGGAGAATAGCAGCCTGCATTGCTGCGAAAGGTGGATATACACCGTACTACCGTACTAGTGCCGACATTGTGCATGCTCTGTTGCCTGTGTCTATGTGCCTGTGGTTCTGTCAGTGTGATCATGTGATGTATCTGACCCCAGGAATGTGTCAATAAAGTTTCCCCATCCTGGGACAATGAATTCACGGTGTTCTTATTTCAATTTCCAGGAGTGTATTTTACGTTGTTGCCCTACAGGGAACGACTCACTGACTTCTGTTTCACAGCTCAACGAGAAACATGTGCGCCTGTTGGCGATCTGTGGACAGCGTACTTGAAACGCAGTAACGTGTCTTCTTTAGTTTGCGTGGCCGGTCTGCTGGTGCAGTTTGGTGTGTGGAGCGCTGTGGTCTGATTGCGTTGAAGATGAGCACATTTGCGGCACGACTCTGGTAATCGTTCAAGGATATCGTATGGTTTACGGGCACATATTTTCTTGGTTTGCATTACTAGGTTGTGGAGAATGTCACAAAATCACATAACAAGTTTCTATGTGTGGTACAGAGAATCAATTTGCTATTAATCCATCCGAATGGTGGAGGACATGCCCTACCAACGGTCGTTATTCAATGTTTATGGACATAGAATTTATTTTGTTCCAAGTCCCGATGTGTTCGTAGATTTTGTACCACGTCTTCTGACCACTAACGGTGTGTACACCACGGTGGCTTAAATACATTTTGGACATAATTATACACTCTTGTACTCCAGCTCTTTCAGAGTTAAATGAATTTCCTTGCCATTATTTTATTATGCCGACTTGGACTTTGGAATTAGTACAATACCACGCAGTACACGGTGTACTACTTTGCCATCAACAAAGATAGCATTTTCTAAAATCATTTTACGATTAATCTCAGATTTGGCACTGATCACGATGAACTTTACACACCGTCTTTTCAGAAGAGAAGGTATGTGGCGTGCCGTTTGACGGAGGTGGCAGAGTTGAATTTCTTCATCCATAAAAAATCAAGTTTGACTGTTCTAATTCACGTGTCATGAACTTCTAGGTGTTAGGAGGGACACTTAATATTTGTGGATTTAGGAAAAGCGTATGATTCTGTACGCACCAATGGACTATGGGAAGCAATGGAGTATGCAGATGTATATCCACAGCAGATATCCCTAATAGAAAGAATATACCACTAATCGATTGCAGCAGTTAAAGCAGGGAGAAAGTTGAGTGAGACATTCCAGTCATCGAAAGGACTTAGATAGGGCTGCATTAAGTGGCCAACCCCGTTTAAGATAAATATGCAGTACATATTGAAACGGTGGAATCAGTCATGATGATGTATGGAGTTTCCTTTCCAGAACGGTGTTATTGTTCCTCTTGCTTGATGGATGCTGCGCCCCACATCTTCTAAGCAGCTTCCCGAAGAATGGATAATCGGTCCTAAGTATTTAAACTGCTCTGTAGCTTTAATAGTTCCTTGCGGCAGTGCAATATATGATCAACTGCAAATAATTATATATTATTATTTGCCGTTGGTCAGTTACAGATTGCAAGAAGTAGAAAGGATGTCAAATTTATGTTAAACAACTTAATGGAAGCATTTGAACGAGGTGGGCTTAGAATAAATACGAGCAAAACAGGATATCTTGTAGTAGGACAAGATGGAAGGTGTATCTCACTGCCGCAAGGAACTATTGAAGCTGTAAACCAGTGTAAATACTTAGCATCGATTATCCATTCCTCGGGAAGCTGCGAAGAAAATGTGTAGCGCAGGTTCCAGCAGACAAGAGGAACAATTAAAATGCTATATGGAGTTCTGTGGTGTCTGGAGGTATCAAAAGAAACAAACAGAGGATTCTGCAAACAGTAGAGGAAAGTATACTAGTATTAACAAAAGATAGAGGAGGATGGACCCCGAGAGAGTGGCAGAGAAGTGGACAGGCAGTAATTGATGGAATATGGAGGACAGCCAGGATATCCATTACAGAGTGGAGGAGAAATGAGGAAATTAGGGAGATAAAGGATAAGGAAAAACCAGTCGTGAAAGAATTGAGAATAGAGCTCTTCAATGGTATGGCCATGCATGGCGAGTGGAGCAAGAGCGAGGGCCGAAAGCAATTCTTGAATGGTCGCTAATAGGAAGGAGGAGGCGTGGACGGTCGAGATTACGTGGAGAGTGTGAGTAATTAGAGTAATGAGGAAGAGAGGTCTGAAAGAGGAAGACTGCCATGCGCGCGAAAGCTGTCAAATGGGAATACAGGGCAACTATTGTGGAGTATTCCTTGTAAATAAGTTTTATGAGCATGGTAATAGTGTGGATACATCATGACCAATGCACACAACGACCTTATAATCATCGTCGTTTACACGTTTCTCACGTAAATTCATATCTTCGCTATGATTAATCAGAGTCATGGACATCAATTAACTGTTTGCTTTGCCCGTTGTAATGAGTTGTGCGAAGAAGTACTCTCCTGCCCTAGATCATATACTATAAATTTGGTAGTCGTTTCGTTTTACTTCAAAAATGAGTTCAAATGGTTCTAGAATGAAATATTCACTCTACAGCGGAGTGTGCGCTGATATGAAACTTCCTAGCAGATTGAAGAGCTCTTGCCCGCGAAAGGCGAAGGTCCCGAGTTCGAGTCTCGGTCCGGCACACAGTTTTAATCTGCCAGGAAGTTTCGAATTCAAATGGCTCTGAGCACTATGCAACTTAACTTCTGAGGTCATCAGCTGCCTAGAACTTAAAGATAATTAAACCTAACTAACCTAAGGACATCACACACATCCATGCCCGAGGCAGGATTCGAACCTGCGACCGTAGCGGTCGCTCGGCTCCAGACTGTAGCGCCTAGAACCACACGGCCAGTCCGGCCGGCGATCGCTTTACTATTTAATTTCTTGGGTCTTAACTTGATGCGTCAGAGAGCATTTCAATTCAGACCATATTACAGACTTACTTTTGTAGGTAATTCTTCTCTAAACGAGGTGGAGTCTACAAATTATACAAACGCTTCTCTCCGTCGGTTACAATGATCGCATGGTAATTCCTGGGATAGATAATTTTTCAGAACATGTCAGAGCGGAGATATCTGGTATACATCGTAACAAATGAAGAACAGAAGAATGGGGCGATCGAAAAGAGAGATACTAGATGATCAAGAAACATGCGTTAATGAGCCAACGTTCAGAGGAATGGAGATTAGTGTGGACTGCCAGACGCTACCTCCGGGAAAAATATAATGCCACGACAGCGTGCTGAGCGGTTGGAACCTGACAGAAAATGCAGAGTGATGGAGCACTTGCTGTCTCGGGATGAGATGGGGCTACAGTGTGCCTCGGCACGAGACGTCGTGCAAGATTAATAACGGTGCGACGCGGCCGCAACTGCCAACGTACCTGCGAGACATTGACTCATGCGGGAATACACCGCCCTTTCTTCCCTGTATTAGAGTGCGTTTTTGCCGCAGGCTGACGATGGAACTCTCGTGTTCGTGCACAACGGAGGCGCGGCTGGCATCCAACGCCCTGTAGGCTAATAACTCACGAGTAGCAAACCCCACGTCGTCGTCTCTGCCTTCGGAATGCAGCGTCCCGCGAGCGAGGGGTCGCAGAGGCTTTGCGATGGTAGCATCAGCGTGGGCAACGGCTTCAGCTGCGGCTGCGGCAGATGCCAATAACCAGAGTCCCATGGCAGGCGGCGATCAATTCAGTGCGTCCGCAGTGCCGCCAATAAACTGCGTTCCTATTTCCCTTCCAGTGGGGATTGCCACATCCCTACGGCAACTGGTCCGAAGCTATTGCTAAATGCCAGATGGGGAGCGCCCATTGCAGACGTCGTGACAAATGACATGTTTCTGCACCTCTCTGCGCTCTTTGTAGCACTTAACGTTTACGCAGACGAAACATTTTTGCTTTACCAGGTATTATGGCAGGTACAAGGTTTAAATTATATTCTAGAAAAACTGAAGTTATGTAATTAAGGTTTTGGTCTTTCAAAGGTATAGGTCTGCGTGCCTGATACAATGTGTTAACTGTAAGACGGCAGAGTTGAGAGGGGAGAGCGGGGAGAGGAGGAAGCAAGCATTGGCTGGCGAGGGGAGAGCAGCCGTTGGGGAGGGGACAAGGCACGCCTACCAGTTCCAGTGCTGGCACTACAAATTGCGCGTCATGCTTACACGAAAGCAGACGAAAGGCTTGGAAGTAAAACTCACTGTAAATGTTGTTTGTAAACGAAACTGAAATCGTCATGTACATTAAAATCTATAAGAATGCATGTATGTTTGTCTACTATGCGCTCACAAACCATTCATCCGATTGCAATGAAACTTTGGCGAGTTGTTCTCCGAACGCCCGAAAAGGGTAATGGACAATGTTTCAAGAGTTAGGTCACTGTAGCATGTGCAGCGCAGTTGATTAGGTAAAGGCTTGTCATGCTGTGGACCCGGGTTTGATTCTCACTGCTCGCAATTTTTTTTCATTTTATTTCATTCCCCGCAGTTTCGAAATAATACAGTAGTCAGTGCTGTTTCCATACAAAGTAATACGATAGCAAGGAAAAATGTAATATAAGGTAATTCGGACGAAATAGGGGGCTCCTTCAAAGTGATCGCGAACAAAATATCTGAAATGGAAACTCACCTTTTCAAGCCAGGCGTTTGTGGTGATACGCCAGGATGATTCTTGGAAAACTGAATCTTCCAGTGCTACGCATGCTTTGTTCTGTGTATGTAGCAGCTGTCACTGAATATTTGTAAATGGGGTGAAGCAATTTTTTCTGCTCCCTTTCCCTTTCGCAGCATTCAATCACACGCAATATAATTTTGCGAGCATCGCTACGTAATACTAGTTTCCTTCTAACCATAGGCCTACCGGTAGGGATTGTTGGCGACTCCCGAGATGGGCCGGCAACTGCTTCTTCACTCATTTTGATAATGTTTAGCACAACTGCACAATAAAAATACGCAGAACAGTACAGCGCAAAACAATAACGAAGCAGACGACAATGGCTACCTTGTACAACACAGTCAGCTACGTAATGTTGGCAGCAGTCGAAACTGCGTGCCTACAGAAGCCTCCCGACGTTTACCGACTTCTACCGATTCAGGACTAGGGAGAGGTCTGCCATCTAAAAGTTTACACACTGTACACTATATAACGCCGCAACACAATACTGAAGCACACCGACACGGCAGTGAAAAGAAACTAGCGCAGCCGGTTGAAGAGAGCAGGTGGATTGCGCCATTGTTCTTTTCCTCTAGTAGGGTGCTATGCTACTGTAGCACGAGGATTTCAGTGTGCACCAGGATTACAGACAGTAGCAGCAAGCATACAATTTATTACGTAACTTCGTTTTCTCGATTTGATAATGAAAACATTATGAATACCTCTAGTTGTGTCGGCTACTGTGGTAGTCAGCACAGACACAAACAAGGAAGGTGAGAAGCGATGGCCGGTGGCAGGAATGCAAAATCATCTGTACAAAACAATTCCTAAGTAAAGGAAAACTTTATATGTATTAAGGGAAGAAACAATATTTAACTTCTTGTGCTTCCTGTGCCTCCTACGTGCAAGTACTTTTCACTATTACTACTCGCAGGATGCAGGCTACCGAACGTCTTCATATCAGCCAGTACTGATGCTCTAGAAGTCTGCGACCGAACTGGAGACGACCAGCGATGTGCGGCTGACTGAGGCAGCACTGACAGGGGCGCTAACCTCTGTCTTTCTGGGGGTGTGGCGTTACCCACTTTTTCCATTGGCGCGAGGGTCAGCGATTTCTTGATGCCGTTTCGCGGCACTGCGGCAGTCGACGTGCAGTCGATGCTTTAGAACTGCACACCCCTTTTAGAAAGATTTCTTATGATTTACTGAGAGAATGAATCAGATTTTAAATAACTGAACTTCAACTTTAATGTAACATTTTCGATTTCGAGCCTTCTAGCTTCATCGTCAGATGTACCTCATACATGTACATAAAATTGGGTGGTATTCTCATCTTAAGACCATGTCTTGCAATCGTCATTTATCCTGTAGTAACGTGTACTGTCAAACGAGGGTCCACAACACCACCCACAAAGTAACACCGTTAGTCGCCAGCCGCAGAATACGTTTTCCTGGAAGTTAACTTGTGTTAGTGTTTTACGAAAAGCACGTGGAGGCCGCGAATGTAAGACGAGTTTAATTACAGTACTCACCGACGCATGTAAACGATCTTCTGGCTCTTTATACGCTATTAAACCCCCCCATGAACCATGGACCTTGCCGTTGGTGGGGAGGCTTGCGTGCCTCAGCGATACAGATAGCCGTACCGTAGGTGCAACCACAACGGAGGGGTATCTGTTGAGAGGCCAGACAAACGTGTGGTTCCTGAAGAGGGACAGCAGCCTTTTCAGTAGTTGCAAGGGCAACAGTCTGGATGATTGACTGATCTGGCCTTGTAACAATAACCGAAACGGCCTCGCCGTGCCGGTACTGCGAACGGCTGAAAGCAAGGGGAAACTACAGCCGTAATTTTTCCCGAGGGCATGCAGCTTTACTGTATGATTACATGATGATGGCGTCCTCTTGGGTAAAATATTCCGGAGGTAAAATAGTCCCCCATTCGGATCTCCGGGCGGGGACTACTCAAGAGGATGTCGTTATCAGGAGAAAGAAAACTGGCGTTCTACGGATCGGAGCGTGGAATGTCAGATCCCTTAATCGGGCAGGTAGGTTAGAAAATTTAAAAAGGGAAATGGATAGGTTGAAGTTAGATATTGTGGGAATTAGTGAAGTTCGGTGGCAGGAGGAACAAGACTTCTGGACAGGTGACTACAGGGTTATAAACACAAAATCAAATAGGGGTAATGCAGGAGTAGGTTTAATAATGAATAGGAAAATAGGAATGCGGGTAAGCTACTACAAACAGCATAGTGAACGCATTATTGTGGCCAAGATAGATACGAAGCCCACACCTACTACAGTAGTACAAGTTTATATGCCAACTAGCTCTGCAGATGACGAAGAAATTGAAGAAATGTATGATGAAATAGAAGAAATTATTCAGATTGTGAAGGGAGATGAAAATTTAATAGTCATGGGTGACTGGAATTCGAGTGTAGGAAAAGGGAGAGAAGGAAACATAGTAGGTGAATATGGATTGGGGGACAGAAATGAAAGAGGAAGCCGCCTGGTAGAATTTTGCACAGAGCACAACATAATCATAACTAACACTTGGTTTAAGAATCATGAAAGAAGGTTGTATACATGGAAGAACCCTGGAGATACTAAAAGGTATCAGATAGATTATATAATGGTAAGACAGAGATTTAGGAACCAGGATTTAAATTGTAAGACATTTCCAGGGGCAGATGTGGACTCTGACCACAATCTATTGGTTATGACCTGTAGATTAAAACTGAAGAAACTGCAAAAAGGTGGGAATTTAAGGAGATGGGACCTGGATAAACTGAAAGAACCAGAGGTTGTACAGAGATTCAGGGAGAGCATAAGGGAGCAATTGACAGGAATGGGGGAAATAAATACAGTAGAAGAAGAATGGGTAGCTTTGAGGGATGAAGTAGTGAAGGCAGCAGAGGATCAAGTAGGTAAAAAGACTAGGGCTAGTAGAAATCCTTGGGTAACAGAAGAAATATTGAATTTAATTGATGAAAGGAGAAAATATAAAAATGCAGTAAGTGAAACAGGCAAAAAGGAATACAAACGTCTCAAAAATGAGATCGACAGGAAGTGCAAAATGGCTAAGCAGGGATGGCTAGAGGACAAATGTAAGGATGTAGAGGCCTATCTCACTAGGGGTAAGATAGATACCGCCTACAGGAAAATTAAAGAGACCTTTGGAGATAAGAGAACGACTTGTATGAATATCAAGAGCTCAGATGGAAACCCAGTTCTAAGCAAAGAAGGGAAAGCAGAAAGGTGGAAGGAGTATATAGAGGGTCTATACAAGGGCGATGTACTTGAGGACAATATTATGGAAATGGAAGAGGATGTAGATGAAGATGAAATGGGAGATATGATACTGCGTGAAGAGTTTGACAGAGCACTGAAAGATCTGAGTCGAAACAAAGCCCCCGGAGTAGACAATATTCCATTGGAACTACTGACGGCCGTGGGAGAGCCAGTCCTGACAAAACTCTACCATCTGGTGAGGAAGATGTATGAGACAGGCGAAATACCCTCAGACTTCAAGAAGAATATAATAATTCCAATCCCAAAGAAAGCAGGTGTTGACAGATGTGAAAATTACCGAACTATCAGCTTAATAAGTCACAGCTGCAAAATACTAACACGAATTCTTTACAGACGAATGGAAAAACTAGTAGAAGCCAACCTCGGGGAAGATCAGTTTGGATTCCGTAGAAACACTGGAACACGTGAGGCAATACTGACCTTACGACTTATCTTAGAAGAAAGATTAAGGAAAGGCAAACCTACGTTTCTAGCATTTGTAGACTTAGAGAAAGCTTTTGACAATGTTGACTGGAATACTCTCTTTCAAATTCTAAAGGTGGCAGGGGTAAAATACAGGGAGCGAAAGACTATTTACAATTTGTACAGAAACCAGATGGCAGTTATAAGAGTCGAGGGACATGAAAGGGAAGCAGTGGTTGGGAAGGGAGTAAGACAGGGTTGTAGCCTCTCCCCGATGTTGTTCAATCTGTATATTGAACAAGCAGTAAAGGAAACAAAAGAAAAATTCGGAGTAGGTATTAAAATTCATGGAGAAGAAATAAAAACTTTGAGGTTCGCCGATGACATTGTAATTCTGTCCGAGACAGCAAAGGACTTGGAAGAGTAGTTGAATGGAATGGACAGTGTCTTGAAAGGAGGATATAAGATGAACATCCACAAAAGAAAAACAAGGATAATGGAATGTAGCCTAATTAAGACGGGTGATGCTGAGGGAATTAGATTAGGAAATGAGGCACTTAAAGTAGTAAAGGAGTTTTGCTATTTGGGGAGCAAAATAACTGATGATGGTTGAAGTAGAGAGGAAATAAATTGTAGACTGGCAATGGCAAGGAAATCGTTTCTGAAGAAGAGAAATTTGTTAACATCCAGTATTGATTTAAGTGTCAGGAAGTCATTTCTGAAAGTATTCGTATGGAGTGTAGCCATGTATGGAAGTGAAACATGGACGATAAATAGTTTGGACAAGAAGAGAATAGAAGCTTTCGAAATGTGGTGCTACAGAAGAATGCTGAAGATTAGATGGGTAGATCACATAACTAATGAGGAAGTATTAAATAGGATTGGGGAGAAGAGGAGTTTGTGGCACAACTTGACCAGAAGAAGGGATCGGTTGGTAGGACATGTTCTGAGGCATCAAGGGATCACCAATTTAGTATTGGAGGGCAGCTTGGAGGGTAAAAATCGTAGAGGGAGACCAAGAGATGAATACACTAAGCAGATTCAGAAGGATGTAGGTTGCAGTAGGTACTGGGAGATGAAAAAGCTTGCACAGGATAGAGTAGCATGGAGAGCTGCATCAAACCAGTCTCAGGACTGAAGACCACAACAACAACAACAAAATGGGAAGTAGTTGAAACATGTGGTGCACTGCAAAGCACGTTTTATTCTGCACTTTAGAGTGGTTTTTCAGGGTATTTATATCGAGAGACTCAAAAGTTTTCGCACAAACTGGAAGAAGAGTGGAACCTATGGCCTTGGAAGCAATGGTGAGTCAATGGAAGCTTTGGAATGGCAGGAACAACAGGAACAATAAGTATGCATGTACCTCAAGTTTAGTTAATTTACTGTTTACTCAACAATGTTGTACAGTGCAGAAGGTGTTCAAAATAGCGACCACCACGTTAAGAAAAAGGCATAAAATCTTCACTGAAAAACCTGACGCGCTCTACCAAGCACCCGAAGCATCGCACAAACTTCATCAGAGGCTGCAGGTATCGTAGAGAGAAGCATTTCTTCGTCGGGAATTGGTGTCATGTACACCAGCGTCTGATATGCCCCTTCCCCACCCACACCCACAAACAAAACTTAAACGTATCTGATCATAGAAGTGAGATTTCTATGCAATTCGATCTCCCATTCCGATCTAACGCCTGAGATATGTGGTATTGCATGTAATGACTGCTGACAGGATGTGTCCGCAGACCAGAACATTGCTTCTGTCAACAACGTACCATCGTGTAATGTTGAGACGGCAGATAAACAGATCTCTCTCAAGGATTAACTGTGGCTCATCTGTGAATAAGACTGTACTAACATCTCCTGAGGTCACTCGCGTTGACAAACCTCACATTCGCTGATTGTCACGTCAGAAAGCGTATGGCACATCATTCAGCGTGTAGTTCAATATTTGAAAACTGTCTGGATATTTGTCGATCTGAGGCTGGAACGAGTTCACTACTGTTCCGACTAGACGCCTTCAAACACTTAAGAGGACAAATTCGTAAATGGACTGCAGAAAGTACCCTTTCCAAACACCTATCTATTTCTACCCTCATTAACCAAAGCCATCATATGAGGTTTTTGGTAGCAATTAACTCCCGGGAGAGCTTGCGCCGTCTGTAATACTGTATTCAAGAACAAAGCAATCGGAATGAGTTCGCAATGTCATCTTCTTATTGAGGCTGGTATATTCTGTGCTAAACCCCCATATTCAGTTATGCTGCCCCGAGCGTCATACGATTTCTAAACGTTTCAAATGGCTCTGAGCACTATGGGACTTAACTTCTCAGGTCATCAGTCCCCTAGAACTCAGAACTACTTAAACCTAACTAACCTAAGGACATCACACACATCCATGCCCGAGGCAGGATTCGAACCTGCGACCGTAGCGATCACGCGGTTCCAAACTGTAGCGCCTAGAACCGCTCGGCCACCAGGCCGGCTATGATTTCTAGTTCAATAGTTTGAACTAAAGATTTTCTTAAGAGAACGCAAAACACAGAAATAAAAGAATAAATCTTCAGATACAACAAATGAAATCCTTTCTCTTCATAATTAACTAGTCGCACAAATCCTGTATGTAATCCATCATATGTTCCTTCTCTAACGGTGTTTCCTCAGTAATGAATTAGAGTAATCAATGTAATTCTGATTCCAATTATGAACAAGTAAATACTAAATCAGTGGAATCATTAAAGTTGTCCTGATCCAAAGACGATACCTCCAGTTGTCCATGTTAATCGCCAATATCTATATTGTACTGATTGAAACGGGTAATTTGAAGGAACTATTTAAGGAAAATCTAGTGCATAAAATTCCTTAAATGAAGAATACATAAACCTGAATAATGACTCTTGCTCTTCCTAGGGTTATTAATTTTTGCAAGAATCACTGATGAAATTAAATTTATTTGTATTGATGGTCCTGTATCTTCTAATCCTTAGCGCCTCTGTAATAGACTGGCTAAATTTCCTTCCCAAAGGGTGCTAGAATCGTTAACCCCTTAATGCCGAGTGTCGAGAATTTGCGTCATACCAATGCTGTGCTAATATTTGGAATGTTAAGTATTTTACAGTGCCAGTTCGGGTAGGTGCTGATTCTTAATGAAGCACTAGCGCTTCTGACAAATGCTGCAGTCTGCTGAGTGTTTCGGGTACCTCTAAGGCGCCCCAGTTTTTGACCTTTATCTTTCGTCTAGAAATGTATTCACGTACTAAGGGGTTAAACTTCTAATTGGCAGCAGTAATGCTATACCCCCTGCAAGTTTACTTGGAGTTAATCGTTGGTTGAAAATGGACCGGAGATACTAGACAGTTTGCTAGAAGGAAATTGTCTGAGTATCCTAAGAGTATTAATTAAACAAAATGTAACTATTAAAAATGTAACTGAAGCAAATATGACTCTATAAATAAGTGTGACGTAGGGGTGGATTTGAAATTTTTCAATATATCTGTCAATCGTAAAGGAATATTTTGTCCGCTTCGATGATGTAAGATATAAATAGATTGCAGCTACAGATGATATGATAAATGGCGAAACATAAATGGACTGTAAAGAACACTGTTTAATGTAGCACTATCTACAGCAAACCCTTCTAACCGGTAATCTGTCACACTCTATTCAGTGTATTTCGCAATGTGTTGGCATGACGCATGTCGATATTTACCAGTTCTTCTCAATACATCAAGTGTTATGACCATTTCACTGGAACTAAAGAACTTCCTGCTTATCCTGCAGTGTGTCTCTAGACCCCTTACCAACATTATTCAAGATGCGAAAATGATGAAAGAAAGATGGGAGATTAGTGCTTACTGTCTCATTAACGACGAGGTCATTCGAGATGAAGGAAAAGCTCAGAATGGGAAAGGAAATTGGCTGTGCTCTTGCAAAGAAAGCATCGTAGCGTATTCCCTGATTCTGTGGAGTTACACAAAACTTAATTCTTGATGACTAGATAGGGATTTGGATCCCCAACCTCTCGAATAGGGTCCAGTTTCTTACCATTGCACCACCACACATAGGATAACGGAACAGGGGGCTTGTGCAGAGATGTATGCAATGCTTTTACACTGTATAATGGACAGCGTATTCCAAGTGTGACTGCAAATGGTCAGCAGTCATCACAAAATGGAAGCTACCAAACGAAAAAAAAGGTGTAAATTTAAAACTGCTTTCATGACCACATAGGGTGTACGCTTGATATTTCAGCGACGACTTTCTTCGTGCCAGGAAGGCCGTAGACGTGCAACATTTTATTATTCGTCGTACAGACAGTTGAGAATGAAAAAAGTGAAAAAAAACACAATTGCCTGAAACGTTTTATCAGGCAAACAAACAAAATAAAGAAATTGAAAATTTGGACGGAAGGAACTGTGCCCTGAGGTGCGGCAGCTCATACCAGGCGTAGTTAGACTTACCAGCAGCACGCTGCAGGCGAGGGTAGGCTGCCCGGCAGTGCACATCAGCCCACGCAACTGGCGGTAATCAGATTGTTTGTCGGCTGCCTGAGCCATCGATTAATAATCAGTTGATGTAATTATTACTTTTTGTACAAAACCAGCGGCTGTTACGCAGCAGAATGACGTGCACTCTCTGTGGTATATCTCTTTTTAGTTCGGCTCCGACTGATGGGTTCTAGTAAACACTAACGGCTGATTACTCGTGGGGAAGTTGGTGGTTTCTCTTCAATAGCTTCCATTCATAATTCATTTTAGCATGGTCAAAGAAAAATTTATATTTGTTGTAACTGAATTACAGATCAAAATGAATTATCCCCTTTTCACTCTAAACAACCATTACCTTTCCTACTCAGTTTTTGAATGAGAATCAACGTAAAACGTGATTTAAAACAGGAAACATTACAAAAGCAAAACGCCCAGCAAAATTTCGGTGTAATGTTATTACAGTAGTGAAACTTAACTCAGAACAGATACCAGCACAGAGCTTCGCAGGTGAAAATTTAAAACTACAAAATAGATTGTCTAGCTCATGCTTAGTCTTCTAGTTAAGCCAAATTACAATAAAATTCTGACTATGTGACAATAAAGACGATCATCGTGCTGATGCTAGTGGTGCCTACTGGAAAGTAACCAGCTTGACGAATGAATTCGAACTCTCCCACGTAGAGATTTCGCTAATCAACCCACTAAGATTCTAGTCTCTGGCTCTGTTATAGTGGTTGCTTCACCGAGAATGTGTATTGTAGCATCCGAGAACTTTTATTCTCATTACAAATGTAATTTTTGACCAGTGTGCACTTATACTAAGTAAAATGCTTTTGAAAGTGAGTTAGTGAAGCATAGAAGAACTTTGGTTAACAACTTATTGAACATCAACATAAACATTATAAAGTATGTTGTTATACAATATAAGACAATATAATAATGGTAGAACCGAGAATGTGCATTACTTTTTGACAGACGAAGGAAGCATGATGGGCACTCTTGTCAGTCACTGAACTAAGATTGAGTACGAAATCCCTGGAACGGAATCTTTAGAGAACAAGTCTGTGTGGAATTGAAATGAGTATGTACCAAGTTAATAACGAACTATCAATAACAAAGATGTAAAGCTACAGAAGTAACACCAAAATAAAGCGTACCGTTGAATTAAGTGAAAACGGAAGTAGTGATTTAGTATGAGCGATCTTCTTATCACAATACCGGATGCAGTGGTAAGATTGCTAAATCGTTCAGTAAGGGTGAAAATTCACAAGGGGCGAAAGGATTGTAGTTTTCTGAGTCATGAGCCTTTTGCTTCATGTGGCATGAATTCCTCTCCTCCGAAGAAGTCCTCTCATGTGCCAACTTCTTCATCTCAGGGTACCATTAGGCCCTGAAGTCCTCGATTGCTATTAGAATATATTCCTACTTCTCTCTTCCCCAAAGTTCTTATCCACTACAGCTGCCTCTAGTAACATATGGAAGTTGTTACCTGACGTTTTATCTCATATAACGTCATCCAGACCCTCCCTTTTGTCGGTGTTCCCCGTATGTTTCTTTCTTCAGCGATTTTGAGAAGAATCTCCTCATTCTCTACTTCCTCCTTCCACATTATATTCAGCATCCGTATATAGCACACATCCCATAATCTTCCTTTCCACTTTTCCACCTGTCTATCCACTTCGATACAATGCTCTGCTCCAAACCGACGAACCAGAAATTTCTTCCTCAATGTGTTTCTGGATTGAAACTCTTACTCCCGTCCTTTGCCTTTCGCTATCAAGTGCTGTACCAACAGAGCTAGCCAAGCAAGACCTAGTATCAGTCATCGCAGCTCACTTTCCGCCAATTATTCATCTATTTTCCAAATTTCACAGGAATTATCTTGAGAAACATGTGGTCTAGCACATTTGGGGGAGGGGGGGGGGTATGTTGACAGAAAGAATTTTCACTTTCCTTCTCCCTTTCTTCCTTTCTCCCAGAAGTGTTTGTCCCGCATGTTTCACAGGAAAACTTCTATGTAGTCTGGAAGGTTAGAGTTACTAGGGCAACTAGAGCTGTAAGCACTGGTTCTGAGTTGTGCTTAAGTAGCTCAGCTGATAGAGCACATGCCCGCGAAAAGCAAACGTTCCGAGTTATAGTTTGGGTCCAGCACACAGTTTCAATCTGCCAGGATGTTCCGTATCAGCAAAATATTTGGAAATTTTAGTAAGTTCCTATTGGACCAAAGAGCTGAGTTCCTCGGTCCCTAGGCTTACACAGCACTTGATCTAACTTAAACTAACTTACGCTAAGGAGGGAGGAATCTAAACTCCGACGAGGGGAGCCTCGCGAACCGTGGCAAGGCGCCTCAGATTTGGCCATTAATAAACGTGTCAGAAAAGTCGCTCTTTCGAATGCAGTTCAACTCGTGCGTCAATTTGATTCTGAATGCCACTTTGATTTTGAATGTCGTTAAAGCGTTAGTCCTTCATGTGAATTTCTTAAATTTGTCATTTTGTGGTAGGTTCGTATTGATAACATCAAGTGTCGTCACCCATTGTGATTTTCCAGAAATGAGTTGCCTGGGTTTTTAATTTCAATTAGGCAAGCATCCAGGCATCGTTATCTCGGAAGGCAAGAGTTTCGGTTACACTTTACACACTTCTCTTTTACAAAAAATTCTGGGGAATGTCTAGAACACTTGATTCATAGATTTTGGTACATTGTGATTTGTGATACAATGTTGACACATTACGGTCGCATGTCAGATAGTTAACACTGCTTGCTCACAACTGACTGGTAGAATCCGCATATCTTGTTTACAATTGTAAGTTCAATCTGCCACCAAGGATATTGCGCTTGTACGCCAGAAATAAAGTCACTCTCTGAACTTTTTGGACAAACTATTAATATTCTGGCTTTTCACGCATGGTATCTTATAGCTTCAGTTTCACCGTTCGGTACTGGACTAAGCGAAGCGACGTTGAGTTGACGTTCCGTCTCGTGGTAGCACGCCAACATTCGACAGTGACGACGTTCTCCTTTCTGTTCCACTGACATCCACAATGAATTAACCATTAGCTCTTCAGTGGCTCCGTTCTCAGTTGGTGCTATTACCACATATTCTTTAGGAGAACCCCTGGTTGTAATGTTCGGAATTCACTGATGCCAACATCACTGACAACGATAGTGTGGGTCGGGCCTAAAGGCGTGCTCATGTGGGCTCTTAGTTAAGACGACTGGCCATTAAAATTGCTACACCAAGAAGAAATGCAGATGATAAATGAGTATTCATTGGACAAATAGATTACACTAGACCTGGCATGTGATTACATTTTCATGCAATTTGGGTGCACAGATCCTGAGAAATCAGTACCCAGAACAACCACCTCAGGCCGTAATAACGGCCTTGATACGCCTGGGCATTGAGTCAAACAGAGCTTGGATGGCGTGTACAGGTTCAGCTACCCATGAAGCTTTAACACGATACCACACTTCATCAGGAGTAGTGACTGGCGATTGTGACGAGCCAGTTGCTCGGCCACCATTGACCAGACGTTTTCAATTGGTGAGATATCTGGAGAATGTACTGGCGAGGGCAGCAGTCGAACATTTTCTGTATCCAGAAAGGCCCGCACAGGACCTGCAACATGCAGTCGCGCATTATCCTGCTGAAATGTAGGGTTTCGCAGGGATCGAATTAAGGGTAGAGCCACGGGTCGTAACACATCGAAAATGTAACGTCGACTGTTGAAAGTGTCGTCAATGCAAACAAGAGGTGACCGAGGCGTGTAATCAATGGCACCCCATACCATCAAGCTGGGCGATACGCCAGTATGGCGATGACGAATATACGCTTCCAATGAGCGTTACCGCGATGTCGCCAAACACGGATGCGACCATCATAATGCTGTAAACAGAAGCTGGATTCATCCGAAAAAATGACGTTTTGCCATTCGTGCACCCAGGTTCGTCGTTGAGTACACCATCGCAAATGCTCCTGTCTGTGATGCAGCGTCAAGAGTAACCGCAGCCATGGTCTCCAGGCTGACAGTCCATGCGGCTGCGAACGTCGTCGAACTGAAGGTGCAATCGAGGAGATCTTGCCATTATTGTATTTAGTTGTCTTTCTCTTACGTTACTCCTCTAAGACATCCCACGAATCAGTAAATTAAATCAAATTACCAGAAGTATTATCAAAAACCGGTTAGAAATTAAATACATTTTGAAGTACAAACTATTTCAAAATAACAGACATTTTAATTTTCAACTCAGGTAATACTGTAAACACATTAATGAAACTCAGATCATTTGCCAATATCACATATTCCGCGGTAGAAGGTATTCTTCCGCTTCAACGTACAAGATGGTGCACGACCGTCGATGTACGGCTTAATGGTCCACACGATTAGGAAATTTCGAAATTTGTGGTAAGGTCTTATGGGACCAAACTGCTGAGGTCATGGGTCCCTAAGCTTATACACTATTTAATCTAACTTAAACTAACTCACGCTAAGGACGACATACACCCATGCCCGAGGGAGGACTCGAACCTCCGACGGGGGTTGATATGAGATTGAATAACTGAAGAATTAACAGTTTCTTCCTAATAGTTCTGCAGTATTATGCAACATTTGCGTCTACTGACCTAACATTTTTATTTATTGACAAATATTGCACAAAACATAACCTTACGTCCCGCAAAAAAAAAAAAAAAAAAAAAAAAAAAAACTGTAGAAAATGCAGGGAACTGCTCCTGGCTGTTTCTAGTGGACGTATGTTATGTGATCTCAAAATTGATCAATTGATCACTACAATGAAGCACCAACCCGGAAACATCAAGCGTTCCTAGGTACACTATCCACCAAATACAACACTCTCCCTAACATGCACACCAATTTTCGACAGGACTTCCACAGGATCTCACCTTTACCTTAGTACGATTCCGCAGATACAGGGAGACGGGCGTTCCCCAACTAACTGCCTGCTCGTATTGACGTGAGTCAAAAACGTGCCAGAATTAGGAGCAGATGCCAAGCTCCGATTTTCTCACTCCAATAGACTTAATTTCTGTCATTAAATGAATGGAATCAGTGGGGCTGAAATCAATGAAAATGAAATAAATGAAATTCCATAAGGTAAAAATGTTCAGAAATGCTGAACATGCAACGTAATTAATATTTCAAGGTAAATGAAAATTGTACTAGACCGGAACATGAACCAGGATATCCTGAGCTTTGCAGAAACTCGACGTAATCTTCTGTTTCTACTTATTTCTACAACATCCCGTCTGAACTTTCTCTCTGCAGTAGATTCCTTCTCTGTTTTACTTAACAATCTTTGGTTTTTGGTTCACAAAATATAATTACAATGGTTCATAAATTATCAGTTTCCTCTGGCTACAAAAAATTTGTGCACCATATGATCAAAAGTGTTCGGATACCTAATAGTGGACATTAATAAGCGATTTGTCCACCCTTCGCCTCTATAAAGGTTTGAGATCTACTGGGGATACTTTCAATGAGGCATCTGGATATCTGTGGAGGAATGGCAGTCCATTCTTACTCAAGAGCCGAAACAAGGGATGGTTGTGATATCTGACACATCGCGGTCTGGAGCGTAACCGACTTTGCAACTCATCCCAAAGATATTCTACTTGATTCAGATCGGGACTCCGGACAGGTCAGTGCACATCACGAATGACTGTAACCCATTGCCTCAAACATGGTGCTTTCTAACAGAGTGCATAGTCAACTGATACAGTCATCATTTCCGAACGGTTCCTCTATTGTAAGCCGTAGACAAGGCTGCAGAATGTGTTCATATTCTTCCGCATTTACTGCTTTATTAAGAGCAATATGGGGAACACACCTTAATTACGAGAAACACACCCACATCGTAGTACCATCTCCTGTGTATCTGCCTGTTGGCACTACACATGATGACAATAAAGTGTTTCAGGCAATCGCCAAACCTAAATCATTCCATCGGATTGCAATAGGGTGTACATGATTCATCCGTCCAAATCATTCGATTTTCAGTCATGCACTGTTCATTGAGGCGGTTTAACACTGTCTAGAGACACGCTCGATCATTGAGCGCCACTATTTTTAACTCCCTCAGCATGGTCATTATGCTGTACTGCTTGTAGCACTTTGAACTAACGACTGATTATTTCCTCTGACTTCGTTCGATATTTTACAGTCGCCAGCCGCTATGCGCGACGGTCCCTGTCCGTCAGTAAATGGCGTCTGCTTGGTCTTGGTTTAGAAGTGGTCGACAGGACACTTGGGTAGCTTTGAAGATTTGAGATGTGCCACATGGGTTCCTTACTAAGGTGAAATCCGGGGCCTGGTCCCCGTTCGAACTGTCTGAGCTCTCCTTACGTACCCATTCTGCTGTTGCTGCTTCCCTACTGACAACACAATCTTCATCTCCTTTCATACTTGGGGGTCGGATTCTGATGACTTTTAATGATCAATTACGTACTACTTAGAGATCTTCGGATACTTTTGATCAGTGTACTTATACAAAAGAATCCTTTCATAAATTAAATCTCGTTTCTTGATAAACAGAGAAATCTCCTTCTTCTTATACGCACGATAATTGAGGAGATGCGATTATTAGGAAATAGTATTAGTTAATGGATTCTTCTCGTTCCATTCCGTTCTATTTTCTTATTTCCTTTTCATTTCAATGCAGAGCTTTTTACCTTGAGATATTGAAAATGGGTGAATATTTGTCTTCGCAGTTTTGATTCTTTAGTCCATATTTGCTATGATACTCGTAGAGAGCCGCAGCGAGCACATTATTTTAACAACGGAGTTATTATATGACGATTATACCTGTATCTACTGATTAGTCGTTATTAACAGCGGGTACAATTATTTCGGTTGATGGACGCAAGAGAACGCATGGGAATCCCACATTTGCACTTGGCTGCTACTAAAAGGATATTCTCAAAAATTGGAAACGAAAGAGTGATGATAGTTTTATGAGTGAAAGCTATGCACGTTTGGAACAAAACTGCGTTAACAGGTAACATGTATGGTTCAAATGATGCGAGCTAACAAGAGGAATATGCATCATTCGTACAACGGAGTACTATGTAGAGAGATGGAGGCGCGAAGGACTAGAAGGGCCATTAACGTGAGTAGGCCTATATCACGAAACAGGAACGTGAAAAACACCAGTAATGTGCTCCTTGCGTGGTGCGAAACGCTCACAAAAATGAAAAAAAAAGACGTGCAAGAAAAAGCACATGGCCAGCGAGTGTTTGTAAGTGGAGTCAGGAGGAAACAGTCTCCAACAAAGTGTCCGTTATTGACTGATGAAGGCTGTAAAAACAAAGTTAATGACAGAGGCGGACAGAGAGGATCCTTAACGATCGTTCTTCGTAAGTTCTTTATACCATCACTCTCTCTACAGGGTATTTCATCATCTTCAAGCTACAATTAAACAAATTTTCTGTAGATTGTGTTACTATTATTAGCATTAAACACCTGTTATTGACAAAATTAGTCAATAACTACATCATTGCGTTGTGTAATGAGGGAAGTAGACAGAATGACTGATGGGTACTGTCTGTCTGTGACACCGGTAAATGACTCTGTCGGGTATATATCAAATCTTTGAAGAGACTATCCACAATTTATATAAGTTTATTTATGCCAAGACGCGAGTCTTGTTTCCAAAGATCTTCTGTCTGCGTATAACATTTACATCTTATTCATTAAGTGTATGTCGACTGCATTTTGAACTCTGCAGCTACAATTTGTGAAATAATAGCCACTTTAGCTACCACATTTTACAAAACGTATATTTACACTCAATTTACAGCTAAGTATTTTTACTTTGTATCTTGAAAGATTTTGTTTCGAATTTATATACATAACACACTTTGAGATTAACTACTAGAGCCCACACTGTGGACGATGTATGGGGCGTATTCGGAAAGTAAGGTCCGATATGACACGAAATGGAAACCACTGCGGAAATTCGATGAAGGTGTATGCAGATGTGTAGGGCAGTGTATGTAGTATGCCCGTCGATCGCGTCACGTCGCTCTTGTCAGTTCTGAGGGCACAATGAGCGCATAGAGATGCCTACAATAACAGTGTCTCCCGCCAAGAACGGGACGCTAGTGAGATATTTCGCCTAAAGCTATGCAGCCCATGTAACAAAAATGTCATGCGTTTCTATCTTTAGGACAATTCTCAGCCGTATTCTGCACAGGGCAATGAAGACGCTCCTGCAGCGTTTCCGATGGGAAGTGTTTGATCATCCACAACGCAGACCTTAATTGGCTCCCTCTGATGTTAATCTTTGCTCACATGAACCGCTGGCTACGAAGACAACATTAAGGCACAAACAACAAATGGCAGACCATTGTAGAGAATTGGTGGAAAGCACAGGTGGTTGCTTTCTGTGACGAGGGTACTGGAAAGTACAACGCCACGACAAATGTCCAAGTCGGAGAGGGGACTATTTAGAGAGATAGCTGGAAGGTGTGGCTAACTGTTGCAAATAAAAATTTTGGATTTTCGTTATGGATTCCATTTAGCGACTAATCGGACCCTACTTTCCGAACAGCCCTCGAAAATTACACCTGAAGTGAAATTACAATTTTCGTGCCCACTTGGCCATCTGAAGTCAGTTAGCTCAACTAACTTACAGTATGCTGGTGTAATTGCAGGGCTGCAAAATGTGTCAATCAGTACAACAGAAAAACAACCAAAGGTGATAAATTCACTTTTATTTACTTGATGACTAGTTTCAGGCCGGCACCAATTTTCAAACACTTCAGATATTCAAAATGACACAGCGATATGACGTACAGTCGTGCTCAAAAGTAACCCGAACGACCTGAATTGCATTTCGACTGATTCGAATGCAACCCACATAGCGCAGCTGTCTAGCAGGTCCTCTAATCGCCCGTCGGTACAGTCGTTTGACTATTGAAAATGTTTCCAACAAGACTCCTCTAGAAAACACTGCTCTGTATCGCAATAACTCAAGATGTAATGTAATACCAAGGTACTACAAATATTAGGGCACATCTTATCACAGATAAGACGGTTCTTCAGGCTTGTAAGTTCACATTTATTACAATAAATGACATACATGGCATGTTACCACTCTTATTATCACGTCAGATAGGTAATTCACGTAGTACGTTTCGTCGTATTCATGATTTCCTCTTCAAAATAACATACCGTACTTATTATTTTACACAAAATGACATTAAAAATTTAAGTTATTCACGAGCATCTAGTTGAGAATATGTATGAACTTCAAATGACACGACGAACCGTCTCGTTCTGCATATGGATTCAAACCCAGGTCATGCAGACTAAGCAAAGACTTTCGTGACCAACGGAAACTAACAGTCATTCCTGAATAGGCATAGAGAGAGTGATATACCTCCATTTTAGACAGTATCAGTTAGCAAATATCAACTTTACATTACGTAACGGAAACATTGTTAACGGACGCGAATTCCTACCCAGCATCTATTGTCCTTGTTAACGAACTTCGAGAGATGTTAAATATTGCTTCTTCACAAGTAACTTACTAGACATGCCGTGAGGTAAAGCTTTGTTTTGGACAGGGATCCGAACCCAGAACCTAATGGGATTGTCATCGAAGCACACTCAACTGTGACCTATCGGATTTTCTCGGCAGTAGCTAGATGTTTTAACTGAAATAACGAGACGAAACATTAATTTTTTCTTTCCCAGGACTCCAACCTGGCACCTATCGTTGTTATATACTAGAGCAAACGAACGTTAAAAATGGGTTTGTTACACCAGCAGCGACATGTGAGCATGTTTGAACTAGAAATAATATGACGAAGAGTTCAGTGCTGACTGCGAATCGAGCTCCACACGTATCGTTGTTGACTGCACACGGAGAGACGGCAGCTACCGAATTTTTTTCCACCAGCAGCTCGGAATAACATCCTTGAATGTACAATGATTTCGCAAACAATTCTGTGTCTCACTGGGACTCAAAAGCGTCAGATACCATTAGTGTTGACAATGAATGAAAATACATTAAAAAACAAAATTATTACCCACCAGCAGATAGGTGTTCTCATGCTAGAACCTGATAATACCTAATGAAAGTTTTAGTGCCGGGCCACGATTCGAACCCTTTCACGCGCAATATGTGGAGATTATGAGGAATCTGCAGTTTTCAACAAACAACAAATTGCAGTCGAGCTGTATTGTCACGAAGGTTTCAAATTCCGCGTTAAGGGCGGTCTGAGTTGCATTCCCAGATCAGAACAAATTTTATCGACATACAGAAGCTCAAATAAAAGATGGAAAAGAGTCCTGTGACCATACATAGCGTTTGTTTCGTCACTAGAAATAAATAACTAGTATAAGAAAGGTTACTGTTGATAGAGTTTCTACGCGTCGCGACTCCTGACTTTATTGTGGTTCAACCTAAAGTCTACTTGGTAGAGAAGGAATATCATGTTTAACATGAATGTCAGACCACAATGCCATTATACCTTCTTCACTTGACGTAGAGAACAGAATCCGTCTCTCCTTATCAAAAATCATCAGCAGAAGTTGAAACCGAACCCAGAACTGAAGTATATGAACCTAGTATCAATCCAAGAGACCGCCAAATTCTCTTTTCTATCACTCCTTTTTATAGCATTACAATGTTGCGCCACATTTGATGAGAATTCTGACACACAGACTCCCTGTAGTGGTTTGCAGCATGTTCAATACATTCATTTACTTGGTTGACCGAAACGCCATGATCTAGCGGCCTCGGCTATTCAGTGCATACATTCAACTCTATTTTGTAATCATCAAAATAAAATCACGTAACTGACACCTACACAGAACTGCCAACAGTATAGGATGCAGAAATTTAAACAGGAAGTGTTCCTTTCGACTTGACCTACTCTATTGCGCTAACTGTTTGTTAAAAGCGTTGCTATGCAAAAGAAAATCTGTAACTGTCTGTCTCTCAGAAGTCTAGATCCGGCCATATGGATTACCTCACAGCACTGGGCAACGCGCAAGCTCTGGATGAATTGTTGTTGAGTTCTGGAAGTGTTGTAGCTATGTGTCAACTAGTAGCGTAACGGTAAGCGTCGCGCACTGTTGATAAGCCGTGGCGAGTTTGGGTACATTCACTGCTACATTTTTAAAAACGCCATACTGCTGTCTGCTGAAGTTACCGATCAAATGGAACTTTGACCATAATAACTCGGATTAATCAATGGAAATGACAGGAAAAATCAAGCGAACATAGAGGCTTAATTCCGTGCACACCAGGAAGTAACTCGTCGATCACAGAGTTGCCAAATATACCTTGCCTTGTGGCCAAATCTCAGTTACATTACCAGCAGGAAGAAGACGAACCGATGTGATCCTACAGTGGGCTGGGAAGTGACCACATCTGACGTCTCAAAGACGCGGCTGCTACAGCCTGGAATACGTAATCCGTCTGATAAACATTTCTGTAACTGGGTTTAGGGACTGGAGCGTAGTTACTAATAATACTCAGAACTGACTTCAAACTAAGCTTCATAAATCAGTAACTCTCATAGTTGCTTTTATATATCTTCCGTAAGTGTACTCAAAACTAAGAAAATCATTGACGATCGTTTTCGTGCCCCGCCGATAGTCGAGCACAACAAACAAATAAAAATAAAAAAAGACTGTGTGCGTGTGTGTATGTGTGCGAGTGTGTGTGTGTGTGTGTGTGTGTGTGTGTGTGTGTGTGTGTGTGTGTGTCAGAGAGAGAGAGAGAGAAAGAGAGAGAGAGAGAGAGAGAGAGAGAGAGAGAGATAAAAACAAAAAAGAATGAGAGAGAGTAAAAAATTGTTGCAAAGAAACTCAATCATGGTATGTAAAGAAATCCTTCATTAAAATGACACGGTCTACATCATTACGAAATGTCTTATTCATGATCTATGGAACAAGTATTAATCTAATCTAATCATATCATATTGCTGACTAGTCATAAAGAGGCACGAATTACAGAAATTTTCGCCAATATCAGTAACCAAATATAAACTTGAAAAAAAGAGTTTTGTAATAATCCGGGACTCCTGTAAAGACCATTTCGTCCCTGTTAACTAACCACGAAAGTTGTGTGATATGCCTCCATTCAGAAGGAACAAAGTATTCATGCTACGTTCCTACTTTATCATCCACGAACATAGCTTAAGAACACTTGCTTACTCACCAACAGTAAAATGTGTGCGTGTTTGACCACAAATAACAACACCTATTGCTATTGTTGGCAACACGTGAACAGACATTAAAAGTGCACGTTAATGTTCACTAGCAGACTGGTATGCACGTGATAGGGTTTGAAATGAAATTATGAATAATTTTGTACTCGATCAGGATTCGGATCCAAATAATTATCTTTGGAGGAGACATACAGACGATTGCAGACTTGGGAAAAGGAACGAAATGATTAGTTCTATACTGTTCCGAGAGATTCAGATCCTCGAAAGATGAGATACCAATTCGAATCACAGTCCAGAACCAAATTTTTCAACGTCTCTAGTTCAATCAAGTACAAGAAAAATAAGAGCCCTGTTCCTTTAAATGGCAATCGTTTCATCAAATAAAATAAAATTTTCTAATGTAAGTAAGTTTACTGGAGACAGTATTTCTGTTTACCGTGACTTCCGCCTATGTCATTTCCCAACGTAAACCGGCTCTGCCCAATTGGTAGTGAAGGAACGTGATGTTTAATGCGGATTCTGGATTATGACGGCTTTCTGTTGAGGCTACCAGAGGTAAAGGAAATCTGTTTGTGCCTCTTAAAAGTAAGTGCCTGAACCCACGCGTTGCACCTGTGATAGTTCGTTCCACCAGACCATTGTGGCTACGTTTCCCAGCCCCAGGAGTGTGCTGTAACGGATGATGTGCTTAGCTTACAAAATTAGTCTCGGTGGAAAAATTGCGAGTCTATTAAATGGTTAAGTATAAGGAATCTTCTGTCGTGGAGATTATGCTATTCTCATGTCAGCAGGATGTAAAGACTCTTCTAGGCATCATAGCCTCGATGTAAAGCCATTTTGAAATATTCACTAATTCAGCAAATTTCGTAGTTCGAGAAAATTCACTGTGAAGTGTGAAGTTACCGGATAATTCGATTATCACCGTCATTGTTACTATCATTTTCTTCATACCGTTGCTGGAACACATGTGTTTGAAGATCATTTAACGCCTTTTGGTCATTATAGAAGTGGTTGCCCAAGAAGAGGTTCTTTCCCTGTCTACGGAGTCTTTTCATGTTAATATCAAACATCAGCAATTACTCGCTGATTACATTAAAACTAAAGTAATTGATGAAGACGTTGCTTGATAACAAAAAAGCACTGCCTTTCTTAATTTATTTGCGCTTAGAAATGGCTGTCAAATACTGCCAAACCAAAAGCCAAGGGATCTCACTGCCTTCCGTTATACGTCGCTGTCAGTTCTTCCACAAGATTTGGTCGACGTGACCTGTTTCAAGTTGTGTATGGCAGAGAATGTTTTAGAAAATCAATTGTTTTCCTTTGCAATAAACAGAAAGATTTTCATTGTAAACTATCCAAGTTCAAAATTTTCGCATTATTAATTCAGATATAATATTCACTTCTACAATGTAGGAAAGTATTTCACAGTTGCAAGACCCGCTTTCGACTCATTGACTTTATACTTAGTCGCTGACCATAAATTCTAGCTCAGAGTGACACCAGTTTAAGTAACCTAATGTAGCGAAAACTGTTTGCCAGTGCTCTTCTTCACCGGAAAATATTCAATTCACTCATTGGGCTCCAATAGTACAGCTGTAACAGTAATTTCTGTGTGTATGCAATGCATGCGGATTGTGGAATTTAGTGGTGCTCTCTCTTCCACTTCTGTATACAATATGCCTGACCTAAACGGGTCCTTTATCATTACAGGCCCTGGGCGGTGCAACATCATTCTGACAACAGCAATGTGCTTATACTGACAGCCTCACTGTTCGTTTTAGCTGATTTTGTAATCATTTAAATAAAACAACATGACCTTCCAGTGGGAGACATTTCGTCCCTCTTTTCCTTGTGTGAAATTTGTCAGTAAGCCTTTTGCCTTCCAACCACCGAAATTTGGCAGAGTACAGCCAATAAACGATTCACAAACCACCATTTAGTGCCGTTAAGACAATTTCTTTAAACATTGTCGTAGGTGAAGGAATTTAGTTTCTTCTTAAACCGTCTTACGCAGCAACATTCACAGATATCTTAAATAGGAAAAGCTCTTTATCCAGGTACGAAAGTTGTAAAACAAACTTCCCATAGTTTGAGTCAGGTCGATCTTTTCGTCTTATAGCACTGCATAAGTATTTTGCCCAAGAGGTATCACATGTCATGTTCCTGTAGGTGTGGGAATCATTGGTTGAAAACGAGTTTAACGCCAATGGTACAGTACTGCTAAATATTCAACATGATTTTCAACCTGTATGAGTTCATCCACAAACTGAGGCGTATTTATAATACGGTAGCTAGACTGTGTATCCTTGTCTTCCTTGAGTGGCCATTACACACACGTATACAATAGTACGAATACTTCGAACGCTGTAGCTAACGTTGCTGTCATAAAATAATTTTGTTTTGTTAATTTTTCTGAGTGTTCAGCGTACAATATGTGTTGTAAATACAGTCTTAAACAAAAAAATTGTCCGTAAAGTGGACAATACAATTGTGCTGCCATCAGAATTCTATGTCCGGCAATATGTCTTCTTTGAGTGGGCATTAGAAGACATTTACACAAACGTATACAATACTATGAATACTTCGAACGCTGTAGCTATCGGTGCTCTCAAATCTAATTTTAGTAGATGGGAGGATACAAAGAAACAATCAGACTCATGGGTGTGGACAGAAACTAAAGGGTAGATGCGGGCACTGTGCAGATCTGGGCTTTTTCTTCTTTGTAAGCAAAGCTAAGCACATCATCCGTTACAGCACACTCCTGGGGCTGGGAAATGTGGCCACTATGGTCTGGTGGAACGAACTATCACAGGTGCAATGCGTGGTTTCAGGCATTTACTTTTAAGAGGCACAAACAGATTTCCTTTACCTCTGGTAACCTCAAGAGAAAGACGTTATAATCCAGAATCTGCATTAAACATCACGTTCCTACATTTCCAACTGGGCAGAGCCGGCTTACGTTGGGAAATGACATAGGCGGAAGTCATGGTAAACAGAAATACTGTCTCCAGCAAATTTACTTACATTAGAAAATTTTATTTTATTTGATGAAGCGATAGCCATTTCAAGGAACAGGGCTCTTATTTTTGTTGTACTTGATTGAACTAGGGACGTTAAAAAATGTGATGCTGGACTGTGATTCGAATTGGTATCTCATATTTCGGGGATCTGAATCTCTCGGAACAGTATAGTTCAATCGTTTCGTTCCTTTTCCCAAGACTGCAATCTTCTCTAGGTCTTCTCCAAAGATAATTATTTGGATCCGAATCCTAATCGAGTACAAAAATATTCATAATTTCATTTCAAACCCTATCACGTGCATACCAGTCTACTAGTGAACATTAACGTGCATTTTTAATGTCTGTTCACGTGTTGCCAACAATAGCAATAGGTGTCGTTATTTCTGTTTAAACACGCACACATTTTACTGTTGGTGAGTAAGCAAGTGTTACTTAAGCTATGGTCGTGGACGGTAGGTGTGCGGTCAGTTTGTCGCTCAGGCACAAAAATTTGTATCCTTACCTTAGATTCAATCATCCAGCAGCTGGTAAGAAAAACCGATACGTAATATTTGATTTTACTTAGTCAACAATCCGATTGCGTGCTGGGTTCGTATCTCCGTCACAGAACTTCACATCATGCGCTTCATCTTGTAATGCATGAACACTTTGTTCCCCCTGAATGGAGGTGTATCACACATCTTTCGTGGTTAGTTAACAGGGACGAAAGGTTGGTTACTGATAATGGCGAAAATTTCTGTAATTCGTGCCTCTTCATGAATAGTCAGCAATATGATATGATTAGATTAGATTAGATTAATACTTGTTCCGTAGATCATGAATACATTTCGTAATGACGTAGAACGTCTCTTCCCAGCCCACTGTAGGATCACATCGGTTCGTCTTCTTCCTGCTGGTAATGTAACCGAGATTTGGCAACGAGGCAAGGTATATTTGGCAACTCTGTGATCGACGATTACATCCTGGTGTGCACGGAATTAAGCCTCAAAGTTCACTTGATTTTTCCTGTCATTTCCATTGATTAATCTGAGTTATTATTAACGCTTGAGCTGTAACAAAAGATTGTAAATTTACGGTTTTCAGCCCAGCAAAGTCGTTGCACGTGAAAATCGCATCTAATCTCGTGCTTTAAATAGCGGTTTACGAGTTCTAGCCACTACTGGTCTCGTAAGAGGACACCTTGCTTCATATCTCTTCTCTAGCTCTGTGGAAACGTGCTAACCTGAGAAAAAACGTCTGTTATGATTTGCGGTTCCAGTCTTGCTGACTGTAACGTTTTTATCCCTTCTGTGAAAGAGCTACAAGCAGGCAGATCACACATCGATAAGGAAATCGCAAGAAAATTCTTTCGCCTCATAGTGCAATGGTGAAAAACTTACAATGCTGCACAACAGGTAACGCCTCTTTCCGATGCTGACAAACATATTTTGGGTTTCTAGGAATACATAACTTTATTTATGAAATGCCACATTTGCATACCACTTGATTATGACACAGTATACCAATCAAACACAGACCCAATCGATATCTAAGTGATTAGTATCTTACTAATTCGTGACGATAGAGGCACGCTTGTGTACAGATACTGTTTTATTGAAACATACTTTCGTCGTAAGGTTATCGTGGGTAGTTTTATTTCATTTCTTATAATACAGTGCACAATTTTCGTACGGTTTCTTTTAGTGTTGTTAAAACATTAGTTAACATGAGAGAGAAATTAATCGTCAACGATATATGATTTTTCTCTGATGCTATCTATAACAGTCTGACAACACACATGCAGTTTAGTGATTACATCCAAGTAGAAAACTTGTACTGAGTTAAAGCTGTCAAACAAGGTTTTATGAAGAATAAAATGCCACTGCCACATGAGAGCTCATGCAGAAAATTCTTTTCTGACGTATTTTGGCACGATGCGCTCTCCCCATACATAATACAAAAGTTTCGAGAAGCATCTGCAGCCTGGCCATCTATTAAACCTGAAAAGAACAAAATGTTGCAGAAGTTAGCCCTTTTTTCCACATGTGACTATTTTGGGTTGAGAAGTGAAGGGAATTATGTTCAAAGTTCCATTCTGATCGGTAACTTCAGAAGACAGCAGTATGGCGTTTTAAAAAATGTAGCAGTGAATCTACTCAAATTCGCCACGGCTTATCAACAGTGCGCGACGCTTACCGTTACGCTACAACACCTCCAGAACTCAACAACAATTCCTCCAGAACTTGCGCAGTGCACAATACTGTGAGGTAATCCATATGGTTAGATCTAGACTTCTGAGAGACAGACAGTTACAGCTTTTCTTTTGCGCAGCAACGCTTTTAACAAACAGTTAGCGCAATAGAGTAGGTAAAGTCGAAAGGAACACTTCCTGTTTTAATTTCTGCATCCTGTACTGTTGGCAGTTCTGTGTAGATGTCAGTTACGTGATTTTATTTTGATGATTACAAAATAGAGTATGCACTGAATAGCCGAGGCAGCTAGTTCATGGCGATTCGGTCAACCAAGTAAATGAATGTATTGAACATGCTGCAAACCACTACAGGGAGTCTGTGTGTCAGAATTCTCATCCAGTGCGGCGCAACTTCGTAATGATAGAAAAGGAGTCATAGAAAAGAGAATTTGGTGGTCTCTTGGATTGATACTAGGTTCATATACTTCTGGTCTGGGTTCGATTCCAACTTCTGCTGATGATTTGTGATAAGGAGAGACAGATTCTGTTCTCTTCTGGCTAAGCCAAGTGAAGAAGGTATAATGGCATTGTGGTCTGACATTCATGTTAAACACGATATTCCTTCTCTACTAAGTAGACTTTAGGTTGAACCACAATACATTCAGGAGTCGCGACACGTAGAAACTCTATCAACAGTAACTTTTCTTATACTAGTTATTTATTTCTAGTGACGAAACAAACGCTATGTATGGTCACAGGACACTTATTCCATCTTTTATTTGAGCTTCTGTATGTCGATAAAATTTTATTCTGATCTGGGAATGCAACTCAGGCCGCCCTTAACGCGGAATTTGGACCCTTCGTGACAATACAGCTCGTCTGCAATTTGTTGATTGTCAAAACTGCAGATTCCTCAACATTTCCACATATTGCGCGTGAAAGGGTTCGAATCGTGGCCCGGCACTAAAGCTTTCATTACGTATTACCAGGTTCTAGCATGAGAACACCTATCTGCTGGTGGGTAATAATTTTGTTTTTTAATGTATTTTCATTCGTTGTCAACACTAAAGGTATCTGACGTTTTTGAGTCTCAGTGAGACACAGAACTGTTTGCGAAATCATTGTACATTCAAGGATGTTATTCCGAGCTGCTGGTGGAAAAAAATTCGGTAGCTGCCGTCTCTTCGTGTGCAGTCAACAACGATACGTGTGGGGCTCGATTCCCAGTCAGCACTGAACTCTTCGTCATATTATTTCTAGTTCAAACATGCTCACATGTCGCTGCTGGTGTAACAAACTCATTTTTAACGTTCGTTTGCTCTAGAATATAACAGCGATAGGTGCCAGGTTGGAGTCCTGGGAAAGAAAAAATTAATGTTTCGTCTCGTCATTTCAGTTAAAACATCTAGCTACTGCCGAGAAAATCCGATATGTCACAGTTGATTGTGCTTCGATGACAATCCCATTAGGTCCTGGGTTCGAATCCCTGTCCAAAACAAAGCTTTACCTCACGGCATGTCTAGTAAGTTACTTGTGAAGAAGCAATATTTAACATCTCTCGTAGTTCGTTAACAAGGACAATAGATGCTGGGTAGGAATTCGCGTCCGTTAACAATGTTTTCGTTATGTAATTTAAAGTTGATATTTGCTAACTGATACTGTCTAAAATGGAGGTATATCGCTCTCTGTATGCCTATTCAGGAATGACTGTTAGTTTCCGTCGGCCACGAAAGTCTTTGCTTAGTCTGCATGACCTGGGTTTGAATCCATATGCAGAACGAGACGGTTCGTCGTGTCAATTGAAGTTCATACATATTCTCAACTAGATGCTCGTGAATAACTTAAATTTTTAATGTCATTTTGTGTTAAATAATAAGTACGGTATGTTATTTTGAAGAGGAAATCATGAATACGACGAAACGTACTACGTGAATTACCTATCTGACGTGATAATAAGAGTGGTAACATGTCATGTATGTCATTTATTGTAATAAATGTGAACTTACAAGCCTGAAGAACCGTCTTATCTGTGATAAGATGTTCCCTGAAATTTGTAGTACCTTGGTATTACTTTACATCTTGATGGATTGCGATACAGAGCAGTATTTTCTACATGTGACTTGTTGGAACCATTTTCAATAGTCAAACGACTGTACCGAGGGGCGATTAGCGGACCTGCTAGACAGCTGCGCTATGTGGGTTGCATTCGAATCAGGCGAAATGCAATTCAGGTCGTTCGGATACTTTTGAGCACGACTGTACATGTCACATTAGCACCAAATGATCGTCTTTTGTTTATATGCATGTCGATAAAGGAATGATAGGTTACGTAGCATTGGGTTTTGCAGTCAGATTGAGGCTACTACCGAGAAGTTAGTTTCAGATACTTGGTCATAGAAATGGGAGCTCGAAACGAAACCAACAGCGTTCAGTGCTGACGCCAGTCATGCTCATTCATCATAGATAGGCAATGTACACTTCTGGCAAAGAAAGCGAAGCACCCTGCAGAGGATGAGGAAACGAACTCATATATCAAAGACTGAGACGGTTAGTGGTATTTTCTCAGTGATTGAAGAATAGAGTCAAAGATACAAACATCTTGATAGTAAAATTCTGCTTACTGATACGACGTTGCACTCATCTGATCTCAAAGCATACACTTATTTGTTTGTGAAAGAGGCCACAATGAAGTTGAGAAAACCGTCCCTCGAGTACCATAACTGGTCTCGATACGTTAGTCACTGGTACTAGGACGAATTTGGCGTCCGAGCTGGTCTCACACGTTGCACTGGGGAGAGATCTGAGGTTCTTGCTAGCCAAGGGAGTACCTCAGCATTACACAACATCGCACCACTGTACATGAATGATATTTTGCACCCTCGTATTACCTTTCACGCGTCAGGATCGTGGTGCCATTTCTGAACAGGTCAGTAAACGTCCACACATGGAATATGTCTCTTTAAAGTATTGTCGTGTTTGACAATGGTACCAGGTATAGTTACATGAGACGTAATAAACGACGGTGCAAGATGTTCGTCACGTACTGTTGTGCCGTCAGAATTCCCTCATTCACGACCAGTCGTGACCTTAAGTCATACCAGGTGTGGATGACAAGTGGTATACTAAGACATGAATCGGGTTTAGCGGAGCTGTTGCAACAGTACGCTAGCTGTCTAAAGTCCCGTCTAGTAAACCGTGATGCTGTATAGTCTCACCAGTCTGCCGCGGTGGTAAGTGGGAAGACCGTGGGCCTAGTTGATAATCAGACTCTCGCTCGTCAAGACTCGGACACCTCCAAGCACGACGACGTTTCAAGCGAGTTACTTGTCTCCATTCACAATCAGACCAAGAGTGTCCCTTTTTCTTCATCCAGCTCCCGACTTGGTGGATTGCGCCACTCTGGCCGCAAACGCCAATCAGGTACAATGCTACTCTTTTCCGCCAATAACATGCCAATGCCATGTTTAACAAATTTTCAGCCTGCCGGTGTGGCCGAGCGGTTCTGGCGCTTCAGTCTGGAACCACGTGACCGCTACGGTCACAGGTTCTAATCCTGCCTCCGGCATGGATGTGTGTGATGTCCTTAGATTAGTTAGGTTTAAGTAGTACTAAGTTCTAGGGGACTGATGACCTCAGATGTCAAGTCCCATAGTGCTCAGAGCCATTTTTTTGACCTCAGATGTTAAGTCCCATAGTGCTCAGAGCCATTTGAATTTGAACAAATTTTCACCCGTGAATGTCGTCAGTTACGGGCCAATTAGCTCACATCTTCCTCCCCAGTTTGTGTTAGAAATTGCCATCCGACGTCGGCCGACGATGGGCAAATCAGAACTTTGTTTAACACTTCTGAATTTCCCGAGACCAAACCAATGTGAAGTGCCATGTTCGCACTTTGGTCCACAATTCTAAGACGTATAGTTTTCTGCCATAAATTGTCGTGCCCCAGCAAGTTCTTGAAACTGTTGCCCTCCGCCATCTCAAGAGGCGAGTCGTTCCCCGACTTACTGGAAAAGGCTGGTAGATTCCTTGAGCTTCCGTCGGTGGCCACTTGATAAGCACAAGCCAGGCCAAAGCTCCCGCTAACCGTGACATACCGGCCACATTCAGAGCAGTCTATGTGCTGTGCTTTTCTCACGTATGCATGGACTGGAATTATTATCCCCTTTACCGATGACCGCTGAAACTTTATAAAATACATTTTCCCGTAATAATTCAACGTAATGAGACTTTAAGTGCGTTCGACTGAAGTGTCCTACCTATCGCCGGTCGTGACAAGGTGCAAATAAATTTGGTGTAAATGGGAGGAGGCAAGTCAGACGGCTTGTAACTTCTACTATGTCTTCAATTATTTGCTGAGTATAGTCCAATCTCTGTCTTCCTTTACAGTTTTAACTTCTACAGTTCCCCCTGATATGGCGGAAGTTATTTCGTGATGCCTTCACAGATGCCCTACCATCCTGTCCGTCTTCTCGACAGCGTTTTCCACATATTCCTTTCCTCGCTGATTCTCCGCAGAACCTCCCATTCCTTACTTTGTATATCCACCTGATTTTCAACATTTCTATGCAGCACCACATCCAAAACGCTTCGATTCTCTTTCGTTCCAGTTTTCCCACGGTTCATGTTTCACTATCGCACAAAGCCTTCCTTCAAACGTACATTCTCAGATTTTTTTTTTTTCAACTGACGGCCTATGTTTGATACTACTAGACTTTTCTTGACCAGGAATGCCCTTTTTGCCAATGGTAGTCTGATTTTTATGACCACCTTGCTCCGTCCATCATGGGTTATTTTGCAGCCTACTCATCAGAGTTCCTTAATTCCGTCCGCGATCACCAATTATAATGTCAAGTTCCTTGCTGTTCTCATTTTTGCTACTTCTAATTGCTTTCGTCTTTCTTCGATTTGCTCTAAGTTCATATTCCTACTCAGTAGACCATTCCATTCGACAGAACCTGTAATTCTTCTTCACTTTCACTGCGAATAGTAACACCATAAGCGAAGCTTATCACTGATGTCCTCTCATTCTGAAATTTTATTCCACCCTTGAACCGCTCTTTTACATCCAACATTGTTTCTTCGATGTATACATTGAACAGTGGGGGAGAAAGACTGCATCCCTGTCTTACACCCTTTTCAACCTTTTCAATATGAGCATTTCCTTCTCGGTCTTCCAGTGTTATTGCTCCTTCTTGGTTCTTGTATATTCCGTATATTATTCTACTTTTTATATAGCGTAGCCCTATTTTTCTCTTAACTTCGATCATCTTGCTCATTTTACATTGTCGAACGCTTTTTCCAGGTGGACGAATTCTATGAACGTGTCGAGATTTTTCTTCAGCCTTCTTTCCATTATCAACCACAACGGTAGAACCGGTTCTCTGATTCCTTTACATTTCCTAAAGCCAAACTGATGATCATCTAACACAATCTCAGTTTCCTTTCCAATTCTTCTGTATATTATTCTTGTTAGCAACTTGGATGCATGATCTGATAAGCTGATAATTCTCACAATTGCCAACTCTTTCTATCTTCGGAAAAGCGTGGATGATGGTTTTCCGAGAGTCTAATGGTACATCGCCAATCTCATACATTCTACACAACCACGCCAATAGGCGCTTTGCTGCCACTCCCCCCCCCCCCCCCCCCCCCCCCCCCACCCGCACTATAGCCATAGCGGCCATTCTTAACAAAACCTAGGCATTGAAATAAATAACGTAACCATGCAATTAGTCAATTGTTTACACCGTAACATTCCTACAGTGCCTATAATGGTTTTAAGTAACTTCAGGTTAACGTTTTTATGTGTGAAAAATTGTCGTAACTGTCTGACCAGACAATAGAAATTTTATTTAGTCGTAGTGACTATTCTTGCCAAAACCGAATCAGTGGAATAAACGGAAAACGTAATAGTAGTAAACTATCACCCATCTTTCCGACAGTGTTTTCACTACGCATATTCTAAATACAGTGTATGGATGTTATTAAATTTTCCTAAATGATCAATGTGATGAAACCATTTAGCCAATTCATTTCTATTAATTAGTAACAAAAATTACAAGGTTTCTGTCTCTTTTTATAGGATATCGTTTCATTTACACCTTTAGTATGCTATCCGAGATCATAAACTGCACTATCTTTGTAACTTTTCACTTAGCCGTTGTAGTTATTACAGCTGATATCAGCTGAAATTCGTGTCGTGACGGAATTTAATTCCATCCTTGAACCCCTCTTTCAGATCCAACATTGTTTCTTCGATGTATACATTGAACAGTGGGGGAGAAAGACTGCATCCCTGTCTTACACCCTTTTCAACCTTTTCAATATGAGCATTTCCTTCTCGGTCTTTCAGTGTTATTGCTCCTTCTTGGTTCTTGTACATTCCGTATATTACTCTACTTTTCGTATAGCGTAGCCCTATTTTTCTCTTAACTTCGATCATCTTGCTCATTTTACATTGTCGAACGCTTTTTCCAGGTGGACGAATTCTATGAACGTGTCGAGATTTCTCTTCAGCCTTCTTTCCGTTATCAACCACAACGGTAGAACCGGTTCTCTGATTCCTTTACATTTCCTAAAGCCGAACTGATGATCATCTAACTCAACCTCAGTTTCCTTTCCAATTCTTATGCATATTATTCTCGTTAGCAACTTGGATGCATGAGCTGATAAGCTGATAATTCTCAAAATTTCCAGCTATCTTCAAAAATGTATGGATAATGGTTTTCCGAAAAGTCTGGTAGTATATCGCCAGTCTCATACATTCTACACAACCATGTCAATAGACGCTTTGCTGCCACCCCTCCTTCAATGATAGCCATAGGGGCAATTCTTAACAAAACCTAGGCATTGAAATAAATAACTTAAGCATGCAATTAGTCAGTTGTTTACTCAGTAACATTCCTAAAGTGCCTATAATGGTTTTAAGTAACTTCAGGTTAACATTTTTATCTTAACTGTGTGACCAGTCATTAGGAATTTCATTTAGTCGTATTGACTGTTCTTGGCAAAATCGAACCAGTGGAATAAATGGAAAACGTAATAGTACTAAACTATTACATATCTTTCCGACAGTGTTTTCGCTATGCATATTCTAAATACACCGTATGGATGTTATTAAATTTTCCTAAATGATCTATGTGACGGAAACATTTATCCAACTCATTTCGACTAATTAGTAACAATAATTACAAGCTTTCTGTCTCTTTTTATAGGATATAATTTCATTTACACAAACAAGTTTTGTTCAGTTTTGTAATACAGGATAACTTAATTTCATTAAACTGCAGATGGTGTAATAGGCACAAATGCAGATATTTTTATATGTGGTAGGTTAACATCTACACGAAGCACTGCGACTATTGGTTTCTATCTGCGTCGAACAGTCTTCCGACAAACACGTCACAAATTTTTCTTCCCGATTTCTTTTCTGCACTGTCGTAACTGCACCACTTAAGTGGACCATGCCTCTCAGTATGGACGGAACATTTTGCGTGCACGTGTTCACACTTCAACATCTAACCTGGTGTCCAGAGGAAAATACCATATGACTTGCTGTTGTCATATGTGCTTTGAGATACTAACCAACATAAAAACATACTACTCTAAATAAATGTAATTGCTAGTTTTCAAATGACGTAAATACTGATGTAATGTTGTTCAGTACTCCGTCCTCCGTCACTGATAGAAAAATCTGCTTTTATAATTGTTACAAGCAGCAGTTCAAAAAAAAATGAAAGACCGAAGTCTGCAGTACCAGTTATTATTACACTAATATAAATTACCGGCATAAATTGACAGAACATCGACATATTTTGGTGAATTATTTATAATTAATGTCTAGACGCCCTGTAGTATGCTATCCGAGACCATAAACTGCACTATATTGGTAACTATTCATTTAGCCATTGTAGTTATTACAGCTAATATCAGCTGAACGTCATATCGTGACAGAACCCTGCACTTTGCTTAGATGATTAGATTACATTAGATTAATTATTCATTCCATAGACCCATAAAAGAGGAAATCCTCCTGAGTGTGGAACATGTCAGATAAACACATTACAAAAATGTAATTAGAAAAACTTGAGCTTCATTAATTTTAATGATCCTCAGTCAATAAACAGTAAAATTATGTACATGAATTAAATGTAAACTTCTAATATTTACAGGTTTAATACTAACATCTGCTTTCATTAAATCCATCATTCAGAAATTTATTAGTTTCTTGGCTATTACAACCAAGTATTGTCAAAAATTAAAGTAAATTATTCATTTCAGTGATCCTCAGTTAAGAACAGTCAGATTAGGTACAAGATTTAAAATTAAACTTCCGCTATTTACAGACTTAAGACTTACATCTGCTTTCCATAAATCCATCATTCACACAGCAGGTAGTTACTTGGCTGTTACAACAAAGTATTGTCAAAAATTAAAGTATATTAAATTTTCATTAAAATGGTCTACTGCACTTGTTGAGAAACTCATGGATGGAATAGAAGGAGTTGGCCACCAAAAATTCTTTTAATTTTGTTTAAATTGTGTCTCGTCTGAAACTAAACTCTTAATGGTTGCTAGTAACTTATTGAAAATATGCGTTGCTGAATACTGGGCTCCTTTCTGTGCGAGAGTAAGTGATTTTAAATCTTTATGTATATTGTCCTTATTTCTAGTATTGATACTGTGTACTAAGCAGTTAGTTGGAAAAAGAAATGTATTATTTTCAACAAACTTCATTAAGGAATACATATACTGAGAAGCTGTGGTTAATATGCCCAATTCTCGCTTGACACACGCATGCTCCCTACGTGCTGCTGGAACATCTGTTGAAAACAGTAGCATACTGCCTGTCTATGTCTTTGGTGTCGATCACATTGGCGTGTCGATACTGTGGTGCGTGCTACGCGGGCGGGTCGGACAAACAGCGTGTGTGTGTGTGTGTGTGTGTGTGTGTGTGTGTGTGTGTGTGTGTGGTGTGGTGTGTGTGTGTGTGGGGGGCGGGGGGGGGGGGGGCGCACGCTACCTGAGGCAGGCAGTGGCGTTATACTGCGTGCCGTGTGAGTGCGGTGCACATCGAACGAGTCGTCGAAGTCGTGTGCCGGCGGCGGCGTCCGCGGGCCGTCCCCGTCCTTACAAAGAGTCCCCCACCAGAGGCAGCAGCAGCTGCGCGCCGCGGCACGGTGTGACAGCGCGTTGCGTATCGGTCGCCATTGTCTCCGGATGAATGGCCGTCGCACACGTAATCAGCCGCCTCGAGAGGTCCGCTTGCGCCTCGCCTCGCGCGGGACAGACGCGCACCGCCCACTCGTGATCCTGCGTTTTTTTGCTCCAGCAAAGCTCCGTCGTTTCGCAGACAGAATTAAAGAGGTCAACTTTATATTTAAATCCAAGCATTACACCATCTCAATATGTAATGCACGTGTGTTGCTATCGTGACTGTTCCTATACCGATCGGAAGGTATCCTCTTTCCTTTGGAAACATACACGCAGTTACAATAAACACTACCTTCGCGTTAAATGCCAGACTCGAATTTACTGTTGCATTTCATTTGAAAGTTAAGCACCATTAGCGACGCATTAGAGACGTTTTTCGAACAGTAGCAACCAGTGAGCGGGTCCGAATTACAACCACGCACAGAAAGTTTCTCGACGTGTACGCTACAGTTAAGTGGTTGGTGTGGCGCAGACGTGAAATCGGTTCCAGCTGACACGTAGTGTTGAAGAGATGCAACGCACAGGCCGTCCACGTTCGACAGATTCACAACAGGAACGTTATCTAAGGCTTTTGAGTCAACCTTGAGCTGAGAGTACCAGAACAGAATTCGGCATTCGAAGAAGCTAGAAGACGTCATGAATCGCATCAACTTCTTACTAGATGATCGTATGATGCGAATGTTCATTTACGACGACCATGGCGAGCAATTCGTTGTACGCCACCGTAGCATGGACTTCGCTATAGACGGGCAAGAAAACATGCAGAATGGACGCCCCAGGATTGGCGTCGAGTGTTGTTTACTGACAAAACTCAGACCTGTTGTGCCCTCATAATCGTAGGCAACGGTATTGGAGATAACGAGATAATATCGAATGCCTCCAGGGCTAACTCGCAACTGTGCAACAAAGTGGCTGTGGACTGACGTTCAGAGGTGGCATTGCATGGGGCTAGGTAAATCTTTGGAATTTACTGAGGGCAATCTCACTGCTCTATGGTACAGGGATGAGATTCTACAGCCAATAACGGGATCGTGTCTGCCCCCGTTAGCTGAGTGGTCAGCGCGACAGAATGTCAATTCTAAGGTCCCAGGTTCGATTCCCCGCTGGGTCGGAGATCTTCTCCGCTCAGGGAGTGGGTGTTGTGTTGTCCTAATCATCGTCATTTCATCCCCATCGACTCGCAAGTCGCAGAAGTGGCTTCAAATCGAAAGACTTGCACCCGGCGAACGATCTACCCGACGGGAGGCCCTAGTCATACGACATTTAACGGGATCGTATCGCCAAAATTTTGGTGACAGTTTCATCTTCATGGATGATAACTCAGGTGCTCATTGTGCTCTATTCGTAAACACGTTCCTTCAGGATGCTACAATCACGAAAATGGAGTGACCTGCCTGTTCCCCGGAAATGAACCCAATCGAGCATATGTGGGTTCACTCGAAACGAGCTATTTTTGGATGTCGATCATGACCACGTATTCTGCGCAAACAATCGCTGCTTCTATGATCTAATCGATATTATTCCTCGACGGATTCAAGCCCATCATGTGAGAAATGGGGCGTTTCGTAACGTATTTACATTGCTCAGGACAGCTGTGAAAAACACCCCATGGTAAATATATGACGTCATTATAAAAGTGTTTGTTTTTTTATTTGGAGATCTTGATACACTGAAAGTCGATATAAACGCGTGCCTCTTAGCTGATTTTTGTTCTCTGTGTCATGAACTTTGAATTAAAGGGACGATGCAAAACTTTTTTTGATGTGTATATCTACACTAGTCATGAAGTCGACTTATGGGGAATTAATTCATTACCAAGCGTTGCTCGTACACATATTTTTATGGTTTACACAGTACTGTTGCAGCATCGGTTTCAGGCAGGCTACAGCACCCAACCAAGGGGTATGCAGGAAAGCCACATGAGTAATTTTGTAGGAGGGTGCTGTTTTAGTGTTGGGCAGCGCAGTCGTCAACCGTAACGGTGGATAGGTAAAACATGAAGCAGCGTTTTACAGACAGCCATCGAATTACGGTACACCCGGCCCGGGCAAGTGCACACAAGGAGGACAAAAATACGGAAACATCAAAAACGCAACACATTACCATGGCTTAGGGAAACCATTGACAATCGAAAGAGCTTCCACCCGTTTCTAAATGCATAAATACACAATATACCATTCTTCGTGCAAAATACTGTCAACTTCAGGTAAAGATTATGCAGATGGATAGCGATCATGCAAGAACAGGGAATCAGCCATCATAAAGCGGTTACTGCATCGGTTATTTCAGCCGTAAATAGAAATATTAAAAAGGTAGGAAGATTTTTCTGTTTAGCAAAAGTGACAAAAAGCAGATTTCAGAGTATTTGACGGCCCAACACAAAAGTTTTGTCTCAAGTACAGATAGTGTTGAGGATCAGTGGACAAAGTTCAAAACCATCGTACAATATGCGTTAGATGAGTATGTGCCAAGCAAGATCGTAAGAGATGGAAAAGAGCCACCGTGGTACAACAACCGAGTTAGAAAACTGCTGCGGAAGCAAAGGTAACTTCACAGCAAACATAAATATAGCCAAAGCCTTGCAGACAAACAAAAATTACGCGAAACGAAATGTAGTGTGAGGAGGGCTATGCGAGACGCGTTCAATGAATTCGAAAGTAAAGTTCTATGTACTGACTTGGCAGAAAATCCTAAGAAATTTTGGTCTTATGTCAAAGCGGTAGGTGGATCAAAACAAAATGTCCAGACACTCTGTGACCAAAATGGTACTGAAACAGAGGATGACAGACTAAAGGCCGAAATACTAAATGTCTTTTTCCAAAGCTGTTTCACAGAGGAAGACTGCACTGTAGTTCCTTCTCTAGATTGTCGTACAGATGACAGAATGGTAGATATCGAAATAGACGACATAGGGATAGAGAAACAATTGAAATCGCTGAAAAGAGGAAAGGCCGCTGGACCTGATGGGACACCAGTCCGATTTTACACAGAGTACGCGGAGGAACTTGCCCCCATTCTTGCAGCGGTGTACCGTAGGTCTCTAGAAGATCGTAGCGTTCCAAAGGATTGGAAAAGGATACAGATCATTCCCTTTTCAAGAAGGGACGTCGAACAGGTGAGCAAAACTATAGACCTATATCTGTAACGTCGATCAGTTGTAGAATTTTGGAACACGTATTATGTTAGAGTATTAGGACTTTTCTGGAGACTAGAAATCTACTCTGTAGGAATCAGCATGGGTTTCGAAAAAGACGATCGTGAATCGTATGAAACCCAGCTAGCGCTATTCGTCCACGAGACTCAGAGGGCCGTAGACACGGGTTCACAGGTAGATGCTGTGTTTCTTGACTTCCGCAAGGCGTTCGATACAGTTCTCCACAGTCGTTTAATGAACAAAGTAAGAGTGTATGGAGTATCAGACAAACTGTGTGATTGGATTGAAAAGTTCCTACATAACAGAACGCAGCATGTCATTCTCAATGGAGAGAAGTCTTCCGAAGTAAGAGTAATTTCAGGTGTGCCGCAGGGGAGTGTCTTAGGACCGTTGCTATTCACAATATACATAAATGACCTTGTGGATAAAATGCCGGAGGATCTGCAACGAATTGACGAATGGTGCAGGGAAAGGTAACTGAATCTCAATGTAGACAAGTGTAATGTGCTGCGAATACATAGAAAGAAAGATCCTTTATCATTTAGCTACAATATAGCAGGTCAGCAACTGGAAGCAGTTAAATCCATAAATTAACCGGGAGTAGGCATTAGCAGTGATTTAAAATGGAATGATCATATAAAGTCGATCGTCGGTAAAGCAGATACCAGACTGGGATTCATTGGAAGAATCCTAAGGAAATGCAATCCGAAAACAATGGAAGTAGGTTACAGTACACTTGTTCGCCCACTGCTTGAATATTGCTCACCAGTGTGGGATCCGTACCACATGGGGTTGATAGAAGAGATAGAGAAGATCCAACGGAGAGCAGGGTGCTTCTTTACAGGATCAATTAGTAATCGCGAAAGCGTTACTGAGATGACAGATAAACTCCAGTGGAAGACTTTGCAGGAGAGACTCTCAGTAGCTCGGTACGGGCTTTTGTTGAAGTTTCGAGAACCTACCTTCACCGAGGAGTCAAGCAGTATATTGCTCCCTCCCATGTATATCTCGCGAAGAGACCATGAGGATAAAATCAGAGAGATTAGAGCCCACACTGAGGCATACCGACAATCTTTCTTTCCACGAACAATACGAGACTGGAATAGAAGGGAGAACCGATAGAGGTACTCAAAGTACCCTCCGCCACACACCGTCGGGTGGCTTGCGGAGTATGGATGTAGATGTAGATCTGGTGACTGTGATGGCCAGGGGAGATGCGACAATTCATCCTCGTGCTTTCAAAACCAGTCCTGGGCGATGTGAGCTGTGTGAACAGGGCCCTGTTGTCTCGGAACGCAGCATCGCCACTGGGGAACAAACATTGTACCATTAGTAGCCAAAACGGTCACATACCCATTGGCAGTAATGCGACCCTGAAGAGTAACCATAAGACACATAGAATGCTATGATATGGGTGCCCAAATCATCACCGAACCCCCTGACATGTTTCACTCTTGAGACGTAAATTTGGCTGGAAGTTAGAAATTGAAACAAGGTAATCCGTACAAATGACTTTTTTCCAGTGTTCTATAGTCCACCTTTTACAGTTTCGGCAACAGGCGTTCATGTTATTGACATCTGCATCAGTGATGGGTGATTTGAATTTCCAGCCCGACACCCTGCAATTCTCAGCTTAAGGAGCTCCTGTTCCTTTCTTTCTTGCGCTAATAGGGGTAACCACATCCAGTTCCGTTGTGACTTTCGGAGCTATCTACCTTTTATTTTTCGTAACAATCCTCTTCAATTACCGCAAGTCTCGACAACTCAACACATTTTCGTCCGCGTTGAGAGTTAGTAGATGATGTTTTTCCACTTTCCCTGTAGGCCGGATAAATCGTCATTATACTTAAGAGTACAAACAATTTGTCCCCACTCGAAGACACTTATGTCTGACGTGACACACTCACAACTACACAGGACACTGTTATGGCCACGAGAACATTACACAGGTCACGTTCGTGGTCATGTACAACAGACCAACCTGTAGGCTTGCCTAGCATCTGCATTTATGTTCAAGAATGCTTTTCGCGTGGTGGTTCCACATTCCATAACCATTCACCAGTGTTTCAAATGCCCATAACAGGAAAGCATATTGCCGAAGACGTAAAAGCGTGACTATAGAACAAAGGAAAAAAGTCACTTGTTGCCCACTTTTCCCAACTTCCGGCCCAGTTTACGTCCCTGGCGTGAAACGTGGTGGGGACTGACAATTCACCCAGCCACTTCGTGGTATTCCAAGAGCCCCATGATTCCTCTCAAGAGGGAAATGCTGCCAAGGATTATATGACCATTTTCGCTGGTTGGGTCCATCCCATGGAACAACTTCTATTCGTCAGTCTCAGTGCTATGTGCGCGGTGATTTCTAGCCAAAAGACATCTACCAGTATCAAATTCTAAGTAAATATATTTGAGAAAGTACATTTGGTGTACAACACTGTATTGTTGTAAACCATGGATTGTGAAAAATCCGAGAAAGAAAACAAGGCTTCAGATGGGGTGCTGTACAAAAACATCGAAAATTAGGTAGACTGATAAAGAACGAGGAGGTTCTCCACGGAATCGTTCAAGAAAGGAACATATAGAAAATATTGGCAAGAAGAAGGGCAGAATGACTGGACGTGTACTGGGACATCAGGAATAACTTCTTTAATCCTGTAGCGGAATACAGAGACTATAATATTCCACAAATAACTATGTAGGGTGCAAGTTTCATTCGTACAAAGAGGTTGGCGGCAGAGGAGAATTCGTAGCTGGCTGCAACAAACCAGTCAGTAGGCTGATGACTCAAAGAACAGTCGTTTAAATAAAAATGAATTTTTAATATGCCACATTTTTAAATCGGTTTAAAATGTGTAAAATTATTTTAGTAGACTGATGAAGATTCCTAACCCCTTGCAGACTGTCCTGAAATTTGTAATCATGCATTTTTAACGGCTAAAACAAGATTTAATACTGAAAATGTGGGGCACATGCAATAGGATAAGGATGTGAACTATTCAGATAGTACATAGTGTAATAGTAAGGAGGACTGTTCATGCATCAGTTACGCATTGCTTGTGTTCCATGGTTTTCGTTTTAGATGATACAAGAATTTTCAAAGCTATTCAAAATTCAAAATCACAAATTTTCAAAACTCTCTGTCTTGGGGTTGAGAATCTGGAAAGGGGTAGGAAAAACTACGTTATACTTTTTAGTCCGAATTAAAATAGAATATATTAAAAATCTAACAGAAATGTTGAAATGGGCAGAACCGAAAATCCTAGACGACCTACACCGAATCTTCACCGAGACAGAAAAACTGCCAGATGAATGGAAAACAGCACTGACCCACCCACTCCACAAGAAAGGTGACAAACAAGATTTAAATAACCACAGAGTCGTATCACTACTCTCAACTACCTGCAAAATCCTCTCAAAGATGCCGCTGAATGGAAGTGAAGGAATTTTAGATAAACAACTTTGAGAATATCAGGGTGGGTTTCGAAAAGACAACTCCTGTGAGGAACAAATTTTTAATTTGAAGTCAATAATTCCGCACAGAATGCTGAATGGCCAAATTATAGTGTTCACTGTTTTGAAGAATCAGCCTCAGTTGCGCAAATTTTCTGGTCTTTACCAGGTTTCGGCTAAATTAATCCAGCCTTCTTCAGAAGCATAGAATTACTATAACGTGACAGAGTAAGGCATAGTCAACGTTAAAATTAAAGCCTATACTACCGCGGTACAATGAATTAAAACCACTTAACTGAAGTCCAGCCCCGGCAACTCTCCACCACGCGGTCGGTTGGCAGCGGCAACTACGATGGTACTGACCGTTGTACGCGGAATTTCACTGAGCACATAGCAACTCGTGCGCGTGCTCATACGGAGAGTCAAGGCTGTATATCATTGGCAGTCTGTATATCACGTGTTGGGAGCTGACAACCGTAACTGTAGGCAAAATAAGTATTATGTAGATGTCTATCACAGTTGCTGATGGGGCTACAATATGCTAAAAATATAGTGTTTCTTCCATTGACTTTGACTCAGTGGATAGAGAGACCCTAGATAGGATCATCAGAGAATTTGGCGTCAAAAACAAGCTTTCAAACATTATTAGAGAAACCTTAACAGGCATACATTCCAAAGTGTTTTTTGTGGGAGAATTGCCCCAAACATTTGAAATCAAGACAGGTGTGCGGCATGGCGATGGATTATAACCAATACTATTTAACTGTGTTCTGAAGAAGAGAGTGAGAATTTGGAATTAAGAACTTGAAAATCACGGGATTAGACCAATCGATCTAGGAAGAAAATTGGGAGGAATCAAAGCCGACTGCTTGGCTTCCGCTGATGATTTTGCAATACTTTCAGATAACTTAGAAGAAGCGGCCATATAGGTCAACCTACTAGAAAGGATCGCTGACAAGATAGGACTTACGATCTTGAAAGAAAAGACCAAATTCATGACGAATGACAAACATGGACCCCAATTCCTTTAAACAGCGACTGAACGGACTGAGGGGGTAAAAAAATCCAAATACCTCGGTGAAGCCATGCAAGAGGACGGGCTGGAGAAAGATGCCTTGGGGGGCAGCATCTCAAAAATGGAGAGAGCGTATGGATTAACTAAAAACATTTACAAAGAAAAGTGACTCTCTTGGAATGCTAAAATATAGCACTACAATGCTGTGGTAAAAACAGAGTGCCTGTATGCCAGCGAATGCCTCTCAATGAATTACAGGTTGCAAAAGCTGTAGATACTAGAAAGGAGAGTATTACGGAAAATCATGGGTCCAGCCCAGGTTGAAACTGGTTGGAAACCTTGGAACAACAATGAAATGTAGGAAAAGGTGCAGAAAATCTCGGACCATGAAAAAGAGGAGGTTATCATTTGTAGGACACCTGTATAGAATAGACAACACCAGACTAACCAAAAGGATATTCGACTAGCTGTGGAAAAAGAAGACAAAAACTACATGGATTAAGGAAACACGTAAAGATCTGGAAAGGTTCAACGTCAGGAAGATCAGATGTTAAATAGGAATACATTTCGGCCCATGATTCAAGATTTGGAAGGATTTCAAGTCAAAAGAAATAAGAAGACCGAAAGAGCCTGGACAAATGTACGGGAGCAACAGCACAACGTGCATATGAAGGAGTACTGGAGAAGGAGGAAACTTCAGACAAAGAAGAAATGAAATTGTAGTGTGATCATAAGTGGTCAATTCGCAAATAAAAAAATTCTTCTTCTTTACTCTTGTATGTGTTAAAAATTTCGATCTATTTCAAACATTTTTATGAGATTACAGCAAAGACATTTGGCATTAGGTTTAGTTCAGTTTCTCTTAACCTCTCTCAAATAATATATTGTCTTCTCATATGTATATCTCGCTAAAATACCGCGATGTTAAAAATTTGAGGGATTAGAGCTCACACAGAGGCTTACCCACAATCGTTCTTCCCATTAAGCATTCACATGTGCAACAGGAAAAGTGAGAAATATCACTGGTACACAATTTTCGACACTCCAGACAGGAAAGCGAACTAACATTGCGTTGTCATCCATTTTTGACCTACGTTGAATGTTTCAAGTATCCATCTCATTTTAAAATCAATTGCAAAATCTGGCCTGAACCGACTCTTCCTGCACTCCCCCCGCCCAATCTCCCCTTTGCCCTGTCTACCTGCCTGCGTAACGCCTGTAACACACTCCAATACTACCTGCACAACATGGTAGCCCTGCAGGTGTTACCGACTGTTTTCACACTTAACCCTATCCTGACGAGCACACGAATAGTTAAATGAGTTGATATGCAGTATTTCCAGTTCTGAGCTGTGTTTACAAGTCTGTAGCTACTCAGAAAGTTAGTTTAAAATCAACTGAACAGATTAACCGAGCGTTCAAGGCGCTGCAGTCATGGACTGTGCGGCTGGTCCCGGCGGAGGTTCGAGTCCTCCTTCGGGCATGGGTGTCTGTGTTTGTCCTTAGGATAATTCAGGTTAAGTAGCGTGTAAGCTTATGGACTGATGACCTTAGCAGTTAAGTCCCATAAGATTTCACACACATTTGAACAGATTAACAAGGAAGCAGTCCAGAAACAATGTGGTAAAAAAAGCGTCATACAAGAGCTTAGGCTTTCGTGGTCATAGTCCGATAACATCCTCCTGAGCGTAATAAAACTATTAAGATTTCATCTGCTATTGCAGGCAGCCTTCACTAGTAAGCAACCCTGATATCAGAAATTTTGGTACACAAGTTGCGACACCGCCGCAGAAACGTTCTCCAGCGACCCAGGAAAAATTTATTTTATTATAAGTCCAGTCACAGACTACAAATGTTTATTAATAAGGTTATTAATTTCTGTTGACCATGACCATGTCTGAAGATTGTTGTCGTTTTCAACATAAATAACCTCATTAATAAATATTTGTAATCCGTGACTGGACTGAAATGAAATGAAGAAACTTTGGTAGTTTTCTTACTAATAACGTGTACCATACTGTTGCGACAATTTTGATGGGGAGACTGCCTATACAGCTAGGCACCTGCACTGGTCGTGACCTTGACCTTTAGCTCGGAGCGGGGCAGCCAAGTGCGGAGCGCATGCAGGATGAACGCCCCGCCATATGAGGTTCAGCACTTCGCTGCGCTAGCAGCTCATAACTAGGCCACCTGTTCGCCGCTGACAGCTCTCGTAGAGGGAGCGCCGCGGTCGGTGTCCTCCTGGGGACTCTGGCACAGATTGCACCGGGCTGTCGACTGCTATGTGCGCTGCAGTTGTCGTCTGCCTTTCTGGCAGTCCGCATCTCTTCACCGTAGGAAGTCCTGTAGAAGCAACGTGGGTTGCGTGGAAGAAGCTCTTAAATTTTATTCGAAAAAAGGTATGAGGAATGTTACACTTCCTATGGATGCGAAATCGACTGAAGTAGAAATACGTTGATGTTGAATTATAAAACATCTGAAGGTTTTAAAGGCTGTAACAAAAATAGTGTGGCCAAACTTTACGGAAAATTGTTCACACGTAGAGGAAGAAACGCTTTATTTCCATGTTGGAGCCCAGTTTCTTAAACCCTTTAAGTTATTAATAATCTCCTTTGAAACGAGACCTCATCCGCGAACAGCACATTTGCAATAAAGTGAGGGTTTACTCGTTGTTGAATGAACGATTCGCAGAAGTTTACCTGTGCCAGAAAATCAGCTGCTGGCAGTACTTGCATACGCTGTATATGATATTCAAACAGCAGTTTCACTTACGTCACTTTTCAGACAAATATTGTCAACATTACTTGTAGCAGTTGATTGACGCTGACCCTAGGGCTGTCGTCAACTGCACGAGAAACTTCGTCCTCGATAGCGGTGTCCTCCTCCTTCTAGGCCTCCCTTCAGTCCCAAATAGTAGTCTTAGAAGTCCCATGATCCACAAGACGACGATCAATGGCTTGAAAGGTCCTCCTACTGCTGCACTGTCGTTCTGGAAGTCTCTCCTGACACGTACGCTGGTCGCCAAGGCCATTACCATCTGCCAATCCATACAGCAAATGGGAATCTGCCGAATCCATATCTGAGTACACTACCACTGAACCGGAAACCAAGTCCATGATGACTACTAATCAGTTGATGCTACGAGCTTGATGATAACAGAATGTCAACAGAAGCAATGCACTGGGTCACACGACAATGGCGGGGAACCTAAGAATGAGCTCATCTACTTACTGTAAATTCTAACCAAACATAAGCAAGGGGTATTTGAACATGTCGTGTAATAAAACGTTTCGTATAATTCTGGCCCGTTCTGTTTCTGTATGTTTCCCATGATAAATGTGACTATGAAAATGAGCGCCGCGCGGGATTAGCCGAGCGGTCTTAGGTGCTGCAGTCATGGACTGCGCGGCTGGTCCCTGCGGAGGTTCGAGTCCTCCCTTTGGCATGGGTGTGTGTGTTTGTCTTTAGGATAATTTCGGTTAAGTAGTGTGTAAGTTTAGGGACTGATGACCTTAGCAGTTAAGTCCCTTAAGATTTCACACACATTTGAACATTTTTTTTTGAAAATGAGCTTTAACAAGGAGATTAAGTGTTTCCGACTCCATTTTATTCCTCTACGTGTGTGGAATGTTTTCTGATTGTTTGGCTCTCCTTTATGCTATACCCCGTTACACTGAAGGCATCTGCATCTCGTATCGATCACACTGCCGCAAAAATTTATAGGTTGTTACGATCGCTAGGAACAGTCAGACGACAGATTCACAGAGCCACAGACCTACCTCACTGACGTCAACATCTCAAGGAATTAAGGAATGTATCTGGTGCACTAGTATGGTGACTGTTTTTGAGATCGAAAATTCCTCTGTAGCAATCACAATAAATACCGCAAACAACGATCGTGTGATTCCGAGCTTGTGCTGTCCAGTCTAGAGATTCAGAAGGCTGACTGTAGTGTGGTCGCAGCTGGTAGGTACCGTGTATGTTCACCTGAAGAATGTGTGTGGTACAGTTCTGCACTGTCATTTGTTATGGTAATTCACGGACTGCCCCGTCTCAATTTTCTTCATGATTATGGGAATAGAAAGCATGTGCATGGAGTCAGTTTCCTAAAGATGTACGGCTCAAATGACAAAATAACCCCAAAAAAAGTCACTTTTGAAGATTGAAGATTAAATTTCTGAGCGCTGTTCCATCTTACGGACGTATTCGTCGGTAGACAAGAACGTGACATTACATGTCTGTAATCGCGAAGTTACTGTTTCGAGCTGGTAGCCACTTTTTCTACTTTTATTTAAGTTCCATATTAATTAACAAGTGGAAGTTTCGATTAGACGTTCTGAGTCATTTTTTTTTAATAAAATAACATTTTCAACTAATGGACATCTGAAAATACACCAAAATTTGTTAAATAAAAATATATGATATACATAAATAAAACTGTTCAGTATCTAGAAAAAAGAACGTATTTCATTTTCTATTTTTTTACTAATTTTCAGTTAATGATGAATACTCCCATTTTCGTGCCATTAGTAATTACAAACAAAAAGATGTTATTTTCATTAAAAATTATGATTCAGTATTTTAAGTAACATTTCCGTGTCTTAATAAACATTTTTTATATATTCTTAAAAAAAGTAAAGAAATGCTATTTGTGTGATTTGAACTAGCGGTTTTACGACTGCAGATCTCTTGCGCTACATTTCCAGCTACCATTTTTTCTTTTTTAGGACAGCAAACCAAGACCGACAATTACTTCAGGTATACAAGCTGCCGTTGCGAGCTGAAGATGAACGGATCGAGAAAGTATATGAGGGTGTAGGAAAGGTACTACAATATGTAGAAGGAGATGAAAATTTAATAGTCAGGGGGGCTGGAATGCAACTGTAGGTGAATGAGTAGAAGTAAGGTTACAGGAGGACATGGTTTCGGGACAAGGGCCGAGAGGGGGAAAAGTCTAATTGAGCTCTGTGACAAATTTCAATAGTAATAACGAATACTCTGTTCGAGAATCACAAGAGGAGAAGGTATACTTGGAAAAGGCCGGGTGATACAGGAAGATTTCAGTTAGATTACCTCATGGACACATAGAGATACCGAAATCAGATACAGGATTGTAAGGCGTACCCAGGAGCAGATATAGACTCAGACTACAATGTAGTAGAGATGAAGAGAGGCTGAAGTTTAAGAAATTAGTCAGGAAGGATCAATACGCAAAGATGTGGGATACGGAAGTTCTAAGCAATGACGACATACGCTTGAAGTTCTCTAAGGCTATGGACACGGCAATGAGGAATTGGCAGGCAATACAGCAGAAGAGGAATGGACATTTCTGAAAAGGGGAATCACAGAAGTCGAAAAAAAACATAGCTGCAAAGAAAGAAACTGCGCAGAAAACATGGAAAAAGAAGAAACACTTCAGTTTACCGATGAAAGAAGAAAGTACAAAAATGTTCAGGGAAATTCAGGAATACAAGAACACAAGTCGCTGAGGAATGAAATAAATACGCAGAGCAAGGAAGCTAAGACGAAATGGCTGTATGAAAAATGTGAAGAAATCGAAAAAGAAACGATTGTTGAAAGAATTGACGCTGCATATAGGAAAGTCAAACCAACTTTCGGTGAAATTAAAACGAAGGCTGGTAACATTAAGAGTGCAACGGGAATTCCACTGTTAAACGCAGAGGAGAGAGCGGAAAGAGTACACTGAAAGCCTCTATCAGGGGGAAGATTTTTCTGATGTGATAGAGGAAGAAACAGGAGTTGATAGGGAAGAGATAAGGGATCCAGTATGTGAAACAAAATTTAAGAGAGATTTGGAGGACTTAAGATCAAATAAGGCAGAAGGGTTAGATAACATTCCATCAGAATTTCTAAAATCGTTGGAGGAAGTGGCAACAAAACGACTGTTCACGTTGGTGTGTAGAATGTATGAATCTGGCGACATACCGTCTGACTTTGGGAAAAATATTATTTACAGTATTCGGAAAATTGCAGGAGCTGACAAGTGCTAGAATTAACGCACAATCAGCTTAACAGATCACGCATCCAAGTTACTGACAAGAATAGTATACAGAAGAATGGAAAAGAAAATTGAGGATGTGTCAGATTACGATCAGTTTGGCTTTAGAAAAGGTAAAGCCACTACAAAGGCTATTTGACGTTGCGATTGATAATGGAGGCAAGACTAAAGAATAATCAAGACGTGTTCATACTATATGTCGATCTGGAAAAAGCGTTCGACAGTGTAAAATGGTGCAAGACGTTCGAAATTCTGAAAAAAAGTAGGGATAAACTATAGGGAGAGACGGGTAATATACAATATGTAGAAGAGCCAAGAGGGAATAATAAGAGTGGATGACCAAGAAGTAAGGGCTCGGATTGAAAAGGGTATAAGAAAGGGCTGTAGTGTTTCGCCCCTACTGTTCAGTCTGTACATTGGAGAAGCAATGATGGAAATAAAAGAAAGATTCGGGAGTGAAATTAAAATTCAGGGTGAAAGGATGTCAATGATAAGATTAGCTGATGACATTGCTATCCTGAATGAAAGTGAAGAAGTATTACATGATCCGTTGAATGGATTGAACAGGCTAATGAGTATAGAGTATGAATTAAGAGTAAATCGAAGAAAGACGGAAGTAATGACAAGTATCAGAAATGATAAAATCAAGGGACTTAACATCAGGGTTGATGGTCACGAAGTAGATGAAATTAAGAAACTACCACCTAAGCAACAATATAACATAAGACGGACGGAGGAAGGAGGACATCAAAAGCAGACTAGCTCTGGTAAAAAGAGCATTCCTCGCCAAGAGAAATCTACTAGTATCAAACATAGACCTTAATCTGAGGAAGAAATTTCTGAGAATGTACGTTTGGAGCACAGCATTGTTTGGTAGTGAAACATGGACTGTGGGAAAACGGAACAGAAGGTAGCCGAAGCATTTCAGATGTTTTGCTACAGACGAATTTAGAAAATTAGGTGGAATGATAAGGTAAGAAATGAACAGATTCACGCAGAAACGGAGAGGAAGGGAATGTACGGAACACACTAACAAGGAGAAGGGAAGGATGATAGGACGTCTGTTCAGATATCAGGGAATAACTGCCTTGGTACTAGAGGGAGCTGTAGAGGCCAAAAACTGTAGAGGTAGACAGAAACTGGAGTACTTTCAGCAAATAATTGAGGACGTAGGTTGCAAGTGCTACTCTCAAATGAAGAGGCTGGCACAGTTGAGGAATTCATGGCAGGCTGCACTAAACAGAAGACTGATGACTCAAAAAAAAAAAAGGGCCTCCTGCCCCCACTTAGGCTTTTATTTCTACTTCCGATCGCCAATAATCTGGCTTCTCAGGCTGGCTGTAGTTCCTTTAATGTTCTTCTCTATAACCTGGAAGTAAAAGGTTAAATTCTAAAATCATGAAATAAAAATTTAGAAACCTTCTTTCCTGAACAAAGCATGGAAAACTGAATGATGGGTCTTAAAAACTCTTCTGTAGTGATAAAACCGCCACACACACTTGCAATAAACGTTCGTGCGTTAGTTAAGCAGTATGCTAGGAGGTAGATACCGAGATAGTGCAGATGTGATTGTACTAAGTTCGTGAACAGCATAATGTTGCATCTTCCACAGGTATAAATCACTTTTCCTTGTTTTTCTGAGCCGTGGGTGTAACACAAATGCTACTTCAAAAAATGGTTCAACTGGCTCTGAGCACTATGGGACTTAATTTCTGAGGTCATCAGTCCCCTATAACTTAGAACTAGTTAAACCTCACTAACCTAAGGACATCACACACATCGATGCCCGAGGCAGGATTGGGACCTGCGACCGTAGCGGTCGCGCGGTTCCAGACTGCAGCGCCTAGAACCGCTCGGTCACTCCGGCCGGCACAAATGCTACTAATAATTTGAAAAAAGAAGTAACGGAACTCAACTTCCAAGCAAAGTGATCATCTCGTCTTTCTCGTCATGACTTCTTCGTCATGTTTTGTTTCTTCTTGCATCCTAAAAACAATACAATTTTAGAATTATACAAATTTAAATTCTTGTTTTTGTTGATGGATTTAGATGGACCCCTGTTCGCCAGATATCTGCTGAAGCATTAACACTCCTGTCACGAGCTTCAGACGGCGCATTTCACTTCCTCTAGGTGTGTCCATTATGGTAATTTAATTTTACTAAGGGTAAATACTATAACAAATCAAATATATTTTATATTTAACATCAGTTGGCTATCTTCCGATCGACAAAGAATATTTTTTGATTGTGTTGAGAGTCGTTTCACACTGAATTATGGAACTATTGTCAGGACACTGGCTTTAAAATCCTCCACGCACAAAGCGAAGCGATAAGAACTTGTCCGGAAGATTTCGTTGTTGGTCGCCGTGATATCTGCTGTGGCCCCTGGCTGTTGCCTATATCACAGCCACCAGCCAATTAGTTGTGTAGCATGGGTTGCTACAGCGTCGTCCGGCTAGTAACACTTCTTTGGAGATCAGACCGAAACAGTTCGTATCAACAGACATGCATTAGGTTGTTTTCAACCCGACCTCCAGCAGCCAACACGGTAACTTGTCATGTGAGCCACGTTACCAGACGCATAACAATTAAAGCACTACCTCGCTTCTGTCATTCTACATGACTCCGTGGATAACCTTCCGAGCAGGTATTTAGGTCGGCACATGGCCGCTATACAGCCATTTCACACTTCCGGCTTACGCCATCTGTGCGTCGCCGCTCATGAACCACCACAGTGCCGAGTGGCGCAATATCTCCCCAAACCTTACACAGACTTCGTCCATCCTCAAGCACTCTGTGGTCAGTGCCGACTTTGGCCTCTCGGACTTATCCATCCTTGAGTACACTACTGCTCATTGTGCCGGCGACGCCTCGCGGACTTAGTCTGTATTTGAGCAGCATAGTGCTCAGCGCCGACGACAGCATCACGGACTTCGCCTTCGTAAGAAAGTTCCAGTGCAACGTCAGCGACTGACTTACAGACTGTGTTCTTATATTCTGTTAATTAGTCGTAATAAACTTGCAGTTGTTCCATGCTGCCTGGTAACTTCAGTTTGTAGCAAGTTACCCTCGCTCCTGAACAGTAAAAACAGTAAAACACGTCCTTACGAACTTCAGAAGAAGCACTTGATTGAACTGCCGGCTTGTAACTGAACAGACCACAGTGATGTACACGTACTTTGTAAACGAAAATTCTCCTTCACTCTTGTGATGGTCAGCGATTTATTCAATAACTGACGTCAAAGATTTTTGCTTGTTGAAACGACCATCAGAAAACACCTGTGGCCAAAACAGGATGTCAGATCAAGCAATCACACAGGAGATTTGCTGGTTCCGTGTACACTGAAAAGTCATCCTCTACAAACGATTTTATCTCACAGATTGTGGGCAGGCGATCCAGATGTAATAATTTACAAATGTTACGAAATGCGGAAAGACTATAATGCGCGTAAATAAAGATTCCTGAATGTCATATAGGCGATCTTGCGTTATCTCACCTAAACTGATTGGCACAGTTTTCGTATCCCAGGTGGCCTGAATGAAAAGAGCGTGCCCCAACTAGTGGCCGAGATAAATACTGATAGACCATAGGGATGTTATCGTTCTAACCGGTATCAAATTATGTTAAAGTATGGACTATGATCATACTTGCAGAAATAAAGACAGAAACCTTGCAGGGACGCACTTATTTGAATGGACAGAGGGGAAGGTGGTGGAAATAAGACATTTATAAACTAGAAAAAGGACAACGTACTCTTAACCGAGTCCAGCCTCCACTGAATTAGACATATTCACAGAATGACATGTAGAAATAGCTTTCACCTGTAGCTACCAAGTTTAACTCTCTTCGGAGAGAGGAGCCGAACCGTGAGAACTAGATTCCGTCTACAAAAGAAGGAGTCGCAGTTATGCGATGTACCTTACCACATGCCTGGCGCTGCTGCTCTCCCGTAGTATTGGGAAACATTCGCCAAACGACCAAAACGGCGATCAAATCCGAGCATCATTATTAGATTTTGTCGGAAGCAACGGAGTGTACCTACGGAAAAGAGACTGTCGCATTCGAGACTGCCGCTGATCGAGCTTCTAAGACGTTCCAGAATAGGCTGGATCGGGCATGCCCAGAGCTTTTGTTAGCTGGTCGGCACCTCACACTAGCGTGCCTAGGAATGAAAAAAGTTGCTTCGGTGCCAACTTGCTCGCTTAGCCCGTTGGGCCCTAGACCTAGCCACTTCTTTTTTTCCCAGATGTTTCCTAACCTGGCCGGAGCCTCGACGTTGGCACGACGGGCCTTTCTGTGTTCGTGCGCGTCTCAAAACCAAGATGTTCGGTCTGAAGTTGAATCAACGACCGCCACCATATTTTACAATTTCTTAATTTTTCTCAGTATGAGGGCAGCCAAAATTCAGTTCTTCTGTATGTAGGGGCTTGCTGTGTTAGGGTTTCTTTGTTTCTGTCAGTTGAATCTTTAGCTACTTCAAAATAAAACTGATATGAAAATTATAGGTAGAGCAACTGCTTGTTCGTCATGAGAAGATTCCGAATCTGTCGCCTGAATTGTTATCTTTTAGTTACTTCTCGACTCATCCTTGTCTCCTACCTTGCGTGGTTGCATAAGCTCTCATCACGGCACGTGGTTTCTTGGGACGGTTCGTAACACGGTGGACTATGATCTGACATCAGACTAAATCGCAACCGTTTAGTAGGTACATCTGTACGGCCCTGTTGGGAAGGCAGTTTCCAGACAGTTTTGTGGTAAGAATAGCAAAGAAGCGAAATTCACCCATGACACTGATCGCTTGTAAAGCACTCGTTCGGGTAATTCTCGAGTCTTTTTAGTCAGTATGGGGCCAAGACGTACTAGCGTAAGAGTAAGGGAGAGGGATGGACTATATTATCATTCCGAAAAATTTCGAGGCATGTTTGATAGTAAATATATAAATATTAAGATGGTGTTTTTAATGTTTCAGGTGGTCTAAATACTCTCTCCTAACTTGCGTACAACGCTCAGAAAGTTCATACAACCATGTGAAACTGTAAGAAGAGTCCTTACTTGGAATGATGTTCAACTCGCGCGTCACATTGTCTTTTTTATAGCGTTGGTTATGTCTTTAAAGCATTGACCCCTCGTGTGAAGTTCCGCACTCTGTATTGGTGGTATGTTCATACTAAATAACACTAAGTCATCCATGAAGTGGTTTTCGAGGAAAAAATTTCCGTGGTTTGCATTTCAATCAAATCGCGACAGGTGCACAGACGTTATCTTTGTTCGGGAGTCAAGGTGTACAGGAGAAACTCCGTACATGCTCTTCTCTTCTTCGAAACATTCTTTAGAAGCTTCCCAATAGTTTAGATATACTACACAGAGATTTGTAAAATAACAACGTTGACAGGCTACGGCCGCACGTCCACTGTGTAACACTGCTTATAACTAATTGGTCGAATGCATACCTATTGTTTACTGTTGAAAGTTCAAGCGGCCACCGTAGTTTCTGGGTTGACATCGTTTATAAGCTAGGGATACAATCAGCCTCGGATTTTTTTTTTTTTTTTTTTTTTTGACGGACGGTGTATAATAATCGTAATAATGTACATTTGAGAACACTACCTCTTGATATTTGATCCTCTTTCCATGCAATGCAGTAGTACACACAGTCAAACAGGAAGGGTAGACAGACAATAGCGTACATAAATTAGCAAGCACCAACCACTAAGTAGTACTGTCTGACGAAAGACCGCTCCAATAGTAACCGAAAAGTCGTTATTTCTATCAGAATATGACGCGATAACACACCCAGAAAAATCTTACTGAAATGAGAGAGAAGGTACAAAACATATGTGAGCAGCACTAAAATATAGAAACCAAAAATTGCCACAATTTGCGTAAGCTTTCATCTAATTATTCAGATAATTTGCCATACACGAAGATCAATAATATATCTCTACACAGGTTTCAGTAGCCCGTTCTCTTACACTGTGGCCATCTGAAACATCAGGCGGTTATAACTGCAAACCAAGCGACTACAAAAAGAAAGAATGTTTCTCATTTTCTGAAAAAGATGAAAGTACTGTTCAGTATGTAATTCTTTACCACTTACCATCACCTCTGAACACTTTCAGGACATCTAAAATGTCCCGCTTACATTGATGTAGTTCTATAAGTAAAATCGTATACTCTGAACATTTTCCACAAGTTTTCCACAAGCCCTCTCGAAGACAATCTTTAGCTCCATGTCCACTGTCAAACCTAGTTAAAAGTCAAAACGGCCTAAAATTGACATGCTACAAGCAAAGAAGGAGTCTTTGACTGTTTCAGTGGGATGATGTTAGAAAAAATAAACGTGCAAATTAAAACATACGTAAGCAAAATGACTAAAATCTCTCTTGACAAATGAGGTGGTGCAGCGTTTCGGATATTTTACTTGTATTTGGGAGAACGTCTATGATTAAGACTACCTTTTACTGCAATTTACATTAACCACTTCACTAGATTTTTGGAAAAGTCATCAAAAGGCCATTACTGATTTTGTGTCGTATTGTTGGTAATACACATCTCTAATGATATTCACGTCGATAGAGTCCTTTCAGTTCTCTTTTTCCCTAATCATGTTTCCCAAGGCACTACATTCGATGCAGTATGTAGCGTGCGCCCTCAGTACCATAAACAGAACCACTCCCGAGCCCGTAATTCGTCTCTTTTCTCTCTACAAAACGCGAGTATTAATCTCTGTTGCGTGTTTAGCTGGCAAAACCGTACCGTTTTCCGCAGTTACTTGTCATTTTTACGACGTTCGCCAACATTTATGGAGTTTCGTCTTTTAAGCAAAATCAACTTTTCCAGTCTGTCGGAAGGTTCAAATAATTCCGGTCGAGTGTGTTTTAAATTACAGCGCTTTAAGGGTGTTCACTGGACATTAATACAGGAGGGCAGTAAAGAGCGGATTAAAAGCGAATCGCTGCGAGCGCTCGTAAATACTGCTTTTTACGAGTCGCCGCTAAATGATGGAGACTCCCGCCAGGAAGGGCAACACGCCACGTGGCCACGGAGTACCAGCAGCTGACTGCATTCCACACAGCTACTCTGCCCGGATCTCTACTTCGTTCCCCCGTTGCAATACCCATAAATAGGTACGTGTCCACCTACGCCATTGTTCTTCGTTGATTGCCCACAGCCCATAGCTCCTTCCAATTTCACTCGTCCTTCTCTAATCCACATAACACTTGGATATTTCACTGTTGCAGAAATGTTGATCTGCTTACTCTGGCCTCAGTTTTTCATTCATATGCGAAATTTGTCCTATATTACACTGAAGCGCCAAAGGAACTAGTGTAGGCATGGGTATTCAAATGCACAGATATGTCAACAGGCAGGAAACGGCGCTGCGATAGGCAACGCCTATGTAAGACAACAAGTATCTGGTGCAGTTGTTAGATTGGTTATTGCTGCTACAATGGCAGCTTATCAAGTTTTAAGTGAGTTTGAGCGTGTTGATACAGTGGACCCACGAGGGACGGGTCACAGTATCTCCGCGGTAGTGATGAAGTGGGAATTTTCCCGTACGACCATTTCACGAGTGTACCGTGGATATCAGGAATCCGGTAAAACATCAAATCTCCGACAATTCTGCGGCCAGAAAAAGTTCCTGCAAGAACGGGACCGACAGCGACTAAAGAGAATCGTTCAACGTGACAGAACTGCAACACTTCTGCAGACTACTGATGATATCAGTGCTGGGCCATCAACAAGTGTCAGCGTGCGAACAGTCCTACGAAACATCAACGATATGGGCTTTCGGATCCGATGGGATTTTTCTTGTACCCTTGATGACTGCACGATACGAAGCTGTACACCTCGCCTTCGCCCGTCAACACCGACATTGGACTGTTGATGATTGGAAACTTGTGGCCTGGTCGGACGAGTATCGTTTCAAATTGTATCTAGCGGATGGACTTGTACGGGTATGGAGACAACCTCATGAATCCATGGACCCTGCATGTCAGCAGTGGAATGTTCAAGTTGGCGGACGCCTTAATGGTGTGGGGCGCGTGCAGTTGCAGTGATATGGGACCACTGATACGTCTAAATACGATTCTGACAGGTGACAGGTGCGTAAGCATCCTACCTGATCACCTGCATCCATTCGTGTCCATTGTGCATTCCGACGGACTCGGGCAATTCCAGCAGGACAATGTGGCATCTCAAAAGTCCAGGATTGCTACAGAATAGCTCCAGGAGCACTCTTCTGAGTTTAAACACTTCCGCTGACCACAAACCCACCACACCTGGACATTATTGAACATTTCTGGAATGCCTTGCAATGTGCTGTTCGGAAGACATCTTCACCCTCTCGTACTCTTACGCATTTATGAAGAGCCCTGCAGGATTCGTGGTGTCTGTTCCCTTCAGCACAACTTCAGACATTAATCGAGTCTATGCCCTTTTGCGTGCTCGTGGGGGCCTGCATGATATTACACAGGAGTATTAATTTCTTTGCCTCTACAGTGTACACTAATGTTTGTAAAAAGTGAAACACTCAGAAGTAATGGTCTGCAATCCTCCACCATAAAAGGACATGTAGAACAGCGAAACCGTAGTAAGTGATTTAAATGGCAGAGAGGTGATTTTGCACGGAGTCTCAGAAGCTCCCCCTCTTGTGTGACCGGCCAAATTAATGTTATGCAACGCTCAGTCAGTGTCGAGCCGTCGTATGAAGCGCAAATGTGTAACGAAGTGCCACTGTGCCTCGCCAACATAACAGGATGGAATATTGGTATCAGAGTGCATTCGAACAGGACAGACTGATTGGTCTCTGGGAGCCGGGTCTGTCGTTCCGTGACCCTGTGAATCGTACAGAGCACGCTGCAGTCAGGCGTATGTGGAACCAGGAGAGTGCTGTCCTTAGCGCCGACAGGTTACTGGACGACACAGAGCCATCTTATCCGCTTGGCCATAACGGGCAACACTCTTTCGTCCACACTATTGGCGCGACGTTAGAGCACTGCAACGCGTGCGGGCATGTCTGCGTTGATGGTTCGACGCCTCTTCTGCGAGCGAGGGCAATGGCACTCCTGCCATTGCGTCGGCTTCCATTGTTTAGAAGCCACCGAAGCCGCAGACTGCAATGGGCAAATGAAAGCCGGCACTGCCGTGCTGAGTGACAAAATGTAGTGTTTTCGGACGAATCCCGCTTCAACTTGTCCTATAGTGAAGGCCGCATACATTTTCGATGCGGCCATGCTGAGTGCAATCGGGCAGACTGTATTGTTGAGCGGCATCGCGGACTAACGCCAAGTGGGAAGGTTTGGAGCGCTATTGCCTGTAGCCATCTCGCCTCCTGCCTCTTGAGGGCAATGTGAAGAGCTACCACTGCATCTGGGAGGTTTCACAGCACGAACCACTGCCCCTCCTGCAGGTCGTTCCACATGCAATACTTCAGAAGGACAACGCCCGGCCGCAACTGTCGAGTAATGCGTAAACCTCCCTGGAACAACGACGCGTACCGCTGCTTCCCTCACCAGTCCGTTCGCCTGATGTGTCACCCATGGAACATGTCTGGCATATTGTCGGTAGGCAGTGATTTCTTTCAGGTTCTCCTGCAGAAACAGGTGATGCTTTGTAGACGCAGCCTATGAACCGCGTGACAGAGTATTCCCCAGCAACATATTCAGGCGCTCTTTGATTCCATGCCACAAAGTCCAGCGGCTCTGATTACAGCACATGGTAGTGTTACTCCGTACTGAATTTCCACAGTCACAGTACATGTACAGGTGTATAATGCTTAACATTTATGTTGAGTTCCTAGTTGGTACAATAAATTTCATTTTGGTCAGATCTCTCGGTCTTGGTGTTTTACTGTCTACAAACTGTAGTCTATATCGATCGATTTCCGTCTATCAACTACATAATTCCCTATATCATCCTTTGAACACTTTATTCGTTCCTCTTGGAAAGTAGCTTTGCAATCGTGTCTTTATCTCTGTGTTACCGGCTACAGCCTGTCACTTTAAGAAAATTTTGATATGTCACGTAATCTCTCTCTTTCGTGATCTCTTGCCGCTTGGCCATTATAACACTCGCACAACTTTCTTTCCCGACTTCCTTGACGGTTGTACACTAGTGGCCATTAAAATTACTACACCAAGAAGAAATGCAGATGATAAACGGGTATTCATTGGAAAAATATATTATACTAGAACTGACATGTGATTACATTTTCACGCAGTTGGGTGCATAGATCCTGACAAATCAGTACAACCACCTCTGGCCGTAATAATGGCCTTGATACGCCTGGGCCTTGAGTCAAACAGAGCTTGGATAGGGTGTACAGCTACAGCTGACCATGCAGCTTCAACACGCTACCACAGTACATTAAGAGTAGTGACTAGCGTATTGTGACGAGCCAGTTGCTCGAACACCATTGACCAGACGTTTTCAGTTGGTGAGAGATCTGGAGAATGTGCCGGCTAGGGCAGCAGTCGAACATTATCTGTATCCAGACAGGCCCGTACAGGACCTGCAACATGCGGTCGTGCATTATCCTGTTGAAATGTAGGGTTTCGCAAGGATCTAATGAAAGGTAGAGCCACGGGTCGTAACAAATCTGAAATGTAATGTCCACTGTTCAAAGTGCCGTCAATGCGAACAAGAGGTGACCGAGACGTGTAACCAATGGCACCCCATACCATCACGCCGGGTGATATGCCAGTATGGCGACGACGAATACACGCTACCAATGTGCGTTCACCGCGATGTCGCCAAACACGGATGCGACCATCATGATGCTGTAAACATAACCTGGATTTATCCGAAAAAATGACATTTTGCACCCAGGTTCGTCGTTGAGTATATCATCGCAGGCGCTCCTGTCTGTGATGAAGCGTCAAGGGTAACCGCAGCCATGGTCTCCGAGCTGATAGTCCATGCTGCTGCAAACGTCGTCGAACTGTTCGTGCAGATGGTTGTTGTCTTGCAAACGTCCCCATCTGTTCACTCAGGGATCGAGACGTGGCTGCACGATCCGTTACAGCCATGCGGACAAGACTCCTTTCATCTCGACTGCTAGTGATACGAGGCCGTTGGGATCCAGCACGGCGTTCCGTATTACCCTCCTGAAGCCACCGATTCCATATTCTGCTAACAGTCATTGGATCTCGACCAACCCGAGCAGCAATGTCGCGATACGATAAACCGGTGTGGTACGCATTTCTCCTCCTTACACGAGGCATCACCAGGAACCCTGAGAAATCGGTTGGAAACTTTCCTCATGCCAGCACGTTGTAGGTGTCGCCCCCTGCGCCAACCTTGTGTGAGTGCTCTGAAAAGCTAATCATTTGCATATCACAGCATTTTCTTCCTGTCGGTTAAATTTCGCGTCTGTAGCACGTCATCTTCGTGGTGTAGCAATTTTAATGGCCAGTAGCGTATTAGGTCTTAAGAACACCGCATGAGAGCCTGGAAATATCGCGCCAACTATTAATAGCTCTTGATCAGGGACTATTATTTGAGAGGCAGCGTATCATTGAGGGAGAACTAAAACATACACACAGGAGAAGATATGCAGTCTACATGCTGAGGCTCAGTACATTCATGAATAATAGTTTCAAGTACTCACGGAGTATTTAGTATTCGAAATAACAGTTTTCATCATCTTCAGAAATATATTTCGTGGTGGTTACATTTTGATTTCACTTAAAGGGCAATTTTTGTTATGTTCGTCGAAGTGTGTGTTAACATTCTGTTGCCGTATCCTCCACGCTGCCAAATCCTTCATAGGTTGTACATGTTCTAAGACTTGTTAATTGTTAGCACAGTTCTTTAACCAACGTGAGATATTCTAATTCCCATCTCCACTGCTTTTTACATAGTAACTTACCAGTTTTCTGCCGTAAAAATGGGAATTTTTGGGTAGTTGGAAATAGACTCCTTCCTCCAGAAGGCAACGATGGGAGGTGACTGTCTCCGCAGGATATCCGTAGCAGCGTTTGGCGGAAGTATTTAATTGGCTCTACAGAGACTTGATTTCTTCTCATTCGCAGAACCTAACCGTTTCTGTGTTTCTCGAACTGAAGTGTGTAAGTGAATTCAGGAAGAATTGACGAGAAATCAAGTAAAGAAGTCGCAAAAATAGAACAAAAATAAATTTCGAACTCTCTTTCATTTCAGTCTGATGTTACACTGTCTTATACTGATTACGAGCTTGGTTCAAGTACTGAAATTTCTCAGATGCAGGGTACAGACATTTTCAAGTGCGTTCATTAGCCATCAGAATACTTAGGGTAAATGTGTCATGATTTATAAACTCTGTGGCCGGTCGGGGTGGCCGAGCGATTCTAGGCGTTGCAGTCTGGAACCACGCGACCGCTACGATCACAGGTTCGAATCCTGCCTCGGGCATGGATGTGTGTGATGTCCTTAGGTTAGTTACGTTTAAGTAGTTCTAAGTTCTAGGGGACTGATGACCTCAGAAGTTAAGTCCCATAGTGCTCAGAGCCATTTGAACCATTTTTATAAACTCTGTTCACTCACTGGAATCGGGTGTATAAAGGCAATCAAAGGGTCTCTGTATGAGGGCGTTGCCGCAGCGTATATCCAACGTACATTAATGGGCCAAAAGATTTCGACCACTGCCCACCGTGACGTTGGATGCCACCTGGTGACGTTGCGGGCTCGAGATGCGGTAATAAAAGTATGTAGTCGGAGCATACACGGACGGGGGATCATCCTAGGGAAGATATGGGCTGCAAATGGGGAAATCAACTGAGATAAAAGACTTTCACAAAGTGGAGATTATTATGTTGCAGAGCCTGCGAACTAGTCGAAGCAGGTCGAATGCTCACTTGCTACTATCGTGAGCATCTACGTAAAGAGTTAGGACAGTGAAACTATCACTAGGCCTAAATGGTTGGACGTCCAAAACTCTTCACAAAACGTGGGGTTCGGAGGCTTCTATGCCCTGTAAAGTAGGATAGACGGTGAGCTGTGGCATCTTTGACGAAAGAGCACAATGCTGGTGTACGCGTAAATGTTTCGGAGCACATCGTTCATCGTACATTGCTGAACAGGAAACTCCGCAGCGGACCATCCCTATTTGTTCACATGTTGACCCAACGATATCGTCAATTACGTCTGCATTGGGCACGGGACAATCGTGATTCGACCGTAGATCAATGGAAACGTTTCGGCTCTCCGGCGAATCACATTTTTACTACACTAGGTCGCTGGTCGTCTCCACAAACGCCGTCATCGAGGTGAACCGCAGCTCGAAACGAGCAGCGCGCGAGGACGCAGGATGGTGGGAGCAGTACCATGCAGAGGAGACATTCTCCCGTGCTTTCATGGGACATGTAGTAATTTATGACCCGGTGACAGCTGCGAACCATCTGCATGCCTTCATGCATCATGTTTTGCCCAATGGCGATGTCTTCTTTCAGCCGGCGATGTCTTCTTTCAGCACCATAATTGACCGTGTCTTGGAACCACAACGGTACTAAAGTGGTTTAAGGTGGCAGTGAACTCCTGTTGATGCCTCGGCCACGAAATTCACCTGATGTAAATTCTACTGAACGCATCTGGGTCGCGATAGGGCACCATCATCGCGTACGCAAATCAGAGACGCATTATTTACGCGAATTACACGACGTGTGCGTAGACATCTAATGCCACATACCTCCACAAACCTACCAAAAAACTGTCGGATAGCTGATAAGCAGAATCAGTGATGTATTTCGTTCCAAAGACGGACCAATAAGCTAATAAGTAGATGGTCATAATGTTTTGGCTCATCAGTGTACGCAAAGTAGCTCAACTCCATTGCAACATCTAGGCATCCAACACCGCCGTCTATGCAAGGGATTAGTGTGGCATTCGTGCTGCGGAAGGACAAATTCTGGTAGACGTCCATCGGCGGATGAAGAATGTCTGTTGAAAACCACTATTGTGGAATTGTGCGCCAAGTTCTGTGCTGGTTGTGATTCGACGCAAGACGCTGGTCGAATACGGAGGCCAGCCTCATTCATTGCAACTCAAGTGGGAGACACTCGGGCACACGCTCTAAAGACTTGATCTCCCCATACGCTTTTATCACATCTTCGGACTCTAAAAAAGAAGGGTCGATGGTTCCAGTCGGACGAGGATGTGCAACAGGCAGTTGCGGAATTTTTCGCGCAGCACGACACTGTGTTTTGCCAAACGGGTATCTCCAACCTGGAGGTTGCCTCAATGCTCACGGTGATTTTGCCTGATTGGGATACCAATTTTCGACTGTTCGGTCTTCTAATGGGGACATTTGGTCGTCTATTGTAAGTACAGGGAGAACCTGAGCTACAGTGACAAAATTTAGAAGGCTGTTGAGGAATATTTTCTGTGTACATTGGTTTGAAGGACAGGTGTTGTCCGGTTGCTCATTTCACGGCAGTAACGTAATTATGAACTGCTAGGTTTGTTACCTGAATTACTTTTGTTTCTGTAAAAATACCTTCACAGTTGTGAGAAAGCCTGTGATTTTCTATCAGAATAGCGAATAACAGTCCCGTTTCTCGTAGGCACCTACTTATAAATGCCAAAAGTACTGTGATACGGTTACATTCATGGCGGGAACAGCTCAGCAAAGCGTCGTTATGCTTGGTTTTTCAATGCAGTCAGTGAATTACGAGGGTCACTCAATAATTAAGGAGACAAATTGGTCTGGGGAAAAAAAATGTTAGTAGGGCAAGTTTGGCGTGAAGTTGGCATCACTGGGATGAGCCCTGGCCAGCTGGTGTATCAATATTTTTTGTTTATATCTTCAAAAATACATTTAAGATGGCGAGTCCGCTTGAAACGTCCACATTAGTTGAACAACGTTCTGTTATTCGTTTTTTACTTGCTGAAGGCGAGAAACCAGTGAATATATACTGTAGAATGTCTAAAGTTTATAGTGAAGGTTGTATAAATCGTGGAAATTTTTACAAGTGGGTAGATCAGTTGAAAAATGGTCGCGACTCAGTGACTGACGAACACCTCTCTGGTCGAACAGTTGCAGATTCAACTCCCTCACTTGAAAGTCGAATTGAAGACATTATTCGTGTCGACCGCCAATGTGACTGTGGAGATGATAGTTGATAAGGTTCAAGTTAGTACTGGTACAGTTCATGACATTATCTGTAACAAGCTGAAGTACCGCAAAATATGTGCAAGATGGGTCGCAAAGGAGTTGACGCTGCATACAATTGGGGAACAAGGTTGAGAGTGTGCACAGCGATAAAGGAACATTATGAAAGAGAAGGTGAGCACTTCCGCGACAAAATTTTAACTTGTGATGAAACTTGTGTTTACTATTATGAGCCAGAATCAAAAACACAAAGTATGGAGTGGAAGCACACCAACATCTGCCAAGAAAAAGCATCAGTAGGAAAAGTCATGTTGACCGTGTTTTGGGATGCTGAAGGTCCAATTTTTTGTGCTTATCTCGAAGAGTAGCGTGCAATGCACAGCCAATGCTACTCGGATTTGCTTTTAAACAAGGTGAAGCCTGCCACCTTGTGAGAGACGTCGTGGACCTCAGACTAGATGTGTGATTCTCCAGCAAGACAACGCATTCTACAAATGCAGTAGCGTCACATGCAGTAGCGTCACAACACGAAAAACCCACCCACCATCCCCGCACCTAAAGTCGATACACCACCCAATCAGTAATATAGTATTTTAAGAACAGCACAAAATGGGCTGAGAAGTACTGCCTCATCCCCCTTCCAGTCCTGATTTAGCACCTAGTGATCTCCATTTGTTCGGTGCACTGAAAGAGGCGTTACGTGGGAAGACGTTCCAGGACAACGAAGACGTGAAAAAGTTCGTGGGAAATGGGTTCAAACATCAAGATAAAGAGTTCTTGCACCCGGGATAAAAATCTTGTAGATCGTTGGAACAAGTGCATAAATGTTGAAGAGGATTATGTTGAAAACTAGAAAAAGTATTGTTTTGTAAAAATAAACCCTCTGTTCTCCAGACCAATTTGTCTCCTTAATTACTGAGTGACCATCGTAGTACACGAGGTGCACATCGTCCAAGTCTTAAAAGTAAATCTATGCATGCTGCTTTGTTTCACTATCAACTTACAGCCAACAGCGACAGAAAAATAAGCTCGAGAGAAGAGTGCAGTAGTGCATGAAAGCTTGAGGGTGAAGAATATAGTAGACTTTATTGTTGCCAACAGCAAGCAGCATGAGTTGGAGAAACAAGTTTGTTTCTAAACAAGATAAGCACTGTTGTGCAGATATTTTCAGTGCTATACAAATATAAAGGCAAATGATGATAATAAATCAGACAAAATGAAAGTTCTCTGTAACGAGGTTGGTTAGTTGATTTGGAGGACGGGACCAAACTGCGACGTCATCGGTCCCATTGGATTAGGGAAGGACGGGGAGGGAAGCTGGCTGTGCCTTTCCAAAGGTGCTATCCCGGCGCCTGAAGCGAACTAGGGAAATGACGGAAAACCTAAATCAGGGTGGCCGGCTGCGGGTTTGAACCATTGTTCTCACAAATACGAGTCCAATGTGCTAATCACTACGCCACCTCGCTCCGTCTCTGTAACGAGACACCAGATACCACTGGGCGTTTGTACCGAAAGTCACAGAAAATATCATGAAGAGCTTCCAAAATTTTGTCGATTGATTTCTAGTTTATCCGTATACCGGCACTAATATGATAATGCCAGTCAACAGAATCTATCCCAGCAGAATTTGCCTTCGTGTCGTAACTGTTTCTGATTTACGTAAAACTGTGCCCGCTGGTAATATGTTACTATAATGAAAACGTGTACAAGTTGCAGGATTCTAAACGTGACCTGGAAGGCTCCCTTCCGTGGGATGTTTAGCCTAGCTGACGTAAGTATTATCTTTGTATATGTTTATAGATAAAAATCAATTATGCATGGCGGCACCTTCGAACTACGCAGTTGCGAATACGGACAACCATCAGCTGTATAACGGAATGACGACAGTGAAAACTTGTGCTGGACCGGAGGTGGAACCCGGATTTCCCACTTTCCGCGGTCGTCCTAACCGCTTTGGCCAAATTTCCATGATTCGTCGTTCCTGTGTCACAACCTATAATCGTACACACATTACGTTAATTTCTGTACAGGGGAGGACATTTTAATAGAAAGTCGCTGCCATCGGCGGATAAATAGGATATTGCAGTGCCTGTGTTGTTAAGAAGAAAGACGCATTATTCCTTCGGGCACGCATACATGTCCGAAGGAACAGCCACTGCGGTGATTACAGGTGTTAAAAAGAAGACATGCAACGTATTCCCAGTCTACGAGTTGAGGTTGTGGCGCAGAAACAACGACACATGGAAGTTTGAGACTGGCCTTGCGTCCTGCACGGACAGCCAAAGCGCTTAAGGCGACTGCTCGCGTAAATCGGGAAATCCGATTTCGAGTCCCGGTTCGGATAAATACTCATTATCGTCATTCCCTTTTAGAGCTACATTTTGTAACTGCTGTTTTGAATTTTAATTCTGGACGCCCGAGTACATCACGAAGTGCGCCGTTGATTCACACCGACTCTTCATCTAGAGTGACAAGACACAGGCAGCGAGATCGCTACGTACGCTGCAGTGGGGATCCGTCCACAAGGGGATCGTGATACAGCGTGGCCTGTGTGGTGTATTTTCTGGCCACCACAGGAGCCTCTTCACACGATACTGTTTACCGGGGTGACGGCCTCCGCACAGGGTCATCACCTACGCTGTTTATCTGTGAAGCCCCAGCAGTATCAGCCGTGCGTTGCTTAGCTTGCTGCAATCTCAGAGGGAAACGCACCTGCGAGGGAGTTTGGTGGCGCAGCGAGCAAAACACCAATATACATATTTCAAACACATTTCTAGTCGTGATTGTTCCGATTTAGTATCTGCAGGTTTTTTTGGGTTAGAGGGATTCAGGAGACCACAGAAAGGGCGTCCGTCTAAAAAGGGGCAGGTAAAACACAGAAAGGTAGTGGTGGAAATGATTGGTATTGTAAATTGTCGCAGCTGTATTGGGAAAGAACCAGAGCTCCAAGCCCGAACAGAAAGCACTGAAGCTCAAATAGCTGTAGGTACAGAAAGCTGACTAAAGCCGGAAATAAGTTCAGCCGAAATTTTTTCAAACTGTCTAACAGTGTTCTGAAACGATAGATTAAATACAGTTGATGGTAGAGTATTTATTGCTGTCAGAAATAGTTTCCTTTGTAGTGAAATTGAAGTAGATAGTTCCTGCGGAATAGAATGGGTAGAGGTTATACCTGACAATCGGACTAAACTATTAATTGGATTGTTTTACCTACCCTCTGATTCAGAAGATATAGTTGGTAAACTGTTCAAAGAAAACTTGAGTCTCATTTCTAATAGGTACCCCACTCATACAATTATAGTCGGTGGTGACTTCTATCTACCATCGATATGCTTGAAAAATTATATTTAAAACCGGCGGCAGGCATAAAGCGTCATCCGAAATTGTACTGAATGCTTTCTCAGAGAATTATTTCGAACAATTAGTTCATGAGCCCACTCGAAGCGTAAATGGTCGCGAAAGCATTCTTGACCCATTAGCAACAAATAATCCTGGACAAATAGTATCATGATGAATACAGGGATTAGCGACCACAAGGCAGTTGCTGCTATGCTGAATACCCTAACACCCACGACCATCAAAAAGAAACGCAAAGTACATCTATTTTAAAAAGCTGATAAAGATGCTCTTAACGCCTTTTTAAGAGACAGTCTCCACTCCTTCCGATCTGATCACGTAAGCGTAGAAAAGATGTGGAATGATTTAAAAGAGATGGTATCGACGGCAGTTGAGAGATATATACCACATAAATTAATAAGTGATATTACTGATTCCCCATGGTACACAAAACGGGTCAGATCACTGTTGCAGAAGCAATCATAAGAGCTTGTCAAATTTAAAAGAACGCAAAATCCCGAGGATTGGCAAAGTTTTGCAGAAGTTAGAAATATAGCGCGTGCTTCAATGCGAGATGCTTTTAATAATTTCGACAACGAAACTCTGTCTCGGAATCTGGCAGAAAACCCAAAGAGATTCTGGTCATACATAAAGCACACCAGTGGCAAGACGCAATCAATATCTTCACTGCGCGATAACGACGGTGAAGTCACTGATGGTAGTGCCACCAAAAGCAGAGTTAATAATCATGGTTTTCCGAAACTCCTTCACCAAAGAAGACGAAATAAACATTCCCGAATTCCAAAAAAATGGTTCAAATGGCTCTGAGCACTATGGGACTTAACATCTATGGTCATCAGTCCCCTAGAACTTAGAACTACTTAAACCTGACTAACCTAAGGACATCACACAACACCCAGCCATCACGAGGCAGAGAAAATCCCTGACCCCGCCGGTAATCGAACCCCGAATTCCAATCAAGAACAACTGCAAAGATGAGAAACATAGAAGTAGATACCCTCGGTGTAGCAAAGCAGCTTATATCACTTAACGAAGGCATGGCTTCCGGTCGAGATGGTATACCTGTCAGCTTCCTTTCAGAGTATGCAGATGCAATAGCTCCATATTTAGCTATTATATACAAGCGCTCGCTCACAGAAAGTTCCGTTCCTATAGACTGGAAAGTAGCTCAAGTCACACCAACACCCAAAAATGGGAATAGCAGTAATCCGCTGAATTACAGGCCCATATCACGAACGTGGATTTGCAGTAGGGTTTTGGAACATATACTGTATTCGAACATTATGAAGTACCTCGAAGAAAACGATTTACTGACACACGCTCAGTACGGACTCAGAAAATATCGTTCTTGCAGGACGCATCTAGCTCTTTATACTCATAAAGTAATGAATGTTATCGACAGGGGATGTCAAATTGACTCCATATTTTTAGAATTTAAGAAGGCTTTCGACACCATTCCTCACAAGCGTCGTCTAACCAAACTGAGTGCCTATCGAATATTACCTCAGTTGCGCAACTAGATTCGTGATTTCCTGTGAGAAAGGTCACGGTTTGTAGTAATAGACGGAAAGTCACCCAGTAAAACAGAAATATTATCCGGCGTTCCCCAAGGAAGTGTTATAGGCCCTCTATTGTTCCTGACCTATATTAACGACACAGGAGACAATCTGAGTAGCCTTCTTAGATTATTTGCAGATGATGCTGACATTTACCGTCTTGTGAAGTCATCAGATGACCAAAATAAATTACCAAATGATTTAGATAAGATATCTGTGTGGTGCGAAAAGTGGCAATTGACACTGAATAAAGAAAAGTGTGAAGTTATTCACATGAGTACTAAAAGAAATCCACTAAATTTCGATTACGTGATAAGTCACACAAATCTGAAATAAATTTAACTAAATAATTAGGGATTATAATTACAAATAACCACGATCACATAGATAATTTTGTGGATAGAGCAAACCAAGGACTGCGATTCATTGGCAGAACACATAGAAGTGCAACAGATCTATTAAAGAGACTGCTTATACTACACTTGTCCACCCTTCTGTGGAGTATTGCTGTGCGGTGTGGAATCCGTATGAGGTGGGACGGACTGAAAGAAGGGCGCCTCGTTTTGTGTTATCGTGAAATAGGAAGAGAGTACCACAGACATGATACATGAATTGGAGTGGCAGTCGTTAAAAGAAAGGCGTTTTTCATTCTTTCGATGTGCACCATTGAAAATAAGATTTTCCGTCATCAATTTTGATTTCGATTTTTTAGAAAGGTAGGTAATGTCTAGCAAATCGCCCAAACACGTGTCTTTATATTTTAAATGTAGAACGTTCTTGCAAAACTTCAGCAAAATCGGTGACCCATTTATCATATCTTTCATTATGAGATAAATTTCTCTTGCTGTAGTCCTAAATCAAATATTTGCAGTTGTCATGTTTAGAAACTAACTGAAATAACCTCTGTAGATGCACTAGTTTAAAATGTTGAATCTCAAAAATTTGACAGCCACGCACGTATTTATCTTTGTACCTGACGAAAGCGTAACAGCCATAAACTGATTCGATAAATAATAAATATTGTAGAATATTACTCCAATGTTGTGAATTTCTTCGTTATAACAACTGTATTTCGTAATCAATTTAATTTTAGAAAAATGTCCGTGAATGTTATATTCGTTCAAACTCGATGAGGGTGAGTGAACTGCTCGATACTTTACGATTAATATCAAATGTTATGCAATGCAGCTTTTAGACGTTGATTTTTCATCACCATCAGTTAGCTCAGGATATCCGACATCAGCTCCTCTGCCCTCTTCTTCCATTTCATTAAATCCGAATAATTTAACCCAATGAGCGACTTTTGGGGCAGCCGGTGACAGCGAAGTCTGTGAACTGCGCACTATAATTAACAAAAGGTAATTTAACAGCAGGGAGATGTTAAATATAAGCTGCTGTATGTTGTTTTTACCAAAAATGGTGATACAGGCAGTTGCTTAGAGGTACGGGGAGACACGCTTCAGACTAACTGTTCAGAACATTCTTAGAAATACCAGATAACGCATTTATCATGTTAACTGAAAAATACTTGAGGAGGGTTGACATTTGGCTCAATAAGAAATTGGCAGAGAAGATAAACTCTTTTCTTAATCTACATCTACATATATACTCCGCTAGCCACCAAGCGGTGTGTGGCGGAGGGCACAATTAGCACCAAAGTCATATTTCCTCCCCTCTGTTCCACTCGAGGATCGCTCGAGGGAAAAACGACTGTCTGAACGCCTCAGTACGAGCTCCAATTTCTCTTATCTTTGAATGGTGATCATTGCGCGATTTCAAAGTTGGTGGTAATAATATATGCTCTACATACTCGGTGAAGATACGATTTCGGAATTTAGTGAGCAGCCCTTTCCGTTTAGCGCGCCGTCTTTCTGCAAGTGTGTCCCACTTCAAACTTTCTATGAGATTTGTAACGCTATCGAGATGGCTAAATGTACCAGTCACGAATCTTGCCGCTCTTCTTTGGACCTTCTCAAGCTCTTGAATCAGACCTAACTGGTAAGGGTCCGATTCAGACGAACAATACTCTAAGACTGGACGAAATAACGTATTGTAAGCTATTTACTTTGTTGAAGGACTGCATCGCTTCAGGATTCTACCAATAAACCGCAATCTACAGTTTGCCTTACCCGTTACTTCTGTAATCTGATCATTCCATTTGAGATCATTTTGAATAGTCACACCCAGATACTTGCCGGATGTTACCGCTTCCAAAGACTGGGCATTTATTTTGTACTCGTACATTAATGGGGATAGATATGACTGCCAGTCATTACATCACGTATTAATTTTCTGCGAATCCTCATTGATTTGTTCACAACTTTCGTTTGATACTACTTTCCTGTAGACAAGCATCATCGGCAAACAGTCTAATGCCACTGTCAATACCAGATCGTTTATGTAAATCGTAAAAAGCAGCGGATCTATTACGCTGCCCTGGGGCACACCTTGTTACGCTTTTGTTGAAGTCACCCCTTTCAGGACGACATACTGCTCCCTGTCTGTTAGAAAACTTTCTATCCAGCCAAATATATCATCGGAGAGACCGTAAGCACGAACTTTTTGGAGCAAGCGACAGTGCGGAACTGAGTCGAACGCCTTTAAATATCCACATCGAACATTCCAAAGAAATTTGACACATACGTGGAAGATGAAGTCCAGAAATACAACATACGCATAAGAGTATAAAAAAGCAATTCAGGACAAACATAAGAACAATGTTTTACCGAAGCAACAGCGCAATTTGACAAAAAATAACAACACAGTAATGGAACGAAGTGGAACATCTCGACACAGGCCGAGCACAATAGCAGTCTTTGCGCTAGACACAAGTTCGTAACAAACGCTAACACGGCAAACCAGATTCAATACAGAAGCTGTCTGTTGGTCGCGCAACAAAAGAGAAACAGGCCATGGGAGGGAATGTGACACTCCCTAGTCTGGCGATGAAAGTTCTGAGGATTAACCCAAAGTATCAGCAGAAGACGTAGTATAGCTGCATATGTAATGAACAATAAGAAAGGGAAGTGATGAGATGGATATCTAGTCTCACCCTTTTCACTGTTTTCTTCCAATCGTGAGCTCGATGACGTAGGCCTGTCATGGCTGGCGTTGCTGCTGGAGGTAGTAAAAGAAGGCGGCGCCTCGTGTACGTGAACACTGCAAGATGGGCACCCTGCGGAACTATCGCAGCAGCGACGGTGCATTAGTTACGCCACGAAAGAAATTACTTAAAATTACAATATGTAATAAAATACACTTTGTTTTATGACAGTAAAACATATACACCAAGAGGAAAAATAAAGAAGAATGCAAAATTTAAAAAATGAGTTTTTTACTACTGGATTGACTGGGAGGTAAAGTTAGAAAAGATTACATCCGGACTGAGCTTAAGTGAATAACGCAACAGCTTTTACAGCTTCAAAGTAAAAACCACAACTATCTCTTCTGAAAATCATATTTTTAGGACCTGCGGAAAGCGAGGAGTTTAAAAATTCCAGGTCAGACTGAACCAAAATTAAGTGTGGGTCCACTCCGGAAGAGCTATTAGACCTTCTCAGATTTCAGCACTTTGCTTTTAACTGGTAGTGAGGTCCGTACCGGCTAATCGTACTTGCATCTGATTTATGTGTCTTAAACATATACGATTGCACCTAAAAATCTTAGAAGAAATACTATTCTGGGTTAAATTAAGTATTTTCTTCGTTTTTACACAACACAATACTTATAATTCGTTGAACTCATACTCACTCAGTTTTATATAATAGTTCTATATTTCTCACAGATGAGAGTACTTCTAGAGAAATAAAGTAGGTTGTTCTTTTGGATTAATAGAAATTAAGCTTGGTTCTCGAAACAGGCTAATTCGGTTGCGGTCGCGCTAGCAAACTTCTATCCAATATGTTCAAATAAACCCAAAAATCAAGTCTATTACTGTTTTGTGCACATGTCTCATTCAAATTTGGATTAGATTCGACAAATCTATCTCTATCTCTCTTTCTCTACCCACAAGAATTCATGAGACTTGGTCCTTGTGAAAATGGCTTACGTCAGTGGAAATACAAAACTCGTCAGATGCTAACTGCAACATAATACGTAACGCTCTCATGCCCGGTATGTCGATCGTACAGTATGAACACGGATAGCTATTTCTTCCAATACAATCACAATCTTAATCCTCGAAATGCATTTTCGTTCCGCGAAACGAAAATATTCGACACTCACACCAGCCGTTAGGCAGCTCTAAGAAGTTGAAAGCGTACAAGTCTTCGGTATGTGTGACCGAATGTGGTTTGTCTTACGGTATCGTTGACTTCTAGAGATTTCATGTATCTTCGTGCTAAATACGTAGAGGAAGAAAAACAACCTTGCTTAATCTCGAAAAAGTTTACGGTTTACTCTATACAATAAAGTAGAAGCAGTAACCAACTACTGTTAGCAATGATATTTATTAAACACAAATTTCACCCGAATAAATTTAGTTTACTGGGAGCTGTCGTAGTGTCTCTTTTGGATTATGTACGAACTAGTCAGAGCTGATCTATTTAGAGTGTGCTTTTTGTCTCTCTGCGAGCGTGTATTCGAGAACTAACAGCGATATATTTCAAAAATAGTTATGTTAGTCTGGATTCGATCTAGTTTTCCTTTGTGCTCCATGTGAGTATTAACTGCATTTTGTATTAAGTTTCTGTTTGAACATTTTCAGAAATTAGTGATATGTTTTACACAGTTGCACTTACTGTTTTTTTCATTTGCAAATATAGTACGATAACGTATTACTTCATAATAACGTTTATATTGTTTCAATGCGTTATTTATTCACGCTGAGTGACAACCTGTCTTCGATTCTGTAATTCTAATCAGTATAGAGCAATCATTATTTAATTTAGAACTTTTATATTGGTAGGACTACAAACGAACGTTGTTAAATGATGGATGGTGCCGGGATTCATCACTGTCCCAAAGGTCTGGTATTTTTTTCACAATATGTATTGCGATTCCCCAGATTACATTTTGGCTAGGACCTAACAGTAAAGGTTAAACTCCTGCAAATGAAACGAGCAACATTAACTTCCACAATCATCAAATTTGGCACTTTGTTCGGAATACGCTGCAGTGTGCTGGGATCCAAGAGCACAGCTTACAATCATTTTCACTTTACGCGTTATATGATACAGTACATTTTTACTGAAGGAGCAGTCAAGTGAAAACAAGACTGACGAAAGACGTAAGTAAACTGTTTGTTGTATCCAGAGTAATCGCTGTAACTGTTTATCCCACTGAGAGACAAGACAGCCGTTGCGTTCATGGAAAAATGTTTGTAGTTGCCTACGGAGCAATGATTGTACCCAGATGTGCACATCTTCGTCCGAAGCAAATCGACAGCCAATGATGTCCTTCTTCAGGGCTCCAGAAATATGACAATCACATGGGAGAGGTCGAGGCTGTATGGAGGATATGTGAGGGGTTCACAGAGAAACTTCTGTTGCGGCGTCGAAACAATCTCGGAAATACGAGGGCTGGCCCATAGGTTCCGCAAGCAACCATAAACACTCTTCCAGGAAGGCACTGAACGACTTGTCTCACAGTGGGATAAACGTATTAACAATTATGGTGATTACTTTCGAAACAATGAAGAGTTTACTTTTATCCATCTGTCTCGTTTACATTTGACTACCCCTTATATTTCATTGAGCTGCCGTGCATCTTGCTGGAAGTAGCTCCATGATAACATCTATCGCATGCATTTCTGTTATTGATTAAGCTAGCTTATGTAATCAGTCAACATCTGTCATTACCAAATTCCGTCATTTATTTCGCATAATGTCCTTACAATATTTCCAGCGCACGGTGTAGTGATTTGTACATTTTATTGTAGTACGTGCAGGGTGTTCCCATAAGAGCGTGCAAAAATGTAACATGTCATAGAGAATGCTCCACTGAACAATTTGAGATAGGGAACTTGCCAGTTTAATGAGGTATGGAAGTAAACTTATCTACTGCATTGTCTAGCATCATTGTTTTCCAGCTTATGTACAATTACATGCGTAAGAGTTTACACGTACATACTGTTTATTTACATGTTCATTCTTTACTGCCTGCAAGGAAACGAGGAAGACGAGCCTAATTACTAGCAAGCACTTCCTGGTCACTGGATTGGCGGGGGGAGGTCCTATTCCGTAGCCTGCGAGGTCACCTGACCTTAATTTCCATGATTACTTCCTGGGGGGTATCTGAAGTCTTGTGTATGAGACCGCAGTGGATACAGATATGGAATTATTTGCCAGAATTGTAGCTGCCTGTGATGGAATTCGAAACACACCAGCGATATTCGTCGGGGTACGTCAAAATCTTCTTCGCCGATGGCATGCTTACATTGAAGTTGATGGCTGTCAGTTTCAGCACATTTTGTAAGATACAGTACAAATGGTATGTTGACTGTATTAATAATGGTATTTGCAGTTAACTGTAACTAAGGTAAATAAGAAAGTACAGAATACTGTGATTTTATTCCTATTATGTCCTTATGCTGGCTTCTCCGACCCCAGGATACCTGCCTCAAATTGTTCAGTGGAGCATCCGCTATGACCTGTTAAATTTCAGAACGCTCTTACAGAAACATCCTGTACTTTTCTTGTCTATAGAGGGTGCAAATCCCCACTAAAAACTTCTGGGACTTGTAGAGGGAAGTGAGCAGACAATATTTTGACCTGTAACTCATGTCCGGAAACGTTCCGTATCCGCGCTACAGCCATTTGAAAACATGTTGGTAAAGTGACCACTTTCACAAATAACTCATTAGGTGTGACCCAGTACATCACTTCTTTTGCATGTCCGCTTATCAATAGCCATAACAACTGCTCGTGTACTCGTTGATGAGTTCTCGTCAACGTGATACAGTACGGCGTCTTCCAGTTTGGTTGTGCAGTATCTCCTTGGAGCACCGCAGTCATGCCTGCTGGCGGAGAAGATGCCCTTTCTCGAAGCCGTTGTATAACTGTGGCGGAAAGGGTATGAGATGGAATCAGACGTTGTGGAGAACGATCTTCATAAAGGCGACGAGCAGCTCTTTCATTTAGAAGGATCGTGTCCTCTGCAAATGTGTACTAAGTTGGGGCCACCCTCAGCTCAGGGTGAGTGGCGGACTCCAATGCGTTCGCATCGCTCGAGGCGGAGGGTCAATGTGGAGGCTGGCCGGCTTGTCTCGCCCGCTCATCCTGTCAGTGGGTAGGTGGCCGCTCCTTCAGCAGGGCCCGAGCAGGCACACGGGGGCAAAGGCTTGCTTGTTACTGGGAGATCCAACATTACGGGGGTGATGGAGCCCCTTAGGGAAATAGCGTACCAGGCTGGAAAGAATTCCAACGTGCACTCGGTTTGTCTGCCGGGGGGCCTCATCCAAGATGTGGTGGCGGCCTTGCCAGTCGCTGTCGAGTGTACGGGGTGCAGTCATCTGCAAGTATTTGCCCACGTCAGCACCAATGATGCCTGTCGTTTGGGTTCGTACAGGTGTCTGGCGGATTTGGTGAAGACCGCTGGCCTCACACGCAGGGTGCGAGCAGAGCTCTCTATTTGCAGCATTGTTCCCAGAGTGGATCGGGGTCATTTGGTTTGGTGCCGAGTGGAGTATCTCAACCAGAGGCTTCGTCGACTCTGTGACGGTCTTGGCTGCAGATTTCTCGAATTGCGCTACTGGGTGGGGAATTGTAGGACGCCCCTACGTAGGTCAGGGGTGCACTACACAAAGGAAGCGGCTACTCGGGTAGCAGAGTACTTGTGGCGTGCACAGGGCGTTTTTTTAGGCTAGGCAGCAGTGCGAGGTGTTCTGATGAACACTCGCCAGTCGACGTCCAGGCAGGGAAATCAGGACGCGCTCAGTGTAAAGACAGTTCAGCTATGAAGATATTAGCAGTAAATTTTCAGAGTTAATTGTTGGGTGTTATTACCGGCCACCGGATCCACCGTGACAGTTCTAGAATCATTCAAAGGGAGTCTACACTCTGTATCGCAGAAGAACCCTGATCATGCTATATTAGTCGGAGGCAACTTCAACCTACCTAGTATAGACTGGGATGTCTATGGATTCATTACAGGTGGTACAGACAAGCCGTGAATTACTTTTGAACACATTATCCGAAAATTGTCTTGAGCAGCTAAATCGACAGCCAACGCGTAATGGGAATATATTACATCTGGTAGCCACAAACAGATCAGACCTCACCGACGGTGTCAGCATTAAGACAGGGATAGGTGATCATGATGTTGTCATTACGACTATGATTACGAAAGTTAAAAAGTCGGTCAAGAAGGCTAGGAGAGTATTCTTACTAGAAAGAGCACGTAAGCAGTTGTTAGCATCCCACTTAGTAAATTAATCGACTTCATTTACTTCCGGTACGATGGAAGTGGAAGAATTATGGGCAAATTTTAAACACATTGTAAATCACGCATTGGAGAAGTATGTGCCGAAAACTGGGTTACTGACGGATAAGACCCACCGTGGTTTAACAGCGCAATTCGGAGAATGCTCAGGAAGCAAAGACAGCTGCGCTCGCGGTACAAGAGAGATCGGGAGAATGAGGACAGGCAAAAGTTAGTAGAGATTCATGCGCGAAGCATACAACCACTACCACGGTCATACCTTAGCAAAAGATCTTGCTGAAAACCCAAGGAAAATCTGGCCTTACGTAAAATCGGTAAGCGGGTCGAAGGCTCCCATCCAGTCACTCACTGATCAGTCTGTCCTGGCAACGGAAAACAGCAAAACGAAAGCTGAAATTTTAAATTTAGCATTTGAGAAATCTTTCAGGCAGGAGGATCGTACAAACATACCGCCGTTTGAGTCTCGTACAGGTTCCCGTATGGAGGACATAGTGATAGACATCTCTGGGGTTGTGAAGCAGCTGAATGGGTTGAAAATAAATAAATCGCCAGGTCCTGATGGGATTCCAATTCGGTTTTACAGAGAGTACTCTACTGCATTGGCTCCTTACTTAGCTTCCATTTATTGCGGATCTCTTGCCCAACGTAAAGTCCCGAGCGACTAGAAAAAAGCGCAGGTGACGCCTGTATATAAGAAGGGTAGAAGGACGGATCCTCAAAATTACAGACCAATATCCTTAACATCGGTTTGTTGCAGGATTCTCGAACATATTCTCAGTTCGAATATAATGAATTTCCTTGAGACAGAGGAGTTGCTGTCCATGCATCAGCACGGCTTTAGAAAGCATCGCTCCTGCGAAACGCAACTCGCTCTTTTTTCACATGATATCTTGCGAACCATGGATGAAGGGTATCAGACGGATGCCATATTCCTTGACTTCCGGAAAGCGTTTGACTCGGTGCCCCACTGCAGACCCCTAACTAATGTACGAGCATATGGGATTGGTTCCCAAATTTGTGAGTGGCTCGAGGACTTCTTAAGTAATAGAACCCAGTACGTTGTACTCGATGGTGAGTGTTAATCGGAGGTGAGGGTATCATGTGGAGTGCCCCAGGGAAGTGTGGCAGGTCCGCTGTTTTTTTCTATCTACATAAATCATCTTTTGGATAGGGTGGATAGCAATTTGCGGCTGCTTGCTGATGATGCAGTAGTGTACGCGAAGGTGTCGTCGTTGAGTGACTGTAGGAGGGTACAAGATGACTTGCACATGATTTGTGATTGGTGTAAAGAATGGCAGCTAACCCTAAATATACACTCCTGGAAATTGAAATAAGAACACCGTGAATTCATTGTCCCAGGAAGGGGAAACTTTATTGACACATTCCTGAGGTCAGATACATCACATGATCACACTGACAGAACCACAGGCACATAGACACAGGCAACAGAGCATGCACAATGTCGGCACTAGTACAATGTATATCCACCTTTCGCAGCAATGCAGGCTGCTATTCTCCCATGGAGACGATCGTAGAGATGCTGGATGTAGTCCTGTGGAACGGCTTGCCATGCCATTTCCACCTGGCGCCTCAGTTGGACCAGCGTTCGTGCTGGACGTGCAGACCGCGTGAGACGACGCTTCATCCAGTCCCAAACATGCTCAATGGGGGACAGATCCGGAGATCTTGCTGGCCAGGGTAGTTGACTTACACCTTCTAGAGCACGTTGGGTGGCACGGGATACATGCGGACGTGCATTGTCCTGTTCGAACATCAAGTTCCCTTGCCGGTCTAGGAATGGTAGAACGATGGGTTCGATGACGGTTTGGATGTACCGTGCACTATTCAGTGTCCCCTCGACGATCACCAGTGGTGTACGGCCAGTGTAGGAGATCGCTCCCCACACCATGATGCCGGGTGTTGGCCCTGTGTGCCTCGGTCGTATGCAGTCCTGATTGTGGCGCTCACCTGCACGGCGCCAAACACGCATACGACCATCATTGGCACCAAGGCAGAAGCGACTCTCATCGTTGAAGACGACACGTCTCCATTCGTCCCTCCATTCACGCCTGTCGCGACACCACTGGAGGCGGGCTGCACCATGTTGGGGCGTGAGCGGAAGACGGCCTAACGGTGTGCGGGACCGTAGCCCAACTTCATGGAGACGGTTGCGAATAGTCCTCGCCGATACCCCAGGAGCAACAGTGTCCCTAATTTGCTGGGAAGTGGCGGTGCGGTCCCCTACGGCACTGCGTAGGATCCTACGGTCTTGGCGTGCATCCGTGCGTCGCTGCGGTCCGGTCCCAGGTCGACGGGCACGTGCACCTTCCGCCGACCACTGGCGACGACATCGATGTACTGTGGAGACCTCACGCCCCACGTGTTGAGCAATTCGGCGGTACGTCCACCCGGCCTCCCGCATGCCCACTATACGCCCTCGCTCAAAGTCCGTCAACTGCACATACGGTTCACGTCCACGCTGTCGCGGCATGCTACCAGTGTTAAAGACTGCGATGGAGCTCCGTATGCCACGGCAAACTGGCTGACACTGACGGCGGCGGTGCACAAATGCTGCGCAGCTAGCGCCATTCGACGGCCAACACCGCGGTTCCTGGTGTGTCCGCTGTGCCGTGCGTGTGATCATTGCTTGTACAGCCCTCTCGCAGTGTCCGGAGCAAGTATGGTGGGTCTGACACACCGGTGTCAATGTGTTCTTTTTTCCATTTCCAGGAGTGTAGATAAATGTATATTAATGCAGACGAATAAAAAAAAAAGAATCCCGTAATGTTTGAATAGTCCATTAGTAGTGTAGTGCTTGACACAGTCACGTCGATTAAATATATGGGCGTAACATTGCAGAGCGACATGAAGTGGGACAAGCATGTAGTGGCAGTTGTGGGGAAGGCGGATACTCGTCTTCGGTTCATTGATAGAATTTTGGGAAGATGTGGTTCATCTGTAAAGGAGACCGCTTAGAAAACACTAATACGACCTATTCTTGAGTACTGCTCGAGCGTTTGGGATCCCTATTAGGTCGGATTGAGGGAGGACATAGAAGCAATTCAGAGGCGGGCTGTTAGATTTGTTACTGGTAGGTTTGATCATCACGCGAGTGTTACGGAAATGCTTCAGGAACTCGGGTGGGAGTCACTGGAGGAAAGGAGGCGTTCTTTTCGTGAATCGCTACTGAGGAAATTTAGAGAACCAGCATTTGAGGCTGACTGCAGTACAATTTTACTGCCGCCAACTTATATTTCGCGGAACGACCACAAAGATACGATAAGAGAGATTAGGGCTCGTACAGGGGCATATAGGCAGTCATTTTCCCCTCGTTCTGCTTGGGAGTGGAACAGGGAGAGACGATGCTAGTTGTGGTACGAGGTACCCTCCGCCACGGGACCGTATGGTGGATTGTGGAGTATGAATGTAGATGTAGATGTAGATGTAGGTGCTCCAACACTCACAGACACATGAATGAGACTCTAACCAGGTGGGAGAGGTAGGATAGACATTAAATGAACTCAGCGGATCCAACGTAACCACCTGCCACCATGACTAGCGTGCTGCTCACCTACCTATCAAACATGTTTTTCTACGGCTGTGGCAAGAAAACGGTACATTTCCGGTTATGGCTTCCTATGCAAAATAATATGTGCTCTCACCCTTCTCTAACTCCTAAAAGTTTGTGATTGGAATTTATGAACATCCAGTATTTCAGTATGTGAAACACCTCCATGTCTTTTAATCTGTATAGGACCTCTGCTTAAGTTTCACCTTTTAATTAGTTTTGTGTTATTTACAACGAAAATCATGCGTCACTTCATAGCAGCTATTACCTGGTTTCGAAGAGGCAGGCATTTCACTGAATAAAAAGTAAGTCTTTGATCTTTAAAGACACAGACCATGCAGAGCACTATCCACACACATCTAAATATATCAGCCTCGTAAAAGTTTACCTACAAAGACAAAAAGAATATGTCTGCCGGGGAAGATACAACAATCATAAACGAGTTATAACATAAATTTTTCAGGGCATATATGCACAAATATTATTGCAGTAGATGTTATGATGACTTGCTGACAATTTACATTGTGCTAATTATTGCTTGCTTAACAGAAAACAATGCAGGAGTTGCAATTTGAGGTACACACACGAGTATGTAATGACACTGAATCCAAAAGTAACATTTTGAAAGCTTGCTGCAAGTTTAAACTAATTTAACTATTACAGTAAATTATTAAAGATACATTAGCAGCATTTTTTTCTTTGTTGGACGTGGAAGTTTCTGAATGTGGTCAATGTCACTTTGACTCGTGATTCCTTACGTTTCAAAGCAGACAGATAAGATTTTGTAGAATGGCTAAAGTGGGTAACAGCCTGCTCATTAAGAAGAAGATGTGATGTGTAATATTTGGAGGTTACTTTCAACAGTTTTACTCTGTGTCTATTGATCTGTGTGCATTGCAAAGGTGTATTTTGATGCGTTAATTAGCCGTATGCCATCTACGCCTCCTTTGAATCGAGTACCGAAACTTCTGCCGAGTCCACCTGTATAAAAAGCTGGGAATATTTGGCAGCTTCGTTTGTGTAAGCCTGATTTTTACATACGGGATTATTATTAATTAAGTTATAAATGGCTAGTCATTGAAGTTTATTGTATATCTGAAAGCTTTTTATTGTGTACTTTTAAACAGATTGCTTATTTTATAGGATAAGCTTCCAAAAAAGGGAATGGCAAGACTTTTTTACTGTCTTGTACTGCCTCTGGTGCTGACTGCATGTGTGTCAGGCGTCAAGCTTGGCTGTCTGTTGTTGATATAATTTTTGTGGCCGTTTGTCTATCATAGAAAGCTTCTATCCTCTGTTTAATAAAATGGATTTGATAATACTGGGCGCATTTTCTATTAAACTGGTTTCAGTGGTAATTTACATAGGTGGTTAACTGTAGATTATTTCAATTCTCGACAAAATCGTATATCGAAAATTTGTCTTCCAAAAATTAGTAATTATGTGAATGAATTGTTTCAACAACTTTCGCCAGAAAAATTGCAAAGCTTGGAAAATTCCTGAGGATGCCTCCATTGGTTTCCATCAGTCTCATAGTTTGGTAGCAATTTCTACCGCCGCAGTAGTAGGTTCCGATTCGCTGCAGGCTTAGTGTAGCTAACACAGTAGTGCTGACCTAGTTCTCTGCTGCAACGTGTCAAACTGGCGCGATGTTACTAAAAAAAAAAAGGAAATAGAACAGAACTGGCAGCGTGGACGGTAACGTCCAGCCAGCCAGGCGCCCAAGGACGCGGCGTTGCGCCGCGCTCACAGTTTGTGTCTGATTTGGCCAATGAAAAGCGGCGCCGAGCGGTCGGGTGCCGGCAGATTAATAAGTAAGCACAATTCCGGGAAATCGCTTTCCGCGCTATTGATTGGGGCACAGCTGTTTCGTCCGTACTTCTCTCTCCACTACGACGACAACAGGGCAGTTTGGTCCGCATCTGGTCGGAAAATTTAACGGCGTCCCAGTAATTGTAGCAGTAACCGTAACAGCGGTGTTTATCGTCGAAATGTTCTCTATCAATACTTCTAAAACACGCGTAATCAGTAAATACGAGTGATGGGTGGTCCCTAGTTTAATTTTTTAACATTCTGTCGTCATATCGTCATTATTTTCTAGAGGTCACACTTTGTCACTGGAACCGTTGCTTTCTATTCCGTATCGCTGTATTAAGTTACTGGTGATATAGCGTTATTATTACCTTCAAGTTCTGTATCTTCAATTGTAATTTATTTTGATCCTCGTCATCGAATATTTTTCCTTTTGTTTCTAAAAGGCGTTCTTTTCTTACCATGAATAGTAGTCTCGAGTTTTATTAAGTTCTTTTAAAAGCTCTTTCTATGGCATTTTTACCCATCTAGAACTACGTTACTATCCTTCGCTGCTATGTCTGTTGTCGCTATGCACTCATTCTGTAATATATATATATGTTAGTAATAGATCTACATTTACGAAGAAGAATTTTTGTGTGTCGGTAAAGTAGAAGACAACAGTTTCTGATGTAATCATACGACTTGCACTTGTAAGCAGTCATTAAAAGAGGTGCTCAGTATGGTCTCCATTCATACGACTAGCGCTGGTAGCATTGATAACGAGTTTGTCTACCTTCAATAGGGCTTGTATACGCAAAGATGATCATCTCCGCTATTTCCGTACGGAATAATAGGCTCCCATAGCACATGGAAGCGCAAATAGAAGAATAAAATGTAAAAAATAAAAAAAATTATCAAAACACAAAATGATTCCATTGGAACTACTGTACGCACTGTACTTACTCAGAACTGTTAATACGGTTTACATTAACAAAGCTAAAAGTCGTTTACTGCAGGCGTGAACGGGACAATTACAGGGAACGTGTCCTCATTTCGTACCCGGAAAGAAAAGTGATGAAGTCAAGAAACAGCAGTTTTTAGCATCTCACTGAAAAATACGTGTGAAGTACCCCGACGTGCAAGAACAATGTAATGGAATTTACTGCTAACAATATTTATCCGAAATTTAAAGCTATCTTACACCATTAAAATATAACTTTTATACAAATAATATTTTAAGTCTAGTTTCTTCATGTATTGTTGTTCTCTGTAGCGAAAGTAAACAAGTAAACACGTTTACTTGACTTTTATCTTGTTTTGGTCCACATCACCACCTCTCAAGATATGGAATATCTCTTTTTAACTCTCTGTGTATAGAGAGTTATTACAGCAATAAACTATAATACACAGTAGGAGATTAATCCATGAAAAATGTAGTTTAGTAACAAACAGCCACGTAACCTGCAAGCAAAAAGCTATATTACGTTTTGCGAATATTTGCAGTTTACGTAACTCTTCATAACCTAAACCTTATTTAATCTGATGTATTATCTACAGCCGGCCGCGGTGGTCTAGCGGTTCAGGCGCTCAGTCTGGAACCGCACGACTGCTGCGGTCGCAGGTTCGAATCCTGCCTCGGGCATGGATGTGTGTGATGTCCTTAGGTTAGTTAGGTTTAAGTAGTTCTAAGTTCTAGGGGGCTGATGACCACAGATGTTAAGTCCCATAGTGCTCAGAGCCATTTGAACCATTATTATCTACACTGAAAGTAGTGTAAAGCTATAATAAAGTAATTTATCAAACTTTGCGTCTTTACTCTGAGACTCACTCTTCAGTTACTATTTTTATATAGCAGCTGCGACCCCGATACTGGTCACCGATAACGATATACGAATAAATAATATAAAGACAATGATTCGTAGCTCTGGAGACGGTATTTCCATAAAAATTCTCTACATGAATTTTATTTATTCAAATTTTGGTGTCAGATTATCTTATTTTATTCACTGATCATCATGATTTTGAATATGATAGCATTAATTTCCATTTTTGGTTTTTGGAAATTGTTACAAATTGACTTAATATATCACGCATATGGTTTTCAATCTCATGCTAAAAATGTGTCACCTATACCTTTTTTTAATTGTTGCGGATTCAATTTACAATCTTCCTCCTTTATCCTCAGTGTGTTTTCTAATCGTGACGACTAATACAGATGGCAAGTTTATGTCAGAGTTGGAAGTCGACGATTGTAAAGAATTAACGGCCGATTCAAATTATTGACTACCACATTTATGCAAAGAATCGCGTTAGGTATGAGTAGGAAATAAATTTATGTTACCTATAACTAGATTGAAGACAGTACGTCGACGGTCAACAATTTTTTTTCAACCTTTGGATATTTCGGAAAATAGCTATCTGTATCATGTCGTGGATATTACCACTTTCAGTGCGAAATGTCAAATATTCTGCAGCTAGTACTGGTGGAACACGAGGCGTTGGGGCAATTTCATGGTCTGCAGGATGTTCGAAACCTTATCTATAGACATTATTCTATGCGGAGATGTTGCTGAGCCATTTGTATGGAATTACAACATACAGATAGTGTTTTTTTCACATATGATGATAGCCTTGTTAGGGAAACACTCAGAAAGTTAATCATTCTTACCACACTTAATACGAATGGTTAAAAATTTCTAGAGAACGGTCAACACTTCAAAATAGTTCATTGGCTCCACATTCTCCCGTCTTAATTCAACTAGTAATGAGATCTACATTGCAGTGGGTGTTCTATGGATGAAACCGCAGCAGCACTTTCTGGAACACATGCAGTAAGCAACGCATTCTGCATAATTCCGAATACGCATGGAGACCTATCAGTATAGGAATAACACAATCTCATTCTTACAGTTTCTGTTTGTCTACCAAATGGCAAATGATAGACACTAACGTATATACCAGCAGTAATGGTCGTGGTGATATGATGCGATGGAGAGTTTCGTGGAGTGTGGGGCGATGTGAGTGGTACGACCATTAGTTATAACAGAGAAACGCTAGAGGCTCTTTGATTTTCCATGTAATAGCAACTGAAATCTATGAACTGACAAATGCTAAGCTCAGTATATTTTAATCCACACGTATTACGACAGGCGTTCAATAAGTAATCCAACACAGTTTTTTTCTGAAAGCTGTTGGGTTTATTCAGAATTCCAATACGCAATAGTATGCCCCTTTCTTTTCGCTACGAAACCCTATTTTTCAACATAAGCTCTGTTCACTGCGAAGGCCTTACACTATCTTCCTGAAAGGATCTGTATGCCCGAATGGTACTGCTCTACTGGTAGACGTTTACATTTACTAGTCCCTTGCTGCTAACTCTATTCGCAACATGTTCTGCAGACAGTATACAGATATACCGATGAATGTACCTACACAAATTAATCATTTTACCACACATAGTTCGGGAGACATAATGTCATTAACGCTGAGATTGGTGAAGTATTGCCGCTTCATGCATGAAATTTTGATAGAATAATAGAGTCAAACTCAAGAAATCCCTGACATTTGATAGCTCTTTTGACGGCTTTCAACTGCGAAGATGAAACGGCGGTAGGCGAAAGCAGCAGCTGTCTATAGAGCTATGAAGAGGCATTCCCAAGACAAGTTTACAATATCACGTTGGGCACAAGCGTAGCGGCTGCGTCCAGATTAAAGAAACTGTCGGGGATCATATTTCTTAACTTGGATACTGTACTTACACATTTGTACATTACGCATATTTGTTTGTGCGACTTTTTCATAATTTCAAAGGTGTTTTCACAGTTACTGGGAAATGAATAGGAAATGAAATTTTTTCGACACGACAGACACAGTTCATTTTTATTTTCGTCACTAACACAAAATTGGTGAAATGAATATCCGGGAAATTCTGGCTTTATTAGCTAGTGAGTTATTAAAAGTAAGACATTTTCGACAACTGAGACCAATGAGTTATTTGCACAACATCAGGATTTATACTGAGTGAAATGTAGGATACTTATTAGTAATGGAATACGGCAGATATATTACTGTAACGCTATAAAGCGCCTGGTAGAACTTACCTACCTGGCTACGAGAGGTTAAAAGCATTTTGAAGATCCTTCAGTCAAATTTTGTAACTAAGGTGAGAAGCATGTAATCATTGACGATATTTGCTTATGTTACATATTCACAATTTTGTTATTCTGCCAGTAGTACGCATCTCGACGCCTTCTTTTCTCAACGGCTTATTATTTAATATTCAGGCAACGTGAGCACTGATGATTCCATATACCTCCACAAATGTACAAATGGACAAACGTCTAGCCCTTTCTAACACGGTTTTAAGGAGTACACTCACAAATGCAGTATGGCTGGCAGTGCCAGTAGTCACAACTGCAGATGTAGAACCATTGCGCAACGAAACTTTTACGCTTAAGGAAAGTATATGTTGTAGCTGTTATGGAGCCCATTGTTGAAGTAATGTGTCATCATTCTAGCCTGCAGAAACTTTCAAAAAACTGCAGATCGTTTTCCAGAGTGCAAGAATGGAAATACGAATATAATGTATCGTATTACATGTCGAATATGACGAATACCAACTAAGGTACTCGTACGTGACATATGATACGACACGAAGTAAAACATTTAACCAACGTTGGTGAAAGGAATTACGGTTGAACTAAGAACACATTTCGCTTGTATAGAATACGCTGCAGTTTATTAGAAATACAAAACTAGGAAGGCTGTCAAATACACAAATTGGACATTGTGGTAGTGGGACAGTAGAAAGAACACGTTCAAATTTGTAGGTGATTTGAAACTACACATGGTCCGAAATTTAGTAGATAGAGCTGATATCATCGGTCCGAGAAATGACTCTGGGTATCGAGTGGAACTAAACTTTATCGATAGATACGAGTACTTTATTTCTAACTGCTTCAATCATTCGCCACAGTTCATCGATCAAGGTGGCCACCAAGTGATGGCGCGTCCGTGCCTCGGCTACACGTGGTTGTACACTGAAGCTCCAAAGAAACTGGTATACGCACACGTATTCAAATACAGAGATATGTAAACAGGCAGAATACGGCGCTGCGGTCGGCAATGCCTATATAAGACAACAACTGTCTGGCGCAGTTGTTACATCGGTCATTGCTGCTACAATGGCAACTCATAGAGATTTGAGTTTGAACGTGGTGTTATAGTAGGCGCACGAACGATGAGACACAGCATCTTAGAGGTAGCGATGAAGTGGGGATTTCCACATACGACGATCTCACGAGTATACCTTGGATATTAGGATTCCGGTAAAACATCAAATCTCCGAAATCGCTGCGGCCGGAAAAAGATCCTGCAAGAATGGGACCAACAACGTCTGAAGACAACCGTTCAACATGTCAGAATGTCCGCAAATTGCTGCAGATTTTAATGCTGGGCCTTCAAAAAATGTCGGCTTGCGAATCATTCAACGAAACATCATCAACATGAGCTTTCGGACCAAAGGAACACTCGTGTACCCCTGACGACTGCACGACACAAAGCTTTACGCCTCGCCTGGGCCCGTCAACACGAACATTGGACTGTTGATGACTGGAAACATGTTGACTGGTCGGACGAGTGTCATTTCAAATTGTATCGAGCAGATGGACGTGTATGAGTATGGAGATAACCTCATGAATCCGTGGACACTGCATGTCAGCAAAGGACTGTTCATGCTGATGGAGCCTCTATAGTGTTGTGGGACGAATGCCGTTGGAGTAACATAGGACCTGTGATACATCTAGATAAGATACAGGTGACACGTACGTAAGCATCCTGTCTAATCACCTATCACCTGCATCCATGCATGTTCATTGTGCATTCCGATGGACGTGGGCTATTCCAGCAGGACAATGCGACACACCATACGTCCAGAATTGGTTCAGAGCAGTTTTCTGAATTTAAACACTTCTACTGGCCACCAAATTGCCCAGGCATGAGCATTAGTGAGCATATCTATGATGCCTTGAAACGAGCTGTTCAGAAGAAATCTCCACCCCCACGTACTCTTACGTATTTATGGACAGCCCTGCAGGATTCATGGTGTCAGTTCCCTCCAGCAGTTCTTCAGACATTAGTCGAGTCCATGCCACGTCGTGTTGAGGCACTTCTGCATGCTCCCGGGGGACCTACACAATATTAGGAAGGTGTACCAGTTTCTTTGGCTCCTCAGTGTATGTTCTCTGTGGGCAAAAGAGCTGGAGAAGAGGCTGATTGGGGGCACCCGACGAGGACCCTGTGTATCGACGTAGATCTGGTCTTGCGTTATCTTGTTAAAAGACAACGTCACGGAGCCGTCGAAGGTTTGGCGTAGCCACCGGCCTTAACACGTCAGAAATGTGAGTCCTGCTCTCCAATTCATTGGCTATGCGAGTTGTATACCGTTCTGTTGTTTACCCAATGTATCCAATAGCATCACAACAGAACCTTGGACCGTAATACGACGATGAATGGAATCTGGCAATCATCGTACTCCTCGGAGCCTCCACATACCGATAGATGCATCATGATTCCGTACGTAGAACCAAGACTCGACTGAAAAGACAAAGTGAAGTCACTCCTCTAGCCACTCCTTTGATGCCCCAATGTCACCACACCTGTTACGGCTGCCCTATCAAAGGAAGTCCGACAGTTAACCACACTGACAGTAACTGGTGATCTAGACATCTTCTCAGTTACCTGTGGATTCTTTTCTCGCTCCCAACAAACCAATATCCTCCTTCAGGATACGTGATGTGGCTACATTAAATACTGGTTAACATAGTGGATAAACATATCAACTGGACAGAATGAAATTTTCGCTCTACATTGGAGTGTGGGCTCGTATGAAACTTCCTGGCAGGTTAAAATTGTGTGCCGAACCGAGACTCGAACTCGGGTCTTTTGACTTTCATGGGCAAACGCTCTACCCACATTTTTTTTTTTTTTAACAAACACTAAATGAAATGCATCCTCTGCCAAAAAGAAAGAAAACAAAAGGTTTTAAAACAAATCACAAATTGAAAGGAACAGGGATGTTGTTTTTATTTATTTATTTTCAATAAGGATTACTCTGTTAAAAGGAACATATAGACCATTTCATCGTATAGTATGTGCATTACATAGTGAGTGGTGAGAGAAGCGTGAGGTTCATCATCAGCTGTCAAATGTGCACACCGACTGCACCCGGCACATTCCAACTGCGTTGGGGGTCAAGGAAGACTGCCTGAAGATAATTGGCAAAGGTTTTCCGATAGTGTGACCATCTATGAACCTCACTGTGGGCTTGCTACAAGAAATACCAAAAGTCAAGTCGCGACGTGGCAGTATCCCCATAGAGGTACGCGATCGTCCAACCTTTGATCCAGATGATCGACTGTGATTTAGTCGCCGGAAAGTAGTCACTCTCCGGATGTAAGAAGGAAGCAGGTGTAATATGTTGCGGGGTCACACGGAGGTAGCAAGCCACCATCTGTCTTCCTAGGAGCCAGACGTCCTCCACCGCGATACAAGTTAAGCGGTGATGGTCGTCATCCACTTGGTGACATTTCGGGCATAGTGGAGTGTCCACTAGTCCAATGGCATGGAGCCGTTGGTGGGTGTTGAACTTGCCACAGGCAACAGAGAACCACAGTGCCCGAACGAAGGTAGGAAAGAATTTTTGGTGCACATGTCTCCAAATCTTCGGCCATTGCAACCTGGGGTGTTTCAGTTCAATTACATTACAACTTATCCATCGTAGCAGCCAAACATAAAAATCCTTCGCGCATGGCGGTCTCGTGCTCGGAAGCTCGTCTCTGATACAACTAAGTTCCACGATAAATGTTGAGACATGCGCAAAATGTGGCGTAATGTTGCCCACCGCCACCGTAGGTGTGAGGGACGCTGGAACCAGGAGATCCAGTAGGCGGGATGTAAGGGAATCACGCCCGCTACGCCATTGCTTATACATTGTGGCTAGAAGGAGCGCCGTCGCACGGCAGTGAACATTCGTAAGTCCGAGTCCCCCCTTGTCCGTAGGGAGAGTGAGCGTTTCGTATCGCACCTTGAGGGGCGATCCAATCATCACGAAATAGCCTAGTGCTGATTGAAGTCGACGTCCGAGCGTGAGTGGTAGGGGCAGGATCTGCGAAATATGCACCATTCGAGAAACCACATAAGTGTTCAGATACTCGACCCGCTACAAAGGATCAAGGCGCCGTAGGAGATGTTGTCGGACTATGGTACGTGTTGTCTGTAAAATACGTCGGTAGTTTACTGCTGCAGTATGTTTTACAGATGAGGTAAAGTCTATGCCGAGATAGCGGAATCGTTGCACATAAGGTTCAAATGGTTCAAATGGCTCTGAGCACTATGGGACTCAACATCTTAGGTCATAAGTCCCCTAGAACTTAGAACTACTTAAACCTAACTAACCTAAGGACATCACACACACCCATGCCCGAGGCAGGATTCGAACCTGCGACCGTAGCAGCCTCGCGGTTCCGGACTGCAGCGCCAGAACCGCACGGCCACCGCGGCCGGCTGCACATAAGGAAACGGACTGATTTCTTCCGGCGTAAGGCCCCTTCCCACCGGCATTGCCGCCGATTTGTTCATGTTCACTGCACTACCCGCGATCACACTGTGGTCCAACAACAGTTCAAGGACCGTCTTCACCTCTTCCTCAGAACGAACGAGCAGCAGGAGGTCGTCCGCATAGGCACGACATTTGAAGGTGTAGCCCCGTAGTTCCATCCCAGAAAGAGAATTGGTGAGCCTCCCAATTAATGGTTCCAACGCTATCGCGAACAGCAGCATCGAAAGAGGGCAGCCCTGGCGAATGGATCGTCGAATTTGAATGGGCCCTGCTATACGCCCATCAACCTGTACCAAGGATTGTGCGCCCCCGTAAATCCTTCTAATGAGACCAGTAAAACGGTCTGGAAAACCCATTTGTTCCAATACAGCATACAGATAGTTGTGGCGCACCTTATCAAAAGCACTGTCAAAATCAACCGCCACCATCGCCGCTTTAAGCCGGCAGTCCTCCGCCAGCGCTATCACATCACGGCATTCGCCAGTAGCTGTTTGCACATTCACCGATCCACCCGGTGTCGTCTGTTCCGGAGAGAGAACGCTACGGATTAACATACGACATCGGGACAATAGCAACCGTGGAAAGATCTTATAGTCGGCATTAAGCAGGGTGATGGGGCGATAATGTGTGACCGTAATTCCTGGCTTCGGTTTATGTACTGGTACCAGGAGGCCTTCCATAAAAGCCGGTGGAATAGGCGCATCGGAATTTAACATCTCGTTGTACATTTCCGTCCATCGCGGTGCCATTTCGTTGCGAAATTCGCGATAGAATTCAGCAGGAAGCCCATCAATGCCTGGGGACCGATTCAACGCACCTTGTGCGATCGTATCATGTACTTCCTCACAGCTAATGGCTTCCAGTAAGGTTCCCGCGGCTTCCACCGTCAGTGTACGGGAGACGGACGTGGCTATACGGTCGAGGTCATCGAAAGAGGCTGCTTCTTCCCGATAGATGTGTTGGTAATGGTCGACGAATGCAGAGACAATGTCCGCTTGACGCGTCACTCTTCGGTCTTCGCGGGTGATTAACTCCCGTACCAAAACGCGTCGTCGGTGCTTTCGTTCATTCACGACGTGGTGCATGGAAGGGATCTCGTGCCTTATCGTATCGTGACATCTGGCGCGCACCATGGTTCCCTGAAGATGTTTCCGAGCTAGAGCCACTAGTTTAGCTTTTATTCTTTTGCGTTCGATCCAGATGTCCTGTCCCGGCGGGCCATCATCCAGGTCGCGCAGTGCTGCAAAATAAAAGTCGGTGGTACGGCGGCGCCATCCTGCCATTTCCCTGCTATATGAGACGAACGTACGGCGAAGCGCCGGTTTAGCACAAGTCAGCCACCAATCAAGCTTCGTCGCATACCTTCCAACCCCTCGCTCGCACATCGTCCATGTCTCAAGGATCCGTTGACGGCATTCAGGATCATGTAGATGTTGAATGTTTAGTTTCCACGGGGCCTTACTGTTCCACAACTCTCTACGGGGAAGAAGCACCGTACAGATGTAAGCGCTGTGATCGGAAAATGCCAATGGCCAGCGTTCCGCGTCCTGGACATCATTTGCATGAGCCCGTGAGATATAAATGAGATCTAATCTGCTCGCCGAATGACTTGTCACATAGGTGTATCCCGGTGCAGCTCCATGTCGTAATTCCCACGTGTCACTAAGTACAAGGTCGTTGACAACGATTCGCAACTCCTGGCTGATGTTTGCTTGCGGCCATTGGTCTTTCTGGCTGAGAACACAGTTGAAATCTCCACCAATTATTACACATTCAGAGCGTCCGTGGAATAGTGGAGCAATGTCTTCTGCATAAAATCGCGCCCTTTCCCGCCGCCGATTGTTTCCCGACGGTGCATAAAGATTGATGATGCGTGTCCCAAACGTCGTGAAAGCCATTCCCCTGGCCGACGGAAGATAACACACGTTTTCCACTGGGAAGCCATCTCGCACGTAAACTGCCACCCCACTCCCATTGTGATCTCCATGTGACGAATAGGATTGGTAGCCTGCGATGTATGGGAGTGCAGCTATGTGGACTTCCTGCAGCAAAGCAATATCCACATCAGATGCCCAAACCGTTTCCTTCAATAGGTGTATTTTGGCCGGTGAACGCACGTCATTGATATTTAATGTCGCAATACGGTTCGCATGGCGTTGAATCCCACTCTGTCGAGGCGCAACAACATCTCCCTGCACCGGCGCCGGGGGCTGAGTTAGAAGACGTTCTCTCGCCCCTCTCCCTTTACCTTCAGCAATTATTAGTCTGTCTTCGTGAGTGCCGGCTGCCTCTGTATGACGTCCGGCGCCTCCTCAATATCCTCATACCACATCTTTTCAGGCTGTGATATATTCGTGTCCATAGCCACAGCATCTGCGTCTGGAGAGCCAACTGGCTGTGATTTCTCTTCAGCATCACCACGTCCCGGTACTGTCAATGTGACAGACCGCTGTGGGTCGGATCGAACAGTTCCCAGTGCCTCATCCTGTTTCGTAGACGCTGTTGTGTCGTCTTGGTCCACAGGCACATCGTCGTCGGGGAAAGGGGAGTCATCCCGAGGAGATGTCGTGCGACGCCGCCGCTTCCTCCTTTTCGGGAAACGCTGTTTGCGTGATCTTCCGTCCATGTCCTCAGATTGCAGGGAATCACGGCTGCCCGACAGAAAAGCATCCGTAGGAACTGGAAGTGTTTCGAGTCCCATCGTTGAACTTGGCGGGAGTTCGGTCGAAAATAATGATGTCGTCTCAGAGTGCGTTTCAGACGGAACAGCATCCGTAGTGGCTGGAACTGCTTCTTGTACTATCGGTGTGCTGGGTGGGAGTTCGGTCTCATCTGATGTTGTCGCCGTAGATTGTATGCTCGACGGAGCAGCATGCTCTGTCATCCCGACGTCTGCGACAAGGTTTCGGAGAGTGCCATCTTGATCTTCCACCGAGGCTGTGTCCTTTCGGTCATCAGCGGACGCGATGTACATTGGACGAGGCCTCCATGAAGGTGAAGTGGCACCCGTGCCACTCGTGCAGGCTTTACGGTACCTGGGCTTTACGTTTATCCCCACTATCACACCCATACAGGCAACGAATTTCCGTCGCCTGTTGTATGTCATCCGTAACGGTGTTCGCCAGTACCTCCTGCGCGGCCAGGACACACCTCAACGCATCGAGTTTCTTAATCATTACGTGGCATCAAAATTGGTCCACGTCGCGCACATTCTCCCTCTGTCGACGGCGACTGGGCGCAAACTTCAGGCTGCCTTTGGCTGTTGTCTCACTGCTGGTTCCATGTTTAAAGTCCGTTATGAGACACTTACCCTGCTCCCGCGGGATGGTGGCCTCGGACTTGTCGACGTCCGTATGCGGGCTGCGACCTTGTATATGAGCACCATGGGAAGACAGTGGACCGGATGGGGCACATCCCTAACATGCAGCTTGTTTGAGGTCCTCCTGCGTCCATCTTACCACCGATGTTTGTGGGGCACATCGTGCCTCATTTGTCTCACATTTCTACCTTTTTCGTCGACTAGTTACACACATACCAATCTGCCAGATACCCTCCGTCCAGAACCGAGGGGTTTTACAACCTACTATTGCGCCATTTCCTCTTAATGTGATGGAGACCAAATATCCCTCCATCCAGTGGTCTATAGTGTGGAATACCATCCACCAGCCCTTCCTCCCTAAAGATGTCCGGGCAATCACATAGTCAACAGGAAATTTGTCACAAAACAGTGACTGCGCAACATTGTTTTGTCGGATTCCCCTCTTTGTCTCCTTTGCCAGCAACTCGACAGTGATGACCACTGTCTGACCTGCGCCTTATCGCAAGACGTCTGGCGATTCGTGCAGCAAATCGCTGGAGTACAAACATTTTCCAGCCGCCGAATATCGTGCAGTTAGGTGGGTCAATGAGTGGGTGGTCGCTTACCTATTCCGTGAGGGTCCTAAATCCCGCCTCGACTTCTGAACCTATTTACGAACAGCCCATGCAATGCTCGAACACACGCCACGTTACCGAACATTACTCACCAAGTATCTTCGAGGGTTCTTCGTTAGACTTCCACTAAGTTGTGTGTGCCTGGAGCTGAGGGCACCTACCCCTCGGCCGGCCGTGTCTGAGTTTAAGCCGCCTATGATTGATTCTACTTCCAGCCTCCGCGGATGGGAGAGCGCACCCTAAATGCGCGGGTTTTATTTATTTATTTTTTTCCTTTTCAGTTTATTTTCCTTTACCCAGTCTTTATTTTTTCTACGTGGATGACATACGAGGTGCGAAAATAAAGTAATGAGACTGATGTGAAAAAAAATGTTGCTTACCGTTTTAGTCAAGTTTAGTGTCGTCTCCTTCAAAGTAGTTCCATTCTGATTGCACACACTTTTTCCGGCGCTTCTGCTATTAATGGTAACATAACTGGAACTCATCTTCTGTAATATCCTCCAAGACCCTCGTCACAGCTGTTTGGACATCTTGTGTTGTTAGAAAATGGTGCCCCTTGACCACCGTTTTGACTCTTTGAAATAGAAAAAAGTTGCACAGAGCGATATCTGGTGAATAAGGTGGCTGTGGTAGTTTTGAAATTTGTTTTGAGGTTAAAAATTACTGTACTGACAGAAAATTATGGGATGGCGCATTATCGTGATCAAGAATCCAATTATCAGCAATGTTGATGGGGACACGAAGCATTCTTTCAAAAAATCTTTCTAAAATTTCTTTGTAGTAATATTGGTTAATTGTTTGTCCAGGAGGCCCACTCTTTATGAACAATTCCCTTGTAACTGACATTCGTCCTTGAGGTTGATGGTCGTCCACTGTGGTCTTCATCTTCAACATTCGTTCTGCCTTCACTAAACATTTTATGCCAACGAAAAACTAGAGCTCTTTACATAACCTCCTCTCCAAAAGCTTTCTGAAGCTTGCGTAAGTTGTCGTCGCATTTCACCCAATTTAACGCAAAAAGAAATGGCATACCGTTGCGCAATATTATGCGGTTCTATTTCCATGACGAGAGACACAAACATGTATTCACTTACTACAGCACAACTCACGACCGAGCAGTTGCATCAATGTGCCGCTTGGACTAGAAGCAGCTTATAGTCCAAGGTTAAAGATATTGTGCCTTCACAAGCCTGCAGGGTTGCCACAACCTGCAAAGAAAATCAGTCTCATTACTTCATTGTCTCACCTCATATGTTCCACACAATTTCATAATAATACTGAAAATCACAACAAAAAATGCAGATTCACTTCTGTTGATTCCGGTGTCTCCCACTTCCCTCTGCTCCACATGTTAGATGGCGATGAGGGGGACACTATGGCCATGCCTCGGTCCAGCACACAGTTTTAATCTGCCATCAGGACGTTTCGTATCAACTTTATTTTCTCTTCCAAAATGATTCTCTTCTATCAGATTAGAATTATAATAGTCCTCATATTTGAATTACAATACTTCTGAATTGTGAAATAAAAATATTTAAAGTTTTTTTTTTCTAATGTGGTTGTTACGTACAGATTATTAAGATACAAGGATTACACACACGCAGTGCTCGAGAGATTGGATAGATTGTCAAATTAATTTTCTACAGGGCATCCTTTATTGTACCGACACTTGAGCTCTGACCGACAGATGGAAAATATGGAAATTATTTACCATTTTCATTTCTCAGAGTCTTGTGTATGTCACATTGTTTGACGAGAACAAACACATAAAGTGTCTAATTAAAGAAAAGCAAATGAAATTCTTCATTTATGTTGTAACACGTCCTGTAGTAAATACTATTACTGTATCAGCAGCGCTTCTCTTTACGATCAAAAAGTGAATAGACTCTGTAATAGTACAGGATGTCCCAAAAATGTAAACTCTCGTTTACAGCTGATAAGTGCGATACTTTCTTTTAATTTCCTTTTTTCATTAGTGACGTCTTGAAAAATGGCTGAAGGAAAGCGGAAAATTGCGCAATGGAAGTTCATTCTGAAGTGCTTCCGGAAGACAGAGAACGAAATTGCAATGCAAGTACAGTTCAGAAAGAAGTTACAACGTGACTCTCAAATACTCGTTTACAAGATAAGCGCGAGGAAGAAGGAACTGTCCAGAAGGGCCACGAAAACCATTCCAGAAGACCACGATCACCAGCGGCTCGACAAGGGAAAGAGAAGTCATCGAAAAGTTTCAGCACTCTCTTAGAAAGTTGGTGCGACAAGCGGCTCGTAAGACAAGAGTTCCAAAAACAGGCGTCCGTCGCAATTTCATTTCAAGCGTGTCAAATGGAAAAGTTATATTCATAGATTACTTCAAATTCTGAATTACTAAGGACAAACACACACACCCATGCCCGAGGCAGGACTCGAACCTCCGCCGGGACCAGCCGCAGAGTCCATGACTGCAGCGCCCAAGACCGCTCGGCTAATCACGCGCGGTGATGATCATCGAGACGTAAGAGTCTACCTTGACGAAGACCAACTGGACGGCTGGATAGGAGGAAGACGCAGCACCGCGTACCCTCCAAGCTGACCAGGTTTGACCGCTATGAAGCAGCTACGCTCTTGAGTCGAAAGAAGCCATTGCAAACGAATGTGCCACGTACCACCAGCAACGATTAGGAGCGTGCTGGGTTCAATCGGTAAGCGTTATCAGCTGTGTCTGGAACACAATTGCCAACAATTTCAACATTTTCGATAAATGGCTGGTTTCTAAATTTTTTCACATTATTTTGGCTTTAAAAATGGTCACAAACAGTCTCGACCGCGAACAAATTTATCTTTATTTTGTGGTAACCGTTTTCGCCCAGTTTTTGTCCATCATCAGACCCTCATACCAGGATCGTATGTGGTGGCGTTGTATAGAACGAGTGTTGTAACCCCACGAACGTCAGCTGCTTAGGTGACTTTCGTGGAGTTACAAAACCCGCTCCATTCAAGACTGTCATCTGCTATCTTGGTATGAAGATCTGAGGATGGACAAAAACTGACCGAAACCAGTTACCACAAAATAAATGTTTTACGTTCGAGATGGTTACGTCAATTTTTCAAGTATTTCATGCCAGGCTACTTTTTTCCAAGAGAAAATTTTTAAATTTTCTGCATCTTAATAAATACCAGTGTTACAGTCATAAAAATGGTATATACATTTTTGTCGGATACCTTGTTTTTTAACATCAAGGACAATGCATCCGTAGACATATCACGCTGCACAGACGGAAACGAACTCATGCAACTAACATTCTCTCAGAACAACAAACTGAATACAAATAGTTCCTATTTTCTAAGATTTGACATGGTCAAATTTGTCGAAAAGGTGTAATTAATTTTCAAAACACAACTTATTTTGTCTTGGTCGCAAATGTAAACAAGGATAACCAGTTCTGATCAATCAGTCAATCATCTGCAGATAATTAAACCTCATTACAGTGATTAACTCGTCAAATGTAAAAACTTTGTTTTCACTTGAACAACACATTATATTCCTCTACTGCATTTCACGACTTACTCATTGTATCGTGGGTTTAGTGAACTGAAGATGAATGACTGATCAGTCTAAATTGGTCAACCTTGTTTAAATTTGAGTGCAAGATGGAGTACATTTTCTTCCGAAAATTTCCGAATCAATCGGGTCGTGCACGAATTGGTTGCATGACAGAAGACACGTTAGTAGCGAAACCACAACGTTACTTCCAGTGTAGCAGTGCCCTTTGTCATGACGGTGTATGATTTTTAACAGCCCTAAATGAGAGTGGGTATGTACGACTGCGTGATCTCTGCAGTATCAGTGGTAGATACAGAGTATGACTAGAGAATATTCAGCTAACCAATTTTCCTAAAGCGGTTTGTACAATTTTTTGTCGTGCCGAGTGAACATTATAATGAAGTTTTGGGGAGAATCATGTAATGATCTGAGGTATATGTAAGAAATTACAACAACTGGGCAGATGTTGATCATTTCTACACTCCGATGTCTAGATGCACTGTCATTCACTATACCTGTATAGTTTTGCTCTGCTGAAAGCAATTCAGATGTGACTGAATATATCATATAACAGATGTACAGGCAGAGTACTTTTAAGCAATGAGAAATTTTCCTTTATTTCAGCTCATACAGTTCCAAGTGTCAGCTATATTGAGTACACACTTTTCGAACGCATTAACACCGGTACCTCGAATCTCCGAGTTTATGGCTTAGATTTACGGGCTGTGTCAACGCGAACGGGGACCCGCCGACGCCATAACTTACTCATGCCGCACCTGTTGCCGTGTTTGCCCCCATAGGATCCTTCCTCAGCTGCGCTGATCTAACGGCTCCGTGAGAAATGAAAAGAAGCCCCATTTTACGGCTTTTGCGAACAGCCATTTTATTTGGAGCTTACGAGTACAAGCAACAAAAAGTTATTATCCGGATCAAACTCTGTCGCACACGTGCCAGAAGTTTTCGCAAGGCGGAGCGTTCTTATAGCTGCGAAGTTCTCTCCACACTTTTGCAGTGTCAGGATGGCTGCAGCCTTACGAGAAAGTTAATTAAATGACTGTTATAAAAGTGCACTGGTACTACCTATCTGCATGCAGTACTGTGAACTAATTTAAAATAAAATCCTCTTGAAGGTTGACGAATTACTACGACTAATAGCTACCAAAGCAGCGAAGTGCTCAACCAGTGAATTATCAGTATTTTCGAAGCTTCTTGCAAAAGATTCCTTAGTGAAAAAGAGACTTAAATGACATCTATTTAGTGCGTACAGAGAATCACAGAGATACGCAAAATCTTCACATACGAATTATTACAAGGCGTTTGACGTTGTATCTCTCAATCTCATGATAACGTAAATGTGATCATAGGGCTTGCTCCAAAATATGCTACTGACTCCTAAATGTGTACTACATTATAGTGAAAGGTGTTATCCAACACATAGGAAAGTGACACCGGAAATGCGTCATGGAATATATATAGGGAATATAACGTGCTTAATACACACAAATAACATAGTTAGCGGCGCTTTCACATTCATGGATGTATTTATAGCAAACGATATCCCAGAAAAGCAATTGGACGTCGACAGCTTTTACAGTAAATGATAATTTTCCTTTACAACGCCCATTCTCGCAGACTGCCTCGTTGTTTAAATACCTTACGTGATATTAAAAGCAAGGAAGATGGGAAAATGACATGGAAAGGAAATAAGAAAATGGAGCGATTAGAATTGCTGAGAGAATAAAAAAAAAGGTCGATGGGGGGGGGGGGGGGGCAGGAATTTCCATGTAGTCACTATACCGCTTGCGAAACTGTAGCGTGACGTGTTCTAGAGTTCCCTTTAGGATTCAAGAATTCAGAGATGTTCTGCTGAGATCGTAACACACGGGAGTGTAAATCAGGTGCGCAGAGAAAGAGACGAGCGTTTGGAAGATAGGCGATATCACTCTCCTCAAATCGTTTGTTATATATTTAGAGAAACGATAGCCAAGGGGACGTCTGCAGCCTATGTCTAGTGCAGTTATGATTACAGTTGGATAAATAAAGTTAGGAAGCAGACGGGGAGATACTGATAGTAATTTTTCGGTTGCTTCAGAAGCGAGAGAAATAGGACAAAGAGTAGCTAATGTTAGTAAGAAATACCTCTCACTATGCTCTGTAAAGTGCTTTGCATGACATGTCTGTTGATGCAGACAGAATAAATCTCCTAGGGTACTACATTTATAAGGAATTCAATTAATAAATCCCATAGAGAGACATGTAGAATTCCCTTGCACCATGATTGCAAAACCGACTTTTCCAGGCACAGATTCGACAATACATCGGACATTTCGGGAATCTTGTTTATCCATCATACAACCTGATGTAAACTGAACGTTTTACAGCATTCACATCTTCGCTGCTGCCATCAAACTCATAACCCGATGTCTCCATACCTGTGGGACATGTAGAATAAAATGTCATCCTTATGTGAGCAATTTTTGAAAGCTCCAGTACAGACGAAACATGGGGCACGGTATGGCCCTTGGGTATATCTAACATTATTGGAACTTCCCATATGGAGATCGCAACACAGCATATCCAGAGGATGTGCACGTACAGTTTGTTGCAATATCTGAAGGATGCCGAATGCTGGCATCATGTATCAGCTGCTCCATTTCACTTCGGACGGAAGGAAATCTTCCATTTTTTATGGGGGTTTAGTTTTCTGTCATCTAAAGCAGACGTTAGTTAATATCCTTTTGCAAACACGTACCCGTAATAAGCATCTCCTTCCGGTTTCTTTTAAGGGTCAAAGTTACTGCAGTTTGATAAAATCACACAATTCTGAGACCTGTAGATTAGAAACCATTCAAAGCAAATCCTCAAAAAACTGAAAAGGAAGGTAATATTGTATAGTTTGACGTGGTATACGTGCCGGAATTTTTAGAACTAAAATTTAATATGGTTTTCTTTGTGTTTCATGGTTTTTCTGAAAAAAGCAGTTCAAAATTGATTAAAAATTCAAAATTGTTAAGGCTTTCGTAGCCACTTGTTGACAAACTGCCTGTTGGCTTCTGTCTCGGGTTCTTCGGCCGACGTTCATCTAATGATTTTTCCGACGTTTCGCCAGCACGAGTGGCTGGCGTTGTCAAAGCTTCACCCTCCATTGCCGGTGGTGAACTGGAGCCGAGCGTGTGGGATGTCGGATGGGTTCTGGACCCCTTATTTGTTTCGAAGGACCGGGACTGATTGAAGCCCATACCTTCTGTCTGAGATTTGGGGATTGGAATGATGGGTTTGGAGTGCGTCATGAGTGATGTTGCATGATAAAGTGGTAGGATGATAAGGGATGCGTTTGATAATGAATTGAGTAGTGTTTCATGACTGAATGTTAGTCGGATTGTTTGATTTTTAGACGTGAAATTGGCGCGTGAGCGTCATTTTCGGGTATTTTGCTGTGGGGTTGTCGGGAATGATTCCTAAGTTTCTGATGGTTGGATGATTAGAAATGGAGGCTGAGGCAAAGAATTTTTCGGATTTTGTTTTGATGAGTTGCGAGATTGGCTCGATGTTTGCCAAGAGGTACAGGTGTCTGTTTGGCAAATAGCGGGACGCATTTAGTGCCAAGCGCAAGAATCTATTCTGCACTGCTTGAACTTTTTTGATGTTCTTGTTTGAAGCCAGTGACCAGAGTTCTGAACCGTATAGTATGGATGGTAGCACTACTGATTTGTATAGTTTTAACTTGGTATTTACTGATAGTCCTTCTCCTTTGAGGAGGGGGTATAATGGACATATGTGCTGTGACCCTCTGTTACAGATTTGGGTGACATGTTCGCTGAATGTCAGTCTTTTGTCAAATGTTATGCCTAAGTATTTTACATGATCATTCCATTCTAAGTTTACGTTGTTAAATCTAATGGCTATGTTTGGGCTCATTCTCCTGTGGGTGAACATAATAGCCTGTGTTTTGGCACTATTTATGGTTATCTTCCACAGGTTAGCCCAGTTCTGGATTAATTGTAAGTGATCCTGGAGTTTCCTGGCGATGAACAGTAAGTTTTTACTGCTCCTGTACACCGCAGTGTCGTCAGCAAACAGTGACAGGTGGCCCCCTGGTTGCTTTGGTACGTCATTTGTATAGTGAGAGTAGAGAGCTGGGCCCAATACTGAACCTTGGGGCACTCCAGCTTCTATTTGTCTGATGTTACTTTGGGCACCTGATAGTCTTACATAAAAAGTTCTGTTCCTAAGGAAGGATGCCAGGATTTGAATGATGTGTTTGGGACAGCCTTGTAGGTTGAGCTTGTAGATAAGGCCCTGGTGCCAGACCTTATCAAAGGCCTTCTCTATGTCAAGGAAGACTGCCCCTGTGCTGTGCCTGATACTTCGAGCTCTGCATAGTTCGTCAGTCAGTCTCATCGATTGGTGAATGGTGCTGTGTTCACCCCTGAAGCCGAACTGTTCCTGTATGATGATGTTGTTTTCTGTGCTGAATTTCTGGAGCTCCTTGTAGATGAACCTTTCTAGGACTTTCCCCAAGAAACTCAGTAAGGAAATTGGTCTGTGGTTCTGGGGGAAAAGGTGGTCCTTATTTGGCTTTGGTATGGTTATCACCTTAGCTTGTTTCCAAGCCATGGGAAAATACTGCAAGGTTAGGCAAGCGTTGTAGATTGCTGTTAGAAACTCTAGTGCGTTTTGAGGTAGATGTTTCAATTGAAGAGGTAGGATGTTGTCTGGTCCAGGCGCCTTTTTGTTTCCTATGTTTCTGAAGCATGTTCTGACTGTTTCAGAGTCCACTGGTGGAAATGTGGTGTCGCTTGGGTTTCTGAGTATTCTGTTGACATGTCTTATGACGTGTTCCTCGTGATCATCGCTCTCGTCATCCACAGCTGCTGGCGTGGTGAATTGTAGTTCGAGAGTGTCAGCCATTGTTTCAGCCTTATCCTCCGGTTCGTAAACGATTCCGTTCCTGCCGTGGAGTGGCTTATTGTCAACTGGTTTCCCCTTTCTGGTTTTGACAAGTTTCCAGAACTTTTCGGTGTTGTTGTCTGCATCGCGTAGAACATCTCCCCAGGTGGATTCTCTAAAGGCCTGAAGTTCTCGTCTGACTCGTCTGGCGAGTCTGTCGGTTCTGGCTCGGTCTGCTGGGTCCCTAAGGGTTTGCCATCTCTGGCGGTGGTATTTCTTTTCTTGCAGTAAGTCTTGGATGTGCTGAGGGAGAGCATTTCTGGAGGTGGTGTGAATTATAGCAGTAGTGGCTTTCTTCCCGCTTTCTACTATGATTTTGCTGATGTTTTCTACTGCTGTGTTGATTGCTCTCCTTGTGTGGAGCTGAGGAATCTCCGGTGTTTTTCCCTGAACAAAGTTGTTGAACGTTTCCCAGTTTGTGTGAAACGATTTAATAGTTCTGGTGTCGAACTGCCTTGCCGGGTTGTCATCTAATGTCATTAAAACTGGATTATGATCTGAGTCCAGATCATTTACCACGGTAATGGTGGCCTGGTGTCTCAGGTTTTTGCATATAAATATGTCCAGTATGTCTGGTCTGTGTGTCGAGTAGTATGGGAAGTGAGTAGGGGTGTCTGGCGCTAGGACTGTTAGGCTCCTGTGGTTGTCCAGGTATTTCCGTAGTATTCTTCCATTGGTGTTGGTGGCCCTGCAGTTCCATGTGCCATGTTTGGAATTTAAGTCCCCACCTATAATGATATATTCGGCCATGTTTGTCAGGTCAGTTAGGTCTTCAGGTTGTATATTTGGTTTACATGGAGGGTTGTACACAGCGATTAGGGTGGCTGTTTTCCCCTCTATTGTCGTTTCTACTGCTGTGGCTTCTGCTCGTCTGAGTCTTGGCGTGTTTAGTCTTCTGTGCGGCAATCTGTTTTTGACTAACACGGCTGTACCGCCCCCTTGCCGGTTTGGCCTGTCAGTTCTGTACATTGTGTAGTTCCGTACTTTAAATTTATCATCTGGTGTTAGGTGCGTTTCTGTAATTAGTGCCACACCAACGTTGTATGAGTCAAGGAATTCTTGGAGGGTATTCCTTTGAAATAGAATGCCATTGGCATTCCAAGTCATGATTGTGCTTCTTTGATTAAGGCCCGAGAAGACTGACAACTGCATGGCATATAATCGTGAATTTTGAGATCGGATCAGCAGCTTGCCTTAGCTGGGCTGCTGTGTTCTGAATTGTTCCCAGTATTTTTGGGACGTTGAACTGATTGATGAGGCCGAGAATTTCTTTTACATCTGTTCCCAGGCTTGCGATTCCAGGGAAGGGGGTGTTGGCTCCTCCGTCTTGCGCGGTTGGTGCCTCGTTCTGGGCCGCTGAAGTCGGTGCGTTTGCCGGATTTTGATTTGTCATGGTTTGTCGGCGCCATAGATTTGGCCAGCTTTTCCCGGTCATCGCAGGTACTGGTGGTTGTTTAGTTTGATTCGTGGCTGTGGTGGAGGCGTTTTTTCTCTCCTCCCTTTTCTTGAGAATTTCTAGGTAAACTGGGCATTTTTTGAAATTTGCAGTATGCTCTCCCTGGCAGTTGTAGCATTTTGGTTTTTCTACCCGTTTCTTGGTGCAGGTAGCGGTCGCATGCTGTTTGCCGCATTTTACGCAGTTTGGTTTTAGATGGCAGTTCCTGGCGCCATGATTGAAACCTTGGCAGTTGTGACATTGAGTTGGACCTTTGGGGGCCCTGTATGACTCTACAGTCACTCCGAGGTGAAGGAGTGACTTAAGTTTGTATACTTTTCTGCCTTCATCTGAGTTTTCCAGTTCTACTATGAAGTTTGGTCGTAACCTCCTCTCCGTGGCGCGTGCGTCCAGGATGGACATTTGTGTGACCTTTTGTACTGGGAATCCAAGAAGGGAGAGCTCTTCATGTACTAGTTGTGGTTCCATGGTGACTAATAATTTCTTTATCACCACCTTTAGGGGTCGTTTCTGGTTTATTTCGTGAGTGTAGAACGGTATGTTTTCGTTCTTTAGTAGCGTGCATAGGGCATTGAAGTCCTTCGCTTCGCTGAATTGATATGTTATTCTTCCTCCCCTGGAGTGAGACTTCAGCGTTCCACTGAGGGTCGGTTTGATCACCTGAAGGATTTTGGTGTAGCTTTTCGTGTCAAAGACTACTATTGGTGGCACATTGAACTTTGTCCTTTCCTTGTTTGGAGGGACTGCATTGTGGCCTGGGTCATTGTCAGGTAGTTCGCTAAAGCGGTTTTGGGTTGGTACTTGTGGTTGTACCGATTCCGCTTCCATGGTTTCGTCTACATTGGGGGCCTGTTCAGAGTCAGAAGCCTCGATCTTCCGCTTTGAGTCAGATGAACCCTCTGCCTGGCTTGTGTCGCTCTTGCGCTTAATTTTTTTTTTGGGTTTTTGATCGTTCCCCGCCATATTGCCTAGTGAAGGTGATGCATTGTCTGTATGTAAGTCAGTGTGGTTTGTGTGTGTAGTCGGATGATTTTCGGCCGCGGGAGCCCCAGGGGGGACCACGGCGGGTTGGGGTGGGTGATAGGATGATTCTAGAATCTCAGACAGTCGGATATGATGCTTTGTAATCTGCCTTTGCCTCTGTGAGCGCGGGCTGGTCCCACGTGAAGGGGGCCCTGACTCACAATTTCCCTCACTAACCAGCCTAGAGTCCAGCTAGCCTGGAATCACGACGAGCATCATGAACAGAAAATAAAACAACGACAAGATTGCTACTGCACGCTCGTAAACGAGCCTGCAGTCGACGGAGCTACCAAGAACGGCGACAGGCGCACGAGTCCCAGCGAGGAGGCCACTCCGTGGCGGGAGCGGCAGTCGGAAATCCCCAGCCGTGACAACACAAAGGCGGCGGAGCGCAGTAAGAACGGCGTCCGCACGCTTCTGGCTATAGAGAAGCACTATCACACGCGCTAGTTCAGAGAAGCTGTAGAAATACAAAAACACGCGATCAGTTTGAACAAGAAAGAGGAAAGCCGTAAGGTCAACGGATCCTGGCTTCCCGTACTGCAGCGAACGACCGTCGCAGGTAGCAAGAGGAGAACCGCACCGGAAAAGACCGCGGGGAAGCCCTCGGACGCTGGCGCGCCAGGTACATATAGTCTGCGGCCGCGAGCTCGGCTCCAGTTCACCACCGGCAACGGAGGGTGAAGTTTTGACAATGCCAGCCACTCGTGCTGGCGAAACGTCGGAAAAATCATTAGATGAACGTCGGCCGAAGAACCCGAGACAGAAGCCAATATGGATTACAAATTATTTCATCTTGTGCAAATTTAGAGTTAAAAACAACATAGTAATTTTTTTTATAGCATCTTCAGTGGAGAGCTGTAGTAAAAATAAAAAGTAAATAGAAACAGAGAGAGGACAGGTAAATCATGGCGATGCCGTTGTCGATCACCTGCTGTATACGTTTCACTGCAGCCCATCGCAACGTAAGTACAACGTGAGCGTAACAGTTTATTATTTAATTATATTTTTACACGTCTCAAACAAGGGGCTCCATAAAACTTAAAACTACAATCAATGTGTTAAATGGATTTATCATTATGAAAATTGTGGTTATGCTCAATATATGAATAAAAGTTATTGAAAATTGTATTAGTTACTGTTACGCTATTCTTATATGCCTCTATCAACAACAGAAAATCAGCTACAAGATGAAAGGTAGTTCTCTGAAATCCGATATAAGGTTCTTAAGTTACACGGCAGACAAATTGTTGCTTTCGGAAAATAACACAAATTTTACCGAATTTTAACTCGAAAACTACACTTACGAGACAATTTTATGAAAGTGGTTTCCTTTTACAGTAGTTGACACATGTGAAAGTAATTAATGATTTAATAGAAATACGTGGTCAGTTTTCTCATTTATGAGCGATTAGAAATACACTGATGGGAAGTAATTTGCAACACCAACAAGGAGTTGTGCATCATAAGTTGGTTGGCGTGATTATACATCTGGAAGATCGTGTCTGTTCCAGCCTCGCATAAGAGCGGCGCTAGTACCACCACTAGAGGATGCAAATAAGGTTTGCTATAAATACTCGCTGTAAAGGTAGTGAGCGTTATTTACCTTTGGGATTGGGTGTGCTGAGTTGGTATTAGTCAAGAATGGCTTTAAGGCTACGAAGACGCCATTATGAACACCTCACTGAGTTTAATAGGGTCGTGTAACTGGGCTACGAGAAACTGCATATTCGTTCTGCGATATTCCAGAAAAACTTCGCAGGTGTAGGCACTGTACATGATTGCTGGCAGCAGTGGCAGTGGTCACGAGAATGTACGGTTGCAGGAAGACTGGGAACTGAGCTTCCACGCGGCACTACCGACAGGGTAGACTTTCTGTATTTGGCTTTTGGCTGTGGCGCCTTGTACTGCATCTCCAGCAGAAATTTGGGCCGCACGTGTCACCACAGTGACACAACGAACTGTTACAAATCGATTACTTCAAGGACAGCTCCGAGACAGACGCACTTTAGCATGCAGTCCACTGTCTTCAAACCACAAGCATTTGGGACTTCAGTGATGTCAAGTGAGAGCTCTTTGGAGGGCAGCGTAAAGACCTGTTGCGTTTACCGATGAATACTGGTTCAGCTTCGGTGCCGTGATGGCCGGGTGTTGGTTAGAAAGAGGCCAGTTGAGAGCCTGCATTCACCATGTCTGCATGATAAGACACACAGGACCTACACCTGGAGTTATGGTTTGGGTACGATTTCGTATGACATCGAAGCTCTCTCGTAGTTATTCCACGAACCCTGACTGCAAATTTGTACGTCAGTCTGATGATTCGACCTGTTGTGCTACCATTCATAAAGAGCATAGCAGGAGGTGTTTTCCAACAGGATAACGCTCGCCCACAGACCGCAGTTGTAACACAACGTGCTTTACAGAGTGTCGACATGTAGCTTTGGCCTGCTCGATCACCTGATCTGTCTCCAATGATGAACATGTGGGACATCATCGGACGACAACTCCAGCGTCATTCACAAACAGTATTAACCGCCCCTTTATCGATAGACCAAGTGCAACAGGCATGGAACTCAACTCCATCCCACAAAGTGCCATCCAGCATCTGTACAACGCAATGCACACACGTTTGCACGCTTACATGCAACTATCTGGCAGTTACACCGGTTATTAATGTACCAAAGTTTCATATTCGCAATGGCTTACCTCGCGCTTACATTAATCTGTGATCTTGCAGCGTTAATCAGTCAAATATGTTACCTAGAAAAATTTATTCCCGAAATTTCATTACACTACATTAATCGCGTTTGGTGTAGCGATTTTTTTCTGTCAGTGTAGAATTGCCCCTATATGGGAGCGTATTTCCGACTGATGGCACAAACAATTGGGTGTAGTGCAATGACTGCAGAACGAATGGTGTCGATATTGACGTAGGACAATGGTGTGGCCATGATATTATCTACGGGTCCTTCTAGGAGATTGTTCTAAGAGAACATCGTAGGAGTGTTTGACTGTCTCTGGCGAGTAGGAACCATGATTTAAACACCACGCTGAGACTTTTGTAATTGATAATGAGCAGATTATTATTTCCTTTCCTTATGAATAAGTGTAATTTGTAATGTTTTAGAACAACCGTGGGTCGAAGGCATTTTGCTTCTAGAAATAAATATTTATGACAACTTTCCTTGAATTCATCCTGCTGGCATTACTAATAATCTTTATTTAATATGCAAATGCCGCACTCAAGTGCATTTATATACACTGAAGAGCCAACACATTATGACAACCTGCCTAGAAGCTTGTTGGACCAACTTTGCAACGCAATGCACTATCGATTCTGCGTATCATAGGGTCTGCAGTTCGCTGGCACATTTGTGGAGCTATTTGGCACCAGGTGGCTATGCACAAGTCACGTAATTCCCGTAAATAAAGGGCCCCTGATTTGAGTACGCGGTGATAGCGCCCGATAGCGACCCAGATGGGACCCATCGGATTCACATCAGGCGAATCTGGTGGCCACGACATTAGCGGGGTTTCACTGTCACGCTCCACGAACACCTGTAGCACTGTTCTGGCTTCGACACACGGACAATTATACTACTGAAAGGTGACATCGTCGCCAGTGAAGACATCAAGCATGAAGGGATTCAGATGTTTGGAGATGACCTGTGTCTTCGACTACCACGACAGGTCCCATGCAAGCGCAGGAGAATGTCTATCATAGCACATTGCTGCTCCCACGAGCCTGCCTCCGCGGCGCACGTTTCCAGCAGTCGTTCTCCTGGATGACGGCGTTTGTGGGGACAGCCATCCACCCCGTGTAGCAAAAACGCGATTCCTCCAGCCCACTGCAACCGTAACTGACGATGTTATTGAGCCAACATGTGAACATACGGGGACCGTCTGCTGCGGAGCTCCTTGTTCAACAATGTGCGCTGAATGGTGTGTTCCGAAACTCATGCGCGTCCCCCTGCATTTCGCTCTTTCGCCAGAGGTGCCACAGATCGGCATCTATTCCACTTTACAGAGCAGACAAGCCTCAAAGCCCCACGTTCTCTGAAGAGCCGTGGACGTCCAACCACTTAGCGCCTAGTCGTAGTTTAACAACCCTTCTATCGCTTTCCATAGATGCACACGGTAGTATCACGTGAGCATTAGACCAGCTTCACCGTTTTCTAGATTCTCGTTCACATGCTCTGCATAATATTAATCTGCCCTTTGGCAAAGTCGCTTTTCTCAGTGGATTTCTCCATTTGCAGCGGATATCTTCGCCAGGGTGACATCCCCTCCCCCGTCCGTCTCTGCTTGGCTTACTGCGTCAAATGCCCGCATAGTCACCAGGAGGAATCCAACCTTGCAGTGGGCATTTTTACACATTGATATCAGTCTATATATATACAGGGTGAGTCACCTAACATTACCGCTGGATATATTTCGTAAACCACATCAAATACTGACGAATCGATACCACAGACCGAACGTGAGGAGAGGGGCTAGTGTAATTGGTTAATACAAACCATAAAAAATGCACGGAAATATGTTTTCTAACACAAACCTACGTTTTTTTAAATGGAACCCCGTTAGTTTTGTTAGCACATCTGAACATATAAACAAATACGCAATCAGTGCCGTTTGTTGCATTGTAAAATGTTAATCACATCCGGAGATACTGCAACCTAAAGTTGACGCTCGAGTACCACTCCTCCGCTGTTCGATCGTGTGTATCGGAGAGCACCGAATTACGTAGGGATCCAAAGGGAACGGTGATGGACCTTAGGTACAGAAGAGACTAGAACAGCACATTGCGTCCACATGCTAACACCTTTTTATTGGTCTTTTTCACTGACGCACATGTACATTACCATGAGGGGTGAGGTACACGTACACACGTGGTTTCCGTTTTCAATTACGGAGTGGAATAGAGTGTGTCCCGACATGTCAGGCCAATATCTATCAATGTGGTGGCCATCATTTGCTGCACACAATTGCAATCTCTGGCGTAATGAATGTCGTACACGCCGCAGTACATCTGGTGTAATGTCGCCGCAGGATGCCACAATACGTTGTTTCATATCCTCTGGGGTTGTAGGCACATCACGGTACACATTCTCCTTTAACGTACCCCACAGAAAGAAGTCCAGAGGTGTAAGATCAGGAGAACGGGCTGGCCAATTTATGCGTCCTCCACGTCCTATGAAACGCCCGTGGCCCGTGTTTGTTACAACACGCAACTGAACGTCGGAGGTTTCAAGCGTCAACTTTAGGTTACAATATCTCCGGATGAAATTAACATTTTACAATGCAACAAACGGCACTGATTACGTATTTGTTTATATGTTCAGATGTGCTAACAAAACTAACGTGGTTCCATTTAAAAAATGTAGGTTTGTGTTAAAAAACATACTTCCGTGCATTTTTGTATGGTTTGTATTAAACAATTACACTATCCCCTCTCCTCACGTTCGGTCTGTGGAATCGGTTCGTCAGCATTTGATGTGGTTTACGAAATATATCCAGCGGTAACGTTAGGTGACTCACCCTGTATATATATATATATATATATATATATATATATATATATATATATATATATATATATATATATATATATTAATGGGCTTAAAATTGGGACCACGTCTAGCAGTAAGAGAGCGTGTGCAGTGATCTGAAGAAGATTGTAGGAAGGGAAACAAGCAGATGATCAGCATCATCAGCGTTCTGCCACAAGGCAAGTTTTCACATTGTAGTTCTCCAGGCTGTCCGGTCTTCTGCCATCCTCCTCAGGTCTGCATAATTTCTGCCCCATATAGTGCCACACTCCAGACAAAACATTTACCAAGCCTTTTCCCTAGGCCTTTATCTAATTTGCCACATAAGAGTCTCCTCTTTCTGTTGAATGCCTCCTTCGCTATGACAATTCGAGTTTTCACCTCCTGGTGACATCTCAAGTCTTCAGTTATTGTGCTTCCCAGATATTTAAATGCACTTACTTGACTAATGGTATATTGTCCTATTTTAATAATGGACAGTCTGCGTCTTGTTCTGATGACCATATTCTTTGTTTTTGCTGTGTTTATTTGCATCCCATATTCAACACAAGCTTCATTCAGATCTTTCAGCATGTTATTCACTGTCCGCTCACTTTCTGCCACTGATACCATGTCATCTGCAAATCTTATACATTCTATTCTCTTTCCACCAGTACATATTCCTCCTTTCCCATCTAAGCCATTCACAGTACTCTCCTCAAGGTATAGGTTAAACAACAGTGGGGAAAGGCAACAACCTTGTCTAACACCTCGTCCAATGCTGCTTCCTTCTGACATTTCATTTCCAATCCTTATCCTTACTTTCTGGTGTAAATATAGATTCTGTATCAGTCGTCTCCCTTTCCAATATACTCCTTTCCTCTTCAAAATATCCATCAGCTTCTTCCACTGAGATCTGTCAAAAGCCTTTCCTAAATCTATAAAAACAGCAAAAATTTCTCTACCTTTTTCCATATATCTCTTCGCTATAGTTCTTAACAGGCTAATAGCATCTCTTGTTCCTTTTCTTCTTCTAAATCCAAACTGTTCCTCTGCAATCCCTCTATCCAGCTTGCCATGTAGCCTTCTATTCAACACTCTCAGCAAGACTTAAGCTGCATGAGAAATTAGACTGATGGTCCGGAGCTCTTCACATTTTTTAGTTTTCTCTTTTTCTCTATTGGTATCATAACTGTTGCAAGGAAGTCCTCAGGCCACTCCCCTTTGTCATATATCTCGTTACAGAGGTAGACTATTTCTTTTCTTGCCTTGTTTCCCAGACTCTTCAACAGTTCTGCTGGCAAATAATCAATTCCACATGCCTTCCTATTGTTCATCTCCTTCAGTGCCTTTTCTACTTCTGCTTCAAAGATGGTGAATCCCTTTCCATCTTCCGGCACATATTGTTCCTCTTCAACCATAATTTCGCTTTGCATTTCTCCCCCTTATATAGACATTCAATATATTCTTGCCATCTGTTCAAAACCTCCTGTTGTTCTTCTGCTACAGTACCATCCGCTCTTTCTATTTACATGTTATTCCTCTTTCTTTTACGTCGAAAAACTATCTCACTAGCCAGTCTAAACACCATGTCATACTTTCCCTCTTTCTCCATTTTCTCTATTTCGTCGCGTTTCTGTTTCATCCATTTTTCCCTTGCTTCTTCAGTTTCTATTCTTAATTCATTATTCAGTTCCCTTTACCTTTTTTTGCCTTCTTCAGTTTCTACACGTTTCCACTTTCTCCGCTCTTCCATCTTTTTCAACATGTTTTCTGTTATCCATTCCTCCCTGGTGCTTTGGGATGCTCTAATTCCTAGTACATCTTTGGCAGAGTCCATGAGTTCTTCCCTCATTTTTATCTATTTGTCATTAACACTACCTCTTTGCCATTTTTCCATAAATCTGTTCTCCAAATCTGATGCCTTTTCTACCTCTTTGAGTTTTTTCTATGTTTAGTCTTCCCTTTGCTTTACCTGTCCAGACTTTCTTCAACTTCACTTGTATCTCTCCCATTACTAGGTCGTAGTCTGAATTTATATCCGCTCCTGGAGAACCTTTAGCATTCTTCAAACAGTTCCTACACCTTTCTTGTATCAGGATGTAGTCCAACTGATATCTTTCCCTATTCAAATTTGGTATCCATGTGTAACGTCTCCTTTTGTGGTGTTCAAATAATGTATTGGCCAATGCTAATGAATTTTCTTTACAGAAACTTATTAGTCATTCACCTCTCTCACTTTTTATTCCTAATCCAAATTTTTCTACTGCATCTTCATCTCTTCCTTCACCCACCACTGCATTCCAGTCCCCCATGATGATAAAGCAGGCATTTCTATTTTCTTTCTCGATGAGTTCTTGTATTTTCTCATAATATTCTTCCATTTCCTCATCTCGGTGCTGGCTGGTTGGCATATATACCTTTATTAACACCAAATCTTTTGAACTACTCTTCAGTCGTATCACCATCTGTCTTCCATCAACATATTGTACCTTCATTACCTTATTTTTCAACTTTTGCCCTATCAATATTCCTACTCAGTTTTCACCACTCTTGATTTCCCCTGAGTAAAAGAGCTTATAATCTCCAATTTCTATTTCCCCATTCTCTCCTCATCTCATTTCCCACAAACCGAGGGTATCTCATCTGTTCCTTTTCATCTTCTGTTTTGCATTCTCTAGCTTTCCTGCTTGCAGTAGTGTCCTCACATTCCATGTTCCAATCCTCATCTTTCCTCCCTTCACTGTCCCTTTCTTCCTTTCAAATACGTCTAGTTTGAGAGTGTTCCCCTCCCGGAGATCCGAGTGAGAGGAAGTTTTAAATCAGGAATCTTTCACATGGAGAGACATACCATGTACTGCTTGGGAATGTAATGTGGTAGTTTCCCGTTACTTTCCACATAGGCCGTAGGATGCTCAGCCTAAAGTCACCTGCTCACCATGAGTCAGACGTTGTCTGCAGCCGCCCCTCTGGGGTTCAGTCGCTACTTGTACTCTTTTTGTGCCTAAAGAGAAAAGGTGCCTCTTCCGCCAGCTCCGCCGTGCCGAAGTCCATCTTCTCCGCCTTCGCTGCCGTTGAGGTCTTCTATGGTGAGAAGGAATCGAAACGGTTGGAATGTTTATAGCTGGCCAAATTTGAATAAAAATCAAAATGCAAGATGTATTTCACTTGAGATGTTTCTTCGAAACCAATGCTGAATCTTTGGAAAGATTGTCGTTTTTCTCCAGGAACGTCGTAATGCTTGAGTTCATAATTTTCTCTAAGATGCAGCAATAGACACACGTCAGTGGCATCGGTTCCTACCTCTGCGTCTCGATGTTTTACCCTTTTTGAAAACAGATCTGCGCTCTTTTGCAACCTAGGCATTCGCACTGAGTAGTGAGGTATCATCCCCCAATTTCAGGCTGCTGACACTTCGGCATTACCCGTTAGCACCGAAGTGATGAATCGTCTGTGTGGTACTGTCGAAAGGAGTTGTGGAGAGGGGGGGGGGGGGAGGGGAGCAGAGAGCAGAGCGGGGTCGCTGCCCGGTTACGTAGCGACACGCGCTCGCGGGGTGATTTCGGCACCAGGAGCGCTGCTCCGTGTGCGTGGTGTGCTACCCCTCCCTTCCTCCTCGCTCTCTCGCATCCCAGACCGCAAGTCCTGGCCGGGTACGAGGAAGTGCGGACGGAAGCGTTACGCCCAGAGTTTGCCGTCTGCCGTCCGTTTCTGTTTCATGTCGGCCCGCTGCCAGAGCTACGCCCGAAGCGCGATTCCTCTGCTGCGTGCCCCATCCGGGTCACCGGCTGCTCCGTCCACACCCATAACACGACTCTTTACCATCCACACATTAAAAGTACAATTACAGACAAACTCTGATCGATGGAGGAACGAAGTGGTCCTAGTGACTGTAAAAATTATACTGCAGGCTCGTTGATTTGTATATTTTAGAGTAATGCTGATGATACGGCCCTAGCTATCCAAAGCAAGCAGTTTGAAGACAACTGACTTAAACAAAATGCATGCGTATTTCACCAAATGGAGGCTAATACCAAATCCCACCAAGACTGAAAGCTGTTTTCATTTGAACAACAGAATGGCGGGATATGAGCTGAAGCTTCATATGAATAACAGTCAACTGTGATATCAGCCACATCCAAAGTACCTGGGGGTCACTCTAGATAGGACATTATCCTTCAAAAGACACCTGGAAAATGTATTCAGTAGAATAAGCTCACGGAACAGCCTCATTCAGAGGCTCTGCAACACTAACTGGGGAGCAGCAGCAGACACACTACGAACCTCTGCACTCGACTTAGTGTACTCTGCAGCCGAGTACTATGAACCAGCTTGGTTAACCAGCAAGAGCCGGCCGGTGTGGCCGAGCGGTTCTAGGCACTTCAGTCTGAAACCGCGCGACCGCTACGGCCGCAGGTTCGAATCCTGCCTCGGGCATGGATGTGTGTGATGTCCTTACGTTAGTTAGGTTTAAGTAGTTCTAAGTCCTAGGGTACTGATGACCTCAGAAGTTAAGTCCCATAGTGCTCAGAGCCATTAACCAGCAAGCATGTAAACAAGGTGGACACCCAGCTCAACGCTGCTATGAGAACCATAACTGGATGCATAAAGATTACCCCACTACATTGGCTTCCAACACTTAGTCATATAGCTCCACCCTCCCTGAGAAGACAGGAAGCTCTGATGAAGGAATACACTAAAATAATGAATGACCCCATACTTCCTATTCATGAAGATGTCCCCACTTTGGAAAGAATAAAACTCCGCTCCAGATATTTCCTCTTCAGACTGGCCCAACAACTGTCAGCTGCCAACTTCAGCATGGATACTAAATGGCAAGAGAGCTGGAGTGATAGTGCCTCCCCTGACAACCCTGAACTTATCTGTCCATCAGAGAAACCTAAGGGCTTTGACCTTCCACGACAGCTATGGAAAAGCCTAAACAGAATCCGAACAGGACATGGCCTATGTGCACACAATCTACACAAGTGGAGAAAGCTTCCCAGCCCTAGCTGTGACTGTGGGGCACCTAATCAAACAATACAGCACATCGCCCATGACTGTGAATTAAGAGCCTGCCAGGGTAGTCGGGCTGACTTCTTAAACGCCACACCGCCACACCGCCCTGCCTCGAATGGATTGCCAATTTGGACGTCAGAATTTGAAGACTTGTGTAACGCAAAATATCTGCTGTGATGTTACTTTTTATTGTGTTTATGTGTTATATTTTATATGAATATGTATCCTTCACTTATGTATTTTATAGTGCATTCTATCATCTAATTTCAGAATGTACTAAGTGTAAATAATGTGTGTAGCGCCATACGCTAAGTAAATAAGTAACAGTAAGTAGTACCGACCAAAGTAAGAAAAAATGTTCAGTAAATGGGGACTCTAAAATGCATACCTTAAGAATTATGGGCACTTGTTCAGTAGTCAAGATGAAAAAGTGGTCACAGATAGCTCTTAAGGTACACGTTTTCAAGCAAAAGTTTTAGTAGACTTCTTTCTTGTACTTGTCCATACTACCACCTCCAAAAGTTGCCTGCTCTAAAATCTTAGCATCAACAGTACACAGTTCCACTGCCAGAGGTATCAGAACGATTTTCGCTTGTAAGTTTAGACATAATCGTTTCCGGATGTGACGTCCCTTCTCTCCTCCTTTACTCGCCGAGAGGAGACGCGACACGTAGCGATGTTCGTCCCCGTCGGTATGACGTGGAGCAGCACCCGTAACTCTCGTAAGAACACAACTCCTCGCGTGGTTTAGAAATATTCTTTTATCTGTCGGCAACAGTCTTCTCAGTTTGTGCGAACTGGTAAACCGCAATCGTTTATTTTTCTTTCTATGCCCGGTTAGTTCCGTGATTAAATAAAATCTTGATTCTTGATTTCATCTTTACGGTCGTTTTCCACATCAAACATAGCGAGGATGGAATTTGCTGTTTACTATTCCGTTGCTATGCCGTTGCTACGTCCAGTTATTAACAACGGTCCGACGTAATTCCAGAGATCACTTATGTTGGAGTAAATGTTTTTTTTATTATTTTTATTTTTAATACGCCGTAATACTGGTTTAAACTAATCGCCCTTTACTGTCCATTATTCATGTAGTCACTTAGTCACTTAAAATGTTTAAAGAGTTAGGCGACACGTGAGATTTCCCTTTTGACTCAGATTTTATTGTTTATTCTGTAATTAATTGTTTGTCCCTACAACACACGCACACCGATATGTCATTCAAGATTAACTTCTGTTCAGTTCAGTAATCGTGACGCTGACGACAACTTTAGACTAATCGGCTTACTTGTCTTTCTTCGTGTCTTCGTTTTATTGTGTCCTACTCAAGACTACGAATTGTTTTCCAGTCGTTGATCCATTGCTCTCAAGGTTTCCAACTGTTCATCAGTACGAAGGCTAAGTCCGATACACCAATACCACTCAAAGTGTAACGCTCGTCTTACTATACCATCGCGATGAGACCGGTAAGCCGGCCGGAGTGGCCGTGTGGTTCTAGGCACTACAGTTTGGAGCCGCGTGACCGCTACGGTCGCAGGTTCGAATCCTGCCTCGAGCATGGATGTGTGTGATGTCCTTAGGTTAGTGAGGTTTACGTAGTTCTAAATTCTAGGGGACTTATGACCACAGCAGTTAAGTCCCATAGTGCTCAGAGCCATTTGAAACATTTTTTTGAGAACGGTAAAGATTAACTTTCATTAGTCGAATGACAGAGCAATACTTCAGTCTCTACCTCAAGAATTATCAAACTTCCTAAACTGCAACAATCTAATAGCGTTAGCGTCCAGACAACTATCGCAAAACTACTCTAGAGCGACTCAAGAGTAACTAACTAACTGAACATTTCCATTTCCGAATTGCATTGAATTTACTTTTCGATGCGGCTACGACTCTCTTCCATGGTAAATGTTATCTTTGACCGAATTAATTTCTTGGATTTAACCCTCGTTCATATGATTTCCAATTTATTCTATAGATGTTTGATAAGGAATCTATGATAATCCTTTCCTTTTTTTCCCTTTTTGGTATGCTATTCTCAGTATTTGAATAACATAGGTGTTAATAAAAATATTACCAGTGTAGATTTTGTTGTGACTTGGCAAGACAGCCAAGCCACTAGGAGGAAGCCGAAAGGCACGCGTTAAGCTCATGCAGGCTGGCGTGAGGTCTGGAACAGGTCAAGTAATGGAGACTAGCAAATAAAGTACGTAGCTGCTGGAATACTTAACTTTAATCCATAATTGGTGAACATCGGTCTGACGGTACATGCATCACAAGATAAATAGCAAATGATAATGGCGCCTTGCTAGGTCGTAGCAAATGACGTAGCTGAAGGCTATGCTAACTATCGTCTCGGCAATTGAGAGCTTAATTTGTCAGTGAACCATCGCTAGCAAAGTCGGCTTTATAACCGGGGCGAGTGCTAGGAAGTCTCTCTAGACCTGCCGTGTGGCGGCGCTCGGTCTACAATCACTGATAGTGGCGACACGCGGGTCCGACGTATACTACCGGACCGCGGCCGATTTAAAGGCTGCCACCTAGCAAGTGTGGTGTCTGGCGGTGACACCACAGATTTTGTCGCCAATTGTTGCCGTCGCTGTCAAGATGACTCACTTACCTGCTATAAGTTTCCACAAAGGTTGTTAATTGGGGTTGTCTGTCCTTCAGGCGTTACACGGGCCAGGGACGCTTACCTCAAATGGAAACGTTTAACCTTCCTCATCACTCTTGAAAGTTTGTAACACAATGATGGAATAACTGGTGCAAAGTGTCGGTAGCTCCACGAAGCTATTCGGGGGTTGTGTACAGTGAAGTCAATGTACTAGAAAATTGTAGGGAAATGCAGCCGGACCTGCAGAGGATTGATGCTTGCTGCAAAAACAGGCCAGTGGTTTTAAACATACGTGAAATTAACGTTTTTCACGTAAAAAGACGGAATGGTCCTTTGCGAAATTCCACACTACAGTTAAAAAATGTTGCGCATGGCGTTTTCGGCCGAGAGCCCATGTTGAGGAGTTCGGCGTTTGGTGGAAGCCTTTTTATTTGACGCCAAATGAGGACTACAATAACGATGAGGACAACACACACATACTCTGTTCCCAACAGCGAAAATCTCCGACACGTTCGGGAATCGGACCGGAAACCTTGATACCGAGAGTCAGCGACCTTGTCTCAATACCATGAGCTGCTGAAAAAGATCCAATAAAATCTTATTCACAAGATATTTCAGTTGCATCCACTGTGTATTTTTTATTCAGATGAGTTACTGTTTTCAGATATTTCAGGAGTATCGACGTTTTTTACAATCCTATACTCAGTGTAAAACTTTAGTCTTAAAATACTCCAATAACCACTTAACATTTATTTTCCATTCGGTAATTCGTAGCCTGTCGACACCAGTGGAGCCGGCACCTCGAACATTCCAGCACACGCCGCTAGCAGCGGTTTGAACATCGCCACCAATGAACAACCTCCAGGCCGCCGACCAATGAAGACTGACAGTACGGTGTTATAAATCGTGGGCACGTGGACACCAGCCTTCTAGTTTAGGACTAGTTCCAGTTACTAGCTGATGCCGAAGGTTACACCATGTTGTTGATAGTTGGCTCTATCGGCAAACAGTGTACTTAGACGCACGCCCGTTCAAAAAATGGTTCAAATGGCTCTGAGCACTATGGGACTTAACATCTGAGGTCATCAGTCCCCTAGAACTTAGAACTACTTAGACCTAACTAAGTACATCACAACCTTCCATGCCGAGGCAGGATCCGAACCTGCGCCCTTAGCAGTCGCGCGGTTCCAGACTGGAGCGCATAGAACCACTCGGCCACATTGGCCGGCTGGCGCACGCCCGTGTCGGGCCTCTGCTTAAAGCTAGCCGCGTGTGCCACAAGTTGTCAACAGTAAAGCATTCATCAGCATGGCACTTCTTCACCCACAATTTGAGTTCTTGTTGCCATTGCTATTGTGGTCTTCAGTCCAAAGACTGGTTTGGTGCAGCTCTCCACGTTACTCTATCCTTTGCAAGCCTCGTCACCTTGGAGTAACTACTGCAACCTACATCCTTCAGAATCTTAATTTGCTTAGTGTATTCATCTCTTGATGTTCATCTACGATTTTTACCACCACGAAATTGGTGATCACTTGACGCTTCAGAATTTGCTCTACCAACCGATCCCTTCTTGTAGTCGAGTTGTGCCACAATTCCTGTTCTCTCCAATTCTACCTCTTCATTAGTTACGTGATCTACCCATCTAATCTTCAGCATTCTTCTGTAGCACCACGTTTCAAAAGTTTCTATTCTCTTCTTGTCTAAACTGTTTATCGTCCATGTTTCACTCCATACAAATACCTTCAGAAAAAACTTCCTGACACTTAAATCTATACTCAATGTTAACAAATTTCTTTTCTTCAGAAACATTCCTTGCCATCGCCATTCTACATATTATAGCCATCCTCAGTTATTTTGCTTCCCAAATAGCAAAACTCATCCACTACTTTAAGTGTCTCATTTCCTAATCTAATTCCCGCAGCATCACCCGATTTAATTCGACTATATTCCATTACCCTCGTTTTGCTTTTGTTGATGTTCATCTTATATCTTCCTTTCAAGACACTGTCCATTCTGTTCAACTGTTCCTCCTAGTCCTGTGCTGGCTCTGACAGAATTACAATGTCATCAGCAGACCTCAAAGTTTTCATTTCTTCTCCCTGGATTTCAATTCCTACTGCAAATTTTTTCTTTGGTTTCCTTTACTGCTTGTTCAGTGTGCAAATTGAATAACATCGAGGATAGGCTACAACCTTGCCGCACGGGATTAGCCGAGCGGTCAAGGCACTGCAGTCATAGACTGTGCGGCTGATCCCTGCGGAGGTTCGAGTCCTCCCTCGGGCATGGTTGTGTGTGTTTGCCCTTAGGATAATTTAGGTTAGGTAGTGTGTAAGCTTAGGGACTGATGACCTTAGCAGTTAATTCCCATAAGATTTCACACACATTTGAACATTTGCTACAATCTTGTCTCACTCCCTTCTCAACCACTGCTTCCCTTTCGTGACCCTCGACGCTTATAACTGCCTTCTGGTTTCTGGGCTAATGGTATATAGCCATTCGCTATATTTTATACCTGCCACCTTCAGAATTTGAAAGAGTATTCCAGTCAACATTGTCAAAAGCTTTCTCTAAGTCTGCAAATACTATAAAAACGGGTTTGCCTTTCCTTAACCTAGTTTCTACGATAACTCGTAGGATGAGTATTGCCTCGCGTGTTCCTACGGAATCCAAACTGATCTTCCCCGAGGTCGGCTTCTACCAGTTTTTCCTTACGTCTGTAAGGAATTCGTGTTAGTGATTAAAGCCGTGACTTACGAAACTGATAGTTCGGTAAGTATCACACCTGTCAGCACCGGCTTTCGTTGGAATCAGGATTATTATATTCTTCTTGAAGTTAGGGGGTATTTTGCCTGTCTCATACATCTTGCTCACCAGGTGGAAGAGTTTGGTCATAGCTGACTCTCCCAAGGCTATCAGTACCTCTAACGGAATGTTATCTATTCCCGAAGCCTTGTTTCCAATTAGGTCTTTCAGTGCTCTGTCAAATTCTTCTCGCAGTATCATATCTCGCACTTATCTTCATCTACCTTCTCATCCATTTCTACAATCTTGCCTTCAAGTACATCGCCCACGTATAAACGCTCTATATACTCCTTCAACCTTTCGGCTTTCCCTTCTTTGCTTATGACTGTTTTACAATCTGATCTCTTGATGTTCATACAGGAGGTTCTCTTTTCTCCAATGCTCTCTTCGACGTTCCTGTAGGTAGCATCTAGCTTACCCCTAGTGATATAAGCTTCTACATCCTTACATCCGTCCTCTAGCCATTCCTGCTTAGCCATTTTGCACTTTCTGTCGATCTCATTTTTCAGATGTTGGTATTCCTTTTCGCCTGGTTCATTTACTGCATATACTTTTCTTTCATCGACCTAGAAGCTAAACTGTCTGCGGCCACCGATGAAATTGAGCAGTATCAGCGAAGGAACAGCTTGCGCTTGTTCGGGGTAGCTGAAAACGATCGTGAAAACACCGACGACCTGGCCATTTGCCTCGTGCGTGAGAAACTTGGCGTGCAGATCGACGTGGCCGATATTGACAGAAGCCACCGTGTTGGGCGCAGGATACCAGGTGCGATGAAACCCAGGCCCATAATAATTAAATTTGTGTCATACCGGAAAAGAGCTGAAGTGTTTGCTCAGAAAAGAAAGCTCGCCAAGAGTGGGGTTACCCTGAGGGAAGATCTGACGCGCGAAAGACTAAAAGTTTTGAACACTCCGATCACACAGTTCGGCCTTCAAAATGTATGGACCCAGGATGGCAGGATCGTAGTCAAGACGGAAGGAGGGAGGAAAACGGTGACGAACATGTCCGAACTGAAAGACTGAGCGAAATCTCGCGAGACACAAAGTCTCATATTGTACTCTGTCTAATATAAGTTAATTTTTATTCTTTCTTTTCATTTTTTTACGTAAATATTGCTTCGTTATTTCTATATGTACCATAAGTACTCTATTTAAAATCAGTCAATTGTTTCACATAAATATTGCTTCTTTATTTGTCTATCATAAGTGCTCATGTACATTCATATTGTCAGTACAAACGGGAATTAACATTCTCCATTAACAGGAATCTCCATAAAACCGCCTTTCTATATCTGTTATTTTCATCCTCGTCACTACCACTACTACTACTATTATCTTTTTCGTAACCACTACTGCCACTTTCCATCTTTCTTTTCGCTCCCTTCTCCGATACCTCCAGCTTGTCTTTCACCTTTAGCCCACAGACGCTTGAGTCAGTCACGACCTTGGACACACCTGTAAATATGTCTTCCCCCGCGAAATACAGCTTTTGTCCCTCTTCCGGCCAGCAGGTAGACGGAGCACGCTCGGTCCTACAGGCGGCCACAATGCCACGGACCGGTTCCGGCGGCGGGCTCTTTGTGGCCCACGCGAACGCTCAGTCGCTAACGGCTCACTTCGACGAGTTCCGTGACCTGTTCTGCCAATCGCTGTTCCATATTATCCTCGTCTCTGAAACTTGGTTGAAACCAAACATTTCTTCCGACGCTATCCCAATCACTGGTTACTCTCTCCTAAGGGCAGATCGTGAAACACGACGCGGGGGTGGTGTGGGTGCCTATGTTCGCTCTGATCTGAGACCTACTATACTATGCACATCGGACGCAAAGGGCGAAGGAGAAGCAGAGTTCTTGTTTTTCGAAATAAATACATCAAATCAGAAACTGCTAATTGGAGTAAAGTATAAACCTTCAAACGTCGGTGCTATGTCCGCCTTTCAGTCTGCCCTGTCCTCGCTCGTGACACTGTATGAACACATAATCATTATGGACGACACAAACATCTACTTACAGTTAAAATCTCCCTCTGCAGAAAAACTAAGGAGACTGTTCCACTCCAATGATATGAGTTTAACACCGCTGGACCCAACTCATCACACGCCACACAGCCATACACTCATAGATATAATAGCAGCAAAGCGACCAGATAAAATAATTCGCGCCAATCAGACATCCGCTCCAGGACTCATGACGTGATATTCTTAAATTACTCAGTGCATACTACCAAAGAAAAATCTCACCTGGTAACCTACAGAAACCTAAAAAATGTTAACCATGACGCTCTTCAAAAGGATTGCTCAAACATCCCTTGGCATGATATAAGCAATGAACTGACTTTAGACGGAAAATATCGGGAATTATGTCGCAAAATTGTTGCACTGTATGATAAACATGCTCCTCAACGCACTGTCAAGGTAAAGAGAGCTCCCGCTCCGTGGCTCACCACTGCATTACGCCAGTTAATGAATAAACGTGATGCTGCACATAGGGCCTTCAAGCGTAACCCAACTCCCGAGGCGTACGAAGCTTATAGGAAACTCCGAAATAGAACCAAGCAAAGCGTGAGGAATGCCAAAATCAGACATGCCCGCTCTGTCGTATGCGACATATCAAAACCCGCTGCACTGTGGAAAAAGCTGCGCAGTTTCGGTATAGGGAAGCGAAGATCTGACGCTGTTTATCAAGCGTCTGCAGAAGAATTAAATGATTTCTTCTCAACAGCTGTAAACCGCCACGCAGCGACAAATTACCAGCCCCAAGATATCAATCTCTCGAGAGACAAGTTTTTCCTAAAACATGTCACTACCGGCACAGTACACAAGGCAAATTTGAGAATCTCTTCCGAGGCAGTAGGAAATGATGGAGTGAGCATTGGCATGATTAAGAACGTCGTAAACACTATTACTCCATGTGAATGTATGCTTTCCCGGCGTATACAGCTGGCGAAGAGTTATCACAGACATCTTCAACCTGTCTCTTGTTAGTATTGTCAGTAGTACATATCCTACTGAGTGGAAGCAAAGTGTAATTCAACCTATACCCAAGAGTGACAACCCTAAGTCGCCAGGTGACTACAGGCCGATCAGCATACTTCCTGCAATATCTAAAGCCCTAGAATACATCGTGCATGAACAGCTGACGGATTACCTCAGAACTCATAACATCCACGACAAATATCAGTCAGGCTTTCGAAAGCACCATAGTACAGCAACTGCATTAATCAAAGTAACTGATGACATTAAACATGCTATGGACAGACGTGAAGCTACCATCGTAACACTGCTTGACTTTAGCAAGGCTTTTGATACAGTTGACTTTGATATATTACTAATTAAAATGAAGCGGCTGAATTTCTCAAACAGCGCAATACACTGGTTCGACAGCTACCTCAAAAACAGAAGTCAACAAGTCATTTGTGGGTCCGAAAAGTCATCATGGAAAAACGTGCGCTCTGGAGTTCCCCAAGGCTCCGTCCTTGGTCCATTACTCTTCTCACTGTACATTAATGATATTTCTTCAGTGACTCACTCCTGCAACTACCATCTATATGCCGACGACATCTAACTCTACATACGTGCAAGCCCCAAGAACATTGCTGACGCAGTAGCGAGTATGAACGCAGATCTTTGCTCTGTTTCTCGATGGGCACAGAACCTAGGTCTGAAACTAAACCCCAAGAAATCCCAGGTCATACTTATATCTCATCCTAAGTTAATCGGTCGGTACTTTCGCGAAACAGTCCCTCAAATACTCCTCAATGGTACCCAACTACCATACCAAAAAACAGTAAAGGACCTTGGAATAATCTTGGATGAACACCTAAACTGGGAAGAACAAACAGTCACAGCTTGCCGGAAATCGCTCTCCTCCCTACATGCAATTTAAAAATTTAGAAAAAATTTCCAACCCATGTTAAACAAAAATTAGTCCAAACACTAGTCTTGCCTAATCTTTACTACTGTGATGTAGTTCAACACGGCACAAATAGTGAAAATTCGAGATGCCTCGAGCTAGTGATGAACGCTTGCGTTAGATACGTATGCAATATACGGTTGTATGACCATATCAGTCCTTCATACTCCCAGCTAGGTTGGAAACGCCCACATAAGGCGCGCGATCTCCACACGATGTGCTTACTTCATCGATTTCTTAGCCACTGGTGCCCCCAATACTTATCTTCTCACATTAAACACCTATCATCATTCCACAACCGCAATATCAGATCGGATACGTCTAGCATCTTGGCTGTACCTTTACATAACACAAAATCTTTCTCCGTGTCATTCTCCATCTCAGCCATACGACTATGGAACGCGCTCCCCTGTGATCTGCGTCTTATCCAGAACCACTCAACATTCAAGAGGGAACTCAAGACTTACATATTAGGAACGGTATAGCCACCATTGTTGTGCCCCTCTCATCTTTTTCTTTCTCCTCTCCATCATAGCTTCGAATTTTACCATTCTATTTCTCTTCCTCTAACCTATCTACCTCTTCTATATCTCTTTCACCCCATTCCATCGTCTTATGTCTCTACTTGATGAGAATAACTCACAAGCTGCAAGAATATAACGAGAAAATTCCCAACTAGCAATAGGACTGACATTCATAAAAGAAAAATATGTTTACTTTCATATACATAGTCATTACTATTATTATTATTATTATTATTATTATTATTCTTGATTGTTATAATTAGTTTTTGATTATTATAATTATCATTGTACTACTTTTATAATCTCTATTTATTTCTTTAACATTAATACTGTATAACATGTTATATGTCCTTAATGTTCTGTAGAAACTGAAATTTGTTGAATCTGAGTATGCCTGGTTAGGTGTAAGAGAGGGCCTGAAGGCACTAATCTTGCCAGGTAAAATAAATGCATAAATAAATAAATTCCATATCTCCTGTGTTAACGAGGGATTTCTACTAGCTGTCGTCTTTTTACTTACTTAATCCTCTGTTGCCTTCACTATTTCATCTCTCAAAGCTACCCATTCTTCTTCTACTGTATTTCTTTCCCCTGTTATTGTCAGTCATTTCCTAATGCTCCCGCTGAAACTCTCTACAACCTCCGGTTCTTTCAGTTTATCCAGGTTCCATCTCCTTAAATTGCTACCTTTTTGCAGTTTCTTCAGTTTTAATCATAACCAATAAATTGAGGTCAGACTCCACAACTCCAGTCCAGTCCAATGGAAATGTCTTACAGTTTAAAACCTGCTTCCTAAATCTCTGTCTTACCATTACACAATCAATCTGAAATCTTCCGATGACCAGATCGCTTCTACGTACCTAACCTCCTTTCACTATTGTTAAACCAAGTGTTAGCGATGATTAAGTTATGCTTTGTGCAAAATTCTGCCAGAAGGCTTCCTCTTTCATTCCTTACTCCCAGTCGATATTCACTTCTTTTATTCCTTTTTCTCATGACTATTAAATTTTCGCCTCCCCTTTATTTGAAATATTTTTTTATCTAATCATACATTTCTTCAGTCTCTTCTTCATCTCCGAAGCTTACTCATTTACTCGTTATTAAGCCTATTCCTGCATCGCCCTAGATTCACCCGACCACAAGTCCTGTTCCTTCTGCCATTGAAGTCCATTAATTCCCTCTGCATTTATTGTCATAATATTCAGTTCAACCAACGTAATCAAACTCTTAGTTTGATATTGTAGTGAACGGCATATACCAACTGCGAGAATTGGACGTTCCATGCTACGAACTTACTTCTGTGTCTTACCGAACTAAAGATTTTGTTATAGGGACTCTTTGGGAAGGAAATGGAGAGATCGGCAATGTGAGAGGTTCAACTGGCTCTGAGCACTATGGGACTTAACAGCTGAGGTCATCAGTCCCCTAGAACTTAGAACTACTCAAACCTTACTAACCTAGGGACATCACACACATCCACGCCCGAGGCAGGATTCGAACCTGCGACCGTAGCAACATGTGAGAGGAGGAGAGAGATTGTAGTGATGTGTGACGCTGTTACGGTATATAGTAAATGTTCAATTAGTTTTTTTGCACAAAATGTAATCCAGTAACGAAGATAAAGTATTCAAGGTGTGTATACCTCCATAACGAGATTAGTTAATTATCACAGATATTACGAGACGTAGATCGCTCGGAATGAAGTTTTAAAAGGTAGTGCGAACCTGCATTTTCCACGGTCATAATTAGTCGAAAGATTATCTCCGAATTAGTAATCTTTAACTTGCTAAATTGTTGGACCTATCATACAGACTCATCAAACAACATAGCACACAGTTGGCCGAACGATTTGCGTAGCGAGTAAGGGTTTTAGAGATTTCAGGTGGGGCAGATAACTACGGGGAATTTCCACGAGATCGCCGCTGCGGAATACATCTCTTGATCTATCGTGGTACTTAAAATGGGATATTTATATTTTCTAGGTTTTCAGGAGAGTAAAGATAAAAGGAAATAAGGAACTAAACTAAAACAACTAAAACCAATAATTAAAATAAAAGAACACATACAGGATATTTACTGATAATAATAAATAAATAATATTTTTATGAACCAACCAATAATAATATTATAGCAAACTATCCGTTTCCCTTTTTAAATTTTCTAACCCACGTACCCAATTAAGGAATCTGACATTCCATGCTCCGATGCGTAAAATGCTAATTTTCTTTCCCCTAATAAGACGTCCTGCTGAGTAGTCCCCGCCCAGAGATCCGAATGGGACCTATTTCACCTCAGATAAATTTTATCCAAGAGGACGCCATCATCATTTAACCATACTGTAAAGCCGTGTGCTATCGGGAAAAATTACGGCTGCAGTTTCCCCTTGCTTTCAGCCGCTCGCAGTGCCAGCACAACAATGCTGTTTTGGTTGATGTTGCAAGGCCAGTTCAGTCAATCATCCAGACTGTTGCCCCTGCAACTACTGAAAAGGCTGCTGTCCCTCTTCAGGAACCACATGTTTGTCTGGCCTCTCAACAGATACCCCTCGGTTGTGGTTGCACCTACGGAACGGCCATATGTATCGCTGAGGCACGCAAGCCTCCCCACCAACAGCAAGGTCAATGGTTCACTTGGAGCAAGTTGAGGACAATATATTTATTTAAAGTATTTGAAGGACACTTGTGTCAACAATCTTTTGCTTGCCTGTGCAGACTTCGATGGCGAAAGACCCTTTGGAAGGCTTCCAACCCCAATATTATTAGTAGCGAGGACGTAACACTGGCCTCTTCGGAACATGACGGTTACCGACTCGCATCATAACATAAATTGGCTATACTTAACACTGGATAACATTGGCTTCTCACAGTTTACTTGCTGAAACAGTTAACGAAACATTACTGTAAAATCGCTTAGAAATACAAATTTAAATTGTCCGAAATGTTTCAGTTAATGATACTAAGATCAGGGTTACCAAACTTTGCTATAATTCAGTACAACAACCTAAAAAATTAGTGTGTGCTTCGGCACAATATAAAATTACTTTTATTTTCTCTTAACTACAGCTCGTAAACAATGTTAAGGATTGACTGTAAGATTTCGACCACAGCCTGCCACGTAAATTCACTTAAAACATGGTAATGGACACAACATAACATTGTTTACTAGCTGAAATAAAATATTCGTATTTACCTGAGTAGCATTTTTGAAGTGCATTTGAGGTTCTTTAGGTAAATCGTAGTTATCCACATTATCTTCAAATTCATAAAAATCGTCACTGACACGAACAACCAAGCGTTTCTACTGTAGGCAGCTATGTTTTTGGTACTTACCACTGTTTACATGCATACGTCCTGAGAAAGTTGCCATTAGCGTGTACGTGACTTTAGCTGCTACTTCGCCGTTTATCGTGGAACTATCAACTAATATAAATAAAGCTCATCACGTACCATTGTTTTGCATGCAAATAACTGTTTCTCATCTACCGTCTCTTTCCAGTACTTACAGTCGAGGTCTTCAAATATATTGGACATATATGTACAATTAACACTTTCGGTCACGAAATATTTTTTTCACGAAAAAAAATCATGGCTTTGCTATTCAGTTCTTCAATTTAAATTATGATTTTTCAGATGTATAAAATATTCCGAGGTGCCCCCCAGAATGATAAGCAAAGAAACAATTTTTTTCTATCCAGACAAAAGTGAATGTTATATTTTACACAATAAAATGTGCTTTTGCCTTTACAACCCTGTTTCTTACACCTTCAAGTGATTTATTGTCACTGACCACTGGAGATGCCCAACGTTGTCCAAACGAACATCAGCTTCTGAACGAACTTCTACGTTTTGAAATTTGGTGGCATTGGACTTTCACAAGTGGGACGCCCCCTTTTCCTCGCAGCTGGCTTATCTATTTTTGTCAGTACTTTGGCCACACATGCCCTAAAGTGAAGCAAATCAAGGGTCTTATTTTTAGGAACACCTACTTCTTATGCGTTTTTCTTGTACTCAGTCCATGCATTTAGACATGCAATATCAACTGGACGAGGAAACCTCCGAGGCGTCCATTTTCGCGATCTGATGAATGAACGGTAAATTGTGATGGGAAAATCCATCTTCTCAACCCCTCCCATACGTTGATTGTAAACTTGAATAACTTATGTCCGGACGATTTCAATATATTTCTCCAGAACCTGTAGTAAAAAATGCTATTACGAAAAGAAAAAGTCACAAAAAACGTACATCTGAGTAACCCAGATGAAAAAGCCTCCAAATTAATTTTATCTCGATTTGAAGGTGGGCACACGGCCGTATAGATTTTTTCAGCGCCTGAATGGTGGAATATGTTTCAGGTTGCAAAAACGGCTATAAACCATCGAAAATGGTTGTCGAAAATCTTGTTCAGTTTCAAAAGCAGCTAACTGCTGTCTTCGGGTGCAAAGCCCGCTAAGTGCCCAATAGACTTGACTGTAGCCCTGCCATGTCCGGATGAAGAGCACGTGAACAGGCATCTGACTTACAGATCTGGACGTTCAGAGTTACCTTTCAGTATGTCACTATTAGATTGGATATTTTTCTTATTCATCTCTAGGCTGGTTGCGCTGAAACAAATTCGTAAGCAACAATAACATTCTCGCTGTCAGTGCGTAGTCGTTTGGATGGGACGAGTGTTTCGTGATTATCTCAGTGTCACTTATCATGCAGTTAGTGGGCTTAGCGTCTAGGCTACTCACCTTACAATGTACCGTATGGTATTAAACGTCTAACATTACCTCCATCGTTGTCCTCTTGCTCAAAATTATTGCCAGGATCATCGGATAGAGCGTCAATTTCAGATGAATTAAGGCGCTCTATAACTTCTTCTTCTGTAAGTGGCCTTCGTCTATCTTGGACTCGGGCATTGTGAAATCATCGTAAGACGACTAAAAGGACAGGGGAATAATGTCCTAAATTTCTTTGCTATTACAACCTTTCAATCACAATGTCCTCATTTGGAGAGATGTATGAAGTTATAAATTTGTCACTTACCTTTCGTTCAGAAAGACACCTTACTTTTCATGTTCAAGAATGCGCCTCTCTACGCACAAATAATTTTTTTTATCTAAACTCAAAAGATATTAACCGGCTGATGGAAGGTACAAAGATTACTGAGAAGCGCCCATGTGACTGTGCACATTCAGTTTTGTTTTGTAGTACCACAGATTAACGGGAGATGTCGACACTGTTCTCAAATAAACTCTCTGCATGTGACAATGTGAGGACAACAATCGCAAATGGTAAAATTTAACGGATTTTAATATACTAAGCATTTATTTCTCTTTTGCTGACGCCTTTGTCCCACAGTTTTCGCAGGGTCGGCGTGGTTACAATCGGATTTGGCAAGGTTAATTTGAAGGGATGGCAGTGTACCCCAGCTGTCTGCGTCTAGTTTAAATCATGAAACAGTGCGAACATGTTGCAAATGTCTGCGAGTCGTGTAACAGAGGCGGGACGTGGCTACCAGCGCAGTATTAACCTAGGGGGATGTGGAAAACCGCCTAAAAACCACAGCCACGCTGGCCGGCACACTGGCGCTCGTCGGCAATCCTCCGGGCGGGTTCGATCTGGGGTTGACGCGCCTAATCGAGTCCAGTGAGCAGGGCATTAGTGCCCTCGGCTAATCTGGCGGGTCAGACTAAGCATTTATTTAGTATGTCCTTATATGAGGACGCCATGACCGAAAAAGTTAAGCGCACCGATACTGTTCGTCAGTTTGAGATGCATAACAGATGGAACTGAAAGATAAAACAGTGAAGATTCACCGCATGGTTGCGCACTTCGTCAAAGGTTTGTTTAGGGAGCACAAAAACGTTACGAAAATACTCATCCACTTACCAGGACAGATTCTACAGCAGATTCAGATAGTGTGGTTTGCTGTTAAAATTCCGAGTATGCACTTTTTCAAAATATCGACCAATATATTATTTCCTCCGACATACGAGAGACTTTTGAAAAGTAATGCCGCACATTTTTTTTTCTGAAAACAGTTTAGTTCCACTCAGGATTCAAATACACCATGATATTCCCCCTCTTTTGGACATAAATCCTTATTTTCCACATTATCTCCGCTTAATCTGACGGCTTTGCGTCACCTTACCAGGAGGACGTGTATGCCCGAATGGTACCACTCTACTGCTTGACGTCGTCGGAGCCAACGTCTTGCTGCACCTATCTTGCTGCACCTACGTTCTGCTACCCGCTGAGTGTATCCTTCACTGGACCAAAAGGAGGTCGATAGGTGCGAGGCCTAGCTGTGCGGCGGATGAAGAAGGAGAAGTTCGTTTTTGTGGCTGAAATGAAAAAGCATTGCATTGCTTATTGAACGTCCATCGCATATATGGCAAACGGTCATGACGTAATGGAGACATACAGTCTCACACAAACGCCTACCAGTAATCGTTCATCCTGTTCGCTAATCACGAATGAAATACGAAGCAGGAAGGGGAAGGAGGGAGGGGTAAACGACAATGGTACACCAGATGTGGATGAATATGTAAACATGTATTCAGACTGTTGACAAAGTTAGTAGTACATAATGGGCCTTAATGCAGATGATACGTACTATGTGGTATGGTGTAGAAGTCAATTCCAGATTGTTATGGATGTATTCGTATCAATTACAACTTCATCAGTACCACGTATCTCTCGTGTCTCTACATTTCACAAAGGTAGAAGCTTCAAATGTACAACATTTGGTGGCAGCAAGCCGTAAAACAATAAATAACGCCTGGTTTTCTGTGATATTCCCAATATACATAACAAAGTATTCATCCTTGAATGACTAGAATAGTGTCTAGAAAAATAGCAGGGGATGTAGAACATGCAGTGAACTAAGATCAGTTTGGCTCTGGCAGAGTTAAATGATTCCCAGAGGCAACCCTAAGCACTAACGTCAGCAAGAATGCAAAGAGAATGTAAGTAAACAAAAATAAAGAATAAAGGCTAGTAGATGTCAGATAACATGAGACTGAATAGTGTTAAAAAATACGGAAATATACGGGAAGACAAAAGTCGGTAATTTACAGTAGCTATATAATGCACAGTATCGAGCAACAAACCGTGTTAGTTAAAGCCAGAAGGAGAACAAACCATGCGACCGCCACATTTCAACGACGTGATGCATGTTAGTCTGGTTCCAGTCGAAATTATTTCCTGTGTAAAGGTGTACGACAATACGCTTCCATCCTAGAAAAAACGTGGAATCATTAACACACCAGAAAGTATGTGAGAAGTCGAAAATTATTTCTGTTGGTCAAACATGCAGTTGAGGAGGAAAGCCCCTGTTACCATAAAGTGGCGTAAGTTCTGCGTGTGTGGGTGTTTGGGGGGGGGGGGGGGTTCGTGCGTGCGTGTGTGCATGTGTCTTCATTTATTGCCTTCCCGTGGTGGTAGCCCTTAACAGTGAGTGGAACTGTATTGATCATTCAATTCGGAGGAGCAGATATATGTACCTTGCATCAAGCACAATGGGTGAGAGCAGTTTTCCCTGAAACACATACTGCCCGCCCAATACGCGATTGAAAGCAAATTCGATTTACGTTTATGAAGGTATTTCTGGCTATAAATTTAGAAGCTAACCATTCATTCCGTAACTTCGTATGGAATGTGAGGACTTTCGGCTTGTTATGTACCACGCTATGGACCTTTATTTAAAAAATATTTTAAAAGGTCGGATTCGAACCCATACGGCGGCATTGTAGCACCACCCGGACACAACCCCTGTTTGTGTTCATGAGCTATATCTGCGGCGGATAGGAACTCCTAACTCTTCGATGTGTCCGAGGTTATTACACTCCTGGAAATGGAAAAAAGAACACATTGACACCGGTGTGTCAGACCAACCATACTTGCTCCGGACACTGCGAGAGGGCTGTACAAGCAATGATCACACGCACGGCACAGCGGACACACCAGGAACCGCGGTGTTGGCCGTCGAATGGCGCTAGCTGCGCAGCATTTGTGCACCGCCGCCGTCAGTGTCAGTCAGTTTGCCGTGGCATACGGAGCTCCATCGCAGTCTTTAACACTGGTAGCATGCCGCGACAGCGTGGACGTGAACCGTATGTGCAGTTGACGGACTTTGAGCGAGGGCGTATAGTGGGCATGCGGGAGGCCGGGTGGACGTACCGCCGAATTGCTCAACACGTGGGGCGTGAGGTCTATACAGTACATCGATGTCGTCGCCAGTGGTCGGCGGAAGGTGCACGTGCCAGTCGACCTAGAACCGGACCGCAGCGACGCACGGATGCACGCCAAGACCGTAGGATCATACGCAGTGCCGTAGGGGACCGCACCGCCACTTCCCAGCAAGGGGTATCGGCGAGGACCATTCGCAACCGTCTCCATGAAGCTGGGCTACGGTCCCGCACACCGTTAGGCCGTCTTCCGCTCACGCCCCAACATCGTGCAGCCCGCCTCCAGTGGTGTCGCGACAGGCGTGAATGGAGGGACGAATGGAGACGTGTCGTCTTCAGCGACGAGAGTCGCTTCTGCCTTGGTGCCAATGATGGTCGTATGCGTGTTTGGCGCCGTGCAGGTGAGCGCCACAATCAGGACTGCATACGACCGAGGCACACAGGGCCAACACCCGGCATCATGGTGTGGGGAGCGATCTCCTACACTGGCCGTACACCACTGGTGATCGTCGAGGGGACACTGAATAGTGCACGGTACATCCAAACCGTCATCGAACCCATCGTTCTATCATTCCTAGACCGGCAAGGGAACTTGATGTTCCAACAGGACAATGCACGTCCGCATGTATCCCGTGCCACCCAACGTGCTCTAGAAGGTGTAAGTCAACTACCCTGGCCAGCAAGATCTCCGGATCTGTCCCCCATTGAGCATGTTTGGGACTGGATGAAGCGCCGTCTCACGCGGTCTGCACGTCCAGCACGAACGCTGGTCCAACTGAGGCGCCAGGTGGAAATGGCATGGCAAGCCGTTCCACAGGACTACATCCAGCATCTCTACGATCGTCTCCATGGGAGAATAGCAGCCTGCATTGCTGCGAAAGGTGGATATACACTGTACTAGTGCCGACATTGTGCATGCTCTGTTGCCTGTGTCTATGTGCCTGTGGTTCTGTCAGTGTGATCATGTGATGTATCTGACCCCAGGAATGTGTCAATAAAGTTTCCCCTTCCTGGGACAATGAATTCACGGTGTTCTTATTTCAATTTCCAGGAGTGTATGTTGCCGAGGTCATATGTATAAATAAAATTTACTGATATTCAAGTGTTCTAACGTTTCGACCTAGTCTGAAACATATCCTGCGTCATGACGTCTTGCCACGATTTACTGTGAAGCGGTAGCGCAATGAACCAGACTCTTCGACTTGTACTTTCGAGTGTCCTCGACTTGCGTGCCATGCTTCATTCGCAGCGGGTTGGATGCAGGATCTGTCCACTCCACGACACATTTGTAGACCACTCCGTGTCAAACAATAAGATAACTCTGTAGCATTGGAAGTGACAAGCTTATTAGTAAAAAATTATAAAGCAATTAAATCATCAGGTTGTACGATTTAGTTTGTGTCGCAGAATGTAGCTTATAGTTTTTGTTAATCCCTTAAATTTTGGAGATGTAGCCGCGCAAATTCTCTCTTCCACTGGTTTTTCGGCTGCATATATTCCGACTGCGAGACTGAAGATACGATGCATTGGCAACTTCGCATTGAGGTGCTGGACCTCCCTTTTCCCTGTGTAGTGCAGCAACTCAAACTGGTGTAAACTCAATCGCTGGAAGTCCTCTGCACAAATACTGAGCAATGCTACCACTACAGCTGTCCATAATTTCGAAAGTGTTGCCGGTGCAGGATTTTGAACACGGACTGACATTTCGATTATGTCCCAAAATATTGGATGGGATTTACTTCGGACAGACCTGGATGACCAGATCATTAGCTCGAGTTCTCCAAAAAATATTTGAAACGAATCGCCAACAATTGTGCCTGATGACATGGTGAACTGTCCTACATAAAAAGTCCATCATGAAGTTCATGAATGGCTGAAAACGGTGTCGGAGGTTCGAATCCTCCCTCGGGCATGGGTGTGTGTGTTGTCCTCAGCGTAAGATAGTTTAAGTTAGATTAAGTAGTGCGTAAGCTTAGGGACCGATGATCTCAGCAGTTTGGTCCCGTAAGACCTTACCACAAATTTCCATTTGAAAATGATGTCCATCTCGCAGAACATAAACATCTGCTGTCAATGACCGATTCAGTTGCACTAGAGGACTCAGTCTGTTCCACGTAAACACAGACCTCACCTTTGTGTAGCCACCACCAAGTTTGCCTTGTTGACAACTTTGGTCCACGGTTGAGAGGAGCTGCGCCACACTCGAACCCTGAAGTAGCCTGCAAAGAATTTGTCTGATGCTGGGCGCTATTTCATTGAGGGTAGCGGTCTGGTTATTGATTATCAACCTCGCGCCTTTTATTTCAAATTTTGCTCTAATGGAAGGATAGATAGAACTGTGTTCTTGTCAGCGCTCTCAACTGATTAGTAATGTGCAGTGGGGATCATCTGAGTTTGCCACTGACCATTTGGAACCTGAGCGTGTTACCCAAATTTCCCGATGTCTTCACTAATAAATTAAGCGTACTAGTAAGATCCGATATAACGTTCGCTTTGTTGGCGATATTCCTGCTCTTTACATCTTGGTGGTGGTGGTGGACGGGTTTTCCCGCTTAATTTGTCAAGTCCCAGCTGCGGGGTCACTAGTGGCAGTCTCTACAGCATCTAAAGCATCTTTGTCATCTTTGGACCACCAAGGACCCTAGTATGTAATAACGTTCAGGCATTTACATCTAGGGAATTACAGAAATATTGTTTTGATCATGGTGTTGCGCATGTTACCACTACTGATTCTTACCGCCGTCCTGTGCTAAGCACACGAACAGGAATTTGAAGTCCTATCACCGCTGCATTTTTCTATCGCTTGGTTAAATGTTGTATTTAATAATGCTCAGCATGAGGTCATCAAGGTCACTCCGGCCTAATTAATCCTGGCCTGTCTGGTTAAATCTTCCTTGAGTAGTCATTGGACCATTGATGAGCTGCTCCTCGAGTGAGTTGCCTCCCAAAACCATCCAACATAACTGGGAGAGAGAGAGACTTAACATAGAGTTCGCACATATGGATCAGGCGCGTAGATACAATTGTGGGAGGCGCGAGTTCAAGGGGAAGTTCTGAGACCTTGTGTTTCTGCGTAGGTTTAAAGTCGGAGCCAAGACTGGAGCAACCCTCCTAATAAACTTACTCACCATTCCATAGACTCCTGTGAAATTTTAAGTCAAAAGTCCAATTAATATCTTGACCTTCTAACAACCCTACCACAACAAAGGTCAAAATTTAATAATTATTGTGGTGTTGCTCACGCTGCTAAATACTGCATTTTCGGGCAACAACAAAGTTATTATGTGGCAGGTGTCATTAGAGGACAGTTAATTTCATGTAATAATTCATGTAATACATTTCATGTAATTATGAATTCATGTAATAATGAATAAACTAGGCACTCATCTTTTCGTGTTTCCCACGCTGGTCTCGTTGTAAAATCATGGCTCAATCGTCGAAAATCTAGATGGTGATGATTCCAAGCTCGGATGCAAAGAGGCCTAGGTTTTATTCAGCTATGTTCAAGCGTTTTATGGTTCGCAGGAGAGCTTCTGTACAGTTTGGAAGGTAGGAGACGAGGTACTGGCAGAAGTAAAGCTGTGAGTACCGGCCGTGAGTCGTGCTTCGGTAGCTCAGTTAGTAGAGCACTTGCCCGCGAAAGGCAAAGGTCCCGAGTTCGAGTCTCGGTAAGGCACACAGTTTTAATCTGCCAGGAAGTTTCATATCAGCGCACACTCCGCTGCAGAGTGAAAATCTCATTCTGGAAACATCCCCCAGGCTGTGGCTAAGCCATGTCTTTGCAATATCCTTTGTTTTATAGATGTGTTTCACAAACCATTATTAAAGATTAAACCTTTGAAAGTTATCAGAATGGTGATGTAAAAAAGTAATCAGCACTCCGAATTTAAGTTACACTTCCTTTTTATTGCTTTTGTTGCAATATCACGTAACACACAAAACATCACTTCACAATACAAAATATACTTGAAAACATCTTCCTCACTGTTAAAGTTCACATTTTATAAGCTGACTAGTGTTGTTGTTGTGGTCTTCAGTCCTGAGACTGATTTGATGCAGCTCTCCATGCTACTCTATCCTGTGCAAGCTTTTTCATCTCCCAGTACCTACTGCAACCTACATCCTTCTGAATCTGCTTAGTGTATTCATCTCTTGGTCTCCCTCTACGATTTTTACCCTCCACGCTGCCCTCCAATACTAAATTGGTGATCCCTTGATGAAGCTGACTAGAATATGCGTCTTTTCATATTGACGTCCAAGACTTGACCTTCTCAAGGTCCGACTCTCCAACTAACTAATAATCGCTTACGCGCCGAAAAATCAGGAGTTACAAGTACGTCAAAGATCATAGTGACAAAAGAAAAAATACACATAAGAATAATATCATTGCAATGTAAACATATCGATGTATCAAGGTACATCTACATTAATGAAATCAAATCTGAATGTTGTCTCAGAAATATGTCAACTACTTTACAGAAACACAGTAGAATATTGCTGGTATCGAGAGGTTCAGGTGAGGTGTCGTAATGGTTGCGTAATTCAAGTACCATTACAACATGCAATGAATTGAACGGAAAGACCTTCAAGAGTACATGTTAGTAAGGTTACGGAGGGTAGGTACCAGCATCTTTGTCTTCTGCCTAACTCCGGCGGGGCTTCTTTGAGTTTTGAACATTGTGTTCAAATTGGTTCAAATGGCTCTGAGCACATATGGAACTTAACAGCTAAGGGCATCAGTCCCCTAGAACTTAGAACTACTTAAACCTAACTAACCTAAGTACATCACACATATCCATGCCAGAGGCAGGATTCGAACCTGCGACCGTAGCGGTCGAGCGGTTCCAAACCGAAGCGTCTAGAACCGCTCAGCCACTCCGGCCGGCTGAACATTGTGAGCTCGGCCTTTTATCGATGTCACCCATCGTTGCGATCTTTGTCTGGATAACTTAGGAGGCACGCTGGTGGCGCCATCGGTAGGTGACAAAAGCCGCGAAGCGGGAAGTTTTTCGGCGTGTGTATGTGGTGTGCGGAGTGAGTCGGCAGGGGGCGCGAGGGGTTTGGAGTTCTGCATGGAAAACGAGAAAACGATCGTCTCCTGTAAAGGTGCCAGGCCTGGTTTCGTCTGTTGATTATCGCCTGCCCTGGGAAGTGGTTTCCGTGGGTGGGCATGATATTTTGGAAAACACACCAGCAGCTTGGAAATTATTTCGCCGTTTCGACCCTAGTGAAGGCAGTCCGGCCTCTAGCAGGCTTAAGGAGTGAAAAGCAGGCGTTCGTCCTATCCAATTTGAGTAACTTTCGTGCATTTACTGTTTTGCAAATTCCGTATTTTGCTGTCTACTAATTAACAGTGGGTTCGTAATTAATTGTAGCTGCTTAAAAATCACATGCATAAAATAAGATTAATGAACTTTGTTTAACTGTTGAACTGTTTAACTGCCTATTCGGTAACTGTTAATTGATTTAAAATTCTGTAGCTTCTGTGTGTGCTAAATGCCAGTGGGTTCATAATTACTGATAACTGCTTAAAGGTCATTTAGCTACAAAAAATTGCTCAGTGAATTTTGCTAACTGTACTTAACTGTTTGTAAGCTCGAATACTTTTGGCGTATAGTTTATGGCTGGAGGATCATAATTAATGACAGCTGTTTAAAAATCATTTTTCTAAAGTCTGACCAATCAGTTTTGCTGTTGCCTTCTTTTAAAACTCGTTTTACTGTAATAAATGCAAGTTGTGTATCAAAGATGATGAACGCTGAAGCAGTTATTTGTGGACCCTAGTCTTCCCGTTTGGGTGACCGGATCCCAAATTTTCCCACCCGAATTCCTAGGTCACGGTTTTTCAGTCACCTAGGGTCCAACCGATATGGACAAGAGCTGAGGAGAGCCGCTACAGGCATTGTCGTGCTGTTAGCACTGAAAACTATACGCAAATATCGGTTCTCACGGTCGTTGAAGGTAGACCGTCGGTCACTGAGTTGTCTGTAGTGAGAGGTAATGCCCGAAATCTGGTATTCTCGGTACGCTCTTGACACGATGGATCTGGGAATATTGAATGTTCTAACGGTTTCCACAATGGAATGTCGAATGTATCTAGCTCCAATTACCATTCCAAGTTCAAGGTCTATTAACTTCCTTTGTGCGGCCATAATCAGCTCGGGATACAAATGACAATACAGTGACCTTTTATACCTCGTGTCCATGCGATGGGAAGAAAGACTACATTGAAGGTCTCTTTGAGAGGGAGAACTTAACTGATGACATCTTGAAGAAGAGTCTATAGGGAAGAAAGAGGTAATGGACCCAGTATTAGGATTTAAAAGATCTCTGGAAGGCTTAAAACCAAATAAGGCAGAAGGGATAGATAACATTCGATCAGAATTTCTAAAAATATTGGGGGAAGTTGCAACAGAACGACTGTTCACGTTGGTGTGTAGACTATATGTGTCGGGCGACATACCATCTGACTTCGAAAAAATGTCATCCAAGGAAAGGTAAAGGTACAAGCGAGACAGTTCTGATATTGCAGTTGATGACAGAAGCAAGACTAAAGATGAACCAAGACACGTTTACAGGATTTGTTGACCTGGAAAAAAGCGTTCAACAGCGTAAAATGGTCCAAGATCTTCGAAATCCTGAGATGAAGAGGGGTAAGCTATAGGAAATGACGGGTAATATACTAAAGGTACGGGTAATATACTACACTCCTGGAAATGGAAAAAAGAACACATTGACACATTGTCAGACCCACCATACTTGCTCCGGACACTGCGAGAGGGCTGTACAAGCAATGATCACACGCACGGCACAGCGGACACACCAGGAACCGCGGTGTTGGCCGTCAAATGGCGCTAGCTGCGCAGCATTTGTGCACCGCCGCCGTCAGTGTCAGCCAGTTTGCCGTGGCATACGGAGCTCCATCGCAGTCTTTAACACTGGTAGCATGCCGCGACAGCGTGGACGTGAACCGTATGTGCAGTTGACGGACTTTGAGCGAGGGCGTATAGTGGGCATGCGGGAGGCCGGGTGGACGTACCGCCGAATTGCTCAACACGTGGGGCGTGAGGTCTCCACAGTACATCGATGTTGTCGCCAGTGGTCGGCGGAAGGTGCACGTGCCAGTCGACCTGGGACCGGACCGCAGCGACACACGGATGCACGCCAAGACCGTAGGATCCTACGCAGTGCCGTACGGGACCGCACCGCCACTTCCCAGCAAATTAGGGACACTGTTGCTCCTGGGGTATCGGCGAGGACCATTCGCAATCGTCTCCATGAAGCTGCGCTACGGTCCCGCACACCGTTAGGCCGTCTTCCGCTCACGCCCCAACATCGTGCAGCCCGCCTCCAGTGGTGTCGCGACAGGCGTGAATGGAGGGACGAATGGAGACGTGTCGTCTTCAGCGATGAGAGTCGCTTCTGCCTTGGTGCCAATGATGGTCGTATGCGTGTTTGGCGCCGTGCAGGTGAGCGCCACAATCAGGACTGCATACGACCGAGGCACACAGGGCCAACACCCGGCATCATGGTGTGGAGAGCGATCTCCTACACTGGCCGTACACCACTGGTGATCGTCGAGGGGACACTGAATAGTGCACAGTACATCCAAACCGTCATCGAACCCATCGTTCTACCATTCCTAGACCGGCAAGGGAACTTGATGTTGCAACAGGACAATGCACGTCCGCATGTATCCCGTGCCACCCAACGTGCTCTAGAAGTTGTAAGTCAACTACCCTGGCCAGCAAGATCTCCGGATCTGTCCCCCATTGAGCATGTTTGGGACTGGATGAAGCGTCGTCTCACGCGGTCTGCACGTCCAGCACGAACACTGGTCCAACTGAGGCGCCAGGTGGAAATGGCATGGCAAGCCGTTCCACAGGGCTACATCCAGCATCTCTACGATCGTCTCCATGGGAGAATAGCAGCCTGCATTGCTGCGAGAGGTGGATATACACTGTACTAGTGCCGACATTGTGCATGATCTGTTGCCTGTGTCTATGTGCCAGTCGTTCTGTCAGTGTGATCATGTGATGTATCTGACCCCAGGAATGTGTCAATAAAGTTTCCCCTTCCTGGGACAATGAATTCACGGTGTTCTTATTTCAATTTCCAGGAGTGTATGTGTACAGAGGTAACAATAAGAGTGGAAGACCAAGAATGCTCGGAACGAAAAAGGTGTAAGACAGGGATGCAGTCTTTCGGCTCTGCTGTTCAATCGATACATCTAAGAAGCAATGACGGAAATGAAACAAAGTTCCAAGAGTAGGGTTAAAAATTCAAGCTGAAAGGATACCAAGGATAAGATTCGCTGATAACATTGTATCCTAGGTGAAAGTAAAGAAGAATTACAAGACTTGTTGAACAGAATGAACAGTCCAATAAGTACAAATATGTACACAGAGTAAATCGAAGAAAGGCGAAAGTAATGAGAAGTAGCAGAAATGTAAAAAACGGCGAGAAGCTTAACATCCTAATTAGTGAACACGAAGTAAATAAAGTTAAAGAATTCTGCTACCAATGATCTAAATATTCCATGGTGGACGGAGCAAGCAGAACATAAAAAGCAGACTAACACTGGCGAAAAGGGCTGGCTGGCTGGCTCTGAGCACTATGGGACTCAACTGCTGTGGTCATAAGTCCTCTAGAACTTAGAACTACTTAAACCTAACTAACCTAAAGACATCACTCACATCCATGCCCGAGGCAGGATTCGAACCTGCGACCGTAGCGGTCATGCAGTTCCATACTGTAGCACGAAAAGGGCTCTCCTGGCCTATCAAACATAGGCTTTCATTTGAGGAAGAATGCACAGCACTGTATGACAGTGAGGTGTGGTCTTTGGGAAAACCAGAAGAGAATAGAAGTATCAGCGATGTTGTACAACAAAAGAATAATAAAAATAATGTGGACTGATAAGGTAAGGAATGAGGAGGTTCTCCGCAGAAGCAGTGAGAAAAGGAATATAACAAGAAGAAACAGGATGACAGAACACACGTTAAGACATCAGGGATTAAATCCTATGGTAGTATAGGTAAAAACTGTAGAAGAGGACAGAGACTGGAATACCTCCAGCATATAATTGAGGAAGCTGGTTGCAAGTGCTACTCTGAGAAGAAGGGGTTGGCACTGGAGAGGATTTCGTGACAGGCTGCGTGAAAGCAGTCAGAAGAATAAAATAAAAAAAAAAAAACAAGGTCCTACCACCATCTGTGCATGGGGATATCACTATCCCATGCGAAGTTGATGCTGTCAATTCTACATAAGTGCATTTGCTGTGATGACATGTTTCTTTTTTGCAGGCTGTCCACGCCCCTCCTATAAATCTGTAATGCCTCTGCCCCCCCCCCCCCCCCTCTCCATCTCTAGAGCGCACGCCGTCCGTTTGGGAAGCATTGCATTAGAATATCAGGGATTGCTCATCATTAGCTACAAGAATGATTGAAGCAATTCCACATGGGCTACTTCAACCGTACACCCTTAGTTTCACGTGCAATGCGTTACGAATATATTGCTAGTAATAACGATTTCATTGGAATATCATTATACAGGGATTCCTTGTCTGATACCCTTTGTAATTTAAGGATAACAATAGTTTATAAACGTTGACTGCAATTGATGGCGTGGAAACATAGATTCTTGTGCTTGGGTTTGCAGTGCACTGTACATCAAGTTTGTAATGAACAAATATGTCTAAAAGCTGGAGGCAGGTAGAGGAAGAGATTGAACATCCACGACTGTGTTTCTGAAATTGATTGGATTATTCATTACATCCTTAAAATTTGAAAATAGACTATTGTTGTTGCTTGTTGTCCCACGTAAGAAAGGAGATAGACGACGCTGCTGGAAGATATTTCTCAGTCACACATCTTACGAGGCAGAAAATTAATGTGAATGTAAGGATCGCAGACAGTAAAACTAAAACTGCGAAAGGAGTAACTGGCTTATATTATTTGTGATGTCATATCCCAAAGGCCGGGGCCCACGAAAAACACGGCCCCGCAGCTAACTTGTGACGTCACACCAGTCGCCTTGTTGGCCACACCTCGCAAACCCTCGGCTCTGTGCAGGGTCCACGGAAAAACGCTATGTAACTGAGAAGATACCAAATAAAAATCCTAATTTTGTTGTGCGCTGCAGGTGCTGGAAATCGTAAGACCTGCAGTGTCACCTGCTGTGACGTAGGCGCTCAGGTCTGTCTTCCTCGTGGGCCTCGCATTTAACACCAAGAGGCACAGATGGAGGCTGGACATATAGATACGGATGAGGCACTATGTGTCAGCACCGCATAAGACGAGACACGCGTCGACGGCACCCTTGTAGACGCTGGAACCTGCTGCTTGGAGTACATCACTCCAAGTATCAGGGACGGCATCCCCGAGTACATCCGTAGCTGCAGACTGCGTGCTGTTGCCAGAGTGGCTCTGGAGGCTGCACGGCGGCCAATATTGGGGTCTCTGACAATTTCCCTGGGGGCAGGCTGCGAGCGCGTCGTCCGCACTGAATAACTCATTACGGCGCCGCCCTTGCTGCGTTATTCACAGGCGAGGATTGTGCGTTCGACACCCCGCCGCCAGGGTTTGCCACTACTGTTCTACATGTGCGCCCTTCACAGCGAGCTCTTCTTACTCCACCTTCCCACTTTCCTTCACAATGGCAGCACCCAGGAGGGACGATTTACAGAACTCATTAGAGACAAAACTGATCAAAATAATCGCGGAAGGCGTTACTTACCGTGGGTATCCATTGAGTCCATGAGCATGAAAATTGAAAAACGGACAATGCACAAACAAAATATCCAAGCGCCTCAAAACTGAGTGAATTTAACACGCAATTAGGAGGAATGAACGCAAAGAATTCATTGGGCAACAAGAAGGCGCCTATGCTTTCAAAACACTACTCTTCGACGCTCTCATTGTTCAGAGCGCAGGTCGAATTATTATTCTTTCCTTTCTCAGACGTTATGTCTGGTTAAAAATGGAAAGTGACGCGGACCTTGATCAAGCGTGACTTTCTTTAACTGTACGGTATATGTTACAATGCATTTAGGAACTTTCGGGTAATTGAACATGTATCTATAATTACAGATGTTAAGGTCATACCATCTGAGGCCTTAGACAGCGACCATCGGCTGTTGGTAGCCACCCTAAGAGAGAAAAAAGATAGGAGGGCAACAGATATACAGGAGAAAAGGTTGAAGACATGGATGCTGAAAGAGGATGAACGGAGGACCCAGTACCAGACACTGATCAGGAAGAAGCTGCCAAAGGAAGATCAGAGAACAGTGGAAGAAGAATGGGGCGATTTTAAGAGGGCTCTAGTTGAGGCAGCTGAGACTGTGTGCGGAAGAACTAGCACAAAGAGGAGAAGTAGGGAAACCCCATGGTGGAACAACATATGTAAAGAGGCAGTACTTCGAAAGAACAAAGCCTTCAGAGAATGGTTCCAGACCCGAACAGAGGAAGCTAGGGTAAAATATAAGGAAAGCAAGAAAGCGGCACAGACCATAGTAAGGGCGGAGAAGAAGAAGTGGATGGAAAAATGGACAAGAATGTTAGAAGAGGACAGTGAAGGGAACAAAAAAGTACTTTACACCATGGTAAGAAATAAGAGGAATGACAGAAGCGAGTGCCTGAGGATCATGGATAATAATGGAAGAGTTGTGGAGGAAATGCATGAGCTCAAAAAGATTTGGAAGGAGTACTTTGAAGATCTGTTGAATGCTGCCAAGCAGGTAACTAACAGCGATGGAGAGCCTAAGGCAGCAGACGATTATAATAGTGGGGAAATTGATGATCTAACTTGGAATGAAGTGGAAGAAGCCATAAAGAGGATGAAAGGGGGCAAGGCACCAGGTTGGGACGAAGTAACAGTGGATATGATACGAGCAGCAGGAGAAGTAGGAACCCAGTGGCTATACAGAGTGCTGAGGGTGGTGTGGAAGGAGAACAGAATTCCTGAGGATTGGGAAAGGAATTATAGTCCCGATCTTCAAGAAAGGGGATAAAAGGAGATGTGAGAACTACAGAGGAATCACCCTGCTATGCCACTGTGGAAAAATCTATGAAAAGATGCTGGAGAAGAGAATAAGAAGCAGTATTGAAAGTAGACTGCAAGAGGAGCAGTACGGTTTCAGACCGGGAAGATCAACAACGGACCTCATATTTGCGGTAAGGCAACTGCAGGAAAGGCACTATGAGTACGGGAAGGACTTAATCATGGCCTTTTTGGATATTGAGAAGGCGTATGATAGTATCTGTAGGGACAAGCTCTGGGATGTGCTGAACGCAAAAGGGATAGATGAAGAGATTACACGAAAAGTCAGAAAAATGTATGAGGGAAGTGAGAGTTGTGTGAAAGTGGGGAGGGAACGTACTGCATGGTTCAAGCTGGAAAATGGGCTGCGACAGGGAAGTGCACTTTCGCCTTTATTGTTTATTATTGTTATGGATGAAATCCTACAGCAAGTATCAGATGCAATTGGAGATCATAAAATGAAAGCAGTGCTTTTTGCCGATGACCTGATGTTATGGGGAAATTGCGTGAAGGAGGTGCAAGAGCAGTTAGATGCATGGGAGGCAACGGCAGCACAATATGGAATGCATTTCTCTGCAAAGAAAAGTGAAATAATCGTCACAACAAGGAAGAAGAATAGGCCAAATGTGGATATAACTTGTGGAGGGGAAAAACTACAAGTGGTAGAGAACTTCAAGTACCTGGGAAGCGTGATTGAAAGTAAGGGGGGAAACGCAATGGAAATAAATGAAAGATGCAGAAAAGCAGGGCAGTTCTACAAATGCATTAGGGGGCTTATTTGGAGCAAGGAGGTGCCACAGAAATCCAAGGGAATTATATACCGAACCTACTTTGTCCCCATATTGACATACGGAAGTGAGACATGGGTAATGCACAAAAGCGACAAAAGTAGAATACAGGCTAGTGAAATGAAGTTCCAGAGGAGCAGGTTGGGTGTAACAAGACGAGACAGATTGCGAAATTTGTATGTGAGGGAAAGACTAAAGGAGGAACCAGTACAGGACAGGATAGAAAAATCAAGACTGCAGTGGTATGGACACATGAAGAGAATGGATGAGGGAAGAATTCCAAAGAGGATGTTTGATCTGCAACTGGAGGGGAAGAGGCCCAGAGGAAGACCAAGAGATAGATGGGTGAAGGGAGTGAAGGAATGTGTGGTGAGAAGAGGAGAGAACTGGACGAAGGTGGAAGAGGGGGAATGGTGGAAAGACAGAACACGGTGGAGAGGCTTGTGTTCCCGACAGACCCAGCCAGTGGCTGGAAACTGTCCAAGATGATGATGATGTAGTTGTGTACATACGTTTGGATGTAGCTGTATTGCGTTGATGTACTGGTGGATATTGTGTGGTATGACTCCTGTAGTTGATAGTATAGTTGGTATAATGTCAACTTTATCCTGATGCCACATATCCTTGACTTCCTCAGCCAGTTGGATGTATTTTTCAATTTTTTCTCCTGTTTTCTTCTGTATATTTGTTGTATTGGGTATGGATATTTCGATTAATTGTGTTAATTTCTTCTTGTTATTGGAGAGTATGATGTCAGGTTTGTTATGTGGTGTTGTTTTATCTGTTATAATCGTTCTGTTCCAGTGTAATTTGTATTCATCATTCTCCAGTACATTTTGTGGTGCATACTTGTATGTGGGAACACGTTGTTTTATAAGTATATGTTGTAAGGCAAGCTGTTGATGTATTATTTTTGCTACATTGTCATGTCTTCTGGGGTATTCTGTATTTGCTAGTATTGTACATCCGCTTGTGATGTGATCTACTGTTTCTATTTGTTGTTTGCAAAGTCTGCATTTATCTGTTGTGGTATTGGGATCTTTAATAATATGCTTGCTGTAATATCTGGTGTTCATTGTTTGATCCTGTATTGCAATCATGAATCCTTCCGTCTCACTGTTTATATTGCCTTTTCTTAGCCATGTGTTCGATTCGTCTTGACCGATGTGTGGCTGTGTTAGACGATACGGGTGCTCGCCATGTAGTGTTTTCTTTTTCCAATTTACTTTCTTTGTATCTGTTGATGTTATGTGATCTAAAGGGTTGTAGAAATGGTTATGAAATTGCAGTGGTGTAGCCGATGTATTTATATGAGTGATTGCTTTGTGTATTTTGCTAGTTTCTGCTCGTTCTAGAAAGAATTTTCTTAAATTGTCTACCTGTCCATAATGTAGGTTTTTTATATCGATAAATCCCCTTCCTCCTTCCTTTCTGCTTAATGTGAATCTTTCTGTTGCTGAATGTATGTGATGTATTCTATATTTGTGGCATTGTGATCGCGTAAGTGTATTGAGTGCTTCTAGGTCTGTGTTACTCCATTTCACTACTCCAAATGAGTAGGTCAGTATTGGTATAGCATAAGTATTCATAGCTTTTGTCTTGTTTCTTGCTGTCAATTCTGTTTTCAGTAATTTTGTTAGTCTTTGTCTATATTTTTCTTTTAGTTCTTCTTTAATATTTGTATTATCTATTCCTATTTTTTGTCTGTATCCTAGATATTTATAAGCATCTGTTTTTTCCATCGCTTCTATGCAGTCGCTGTGGTTATCCAATATGTAATCTTCTTGTTTAGTGTGTTTTCCCTTGACTATGCTGTTTTTCTTACATTTGTCTGTTCCAAAGGCCGCATTTATATCATTGCTGAATACTTCTGTTATCTTTAGTAATTGGTTGATTTGTTGCTGCCAGTAGTTTTAGATCATCCATGTATAGCAAATGTGTGATTTTGTGTTGGTATGTTCCAGTAACATTATATCCATAATTTGCATTATTTAGCATGTTGGATAGTGGGTTCAGAGCAAGGCAGAACCAGAGATGACTTAATGGGTCTCCTTGGTACATTCCACACTTAATCTGTATTGGCTGTGATGTGATAATATTTGAATTTGTTTGGATATTATTATTATTATTAATATTATTATTATTTAGGAGAGCGTGGTGGCGCCGGCTCCACTGGTCAAGGAACGGCAGAAAAGCCGCTAGAGCAAGTTACTGTTTTAGCAGACGACCCAAGCGTGACGGGATGGCCTGCGATTCGCTAAAGCTGGTTCAGAGGCACCACTTTACGACGCCAAAAAACACGTGAAAACCTAAGTTTTAAGATTGATAATGTTGCTTGGGAGAATAAGTGAAGGGACCTCTTTGGCTTCTACAAAACATTCAAACCACTCACCCAAGCTTTCAAGCTAAATGGTCAAGGTGGAAAAGGAAACAGTAATGGCTACGTAAGAGAGATTGTTGCATTTAAGGAAAAATAAAACAAAATACCATGCAGCCATCCTCCATCAGTTATCAGTTTGATTTTAATGTAGCAGATTAAGAGCAACAAAATCATGCAATCTAACGACTAAGGAAATGAAATAAAGAAAAGAGCATGAAACAAAGCATGACATTCAACGTGGCACTCAGTTAAGCCTTGTACTCAACGCGTGTTCTAACACTGCTATTGAGAATGCTACTCTTCATTAACTCCAGCCGTAGATTGTGAAATAGTAGTTGATGATCGCGTCTCGGTCTCTAACGGGAAAAATATCACAGCCAACGATCACTTTTCCACCACCAGGTATACCGATGAACTGACTGCGCGGAACTTTCATTGACTTGCTTCACCTACTGGATCCATAATTGGAAACAGCCCGCTGATAACCTTCACACCTCTTCCGTTATGTCCGCGACACGTTCTTTTTATCGACACCTTCCATGTATCCTGAGATCTAGATCTCCGGCGAAATCGAACTACTTAGGAGACTCCAATTTCTGGACGGCCTAGTAGATACATAAGAAAATAAATGACTTCCTGGACAAAATTATACGCCGGAAGAAAGACACTGACTGTTTCATATTTGCAAAGTGAAATTAGCCATCATTCTACTCAGAAGAAAGATATGCTTAGAACGTTGGTTCACACAACCCACACCCTCTCTGCTAAGGAAAGTCCTACTAAAGAAGACCTAAAGACCGTTTTCCACAAGAACGACTACACCTAACAATAAATCCGGCGAACGCTACGACCAGTATCGGCTGTACAGTTTTAGAAAAGCGCAGAGGAACGGGTACAGCCGCCGCCAATACGTACACTACTGACCATTACAATTGCTACACCACGAAGATGACGTGCTACAGACGCGAAATTTAACCGACAGGAAGAAGATGCTGTGATAGGCAAATGATTAGCTTTTCAGGGCATTCACACAAGGTTGGCGCCGGTGGCGACACCTACAACGTGCTGACATGAGGAACGTTTCCAACCGATTTCTCATACACAAACAGCAATTGACCGGCGTTACCTGGTGAAACGTTGTTGTGATGCGTCGTGCAGGAGGAGAAATGCGTACCATCACGTTTCCGACTTTGATAAAGGTCGGATTGAGGCCTATTGTGATTGCGGTTTATCGTGTCGCGACATTGCTGCTCGCGTTGGTCGAGATCCAACGACTGTTTGCAGAATATGGAATCGGTGGGTTCAGAAGGGTAATACGGAACGCCGTGCTGGATCCTAACGGCCTCGTATCACCAGCAGTCGAGATGACAGGCATCTTATCCGCATGGCTGTAACGGATCGTGCAGCCACGTCTCGATCCCTGAGCCAACAGATGGGGACGTCTGCAAGACAACAACCATCTGCACGAACAGTTCGACGACGTTTCCATCAGCATGGACTATCAGCTCGGAGACCAAAGCTGCGGTTACCCTTGACGCTAAAACACAGACAGGAGCGCTCGCGATGGTGTACTCAACGACGAACCTGGCTGCACGAACGGGAAAACGTCATTTTTTCGGATGAATCCAGGTTCTGTTTACAGCATCATGATGGTCGCATCTGTGTTTGGCGACATTGCGGTGAACGCACATTGGAAGCGTGTATTCGGCATCGCCATACTGGTGTATCACCCGGCGTGATGGTATGGGGTGCCATTGGTTACACATCTCGGTCACCTCTTGCTCGCATTGACGGCACTTTGAACAGTGGACGTTACATTTCAAATGTGTTACTTCCCGTGGCTCTACCCTTTTTTCGATCCTTGTGAAACCCTGCTTTTCAGCAGGATAATACGACCGAATGTTGCAGGTCCTGTACGAGCCTTTCTGGATACAGAAAATGTTCGACTGCTGCACTGTCCAGCACAATCTCCAGATATCCCTACAATTGAAAACGTCTGGTCAATGGTGGCGGAGCAACTGGCTCGTCACAATACGCCAGTCATACTCTTGATGAACTGTGGTATCGTGTTGAAACTGCATGGGCAGCTGTACCTGTACACGCCATCCAAGCTCTGTCTGACTCAATGCCCAGGCGTATCAAGACCGTTATTATGGCCAGAGGTGGTTTTTCTGGGTACTGATTTCTCAGGATCTTGCGTGAAAATGTAATCTTATGTCAGATCTAGTATAATATATTTGTCCAATGAATACCCGTTTATCATCTGCATTTCTTCTTGGTGTAGGAATTTTAATGGCCAGTTGTGTATTTCCCTTATGGAAGTGCATTATCTGGGAAAAATCAAACTGTAAGCAGATGCCCAAGCTGCTAGGAGAAAAGCGCGTTAGACTCCTGTAAACAAAAAGAGTATAAGAACAGGCACGCAAAATTACGGACCAATACTATAAACGTCGGTTTGTCGTGGATTTCTTGAGCACATTCTGTGTTCGAACGTGATAAATTTACTCGAGAGAGAAAAGTCTACATCCACTAATCAACACGAATTTAAAAAGAGCACCTCGTGATAAACTAACCTCTCCGTTTGCTCGCACAAAATCCTGCGAATCATGGATGAAGGGCAACAGGCAGATTTCATATTAACTTAATGTACGACATGAAGTCGCCCACGAGACCTTGCGACCATGACTTATGTCACAGCTGAATTGGACGCTCGCACCGGCCTTGCCGCACTAGATACACCGGTTCCCGTGAGATCACTGAAGTTAAGCTCTGTCGGGCGTGGCAGGCACTTGGATGGGTGACCATCCAGTCGCCATTTTTCGGGGTGCACTCAGCCTCGTGATGCCAATTGAGAAGCTACTCGATCGAATAGTAGCGGCTGCGGTCAAAGAAAGCCATCATAGCGACCGGAAGAGCGGTGTGCTGACCACACGCCCCTCTTATCCGCATCCTCAACTGAGGATGACACGGTGGTCGGATGGTCCCGATGGGACACTTGTGGCCTGAAGACGGAGTGCTTTTTTTGAATAGGACGCTAGAATAAATGGCCATCTGCTGTTCAAAACTTTTTATTCATTGACACGTTTCGCATATAGCCCATCATCAGAACATCTGCCAAAGAGGAGTCAGCCAAAAACACATGCGTTCTGTTACACAGAATGCTAAAAAACAAAAGTCATCTAAAGTGTGGAGTCACATATATCAGCCGCCAACATAACAATTGAACTCATAAAAAGATGGCATAGCAAAGCTTAACTAACAGAACATCTATCTAAAACAAGAGTATACACAACACTGCATAAGGCATACGAGGCTCAATTAGTGGTTTTACTGAGTTGGTATAGTGGCGCTATTTGTAAGCACTTAGTCCTAGACTTTCGGAAATCGTTTGACACTGTGCCACATAGCAGACTGTTAACAAAGCCACTCGTCATCTTCTTCCTCCTCTTCTTCTTCTTCTTTACGTTCTTCTTCTTCTTTGCCTTCTGCTGCTGACGAGGGTTGCGCCTGTTTCTCTGCACCATTCCGTGGATGTAGTGAAGCAACTGCTGTCCATGTTAACAAAATTTCAGCCAGATTTCAGCCAGTCTTGAAGGGCCCATTGTTTCCACATGATCATTGCAATTTGTTTTTCTTGTCTTCATCCAATTATTTATATTTTGTATTCCACATTGTTCCCTTATCCACACATTTGTTCTGCTGCCCACATGGTTACTCTTTGGATCTATCTTAGTTGCTTCATTCCCCATGCCGTTGACTTTTGTTTTATATTTTTCGTTACACCTCTAGTTTCTGCTCCATATGTCACAACAGGACTCACCATTGTTTTATATGTTTTTATTTATACGCCTCAGTTGTCAGAAATTTGTTTCTCCATACTGTGTTTTGGAGGCAACTGGCTACTCTTACTGCCTTTACCACTTGAGTTTTCACTTCCATGATTAAGTCTTTATAGCTGGCGAAAACAGTCCCTAAATAATTAAGGATCTTCACTTGTTCAATTGACACACGATCTACTTCTAATTTATATTGAACGGGTCCTTCCAATATTATCATACTCCAATTTTTTTGAGATAAGATTTCCATGTTATAGTGGTTAGCTGTTTTACTAAATTGGTGCAGTAACCTTTTTAAATTATTCTCATCATTTCCTATGAGTACAGCATCATCAGCATAACATATTATATTTACCACTTTATTTCCCAGGGAGTAAGGAAAGGGCACAACTTGACCAGTTAGTTCCCCAGATTTTGATTATGGGGACATTTGCAGGAATTAGTGTACGCCACGCCAATCAACGATATGGAGACACTACAGGGTCGCGTCTTCAATGCGTACCAGCAGGTAAAACAACAAGCGAGTTTTGGTACTTCAAAGGGTGCGTCATTCCTTACGCCAGATGGCAGAGAGCTCCATTGTCGTGAATGGACGCCACGCTGAACACCTCCTGTAAACACGTGTTTATCGCAGATAGTATGCATTTCTGGAAGCAAGTTTATTGGACTTTCTTTTCTTGTCTCGATGAGTACTACCACCTATAAAAGTATTCGACACTTTTTAAACACCCTGCAGATCCTCTACGAGTATCAATAAACTCATTGGTACTCTCTTGTCGATTAAAGTTTAAATGATATCCTTTTGTCTAATCTTATTAAGGCTTTTGACAAGTGAAGATAGCACATGTACTCTTCGTTATTAAACCTGTCATAAAGTGAAAATAGCGTCTATTGCGCTCTGTTTTTCCTGAATCCTTGCTGCTCTTCTGCTACTTCTATATAATTCTTCATTCTATCTTGAATTACTGATGTTAACAGTTACCTAATACTTGCATATCTCCTTTATACTTTCTTTCCATTCTCTTGGTAACCTGCCTTCCTTCATGATAGTATTAAACAAAGTATGAAGCCGTTGATATAATGCCTACCCCTCGTATTTTATTAATTCATTATATATGCCATCAGGCCGCTGAGATTTTCTGTTCTTAAGTCTTTTTATTGAGTGCATATTTCCTCCAATGAGGTCTACTTGGTTGTCATTTTCTGTGCTTTAGTGACTAGATTCAATTTCCACCTGTGCTACGTCATTACACTGTAATTTCAAATAATTTTCCGGCTAAAATTTGTTTATATTGTGTATCTGAATGTGTTCATTAATATCCCTTTTCCACTTTTGGAAAATACATCATACTTTCGTTTGTGATCACATCGCTCCCAATAATCCTCTTTTATTTTGGGAATATCCGAGTGCACTCTATTACGCATGATCTTATATCTCTCATGACCATCTTGACTTTTCTGGCTTTGTGTTTTAGAAATGCTTTCTTCTTCTGAGTAGGTAGTTCCATAACATATTTTCTGTATGTACTTCTACCTCCTACCACATTCAGCCTTTTTATACCTACAGCTTCTCGTGCTGCCTCTTGTATATTAGATCTGAGGTTAGTCCTCCTAGGTTTTACATCTTGTTCGTCTAGACATGAGTTATTAATGATTTTCTCCTTTAATATACTTTGACACAGCACCTTAGTACTCTGATTCTCTACGACTTCAATTTTATTTCTTTCTACAGTCAGCATTTCATTTTTTTGTTTTTTTGGCCTACGTTTTAGGTTCAATGTACACAGCACCATACCATGATTCGATCGTACATTGTGTGATGTTAATGTTCTTGCATCCAATATTTGACTGTTCTTTAAATCTTTGTTTAATGTCTGAAGTAATCGCATCGACAAAACTACTATTGAGGTCTCCCATGAGTAAGCTTTTACCTGTTTTGGGAATAGTGTCAGCTACAGTTTGAAGACTGTTTTAACGGAGTAGATCTCATATAGATTAGTGACTAAGACTTTTTAAGTAAAAGATCCCAATACGTTGTCCTGGACGGTTAGTGTTCATTGGAGTCAAAATGGAGAATCCGAAATAAATTGAGTAATAATGAAGAGTAAATCTAAGATTACGAGTATCGTCCGGGAGAATCAGTGTCGAAGGAAGTGGAACACAGAAGTACTGAAATGCGTCGGAAGTTCGCTCAGATGCTGATACTGTGATAAGGAACCGAGTTCAGATAAGAAGGAGAGATTTTCTATAAAATTAGGAACCACAAATGTTTGACAGACAAGCATAGGTACAAGGAAGGTAACCACGAAGAAACCTTTAAGTGACCGATGAAGGAAGGAAGTACAACATTATTCAGAGAAATACAGTACTGCAGAAACTTCAATCTCTTAGAAGTGAAAAACATAGCACGTTCAGGAACGACGAGGTGAAATGGGTGCAGGAAAAACGTGAAGAGATAGAAAAAGAAACACTCATCGGTGAGATTGATTCAGTATGAAAACAGTTCAAAACAACCTTCAGTGAAATAAAAAGCAAGGGTGGGAACTTGAAGAGTGAAATGGGAATCCCATTGTTAAGTGCAAATGGAAGGCAGATGGTGGAGGGATTTTCTGTTGACTTGATAGAAGCTGACTTAAAAGAGCTGTGGATGGATAACATGCCATCTGAATTTCTTAAGTCCCCATCAGAATTTCGTAAACATAACATATACATCTACATCTACATACATACTCCGCAATCCACCATACGGTGCGTGGCGGTGGGTACCTCGTACCACAATTAGCATCTTGTCTCCCTGTTCCACTCCCAAATAGAACGACGGTAAAATGACTGCCTATATGCCTCTGTACGAGCCCTAATCTCTCTTATCTTATCTTTGTAGACTTTACGCGAAATGTAAGTTGGCAACAGTAAAATTGTACTGCAGTTAGCCTCAAATGCTGGTTCTCTAAATTTCCTCAGTAGCGATTCACGAAAAGAACGCCTCCTTTCCTCTAGAGACTCCCACCCGAGTTCCTGAAGCATCTCTGTAATACTCGCGTGATGATCAAACCCATCAGTAACAAATCTAGCAGCCTGCCTCTGAATTGCTTCTATGTTCTCCCTCAATCCGACCTGATAGGGATACCAAACGGTCGAGCAGTGTTTTATAAGCGGTCTCCCGTACAGATGAACCATATCTTCCCAAAATTCTACCAATGAACCGAAGACGATTATCCGCCTTTCCCGCAACTGCCATTACATGCTTGTCCCACTTCATATCGCTCTGCGATGTTACGCCCAAATATTTAATTGACGTGACTGTGTCAAGCGCTACACTAGTAATGGAGTATTCAAACATTATAGGATTTTCCTATTCATCTGCATTAATTTACATTTATCTATATTTAGAGTTAGCTGCCATTCCTTACACCAATCACAAATCCTGTCCAAGTCATCTTGTAGCATCCTACAGTTACTCAACGACGACACCTTCCAGTACACCACAGCACCATCAGCAAACAGCCGCAGATTGCTACCCACCCTATCCAAAAGATCATTTATGTAGATAGATAACAACAGCGGACCTACCACACTTCCCTGGGGCACTCCAGGTGATACCCTCACCTCCGATGAAAGCTCACCATCGAGGACAACGTACTGGGTTCTATTACTTAAGAAGTCAATCCATACAATTCCGAAGGTAGCAAGAGCAGATAAGAGAGAAAACTAACGCCAATCAGCTTAACAGCTTATGCATCCAAGGTGCTGACAAGAATAACATTAACTAGAAAAGGAAAGAAAGTGAAGATCTGTCAGATGACCTGCTTATACGACATCCTAGATAGAGGATGATATAAAATCATTAAGGACAGTAATAACAGTAATGACAGTAAACAGAATTGAGAATGATAATACACTGTGTGGCATGTTTGAAGGTATTGTCCAAAGTCTAACTTTCTTGTATGAAATTCATAAGCAGTAAAAATAAAATTCTTATGAGAACTTACACACAGTGAAAACAGTTACTAATACTTGATATAAAGATATGTATGGTAGATGGATATCTGCTGAAGAAACAATGATCTCCCTTGGAGTATTTGCCGTTGCGTTGAATGGTGATGTCAAATACATTGTAGAACTGGACAGCGCTGAAGGACCGAGAGACGCCCCTCTGCTTCCGCACTATCAAAACATGGCTCCATGGCTCCGCGCAACTGAGGCGTCTATTAATTAATCGATCCATAGTGCAATCAGCGCTGCTGCCACATCAAAGGAGCGCGCACCTGTGACCGATCACCTGGCTGCAAACAGCCGCTTCCGCCGTCCAGCGAGCACGAGGCTGGCCTGGGTTCTCCAGAGAGCAGTCGCATCGGAGCATAATTGGCGCCACGGTCCCGGACCATAAATTCAATCCCGTGTCGTCACTGCTAACTCACTACTGCTGTTAACTTGTTGTTTCAGTGGCATACAAGAACGACCGTATCTAGCCTTTACACACAGTTTATTACATATTTCCTGTGAATGTTTGACCAAGCACCATACTCAGAAATTTTCCAGAGAGAGAGTACTCTATAGTTGAAAAATGTCTCGACCCCAAAAATATTTATTTTGTGGTAACCGGCTGCGGGCTGTTTTTGGACATCTTTAGACCTCGTACTGAAATAGGTACATAGAGTGAATTTAGAAAGATGCCTGAAAATAGTAATAACATATACAATGTATCATATATAGCAGAAATTAAAAGAAGAAATTATACCCATAATGGTATGCGATAGCGGTGAATAGAACCGGTGTTACGACTCCACGAATGTCAACTGCTAAGTAGAGCAATACAGCTGTTGCTTAAATAAACGATGCTCCGACCACTGCATACAGAATTACGTCAGCGATAGTCAACTGGGCAGAAAAGACGTAAAATAATTATTACAATAAGGCATAAACAGAGTAGTTTCACGAAAGCTAACAACAAATGGAAAAGTAGGTGCATTTAATTATATAAAATAACTGCTATAAATAGCATTTCGCCAATATAAGATAAAAATATATATAAAAGAGATAAACAATGGGTTTTAAGAACACCGGTAGCCATCTATGGGGATCTATCGCAAACTCATAGATTACATGGCAACAAAGATGATGGTTAAGCGACGCTAATGGTTCTCCATGGAAACGGCGTGGTCATATCGATATACACCATCCATCAGAAGAGGATGTCAAACAGGTACTGGCATGCAGGTTGACATGTAGAAATGAATTCCAGGTATTGCATGTATTGTTCCTAGATCGTAGTAACAGTGAAAATACTGCTTGCGTCACGCAGCTGTTTACAATCGACGCGGCATGGATTTGTGTCGAGTTGCACCGATAAATGATGACCACCGTCTGAAGTCGCTAAAGATGTGGGTACTGCGGTAAGGAATGGAGTTCAGATAAAAGGAATGGCATCTCTGAAAACAGCAACCACAGGTATTGGACAAACAACGGTACAAGAAAGGCAAACGCGAAGAAACCTTTAACTGACAGACTAAGGAAAAAAGTACAAAACTGTTCAGGGAAAGATAGGACTACAGAAACATTAATCACTTAGAAATGAAATATATAAGACGTGCAGGAGAATGGGGCGAAATGGCTGCAGTAACCACTTATTGTGAAACCATGTTGTAATTTTACAATTAATATAGCGTCCTTGCATCCCTTAACTTAATAACAAAAATTAATGCAGCAACCTTCTACCCGAATTTGTAGCTAAATGAAAAAATAAAATAAAAATAATAATCGGGTTTTGAACACAGGACGCAAAAGTAATAAGCCACGACGCTAGCTACTTTGCTACCAGGTGGGGCGGGGCTGATTCTCTCACTTTTGAGGAGAGTTTGAAATCGAAAGAGATTGTCCTGAACCTCTGTCCCCTCCTTCGCCCGTTTTGAGAAGGCCTTTGGACGAATGAGGGTGACGTCGTATGCCGGAAGTCCTCGGCCGCCACTGCTAATAATTTTTACTCAAAATTTAAGCAGTATTGAGGTTCGAACCCAGGACACATTACGTTTTTACTACTAGTAAAGACGTACCCCTATCCCAACAGTATGTTCCAGTTATCGGTTTAGGTGTTTAATCGCGTAATAATCATCTTCAGACCAGGGGATCAGGTGTACCAATAATCTATGATTCAAGATTGTTATGGCTTCCGTGGCCACTTATTGACAAACTGCCTATTGGCTTCTGTCTCGGGTTCTTCGGCCGACGTTCGTCTGATGATTCTACTGACGTTTCGCCAGGACCTGTGGCTGGCATTGTAAAAGCTTCACCCTCTATTGCCGGTGGTGAACACCGGCCGAAGAACCCAAGACAGAAGCCAATGGGCTGTTTGTCAATCTCTGATTCCCTAGAGCGACCTGAGTTTTCGATAGTGACCAAGGCAGTGCGACTTGTGAACAATGTCAATGTTAAACTAACGGTGATTTCAAGCTTGGACTGTGCGATCATTGTCACTTTACAGCAAGAGGGCTGCCGGCAGGGGAAGTTTCCCCCGAATTATCACAGGGTCATCGTTCGAAACTTCATCTGCTATTATGAATCACAAAACACTGAAGATCTGTTTCATAGTCCCATCTGTTGTTCGTTTCGTACAAAATGTGGTTCGTTAATATCCCAAGAATATTATCGCGACGGAATTGCACTCTGTTTTTCTAGATGCAGGTGGAAGATTTTTGTCGACCTCGCCATACACATACGATCAGTTTAGCCTCTAAGCGTTTATTACGGGAAACAGACAATATCCCAGGTCCATGATGCTCCAAGGTGGACGAAGAAGCGCTTAGTATGGAACCTGAATCAATGGCATCGACGGGGTACCTGAGCGGTCTGGGGCGTCTTGTCACGGTTCGGGTTGCTCCCCCCGTTGGAGGTTCGAGTCCTCCCTTGGGCATGGGTGTGTGTATTGTCCTTAGTGTAATTTAGTTTAAGTTAGATTAAGTAGTGCGTAAGCTTAGGGACCGATGACCTCAGCAGTTTGGTCCCATAAGACCTTACCACAAATTTCCAAATTTCCAATGGCATCGAGATGTCTGCACCCACGACTGCAAAATAGTCTAACATTCGTTGGTTCTCATAAAAGAGTGGAAGCGAACAGGTACCACTGAACACCTCAGCAGGGAGTATGGCCAGTCATTTTGCCACCGCTATCATGTGTGTATATGTTTGCTAGTTGTATGGTCTCCGGCAGTTCTGTGTGACAGCCAGGAGAAGATTCTAGCCTACTCACTTACAAGGAAAATACGACATACGAAGTCACCCTCATGCATCCAACGGCCTTGTCAAAACGGGCGATGGAGCGGATAGAGGTTCAGGGCATTCTCTTATCCATGAGGTGGAGAACCTAGCTAAAACGTGGAAGAATCAGCAATGATTAACGGCATGAAGCTGCACAAGGTAATAGAAACCACTACGTTTAAGACACAACATGACCATTCACACGACGTGTGGCCTGTACTTGAAACTGCACCTTCATAATCTCTCCATTGGCAAGATTCTGGACTAGTCCCCCCTTAGGATCTCCGGAAGGGGACTGCCAAGGAGGAGGTGACCAAACGTAAACGGTGAATAAACAACTAAAGTGTACGTTCTACGAGCCAGGGCATGGAATGTCAGAAGTCTGAATGTGATAGGGAAGATATAAAATCTGAAAACTAAAATGTTAAATCCCATTGTAGATATACTGGAGTTCAGTGAAGTGAAACGCAAAGAAGACAAAGATTTGTATTCCGACGAGAACAGGGTAATATCAAAAGGTGTAGGAAGTGGCATAAGTGGAATAGCATTCGTTATGAAGAGGAAGTTAGGGCAGTGAGTGAGTTACTGTGAAAATTTCGGTGATAGGACTGTTCTCTTCAGAACAGACAGCAAACCAGCATCGACAACAATACTTCAGGTGTACATGCCGACGTCACAAGCAGAAGATGAAGAGGTAGAGTATATGAAGATACTGAACTGGAATTCAGTATGACGATCTAATAGTCAAGGGGATTTGGAATGCAGTTGTATGTGACGAAGAAACAATTACGGGAGAATATGGGCTTGATAGAAAGAATGAGAGAGGAGAGAGTCTCACTGAGTTCTGCAATAAATTTTAGTTAGTAATAGCGAACACTTTGTCTGGCAACGATTCTGAGATCAGATACTGGACTTGTAAGGCATACCCAGGAGCAGATATACACTCAGATAAGAATTTGGTTATGATGGGTAGTAGGCTGAAGATTAAAAGAATAGTCAGGAAAAATGAATGCTCAAAGAACTGGGATACAGAAATACTAAGGAATGAAAAGATACGCTTGAAGTTTTCTGAGGCTGTATATAATGCGATCGTGAATAGCTCGATAAGCAATTCAGTTCAACATCAATGGGCATCTCTAGAAAGTGTGATCATAGAAGCTGGTAAGAAAAACAGAGGCGCAAAGAGAAAATCATGGCAAAAAAAAAAAAAATAGTTAAGCTTATCGACGAAAACAGAAAATACAAAATTGTTCAGGTAAATTCAGGAATACAGATATACAATTCACTTAGGTATGAAATAAACAGGAAGTTCAGGGAAGCTAAGGCGAAATATCTGCATGAAAAATATAAAGAAATCGAAAAGAAACGATTGTCGGTAGGATTGACTCGGCACAAAGAAACACTAACACAGTCTTCGGTGAAATTTAGAGTGAAGGTGGTAACATTAGGAGTGGAATGGAAATCGCACTGTTAAATGCAGAGCATAGAACGGAGAAGTGGAAAGATTACACTGAAGGTTTCTATGAGAGAGAAGACTTGTCTGGTGACGTGACAGCAGAAGGAACAGGAGTCGATATAGAAGTGATAGGAGATCTAGTAGCAGAATCAGAATTTAAAAGAGCTTTGGAAGAATTAAGATAAAATATGGCAGATGGGATGGATAACATTCCATCAGAATTTCTAAAATCGGTGGGGGAAGTGGCAACAAAACGACTGTGTGTAGGATGTAAGAGTCTGACATTCGGAAAAACATCATCCGCATAATTCTGAAGATTCTTAGAGCTGAAAAATGCTAAAACTATCGAATAATCAGCTTAACAGCTCGTGCATCCAAGCTGCTGTCAAGAATAATATACAGAAGAATACAAAAGATAATTAAGGATCTTTTAGGTGATGATCAGTTTCGCTTCAGGCAAGGTAAAGGCACCAGTGAGGCAGTTCTGACCTTGTGGTTCATAATGAATGAAAGACTAAAAAAAATCAGGACACGTTCATAGGCTCTGTCGACCTGGAAAAAGCGTTCCACAATGTCATCCTGCGCAAGGTAGGATGTAAGAGTCTGACATTCGGAAAAACATCATCCGCATAATTCCGAAGATTCTTAGAGCTGAAAAGTGCTAAAACTATCGAAATTCTGAGAAAAATTGGGGTATGCTATAGGAAAAACGGGTAATATACAATTTTTACAAGAGCCAAGAGGGAACAATAAGAGTGGAAGACCGGAAACGAACCGTTCGGGTTAAAAGGAGATGTGGTCTTTCGCCCCTACTCTTCAAACTGTACATCGAAAAAGCAATTACGGAAGCAAAAGAAATGTTCAATAGTGGAATTAAAACTTGGTGAAAGGATATCACTGACCAGATTTGCTGATGACTTTGCTGTTCTCAATGAAGGTGAAGAAGAATTATAGGCTCTATTGAATGGAATAAATAGTTAAATGAGCACACAAATGGTTTCATATAACTTGAAGGAAGACGAAGGTAATGTATTCTAGGAGCAATGACAACAGCGAGAATCTTAATAACAGAATAGAGGATCACAAAGCAGATGAAGTACTACCTAGGTATCAAGCAATGTCCAAGGAGCACATAAAAACCTGACTAGAACCGGCAGGTAGGGCCTTCCAGGCCAAGAGATGTCTGCTAGTATGAAAAATAGTCACTAATTTGAGGAAGAAATTTATGAGAAAGTGCTTTAGGAGCAGAACATTGTATGGTAGTAAGACATGGACTGTGAGGAACCCCGAACGGATGAGAAGAGAGGGACTTGAAATGTGGTGCTGCACAAGGATGTTGAAAATTAGGTGTACTGATAAGGTAGGGGATGAAGAGAATGTCCGCAAAATCAGCGAGGAAATGAATATGTCGGGAACAATGAAAGGAAGAAGGTACAAAATGATAGGACATCTGTTAAGACATCAGGGAATAACTTCCATGGTACTAGAAGGAGCTGCAGAGTGTAAAAACTGTAGAGGAAGACAGAGACAGGAATACACCCAGGAAACAATTAAGAACTTAGGATGGATGTGCGACTCTGGGATGAAAAAGTTGGCGCAGGAGAGGAATTTCCGGCGGGTCACATTAAACCAGTCACAAGAGTGATGAAAAAAATCCACGCATGACAGATGATATGTTTACATTCTATAAATTCATTCGCTTATTCTTTCAAGTCATGGCTAGCCAATATCGTAGTTCAAGCTAGTAGCAGAATAGGTAAAACATATCTGGCAGCTATGCAGAAGTTGTTGTACCATTTAAACGGGGAGTACTCTAAGTTTATTGCGCTTATGCGTGATGGTCGTCGTTGGCAGGCTTTCGAAGATCGTTGACATACGATATGTAACATTCATGGATAGTGATAGTGGTTTTCTGAGGTTCACCTTGGATACAGTAATGTGTGGAAGCTTAGCTACGAGGGTGAAACAAAAAGAAATGTATTTCTTACAGTGATTAAATGCGAAGTTTCAGTGTGGAACAACAATCGTGGCACGTTGCAGTCGGGCGCGTATCATGAGTTTAGCGTAATCCATCTCGGAACAATACAAATTCATTCATTTTACGTTAATTTTGCTTCAGCATTATCAAACATAAACTTTTTCTATACTATTTCCTTACTAAGCCATATCGACAAAAAGGAAGGAAAAAAACAACAGTGATTAATAACTAAAAGAAGAAACATAAAAAAATAAATAAATAAATAATTAATTCCGAACTTCATTCATACCAAATTTTGACTACACTAGATCTCGTAAGGCATTGAGATATAATTACCACACAGAAACAGCTTAACACTTCATTAAGATTACATACTTCAACAAAAAAAAAAAAAAAAAACGAAGAAATTCAACCGAACGCAAATTAAGCAAATCGTTTTAGGCAGCGCAATAGCATTACTTCGTCTAGATACCTTTAAAAAATTAGTTACTTGAAAAAATGGCAGAAATGAGGAGTAGATATTGCCAAATTTCAATAAGGCACATATGAAAATGATTATTTTTTTATAACTTAGCCATATTTTTTGGTGGCAGTTACAGTTAATTCTTTTAAAGGCCATTCATAGATAGTTTGTGCTGTAGCACAGTCACACATCGCGATTGGTCGTCACATCTTCTTACTCCAACTCTCTCCATTGGCTGGTCCTGACGTCATTCCCGTATCATTTCTGTTCTCCTCTCACAATATTATAGCCACGATTAGCATCTGTAATTTTCTGGCAGCAACAACCCTGCCGTCTAGAGAGTTGTTCGTTTCAGTCTCCAGAGATACTACACGACCACTGGCTAATAGCTGTCTCAATCATTAACTGCAGTCGCTTTAGCATTTATCATAAATAAATTTCCTAAAAGCGGTCTCTTAAAGTCAGATAACTAATATTACAAAACAGCTATAGAGTAATTTACATAGCGATATAATATAATGAAATATCTCTATTTTCCGTAACGGGAGGCAGTGTACAGTATTATTCGTTTGTATGTGTGGTGTTTCAGAAGACGACTGCGCAAAAACGAAAATCGCACAGGAAATACACACTTATCTGTGGATAGAGGATCTCTCCAAGTTTGTAACTCACATTACAGGACCTCACTAGGAACGCCGTTTGTGACACAGCAATCGTCAACACATGCATATGATTCACTGAAGTCGCTGATACGAATTGTCCTGCAAGACGAGACGGCTACCTGGTTTGGAAGACTGTTCACTGGACTCCCTGTTTGTGGGAGCAAACTAATTCAATGTGACAATATGGAGCAACTGATGTTTGTTGACGTTGTGACAGGACTGTCACCTAATGCAACGATGTATCGCCGCATGTTAAAAATCGAAACTCGAAGCGATGCTGATTCGACTGATATGAGTAACGTACCTCCACTGAGGTGACAAATGTCATGGGACACCTCTAAATACCGTCTCAGAGACCGACACAGTGCAGCAAGTCAACGTGGCATGTACTCGACAAGTAGTTGGGAGTCCCATGCAGAAATCGTCAGCCGTGCTGCCTCTATACCCGTCCATACCAGCGAAAGCATTGCCAGTGCAGGATTTTCTGACCTCTCGATTACGTCGCATAAATGTTCGATGGGATTTTCATCGGGCAATCTAGGTGGCCAACCATTCGCTCGAATTGTCCAGAATGTTCTTCAAACCAATCGAGAACAATTGTGACACAGTGACACGGCTCATTGCCAAGCATAAAAATTCCATCATTGTTTGCGAACATGAAGTACATGAATGGCAGCAAATGGTCTACAAGTAGCTGAACATAATAATTTCCATTCAGTGATCGATTCATTTCGACAAGAGGACTTAGTCCATTCCATGTAAACACAGTCCACACCATTATAGAGCCACCACCAGTTTTCACAGTGCCTTGTCGACAACTTGGGTGTATGGCTTCGTGGGGTCTGCGCCACACTCGAACCCCACAATCAGCTCTCACTAACTGAAATCGGGACTCGTCTCACAGGGCTACGGGTTTCCAGTCGTCTAGGGTCCAGGAGAGAGACGTTGTAGGCTAAGTCGTCTTGTTAGCACGGGCACTTGCATCGGTCGTCTGCTACCATAGTCTATTAACGCCAGATGTCGTCATACTGTCATAACAAATACATTCGTCGTACGTTCCACATCGTAGCCTGCGGTGATTTCACTTAATGTTGCTTGTCTGTTAGCACTGACAACTCTGCCAATCGCCGCTACCGGTGGTCGTTAAGTGAAGGGCGTCGGTCGTTGTGTTGTCCGTGCTGAGAGGTTATGCCTGAAATCTGGTATTTCCAGCACACTTCTAACACTGTAGATCGTGAACTATTGGATTCCCTGACCACTTCTGAAATGGAATGTTCCATGCGTCTAGCTGGACTACCATTCCGCATTGAAACTCTGATAATTCCTGCCGTGTTCCCATAGCCAACTCAGAAACATATTCACACGTCTCACCTGCCCTTTTATATCTTGCCTACGGGAGAGACATCTACAGTAAGGGCCAAAAAATTTGCTAAAAGTGGTTCAAATGGCTCTGAGCACTAAGGGACTTAACGTCTGAGGTCATCAGTCCCCTAGAACTTAAAAGTACTTAAACCTAACTAACCTAAGGACATCACACACATTTGCGTCCGAGGCAGGATTCTAAACTGCGACCGTAGCGGTCGAGCGGTTCCAGACTGTAGAGCGTAGAAACCGCTCGGCCACTCTGGCCGGCTAAAATTGCTACACCAAGAAGAAATGCTGATGATAAACGGGTATTCATTGGACAAATATATTACGCTAGAACTGACATGTGATTACATTTTCACGTAATTTGGGTGCATAGATCCTGAGAAATCAGTACCCAGAACATCCACCTCTGGCCGTAATAACGGCCTTGATACGCCTGGGCATTGAGTCAAAGAGAGCTTGGATGGCGTGTACAGGTACAGCTGCCCATGCAGCTTCACCACAATACCACAGTTCATCAAGAGTAGTGACTGGCGTCTTGTGACGAGCGCCGGCCGGAGCGGCCATGTGGTTCTAGGCGCTGCAACATGGAACCGAGCGACTGCTACGGTCACAGGTTCGAATCCTGCCTCGGGCATTGATGCGTGTGATGTCCTTAGTTTAGTTAGGTTTAATGAGTTCTAAGTTCAAGGCGACTGATGACCTCAGAAGTTAAGTCGTATAGTGCTCAGAGCCATTCGAAATTGTTTTTCTTTTTTTTGACGAGGCAGTTGTCGGCCACCATTGACCAGACGTTTTCAGGTGGTGAGAGATCTGGAGAATGTGCTGGCCAGGGCAGCAGTCCAACATTAACTGTATCCAGAAAGAAGGCCAGTACAGGACCTGCAACATGCGGTCGTGCATTATCCTGCTGAAATGTAGGGTTTCGCAGGGATCGAATTAAGGGTAGAGCCACGGGTCGTTGCACATATGAAATGTAACGTCCACTGTTCAAAGTGCCGACAATGCGAACAAGAGGTGACCGAGACGTGTAACCAATGGCACCCCATACCATCACGCCGGGTGCCGCGCCAGTAATGCGATTACGAATACACGCTTCCAATGTGCATTCACCGCGATGTCGCCAAACACGGATGCGACCATCATGACGCTGTAAACAGAACCTGGATTCACCCGAAAATATGACGTTTTGCCATTCCTGCTCCCAGGTTCGTCGTTGAGTACAACGTCGCAGGCGCTCCTGTCTGTGATGAAGCGTCAAGGGTAACCGCAGCCACGGTCTCTAAGCTGATAGTCCGTGCTGCTGCAAGCGTCGTCGAACTGTTCGTGCAGATGATTATTGTCATACAAACGTCCCCATCTGTTGACTCAGGGATCTAGACGTGGCTGCACGATCCGTTACAGCCATGTGGATAAGATGCCTGTCATCTTGACTGCTAATGATACGAGGCCGTCGGGATCCAGCACGACGTTCCGTATTACCCTCCTGAACCCACCGATTCCATATTCTGCTAACAGTCATTGGATCTCGACAACGCGAGCAGCAATGTGGCGATACGACAAACCGCAATCGCGATAGGCTACAATCCGCCCTGTATCAAAGTCGGAAACGTGATGGTACGCATTTTTCCTCCTTACACGAGGCATCACAACAACGTTTCAAAAGGCAACGCCGGTCAACTGCTGTTTGTGAATGCTCTGAAATGCTAATCATTTGCATATCACAGCATCTTCTTCCTGTCGGTTAAATTTCGCATTTGTAGCACGTGATCTTCGTGTCGTAGCAGTTTTAATGACCAGTAGTGTATCTGTATATGTGTCTATTCCACGACGTTTGTCGGATTAGTGTATACGCCTTGTAGTTTTCACACCGTCTTCTGATACCGCGGAAGTGCTTCTGAATAATACTGCAGTTACTAGGCATAAGACATATTTCGGGGTAGCTGTCTATATAACGTATTAGTACGATGCGATGTGCTGGTGCCTGTCCGTCTAGACAGCGACGGAACTGATGCACAGCATCGCGGGACAGCCTCGCCGGCGTGCGTCGTGTAATGACGCCCTCGACACGGCGAGGCTTCCATTATTCACGGCCGGCGACGTTCCCTGCAGGTAGCGGAGGAGGACGCACTACACATAGCCCGGCAGCGTCCTCTTGCCTTCCTACGCCCTCCAGTTTCGCGTTCGACGTCACATCACTTTGTTCGACAGGAAAACGGACTGCAGTCACGTCAGAGCAGCTGCACGAAACTCACACGCTTCCCCCAGTACACCTGTCTACATTTATTATGTCTGAACTTACACAACTGTGATTAGGAGATGATGCGCAGCACCACCATCTTTCATATTACTACTCGATTTGCTCTGGTAACAGGGGAATTTCTAGCTGATACAATATTGGCTATGAACATTAGAAATGAAATGTTGCTTATTTTGGGTATATATTATAGCAGGAAGAAAACATTACTAATTTAAGTGGTTTTGGGGAGCACAGAATGAGAAATTGAGTCTACTTCCAGCAACAACAGTGCCTCTAATATGAATGGGTATGGCAATGGGTATACAAAAACAGCACACGGGGACTCACTGAGCAATCAGCTAATGAAATATTTGTATCAATAGGTTCACAGCAAATGAATTGTCACTGAATTTTGACAAGACCCAGTACATACAGTTTAGTACCTCACAAAGAATACCTGACCCTGTAAGTATAATGTATCCAAACAATGAAATTAAAGCTGTAGACAGTGTCAAAGTTTTAGGGCTACAAACCGATCACAACCTACACTCCTGGAAATGGAAAAAAGAACACATTGACACCGGTGTGTCAGACCCACCATACTTGCTCCGGACACTGCGAGAGGGCTGTACAAGCAATGATCACACGCACGGCACAGCGGCCGTCGAATGGCGCTAGCTGCGCAGCATTTGTGCACCGCCGCCGTCAGTGTCAGCCAGTTTGCCGTGGCATACGGAGCTCCATCGCAGTCTTTAACACTGGTAGCATGCCGCGACAGCGTGGACGTGAACCGTATGTGCAGTTGACGGACTTTGAGCGAGGGCGTATAGTGGGCATGCGGGAGGCCGGGTGGACGTACCGCCGAATTGCTCAACACGTGGGGCGTGAGGTCTTCACAGTACATCGATGTTGTCGCCAGTGGTCGGCGGATGGTGCACGTGCCCGTCGACCTGGGACCGGACCGCAGCGACGCACGGATGCACGTCAAGACCGTAGGATCCTACGCAGTGCCGTAGGGGACCGCAGCGCCACTTCCCAGCAAATTAGGGACACTGTTGCTCCTGGGGTATCGGCGAGGACCATTCGCAACCGTCTCCATGAAGCTGGGCTACGGTCTCGCACACCGTTAGGCCGTCTTCCGCTCACGCCCCAACATCGTGCAGCCCGCCTCCAGTGGTGTCGCGACAGGCGTGAATGGAGGAACGAATGGAGACGTGTCGTCTTCAGCGATGAGAGTCGCTTCTGCCTTGGTGCCAATGATGGTCGTATGCGTGTTTGGCGCCGTGCAGGTGAGCGCCACAATCAGGACTGCATACGACCGAGGCACACAGGGCCAACACCCGGCATCATGGTGTGGGGAGCGATCTCCTACACTGGCCGTACACCACTGGTGATCGTCGAGGGGACACTGAATAGTGCACGGTACATCCAAACCGTCATCGAACCCATCGTTCTACCATTCCTAGACCGGCAAGGGAACTTGCTGTTCCAACAGGACAATGCACGTCCTCATGTATCCCGTGCCACCCAACGTGCTCTAGAAGGTGTAAGTCAACTACCCTGGCCAGCAAGATCTCCGGATCTGTCCCCCATTGAGCATGTTTGGGACTGGATGAAGCGTCGTCTCACGCGGTCTGCACGTCCAGCACGAACGCTGGTCCAACTGAGGCGTCAGGTGGAAATGGCATGGCAAGCCGTTCCACAGGACTACATCCAGCATCTCTACGATCGTCTCCATGGGAGAATAGCAGCCTGCATTGCTGCGAAAGATGGATATACACTGTACTAGTGCCGACATTGTGCATGCTCTGTTGCCTGTGTCTATGTGCCTGTGGTTCTGTCAGTGTGATCATGTGATGTATCTGACCCCAGGAATGTGTCAATAATGTTTCCCCTTCCTGGGACAATGAATTCACGGTGTTCTTATTTCAATTTCCAGGAGTGTATATATCACGTCAGAATTAATCAGCCAAAGCAGCTGGCGATTGCTGACGTGCCATTATCTCGACCACCCATGATCAGATATTTGGGTTAGATAAAAAATGGGAACATTAAAAAAAGATGCACTATAACACCATGGCATTGAAAACGGTTTGCAGATGTTTCGGAATGGGTAAATACAAGTGCTATTTTGTGTTTAATAAATCTTAGCAGCATGTTATTCTTCCTGCCAAGTTCGGCTAACGGTAGTGTCGGACAGCGATCACACACCTTAGTCTACAAATCAGACCACAAGGCTCAATAATATTAGGATCTGGTGACTAGTTTGGCCAGGGGAGATACTACATTCATTTTCTTGCTCACGAAACCAATACTGGACGACACAAGCTGTGTGAACAAGAGCCTTGGAGTCTTCCAACACAGTATCACCATTGGTGAATCGTGTACAGTGGGACGGAGCTTCGCTGCTAAAATAGTCTTATAATCCATTGTAGTAATGCGATCTTAGGGAGTAACTATGGGAAACACGGAACACCACCATATGACTAGCTAAATCGTCACCCAACACGCGCCAGGTTTTACTCTTTGGACGTAAACTTGGCCAGAAGTTGGAAACAGTCTGAAACAAGACTCACCCGACCAAACGACGTTCTTCCATTGCTCCATAATCCAGGTTCTATGGTTTCGGCACCACGTTTCCCTGTTACGGACGTTTGCATCACTTATAGGTGCTTTTGGAACTTCAGTTCGCTCTGCAATTCCTTTCCTGTGGAGTCCACTTCGCGGTTTTGGTGCTGACAGGGTTCGTGATTCGACATTAAGTTCTGCAGTGACTTTCGCACCTGCCGTCCTATTACATTTCGCCACAGTTCTCGTGAATGGCTTTCCAGAACGATCACTCAACACGCAGTTTCGTACGCGTTGTGACTTACCAGCAGCTGTTTTCTTCCGTATTCCCTGTATGCTGTGTAAACCGTGGATATGTTCGTCTTGAAACACCAAATACTTCGGTGGAAGTAAGCATTGTAAGAGCACCAACAATTTACCGGCGTTCGAATTCGCTCAGCTCCGACATAGTGCATTGACAACTAAACAGATCACTTTTCAGACCACGACTGTCACTTGCAGCCTATTGTGGATGTTGCAAAGGTGCCGTTAGTGGTCAAATACGGCAGTGCAACCTCCAGGCTTGGCTAGCATCGGCGTATATGCTAAAGCATGCATCTTTAGCAGTGTTCTCATACTTCCGTCCAAGCTTTGTACATGGAGAAAGTTCTGGTCAAAGTCACAGTCAAACTAAGTCATCACAGCATGAGCAACACGCAGTCTTCCCTTGCGTTGTTGAAACAGCCCACAGAGACATTGAAGGTAGGCCACAACCACCGGTCGTAACATCTCACGCGTACAACGTGTGCTGTCCAAATTACGGTTCATGCAGTCCAGAGGTGAACGTGTTTTATACCTAGTGCACCTCGTACCACCATGTAACAATGACTACTACAGTCTGGCAAAGTTCGTTCTCTTCGGAGTGTCCACGCACGGATACGTACATAGTGCAGAACCTGGACTCGAATGAAAAAATGACGCATCGCAACTCTGTTGGGTGCACAACTGGCACCCTGTCTCTCTCATCTTTCGGGAAAAGGGAAGCTAAAACAATGGTCGCTTCCTTGACGCAGTTCGTGGTATTCGAGACGTCACACTGTCCATGTGGATACTTACATTGCCGCAAACTAGCTCATTTCCTGACTAAAAATTCAAAAATGTTTCAAATGGCTCTAAGCACTATGGGACTTAACATCTGAGGTCATCAGTCCCCTAGACTTAGAACTACTTAAACCTAACTAGCCTAAGAACATCACAAACATCCATGCTCGAGGCAGGATTCGAATCTGCGACCGAAGCAGCTGCGTGGTTCCGGACTGAAGCGCCTAGAGCCGCTCGTCCAAAACGGCCGGGCTCAAAATTCATGACGTGTCTATACGATCCTACAGCATCGAATGAACAATGATTCTGTCATTTAGGGAGCTAGTCACTGTGGACTACTGAGCTTCTGCATAGCGTGGAGTGTGGTGCTCTGTCGACTTCCGAGACCTGCTGGTAGACGTTGTTCCTTCTTACACGTCGTGTAATAACATCATCTCACAAACAACCAAGATTCGAATGTGATTTATGATTGAGAAACCCTCGGCCATGAAGTGATAAAAAGTCATGGGCTAGCCACATGCATACATGCAGAAGGCGGTAATATCGCAAACACAAGGTAATAAAGGTCAGTGCATTGTTGAAGCTGTTATTTATACTCAGGGGATTAATATAAAAAATGTTTCCGACTTGATTATGACTGCATGATGCGAATTAACGCAGAATGATAGTTGGAGCTACATCTATGGGATAGTTGGTTTCGATAATCGTTAGGGAAATCAATATTTCCAGAACGACAACGTCAAGAGTGTGCCGAGAATACCAAATTTCATTCACCTCTCGACACGGACAACGCAGTGGCAGATGCCCTTCAATTAAGGACCTAGATCAGCGGGATTTGCGTAGAGTTGTCAGTGCTAACAGGCAAGTATCACTGCATTAAAGAATCCCAGACATCAATGTGGAACTTAAGATGAAAGTATCCTTTACGACAGTACGGCAAAATTTTGCGTTAGCGGGCTGTGGGAGCAGACGACCGGGCGAGTGCCCTTGCTAACAGCACAGTATCACCTGCAGTGCCTCTCCTGGGCTTGGATCATTCCCGGAAGTGCATGAAGAGGAACATAGGTCTGAGGCCTTTATTCCTTATGCAGGGGTATGGCGTTTAAGACTTAAAGAATTTCAAGAATTTTTAGCATTAAGATTGTGTTCCTTCCACCTTCCAAAATTAGGGGCCTACTCGACTTCGTGAAAGATGATTTGGGGTTTATGGATTCCGTGTCAGTGTGGGAAGGCTTGTACCGGCAGTCCGATTCGCATTGTTCCGGACAAGTACACGGAACATCACCATTATACGAGGCTACAACAGCCGAGAAAATTGGCGGTAGCAGAACACTGACTAAATGAGGGACACTTGATGAAATTTGACGAGACTGAGGTAGTTGCCAATACTAACCATTTTTGGAACAGTGTTTATAAAGAGGCAATTGAAATTATTGTGTCAGACAATGTGTTTAATAGAGACAATGGTTTTCCTCTTAGCAGGACCTACAACCCTGCAGCACCCCGCATCAAAACAGAACGTTCTTCGGTGCGGCCAGCCCGAGTGTTTGAAAATAGTCTTTGAGTGCGATATATTATTGCCGCCGTTGTTCTACGTACTAAGCGTGTCGCCGCCTGTCTGGTCTTTGAGGGCAGCAACTACGATGGGCGGCGCATACACCGTGCACGATACGGTAGCCTATATAGTATGATGCTTTGCAGTGTTGGCACCACTTTTCAGTGGTATACAGCAGCAGCGGCGTTGTCTTGAAGATGACAACAAATGGATCGTCGAAATAGTGAATCATATTGGTTTTTGGATCTGGCACCAAACCCGAGGAGAGTTCGAAGAACTGTTATGCCGGGAAAGCGTGCGAGGTCAAACAGGTGATCTTATTATACACCGAAAGGCCTCCCACATAATCAGGCCAGGTGCGTCACTATCCAACGAGCCCGCTTCAGCGTCACTGAGAATGACTCCCAGCTCTACTGATTTGCAAGCCGCCGTCTTTAATATCCCGATATGTTAATTTTAGTCTCCTGTTGTGTTATGCTGTAAACGACGCCAGTTATCCATGTGATAAGAGAGACGTCATCGAGTGGAATTTTGTTTCCGTACTCGAAAGTGTGAGATGCCCATGTGACGGCACACATTCTCACAGGGCATGTTAGGTATGTGGGATTTCCCAATCCTACACTGCCTTTGCGAGTTGTAGAGTTGCTACGGTCTTGGAGACTAATACAATACTGTGCGCTTCAGCAGTCAGCAATCCCTTTCTCTAGGCCACAAAATTGTCAAAAACAACAGCTTCTCGCTCTTTTTCTTACGAGTTCAAAAAATGGGTCTGAGAACTATGGGACTTAACTTCTAAGGTCATCAGTCCCCTAGAACTTAGAACTGCTTAAACCTAACTAACCTAAGGACATCACACACATCCATGCCCGAGGCAGGATTCGAACCTGCGACCGTAGCGGTCGCGCGGTTTCAGACTGTAGCGCCTTTAACCGCTTGGCCACCACAGCCGGCTTCTTACGAGTGTTCTGCCCCCCTCCCCCCGTTTCACTCCCCCTCTCCACACACACAGACACATATTATCCTGAAACTATCAGCACAATATGGCTGTGTTCGACGTCATTTTCGCAGATTTTTGGTAAGTGGCTCGATTCTCTTGATAGATTTTGGTCATATGACACAAAGCATGTAATCAACCCTGGACTACTTGTGTCTAGGTCCGAGCGTCACTGACGTCACACCCGATAGCGCTGCTATGCACGGTGTTCCGAAACAATTCGTTCAGATTAATGCAGCAGCTAGAGCAAAGCAAATATATTTCTATAACGAAATACGGTCTCTGAAGTCAACTTTTAATTTTAGCGAACATTTTGTTAGTGGTACTGACATAAGCTGTTGGGTCGATGTCGCTGCCTGGGAATGTGTAATGACACTGAAAACTGTTCTGTGTGCGAAATTTGTGTTGCCAGAACTGCTTCAGTACGTACCTCTGAGTGGTAGACAAAGGATATATTTCCAGCACGTTTGCTGTGACGAATTGTGTGAGAGCCAACTTTGGGAATCGATGGATTCGCCGAGGTGACACTGTCGCCTGGCATCCCAGGTCACCTGACCTCACGTCTCCGGATTTCTTCCTTCAGCTGGTGTATGGAACCGTTGTGGAAACAGAAGAAGACATGGTCGCTAGAACTGTCGTCGCTGCTGGTATCGTTGCGGACATACCAGAAATCTTCGAAAGAACACGACAGCCGATGGTCCGACGATATACTGCGTGCATCCAGGTCAAAGGTCAAGTTTTCGGTCAGTTCCTGTGAATGCCACCGCTGTAATTAGCATGCTAAACTACATTCTGTGCAAATCGTCCCTAGCATTAGTAGTTACCGCCAGATGCCATATGTACCATGAATAAAAACCTTTTGACGTTTTCTACCATCAGAACTAACTTTAACTAATAGTTTCGGAACACGCTGTATAAGGAGAAAGCCATCAACTCCATGGCACACTAGATGGTTATATCATTGCCTGGGATATTGTGTAAGAATTCTCAAACAGCTCTAATCTCTAAGTTCCCACTAAGGTCTTCGGAAGGTTTTTCATTGTTTTAAGGCGAAGTAATCTAGTCCGCCTTGTATTCCCAATTGTCAATCCCTGCGCCCTGCTCCCTGCCCGCTGGCTGACACAAACAGAGCTCTACAACAGCCAGAATCTGAAACATGCTGCATACACTTCGGGATCAACTCAAAAAAAAAAAGTAAAAAATCAACGCCTGTAACTTGAAATCTGAAAATTTAAAATCTTGACGTGCCTATGAGACTGAGTTTGTACGAATGCTTTACTGGTTTATAAACGTGGCTTTGCGAGTTTACATCTATTAGACGTAGTACACAACGTATGACAACTGCATAACTTTTATTATCTCGTTGCTACCCAGAGAATGTAATTATTTTATCGATTGTTGTGAACTATGCAATTTGGAGAAAGGAACATGTTCAAATATTCTGAGTGATTTGGGCATCCGTACTTCGATGTTACACATACAACCCACTAAAAACAAGGAAAGTAGTTTTTCACCAGAAATTTAATTGTTTTTGAAAGGTGACATATCATTTACTAATATATACAATTGTTAATTGTCAACTCGTTCGGTAAAGATCTTCTGAAGAAGAGTATTTTTTCAAACAGAAGTGATACACTGTTGTTGTAAGCAGTTTCATATAGAGTATCGATAATTTTTATTTCCAGGAATCGTTGTGAAAATAAGAGAGAGGAATATCAGAAGATAGGTCTCATACACGTCTACATACTTCATAGTTTCGCACAGCATCAAGTGGATCATCTCTGGCTTACAAACATCAATATATTATTAGACACTTTGTTAAGAGACGGATTTAAATGATTTGTTGAATAAATACTGTCCATTGTTTGAGTCACACATCACATGTAAACATATATCTTGGTCTACAAAATCCGATTAACTACATTATAATTACCAAAACATAGAAGCAGCCACTAATGCAGGTCACACTTAGCGTAATTTTAATTTCATCAATTCACTGGCGACTTAATATCGTGTCTCCACGTTCTCGACGTCGAAAGAACGATGGAGTCGCTATGCATGGGAGACGCTTGAAAGGAAGACGCTTGAAAGGACCACTCCTCTTTTATTGGACTCCCCAAGGAAAAGCGCCAGCGCTTCCACTTTAGTAAATGGATGCACTTTGTTCACCAAGTGACACGGAGTGAATATGACGTCGCAAAAGTACGTAAGGGTGAGGTATTCCAGCGTATTACTTTACCCTCCCTCTAAGTCAGGTGGCATCTCCACAGTTCTTCTCGTAAGCGAAAAGCGCAGAATCTGTATATACTGCTCAGGCAAAAATTATGTATTCTTGTTCTAACAGAAAAGATTTCATTGGTCGTAAGCTACATATTTCCTTTCTGTCTTTACATCAACGGTGTGGATTTCAGGTCTCCGAAAGTTGCAGACATTGATTAATTGTCATTTTGACAGTACTGGGAGATTTTTTTCTTTGAGGCGGATGGCTCATGTGATTACAGTATTCCCTTCGTAAGGCAAAATAGGCCGAGAGTATATTTACAGTCTAACGCATACCCTAAAGTGTGTGAAAATATAGTTAGATTCTTTACTATGAAAAAACCCTTAATACTGATGATACAATAAACGGAATTATAAACTTATCATGACAAGTATTTTTTTTTAATTTAATACTTCTTACTGGATCCGCGCGGACAGCCGTGCGTGTTAAAGCCGTGTCCCCGCGACGTGGTGATGCACCGCCCCTGGATCGGATTCCCCCACCGGATTAACGACGAGGATCGGAGTGCCAGGTATCCGGGGTGCGGCTCTTAGGCGGTTCCCCACATCCCGCTAGGTGAATACCGGACTGGTACCGAAATCCCATTTCAATTACGCGATTCACAAACATTTAGAAAACTTTTGCTCAGTTTCAGATGGAGCAAACTACACGCAGACTGGTGGGATACACATATTCGGTCCCAGGACGTAACGAGCTAGGGTCATCCGGCAACCACTATATTTAACGATTCCAAATCCATCAATAAAAATACCGTCCGTGTGCGGAAGCTGAAGATACAGGAAAGAGAAAAATACTTCTTACCAGAGAAATGAACAAATTATCGCACGTGTGTAAGTTCTCGCTGCCCACTATAGCTTTTTTTTAGAAGTGTAAATGTACACCCTAAAAAAATCCTTGGCGCACCACGATGTAACTATCTGAATTGGACTGAAATCGTTTGATACGATATACACGTACAAATGAACAAATGCTTACGATTTCAGAAAAAAGTTTTTGGCTGTCATCCTAAGGGATATCGTGTTAACTCTATGCAATTGCCGCGTTATATAGTCAAAATATTAAACTGGTTGAAGGGTCCTGCCCATAAAGCTCCACACTTTCTCAGTTGATGGGCAGGGGGAGATCCGACGACCTTTCTGGCCATTGTAGGGTTTGGGAAGCACAAACACAAGCAATAGAAACTCTCATCTTGTGCGGGCGGGAATTATCTTGCTGAAATGTAAGGTCAGTACGGCTTGCCGCGAAAGACAATCTTACAGGGTGTAGAATATCGTCGACGCATCGCCGTGGTGTAAGGGAGCCACCGGTTGCAAGCAAACGGATTCTGCTATGGAATGAAATGGCACCACAGAGCACCACTCCTCGATGTCATGCCGTATGGCGGGCAACATTGATACCCCACCACTGTCCAGGGCGTCTCTAGATACGTCTTCACGAGTCATCGGGGCTCATTTAGAGGCGGGACTCATCACTGATGACGTTTCTACTCCGGTGAATAAGATACCAGGACCAAAGTGCGCGACACCACTACAAAAGGGCTTGTATGTGTACGGGGGTCAATGGCAGTTAGTGCAAAGGGAGCCAAGAGTTGGTCCTCCTTCTGTGAGACGCTTATCAAAGGTCATTGTGGTCACTGAAATACCATTTGCGCGTCGAATCGAAGATAATGATGGATCCGAGGCTCAGAGTAGCTCTCTGATAAAGCTCGGTCCTCACGTTCTGTCCGAAGGTCGACCGCTTCCTTCTTGACGATGTGTTCAGCCATGGTTGACCCATTCCTGCCAACATCGCCGAATAGTTGCATCGCTCCCATTCAAATGGCGAGCGATTCGCCGCTTGCTACAACCAGTAACTTTGAGCCTAACTATACGTCCTCTCTCAAACGCTGGCATTTGCGTATGTTATTCAAACGCTTCTCTGCGAGGCACGGTTACACTCCAACTGAATACAGGAAGTGAAATCCGCTTAGAGTTTATGCCCCTATATTCGACATGTCCCCTGTGTGCTATCCTTGTCAACTCAGCGGTGAAATTGCTCTGCGGAGTCACACATTAATCCATCGGCCGCCAGAGTTAACAGTATTGCATTTTCCGTCGATACCCGTATGAATATCAAACTGTAATCAATTTGCATAACTCCTTCGTGGTGTGTCTTTTTTTTCAAATGCGAGTGTATATACTAGATAATCTGCGGGTTGAACGATCGAAAAGATATTGTTGGTTAATTATAACCGACATATCCGTCCTTAGAAAATCAACAAACGTTCTCTGACATGAATTTCTGAACAGACAAGACTGGTTTCTTACGAAACTACTTGGACAGAAACATACCACGTTACAAAAAGTCTGCAACTTTGACTGAAAAGTAGTTGACAATTGTTTTCAACAGTTGGATAAGTTCGCAGAATAGAAAATTTTTGGCCACTCTTTGTGACTGTTTCGCTTTATGAAGTACATGCGGGTTTTGCTCCTTCGTCAATACAGTAATATTATTCTTGCATTCGCGTTTGCGTTAGAAAAGGGAGAAAATCCTCAGATGTCTGAGATACATGTATAGAAGGAAGGTGCTAAACGGATAACAATTTTGGAGGGACAAACGTGCAGCAGAAACTAATATTAGAACTTATAGAGCTGTAGATTATTTAAAATTGATTCATAGTCACTTTGAAAACAATGTAGCGTATCCTGGAGTATTTTTCTTTGCGAGAAAACGCGTTGTCTGGGTCAAATTATCTAATAGTTCAAGCTGTGTACTAGCAAGAAACGTAGGTTTTTAAAATACTTTATAAATTGCATTAAGTTTAGATATTAATTTGATAATTCCAAGATATGGATGCAAAGCCAAATCATCCTTTTAGTCAGTTATTTTTTCAGATGTGTCCTTGAACGGTACAGGAAACGTGATCAAACAACTATAAACAGACATTTAATGAAGAGAAGTCCGTGACCAAGCTTACAGGTAAAGGATAATCTTGCCAGTAAAACGCTGACTTTGGGTAAACTATTTTACTTCCTAAGCATTATAGCTCCATTTTGGCGGTCTGTTTGCAAGTATTTCGGCGTTACATCAACTACAGTTTTTCAGCTTGTTGTAAACGAACAATAAAGCTGGTACATTACCGACAAAAGCGTCTGAGACTAGATTAACGAACAAATAAAATATTGTTGTTGGTTTCCGCTATGGGACCAGGCCTAGTAGTCTCCCGGTCGCATCACGGAAATTTGCAGGTTGTCTTTAATACAGACTTCACTTTTCAAAAATGAGGCGGGCTGCCCGGAATGACATGTTAAACGGAAGTTCCGCTTTCACTGATTGGATAACTCTGGTGGGTTACCGACAAGCAAGTCGTCGAAGTACCGTCCAATCGAAAGGCTTGCACTCGGCCATGGAGCCACATGAAATATTAATGGGTTGTTGCTTAAGTTCGTACCTTTTTTGTGTTACATGTTAGTATTCAGGTTGCTATGGGTTTATTTATCGATTGCCATTTTGTATTTGTAGTTCACTGTTGCTGTTTGAATTTAATTACTGTAATTTTGTCATTTGGAGATAGTGGATGAACCTGTGGACACAAGAAAATGGAGAAATCGGAACATTTCCGACATATTCTACTGTTTCAGTGTAGCAGAGGGGTGAAAATAATGGACGCATGGATGACGATAATGTCATTGGACAAAGCACGGCAAAAATGGTTTTCTGATGTAAGGTGGATCCTTATGACATTAGTGACACTCCATGTATACGAAGATCGTTTGAACACATTTATCAACAACGATACACGTCATTTTACTCGATAACCGGCAGATGCGATGAACTGTGATTCTTCCACCATACGGCAACATTGAATCTAGTGGAGAAGGTTAAAAAATCAGTCATAGGTACGGCATGCTCTAAACCAAAATCACAAAAATCCGCTGGTGGCTATTATGTGAATCCCTGCTTGGTCGTCACCAACTGGTTCGTGAAGAACACGGGTCATTCCTATTCTGTATCATTCCTGGTGACTATAAATTGTGTCTTTATGCTAATATAAGGAATAGAAGGGAATGACTAGGCCCAAACCACCAACTCCGCCTACAAAGACCTGCCACGTATCCAAAAAAGATAGTGTCATGCATCTGGTGGAACAGCCACGGTGTGGAGTAGTACGAATTGCATTCCTGGAGTGTAACCATCACTCCTGACTTTTACTGTCAACAACTGAGACGTCTTGCAGACGCAGTCCAAGAACAACGACCAGGAAGACTGCGTGAAGTGATGCTACTCCACGATTACACCCGCCTGCATTCTGCTAGACCGACAAACAACACTGTAGAGGAGTTGGGTTGGGAAGTCATTCCGCACCCTACTAATTCATCAGGTCTTGCTCCCTCAGATTTTCAGTTTTTCCGTTCTCTGTCAAGCATCTTTCAAGGAAATTCCTTTCCGGATGAAAATGCGCTCCGAACATGGCTTCGCCTCAAAATCACGTGTTTTCTACAGTCGTGGAATCGAAAAGTTACCCTACTGTTGTCACACTGTTGTAAACAGTGAAGGAGAACATAATACTAAAGACTAAAGTCTGAGTTGTGATTATTATGCTTAGGAAAGAACGCTACGAACTTACACACCACCCTAATATATAGAGGGTAATTCCGTGATGATGTTCCCTACTTCCAGGGATGATGGATCAGAGTAAATGTGTCAATTTGAAGTAAGAAACACTGATCCGAAAACGACTAAGACGGAAGTTATAATCGAAAATCTTTGTGATACTTCAGATAGTGGAATACATGTGGCAGTAATGTTCTTGTTAGGGCTGTACGGTTGGCCAATTCAAGGGAAATAAAGTCTAGTAAACATGGGATCTGAAATGCGTACGTTAAGACCTAGGAGCAATCGTTCAATTTCGCTACGGTGAAACACATGTTTTCTACTTAACAATTGCCTATAGCACCTACGGTATACATATCAGAGCCCATATTTACTCGACTTCTCTTGTTAAAATTTTGTTTCTGTAAGGGACCACAGCCTTTAAATACTTTATAAAACGAAACATGATCCATAATAGGCTGCAACGTAAAAGTTATTTATTTAAATCTTTGATTAATTTATTTCGACCATAAGCCATTCTCAAGTATATGATTTATATTACAGATGATGTATTGCCATCGTACTGGGTGGACATTAATAAAAGCGAAAAACCGCAGGGACGGGTTTCTGACTGGGAACGGAGGAGAAAAGGTCAACTGAACATGTGTCCGGAAATGCACCGTTGCCACCACAGATGGTTCTGACGGATGAAAGTTCCTCTGGCCACATGCCGTGTGCCCCTCGTGTGTTGCAAGCTGTGTGATTGTCGCTGCGTGCTGTAAGTAGCAGAATGGTCCAGTATTCATGTCGGGAACAAGCCGAGATGGTGTTTGTGTACGGCCAAGCAGATGGAAACGGTGGAGAGGCAGCACGGCTATAGCTAAACAAGTACCCTCAGAGATACCAACCATATCACACAACATTTTACGCCCTTTTAGGGTGTTTGTGTGATTCTGGGTCATTTCAGACAGGGAGGCTGCGGACTGTGCGTACACCAGATTTGGAAGACCAGGTTCTACAAGGTATTGAGACGAACCCTAGGACAAGCTCCAGGCAAGTCGTACATGGTACAAGGCAAAATACGTTTATGTGTATCCTACATGAAAACCGCTATTGTCCCTAACACCTGCAACGAATGCAAGAATTATCAGCAGCGGACCTCCCTCTAGGGGAAGAATTTTGTCGATGGTTTTGCACCAGACCATTGCAATTATGGGATTTGTGTCCTCTTTATCAGGACTGCCATCATTAGTCCGCACAACTGTCGTCTGTGGCCTACAGACAATCCTCGGGGAATGGTTGAGGGGTCTCATCAGCATCGGTTCAGCATCAATATGTGGGCGGGGATTCTTGGCGACCTTATACTTGGATGGGTTATTATTCCACAACGCCTCAACAGAGTAACGTACCTGAACTTCCTGCGGAACACTTCGCCTGGGCTGCTTGAGAACGTGCCTTTTTCAATACGAGAAGTTATGTCGTTTCTGCATGCCGGAGCGCCAGCCCACTTCCGCATTCTAATTCGACGACACTTCAGTAACATCTCCGGACATTGGATACGACGCTGAGGCCCTTTAGCATGGCGGACGTAAACCCCCTGGATTTTTTTACCTCTGGAGATATCTGAAAAGCGTTGAGTATGCTGAACCAGTTCCCGATGTACAGTCACTTGAACACCGTGTTCACGACGCCTGTGACGCTATTCGGAGAGGGGCTGGAACCTGCAAAGAAGTGCGGTAATCCACAATGGGATATGTGAAGGCATGCATTGCATCCCATGGAGGTCAGCTTGAACATCTGTTGTGACGTGTATGCGATGCACATCTGTACTGTGCTCCGGGACAATTTGTTCTCGTTGTACGCATACCGCCCATTTTCTGACACATGTTTGTAGGACATTTTTTCCTCTATTTCCGGTAAGGAACCCGTATCTGCAGTTTGTCGGTTTTATTAATGTTCATCCTGCTTATATTAATAAAAGGATCTGAGAATTGCAGTACATACTACGTAATATTATACATGTGCTTGGAAAGGCCGTATGGTCGAAGTTAGCTAATCGCGCGATTTATATATAAAACATTTGCGTTACAGCCCATTATGCCCAAGTTTTCTTTTATAAAGTGATATCTCCTCCTGCGCCATGAAGGCCACGACCTGTGATTACGTAAACCAGCAGCATACATAAATCTTCCATTTCGGTGCTTTAGTTAAAATTTATCCAAGTTTCCTATCTTCATCCGCGTATTTTCCAAAGTACGTCCAAAGCCGTCCGGAGCTACAACTCGACTTTCAGTAAGTATTTTGAGGTTCTGGGCTTTATCATCCAGCAATAAACACAGTCATTAGTTTACCGAGAAGAAGAAGGAAAAGATTAGGGGTTAACGTCCCGTCGACATCGAGGTCAATCAAGACGAAGTACCAACTCGGAATGCTCCAAGGATGGGAAGGAAATCGGCTGTGGCCTTTCAAAGTAAGCATACTTCCATTTGCCATGAGCGATCTAGGGCATTAGCAGAAAACCTAAATATGAATGGCAGGACGCGGATTTGAATCGTTGTCCTTCCAAATGCGTTACCTCGCTCAGGTTACCGAGAAAAGCGTCTCAGATGCCACTAACGAACAAATGAACCATTCTAATTGGTTACTTTCATTTCACCATGAAAGTTAATCTTTTGCGTTGGTGAAACATTTACAAATTTGCTTTTGTATTTCAAATATTTAACTCTTTTTCTTTCACCATTCTTCTGACATGTTTGACGCGACCTGCTGTGTTTTCCTCTCTTGCGTCAATCTCTTCACATCAGAGAAGCATTTCCACTCAACGTCCCCAGTTATTTGTTGCATATACTCCAGTCTCTGCCCCTAATGTTTTCCTCTTGAGCAGCTCCGGGATGATATTCCTTGGTGGATTAAGACTCGTCCTAGCATCCTGACTCTTATTCTTTTCAATGTTTTCAATATGGTTCTCTCCCCGACGATTCTGCGGAGTGCCTCATTTCTTACCTTACCTGTCCACATCATTTTCAACATTCCTTCTGTAGCACCACATCTCAAACGCTTCGGAGTAAACAAAAAGCAGGTTTGGAATCTGGTAGATGCAGTCATGCGAAACAATTCGTGTCAATGACGTGCAAAAGGCTTCCTTAAAAGCTGACCAGTGAAAACAATTGTGCTTTCATCTCTGTGTTCGTAGTACACAGCTGCAGATGTTTTGTAGAAGACGCACTGTAATCGCTGTATGACGATTAAGACGCCAGATACTGTGCCACGCAGACTAGTTTCAGCATCTAAAAGCAGATAAAACTCGATCCAGCATTGAAAATGGCTCTGAGCACTATGGGACTTAACATTTGTGGTCATCAGTCCCCTAGAACTTAGAACTACTTAAACCTAACTAACCTAATGACATCACACACATTCATGCCCGAGGCAGGATTCGAATCTGCGACCGTAGCGATCACGTGGTTCCAGACTGAAGCGCCTAGAACCGCACGGCCACACCAGCCGGCCCAGCATTGAACCCTCGACCCCTGCATGCTAACCCAAAACACCATCCACTGCACCAACTGCATAGCACTACTATTATGTGCTGGCAGAGGTAGTTACCATTCATGTGATTACGGTGTTGCCAGATTGCTAATATTTAACGTCTACTTACTGCCTGAAATATGTGCAGGACGAAATTTTGTGACACACAGTAAGTGAGGAATCGAGCTACGAAGTCCGAGTGCACGTTTTTTTTTTTTTTGTCCTGTATAGTGGGTCTGATACGAATATATACAAAAAGTACGCAGTGACGGTTTGTAGGTACATAATGCTGTATGTTGAATTTGAAAGCATGCATTATATTTTCTAATTATATCAAAAAACTGATTCGATTCAGAAGTAGAGTATTTAGGGGTTTCTCTGGCTCACCGAGTAATGGGTGTGACATTTTGCTACCAGTGCAACACACACCAACCGTTTCTCCTTTTAATTTTAAAGCGTTGTTGTGCCTACAATTTAATCCATCTCCCTATGATGACTAATTTAACATAGTCACTTAACAGATAATCGAATACAGCCTTAGGAAAAGCCTCCCGCGTTTCACATGTACAGGTACAGCTCTGTTTGTCATAAAGCCTTTAAACGACGTCCTCGTCGTGAGACTTCATGCATCTTCGAAGCTGAAAGAGACGCGTGGCGCTCAGCATCTATAATAAGACAGACTTTTAACGGTTCTAATGTCCTTGTAGCTCTTAAGGGCGCATGACATTCTGCATTCAAGATCGGGCGGGCATGAGACTGCTGTAAGGTTCGTTGCGTTCCTCTAATTTCCTCAGGTTCATGTCTCTTAGAACTATGCGCGTTCTTCCTCAGTGTTCAAACTATCTCCACACCAAATTTTATCAAAATCGGTAGAGCGGTTTAGTCATGAAAGTATAAGAGACAGAGTTACTTGCGCATCTATAATATTACATGGAAATGGATTAGATAATAGATGAAATAGTGTAAAATAACCTCGTTTATTAGATTTTACCTCCTATTTTACATAAATAAGACATTTCATTCATACATTTTTCGAATAACAGTTCGAAACACGTCAGGATAAAAATGTGGTATATATACAGGGTGTTACAAAAAGGTACGGCCGAACTTTCAGGAAACATTCCTTACACACAAATAAAAAAAAAGATGTTATGTGGACATGTGTCCGGAAACGCTTAATTTCCATGTTAGAGCTCATTTTAGTTTCGTCAGTATCTGCTGTACTTCCTCAATTCACCGCCAGTTGGCTCAATTGAAGGAAGGTAATGTTGACTTCGGTGCTTGTGTTGACATACGACTCATTGCTCTACAGTACTAGCATCAAGCACATCAGTACGTAGCATCAACAGGTTAGTGTTCATCACGAACGTGGTTATGCAGTCAGTGCAATGTTTACAAATGCGAAGTTGGCAGATGCCCATTTGATGTATGGATTAGCACGTGGCAATAGCCGTGGCGCGGTACGTTTGCATCGAGACAGATCTCCAGAACGAAGGTGTCCCGACAGGAAGACGTTCGAAGCAATTGATCGGCATCTTAGAGAGCACGGAACATTCCAGCCTATGACTCGCGACTGTGGAAGACCTAGAACGATGAGGACACCTGCAATGGACGAGGGAATTCTTCGTGCAGTTGACGGTAACCCTAATGTCAGCGTCAGAGGAGTTCCTGCTGTACAAGGTAACGTTGACCACGTCACTATATGGAGAGTGCTTCGGGAGAACCAGTTGTTTCCGTACCATGTACAGCGTGTGCAGGCACTATCAGCAGCTGATTAGCCTTCACGGGTACACTTCTGCGAATGGTTCATCCAACAATGTGTCAATCCTCATTTCAGTGCAAATGTTCTCTTTACGGATGAGGCTTCATTCCAACGTGACCAAATTGTAAATTTTCACAGTCAACATGTGTGGGCTGACGAGAATCCGCACGCAATTGTGCAATCACGTCATCAACACAGATTTTCTGTGAACGTTTGGGCAGGCATTGTTGGTGATGTCTTGGTTGGGCCCCATGGTCTTCCACTTCCGCTCAATGGAGCACGTTATCATGATTTCATACGGGATACTCTACCTGTGCTGCTAGAACGTGTGCCTTTACAAGTACGATACAACATGTGGTTCATGCACGATGGAGCTCGTGCACATTTCAGTCGAAGTGTTCGTACGCTTCTCAACAACAGATTCGGTGACCGATGGATCGGTAGAGGCGGACCAATTCCGTGGCCTCCACGCTCTCCTAACGTCAACCCTCTTGACTTTCATTTATGGGGGCATTTGAAAGCTCTTGTCTACGCAACCCCGGTACCAAATGTAGAGACTCTTCGTGTTCGTATTGTGGACGGCTGTGATACAATACGCTATTCTCCAGGGCTGCATCAGCGCATCAGGGATTCCATGCGACGGAGAGTGGATGTATGTATCTTCGCTAACGGAGGACATTTTGAACATTTCCTGTAACAAAGTGTTTGAAGTCACGCTGGTACGTTCTGTTGCTGTGTGTTTCCATTCCATAATTAATGTGATTTGAAGAGAAGTAATAAAATAAGCTATAACATGGAAAGTAAGCGTTACCGGACACATGTCCATATAAAATATTTTCTTTCTTTGTGTGTGAGGAATGTTTCCTGAAAGTTTGGACGTACCTTTTTGTAACACCCTGTATGTTATCATCCTGATGTCCTCGGGCTTACGTTTCCTACTTTCATACATTTTCGAATAACAGTATATATCAGGTGTAACTCGTACGTTTGTTGGGCATGTGTTCTCCTATGTTTCTGCATATATTTGCCATTTCGCTTTTACAAGAAGTAGCTAGAGTCATTCCATACGAATACTGCACACCACGTCATTTGGTGCATGCTTCGATTTGTTTCCTGTTACAAACACAATGCTTTTTAAAACGGAATTATACGTTCTCATTCGACAGAGTGGTTCCTAATCAGTCTCTTTGAACACGAACGCTAACCAGGTCTCCAGCAACGAGTGAGCAGCGCTGCTGCATGGCCGTAGCAGCCAGCACAGGCGACGGCTGTGCTGTCGCTGGTGGAGTAGCGATTATCCTTCGTGTTTTACTATCTTGTTAATATTCTGAATATTGGTAAAACAAATAAATCAGTAGACTAATTCAGGGCTGCTCTGTCGAGTGAGCACGCGAAATTCCACTTTAAAAATCATTTTGTCTGAAACAGGAAACAAATCGAAGCTTTCCATCAAAGTTGGGTGTGGCGTGAGAAATGTGATGGGCAGTATTTGTTTGGACTGACTCGAGCTACACTTTGCAATAGTAAAATCGCAAATATCTGCCGAAACATTAAAGGAGACGCGCCTGACGACTCTTACGAGGAGTGCGCTACGTATGCAGTGTGTCCATAACTGAAGTTCCAGTTTCAAAACACTGTAGTATGAGAATCACAGATCAGAATGACGAAAATTTGAAGGGCATATTCATGATGCTGGGGAAACATCATGGAACAACAAAATTAAACGGAAATCTGACCAACAGAGGGAGATGTAAGCTTCAAAACGTGGACACCAGTACACTAGCGGCAAACAACTATTCTGAGTTTGCGTCCGAGACTCCCAATATGTCTGTGTGCAGGATCGCTCCTTTGCAAGAGCCGTGACTGTGTGCCAGCAGCCCTGCAGAAGTTCCGGACACTCGTGGGTATGAAAAAAAGACATTGGTCCAATGTCTGGAGAAAATGCTTACGAAAGTCGAAAAGACAGGTTCTTTTGAAGTGCAGTGCGGCGGAGGGAGGAAAGCAGTTGATCCGACGTATGTCGACTATGTGGCCATCCTGCAAAGTCAGGTCATGTAACCCCCTGAAAATTTTCATATGATCTGCTTTCGACATGCCCACCGTGTCACAAGCAGACACACACACACACACACACACACACACACACACACACACACACGAACAAACACACACACACACACACACACACACACACACACACACACACACATGAACAAACACACACACACACACACACACACACACACACACACGAACAAACACACACACACACACACACACACACACACACACACACACACACACGCGCGCGCGCGCGCGCATTCACATATTCACACACACACACACACACACACACACATACACATTCACACACGCACACACACTCACACACACACACACACATTCACATATTCACACACATACACACACACACACACACACACACACACACACACACACACACACACACACACAAACGCGCGCGCGCACGCACACACACACATACAAGCATGACTTCGGACTGTGAAAAATCACTGCGCGATTTCCAGATTAGTTCGAGAAGATCAAAAGCCTCGGTGACCGCCCGTTCTCCTGTGAGCGCCTCTACGTGAGCCGGGGCTCTTCTAGTTCGGATCTTATGTAGGCGGCAGGGAAGACGGGATCGCCAGCTCCTCTGCTCAGCAGCCGCCGGCTGGCCTGCCACTCAGGGCATTAAACTGCGCCCGAAGCGCGTCGCCCTCCATTCTCCTGGTCGCCGTGGCCAACCGGTACGAGGTTGCAGGCAGCCTGATCCTGCGACAAAAGGACCGCAGCTGATGACCGCTCAGCTCACGAAGCCCACCTACGGCGAATAAGCTGAACCCATCCTCAATAGAGCAGCACAGCTTAAGCCATGCTGGTGTTCTGCTGCGCCAGATTACGTCGCCTGCCAGTTCTCACTCGGAGCTATTCCAGTTACCGAACGATATGGGTAAGTGCTGTGGTAATAGATACCATTACAGAGAAGGGCGTGATTTCCGAAACTGCTTCACCCATTCGATCAAACCACGCTCGTTTCCCTCCACAATTCCTCCCACAACTAACGTACTGTTCTCTTGTTATGACCTTCAGTCCGATGACTGCTTCGATGCACCTCTTCACGCTAGTGCATCCTGCACAATCTTCTTGATCTCTGTATAACTACTGCAACCGCGTCCATGTCGCCCTGCTCACCATGGTGTAGTTAAAGTACGTTGTCCTCGACGATGAGTGTTCATCGGAGGTGAGGGTATCATCTGGAGTGCCCCAGGAAAGTGTGGTAGGTCCGCTGTTGTTTCCTACCTACATAAATGATATTTTGGATAGGATGGATAGCAATATGCTGCTATTTGCTGATGATGCTGTGGTGAACGGGAAGGTGTCGTCGTTGAGTGACTGTAGGAGGATACAAGATGACTTGGACAGGATTTGTGATTGGTGTAAAGAATGGCAGCTAACTCTAAATATAGATAAATATAAATTACTGCAGATGAATAGGAAAAAGAATCCCGTAATGTTTGAATACTCCATTAGTAGTGTAGCGCTTGAGACAGTCACGTTGATTAAATATTTGGGCGTAACATTGCAGAGATATAAGAAGTGGGACAAGCATGTAATGGCAGTTGTGGGGAAGGCGGATTGTCGTCTTCTGTTCATTGGTAGAATTTTGGGAAGATGTGGTTCATCTGGAAATGAGACCGCTTATAAAACACTAATACGAACTATTCTTGAGTACTGCTCGACCGTTTGGTATCCCTATCAGGTCCCATTGAGGGAGGACATAGAAGCTATTCACAGGCGGGCTGCTAGATTTGTTACTGATAGGTTTCATCATCATGCGAGTGTACGGAAATGCTTCAGGAACTCGGGTGGGAGTCTCTGGAGGAAAGGAGGCGTTCTTTTCGTGAATCGCTACTGACGAAATTTAAAGAACCAGTATTTGAGGCTGACTGCAGTACAATTTTACTGCAACCAACTTATATTTAGCGGAAAGACCACAAAGATAAGAGAGATTAGGGCTCGTACAGAGGCATATAGGCAGTCATGTTTCCCTCGTTGTGTTTGGGAGTGGAACAGGGAGATAAAATGCTAGTTGTTATACGAGGTACCCTCCGCCACGCACCGTATGGTGGATTGCGGAGTATGTATATGGATGTAGAAATGTTTACACCTCAAAAATCCCTCCATTGCCAAATTGACAATCTCTTGTTAATTGAGGATGTTTGCAATCATCCGATCCCTTCATTCAGTCATGTCGAGCCATAAGTTTCTTTCCTCCCTAACTCGACTGAGCACCTCTTTCAGTATGCGGTATACCCATCTAATCTACAACTTTCTTCCACTGTTCCACATTTCAAAAGCTTCATTTTTTCTGAATCGCTTATCGTTCACGTTTCACTTTCATACAAGACTGCACACCAGATCAATAATTTCAGAAAAGATTTCCGATCACCTGAATTTGTTCTAGAAGTTAATAAATTGCTCTTGTCCTGAAACACTTTTGTTACTATTACCAGCATGTATTGTAACATGACGCACCACGAAGGAGTTACGCAAACTGGTCACAAATTGGTATTCACACATGTATCGACGGAAAATGCAAAACTGTAAACTTTGGCTGCCGATGGATGAATGTGTGACGCTGCAGCGCAGTTTCACCGCGTAGCTGGCAGGGATGGTAAATAGGGAACATTTCGATTCCAGGACTCAAAGCCTTTGCGATTCTCGTACCTTATACTTATTCGGACAGTAACTAAGCCTCACAGTCAGACGCGTGTACAATATACGCACATGGCAGCATTTGAGAGAGGGCGTGTAATTGTTCTCAAAGATGACGGTTGGGGCAATCGGCAAACCGGTCGACATTTGAATAGGAGCGATGCCACAATTCTACGATGATGGCCGGAATGTGTCAGCTGACGTCGAACACAGCGTCAAGAAGGGACCGGCCGTCCTAGAGAGATGACAGAACGTGAGCGCCGTGCAATTGACAGAGGCACTCAGAGCCCGTGATTCGTCATTTTCATATATCCGACGTGCAGTTGGTGCCTCAGTGACCATAAGGATCATTAATAAACGGCTCACAAAAAGAGGGCTGAGCTCACGGCAACCCTTATGGAGACTACCATCGACCTCTGCACTGCAACAAGCCCATTTGCGGTGCTGTCGGGCACATAAGGCCTCGAATGGAGAAGAATTGTCTTCAGTGATGAGTCCCGCTTGGAATTTTGCCCCGATGATCACCGAACACGCGAACACGTATCGCGAGACGACCCACAGAGCGATGGGATACCAACCTGATTGTCGTCAGCCATACGGCTCGGAAAACCAGGGGTGACGATCTGTGGGTGGGTGGGGGGGCGGAGGGGGGTGCCATTTCATTTTATATAAACGTCACAGCGGTTTATTGACGTTAATCTACGAGCCGTTTTGTTGCCTTGCATGATAAGGCCTTTTGGGTTTACATTTCAGCAAGATAATTCCCGCCGCATTATTGACTTGCTCTTTCGGGAAGTTCTTTCTCTTGAATAAATTATCCAATTTCTCTCAAAATGTAATAATTTATTTGTCTGTCCGTGCACATCTGCCGATTTTCGTCAATTCGATAATTCCTTCATTCTGCATCGTGTTTTTTTCCCTTTAGGTTGTTTTCCTGCACTATTAATAAAACTAATTCACAGCTGTATTCCCTAACATAATTTTCTTACTACTACTTCATCTATTTAAATTGCACTCCATTATGCTTGTCTCACTGGTGTTCATCTCTTAATCTCTTTCCAGTGCATGATTCACTCACATTTCATAGTTTTTATTTCCTCTCCCTCAACTTTAATACCATTTTTAAACTTACTGATTTCCTTCAAGTTCCTCAATGTACAGATTGAATTTAATCGGATACAGGCAATGTTCCTGTCTCAATCTCTTCTCTGCTTTCTTTTCATGTCCTTTGTCTCTTATAAATGTAGTTTGGATTCTGTACATTTTATAGATAGGTTTTCGCAACTTGTAGTTCATTTCCACTGTTTTCTTGATTTCAAAAGTTGTCTTTTAATCGACTCTACGATAAGTTCTATCTACAAATGCTATGAAATTACAATTTTTTTGTATGAAACAAGAACCAGTATTGCTTCGCACGTTTCATAGTTATCTCGGACCGAAACTAATTTTTCACGAGGTCGGCTTCTACCTGTTTTTGCATTATTTTCTAAATATTCGTGTCAGTTTTCTGCTACGATGACTTATTATACAGCTGGCCTGGTAATATTTACAGCTACAAGCATCTGATTTATTTTTATTTTTAATTATTACATTATACTTGAAGTATGCGGGCATTTAGCATACCTATAACGGTCTACATAAAGTAGGGGTCTATGAAGCGAAATGGAAATAAGACAAGGGTTTCTGGTCAGATGAGTATAGGATAATATCATCAGCAGCAGAAAATGTTATAACGAGAGTAGGATTCTTTATGAATAGGAAGGTAGGGCAGAGAGAGTGAACAGTTCATTGATGGGGTTGTTCTTATTAGAATCGACGCAAACCAACACAGAACGATAGTTCAGGTATACATGCCGACGTCGCAGGCTGAAGATGAAGAGCTAGAGAACGTTTATGAGGATATTGAAAGGGTAATACAGTACATAAAGGGAGATAAAACCTAATAGTCCTAAGGGGCCTGGAGTGTAGTTGTATGGGAAGGAATAGAAGAAAAGTTACACGAGATTATGGGCTTGGGACAAGGAATGAGAGAGGAGAAAGGCTACTGTCGTTCTGCAATAAATTTTAGGTAGTTATAGCGAATACTCTGTTCAAGAATCCCGCAATGAAAAGGTGTACTTGGAAAGGCTGCGTGATACGGGAAGATTTTGATTACATTACATGATGGTCAGGCAGAGATTCCGAAATCAGATACTGGATTGTAAGGCGTACCCAGGAGCAGATATAGACTCAGATCACAATGTGGTAGTGACGAAGAGACGGCTGAAGTTTAAGAGATTAGCCAGGAAGGTCAGTGCGCAAAGAAGTATAACACGGAAGTACTAAGGAATGATGAAACACGCTTAAAGTTCTCTACGACTGTAGACATGGCAACAGGGAGAAGCTCAGTGGGCAATACAATTGAAGAGTGATGGACATCTCTAAAAAGAGCAATTACAGAAGTTGGAAAGAAAAACTTTGTTATAAAGAAAATAACTGCGAAGAATGCATGGGTAACAAAAGGAATCAGGGGAATTTAGGAGTACGGAAATAAAAGTCACTGATGAATGAAATAAGTAGGAAGTGCATGGTTGTTGTTGTGGTCTTCAGTCCTGAGACTGGTTTGATGCAGCTCTCCATGCTACTCTAACCTGTGCAAGCTTCTTCATCTCCCAGTACTTACTGCAACCTACATCCTTCTGAATCTGTTTAGTGTATTCATCTCTTGGTCTCCCTCTACGATTTTTACCCTCCACGCTGCCCTCCTATGCTAAATTGGTGATCCCTTGATGCCTCAGAACATGTCCTACCAACCGATCCCTTCTTCTAGTTAAGTTGTGCCACAAACTTCTCTTCTCCCCAGTCCTATTCAATACCTCCTCATTAGTTATATGATCTACCCATCTAATCTTAAGCATTCTTCTGTAGCACCGCAACTCGAAAGTTTCTATTCTCTTCTTGTCCAAACTAGTTATCGTCCATGTTTCACTTCCATACATGGCTACGTTCCGTACAAATACGAGGGCGGTTCAGAAAGTAACCTCCGATTGGTCACAGTGCGGGTTGTGGGGGGAGTAGCGACGCCATCTGTGCGTTCACGCACTCAACAGGTCAGTCGGCATCAAGCCGTGGTCGAGTGAACGTCGTACCTGCGCTAGTTTAGTTTTTGTGGCAGTTTGAAATGTGTGCTGCAATAGAAAACCCCGCCAAATGTGAAGTGCGTGCTGTCATAAGGTTTTTTACAGCCAAAGGATATTCTGCAGCAGCTATTCATCGTGAGCTTTGTGCCGTGTACGGACCAAGAGTTATGAGTGAAGGAGTTGTCCATGAATGGGTACGTTTATTTAAAAGTGGACGAGAAAACGTTCATGATGAAGAGAGGAGTGGTAGACCATCATTGGTGACTGACGAACTCGTTCAGACAGTTGATGCAAAAGTTCGTGAAAATCGACGTTTCTCAATGTCGGAGTTGTCTACTGGTTTTCCACAGATTTCTAAGACTCTCTTGTACGAGATAGTGACAGCAAGATTGGGTTACCGTAAGTTCTGTGCACGATGGGTGCCCAAAATTCTTAAAGACCACCACAAAACTCAAAGAATGGCCTCTGCATTAGACTTTCTGTCACGTTATGAGGACGAAGGAGAACCATTGTTAAACAGAATCGTGACCGGTGACGAAACCTGGATTAAGTACGTGAACCCTGAGACAAAAGAACAATCAAAGATGTGGGCACATTCAAATTCGCCTACCAAACCAAGAAAAGCCTCGCAAGATTTTTCTGCCAGAAAACTGATGGCAACGGTGTTTTAGGATGCCAAAGGGGTTTTGTTGGTTGAATTCATGGAACGTGGTACGACCCTTAATCAAGACGTGTACTGTGAAACAATAAAAAAGTTACGACGGGCTATACAGAACAAACGCCGTGGTATGCTGACTTCCGGTATCGTTTTTTTGCACGATAACGCCCGTCCTCACTCTGCTCGCAGAACAACGGCCCTTCTTGAGTCCTTCAAGTGGGACGTTATCAACCATCCACCTTACAGCCCAGACCTGGCGCCAAGTGATTATCACCTCTTCATGCATTTGAAGAAATGGCTCGGATCACAGCGGTTTGATGACGACGAAGAGCTCAAAGATGCGGTCACAGGCTGGCTCCAGGCACAAGCGGGTGGTTTTTATGCAGAAGGAATTTCAAAGCTTGTGAAGAGATACGATAAGTGCCTCAATCGCTATGGAGACTATGTAGAAAAATAGTGCAAAGATGTAGTTGTAAGATGTATATATTAAAATATTTTTATTTAACTTGGTGTATTTTTTTAAATCAACCGGAGGTTACTTTCTGAACGGCCCTCGTACTTTCAGAAACGACTTCCTGACACTTAAATCAATACTCGATGTTAACAAATTTCTCTTCTTCAGAAACGCTTTCCTTGCCATTGCCAGTCTACATTTGATATCCTCTCTACTTCGACCATCATCAGTTATTTTGCTCCCCAAATAGCAAAACTCCTTTACTACTTTAACTGTCTCATTTCGTAATCTAATTCCCTCAGCATTACCCGACTTAATTCGACTACATTATATTATCCTTGTTTTGCTTTTGTTGATGTTCATCTTATACCCTCCTTTCATGACACTGTCCATTCCGTTCAACTACTCTTCCAAGTCCTTTGCTGTCTCCGACAGAATTACAATGTCATCGACGAACCTCAACATTTTTATTTCTTCTCCATGAATTTTAATACCTACTCCGAATTTTTCTTTTGTTTTCTTCACTGCTTGATCAATATACAGTTTGAATAACATCAGGGATTGGTTACAAGCCTGTCTCACTCCCTTCCCAACCACTGCTTCCCTTTCATGCTACTCGACTCTTATAAATGCCATCTGGTTTCTGTACAAATTGTAAATAGCCTGTCGCTCCTTGTATTTTACACGTGCCACCTTCAGAATTTGAAAGAGAGTATTCCAGTTAACATTGTCAAAAGCTTTTGCTAAGTCTACAAATGCTAGAAACGTAGGTTTGCCTTTCCTTAATCTAGCTTCTAAGATAAGTCGTAGGGTCAGTATTGCCTCACGTGTTCCAAACTGATCTTCCCCGAGGTCAGCTTCTACCAGTTTTTCCATTCGACTGTAGAGAATACGCGTTAGTATTTTGCATCCGTGACATATTAAACTGATTGTTCGGTAATTTTTACATCTGTCAGCACCTGCCTTCTTTGGGATCGGAATTATTATATTCTTCTTGAGGTCTGAGGGTATTTCGCCTGTCTCATACATCTTGCTCACCAGATGGTAGAATTTTGTCAGGACTGGCTCTCCCAAGGCCGTCAGTAGTTCTAATGGAATGTTGTCTACTCCCGGGGCCATGTTTTGACTCAGGTCTTTCAGTGCTCTGTCAAACTCTTCACGCAGTATCGTATCTCCCATTTCATCATAATCTACATCCTCTTCCATTTCCATAATATTGTCCTCAAGTACATTGCCCTGGTATAGGCCCTCTATATACTCCTTCCACCTTTCTGCTTTCCCTTCTTTGCCTAGAACTGGGTTTCCATCTGAGCTCTTGATATTCATACAAGTGGTTCTCTTTTATCCAAAGTTCTCTTTAATTTTCCTATAGGCAGTATCTATATTACCCCTAGTGAGATAAGCCTCTACATCCTTACATTTGTCCTCTAGCCATCCCTGCTTAGCCATTTTGCACTTCCTGTCGATTTCGTTTTTGAGACGTTTGTATTCCTTTTTGCCTGCTTCATTTACTGCATTTTTATTTTTTGTCCTTTCATCAATTAAATTCAGTATTTCTTCTGTTACCCAAGGATTTCTACTAGCCCTCGTCTTTTTACCTACTAGGTCATCTGCTGCCTTCACTACTTCATCTCTCAAAGCTACCCATTCTTCTTCTACTGTATTTCTTTCCCCCATTTCTGTCAATTGTTCCCTTATGCTCTGCCTGAGACTCTGTACAACCTCTGGATCTTTCAGTTTAACCAGGTCCCATCTCCTTAAATTCCCACCTTTTTGCAGTTTCATCAGTTTTAATCTACAGTTCATAACCAATAGATTGTGATCAGAGTCCACATCTGCCCCTGGAAATGTCTTACAATTTAAAACCTGGTTCCTAAATCTCTGTCTTACCATTATGTAATCTATCTGAAACCAGTCAGTATCTCCAGGCTTCTTCCATATATACAACCTTCTTTTATGATTCTTGAACCAAGTGTTAGCTATGATTAAGTTGTGCTCTGTGCAAAATTCTATCAGGCGGTTTCCTCTTTCATTTCTTAGCTCCAATCCATATTCACCTACTACGTTTCCTTCTCTCCCTTTTCCTACTACCGAATTCCAGTCACCCATGACTATTAAATTTTCATCTCCCTTCACTATCTGAATAATTTCTTTTATTCCATCATACATTTCTTCAATTTCTTCGTCATCTGCAGAGCTAGTTGGCATATAAACTTGTACTACTGTAGTAGGCGTGGGCTTCGTGTCTATCTTGGCCACAATAATACTTTCACTATGCTGTTTGTAGTAGCTTACCCGCACTCCTATTTTTTTATTCATTATTAAACCTACTCCTGAATTACTCCTATTTAATTTTGTATTTATAACCCTGTATTCACCTGACCAGAAGTCTTGTTCCTGCTGCCACCGAACTTAACTAATTCCCACTATATCTAACTTTAACCTATCCATCTCCCTTTTTAAATTTTCTAACCCACCTGCCCGATTAAGGGATCTGACATTCCACGCTCCGATCCGTAGAACGCCAGTTTTTTTTTTTTTCTGATAACGACGTCCTCTTGAGTAGTCCCCGCCCGGAGATCCGAATGGGGGACTATTTTAGCTCCAGAATATTTTACCCAAGAGGACGCCATCATCATTTAATCATACAGTAAAGCTGCATGCTCTCGGGAAAAATTACGGCCGTAATTTCCCCTTGCTTTCAGCCGTTCGCAGTACCAGCACAGCAAGGCTGTCTTGGTTAGTGTTACAAGGCCACATCAGTCAATCATCCAGACTGTTGCCCCTGCAACTACTGAAAAGGCTGCGGCCCCTCTTCAGGAACCACATGTTTCTCTGGCCTCTCAACAGATACCCCTCCGTTGTGGTTGCACCTACGGTACGGCTATCTGTATCGCTGAGGCACGCAAGCCTCCCCACCATCGGCAAGGTCCATGGTTCTTGGGGGGCGGGGGGGAGTGCATGGGAGCTAAGACAAAATAGCTATATGAAAGATGTGAAGGAATGGAAAAAGAAATGATTGTCCGAAGGACTGACTCAGCATACAGGAAAGTCAAAACAACCTTTGGTGAAATTAAAAGGAAAGATGTTAACATTCTGAGTGCAACAGGAATTCCACTACTAAATACAGAGCGGATATGTGGAAAGAGTACGCCGAAGGCCCCTATGAGGGTGAAGATATGTCTCATGTCGATTTACAAGAGATAGGGGATCCAGTATTAGAATCAGATTTTAAAGAGTTTTGGAGGACTTACGATCAAAAAAAGTGGAAGGGATAGATAACACTCCATCAGATTTTCTAAAGTCATTGGGGAAAGTGGCGACAAAGCAACTATTGACGTTGGGTAGGATGTATCAGTCTGGCGACATACCATCTGCATCCACACAGTTCTGAAGACCGCAAGAGCTGACAAGTGCGAGAATTATCGCATAATCAGCTTAACAGCTCATGCATCAAAGTTACTTACAAGAATAACACATAGAAAATTGGAAAAGAAAATTGAGGATCTGTTAGATGATCGTCAGTTTGGCTTCCGGAAAGGTAAAGGCACCAGAGAGGCAATTCTAACTTTGCGCCTGATAATGGAAGCAAGACTAAAGAAAAATCAAGACATTTTCATAGGGTTTGTGGACCTGGGAAAAGCGCTCGACAATGTAAAATGGTGCAAGATGTCCGAAATTCTGAGAAAAATAGGGGTAAGCTATACGCTGAGACGAGTAATATGTCATAGGTACAACAGCCAGCAGGGAATAATAAGATTAGACGACCAAGAACGAAGTGCTCGGATTAAAAAGGGTATAGGACAGGGGTGTAGCCTTCTGCCCCTACTGTTCAGTCGGTACATCGAAGGAGCAATGATGAGTCGTGGGATTAAAATTCAATGTGAAACGATATCAATGACACGATTCGCTGATGGTATTGCTATTCTGAGTGAAAGTGAAGAAGAATTATAAGATCTGCTGATTGGAATTAACAGTCTAATAAGACGGAATATGAATCGAGAGCAAATCGAAGAAAAACGAAAGTAATGAGAAGTAGCAGATATGAGAACAGCTAGAAACTTAACATCAGGATTGATGCTCAGGAAGTAGATAAAGTTAAGGAATTCTGCTACCTGGGCAGCAATATAGCCAGTGACGGAAAGAGCAAAAAGGACTTCAAAAGCAGACTAGCACTGGAAAAAGGGCATTTCAGGCCAAGAGTAGTGTGCCAGTATCAAACATAGGCCATAATTTGAGGAAGCAATTTCTTAGAATGTACGTCTGGAGAACATAATTGTATGGTAGTGAAACATGGACTGTGGGAAACCAGAACAGAAGAGAATCGAAGTATTTGAGATGTGGTGCTACAGACGAATGTTGAAAATTAGGTGGAGTGATAAGATAAGGAATGAGGTGGTTCTACGCGGAATCGGAGAGGAAAATAACATGTGGAAAACACTGTTAAGGGGAGGGGAATGGATGGTAGGACGTCTTAAGACATGAGGGAATGACTTCCATGGTAGTAGAGAGAGGTGTAGAGGGCAAAAACGGTAGAGGAAGACATAGATTCGAATACATTCATCAATTACTTCAGGACGTATGTTGCAAGTACTAATCTGAGATGAAGAAGGTGGCACAGCAGAGGAATTCATGGCGGACAGCGTCAAACCAGTCAGAAGACTTATGACACCCCCCCCCCCCAAAAAAAACCACTTCAGGTTGTGACGTCACGATCTAATCGACAGCATTCAATTCGTCTCTTAGTATCACAATACACTTTTTTACGAACTGCTCAAAATATTTATTCACTGTTATCGTAACCCACGTAAATTGGAAATGTGTGGTAAGGTCTTACGGGACCAAACGCTGAGGTCATCGGTCCTTAAGCTTACACACTACTTAATCTAACTTAAACTAACTTACGCTAAGGACAACATACACAACCATGCCCGAGGGAGGACTCGAACCTCCGACAGGGTCAGCTGCGCGGACCGTGACAAGGCGCCTGAGACCGCTGGGCTACCCTGCGGGGCCATAACACACGTATTTTAGGGCGAAGAGATACTGGCAAAGCCGCCGTGTGTTACAGACTATTGCGTTCGATATGTATTTCCTAGCAATGCAAAGCATATGACACATTTTCTTCTATCGATGTACGTGTGTTGTAGGAATTTATGTACCATAGTATCATTGTAACACATAGGATTCGCAAATTTCTCTTAAGCCTTCGGATCAGGCAGATCATAATCGATTTATACAACTACACTGACGGAAAAAGATAATACAACAGCAAGAAATAAAGCGAGTAATAAAATTTCGGGAATACATCTGCCTTGGTAAGATATTTAAGGATTTACTTGTTAAGAAGACAGGTTAAATAAGTGCTAGGAGAGTCATTGCAAATGTGAAATGCTGGTACATTAACAAGCGGCATAACCGATAGAGTGTTGAATGCAAGCATGCAAACGTGCATAAATTGTGTCGTACTGATGTCTGACGTCAGTTTATGGGACGGAGATCCACGCCAGCTCAATAAAGAGACAGTTAATGCTGGTGTTAATACTGGTTGTGGATGACACTAAAAATATCGCCCGACAACGTTACATAAATGTTCGATTGTGGACAGATCTGAAGGTCGAGCTGGGCTTGGCAACACGTTCACATTCTGTAGAGCATATTGGATTACATCAACGATATTTGGGTGAACACTATCCCCTTGGGAAACATGTCCTGTAATGTTGTTCATGAATTGCGGCAGAACAGGTCGAATCACCAGAATGACGTCCAGAGTTCCAGTCAGTGCGTGTGAGATAAGATCATGAGTGTTCCTGCTGTCATACGAAATGCATCCCAGACCATAGCTCCAGGTGTAGGTCCAGTGGGTTTAGACAGCAGGCAGGGTGGTTGCAGGCACCCAACTGGCATCAGACTAACCAAACCACTCCCATCACTTTCACCAAGGAAGTGCCGGTTTTCTTCAGAAAGCACAATAGACTTCCAATCCGTCCTGCAGTGAGCTGTCATTTGGCACAGCTGAGGTCGCAAACGCCAGCGGTTTCGGCTCAGTGGAACGTACACTACACGGCGTCTGGCTCGGAGCTGTTCTTGAAGTGACCGATTTGTAACAGTTCGTTGTGTCTCTGTGGTACCAGATAATTGCTGCTACAAATGCAATCCGATGCGCCAAGGCCATACGCCGAACACTGTCTTCTCTCCAGGTAGTGCCACGTGGCTGTCAGACATTCTTGCGACCACCGAAGCCAGCAGTCATACGCAGTGGCTGCATTCCTGCCAAGTCCCTCTGCAATATCATGGAAGAAACATTCAACTTCTCGTAGCCCCACTACACTACCTCATTCAAACTCGGTGAACTGTTCATAATGGCTCTTCGTTGTCTTAAAGCCGTTCTTGGCTAACATCGACTCACTACGTCCAGTCTCGAAATTAACTAGCGCTCACGACCGTTAGAGCACGTATTTAAATCAAACCTGATTTGCATCTTGATAGCGCCACTCTTAAGCTACGGACGTGAAATTTTAATAGACGTCATCTTTTACATGTAGAATCATGCTGTAACACCTCCGATTTATGTATCCCGCTCGATCGGGATCTGATAGCAGCCCAAATAAATATTAATTAATGTGACCGTGTACCTAATGGGGCTGGCAATCGGATTTGACTGCTACGGAGTTGTTACATTCCATTTTGTCCTTCTCAAATGCTGTAATAATGAAATGTCTGGTACCAAGAAGAACAACAACACAGCTTCACTAATCTCAAAAAACACCAAAAAGAAGGAGACAGCCACTGCCTTCGTCATACATATTTAATAACAGCTAATCTCAGCACAGGCTTCTTCGTTATTCATAATCGTCACACGCTAATACAATCCAACACTGCAATCCAACACTGCAATCCAACTCTGCAATCCAAATGATGCCGGCGCGGTAGACGCGAAACCACAGATATCGGCACAGAAATATCACTGATCACTCTTGTAGTTATACCTTTTCACTTTCCCGTATTATCCTAACACAAAGGGGTTAAACCGCGGCGATGGCCACTCCCTTTGTCGGTAAACTTTGCATTACCGCAACAGGCCTCCACACCGCTCGGCCCGCAACCTGGGAACTGACTCAACTCTACACTCGCCCTCGCAACACGACACTATTGATTGTTTGCCCTATCGACCTGCGCCGAGTGCAAACTTATAGTAATGGCCTACGGACTCCTTACAATGCCTACTAACTATCGTTTATCTCGCACACCCCGTTCTTGGTGTTGCGACTTTATTTCCGTCAGTGTATTTACTGATGCTTGGTCTTCATCTGCGGGAGACTTGTTCAGAAGTTTGCTCGAAAGTTGTTTCCCACAGGCGGTGAGCAAGTATCAGTAAATGATTGTATATATCAACTACAGCCTGTGTTTCCGGAAGATTTAACTGAATAAGAATAAAATTTAACTCATAAACAAACTCAAAGATCGTCACACTCATTTCTTACAGATGATTACTATAAGCGCTCTAGACGTTTCCAACACTTAACAGATTTCGATCTTTCGTGACGTTCGTGGGAAGATTTTGACTGTCTGTAACTGATAACGAATTCTGCGCTCGACGCACCTCCAAATGTATAGGTCTACACCTCCGCGAACTGACTTCTTAAAGAAAGGCGGAAAACGAGGGAAAAACCTCTTCTCGCCGGGGCCAGCATTTTCCTCAGTGTGAACATAAACAAGACTGCTTGTAGTTCTTACGAACTGTTTATCGCGGTTTCGATATGTAAGTTACGATTGGCTCCAAGACTCTACTTTAACTTAATGAATCTTTTTTAAAAATTCAATAAAACTTGTCACACCGTAAGGATACATAAGGATACGAGGTAACATGATGAAGAAACGTGTCTACGTCACGTAATGGAATAAGAAATTTAATTGTTTTCTGCTTTGTAAATGTACTTGATGTAATATGATGCCGGAAACGCACAGAAGTTTTTGGACGTACTTCCTTAATGATTTCGTTTCTGTATTTGCCCGCTCAGTAAATCAGTTGATTTCTAAAACACGTGCTTCTGGTAGCAAAATTTGAAACAATGGAGGTACGAACATTATGAAAACCGACATAAATAACGCTGACACAATTATACTGCTTAATTTATCACACAAGAAACTTCGTTAAATAGAAGAAAAATAACCCTGCAAATATGCTGCTGAAGTTCAATGTTAAAGAAAGAAACATTGCTTACCCATAAACCACTAAGTAATTTACTATAATCTTGGACTAGTTTCAGTATTTAGTAGGTAAGTGATTAAACACATAATCCGTTTACATATAATTTTTTGCAAATGTATCCTGCAGTATTTAACTGTCTGTCACTGCATCTCCAGAGATGTGCGGAAGTCGAATGATTTATAACGATATTTTTCTAGATTTGTGTACCTCCTGAATGCGTAGAGCCAAGACCTTGAAATAAAAACACTTTAAAATACCATGCGAATCCCTTATTTGTTTGCGACAGTCTTAATTTTGCACTCTTCTAATCGGATGCAGAAAATCTTTTTTATATTTTCTCACTCAGGACAAGGACAATTAATGTGGCGTATAAATGACATCTTACAACTGATTGGCCTTCTAGAAGCATATTACTACAGACCTTTAAGAGACGGAGAACGCAAGAAAATAACGCAAAGGAGCAAAGGTACTCATTAATTTCGACGCCGAAAGAATCGATTGCTGCGGCGCTGCAGATCACCAATTAGCATGGACTAATTAGTCGTAATTATCGTCTTTCCATCTGAACCCTAGCAGACCAATCATTAGATTTCACCTCTTTCTTGAAAATACCACTTTTAATTTTCACTCTTCCCATACGTAACAACAAAAAAGGCAACGGTTCTAGACCGACAGAAACATAGCGAAATTCTTGTCTGTCCTCTGTCCTTTCTTTTTGCTCTCTTTTAGTTTTCTTCGCAGCACAGGTCTCTGACAACTATCGCAAATGTGGCTTCGTACGGTTGCGATTCACTAATTAAAGCAAATGCCGTACTTAGGCTTTCTCGCACGAGCATTGACATCCGTATAGGGGCACATGTGACTCAACGTTACGGTGGAATTTGCTTATATTTGATTTCTCTTCAGTGCAAAACTTTGCTACTCCCACCGCCCCTAATCTTGTTTCAATCAACGAAATGTATGTGTAAAATTTCCTTTATTCTGAGACAGATTTATGGGACACATCAGCACCATCACAGCAACTGTAAAAAAATATTATGGGCAAAAATTAAATATAAAAATAAAATTATTTCCAAAAACGGGAAAAATTAAGAAACGATCGTCGATAAGAGAATTCATTATTTTACAGCTTCTATTGAACCAATACGCGTAGTAAGCGACCAGACACTGAACATTTTTTTTTCCATATAATTGATTTGGTAACAGTTGGATATTTTTTGTGATCTCCAGCAAACACTTCTTAGCCAAACTATTTGACAGTTTTACCTTTTGTAGGAATGTAAATGTAATCTAGGGTGAGTCTTCCACTTCATTCTCCAAAAAACAGTAGTCTCCCAACTTTGTAACCAGGATCGAGTCCCTTCTTAAAGGATCTTTGTCGAGGTACTTGGTGCTAACGTAACTGGATATCCTTCTTTGTTAGAGGAGAAAAAGCGTTTTGCTTTATTGTATTTCTTCGCTCTCCTCTGCACCTTCGTCTTCCTGCAGCATAAAGTGCGGCATTTTTTTGCCTTAATTGCTCTTGGACCTTCAAAATTGTTAAAGCAGAAGTTTAAGGAACTAAGTATGAGACATTTATGGAATTTTTTTCTCACCACCTTTATTTGTTTCAGATCATTAGAACAGTGTATCAGGTAAACACTGAAGAGGAAATCATAATATGTTTTAACTGAATCTGATAACAGAAGTCATGCTCTTACGTACTATCAATCAAGAAAAATACTTATCCTTCTGGTATAACTGAAATTCGTCTATAGTGGAATATACTGAATGAAAAACTACCCTTTTTCAGCCGTCTAGCATGACTTACAGATTCTCGTTGACGGTATCAAATTGCCACCGATTAAGTTGTCTCTATAGAGGCACTTTTTAGTCGACTTGTGTTGCTATTCTATCACAACAAAGAGCCTGGATGGTGGCGATCATATCATACTTTCAAAATTTTTGGAAATCTGTCAGGGCTCGGCCTTCACTTAAAGAAGTTGCGGTTTCAGAAACTTCCGGCAATTAATTTTCATGTATCGCGCCCAAAAGCTTCTTCAGCTGCCGATCAGGTGTATATCCCATTTCCGTCACTGATCTTACACCTGTCAACAGCCTGAAAGAGACTGGTATTAAGAAGAGCGGAAAGCATCTATACTTTCTGGGATAGTTGCTATGGTTACTGCCGGTATTGATTCTTGGTGAACGAAGGCAGATGGCTTTACTGGCGTCACCAGCAACAATGCTTCCAGAAGGTAATGTTAAACCATTTGAAAACGTTGTTCTACTTTGGCCTATAGAAAATGTGGAGTCTGGTTGTCAATGAGCTATGTCGAAGAGTCAGCCATTATTTTAGCTACAAGATTCTTTTTTCCTTTCCTCTCGTCTGCAGCTTTAGAAAAAGGTTTCTGTAAAATTTTCCCTCCATCATAGAGTTTTAGTAACTTGTCAAAGCTGTGGACATTTCTTATAGTAGAATTTCGTGCATTTTTATCGAAAGTGGAAACTTCTCGAAACGGTAATGTTGCGTTTCTCTTGTTGCAAGCTATACGACTCTTAGATTGTTGAAGAAAATGTTCGATGCTGCCGGTTTGATGGTGGCTTGACTCCAATAAATTGATCAGAAACAAGTCTACAAGAAAAAATTTAAAAAATTATTTTTAAATTTACGTAATGAACTACCATAAGTAAAGAAACATTATAAAACTATTGACATTATAAAATAATCGAATAGTATTAATAGGTTAAGTCCAGCATATAACACATAACTTCATATAATAGCTTTATGAGAAATACCATACTGTAAATCGAATGGTAAACATTCGATGTCCTTAATTTGTGTGGGTATAGCGTCTGTAGTTGCTTTACAGTTAATAAAAGTATTTATAATCCATCTTTGCAAATACTAAAAAAAGGCAAGTGTGTGTGTATGTGTGTGTGTGTGTGTGTGTGTGTGTGTGTGTTTATTTGGAGGAAATGGTTGTGACACCCGAAAGTATCTCCATCACACACTGAAAGTTGGGTTGGAGAGTATACATGTTGATATAGACCTAAAGATTATAAGGCGACTTTGGTCAGACGGTGTACTAAATACAGCAATTAGCTGTCGACTTTTCCGCTAGGCAGCTAATGAAAGTGTATAAGACAGAAGATGGAAGTGTATGTTACAGATCCTGCAGCTGCAAGTTGGCACTAAGGTATCTTCGCTTAACTTGATGTAGTATTAATCCAAGATAGTCGCCTAAGAAACTAATTGTCCCACAGCAGAAATCCATAATAGCAACTTTAGCCTTTTCCTGGTGCTACTCATTGTTTTTTAGTTATCACTGTCATATAATCCTTTTTATATTATTTGTGTTACTCTAGCTAATTTTCAGTCTACTGCTCAATATGACCTCTTATTTCCGTCAAATAACTTGATGAAAGTGTCGAAAAGTCATGTGTTTCGTAGAGCTTCCATTTTGAAAATGAAGCTCGAAAGGTGTTGAGCGCTATCTGATTTTATTTAGCTTCTGTAAGTATTGCTGTTTCATCCGTTCCAGCATATATCGTTTAAAACAGAAAAAGCTTTAGTTCTTAACTTAGTTTTATTTTCAGAAACTGCAATTGAAACCAAATTCAGAATTTTATCACCACAATGTGTTTGTAAGTGTAAGGTGTATATAAAAATAGGATCGAATGTTTTCTCAATTTGAATAGATATACTCGTACGATATTGTCGTTCTCCTGTAAAGTTTAGGGAAATGAACTAGCCCTGTTTCTGCAGTCACCGACTTAATTAGATTTCCCAGGTTGCACGAAACCAGTTTGATAGCAATTATGCAAACCGTGCAACGAGAATAGATTCATTCAAGATGGTCCCGTTACATAGCCACAGGGCTGATGTTTTTACCATGTCCTTTTGCACCGCTGTTGCTAAACGATTGTGGAGAATCCGCTTGCAGTGATTTAAGGTCTAATCAGTGTGTGACTCCGTCTGAAACGGGACACGCAGATTGCCGAATAATGAATATTCATCGCCGCATTTGCAGTGACCCGTTTACGCAGATATCCCGTGCTAGACAGGCGGAGCGTTCGCCGTGGTAATCTCCATCTACATAGTTTATCGGTCAGCGCGCGTATGTAACTGAACAGCACACTGTATTCAGTACCTCTACCGCCAGCCAAGACATTCAATTTTCAAGCCCTAAATTGTTCTCCGCCGCGTGACTGTTCTAATACGGGAGCCGTTCAATAAGTAATGCCTCACATTTTTTTAAGAAGCCATCAATATGCTTATTGGTGCTTCAGATTTGATGTTTGTGCTTTGCGTCTGTGAAATTTCGAACCGTTCTGGCAGATGGCAGAGCCCTAGTACATCGTCAAAATCCCGTCTACATACGACTCACGTTACAAGGAGAGCTCTGTTATTGAATTCTAGAGTGTAGGAAAAGAAACATTGGCGAACATCCATAAAAGTTTGTGTGCAGTATATGGCGATGCTGCAGTTGATAGGAGTTCAATTGGGCTGTGCGTAAAGAAAGTTACAGCCTGTCCTGTCACAACCACTGCTCCAGAGATGCTGAATCTCGCGGACGCAATTATTCGGCTGACCGCCGCATCACAACTCGACAATTGGCTCCACAGTTGTCGATCGGCATTGGAAGTGCGTCTGCAATGATAGAGACTCTCGGAAATTCAAAGAGGTGCTCACTATGAGTTCCACGAATGCTCACAGCGGACCACAAGATTCAAACAAATGGTCATGCCATCTGAATTGTAGGAGCGTTTTGAGACCGACGGAGAGGCATTTCTGTCACGGATCGTTGCAGGGGACGAAAGCTGGGTGCACCACTTTTCACCGGAAACAAAAAGGCAGTCCATGGAGTGGCATCAACCTCGTTCACCACAAAATAAGAAATTAAAGACAACCCCCTCTGCCGGGAAACTCTGTGATTGTGATGGCATCATTCTCATGAACGTAATGCCAAGAGGGTCAACCATCAATTCAGAGGCATACGTGAAGACTCTGAATAAAGTCAAGAACCCTTTGCGACGTGATCGATCGGACAAGAATCCAGCAGATATGTTGCTCCAATACGATAATGTACGCCGACATACGAGTCTGAGAACCCTGGAACACATCGCCAAATTGGATTGGACATCATTGCATAATCCACCCTACAGTCCAGTCTTGGCACTCTCGGACTGCCATATCTTTGGGCCGCTTAAGGATTCTCTACGGGGAACACACTTTGCAGATGACGAGAGTGTCAGTCATGCAGTGAAAACACGGCTACTCCTACTGGACAAGAGCTTTTACCAGCAGGGAATACATGCTCTTCCACAACGTTGGCGTAAGGCCATAGAACGTGACGGAAAATGCGTAGGAAAATAGGACCTGGACAAGACATGTTGATGTATATTATCGCCAAATTCTGCCTCTTAACAATAAATAAGTTCTGAGGAAGAAAAGGTGCGGCATTAATTATTGAACGACCCTCGTACAGTCATTAATCACATTTCCTACATATCCGGAGTGTTAGTATAATTATTCTTTAGCAATTTTCGGGCTTTTTTGTTAGGGACATCAACTATAAAGGACGTCTCATCGTCGTTGAGATCATTAGAGAAAATCAAAATCTGATCGGTCAATGAATGGAAAGAAACATCATGCGAATCTTTATGGCAGTTGCCAGTAATTAACTATGGAAACCTCAGGTGGGAATGCTGTTCTCTGTCCCTCCAGGATAGGATTCCACTGTCTTATAATTGTGACACCTCGCCCCATTTGGATGTTCACAGGTGACACGCTCTGAAACACAGTTCGTGGACTGCGTATGCTAGCTGTCTCTGTAGTTGAAAATTAATGTCAGCAGCAATCGTTACAACTTGGGGATGTCTTTGTGACAGGGAGGGAGATATTTTATCAGCTAATGCAGCACAGTGCATGATGTAGGATACAAAATAAAGGAACGCATTTCGTCACAGTTAAGTAAGCGCGGAGATGCTCAGCCAGATCTATTGGCACACACAGCAAGAGAGGCATTCTTAGGCACAGTGTGCTTCATTGTTAAAGCTCCGAGAGCGTATGTTCCTAGAAGAGTCAACCGATATTTTGTTACTTTGACATAAAGTCTTTCGTTGGTCTGCGAATACGTTGTGTTAAATATTATACTTTTTCTTGGGCAGTAAAACTTTCCATGTATTCCCTACAGAGCGTTTCGCTTTAACATATTCAGAAAGGTATTTTGCTTCCTCCTACGTATATCTCGCGAGCAAAACATGAGGATAACATTAGGGAAAGAGATAAATGACTGTGCCCGCATCTCGTGGTCGTGTGGTAGCGTTCTCGCTTCCCACGCCCGGGTTCCCGGGTTCGATTCCCGGCGGGGTCAGGGATTTTCTCTGCCTCGTGATGGCTGGGTGTTGTGTGATGTCCTTAGGTTAGTTAGGTTTAAGTAGTTCTAAGTCCTAGGGGACTGATGACCATTGATGTTAAGTCCCATAGTGCTCAGAGCCATTTTTATTTGAGAAATGACTGTGGTATACAGTGTACCCGACGTAAATCGCCGTAATGTGCCATGCGGAGTGCAGATGTATTGGGTTGCTGCATAAACTCATTGCTTTTATCCATAAGTTTGACAAACATAACAGATACACCTAACACAGACTTTAGTCATCCCTAATATATTCTTCTTCACTATTTACAACAGTCTGCCAACGATAGGGTAACTTTTCGAGTCCGCGACAGTAGAAATCACGTGGTTTTTAGGCGGAGAACTCGTCGAGCCATGCTCGGAGCCCATTTTCATCCAAAAAGAAAGTTCTTTGTTAGTTGTTCGATAGAGCGGAAAATGTGGAAAAGAGAGCGCAAAATCAGGTGAAAAAGGTGGGGGTAGAATAACTTCCCAACGAAACTGCCGTGTAGTCTTTTCTTGTCAGTATAGCAGAATGTGGGCGGGAGTTATCGCGGGGTAGCACCATTTCATGCTGTCTTCCTGGTCGTTTTCCTTGGACTGCGTATGCAAGATGTCTCTGTAGTTGACAGTTAATGTCAGCAGCAATGGCTACAACCCGGGGAAGCAATTCGTAGTACACCACACCGTCGCTGTTCCACCAGATGCCGTAAGGCGTCGTGGTCTCCTGACCTTCATTGCTTACATATTCCGACTTCACAAACATGTTCCGCACATCAAGACGCTTCATTCGAACCCAAACTCGATGAGATAAAGTCAATGTTGTATAAATTCATGTAAACGATATGCAATTGACAAGTTAGCGCACTGTGGCTGGCGTGCACACATACATTCCAGACAATCGGCCAGTGACCGCCCGTAGCGGACAGCGTTGGCCCGAGTGGAAAGGGGGGACCAACCCCGTGTTCGGATTAAAAGCAAATTCCACTACATTGTGTGGGAGCGGCCAGCCTACGCATTCTTTATACGTAGCATGCAGTTTCAGAGATTTTCACAGGGAGACAGCAAACGCCAAAGCTACAAGTTTCCAGATTGGTCGCCTTAAACGAAACGTCATTCTCCCGTTTTAGAAGAGCAATGCTGATTGGCAGACGATATTTCTGACGCCTTGAGGTGAACGAATAATTGAAGAGACTGAAAGATATACCCCTTCATGTCTGGCGTGGAGAGGCACCGTTCTGTTGTCGCTCTTGGAGCGAGAACACGCGACGAGAGCGTGCGCGCTCGTACGTGTACTCGAAACAGCGAGGAACAAGTCTCTCCTCAGTACTTCACTGGGAGAGCACCTCTGTCGAGAGCAAATCAAAGGGTGGCTCTATATTGAGTCCTTGCGATTAAGCGAATAGGAATCCTTGACTTCATCAAGGCATAGGGAGAGTTTGTTTGGCGAAGGTCAATCCAGATAGAACGAGAGTTATCTTATTTGTCAGCAGCGAGTGGCGCAGACAGCAGTCATCGCAGCTTACGGTATTGTGCGCTACAGCTATTGCAAGCCCCATATTTCCTCCACAACAGTACACGTCACTGCATTTCACACGTGACAGCCTCAACCATACCTAGCAACATTCTAAAGGATAATTATTCAAGTTGAGTAGGCGTGCCTCTCAGCCACTCTGTCAAGTTAAGTACCACCTTAAGCTTTGTGTAGAAATTTCATTAGCGAATCCTATCTTGAAAAGTAACTTCACATTCCGAAAAGAACCAAGATATAACTTTTTCAATTCATTACTAAAAGTGTCATTGTGATTTCTCAGAATTTTTGCAAAATAAATAATAACTTTCTTTAGTTCTATGTTTTTCTTACACTAACTAGCACTACTCCAGAAACCAAGTATCTCACTAGTTATGTAAGAAATTTTGTGAATTTTTGTGTCATTTCCTTACAGCGGACGACTCCAGAAGATATTTATTGCTGAAAGTTTTTCAGGCATTTCTCTTTAGAACGTTAGGAGCGTCTGTCTGACTTCTGTAGTAGTGTGGGCGTGGAAATTGCATCTTGGAGGAGCCACAGGGTAATGGGTACATCTCAGATTAATCCTTTGTGCAGAATAACAGTATAACCCCACACCTCAGAATGCATAACATTATCTAATTTGGATACACACTGGTCTTTGTACGGGGAGTTGCTGCTCTGTTTGCGCACATTCCTTTCTTTTCCGTATGTTTGCATAAACATTTCTAATTACCAGTAACACTATAGAATAGGAATGGTCTGTTTTCTTGACGAGCCAATTGATGACGAACAAGCTGAGATGCAAATATGGCCACCTGCAAATTTTTGTGTTTTTGGTTTAGGTTATGCGGTACTCATACACCCGATTTTTGAACCTTTCCCATTACATGCAAGTGTCACACGGTGGTGGAATGATCACACTTCATCATATATGCCAGTTCTCGAGCGTAGTGACGTGGATCATTGTGGATTAAAGCGTTTAAACGATTTTCATCAAATCCCAGTCTTCTTGAACGTGGAAAGTCACTAATGTCAAGATGATCCTCCTCAAAATGAGAAAACCATTTCTTGTCGTCCTCTGTTCAATGTCATTATCCCCATACTCGGCGAAAATGTTTGACTGCCTCCGCTGCTATCACCCCTCCATACAACCGAAGAATATATCAGAAATGTTCCAATATCTCCACTTTATTTTCTAACGCCCACAGCACCATTCACTATATATAAGTTACAAAAGGGCTATGCATAAACTCAAATAGCAACAGTGGACTATAAATAAAAATGACAATTGTTAAATATCCATAGCAATCGGAGTACCAACAAGCAAACCATGAACGCTACGAATTTATGCACCAGCCTAATAAATGTAGATTACCTAGGCATATGAATATATACGAACTGGCTAGCAACAGTCTAGCTCTACAGTGTTTCTGTATTATTTGAAACAAATATTTCTTACGATACATGTGTCTAGTATCTACAATGAGTCAACAGCCTGCCCGAAGTTTTTAACGTCGGACCTTGTTATTACTTGGGTACGATGTTATTATTATCGTTATTATGTCTACAATATACCTTAATTTGCATCCATTATTACTGGGTGATGAAATTCTACTGGGTGATGAAATTCTAGGATGTGGTGCTGTATTTACGCACTTATGATATAGCAGGTAACAAAAAGTTCTTAATCGTTACATACAACAGCACTCGTATTGTTTCTTAATTATCCACACAAATTTTATTCCTTCAGTATGATTTTTATTACTGGCCTGTTACACGATTGACGGTAACTCACTGGAAACAGTCATTACCGTAAAAAACCTAGAACCTAGAACACTCCGCCCCCCCCCCCCCCCTCCCTCCCTTCAGATCAACCTAAAGTGAAAATACCACATAAAACAAATTATTGGGAAAAGATACCGTGGAGAAACTCATTTATGGAAGAGTAGGCTTACAAAACATTTGTACAACCGATTCCTTGAGTAGTTATCTTCGAGATTTTCAGAAATGACTGCAATTTTCGCCTTTCGGGATGATTTTCTGACATCCTGTAAAGCACGTGGAAATTGTTACCCGTGGTAAAGCGTGTGTAGTGTTGTGTAATTAACTGACTGGCGAACACAAGAAATGTTTTTCAAAGTGATTTGTGCACTAGGGGTGATCCTTTGGAAGATTAGTCCTATGGAATCAAATAATTCTACAGAACGCTACAACAACGATGTGAACGACTACTTACAACTGCACAATATGATGCGTCTTTGTTTCATGATGTCTCACTAGACGTCCTGAAACCGGTAAAGGAGAAACAAAAAGTCTATCATCAAGAAAGGCGACTGGTTTCAGCCGTTTATGAAAAACTTTACTCGTCAAAACCGCATTGCTACATATCTCTAATGGATAAAAGCTTTATTTCTCGTCAGATTGGATTAACAGAAGAGATAGAGACGGTCAAACAGGAGAGCTCGTTTCTCCACGGGTCCGTTCAGTAAACGCAAGAGCGTTAAGGGACTGCTCATCAAACTCCAGTCGTAGGTCACAGACGCTACGAGACGTACATCCCACTAAGTCATCACGCACAGAATTCCCATATGCGTCATGTATGGGGCAAAATAAAGTGAACATTTCACGAACAAGAAAAAACAAGTCCGTCATATTGTTCGTGTCCTAATCTCTTCCTACAAAATTTTATCACAGATTTTATACCTATTGTGTCACGTTTTAATCGATGATCATCCCGCTGAAATGACTGTGTATGTCACATAGTAGCGGTTGCGGGGAGTGGCAGGTACTGGCCCATAAATAGCAACAACGTAGTGCAAACAGTCTTTATTAAACAACAAAAAATTCTTTTATCAAGACATTAATAACAATAGCCCATGTAAGTAGTACTAAATTACAATATATCCGTCAACGATTGCCATGTACGTACAATCCAAAGTTCAGGCAGGACGTACATAACCTTAAATAAAACGGGTATTTACTCTAACAGCATTAAAATCTGTAATTTAACAAAACGTGACGTATGCCGCCTTGAAGAAAGACAAGACTTTACTTAGACTGAATCAAAGATATAATATAGCTCAACGTGACGTATACCACTTTTAAGAAAACAGAACTTTACATAAACATAATCACCTGCCTTAACAGATATGACACGTTAATGGTCTAAGAACTCGATAATAAAATAAAACGCTAAATCTAGATGGTACAGAGGTTAAATACAGAAATACACAGTCAAATGGGCGTTTAGTCCTTCAAAAAATGTTGCACGATTGTGACTTAACATCATAGAAAACTTTTTGAAACATATATTACAGCTTAGACGTGACCTATGTGACCGTAAAGAAAGCTGAAGCTTAATTAAAAGAATTCAGAAATGTAATATAGCTTCGACGTGACGTCATTCCAGGATGTAGAAAACGCAACATCATTCGATAAGGCAATCCTCAATAATACACTAGCAGAGACCCTTAAAGGATGCAAGTATCCTTTTACTTAAACAGTTTACTACCGTGTCAGGTGTGGAGAACCATGTAACACTAACCGCACGTCATTGGTAAGGAATAAGAACGTTTTAACAGCCAAGGCTAGCAATGAACCATGCGAAGCTCCAAGCCGCGCTAAGATTAATCGTACAACACAACATAAAGGCTGTCTATCAAAATTTTACAACAACCACCGCTCCACACTGGAGCCTAAGCAACAGGGGCTTAATATCAATTACTTCGGTGGTGTAATCAAGTAACAGGAAACAAATTTTGATTAAGACGTAAGTTTCAAACGCAAGCAGTAACAACGCCTGCCTACTGCTGATGCTAGTTAGCCTTAAGACAAGATATTAAAACTTGAAGAAAACTCTATTCAAATGAACTAAATTACTCACTGGGTCATATAGACCGGACCCTCATCATGCTTATGCGCAAGCACTTTAATTACAGTTACTAATACCAGAGACGAGACAACAAGCCCTATACAAAGCAGAATAGCACGATCGATAAACAAATTTAAAGTAAGCCAACGACCAACCGCCGCCTGGTCTCTGTCTCCCGTTAGCTTACTGGTTGTATTCTCCACGTAAAGTGACTTACACAGAAAATTATAGCAATTAAGTAAAATGCAAAGAACAGAATTCATTCATCTTGGCAACGAGGTACTGAAATTAATACAAGCGATTCCATCTGGAAATTAACAGACTTCGTGCAAACTGATTCCCTCGCTTTCACACAAAATTAAGTAAAAGTCAGTTGAAACTTCTAACGACAACTAGACCCGGCCACAAAAAATCACAGCACTGAACATTGACAATCAAGAAACGCTGACAAGTTCAAAATTAAAATCAAACTTATTTACATACTGGGAGTGATTGGTGTTACACATTTAAGTGACAAAAACAGTGGGATAGCGATATGCACATATACAGACGGCGGAAGTTATCACGTACACAAGATATAAAAGGCCAGTGCCATGGGGCAGCTGTCATTTGTACTCAGGTGATTCATGTGAAAAGGTTTAAGACACGATTATGGCCGTACGACGTGAATGAACAGACGTTTAGTTGGAGCTAAACGTACAGGATATTCCATTTCGGAAATCGGTAGGGAATTCCAAATTCTGAGATCAACAACGTCATGAGTATGCCGAGAATATAAAATTTTAACTGTTATCTCTCACCTCTGACAACGCAGCAGCCGACGGCCTTCACTTAACGACCGAGAGCAGCGGTGTTTGCGTAGAGGTGTCAGTGCTAACAGGCAAGCAACACCGCGCGAGATAACCGGAGACATCAATCTGGGACGTACGACGAATGTGTCCGTTAGGACAGCGGGGCGAAATTTAGCGTTAATGAGTTGTGGCAGCAGACGATAGACGCGAGTGCCTTCGTTAACAGCATGACATCGCCTGCAGCGCCTCCCCTGGGCTCGAGGTTACATGGGCTGGACCTCACTGGAACACTGTGCCGTTGTCAGATGAATCCCGATTTCAGTTGGTAAGAGCTGATGGCACGGATTAACTGAGTTGCAGACCCCACGAAGCCATGATCTAAGTTGTCAGCAACGCGTTGTGAAGGCTGGTGGTAGCTCCATAATGGTGTGGTTCTGTTTACATGCAATTGGCTGTGTCTTTTAGTCCAACTGAACCGATAATTTACGCGATATTGTCATGTTCGGGTACTTGGACACGATTTGCAGCTTCATGGACTTTGTTCCCAAACAACAATGCAGCATGTCACCGGGCCACAATTCTTCGCGACTGGCTTGACGAACATTCTGGACAATTAGAGTGAAGATTTGGCCTCCCAGATCGTCCAACATGAATTCCATTGAACATTTATGAGACGTAATCGAGACGCCAGTTCGTGCACAACATCCTGCACCGGCCACACTTTAAAATTATGGACGGCTGTAGATACAGCCTGACTCAGTACTCCTCCAGGGGACTTTCAAGGACTTGTTGAGTCCAGGCCACATCGATTTGCCGCACTACGTTCGGAAAAAGCAGGTCCGACACGATATCAGGAGATGTCCTATAGCTTTTGTCACCTCAGTGTACACGAGACACAAGAGAAATAAAATCTGACTCATCTAGATTAACGAGCACTACTTGCATAAGAATCTCTGGTAACACACACACACACACACACACAACACACACATCCATGCATACTGAAGAACCAAAGAAACTAGTACACCTGCCTAATATAGTGTAGGGACCCCCGCGAGCACGCAGAAGTGCCGCAACACAGCGTGTCATGGACTCGACTAATGTCTGAAGTAGTGCTAGAGGGAACTGACACCGTGAATACTGGAGGGCGTCCATAAATCCGTAACAGTACGAGGGGGTGGAGATCTCTTCTGAACAGTACGGGTGCCCACTTATGCTGAATAGTGTTAAGGCCTGGGGAGTTTGGTGACCAGCGGAAGTGTTTAAACTCAGAAGACTGTTCCTGGAGCCACTCTTTAGCAACTCTGGACGTGTGGGGTGTCGCATTGTCCTGCTGGAATTGCCCAAGTCCGTCGAATTGCACAATGGACGTGAATGGAAGCAAGTGATCAGACAGGATGCTTACGTACGAGTCACCTGTCAGAGAGGTACCTTGACGTAATATTCCAGCTCCACATTCCCCACGCCATTACCGATCCTCCACCAGCATCAACAATCCCCTGCTGACATGCAAGGTCAATAGATTCATGAGGTTGTCTCCGTACCCGTACACGTCCATCCGCTCGATAGAATTTGAAGCGAGACTCGTCCGACTGGGCAACATGTTTCCAGTCATCAACAGTCCAATGTCGGCGTTGACGGACCATGCGAGGCGTAAACTTTGTTTAGTGCAGTCATCAAGTGTACACGAGTGGGCTTTCGGCTCCAAAAGCCGATTTCGATGATGTTTCGTTGAATGGTTCGCACGCTGACACTTGTTGGCCCAGCATTGAAATTTGCGTAAGGGTTGCATTTCTGTCAAGTTGAAAGATTCTCTTCAGTCGTTATTGGCCCCGCTCTTGCAGGTTCTTCTTCCAGCCGCAGCGATGTCGGAGACTTGATGTTTTACCGGATTCCTGATGTTCGCGGTACATTCGTGAAATGGTCGTATGGAAAAATCCCCACTTCACCGCTACCTGGGAGTGTGTCCCTTCGCTCGTGCGCCGACCATAGCACCACGTTCTGCCGCACTTAAATCTTGATAATCTGCCACTGTAGCAGCAGTAACAGATCTAACAACTGCACCAGACACTTGTCTCATACAGGCGTTGCCGACCGCAGCGCCGTGTTCTGGCTATTTATATATGTCTATATTTGGATACGCATGCCTACATCAGTTTCTTTGGCGCTTCAGTGTAAACAGTAAGATACAATAACAGCTACACCAGCAGACGCACTTACATAGGCAACCCTTAACTACTATGACATTGGTAGTGAACAGGAAGAGGAGCAAATCCCATGGGCTTCACAACATCGTATTTTCAAAAGCGAGGTTCTCGTAAGCCTTGCAATTCAACAGGTGCGGTGGTAAGTAGCCAGACGTGCCACAGGTTCGGTCAATACTGACAGAATTACACGTGCCCCAACCTCTGGACGTACAAACATCGGCTGTCGCTAGTAACACTCTTCAGCCAAGCACACTACAAGAACCCAGCAGAGCCACTCAGCAAGCACCCAGCTCCGTCCTCCAGCTTATAAACACGTGTCTCCTCGCAGCACGCGGAGGCCCATCCAACCTCACTCTTCGCCACTGGAGCGGCCACCAGTCGTTAGGTACTACGGCGGTTATACCGAAACAAGTGAATAAGTAATTGATATACCGCTGCACGGTACTAAAACATTAGAAGAAATGATAGACTTAAATTCACACTAGAAGGTTATGGATAATGGTAACAAAATCGCCTTTAACTGTGAAACACAACAATTTCCTGAAACGATGGCAGTTATCTGAAGGATGAACATGAAACGTCACTCGCTCATGACTGCGCGAACAACGAATCTAACGGAAAACACTGGAGAAACAGAACAATGAAATGAATACTAGAATCTATAGTCGATTAAACAAAGCAATTCGTGCCTTTTTCGGATAACGATTAGCGCCATTCATAGTATAGAGAAAACAATCAGAAAAGTCTTAAACTCTATTCGTCTGGGGTGTATTATAATTTCTAGGAGGAATTGCGACATTATGTTATGTAATTATTTACATTTACGTCATATTCACGAATGTTATTGTCGTTTCTTGTATGCTATAGACGGACGTGCTATTTGCTCGTGTTTCTACCATACGTTTATCATCCTTCTGTATAGGTTTAAACAGTTATGACCTTTTTCAAAATCGCCGACTTGTAATCAGTATAAGAAGGTCTTTCTCCTAGTTTCACTAATCCCTAAATAATGGCTAGCCTTATCCAATTAAGACACCCCATTTGACATAGTCCTTTTTTCTTCGAATTTCTGTTCTATGGACCATTGTTGACCGTTTCGTAGTCAGATTGAGTGTATAATTCTAAGTTAAGAAATAACGTTGTTGGTAAACATATACAAATCTCAAAACAAATCTTTGAAACAATGGAAATATCATAGTAAGAAAAATTACGTAACAGATGGGATGTGAGAGGCAGAAACGATAATGATTCAATTCCTTATCTATAACGAACTTCACTTCAACTGTTAAGGTTACGTTAAGTATTAGCCACACGTTAATGAAAACTAATTTTGTAACGAGTTTTATGTATGTACTTAACCTGCTTCCAAACTACAAAGCCATCTGCAGTTTATATCAGCTTCACAACTTTCGGAACTGAAGCAAAAAATTTCACCCACGATATATCTCATTGCAGGGACGAGTTTCTTCCCACATCTGAACCTAAAACACGATTTTTAGTTCTGATGACTCCAGTGAAGAAGTTCCTAAGGAATGAAACACTTTGTTTTTGTATTTGGTTCCGTCAATAAACAGTGTCTTTGCTGCTTTATTGTTCCTAATACCTTTCCGCTCCTCATAAATTTGTTTACCCTTTGTATGCTGGAGAATAAAGCTTTTACATTATCAAATTTCGCTGAAAATCTGAATACACACCTCCCCATTTCTCCCTCTTTCTCTTTCTTTCTCTCCGCCCGCTAGACCGCCCCTTCTCTCACAGCAATGCTGCCTTCGCCGACTGTTACATCTAGTCCAGAAACATGAAAAATAGTGATTACTAACTCAGAGAATGAATCAGAATACTTTCTGCATCTTAAAAGTAACTTATCATTGGTTTTGTTATTCCCTCTAGTTTTTTTTAGGTCTAGGTCGAATCCACGCTCGTTAATTTCCTTCCGCAGATTATTCATCGGAACATATTACCTCGTTTTAATAAGTTATGGCCACATCTTTATTTTTATCTTTCAGATCCATTATTATAATAATTAATTAATATTCTCTCATTGTAAAGACAGAATAAGTTTAACAGAGGCGACAGTTTTCCGCTTTTTAGCGTAACTTATGCTGTGGCAGACATTTGTGATAATGGAAGGTACGAGGTTCGGGAGATATGGAGAGAATTAAGCAACAAACTTGAAGTTTTAGTCAGTCTTTGACAATTGCACTAACGGGGAAACCAGTAGCGGGGTTCACCGGACAGCAGCAGTTTGGGTTCGTGTACTCATAAAGCAGTGATATTTTTTATTTATTTATTTTTATAAACGTTAATTACGTTTTTTCCATTAAGCCCTAGTTCATAAGCCCACATCCTACTACTTAACTGCAGGAAGAGCCGTTGGTAATTCTTTTTTCAATTTTGATACTTTCCTTTGCGTGTTATTAATCTTCATTTTTGATCATGCTTGTCACATAATTTTTGATAGTTACGGTGTAATATTTCCTGACAATCGCTTACTTTTCCTTTGTAAATAGATGTAGCTTACCGAATAACTACAAAACGTTACATCTGAATTGCCACCGTCTTTCTCATGGTTTTCCTGAAAGATGCTGTGATTGAACGCCGAAGCCAATAATTACTTCGTCAGCTTGAAAACTTAGTATGAGCAGTGCATACTGTCACATAGAGCTTATTATTTAAAAACTAGGTGAATAATATGAAAAACTTAAAGAACTCCAAGAAGAAATTTTAAGAATCATTTATTAGGCACGATCAATCGTCAGTCCACGCTCACTCCGAGAAGTAGTGAGAGACAACATACGAAAATTTAACCCTTGCAGTTTTTGTATAATATTGTAACCAGTAGAAGAACAATGTAAATTATTAGTGCCCACATAATCTCAAAATGTTATACAACTATATTAAAAAAGTCAGAGGAATACGCTAAGCCCTTTCGTGCAAGCATTTTTGTGTTCACTGCAAATAATGAAGCCTTAGGAATGGTTTTAATAACCTGTGCACCACATAAGCACCATAATTGTAGAATAATTTTAGCATTTGCTTCTAAAAGAATAGATATGAAGATATTTGCGGTAGAGAATTAGCCTTTCATCGCCATGAAATCACACATTATATGCAGTTCCTTAGTCCTTGTGAACTAAGAGATTAGACTGGACATCCCATGGTACGGCGCAAGTATGGAAACAGAGTCGTGAGTGTAACACAGCAAACACGTGTGAAAGCGAAATCGACCTTGTAATATCTCCAGCCTCTCCACTGAAATCCTCTATAAGGGTGAAGATTTGTCTGATGTGATAGAAGAAGAAACAGGAGTCGATTTAGAAGAGATAGGGGATCCAGTATTAGAATCGGAATTTAAAAGAGCTTTGGAGGACTTACGGTCAAATAAGGCAGAAGGGATCGATAACATTCCATCAGAATTTCTAAAATCATTGGGGGAAGTGGCAACAAAACGACTATTCACGCTGGTGTGTAGAATATATGAGTCTGACGACATACCATCTGACTTTCGGAAAAGCATCATCCACACAATTCCGAAGACGGCAAGAGCTGACATGTGCGAGAATTATCGCACAATCAGCTTAACAGCTCATGCATCGAAGCTGCTTACAAGAATAATATACAGCAGAAGGAAAAGAAAATTGAGAATGCGCTAGGTGACGATCGGTTTGGTTTTAGGAAAAGTAAAGGGACGAGAGAGGCAATCCTGACGTTACGGCTAATAATGGAAGCAAGGCTAAAGAAAAATCAAGACACTTTCATAGGATTTATCGACCTGGAAAAAGCGTTCGACAATATAAAATGGTGCAAGCTGTTCGAGATTCTGAAAAAAGTAGGGGTAAGCTATAGGGAGGGACGGGTCATATACAATCTGTACATCGAGGAAGCAATGATGGAAATAAAAGAAAGGTTCAGGAGTGTAATAAAAATACAAGGTGAAAGGATATCAATGATACGATTCGCTGATGACATTGCTATCCTGAGTGAAAGTGAAGAAGAATTAAATGATCTGCTGAACGGAATGAACAGTCTAATGAGTACACAGTATGGTTTGAGAGTAAATCGGAGAAAGACGAAGGTAATGAGAAGTAGTAGAAATGAGAACAGCGAGAAACTTAACATCAGGATTGATGGTCACGAAGTCGATGAAGCTAAGAAATTCTGCTACCTAGGCAGTAAAATAACCAATGACGGACGGAGCAAGGAGGACATCAAAAGCAGACTCGCTATGGCAAAAAAGGCATTTCTGGCCAAGAGAAGTCTACTAATATCAAATACCGACCTTAAGTTGAGGAAGAAATTTCTGAGGATGTACGTCTGGAGTACAGCATTGTATGGTAGTGAAACATGGACTGTGGGAAAACCGGAACAGAAGAGAATCGAAGCATTTGAGATGTGGTGCTATAGACGAATGTTGAAAATTAGGTGGACTGATAAGGTAAGGAATGAGGAGGTTCTACGCAGAATCGGAGAGGAAAGGAATATATGGAAAACACTGATAAGGAGAAGAGACAGGATGATAGGACATCTGCTAAGACACGAGGGAATGACTTCCATGGTACTAGAGGGAGCTGTAGAGGGCAAAAACTGTAGAGGAGGACAGAGATTGGAATACGTCAAGCAAATAATTGAGGACGTAGATTGCAAGTGCTACTCTGAGATGAAGAGGTGTTAGCACAGGAAAGGAATTCGTGGCCGGCCGCATCAAACCAGTCAGTAGACTGATGACCAAAAAAAAAAAAAAAAAAAATGGGATTCAGTATTAGAATCCGAATTTAACAGAGCTTTGGATGACTTAAGATAAAATAAGGCAGAAGGGATACATTACACTCCATCAGAATTTATAAAATCATCGGCAGAAGCGGCACCAAAACGACTAATCACGTTGGTGTGTAGAATGTATGAGTCTGGCGTCATACCATCCGACTTTTGGAAAAATATCATCTCGAAGACTGCAAGAGCTGCTACATGCGAGAATTATCGCACGATCAAGTTAACAGCCCATGCATCCAAGTTGCTGACAAGAATGATATACAGAAATATGGAGAAGAAAATTGAGGGGGTGTTAGATGAAGATCAAGAGCAGACTAGCAATGGGAAAAGGGCAGTCGAGTCCAAGAGAAGTCTAATAGTATCAAACTCAGGCCTTAATTTGAGGAAGGAATTTCTTCAGATTGTACGTATGGAATACAGCACTGTGTAGCAGTGAAACATGGACTATGGGAAAACCGGAACAGAAGAGAATTGAACCATTTCACATGTGGTGTTACAGACGAATGTGGAGAATTAGGTGGACTGATAAGATAAGGAATGAGGAAGTTCGGCGCAAAATCGGAGAGGAAAGGAATAAGTGGAAAATACTGATGAGGTTGTACAGGTTGATAGGAGATCTGTCAAGACATCAGGGAATGACTTCCATGGTACTAGACGGAGCTCTAGAGGGCAAAAACTGTTGAGGAAGATAGATTGGGATTTATTCAGCAAATAACTGAGGACGTAGGTCACAAGTGCTACTCTGAGATGAAGAGATTGGCACAGAAGAGGAATTCGTGGTGGGCCGCATCAAACCAGTCAGAATACCGATTAACAAAAAAAGAAAACAAAAAATCCAGCTGAATAAAGGTACAATTCGGTAGTTAATACCGAGGGAGGTGGATTGACATTTGAGACGCGTGGCATTTAAATCCACCTCAGACATCCAGATTTAAGGTTTCCCGATTTCTCTAAATCGATTAAGACGCATGCTGGGAAGGATCTGAAACGAAATAAGACATTCGTATGTCACGCAGAAGACTTCATATTTTGTCGCTCAAGGGCAGCACCGGATAATGATCTTTTAATATCGAGAACTCTATAGCAAAGTTGGAATATCGAGAGAGGAGGAAGGGAACCGAGAAGTTGTTGAATGGAATTTGAAAGGAGTGTAATTTGATGTGTTTAGCATCACGATTGGTTTTCACATGTGGTAATGTTTTTGAATGAAGTAAATTTGTGCAAAATTAAACTTTTCATCAAAACATGGACGTTAAAGTCTAACAAAACCGCATAAATGAATTGAGTTTTTGATAATGACGTTCAGGTAGTTTTACCTTGTTGTTGTGACACTAACTATTAAATAAAACATAGTGTTGATTAACCTAACAGTGAAAGTCTCTTGTATAATTTTAATTTCTTCACAAGCCTATTTTATAACTAAATTTCACGAATATTACTAACGATTTTGAAGTCCATGACCAATAACTTACTGTAAGTAACAAACCTATATAAATTTTCATTACTGTGCTAAAGGAGTTAATAATTCAACTTAAGAGGTTTGTGGGGAGTGACGTGACGTCTGCTGAATATTGGCCACATTTGCTTGTATTACGACGGTTAATTTTCGGTGGGTTTCAGACATACGTTTGAGAGAATAGAGTGTACATTAATGGTTTTTTGGTTGCATTTTTTCCGTTTTTTATTACCAGTTGCCGGTGAAATGTTTTTTTGAGTAGCGAAATTCAGTCGTGGAAAGCCAGGTATTGATTTGTAGTTCCTTTGACAGTGTGAGGCCGATTTCGTTCATTATATTTCCCATGCTCCGAGTTGGTGCTCCATCTCTAACGACCACATCGTTGACGGAGATAAAACCAAAATATTCCTTCCTTACTACGCGCATTGATGGTAATAGAAGCAAACGTTCCCGAAAGTGATTGTAAGACCATACTGGACCGAAGGACTACAACATCGACTAAAATTCAAAAAAAGGAGCACTCACAAAGTGGAAAAATTTATAGAGTGCGAGTGGACCAGCAAGACAATTTGTGTTGATTGGCGTTGGCAATATGTCACAGCGACCGCATTGGGGTTTGCGTGCCTCGACTGGTTCTGCACGTGACGTTTATACAGCAGTAAAGCACGAGTAACTACCCCCTACATCAGTCCCGCAAGCCGTAAAATGGATCCAGCATTCAGTACCAGCTTCACGTCCTGGATATTAGTGGCGCGTAATTCTCTGCGTCTGCTCTTTCGCTGGAGCAGACGTAACTGCGATTAACGGAACGCATTTGCACCTTCAAAGTTTTTGCGCAGCGGTGGAGGTGTATTTCGGTACAGCCGTTTTGCTTACCTCTTTTTTGCCTTTTTAAGCAACGCGAACCGAGTCGTGTCTGACGTCATCGCCCAAAGCTGCGCCGGAGGCGGAAAAGCCGTGCTGTGGTAGTAAGCAGCCAGATGCAGCGCCACTGCGGGCAGCTGCGCACGCCCGCTTTGCGCACAGGTTTCGCGTAACAACGGTTTTGTGAACGTGTAGGAAAGGCGCTACATCTCGTTTTTTTTTTTTTTTTTAAAAAAAATAGAAAGGTTCATAATCCGGGAACAAAATGTTCCGCCTGCCATGCTACTTCATATTTTGGGCGGGATAAAAACCTAATGAGAGAATTTTGTAGGATTGAAAATGTACTTCCTAGTCTCCATAAACAATTAAATTAATTTCAAGTAGGAAAGGGCTGCGATTGACCACTTAACATGCCACCAATACACTAAATAAAATCACAGTCGTCGAAGTGGATATCGTAGGAAGAAATATGCAAGCAAAGCTTGACAAAGAGTAGACAGTAGTTGTCAAGAGGAATCAGTAAAGTAATTTAGTCTGTACAGGTTGTAAATAATGTTCAACGGCGATCCGTCCTAAGGTGTTATCTAATATGCGCTTACTGGGTCATGATAGTGATCCCTTGTTGTTCGAGTGATACATCATGTATTTAACGTCAGATGCACGTGTTCAGTTATGTCGGCATGATGTACCAAAGACACATGTTTCCAGTGAATAATTCAGACTCTTTTTCATCTCTGTCCCTCTCTCCATCTTTTTTGAGTCATTAGTCGTTGTCCTCCACGTTTTCCTCTCTTTTGTTTATCACTCTTTGGTGTTAGCAGAAGAGCCAACACCGTGTTACGAGTGGAGGCCGAAATGCACGCGTTTTAGCTCAAGCAGGCTAGCGTGAGGATGGAAGAACTATACTGACGTGAGGTCTGAAACATGACAAGGAATGAGAATTCAGAAAGCGGACGTAATTTGTTTGATACTTAACTGTAATCCACTAATGATTAACGTCGCTCTTGACGGTACAGTATTCACAATATTATCTATTCAGAATACATTCTTTAAATAATTATAGTAACTGAATATGACGCCTTGCTAGGTCGTAGCAAATGACGTAGCTGAAGGCTATGCTAAATTGTCGTCTCTGCAAATGAGAGCATATGTAGACAGTGAACTATCGCTAGCAAAGTCGGCTGTACAACTGGGGCGGGTGCTAGGGAGTCTCTCTAGACTAGACCTGCCGTGTGGCGGCTCTCCGTCTGCAATCACTGATAGTGGCGACACGCGGGTCCGACGTATACTAACGGACCGCGGCCGATTTAAAGGCTACCAACTAGCAAGTGTGGTGTCTCGCGGTGACACCACACACTCCATCCTATACCAAACGTTTTCAGTAACGCTGCCTAGCAAAAAAGTGAAGCATGGAGAAGGGAAGAAGAAAATGAAATGGAACTTCACAGCCTGAGAGGCTATCAGATGTTATTTCAGCGATTGGAGAATGAATTTACAAAGAAACTGGAGGTAAGGACTCACTTATCAGTGTGACGTTGCACCATGTTGTTGTTGTTGTGGTCTTCAGTCCAGAGACTGGTTTGATTCAGCTCTCCATGCTACTCTTTCCTGTGCAAGCTTCTTCATCTCCCAGTACCAACTGCAACCTACATCCTTCTGATTCTGTTTAGTGTGTTCATCTCTTGATCTCCCTCTATGATTTTTACCCTCCACGCTGCCCTCCAACACCAAATTGGTTGTCCCTTGATGCCTCAGAATATGCCCCAAAAACCGATTCCTTCCTCTAGTCAAGTTGTGCCAAAAATTTCTCTGCTCTCCAATTCTGTTCAATACCTCCTCATTAGTTATGTGATCTACCCATCTAATCTTCAGCATTCTTCTATGGCACCACATTTCGAAAGTTTCTATTCTCTTCTTGTCCAAACTATTTATCGACCACGTTTCACTTCCATTCATGGCTACGTTCCGTACAAATACTTTCAGAAACGACTTCCTGACACTTAAATCTATACACGATGTTAACAAATTTCTCTTCTTCAGAAACGCTTTCCTTGCCATTGCCAGTCTACATTTTATAACCTCTCTACTTGCCCAATTAGCAAAACTCCTTTACTACTTTAAGTGTCTCATTTCCTAATCTAATTCCCGCAACATCACCCGATTTAAATCGACTATATTCCATTATCCTCGTTTTGCTTTTGTTGATGTTCATCTTACACCCTCCTTTCAAGACACTGTCCATTCCGTTCAGCTGCTCTTGCAGGTCCTTTGCGTCTCTGACAGAATTACAATGTCTTCGGCGAACCTCAAAGTTTTTATTTCTTCTCCATGGGTTTTAGTTCCTACTCCGAATTTTCTTTTGTTTCCTTTACTGCTTGCTCAATATACAGATTGAATAACTTCTAGAATAGGCTACAACCCTGTCTCACTCCCTTCCCAACCATTGCTTCCCTTTCATGCCCCTCGACTCTTATAACTGCCATCTGGTTTCTGTACAAATTGTAAATAGCCTTTCGCTCCCTGTATTTTACCCCCGCCACCTTCAGAATTTGGAAGAGAGTATTCCAGACAACATTGTCAAAAGCTTCCTCTAAGTCTACAAATGCTAGAAACGTAGGTTCCCCTTTCCTTAAGTCGTAGGGTCAGTATTGCCTCATGTGTTCCACCATTTCTACGGAATCCAAACTGGTCTTCCCCTAGGTCGGTTTCTACCAGTTTTTCCATTCGTCTGTAAAGAATTCATGTTAGTATAAGACTGTCCACACCACTTACATACCTTACGAAACACTGGTAACAAAACTAAACACAAACAACACTAGTGAACTATGGTCGTCGTCCTTCTACCCGTCACAAAGAATTGCAACTCCGTTTACATACTCGTCTGTGGTGTGTATGGTACGAAGTTTCCCTGACTTAGGACCATGTCTTCTGGGTACATCATTTTTTTTATCAGGCACTGTGTGAGTAGAGTTACAGGGTGTCCGAAAAGTCTTTCCCTAATTACATTAATTGATAACTCAGGCTAGAAGTAAGATACAAATATGAAACTGGTGTCTAATTGTTTACAGACTATCAAAGTTTTTTTCACACATCAGTAAAATTCCACATGACCACCCTTGGTAGCACGTAGCACATCTAGGCGATATTCAATTTTCGTCCACACATTAGCCATCATTACTGGAGGAATCGATTCAACGACTGTGGTTATCCGTTGCCGCAGTGTTTCAAGATCTGGTACACGTGTTCGGTAGACCTCGTCCATGACATAACCCCATAAGAAGAATTCTAATGGGGTTATGTTAGGAGAGCGTGGAGGCCAAACCGTTGGCCCATCACGACCAATCCATTGTCCAGGAAATGACATATCGAGATAGGCACGGACGTCAAAACCCCAATGAGGCGGTGCACCGTCTTGCTGAAACAAGACATCGGGGTGATACTGAAGCAGCTGAGGAACAGCATACCGTTGCAACATGTCCGGATACACTGCAGATGTGATGGTAGCCTCAGCGAAGAACAATGGTCCGATAATTCGATCGTGCAATAGCGCGCACCAAACGTTCACCGTTGGACTGCCTCTGGTGCAATCCATGACCTCGCCAGGGGGTTGTGAACCCCAAATGTGCCCATTATGGCGATTCAATATTCCACTGACAAAAAAGGTCGCTTCGTCGAAAAAGACAATTCGTCTGAGATAACCGTCATCGTCCCCTATACGTGATAGCATTTCGACCGAAGAGTCATATCGACGTTTACTGTCATTGGGCAACAAGGCCTGAACGATTTGCAGTTTGTATGCACGAAACAATAAACGTTTATGTAAAATGTCATGGAGAGAGCTTTTTGGCATCTGTAATTCACGTGAGGCCCTGCCCACAGATTTCTTCGGACTTCGCAGAAAAGACTGCCTTACAACTTCCACCCTGTCTGCTGAGGTTTTGGTCGACCAGACCTCGGAAGGTCAGCAACCGATCCTGTGCTCTTGAACTTCTCATAGCAGGCTTTAATGCTCTAGGGATCAGGTGGATTCCTTCCAAATGTTGTCTGGAAGTGTCTCTGCACTGTGGTTGGTGATCGTGTCTCATGGTACTACAGGACACACACCCTGAGCCTTCTCCTGATTGGTTAACATGGCTTCTTGGGCACTGCACCACATCCACTACTTACGTACTGCGAACGTAAAACAGAAAAAAAACTTTGATAGTTGTAAACAATTCGACACAAGTTTCATATTTGTATCTTACTTCTAGCCTGAGTTATCAATTTATGTAATCAGGGAAAGTCTTTCCGGACATCCTAAATTTTTCTGTCTTTCTTACAGCCACGCCCTCCACGGCTACGAAAGGTACCATGAGAGTTAATAACATGTATCACTTCTCAAACGCCTTGATTCTCTTCACATCTAGCTTTTCCACACTTCATGATTTCCTTCCATATATACAATGGCGTGCTAAAAAGTAACGTGATAATGCTTAAAGCTTTTAAAATAAAGCAAACATTAACATTCTACATCATCATTCTTCGTGTCTTCATATATGCAGCCTTCTGCCGCTGGAGGACTCCGATCTGTATTGTGCAACAAGGCAGTGTATAACGTAATTGTAACGGTGCGTGAGAAGCAGCTTGCTGTAATCAGCTTACGAATTTGAAGAGTTCGCCCAAACATGGAACACCCTCTCCTTCAGCATGACAATGTCGGATCCACACGTTCGCTGCCACATATGCAACACTCCGACGCCTTGGATTCACAGCGTCGACCCTGGCCCCATCGGATTTTCGTCTTTTTCCGTAAATTAAATAACACTCTCGGGGCTTTATATTGGTGAACCGGTGCAAGCAGAGGGTGAGACTGTCTACAAATTTTCTATAATCTATATATGAGAACCTGGCCTCTCGTCGGGAGAAATGGATTTGTCGTCAGGCTGACTAGGTTGAGAACTAAATATGTAGAAGTGGAATCTTTTATTTAAAAAGCTGCAACAGTTTTCAAATAAAAAATTCTGAGGCATTAGTTTTCCATCTGAAATTAAGGCCTGTGTCTGTGTCTGTCTTTGTAGATTGCTAGATTCTTTAACGAGATGCGCTCTCTTCCAATGTGGTAGAATGTCTCTTGTAGACTCCTTGATTCATCCGGCCTGCGTTTTATTACCGTACTAGTACTTCTTCGCCGTCTCCTACTGGGTCTACAGTTCCGGTGTTTAGTTTGTTTGTAAAGTTTCTACCACTGTTGATGCTTACCTCTTCATTTTAGTCAATGTTCTGTGCTCTGTAGACTTCATGGCACTTGTCAGTTCTAACTAACATTACCATAGGATAGTGACATCACCCTCGAATTTTGGAGTCTTTTCGCATTAATTTTTAATCCAACTTATGAACCTTTCTTCAGTTTCCTTCTTTGGTCCCCCGAACAACAGAAACCGTAAGTTGGCATTCGTATTACACATGGAGATATAGAAGGAAGGAAGAAACGTGAGGGTCACGTCGACGATAAGGTCATTATGAACGGAATATAAGGTCGTGTGGGGGATGAGTATGATACCTATTGTCTCTTTTCTAAAGAACTATTCCAGAATTCTTAAGCGATTTATGTAAATCACGAAACATAAATCTGAAGGGTCGGGCAGGGGTTCTGCAACTTCGAATCCAGTGTTTTACAACAGCCTCACTTCATGCGAGTTGAACAGTTGAAGAGAATGACAGCATCCTTGCCTCACGCCCGTTTTCAATCAGAACACTTCACCCTCTCTTCTGCATCTGCCGCTAATTCTGCTTCTTCCCCTACATGAATATATATGGGACGTGATAGGAGTGATTGTTTAAACGCCTCTGTGAGCGCAGTAATTACTCTACTCCTTACGATCCCTAAGGGAGAGATTCGCAGGGTGTTGCAGTTTATTCCTGGATTCTAGATTCAACACCTGAATTTCTTTCTTTAATATTCCCAAAAGTTTGCTTTCACAGGATAGTATCGTTCTGACCTCTAGCGTGTGGTAAGGTCAAACAAAACTGTGGCCTTACGCACTGCCCTTTAATATCCCCTATTAGTCCATCTCGCACACGTCCCAAACACTTGAGCAAAATTGTGAAATTCTTAAATATTCTTCTTTGTATATTAATTGCATTTACACTGATCAGCCCGAAAGCTACCGATATAAGCCAGTCCAGGCGATAGCAGCGTCATCTGGCGAGGAATGACTGCTAGTGGGACACAGGCACGGTGCACGTGCTGTCCGTACGTAGAACGTGAAAGTGCACTATCTATCAGTTTGACCGAGGGCAGACTGTGACGGTCTGGAGGCTCGTAGGTGCATTTCGGAAACTGCACGACTTGTCGGGTGGCGAAACCAACGTAAATCTACGTTCTGACGTCGTGTGATTGTACGGCCACCCCTCATTACAGATGTCGAGCTTCGTACGTTGAGAGACTGGTAGAACAGGACAGGAAGCAAACTGTGGCGGAACTAACATCAGGCTTTAGTGCTGGGTAGAGTATAAGAGTGTCTGAACACACCGTATACCGAACTCTCCTAACAATGGGCCACCACAGCCGAAGATCCATGCATGTGCCAATGATAACATCACGACATCAGCGTTTGTGACTGAAATGGGCACGTGACCATCTCCAGAGGAGATCGCGAATGTAAAATTAGAGAGATTCGAGCGCGCACGGAGGCTTTCTCGCGAACCATACGTGACCGGAACAGGAAAGGGAGGTAATGACAGTGGCATTTAAAGTGCCCTCCGCCACACACCGTTGGGTGGCTTGCGGAGTATAAATGTAGATGTAGATGTAGATGTAGATATACTGGACGTTGGCGCAGTGTCTAACAACCCTACCACACAAAGGTCAGCATTTAATAACGATTGTGGTGTTGCTCACGCTGCTAAATACTGCATTTTCGAGCAACAACAGTCATATTATGTGGCAGGTGTCATTGGAGCACAGTTAATAAAGTCATTTCATGTGATAATAAAAAAAAATTAGGCACTCATCTTTTTGTGTTTCCCATGCAGGTCTCGTCGTAAAATCGTGGCTCAATCGTTGAAAATTTAGGTGGTTATGATTCCAAGCTCGGATGCAAAGAGGCCTAGGTTTTATTCTGCTATATTCAAAAGTTTTGTAAATGCGCTTCACAAATCAACCTTGGAGATTAAACCTTTCAAAGTTAGCACAATAGTGATGTAAAACAAAAAAAAAAAATAAAAATAAAAAATAAAATCAGCACTCCGAATTTAAGTTACACTTCCTTTTAATTGCCTTTATTGCAATAACACGTAAACACAAAACATCACTTCACAATACAAAACATACTTGAAAACATCTCTCTCACAGTCACTGTTAAAGTTCACATTTTATAAGCGCACTACGTTATGCGTATTTCCATTATGACGTCCAACACTTGACTTTCTCAACATCCGACTCTCTAACAAGTTAATAACTAACTAACTAATAATCGCTTACACGCCCAAAAATCCAAGTTACAAGTACGTCAAAGATCATAGTGACAAAAGAAACAATACACATAAGAATAACATCATTGCAACATAAACATATCGATGTATCAACATGAAATCAAATGTGGATGTTGTCTCAGAAATACGTTAACTACTTTACAGAAACACAGTAGAATATTACTGGTATCGAGAGGTTCAGGTGAGGTACCATAATGGTTACGTAATTCAAGTACCATTACAAGTGGCATGGTCTGATGAATTCCGATACCTCCTTAATTATGCCGAGGGGAGGGCGCGAATGCATCGTCTTTCAGGGGAACTGCTCCTTGACGATCACGTTTCCTGATGGCAGTACAGTTTTAAACAAGATAATGCGCCATCCCAGAAGGCCAGGAGTGTGATGAATTGGTTCGAGGAACACAATGGTGAGCTGCAATTGATGTGCTGGTCCCTCAACTCGCCAGTTCTGAACCCTATCGAACACATTGGGGTGTAATTGAAAGTGGCGTCGAAGGTCATCACCCCCTCCCCGGAATTTGTAGGAATTAGGTGATCGATCTGAGTGTGCAGATGTGATGCCAACTGCCTCCAGCGACTTACCAGGGCCTCATTGCGTCCATGCCACCGCTCGTCGCCGCTGTTATCCTTGCCAAAAGTGGACATACCGGCTATTACGTAGGTGCTCATAATGTTCTGGTTGATCAGCGTATGCAGTACTCTAACAATGAACCTCCATGCATTTTGTTGGTTCTTGTACCTATTCTTGAGGAGAATTAAAATATCTAACACCGTTTTACGTCGAAACCTTCCAATAAGTCTCATAAATCACATAAAAGTGTGCTTTGATTGAGGGCACACAGAATAGATGAAGTCCTGCCTCACTCGGCAGTTTGTGCCAGGGCTGGTAATGTGGTGCCCTGAAGTGCCAGTCGAAACCTTGAGACGGAACTGTTAGGACCACCCCATTACTTTCCTCAAATATACTCTGTGTTCCTTAGTATCAATCATTAGTACACATTGATCATATTTGTATCTTGTCCAGGTACCGACAGCCTTTGGCGAAGGGATAGATACGACTGTGTTTGTTTATTTTCTAATGCACAAACAGTTTTCCTATCCCTAACATGTTATCAGTTATGTAATGAGTAAGCAGAGTAGCTGTAGTGCAGATAAATCTCTTACTTGAGCTTTGCTGTCAATACTTGGGGCAAACGCTCAAAGATGCACCTGTTGTTGTGGAGCCTTTGGGACTGGTAGAGCCACATTCGCACCCCTCACGGAAGCTCAGAGGGACAGTCAGGATTTTCGACACAGTTTTCGGCTGGCTCAGAAGATGGACGGACTCTGCATCTACGTCTGGTTGAGTCGTAAATTAAGAGTATGACCTATACTATAATTGGAGTAACTGATCCGTTCTTTTTCAGGACGGGCCTTTTGAAATTTAATTCCAATTTATAAAACCTTAATTTTTTTTTCGCCGCAGCTTTTCATTTTCATTTTCGGGAACCCACTTGACAGGCATTGAAGATTTTCAGCTTTTTGATATGCTAATCGCATTTTGCCGATCTCTTCACAACATGTAATCATTTGTATGCACAATGTCAGCAATGACCAGATTATGTAAGTCAATATAAAAACATTTCCAGTAGAGTAAGTTCTTGCACAAGATGGGACCAGGACGTTTCCTTATAACCATTTTTTTTTTCATTTTTTGAGCTACAGATAATCTGAAGATGGCTACCAAAGTGAAACTCGTCACTGAAACTTTGAAAGTCTACCCCCTTGTTTGTTAAGCTGACTAATTTTCATGTAAGAAGTATCTCCCTTTAATATAAGCGGACGTAGTGCTCCATGGTTCCCATTTCTACCGATATGTATCTAATTCTTTTAATTAGGCATAATAAATTGAGACATGGGTAATCAAACCCGGTAGAAAATATAGTATTCTAATTTAAAAATGAAGCAACAGATAACGCAACGTCGGTGAATGGCCATGGAACAATACGTGCACATTAGGGACGGTAAGACCTTCTTTTTCTGATACTATGAATTCAGTTAGTCGCATGAAGTGCATAATGCATACAATGCATATGCCTGGATTGAAAATTCTTAGAATATAGACATTTTCTCAGTGGTATGGATGAAGGATACTAAATAACGCTGAGAGAGAATTTCAGTTATCATTCTGATTTATTTCGATAATATTTAAGAAAACTATTACACTCTGTGACAAAACACTTAAGAAAACTATTACTCTCTGTGACAAAACACTTAAGGAAAGTATTACTCCTTGTGACAAAACATATACGAAATCTATTCACTATCTCTTGCACCTCGTCGTACCAGAAACATAGACAATACTTAGTCGCCAGTTACATCTACTAATGATTAAAATGGGTGAAAATGAATGTTACTTAATCGTGGCCTCTTAACACCATTTAGTTATTGTCAAACCTATTTAACGCGCGGAGTAGGGAAGGATATTACCTTTCACTCTCTCTAACATTACTTGTGTTACTACACATGCAGTACCATGCGGATAAGTTAGTTCATGCTGAAACCGCGTATTATGCAACCGCAATGCAAAATGAGCAAACATGCCCAGGCTCCATGACTCCACATTATTCATACTATGATTAACGAATGGCAAATCCAGTGACTACCGATATGAATGCTGGTAACACGTGGCCAAGTTCGACAACAAAGAAACGAGTTAAATAAACCGTTGAAACATGAGAAATTTATGTTGCTTGTATCCAGACTGAAACTATGCAACTAATGAAACATTAATGAACCTATTCGCTATTGACCTAAGAACAAGAACCGTTGGTTCATGCCCTCATCACCTCGCGCTTAAGTCCGTTAGTTGAAACAAATTAATCTGAAAAATTTCTACAAATAAAATATCGCTGAACATTTCCCGGTATTAATTCACACCCGAACGTGTTTCATAATCAATGTTACCCCAAAAAAACCTACATTATGAATAACTTTTCTCACCATCCATAACGAGCGCCGCACCCCTGCGTCCGTCTCGTTCAATAGGCGGCCCCAGAGTGTCCTAAAATGGCGCGTACCAGGATCAACCGCCAACCGTTAAAAAAAACTGGTGATGGGGGTCGGACCTCAGTGAGAACCAACCTGACAAATGCTGCCCTGCTGATACCCACTATCTTTGGAATCACGAATTCTCTGCCGAATCTGCTCACGTTGTTATGTTGGTTCTAAACTACCCTACTGCTACCATCTTTGACTAACCCAGATTATTATATATTCCATACATAATTACGTTAATCCATCCACATACGTCATGGGATCAAAGGATGAGAGAGGAGGTGTGACACCAACAGAAGAAAAAATACACACGGAACCATTCTTGAATCCAGAGATTAATTAGCTAGACGAAACATTGAAAGGACGCTCTCGGAGTGAAATGAATTATTTAACGTTTAGAAATTAATCAGTCAGTTAAATGAAGCGTAAACCTGTGACGTTTCAACTTCAAACCAAAAACCTTTGCAACCAAGGCTGTATTTATATCTCAAATCTTACACTGGGTGCTATCAGCCGTAATGACTAAATGGAAGAAATTTTATTTGATTTTGTTGGTTGGTCTTTGTGTCCAAGCTCCCACGAGGTCATAATTGGGGGAGATCGGATCAATTGCTTCCTAAGTCAGGTAAGGATAGGATTTTTTTCTGTTACGAGTGCACTTTGGCTATTAATCCAAGAACAATCCTGCATGGTAAGCACATAATTTTGCCAGGACTTCAAATCACCCACATGATGTTGGGTACACAGTCAATGAGCGGTAGAAGTGGCTGAAGAATTTCGTGACAGGCTAAGCGTGTGAAGATTTGTTAGGATGTACTGTTTAGGTATGAGTTCTGTGTAGGATATTTTTACAGTTTCACTCTCACTTGCCACCTACCATGTCTTTTGATTACGTACCCATTGTTCGGCCAACTCTATTTAACTCCTCAGTAGCCATCTTGTGTGCATGATTATTGCAAACGGTAGCCATTATCCATTGTACGAGTGGCATGAGTATGAAAGTTACTTATGAGAAGCACCTTAATCCCTCTAGTTATTCTATCAGTCCCGTGCACAGTAAATTACGAGGTCGCTTAAGTACAGATGCTGAGCGCCCCCAGCACATGAAATATGTTATATATATTTTGTTCTTCTCTGAAATTGTATCTTAAAACTAAAAATAACATCACATTGTTCACGCAAGTAATTTCATTCTTCTAACCCCACCTCGTAAGTTAATGCTGAACAATTTGCCCCTTGGAGTAACGTTGACTGGCAAGTTGAGAGTCTGAGTCTGGCAAGTGGATCACATTTTTTGATCAAGTTTTGCAAGGACATTCTATATTGAAAATTTTACAGACACTCCCAGTTCCTGAAAAAATCCAGGTCAAAGTTAATGGCGGCAAATCGTATTTCCGTTACTATTCCCCCAAAGATCTCATATAAACGAAAAAAATTATTAATATAATACGTGGACAGAAGCTACTGTCGTTAGTTATTAACGTATTGTGTTTTCATGCTGAAGTTCGGGTATCCGCCATTTTAAGTGTCTAAGAGACCGAGATCACGAATGTAAAATTAGAGAGATTAGAGCGCGCACCGAGGCTTCCAGACAGTCGTTCTTCCCGCGAACCATACGCGGCTGGAACAGGAAAGGGAGGTAATGACAGTGGCACGTAAAGTGCCCTCCGCCACACACCGTTGGGTGGCTTGCGGAGTATAAATGTAGATGTAGATGTAGATGTACTGCGGTAAGCGGTCAGAGCATGAGGCTACCAAACAGCTGGTCTGTGTTCGATTCTTGGTCGTGGCTTTTTTGTTTTTCATTCGACACTTTTTTCAGTGAATCTTATAATTTTCTGATAATGGGAACAGCTTACTTTCCTTTTTCTCTAACTGGAGCATCGGGAGATTTGGATAAGAAAATGAATATCCGTAGCGTATTGAGTTATTTTCATCGTGATATACGCTGCGCTACGATAGAACTTTTGCAGTTGTCGACGCTCAAGCGGCCTGCGCCGTAAAAGTGATACCACCGAAACGCACCAATCTTTGTCAGTCGTGTGACGTTCACTTTCTCCGACAGGTAAAGAATTTCGTGACACGATTTCAGAATCATGTGATATCACAGCAGAGCAGAGATTTTAAAAGATAGGGTGGGTGCAATAAAAATTCATGCTTTGGTTTACGACCAGTTGTCCATACCTGTCTTTCAAGTTATTGTCTTATACGCTTGACGCGCATCCAAGTTGATATCTGGCAGATCTGTTTTTACCAACACGAATCAGATATGTTTCTAATGAACAGTGTACCGGGAGAGGTATCAATGCGGCGACTTTCGTTCCTGTTGCGCACCGTACGAGAAATATGTGTTGCCTGTTAGTACGATAAGTTTCAACCCACTGTTTGAGAGAATGTTCGCGATAGACGATTAATTAGAATTATGCACTAATATACTTCTAACTGTATTTTTATACAATTTTTCACAATTAAAATAAGTTTCAATAAATTATATACACTTATTAGGTTATTAGTCACACCTGCTTATGTTTTACTTCAAAAAAGGGAATGAAAGGTATTCTGATCAACACAATATTATCAGATACACCGAAAAAAATATCGAATGATAAAAGGCACTACCAAGAATCGATCGCAGATCAGAAGTTTGGTAGTCTAATGCTTGACCGATATTTTTTTGTTATTAATAGTTCTTTAAGGGATTAGGTCGTGGGTTGTAGAGGCCAGGGTGGGCAGGGGTCGCAACCCGTGGTCTGGCAACAATGTCTCCTCCCTTTTTCCCGGGGATGATGAGAGCGATCGACTGCCGAATTGTCTGTGCTAGCCGCCTGTAATTATAGGTGTCCAAGCTATACCATGAAAACACAAAATTGTTAATGACTCGAACATTGTTAACTTTGGACCCCATATTACAGTCATAAAAAATATGCGATTTTTAGACGATGTTTCTATGTATAATATAGAAAATGTATAGCACTGATAATGCGATTTTCTGTGATAAACTTTGCCCCTGATTTTTCAAAAACTAGGTTCCGTCTGTCAAACATCCAAACACCAGTGTCTTCACTTCCAATATAAATGTCCTCGCAAAACTTGATAAAAATCTGTGATCCACATGTCACACAATCCCCTTGTGAGTCACTGATTAAATTACAATCCTAAGTGGACAATTATCATATCAGACCGGAGTAGAGGCGCTTGCGTTCAGTTATCTCCTTTGCTTTCTTGTCCCCCCCCCCCTTTTTGCATTATCCTTTGTGCTAAGTAGTTTAGTTCATGATTTAAGTACTTAATTAGTTATTAAATATTCGGGTCAACTCACAACTATTTATCAACGAGCACTGAATCACAGAGGGTAGCTAGGTTTTGGGCTACTATAGAAACATTAATTAGAAACATTATTTCATTCCTGCCGGCAATGATTAATAAAGTTATTCGACAAACAGTAGACTTATGTGTCTTCAGTCATGCTCGATAGAACTACAAAAGTAAGCTATCAAGCTGTTTGATGTGTGACACCAAAGCGGTCACAACTTGGAACCAGCGCCAGGAGGCCAACGGTAGTGGTGAAAGAACAACACTTTGAGAGTGGCGTCGGTCCATGGAGGTCACGCCGTGCAGTGTGATTTTCGCCCCGAGTGGTTGGTTCCCGTAGTCCTTTGGCGTGCAGTAATAACACTTGACCCCTGAGGGTACACCAGAGGAGACGAGTAGCAGTCACCAAGCTGACAACAAAAGTAGGCGGCTCCATACGCAAGGAGCATGGGTCAGCCGCCGTTGTTCTGCGGTCAGCTAGCAGCGGAGCCACAGATTCTGGCGGCGTGAACCTGGGAGACGACTGGTGGTTATCTGCTGGAAACTTGTGATAATTATCTTGTTTAATACTGTCTTACGGCGAACTCAATGCAAAATGACTGATTAGCAGGATACTTACATGTAAAACTAGACGCTGGGGATGTACTTAGTATTACTGTTAGATTACGTTTAATTGCTTAACCTATGCCACATTTAGTCTTACAATATTGTATTTTTGGCATTTATCAAACGTGTCCATCTTTCCCTACATTCCTGCTTTGTGAGTACCTTCTCCGTGTTGGTTAAACTACTGCTTGCTACTGTAAAACTAAACAAGCAAGAATTAGTCAATTTAATCAGCGCGGAAAAGGGGTACACAGTACTGGTATATGGGGAAAGATAGGCAGGTTTCGTAAACGCCAAAAACACAACACTTTCGGACTATATGTGAGAAACGTAACCTAACAGTAATATAGTACCTGTATGGTTAGTAAATTAGACTTAGCTTTTGCAGGCTTTCGTCAGTTCTAACTTTTTTATTTAGGAAATGGTACCCTTGGCTTGTGCCCAGGTACCTTGGTTTGTATTGTTCCTCACCTGCTTGTGTAGTAAATGAATTGTAGATTTGTTGATTTATGTTGTGCTCTCCTTAACTGTTAAACCAATATTTTTCACGGTAAATGATAACAACCAAACAGTTGCAGGATAAAAATTTATTAAAATTCTTGACCACGATTTCGGTATATCTAAATATAACTTCATCAGAAGTAAAATACACTAAAATCACGTCCTGCACTCGAGATACATAAAACAATTGTGCCAAAGGCGTCGTCAGTAGTTAAAACATCATCCCCATTTATACAACATAATTATGTACATAGGGTTGATGCGAAAACAGCATAGTATCATTATCTCGCCTATTATTCTTAAACCAATATTTATTTTGAGTATCTGGATTATGTGAAGCTGGAGTTTAATGTAACACACACTGCTCAGGAGTTTATTTATTTATTTATTTATTTATTTTTTAGTAGAGCGCAAGTGATATTTTCTTACTTCGGTCATCAAGCTAATGCGCTCTGGTGTGCTGTATTATATTGCAAATAAGTAATTCCGAAGTTCACAGTATTCACCTCTCCGTAACACCGAACCTCTTGCTATTTCCAACAGCTGCCGTGTCTCGACTTTCCTCAAGTGTGAGATAGTTCTCGTATTTATCTGTCCTTGCTACCGTTCAAATTGTGTTGATTCCTAACGAACGTCCTCTGCCATGTGGCCGGTATCAAACTGTACGCTGTCATTCCACTTTTTAATGTACTATGAAATTTTCAGGACATCGAATTACAACGAGGCTTACGAAACAGTAATGTCTCGCTGATATCAATGTAAATGACAGCCAAATTTTCATTTCTGTTCAGTGGCTTCGATAGGCTCGATACTCAGCAATGAGAACCCGCGGATTTGGATGTGACGAGCAGAAGTTTAAACTCGATCGGCGACCTGCAACCCTTTGCCCGCCAGAGGCGAAAGGGTCGGGCAGGTCTTGTCGTTAATCGCATTCTCGGGAAATCACTGCTGAGCTCTGCGGAAGGAAAGCGAATTTCGAGAGACGAATATCCCATTATGCAGCCCTTTCTGCCCCATCATGCGGTGAGCAGCGCTCGTCTCTTTGAATGGCTTCAAATAACCCTTCAAACGAAAAATACGTGGGTCGCTAAGTCGCGATATCTCCTGAACGACAACCGCTTCTGCAGCTTTTCAGCGTTTCCGCTCCATCTATCATGCGCTGATTCACCAGGCGGACGTCACTCGTAAAATATTTATAATTGATTTGTTCTGTTCTTTATTTATTTCATGAATTCTAGGTTCGTGCATATCACATCAGTAAAGAAGAAAAAAAAAATATTTCTTACTTGTGACGTGTGGCTTTCTATGTGCTACAAATCCTTTTTTGGAATGTGGTTTACACGAGCAGTCTACATCAAGCAGTCACCAGGTCACGCTGTAATCTAGAAATACACTATTTTACTATAAACTATTTACCCTACACTATTTTATCCTACAGTACTTTACTCTACACTATTTTACTCTACAGTACTTTACACTATTATACTCTACAATATTTTACAATACGTTACTCTACAATACTTTAAAATCCTTTATTTTACAATATTTTACTCTACCTTTCATTCACTGTCTCTGAAAACGCATCAAAGAAAATTTTGTACTGTAGAAGTTGTCTTCTGAGACTGTCTCACCTCTGGATGCATAGATCCATCACTCATAAATGAGAACAGCATTTACATCTGTCTAACGAACAGTATCTTCTTCCTTTTAAAAATTATAAAATGATTTTTGTTATAATAAATAAACTCCCGATTCGGTTCTTAATTTTTATTTTGGTTTAAGATGGAAAAACCTTAACTACATAAACACGAAAGTACTCTAATATAACACAACTTCAGCTCATTGTCAAATGTATATATTTCAGTTTTCTCTACAATTTTTCTCACACGTTTTTGTTACTGAATTCTATAGTGTGTGACTGATGCAACATAAAGTATAGGAATTCCATATCAGCGCTAGGAAACTGAAATCCATTATTTAATTTTCAAAATTCCTCTCACCTGTACGAAGAAGGGCACACCATCTATGAGTATGAAACTGCAGCAGAAATAAATTCATGAAACAGTAACTACATATGCAGTGATTTCAGCGACAGTTACAGACATGTGCACATATACAACAGTAACTGATTTGGTAATTAAAATGCGTGATCACTAATTTTGACCACTAATTCCACTTGAGATTAGAGTTGCACTTGTATGTGTGTATGTGTGTGTGTGTGTGTGTGTGTGTGTCAATACCTTTGCTACAATGAATTAGTGTGATTTCATTTCTTGAAAATAAGAGGAAGTGGAGGGAAAAAAACGAGAAAAAGTGAGAAACACATCTTAGGCAAAAAGGAGCTCTCCTTTTTCTAAGAAATGTTTCTTAAAAAAATCTATCCAACTCATGCTCTCTATAGTTTACTGTTGAGCTGCTACAGTCTAAGGTATCGTCTCCCTTTGGGGAGCTGCCAGTTCCTCAAACATGCAGGTGCTAGTTAGATTCTTCATTTACTCTAAGAAACTTAAATTATAGGTCCATTTTAATGTAAAATTTTACAGGTAATTATATTCCACCACATTCGGGCAGATTTGTGACTACTGCGCTACAGTATGCACAGAAATTTTTCAAGAAAATATTGCTTTTTAATTATTTGAATATAGATGCAGTTAGTATCCCCGAACACTGTGCATATAACACTACTATGGACCAGGTACAGTTACTAACAGTTGTTGCGCTACGTCTCGGATTTTCCAATATAAAAGTTACGATAAACTATAATAACTGTTCACAGACTTCTTGTTTTGTGATCGAAGAGAAATCCCGAAATAACCATGACAGAAAATACATGTGATCTCTAAAAGGAAAGCCTTTTCTGACGTTAAAATTTACACAATGAAAGATAAAAGTAGTATATAAAACCTGTGCGTACTAATGAAGGTGTTAAGTGTGTAATGCTGCAGGAATATGTGTTACCAGAAACCAAAATTACTACGTTAACAATGGCTACTATTAGCATTTCCATGAAAAATTCTCTGGGAGAGACTAAATCTTCATCCCCTATGAAACGAAGTCCTCCATCAAGGTGTTTGAAGTAAGGGATTTTGAACATTTTTTTTAATAACCAGTCTTCTGACTGGTCCGATGCAGCCCGCCACGAATACCTCTCTTGCGTCAACTGTCAATATCTTCATTCACAGTGGCACTTGCACCCTACTTTCTCAATTATTTGTTGGACATACGAGGGTTGTCCAGAAAGTAAGTTCCTATCGGTCGCGAAATAGTAACCTCAGTGAAAACCAGAAACGTTTTATTTGCAACAGTTAGGTACTCCTTCCACCTACTTCTCTACATAGTCGCCGATCCAACTTCGAGTTTTGTAGTAGTGTTGTATCAACTTTCCAATATCATCGTCATAGAAAGCAGCCGCCTGTGCTTTCGGCCAGTTATCTGCACTGGTCTGCAGCTCGTTGTCTGTGGAAGAATTTTGTCTTCATAGGTAGTGGTTCTTATGAGCAGAGATGAGACTCAGGGGGGGCCAATTATGGACTGTATTGTCGGCGATTAAACACCTCTCATCGGAAACGCTGCAGGAGCGTCTTAATTGCCCCTGCAGTGTACGGCCGAGAATTGGCATGAAGAAGGCACTGCTCGACAGTTGTGTTATGTGGGCTGGATGACACAGGTGCAATATCTAATCAGGCACTTATACCTGGCGGGAGACGCTATTCCCTACGCATCATTATGTGCTCACTGTCCACTCAGACCTGAAAAGAGCGACGCGACACGATCGACAGGCATACTGGAGACACTGCCCAACACGTCTGTGCAAAGCTTTACCGGATTTTCCCAGTGGTTTCCATTTAGCGACCGATCGGAACTTACTTTTTGGACAACCTTTGTATTTCAGTCTCTGTGTTCCCCAACAGGTTTTACCTTCTACAGCTCCATCTAGCTCCCTGAATGTTATTCCAGGATGTTTTGAAACATGTCCTGTCAGCTGGTCCCTTCTTCTTGCCTGTGTTTTCATTATGTTCATATGCTCATCGTTCTGTTAACATCATTTCGTACCAGTCCGCAAAGTTTTAATGTTCTTCTATAGCACCACACCTCATACGCTTTCATGCGCTTCTCTGGGGCTTTTCCCATAATCCATAATCCTACATTCTAAGTTAAGGCCTATGTTTGATATTAGCACACTTCGTTTGGCCAGTAATGCCCTTATTATCAACGATGGTATACTTTTCACGTGTTTTCTTCGTTCGTCCAGTGTTATGCTCCCAGGATAAGGAAATTCCTTAATTTATTTTGCTTCATGATCATAAATTTTGATAAGTTTGTCGCTAATCACATTTCTACGACATCTCAATACTTTCGTGTTTATTCTTTTTTTTCTCTGAAACCATATTATATATTTATTTGACTGATCCAGGTTTTAAATTGTAAGACATTTCCAGGGGCAGATGTGGACTCTGACCACAATCTATTGGTTATGACCTGTAGATTAAAACTGAAGAAACTGCAAAAAGGTGGGAATTTAAGGAGATGGGACCTGGATAAACTAAAAGAACCAGAGGTTGTACAGAGATTCAGGGAGAGCATAAGGGAGCAACTGACAGGAATGGGGGAAATAAATACAGTAGAAGAAGAATGGGTAGCTTTGAGGGATGAAGTAGTGAAGGCAGCAGAGGATCAAGTAGGTAAAAAGACGAGGGCTAGTAGAAATCCTTGGGTAACAGAAGAAATATTGAATTTAATTGATGAAAGGAGAAAATATAAAAATGCAGTAAGTGAAACAGGCAAAAAGGAATACAAACGTCTCAAAAATGAGATCGACAGGAAGTGCAAAATGGCTAAGCAGGGATGGCTAGAGGACAAATGTAAGGATGTAGAGGCCTATCTCACTAGGGGTAAGATAGATACCGCCTACAGGAAAATTAAAGAGACCTTTGGAGATAAGAGAACGACTTGTATGAATATCAAGAGCTCAGATGGAAACCCAGTTCTAAGCAAAGAAGGGAAAGCAGAAAGGTGGAAGGAGTATATAGAGGGTCTATACAAGGGCGATGTACTTGAGGAAAATATTATGGAAATGGAAGAGGATGTAGATGAAGATGAAATGGGAGATATGATACTGCGTGAAGAGTTTGACAGAGCACTGAAAGACCTGAGTAGAAACAAGGCTCCCGGAGTAGACAATATTCCATTGGAACTACTGACGGCCGTGGGAGAGCCAGTCCTGACAAAACTCTACCATCTGGTGAGCAAGATGTATGAAACAGGCGAAATACCCTCAGACTTCAAGAAGAATATAATAATTCCAATCCCAAAGAAAGCAGGTGTTGACAGATGTGAAAATTACCGAACTATCAGCTTAATAAGTCACAGCTGCAAAATACTAACACGAATTCTTTACAGACGAATGGAAAAACTAGTAGAAGCCAACCTCGGGGAAGATCAGTTTGGATTCCGTAGAAACACTGGAACACGTGAGGCAATACTGACCTTACGACTTATCTTAGAAGAAAGATTAAGGAAAGGCAAACCTACGTTTCTAGCATTTGTAGACTTAGAGAAAGCTTTTGACAATGTTGACTGGAATACTCTCTTTCAAATTCTAAAGGTGGCAGGGGTAAAATACAGGGAGCGAAAGGCTATTTACAATTTGTACAGAAACCAGATGGCAGTTATAAGAGTCGAGGGACATGAAAGGGAAGCAGTGGTTGGGAAGGGAGTAAGACAGGGTTGTAGCCTCTCCCCGATGTTGTTCAATCTGTATATTGAGCAAGCAGTAAAGGAAACAAAAGAAAAATTCGGAGTAGGTATTAAAATTCATGGAGAAGAAATAAAAACTTTGAGGTTCGCCGATGACATTGTAATTCTGTCAGAGACAGCAAAGGACTTGGAAGAGCAGTTGAATGGAATGGACAGTGTCTTGAAAGGAGGATATAAGATGAACATCAACAAAAGCAAAACAAGGATAATGGAATGTAGTCTAATTAAGTCGGGTGATGCTGAGGGAATTAGATTAGGAAATGAGGCACTTAAAGTAGTAAAGGAGTTTTGCTATTTGGGGAGCAAAATAACTGATGATGGTCGAAGTAGAGAGGATATAAAATGTAGGCTGGCAATGGCAAGGAAATCGTTTCTGAAGAAGAGAAATTTGTTAACATCCAGTATAGATTTAAGTGTCAGGAAGTCATTTCTGAAAGTATTCGTATGGAGTGTAGCCATGTATGGAAGTGAAACATGGACGATAAATAGTTTGGACAAGAAGAGAATAGAAGCTTTCGAAATGTGGTGCTACAGAAGAATGCTGAAGATTAGATGGGTAGATCACATAACTAATGAGGAAGTATTGAATAGGATTGGGGAGAAGAGAAGTTTGTGGCACAACTTGACCAGAAGAAGGGATCGGTTGGTAGGACATGTTCTGAGGCATCAAGGGATCACCAATTTAGTATTGGAGGGCAGCGTGGAGGGTAAAAATCGTAGAGGGAGACCAAGAGATGAATACACTAAGCAGATTCAGAAGGATGTAGGTTGCAGTAGGTACTGGGAGATGAAAAAGCTTGCACAGGATAGAGTAGCATGGAGAGCTGCATCAAACCAGTCTCAGAACTGAAGACCACAACAACAACAACATTTGACTGATCGTTTCATTCAACAGATTCTGTAAATCTTCTTCACTCTCACTGAGAACAGCAATGTCATCAACGAATCTAATCATTGACAACCTTTCGCCCTGAAGTCTAATCTCATTCTTGAATATTTCTTTTATTTAAGTCTGCCTGGATTTGGTTTAGCTGTGGTTGTTCCTTTACGTTTTCACCTCAAAATTACGTCATCAACAGTTACCCTGGTCAGCTTTAGAGGGGTAAAATGCCTCTGATGGATTTTTTACTCACGTATCCTCCAATGCTAGTCCATGTTCGAGGTCACTGAGTTCTTATGACCGACACAGTCTTTCGTTTCTGCTTCTCTCCTGACAACACAATACTACCTGGCTTCTTTTATACTGGCGAATCCGTCTCTCGTAACATCTAGTCGTCAGTTTCGCATTGCAGAGGGGTGTTGATCCGATAATGTAGCATTCTGAAGCGCTTATTCTACTGGTAGGTGAAGCGTCTGCTGAGGGTGTTAGCTACGAACATTTCGATGGGTAGACAATTGTACCTAGAGTAATTACCGTTGCACGGAAGCTGTCCAAATTAAACGAAGGTTAAAGAACAATCAATTAAATAATTTTAAGCAGCAGCAGTTAAATCGCTGAAAGGTTCGCTAAACAAAGATTGTTATTCGAAGAATACAAAAAAGAGGCAGACGAATTTTAGAGTGAACATTAACTCTCACAATACCAAGAGAGGGGCAGGGAAGGGGGCGGCGAAGGCTCGCCTGCTTTACGCTCACCTTTTGAAAGTATTGAAATCTACTCAGTTCTTTTATATTTTAAAATTTTGATAAAAACATTTATTAATTTTAATGACTATTTCTTCCATCTTACAGAAATCCTTTAAATTTCTCAGTTAAACGAGTACCTCCTTCTTCAGACTTGAAAATGTCAAATAATAAACGAAACCCTCCGCTGGTGGCCGAGCGGTTCTAGGCGCTTTAGTCTGGAACCGCGCGACCGTTACAGTCGCAGGTTCGAATCCTGCCTCGGGCATGGATGTGTGTGATGTCCTTAGGTTTGTTAGGTTTAAGTAGTTCTAAGTTCTAGGGGACTGATGACCTGAGATATTAAGCCCCATACTGCTCAGAGCCACTTGAACCAAACGAAACTTAACATTTAAATTTTTTGTCGTGGCCATAGTGCAGTGGACAGTACACGTCATTGAAAGCGCCTTGATATTGTTTTTTTCAGGCTCTGGGCTCTACTTACGCATCAGTAACTCGTATAAATAATGGTTTGTCAACAACAATAAACGAATTTTACTTTAATTTCCCCCTTAGCAATGCGCGTTATGGCAAACTCTTTGGTATTCCTAGGGTTAAACTTTATGGCAACATCCAGAGAACGTCTTTTGCTAATACTTAGCGTGTGATGACTTATAATCCTGTAATTGTCTTACGTGACTGCACCGGAAACTGTCCAAGGTGTTCGAATTCGGATCCCAGTAAGGAAACGGGGGAACGTTGAAGTTAGAGTAAAATTATCTCACATATGCTGTACAGAAGGAACAAAGCGAGCCGATTGTAGCGTCGATGAAATACGAGATAGAGAAAGCGAGGAGGCCTTTCCAGGTATCCCTAAGCCTTTCAAGCAGTGAGCTAAACTCCCGGCAGTTCAGCGTCGTGTAGCAGAATCCATTACCAACTATCGACCGAGCGCAAATTCCTTTGGCGGGTGCCGCTCCAGTTTCTCTGCAGGTGGATCGGAACTGCGGGGGCGTGCTGAGATGCCGGCCGGCCGGCAGGGCGGCCGTTTCCAGGGGGGCGCACGGATGCGGCGGCGCAATGCACTATTCATGTCGACGCTGATCCTCTGCTCACCTACCAGAGGAGCTCCGCCGCGCCGCGCCGTTCTATTGTTACACTCTGCTTCGTGCGGACGAGAAATTCTCGCAACGACGCACAAAGGGTGTTGCAGGCTCGCCGGGAGTATCACAGCACACACCGGGGAGAGTCTTTGGTGCTTTGTGAGTGGTCTCCCGTTGCCGCATGCGGCAACCGGTACTGCCGTTTCCAAGAAATAGCTACGGCCACCCGATGGCTCTTCCGACCTTACCATAACTCCACGCTGACACATAATCGCCTTTATAGGGGTGCTTCGTAAGAGAAACAAGCAACACCTCTCGGCTACTGTACATCTGTTGTGGTGGTTGCTTATAGCGGCGTCCACAAAACACAGCAACTGTAAGGTAACACGTTCTCGAGTCTGTACACTCCACTCGAAATTCGTCGACAAACAGTGTGTCTTTTTTTTTGTACCCCATGAGAGGCAATTTCTCGCAGCACACAAATGAAATATGATTTAGCAAGGGGAGGCCACGACATTGGAATCACGGATTTACTTCAAACTTTGTACACTTTCTGGCAACGGCCTTGCCGCAGTGGATACACCGGTTCTAGTGAGATCACCGAAGTTAAGCGCTGTCGGGCGTGGCCGGCACTTGGGTGGGTGACCAACCAGCCGCCATGCGCTGTTGCCATTTTTCGGTGTGCACTCAGCCTCGTGATGCCAAATGAGGAGCTACTTGACCGAATAGTAGCAGCTCCGGTCAAAGAAAACCATCATAACGACCGGGAGAGTGGTGTGCTGACCACATGCCCCTCCTATCCGCATCTTGAACTGAGGATGACACGGTGGTCGGATGGTCCCCATGGGCCACTTGTGGCCTGAAGACGGAGTGCTTGTACTCTTTTAGTTGGGAATTAAAAAACGTAATGTGCAAGGAGTAAGGTGCAATAGTCTGGCGGTTTCAACAACAACGCAAGAGAAGTTTTACGCGTTACTAAAGTGTCTGAGCTCAGGGGCCGGCCGTTGGAAATCATGATGATCAAGAAGTGGACGGCGGCATTTTAGCTCAGTGTGTTTGGCAGGGGGGTTAGCTGTCCCCTGCAATTAAGATAAAAAAGACTTGAATTTTTAATCTATATTTTTTTCATTACTGATCATATTATTTAATTTATATGACTTTTGAGAGGTAATAAAATTTGAAAAAGACTACGCGTATTTGTATGAAATTTTAGTGAATGTCATGTTATTTTATTGCTTACTATTTTTAATTAAATTTTATTATTAGAACAAACTTATTTATAACCATCGGCAAGTATTTGAAGAAACGCATAAGTTTTCCTGAAAATGTGTGCTTTTCGTGAGTTACGAATCCCATATACATGCAATCTGGTAAGGTACCCGAAACTACTTTGTACCTCGACGCTTCGAGGTGCAGAGACAGAAGAAGACCGCATTTGGCAGTTAACGTCTGTAACGGTAAGACGTTGCTTATGTAGCAAGAACGAATGGCGTAGATATAAATTCATTGGATATCATAGTCTTCACACTTCTACTACAAAAGTGAATATTTAAGCGGGGATCTAACCGTCGCCTTATACACGTAAGCAAACAACTTGACCACCATGAACTTTCACGGCCGGCGCCTACGCACAGATACACCATTTACATGATAGCCGCGTAAAACTTCTCTCGCGATTTTCTCGGAATTTCCAGAGTAGTGCACCTCATTACTTGTACATCACGTTTTTTTTAATCGCCTACTAAAGGTGTACAAAATTTTAAGTAAATCTGTGATCCCAGCGTCGTGGCCTCCCCTTGTAAGTAAATGTTTTAAATTAGGTAGGCAAAGAGAAAGTAGTAGGTCAAAAGGGATTTTATTTCATTTTTCATGCCGCTGATGGAATTAATGGTAACTCGATAGGGAGGACGTAAGTTATCGACGAGAGTGACATCTTTGAGCAATGGTGTGGAAACTTAAACAATACCGGCGAGTTTTATTAAAGGGGCGACATAGGTGTAACTATAAAAGCAATAATAATTCTTTGGTATGGCGAAGTATTAATTTCTTATTCTTAAGACTCTTCAGGTGTTCCCTGAATGGAGAAATGGAAAGTGTTGTGACCTGTGAGATTATACGCTGAGGTGACAAAGTCATGGGATAGCGATATGCACATGTACATTTGGCAGCAGTGTTGCCAACGCAAAGTATAAAAGGGCAGAGCATTGGCCGTGCTTTGTACTCAGGTGATTCACGTGAAGATTTTGACTTGTGGTCGCACGACGTGAATTAGACTCTGAACCTGAAATAGTAATTTGAGCTACCTGCTTGGGATGTTCGGTTTCGGAAATCGTTTGGGGCTGGGTTGGGTTGGATTGTTTGGGGAAGGAGACCAGACAGCGAGGTCATCGGTCTCATCGGATTAGGGAAGGATGGGGAAGGAAGTCGGCCGTGCCCTTTCAGAGGAACCATCTTGGCATTTTCCTGGAGTAATGGTTTGGGAATTCAGTATTCGGAGGTAAACAGTGTCAAGAGTGTCCTGAGGATATCAAATTTGGGGCTTTATCTCGTACCATAGACAACGCAATGGCTGGCGATCTTCACCGAATGACCGTGAGCTCCGATGTTTGCCTAGAGTCGTCAGTGCTAACAGATAAGGAACTCTGCATGATATACGTGAGAAAATTTTTGTAGGACCTACGACAAACTTATCCGTTAATAGGGTATGGTCGCAGACAACCAACACCAGTGTCTTTTGTAACAGCTCGACATCGGCTGCAGTACTTCTCCTGGGCTCGTGACCATATCAGTTGGACCCCAGACGATTGGAAAACCATAGTTGGTCAGATGAGTCCCGACTCCAGTTGGTGATAGCTGGTCGTAATGTCAGAGTATGACGCAGACGCACAAAACCATGGACCCGGGTTATTGACCGGACCGTGTGCAACCTGGTGGTAGGTCCATAATTGTGTGGGCTGTGTTTACATGGAATGGTTCAAATGGTTCAAATGGCTCTGAGCACTATGGGACTTAACATCTATGGTCATCAGTCCCCTAGAACTTAGAATTACTTAAACCTAACTAACCTAAGGACATCGCACACATCCATGCCCGAGGCAGGATTCGAACCGGCGACCGTAGCAGTCGCGCGGCTCCGGACTGCGCGCCTAGAACCGCTAGACCACCGCGACCGGCTTACATGGAATGGACTGGGTCGTCTGGTCCAAATGAACTGGTCAGTGACTGAAAATGGTTATGTTCGGCTACTTTGAGACCATTTGCAGCCATCCGGCAATGGATTTCTATGGATGACAAAACATCATGTAAAAGGGCCTCAGTTCTTCGTGATTGATTCGAAGAACATTCTGGAAAATTCGTGCGAATGTTTTGGCCATCCACATCGCCCGAGATGAATTCCGTCATAATCGAGAGGTCAGTTTTTGCACAAAATCCTGCAGCAGCAACACTGTCGCAAGAACTGACGTTATAGAGGCAGCACAACTGAATATTGCTGCAGGGGACATCCAGCGACTTGTTGACTCCAAGCCATGTCGACTTGCTGCACTACGACGGGAAAAAGACCTTCCGACACGATATTAAGAAGTATCCCATTGCTTTGGTCACCTCAGTGCAGATACAAAAATCGTAAGACGGAAAGAGCATTGATGAATGAAAAATTTACGACGTTTGAATAACGAATACATGCTAATTAATTGGCATGATAATATAGAATGCTAGCAGAATTTATTTTCAGTTTATTGATCAGACTGCAGACTTTTCATTTTTTGGTAATACTTGATTTACTGCCTTTTAGTTTTAGATACAAATCACTACAAGAGAGTGTTTTCGTTATGTAAGTAAACTATAAAAAATCGGTAACCCGTTGCACCCACGTGGGACCGAGCGAAAGTTTATATCCAGATAAAGATGCAGCATGACTTTTAGTCACGGGGTAGGTGAACTGCAAAGCCATAGCACAAGAGCAGTTCACCTAGTAGCAGTTACCGTAACATTTTCCTGTATCATTACAACAGCGAGAGAGTGTACTGGGTGGATAATTTTTAATTATACTTATTCACTACCTCTTTCGCGTACAGGTACTAAGTCTAGCGTCCCAGCGGATAACGTGGGAAATGCCACAACGTTTTTTCTAAGAACTTGGAAATATCTGCAATTTACGGATTCCAGCCTATCAGACTAGAACTTCGCCATTACGATTATGGAAACGAAACACCATATATCCAGATACATTGAAGTCTTAACTTTATCTTACTTCACATTAAAACCGCAAACCATCTTTATTTAGTTTGGTCACGGGATTTTGCTCAGTACCCTGGCTGTCGAATTTGGATATCCAGTACTCAGAATACTTCGTTCGCCTCACGCAACCAGTCCGATGTGCGTGGTCATTCTGTGACCTAGGACAACGAGTTTAGACAGTCACGGATTTCATCAGGCTGCAGTCAGCGTTCAGGTCGTCTCACTATCTACATTACTAAGCAGAGGCAACCAAAATTTAACTTTCATTATTTCGCGTAATACTTCGCCAAATTTAACAGTTTAAAATCCTGTCATAATTCACTCATTGAAAGGTATAATATTGTGTTCAGCACAATAAGACAAGTATTACATTTAAAATCTGTGTCTAATTGCTCAGGCAGCGTAGCTCACAGCGAGCGATTACCCGAACTTTATTCATGCAGCATTTGAGGATGAGAGCACTTAGCTATACCAACAAATTTTACACGTAATTTATTATCATTAAAACACTGTTTCTCGGTGTGGCTCCATCATAAAAGGTTGAATGTGGAAAATTTTATGGGTTACTAGTGTCTATCTTTTCTTTGTTCATTCAGTAAACTACAGCATCAGACATTATCTTTTACTTTTCATTTCTTTACTAGGGACTCTATTCGCAACCCAGTTTTCAGACTATATCCACATATATCACTGAGCGTACCTACAAAATTATATCATTTTATGACTTGTATTTCAGGAAATCTGACGTCATAACCAATGATAACCGTGAAAAACTAAGTACTTCTTAAAATCGAGCGCAAGTACCCGGTCTTTATTCATTCAGTATTTGGAATGAGAGCACCTAGCAACTTCCAAAAAACTTTAAGCATAATTTCAGACCTTTTCTAAACTGTTTCTCGTGTTCGATTCTTTAAACAATCGGGGATTTACTGGTAAGCACTAAAACGCTTTTATTAGCCGTCGTAATACACTAAAGCGCCATGGAAACTACCATAGGCATGCGTATTCCAATACAAAGGTATGTAAACAGGAAGGATACAGCGCTACGGTCGTCAACGCCTACATAAGACAAAAAGTACGTGGCGCAGTTGTTAGCTCGGTTACTGCTGCTATAATGCAGCTTAACAAGATTGAAGTGAGTTTTAACGTTATCTTACAGTCGGCGCACGAAAGGTGTGACACAGTATCTCCGAAGTAGCGATGAAGAGGCGATTTCCCTGTACGACCATTTCACGAGTGTACCATGAATATCAGGAATCCGGTAAAACATCAAATCCTCGACAACGCTGATGCCGAAAAAAGATCCTACAAAATAACAGAAACTGAAGAGAATCGTTCAAAGTGACAGAACAGCAACACTTCCACAGACTACTGCAGATTTCAATGCTGGGCCATCAACAAGTTTCAACGTGTGAATTATTCAATGGAACGTCATCGATACGGGCTTTCAGAGCAAAAGGTACACTCGTGTTCCTTTCATGACTCCACGACACAAAGCTTTACGCCTCGCTGGGTCCATCAACACCGACATTAGACTGTTGATGACTGGAAACATGATGTCTGGTCGGACGAGTGTCGTTTCAAATTTTATCGAGCAGATGAACGTGTACGCTTATGGAGAAACCTCATGGATCCATGAACCCTGCATGTCAGCAGGGAACTGTTCAAGCTGGTGGAGAGGATGTAACGGTGAGCGGCGCGTGCAGTTAGAGTGATATGGGACCCCTGATACGTCTAGGTACCTCTCTGATAGGTGACACGTACGTAAGTATCCTGTCTGATCACCTGCATCCATTCATGTCCATTGTGCATTCCGACGGACTTGGGTAATTCCAGCAGGACAATGCGACATCCCACATGTCCAGAATTGCTACAGAGTGGGTTTAGGATCACTCTTCTGAGTTTCAACGCAAAACTTCCCAGACACGAACATTATTGAGCATATCTGCGACTTGCATTGTGCTGTTCAGAAGAGATCTCCACACCCTCATACTCTTACGGATTTATGGACAGCCATGGAGGATTCATGGTGTCAGTTCCCTCCAGCACTACTTCAGACATTACTCTATATAGTATTTCTGTTATATTGTGGCGTGAACTACGCAGACCTGTTGTGATCCTGCGTCTTTCAATACTTCCAACATACTGTTTGACAACGACTCCAAGCACAGGAACAATACCCTAGACCTGCGTCTTACATGCGATTTACAGATGCATTGCATTTCCCCGAAAACCCTTCTAAGCATTTTAAGCTTTCCCATTCGTCTTCCCTAATATTGGTTTTATGTGATGGCTCCGTTTCATGTCGCATCTTAGTATTACCTCTGATCTGAATACTTATACGATGTGACGAAATGTTCACCATTAGCGCTGTACACGGAGGTGAGAAAAATAATGGGATAGCTCTTATTATCGTGTCGGATATCCTTGTGCGAGGAGTAGTGCAGGTACTGAACAAGTCGTTGGAAGTCCCCTGCAGAAATATTGAGCTTTTCTCTCTGTCTGTAGTCGCCCGTAAATGCGAAAGTGTGGCAGGTTCAGGATTTTATGCACGAACTGAACTCTCGATTGTGTCCCACTAACGCTCGATGGGATTCCTCTCGGGCGATTTGGGTGGCCAAATCATTCGGACCAGTTGTCCAGAAGGTTCTTCAAACCAATCGCAATTGCTTGTTTCCCGATGACTTGGATGGAGCATTGTAAACCAAAAAAATTCTTCGTTATTTTGGAACGTGAAGTCCATGAATGGCTGAAAATGGTCTCCAGGAAGCCAAACGTAACCATTTCCAGTCCATGATCGGTTCAGTTGGATCAGACAATTCCATGTAAAAACAGCTCACACCATTCTTGAGTCACCATCAGCTTGCACAGTGCCTTGTTGACAACTTGGGTCTTTGGCTTTGTGGGCTCTGCAATATAACCAACTGAAATATGGGATAATCTGCTTAGGCCACGGTGTTTTTGTCGTCTAAGGTCCAATCGATATGGTCACTAGCCCGGAAAAGGCGCTGCGGGCGATATCGTGCTGTTAGCAAAAGTACTCGCGTCAGTCGTCTGCTGCCATAGCATATTAACGTCAAATTTCACCACACTGTCCTAACAGATACGTTCTTCGTACGCCCCAAATTGATTTATGTTTTCATTTCACGCGGTTTTGTATGTTAGCACTGACTAAGCAAACGCCCTTGGTCTTGGACGTTAAGTGAATGACATTTTCCACTGAGTTGTCCATGGTGAGAGGTATTGCCTCAGTTTTTGTATTCTCGGCGCGCTCTTCTACATCCACATCTACATGTACATTGATACTCCGCAAGCCACCCAACGGTGTGTGGCGGAGGGCACTTTACGTGCCACTGTCATTACCTCCCTTTCCTGTTCCAGTCGCGTATGGTTCGCGGGAAGAACGACTGTCTGAAAGCCTCCTCGGGAGGTATAAGTAGGGGGAAGCAATATATTCGATACCTCATCCAGAAACGCACCCTCTCGAAACCTGGCGAGCAAGCTACACCGCGATGCAGAGCGCCTCTCTTGCAGAGTCTGCCACTTGAGTTTATTAAACACCTCCGTAACGCTATCACGGTTACCAAATAACCCTGTGACGAAACGCGCCGCTCTTCTTTGGATCTTCGCTATCTCCTCCGTCAGACCGATCTGGTACGGATCCCACACTGATGAGCAATACTCAAGTATAGGTCGAACGAGTGTTTTGTAAGCCACCTCCTTTGTTGATGGACTACATTTTCTAAGCACTCTCCCAATGAATCTCAACCTGGTACCCGCCTTACCAACAATTAATTTTATATGATCATTCCACTTCAAATCGTTCCGCACGCATACTCCCAGATATTTTACAGAAGTAACTGCTACCAGTGTTTGTTCCGCTATCATATAATCATACAATAAAGGATCCTTCTTTCTATGTATTCGCAATACATTACATTTGTCTATGTTAAGGGTCAGTTGCCACTCCCTGCACCAAGTGCCTATCCGCTGCAGATCTTCCTGCATTTCGCTACAATTTTCTAATGCTGCAACTTCTCTGTATACTACAGCATCATCCGCGAAAAGCCGCATGGAACTTCCGACACTATCTACTAAGTCATTTATATATATTGTGAAAAGCAATGGTCCCATAACACTCCCCTGTGGCACGCCAGAGGTTACTTTAACGTCTGTAGATGTCTCTCCATTGATAACAACATGCTATGTTCTGTTTGCTAAAAACTCTTCAATCCAGCCACACACCTGGTCTGATAATCCGTAGGCTCTTACTTTGTTTATCAGGCGACAGTGCGGAACTGTATCGAACGCCTTCCGGAAGTCAAGAAAAATAGCATCTACCTGGGAGCCTGTATCTAATGTTTTCTGGGTCTCATGAACAAATAAGGCGAGTTGGGTCTCACACGATCGCTGTTTCCGGAATCCATGTTGATTCCTACATAGTAGATTCTGGGTTTCCAGAAATGACATGATACGCGAGCAAAAAACATGTTCAAAAATTCTACAAGAGATCGACGTAAGAGATATAGGTCTATAGTTTTGCGCATCTGCTCGACGACCCTTCTTGAAGACTGGGACTATCTGTGCTCTTTTCCAATCATTTGGAACCCATCCGTTCCTCTAGAGACTTGCGGTACACGGCTGTTAGCAGGGGGGCAAGTTCTTTCGCGTACTCTGTGTAGAATCGAATTGGTATCCCGTCAGGTCCAGTGGACTTTCCTCTATTGAGTGATTCCAGTTGCTTTTCTATTCCTTGGACACTTATTTCGATGTCAGCCATTTTTTCGTTTGTGCGAGGATTTAGAGAAGGAACTGCAGTGCGGTCTTCCTCTGTGAAACAGCTTTGGAAAAAGGTGTTTAGTATTTCAGCTTTACGCGTGTCATCCTCTGTTTCAATGCCATCATCATCCCGTACTGTCTGGATATGCTGTTTCGAGCCACTTACTGATTTAACGTAAGACCAGAACTTCCTAGGATTTTCTGTCAAGTCGGTACATAGAATTTTACTTTCGAATTCAATGAACGCTTCACGCATAGCCCTCCTTACGCTAACTTTGACATCGTTTAGCTTCTGTTTGTCTGAGAGGTTTTGGCTGCGTTTAAACTTGGAGTGGAGCTCTCTTTGCTTTCGCAGTAGTTTCCTAACTTTGTTGTTGTACCACGGTGGGTTTTTCCCGTCCCTCACAGTTTTACTCGGCACGTACCTGTCTAAAACGCATTTTACGATTGCCTTGAACTTTTTCCATAAACATTCAACATTGTCAGTGTCGGAACAGAAATTTTCGTTTTGATCTGTTAGGTAGTCTGAAATCTGCCTTCTATTACTCTTGCTAAACAGATAAACCTTCCTCCCTTTTTTTATATTCCTATTAACTTCCATATTCAGGGATGCTGCAACGGCCTTATGATCACTGATTCCCTGTTCTGTACATACAGAGACGAAAAGTTCGGGTCTGTTTGTTATCAGTAGGTCCAAGATGTTATCTCCACGTGTCGGTTCTCTGTTTAATTGCTCGAGGTAATTTTCGGATAGTGCACTCAGTATAATGTCACTCGATGCTCTGTCCCTACCACCCGTCCTAAACATCTGAGTGTCCCAGTCTATATCTGGTAAATTGAAATCTCCACCTAAGACTATAACATGCTGAGAAAATTTATGTGAAATGTATTCCAAATTTTCTCTCAGTTATTCTGCCACTAATGCTGCTGAGTCGGGAGGTCGGTAAAAGGAGCCAATTCTTAACCTAGTTCGGTTGTTTAGTGTAATCCCCACCCATAATAATTCACAGGAACTATCCACTTCTACTTCACTACAGGATAAACTACTACTAACAGCGACGAACACTCCACCACCGGTTGCATGCAATCTATCCTTTCTAAACACCGTCTGCACCTTTGTAAAAATTTCGGCAGAATTTATCTCTGGTTTAAGCCAGCTTTCTGTACCTATAACGATTTCAGCTTCGGTGCTTTCTATCAGCGCTTGAAGTTCCGTTACTTTACCAACGCAGCTTCGACAGCTGACAATTACAATACCGATTGCTGCTTGGTCCCCGCATGTCCTGACTTTGCCCCGCACCCGTTGAGGCTGTTGCCTTTTCTGTACTTGCCCAAGGCCATCTAACCTAAAAACCGCCCAGCCCACGCCACACAACCCCTGCTACCCGTGTAGCCGCTTGTTGCGTGTAGTGGACTCCTGACCTATCCAGCGGAACCCGAAACCCCACCACCCTATGGCGCAAGTCGAGGAATCTGCAGCCCACACGGTCGCAGAACCGTCTCAGCCTCTGATTCAGACCCTCCACTCGGCTCTGTACCAAAGGTCCGCAGTGAGTCCTGTCGACGATGCTGCAGATGGTGAGCTCTGCTTTCATCCCGCTAGCGAGACTGGCAGTCTTCACCAAATCAGATAGCCGCCGGAAGCCAGAGAGGATTTCCTCCGATCCATAGCGACACACATCATTGGTGCCGACATGAGCGACAACCTGCAGATGGGTGCACCCTGTACCCTTCATGGCATCCGGAAGGACCCTTTCCACATCTGGAATGACTCCCCCCGGTATGCACACGGAGTGCACATTGGTTTTCTTCCCCTCTCTTGCTGCCATTTCCCTAAGGGGCCCCATTACGCGCCTGACGTTGGAGCTCCCAACTACCAGTAAGCCCACCCTCTGCAACTGCCCGGATCTTGCAGACTGAGGGGCAACCTCTGGAACAGGACAAGCAGCCATGTCAGGCCGAAGATCAGTATCAGCCTGAGACAGAGCCTGAAACCGGTTCGTCAGACAAACTGGAGAGGCTTTCCGTTCTGCCCTCCGGAATGTCTTTCGCCCCCTGCCACACCTTGGAACGACCTCCCACTCTACCACAGGTGAGGGATCAGCCTCAATGCGGGCAGTATCCCGGGCAACCACAGTCGTAGTCCGATCAGGGGATGCGTGGGTCGAGCTGGCCGTCCCCGACAAACCCCCATCCGGATCCCCACAGTGATGCCCATTGGCAACAGCCTCAAGCTGTGTGACCGAAGCCAACACTGCCTGAAGCTGGGAGCGAAGGGATGCCAACTCAGCCTGCATCCGAACACAGCAGTTGCAGTCCCTATCCATGCTAAAAACTGTTATGCAAAAAACGTCTGAACTAATCTACAGAGAGCGCAAACAAATCGACAAAATTTAAACGGTTATTAAAATACAAGACTGCCTAGTAAATGCAGTAATGCTGCTACTTGCGCACTGCTGATACTGCTCGGCGGCGGAAGGAGACTAAGCGAAATTACACTATTCAGGTACTAAAACGCGATGCTACACTCTCAAATACTATAATACGCCCGAAATTTATGAATTAAACAATGCAAGTACCAAAAACACGCAAAGAAATTAAGAATTAAACTATGTAACAAATGAGTGAGCTAGGAGTATACGACTTGCTGCTCAGCTGCTTATCCAACGGCGGCAGGGAGCACACTGACGCTGTGAATCTCGGAACATGTAATACCCTAACGATTTTCGAAATGAGATGTCCCATGCTTCTAGCTAAAACTACCATTCCACGTTCAAAGACCATTAATTCCCATCAAGCGGCCACAATTATTTCGGAAACCCTTTCACATGAACAGCACCGCCAGGGCACTCCTCTTTTGTACCTTCTATACACGATACTACCGCCATATGCATATGTGAATATCGTTATCCCATGACTTCCGTCACTTCAGTGGTAATGCATGCCATAGGGGTATTTGTATTTGTTGTAAACATTATTTTAAACTTAGTATTAAGGAGAAGTGCGGTTCATGACTGCAAGTGGAATTTCTGTTCAATTTTTTTGGTGCTCTCTAAGTTCGTTCAACAACGAAATTCAGTCCCTCTTACAATTGAAAGTTGCGTCCGTTTATGTTTAAGCTCCAGCCTCAGAAGTAGAGATGAATAAAACTCCGTCCGAACAGGAATCGCAAGGCCCAACGGTACCGACCGGCCGCCGTGTCATACGGAGGGGCATGTGGTCAGCACCAGCTCTCCCGGCCGTTGTCAGTTTTCGTGATCGGAGCCGCCGACCGTTGGTGGCCGAGCGGTTCTAGGTGCTTCAATTTTGAACCGCGCGACCGCTACGGTCGCAGGTTCGAATCCTGCCTCGAGCATGGATGTGTGTGATGTCCTTAGGCTAGTTAGGTTTAAGTAGTTCTAAGTTCTAGAGGTCTGATGACCTGAGATGTTAAGTCCCATAGTGCTCAGAGCCATTTTTTCTTATCGGAGCCGCCAGTTACAGCCAAGTAGCTCCTCAGTTGGTCGAGTGCTCCCCGCTTGCCAACAGCGTTGGCACACCCCATCCAGCGGCTAGCTAAGTCCGACAGCGCTTTACTTCGGAGATCTGACGTCAACCGATGTTACCAGTTTGCCAAGGCCGTTGGCAGAGATGAATAAGACCTGATATTACAGTGATATGCATAAAGAAAATTACAATGACCATGATAGGACTATTAACTCTGACTCGAAATAAGACTTTAAGAGCAAATAGACAGTATAAATTTTCATATAAATAAGCGCATCGATTGATCAAGAGCCAGAACACTAATGTGTGAAGTACAACATGTAAGTAAACACATTCATGAAAGCAACAGCTGCCATTACTTTGTGTTAGCTTAACACTTATAGCTATCCACGTTATAGTGGGGCTGTCTCCTTAGTCTGTATTCATCTGTTCACAATGACTGTAATAATGAAGCATGTGCACCGGAATCATTCAATCTCATGTCCACAATCCTCGTACACAAAATGAAAAAGATAATATGAGCCAGTGCGACAATGTCTGGCATTCCGATATTCACCAACAGTGGCCACTTATTTGCCACGAAAATGGTTTGTACTACATTACTTTATTTTTGTTCACCGTTATCTCGCGGTACATTATTCTAATCCAATGTAATTCACTGATGACACTGTACATGTAAACTAAGTTCGGAAAGATGGCGGCAGGCGGTGTGCAGTGTAATTAAGCAAAACGTGAATAAAGGAAGTGAACAGGTTAGAAATGACTGTTTAGTACGTGTAATTCAAACGAATATATTGATTTCAGCAAAATGGAAGCAAAAAATTACAGTTTCATAGGGCGTGTTGGGATCATATTTCACTTTACAACACAACGTGAAAATGTGGGAGTAAAATTCGATATCATATAGAAAGAAATCTTCTCTTTCTAATATAAATTATGATGCATAAATTAAACACATAATCGAATGAATTAAACCCGAAAAATACCTAATAGTTCGTGTTCTGCGTATGAAATGTGTCCTTGAGAACGAAGGAGAGCGGAAGAATACAAAATTCGGCCTATCGTTTACCTACTCTGTGGCACAGAACTGGCCACAGTAGATTAACATGACATTGTTTTACCATTAATATGATGCGTCGTGTAGTAATTCAACAGGCTAGCTCTCCATATGGTAAAGCAGTCTGTTCTTCAAACACGGCTGCAGCTCAAAGCACGTCTCATCATTACAGGCTACAGAACACGTCTCTCCAGGACAAGCATTACTCCCAGAACAAAGGAATAAAGTAGAATAAGGCTGACTTCCTTTTGCTAATCTGAAGCAAATGGCAAACACTAACACTAAGGGCAGTGATTGGCTGATGGTTACGCAAAGAGTCTATAAACGTACCACAATCCATAAGTAATAAAGATGACAAGCTTAATACCTTAGAAGTCGCTGTAGAATATATGTTATAAATCTACATAAATACGAAATAGGTGGTAAGAAAACAAAAGGACCAACAACAGGAAATTTGCCCTATGTGGCGACACGATATGTAATTAATTAACACATTTTATACCCTTCATGATGTTCGGAGTGCATAACCCGAACGTTTATGTATCGTGACGAAGACGTTAGTGGATTAATCAAATTTGAAGAGCGCAGTAAGCTGCGAAAACCGATAGTGTTTGCAGTTACTAGGTGATCTTGACCTAATAAATTATTGTATAAACTCCGTCTAATGTTGCTTGAAATAGCCAAGAGAGTTGTGTGATATAGTTTTCGTGCCAAGTGCATATAGGGTGAGTATTAGTGGTTCTGAACAAAAAGATATCATATGAACGTATGTCCTGTTCTTCACAGTTTTCGATGAAACAAACGAAAACAATGGGAAACAAGACAAATTCAGGACATAGTAAATAAAAAATTGTGACCTAATGTTTTGGTCAGTTGGTAAAATTCCTCACAAAAGACGTTCAAAAAGTCCACCGTCAAATGCTGTGCATTTTGCAGCTCTTCTATGTTTCTGACCTGAGCTCATTCGTACTATCGTTTACCTGAGCACACGCATGTAAACTAAGAGCGAAATTTTCCTCCTTTGTGTTCACTCTGTGCTTGTAGACTTCTCTCTGAAGCCAGCCCCACAAACACTAATCTAATGGAGTAAGATCGGGTGACGTCTGCGGCCAAGAAATGACTCTACGGCTAACGATTCAACGCCCAGGATACGTTTCAGTGAGGTAATGTATGAAACGCGCAATGAAATGGTCAGTAAAGACAGCAATTTATAGCCTAACGTCCCTTTGGTTGTATTTGCATGTGGGTGACGGTGAAGAGGGAAATGCGACTGACGGGCATCGGTTGATGCTATTGATTTTCAAATAGCTGTATGTGGGATATGGTTAAGAAAAGGGCATAGTTCATTTGGAGGTTTTTGTTCGGTATCAACAATACTATCACCCCTCAAAGCATATACCTTCCCTACTGACTCGACCTGCATAAATTTCACCGTATACAGAAATGTGCACAAATAAAAGCGACTTTGCGAACAATATATAAACAACGCCTTCACTGTCAGTTATTTGTGGTACTTGTGTAAATCCTACATTCAGCACTTTAATATAAAAATAGCCGTTACTAAAGGTCCACTAAGACAAAAATCGACAGTAAATATACTGCAAACTGTAGAGACAAGTGGGGCGATGATAAGGCTGTCTGGTGTGTCACTTCGTAAACTTGCAGCGGTACGCCTATCCACCGCCTATGTGTGTACGCCATTCAAGCGTGTCTCTGTAAAGGAAACTGTACACATTTAGAATCTAAAAATCCTCAACATAGTGCGTCCGTAGCTCTTGGTCTCGCGGTAGCGTTCTCGCTTCCCTATCACGGGGTCAGAGATTTTCACCGCCTCGAGATGACTGGGTGTTGTTGGGTCATCATCATTCATCCCCATTACGGTCGGAGAAAGGCAATGGCAAACCACCTCCTCTAGGACCTTGCCTAGTACGTCGGTGTGGATCTCCCGCATCGTTTCCCTACGCTCTGACAAGAGTATGGGACTTCATCATCAACATAGTGCATCTGGTTGCGAAACACTGCATCATAGTAAGACAATACAGTGTTAGTCCTGAAAATATTAGCCTGCTGCTATAAGAATTACTCTGAGGATATTAATGTTTGCAAACCACCAAAAACCACCCTCCTCCGCTACTTGACTGACAAGCAGCAATCGGTTGGACTGAACGAATAACATCACCCTCGCGCCTCCCGCATGTAGACACACACACCCACACACACACACACACAGACAGACACACATAACGATCACGGCATCCCAATTCTTTATTAAACAGCATTTTAACTTAAGCGGAACCAGATATGGAACACAGTTTAAACTAAGCAACGAAGAGTCACGATCCTTCAGTTCTACTAAACGAGTTCCGTTTGAACATGAATTTATGAACTCTACCCTACTAACCCAAGATAATCATTTCCAGAGTCAGAGCCCTAAGTTTTAAATGGGACTTCCGCAATTCAGTCAATTACACTGAAGATTCTAAAATTTTCTATGTCAAATTCTCTGCATACGACATTAAATTAGATGCAATAGCTGAATCTGAATTTCTGTTCAGCATATCTGTATTATCCACTTGTATGGTTTTCCTATCACATGCAGCTGTTACCTCTTATAAATAAAATATAAAAGAGCGTACCATCTGCGGAAAAGGTACACAGTTTTTTAACACTGACATAGTTTCTTCATATTTTCCTTACCTTTTTCCTAATATTTATTTCATGTTGCCCCACTACCCAGTTGTATACCCAAGCGTGAGTGTTAGAACCAAAAATGAAACGTTTTCGTTGCAAAGTGTTTCATACATTCTCCATAAATCGTACGTTCGGAACCCTCAAACAGGTATCTACATAACGAAATGTGTCGTTGAGGACAGTGGTGACAAAACGTAAACGTGGCTTACTGTATATACTACGGTAGCCTATTAAACATATGATAGCAAAAGCAGTCTCAGATATTTATGCTGGATATATTGGTGTGCATGTCTGTGAAGTTTTTCAGCACGGAAAGATTAAAATCATAATGCAATGGTTCATACAAACAAAGAAAAAATAATTAATTTTAAAAATAGTCCAGCTGGTCCAGCGCTGGAGAACGAAATTGTTTCCGAGAGCCGTGTTTTCCTTTGCTCTTTGAACGAAATCGAAAGTTCAATTCAGTATTTCTTTCGTTGTTATAGAAGGCAGGAAAAAGCGATTTCTTTTGCTTAACACCGTATGCGCGGAGGTACATTTTTCAAAGGGGTTACTATTCGCATCGCCTTTACCTTACCTAACCATAAAAATTCCTTCTTAATAACACACCAATTTTTTGTGTGTCTGCTACGCGGTTAGAACAGGACGACAGAAATTTACAAAACGTAAAACTATAAATTACTACTGAACGTAAATCACATATATTGTACAAAATTTTACCACTCCTACCCTTTGCTTCAAATATTCAACCAAACATTGTTAAAAAAAGATGGGAAGAACTTATTAATTAATCTTGTTGAAGGACAGAACATTTGCGAGAGTAGCTGGAATAATGTCGCATATTTTTGCATACTGGAGATATGTTTGTACTGCGTGCTGCCGCGACTACTATGAACTGAATTTCCGTCTTCCTACATCCATTGGTTCACACATGATGGACGTCTGCCTTCGCTGCGTTCAGATGCTCGGAGGTGGCGCTTCGTCCACACTGGCAGTTTTCAACATTTGTTTATTTTTTTGATTGTTTGTTCTTTATGTCTTATTTTGCACTCATATGTTAAAAAAGGCATTTTTTCGCTAAGGTTTTTAACGTTATTTACAAGGGTCTTGCAATTGCAATACTTTTTTTCTCAGCCAGTTTCGGTTGAAAAAATGCAGAATTTGGTATGGGACATCGTAAAATATCCCCGCTTCACCCACTAAAGGTTCATGAAGCTGCCACAGGTGGTGGCGCTAGAAGTAGCCTTCAATATGGCGGAAAATCAGAGCATCACAGATATTCATAGGCTCTTGCCGAATGACTGAGACCTGGCAGTGAACAAAAGTACGGTGAATCGTTGGGCCAGGCGTCTCATCTTTGCAACAAATTCGCGCAAACCTTTCCTATCTCTCGCATGCCGGCTGGCAGCACACAGCTATGAAATTGAAGAAACGACTCGTTCTTCGCCACAAAAATGCAAAAGAACTACTTCTCCTCCATGACAACGTAAGGCCTCACACAAGTATGCGCACCCGAGAACAGCTCACAAAACTTCTTTGGACTGATCTTCCTCATCCACCCTCTAGCCCGGATCTCTCACCTTTCGACTTCCTTCTGTTCGGCCCAATGAGGGATGCAATCCGCAGGAAGAAGTACGTTGATGATGGAGAGGTTATTGGTGCAGCAAGACGTTGGATCCGACGTAGGCCAGTAGAGTGGTAGCATACGCGCATACAGGCCCATCCAGTAAGGTTGTATAAAGCTGTCGCATTGAACGCAGATTGTGTTGAAAGATATGGTTTTGTTCCCAAAAGCGTGGGAAAAGAGGTTATTGGTGCAGCAAGACGTTAGATCCGACGTAGGCCAGTAGAGTGGTAGCATACGCGCATACAGGCCCATCCAGTAAGGTTGTATAAAGCTGTCGCATTGAACGCAGATGTGTTGAAAGATATGGTTTTGTTCCCAAAAGCGTGGGGAATAATATGGTGTTTCGGAATCCTCTATAAAATCAACCTGCTTTCAGAAAGAATGTGTTGCATTACTTATTGAACGTCTCTCGTAAATATATTGCATGCAGATAGCAACTATAGTAAGTGGTCATGAATTAAATCTCTGTGATTTAAAAGTTAAATCGTCATATGGTTTTTTCTTATTGTTCTTGTTCTTAATCCTTAATTTTATACTTTAACAATGTAATTACTTTCCTTCTATGTAATACGTTCTCTGCCTGTGCTTATTTGTTCACCGCCTGCCGTCTTATCTGGCAAGTCGTGATAGGCTGCCTATGGTTTCGAATATTTCATAAATAAATTTGACCTACTCTACAAGCATATTTTATCATCTTGGTTTGGTCAAGTTAGTTTAGTAACGAAGTGTAAAATTTTATTCACTGAAGTGCAATCTTAATGCGTCGCAGATTTCTATATTCATTATTATTAAAGAACTCTGCTTATTGCAGCTGATACTTTCTATGACGATTTATTTCGACATTTGTGATTAAATTCTGTTTATTTTATCACTGTTGGTTTAGAATCACGTTGTTAAAGTTATCTCATATAAGGAAATGGTATACATTTCGTGGTTATTGACTTCCTATTTTTCTAATGTCGTAAAACCGATTATGGTTCAAGTTCGTATATTAGCTACTTTTACTTTCTTACGTAGTACCGAGATACGCAGATGATGTGGTCTAACCTTATTTTATACGTTGACTCATTGTTTTTTATCATTAATGGCATTTCATTACTGTTTGTACCTTACTTTATCTTGAAATATATATAACCCCTGAATACTATTTAAGTCAGATTTACTTAAAGTAGTTTTCTCTTTCTGTTTGTTCTTTCAGGTCTGTTTGAACAACTGAAACTAGTTATCAGATATATTATTGTATATTATTCACGGTGTAGACAATTGAAAAATTTGGTGTAAAACCTTTTAAACATTTCTGATAATTATTGCACTTTATTTAAAGAAGTGAGAACTTTAAGTGATTTTGTAATATTCATGGACATAAAAGGCTTTCGATACCATAGAACTGAATAATTGAACTGATTCCAGAGAGACGTATCTCCTTGCAGTTTCTATAACAATCGGAGAACATCAATAGGCTTCAAGGACACCACTGAAAGTATTTACAGTTCACGCTTCGCAGAAAGCAACGTCTACATTTGAAGTCTTTTTCATCTATTAAAAGAGCCCTAACGGAATGCTGACAACGAGATTACGCCCATTAGCAAGTGCGTAAATATCGGACATTTCAAGTAAGGTTTGAAGTTCGTATAACTATCCGTTCAATTTCCGTTTTAGAAGACAAATATATATTGTTTCCGGTCGCATAAGGAAGACGTATTCGCTGTGAATTTTGATATCAACGTGTTCTTTGTCATTTATCAAATAGACTGCGTGGTAAAACAATTTTGCAAAAACTAGGAGTTAGTGGTTAACTCACGTATTACGACAAACTTTGCCATAGTGCTGCTTAAGGATGTGTCCTGCCTAAAGGGCATTTATTTGGCTTTCCATAACACAATTACGTCCTACCAGAAGGTGTTCAGTTCTGCAGAAACGTACTTTTCGTTCTCCAAGCGAGACGACAACGTTCACACTGTACCATTGTGAAGAGATGGCCGATAAGGCTGTCCTGTACTCTCTGTTACAACGAATATAAAGCTGCAATATAATAAACGTAACAGACACGAGTAATACAAACAGTAACTATAAGCAGTTGTATTGCTTCATGTTTCCTAATGATATTGAAATATTTGCAGATTCAGACGACAAAAGGTGTGTGAGACTGCTTTATTTAAGCACATTCTAACGATAAACACAAAAAATGAAAACAGCTGCTACCGATAAATTGAACAGGCAAGTACGAGCTAATATTATTACAGGAAATATAACTAAATGTGAAATATAAGTAAATTAATTAGGCTATATGGTGAGTTCCGTAAATAATGGTAACAAAAACCTAGTGGATATCAACATACATCTTGAAACATACCTACATACGTACATTAGAACGGAGAAAAGAGGGAGAAAAATGTGTACGATTATTTGGAGTTTTATAAGTTACTGTTGTGACTGGAGGATACTGGGAATGAAAGATAAAAGTAAGAAATAGAAAAAATAAATATATTTATGTGGAGAAGAATCACAACAAATCCCGAAGTGAATGAAAGTCTAGTGGGAAAGCTCTAAAGAAATTTAATAACACTAGTGCGTTAGTACCATACATTATTCCACTTATTATCCATTTCTGCATAACGTCTCTCTAAAGAACGTCGTTGAAGAAAAATAATTTGGTTAGAAATTAGGAGGAAGAAATAGAGAATCTATACATCCAAGGGCAGTCAGTGAAATGAGCAAAAGTAGCTACATCAAAATGGTGCAGATGATGAGATATACTGTAGGATGGTTACATGAACAAGATGTCACTGTTATAAATCAGATATACAAAATCATGACATTTTGAAACCTTCACACTTGATAATAGCAAACAGCTGTTCTACTAGCCCTATAGAGTTAACATTACGATAAGCCACACACATTTGCATTAACTGAATTGTAACATTACTTGAACAGTCTGACGGTAACTACCCTGGTATTTCGTCCTGGAGGTCTTTTGCTTAATACTGAACTATTATTTTTATTTTACATGTCTAGTTCCGTAGGACCACATTAAGGAGCACATCTCCAAAGTCATGGAAAGTGTCAGTAAATGAAATTACAACATAAAAGTAATAATAGATAAAAATGTTTATTAATCCCAAAACAGTCAAGCCATATTATGTAAACGCAATCAAAAACATAAACAGAGGAATCAGCTTAATTTTACAAGGAACTTCTCGGCAGAATAGAAGGAGTAACCCAAGAGAAAACTAATCAGTTTCGATTTCAAAGCGCGTGGATTACTGATATCAGAATACCCAGATTAATGAACAGAGGTTGACAAGAGGTTCGCAAACTTACACTACTTCCCGCCGGAACCGCTCGTTTCTGAGCCAAAAATATCGTTTGAGAATGGAAAGAGGTACCCCAAAATACAATACCATACGTCATAAGTGAGTGAAAATGGAGACAATAGACTACTTTCCGTGTCGAACTATCACTTACTTCAGGTACCGCACCAGTAGTAAAAATGGGAGCATTAAGTCTTTGATTACAGTCCTGAATGTGAGCTTTCCACGAGAGTTTACTATCCATATGACCACCTACAATTTTGAACTGTTCAGTATCCTAAATCATATTCCCATTCTGTGAAATTAAAACATCGGATTTTGTTGAACTGTGTGTTAGAAATTGTAAAAACTGAGTCTTACTGAGATTTAGCGTTAGTTTTTTTTCTACAAGCCACAAAACTATGTCATGAGCTACAGTATTTGCAACAGCGCCAACGTTGCACACAATATTCTTTGCTATCAAGCTGGTGTCACCAGCAAACAGAAATATTTTAGAGTCGCCTGTAATACTAGAGGGCGTATCATTTACATGTATAAGGAACAGAAGTACCTCAGGCACTAATACCTGCAGCACTGTCCATTTAACAATACCAGATTCAGACCCCACATCATAGCCGTTCTCAACACTGTGGATAACGACCTTTTGCTGCCTGTTTTTAAAGTAAGAGGTGAACCAATGTGAGCTACTCCCCGCATTCCGTAAATGTCAAACTTCTGGAGCAACATTTTGTGACCAACACAATAACACCTTAGTTATACCGGAAGAGACACCTAGCGTTCGAAACACTTTGTTTAATCCTTCCAGCACGTAAGAGAGGAAAGAGACTATAGGATTTTCAGTTGTTAAACCACATCCTAAACCGAACTGTACATTGATAGCAAATTATATGAAATAAAATGATCAATTATTCTTACATTCACAGCCTTTTCAATAACTTTAGCAAACACTAATGGCACAGAAGTAGGTCTAAAATTGTATACATTATCCCTTTCTCCATTTTTTATGAAGCGAGTCTACTAATGAGTACTTTAATGGTTTAGGAAACCGGACAGTCTTAAATGAAAAATTACAAATATGGCTAAGTACAGGGATAACATGTGCAGCACAGTACTTCAATATTCTGCTAGGCATTCCATCACATCCATGAGAGTCCTTAGTCCTAAGTGATTTAATTATTGACCCAATCTCCCCCTTGTCAGTATCACAAAGGAGTATTTTAGACATCAGTCCCAGAAAGGTATTTTCCAATAGAGTTGTATGATTCACTGTAGAAACTAAGTTTTTATTTAGTTCACTAGCAATGCTCAGAAAGTGATTGTTAAATACCGTACGTATATCTGTCTTATCAGTATCAGAAATATTTTTACTACGAACTGACTTCATATTATCGACCTTCTGCTGCTGACCAGACACTTCCTTCACGACTGACCATATGGTTTTAATTTTATCTTATGAATTAGCTATTCTGTTTGCATACCACATACTCTTCGCCTTCCTAATAGCGTTTTTACGCACCTTACAAAACTGTTTGTAATGGGCTTCTGTAGCTCAATTGTGACTACCTTCTATTCATTACCATTTATGGACTCTTTTTTGTAACTGAACATTAAACTGTTCTGTTACTCCGCTTTTTCACGGCGATTCGGTTAAGAGTTCTGTTTGTAGTGGCTGCATTTTTTTGAATTCAGAGCATTTCTAATCAGCTTTTGTTAGGGACTGAGTGCTGTGGATCACAGCCCAACTAGCCTCGAAGTTCATACTCAATACCTGATATTTCCGCTGCGAGCTTAATAACCTCATGTCTGCATAACACAATAGCTATCAACTAAGCCTCTTAAACTTCAATTTCGTCTGGTATCATTTATCCTATCGACCCAGAAAGTGCAAACTATTTCATATTAGCATGGCATTAATGGAACACGGGCAATGATGCGCCTGATAAAACTAGTCTCGCACGCCGACAAGACGCACCAGCTAAGTCAGCGTGACCCTCCGTAATGAATCAAGCAGAGAGTTAAAAAATTTTTGACCAAAGGAATGCGTACCCGCTGAAGATCGGTGATACTGTTCATAGCGGCATTGCTGGTGTGGAAGTTTTATCAGAGTAAAAAACATCACGGGCGGCAATTCGCGAGAGGAGAATACAGACGACTAAACTAATAAGGCTGCAGTTATGCAGCAAATCGTAATTTACTAGCATTTCCTATATTCCTGTATATCTTGCAAATATTGGAATGAATTTTAGTGTGTAACTGCACATAAAATTTTCCAGAACCCTGCCTGCACGGTGTTAGAATAAATAAAGTGTACAGTTTAGTATTACAATTAAATTAGCTACAACCCGCACGAACCTACGAACACAGGAGTAAAGACGCACGTAACTACCAGAGGGTGCCAACTTTCCCGCGAATCATACGCGACTGGAACAGAAAAGGGAGGTAATGACAGTGGCACGTAAAGTGCCCTCCACCACACACCATTGGGTGGCTTGCGGAATATAAATGTAGATGTAGATTATATACAGGGGGACTCACGAAGATATGCAAATATTTTAATATGTTATTCTGCAACTAAAACTAAAGAAAAAAGCTCGTATAAACATAGGTTCGCAAATGTTGGGTTACGGAGCTACGGCTTATAAAAGATTTTGCCTGAAATTTAGAAATGTCGCTAATGTCAGGCCATGGGTTTCGTGAATCTATTAAAACATGTCCTGGACGTGTATCTGCAGTAGTTTTCTAGAACATCCAGAAAAGCAAAGATTATTATAGAAGTAAATTTGTTTACTTTACATTAAGAATGTAGAAACGTTTATTTCATTGTTGACAACCATTCGTGAGTTGTTTCAGTCGTTTCCTAACCTTGAAACGAGTTAGTTTTTCGTTTTTTTCAGTGAAAGAACATAATTACAACAGTGTATTTAAGTGAAACCACATAGTAACTGTTGTACTTTGTAGATTATTTATGAAATAGGGACGTCTTTCAAATTTACGACAGAGGGATACTCCGATAATGGTGCTTACTTATGGCAAATGTGATGGTAAGGCCAAGGCTGCACTTAGCGAATATCGCGTACGTTATCCAACTCGGAGGATCCCGAATGCACGAACCATTACTAAAGTGTTTCGAACAACCCTGAGAAACTGCAACGAGCAACAAAATCTGTTCATACAGATCCAACTAAATGCATTGAAATTGGTGGAGATATTTTTGAACATTTATTCTGAAAGTATTGTGATACTGTATGTTCACTGTACAACTTCCTTAACACTGAGCTTTGTTTTTTCCGGTTTAACATGAATTTACCTGTGCTATGGTATTAATAAAAGTAGATTATCTGACACATTCATATAGTTTCAGTAACGTTATTACCGTAATTTTCTCCAAAATTAAATTCTCTACAACTTCTGTTGAAAACTTTGTACAATTGTCTGGAATTAAAAAAAACTAATTGGGTCCAGTAGTTAATAAATTAAAACAGTTACGAACTTACTTCTTTGCTCCTCTGGATGTTGTGGAAAGTTATTGCAGATACACGTTTGGGACATGTTTTATTAGATTCACCAGATCAGTAACAAAAAAATAAATGGAAATCGTGCTTTACTTTAACCTCGTACAGTTTTGCTATGGCATCATATTAGCGAAGTTGCTACATTTCAGGCAAAATCTTTATTAGCGGTAACGCTGAACTAAACATTTGCGGACCCATGTTTATATGAACTTTTTTCTTTAGTTCTACTTGTAGAATAACATATTAAATTATTAGCGTATTTTCGTGAATCACCCTGTACACAGTGTGATTCGAAAGGTTGGATACAAACAGAAGGAGCTGATGGAGTAATCGATAGACAACCATTTTAGAATAAGAACCTCTGAATTTTTATGTGATCCCGAGCTAGTGAAAACTTTGGAATGCTAGGAATGGCAAGCAAAATCAATGTACACGAGTTGAAGTTCAGGAAAGATAATTAATAGAGGCACAGCAACTTCATAGGTACTTCTAGCGCATTCTGTCAGGTAAGAGGAATCGCACGAACCTATTCAGACGCAGAAAGTATCATGGCGTGAAACGTAAAGTGTTTCTTCGCCGGGAGCTTGTCAGGTACACAGAGCTTTTGATATGATCGTCATTAGGCGTCTAATTAAAGGAGCGAGATGGTCTTGTAATTCCATCCAATGCACGCCCTGGTATATGCTGCATTGAGTACGTCACGTATTTGCGAAGAGAAGTGTGAAGGTTCTCAATCTATATGGACCCACAACGGCAGACGCATGTTAAGCCACACATCCTCTAACAGTTACATTTCGACTTCTCTATTAACTCCTCCAATTTGTACGGAACCCTTTGAATAAACTTGTCCCGCTGAGTCGTTACTGAGAGTGGCATGCACGATCAAAGACTAGCAATAGCTGATGTTGTACCTAAACAGTCACTAAGCATTGAACGTGTTAGAAGAAGAAATAAATGAGTAGTACATAGTTATTTTAGTTTGTATTTAGTGTATTTTCACTCTTTTACTGTTCAAACCCTTAGGTCATACACAATGTGATCTAGCTATCTCTTTGAAGCGTGTTTCGTAGCAATCTGTTTTCTAGAATCTTGATAAAGTGCTGGTGCTCCATCATGTACAATTCAATCGTTTTCATATGCATTCTCTCCTCTTCTCGTCTCTCGAAGTTACATAACTTTATGGCACGTAAGAACATCATTTGTGAGCTCTTTTCTCTGGCTTTATCACAACGGCACAGAACCTAACAGACATAGAACAGCCACTTTCGATATCACATACTGAAATCTGATTAGTATATCTGTAGTTATTTCCCTAGAGAATTTACTCTTATTGTTTTGTATTTTCTACATTGCAAAATAACTCTAAATTATTACCAATTCCATTTTGAACCTTCTTCATAGCTAAAAAAATTAGATACTACAAATTATGCAATCACAAATCAAAAAGCCAGTTACAGAGATTTCAGAAGAAAGATATTGAAGGTAGATAATTAGTTATAACTATAAAGTTAAATATTCTCAAGAAATATTCAGTATCAAAACTGGCTTGTTAGAAAATTCATTAACGATCAGCTTATTTTGGCTTTAGATGATTTTCATTTTGTTCTGTATGTCACAGCTATGTGGTTTTAATACGTATGTCAGCGCTTTAAGATAGCTTAGAGCTGAAATCGGCTGGCTGTGGATAAATACATACTTGTTTTCACACCGGAAAAAAATACGTTTCATTTAGATATCCAAGCGGCTGTATTTATTGCTCTCCATTATAACTGCTGCTGACTGAAGAAAGTCATAAATTCCTAAGGTTGTCCATTTTGACACATCAGTCTTCACAATGTTTCACGCGACGCACCATGAATTCCTCTCCTGTGCCAGCCTCTTCATCTCAGAGTAGCACTTGCAACCTACGTCCTCAACTATTTGCTGGATGTATTCCACTCTCGGTCTTCTTCTACAGTTTTTACCCTTTACAACTCTCTCGAGTACCACTTAAGTTAGTCCCTGATGTATTAACACAAGTCCTACGAATCTCTTCTTGTCAGCGTTTTCCTCACCGATTCTGTGGAGAGCCTCCTCTTTCCTTACCTTATCAATCCACCTGATTTGCAGCATTCTTCTGCAGCACCACATCTCAATTGATTTGATTTTCTTCCTTTCCGGTTTTCCCAGTGTGTTTCACTACCTTGCGTTATTGTGCTCCAAACTACATTCTCAGAAATTTCTTCCGAAAATTAAGGCCAATGTTTGATACTAGTAGACTTATCTTGACCAGGAATGCCCTTTTGTGGCTGTGCTAGGCAGCTTCTTATATCCTCCTTGCTCACTCTATTTTGCTACCTAGGCAACAGAATTCTTTAACTCCATCTACTTCGTGACTACCAATCGTTGCTCTCATTTCTACTGCCTCTCATTACTTTCGTGTGTCTACGATTTAGTTTCAATTCATATTCCACACTCATTAGACTGTTCGTTCCATGCGGCAGATCCTGTAGCTCCACTTTCACTGACGATAGTATGTCATCAGTTGATATCCTTTCACCTTGAATTTTAGTCCCACTCTTCAACCTTTCTTTTATTTCTGTCATTTCTTCTTCGACGGATAAATGGAACAGTGGGGGCGAACGACTACATGCCTGTCTTATACCCTTTTTAATCCGAGCACTTCGTTCTCGATCTTTCACTCCGATTGTTCCCTCTTGGTTCTTGTACATATTGTAGATTGCCCGTCTTGATCTTTGTCTATTATTTAAATAAAATGTTTTATTTTCTGCTATCGTTCATATTCAACCAAATAGTCTTTTCGAAGTACATACGATGTCTCTCTCTCTCTCTCTCTCTCTCTCTCTCTCTCTCTCTCTCTCTCTCTCTCTCTCTCTGTGTGTGTGTGTGTGTGTGTGTGTGTGTATGTGTAGACACGTTAATAGTGCATAATACATGGAGTAAAAATGAACATGTTAATGGCTATCAAAGTGTTTCGTTAACCCAAGTGAACAAACATCGCATTACGAAAGCATAACAACAGGACGACTACTCTTGTATACATAATTTGCAAATTTCCTCGTAGGGTGCCGTCATGTTACGACTCCTCCTTCAAAATATCTATTCAGATAATCGCACTATTTTGCAGTAGCATCCTTAGCAAAGATTCCAAGGGTACCAGCTGAACCACGAACAAATATATACCGCAATAATCAATAGTTGATATATCCAAGAGCTTCTTTTATGCGTGTGATGATGATGATGATGATGATGTTTGGTTTGTGGGGCGCTCAACTGAGCGGTCATCAGCGCCCATATAAAGTCCCAGTTTTAACAAGTCCAATTTTTATCCAATCCAATCTAGCCACTGTCACGAATGATGATGATGGTGATGAAATGATGACTACACACACACACCCAGTTGAGCGTGCGATGATACTTACCTCTAGCATGGGGTAATGAACTGAGACGTGCGTGAACGGAGCCACATTTACCAAATATCTTGTAAGGCTATATGTATTGTTTTACAATATTGGCAAACCCCTTAACCACTTCGAACAGACACAACTGGCAACTGCCCATAAAGAAGAAATTCTCCTCATAGAGCTGGAACGCTTCATATGAAGCCTTATGCGAATAGTTAAGTCTTTTCTAGCAACAAATACTTTGAGTCTTGTCCTCTGTCCATCACGTGTTTGCTTCTAAACTGACGTGATCTTCAGCACGTCATATTTAAATAATGTGTAAAGGAGGAGATACGAGGGCTATTCGGAAACTGAGAAACGATCGGTCGCGAAATGGAAACCACTGTGAAAATGCGACGAGGCTTTTCACAGACGTTTTGGGCATTGTGTCTACTATTCCCGTCGATCTCATAAAGACGCTCTTTTCAGTTGTGAGCCCACTGTGAGCGAGTAAAGGTGCCTAGAACAACAATTGCCAAGCACTTTCGTCTTCATGTCAATTCTCAGCCTCACTTTGCGGGGGCAGTGAAGACGCTCCTGCAGCTTTTTCGTTGGGAGGTGTTCGATCACCCACAACACAGCCATAATTGGCTCCTCCTGAGTATCATCTCTGTTCATATGAAACGCTGGATACGAAGACAACACTTAGGCGCAGGCTACGCGCTATAGACCAGCGTAGAGAACTATCGGAAAGCGCAGACGGCTCCTTCTATGACGATGGTGTTGGAAATTTGGTATAACGCTCCGACAAATGTCTAAGTCCCAAGGGCGACTATGTAAAGTGCCTAGAAGATGAAGCTAAATGTACAAAGAAAACAGTTTTGATTTTCTCCGTGGTTTCCATTTCGCGACCTTACTTTCCGAGCAACCTTCGTATGTTACTTAAAATGCATTAACTGACAGTGAGATAAAGTATATTTTCTCAGATGAGCAAATTGCCTACCCTGCACCAGTCGTGGAACTCTGTAAGAGGAACATGTTCTCGTCAGTTTCTTTGCCTCCACGGCTTCAGTAACGTGCTCCACCACGACCACGACTTCTTATGACTCCACGGTCACCTCTGGAACCAAAACCATGCAAAAATCCTCTCGTCTGCTGACCGGAGAAACGTCGAAGCAAATATGACCAGAATCACAGGTGAGTGATCAAACCTACTGTTGAATGGAAACTATAAACTGTTATCAGTTTCGAAGCCTTAAGGTTCTATCTTCAGGCAAAAACACACGAACCGATATACATATACTCACACGTACCAAATCTGAAAATGAGTAAACTTTTCACACAGCCACAAACAAGAATGAAGACAACACAATTCGGACGTACAGTTTACCGATTCTCAAATTTTGTGTCTGAATATGCAGTCTTGTGGGTTTGAAATCACTGGCAGTTATATTAGAAAGAAATAAATACAATTTTTTGCATATAGAAATGAGAATGAGGAACATAAAACTTGATTCAGGCACAGAAGTCTTAACACCAGATGTCTTCTATCTTTTCACCGGTATGGGGCCTACAAGACGACATGCACGTCGGATAACAGCCGGGCCGGAAAATGAACAAGTCCCTTAAGCCAGAAAAAAAGCAAGTGCTAAAATAAACGCGATTGCGGCGTTGGTGGTACAATGCTGCTAAAATGACGGCTCTCTGTTGTTAGAGAAAGTTGGCGCAAAGCGGAGCGGAGGGCGCCTGGGAAGGGCGGCAACCCGCCGGGCAAATTGAGTTTGTCCGCCGAGTGCTTTAGTAGAGCAGTGTCGTGCCAGCGTCCGCGATAAATTCTCACTTTTTACCAACGGCTGTACGCTGAAATTTCACGGTGTTTGGCTTTTAAAGCGGTGAGCCGCGCGTTGGTCATGTTACTCTCGTCGATGCTCTTCGACCGCCTCGGCTCTCTCCCTGAAGACGTGAAGGAAAACGAGGCAGCAGGAACGCTCGGGAACAAGCCGTCCGTATTACGCTTCCTTCGTAGCACGTTGACTTGCAAACTTTCAGATGAAGTTTTACTCGACGAAGGATATAGCTGCTTGCTAAACATGAAAACATGTGAACATACAATTGCTCTAGTGTTGTCAAATATTGATAAGGAGTTGTGGAAGACGTTTCTAAAACTGCGCATGGAACACACTATTGTTTTAAGGAGAATATTTTCTCATACACTCGATGGACTGTAAAAATACTTTCTAGAATAGTGTGGTGGCTGTTTTTGACATACACTCCTGGAAATTGAAATAAGAACACCGTGAATTCATTGTCCCAGGAAGGGGAAACTTTATTGACACATTCCTGGGGTCAGATACATCACATGATCACACTGACAGAACCACAGGCACATAGACACAGGCAACAGAGCATGCACAATGTCGGCACTAGTACAGTGTATATCCACCTTTCGCAGCAATGCAGGCTGCTATTCTCCCATGGAGACGATCGTAGAGATGCTGGATGTAGTCCTGTGGAACGGCTTGCCATGCCATTTCCACCTGGCGCCTCAGTTGGACCAGCGTTCGTGCTGGACGTGCAGACCGCGTGAGACGACGCTTCATCCAGTCCCAAACATGCTCAATGGGGGACAGATCCGGAGATCTTGCTGGCCAGGGCAGTTGACTTACACCTTCTAGAGCACGTTGGGTGGCACGGGATACATGCGGACGTGCATTGTCCTGTTGGAACAGCAAGTTCCCTTGCCGGTCTAGCAATGGTAGAACGATGGGTTCGATGACGGTTTGGATGTACCGTGCACTATTCAGTGTCCCCTCGACGATCACCAGTGGTGTACGGCCAGTGTAGGAGATCGCTCCCCACACCATGATGCCGGGTGTTGGCCCTGTGTGCCTCGGTCGTATGCAGTCCTGATTGTGGCGCTCACCTGCACGGCGCCAAACACGCATACGACCATCATTGGCACCAAGGCAGAAGCGACTCTCATCGCTGAAGACGACATGTCTCCATTCGTCCCTCCATTCACGCCTGTCGCGACACCACTGGAGGCGGGCTGCACGATGTTGGGGCGTGAGTGGAAGACGGCCTAACGGTGTGCGGGACCGTAGCCCAGCTTCATGGAGACGGTTGCGAATGGTCCTCGCCGATACCCCAGGAGCAACAGTGTCCCTAATTTGCTGGGAAGTGGCGGTGCGGTCCCCTACGGCACTGCGTAGGATCCTAAGGTCTTGGCGTGCATCCGTGCGTCGCTGCGGTCCGGTCCCAGGTCGATGGGCACGTGCACCTTCCGCCGACCACTGGCGACAACATCGATGTAGTGTGGAGACCTCACGCCCCACGTGTTGAGCAATTCGGCGGTACGTCCGCCCGGCCGCCCGCATGCCCACTATACGCCCTCGCTCAAAGTCCGTCAACTGCACATACGGTTCACGTCCACGCTGTCGCTGCATGCTACCAGTGTTAAAGACTGCGATGGAGCTCCGTATGCCACGGCAAACTGGCTGACACTGACGGCGGCGGTGCACAAATGCTGCGCAGCTAGCGCCATTCGACGGCCAACACCGGGGTTCCTGGTGTGTCCGCTGTGCCGTGCGTGTGATCATTGCTTGTACAGCCCTCTCGCAGTGTCCGGAGCAAGTATGGTGGGTCTGACACACCGGTGTCAATGTGTTCTTTTTTCCATTTCCAGGAATGTATTTTGTTAAAGTGGTTTTAGTTTTGACATATTTTGTTAAAGTGATTTTATTATATTAGTAATAGTTTTCCACACAACAATTTTTAAAGCTGCAAAATTTTGTTAAAGTGATTTTAGTATATTAGTAACAATTTTCCACACAACAATTTTTATAGCTGCAAATGTTAAAATAGTTCCTGATGTTAATGATCTGTTACTTTTTGATATATCATGAAAAAGGCTACGATAAAATGAGTAAATGTAAAGCTGTACAGGTAATGAACATTTTTGAACTTCAATAATTCACTCTTCCCTACATGGTAAGAAGTAGATTTGCTAGAAATGGTGTTCCAAGTTTAATGAAGTCCCAAACCACAAGTAAGATTTTCTGAGTCATTGCGCAGCTCTTCATCTATTTTTCTTTTAGCAACATTCTTCTTTTATGCAGCTTCTCTCTCCAAATTCTTTGGTAATGTTATTGTAATATTCCGGCTGCTAGTACCAGCGATGATGCGCTACCGTAACTGAGACGACAACGTCTTTGCTGTGACGACAACGCTCTTTGATGTAAAAAAAAAAGCATCTAGCCTTTTTTTCAATTGTTGGAGATAAGGAATGGCTAGTGGAGATCGTTTTTCTTTTGGGAGGGGTGATGAGATACGTAGTTTGCATATAGACGTAATTTGAAGTACAGAGAGATGCAATTTGTAATCGTAATTATCAAGAATAAAAAATTTATTTAAGTGTGCTTAGCAACCTAGTGCATAGTGATTTCTTTGCAAATTAACAGTAATGGTGGAATCTGCTACTATCACGGTCCGAACGACGCGAAATATTTCGCCGTCAGCTCGTGTGTTAAAGACGTTCCCCAAGCGACCAGTTTGTTAGTAAGAAGATATCATACTACCACCGTTGTTCAACCTTCTCATTCTGAAAGTGTTTCCAGAAAATCTTACGGCGACTCATCGATGTACTCTACCACTTGTGGAGCAGCTCACCACGCCACTCGTCACAAGCCACGATAGGTTACAACTATTTTTCTGAGAATTTCAAAATTCTCACAGACTTTACCTTCAGTTCAGCTTATTCTATAAATCGTGAGTGTCAGTGTCGCTCTGACACGTCTACAGTATCCACCAATCTTGTTCCACGCTGGCTGGAACAGACCATTCTTTCATCAAGTAAAAAATATTGTTGTTTGGCTAATAGCGTTTTGCGTAGAACATCGCCCGAACATAATATTTTTCTTTCGTCACTGAGTAACAATCCCTTATTCAGCTTTTATCTTACCACCTGGTATATTTTTTTAATAAAATAACCATAAACATTTTGCATATCACCTGCTTATTGTTAATGGGCTCCCGTGCGGCTAGTGAGCATACCATACCATGGATTCACGGATCCTGCTCCATGTTCAATTTTAGATTTTTTATGGATTTTTCTATAACAATAGAGTGATCGGTATTACAATAACATGAGCATTCTACGTATAAAATAAAAAAAGCTATCAATTGCTTCACTTCAACCAGAGAAAGCTTATCTGTTGCTTTTACGAAACTATTCGCCGCAACGCTTGCAATAATATAAGTAAATTAAGTCACTGATAGAAAATAACATTTTCTTTAATTCATTGCCATATGAATATTAGGTACGTTAAATGCATATTCATTAAAATAGGCATGTATGTTAACTGCCATTAAAACAAAATTTTGAATATTACAATTATTCATAAATTAAAAAAAAAATACGCGAGTTGAATTGTTTGCGATATCAGAATTGTCATTACTTTCTAAGCAAGTATATTTTAGCTTCAATATGTCGGAATGATTAAAACTGTCCCTAACTGGGACTCAAACCTGCAGCCTTGCTTTCTGTGTGCAGTGGTTTTACAGCCATCACTATTTCTCAGGTTTTAGAAATTCTCGCCTACATATCTTGTCGGACATCACAGCTTAGACTAAGAGTTTTCTCGAATGAGGACATGAATTCAAGTCCTCATTAACTGAGTACGGCACCTTCATCCCTAACGCTCTTCAATCGCAATTGAGTTTGGTGGCACAAAATCTCTGATTCTCCCAAAAACTGAGTGAAATCTAGTGAAAGAACAAATACGAGTCCAAACGTTTCTCCATTGGTGATCACCTACTCTAATTAGCATCAGATCCATGTCACACTAATGCCAGGCTCTGCTCGTCAGCTTATTCATCTCCGTTTTTTGTCCAAACAACAAAAAACCGTTGTGGATCAGTGCCACATCAAATTTTGTCCATTCACTTCACTTCTTTAATAATACATGCTCAAAGGTAGTGCAGATTAACAATTTTTCTTTGTTTATACACGGTGTGTTATAATTAATTACGGGAACTGAGAGGGTGAATGTAAACGTTAATAGAAGAAGAATCATTCCAGTAAACAGGAATGCGAAAACAAGACGATTGTGCGATGATTTCAAAAATGTGCTTGCGTATGGCCACTGACATTACGTTGCAGTATTGTTGTAGTTTCTACAAATATATTTTAAATTTAAAGGTTTCCGTTAATTGGCCATCGGACAGGTCTCAGATTTCATCCGTTGCCTGCCTTAACAAGAAATACGTCAGCACTTTTATTTTACGATGTACTACATACTCGTACCTGTTAAAGTATGTGTTGAATGTGCCGTCCTCACATTTGCCTGCAATACTGCAATCGTTTCCACAGTGTTACGAATCATTTCTAATGCCTCGGATAATCTTGAAAGTTGGCTGTTACATCGCCACTTTCGATGTTCCATTTTGCTCCTTCTACAATTTCTCTACTTCGGGAAATAATTATCGAAGCATGAATGCTGAGAAGATTATGTACACGTGTTGACTATAGACAGCCGATGTCTTTGACACTTTCTCTGTGTGGGGTTTGGCAGAAGCATTGTCATATCTTTTCTTGGCGGATCGCGCCTTCACCTACCGAAGAGATGAGACCATATTCTGTCTGCGAGGTGACGAGGCCACACGATGCAGTTCGTACTGGCGAGTTCCCTGCTGCCTCGGTTGGTGGACGTGGCAACTTACACCGTCCATTATAGACTGCTGTCTGTTGGAGGAATCATGGTGAGCTCCATGTTTGGCGGGCTTTCATTTGTTATTGAAGGTTCGCGAGACAAACCTCTATTTTGTCGCCAGTGTGTGTTGCCCTTGCCTGACAATTCTGCTGGCCATAGTTTGGCCAATGCAGTAAACGTGGATCATCATGCTCAACGTCATTAAGACTAACGCTAATTTGATTGTAATTCTCGCTTTGTTATGTTAGTTCGCACGTTTGTAAACATAAGTTTTTTGTATTCTTGAATTTATACACCTCCACTCACGTTTAACACTTGTGCATTTTCGTAGTACTTTGGGGGATACCTGTGCTGTCTTTGACATGCTGTTATATTTTCGTTTCGAGTGTATATATTCTAAAATAATACATACTGATTCTGTACTGTACTCACTAAAGTATGCAGTAATGCCCTTCCGTAATTTGCTAGTTTTTAGTCCACAACAAGGTATCTGAAACTGTGTTCCGCGGAACACTCGTGTTCCAATGGATGTGACCAAGTACTCCGCCGAAACTACTAATAACATGGCGGTTTTTTTTAAATTGTGAGTGGTACCTGTCACTTATTTAAAATATTATTGTGATATCTGTGTTGTAATTTATTATGCATTTCCGTGTCCGGTCAGCATTTCTAGAAGGTAGCAACTCCGATCGCCTTGTTGTTTCCCTCGATCAGCTCCTTTGTTGTGCAGCTTTGTTCAAGTTGAGGACAAATTAGCAGGTGGGCCGGGTCTTGTACTGTTCCACACTCGCAGTATGTATCTCCATCAGCTGGAAGAATACCCCATTTTCGCATGTTGGTCTTGCAAAGAGGAACGCCCAGCCTAAGACGACTGAGCCATCTCCAAAAAGGGTAGGGCAAGTCATTTCCTGGAGGTAGCTCTTCCTTTACAGGGTTATCAGGTGGTAGCTTGCTCTTCCATATGGTGATGCGGTTAGACTCTGGTGTTCCCTCTAGTGTTTGAGTCCTGGTGATGAAGCTCATTCTCGACTTCAGTCGACGGATTGCAGCCTGATGATAATGCAGTGGATGTCGGGGATCATAAGTTCGCTTAGCGCTCTCTACATCAGCAGCAATAGCCGTTTTAATAGTAGGGAGAGCTATTCAAACAATCGGGTAGATTTTATCGACTTGGTTTGGCTTCATACATCCACAATAAACAGGGTGTTTCATCAAAGTAACTGGATTCTTAAAGTGTTACGTCAGAGGAAAAGTTTGGGAACCCGAGACTAATGGTCTCTTCCGTCAATTTACAGTAAGTCAAAATTCAATTTACTTGTAATTCGCGATAGTGATGCGTGTATTGGCTGGTATAAAAATCTGATTCACCGAATTTCCATAAACAAATCTCACTGTCGTGTTTAAGGGACCTGAATACCCTTTGTCTTTCTCTCTGTAAATATAATTTGTATTCTGTATGTCCTACAGTCTGTTCTGAATCGAGCAACCGCCAAGGTTCCTAAAAGTAAAGCTGTTGTTAAAAATTTAAAATATTCAGTTCTGTTACTGCATTTGATCCGTCCGCTTGACGAACATGCGTAAATAATTTTTCTTTAAAAATATTTATTGACATCCTGCTTTGTCTGCTTCACAGTCGAGTGCAAGAGGTTCTCTTTTAAAAAACTTTGGATTAGTGCATTCACTGAGAGCTTCACAGACGTGTGTGATCCGTTGTTTTTTAAGTTATGCACGTTAATAATTTCATTCATATGCTTTGAGAAGTTTATAACGCATTGTTTGCTGCTTCACAGACAGGAGCAGTTGATGCGCGCAATTTGTGGTCTTTAAAAATAATTTTTCATTTATGATTTCGCAGCTTCACAGATGCGTATAGCACCTCAAGCGTCAGCTAGCTGTTACTGCCCACGGGTAAGTGACCTTGAGAAGAAGACTGAATCACAAAGGAAAGGATAACGTTCTACAAGTCGGGGCGAGGAATGTCGGAAGTTTTAATATGGTAGGGAAGCTAGAGAATCTGAAACGGGAAATGCTAATGCTCAATCTAGATATAGTGGGAGTCACTCAAGTGAAATAAAAAGACTAGGACTTCTGGTCAGAGGAGTATAGGATAACATCAACAGCAGCAGAAAACGTATAACTGTAGTAGGACTCGTTACGAATAGGAAGGCAGGGCAGACAGTGTGTTAGTGTCAACAGTTCAGTGATAGGGCTGTTCACATCAAAATAGACAAGAAATCAATACCGACAACTATAGTTCAAGTATACATGCCTACGTCGCAAGTCGAATATGAACAGATAGAAAAACGTATATGACGATAATGAACAGATAATTCAGCACGTAAAGGAAGGTGGAGATCTAATAATCATGGGTGACTGGAATGAGGTTGAAGAGGAAGGAAGAAAGGTTTCCGGAAGAAGGGTTGGTACTAGGAATGACAGAGGAGAAAGACTAATTGAGTTCTGCGAGCAATTTCAACTGGTATTAGGGGATACTCTATTCAAGAATCACAGGAGGAAGAGGTATCCTTGAAAAAGGCCGGGAGATACGGGAAGATTTCGGTTAGATTACGTCGTGGTCAGACAGACATTTCGACATCAGATGCTGGATTGTAAGGCGTATCCAGGAGTGGATACAGACTCAGATCAGAATTAGGAAGTGATGAAGAGTAAGTTAAATTTTAAAAGACTAGACAGGAAGCATCAGAACCAAAGAAGTGGGAAACGGAAATACTGAGGAATGAAGAGAAACGCTTTAAGTCCTCTAAGGCTACAAATACTGCAGAAAGAATAGATCAGTAGGCAGTTCAGTTGAAGAGGAATGGACATCTTTAAAAAGGGCAACCACAAAAGTTGAAAAAAAAAAAACCGTAAGTACAAAGAAGTAACTGCGAAGGAACCATGGGTAAAAGACGAAATACTTCAGTTGGTCGATGGAGAAGGAACTACATAAACATTAAGGAAAATTCAGGAGTACAGAAATACAAGTCAGGACTGACACAGCACATAGAAAAGTAAAACTAACATTCAGTGAAATTAAAAGTAAGTGTGGTAACATTAAGAGTACAGTGGAAACTAAAATTCAGAGGAGAGAGTGGATAGATGGAAACAGTGTAATGAAAGCCTCTATGAGAGGGAAGACATGTCAGGTGACTGAACAGAAGAAGAAACAGAATTCGATATAGAACAGAGAGGGGATCCAGTATTGGAATCAAAATTTAAAAGGTTTTTGGAACACTTGAGATCGAATAAGACAGAAGGGATAGATAACAATGCATCAGAATTTCTAAATTCGTAGTGGAAATTGGCAACAAAACGACAATTCACGTTGCTCCGAAGAATGTATGAAAATGGCGACATAATATCTAACTTTCGGAAAAGCATTACCCACAGAATTACAAAGATTGCAAGAGCCGAAAGGCGCAAGAATGTTCGCAGTATCAGCTTAGCAGTTCATGCATCCAAGTAGCTGAAAGAATTTTATATACGCAAAAGAACGGAAAAGAAAATTGAGATCCGTTAGCCGATTATCTGTTTGGTTTTAGCAAAATGAAAGACACCAGAGAGTCACTTCTGAAGTTGTGATTGATAACTGATGCTAGACTAAAGAAAAATGCAAACATGGTCATAGGATTTGTCGACATGGAAAACGGGTTCGGCAAAGTCAAATAGTGCAAGATGTTCGAAATTCTGAGGAAATTTGGGGTAAGCTAAAGGGAGAGACGGGTAATACACAACATGTACGACAGCCAAGGGGGAGTATTAAAAGTGGACGACCAAAAACGAAGTGCTCGGATTAAGAAGGGTGTAAGACAGGGATGTTGTCTTTTGCCCCTACTGTTCAAGCTATATATTGAAGAAAGAATCTCGAAAATAAATGAGAGTTTCAAGAGTTGGATTTAAGTTCAAGGTGAAAATATCGATGATAATATTCACTGATGACATTGTTATTCTCACGAAAGTGGAGAAGAATTGCAGGATCTGTTGAATGGATGCAAATACAAAGAAAAAGACGAAAGTAATGAGAAGTAGCAGAAGTGAGAACGGCGAGAGATTAAGATTCGTGGTCACGAAGCAGATGAAGTTAAGGATTTCTGCTATTTAGGCAGCAAAATAACCCACGAGAACGGGGCAAGGAGGACGTAAAAAAGAGACTAGCAATAGCGAAAACGATATTCCTGGCCAAGAGAAGTCGACTACCATCAAACATAGGCATTCATTTGAGGAAAATTTCTAAGAATATACTTACGAAGCTCATCATTGTATGGTTGTGAAACATGAACTATGGGAAAACAGGGAAAGAAGTGAATCGAAGCATTTGAAAAATGGCGCCACAGAAGAATTTTGAAAATTGTATGGACTCGTAAGAAACGCAGTAAGGTTCTCCGCAGAATCGGCGAGGAAAGGACTATAAGGAGAACGTTGACAAGAAGAAAGGTCTGAATGCTACGACATCTGTTAAGACATCAAGGAATTACTTCCATGGCACTGGAGGGAGCTGAAGAGGCAAAAACTGTACAGGAAGATATATATTGGAATACATCCAGCAAATAGTGGAAGACGTAGGTTGCAAGTACTAGTCTGATATGAAGAGGTTCGCGCAAGAGAGGAATCCACGGCGGCCGCATCAAACCAGCTAGAAGACTAATAATTAAAAGGGAATAAAAGTCTTTTACCGTTTAATGCAGGAACTGTTGTGAAATATTTATAAAATTCTTGTACATTTATCCAAAACTAAATATTTCTTTTCAATTTTTGCCCATTGTGGCAAATCGGATTTACTTGGTTTGATACTTATAACATACTCCTCTCACAATTGTGGTAAACATTTTTGGAAAGTAGTGATCAATTAATTGTTATATTTTGACAAAAGTTCAGTCTTGATCACATCATGTATGTTTTAATGATATAGGTAACCGGTTTCGGTTCTTTCTACAAAACCATCATCAGACCCATGGCTCCCTTAGGATGGTAGGCGGAGCTCTCCTCGCTGCTACACAGTCAGCGAGGAGAGCTCCGCCTACCATCCTAAGGGAGCCATGGGTCTGATGATGGTTTTGTAGAAGGAACCGAAACCGGTTACCTATATCATTAAAACATACATGATGTGATCAAGACTGAACTTTAGTCAAAATATAACATACTCCTCTGTCGGAAGGAATAAGCATTTGTTTCAACTATTTTCACGGCCAGCATTTTACTACGTACAGATATTGCCTCTCTAGCAGTTCGGCCTCCTTGAAACACGCCTGCGTCGAAGCGTACACAGAGCAACCTTTCTACGTCTTCAAGTACGCTATACGAGAAACCACAGCCATCGTCCTCATTATTGTAATAATGAAAATCAACCCAGATCGTAATAAATTATTTATTTTCGATTCAAGTAACCTTTTTTGGTCTGTCGATAATCTTCAGACTAAAGGCTACAGATGACATAAAGAACCAGTTCAAGGAGCTTATGTGTAACACATACTGGTGCCTTTCACACTGTGCTCACGGAGATAGAGCCAGCGAAGGACACACTGTTTTCAAGGGACTGCAAATCTGTCACAGGGAGCGGTAGGTGCTACACAGCAGCTCCGTAAACCGGTTCCTCACTTCATCTGGAGCCTTTGGTCTGAAGATGGTTGTTTGGACCGAAACCAAAACTAGAATCAAAAACGGTTTATTGCGATTTGAACAGCTTTCTATTATTTCAGTACAGCTCTTAAAATTATAAGCAATATTGTTCCACATCATAAATAAAATAGGTAACATTCAGCTGTGGAGTGTAGCCATTCATTTCTGAATTCGCTGTGCTTTCTGTAGCAGAGGTTATCGAAATAAGGTCACAACTAATAGCATAGTAGTCTTCTCAAACATCATGATGTGCAAAATTTATCATAGTTGGATTTAGGGCCAGCGAAAAGATTTTATTTTGTTCAGTTTGAGACACACGCGGTAACAATACGAGAGTTGTTCGGAAAGTAAGAAACGATCGGTCGCGAAATGCAAACCACAATGAAAAACATAACTGTTTTCTTTAAACATTTAGCTACACCTACCATGTACTTCTTCATATAGTCGCCGCTCCGACTTAGACATTTGTTGGAGCTTTATACCAAATTTCCAACACCATCGTCATAGAAGGCAGCCGTCTGTGCTTTCCGATAATTCTCTACGCTGGCCTATAGCGTGCAGCCTGCGCGTAAGTGTTGTCTTCGTATCCAGCATTTCATGTGAACAGAGATGGTACTCCGGACGAGCCAATTAGGGCTGCGTTGCGGGTGTTCGAACACTTCCCATAGAAAAGGCTGCAGGAGCGTCTTCACTGCACCTGCAGAGTGCAGCTGAGAATTGACATGAAGACGGAAGTGCGTGGCAGTTGTGTTAGGTGGGCTGCATTCATTAAGGCGAAGCCTCCCAGCGGGCGCCCCTACTTGACAGGAGACATTGTTGTTCTAGGCAACTTTACTCGTTCACAATGCGCTCACAACTGAAAACAGCGTCTTGATGCGATAGACGGGCATAGTGGAGACGCTGCCCAAAACGTCTGTGAAAAGCTTCGTCGGATTTCCACAGTGGTTTCTATTTCGCGACCGATCGTTCCTCACTTTCCGAATAGCCCTTGTACTTACTTCTGCAAAATAGAGTTGATACAAACTTATATGCTTCTACAAGTCAAATTAATTATAACAGGTTATTAAGTAGTTCTATTTTATGACGATATGGCAACAAAAATTTATGTTATTTAGACAAATTAAAAAATTTAAGTATCTTTGAAGTGCCGAAAGCAATACTGTTTTCTGTTCTATTTTAGACAGTAAATGAACATTTATCGATATTTACCTGTAAGTGCACATTATTTCAGTTGCTCGATGCTGTTAACCATCGTGTGTTGATCACTTCTGTGTAATTTCAAAACCCAACGTGCTATAAAAAGCTGTTTTGAATAGTCAAGTCTTTTTGCCCTTACTATGTAATTGATTCTTTTTGTACGCCAGCTCCATAACTGCGAAAGTGTTTAGATTTATATCGAGAGAGAATGAGGAATGAAAGAATAAGCCTTAAGAAACAAAAAAAGGAACATAATTGTGGAACAAGAACAAATAACCTGTGAAGAACTAACGTGTTTGAAGGGGCACGTAATGCAAATGTGTGAAATCAAAATCTTGTAGTGAATAATATTCAATACCGTATTGCTACATCATATGAATCGCAAGTACGCCGAGTCCTTCGTGTCATACAGTTCACAAGGTTCTTGAGACGTTGGTGCTCAAGCTTGTCCCACTCTTTGATGGTGGCTCTCATGGTGTCACCCAGTGTGTGAAGAGGATTCCAGCGACATCGTACTGCAAGTTTAAAATGTTCTGAAATCCGATTAATAACACTTGACCATCTCTCTCACTTGATTTCTGCCTCTAGGAGGAGTTAAGCACGCTACGCTCATGCTTTATCGTCTTGAAAACTAACAACGCCGTATTGTTGTGCTGACTCCATGTGACTGCAAGTTTGTCTGCCTTTACTTTCCTCTTCGATTTACACAGGTCTCAAGGGCGAATCATCAATCACTTTTCGGTGAAGAGAACTGGACGTCACTTGTACAAGTACCATTACAGGTCTTCTCTAACATACCTTTGTACTCCTTTTTTCTGGGAGGTTGTACTGCCATTGAATACAGTATTGTTACAGTGTACGGGATCCATATCAAATAGGACTAACAGAGGATACTGATGAACGCATACAAAGACTGGTAGTACAAATGGTCACAGGGTTCTTTGATTCATGGCGGAGCGTCACGAAGAGGCTAAAAGGAATTGTCAGACGCTTGAAGTTAGTCGAAAACTATCCCGTGAGAGCCTGCTTACACACCGAACGGTAAAAAAGTGCTCCAACAGTGGACGGCTTGCCGGTATTCGACACTTCGACACGGAAGTGTATTGGGCCAGCGACAGGAGTGATGGGGCTGGGGGGGGGGGGGGGGGGGGGGCTGTTACAGCTCTTCCCCTTTCACCCTTCGGTCTCTCGGCAGTGAGGTCCACAGAGCCTCACAATGCCGCACGATGACTCATTGCAGCCTTCTTCGTGACAGCATTCTACTGAGCCATGTGTTCCGTGATGTTTTTTCCTCACGCGCTAGCGGCGTTTGCCTCCTTGCACAAACGCTCGGAAATAGGTTTTTGATAGTGGCAACGTATATCAAAATGCACAAATCTTATGTGTAAAATATCGAATGAAGATGTTACCTTTGTTTGTCGTGCAGGACAACAGAAACCCAAAGATCTACATCTACATCTACACACATACTCCGCAATCCACCATACGGTGGGTGGCGGAGGGTAATTCGTACCACAACTAGTTCCTTCTATCCCTGTTCCACTCCCAAACAGAACGAGGGAAAAGTGACTGCCTATATGCCTCTGTACGAGCCCTAATCTCTCTTATCTTATCTTCGTGGTCCTACCGCGAAATGTAAGTTGGCCGCAGTAAAATTGTACTGCAGTCAGCCTCAAATGCTGGTTCTCTAAATTTCCTCAGTAGCGATTCACGAAAGGAACGCCTCCTTTCCTCTAGAGACTCCCACCCGAGTTCCTGAAGCATTTCCGTAAAACTCGCGTGATGATCAAACCTACCAGTAACAAATCTAGCAGCCCGCCTCTGAACTGCTTCTATGTCCTCCCTCAATCCGACCTGATAGGGATCCCAAACGCTCGAGCAGTACTCAAGAATAGGTCGTATTAGCGTTTTATAAGCGGTCTCCTTTACAGAGGAACCACATCTTTACAAAATTCTACCAATGATCTGAAGACGACTATCCGCCTTCCCCACAACTGCCATTACATGCTTGTCCCACTTCATATCGCTCTGCAATGTTACGCCCAAATATTTAATCGACGTGACTGTGTCAAACGCTACACTACTAATGGAGTATTCAAACATTACAAGATTCTTTTTCCTATTCATCTGCATTAATTTACATGTATCTATATTTGGAGTTAACTGCCATTCTTTACACCAATCACAAATCCTGACCAAGTCATCTTGTATTCTCCTGAGTGATCACCTCTCGTCACGACCTCACAAGCTTCAGTATCTTCACTGTTTGTGTTCTTGTGACCTGACAAAGAAATTACAATATTTTCTATGGATTCTTCCCTTTTGCCTTCTTCTCTGTTCCACCTAGTAAACGCTTTCCACGCACGCTTAGCGACATTCTTCCAGGTTACTGACGTTATTCGTGTGTCAACCTCAATTAAGCCTCTCTGTGTCTCTCAAAATGAAAGTTTTATTTCGCTCTGCGACATGTGCGTTTATCTGAGCCCATACGATTTCGATGGCATTGTAATGACTGTGGCGCAGGTATAACTTTGTGGACGTTGATATCAGTCGCTACATATTGCGTCTTCTGTGGCTTGTATCGTTTCACTAAACCTAGAAGTTCCGCATTTCGCTTGTTCTGTTCAAAGCTCAATTTACAATCTTTCAACCAGATGACTATTTCGTCTCTTCCAACAGCCGCCATTGGTGCCTTATTTAACTGTACAGAATAGTTCTCTCATTGTCCATTACAAAAACTCTACCAGAACTGACATTTGGTGAGAAGTGAGTAACGAACCAGTCTTTAAATGTTGGCAGGAAACCGTTCATAGACCCTTCAGTTGATCGATGAAAGGAGGAAGTACAAAAATATTCCGGGATGCTTAGGAATACAGAAACACAAGTCGCTGAGGAACGAAATAAATATGAAACGCCAGGAAGCTAACACAAAAGGGTCCATGAGAAATGTGAAGGTCAGACTCAGCAAACAGGAAAGTCAAAACAACCTTCGGTGACATTAAAAGGAAGGGTGGTAACATTAAGAGTACAACGGGAATCCCTCTGTTAAATGCAGATGAGAGAGCGGATAGGTGGAAAGAATACGCTGGAAGCCCTTATGAGGAGGAAAATTTATGTAATGTGATAGGAGATGAAACAGGAGTCGATTTAGAAGAGATAAGGGATCCTGTATTATATTCAGAATTTAAAAGAGCTTTGGAGGACTCAAGATCGAATAAGGCAGAAGGGATAGATAACATTCTGTAGAATTTCTAAGATCACTTGGGGAAGTGGCAACAAAACCACTATTCACGTTGGTGTGTAGAATGTACGAGTCAGGCGACATACCATCTGACGTTCAGAAAAATACCATCCACACAATTCTGAGGACTGAAAAAGCTGACGAGTGCGAGAATTACTACACAATCAGCTTAAGAGCTCATGCACCCAAGTTGTTGACAAGAATAATATACAGAAGAATGGAAAAGAAAATCGAGGATGTGCTAGATGACGATCAGTTTGGCTTTAGAAAAGGTAAAGGCACGCGAGAAGCAGTTCTGGCGTTGCGGTTGATAATGAAACCAAGACTAAAGAAAAATCAAGACACGTTCATAGGATTTGTCGACCTGGAAGAAGCGTTCGACGATGTAAAATAGTGTAAGATGCTCGAAATTCTGAGAAAAATAGGAGAAAGATATGGGGAGAGACGGGTAATCTACAATATATACAAGAGCCAAGACAGAATAATAAGTGTGGACGACTAAGAACGAAGTGCTCGGATTAAAAAGGGTGTAAGACAGTGACGTAGGCTTTCGCCCTTAACGTTCAGTGTGTACATCGAAGAAACAATGATGGAAGTAAAAGAAAGGTTCGAGAGTGGAATTAAAATTCAAGGTGAAAGGATATCAATGATACGATTCGCTGATGACATTACTATCGTGAATGAAAGTGAAGAAGAATTACATGATCTACCGAATGGAATGAGCGCAGAATATGAACTGAGAGTAATTCGAAGAAAGGCGAAAGTAACAAGAAGTAGCACAAATGAGAACAGCGAGAAACTTAACATCGGGATTGATGGTCATGAAGCAGATGAAGTTAAGGAATTCTGCTAACTAGGCAGTAAAATAAGCAATGTCGAACGAACCAAGGAGAACATCAAAAGCAGACTAGCAAGGCGGCGAAAAGGGCATTCCTGAAAAATAGAATGAAACATAGGACTTAATTTGAGGAAGAAATTTCTGAGAATGTATGTCTGCATTGCAGTATTGTATGGTAGTAACATGGACTGTGGGAAAAACGGAACAGAAGCGAATCAAAGCATTTAAGATGTATTGCTGCATTGAGATGTGGTTGATAATTAGGTGGACTGATAAGGTAAGGAATGAGGTGGTGATGCGCAGAATCGGAGAGGAAAGAAATATGTGGAAAATACTGATGAGGAGGAGGGACAGGATGATAGGACATCTGTTAAGACATGAGGGAATGGCTTCGATGGTACTAGAGCGAGCTGTAGAATGCAAAAACTACAGAGGAAGACAGAGATTGGAATACATCCAGCAAATAATTGAGGACTTGGGTTGCAAGTGCTGCTCTGAGATGAGGAGGCTGGCACGGGAGAGGAATTCGTGGCGGACCACATGAAACCAGTCAGAAGATTGTTGACCCCCCCCCCCCCCCCCCAAAAAAAAAGAGCCTGGTTGAACAGTGACCAGTTGCCCTCCCTTACCAGCTGGCAGATTCTTAGTTCCGTGGCGCATGTTGTCGGTCCACCGATGGATCATGCATTACAAAAACGACATCTCTTTGCCACAATGCCTGCACGTACAAGTAGTAGCTTTCTTCCTGAGAACTTTTGCCACCGGTAGCCATATTTTTTCTTTGAACAGCTGAGAAACTTGTCGTTCTGCCTGTGAACAGACCAATGTCTGACAGTGACATCGTCAACCTTTTAGGTGTCGGGTATTCCTTACTACGTAGTATGAATGTAAATGTTGCCTGATAGAACTCTCGTCAAAGTTGTCTGTTTCAGTTAGACCACTCGATCTCTTTCTTCACTTTCCAGGAGTAACAGTAAAAGAACTCCCAGCTGAACTGGGAAACTCTTCATAGCTGGTGACTCTCTTCACTTTCTCTGTAGAGATAGTCAAAGCTTCCGCCACCCCATCAGTCACTTTACTCACTGGTATCAAAGATCCACCATTGGACAATTCGCTTTCAAAATAAACACACAGTATGTATATAAATTCGTGTGCTTGAGATCTCAGCGTAGCTCCTTTTGCAACAGTCCTCTTCTCTACACTACAGGAAGCCATTTTCCGCACACACGACAAGGAACAAATTAGTGGAATTCGTACGGATAAATCTGAACGAAGCACGAGGCACCACTGATTGAAACAGGGATCACCTACCATTACGGCAATACTGAGGTGTTGTCATAGTGACGTAAATAAAATCGAATGATCTGATTGGCCATCGTGGACGCTCGAAGCCCGTGCGCCAAGGACATTTCAACTCTCATAGCTCTTCTCTCGTCGAACGGAATATAGTAAGTTTCAAGTATTGATGAATTTACAAATATACTAACACTCCCTTTGTATCAGTCCTGTAGCTATAGACAACACAATGAATAATAGCAGCCTGCACAGAGAGATTTAAGTTAGCATTCTTCCCTAAATCCATACTTGCATGGAACGAGAAGAAGTTCTAATAACGGGAACAATGGGGGAGTATACTTTGTACAAGCAGTTCGCAGTATTTGCAAAGTATTAATGTAGATTTAGATATCAGAGAAACTGTACTGTAATTGAGTTTTGGCAGGATCATTTAGACTGAACACTCTTAGTACGTGTTTCTTTCATCATGGGAAAAGAGGACAACAACAAAAGTCATTAACAACTAGTTTGCTTACAGAGATGAAAACTCTGAACTGGCCAGTCAGATGTAAGAACACGCCTAGAGTAAATATTGATAGTGCGAGACATTGTACCTAACGTGTGATCGACGGTCGCAACTGCAAACGCCAGAAGTCCACACCAACTCCGATCGCAAACATGCATGAGCTATCGCCTAGGAATGCTCTTGACTCATTCGCATAGTCTGCAATGCTGCATACACACCGAGAGCGTTCTAATTATGGCATACACCACAGCATTCTCGTAATTCTCTACTTATCAGTTCTCGTAATTTTCTACTTATCAATGATCCATATGTCACAAAACAGTAACACCCTGAAAAAAGTCTGAGATAATTTTTTTTCAGAGTTAGTATGTGATGCTACGGTGTTTTCTCAGAATGTTTTTGTAATGTTTAACGGCAATAATTCGAGCCCTAGTCGAAGACATTATAAATATTGTCAACTGATTGAAATGTATTCTAATAATACTCCTTGAAGCTTACACTTCTTATCCTATTATTTGATATTCACTACTTTCGTCTTTCTGCGGTTTATTCTCAATCCATATTCTGTACTCATTAGATTATTCTTTCCATTCAACATGTTCTATAATTCATCATCTTTTCCACTGAGAATGGGAATGTTGTCACTGAATATTGTATCCTTTCATCCTGATTTTTTAATACTACCATGAAAGTTTCTTTTGTTGGCGTCTTTGTTTTTCGATGCGTAGATTGAACAGAAGGGGCGAAAGACCACATCCCTCTATCACTCCATATTTAATTCGAACACTTCGTTCATGGTCCCCTTAATTTTTCGTTTTGGTTCCTCTATGTTACTCGTCTTAACTTATACCCTACCCATATTGTCCTGAGCATTTCGAACATCCAGCAACATCCTTCGTTGGCGAATGATTTTTCTAGGTTGACAAATACGTTAGTCTTGCTCCGCTTCAACCATGCAACCATGTCCCAGTTCCCTATCATTATTAGATTATCATCTCCTTCTACATTCTAAATATACTCTTATACTTTCTCTATCTCTTCATATATGGTCACTATCTCTTAATCTTCTTCTCCAGACGTCGGTAGATTTCTAGGTTGAGAAACATTTAAGTCTTGCTCCCCTTCAACCATGTCCCAATTGCCTTTGATTATTAAATTATCATTTCCTTCTCCACATTAAATATACTCTTATACTTTCTATTTTCCTCACATACGGTTCATCTTATGCTTCTGACGTCGGTATACATACCTGAACTATTGTTGTTGACTTTGGTTTATTGCCGACTATAAGTAGACCTGCGCTATTACTGAACTTTTCACAGTAACCCACTCTGCGTTGTTAACCCACTCATCCTACTCCTCCCCTATTAACTGTAACATATTGTAGATCCTTATTACAACGCTTTATTCAATAGTTCATAGAAAGCACAGGTCATAGGCATCTGTGAGAATGGTAGCAGCAATCATCCACAAAACTACAAAATGGTTCAAATGAATCTGAGCACTATGGGACTTAACTTCTGAGGTCATCAGTCCTCTAGAACCAAAGGACGTCACACACTTCCATGCTCAAGGCAGGATTCGAACGTGCAACCGCAGCGGTCGCGCGGTTCCAGACTGTAGCGCCTAGAACCGCTCCGCCAATCCAGCCGACACACAAAACTACAGCCCATACACATTTTTAGTATATGATTAACAAGACTAGAGGCTATGTAGAGTATCAAATGAAACATTGAAAATACTCATTAGGGCGGATAGAGAAAATTGCTATTGGTAAAGAGTCATCGACAGAAAATAAATTTCTATCGTGCCCTTGAGAAGGTTGCTTCGACTCTCGCCCTTAATGTATTAAATAAATGACCTTGCTGACGATATTAATAGAACCGTCAAACATTTTGCAGATAAAGCAGTTATCTATACGAAGCACTTTTGAGAAGAGCGAGACGGGTACCAAGCCAGATTTAGAATGGGTTTCAAAGTGCTGTATAGTTTTGCATTAAATAATATATGTAAAACTATACACTTCACATAAGTAATAGTATATGACTACAACACTAGTAAGTCACAGTTGGAATCAGTCAGTACAGACAAATATGTCACTATAATAATTCGTAGCAATCTGAAATTAATCATTACATAGCCTCATTCAAAGGTAGGTTTGGTGCCGAACGTCGGTTGACTGGTAAGTTACTGCGAAACTTCAGTCTACAAATATGACTGCTTACACATAAAGAGCGACAGTTTGGTAAAATAAAGCTAAGCGTTTGGAGCGTATACAAAATAAAACTGCCTAGGGATATTAAAAGTGTACCAGGAAGTGAATCTTGAATGTCACATGAAATAACACACGGATCGAAAGTATTGTACTAATTAGTAATCACACAGAGGCTTTTAAGGTCTTGTCTTTTCGCGCTCTGCACGCGAATGGACGAATTACAGTTTGAAGTAAACCTCTGACATGAAATTTATAGTGGGATGCAGTAAGAATGCAGATGTAGAAGTAGCTGCAGAATATGAAAAATAAAATCTACTGTGAGCAACAATGACTTGTTAGAACAAAACCTAGCATTATTAGAAGGTCACACTGATATCAAATATCTACAACGAAGTCATGAATTACGCAGAGATCGTGCCAGATAGGTGTAAAAAAAAGACTGTAGCGATAAAAGGGAAAATCAACGACTTCAGCGGCGCTGCATCGGATTATCATGCCGATAACGGAGTGTGGCAGAAAGAAGTTGAGGGTGTATTATTGTCAGTGGCACAATGCGGAGGGAATGGCCTATAATAACACAGAAAGCATGGGCCGCACGCCAGCACGGCCGCAGGCAACTCGTATCGACCGTCGCCTGTAATGCACGCAGTCCGCCGTACATCGGAAGCGTGCGCGTCAGTCAGCCCGTCAGCTGCTAGGCGCCAGTAGGACCGAGAGGCGGTTGACTCTGGGTTTGGGCGCCAGCGGCGTCTCATCAGGCTGACGAGGAAACCTCAAGTGCCATAACCCAGTTTCCCAGGAACTTCACTCAGTGGAAGAGGAGTCAAAAATTGCGAACACGTGTCCCCACTTTATCCGCAGACACTCAAAGTTTCCGACGCCGTTTCGAGGTACTGTATATGTCTTTTAGTGGGTGACATTGTCAGACGAAATCATGGCTGAGTAGTTAGCGTTACGGCTTCTTAATTTTGGACCCCGTGCTCGAAACCCGATAGTTGTTTTTATTTATTTTATTTTTATTGTTTTCGTTTATCTACCAATGTCCGTAGACAGTTAGTACACGAACTAGGGGATACAAAGGCGTTATATTAATTGTAAAATTGCGACTAGATTTCACAAATATATAATGTTTGTGTTTGTGTGTGTGTGTGTGTGTGTATGTCTGCGTGTGTGTGTGTGATATTGAGGGGTTACAATCTTACTGAATTCCCACAGCACGATATTTCATTCTGATATCAATTCTTATATCAATAGTGAAATTTTATTCACATGTTAATCATTAAGGTAGATTTGTGCACTTACTTGAATGATGCCGATCACAGAAGCATTCCAAACACAGTTATTCCGAATACCAAGTGAATCGCGCGAAAGCAGGTTTTACACAGTGACATTTCTTCGCATAAATCTCACTCGGGAAAGAAACGTCGTTGACATAGTTGAAGATCTCCAACGTCGGTAAGAATTTCGCGGCCACCCACGCATAACGAATCGTTTTTCCAAAAACTGGCGCTTGATTATAAATCAAGATACACTACGTGAATTTCGTCGAAAATAAATTTCAAATAATTTTCTCATTCATTTTGTTTAATTATTCATTTTAGTACGATATTCATAGAATTAGTGGATTAATGAGAACAACGTTATATCAATATACACCCTAAACGTTCGTGTAGTAATTTTGTACAGGTATGAGTAAATAAATGAAAATCAAAAATTAAAGTAATAATCGAGTTTCGAACACAGGGCGCAAAATTAATAAGCCGTGACGCTGACCACTGTGCCACCAACTCGTCTGAGAGTGTCGACCGGTTACAGGCATATAAAGTACCTGGAAAATATTCCTGCAACTTTGACCGTCATTTTTCAGACGCGGTCGATAACTATGGATAAGCCGAGACACATTTTCACTTATTTTGACCCCTCTACCACTGAGCGAAGGTTCTGGGAATTGAGGTTGTGGCGCTTGCAATAATTTCACTCAGCCCTCACTCTTCTTCACGTGGGCAAGCATTCGTTAGTTGCGACCCAACACTTGTGCGGCCCTACCAGTTGACTAAGAAATCATGGTGGTTAGCTAAAACACGATGCAGTCTAAAGTGTAATATTGAATGAAGTAATCGCACTGTGCCTGCGCACTCTGCACATCGCAACCGATGAGCAAGTGGCAACAGCTGAGTGAGAGCAGCATGCCTATGTGGATGTGTAATTATATGAGACGTTATCGGTCTTCATAAGCAACATTAGCTATGCGAAGTTTATTCACCATCTTGCTAGACCCCGTCCAAGGCCGTAACGGGTGAGCGGAGCGACCTTGAGCGATAGGCATTCCCGATAAGCATCTGGAGCTGCGTCAGTTGATGTCGAAGCATACCGACAAGGTTATGTTCCTGTGGCTGTGGGTGGAAACGGTGGCATTAAGAGAGCGAACCCCAGCGCACGGCGTCTGGCTGGCAGCCCCTGGCGATAGTGGACGCTGTGTGTGGGTCACTGGGACGGAGCTAGTTCGACTGTTGGCCCCATTGGACCTAATGCTGGACCTTATGGTGAGCTGTACAATAGGATAACGGACGTTGGTGGCTGCATCAGAAGACGGTGATAAAGCCACGAAGCTTCTCGGGCCGCAACGGCGATAGCTCACTCACAAACCGTCCCCGATTCAATCACTGTCGTTGCCAGTACATTTTTGCACCAGGAGATGTGTCCACCTGCAGATGCCCCAGGTAGGAATGTCAAAATGGTGCAGATGCCTCCTCGATTTCGGTAAGACCACTTGTTGCCGATTTTTTAATTTCTTTTTTACACGGTAATTTCCTTAGGCTCAAATTGAGGAACAAATCTCCATGGCCATGGAACGAGTCAGTACATAAAATTAACACCTGGGAAGTTAATAATAAAATAAAGTTTTGACGAATCCCATGCAGACGACAAGCATCCAAGTATAAAAGGAGCATTTAAGAAGTAATGCAACACATTTTCTTCTCTGCCAGTTACGGTTGAAAAATACGAGGCTTGTTTTGCGACATCGTGGAATATTCCCGCTTCAGCCCCCTTAGTTTCACGACTTTCCAATAGGTAGCAGCGCTATACGTAACGTTGTAAGTGCCGTCTGTAGCGGAGATACGTTCCGAGCAGAGATCTGTAATTGAGTTTATTTTGGAGGAAAACCAGAGCATCATAGCTCTTCATAGGCGCTTGCAGAATGTCTACGGAGACATGGTACTGAACAAAAGCACGGTAAGTCGTTGGACGAGGCGTCTTTCATCGTTGCAATAAGGTCTCACAAACCTGTCCAATCTCCCGCATACCGGCCGGCCGCACACACCTGTGACTCAAGCAACGTTGGAACGTGCGGACACTCATATTCGAGGTGATCGACAACTCACGATCATCACCCCTTGTTGCGTAACTGCACGTCTCTGTTGGAAGCGCTGATACACTTGTCCACCAGTTGGGGTGCTCACAGGTCTGTGCCCGCTGGGATACTCACCGCTAAACGTAAGACAATAAAGAGCAACAAAGGGCCATCCGTGCAGAATTGCTTGCACGTTACGAGGCTGATCGTAACAGATTTTTGTGGAACTTCGTCACAGGTGAGATGAAACATGGATTTGTCACTTCGACCCGGAAATAAAACAACAGTCCATGGAGCGAAGCCACACCACCTCTCTTCCGAAGAAAAAGTTTAAAGCCACACCCTCAGCTAGTAAAGTCACTTGCCGACCATCTTCTGGGACACTGAAGGGGCTATTTTGTTTGATGTCCTCCATCATGGTGCAATGATCACCTCTGAAGTGTGCTGTTCTACCCTCAGGTAATTGAAGAAACGATTTCAGCATATAAATCACCACAATTATGAAAAAAAAACTCCTCCCTCGGGATGACAACGCAAGACGTTTTACAAGTCTACGCACTCAAGAGAAGCTCGCAAAACTTATCCACTCTGCAGCTCTTATCTCGCACTTTCCAAATTTGTTTGGCTCAATGACGGATGCACTCCACGGAAGCAGTAAGAAGATTAGGGGAAAGTCATTCATGCAGCAAGATGTTGGCTCCGAGATCGACAGTAGAGTGCTATAATGCGAACACGGAGACCCTCCCAGTAAGGTGGCGCAATGCTGTCGCATTGAACGGAGATTAAGTTGGAAAATATGATTTTGCAGCCAAGAGAATTGGGAATAATATGTTATATTAGAATCTTGAATAAAGCCAAACTGCTTTCAGGGAAAAAAAGTTGTTTCGTTACTTATTGACGCCGCCCCCCCCCCCTCCCCGTAGATTAGCATAATCAACAAAATAAGACAGGAATAAGCTAATTTTCTTCCATGATGTCCCCGCCAGAATAGAAGGAGTCATCCATTAGGAGATTCTTCAGTTTAGACTTGAATGAGTGAGCATTATTGCTAAGAGTTTTTAATTCTTTTAGTAGGTTACTGAAAACTGATTCAGTAGAATACTGTACAACTTTCTGTACAAGAGTCAAGGAGGTGTGATCCAAATGTAGACAGGATTTCTGCCTAACATCAATTGAGTGAAATCTTCTAATTCTTAAGAATAAGCTGATATTGTTAACAACGAACAGCATAAAAGAAATTAAATACTGAGAGGCATATGTCAGAATTGCCAGAATCCTGAACAGAGGTCCATAAGAGGCTCTCGAAGTTACAGTACATATTGGCAGAAATACCCTTTGTGAATGGGAAGAGTTTCCCAGAATACAATGTCATAATTGAGAAGCGAACGAAAATTGGGGGGTCGCACCAACATACTGAGTCTGGCCGTGATGGCGAAATCCTGCAACAGCTACTTGCTCCAGTCAGCTCGCTTACGGCAGCGGTGGCTTACCGTCTTCAGCCCGAAAATACCTCATAACCGTTCCTCGTGTGTTGGTACGTGAGAGTAAGAGGTGCCAAAAACTCGTAGCGTAGACCCAGACGTACGGATCATTCTAGCAGTTTGAAGAAAACCAGAGAATGTAATCGATTTTGGCTAGAAGTCAGTGCACACAGAAACATTAATCGTGATATTTCAAATCTGTTTCCTTATTTACCATGAAACTAGTACGAATTGCCCTCTGGGTATGTTCTTCCTTCGATAGCGAGCGCATTAAAACGATACCCAATCAGTAATCTACAAAAGTGACAGATATTTCGATTCAAGTAAAACATTATAATGATTATCAAATCGATACCTACTTGTCTTTCAGCTTGCAAGCAACTTATCTTTTAATTTCGTATTATAAGGCAGCAGTTTATTTTCACGAAGTATTATCTCATGGCGTTGGATATCGTATATATATAATACAGACGATACAGAAATTAAAGACGTTCGATCATGCCCAAGACATGTATACGCTGATATCTACAAAGGAAATCTATGCAAAGCAACTCACCTTCAGATGTGTTGTGCGGAGAACAGGATATTTGACTGTTTTCTGAAAATTATATTAAATGTTCAATTATGTCATTTTATGCTCCTAACATGATTTTTTTCCACTTGAATTTCAGTATTCTTTTAAAAAATCGGAAATGAAATTCAGATAAATTGAAAGCCCCCTAACGCTTCATTCGAGTTACATGGTGCCTGTGACGTCACTGGCTAGCTCGCTGCTCCATACTGTCATAACGCTAATCCACGGTATTGTCATGTTTTTTAATTTACGTTTTGGAAGACGAATTACAAATAGTGTGTAGTCCCACACTGTACAAGTACGTCCATAAAAACTCCTCAAAAGTCTTTTTCAGTGTTCCAGAGATGAGAAGATAGGTAAAATATGGTAGCATTGTGCCGTAAATTTACCACAGCGTCGACGCACAAGCTCCTTAATTAAAAAAGTGTTTCACCGCGGAGTTAACATTAATTGCTCTCCCGCTGTTACTATGAAGGACAGCGTCAATCAACGCAATTAAACTTTTGGTTTTACACGACGCCACATAATTTATTCGGTAGCTCAGTTGTTAGAGGGGTTAATCCTCGAATTTTATAAGTTGATGTCCATAGAGCGCTTGTTCGAATCCAACAAGAAGAATATTTTAACTCATCTGTATAACGATTCGAAGGCCCTCTCACATGAAAACCAAACCACAATTACAAAACTACACCTCAGCGATCAGAAACATAATATTGTTGTGTCTTCCTTTCTGTTTACAGGGGCGTGTAGTTGTAAGCGCTGTTCACACACGTCACGTTCAAAGATATTTTCTAGTTAATGTAACTACACACATTTTACTTAATTAGAAACAAAGTCTTTTTTATCTTCGTACTGTCCATCTAGGATCCTTGTTGTTTAACTTTCAAAGTTTCATCATCTCACACAAAGACGAAGTAAGTCTACTTCAGACACTGATGTCAGTTTACACTCACAAACATCACAAACCTTATCCTTGTGTTACCTGCATGTTGTACATGTTTTATAACTTTCCTTATACAAAATCTCATCGTCATACATCTCGTTGTACTGTGGGCATATGGTGATATCTCCACTACTAGCAAAACTTTCCAAAAAGGCGACTTCTTTCTCCGCAAAGGAAATTCCTTTATCCTCTGTTAACCATTTCTACGACTAAGATTAACGTGAAACTGTATATAATACATCCCATCATCGAAAAAACTGCTGCAATCTGTTTTTGCTGACACTGTTTCCGTATTTCATGCAAAACATTTAAAATATATGACCCTTTCAAGAGTCAAACATGTGACCCCAGAAGTAACAGTAAGATGTGCTATCCGTTGCGCCACTGAGCGCCTCGTCGCAGCAATCTCTCCGCTCACTGTCTTCTATATAGAAAATCAGTGCTAAGATTTGCAAGAATCGCAGAGTGCTCAGAGCCAGCCAGCCAGCCAGCTAAAGTTCTACAGTCCCTTAGTTTGGAGCGAGTATAACTATGTTGCAGGGCGCAGGGAAAAGAATATCCGTCGTAGAACATATCGCCGCTCTCTATGGTGGGACGTAAACGCATAACCTTTCGCAAAGTTCCCGCTATCAACGCTCACAAAATTTCTTTCTGTTGTTATTTAAAAATTGTAATCGCGTGCTCCATCACTGATTAGCTTAACCGTTTGCAGAAGAAGTACCTAAAACCCTGTAACGTCGGCCAACAGTCCTATAAAACACGTGTAGCTTCGTCTTACTCCCAGTTTGTGACGTCACATGAGCATCAATCAATAACAGAGAGTTTTCGATAATGTGACCAAATCTTGATGTTTATTACTTTTTAAGCTTTAATTACATAAAATGAACAGATTTTTTAAAAATATTGACCGTAAATGCTATTTGAATGTTATAATCAGTCAGTCATATTTTTAGCGCAGGAAAATAGCCTATACTAAGTGTACCACTGTCACTTCTCCCTCTTCCCTCACCTCTTTCATTTCCTGTTTTAGCTGGTAACGATGAATGGTTAGTGAAAAGAAAGACTGTTGGTAAACCTCTAAATGCGCTCAAGGCTCTCTAATTGTACCTCAGTAGTCCTCTCAGGTGATATATGTACGAGTAAGCAATATATTGCTTGAATCCTTCTGGAAGAACCGTGAATCAAGCCGTGGTTGGGTGGCTGGAGTGCTTGAACTATACAGGTTGTTATATTGTAGATATTGCAATATCGGAGGCACATTTGTGAAGCGGCCAGACTGACAGGGATTCTGAAGAGAGTCAGCAGCCTCTCCAGTAGCTGCAGAGGCCGCAATGGATGACTTTCTGAAGAGAGTCAGCAGCCTCTGCAGTAGCTGCAGAGGCCGCAATGGATGACTTTCTGAAGAGAGTCAGCAGCCTCTCCAGTAGCTGCAGAGGCCGCAATGGATGACTTTCTGAAGAGAGTCAGCAGCCTCTCCAGTAGTTGCAGAGGCCGCAATGGATGACTTTCTGAAGAGAGTCAGCAGCCTCTCCAGTAGCTGCAGAGGCCGCAATGGATGACTTTCTGAAGAGAGTCAGCAGCCTCTCCAGTAGCTGCAGAGGCCGCAATGGATGACTTTCTGAAGAGAGTCAGCAGCCTCTCCAGTAGCTGCAGAGGCCGCAATGGATGACTTTCTGAAGAGAGTCAGCAGCCTCTCCAGTAGCTGCAGAGGCCGCAATGGATGACTTTCTGAAGAGAGTCAGCAGCCTCTCCAGTAGCTGCAGAGGCCGCAATGGATGACTTTCTGAAGAGAGTCAGCAGCCTCTCCAGCAGCTGCAGAGGCCGCAATGGATGACTTTCTGAAGAGAGTCAGCAGCCTCTCTAGTAGCTGCAGAGGCCGCAATGGATGACTTTCTGAAGAGAGTCAGCAGCCTCTCCAGTAGCTGCAGAGGCCGCAATGGATGACTTACTTAACTGGCGTTAGGACATTACCAAACAAGCTGCGACCTGAAATTGAGATTTCATGGCACGTTAATCCCCCTCAGCTCGCCGCAGCAGCACAGGTCGCCAGAGAGCACATAATGAGGCACACCAAGTCTTGCCAGGGCAGGCGCAACACAGGATGAAGTTGAATCAGACACTTCATCTGGAAGCGAGCGCCGGAACCACAGTGAAAAATTCTACAGTGCATCACTGGCAACTAAGCAGTGGTGCGACGCCTGAGATCGCTGATAATCGATGGGCTCGCCACCGGATACCACTGTGGGCAACGGATGCCAAGGCTGGCTCATGGAGTCGCCATGCGATTCAGTTTAGTAGAGAATGGCTTCGAGTTCGTTCGTGACCATAAAGGAAAACAGATCCTTGGAAAGCAGAGTGCCATGGATACGAGATCAGCGTGGGTGCAGCAGCACTAGAATTCATTGATGGGCATGGCCACTTGTAAAGGAGACGTCGTCTAGCTGTAGTAGCAGATGATGCCTTTCATCCGTCATCCAGAAGAAGACGGCAGCTCATAGCAAGGAAGGACAATGGAGAGTCTCAGTTGTTGCAAATGGCAATACAATGAGAGCATAAAGGTATGCGTTCTCTGGTGTGTGTGTGTGTGTGTGTGTGTGTGTGCCATAACTGCAGTTAGCAGACATCGCTATTTCTCAGGGGTTTAGCTGAACAAAAGACAGCGCAGCAGTATGCACGGGAATTGGTGACGTCTGTCTGTACTGTTTTTTGTTGTGAAGAAGAACAGTAAGATCATGAGGAATTCCTTTATGGCATAACTGTGTTTATGTTTATTTGCACGGCGTGGCCATGGTGCTATATGACTCTATCATTAATATCTTGAATTCTAAAACGCACCGAGGATTACAGGGAAGGGACAAAAGTAAAGCGATAGCTATTTGAACACATACACATGGCGTAGTGTCGCGTATACAAGATATAAAAAAGGACAGTGCATTGACGGACCTATGATTTGTACTTAGGTGAGTCAAGAGATTATGATCGCACGACGGGAGTTAACAGACTTTCAACGCGAAGTTGTAGACGCATGGACCATTATCTTTCGGAAATCGTTAGGGCATTCAGTATCCCGAGGTTCACAGTGTCAAGAGTGTGCCGAGAACAACAGGTTTCAGGCATTATTTCTTACCACGGAAAAGGCAATTGTGGACGGCCTTCACTTAACGACCGAGAGCAGTGACGTGTGCTTATAGTTGTCAGGGCTAACAGACAAGCAACACTGCGTAAAATAACAGCAGAAAAGAAAGTTGGACGTGCGATGAACATATCCGTCAGGACAGTCCGGCAAAATTTGGCGTTAATGGTTTATGGCAGCAGACGACCGACACGAGTGCCTTTGTTAACAGTACGACATCGCCTGCTGCGCCTCTCTAGTCTCGTTATTTTATCGGTCAGACTCTAGACTACTGAAACTCTGTGACCTGGTCAGATGAATCCTGATTTTAGTTGGTAAGTGCTGATAGTACGTTTGGAGTGTGGTGCAGACCATACGAAACCATGGACCCAAATATTGTCGACAAGACACTGTGAAACCTGGCAGTGGCTCCATGAAGGTGTGGGCTGTGTTTACATGGAATGCAAAGTCAGGCTGCTGGCAATCTTCTGCTAGCTAGATTATTTTTCAAATGGCTCTGAGCACTATGGGACTTAACATCTATGGTCATCAGTCCCCTAGAACTTAGAACTACTTAAACCTAACTAACCTAAGGACATCACACAACACCCAGTCATCACGAGGCAGAGCAAATCCATGACCTCTCCGGGAATCGAACCCGGGAACCCGGGCGTGGGGACTATGTTCCTTTTTTCCTTTTGCACCCCTTCATGCTTCAAAAATTATATCTCTCCCGCCGGGAAAATATTTTTACACTTCTTTATTGTACAAGTTACACCGATAGATTTCTCTATTGATACAATTAATGCGTCCCTGTAATACAAATATGTACAAGAAGTAATCATGTCTTCTCCATCCTGCAAGTGCGATCTTGTGTATCCAGTGAAAAACCTACGCTGTTCGATATTTATATAGAAATGGAGATCGCACATGAAAGTCTAAGACAAACGCTGGACTGCACTATACAATTTGGTAAACCTAAAATCACTCCTAGGTGCCGATGATTCTAAATAAAATACGTGCAAAATGCAATACGAAAATATCTTATAGTAAGCCTGTCAGTGGAATTTTGTGGAAAGTGCTCCGTGAGAACTGGGATCGTGTATAACGAATAAAACATTTCAATAGGTACAATGTTTTATCTTGGATGTAGAATATTGTATGGATACGAAGAAGGTAGGAAGTATCTGTAGGGCAAGTAACAAAACTTTTAAAACGTAACACATAGCAAGAAACACGATTGAATTTTATAAAACAGTCGCATTGCCAACCATACTATAAGGAAGGGGATGATTAGTGTTGAATATAAGACAAGAAAGGAATAGAAATGATATTTTTTAGATTGAAGGTATGTAAAAAAAAAGGTAAATACGAAATGAAGATACCCTAAATGATTTGGAAATTTGGAGTGTGAAAGAAAAATTTGCTGAAAATAAAAAGAAATGGAATAAACATCAACAATAAATGGATGCAGAGAGACTACCACGTCAGATAACTATCTTTGAATCAAAAGGGAAAAGAGTTCCTGGCTGACCGACAAAAGTATAAGCCACAAGTGGCCTAATACGGAAAGTGTAGAAGAAGAAGAGATAACGACAATTCTGGGACTGGAATTAATGCTACCCATTAAGGTATTACCGTTTAACATGAAAAGTTGTAGTGCTACTACACTTCGCCGGAGCATACCGTATACTACTTCAGCGTCTATAGGTGACACTACACCAGGATAACGTGTGCGTTCTAACTGTCGAGCTGTCTTTGATCCAGTCACTGACGAGATCTCGCATTTTTTTTAGATGACGTCGGTGTGTTACTGACTCAGAACCATTTCTGAAGTCCAGAAACACGTCTAACAATGGTTTCATATAACAGTGGCCTGAATACATCGTAAGTAAAAACTGTATATTTAACATGGTCGATGCTTCCTGGACCAATGATAATTTCCATCTAGTTTATTTTACATCACGAAAGACGCTATACCTTACGTACTATGCCTTTATGGGCTTCATGGGAGGTTCGCTAGCGTAAAGCTAAGGCATAAACTCTCGGAGCTAACTTAGAGCACAGTATTTTATAGATCAATGCCGAAGTATCCCACTATATCAGGAAGAAACTGCTGGCGCATCCAAAGAACAAGACTGGTAGAAACAAAGACTTCGTGCGGGCTCTCGGTAAAGTTTCCTGGACTGTGCTTAGGTTATATAATATCCAGTCCCCTCCGAAGAGCAGAACATGATGATAAATTCATTAATCTCAGATCGTTATTTAGTTCTGAGAGATACCTGTTACAGGTTAAAAGACAGAAATGGTCTAAACTAAAATAGCATACACACAGGAATTTAGTTCTGCCATTCCAACTTCTCACAGCCACAAATAAACAAAACAAAGATGGTTGGTTGCATGAAGGCGGCATGGAAAAGCTTCCGAAATACAGATTCGTAATATACGCTCTGCTATACACTTTTATGGAACTAAAGGTTTGACGTGGTCATTAGAGATGGCAGATTTCTCAAATCCACCGTGTCGGTTTGCAAGCAGCCTTATAGAATACAAATGTCGAAATGGGAAATGCGGCATTCTGTCACTGAGTGGGGCGGCTCGCGTGTGCAACTGCCTCCTATCTAAGATGAGATCTCCACTGCCGCGGACAGGAGTCACTGGCTACAAACAGGACACGCGAACAGCGTTCTGTAAGTAACGCGTGTTGTGTAGGGGGCGCTCGCATGTTTCTCATTAACGGTACAAGAATAATTTTGAATGTTTTATAATCAATCAGTTTCCAGTTCTACTTCCGGCAACGTTACAATCTGTCCACTTTCTACCTGTTTTGCCTTTCATATGCTATCTGTTTACTTGGAAATTAATTATACAATGCGTTTTTTCATACGATTTAGGATATTTTAAGCACAAGCAGCATTCCCCATCATGAATTCAAAATCACTTCTCCTTGGAGTTAAATATTAACTAAGGCGACAGTCGATCATGGCACACCAATAAAGGAAACAGTGAAAAGTATACTGTACTTATAGTAGCCGATAGATGGTGTAGACAGAGGTTTACGAGTGTACGAGGTCGCTCATTATATAATTTACTTTCATTTTTATAGCTTACCTCACATAATGAAAGAACTTTCTCGCGCTTGTTTATGATTATAAAAGAGAGACTAATTTACCTTCTATACTCAGTTCTGATCTTCATGCGACAGAAGAACGAGCGAACATTTGAATAACCAGTAGAAAATGGTTTAAATAGTTCTGAGCACTATGGGACTTAACATCTGAGGTCATCAGTCCCCTAGAACTTAGAACTACTTAAACCTAACTAACCTAAGGACATCACACACATCCATGCCCGAGGCAGGATTCGAACCTGCGACGGAAGCAGTTGCGCGGTTCCAGACTGAAGCGCCTAGAACCGCTATTACAAGCTAGAATTTTTGCGATCAAATAAGGCAGGGGGGGAACAATAAGACTGGAAGACAAAGAACGAATTACTCGGATTAAAAAGGGTGTGAGACAGAGATGCAGCATTTAGCCTCTGCTGTTGAATCTACACAACGAAGAAACAATGATGGAAATAAAAGAAGGTTTCAATAGAAGGATTAAATTTCAGGGTGAGAGGACATCAATGATAAAATTCGTTGACGGTATTTCTATCCTCACTGAAAGTGAAGAAAAATTGCACCATTTGTTGAATGGAATGAACAGTCTGACTAGTGTAGAATATGGATTGGAAATGACCCGGAAGAAAACGAGGGTAACGAGAAGTAGCAGAAATGGTAATAGAAGAAAGTTAACATAAGAACTGATGATAACGAAGCAGACGACGTTAAGGAATTCTGCTGTCTTGGAAGCAAAACAGTCCATACCGGACGAAGCAAGGGGGACATAAAAGACAGACTAGCACAGGCAAAGAGGGCGTTCCTGACTAATGGAAGTCTACTGGGTCAAACATAGGCCTCAATTTAAGGAAGAAACTCCTGGGAATGTTCATTTGTAGCAGAGCATTGTATGGTAGTGAATAATGGACAGTGGAAGAACATGAACAGAAGAGAATTGTAGCACTTGAGGTGTGGTGCTACAGAATGATGTAAAAAATCAGGCTGGCTTATTAGACAAGAAATGAGGAAGTTCTCCGCAGAACTGGTGAAGGAGGGAACATATGGTAAACACTGATAACAAGAAGATACATGATCATATGACATGTGTTAAGGCATCAGTGAATAACCTCCATGATACTATAGAGAACTGTATTGGGTAAAAACTGTAGGGGGAGACAGACATTAGGATGCGTCTAACAGCATACAAGCGGTACTCTGAACTGATGAGGTTAGCACAGGAGAGGTATTCGCGACGGGTCGCAGCCATACACCCAGGAAAAAAACTAAGTAAATAAAAAATAAAAAAGATGGTATTGGTTTAAAATGGAAATATTCGTTATTTTCAAACATCATATTACTGGGAAACTGCTTGTAAAACTCCGCTTATTGTGACCATATTAATTTTCTGTACTAGTCATTCCATCGGTGTAGATGTCTGGAACCCCGGTCACCGGCCGTGGTGGGCGAGCGGTTCTAGGCGCTTCAGTCTGGAACCGCGTGACCGCTACGGTCGCAGGTTCGAATCCTGCCTCGGGCATGGATGTGTGTGATGTCCTTAGGTTAGTTAGGTTTAAGTAGTTCTAGGGGACTGATGACCTGAGATGATGAGTCCCATCCCATAGTACTCAGAGCCATTTGAACCATTTTTGAACCCCGCTCCATACTGGAGAGATTTTCTGTATCTAATCGTAGTAAAAAAATGTTGCAGAAAGAGCGATGTATAAAACTCGACGCCGCTGTGGGACACACCATTAACAACGTGTGACGGCGCGGCTAGAATGAGGCACAAGAAACATAAGAAATGTAATTGTAATTGCGAATATGATCACACCCCAGCTGCACAGTCTATAAGTGACAATGAAAATTTATGCTGGACCGGTACTCGAACGCGGATTAACGCGAGCTGTCCCCTTAACCACCTCTATATCACCACGTGTCTACATCTAAAATCGCATAATTGCTGTGATTCTCGTTCAGAGAGAGACTTATTACTGTCGCAAACTTGTCTTGCCACAAAATACTACGTCGCAGTGCCTGTCTTTTTACGATGTACTCTGTAATGTCCATCAGACATGCATGCCAGTCTGAAGGACATTGCAGCATACATCGTAAAAACACAGGGCTGCAATATAAGAAGAATGAGGCAGCCACCAGGCAGAACATGACGTTGCCGGCGACAGACTGAGTTTATCTAAAATTTGTAAATTAAATCAGTCCTCCACTGCACTTGGCCTTGTAAAAACATACATGCGTAGCTCGAATTGATTTCTGATGCACATAATTATTATTTTTGAGTCAGTTAAAGTTAGGAAATACATTACTTGCCATTAAAATTCCTACACCACGAAGATGACGTACTACAGACGCGAAATTTAACCGACAGAAAGAAGATGCTGTGATATGCAAATTATTAGCTTTTCAGAGCATTCACACAAGGTTGGCGCCGATGGCGACACCTACAACTTGCTAACATGAGGAAAGTTTCCAACCGATTTCTCATACAAAAACAGCAGTTGACCGGCGTTGCCTGGTGAAACGTTGTTGTGATGCCTCGTGTAAGGAGGAGAAATGCGTACCATCACGTTTCCGACTTTAATAAAGGTCGGATTGTGGCCTATCGCGATTTCGTTTTATCGTATCGCGACATTGCTGCTCGCGTTGGTCGAGATTCAATGACTGTTAGCAGAATATGGACTCTGTCGGTTCAGGAGGGTAATATGGAACGCCGTTGGATCCCAACGGCCTCGTATCACTAGCACTCGAGATGACAGGCATCTTATCCGCATGGCTGTAACGGATCGTGCAGCCATGTCTCTATCCCTGAGTCAACAGATGGACACGTTGGCAAGACAACAACCATCTGCACGGTTCGACGACGTTTGCAGGAGCATGGACCATCAGCTCGGAGACCATGGCTGCGGTTCCCTTGACGCTGCATCACAGCAGGAGCGCCTGCGATGATGTACTCAACGACGAACCTGGCCGCACGAATGGCAAAACGTCATTTTTTTCGGATGAATCCTGGATCTGTTTACAGCATCATGATGGTCGCATCCGTGTTTGGCGACATCGCGGTGAACGCACATTGGAAGCGTGTATTCGTCATCGCCATACTGGCGTATCACCCGGCGGGGCGAGATGGTATGGGGTGCCATTGGTTACACGTCTCGGTCGCCTCTTGTTCGCATTGACGGCACTTTGAACAGTGGAAGTTACATTTCAGATGTGTTACGACCCGTGGCTCTACCCTTCATTCGATCCCTGCGAAACCATACATTTCAGCAGGATAATGCACGACCGCATATTGCAGGTCCTGTACGGGCCTTTCTGGATACAGGAAATGTTCGACTGCTGCCCTGGCCAGCACATTCTCCAGATCTCTCACCAACTGAAAACGTCTGGTCAATGGTGGCCGAGCAACTGGCTCGTAACAATACGCCAGTCAGTACTCTTGATAAACTGTGGTATCGTGTTGAAGCTGCATGGGCAGCTGTACCTGTACACGCCATACTAGCTCTGTTTGACTCAATGCCCAGGCGTATCAAGGCCGTTATTACTGCCAGAGGTTGTTGTTCTGGGTACTGATTTCTCAGGATGTATGCATCCAAATTGAGTGAAAACGTAATCACATGTCAGTTTTAGTATAACATATTTGTCCAATGAATACCCGTTTATCATCTGCAATTCTTCTTGGTGTATCAAATTTAATGTCCAGTAGTGTAGTTTAGGAGATATGACGATGTGTACTTAAACCAATTTCGACTGTGATTCGTATTTCGAATTTAGAGAAGCATTTAGATGCACTGAGAAAACGAGTTCGTACCTATCTGAACGCAGGAAAGCATGAGGAGTGATTAGCTAGAGAAAACGTAAACACGATATCTATGTGGACTGCGAGCTAAATCATATCTTTGAATTTTCACAGGTGATAGCGGTAGTCGATTAATAGGTATTTGTTCGATTGAAGGAAATATTTCCCAAGTGAAAAAGTGAAAGATCTGGTAGCAATAACACCGATTTGCTGTAAAAGCAAAATTTTTAATTACATTATAGCAATATTAGTTCGTCACATCTGAAGGCAGAGAATAACGATGAAATGCGAGAAAGCTGTGTTGTAGAATCTTTGTTTGCTATATTAACAATATCAACTGCGCTGGCAACACTCAGAAATTTTATGGATTGTTTTTCACCTTGCTAATGTGAGTAAGTATTTTGCGCCCACAGCTGCGCTGGCAACACTCAGAAATTTTATGCATTGTTTTTCACCTTGCTAATGTGAGTAAGTATTTTGCGCCCACAGTTTTAACGAAAGAGCGATAAAAGAATGTGCTACGATAAAGCTGAATTGTTAGCATAACAGTAAAGCACGATCCTCAGTAGAGTAGCGCTTTTGGTAGTAAATCAACAATATATATGATACGCAAATGCTACTTTCGCACTTAGAATAGTCGTATGGTTTAGCAGTACAACGTCTGCCTGGAAAACAACTGTCGCAGTTTCGAATCCCGGTTGAATCATCGATTGTTTATCTCTGCACTTCACTGTGACTTTACGAGGTGCAGTTCTGGTTTTTTTTCTAATTAACTACTCACCCGAAATCGATGAAACTGGCGTTACTTCTCGACGTAATCGCCCTTCAGACGTACACATTTTTCACAATGCTGACGCCATGATTCCATGGCAACGGGGAAGGCTTCTTTAGGAGTCTGTTTTGACCACTGGAAAATCGCTGAGGCAATAGCAGCACGGCTGGTGAATGTGCGGCCACGGGGAGTGTCTTTCATTGTCGGAAAAAGCCAAAAGTCACTAGAAGCCAGGTCAGGTGAGTAGGGAGCATGAGGAATCACTTCAAAGTTGTTATCACGAAGAAACTGTTGCGTAACGTTAGCTCGATGTGCGGGTGCATTGTCTTGGTGAAACAGCACACGCGCAGCCCTTCCCGGACGGTTTTGTTGCAGTGCAGGAAGGAATTTGTTCTTCAAAACATTTTCGTAGGATGCACCTGTTACCGTAGTGCCCTTTGGAACGCAATGGGTAAGGATTACGCCCTCGCTGTCCCAGAACATGGACACCATCATTTTTTCAGCACTGGTGGTTACCCGAAATTTTTTTGGTGGCGGTGAATCTGTGTGCTTCCATTGAGCTGACTGGCACTTAGTTTCTGGATTGAAAAATGGCATCCACGTCTCATCCATTGTCACAACCGACGAAAAGAAAGTCCCATTCATGCTGTCGTTTCGCGTCAACATTGCTTGGCAACATGCCACACGGGCAGCCATTTGGTCGTCCGTCAGCATTCGTGGCACCCACCTGGATGACACTTTTCGCATTTTCAGGTCGTCATGCAGGATTGTGTCCACAGAACCCACAGAAATGTCAACTCTGGAGGTGATCAGTTCAACAGTCATTCGGCGATCCCCCAAAACAATTCTCTCCACTTTCTCGATCATGTCGTCAGACCGGCTTGTGCGAGCCCGAGGTTGTTTCGGTTTGTTGTCACACGATGTTCTGCCTTCATTAAACTGTCGCACCCACGAACACACTTTCGACACATCCATAACTCCATGTCTCCTTCAACTGTCGATGAATTTCAATTGGTTTCACACCACGCAAATTCAGAAAACGAATGATTGCACGCTGTTCAAGTAAGGAAAATGTCGCCATTTTAAGTATTTAAAGCAGTTCTCATTCTCGCCGCTGGCGGTAAAATTCCATCTGCCGTACGGTGCTGCCGTCTCAGGGACATATTGACAATGAACGCGGCCTCATTTTAAAACAATGCGCATATTTTTATCTCTTTCCAGTCCGGAGAAAAAAAATCGGAGGCCTTAGAACTTGAATGCACCTCGTACCTCTCGAGGATATGAAGATTCGCTAGGAACGAACGAGCGACGCCGTGATCGGATTCCACCTGTGCCGTCTCCTGGTGCATTTTTCCCTGTGAACATACATGAAGAAAAGACTTAAATCTTTCTGTAATACGAAGATAACATCGATATTTTCATGTGAGGTGCATCGAGTGAAGTGGACAAAGACAATAAGCATGATTTATTATCTGTGTAATCAGTGATTGAAAAAGACGATATACACGCCGTTATTTTCCATTTGTCTTGTTACGGCGTAAAGTCAAGTGCCGACAAGCCAGTCGGAAACGAGAGAGCGGAGAGGCCTGTGAAGTAGACGTCAGCCAATTAAACGTTGACCGACCCATCACCAGGACGACAACGCGACGGCAGCGACCTCTATGCCAATAGGACATAAGCGCTGCTCCGACTGCTGGCGGCCCACTTCTACAGAAGCGTCAAGACCAGCGACCTGGATAGAAGCATCCACCGTGTTACTTCACTTGTACTGGAATCGTTATGTTGAAGAATACTGATTATGTTGCATGTCGCCCCTTGCTTGTGACACATGTATGCATTTCTCAAGGTTAAGTATTGTCATGTACTTTTCGCTATAAAGCTCATTAATACGATTTGCTTGAATTGTTATCTAGCGATCCGAGAAAGCAGGTTTCATAGGCACTCCATATTTGACGAGTAGGCAGGATTCAACATGTCCGATAGTAGACAAGACACCGTACCTTTTCGAGTAATACCGCTGACCTTGCAAGACGCACTCTTCGTACGTTCCATATTAAGAAGCCTGCACTAGTCAAATATCTGTTAGTTTATCTAAACTGTTTTCAGAATGCAAAATGTTATTTGTTACTATTGAAACCGGCTTTTATTTATAGTAGAATTGTGTCCTTTCCCGTAGTTATTAAAAGTTTTATTAGTTAATCTTAGCGTTTTGTTGTCCGCCATTATGGTCGGTCTTACTATTTTTGATAATTACGGCCCTTCTAGCCCAGATATTCTTGAGATAACTTATTCAGTTGAAGCATTTATGAAAGTATTAAAGTATCTCCGTCATTATCTTCATTTTCTGATACAAATTTTGTCGTACTGGGCCACAAAGGTGGAGTACTTTATTTTTCATGTAGGCGCCATTACCGAAAAAGGCATAACTAAATGTTGCTCGTGCAATTAAAATTAACAAACCAATGTGCTACTAATAAATATAAATGCATACAAACCCTGATGTTTTAATCCCTGAGATAAAGGGAGAAAATGTTCACATGTTGTTATTGCTTTGTCGTGCAATAACGCATCAACACGATAACGTAACGTCAGTAAAAGGAAATAATTATAATCAGTTATTGAGAACAACAAAGTGTTGGGTGTAGTAAATATGTGTTAACATATTTGCACTTTGAATGATTGAAAGAAGGTCTGTGATAAAAATAATGAACCATTATCTGTTTAAAAAACAGCTTCATACAACTCGTTACAGTTACACTATACACAGATCATTCGTACACATCTCCACATACACAGATATGTTTCATGTATGGCTATTGTTTGTGCTTACCAAGGTACTGTACTTGCCACCATTATGAAAGCGCAGTACATTAGTGCCTACCGTGCTTAATGTCAACTGTAATCTCGATTTATAACTGGCACTCAGATCGATGAGACGACTGGTATTTACATCAACGAATGTTTTATAATATTTCGTAACTAACTGAGTACCAGTCGCTGCCCATGTACATACTTATTCCGAACTTCTATTAGTAAATCTCTTCCTTCACCCCCCCCCCCCCCCCCTCTCTCTCTCTCTCTCTCTCTCTCTCTCTCTCTCTCTCTCTCTCTCCATCTTCATAACCAACACCCCATTTCTGTGTCCGCCCGTCCACCCTCTATTTTCTGTCCATATCCTCTGGTCACTTTCTCTGTCCAACTTCTCCTCCCCCCTCCGTCCATTTCTTCCTCTCCCTGTCCATTTCCCCCTCCCCTCCCTCTGTCCTTCTTCTATCTCCTCCTTCCCGCCGGCCGGGGTGGCCGAGCGGTTCTAGGCGCTACAGCCAGGAACCGCGCGACCGCTACGGTCGCAGGTTCAAATCATGCCTCGGGCATGGATGTGTGTGATGTCCTTAGATTAGTTAGGTTTTAGTAGTTCTAAGTTCTAGGGGACTGATGACCACAGAAGTTAAGATCCATAGTGCTCAGAGCCATTTTCTTTTCCTCCTTCCCCCTCACTGTCTGTCCAACTCCTAGTCCTCCCTCGTCTCCCTACGTTATCACACTCACCCCAATAGTAGGCTGGTGGTTCTTACCGTTACAGTATTTCTTTCCAAATTTTAAATAATATTTGTATCAAATTTGATTGAAATATTTCCAGGGGTGTAGGATGAGCTTCTCACCTGTGGCTTTGCCCGCATACGCACATCTCAGATATGTTTCACACATATTTAATATATTTCACGTGTATTGTACATGTATTTCACTAGTATCTCTAGCGAATTTCGCTCTGCAGTTTCATTTTTCGCGCGCTCAGTGTTTACGACGACATATCTTCTGAAGTATGTGCTGCACAGTCGTATTGTTTTGCAGATACATCCAGTGGTATATATGCGTACTGTCTGCGACGTAGTAAAGAAGAAATAAATTAAGGAAATAAAGATGCAATAAATTAAATCTTCATGCATGATGCAGCGTTTTCTGACGCATCTCAGTGGTTGTGACATCATATCTCCTGGACTGTATGTCGTACAACGATAGGTTGTTGCAGGTACATTTAGCGGCGTATGTGGTTACCGTCTGCGAAATATGTTACAGAAAGCTGGCAGTAATGAAGTAATAAATAGAAAGTAATAAATTATAACGTCATGCTTCATGTGACAGTTTAACTGAATGTACAGCGTAAATGTAGAAAACGATAAATTTTTTCCCCTTTCATCAGTATGTGGTGGTCGTCAGCTCGAAGAAGTTTCGTAAACGTTTGAAATTACCTGTTAAGCTCGTTGCAAGTCTCCAAGTGCTCTCATTCCCAAATACTGGATGACAAACCTACTGGTACAGGATATCAAATCAAACACCTTTCAGCCATCTAGTTTCCAAACTTATTTTATTTGACTACCAGTTTCGGTGATTTACTGCGCCATCTTCAGGCTACGTGTACAGACAACAATGGTACCAGTGAGTGTCTTTCTAATACGCTGTATGCATCGCAGTACTTTTCTTTAAGCTTATTTTATAGCTTATGGTGTGACATCACCTAGCCACATGCTTACGTACCGTCAGACATTAATTTAGTAACAACGCTGGTTTTGCCTATTCCATATACCGGGTGATCAAAAAGGCAGTATAAATTTGAAAACTTAATAAGCCACCGAATAATCGACACACATGCTTGGAATGACATAGGGTTTTATTAGAACCGAAAAAAAAACAAAGTATTGCTAGACGCGTGAAAGATCTCTTGCGCGCGTCATTTGGTGATGATCGTGTGCTCAGCGGCCACTTGCGTTATGCTTGGCCTTCCAGGTCCCCAGACCTCAGTCCGTGCGATAATTGGCTTTGGGGTTACCTGAAGTCGCAAGCGTGTCGTGATCGACAGACATCTATAGGGATGCTGAAAGGCAACATCTGACACCAATGCCTCACCATAACTCCGGACATGCTTTACAGTGCTGTTCACAACATTATTCCTCGACTTCAGCTATTGTTGAGGAATGATGGTGGACATATTGAGCAATTCCTGTAAGGAGCATCATCTTCTCTTTGTCTTATTTTGTTATGCTAATCACTGCTATTCTGATCAGATGAAGCGCCATCTGTCGGACGTTTTTTGAACCTTTTTTTTTTTTTGTTCTAATAAAACCCCATGTCATTCCAAGCATGTGTGTCAATATGTGCCTCTCTATCTACATTATTCCGTGATTTATTCAGTTTTCAAGTTTATACTGACTTTTTGATCACCCGGTATTTCAATATGTACTGCTTAGTGGAAATTCGTTACGGTATATTGCATTAGATTCGTAGTTTGGTTCACTAGAAATGTTTTATTAAATAAGTTGCATCTTATGACTCTGTGATCGATAAGTTCCACTGATGTATTTTTATATTCTCCTTTTATTAGTTATCAGTAGTATATGGAACATGATGATACAGTTAGTTATGGGGTTGATTGTAATGGGGTTGACCTCCACTAAATGGTATATGTTTTACTACTACATGACAGCATTTAATCAGATGTATTTTCAGTCTGTACTCGTCAGTATATGACTATATTGTTTTACTCCAGTTGTTTCAGGGGCATTGCATTAGCATTATACAGTGATTATTATGCATAAAACAAAATATTGACGTCAGTTTAGCAGGTTCGTTTTTTACGATTGTGTGACTATATACTTATAATTTGTATGTATATTTCGACGACGACATGTGATTCAGATGAATGTGATGCTTTTCTTCACCTTGCTCTTGAGAAAGACTCTACAGCCGAAATCACGAAAGTGAAGTAAATAAGTAAGGAACACATACAATCAAATGGCTCCAATAATTTCGTTAAAAGATAATTTTGTGACAGTGGTCCCAACCAAGGAAAAATCATCAATCTTGTTTCTATTCATACTGCACAAGAATCATTGTAGGTACTCGTAGTAATCAAGGAAATGTAAGAGTGTCAATACTAGAGCAAGGACACATTGTAGAAAACATTTTGAGGATGCTGAACATATGAGAAATGTACACTACTGGCCATTAAAGTTTCTACACGACGAAGATGAAGTGCTACAGACGCGAAATTTAACCGACAGGAAGAAGATGCTGTGGTCTGCAAATGATTAGCTTTTCAGAGCATTCACACAAGGTTGGCACCGGTGGCGACACCTACAACGTGCTGACATGAGGAAAGTTTCCAACCGATTTCTCATACACAAACAGCAGTTGACGGGGTTCCCTGGTGAAACGTTGTTGTGATGCCTCGTCTAAGGAGGAGAAAAGCGTACCATCACGTTTCCGATTTTGATAAAGGTCGGATTTAGCCTATCTCGATTGCGGTTTATCGTATCGCGACATTGCTGCTCGCGTTGGTCGAGATCCAATGACTATTAGCAGAATATGGAATCGCTGGGTTCAGGAGGATAATACGGAACGCCGAGCTGGATCCCAACGGCCTCATATCACTAGCAGTCGAGATGACAGGCATCTTAGCCGCATGGCTGTAACGGATTGTGCAGCCACGTCTCGAACCCTGTGCCAACAGATGGGGACGTTTGCAAGACAACAACCATCTGCACGAACAGTTCGACGACGTTTGCAGCAGTATGGACTATGTGCTCGGAGACCATGGCTGCGGCTACCCTTGACGCTGCATCACAACAGGAGCGCCTGCGATGGTGTACTCAACGACGAACCTGGGTGCACGAATGGCAAAACGTCATTTTTCCGGATGAATCCAGGTTCTGTTTACAGTATCATGATGGTCACATCCGTGTTTGGCGACATCGCGGTGAACACACATTGGAAGCGTGTATTCGTCATCGCCATACTGGCGTATCACCCAGCGTCATAATATGGCGTGCCATTAGTTACACATCACGGTCACCTCTTGTTCGCATTGACGGCACTTTGAACAGGGTACGTTACATTTCACATGTGTTATGGCCCGTGGCTCTACCCCTTCATTCGATCCCTGCGAAACCCTACACTTCAGCAGGATAGTGAACGACCGCATGTTGCAGGTCCTGTACAGGCCTTTCTGGATACAGACTGTTGCCCTGGCCAGCGGATTCTCCAGATCTTTCACGAATTGAAAACGTCTGGTCAATGGTGGCCGAGCAACTGGCTCGTCACAATACGCCAGTCACTACTCTTGATGAACTGAGGTATCGTGTTGAAGCTGCTAGGGCAGGTGTACCTGTACACACCATCCAAGCTCTGTTTGACTCAATGCCCAGGCGTATCAAGGCCGTTATTACGGCCAGAGGTGGTTGTTCTGGGTACTGATTTGTCAGGATCTATGCACCCAAATTGCGTGAAAATGTAATCACATGTCAGTTCTAGTGTAATACATTTGTCCAATGAATTCCCGATTATCATCTGCATTTCTTCTTGGTGTAGCAATTTTAATGGCCAGTGGTGTAGAATAGAGATAACGCTTTACAGTTCGAGGGAAGTCTCAGATAAGTCAAAGCATGCCTAATGCCGCTGTCCTTAGTCTGGAAACGATGATGGTGAAACCATATCTGCCAACATTTTGTTCTTTATGGCTCGTCAGTCTTTGCTCTCAGCATGAAATTCGCGTTGGCAGTAGGGAAAGAAATTAGGTCAGCGACTGAGACGCCTCCTCGTGGAAATTAAAAATCCCCAGCTGTGGTCCAAGGTAGCGGCGACCTGGCGGCGTGCCGGAGGTCGCGAATTTAATTTGTGCGCCGCGCGGGAGAGCCGACGCTGCATTATTCATGCGCCGGCCGACAGCGCGCGGGCCGTCGACGCCCGATTAGCAGCGCTGCCTGCCCGGCATCCAACTTTGATGACCTGGCTAAGCCGACGCGCGGACCAGCCTGCCGGCCCGCCCGGCTGTACGTCACGGCCTCCCCGGGCCGACAAGCCGTGGGCGGCCGAGAAATCCGTCTTAGCCTGAGCTGCCGAGGAGCGGGGAGGAGCAAGACCGCTCTAGCACAAGTAGTTCTGAAATACTGTGTGTATCAGTTTGTAGCTGGCTATGTCCACGCTGGTTGAAATCATGTACTCGTTATGAATGTTAATTGTTGTAATGATCGAGGTTGGCACTCGGGCACGAAGAAACGTGAAACGATCGTGTGCAGTAGCTGCTCAGCAGTAAAACTACACTTCCCTATCTATATATTAGACAGCGCTTACACACTACCACACGAGAAATCAAAAATAAATAAATACCCACTGCAAACTGAAAGCGCTACAATCTGGAACCGCGCGACCGCTACGGTCGCAGGTTCGAATCCTGCCTCGGACATGGATATGTGTGATGTCCTTAGGTTAGTTAGGTTTAAGTAGTTCTAAGTTCTAGGGGACTGATGACCACAGCAGTTAAGTCCCATAGTGCTCAGAGCCATTTGAACCAGACAAACTGAAAGTAGAGGAAACCTGACTAACTTCATACGAAGTGCCTTTGAGGTGACGATAACAGGAAATAGTTAACTAATATGAACACATTATATACGTCAATGTATTACGAGTATATTGACATACACTAACACATAGCTAACTACTTTGAGTGTAAGAGACTTTATAGACGATCATCATAGAAATATTATATTAAGTAGCCTGAAAAGCGTACAAGCTTACTGTGGGTGCAGATTTTGTAACTGCACAGTTACGAACATTTAATACCAAAATTGACGTTACTTGGATCACTTGTTAACATCTGACAAGATATTAAGCTCTCCGTTTCAGCTATCCCTTGAGCCTAATTCTGAACAGGCAGAGTATGATTCCTTCACACGCAAAAAATGGTTCAAATGACTCTGAGGACTTGGGACTTTACTTCTGAGGTCATTAGTCCCCTAGAACTTAGAACTACTTAAACCTAAGTAACCTAAGGACATCACACACAACCATGCCCAAGGCAGGATTCGAACCTGCGACCGTAGCGGTCGCGCGGTTGTAGACTGTAGCGCCTAGAACCTCTCGGCCACTCCGGCCGGCTCTTCACACGCACACTAACTGATGTCTTTCGCAATGTACAATATACCACAGCGCTTTTAACAACAACAATAAAAATTTCACATTACCTTGCGGTGAAATATCCTTAGTTTCAGCATGAGCAACACGTAACTTCTATAATAGGACTTAGTTGGTTTACAATTTACATGTAGCTTCGTTTAAGTAATTGGCAATTATTTACATTCAGTTTCTAGCAACGTTTATCACTGCAAAACGTAGTTTAACGCAGCGGCCTGCGGGAGGTGGTGTCACTTTGGCATCGCCACTGGTCCTGTCGTAATGGAAATAAGCTCCGGGTTACTAAGCCTCTCCCGGTGGGTTGGACGACCTCCTCTCGGCCCTCCGGCCGCGATTAGGTCATTTTAACTAGGTGGCGTATTGGCGTCTGCCTTTTTAGCCATCGTCATTTGTTAAGTGGCGCTCCCCCGTCATTATGTGCCCATTGCGCCCAACTTTTAACTGTCCGCCATTTCGTGACAGAATGCCCATTTTTAACCACTTACGTTCCTACTCGGGTTTGCCGTCTGAGTTATCGGCCATTTAATCGAACGACGCGCGGGCTGTCAACAGCGTTCTACTTTTTATCCCTCGTGGTAATATGGCGAAGGCTTTTTAATTTTTAGTTCTGGACCTTCGTTTCTATATGGTGTATTTTATAGATCTTTCTCCACGTCCCTGTTTTTAGCTGTATTGTCTTACCTCCATTGGGATTGACGTATAGTCGTTTTTTAACTCCTCTCTTGTCTTCGTGTTCTATTTTTTTGACATGTCCGCGTAAGACCCTAGTTGTTTTTGCGCCCTAAAACAAAACAAAATAAACAAAACACATCCTCAAAGGAGAAATGGATCATTTCCTATATCCACAAATAATAACACTGTAAAAGCGTTAGCTTTTACAATAACTCAAATAATTATTACATAACTTGAAACTCAGAAGACAACATGGCTTTCACAACTCAAATATGCCTTCCCTGTACAATGTCCGAAGTATATAAAAGCACATACAAAAATACACTTGAGTCTTCCACTTGTCTGGAGAGCTATGTCCAAGTCTCCGTCAAAAATGCTGCTATAAAATGCATTTCTCAGCTTACGTTTTCGTGGCTCTAAATAACTCTGCTTTTTCCTTTGCACTACTAGCCAGTACGATGTGTCTTGATGTTATGCAGAGCCTACGACTGCACAACATATCTGGCATACATCTTGTAATATAGCAGAACCTGCTTCTTCTTAGATAATTGCAGCTATCTGTTTAGCTGCTCTTTTTGTAGAATTGTAGAATTCTACCATTGTCTTCTGAGGCTCTTACTGATGATTAATTCCCCCCCCCCCCCCCCCTCCCAAACACATTATGTCTTCACCTTACCATGTCCACTGAAACACGAATCTCTAAATTTTACTCTCCTGAAACTACAGTGACTAAAAGAAAATGGGATATGGCGGCGCCAATACATTCACAGAGATTCCCCTACAGGATATTCCTTAATACTAAAGCCATGCCTCCTTACAATATTCTTAACAACATAATCCTGTTAACAAAATAAATAAAACAGTATACATTTGAATATTTCACAAATATGGTCCATGAAGGTCTACAGCGTCCATGGTGCAACTCTAGCCACGAGGCGGCAGCGCGTTACAGTGACTTGCTATGTTTTTTTTTTTTTTTTTTTTTTTTTTTTTAACTAGTGGGTGGTGTGGACTGAAGAGATCATCCTTGATGACTTATTCTTCTAGGATGGGATGTAAGGATAAAAGGAAAACACTTTATTTATTACACATTCAGTTAGGCTTGGGCACGCAATGGGTCCTTTAGCCTGCTGTCTTTGGTGATGTCTATCTCCTGTGGAGGGTAAAATGTGTCAAGGCTGTTATGTGTGACTGCTTCCTCGTGTTATGACAGATTGCCTATGTGGGGTGAAACGTTATTGACTTCGGTACTCGATACTTGTGCCATCTTGCAGGGTTTACCGTTCCTACCGATTCTAATTGTCGAACTTCGTCCCTAAGGGCATCGATCTTGTCAAAAACTCGTAGAGCCTTGTCATGGACCTTCTCTTGTATAGTGGTCTCGTGGAGTACGGTGCGGATGTCGACGTTTCTTGTCCACCATGGAGCTCCTGTGATCCATCGATAGCAAATGTTTTGCAGCGCTTGGAGTTTGTTGTAGTTGGAGACGCACGTAGTTCCCCACGAGGTGGAGCCATACAACATTGTGGGTTCCACTGTTGCCTTATACAATTGGAGTTTAGTGTTAGGGTTGAGATTCTTACTCTTCAGGAACGGAATCAATGACCTGGCCATCTTCTGGGCTGCCGTCTTCTTGTCGTCAATATGCTGCGTAAAGAGTAATTTTTTGTCAAGGTAGACACCGAGATACTTCACTCCCGGCGACCATGGGATAAATTGGTCAGCTATTTGGAGTTTGTCGTTCAGAACTGGTTTCCTCCGTGTGAACAGAACGGCTGCCGTCTTCGTCGGGTTGATCGTTATTTTCCAGCGCCCAGCGTTCCATTACAGCAAGTTGCCGTTGCATCCTAGCGATTAGCTGGTCCAAGTGTCGTCCAATTGTCAGAAAAGCCGTATCGTCCGCATAAAAACTCGCCGTAACAAGGGGGACTGTTGGGATGTCATTTATATATAAGTTGAAAAGCAGAGGCGAAATTACAGAGCCCTGCGGAATTCCTGCGGAGATCAGTTTCATTTCGGAGTTTTTGTCGTCGACTCGGACATACAGTTTCCTGTCCTGCAGAAAGCTGTCTATGAGTCTAATGTAACAATCCGCAATAGGGGTAGTACGATGCAGTTTGACGATAAGGTTGGGCCGCCACACCTTATCGTAAGCTTTTTCGATCTCAAGGAAGACACCAACCGTGAAGTGCTGCTTGTTGTATCCTTCTTGTATCCGTTCGGTGATCCGTAAAAGTTGAAGTTCGGCAGATAACTTGTCCTTGAAACCGAATTGTTCGGGTCGTATAATATCATGCGCTGTAAGCGTGTCATGGAGCCTCTTCAACAGCACTCTCTCGAGCACCTTGCCAAGGGTCGGCAAGAGGCTAATTGGCCGGTAACTGTTGGGTTCTGCTGGGTCTTTACCTGGATTGGGTACTGGTACTACTCGAGCCGTCTTCCATGCCGTAGGAAAATATCCCTGCAGAAGACAGCTGTTGAGAATTCGGGTAAGGAGCACAGTTGGCTTCCTGGGCAACTGTTTCAAATCGGTGTTGCTTATGGAGTCGTTGCCCGGCGCATTATTCCGAGTCTTCCGGATAATTTTACGGATCTCTGCTGGTGTGGTGAGTTGTGGGCGGCTCTGCACAGGCGCAGCACGAAAAGCAGTCCATTCTGCTGTAACGACGGCTTCCTGTTTTTGCAGGCGGACGTCGTTCACGGGGGTCGCTGGTGTAGACATCTGTTCTTGGTAAGTCGTAGCATACAGCTCCGCCTGGGCGAGTTCGTCATAGAGGAGGCCATCTGGGCCTCTGATGGCTCGTTTAGGTGGCCGCTGGTGTCGTATGTTCTTGACTACCTGCCATTCGTTCTTGGTTCGAAGTAATAACTCACCCATCTTATCTTCCCAGACCTGCTGTCGCCACTCGGCCACTCTCCTGTGCAGTTCTCGTGTTAAGACGTGTGTTTCTCGTCGATCGATCGGGTTTCTATAGCGGAGCCAACGTCGCCTACTCCTGTTTCTCTGTGTCTTCAGTTCTTGGAGTAGAGGCGGGAACTCATCGAAAGCTACTACAGGGTAGACCGTGTGAGTAGTTACCCTCCGTTTGGCTGCCTTTATCTTCTGCGTCAAAGTTTGTACCGCGATGTCGATGGCTTCCGGTGTTGAAACGTCCTGCGTCGGGCAGATATTGTTGTCAAGATATGTCCGAAATTGACCCCAGTTCAGAGTTTGTGAGGTTGGGGGCGGAAGGGTGGCCGTTGCGTGTTCCACTATGCTGATAACAGGTCGGTGGTCAGACGAAAGATCGTCGACGGAGCGGAACTGGAGGTTCGTCTCAATATTTTTGATGATAGCAATATCTAGGACGTCTGCTGATTGTCGATCGACGTAAGGAATCCGTGTCGGCTCTCGTGGGCCATGGACTGTGATGCCCAGTTCTTCTTCCATGACAATCAAAGTTCGTCCAAGAGGGTTCGTACGCCGGGAATTCCACGCGACGAGCTTGCTGTTGAGGTCACCTCCGAGGAATATTTTGTCAAAATTGGTGAAGGTACTCCTTAGGTCGTCTGGCACCAGGTTTTTAGCGGGGCTGTTGTACGCCGCAATGAAAGTGATGTTGCCTGTCACCGATCGAACCGTTACTGCTGTTGCCTCTAGATGTTGGAGGTGTGGTAGTGTTTCATGATGGTGCCGCAGTTCCCTTTTAAGCAGAACTGCGGTCCCTCCACCTCGTTGGCCTTGTCTGTCCCTTCTATAGACGTACATGTTACGAAATCTGAGCTCAGTTGTTGGACGAAGGTGCGTCTCCGATACAAGTGCGATGTCGATTTTGTGACGTTGTAAAAATTCAGTGAATTCTGTTTTCTTGTGTTTCATTCCGTTGGCGTTACATATACAGATTTTTCAGGTTTCTCGTGGTCCCAGGGCGATCCATCTCAAGGTGTTCCAAAGGCCGTCAATACACTTTCGATTAAAGAAAGTATCCCCACTAGTTGTTGCTGCACGGCGGTGAGAAGTTTCGCGACATCAGAGAGCGCTGGAGCTATAGATTCCATCAAATGAGCTGGTGAGACGTAGGTTTCCGGTTCCGGTCGGTGTGGTGATGCTGCGTGGGCGTATGAGTAATGCTGGCGGTGCTGTCGAGGTGGAAGTGCGTCAGGAGGAGGCTGTGTTACTGGCTGCCGTGTCGCTTCCGGCTGTTCTTGTGGCGGTTGCTGACGATGGGGCGGAGGGTGTGGCGTCAGGTTGGAGTTCCGGATTACACGAGTCCTCCGTTGAGAGGGCTGCGGGGAAGACCGTTGTCTGTATTTCCTGAGAAGTTCCTGGTACTTCTGGCAGCCACGCCATGTGGCAGGATGGTCCTTTTCACAGTTAGTACATTTCGGCGGAGCCCCTCGGGGATGAGTACAGGCTGAAGATCGGTGTTGCCCTCCACAGCGAACGCAGCGAGCAGGCAAGCTGCAATAATTAGCCGTATGTTCGAATCGCTGGCAGTGGCGACATTGAACAGGTCCTTCCTGTCTGTTGTAGGTTTCAATAACGACTTTAGTATATAGAAGGTATTTGATGTCGTAAATCTTGTAGTTTTCCTTTTGGGCTGGCAACGTGACACAGTAAGCATCCTGAGGTCGTAATTCTTTCGTGTTGTCGTCTCGATTTTTAAACTGGTGGACGTTGATGACAGGAAAACCCTTCTCTATCAGTGCGTCTTTCAGTTCTTCCTCCGTAATTTCGGCAGGTAGACGTTTGACAACCACTTTGAGGTCCTTGTCCTCTGCGGCCTGATGTGTAAAAAAGTGGATGTCATTCGACACAAAGAAATTTATGGCCCGCCGTTGATCTTCATAGGAGTCAAAATGATATTTGATCCTGTCTCATTGGTAGATGGCCTTAAGACTGCCGTCAATATTCGCTTTCAGCGCCTTGTTGAGTTCCATGTAGTTCTTGGTATGGTAAATAGTAACTGGCGGGACTTTGCGAAGTAAGTTACGGCCAGAGCCATCTGTCCCATCTTTATCTGCTTCGAGATTGACGTCACTCGTCTGGTCCATACGTTCTGGAGCATCCGTAGTATCTTCCGTCGCAATAGCCGCATAACGGTTGGAAGTTTTCAGTTCTTCTGGACGTTGTCGCTTCCGAGAGTTGTTCTGCTTAGGAGAAGCGTTGAGTCGTTTTCTTTGGCGAACCAGTGTAAAGTAGCCCTCTCCGTCGGTGGGCTGCATGGTCCAAACTTCTTCAGAGGAGACTCCCTCCATTTAGTCGGCGTCTTCCGGTGAAGAAAATTGTTCCACGTCGCCTACTTGTTCTTCAGGCTGTGAAGGAGGAACTGTACTAGTCCGGTTGTCGTATACTTCCTGACTTTGCAGAATCATGTGCTGTATTTCACGTCTTAGTTCCTGTTGTTGCCGATCGTTCTGTGTTAGCTGATTTCTCTCGTCACAGGGGTTTGACGTACGGTGTCCTCCGCTCTGCATTCGCATATCGCTCGTCGTGGTCCTGTCCTCATTATCTTGCCTGTCAGAATCCGTTGTCATTGCAGGGGTCGTCGCCGTTGTATCCGTCCTGTGGGGAGCGGTCGCCGGGACGGCCGGCGGGCCAGGCCCCACCGACCGGCCAGCGGCCGGCCCCGGCGCGACCCAGCCGGCTGGCTCGGACGCGCGCGTTCCGTTGTCCGCACTCTTCGGCATCGCGCGCTCAACTGACTTGCTATGTTCCGTCACTTCACAGCAATAGTTCTCGGTAACGCTTGCTAGATGGCATACGCGTATAGTTAGCCGTGCTCTTAAGTCTTAAGCGTTGCTAGCTATTACAATGCATGTAATTACCGAGAAAAATTATATGGGTAGACGTTTACTTTTTATGGTCGTAATGATAGTTGTATTGTTACAGGTTATCATGAATCGATGTGCTTATTGTATATAGTTCTCTCTGCGTTGAAAACTTCTCACATTTGGTAGTAATTCGAGCTTTCGAAGATTTGCACCATTTCCATAGTCAGGAGACAACTCTCTGATGGATGTGTACGCCTTAGAGTGGTCGTGGGATGACATCAACTGAGATGGCGGAAATCGCCCGCTCAGACGTAGGAAATCGGCAGCGATGGCCCGACAGTTTTTCTCCCATCTTGGATTTTTCGGAGCACACTCCAGAGCAGTCGATATCTGGCTTCTGTAGACAGAATACGGTTTATCAGTTGCGAGGGACGATGGCATCAACGAGTCGAGTTCCGTAGGCTGTCCGTCGGGGGATGCACCTAACTAGCTACATTGTAGTTTCCCTTCCCGTCGCTGGCAGACATTCTTTTGAGATACTGTGTCAGGTTTGTTACAGTTAGTCGCAGCAATATGTAGCACATTACCGACTGCAAGTAATATTGTTTAAGCACCACACAATACGTGCTGCTATGTTCGCTTTCGCACAAAATGAATGCGCGGCTGTGCCCTCGCTACATTTCTCATTTAAGTTAAAAATCAAATGACGAAGGGGACAATATTAATGGTGTACTACTGTCACATATTACAACGTGAAAGTTTGTGACAGCTGGTTGTAACAGTACCGGCTACTACTAAAATAGCTATCGCCGATAATGTTACTCTTATGGAAGGAATTTAGAATGATAGTGATCGTACGCTAATGGAAAGATATCGGACTGTTTTTAGTTAACCGAAGGACTACGTTTTGATAGAAAGCAGTAGTTGACATTGAGGGAATCGAATCAAGGATACCAAAGTATACGATAAATTACGTAAATGAAAGAATGCTCGCTAGCGTAATTAAGCAAAGTGAAACAACTTACTTTAGTAATTATTAAGAAAAGTAACTACAATGCATGGCTTCACTGGTACTGAAATCTGTTTTCCAAATGGGACACGAAACAGCAGCACAGTCTAACAAGAACTGGAACAACATTACTTACTGAGCTACACAGAGGTAAACAGAAATTGTTTTAGCGACCAGTTCTCTCTCATTAACATATTCTTTCTGTATTCAACATAAAAAATCTAATATACATTGCTCATAGTTCCTGCATAAGAGAAAAGCACAACTAATTTGGACATGAGGAGCTTACATCAATTGACTACTGGAGGACACTGATACGGAACTGATCTGTAATTTTGTTATGTTAACTGTTGTGAGTACTATATACATTCTATGGGAGTATTTGGTTCTTTGCATTTAGAGCAGCATATATGAAACACGGGGTTCCTGAATTTGTTATGATCTGAACTGTTGCAGCCAGTTAATGTTTAAAGAAGACAAGTTCAAGATTAGAACTGCAGCAGGAACAGATATCAATGCCATGGTTCGTAAAACCATTTCTCACTGACTGAAAGGAATTTTAGATCACACATAGCTCAAGATACTAATCAATAATACGGAAAGATGAGTCGGATATGATGGTTAATGGAACCAAGAATAGCAATATCCTTAACATTTAAGTTGGTGAGGATGCAGTATCAAAATAAATAGAACTACTTTGTCTTGGAAATAACTTTAGATAGGATGATCGAAACAAGTAAGAGATAAGATATAGATTGCGGCATGCAATCAAAAATTTTCAGCAGTTTGTTTTGACATTGATTTAACAGCGCTTGCATCCTTCTGCTGAAGCTCTTGTACTCGTCCTTCAAATTTTGTTTGTTAGCTTAAATCCGTCAAGCAGATTTGTTTGCTTCCATAATACATCCTCAGGCTTGTTATTGAACCATGTGCAAATCACAACGTCTCCATTTGTGTGTCTTATGTCATTTATAAACATCTGTCGTAAAACCACTTAAACTGCTACGCTAGGTGAAAGACAAAAAGAGCAGAACCGGCAAGGAATGACAGACTCTCTGAACTGACTGATGTAGTTAAACTCGTTGAGGGGAAGCACGATATTTATAATAATGCCACGTTTTTCTTAAATGCCATAGTACCATTAACAATACATTCAAGATTACACAGATTTTCTGAAGATTTATGGTACAGAAATGTGAGTAATAATCCCTTAGCCTTGGACGATCTCATGTTTTCAAAACACTGCAGCTACGATTATGGGATTATAAGGTTCGTTATGAGCGAAGCGTATTTAATGACGGGTGTCCAATCTTGATTCGAGACGACACTTCATTTACATGCAAATTGGAAGAGTGGAAATGGAAGACGTTTCAAGTGCCACCTCTCACATTTGTCAGAAGAGTTAGAAAAAAGGCATCTCTGTTTGTAGATGACTTATTGCAGCTAGAAAACTGAAAGGGTGTTCTGGTGTCGCAGGATTATACTGCCCACACCATCACTGCAAAAAAATAATGAGGCGAATTAGAAATAAATGGTTTATCAAGAACGTTCTAACTGCTATAGACTCTCCTTAATTGGCAATAACGTAGTTTTTATTTGATATTCTATTAATAGTGAGGCACTACGTTTTATTTGTGATAACTTAAGGATAAATACAGCAATAATATTTTAACTAAGAGAAGTAATTACTAAAGAAGGAATCGCTCAGTTTTCTTTTCTTTTTCTTGTACTACTCCATTCTTGAGATCGGAAGCTGCAAAACTCCATGTGCTGTTGAAGAAGAAATGGCTAGTCTTTCAGGTGAGGTACGCTATGATATACATCAGCTATTGTCTTCCCACTTTTTAATAGACTGACAATTTTCTATTCTTCTGTTTCAGAGCAAAAACTTTTACTAACTATTTGAGATTGACGAGTATGGGACCCTTTGACCAAAATGCATTGGCAGATCTTCCACTCCTGTACTGACAGCACTGTTTCAGCAGCATCTGAGAAATCAAAAATTACCTATATTCATTGAAATTACACGGAATAGGTTCGTTGTTCACTATAAAACCTTGTGTCAATCTTGCGAAGCAAGGAACATGCTTACCTTTCTTCGTTGGACTATAATTCCGAAATCTGTGGTCGCAGCTTAAGATGCTGTGCCCACTCACCGAAGACTTGTGTGTTATCTCTTCAAACCATGCCTCGCTAAATGGAGGAGACTTTGACGCACGGCACTTGGAACTCCAGAGGGTGTCACTGCTTGGCACAAAGGCCAAGACGAGTCTAGGGACGTGCAATAAAACACCGAGAACCGAGAAGTGCTGAAAAACCCTTTTCCGGAAAAATGGTCCTTAGTACGTTTTCCATCTCCACTCTTCATTTATCGAAGAGAGAGTCACTTAATGTGCAACCTGCCGAAGAGAAATTTTTTTACGGTAGTTGTGTTATGATATTAGCGTTTCTACATGCCTCATATTACTTTGACTTGAAGATTCGAGTTGGCCATATACTGAAGAACCTGTAGCCTATACGGGTTCTTGTGTTAAGAACTATTTCCGCGGTTTAGATCTTCCAGTACTGTGGTATGAAGCATTCATGGCAGTTGCAAAGAAAATCATTTCTCTCGTAGGCGAAGTAATAGCAGCAAGTATAGAAATAAACACTAAGACTATCCGTCATGGGTTGCGTGTCATAATGCTACCATGTTAATTATTTGTATTGCTCTTTGGCTATTCCTGTACCGGTAATGTTACATATATAACAGTGCTATACATGAACTTTCAAGCCCCACTGAATAAATTGCACCAGGTCGTGCATTTGAAGTAATCGTGATTAGTATTATTATAGTAGTCGTCTACCCAGTGCTTGCATTCTACCAAAGAAAATGAATATGTCCTCAGTTACATTGATAACGGCAGTGTATGCAATTGTAGAACTCACCACGTGCATTTCTTCGACATGTGCGCTTGTGGAACTATACACGGTCGAGTCGCATTAATGCAACCACCGCCCTTGTTCCATGTCAATGTGCAATAACCACTCTCAGACGGCAGCTGGTAGCGCAGTCAGTGGAGGGTACATAAAGTATTTTGAATGAACGCGATGAACCGTGCAGTCGTTGTCATAATGCAGGAATGGAGCGATGTATCAAACATCCAAAGGGGGTCATAATTGGCTTTCGGGCCAATGGTGGGGACATTTCCGAAATGGGTAACCCTGCAAACCGTTCGCGTGCCTCCGTAGTTAAAGTATAGCGTCATGGCAAAATCTCGTAATTCTGGATGGCAAGAGTGAACGACAGCTTCGGAGATGCGCACAGACGAGCCGCCCAGATTAACCAAGGGACTATCAACAGTGTGTCCTCAACGAACGTTGCTACGCATGGCCCTCCGCAGCAGGCACCTGGTTCAAGCGCTCTTGCTGACTCTTGTTCATCGACAACAAAAGTCGGAATTTACACACCAGTACCTCAGTTCAACGTCCACTGAATGGCAACAGGTGGCCGTTTCAAATGAATCATACCTTATGCTTCATCGGGCAGTTTTCCGTTGGCGTGAACGGCTTAATACGTCTAAAACCAAACAGCCTGCAACAATCGCCACTAAGTTCTAGGCCGGAGTGCATTACATTGGTGATCACGTAATTCTGGAAGGCACAACGGATCAACACAAGAATGAACCTATCCTTGAGCACCACGTCCACCCCTGCATCCAGTTTATATTTCCTCGGCAAGACGGCATCTACCAGCAGGACAATGCGACCTGCCACACAGCTCGCAGTGTACGTGTGTGTTCGAAACGCAACAGGATGAGTTTACCGTAGTCTCCTAGCTACCAAATCCCCCAGATTTGAACCCAATAGAAATTCTGTGCGGCCTCCTCGATCGGGCTCTTAGCGCCATGGACCCTCAACCGGGAAACCTAGCGCACTTGGCCACGGCACTGCAGTCGCCATGGCTCCAAATCCCTGACAGCACCTTCCAACACCTCTCTGACCCCCTCCCTGCAAGTCTCGAGCTGCAAAAGATGGTCATTCAGTTCTTTGGCAGGTGGTCACCTCGGAGAGCACATAATGATGACGACTGGTATAGCTGCATTGTTATGTTGTATTGTCATGTATAAGTTTAAAAGTCTGACCCAGTGCCCGCTGGAACTGCTTTCTGCTGGGAGTTCGGAACAGTCACTTTAGAAGGACAGTGATCACAAGATCGTCATCGGACGGAACTGAAAGGTCAGAGTGTAGCCTATAAAAATGGAAGTCTTTATCTGTAGACTGTACAGTGTTTTATTATTATTTTTTATTTTTAAGTCTATATTTATATACATACTTTACTAACTACAGGAAGTGCATGGCAGAGGGTATCTGGCATTGTACCACTTAGTTTTTCCAATTTCGGTCGCAAATCGAGTGCAGGAAGAATTACTACTCAAAAGCCTCCGTACGCAATGTAGCTTCGTCTCTGCAGTCGCTACAACAGCGACACGTACAAGCTGCCGTATATTTGTATACTCATCGTTTAATACTGGTTCAAATGGCTCTAAGCACTATGGGACATAACATCTGAGGTCATGAGTCCCATAGACTTAGAACTACTTAAATGTAACTAACCTAAAGACATCGCACACATTCGTGCCCGAGGCAGGATTCGAACCTGCGGCCCTAGCAGCAGCGCGGTCCCGGACTGAAGCTCCTAGAACCGGTCGGCCACAGCGGCCGGCTTAATACTGGTTCTTGAATGTTTGTTAAGTTAGCTTTTACGAGACAGTTGACATATATATTTATGTTTGTGTTAGTCCATGGTTTTAGGGATTATAGAGACGCTCTCCCGTGGGGCAAAAAACCTGTGCTCCTATTCTTCCTATACCTTCAGTGTCCTCAACCCTGTCTGGTCTTGACCCCCACAATATTGTAATATGGGACACGAGCGTTTCGCAAGCAATCTTCTTTGTAGTCTGACTGACATGGCTGAAAGATCAGACACCACATATACATAATTAAGGTTAGGACAACCATTGATCACTTCATTATGGATGCACACCACACTGTAGCTCACGAGAATCTGCAAAATGCCTCGAGTAATGTGGATAATGGACAAGGAGCACTACATCGACGGTGTGTGGAGAAGTTGAGAATTTTGCCCTCAGGGAAGGCGTGCTGAGGTAGTCCGTGCAGTTGTTACAACCACAGTGTTCGGATGGCACAGCCGTCAGCACATCAGCCTAATAAGCAGGAAACCTGGGTTCGAATCCCAGTTCGGGATTAATTTTCACTTTCCCCCTTGATTTCAGTCAATCCTCGCTCGCAGCCAGTGTCTGTAATTCCTTGACTGAACCGAAGCTTGTCACCTGCCTTAGCTACGACCGAGCCTATGTGATGATTACATTTCTTATCCCCACAAGCAGTTCGCACTACTTGCCTGATCCTTTTTGGAATCACTGATGCTATAGTCATAGAACACGACTTTTGTGCGTTTTGTGGCCGGCCGGAGTGGCCATGCGGTTCTAGGCGCTTCAGTCTGGAGCCGTGTGACTGCTACGGTCGCAGGTTCGAATCCTGCCTCGGGCATGGATGTGTGTGATGTCCTTAGGTTAGTTAGGTTTAAGTAGTTCTAAGTTTTAGGGGACTGATGACCTCAGAAGTTGAGTCCCATAGTGCTCAGTGCCATTTTGCGTTTTGTGTAGTGCACAATTTTTCGTTTTTGTACGTTAAACAAGTTACAGTTTTTGCACCACTTTAAAACATATTACGTTCTGACAGACAGTATTGCGTTATAGATAACTGTATCACCTTCAGTAAAGTCTCAGGTTACAATTAACATTGTCTCCAAGATCGGTAATTTACAACAGAACAACAACAGTATGAATACAATGTCTTTCCTATAAAGAAAGTACCACTACAGTCAAACATTTTGACTGTTGTGCTATATGATTCTACGTTTGTTAAAAAATTTTCGTATGGTACGGTGCCGAATGCCGTGTGGAAGTCCAAAAATACCGCATATATCTGACTGTGCTGATCTATGGCATTAAGGATATCTTCAGAAAAGGAGCGACTTGTGTTTCTGTTTAGTACGTAACTGAAAAAAGGAAGCTTTGTTTTTAAAAGCTTCCATTTGATGGTGTGTCGTTAAAATGTTCCTTGTCACAAATTATTTAATTACTGTCTTAAAGTAATCATAAAATGTACACCTACATTTCTATTCGAGAATTTTCCTCAGAAGATAATGATCTGGATTTCAGTCGTCCCGATTTGGTGCACTGTCTGTCGGAAAGTGTCATCTCAACGCACAGGTCGCCATTAATTGATAGGTTCGTTCCATCAACATAACACTATGTTCGCAATAATTGTTTTCCGTTAGTACAGGTTAAACTCCAGCAGTTTAAACGGAAACAACTCCAGTGGAATATGTACTGTATATCTCGAATATCCATCGTAGTGGCTTGGTGGGAATGCAGCCGTTTATTGTAATAAGAACAACTAAAATAGCCTCAAACTACAAACATGGTTTTATACCTATTTTATTCTACGATCGATTTTGAGAGTTCACGTCCCGTCTTCAGAATATCTTCGTACTCGTCTAATCGATGTTAGTTATTAATATCCCAGGGCACAGCAGGCTGACACCCAAATTGGCGGTGCGCACGCTCACGTTTACAGCACCACGTTGGTTGGCAGCCTGCTGTGCCCTGGGAAGTTAATAACTAGCATCGATTAGATGAGTATGAACGTATTCTGAAGATGGTACGTGAAGTCTCGAAACGATTATGGGATAAAAAGTTGTAAAAGCATGTTTACAGTCTGAGGCCACTTTAGTTATTGTTATTAACCCCAGTGGATTTACAGTCTCTTTTTCTGCATGATATCGCTGAACAGTTGTCCTGGAACACACAAGAAGTGTATGTAGTGACACTAACATACAGGGTGAATCATTTAAAACCTTCACCGCAAATCTTTAGAAAATGGAAACTGCTATTGATGTGCGGTTTTCACAGAACGGATCCAGTCAGAGGCACGTATTGTTAGCCAATCAACAGGTTGCAATAATATTTAGAAAGTGTATATTTTGTGCAAACATAATATTTTCAAATGGAACAATCCCTACTTGCATTAGCAGACTAAAAGTAGGGTTAATTAGAATGTCAGTGGTGTTGGTTGCAGGAATGTAGTGCGAGACGTTCACGAGATATCGTATTTTGAAAAGTTATCACACCGACGCTTGTACAATACGTGGTAGCACACATTAAAAGCGGCTGGTCCTCCCTCGGGCACGGGTGTGTGTGTTTGTCCTTAGGATAATTTAGGTTAAGTAGTCTGTAAATTTAGGGACTGATGACCTTAGCGGTTAAGTCTCATAAGATTTCACACACATTTGAATATTTTGAACTCATTGAAAAGCAATACAAGTGCACTCCCTAGTTACCTAAAAAAAATGGTTCAAATGGCTCTGAGCACTATGCGACTTAACTTCGGAAGTCATCAGTCGCCTAGAACTTAGAACTACTTAAACCTAACTAACCTAAGGACATCACACACATCCATGCCCGAGGCAGAATTCGAACCTGCGACCGGAGCGGTCGCTCGGCTCCAGACTGTAGCGCCTAGAACCGCACGGCCACTGCGGCCGGCTCTAGTTACCTAGATTCTGATCAGTAACGAGACAACTGACCATCACAGGTTGTGTTCAAAATAACCACCGGCAGCGGCAATACACGCTTCCAGTCTCATGTGCTAACATTTCATCAGAGATATCCGAGTACGCTGCAGTATTACGTTGTTGCATGGTATCGGGTGTAGTTGGTATGTCCTTGTAGCCAGAGTCTGTCAAATTACCCCAAAGAAAAAAGTCTACAAACGTCAAATCCGGGGAACCGGCCTGGTACAGGCCCTCTGCGTTAATCAAAATATTTGGAAACAATTCGTAAGGACTTTCTGTAGTACTTTGCACATTGAAAGTTGGACACCCATCATATTGGTACCACAGGTTCCTCCTAGTCAACAGAGGAGCGTCTTTTAGCATCCGCGGAAGATGTCCAGTTAGGAGGCTGCGATACCTGTCCGCCTTCGGTGTTCCGTCTATGAAAAAATGGGCCTAGGAGCTGATGGTTCACTATCCCAAACCACAAGTTCATACTCCTTGGACACTGACCTTCCACCTGACAAAGCCGACGGGGATTGTCTACTGACCAATGGTGCAGTTCCGTCGGTTTACCTGGCCACGATTGGCATGTATGGCTTCATCACTAAACAAGATGCATGTCACTTAGGGACTATCCTGTCTTAATGCCCCTGTACAGAAGTTAACGAGATTCTCATAATCGTTTCCATGCAACTGTTGATGGAGAAGATGTGATAGGGATGGAACCTACGCCGACGAATTAAGCGTATGACACTTGCCAGACTCATGCCACTTCCTCGTGCCATAGCGCGGGGACTAACGAGTAATCAACTGCAATAACAGCAATAACGTTAATTTACTCCTCTTCTCACTTGTTTCATTGTATTACGCTGTCTGTGTGCCACACTACGACTTTCACGAAACTGGTTGTAGAGGTTGATCAAGAATCCATAGATGATTGACGTCTGTTGGGATATCTTGCCTCGTACACCGTACAAGAACGAACTGCATTCTTCCTACACTCTCCGTACATCAGGAGCATGTCGATTTTTTTTGCATCGGTAAATCCCTTTATCTGCTCACCACCTACTGCTTAGCCTCTCACACTCTAATTGACTAGCAAGTGGCAATACACCCAAGCAACACACTGTAAGCAAACATAGCAACACTGTGTCTAGCAACTACGCAGGTTTAATCGCACAAAAAGTGTAGGTGTGGAACTTTTCAAAATAAAATATCTCGCAAACGACTCGCACTAGATTCTGCAACGAAAACCAGTGACATTCTGATTTACCCTACTTTTAGTTTGTTAATCGCCAATGGGCATTGTTCCATTTAAAAGTGTGTATGTTTGCACCAAAATACACTTTCTAAGTGTTAGTACCATCTGTTGACTGGCTACAGATAGGAGTCCTAGAAGAAATTATAATCTGGATGTCACGTGCGCAGCACTGTCTCGACCACGGTCAGCTTCTCGAAACGTAGCATAAAAATACCAGGTACAAACAGATTATGTTTTTCCGCCCGGGAAAAAGCAATATAAATGTCATATTAGAACACTGAGTGTGTCTGAATGAATACTGTGACTAGTAACCAAATGTTCTTTGATTCTCACTACCAGAACACCTAAAATCAATCCTGTAAGACTGTGGGCATAACTAGTGCTTTTTACACATAAACAGCCGTTGGAAACTGTACTGAAGTGCAATTCACGTAAATGATGCAATTATTTTGAAGTATGACAAAAGAATGTCATTAGCTGCACAGCTAAGAAAGGTGTGGTACAACCCCGCTCCCTCCCCGATGGAACAATACCTAGGATTTAAATTGAAAATGCAATGCATAAGCATATTTCTGAGCGACACGTTCTGTACTCATGTGCCATGGATACACAAGATCTGTGAAGAAAACAATATATCTGGAGGCTATAACAAAAGTGGTGCTACTCGCAGAGTTCCAGTGTGAGCTGTAATTATCGTATGGCAGCGAAACTTGGTAGACATGCTAATTGCGGAAACGATTTACGCTGGAAAAAATTAATTCCAATTTTGACCAGCAGGTGCAAAACCAGGGCTGTGACTGAAAGAAAGACTTATGGAAATGTTTCTATATATGATGGATTAGGAACGAGGCGCGGTCGTCAGAAAATGTCAAAAAAGTGAGAAAGGCTTAATATTGATCTTATTATTAGGCACCGCTTACACAGTTTGTTCTATATTAACGGAGTCGTCCAGAGATGCTGCATCCGTAAAACGACTTGATCAACTGTTGCTCGCCGGCCGGGGTGACCGAGCGGTTCTAGGCGCTACAGTCTGGAACCACGCGACCGCTATGGTCGCATGTTTGAATCCTGCCTCGGGCATGGATGTGTGTGATGTCCTTAGGTTAGTTAGGTTTAAGTAGTTCTAAGTTCTAGGGGACTGATGACCACAGATGTTAAGTCCCATAGTGCTCAGAGCCATTAGAACCATTTTGAATTTTTGCTCGCAGTAGTTTTGATAGAATATGAACAACGTGTTCCCGTCAACTAGCCTTCAGATCAGGTGGAGACCGAACGTGTCCTAGGTAAACGCATTCTTTTAGACACCCGCAGGTCCAAACGTTACGTGGATTCAGATCAGGTGATGTTGTAGGCCATGCACCTGGAAAACCTTTGGAGGTAACACGTTCGTGGATGGTTGGTTCAAATGGTTCAAATGGCTCTGAGCACTATGGGACTCAACTGCTGTGGTCATAAGTCCCCTAGAACTTAGAACTACTTAAACCTAACTAACCTAAGGACATCACACACATCCATGACCGAGGCAGGATTCGAACCTGCGACCGTAGCGGTCGTGCGGCTCCAGACTGTAGCGCCTTTAACCGCTCGGCCACTCCGGCCGGCCGTGGACGGTTGCATCAAGCAGATGTTTCACTGGGTGAACGATGTGAGATGTTGCCCCATCTTGCATGAAAACAGTGATTTCCACGCAGTTGCGCTCTTCCAAAGTATGAACTAAATGTTTCACAAAGCGGTCTCGATAACGTACAGGTGTCAGGATACGCCCTACAGGCCCTCTGGGTGTATTTTGCTCAGAAGAAGAACGGACCGAGATTAAGGGTGCTTGTGAAACCACACCACACAGTCACATACGGCAAGTGCAGTGACTCTTCGAGCATCGTGCACAGTACCCAGTTTAATAGCACCCCAAATTCGCCAGATCTGTGTATTCACTGCACCCTGTAGCGTAAAATGTGCCTCGTCACTCCATGGAATATCACCTGATCACGTGTCATCAACTTCGATCCGTGCCAAAAGCCGAAGAACGAAGTCAGAACGTTGTAGCGAATCATGAGGTTCCAGATGCTGCACCGTCTGAATCTTGTACGGATACGAGTGTGAAGTAGACCGCAAAACTTTTCATACTGTAGGCCATGGGGTAGACAATTCTCATGATCCTGCACGAGCACTAGCACTGCCCAGGGCACACGCTGCATGCTCATTTACAGCAACAGCAACTTTCATCGGGATATGACGCCTTCCTCTTCCAGGTACCGCACCGAGCTCACCCTTCTTTTTTGAATTTCGTTATCTTCTTTAAACCTTTAATGACTTCGCGCCTCTCCTCTGACCTTTCAGTCATTTATACTTTCTCAATGTGGCACTGTAACTGCTGCGGTTTACATATGATTTCACTAAAAGCGCTCGGTCTTTTTTCTCGGTAGCCATCCTGTTCACTCACGTTATGGCTTGTGAAATGATGGCGTGGACGTCATACCGTCATACAAACAGCGTACTGCGCCAGATTTGCACCTGGTGGACAAAGCTGGAACTAATTATTTTCTTGCATAAATAATGTGCAAATTAACCCGTTGGGGTAGCTCCCAAGTTTCGCTGATATGCGACCTCAGTCAGCTGCGCACTTTCACTATGATCACGTGTTATGTAGGAAACGTTTTAAATGTGTCATACCCAGTGTAATGCAAAACTGATAAGTTATATCGACTTCCCAAATGAAGAGATAATTAAATACTGAAATATTTATCTACTATTTAAATCTATTAAAACTATTTATCTATTACTATTTATCTATTATTACTATTATTACTGACATCTTGGGTTATCGGGTGTTCTGCCGGATATCAGCGTCGTACTTGCACGATATTTCGGTCACGTAGCTCGTAACCTTTATCAGGTGCGACCTGAGACTGCTCCTCGAGTGGAACTGGTCCAGTATTTATGCCTATGGCCTTCCCCCTCCACCAACGGCTGCAGGCGCTTCCTCTGTGGTCCGCGCCCATTGCCTGCGACCTGCTGGAGCGTTGCCGCTCCGTTTTTCGTCCGCTGCAGCTCTGGATGTTCCCTCTGCGGTCCGCGCCCACCAGTCCCACTTCTGGGTATTCCATCTTCGGTCTGGTGCGCCTGGAAGTCCGTCAGGGGCTCGTTTTCCATCTCCATGTCTCTGGTTCTTCTGTTTGTGTAGTGTTGCAGCTGGCCCCGTTGCTCCTTTAACAATTTCTGAGCCGGATCCCAGGTTCTGCTTAGCTGGTACCCTGTGTCACGGTTCAGAAGATCGTCAGCCATTTTAATTTCTATCGATTCTCTTATAGCACTGTCCCAAAATCTGGGTGTTTGTACTAGAATCTTGGTATCCTCATACTTCTCGCACAGCTTAACGTGGGATAACGAAACGAGCGAAACTGTGCGTGAATCGAAAAGAAAAATTTAGATTTAACTTCACGCCTACGGCGAACAAAATGGTTATGCCATGAAATATACCATGTCTTATACAAAGTCACCAAAACATGAACACGGAATACCGGTTATATTTTCTGGCATTTACTTTGTAAGAAACACGCGTTATTTACTGAAAAATGGAAGGTAATGCGCGAAATAATATTGGAGAAAGCGAAAAGGTGAAGCGAAGAGAGAAAGAACATCCTTCAATACTCAGAAGAGGGAAAAACCGTGCAGTAACAGGGGCTACTGAGGCAGAAAATTTCGTGAGGTAGCAGCGGTAGGACGCCAACGGACCTCGTTGACCGAGGCACTTCAGGAGAGCAACTGCTACATCAAAGGCGGCTGCCACATGTAGACCGTCTGAACAAGAAGCTCTTACGGCTGGTTGTGTACGCGAAAGAAGACGATGGCCAGAAAGGCAAATAGAAATTATTCGGTCTCTGCTACAAGAGAGCTGAAGTACCATTTCGCTCAATCACTACAGTGAACTGTAGGTTTCACATGTCTCTGACGTTGGAAAGGCTTCTCATGTCATGTGTTTGTGACATTCGCAACGATTTTAATTGAAGACAAAACTAATGATGAAAATGTCTTTAAATTTTAATTTGGAAAACAAATTTCAGTACGCTGTCCCATTTCACACGGCCTATTATAAATAATTTTTCCAATGATGTTGACCATAGAAGCGATACATAGCGTTTCTGAATAATTCTGTTTTTGAATTGTCTGCGGGTACTGCAAGGAATAAAAGCATATAAACTGCTGTTCTGCTCAATATTTGGGTATTTAGTTTTCTCAAAAAAGAATATATTTATTCCAGTTAATGATAAGAAAATGATTTCGTCAGACTATCGATTTCGCCCCATAATGACCATCTTCATATCTGACCTGTACAAAAGAAGCACTATATTATTCTAATATGATTAAGCCAAAGTGCATCACCAAAAGTGAACAAATTAGCTTGGCGTCATTGAACAAGTATAACAATACAGTGCAGTGCATGCCACATTGCCTGGCATACGTAATGTGACAGGAGTTTGCCTTTCCTTTTTTTTTCAGCAAGCTGGAACATATTATCACAGAACACTACCTTCGAATGCGGGCTCAAATACTCAGAACATCCTCGAAAATAAATGTAATTACTCTTACTATTCGAGAAACTTCAGTCATCTTAGAAATGACGATGCATATTAGCAACATTAGATAAGCTTTAGTATCTAATTGTGGTGTCACCGCCAGACACCACACTTGCTAGGTGGTAGCTTAAATCGGCCGCGGTCCATTTAGTACATGTCAGACCCGCGTGTCGCCACTGTGGGATCGCAGACCTAGCACCACCACAAGGCAGGTCTCGATATACGAACAAGCACTCGCCCCAGTTGTACGACGACATTGCTAGCGACAATACGGACGAAGCCTTCCTCTCATTTGCCGAGAGACAGTTAGAATAGCCTTCTGCTAAGTCCATGGCTACGACCTAGCAAGGCGCCATTAGCCTTACATAGTTAGAGAGTTATAGTACACATGTCCCATGAAGAACGCTGTAGTCATCAACTAATAAAGTTAAGTATAAAGCAGCTACGTACTTTTCTTGCTACCATTCAATAGTTATCCTGTTCCAGAATTCACGCCCGTCGGCGTGTGTGTACGCGTGCCTTTCTTTCGGCTACTTCAGTGTGGCGTAACAGTCTTGTTACGTCACAACACTAATTTGGTTAAGTTACACTCAGCGAGTAATCTTCTGACACCCTTTGTGCAGTAATAATCTATATTGAGGAAAAATATTAGTGTGAATCGTACAGTGTGTAACAAATAATTTTAAACACGTAGGGCGAGTAAGTTCTACAGTGGAAAATAACCGTATTGATCATCCCTTCCAGTGATTAGTAAAGGATCTAATATCTGCAACATACTAAAGTGAGCATTAATGTACAAATTTTACACAGATATATATCCAGTGTTCGCTACAACCCGACAGTTGTTTTATTTAGAGGCTGTCGATCCTAATTAACAATAAATACTACTGGACAGATCAGCTATGAGACGAAGGAAAGAAAATAAGATTAAAGCTGTAGGTATAAATTTAAAAATGAGGAAGTATTACTGTGTTATCCTGCACACAGACATGACAAAAGTCATGAGATATCTTGTAATGTAGTGTCGGAATTTCTTTCGCCAGGCTTCCTCTAGCAAATCGGCATGGCATGAACTCAACAAGTCGCTGGAAGTCCCCTGCAGAAATACTGAGCCCTGCTGCCTCTACAGCCTTCTATAGCGGCGAAAGTGTTGCCGATGCAGGTTGTTGTATACAAACTGACGTCCCGATGAAGTCCAATGAATGTTCAATTGTATTCATGTCGGGCGATATGGGTAGCCAACTCATTCGCTCGAATCGTCCAGAATGTTCTTGAAACTAATTGCGAACAACTGTGGCACGGTTACATAGTGTATTGTGGTCAATAGAAGTTGCATCGTTGTTTGGGTACATTACGTCCGTAAATTGCTGCAAATGGTCTCAAGGGATGAACTTAACCATTTTCAGTCAATTATCTCTTTAGTTCGACCAGAGAAACCAATCCATTTCAAGTAAACACAGCCCACACCACTATGGAGCTACCACCAGCGTCCACAGTTTCATGTTGACAACTCGGGTCCATGGCATCGTGGGGTCTCCACTACGTTCGAACTATACCGTCAGCTCTTACCAACTGACATCGGGGCTCATCTCACCAGGTCACGGCTTTCCAGTTGTCTAGGGTCCAACCGTCATGATCGCGACCACAGCGGAGGCGCTGCAGTTGATGTTGAGCTGTTAGCAAAGCCACTCACGTCGGTCGTCCGCTGCCATAGCCCATTAATTCCAAATTGTGCCGCATTGTCCTAACGAATACGTTCACCATACGTTCTACATTGATTTCTGTGGTTATTTCACGCAGTGTTGCTTGTGTGTTAGCTCTGACTACGCAAAAGCCGCCACTCTTGGTGGTTATGTGAAGGCCGGCGGTCACCGCGTTGTCCGTGGCGAGATATAATCCACGAAAATTGATTGCGCAACCAAAATCACGTCGGAAACCTTCTGACATGAACCACACGAGTACAAGCGACAGCTCCGCCAATAAAATGCTCTGATTGCGCAACCATAATCACGTCGGAAACCTTCTGACATGAACCACACGAGTACAAGCGACAGCTCCGCCAATGAAACGCTCTGATTGCGCAACCATAATCACGTCGGAAACCTTCTGACATGAACCACACGAGTACAAGCGACAGCTCCGCCAATGAAATGCTCTGATTGCGCAACCACAATCACGTCGGAAACATTCTGACATGAACCACACGAGTACAAGCGACAGCTCCGCCAATGAAATGCTCTGATTTCGCAACCATAATCACGTCGGAAACCTTCTGACATGAACCACACGAGGACAAGCGACAGCTCCGCCAATGAAATGCTCTGATTGCGCAACCACAATCACGTCGGAAACCTTCTGACATGAACCACACGAGTACAAGCGACAGCTCCGCCAATAAAATGCTCTGATTGCGCAACCACAATCACGTCGGAAACCTTCTGACATGAACCACACGAGGACAAGCGACAGCTCCGCCAATGAAATGCTCTGATTTCGCAACCATAATCACGTCGGAAACCTTCTGACATGAACCACACGAGGACAAGCGACAGCTCCGCCAATGAAATGCTCTGATTGCGCAACCACAATCACGTCGGAAACATTCTGACATGAGCCACACGAGGACAAGCGACAGCTCCGCCAATGAAATGCTCTGATTGCGCAACCACAATCACGTCGGAAACATTCTGACATGAACCACACGAGTACAAGCGACAGCTCCGCCAATGAAATGCTCTGATTTCGCAACCATAATCACGTCGGAAACCTTCTGACATGAACCACACGAGGACAAGCGACAGCTCCGCCAATGAAATGCTCTGATTGCGCAACCACAATCACGTCGGAAACCTTCTGACATGAACCACACGAGTACAAACGACAGCTCCGCCAATAAAATGCTCTGATTGCGCAACCACAATCACGTCAGAAACCTTCTGACATGAACCACACGAGTACAAGCGACAGCTCCGCCAATGAAATGCTCTGATTTCGCAACCATAATCACGTCGGAAACATTCTGACATGAACCACACGAGTACAAGCGACAGCTCCGCCAATGAAATGCTCTGATTGCGCAACCACAATCACGTCGGAAACATTCTGACATGAACCACACGAGTACAAGCGACAGCTCCGCCAATGAAATGCTCTGATTTCGCAACCATAATCACGTCGGAAACCTTCTGACATGAACCACACGAGTACAAGCGACAGCTCCGCCAATGAAATGCTCTGATTGCGCAACCAAAATCACGTCGGAAACCTTCTGACATGAACCACACGAGTACAAGCGACAGCTCCGCCAATAAAATGCTCTGATTGCGCAACCATAATCACGTCGGAAACCTTCTGACATGAACCACACGAGTACAAGCGACAGCTCCGCCAATGAAATGCTCTGATTGCGCAACCATAATCATGTCGGAAACCTTCTGACATGAACCACACGAGTACAAGCGACAGCTCCGCCAATGAAATGCTCTGATTGCGCAACTATAATCACGTCGGAAACCATCTGACATGAACCACACGAGTACAAGCGACAGCTCCGCCAATGAAATGCTCTGATTGCGCAACCATAATCACGTCGGAAACCTTCTGACATGAACCACACGAGTACAAGCGACAGCTCCGCCAATGAAATGCTCCGTTATACCCTGTGTACTCGAAACTACCGCCGGCTATATATGTGCATATCGCTATCCCATGACTTTTGTCACCTCATTTATATTTGTTTTTATACTGCAGAAGCAGAGAGTAACCGCATCATTTCCATTTTGGTCCCAGATATCTATTCTTCTTTCAAGTAGCGCATTATGTGCTGTAGACCATACGTCGTCGTATATTCCCTGATTTTTGCTCAGTGATGATTTACAAGATGTTTTTCTGTGTTGTAGCGCAGGGAGAGCTTGATAGGGGGAAGCGCTATATATAAGACTTCATTGAGAACGAATATTTTGGGAGCAGGTGTTCACGCTGTGTATTTCTCGTTTCTCTCTTCCTACAATGTTGCTCAGCAGACTGTCTTGTTTTTGTATTTCCAGCCAATAGACCGTCATAAATATCTAAATCCTGCTTCGAATGTATTCAGTTTAATGGTTCCAACTAATAAGAAGGTCAAAGAGTCTATGAACAGCAATAATACAGATCTGATATAACAGCAGACTTATTAGGCAAGCTATAACGCTCACAGAACAGCTTGTCACTTGTCCGTCTCGTTTCACATTGGTGACACAATAGAGAAATTTTTATAACTGTCATCAAACGTAGATCTCTTTTTGTCTATGATCTGACGTCTAGTATTGGGAATTAAATGGTACCCAATTTCAGTACTATCAAGATAAGCAACAAGAAAATTTCCTTTTATTCTTAATGGACAAGAGTGACTTATAATACAAAGTCTGATGCAGTTCTGTTCTTTTTCGTGGAATAGGTGATACATGCTAACTGTGTAACTACAGTTATGTCTCCTTGAATTGCAAATTATACCAATGGTCAGGTCGTCAGAAATTATGACGAAGAATACTTGGAGATGCAGTACGATTAGGTCCGAAGCTTAACTTTAGAGGTCACGCGAAAAGATACTAGGCGGACAATGTGAGACAGTAATCAGAACAGTTCTCAACTGAAGCTGATCGCGATCTGAATAACTCCTCTTGTAGAGCTGTGATCTCGTGAGACTAGTAAACGTTGCTAGTTAGATACAATACTGAAAAAGAAGAAGAAGTAAAAACAAAGAGGAAATATTTTCAATCTTAAAGGACCAAATCAAATGTTCAAATGTGTGTGAAATCTTATGGGACTTAACTGCAGAGGTCATCAGTCCCTAAGCTTACACACTACTTAATCTAAATTATCCTAAGGACGAACACACACACCCACGCCCGAGGGAGGACTCGAACCTCCGCCGGGACCAGCCGCACTTACAGGACCATGCCATTTCTACAAATGGTAGAACATAACGTAGGAAATCAGCATACATTGCACCATTTAGATTGCCATCGATAACATGGGGGCCAATTATCCTTCCTCCCATAATACCGCACCATACATTAACTCGCCAAGGTCGCTGATGTTCCACTTGTCGCAGCCATCGTAGATTTTCCATAGCCCGATAGTACATATTATACCGGTTTACGTAACCGCTGTTGGTGAACGACCCTTCGTCGCTAAATAGAACGCGCGAAAAATATCTGTCATTGTCCCGTAATTTCTCTTGTGCCCCGCAGTAGAACTATAAACGACGGTCAAAGTCGTCCCCATGCAATTCCTGGTGCATAGAAATATGGTACGGGAGCAATCGATGTTGATGTAGCAATCTCAACAACGACGTTTCTGAAATTCCCGATCCTCGCGCAATTTGTCTGCTACTGATGTGCGGATTAGCCGCGACAGCAGCTAAAACACCTACTTGGGCATCATCATTTGTTGCAGGTCGTGGTTGACGTTTCACATGTGGCTGAACACTCCCTATTTCCTTAAATAACGTAACTATCCGGTGAACGGTCGGGACACTTGGATGATGTCATCCAGGATACCGAGCAACACGATATCAACCTTTTCCGTAATTGGTAAACGGTCAATTTAACACGGGCAATGTATCCGTCCACACTGGCGGAATGTTACGTGATCGCACGTAATTATACGTTTGTGACTATTACAGAGCCGTCTATCACAAAGCGAAAAAAGTGGTCCAACTAAAACATTCATATTTCTTTACGTACTACACGAATATGTAATAAAAAATGGGTGTTCCTATTTAAAAAAACGCAATTGATATCCGATTGACCTATGGGAGCTCCATCTAGCGGGCCAACCATAGCGCCATCTGGTTTCCCCCTTCAAGCTAGACAAGTTTCATCCCTTTTAGTTTTTTCGTTTGACGCTTTCTTGCCTTAAAGAAATTGAAGTTCCTGGCCTTCCGAGACTTCCGAGGGCTCCGTGTGAATCCGCTTCGGATACGAGTGACACTTAGAACTTTCCTGTGTCCAATGACATATACAGTGTGTTTCTATCTTTTATAATTCATCTGAAATAAACAGCAGATATCGGAATTTTCTTTTTGAATCACCAGTTGCACGTTTTTGACATTGGAGAACTTTTGGACCAAGCAACAAATTGTAAGTGGTACTTATACCTATTCGAAACAGTATATTTTTTCACAGCCCTCTAGCAAGACTCTGAAAACCACATCTCTGTATTACACACGGAACTACGCAATGGATACTAGTTTTCTTACACTGCTACAGATAGTGAAGTGAACAAAACTAAGTTCATTCCTTAATATGAGTGCACTAACGTTAGCGATCGACACAAATATCTGCGAACAAACTTCTATAAATGCACTGTTAAGGTGTTTGCAGCATATTGGACGGAAATGCTTGGCACAATTAAGGGAGGGCGAAAGAAAACAGAGATAGAGATCCGAATGAAATACAGAAGCTAAAAATTGATCTACTCTTTTTTACTGCCGAAGGCGTTCTATCTACGTACTTATCCCTCTTGACCTTTAAGAATTTTCAAGAATATTATAATATCTGTTAGTTCACTCATATGGATGCAACAACATAATTGCAGTGCGTTGACTGGGGCTTAGGCCTCGTGCACATACAATGAAAGACTGTGGGTTTATTCCAAAACTGGACTCCAGAAAACCTCCAGCAATACACTGGCAATGTTACCGCCTTATTATGTAAAACAACCAAGGCTATGAGTCCAGATCTTCCTTCATAAAATGTGCCTGTACATTTGAAGTTACAACAGGTCAAAACTTATTTTGTCGAAATAAGTTCTAAGTAGATTCAAAACATACATAAAAATACAAGGAATTTAACCAAGAAATCTGTCATTCGAATAAGAGCGGTATAAAACGAAAAATCCAACTAAAATTTAGTGACTGCAAGAAAGCATTAACCAGAAAGTATTAACAGAAATAATATCTACTTTGTACAGGATGCTCAATGTTGATATACCTACAAATGGTACGTTGCATGCCAAAGGCTAAAGGATATCAAGCTGTCCCTTACATGTGAATTAGTCAGCACAGTAGTACATCGATTTACGTACGAGGTTTACAGCAGTATACAGAACGATGTAAAGCAAGAGTCACCGTTTCTAAGAAGAAAATTCGAAAGATACATCAGTTTGACGAAACTGACTGCACCAGGTGTGACGTCTATCACAAATTGTTATGTAGCCCCACGACAACTATGATAATTACGTGCTTGATGAAACAGGAATAGAAGTTTTACATAGAAGTTTAATATTATAAGGAATATAATAGCCGATATCACAATATAAACTTCGGAAATATGTTAAAAATAATATTTGGCAAGCAAGGAATAGGCTTCATTTTAATGAAACTGAAGAAGGATAACCACCTGTGACCAAGACCTTTGTTCAACGATGAATATTACATGCTCATTAGCCTTTGTGTATTCTCTTCTCGTATGTTATCCTGAAAGTCAATTTTACCAAAGTCAGTCGTGAAGTTCTCGGGGAAAAAAAGTGGTCAATATTGCACATCGTAAGTGCAAAGGACCAGGATTCGACCCTGGATGGAAAGGAAAGGTTTCTAAACTGTGATATGTTAAAATATGCCTTGCGGAAGAGTGAGATCTGCAGCAGTGACCTTGCTGCCCAAAACGTTCGATGACATATACCGCAATATAAAGGCGTCCGCGACCGAGGCTCAAGAAATTTTTCTCGACGTCTCTGGAAAGCCATAATGGGCAGAATACATGCGCTGTCTTTACCACCAGTCAAATTATAGTTGTAGAATTATTTGTCCTGGTATTGCTGTTTCGGCATTACGTCATTGTCAGACATAATTATTTGATGTAAGTAATGGTACGCTTGTAGGGGTGATATCCAGTTTTATAGCAACGGAGATCAACAGTTGTTCTCGTTAAGTAGCATGATGGCAAAACTTGTGCTGTTCTCATGCACTGTGAAATACGAAGCTGCGGTTTCACTCACGCATCTCACACATGAGCCCTCAAACATGAACTACCACCGGTACACATGTGCCAAGGGTATTCCTCACAATTTCAGTAAGCTTATATTCATTACATTGACCTTTGGCAGCGCCATCTAGCGGGCCAACCATAGCGCCATCTGGTTTCCCCTCTCAAGCTAGACAAGTTTCGTTCTTTTTAATTTTTTCGTTTGACGCTTATTTCGTGAGATATTTGGCCCGGTCACGATCAATGGACCACCCTGTATATGTATTCGTACCGTTAAAACAAAACTTAACATATAAATCATGCTACGTGTTGCTATTCCATGTGGGAACACCTCAGCAAAACATCGAGTCTGTCCCACCTGAAGTAGCGTACGAAATTAGGCGCTCACTCCGGAACCGCGCGACTGCTACGGTCGCAGGTTCGAATCCTGCCTCGGGCATGGATGTGTGTGATGTCCTTAGGTTAGTTAGGTTTAAGTAGTTCTAAGTTCTAGGGGAGTGATGACCACAGATGTTAAGTCCCATAGTGCTCAGAGCCATTTGAAACAAAACAGAATGTAACATATAAATTATGCTACGTGTTGCTATTCAGTGTAGAAAGACCTCGGCAAAACATTGAGTCTGTCCGACCTGAAGTAGCGTACAAAATTAGTCTTCTCACATTATTAAATTAATAATGGTGATTTTATTCTACTGTCACAACACTTGTGCTAGTTATTACGTCTTTTAGAAGCTCATAGCACTATTTCTATTAGTATAACTAGATGTAGTCCTAGAGGTTGTATGCGGTTTGTTATCTTTATGTCTCTATTCATAGGTGGAAGTGAAGCCTCGGCACTTAAACTTCGAGCCTAGCCTCCCCTTACGGCTTACCACCCGTGTGCACACAAGACCTGCACTTGATAAAGCGATGAAACCGACGCACAAACATGCAAGGCTAAATGACGCACAATACGGACTACCTTTGAACACGCTACGAACGTATTGCACAGCTCTCTTGTAAGCCATAGTACGCTTTGCAGCATGCGCATGTGCGCAGCGCCTGAGTGTAGTGACCAATAGAAACACAGCGAGGCGAGGACAGAGGAGCATACACTCCGAATGTCGATTGCTTTTGGCACCACATCAATAGAAGCCTTGTGTGTGCTTCTGGGAACGTGCCCCATTAACATCACTGCCCGCCACAGAGTAGTGGCATACTGGCTAAAGAGCGGCAGACACGACGGGGTTCTAGAAACATAACAGCAGTGAACATTGCAGACGTGCGTCAATGAAACAACTGGCGCTTTGACACGTGGCAGCGGGAGAGGGACATGACCGACAAAGGACGTTGCGTTTTCTCTTTCTTCCCCAATATATGATAAAGACTGAAGCTGAAGCATGCTTGGACCCCCAAGCTGCGGCATGGTTCACTTTTTGACCGGCTATGAGCCGTAGCTTGCACATTTAAACCGCATGGTACTAAGCCAGATCTCTACGTGCGCACGCGGGACATACGTTTCTCCTAAACGTATGGCATTACAGTGTAAAAACTTCACACACGTAAGACCTTTAACAAAACATAACGACCCAGACAAATGGTGTGCTCTTAGGTAACATCACTGATAAGGTTTCAAGAACGCTGTAAGACGCATATAGACAAGAAAATCTAGAACGGACACACAACAAACACGACAACACGATCCATGGGAATACACAAACTCAGACACAAACACTGTTGTAGATGCAGTCATAGAAGATTAGACAAACACAATAACAACATTAGACACAGATTCATAACACAAAGAGTGTAACAGCTAAAATAGAAAAAGTATTTATAGGAAAAGGAGACATTCGAAGTGATTGGTTCTAAGAGATAGTTAATTAAAATTTATTTACGGAGTCTTTTGTGGAACAGTTGTAAATCAACAGATTATCCCAACTGCGACTTAGTTGCAAGCGGCGATAACGCTTATAAACTCTTACGAGTGCTGCATTACTCGGGATGTTAGGTTATCTCTGATTCATTGGATCTAACGAGAAGAATTACTTAGATTTTACTGTAGTTATGGATTGAGGTACGGCGTTGTATAAATGTAAAAGTGTTCAGTTACATAGCAAGGAGTCTTATATGAATAAATCAAAGACATTTAACAAGGAAAAATACTTTTCTTCGACAAAACCTACAGTGACAATTACCGTTACATACAGACAGCATTCAGACTATTGGAATCCCTGAGGAAAGAACACTAACTGCTATCAAAGATGATCTATTTCTTTAATTCTCTTTTCCTCAATTCATTATAGGTACTTGAACAGATTTTAATAAACTGTAATTTAATAATTTTGGTCTGTATTTAATGAGTTTTGATGAGTTAGACTTGGCAAGAGAAATGGGATCGTGAACTAAGTGTCGGTAGTCATATAGCTAATTACCAGAATTATCTCAAGTCAATCAAATATGGCCTTTTCACTGTTATATAGTTCTTTTAAAGTCTCGGATGGAAAAGCAAAGCCAGTCATACTGTCTGCCTCTCATACCACCTTCTACTGACTCCCTAACTAAACTGAGACACTTCTGGAGGTTTAGTTAAAAGGTGGAGGAGCGTTACAATCGTTTGTGGAGTTGGGTCACCCGATGCCCTTATCCCCTGTAACAGATAAACATTTCTGATATTCCAAAATATAAAATCTCTTTTCTTGGTTTGTCGCTATCTTGTCAAGAAACAGCACCCGTAACAGCAACTGTAGGGTGCAATGCTAAACTCCGTTACTTTACGGTTCTATTCATGCATCAGTCATATATGTGCATGTAACAGTTTGAAAGACTTAGGGCTTGGTAAACGAATGAATCATTTATAACAGCGCCGTATTTATGTTGGTCAGCGTTATTTACTCCAAATTGAGAATTCAACATGTAAACAAATCAAAGAACATAACCATGAGAAAATTAAATTCATTGAGCAATAAAGTACTGTTCCAGAACTCAAAAGAAACCTTGCAAGATTTAGAATACAAAATATTGCCTTACTTCCGTTCCTTAAGGATGACGACTTGGCTATAATGACAGAGAAACAACGTAACGGACAATATCAAATAGGGCATCAGCTTAATCACAGATGCTATCAAAAATATCAGCGGGTATATGAACAAGCTTTCACTAACAGAATATTGAAACAAGGAACAGTTACTTAAGGCTCCACTGTACGTCTGTAACTGATGACACTGGTGTCACAACAAAACAATCAGATACTCCAAAAAACTACTGATCCAAAATACACGTTAACTGATACTCTGGCAGCCCAACAACATCCTATTGCGACATCGCACGGTAGATCAAGTCAGTCGGTCACTACGCCTACGTGTGACGCATCTTCCGAAAGACGAAAAGCGAATTTCAGAAATGGTCTTTCGCTGTCATGTTGACTTGTTAAGGTCCGAAGCGGATTTGCTAGCCCAGTTACATATGGCGTCTGGAAAACAGTTGTAAGTAAGTACAATCGCTATTTCTTTTCGCTTAAATATTAGAGGTACAAATCCTCATGCTCAGTCTAATATTTCTGCTTGTCCTTTGCTGCACAATAAGTCACTCCGTCCATATTAGCTGAACATTTTGAGAACAAGACGTAACCAGACAACCCAAGCTCGTCTCGAAACCGGCTGTGAGTTTACATGGGAGCGAAAATCGATTTTGAAAGTGGAAAACCGACACCTAGAAATGTATTTCCAGAATATATTTTGGAGTATTTTCATGGCCAACCAGAAATGGTATTGTGAAATCAGTTTACAAATTCCAGTTTTGGGAGCCGCACGTAAACTTAGCAACTGCCTCACGCCCGGTGTGACTGGTACATCCCGGCCTGCTGTTTGCTGGCCAGCCTTCATCCCGCGGAGAAAGACGTCCTCCCGAGGATATAGCTAGAAGAACAGGGTCCTCTGCATTGCACCTCTCGGCAGCACCACCGGGAAATTCGAGTTGAGCGGTGCCATGTCCATCATGTTTGAAATTGAAATGGGCAGTAATCATCACAGTACAATAGCCTTATTTACATTCTCTTTAACAGTAATGTGTAATTTTCTGCGAACTTGTCAACGACTTGTGCGAAGAATGTCGTCATAAGCAGTCTTAAGGGTATAATTCATTTAATCAGATAACCGTTATTCTGCTTAATGAAAGTGTCTTGACTTTCCATATCGTTAGTAAAGAATTCATCATCTACTGCCGTCTATGATATTTGTTCGAACCAGTCAGCGTACTGTCGAAGGTCAATGATCAACGGACTTCCGACAATAGGCAGCTTACTGTGACAAGAATCATCATTTGAGTATTTAAGGTGAGAGAAAAGTAAGACTTTGCGGTGTGTGCCTGAAATGAATATGTACGCCTTCTAGACCACAGGTGAACTGTGGAACTATTGCAGCCAATGGTGCTCTCATAACAGTAGCTGTCTTATGGGTTATTTAAGGGGAAACTTCGCAGTACGCTAATGACGAAAGGCGTATTTAGTACCTGGTTGGTGCGCTCACTCGCTTCTAAAACAACTGTGTAAGCAGTTACATAAAATACAGCACCATCACCAGAGGTCGGCACCATCTGCGCACACTGATGTCGGATATGTCTCGACATAGACAGCACTCTTAACACGGAACATATTTATGCTTCTGCAACAAGAACTTGAAAAAGGTTCCATATTTCTCTAGGTTTTCGCGTAGTATTGACAGGAAGCTGCAGATCATTTCATGGGTATTTCTCTAGTATTCGGAAGTCATGAATGCGTAAGCATCTTTGCACTGTTTGAAATTACAACCGCGCATTCTCATCAGAGATGCTGTGTCGCCTGGAGGCTTTCTTGGACCATCTCTGCTTTGCAATGTGCGTAGGAGATGACGCGCACTGTTAATCGAGTGATGTGGAGACACAGCAGTCGGAAGTGGTGTGGCATTAGTTGTTGTACGAGATAGTCAGAGTGGTGCGGTTGAAGGAAGTGGAACATGTTTATTTACTGATCAATTATTTGAAGTGAGGAAAGAGATTGAAGACTTTTGAGAAGAATAATTTATTTCATTTTTTGATGAGTAATAGAACAGGACTTAATTTATAGTAATTGGGTTCAGATTTTATACTTTATTGCGGTATCTTGTAGTTACGCATTCTTGGTTCAGACATTCAGGGAAAGATGAATAGGCATGCATAATTTTCAATTTGAATTTGAGTTAGGATTAACTGTTGAATATTTAATGTCATTTTTCGAGCTGCAGTTTTGAAAATATATCATTTGATGTTCAAGAATACTTACGTTTGTCCACTCATGAAGTGTATTTTTCATGTATTAATAGTAGTGAAACAAAGAAAGAGATAATTTTTAATATAGAACTTTTCTGAAACTTCCTGGCATATTAAAACTGTGTGCGGACCGAGACTCGAACTCGGGACCTTTGCCTTTCGCGGGCAAGGTCCGCAGAAGAATTTCTGTAAAGTTTGGAAGGTAGGAGACGAGGTACTGGCAGAAGTGAAGCTGTGAGGACAGGGCGTGAGTCGTGGTTGGGTATCTCAGTTGATAGAGCACTTGCCCGCGCAAGGCAAACGTACCGAGTTCGATTTTTGCTCCGGCACACAGTTTTAATCTGCCAGGAAGTTTCATGTCAGTGCACACTCAGCTGCAGAGTCAAAATATGATTCTAGAACTTTTCTAAACGGAAAAATAAATACAATGTATGGTATAATGAATCCCAAGTCACTGTTCGCATCCAAAGTCCACGCAAAATATGGACTATAATTTTTACTTATTCAGACTTCTTATGAACCAAGTAGGCCCTGCCTTTTTTTTAATAAGAAAGAGAAGGCATTGCACCACACACATCTCAGTAGTTAGTTGTAGCTCAGCAAATGTGACGCACTTTCCTAGGCAAGTGCAATGCCATGGTGTTCCCATTGTGCTACAGGTAAGCCATAATTAAATAATAAAAAAGGGAACATTGAATTTTTCCAGGGCCAACTTATCAGTTTACAAGTTTAATGATTATCATAATGTTGAATTCAGACAGTGGTCTTGCCATTACAATGTTGAAACAGACAGTGAGCCAGATAGGAATTTTCAAGAACATTTCTCGCTGTAGATTTTGCAATATATTCTCGCAATCGAATTATTATGATCCAAGTTTGCGAAATGCTTGTTGAAAGTTCACGTAAGCGTATAGATTGGTTACGCTGCCTGGAAAAAACTTTAAATGAACTACAACAAAGATATTATTCTTATTAAGGTAACTTTCTGCATTTAACACGGTGACTTATTGCAGACTCTTAATGAAGGTTCGAGCTTTCCGAATAGATTAGATATGTGCGTGGCTCAAAGACTCATTAAGTAACAGAAGCCAGTTTGTTGCCCTCGACGACGACTGTTCCATCAGAGACAAGGGTATCGCCTGCTGCGGTCAAGAGAAGTATGATAGAACCGTTATTATATTTTATATACGAAAATGATTTGGCGTACAGGGTAGGCAGCAGTCTGCAGTTGTTTTGCTGATGATGTGGTGTACGGTGAGGTGACAAAGTTGATTGACTGTAGGAGGATACAAGATGACTTACATAAATTTCTAGTTGGTGTGAAGAATCGCACCTAGCTCTAAATGTAGAAAAAAATTAAGTAAATGCGCATGAGTAGGGGAAACAAACCCGCAATTTTCGGATACAGCATTAGTAGTATTCTGCTTGATACAGTCGCGTTGTTGAAATATCTGGGCGTGACGTTGCAAAGCGATACGAAGGGGGAACGAATATGTGAAAATTGTGGTAGGTAAGCCAAATGGTCGACCACCGTTTACTGGGAGAATTTTGGAAAGTGTAGATCATCTGTAAAGGAGACCGCGTATAGGACGCTACTGCGACCTATTCTTTCCGCTAGAGTGTTTGGGATTCACGCCAGATCAGATTAAAGGAAAGTATCGACGCAATTCAAATGCGGGCTTCTAGAGTTTGAACAACATGCAACTGCTACAGAAATGCTTTGGAAACTCAAATGGGAATCCCTGGATGGAAGGCGACGTTTATTTTTAGAGGAAAATTTAGAGAAGCAGCATCTGAAGCTGACTGCAGAACGATTCTACTGCCGCTAGCATATAACTCACGGAAGAGCAACGAAGATACAGTAAGTTAGGGCTCATACAGAGACATATACTCGTTTGTCCGTCCCTCTGTTTGCGAGTGGTGCAGGAAACAAAACGACTAATAGTCGTACACGATAACCTCTGCCACGTACCATGCGGTGACTTGCGGATTATGTGTGTAGAGGTACATGTAGAAATAGTCGGCTCCATCAGCCTACAGCAGGAGACCTGTGGCTCTGTAAGTAACATGACCCCTTTTTTTATCTTTTAAAAATTTTGTTATGATACCTGTGTCATTAGATATGATTTAAAATTGAAGCAATCGTTGAATAAACCAAGCTTTTCTCATTTATCGAAATTTTATTAATGTAAAACATGTGTTGCACCACAGTAACAGGATTCTCAGACTGCTCTGTCAGAGGAAAAGTTTCGGAACCCCCGCCTACAGTAATGTCAGCCCCCAGAGAGGGCGCAGATGGACGACATCCCGCTGTCGCGGATAAATAGAGACACACACTGGAACACGACTAGCTCTATTTCGCCAGTTGCGTTTCATTAGATGGCGCAGTTCCTGTCGCACTTCATCGCCAGTAACAGTTCCCTACAGTCCCAGCCGACTCCAGTCAACAGTAGCAGCCGTTATAGCCAGACAATGCAAATGAGTGGTCGTCGGACAGTAAAAGCCGAGTTCATTAAAATTCAGAGCCAGAGAGGCTCATAGATACAACAGTGTAGATTCTCCTGTAGGTTAGGTACAGGGGTTGGACAAAAATATGGAGACACGAGAAACACAACATATTACAATGGCTAATATGGTATCGAAATCCTTTGGCTTTTGAAACAGCTTCCAGTCTTCTCGGAATGAATAAATACAGGTCCTGTGTAGTTTTCGAGGGAATCTTATATCATTCCTCTAGTAAAATACTGTGAAGTTAGGTACCGAGGATAGAGGTGGATAGCAATAACACACCCTTCCCTGAAAAGTGCACCAGAAAGGCTCAATAACATTGAGATCAGGTGACTGCGGTAGCCAAGGGAGATGTGACAATTCGTCCTAGCGCCCACAAAAGCACTCCTGCACGGTGCAAGCAGTGTGAACAGGACCCTGTCATCTCGGAACCCAGCATCAGCATTGGGGAACAAGCATCGTACCAAGCGATGGACTTCATCAGCCAAAGTGGTCACATAATCCTTAACTGTAATGTCAACTTGCAGAGTAATACCACGAATTTGCTGCCCAAATCATCACAGAACCCCCTCTATGTTTCTATGTTTCACTCTTGGGACGTAAACTCGACCAGAAGTTGGAACTTGTGTGAAGAAAAAAAGAAACCTCGTAATGACATAATTACTTTCTTCGGTTGTTCTAGCGTCCAGGTTTTATGTGTTCGCCACCACGATTTCATGTGAAGTAAAACTGACGTGTGGTTTTGGAATTCCACATCACCCTACAGTTACCGGCCTATCGAGCTTCCTCCGTGTCGTCTTGGTGTTAACAGGGTTCGCCAACGCGACATTCAGTTCTGCAGCTACGTTTGCAGTGGTCGTCATCTTATTTCTCGTGACATTCCTCTTCAATGACCATCTGTCATGATCACTCAACACTTACTTTGGCCACATTGTGCCTTAGCGTAAGCCCCCACCAAACCAGCACCAAAAGTTTGCCAATATTAGAATTCCCTTAGCTCCGAAATAATACACTCACTACTATACGAAATACTGTTCTGATCACGACTGATACTTGAAACGTGTTGAGGGCACTGCACAAGTGCCGTTCGTAGTCAAATACAACAGTGCAACGTGCTGGCTTTGCTGGTTTCTACGTTTATGTTTAAGCATGCGTTTCTGGCGGTATTTCTATATTTATATCCAACCCCTAAATGATTTGCTTAGATTAGCGTGAGAGGCACCCACATGCCTTGCTCATACTGTGGCTTCAAGCAGTCAGGCCTGCAAGATGAGTGGTCTGCCAAGCGAGTGGATTCATTCTTAATTTATCGAGTAACATGAACTCTCGTACTCACAATTTAAGTTACAAGTTATCCTCCTATATGATTAATACGCAACGGAAACACGCATCTGACTATCAATAATTTACAGAACTCTGACTGTACACTACGCACTGGCAATACCACATTTTCTTTTTGTCTTTTATTTAACGGCTTTTGTCAACACGTGGCCACCGCACTGAATATGAATGGCGCACACATTATAAATTCGAGACATTATGACAACATACAATTCGAAGGAAAAGTCCACCAATCTTTTTCTTTTCACTATCTTATTTATTCCGATAAATTCTCTAACCTAAACACACAAATTCTACAACCCACAACAATAACACATGAGAAATTCCGCCCAGTGGGCATGGATTTACAATGGTGAATCTCTATATTATGGTCTCTTAATTATTTTACGCTACAGTGAACTTTCTGGATAGGATGGTGGATCTTTTATTATACCTCACACTTCGACTCTCACAATCATCATCACTAAACTTTCCTCCAGACAGAGCGGTACCGAAGGAACAAGCATAACCCACTAATCTTTTGAAACTACCTCGCTACCCTCCCATGCAAACCACACATACCCAAATTACATGACATACACCACACTACAATAGAAAATACTACACAGAGAATGGTCACAACATTATCACTTTCAGCTTTCCCACTTCAATTAATATTTATCCCAGTTTCACACGACACTGCCCAACTTCGTAATTCTACTTTCCTACTATGAACTCTGGAGATATATGCACGTCTTCCTGTGCAATGCAAGCCAAGTGGCGTTGCTGGATAGACGGCCGACTCACCTTGATTCTCTCTCAGAGTTTAAATCTAGCGTCACACGGAATCATATCACGCAAAGTAACATTAAGAACATATTCATCACACACGCGAGTCCTCAAGTGATACCATGGACGAGTACTTCTCTTTATCTTTTGTCTCATACACAGTTTGAGACTCACACAGTACTCACCACGTGGAAGTACTCGTCTCTAATTTCAAGTCCTGCACACGCCATTTCTTAAATATTTCAACTTATGGTACACACGCTATTTCTTAAATATTTGAACTTATTGTACACACGCTAGTAATTCAGCTTAACTTAAGCACACGGAAGTATTTCAACTTATTGCTACACGTGGTTTCATTGTGACTGTTGGTCACTTCCGAAGATTACTACAATCCCATTAATATTACCTGCCTGACATTTAATTCTCCCCACAAAAGTTCCTGAAATAGAGATATTATTATTTCAAACTACTCTTAAATATTCCACATGCATATCATGTCTCCACTCTTTCGTCATTACGGAGCACAACTAAAACAGGTCTTAACAGCACAAGATCCAGCGGCAGAGTGCTGAAACATGGCCGTTCTCTCTAGGTCCTGTCACACCTCTGTCGAAGTGGGGGAGCACCTTTCTTCCGCATTGGTCAGCCACGTTTCAGGCGCTCAAAGCTCAGGCAAATTTCATCTCTTTGGTCTCACCAAAGGTGGCCAATGGATCGACTCAAAGATGATCATATATTCACATTCACTATCTGCGGTTAGCTGACGACCATACATTCATTCATTTCACAGATCTCACCAAACTGGATGTAGGGATTTACTTTGTGGGAGTGCACATGTGATCAATTAAATAAATAAGTTGTCATTCTTTCCCACACTGGTAACCGGCTTCGCTGTATTAATTGAAATTGAGTTATTTAAAAAAAATGTGTTCTTCTGACAAAAATAATGAAGTATGTTGTACCTATTTTCAATGTCGGGCGGTACTGTACCCTTTCAAGCGTATAGGACTTTGACAACGGAGCCACACATCATTCTTCGCTCAACGCCGAGTACTTTATCGTATCTTGCGTTAGTAAACGTTCCTTATGTGTGTTTCTTTTTGTGTTCCCCATATTACGTGTGTCCCAGGAATATCGCCCTGAGAGCGCAACAGTCGTTAGTGTGCAAGCCAGCTACCTTGCTCTGCAACTAGTTTTCTGTAGTTAGGGGATCGCTTCCTCCAACCGTTGACGTAGGGCTCAAATGGTTCAAATGGCTCCTAGCATTATGGGACTTAACATCTGAGGCCATCAGTCCCCTAGAACGTAGAACTACTTAAACCTAACTAACCTAAGGACATCACAAACATCCATGCCCGAGGTAGGAATCGAACCTGCGTCCGTACCAGTCGCGCGGTCAAGGAATGAAGCGCCTAGAACCTCTCGTCCATCGTGGCCGGCTAACGTTGGGCCTCAGACATGTTTTAGTCAACGCAGCAACCCTTCGCTGGTGATCGAACATTCCGAACGGGTATCATACCAAAAAGTTCAAATAAGAAGTTTGCATTAACTTTCCACTCAATTAAGGCATTACTTTTCGTATCAAATAAACTCTTACGACACGCCCTGTTTCTTTCTACCATCTCGTTTGGCTCTCTAAGTACTAGAAGACATCATGGCCGCAACGACTTCAAGTCAAGAACCGTAAGGTGAGTGTGCTGTCGACCAGAGGGCGAGGTAATGGAAACATCTTTTTCTACTTTTCAATGAAGCACCATCAGGTATCCAAGACTTACCAGAGATACTTAAGTGGGCCATTAGGTAGCAAGTTGAGCCTCCATTTTTACATTATGCCCTAGCTCATATCAAAGACAGACGAATTAAAGAAACTCGCTGCGAAGTGAAATTTTGCATGCACGCCAAACGCTAACGTGAAACGCCATCTCACGGAAACACAGGCGTTAAGCTATGGGGCCGAATTCCGCTAATAGGCAATATAAATGGGCGAGCACGAAGCATTTGAATATCTGAATGGCTGGGGAAATGTTAACGGCTTCGGAATTTTAATTGGATACCAGCAGGCAGATTTTAGCACGGCTGTTCTCCATTACCGGGAGTCACTGCGTTTGTTTGGAAGCAATTAACGTATGCTTTGGAAGGCGGCACCGCGAGGGTCGCTGTAATCATGGAAATTACAATTTTTCTGGTTTCACGAATGTTCCTTGTTGGAGTCCAAGTACTACATACCATTTTGTTTTGTTATTTCCTTTTTGGATATAATCCATACTGCCCCATTGTATCGATCGTTTTAGAAAGGGCTACTTCATTTGACCGATTTTTCGTTTTTTGTGTCTTTCTAATCCACTTTCTCTGTTCTGCGCTCAAGGTTTTATGTAAACAGATCAGTGTAGTAGTACAGTAAGCCTACAAAATGGCATTTATGTCATTAAGTTTTACTGCAAAGAGATAAGTATAGTAGAAAACTAAGCGTGGAAGACGTATATCATGTCATTATGTGACATCTCTCTAAATTTTAGTTCGTATTAATGGGTTAAATACTTGACGTTACGTATGTAAACAAGAAGAAGTTTGGAAATACGATTCATGTTTGTTGGAAGGCACTGAGTGATCTGATTATAAAATGATGGATAAATATAATCTGGGTAATTTTCGCTGCTTTGTGGACAAACACAAGTTTTTCGCACATCTCAATGTTTATGACTTCGATCTCCTGAACTGTGTCGTACTACGATATAATTTTGCAGGTATATTCAGTGATTTAATAGGTACCGCCTGCAAGGAGTGTTGCGAATAGAATTAGTAATACAGAAGTAATAAATTAAAATGTCATACCTGATGTTAAAGTTTCACTGCGCGCCTTTTCAAGCAGAAGCCAAGTTTTCACGCGCGGGCTGGCCACATGCCCCTTCGTATCCGCATCTAGTGACTCTTGTGGGGTGAAGATGACTCGGCGGCCGGTCGGTATCGTTGGGCCCTCATGGCTGTTCGGGCGGAGAGAATAAATATCTACGACATCTTACGTCCTGAACTACGTGTCAGACAATGATACAATTTTGCAGATACAGTGAGTGGTCTGTGTGGCCACTGCCTGCAAACAGTGATGCGGTTAAAGAAGTAATACGTTATAACGTCATGTCTGATGCTAGAGTTTTACTGCATGAACAGCGAAAATGTAGTAAGTGATAGTCTTCTTTTTTTCATGATTATATGTCGGGTGTCCGCAAGAAAAAGCTTTTCGAAGGTTTGAAATTATGTGTTAAATTTGTCGAAAGTCGCCAAGTCTTCTCATTCTCAAACATCTCAGTTACACTGCCTCGAGACAAGCACACAGTTTCAAACTGTAGTATTTGCCTTACTGTGCTAAATCTTTGACGTAAGATTAGACCTCTTAGTGAGTAGACTACGGCAGCACTTCAGATTCGGTCAATAATTACTCGAAACGTTGAAATCAAATTTTTATCGACCCTGGAATCCGTTAGACTGGCAGCTGGTACTTGGGTTCCGCTTTTGGGGTTCAGGGTTAGTCGTCTAGTAATACAGATACCTTGTAGTAGCCTGGAAGTGAGCCATATCTTTCTTAAGAATATTTGTGAGGATACTTCGCAGTTCAGACTTGAAGAGCGTAAAGCGAGAAAAGCGACATCGAGAAAAATATTGATACTGCTTCATACGTTACATTGTTGTTGTTGTGGTCTTCAGTCCTGAGACTGGTTTGATGCAGCTCTCCATGCTACCCTATCCTGTGCAAGTTTCTTCATCTCCCAGTACCTACTGCAACCTACATCCTTCTAAATCTGCTTAGTGTATTCATCTCTTGTCCTCCCTCTACGATTTTTACCCTCCACGCTGCCCTCCAATGCTAAATTTGTGATCCCTTGATGCCTCAGAACATGTCCTACCAACCGGTCCCTTCTTCTCTTCAAGTTGCGCCACAAACTCCTCTTCTCCCCAATTCTATTCAATACCTCCTCATTAGTTATGTGATCTACCCATCTAATCTTCAGCATTCTTCTGTAGCATCACATTTCGAAAGCTTCTATTCTCTTCCTGTCCAAACTATTTATCGTCCATGTTTCACTTCCATACATGGCTACACTCCATGCGAATACTTTCAGAAACAACTTCCTGACACATAAATCTATACTCGATGTTAACAAATTTCTCTTCTTCAGAAACGCTTTCCTTGCCATTGCCAGTCTACATTTTATATCTTCTCTACTTCGACCATCATCAGTTATTTTGCTCCCCAAATAGCAAAACTCCTTTACTACATTAAGTGTCTCATTTCCTAATCTAATTCCCTCAGCATTGCCCGAGTTAATTTGACTACATTCCATTATCCTCGTTTTGCTTTTGTTGATGTTCATCTTATATCCTCCTTTCAAGACACGGTCCATTCCGTTCAACTGCTCTTCCAAGCCGTTTGCTGCCTCTGACAGAATTACAATGTCATTGGGGAACCTCAAAGTTTTTATTTCTTCTCCATGGATATTAATACCTACTCCGAATTTTTCTTTTGTTTCCTTTACTGCTTGCTCAATATACAAATTGAATAACATTGGGGAGAGGCTACAACCCTGTCTCCCTCCCTTCCCAACCACTGCTTCCCTTTCATGCCCCTCGACTCTTATAACTGCCACCTGGCTCTTATAACTGCCACCTGGTTTGTGTTCAAATTGTAAATAGCCTTTCGCTCCCTGTAATTTACCCTTGCCAACTATAGAATTTGAAAGAGAGTATTCCAGTCAACATTGTCAAAAGCTACGTTACATGATCTAACTACAGTATCAGATCAGTAGATTTTCAAATTTGAACAGCAAATTGGTATCTCCAAATGCATAGAGAACGTAAGATGAACGGATCAAATGGCTCTGAGCACTATGGGACTTAACTTCTGAGGTCATCAGTCCCCTAGAACTTAGAACTACTTAAACCTAGGTAACCTAAGGATATCACACACATCCATGCCCGAGGCAGGATTTGAACCTGCGACCGTAGCAGTCGCGCGGTTCCGGATTGAAGCGCGTAGAACCTCTCGGCCACTCCGGTCGGCATGAACGTATCTTATTACATTGTATTTAACATGAAAGTATCAGCTTTTGACATTACTGATACTCATCCTACTGTGTACAAACAGGTTCACGTAAGATATGGAATTAAATGGAAAGATAAACAAGATATTCGTCTGTTTACACATACTATCCTTTTCAAACCATGTTCTACTTAATTGCCTTTCTCGTGTCCACATTTTCCGTTTGCTCTAACAACACGTACTTCATATCTCTCTATTGTTGTTTTATTCTTTCATACTATTTTTATTATTGATTTAGAATATCTGCCTTGTTGCTTCATTATCGTTGCTGCAAATCTCACGTATGTTTTAATACTTATTACGGTGATTTATGTTACAGAATGAACCTTTCATACGAAGGAACAGTATAAATCTTTCACCCATTCATCGTTTGTAGGTAACTCTTTTGGTCGCACCGGATTACAACAAACACAAAGAAGTTTCATCGAATACTTCCTGTATAAAAACGAAGGGTATTAGGGAGTTTTCATAACTATTCATTCATTGCTTCAAACCTGTACAAGAATATTAAGCTTAGGAAGGAAGTTGATTGGATAAATGCTCTTTCCATAGAATATGATGTCGATTTGGAGATGTAAGTACAGATGAACCTCCTTTGTAAAACCGGCTTCACTGTGGTCATAAAGTAATTCTTAATCAGGAAGGAAGTAGATTCTATGCCCTACCTAATATCTATGCTGATAACTAAGACCACTTCCAAATACACTCTAATCTATTCAAAACTAAATTAAATATACACAGGTAGTGGAATGAACGATAATTTGTGCTCATGTTAACCGCAGCAGATCTTGCCCCAATCCCCCTCGTTATTCCATCAAGAGAGAGCTACATCAGCTGAAGTTAGGATTGTGGAATAGTTTTCACACTCTTATAATTTCACCAAGTTGTGTAATTTTATATATGCAGCTGGCAGTTTACAGCGTAGCACTGATACAGTCCGAGCAACCAAATGCTTACGCTTGTTCGTAGCTTTTGCATGTTTAGGAAATGTTACTCATTGCAGTGACATTGGAATATCATGAAACAGTGTGTTGGGAAAGTTGATGTTCATTTATTATGTTGGTACATAAGTTCGTAGCGTTTCTGTTTTGATGTCAGTATTTCGGTTGTTAGGGGTTTATTTATCGATCATCATATTTTATTTGTAGTTCACTGTCGCTGTTTGAATTAACATCAATGATTTTGTCATATGGAGATAGTGAGTGGAGCTGCGGACACTACAAAATTAAATTTCAAGTGGAGAAATTGGAACATTTCCGACATATTCTTCTGTTTGAGTTCGATTCAGGTGTGACAGCAGCGGAGGCAGCCGTGTATGACGATGGTGTCATTGGACAGAGCACGGCGAATAAATCGTTTTCTTGTTTTAAAGAGAACCTTTTGACATTAGTGACTCTCCACGTTCAGGAAGACCTTCGAGTTTGATGAAGATCGTTTGAACGCATTAATCCACAATGATTCCCGCCAATGTACTCAAGAACTGGTCAATGTGATGAACTGTAATCATTCCACCATAGTGAGTCATTTGTTCGCAGTGGGGAAGGTTCAAAGATCGCGTGTATGGGTATTGCATACTCTAAGCCAAACTCACTAAAACAACTGGTTGGCCACTGTGCATCTCTGCTTGCTCGTCATCAATGGCTCGTGATCAACACCCACCACTGCTACCCTGTATGTACTCGAGAACTGGTAAATGTGATCAACTGAAATCATTCCACCATCTTACGACATTTGCAAGCAGAAATAGTGTCTTTAGGCTGCTACCAAAAAGAAAAAAGGAATGGTTGAGCCCAAACAAAACAGCAACTATTCTTACAAAGACCTGCAAGCATCAAACCAAGGATAATATTATGCAATTTGTGCAACAGCGTCGGTGTTGCTTCCCCGAAGTGTAACCTTCACTGCTAATATTTATTGTCAACAGCTTAGACGTTTTGCAGCGCGCAGTCCAAGAATAACGACCAGGAAGAATGCGTGAACTGACTCTACTTCACTATATCGATTGCCAACAGTCTGCCAGATAGACAAAAAACGGTATACAGGAGTTGGGGCGGGAAATCATTCCGCAGTCACCTTGATAACCTGATATTGCTTCCTCAGGTTTTCACCTTTCCCGCACCCTATCGAACAAACTCCAAGGATGTTCAAATAAATCACGGGTTTGCTGTCGGGTGACGTCGTCGACTACCGCCGATATTTCGACAGGAGCACACCCTGCCATTCTCAAGGCACAACCGCAAGGAGGAAGCCATGTGCAAGGCAATTTAATACCTCGGTTCACAGAGGATAAACAAGGAAGATACCACACACAGAACAAGTAACCGCAGAGTCAACACACAACTAAAGATAACCAACATCAGAAATATCGATAGTGACTATTAATCAACAGGTGAGGTAGCACTAATTCTGTCCCTCTGTTTTTTGATGAGAGACAGTGCCGGATTCCAAGCAGCATTTAAACAAAATCCACCATCTGTGTTTATAAGGTTGCTTGATAGTTAGATTTCAACAGCTTCCTTAATAACGCTATCCCAATAGCTGGACGTGGAAGCCAGAATCTCCGTGTTGTTGTATTCCATAGGATGACCGGTGTCAAGGCAGTATTCTGAAATAGCGGATTTGCGCGGCTGTTGTAAGCGTGTGTGACGTTTATGTTCAATACACCGGTCTTCCATAGTCCTGATTGACCAATATACGACATGCCACAACTGCAAGGAATACGATAGACCCCATCCTTACGCAAACCGAGATCATCTTTTACGGACGCCAACAGGGCCTTAATCTTAGAAGGTGCTCGAAAAACACATTTCACATCATATTTCCCCAAAATACAGCCAATACTTTTGGAAATGCTTCCTGCGTAAGGCAAAAAGGCCGTAGACCTAGGAGCCACTTCGTTGCTATCGTCACTCACCCGCTGCACAGAAGGCTGATAGCGCGCACGTTTGATCTGCCTCTCACTATAACCATTCTGACGAAAGGTGACTTCGAGATGTGATAGTTCAGCTGCCAAACTTTCAGGGTCTGAGATAACGTGGGCCCTGTGAACCAAGGTACGAATTACTCCTTCACGCTGAGCTGGATGGTGACAACTATCAGCTCTCAGATACAAGTCAGTGTGAGTAGGCTTCCTATAAACAGAATGTTCCAACGTACCTTCAGTCTTCCTTCTGACCAACACATCAAGGAAGGGAAAGCATCCATTCTTTTCCACCTCCATAGTGAACTGAATATTCGGGTGGATTGAATTCAGGTGTTCCAAAAACCGGTTTAAATTCTCACTGCCATGAGGCCAAACAACAAAAGTATCGTCTACATATCTGAAAAAACACGGAGGTTTCAACGTAGCTGACTACAATGCACGCTCCTCATAAATAAATTGCAACTCCATCAGTCTGTTCGTAGTACTGACCATTGAATAAACTTCCGTTAATGATAAAAATGCGCTCCTAATGTTGTTCAATGAATCCTTCGCCTCAAAATCGTGTTATTACGGACGAAGAATCGAAAAGTTACCCCAGCGTTGGCGACTCTTGTAAATAGTGAAGGAGAATATATTATTGATAATTAAAGACTGTGTTATGTGTTCCTGTTGTGTTTATCAAACGCTACGAACTTATCCACCAACGCAATACAGCGTATATTGTCGAAACAAATGTTCAATAAAAATACGTTACTCAGTTGAAATCACCATAATTTAAAAACAAATTGCACATCTACTACGACCCCGATGTTAATGCACTTGTCATCTCGTGGCTTATCGGAAACGCGCGGTGACGTTACAGTAAACAAAAACCATATCCAGTTTTTCGACTTTCGTCATATATGCTTTGGAAGTCCGGACAGTTTCAAGAGCAAGTTTTCTGCTCGTTACAACTGCAGAGCACATTCTGATGTGATTCAGCAGCACAAGGGCACGTGAGCCAACCGAGCTGCCGTCACTTTCAGGTGCAATAATACTGTTGTCTCCTAATAAAGACTAAACATCTCTGAGCCTTTATCAACTGAGCCAAACAGTTAAATGTTACGCTACAGTAGAACGAGGTAAACAACAAGCGCGTATCTGTGAAAAACAGTTCTGCCAACATTGTTTGGAACTTTCAACGTAATCTACATCCGAAGTCCGTACGCCAATGCACAGTTACTATTCCAGATGCATTGAATATGATGCGTGAAAAGTATACTCCTACCTAACACATGCACAAATAAAGTAGTAATACTTCACCGACGACAACAACGTCAACACGGTTAACCGTTACTTAATGGAGGAACCACAGGCTGAGGTACCTGTACCAAACTAATGTTTGATGTGTATCTGAGGATTTTTTGACGTAATTGTTAGTACTGCTCAATTTTGTACCCATATTATTGGCGACTCTTAAAAATATGCCTTAAATTATAATACAAATACGGTGAAAGCGTTGATTAGCTACGGAGCAGCCGAATTTGAGGAACTCAGCCAGTGACAACCAAAGTACCACTGAATCAAAAAGGAAGAACAGGTTTCAGTTGATTGTTAGAGACAAACTATAGACGATATAAACACATTGTGCATAAAACTGGATACAGAAAGGTTCAAAGTTTTGTCCGAGTTGCGCTGTTGTTAGTTTGTAGCAACATGGCAGCGACATTGCTACACCACAAGAGGGGTCATTTTGTGTGATGGAACTTGGGCGAAGTCATTCCATTGTTCAAGTGCTAAGTGCATACCACCGCCGACAGAGCAAGAAGCTGCTTCTGGAAAAGTAGATTTATGGTTGGCATACAAAATTCTTGCAAGTTGGCTATATATGCTAAGGAAAGAGCCCTGGTCGATCGCGCTCTACTGATGAAAATGTCGCGCTTATCAGAGATGGGTTAACTCGGAGCCCATGCAAGTCCACAAGAAGGACAGGCTAGGAACTTCACCTTCCTCAAACAATGGCGTGGAGTATTCAGAAATGACGCCTGCATATGCAACCTTCCAATTTTCAGCTACTGCAGCAATTGCATCCAGGTGGTCGTAACAGAAGGTACGAACTTGACATTTCAGTTTCCAGTATATGGCAGAGGACAGTATTTCCGAAAGACTCATCTTTTCGGACGAATAAGCGTTTCATTCTTCGGATGAAGTAAACCGCCATAGTTTAAGAATTTGGGTGTCACAAAATACTGGCGTCGTCGTCGAACATGAAATAAACTCATCGGCACTGAATGTGTTTTATGCCTTTTCCGTTCACAGAGTCTATGGACCTTTCTTTTTTGCGGAGGAAACGGTGACAGAAGTGTCATTCTTCGACGTGGTGCATAATTGGTTTTATTCCTCAACTTCAAGATTCTAAAGATTTCATTTTTATGCATGACGGCGCGGCGCCTCGCTTTCACCTTCAGGTGTGCCGTTATCTTAATAACACACGATAAAATATTGTTCATTATTTTTGGCCTCCCTGGTCACCAGACCTCACAACTTGCGATATTTTTTTGTGGGAGTACACAAAAGACAGAGTCCTTGTCCTATCTATGGCAGCTACCCCTTTCCCCTCTTGATACTGTTTCTTCATGTACCAAAACTGGCCCTTGGATGCCTTAACGCAGTAGTTTTTCCGATAATCATAGGCAGTCGATAGCATCGCCTGCATCAACTGTCCGCACAACAGTTTTTACATTTAGCAAGTAGCTATTTTTCTTTTTGCCGCTTCTCATCACTTTAGCCTTTGTTTTATTTATCTTTAATATCAGTTTTGTGCTACTATAAATATAAATCCTAGTCCGCTGCTTCAATTGAATTTCTTTATTGCAATAAGCCTATTTCGGCTACTATCGCCATTCTTAAGCTATCTGCCAATAACACATAGCATTTTATCATTATTTGCTTAATTTTTTTGTGTTAACATGTTATGGCTATATGGTGTATGTATATAGTCTACATTGGTGCGTACGTCCCTTCCGAATTACCGGAGATGGTGGTCACGTGTGCATGAGATGCGTGTATGTGTGTGTGTGTGTGTGTGTGTGTGTGTGGGTGTGTGTGTGTGTGTTTCGTTTTCTGACAGCTATGTTGTAAGTGTCTTTTAACTGGGCCTGTCGGCAACATAACGTGTCACCTTTACGATAAGTAGCGATCTACCTTTTCCTTACATTGTTGGTGCATACGTATAGTTATTGCTGATTTCCATTTCACATCTTTTCGTTACATTACTGGTGCATACGTCTAGTTATTCTTGACCTCCATTTCACATGCTTTAATACTGTCGCTTATTAAACTGCTTTCTATGGCTATGTTTGTATTTTAGCAAATTTGTAACACCCCCTTTTTGTCGTTTTTCACGGTATAGGATGCTATCCTACGTGTTTCTGACAGAACATCTGACAGTTACACCAACGATGCTATATGCTTACAAAGTTGCTGTATGTAGTCTGTAAAGTTAGTTGATTAACCGTTTGATCTTTGCTGCTAATTTTATCTTTGACTATGAAGTATTCTTATTAAGTCTCTGTTTACCCGTTATTGCAATTTTAGATTAGAATAAAATTTTTTGTATTGTTTTATATTTAAAGTGTGATTGTTCTTCTAGTATGTTCTGTGATTGCTTAAATGTATGCATATATATTCAAATTTATTCAAAAACGTTCATAGTTAGCCCCTTCGGTATTATGCGCAGGATTTTTATTGTTTGTTCTATATGTTCTGGTTTGATATTTCCTCGGACTTTAAGTGTGTGAAAAACATAGAAGCATTACTCCCATAATTTCTAGTGCGCTCTCGATATCTAATGTCAAAATTTTGTCCTGTGTGACTTATGTAAAATTTTTCACAGTATTTGCATTCGATTTTATATATCGCTGGGTTGGTGTGAATTTTTCCCTGAGTGGATTCGTGATACCAAGTCATTTCTGGTATGGCAAGCGAATTAGGTAAGTGCCGGTACTTTATGAAGGGCTTATCTCAATAGTGGTACAAGTCCATTACCTCCACTTTTCTGTCTATAATGCTTCTCACGTTAATGGTCCAAACAAACAGAAAGAAACGTTCATCTCTAGCAAGAAGCCATATGCTTGAATATTTCTGATATCTCAACTGCAGATTTTTCAGCGCTCATTTAACTTTAGGACTCTGTATCTCAGAATAAATAAAAGTGGACTTGTACCACTATTGAAATAAACCCTTCATATGTAGTGTTGGAAATTCGTTACCATATAAATATAAACTAAAATAAATTTCAGAGCATCCACTGATGTGAAAAATGACCATCAAGCTGTCACGAAATCGCTTAAGTACAAACATAGGCATAGACAGCAGTTTAATAACCAACGGTACCCACCGATGTGAAATGGAAGTCAAAATTAACTAGATATAAGTACCAATGTAGCCATAACATGTAAACTTTAAAAAATATAACCAAATTACGGTAAAATACTCGCAGATAGCTTGACAATGGCAATTGTAGCCGAAATAGGCCTAATGAAATAAAGAAATTCAATCGAAGCAAAGGACTTGGATTCATATTTATAGTGTCATTACAAGACTTACATCACGCTGCTGGCCGACAAGAACATAAATTTTGTGTTAAGAGCACTGTAAATGTTTCACAGGCAGTTTATTTATGACGTCTGTACAGCGTGCGGAGCAAGGCCCGGCCTCTTACTATGGTTTGCTCGGTCCTTCCCGGAAATACCCGGAACAGCGCGACATAACGGTAATTCTGAGTTCGGCAGAATCGTGGTTTCAGCACTGTTTACGGTAAGCTGTTTGTTTGTGGTATGAAGGACGTTCACGGGTTATATGGCTGTTTCCACAAAAAGAGGCAGTGTAGGGGCTGCTACATATTTGATACGAGACAACATTACAGTACCATGCAGAAAGAATTTAAAGATTTTAGTTGACAACGAGAGAGCAAGAAATTACAACGATCGACAGATGGGTTTCAGAGTTCTATACATTAAGATTGTAGGCATGGAGCACGTGATGAAATTGATGTAACGAATAGTAAAATTTCTGAAGTAGCATGCATTATTTCATTGTGAGTTGCAACAGTTTTCAATGGAACTGACGTAAGAGTATGGAGATTTCATAAACTACTGCAAAATATGCTGGTGAAGTCAGGGGGCATACGTATAACGATTTTCCGATTTAAAAGTCGCTATTTTTGAATTTATGAAGGCGCAAGGAATGCAGAAACGGAAGTAGAATATCCGGAATGGATTGCAGACTTCACATTTCAAGTGGATTTGACTGCACACTGTCTACAGTAAGACACTGCAAGGTAACTTCTTTCTGATTCAAAAGAACATACTTCAAAAAAAAAATCTGACAAAGTGAATCCAATTCCCTAAGCTCATTGGCGTTAAAGAAAACGCGAAGTTTGAAGACTCCATTCTTGCCTTAAAAGAATTGTAATTTTATAAAGGCTTTCAGGACACTGTAGAATTTACATCTGTTTTAGAGCTGTTTTCGAGACCGTGTGGCGTTTGAGTTGAAAGCGCCCCTGTACATGTGCAGATATAAAAGATTGACCTGCAAGATATTTCTAGTTTTAAAGAAAATATTGCTTTCCTCCATAGCGAGACTGCAAACGTACTAAAGTATTTCGATTGACAAATTTGTGTGAGAGATCTTCCTTCAGTCACGATTACATGGCAACCTGAGTGCGAAACTCTGTGAAATTTTCTGCGTCTGTTCGTATACCAACAATATGTACTGAATAAAAAATATGTTACGTCTTCAGCGTGCCAAAAATAATTAAATGACATTGAATATTTGTTTCGTTTTTGATCTATGTTGCTGAAAAATGTGAAATATACACTGATGAGCCAAAACATTATGACCACTTGGCTAATACCGTGTTGATCCACCTTCGGAACGCATTACAGCAGCGATTCTACCTCACTTGAATCCGCCATGTATGTGACACCAGCTGGGTCACGCAACTGTCAAAATTATGGGCCGTTGCTCTATGGACGGGAAGTGGTGCCCGGTAGCACCTCAGAAGTGTTTCATCGGGTTCAAAAATAGCTGTAAACACTATGGGACTTAACATCTGAGGCCATCACTCCCCTAGACCTAGAACTACTTAAACCTAACTAACGAATATCAGCTATCATACTCCTGAAACCACAGCAGCACAATTCTGGCCTTGTGACGTGGGCAGTTATCGTGTTCGACGATGCCATCACAGTTGGCGAAGACATCGCGGAGGAGGGAGGCAGGTAATCCACAATAATATACACGTCGTCTGTGGTTGTCTTGGTGCCTTCGCTTGCTGACACGATCCCATGCAAGCGCAGTTGAATGCCCCCCACTGCGTAGTACTGCCCCAGCAGCCTGCGTCCGTTGCGCGGAGCGTGTTTCGAGCATCGTTCGCCTGGATGACGGCACATGTGTACAAGGATAATGACATGGTGCAACAAGAAACGTGAATCATCAGTGCAGGCGACACGTTTCCATTGATCCATAATCCAATCTTGATTTTTCCTTGCACTTTGCAATATTGATTAACGATATTGAAGGGTCTGCATCGGAACAAGTAAGGGTCATCTACTCTGGTACCTCATGTTCAACGATGTGTATTAAATGGTGTGCTCCAGAACACTTGCAGCTGCACCAGCTCTGCACTCTGCTGCCGGTCCTGCACAGGTTGCTTCCTACCCTGTCTCACAGAGCGGAAAAGCCTCCGACATCCAATTTCCCTGGTGAGGCGTGGACGTCCAACCCCTTGTCGCCCCTTCGGGATTTTGCCGTTTTCATCCAAATTCCATGGCGGCTTACGGCAGCAGCACATCAACAGCCGACCAGCTTCGCTGTTTCCAAGATACTCCTCTGCAGGCGCTGGGCAATAAAGGTCTCTTGTTTGTCGTGTCGTCGCTAGAAATGGTTCCTTATTCATTTCTACTCCAGTTATATATCTTCCCTAATGTGTCACGTACCTGCAACGCCATTCAGTCTCCCGGTGAGGAGTGTTAATAATGTTTTGGCTCGTAAATGTAAAACCAAGTCGTATGCGGTGCAATTGCGCTGCCATTTAAATGCGGACGTTAGCACTTTTCCCCCTCTTCTCCCTCTTGGCGCTCAGATAGCGTGACTTTGCAGTGGTAGGAGTGTGCAGCGGAGCGAGAGAGCTGTGGCATTAGTGCCCGGGTCCGCCCCGTCAGCCGAAATATTGGTCGCCTCTGCTTTAGAGGCTCTTCCGTCTCCCGTTTACAGCGAATAATTAGCATCTTCAGCTACTGCAGGTACCCCAGTTCCAATTTCAAGCAATTTGCTCTTTCCATATATACAGATGGACTGCCCTGACAATGGACTGCCCTTTTATATCTTAAAACTAAAAACTAAACTCCGTCCAAACAGGCCTTGGAAGGGCCAACGGTTTTGTCTTTTGCGTACGCGATATTATCGCCATCTTTATATGCGCATGTCGCTATCTCATGACTTTCGTAAGCTTAGTGTAATAAATAGTTTCGTTTACTGTATTACATACAAACATAACATAAAATGTGTTTACTGTAGTTCTGAAATCGATAGCAAGTAAAAAAAGACCGTCAAATACAATTGAACTGTTCATGTATATTCAAACAAAAACATAGTACGAACTGGGTATCACGGTCTATCCGAAGATGAATGTACTAAAATTTATTATCATATTTTTTCCTCTTGATCACTTATGTCAGTTATAATATCTTCTCTGTTTATCGCCATTGCTTTTATGACATCTATGTTGAACATTACTGGTAAGAATCTACAAGCACGACATACGTAAATGCTAATGTGATCTTTTTCTCTTGATATATCCAGTAGGATGCAACAAAATTTGACATTTGTCACAATGGCCTGGTAACTACACTCCTGGAAATGGAAAAAAGAACACATTGACACCGGTGTGTCAGACCCACCATACTTGCTCCGGACACTGCGAGAGGGCTGTACAAGCAATGCTCACATGCACGGCACAGCGGACACACCAGGAACCGCGGTGTTGGCCGTCGAATGGCGCTAGCTGCGCAGCATTTGTGCACCGCCGGCGTAAGTGTCAGCCAGTTTGCCATGGCATACGGAGCTCCATCGCAGTCTTTAACACTGGTAGCATGCCGCGACAGCGTGGACGTGAACCGTATGTGCAGTTGACGGACTTTGAGCGAGGGCGTATAGTGGGCATGCGGGAGGCCGGGTGGACGTACCGCCGAATTGCTCAACACGTGGGGCGTGAGGTCTCCACAGTACATCGATGTTGTCGCCAGTGGTCGGCGGAAGGTGCACGTGCCCGTCGACCTGGGGCCGGACCGCAGCGACGCACGGATGCACGCCAAGACCGTAGGATCCTACGCAGTGCGCAACCGTCTCCATGAAGCTGGGCTACGGCCCCGCACACCGTTAGGCCGTCTTCCACTCACGCCCCAACATCGTGCAGCCCGCCTCCAGTGGTGTCGCGACAGGCGTGAATGGAGGGACGAATGGAGACGTGTCGTCTTCAGCGATGAGAGTCGCTTCTGCCTTGGTGCCAATGATGGTCGTATGCGTGTTTGGCGCCGTGCAGGTGAGCGCCACAATCAGGACTGCATACGACCGAGGCACACAGGGCCAACACCCGGCATCATGGTGTGGGGAGCGATCTCCTACACTGGACGTACACCACTGGTGATCGTCGAGGGGACACTGAATAGTGCACGGTACATCCAAACCGTCATCGAACCCATCGTTCTACCATTCCTAGACCGGCAAGGGAACTTGCTGTTCCAACAGGACAATGCACGTCCGCATGTATCCCGTGCCACCCAACGTGCTCTAGAAGGTGTAAGTCAACTACCCTGGCCAGCAAGATCTCCGGATCCGTCCCCCATTGAGCATGTTTGGGACTGGATGAAGCGTCGTCTCACGCGGTCTGCACGTCCAGCACGAACGCTGGTCCAACTGAGGCGTCAGGCGGAAATGGCATGGCAAGCCGTTCCACAGGACTACATCCAGCATCTCTACGATCGTCTCGATGGGAGAATAGCAGCCTGCATTGCTGCGAAAGGTGGATATACACTGTACTAGTGCCGACATTGTGCATGCTCTGTTGCCTGTGTCTATGTGCCTGTGGTTCTGTCAGTGTGATCATGTGATGTATCTGACCCCAGGAATGTGTCAATAAAGTTTCCCCTTCCTGGGACAATGAATTCACGGTGTTCTTATTTCAATTTCCAGGAGTGTATTTGAATCGTGATGCGTAAATTGCCCTTCAGGCTTATAGTTGCAGTTTGAATGAGTTTGATCTTATCAGCTGCCTAGAGCAACTGGGGCCAAAGGAAATTGTGTAAAAGCGTTACCTTTGTTGACAGGGATTGTTGATGGAAACGCGGGGAAATACGGTAAACGAAGAAAAAAGTAATGTAGAATGAATTCTAAGGACGTGAGGAACGAACAAAAGCATTCTCAACACCGACGTTTTTGAGATCCCCGATTCTCGCGCAATTTGTCTGCTACTGATGTGCGGATTAGCCGCAACAGCAGCTAAAACACCTACTTGGGCATCGTCATTTATTGCAGGTCGTGGTTGACGTTTCACATGCGGCTGAACACTTCCGGTTTCCTTAAATAACGTAACTATCCGGCGAACAGTCCGGACACTTGGATGATGTCGTCCAGGATACCGAGCAGCATACATACCACACGGCCGTTGGGCATTTTGATCACAATAGCCATACATCAACACGATATCGACCTTTTCCGCAATTGGTAAACGGTCCATTTTAACTCGGGTAATGTATCACGAAGCAAATACCATCCGCATTGGCGGAATGCTACGTGATACCACATACTTATACGTTTGTGACTATTACTGCGCCATCTATCACAAAGCTAAAAAAGTGGTCCTACTAAAAGATTTATATTTCTTTACGTACTACACGATTATGTAATAAAAGATGAGGGTTCATATTTTGAAAAACGCAGTTGATATCGGTTTGACCTATGGCAGCGCCAACCAAGTGCTATCTGGTTTCCCCCTTCAAGCTTCGTCTTTGTAGTTTTTTCGTTTGACGCCTATTTCGTGAGATATTTGCCCCGGTCACGATCACCTTTGTCATTGGCTTCATTTTGCAGAGGGTCCTACTTAAGCCAATAATATAAAATTAAGGAAATGACAACAACCAACCAAAATGATTTTTAGGGATAGTTTTCGTACACTAATTATCACTTGAAACCTGTTGACATTTTTCAGGTTTGAGTAAAGGAAACCCACTAACGATGGCACGGAAGTGCTAAATCATGTTTGGGTCTACATGGAAAACTGTTGTTTTGCGCTAAGAGGCGGACCTTAAATCCCGTAATGGTACGAAAAAGGAGTGGCAAGTGACGTACGATCCCAGGCAAGCATCCCGGGTAACGAGGCCTGGCGCGGCGGAGCGTGGACGTGTGTAATCGGACATTCAGGAAGCAACTCAGCCGGCGGTCGGATTTCCCCGGAGGCGCGCCCTGCCTGCTGCCCCTCGGCCGCTAAAGTGGTTTGCGGCGGCGGCGGCTAATTCGCTGATCGGCGCATGCGCAGTGGCCGGGCAGCAAGCTGTAGGTCGCCGCAGGCTCGCCCACTCGTGTAACCTCCGCTGTCCGGCCTACGGTAGCCTAATGAGCGCGTCAGCCTCTGAACCGAGGCGGCGCGCATCTCCAGACTGACTTTCGTTTTTCCTGCTGCATCCTCTAACGTCCCGAGTGCCACTGATCCAAAGCTTAGCGTCAGCCAATGACAATTAAGAAATTGGTGAAACTTGACTGAAGCGTATAAAAATGTAATATGTAAAAGATTTAACCAAAAGTCAATAATTCGCCGCACACCGTTGACTAGTAAAGCTATAATTTTATCAGTTACGGACTTCAAGAAAGCATTTGATTTCCCAGACATTAGAGTATCTGATGTTAAACCATAACCAACAAACATAATTCGCGAAGCTAACAAGTGCGAAATCCAAACTGATATTTGTGGGAGAAGAACCTCAACAGTTAGAAATAAAAACTGGTGTTAGGTAAGGGGAGTGTTTCTCAAATTTACTTTTAACTGCCTTTTTAGAAAATACGTTATAGGGATCTTGAATTCTAAGTAAGAAAGAACAAAATTTAACTAACAATTATGGGAAAGAGGAGGAGGAGATTAGTGTTTAACGTCCCGTCGACAACGAGGTCATTAGAGACGGAGCGCAAGCTCGGGTGAGGAAAGGATGGGGAAGGAAATCGGCCGTGCCCTTTCACAGGAACCATCCCGGCATTTGCCTGAAGCGATTTAGGGAAATCACGGAAAACCTAAATCAGGATGGCCGGAGGCGGGATTGAACCGTCGTCCTCCCGAATGCGAGTCCAGTGTGCTAACCACTGCGCCACCTCGCTCGGTATGGGAAAGAAATCAGTAGGAATTAAAGTAAACAAGCCACGGTTTACAGGCGATTTTCCAACACTTTAAGAAAATATGACGGAAGAATTTACTCACAAAAGTCTTAGAAATGGTCTCAGAATTTCAGCTGAAAAAATGAATGAAGAATATAAAGAAACACAAAAATACAAAACACAAATAGCTAAAACAAGGCGAATTAGTAAATTTCAGTATCTTTGAGCATACAGCATAATGCGCTAGAACAATATGCAATAGATACAAGAGTCAGTAAAATACACTCCTGGAAATTGAAATAAGAACACCGTGAATTCATTGTCCCAGGAAGGGGAAATTTTATTGACACATTCCTGGGGTCATATACATCACATGATCACACTGACAGAACCACAGACACATAGACACAGGCAACAGAGCATGCACAATGTCGGCACTAGTACAGTGTATATCCACCTTTCGCAGCAATGCAGGCTGCTATTCTCCCATCGAGACGATCGTAGAGATGCTGGATGTAGTCCTGTGGAATGGCTTGCCATGCCATTTCCACCTGGCGCCTCAGTTGGACCAGCGTTCGTGCTGGACGTGCAGACCGCGTGAGACGACGCTTCATCCAGTCCCAAACATGCTCAATGGGGGACGGATCCGGAGATCTTGCTGGCCAGGGTAGTTGACTTACACCTTCTAGAGCACGTTGGGTGGCACGGGATACATGCGGACGTGCATTGTCCTGTTGGAACAGCAAGTTCCCTTGCCGGTCTAGGAATGGTAGAACGATGGGTTCGTTGACGGTTTGGATGTACTGTGCACTATTCAGTGTCCCCTCGACGATCACCAGTGGTGTACGGCCAGTGTAGGAGATCGCTCCCCACACCATGATGCCGGGTGTTGGCCCTGTGTGCCTCGGTCGTATGCAGTCCTGATTGTGGCGCTCACCTGCACGGCGCCAAACACGCATACGACCATCATTGGCACCAAGGCAGAAGCGACTCTCATCGCTGAAGACGACACGTCTCCATTCGTCCCTCCATTCACGCCTGTCGCGACACCACTGGAGGCGGGCTGCACGATGTTGGGGCGTGAGCGGAAGACGGCCTAACGGTGTGCGGGACCGTAGCCCAGCTTCATGGAGACGGTTGCGAATGGTCCTCGCCGATACCCCAGGAGCAACAGTGTCCCTAATTTGCTGGGAAGTGGCGGTGCGGTCCCCTACGGCACTGCATAGGATCCTACGGTCTTGGCGTGCATCCGTGCGTCGCTGCGGTCCGGTCCCAGGTCGACGGACACGTGCACCTTCCGCCGACCACTGGCGACAACATCGATGTACTGTGGAGACCTCACGCCCCACGTGTTGAGCAATTCGGCGGTACGTCCACCCGGCCTCCCGCATGCCCACTATACGCCCTCGTTCAAAGTCCGTCAACTGCACATACGGTTCACGTCCACGCTGTCGCGGCATGCTACCAGTGTTAAAGACTGCGATGGAGCTCCGTATGCCACGGCAAACTGGCTGACACTGACGGCGGCGGTGCACAAATGTTGTGCAGCTAGCGCCATTCGACGGCCAACACCGCGGTTCCTGGTGTGTCCGCTGTGCCGTGCGTGTGATCATTGCTTGTACAGCCCTCTCGCAGTGTCCGGAGCAAGTATGGTGGGTCTGACACACCGGTGTCAATGTGTTCTTTTTTCCATTTCCAGGAGTGTAGAAAAAGAGTGTGGCTTAACTAAAACCACCAGAAAGGCGTCCCTAGAAATAAAAAAAAGAAAGAAAAGCTATATCACGTTATTATCACCTGAATGTTTATATGAATGTGAATGCTTAACGGTGATGGATAAGCTACACACGGCAGAGAGATTTGAAACACGGATTATTAGGACATTGATCAGTTCAATACAAACTAAAGATTGGTGAAAAATAAACAGAAAATATCAAAAGTAGCTGCAGTCCATAGGTTAATCTCCTCTATCGAATGAATGAGGCCATATCCATAAAAATTTATGGAAATGGAAGTCAACAATAGCAAGGAATTCACAAATAAGAAAATAAATAGTTGAAAATAATATCAAAGAACCGGACATCACAAAATGCATAATTATAAAATATTAAATTTAGGTCGCTTTCAAGAAAGAAATAAAGACTAGCCAGAGACGATCTGGACAGAAGAAAGGAAAGGACAGAAGAAGAAGCAGTACTGGAAGAATCGTAAACAATAAAGAATGAAGTGGAATGGAAGGTGTTACATCATCCTCGTTGGTGAATACAAAGGCAAAAAAGACTGATATACAGTTTCAGACCTCAAACTCTTAGTTTTCGTTAATTACGAAATGAGTATTTCAGTTTGGGACTGGAAATCCAGTGGCAGTGGAGAGTATTGCTTCTCCATGCAGCATTCATTTTTTTAAAGTCATAAATCCTTGCTTCAAGCTACCCGTTATGAATTCCTCTCCTGTGTCACCCTTTTCACCACAAAGTACCGCTTGCAATCTACGTCCTCCATTATTTGTTGGATGTATTCAACTCTCTGTCTTCCTCTATATTTTGTACCGACTACGGCTCCTTCTAGTAACTTATCATGGAAGTTGTCCCTGATGAGGGGACTGATGACCATAGATGTTAAGTACCATAGTGCTCAGAGCCATTTGTCCCTGATGTCTTAACAAATGTCCTAAAATCCTATCCCTTCTTCTTGTCAATGTTTTACATTTAGTCCTTTCTTTGTCAATTCTGCAGAGAACTTTCTGATTCCTTACCTTATGAGTCTATCTAATTTTCAACGTTGTTCTTAGCAGCACATCTCAAATGCTACGATTCTCTTCTGTTCCGGTTTTCTCACGATCCGTGTTTCACTATCACACAATGCTGTGCTCCAGACTTACATTTGCAGAAAAGTCTTCCTCAAATTACGACCTGCACTATGTCATCAAAAGTGTCCGGATACCTTCAAAAACATACGTTTTTCATATTAGGTGCATTGTGCTGTACTATCAGATACTCCATATGAGCGATCTCAGTAGTCATTAGACATCGTCAGAGAGCGGAATGGGGCGTCCCGCGGAACTCACGGACTTCGAACGTGGTCAGGTGATTGGGTCACACTCGTGTCATACATTTGTACGCGAGATTTCCACACTCCCAGACATCCCTAGGTACACTGTTTCCGATGTGATGGTGAAGTGGAAACGTGAAGGGACACGTTCATCAGAGAAGCGTGCAGACCGACCTCGTCTGTTGACCGACAGAGACTGCCGACGATTGAAGAGGGTCGTAATATGTAATAGACAGACATCTATCCAGACCATCACACAGTTATTTCAAACTGCATCAGTGGTGCAAATACTACGACAGTGATGTGGAAGGTGAGAAAACTTGGATTTCATGGTCATAAGCAACACGTAACACCGGAAAATGCCAAGCGACGGCTCGCTTGGTGTAAGGAGCGCAAACATTGGACGATTGAGCAGTGGAAAAACGTTGTGTGGAGTGACGAATCACGGAACACAATGTGGCGATCCGATGGGTATGGTGAATGAGGGGTGAACGTAAACTGCCAGCGTGTGTAGTGCCAACAGTAAAAATCGGAGGCGGTGGTATTATGGTATGGTTGTGTTTTCCATGGAGGGGGCTTCAACCCTTGCTGTTTTGCGTGGCACTATCACGGCATAGGCCTACATTGATGTTTTAAGCACTGTTGAAGAGAAATTCGGGGATGGCCATTTCATCTTTCAACACGAACGAGCACCTGTTCATAATGCACGGCCTGTGGCGGAGTGGTTACACGACAATAACATCCCTTAAGCATCCCTGCACAGCGTCCTGATCTAAATCCTATAGGACACCTTATGGGATGTTTTGGAACCCCGACTTCGTGCCAGGCCTCACCGACCGACATCGATACCTCTCTTCAATGTAGCACTTCGTGAAGAATGGGCTACCATACCCCAAGAAACCTTCCAGTACCTGATTGAACGTATGTATGCGAGAGTGGAAGCTGTTATCAAGGTTAAGGGCGGGCGAACACCGTACTGAATTCCAGAATTACCGCCACGAACTTCTAAGTCATTTTCAGCCAGGTGTCTGGACCCTTTCGATCACATAGTGTATTTTTGTCCTCCTCAAATCAAATGTTAAGAGTCTCGCTCTTCTCGTTTTTGCTACATCTCATTACTTTCGTCTTTCTTCGATTTACTCTCTAGTAAATAGCGTTCACTCCGCCCAACAGATCGTGTAATTGTCCTCATCAGCGAATCTTATCAGTGATATTATTTCACCTTGAATTTTAATCCCGCTCTTGAAACGTTGTTTAATACTGTCATTGTTTTTTCGATTTATATATTCAGCAGTAGGGGCGAAACACTACGTTCCTGTCTTACACCCTTTTTAATCCGAGCACTTCATTCTTGGTCTTCCATTCGTATTGTTCCCCCTTTTTCCTTGTACATCATACTGCATATTATCCGTGTTTTTTATAGCTTACCCCTATTTTTCTCAAGATTTCGCACATCTTCCACCGTTTTACGGTGTATAACGCTTCTTACAGATTGACAAATCCTGTGAACGTGTCTTGATTTTTCTTTAGTCTTACTTCCATTATCGACCACAACACCAGACTTACCTATGGTGCTTTTACCTTTCCTAAAGTCAAGCTGATCGTCCTCTAACATTTCCTCAATTTTCTTTTGCATTTTGCTGTATATTATTCTTATCAGCAACTTGGATGCATGAGATGTTAAGCTGACTGTATGATAATTCTTCCACTTGTTGACTCTTGCTGTCCTCAGAACTGTGTGGATGTTTTCCCGAAAAGCAGTTGCTATATCGTCAGAATCACACGTTCTACACACCAACATGAACAGTCGTTCTTTTTCCTCGTCCCCCAGTTATTTTTTAAATCCTGAAGGAATATTATCTATCTCTTTTACTTATTTGATCTTAAGTCTTTTCAGTTCTCTTACATTTCGACGCTAATAATGGATCTCCTACTTCTTCTGTATTGACGCTTGTTTCTTCTTCTTTCACGTCATCACTTAAGTCTTCCCTCTCACAGAGGCCTTCAATGTACTCTTACCACCTGTCACCTCTCTCCTCTACATTTAACAATGAAATTCCCATTGTAGTCTTTATGTTACCTGCCTTGCTTTTAATTTTCGATTTTTCTGTATTCTGAGTCCGTCCTTCCGACAATCATTTCTTTTTCGATTTCTTTACTTTTCTCAAGCTACCATTTCGCCTTAGCTTCCCTGCATTTCGTATTTATTTCATTCTTAAGTGATTTGTATTTCTTTATTCCTGAGTTTCACTGAATATTTTTGTACTTCTTTCTTTCATCGATCAGCTGAAGTATTTCTTCTGTTACCCATGGATTCTTCGCAGTTATCTTCTTTCTGCCTATGGTTTTCCTTCCAACTTCTGTGATTCCCCTTTTTAGAGACGTCCATTCCTCGTCATCTGAACTGCTTACTGTGCTATTCCTTATCGCAGTATCTATAGCCTTAGTTAACTTCAAACGCATCTCTTCATTCCTCAGTACTTCTGTACCGCACTTCTTTGCGGATTGATTCCTCCTGACTGCTGTCTTAAACTTTAACCTATTCTTCATCACAACTAAATTGTGGGCTAAGTCTGTATTTACTTGGTACGCCTTACTATCCAGTATCTGTTTTCGGACTCCTTGCCTGACCTTGATAGCATCTAACTGAAACCTTCCCGTATCTCTCAGCCTTTCCCAAGTATACTTCCTCGTCTTGTGATTTTTGAACAGATTATTCGCTATTACTAGTTATTACTAACAGAACTCAATTAGTCTTTTTCCTAGTACCAAGCCCATATTGTCCTATAACCCTTTCTTCTTCTCCTTCCCGTGCAACGGCATTCCATTCCCTAATGACTATTAGATTTTCATCTCCCTTTACATAACGAATTACCCTTTCAATAATCTCATACACTTTCTCTATCTCTTGATGTTCAGCTTGCGACGTCGGCATGTATACTTGAACTATCGTTGTCGGTGTTAGTTGGCTGTGAAATTTGATAACAACCTTATCACTAAACTGTTCACAGTAACTTTCCTATTCGCAACGAATCCTAATGCCGTTATACCATTTTCTGCTGCTGTTTATATTACCCTATACTATCTGGCCAGAAATCTTGTACTCTTTACATTTCAGTTCATTGACCCACTCTATATCTAGGTTAAGCCTTAGCATTTCTCTTTTCATATTTTCTAGCTTCCCTACCACGTTCAGACTTCCGACATTCCATGTCCCGTCTAGTAGAACGTTAGATTTTTGGTGGTTATTTAATCATTTCCTCGTAGTCACCTATCCCGTGGTATTCCCCTCCCGGAATTCCGAATAGGGAACTAGTACGGAATCTTTTGCCAATTGACAGATCATCATACCACTTTTTTCAATTAAAGGCAACATGTCCTGTGGATACATATTATGTGTTTTTTAATGTAGTGGTTTCCATTGCCTTCTGAATCCTCGTGCCGTTGATCATTGCTGATTCGTCCGCCCTTAGGAACACGTTCCTACACCAAGGGAAAGAGATTACTCTGATCCTCTGTCAGCTCCTCCACACTCTTTGACAATGCCATTGGCCGAATGAGGGTGACTTTTCATGCCGGACGTCTTCGGCCACCATTAATAATGACTTTTTCTTCTAAATTTAAGCTGTGGCGGGCTTCGAACCCTGGACCGAGGACGTTTTGATTAGTAACTAAAAACGCTACGCGGGTAACGCAGGTGCGAAGGTGCGAAGTAGGACCTTATAGGAGATGATCAAAGTGAAAGAGTAGGTCAGGTGCAAAAAAAAAAAAAAAAAAAAAAATCTTGTAGTAGTCACGTTAGGTAACGAAAGTGCTATTCAAGGTATGCACGCATCTTGAGAGGATCGATTGCAGGAGTTTGTTAGGTTTTAGGAAGAGGACAGTCTTTGAGTTGTTTCTCCGGATACTAACCAGTTTAGCAGGTTTTATAGGGAATAAAAAGAGACTGCATCACATAAGTCCAACACAAAAGGACTCACAGAATCGAGGGTTTAGGGAATACCCTGCCCTTGTGGCAAATTGTAACTTAGAATGACGGGGTGATCTGTTATCTCCTGCATCCTGGAATAGAACTAAAATTGCAAGTTAGTTCCCCAAGAAGTCAATCGAGAAAGAGAACATGATTAGTGATGCGTTACATATATGAAAGCAATCGAAACCAAGTTCTACTAAGAAAAGAAACCATCTACCGATATCTGACTGTGAAACGTCTATCTTTAAATGAGTGTGGCTGTACTTACATTGCTGAATGACTGACACCCACAATATCCTAGCGCAACGCAATCTGACTTCTCAAAAAAGATAACCTGACTTCAAATAATTAATTCAAAAGAATGGCCCTGGCTAAAAAGAAATCGCGAACTATTGCAATCAGCGAGCGTCAGTACTGCCAGCTAAATAAAAGGTTCTACGACGAAAGCCACTAACTACTAATAGGCATGTGGTTAGCAAAGGAAAGATTTTGTGCAAACCAAATACTGTATTTTTTTACCTTAATAATGTGACATCCGATTTAGACACGAATATAAATCGCCATTGACACCTAGTACAAAGGTATACAAGGTGCTACAAAAAGGTACGGCCAAACTTTCAGGAAACATTCCTCACACACAAAGAAAGAAAATATGTTATGTGGACATGTGTCCGGAAAAGCTTACTTTCCATGTTAGAGCTCATTTTATTACTTCTCTTCAAATCACATTAATCATGGAGTGGAAACACACAGCAACAGAACGTACCAGCGTGACTTCAAACACTTTGTTACAGGAAATGTTGAAAATGTCCTCCGTTAGCGAGGATACATGCATCCACCCTCCGTCGCATGGAATACCTGATGCGCTGATGCAGCCCTGGAGAATGGCGTATTGTATCACAGCCGTGCACAATACGAGCACGAAGAGTCTCTAAATTTGGTACCGGGGTTGCGTAGACAAGAGCTTTCAAATGCCCCCATAAATGAAAGTCAAGAAGATTGAGGTCAGGAGAGCGTGGAGGCCATGGAGTTGGTCCGCCTTTACCAATCCATCGGGCACCGAATCTGTTGTTGAGAAGCGTACGAACACTTCGACTGAAATGTGCAGGAGCTCCATCGCCCATGAACCACATGTTGTGTCGTACTTGTAAAGGCACATGTTCTAGCAGCACAGGTAGAGTATCCCGTATGAAATCATGATAACGTGCTCCATTGAGCGTAGGTGGACGAAACTAAAATGAGCTCTTACATGGAAGTTAAGCGTTTCCGGACACATGTCCACGTAACATGATTTCTTTATTTGTGTGTGAGGAATGTTTCCTGAAAGTTTGGCCGTACCTTTTTGTAACACCCTGTATAATCATGAATAGTATTCAGTGTCCAAGTCGAACATGTACAGATCGTTAGCCTACGCTAACATTTCAGACCTCTACCCTCCATCAATGCTAACTTCTCACAGCTAACATCCACCACTGCTGGCTGTTCAAAAAAATGGTTCAAATGGCTCTGAGCACTATGGGACTTAACTTCTGAGGTCATCAGTCCCCTAGAACTTAGAACTACTTAAACCTAACTAACCTAAGGACATCACACACATCCATGCCCGAGGCAAGATTCGAACCTGCGACCGTAGCTGTCTCGCGGTTCCAGACTGTAGCCCCTAGAACCACTCGTCCACACCGGCCGGCTGCTGTTCACCTCCAACTGCCCAACAGTATTTCCATCACTGCTGGCGGCTAACTTGCAACCGCCTAACAGCACTGGAGATTAACTTCAAACAACGAGTCCGATCAGCCACAGAGTCTCTTACAAAGAAAGCGCAGTCAGAGATCCAATGCAAAAAGCTACACAGCGCTGTCAACACAGAAGTAGCCCACTTACAACTGTAGTATTGATCTTGAAAGTTGCATGTCACAATCACAACTTGCAAAACTGATTTTTTTCTTGCACGTGTGCTAAATTTTACACGTTGTGGAAAGATTATGTTATACCGCACAGTCGACCACTGAGAAGTATCAATCTCTTGAACTAACTTAGGAGGGATATATCCTGTGAAGCACTTCGGCTAGCAGTATCACTAGCCAGTGGAGGACATGCTGTCCACGTGCTCTGCTGCGAACTGGCTGTTTAAATCAGGCATAACAAGGTTAGTCGGTATTGTCGAGGTGTTTCACGGTGCAGAGGCACTACCACGGTTGAGTAATGCAGCAAGTAGAATAGAAGCCACGTTCCGTTGCTCATTCTCAAATGTCGTGGTACAAATGTTTGGCGAGGTTTTGGTTTGCATCAGGCTGCTTGGTGTAATACTATAGTATCTGCAGCATTTCCAGATCTTTATAGAGATTTATCTATGTCCAAATCAACGTTCGTTGTTCAGTGAGATAGTCAATTTTCGAGGCATAGTATAGAATCGAGTTTACATAAGTCCATCCGAATGCCAAAGCTGATGAAGTCACCTTCGTCTAGTAAACTGATTTTAACATTTCCTCATGCATATGGAATTATTGCTGTTCCCTTCTTCCTTCTGTGGTGATTTGCTGAACTAAGTGGTTCACGCACGGACAATTGTGTGCTTTATTGTCGCCATGAATATGCTTTACATGATATAACAATCTCTGGAATCAAATTTTGTGAAGTTTATTCGTAATCCCCTGTCACTGTTTAAAGATTGTAGCATCTTTACTGTACTGCGTGTACTTTGCACACTGTAGTGAGCTCTCACACGTAAGGTAATACTACAATCAATATATACAGGAGTTGGACAAAAATATGGGAACATTAGAAACATATTACGGATGCTAGTACGGTATAGGATCACCGTTCACTTCCAAAACAGCTTCCAGTCCTTCGGGAATGGATAATTATAGTTATTGCGTGGTTTTCAAGGGAATCTTATACGATTTCTCCTGCAAAATAGTGGCATATTCAGGTAATGACAATGGAAGTGGATAGCTGTCATAAACTGTTTTCTTCAAATTAGGCCTAAAAGGCTCAATAATAGTGAGATCTGGTAACTGTTGTGGCCGGGGAAATGCGACAATTCATTCTCGTGCTCACAGAAGCAATCTCTGGAAGATGCGAGATATGTAAATAGAGGTCCTGTCGTCTTGAAGCAAGGCGTCACCATTCTTTGGGAAACAAACATTGTACAATGGGATGGAACTGATCAGACAAAATGCTCAAATTCTCCTTGGCAGTAACGCGACGTTGCAGAGTCACCACGGTATCATGCAGAGTAACCATGGAACCAACAGAATAACACGACATGGGTTCCCAAATCGTCTTAGAACCCCCGCCATGATTCCCTCATGGGACGTGAACTCAGCCGGAAGTTGGAAACAATCTGAAACAAGACTCATCCGACCAAACATCTCATTCCATTGCTCCATTGATCACCTTTTATGGTTTCGGCTCTACGATTTCCTGTTACGGGCATTCGTGTTGCTGATAAGTGGTTCGGGAATTTCAGCTCCAATACCCTACTTATCGAACTCTCTTCGTGTTGTTTTGGCACTGACAGAGATCGCGAATGCAACATTCAGTTCTGCAGTAACTTTTGCAACTGTCGTCCTTTTTTTTTCGACACATTCCCATTCAGTGACCGTTCGTCGCTATCATTCAGCACACATATTCGTCGGCGTTGTTACTTAGTGCATGATGATTTTTCCCTTATCTCTGAATGCGCTTTAAATCTTAGATACAGTGCGGCTTGAACCCCAGATACTTCGGTACCCTTGGTTAGCCCACCATAAGAGTACTAACAATTTTGCCCACGTTCGAGTAGACTTAGCTCTGACATAATGCACTCATAACCACCCAGAACACTGTTCTGACAGCGACCAACACATAACAACGTATCGACGACATTGCATCGGTGCCGCTCATGGTCAAATACAACAACTGAACCAGCAGGCTTGGCTAGCGTTAGCATTTATGTTCAAGCATGCATTTATCTTCGTGTTTCCATAATTTTTTGTCCAAACCCTGTACGTATCTCAAAACTAACGCTTGGCAATTTATTTGCATGCTTTTCAGTTCAGAAGGCAAGTCATCAGTTGGACGTATCTACATCTACATCTACATGGATACTCTGCAAATCACACTTAAGTGCCTGGCAGAGGGTTCATCGAACCACAATTCTCTATTATTCCAATCTGGTATAGCGCGCGGAAAGAATGAACACCTATATCTTTCCGTACGATCTCTTATTTCCCTTTTTTTCTGGTGGTGATCATTCCTCCATATGTAGGTCGGTGTCAAAAAAATAATTTCGCCTTCGGAGGAGAAAGTTGGTGATTGGAATTTCGTGCGAAGATTTCGTCGCAACGAAAAACGCCTTTCTTTTAATGATTTACAGCCCAAATCCTGTATCATTTCTGTGACACTCTCTACCATATTTCACGATAATACAAAATGTGCTGCCTTTCTATGAACTTTTTCGATGTACTCCGTCAGTCCTATCTGGTAAGGATCCCACACTGCGCAGCAGTATTCTAAAAGAAGACGGACAAGCGTAGTGGAGGCAGCCTCCTTTGTAGGTCTGTTACATTTTCTAAGTGTCCTGCCAATAAAACGCAGTCTTTGGTTAGCCTTCCCCAAAACATTTTCTGTGTATTCTTTCCAATTTAAGTAGTTCGTAATTTTAATACCTAGGTATTTAGTTGAATTTACGGCTTTTAGATTAGACTGTATTATCGTGTAACTGAAATTTAACGAGTTCCTTTTAGCACTCATGTGGATGACCTCACACTTTTCGTTATTTAGGGTCAACTGCCACTTTTTGCATCATTCCGATATTTCTTCTAAATCGTTTTGCACTTTGGTTTGGTCTTCTGATGACTTTATTAGTCGATAAATGACAGCGTCATCTGATAACAACCGAAGACGGCTGCTCACATTGTCTCCCAAATCGTTTATGTAGATAAATGACACCAAAGGGCCTATAACACTACCTTGGGAAACGCCAGAAATCGCTTGTGCTTTACTCGATGATTTTCCGTCAATTACTACGGACTGTGACCTCTCTGACAGGAAATCACAAATACAGTCACATAACTGAGACGATATTGCATAAGCACGCAATTTCACTACGAGCCGCTTGTGTGGTACAGTGTCAAAAGCCTTCCGGAAATCTGGAAATACGGAATCTATCTGAAATTCCTTGTCAATAGCATTCAACACTTCATCTGAATAAAAAACTAGTTGTGTTTCACAGGAGCGATGTTTTCTAAACTCATATTGTCTGTGTATCAATAGACCGTTTACTTCGAGGTAATTCATAATGTTCGAACAAAATATATGTTCTAAAATGGTGCTGCATATCGACGTTAACGATATGGGCCTGTAATTTCGAGGATTATTCTTACTACCTTTCTTGAATACTGGCGTGACCTGTGCAACTTTCCAGTCTTTGGGTACGGATCTTTCGTCGAGCGAACAGTTGTATATGACTGTTAACTATGGAGCTAATGAATCAGCATACTCTGAAAGAAACCTAATTGGTACACAGTGTGGACCAGAAGACTTGCTTTTATTAAGTGATTTAAGTTGCTTCACTACTCCGAGGATATTTACTTGTACGTTACTCATGTTGGCAGATGTTCTCAATTCGAATTCTGGAATATTTACTTCGTCGTCTTCGTAAGGAGAGAGGTAATACTATGTCACTTTATGTACGACGTGACTGCTAAAAGTCCTTGTATGCCAGATTCCTAAATTTAGAAGTTTAGATTAAGAGATTGAGTCATACGTGCTCATTACACGAAACTTGCCTACAAGGTTGGTTACTTACACAGCACATTCCTCAAACGCTGCTGTAAGCTTGTCAGTAATTTTCCTTTACAGTGCCGATAGTGAGAAAGCAAGAACGTAGAACTATTTTCGTAAGATGAGTGACGTCATCATTTCCATTACGGGACGCGGGCTGTTGCTGCCCGCGTGGAGTGACGTTCCCGAACTGCCGCTTGGAGCTTCGCATCGTCGATGTACCCGTGTCGAGGTGAATAACGAGCTTAAATTCTTTTGAGCAAATTAAGAGCTGCTGTACGTTTATGATATGGCCAGAGTGGTATAAAGATGTCGTGATTTGCTTTTATAGTGGGCTCATAAGTTTAGGAACACCGGTTTGCTCTCGCTGCTGCTCGGCGAACACGTGTGTCTATATTTACAGTTTTGTTTAAGCCAGCGTCTCCCTCTTACCGTGAAATTGTCAAGATAATCAAGCTGAGGAACTAAATTCGCATCCCAGTATTATATTTGTGTCGTTGGTTTGTGACGAACAAAGAAACATCACCAACCTGACCTCATATGTTAAGAAGGAAAAGCTCACACGCAAGATATCAGCCGCAGAAATCTATCCTAGGCGAAAATTTAGTCCTTTATTCTGATAGCGTGCAGTTATGACACTCTGACAATAACTTTCGCGAGCACCGTTTGTTCTTCACTCGTTCCATCCCACTTCAACCGTCTGTTATTCCTGAGCGCGAAACACTGCACACTGGAGTGACAACCAGAGCTCTACTAGTCACAGGATGTTTAGGTATAAGGAAAAGGAGGGGAAAGTTTGGTACATCTGGTCAACATGTTTTGAAATCGTGTTGGAGAACACGTTACTCTACTTGAAAAATACTGTTTTTTGAGCACCTAATATGTCAACTTTACTCACTTGTATGTTCAATATTATTTTAACAATATCCTCATATTGAACTTCTGCAGCTGCATAAACGCCTCAAATTCAGAATGCTTAAACTTAAGCAACTGAGGAACTGTTATGAAATGAATTTAATGCTTTTTTGATGTACAATTTGAAAATCGTCGAAAAATAGCGCATCCCTTAGAGCTTTAAAAACCGGAGAAAATAGCGCACAACAGCAATGTTAATAACTAAATAGCGCAATGCTGCTTCGTTAATGACATTCAAGCGTATTCATTCTTATATACTGCGTTCGTGAATCGCAAGATGAAAATGTTCAGAGCGAAGAAATCTCTGGCACTACCTATAGTTTAGAAACGGCGTTCTTTGACATAATCACCAAAGCACGTCACCAATGTCATAACAATATTTCGGAAAACTCTTACTCACTCCACTGTACAGTACTTCGCTCTCGGGCATTATGCGGTTGTAATTGGGCGGAGAGACTGACATACAAACGGCGCGCGTGAAAGTTTGAAAGCTGTACTTTCAGAAGGTCGTAACTGAGCACTGTTAGAATTATGGCCCAAATTTTTGTGCTGGATAGATTGCTAGGTCTGATATCTTGTTAGTGTGCTTTAGTTCTCTTTAAAATATGAGGTCAAGTAGATTTACGCCACCTGAAACTACGTTTCGCACACTTCCTAGCCACAGTAGCGAAACTAGCTTTATGCCATCTAAAGAGGCAAGGCAAAGGCAATTTGTTTTTGATACAGAGTAGGTATTACGTTGCGCTAATATGTCTTTTATATATTTCAGGTCTGTGAGAAGCAGTTTCGTTCATGAATCTCAGGACTGTAGGAAATCTGTTCAGTCGTAACATACGTTCCGCAATAGAAATAGAAGCACCTACCTTAAAGTTTCAGATCTTAAAAAATCATTACACTTCATTTTCACAGTCTCAAAATTTCAATTTCATACGCTAGAAATTTTGAAAGTTTCAGTACATATATATTCCGAGAAACCTTTGAGACCTGAACGCAAGATGACAATTTCAGGAAGAAAGAGGACAAGAAGATGCAGGATTATTATCCTAAGGATGACCACAGGTAGCAAATGGGAGGACACACCATTAAGTAACACAGAAAGGTCCTCGGGGCAATGGCGCCGCAAATGTGTATATAAGACGCACACGAACTCGACTTCAGTCCACCATGAATGAGGGAAGATAATTCTTTGAGAATGACTGCCACTCGGGTCGTCGGAACGTAAGATTATTATCAATCAAGCAGCAGCCAACCTAAGGACCCTTGGCAGACGTTCACTCACCAACATTGTTCGTGTTATTTTCTTTCGAAAACTCGTTAACAGCATTTATGGGTCTTTGCGAGCATGCAAAAACAGCATCATAAACAAACAAGTAATTAGCGTTCTATTGATATTCACATTTGGGTTTCTATTAATTATTTTGTTACTAAAAGTTCAAAAGCTACGTATTATGTTCTAGTTTAATTCTGATATTTCTGGAAACATGTAATACCACAGCCAAAATAAATTAAATTGCTCATCATGTAACAAATTTAGACTGAAAACAATGAAAACAGGTATAAAATCTGCTTAAAGGGAGAAACTAATTCTGTAAAATTAAATGAGAATCAATACTTCATAGATTGCATACCAAACACAAAATTTTTAGAAATTAATATCAACTGTCACCGCCGGCCGAAGTGGCCGTGCGGTTAAAGGCACTGCAGTCTGGAACCGCAAGACCGCTACGGTCGCAGGTTCGAATCCTGCCTCGGGCATGGATGTTTGTGATGTCCTTAGGTTAGTTAGGTTTAACTAGTTCTAAGTTCTAGGGGACTAATGACCTCAGCAGTTGAGTCCCATAGTGCTCAGAGCCATTTTTGAACCATTAACTGTCACCTGAGGTGCAATGAACGCACAAATATACCAGCAAAGAAAATTACATGGCACGCTATGTCTTTAGACTCCTGTCGTCAGTGTGTAACAGACAGTGGCTTATTGTTTCATACTATTCCTATATACACTCCATCTTTAGGTATGGAACCATTTTTTGTGAGTCCCAACACAAAACATGGACACAAACTACAGGAAAGAGCAATTAGAGTACTAACTGAACTTCTTGTTAACATCAACACTTATCTCACAAATAACAGTATTCATGACCATGGAACAAGAGCCAGAGTAAATTTACATTTGTTCACAACTGACAAGAGTGACAGGCGCTATTAAAAGATCGTCCGCGATATTATCCAGCACGTCATCATTAAGCGCAAGATGCAAAGATGATGCAGATTTGGCTTTACTTTCATTGCAGTGCTCCTTAAAGTATGTGGGGGTAGACTGCTAAAAGTCTTTAAACCACTCTTACGAAACACTGCAGTGTAAGAAAACCCAAAACTACGTTATCCATCTATCTTGCGCTTAACGATCACTGGATGGATAATATTGCTGACTGTAGTTCAATATTACGTGTTGATCCTAAGGGCTTGACACTGAACTTTCTACAAGGGAAATGTATAATGAGGAAACCAGACATTGCTCTGAACGAATAGGTAGAACTTAAACATAGATATAATGAGTAATTTTTTGCAATACTTACAATTGCGAAGTTTTTACGTACTGCTCTTGTTGGTGCCGATCAATCGTCCTTTCACAGCCACTGCTCTTGGTTTTCTTTACGTACTTTTACTTTTGTTGGCCGTTTAATGTGTGGCTGCGTGGTTACCGGTTTGATTAATCATCGCAGTTTTTAAGCTTTAGGCCATGCTGCCATGAGGTTTTAGATTACATCACGTACGTGTTTTGATGTTAGATGTGATCTGTATCAGTTTTTGTATTTGTTTATTCTATTGGATTTAACTGAGTTTCTTTGATGCTTTATCTAGTTGGTCCACTATGTTTGTTATGAGGCGCTCATCTCTCTCTTAGCTGCTGATTACTATAGTCATTGCTTTGACTTTATGCTAGGTTCTCTTTTATTAGGGTGGGCGCTCCTCACGCCCTGTTTACTTTAGACCAGCTTGTAGTCACATTACTCAATTCTCGCTCCGCCACTTTTTACGAGTAATTGTTATATGGCAGACATTGTTTTACAGACGTTTAGTTGCTTAGTTACGGAAAATGGAATAGCGATTTCACTTGTTAAATCTTCTGGTAAACCTTCCGGGATGTAAGGTCGTGGTCCATGAAACAATTCAGCTCCTAACGTTTCGTCCAGAGCTGCACTGGACATCTTCAGAGGGGTGTTTCTCCTCCGGTGAGTCTTTCCGACTGATCATACTATGATCACTTGTTAAACTTATGTCAATTTGTTTGTTGCATACCAATGACAGCGCTGTGCAAACTTGGCGTCGACTGGCCTAACGTAAGTGGAACTATGTTGGCCTCAGTTTTAGCCTTACTTTGTAGCTCCTGGCCTTTCGTACAGTCACTAATCCTGCTTGCGTTGTTTAGACTCTAGGCCCTCACCGGCGCTTGCAACATGTTATCATTGACGTACATCAGACTCATTTCGAAAGTGGTTTCAGCGTGGTCACTTTTCCATACTTCTTCTCATGAGCCATGCACGTCCGATGTGCTGCCTTTGAACTTCGACATGTACGATTTGTACTGATTTTAGATATGTTCATTTCTATCTATATATTACTATTTTTACTTGCTTTTGTACTGCTAGTAGCTGTTTCAAGGGTATTACTCTTCCGGTATGTGGTTTAACTGGTAATTTACAGTTGCGCCTGATGATGGTGCTGAGACCCTGAAACCGGGTTGTGTAGGACTTAAGAAAAAAAAAATACAGCCGTATCAGAAGTAAATATTAATGTAACCAACTTATATAACAGTTATGGATGTCCCACAGTGGCTGAGTGGTTCTAGGCGCTTCAGTCCCGAACCGCGCTGCTGCCACGGTCGCAGGTTCGACTCCTGCCTCGGGCATGGATTTGTGTGGTGTCCTTAGGTTAGTTAGGTTTAATTAGTTCTTAGTCTAGGGGACTGGTGACCTCAGATGTTAAGTCCCATAGTGCTTAGAGCCATTTCAACCATTTTGATGTCCCACAAACAGAAATTTATATTATCATTTACGAAATATATTGAAGCAAAAACACAAAACAGCATATTCTACAATGGAATAATATTCTTCATTAAAACACAAATGGAAATTAAAGAGACAATTTACAATCAACTATTTAAAAAGTTGTTAAAGCATATCTCCTAAGAATTTAATACAAAGTCAACGATTATTTAGGAAACACAGAGTAGGGAATGGTAAAAAATTTGCATTATTTAATTATATATAGCATCATTCTAGAGTATCCTGTCATAAGTTAATAATTATTACTATAACGTCCTACCCCTGTGTCTATGATGGTCAATTTGGATAAATTGTAGCGTCGGGTTTCACCTGTCGGCTTGGCCAAGGACGCTACACGGACCCGATATTTGAAGGCAACGAGGCTTATACGTAAAGAAACGAAAGTATCACACAAGAAAAGTATCACTACGTACGATAAATTACAATAACAGTTCTCGTTATTAACTGCATAGCCACGAATTATATCAGAAAGAAACTAAGGTACCTTATCGCAGAAGAAATTAACACAGGGAAAAGGAAATATTCGTGAATGAAATAAATTAGTATCATAGTTTACGCTAATAAGTAAAATAACCACAGACGACCTTTAAAGGTCCTGAAAGATATCAGTGTACGTACTAAATATAAAAAATCTAAATGCAGCAAACCTTGAAGTCACAATGTAAGCTGTGCCCATACATTCCTACCTAACCTAATCCCCGGAAATCACGCCACATTGGAGAAAAACAGCAAAATATTTATGAGAATAATTTTTATATATATGACTGCTGCTTGATACACTCGCAGCAATTTAAGCTGTGCACTTAGGTTCCTGCCTAAGTACACCCTCGAAAATCTAGGCATGTTTAGAATAAACAGCATAGTTTATGCTACTCATTGATAGTACCACAGATACCACTTAATAACAGACAGCTTACATCGTTCGCGTCGTAAACTCTTACACAGCACGTGAGTGGTCAAAGATGACTGGTAGAATCGGATACTAGCATTGCCCAAACAATAATTGAGTAGTGACCAGGGTGTGATATAAGTAAATAGTGATGATAAAATATTACTATACGCATAAATTAGTTATATTTTTAAAAATACTTCCATTTTCAATTGAGATGACTTGTCTGATTTCATTTCTATAAATTAACAATGGTTAAGGAACCAACTACCTAAAAACAGTTTGTGATTTAACATACAGTCTAATTCTAATTTGTTAGAAAAGAGATTATTACAGTAAGTTGCTTTCAGACACACATTTTCTCTTCTTTTGCGAGACTAAAATGGAATTCATTGTGGTGACCTTCACTGAAGAGATGAATACACTGATAGAATTTCATTTTAGAGAGAGAGTCGACCTCGCTATCTGGTTGCAGAATACTGAAATAGCATGGCTGTCTATTTCCCGCTCGCGGAAATTGGTAGGAAGGCTCCCTGATGAACTCTGGCGGAGTGCGTTCTCAGCCTACCGTTATGCCTACACGTGACATAATCGATGCAGACGGCCCTCTTCACACATGTTCTACGTATGTATGCGCTATTTGTCTACATTATGTACGGTGCGCGGCTGATAGTAGTTTTTATTGTATCCTATAAAATCTTTTCTTACAAGATTTAACGTAAGAACAGTGATTCAGGGGCTGTTTTAAGGCATCTGTACGAACTGCAACATCGCGCGCACTTGTGTACTTTGCGAGTGCTTCAGCAGGGACAATAAACCGACATGAGTTAAAACCGTAAGATGGTTTGGTCTTACGTAAAAGCAGTAAGCGGCTCGAAATCCACTGTTCTTTCACTCAGTGACCACAGTGGCATTGACACCGAAACGGAAGATAACAGAGAGAAAGCCAGAATACTGAATTCTTTCTTCCGAAATTGTTTCACTACGAAAGATCGTAACACGTTCCCTCCTTAGAATCATCGTACGAACGTCGAAATTGCCATTACTGAAAAGACCGATCGCGGAAGGGGAAAGCAACTACAACCGCTTAGTAGTGGAAAAAGCATCAGGACCACGTGAGATACACCTTTAAGATACTTCAGCTTGCAGCAGTTAATCGTAGATCACTGGAGCAACGGATAGTACCTAGCGACTGAAAAAATAACGCAGGTCTTTCCTGTTTCGAAGAAGATTAGCAGGACAGATGCACATAATAAAGCGTATAGGTCTATATCGTTGACATTAATTTGTTATAGAATTATGGAACATATTTTATGCTTAAAAATTATTACGTTTTTGGAGAACGAAAATCTTCTCTATAAAAATCAACATGGACTATGCAAACAGAGATCTTGTGAAATTCAGCTCGCCATGAGATTTATAGCGTTATAGAGAATGGTGCTCAGGTGGGTGTGTTCCTTACTTCAGGAAGGCATTTGACACCATCCCGCACCGCTGTATAGTGAAAAAAAATGAAAAAAATAAACAAGCTTATCGAGTATCGGACTAGATTTGCGTATGGACTGAACACTTCCTTGCAGACAGAACTCAATACGTCGCTCTAAACGGAAAAAAATCGACGTAAGTACTTTCTGCAGAGCATGCAGATTTCTATAAGAAAGTAACACTGCCAGAAGACAGTATAGATATGCAGATTGGCCTACAGAAGATTGAAGAATGGTGCACGCTCTGGCAGTTGACCTTGAGCGTAAGTACACTCATGCTCATAAATTATGGATAATGCTGATATATCGTGACACAACGCTCTGTTGGTCGGTTTGCGGGTTTAAATCACCTCGGGGTATGACCATGCGGTGCATTTGACCTGCAGTCGTCGCTCGGTGTCGCTGGCGGCAGTCCACATACGCAGAGGTGTGTTGGTGCATGTCAGAGTACGGTGCAGCGAGTAAGTGTGCAGACGTTTTCAGACGTGCTCAAAGAACACATATTGATGATTTTATGGCGGGTAGAATACTAGGGCGACTGGAGGCTGCTCAAACACAGCAGGTCGTTGCACGGGCATTCCGTGTGCCACAAAGTGTGATCTCAAGATTATGGAAACCATTCCAGCAGACAGGAAACGTGTCCAGGCGCTACAGTACGGGACTTCCACAGTGTACAACACCACAAGAAGACCGATATCTCACCATAAGTGACCGCAGCCGGCCACGGAGTACTGCGGGTAGCCTTTCTCGTGACCTTACCGCAGCCACTGGAACATTTGTCTCCAGACACACAGTCTACAGACGACTGAACACGCATTCCAGTGACCCCTGGTCACAGGAGAGCCCGTAGAGCCTGGTGTCAAGAACACAGTACATGGTCATTGGAACAGTGGCCCCAGGTTATGTTCATGGACGAGTCTACGTATAGTCTGAAGAGTGATTGTCGCCGGGTTTTCATCTGGCGTGAACCAGGAGCCAGATACCAACCCCTTAATGTCCTTGAAACGGACCTAAATGGAGGTCGTGGTTTGATGGTGTGAGGTGGAATTATGATTGGTGCACGTACACCCCTGCATGTCTTTGACAGAGAAACTCTAACAGGTCAGGCGTATCGGGACATCATTTTGTACCAATATATCCGCCTTTTCAGGGGTGCAGTGGGTCCCACCTTCCTCCTGATGGATGATAACCCACGGCGCCACCAAGCCGTGGAGGAGTACCCTGAAACAGAATATATGAGGCGAATGGAGTGGCCTGCCTGTTCTCCAGACCTAAACCCCATCGAGAACCACGTCTGGGATGCTCTCGGTCGACGTATCGCTGCATGTCTTCAAACCCCTACGACACTTCAGGAGGTCCGACAGGCACTGGTGCCTGAATGGGAGGCTATACTCCAGCAGCTACTCGACCACCTGATCGAGAGTGTGCCAACCCGTTGTGCGGCCTGTGTACGTGTGCATGGTGATCGTATCCCATATTGATGTCAGGGTACATGCGCAGGAAACAGTGGTGTTTTGTAGCACATTTGTTTCGGGACGGTTTTCTCAACTTATCACCAACACCGTGGACTGTGCTATTAGCGGCAGTTTCATGTAGTGCCACGTTACGTGGCACCACATTCTGCAATTATCCTTAATTTATGAGCATGAGTGTAAATGTAACGTATTACGCTTACATAGGAAACGAAATCCACCACTGTACAACTATACTGTTGGTGACAAATTGCAGGTAACGGTATCAACTGCACACTGAAATTAAATTCACTGTGGAAACTGAGAAAGACAATACCATTAACTTTATAGGTCTCACAATTGGCAAAAATCATAATCGCCATATATTTAATAGCTATAGAAAGAATGCCACTTCTAACAATATAATAAATGCCAATTCCTGTCACCCAATGTCTCATAAACTAGAATTTTTCCATTGAATGATCAATAGATTAAATAAATTCCCATTAGAAAAGCCGGAAATTAAAAAAAAAAACTTATCACACTTCAAAATTTTGAAAAACACAGCCCTCAGTCGCGAACACAATTAATTTGTGACCTAGGTTTCGGTGTGACACCGAGGGATGTGTTTTTCAGTCGCGAACACAATTAATTTGTGACCTAGGTTTCGGTGTGACACCGAAACCTAAGTCACAAATTAATTGTGATCGCGGCTGAGGGCTGTGTTTTTCAGAATTTTGTATTATACAAGATTCGCTGATTGACAGCCATGTTAAAAACCTTATCACACTTCGTTATATAGCCTATACAAATGATTCCAACATAATCACAATATTATATTACAGATGTAAAACACCAAAGCAGAACATAATACATAGCGAGATATGCCTAACTCGAGAAACATCACTGACGCAGAAAATAAGATACGTACCAGCAGTCTACCTTGTTAGAATCTCCAACAGAATTAATGCACTTTTTAAAGCCACAAATATTCAACTAGTCTTTCGAATCAATAACAACCTTCCAATAAAATTACATTCCGCCATTACTAGAACATCGAAATATGAAAACACAGACATATATAAAATCACATGTGGCAGCTATAATAGCTTTCACACTGGCCAGACAGGAATAAATTTTAACGTAAGATATAAAAAGTGCACTAGAAAGAGCGAATACAATCAGTCGGGCTTCTTTCTTCACTTGAAATATCAAAATCATACTGCTTATACGATCGAAAATGCGCTACAGATTCTGCACAGAATACCAAAAGTTTTTGCAATGAACATTCTTGAGGAATTATAAATTTATATGTACACGAGAAAATGCCCACAAAATATACTAAACGAACATACAGTTAGACGCAAGTCCTACCGTAAATATATTACATCGTCTCATCTGTTCAGCAAAAAGTAAAGTCGTAAGGCGTTGTTGGCTAGGACACTAAGAAGGGCAAGTTTAGCTGCCTTTGGAAAAGGATCTTCTGTAAATCGCCCACTATGGACATTTCCATCGTGAAGTGTGAACGGTGTGTGTTTAAGTACCTCCGATAAATGTTGCGGACACTAATTAGTGTCCTTGGTGTATCATGTTTCGTTTAGACGATGAGGAGAGAAGGGAAAGTATGAAACCGAGTGCCGACACACGGCCCGCACCGCTCGATCAGCACCAAGGCGGCCGCCGAACTTCACGTCCCCATCTGACGGACACGACTCCATCAACTGTGTCACATCCCCTCGCTTCATGACGCTCTGTGGAGAGGTTTAGCATGTATTGCAGAACATTGGCGCGGAGTCTAGTGATCAGAAACTGTAGGCCACCACCCCTACTCTTCTTTGCCGTAACGACAAGCAGAAAACTGCCGACAGCACGTGGCGAACCAGGGTGGGTACCCATCCAAGGATTGTTCACTCCTGTTGTTACTTACAGTTACTTACGCAAGTAATGGTCGCACTCGACGTTTTTAACTTCGGTGATTTTACGAGAACCGGTGTATTCAACGAGACAATGCCTTTAGCGACCGATTCAGGGCACTGATACTTTTGGAATACTACTGGTCATTTTTTTGTGGGTGCTTTGGGGTGTGTAAATATTATGTATTGCGATTACTCTGTATGGAACCGCTGGAATGTCGTTTTCATCAGGATTGACGTTTCACTTTATTCAGTTGAAACATCGCCAATAGTGAGATTTTCTCATCTGTATGTTGCTTACAACGGGGCTGTAATATTTGAATGTGTATTTCATTTGAATTTTCCCCTTTAGTACTGCCGCTATACGCAAAATATAAAAGGAATGGAAGACTAAAATCGGTGAACAAAGATGTACAACAGTGCTGACGACGTAGTAGTTAGTTCGGACGGACAGTACGGCAGACTACGGGCACCAGCGGCAAAGAAGGCAGCGAGGGGACGGACCGTTACGCCGGTCCCCTCCTCTCCTCACGCTTACCTTCTTGTAACTGCCCATGTAACTACCTCATACGAAACAGTAACTACTTTCGGCACAACCATTCGCGAGGAGCTATTGTCATTACTCATTAAACTGATTTCTAGAAATCTTTTTCGACATGAAAGTATGTATCCTATAGGTAAAAAGAAACAGTGCATCTGGAAAGACAACGACGCTCTCATCAGATGACGGCATGTGCCACCTGGAGGATAGTTGATGTAGCAATAATGGTTTCAACATCGTTCGCCAACAACGCAGTGGTATAGCTATCACAGCACTATCTGTTGTAACAGCAACCGGAACGGTCGAGGGATGACCGAGAAAGCGCGGCGGGACCAAAAGGAGAGCGGCCCGCGAACAAACAAACGAACGGAAACGACGGACACGAAGCAACAACGGACGATCGAAAGAGACCTTACGACGACAACACGCAAGAAGCAATGTGGTGACAGAGACAACCAAACGAATCCAAGACGTCCACTACTAATGAAAACAAAGAACGGTAAACAAGCTGTCTGTTGTCGAGGCGATGTGTCAACACGCACGCAACGATAAGACTCACTGGCTGAACGAGAGGCAGGCGCTTAAATACACAGTCGAGGTTGCCGCTACTGGCCGCTCAGACCACCGTCCCACTGTGGCGCCCTCGCACTAAATGTGGGCCAGGAGGCGCGCGCCGCCACGGCGTAGGGAACGATGGTGCAGAGACCTCTAGGGGTCTTCGACGTCCATGACGTCTGGCGCGGATTCAAATTCCGCGGCGCTCGGTACCAGACTATCTGTGTCTACTCATGCCACGGATACGCACTGCTTCCTAGTTCCTACTGCTAACCAAGGGAGTTTGAAACGGTTCAAATTGTGGCCTTCCGAGTGGCGGGATATTGCTTTCGGAGAACTGCCACGCAAGTTGGATGTGCTGCGCCAACTGTGTAACGATGCTGGTATTACTGGTCACATGAACATTTGCATACCCATTGACTAGGTCCTGAAGGTCCACGCAACGTAGACGTTATCCAGGGTCTTCGTATTGTAAGGGCAGCAGTGGTATATCGTACAGCTGCATGGCACAGGTAAGAGTGATTGTGAGCGCAGATGTGTCAACATGAACCTCCAGCCCCTCTTCCATCCATGCCACAGCGTCGACGTACACGGATCGTCTGGTGCCGTCAGGGGATCACATGGAAGATGGAATGGCGCGCCGTGATCTTTTGCGATGAAAATAAATTCTGCCTGCAGGCAAGTTAGGTTCATCTGCGCATACGACGTAGACATGGTGAGCGCTGTCCGGTAGTGCATTCGTCCAGGACACACTGGCTCCGCCCCAGGCCATATGATCTGGGGTGCAATAAGCTACAAACCTCGTTCACCTTTGGTACTCCTGGTGGGGACGCTAATAAGGGCTACGCACTTACAGAATCTTGTTAGCCGCTTTCTTTTCCGTTCCTGATACCCGAAGAATATTGCTCGCCGAAAAAGTGCCAGTGAAACTCAACAAGTTCTGTAAGACCTGCTGGAACTTCCGTGGCCAGGACGATCTCTGAACTTGTCTCTAATCGAGGCCTGCCACTGTGGCCAAGCGGTTCTATGCGCTTCAGTACGGAACCGCGCTGCTGTTATGGTCTCAGGTTCGAATCCTGCCTCGTCCAGGGATGTATGTGATGTCCTTAGGTTAGTTAGGTTTAAGTAGTTCTAAGTCTAGGGGACTGATGACCTCGGATGTTAAGTCCCATAGTGTTCAGAGCCATTCGAACCATTTGTGTCTAATCGAGCTCGTGTGAGATATGATGCGACGAGACGTGACTCTGAAACTTCCCCTTAGAACAATTATACATGACTGTGCTTATACTGACACACAATATTTTGTTAGCGCAACGCAATCTGACTTTCAAAATTCCCTACAAAAGAATGGCCCTGACTAACATTAAACTATACCTTTCACAAATCACTTACCTCACAAAAATCTTCGCTGCTTAAGCTACTGCAATACAGCGAGCGCCACTACTGCCAGCTAAATAAAAGATTCAAACTATGGAAGGCACTAACTACTGATAGGGGTAGTTAGCAAATGAAAGATATTAATAGAGAACAAACAATGTATTTACCTTGATATCATCATATATAAATATAGCAGTTCATGACAAATTTCAAAACTCCGCCATCTCTCTCCCCACATCCACCACTGCTGGCGGCTCACCTCCAACTGCCCAACGCTACGCGCTGTTCACATCCAGCTGCCGCTGCCCAGCACTACAATGGCAGACAACAATGCAAACTACCCACAGACTGCACACAGCACAGCCAGTGATTTTTCATACAGAGGTGGCGTTACCAATAAAAAAACCTAAACAGCCTACTTACATAGCCCCCATGCTCCCCACAAAAAATTTTACAAATTGGATTGGGCAGTGGCCAATACAGATTTGAAAAAAATTTTTCGTAATTACAATAACAAAGAAATCAAATGCACCCACTTATTGATACAATGTTGGTCAAAAGCTCAAATTTTCTCACAGTCCAGAAAGACAGTCCTGATCGTTCATCACGGTAAAATAGTAGTGTTTTTCTCAAAGTCTGAGCAGTAGAAGAAAATGCACACGGAAGTAGTGGATTTCCATGCAGTCTTGAAGAAGTAGTGTTGTCCTTCCAACGGAAAGACAGTGCTGACTCTCGACATGCAGACAAGTAATGGGTCACAACAGAGCAAACCCACAGCAGAGTCATTCGAAGTTTTGAAGAATATTGGTAAGTAGGTCATCACAGAGCAGACCCATTGTAGTCCTGGTAGAGATTACGTTATTGGTGGGCCACCAGAGGTGCAGACCCACTGCAGTCCTTGTAGAAATAATGGTATTGATGGATCATCAAAGATGTAGACCCACTGTAGTCCTTGAAGAGATGGCCAGCAGCAGGTGCACAATCACCACTGAAGAGTCTTGCGGACAATATAGCAAGTCCATAAATCACCACTTGTGCACTCACAAAGTTTTTGAATTGTCCTTAGAACGAGCAATGCTGTTATCCAGTCCCTTGCTGAATTATCAACACACATGCAAACACTAACAGTCCCAACTTCTCACATACTGTGCATATATTATGGCCAACAGAAACGTGTGCAGTGAAATGATACTTAATTTGAAGAACTGGTAACAATTATAATTTGATAACATAAAAATACAATAACAAAGGTACAAAATACATCATTAAAGAACATAACAATACAGAGAACATTTGTAGTACAGGTTTTACAAAAGAATCGAAATAACATATACGTCAGTGTTCCAGGAATTATGACATGAGTACGTACATAAAACATCAGAGTAACTTTCGGAACATCAACTTCACACATGAGCATTAAAACAGAACAGAATTAATAATGTCTAACATCTTTACAAAGTAAATAACATATTATTAATGCAAATTATATTTGAGGATAACAGTATTCCTCATCATAGTTCATGTAGCTGAGTATGAGAAAAATTCTACAACATAAGTCTGATGAGGTAAACATATAAAGACAGGAAGAACATATATACACAAGGGTACCCAAACACATAGTGGGATAACACAAAAGGAAAGGACAGGGTTTGTTTCATTGCAGTATTTTGCAAACAAAACTTTCTTTGGTTCTTGGAGATCTCCCTTCATTCATCATTATTCCCAAAAGTCCTATCTAAGCCTGCCTTCTGTATTTTGTTCACATCCTCTGTCAAAAATAGTTTTTCTCTCTGCTTTCTGTATTCTGTTCACATCCTCTGTCAATAATAGTTTTTATCCACTGTACAGTATCCTTTTTATTTTGCCAGACCATTTTCTGATAGCTTCTCAATGCATTTCTTATAAATTTATAATAGTTAGTTTCTTATATAGTCTCCTCTTAAGCTAACTTAAATCTACTGAGCTCAGATGCTAAACTAAGGGACGAGGCAATGCAGCAGCACATAACAAATTAACACAAACAGCAATGCAAAAAAAATGGAAAATTGCAAAGCAAGATACAGTAAATGTAAATTACCAAGCAATGCAACATTACAACTAATATGAGCCAATGCACAGTAACAAGAAAAATAAGTCAGTAGTAAAACTAGCTTAACAGAGTAACACAATTTAAAATTCAGTAGCACTATGCCTGGCAAACAGCAGCAGCAAATATAAAAAATATAAAACTTATATCTATACATGACAGAAAAGATATTACAGTAAAAACAACAATGCAGATAAGGGAAGTGTATATTCACATCTTAGTGTCTATGTAAATTAAAGTGGTGCACCACAACAACTTATTATAAAAAAAATATTACCATGAACTTGAAAAGAAAATTATGTGTCCAGTTACTGTTACTAGTGCCTTCTTATTGTTCTTTCCTTTCCAAATGCTCCTTTTTTTAAAGAATGTGGATTACAAAATTATCATTTAATAGATCTGTTGACAGAAAGTGTTCACATTAGCAAATGCATCTAAGTTTATTTTATAAAACTAATGCTGTAACACAGCTGGAAAACAGGTATCAAATGAAATAAGCAATTACGCAAACCAAAGCATAAAAATATCATTCAATAGTCATGTGACATTTCATAAGTTAGTAGAAATTCTCTCAACTCTCGTAGAAAGACGCTTGTCGTAATCAGGTGTGCAGATGTAAAAATATTTCTCGTCATTTCATTAGGCATTTCGGTAAATATCATAAATTACGAGCTCCACAGTATGCTTTCAACAAGGAAATGTCAATAGCGAGTATAATGGCCTCCCCTTTTTTTTCTACCTGTGCCGCTGAAAGGCTAATGGCTTTCTTTCGGGCGGCTGTCGCCCAGGTGGGTGCCCGCGACGCATTACGTGCAGGTGGTCACTTAACTTTCTTACGGAAATATTTACGACAGCAGTTTCCGCTACAGTGACAGTCTCACATAAAAATATTTCACAGGTCAAGAATTAGCGTTGCAAATCTGTAGAAAGAAAATTCTATAAATATAAGTGTCCAAATAAAATATTCGTCAGCATTGTGATACAGTCACGCATTTACGCTCTTTCATAACTCTTAAAGCACGATTCTTGGTTTCCAACATACTTCTTATTCCTCATATACGGTAGCTTCATCTTATTGATCATAAACATATCTCAACAGCATAGTACACATTGTCGTAGTAATAATATCATAACACCTCAGTCAATTCTCACAATCGTCGTAGCTTCCTCCAATAATTTCAAAGCCTAAAAAGAATTCTCTGCTCATTTAAATAGTGTCACCTACCTCAAACGTACTTTAAAAATCATGATCTCATACCAAATACATCATTCAAAGCTCTCATAGTATCACAATGGGTCCAAAAAAATATGAACAGTTCACACAGTACAGACAAAATACAATTTCATAAGTGTGAAGTAATCCAACTCTGTAATTGTGTAAACATCTGTCACTGACGTAGTAAAAAGAATGTTTGTTTCTCTGTCAAATAATCAGATAGCTGTGTAATTCTGTGTTAGAGAAATATGGTACCGAAGTGTAAAGTTGTATAAACAAATACCATATTAGCTAGGGCTCTTTGTGCTTGCCCAACACATGGTACACAAAGTAAGCGTGTACCCCCCTGAGGATTATTGTAATTATACCCTCAGGTGTTACAGATTACAGCAATGGAATGAAATGTATCACGGAAAACTTTCTTTGTAATTCAAAAATCTTTAAAAATAAATGTTTTAAGTACAAAATTAATCACTCAAATACGTGTCCTGTAGCGCTAAATGTGCGTCTTGCTGTAAGATAATCTCTGTGAAAGTGTCGTAGTTATTGTCCTCTGAAAGCTAAGTTCTGCAGAAGTCAATGTACTTACCTCATGATAAACAAAAGTGAAATGCTTTGCCTATAGATATCTTAGTTATTACGCTTAGTGCCGTGATGAAGAAATTACTGTGCTGTAACGTATTGTTGTGCTACGGATAAGGCAGTCTCATTGTAGCTATACCACAAAAGTTACTACTAAAACATGTTTTACTTTCCAGAAGGATTCAGAAAAACTGTGCAGATATAAAACAGATACACCGCAAAAGCAACATTGTAAATTTTCACTCATTAGTAGCGTCGTGATAAAACCGTGTAGTTGTCACATAAACTAACCACTGTGTCGTCTGGTATCTCACAGAAAGTACTTTAAACCCAGAATGTATTTTCAAGTAAACCAAAATGTTGCATTAAAATCTCATTAGCAGTACTGGTAAATGTTCTAAGTATGTGAGCCTTATAGTCGTTACGTAATCGTGCAACTAACAAGCAAGAATGTACAAATACAACACTGTTTCGTCTGTTCACTATAACAATGCATTCGTAATTTCTGTTTAAAAATGTTCCCTAGGTTCTAGACTGGATATTTAACTTCAAACATTGTTGTATGTTAACAGTTTCTCAAGTCTGACACAGCATACTAGTAACGTAAAGTGAAAAGTTATATGGCAAAGACAAAGTTAAAAAGCAGATTATCTTTCAATAAACGGTTTTACATGTGAAATGTGGTAAAATCCTTTACTCTTCATAGTAATCAGAGTTTGAACTTGAATGCAATTGTCATGCGGTATACGTCGGTAAAGAATACTGGAATTTTTCTCAAGGTTAGCGTCTATGTTATTTTTCTCTGAGCCAGCCGGGGCATGCGGCTGCCTGCTGTGCGAGTCATTTTCTGTCTCTTTGTTAGCGCGCGTCGTTATTGGGATTAGGAGACCTAACTTCTACAAATTCGCCTTGCCGAGAGGGCCCAGCCGTGTTAGAATCCCGCCAGTTCTGATGAAATTGACGTCTATCGTTATGATTATATCGTCTGTCGTCATGTCGGTAGTTCCTGTAGTTTCTTTCTTGTCGGTCATGTGGTGGAGAATTTCTCCCTGAATCGTACCTGCGCACTGAACTGTTGCGTCTGAAGTTATTCTGTCTCCCTTGATAATAATTGTTTTGGTTCCCATATTGTCTGTTTCTAAGGTAATCTCTGTCATATTCATTACTATGGAAATGCGATCTTTCTCTGTAACTATTATTACTCTGCCAGTGGTTGTCATATGGGTGGTGTCTGTTTTGGTCACGATTTGCGTTGTAAGAATAGGCTTGTTGTGTCCAGTTATTGCTTCTGTCGTCACGAAATTGTGACGGATGTGACCTGTAGTGATTGTTTTCCTGTTTTCGCATCCCGCGACGGTCTGTGTCAATTTCCAGTTCTTGTAACAGTCCCTGAAATGCTTCAATGCCGTCTTTGCAAAGTCCTGCTAAAATAATATGTCGTAAATGTTCAGGCAATTTGAGTAAGCAAATGCGGATGAGTTCTGAGGGGCTGTATGGGTTTGAAAGATACTGATTCTTATGCAACATGTCTTCAAAATATTTCACAAGACTGGAAAATTCAGATTGTTCGAAATGTTTCATCATTATGATGCCATGTTTTACTCGGTCTTGTGTGGCTTGAGACCAATATGCTGAGAGGAAGGCATGGTAAAATTCTCCTTCACTGTGACAATCGTGAATGACCGATCGCATTCTTACAGCTGGTTCATTCTCTAAGTAGCCACACATAAATTCTAATCTGTGTTCTAATGACCAGTTGGGAGGAAAACAATGAGAGAATTGATGGAGCCACGCTTGTGGATGAATGTCGTTGCCGGAATTCTTAAATGTTTTGAATTTACGTGTAGTAATGAACAGATTATAGTCAAAATCGTCATGTCGGCGAGTCGCATATCGGTCATTGTTACGTCGTGTCGGCTGTTCAATCTCAAAATTCGGTGCACATTGCCAATTTCTTTCATAATTTCCGCAATGCGCTGTGTTATTATTTTGTGGCCGTTCCGTATTTCTATGTCCCTCTTCCCGTATTGGGGCGCGAGTGTCCTCTGAAATACGTAATTCTTGTACTACTTGTGCCAACTGATCTTGCACTTCCCGGATTTCTCTTTTGTACTGTGTATTGATTTGATTTTGATCTTGTTTGAATTTTCTAATTTCTACATACTCTTCAGTGTCAGTGAAGGCTACAGGTGTTGTGTCATTCAGATCATCCTCTACCTTTGTAGATAAGTTAGTGAACTGATCTGAAAGTTCGGCTACTTTATCCGATAGTGAAATTATTTCCTCTGTATGTTTTTCTGAACCAAGTTTCAGAGTATCTACTGTGTCCTTTAAGTTTTCCTGAGCTTCTGCAAGTTGCGTAACCGAATCGGTAGATGCAACTGAGTCAATTTTAGCTTGCAAGGTGTCGTGATTTTCATGAACAATGGTTTGCAGTTCTTTTATGGCTGCTTCGTGATTCTGTAATACATTTTCATGACGCGAAAAAATAGGTTGGAAATGCTCACAAATTTGTGTTTTTACGTCATTACAGACCTTTTGATATTTCGATTCGATGTTATGTAACTCAGTGGTTAAATCTTCACGTGTTTGTTCAAGTGTAGTGTCTAACTTTTTGAGATTTTTTTCCACTGTGTCTAACTTTTTGAGATTTTGTTCCACTGTGTCTAACTGTTGCTGTGTTTGTCTCTGGTGTTGTTCCATTATGTCTAACTTTAGAAGCTTTTGTCCCATTTGTTGCATTAATTGTAATAACAATGCACTGGTGTCTGAAACACGTTCCTCAGTGCTTTTCGGCAGTGAAGTTGCACCGGCAACATTCACATTTTGACAAGCAGAAAATGTTTCTTGACTCATTTGAGAAAACGGTGAGAACCCAAAACCTGATTCTACAGTATTTGCAATATTGTGTTCTGTCATTCCCGATTCCTGAGGCGAGCTGTTGCCGACCGATCGATCGATAATGCGTCCCTCTTCACTAATTGTTTCACTGTCCACGCCATTGTTTGCCGCCTGCTCCATTTCCCTATGCACAGTTACCAAATTACTACTTTGAATGTCTGTTAATTCATTACTCTGCGGCGCTATCACACTGCTTTCGTCTTCACTGTCATTTCTCAGTTTACTTTGGAGCCTAGTATTACGTTTTTCACACGCCATTATTGTCACAATATTTCACACGACAACACAGAAAAGCACAATTTGAAGAGCAAAAATAAGAGAACACATTAACATAGCACTAAAAATAATATCTAGTTAATTGCAAGCGCAGCTGCGAAAAACTTGCTGCAAATCTACATGCATGCCACAACTGTTTTACTGTACAACAATGAAAAACTACAACTACAAAGGAAATTCTCTCTATAATTACGCGCTAGCAATAAACAAAATCTACACTAATTACACAAACTACAAGAAAAAATCAGAAGATTCCAGTGAGGTATCCTCGGCTAAGGGTCGACATATGAAACGTCCCCTTTTTGAACAATTATACATGACTGTGCTTAAACTGACACACAATATTTTGTTAGCGCAACGCAATCTGACTTTCAAAATTCCCTACAAAAGAATGGCCCTGACTAACATTAAACTATACCTTTCACAAATCACTTACCTCACAAAAATCTTCGCTGCTCAAGCTACTGCAATACAGCGAGCGCCACTACTGCCAGCTAAATAAAAGATTCAAACTATGGAAGGCACTAACTACTGATAGGGATAGTTAGCAAATGAAAGATATTAATAGAGAACAAACAATGTATTTACCTTGATATCATCATATATAAATATAGCAGTTCATGACAAATTTCAAAACTCCGCCATCTCTCTCCCCACATCCACCACTACTGGCGGCTCACCTCCAACTGCCCAACACTACGCGCTGTTCACATCCAGCTGCCGCTGCGCAACACTACAATGGCAGACAACAATGCAAACTACCCACAGACTGCACACAGCACAGCCAGTGATTTTTCATACAGAGGTGGCGTTACCAATAAAAAAACCTAAACAGCCTACTTACAACTCGTGTGGAAGGTCAGCCAACAACCCTTACCGAACTACGTGAACAGGTCGAGCAGGTGTGGCATAATGTGTCCCAGGGCAGTATTCTCCATCTGTACGATCGACTGGATTCCGAAAGTCAGTGCCTGCATTGCCGCCCATAGATGCTACACCGCGTACTAAGATAGATGTTTCAGCACCGGTAGATGCCTGGTACCTCAGAACCGCTTGTGCTTTTGATCAGTAAATGTAATCACTTCAGTGTTGCAACAATAAACCTGCAACAATAAATCTTGAATGAATTGGATTCCTCTAAAAGGTTGTAATAACCTTTTTCGGTAATGTATGAACGACTTTAATGCTGTTTTCAGGTTATGTGTTGCAACATGGCAATGCTCAACTCGATATGGACATCGCAACAGTTACAACAATGAGACACATGCATTACTATTTCCTTCCGCATCCACCATACTGATCAGACTCCTCTCCATCCAATTTTCACATGTTTGCACCATTCAGAGGAGCACCTAGATGACCAGAGGTTTATTTATGACGAATTGCTATGACATTTATTTTTCCTCAAACATTTGATAAATTCCGCAGGATGTTCCTGTTCCACGTGGAAAAAATACAGAAAAGATCCAGTTGTATAATCTAGACTTACATGAACGTTTCGCATTTGGAATCGCAACTAATTTTACTCTATTCTCAACATATTTTTAACACTTTGCGGAAAGATCACGTAATTTCTTTATATACATAACTCGAAAAGTACAATCCTCTACCTTCTTTTATTTCCTTTCTGATTATGTTGTATTATTTTTGAAGGAATGATTATTATCTATGACTACTAAAACTACTTATTCTTAAAATGCACTATCGAAATTTCGACCCTTCAGCCTGTTCCATGTGGAATACATAAAGAACTTGCATCAGCTCCTGTCAGAATTTTAAATACGTGTTATACTTATATCAACATCAAATCCATAGGTTGAGTGCTTGATGGTGTTGTCAGCTTCTACAGACATAGCACTAATCCTCTATATATAATCACTGTTTGAAAGCACAAAAGTTTGGTGTACTTATATGTAAATTGCTAAACAGTCGATCCTGCAGTAGCAAAGTCTATGAGTAAATAGTTTTAACAGCCAAAGACGTCAATGATGTTTTTCAAAGACTTTATATGACTGTGAAATCTCTCCCCGAAAACTACTGTTTTCGTTTCCTGAATTTCACTTTAGGAAAAATTGTAGAGACCGTTGTGGTAGTAATAAGCATTCACCAGTGCTTTTTACCATACATTTCAAAGAACCTGGAGATGGAACAGCGCCGGGGAGTGTTCGTTGAACGTATGTGTGCGTGTGTGTGTGTGGCTTCAAATGGTTCAAATGGCTCTGAGCACTATGGTACTTAACATCTATGGTCATCAGTCCCCTAGAACTTAGAACTACTTAAACCTAACTAACCTAAGGACATCACACAACACCCAGCCATCACGAGGCAGAGAAAATCCCTGACCCCGCGGGGCAATTTAATTGGAACTGCAAACGGAGCCAGTAGCGGTATTCCATCGATGTTAGTCTGCCATAGATATTATACTAACTGCCGCAATGCACGGCAGTCCAATTATGGTTAGCAATAGCGTGTGTTTGCGGAATTTGTACTGAGTCTCTTGATAATTGCCGCTGGGGTGTATAACGCAACATGATGACTCTCCGTATCATCGATAAAGATGTTTGACTTGCACAGCATTCTTATTTCTCCCTTTTATAACAAGAACAACATCTACAAGGGTCGTTTCGATTACATGATGAACAGGACTCATGAACGACCTTACTGCAGATTGCATATATTAGTGGAATATTTTTTCTCCCAGGGCAACAATTCTATTTCGTACATGAAGGAACAAAAATTACACTAATAATTAAGAGCAGAAATAATATCTGGAAATAACGAGGATATATTGAGTATAGAACGATTCAAGAAGGGAGGGTAATAGAGAGTGGAACTGGAGGTTGAAAAAACGATCAGTGGGTAAAAGGAATCTCACAGGCAATTGAAAATCGTCCTCACTCATTTACTGCAACAGTATCTATTAAGAAACTTTGGAAATGAAAAGAGTTCACTCAGGAAAATAATATGTCTGAGAAGTCGAAAGAAAGTCATCTCATAACCTTTCCCTTCGTACATATACAAATTTTCTAGCGTAAGACTAATTGTCGGAGATTACTTAACGAATTTTGTTTATTCGTTGTGAAGGTGTTATCTGCTGAGTACGAAGGGTGTAGGAATAGAATATTTTTTACTGCTTTCAGAAAGGTACCATTAGCAACTGGCAGCGAAGATGTATTTACATGCAGTTCATGATTTCTTATGTACCAAGCACAAGAAAATGGAAGTCATTGGTATAAAGAGCCCGTGAACTTTTCCTGCCCGAAAGCATTTGTATATAACCATTTGATTATGTGAACTGAATGACTACCAATTTTTATCTTGTCTGCTATTAAATGCGTGATCATGAAGCGCCGGCCGCTGTGGCCGAACGGTCTTAGGCTCGAATCCTGCCTCGGGCAATGATATGTGTGGTGTCTTTAGGTTAGTTAGGTTTAAGTAAGTCTAAGTTCTGGGAGACTGTTGACCTTGGATGTTAAGTCCCATAGTGCTCAGAGCCATTTGAACCATTTTTGGATCATGAAGGGATACGACACAGATAAATGCGTGAATAAAATGGTAAAGGGTCACTCTAAGACCACCAAATTCGGCACCACCTTCGGTGCCACTTAAAAAATATGCCAGCACAGCCTGCAGATCACACAGAGAAAGGTGCTATGTATCATAAGCAGCGCTCCAAAATACAAACGCACAGTGGACCTTCACAGAGAATACCACCTTAAGATTCTCACGGAGATATTCAAAAACCATGCCACACGACTGTACGAGAAAACGAGACACTCGAACAATCGTTTCATCCTTAACCTGGGTAATTACGGTCACAATCACACGTGGAAATACAACTGCCCAAAAATACTACCACTTAGGGACAATTAACCACCAATGGATAACACTAACACACAAACATGAGAAATACTGGTGCAAAGCAAAATTTACTGACATTAGCCGACCTAACGGCAACTCAAGAAAGTCGTATTGTACAGTAATCCCAAAGAAACCTAACCATAATTACCACACAGTGATAGATTTATGACCAATCGACCACTTACATAAAAATCTTGACATGTTACATGTACAGTCGCTCTAGCTAGGCCCGAAGACTTCTCAGGTGCCCAGCACAGCAGTACCACTCCTCAAAAGAACTGGCAGTCTTTACGACTGCCTAAGCTATGAAACCGCACCGGGCATTGCACGATACCAGAAGTAACAACCCTGGCATGATCTGTCACAGATAGCAAAAAACCGCTGCTGTACTTACTACACAACGAGACTATCGCAGAGTTTTTCTCCCTAGTCGCTTGCCTTGGCACTTGTTTTCCTCTGCCCTTCAAACCGCTACCCTCCCTTCGCTTTTCGCCCACTCTGTCTCCTCGATGCGATTGTGTTAGTGCGTAATCCTATCCAGACGCACGTATAACGTCACGGCCCCACATCCCGTGAAGTCCTCGATTACTAACTAACCTAACTAACAAATGCAGAGGTGACAGTAGATCTCTTAAGATGGTCACCACGTCGGCGTGGGCGTGGAGGGGCTCCACCTTTTCTTTTTTGTAACTTTCGAGCAAGTTACGCTGCTACTCTTGGTCCTGCAAGTAGGCATGCGGAATTAGAGGGGTGTGAAGGCGTTGCCTGTCCGCGAGCGCCTAGGACTCCGTCACAGGTGGTCTCTGTACTGGGATATTTTAAATTGTTACGTACACATCTGTCAGATATGTCTTATAGAACAGACATCACACGCTCTTTTAAATCAGCAGCCACGATTATCAATATTCCGGGGAATAATACCGACGGCGGCCGCATTAGGACACTGAAATTAACCAATTGTACGAGTTCAAATTTATGTCGGACCGGGATTCGAACACGGATATAGCGCTTCCCGAGTTCCTATGGACAGGGAATTTGGGTCACCCAGAAAGCGTGTCCGGATGGCCAAGGCGACTAAGGATACCGTTTTAGAGAAGCGGAGCATCCGTGTTCAAGTCCCTATACGATATAATTGGCAGCTGTACCTGTACACGCCATCCAAGCTCTGTTTGACTCTATGTCCAGGTGTGTCAAAGGTGTTATTACGGCCAGAGGTGGTTATTCTGGGTACTGATTTCTCAGGATCTATGCACCCAAATTGCGTGAAAATGTAATCACATGTCAGCTCTAGTATAATATATTTGTCCAATGAATACCCGTTTATCATCTGCATTTCTTCTTGGTGTAGCAATTTTAATGACCAGTAGTGTACGTAGCTGCTGCAATCGTGGGGTACACTTCAGTCGTAGTGGATGGTGGGCTCCGACGAAGGCCAGAGCCGCAGCTGACTTTGGTGGAGCCTTCCGGCGTCTGCATTGAAGGCGGTAGGCCTGGGCGTCTATAATGGCAACTGCGGCCCCTTCCTGACGCTGTAGGAACGTCCACACCAATTCCGAGTATGCCTTACGAAAGCTACGTCGGCTTGGTGGACGCTGACAGTGTTTTTGCGGCCGGAGGAGGTGGAGGATGGTTTGAGGTTGCAGCCGTTCTGCTATGCGTGGCCTTACATACACTTAACTACACGCAGATGTCCTCGCTTGAAAGGACTCCAACACAGCCTTCATCACTTCCTGAAAAGTGCAAATCGACCGCTGGGACCGCGCTGTTTGATTGGAGACGAAACAGCAAAGAGATGTTGAATGTAGAATGCCACGAAGTGTGAGAAAGCCACCTTCGTGCATTAGCAGTCACCATGGTCCGTGGGAGGCCTTCTGTCACGAACACCTTACGAGAGCTTTATTTGTTAGTTTTTTCACTGCGGAATAGATCTTGCTTACATCCGGAAACTTTGAGAAAGTTCACGAAAATTAGCGACTTTGAGAGAAGTCCGCAAGAACATCTTCCCGACCCTGATGAAAAATGCTTCAAGACGGTGCTTTGTGGAGGGTGCAGTCGGGACGTTAGCGGGTGAGTGCCTCAGTGTCTTTTGTCGATGGCCGGCCAGTGAGCGCGGCGGAAGACCAAGGTTGGGCCAAGGTATTCATTCACGTGGCACCCCAGGTGGCGTGTGTGTGACGCAGGGCGAGGATCAGTGTGCAGAGTGAGGACACGACTATCCCCTGGAAGTCTTTGTAGCGAGTGAAGGACCCCGTCCTGAGATGACAGACGATGGTCCACAGAAGCTCGCTGGAAGGTGGCCTGCCTAGTCTTACTCCACCCACTGAGAAGTTCGGCTCGTGATGCAATCCTTGTGCGATTCTATTGCAGTCGTGGATCACAGGACTAAATAACCGTCTAAAATGAAAAGGCTCTCCGAATTTATGTGAAAGTACGTGACCCGCTGTCGGTCAGATTCTGTGTTAGGACCGGTCGAGATTCATGAAAAAGTATGTCATTGAATACTGGTAAGTAGATACAATGGGGGTCCTCCACTGTGTGTTGCGTCTTTTTGTCGGGCAACAGTGAGGGAGGGACAAAGGAAGTGATAGGTGCTTGTGATTTGGTTTCTGTTTTGTTGAGCGTTATTGAACGCTTTTGGCCGGCCGCTGTGGCCGAGCGGTTCTAGGCGCTGCTGCTACTGTCACAGTTTCGAATCCTGCCTCGGGCAAGGATGTGTGTGATGACCTTAGGTTAGTTACGTCTAAGCAGTTCTAAATCTAGGGGACTGATGACCTCAGATCTTAAGTCCCATAGTGCTTAGACCCACATGAAGTGCTGAGTGCTATTGACAAGGGATTTCAGACCGATTCCGTATTTCTGGATTTCCGGAAGGCTTTTGACACTGTACCACACAAGCGGCTCGTAGTGAAATTGCGTGCTTATGGAATATCATCTCAGTTATGCGACTGGATCTTTGATTTCCTGTCAGAAAGGTCACAGTTAGTTGTAACTGACGGAAAGTCATCGAGTAAAACAGAAGTGATTTCTGGCGTTCCCCAAGGTAGTGTAATAGGCCCTTTGCTGTTCCATATCTATGTAAATGATTTGGGAGACAATCTGAGCAGCCGTCTTCGGTTGTTTGCAGATGACGCTGTCGTTTATCGACTAATAAAGTCATCAGAAGATCAAACCAAACTGCAAAACGATTTAGAAGAAATATAGGAATGGTGCGAAAGTGGCAGTTGACCTTAAATAACGAAAAGTGTGATGTCATCCACATGACTGCTAAAAGGAACGTGTTAAACTTCGGTTACACTATAAATCAGTCTAAACTAAAAGCCGTAAATTCAACTAAATACCTAGGTATTACAATTACGAACAATTTAAATTGGAAGGAACACATAGAAAATGTTGTGAGGAAGGCTAACCAAAGACTCCGTTTCATTGGCAGGACACTTAGAAAATGTAACAGACCTACTAAGGAGACTGCCTACAGTACGCTTGTCCGTCCTCTTTTAGAATACTGTTGCGTGTTGTGGGATCCTTACCAGATAGGACTGACTGAGTACATCGAAAAAGTTCAAAGAAGGGCAGCACGTTTTGTGTTATTGTGAAATATGGGAGAGAGTGTCACAGAAATAATACAGGGTTTGGGATGGACATCATTAAAAGAAAGGCGTTTCTCGCTGCGACGGAATCTTTTCAAGAAATTCCAATCACCAACTTTCTCCTCCGAATGAGAAAATATTTCGTTGACACGGACTTACATAGGGAGGAACGATCACAAAGACAAATCAAGGGAAATCAGAGCTCGTACGGAAAGATATAGGTGTTCATTCTTTCCGCGCGCTGTACGGGACTGGAATACTAGAGAATTGTGAAGGTGGTTCGATGAACCCTCTGCCAGGCACTTAAATGTGATTTGCAGAGTATCGATGTAGATTTAGATGTAGATATGAACCAATTTTTGAACGTTCTGGAAACGAAAGCTATCGGGAGTTCCGACGCATCTGCTTCACGGTGTGAACGGACGGCCCTGATAAAATGCTGGGAAGCAACTGTGGGAAGCATCACACCTTCAGTGTAGGACACCAAGCAAGGCGCCTTCTTCTTTGCCGTTTAATAGTCCACTCACATGTGGGCAATGAAACAAACACAAGTCTCCTCCTTTCAGAGGACACTGAAGAGTTCAGTAAGCTATAAACTTTCTCCAGTCACTTTGCCCTCGAAAGATTATAGTTGCTTTAAGTTTCTGGGAGGGGACGTGACGCCAATGGCCTGTAAATGGTGTTTGTTGGGACGTATTACATTTTGTTTATGACGAAATTCCGGTACTTGACGAAATATTGGCAAAAGAGAAAAACATTTCTCGAGGTTGTACTTCAGACCAGATTTCTATAATGCGGAAAAAAGTTAGCTTCCATTTTTGGGATGATCGCAGGTGAACTTCCCATGGCAATGTTAACGTAAAGATAGTTACAAACCGACAGAATCCTTCGGATCAGTTGTTCCAAATATCGATGGGAATCGGTAGGTGCGACAGAAATGCCAGAAGGAATCCTCAGGTAATGGTAGAGGTCAAACTGGGTATTTAAAGTGAACACCCGTTTGGATCTAGATCTAAAGTTAGTTGAAAGTGCGTCACCCAAAAGTACGCCACCCACAGATCGATTTTAGGATAACATTTGCTGCTTTTTAACTTTGACAAAAAGGTCACAGAACGTGCAAAACGTGAAGCAGGATAGGTGTCAACATCCAGTTGAGAAGTATCTCTTTGAAGTTTCCACTCAAGTTGATGGAGTCATTTTTGGGTGAGCTACATGTTGCCACCACTCCCCATATGAGGGTACTGCCAGCATTCTCGAACATGATAATTTTGGTGGTGCAGGTGTTCTGGTGTGGGAGGCATAATGTCGCATGGGCGTAATGGTCCCAAATATTTAAACGCTATACATACCACGGTCAACGTTAGTTTGACACTGCACTCCTTCCCCATGAGCGTCCATTCGGGGATGCGTTTGTCCCTGACTTCACTTTTATGGACGACAATGCGCGAGCGCATTGAATTATGCAGATACAGGAGCTGTTGGAACGAGAATGGTGTGGCCTGCCCGACATAAATCCCCCGAGGACGTGTGGGAAGCGTTACGGAGACATACTGGGGCTCATCAACGTACATCAATAGCCGACCAGTTGTTGCGAACCGCGATGGTCGAGTAAAGGAACGCCGTCCACAGCATTGGAGTACGTTGCAGAACGTGCATTGCTGTCCTTGGTGATTACACACTCTATTAAGAACCACGTCCCTCCTTTTGTAATGTACAGAAGACTACACTCCTGGAAACTGAAATAAGAACACCGTGAATTCATTGTCCCAGGAAGGGGAAACTTTATTGACACATTCTTAGGGTCAGATACATCACATGATCACACTGACAGAACCACAGGCACATAGACACAGGCAACAGAGCATGCACAATGTCGGCACTAGTACAGTGTATATCCACCTTTCGCAGCAATGCAGGCTGCTATTCTCCCATGGAGACGATCGTAGAGATGCTGGATGTAGTCCTGTGGAACGGCTTGCCATGCCATTTCCACCTGGCGCCTCAGTTGGACCAGCGTTCGTGCTGGACGTGCAGACCGCGTGAGACGACGCTTCATCCAGTCCCAAACATGCTCAATGGGGGACAGATCCGGATATCTTGCTGGCCAGGGTAGTTGACTTACACGTTCTAGAGCACGTTGGGTGGCACGGGATACATGCGGACGTGCATTGTCCTGTTGGAACAGCAAGTTCCCTTGCCGGTCTAGGAATGGTAGAACGATGGGTTCGATGACGGTTTGGATGTACCGTGCACTATTCAGTGTCCCCTCGACGATCGCCAGTGGTGTACGGCCAGTGTAGGAGATCGCTCCCCACACCATGATGCCGGGTGTTGGCCCTGTGTGCCTCGGTCGTATGCAGTCCTGATTGTGGCGCTCACCTGCACGGCGCCAAACACGCATACGACCATCATTGGCACCAAGGCAGAAGCGACTCTCATCGCTGAAGACGACACGTCTCCATTCGTCCCTCCATTCACGCCTGTCGCGACACCACTGGAGGCGGGCTGCACGATGTTGGGGCGTGAGCGGAAGACGGCCTAACGGTGTGCGGGACCGTAGCCCAGCTTCATGGCGACGGTTGCGAATGGTCCTCGCCGATACCCCAGGAGCAACAGTGTCCCTAATTTGCTGGGAAGTGGCGGTGCGGTCCCCTACGGCACTGCTTAGGATCCTACGGTCTTGGCGTGCATCCGTGCGTCGCTGCGGTCCGGTCCCAGGTCGACGGGCACGTGCACCTTCCGCCGACCACTGGCGACAACATCGATGTACGTGGAGACCTCACGCCCCACGTGTTGAGCAATTCGGCGGTACGTCCACCCGGCCTCCCGCATGCCCACTATACGCCCTCGCTCAAAGTCCGTCAACTGCACATACAGTTCACGTCCACGCTGTCGCGGCATGCTACCAGTGTTAAAGACTGCGATGGAGCTCCGTATGCCACGGCAAACTGGCTGACACTGACGGCGGCGGTGCACAAATGCTGCGCAGCTAGCGCCATTCGACGGCCAACACCGCGGTTCCTGGTGTGTCCGCTGTGCCGTGCGTGTGATCATTGCTTGTACAGCCCTCTCGCAGTGTCCGGAGCAAGTATGGTGGGTCTGACACACCGGTGTCAATGTGTTCTTTTTCCATTTCCAGGAGTGTATAATAAGTTACGATGACTTGAACGTAATTATTGTCTTTGTATAAAAGTATCGTTTATATTCGTCTTATGGGCATTTCTTTGAGTTACCTTCTGATCTTCCACTGAACTACGTTACTTGGCAGTGACTTATCATGCGAAAGTTGCTTTCGTCCTCACGCTTTTCACACACATGTATATTTTTCATGGTATAAATAATGGACTGAATATCTGTAATTTATAGCGATGGTGACCCTTTTCTGCAAAGATGTATCATTTAATCGTGTTATAGATATCTTTTAAAACCATCACGGATCACGAGACAACACTAGTTTCTATTACACGTACGTGTTGCATTAATGTATTAGTATAATGCTGTATCAATAGTGGGAGCAGACAAGTCAGTGCTCTCGAGCGTGTAACAGCAGAACTACATTTTGACAAGGATGGTTTCTGGGCGCACCACTAGCGCAAAGCAGTTTCTTCTTTCTGAACACTTCACCGATACATAAGTATCTCCGCTTCTTATCTGACTGAACAGAATTTCCATTTAAACGATGTGCAGATGTTTGGAAGGAGAATGCAGACATTTATCCCTACGTGCACTACGGCGCATTGCCGAGTGGCAAGCTTCCAAACTATCGAGTTCTGTAGCCACTTAACGGACGGCACTTGGAACAATGCACACAATTGCATACGGTGCCAGTCATTTCAAAACATTTATCATTTGATGATTCACCAGTCGTTCGACACAAGCATGATGTCATGACTACTTAAAAAACAACTAACCCCCCCTCTCCATTTTTATGTGACTTGTTGCTGTATTTCTTCAGGTAATTTAAACCGCAGCCACTGCATTCTCCCTATATTATTATGGATAAAATTGAAGTATCGTGGTCAACCAGTAGCTAATGTTAACATAGCTTCCGGTCAAAATATCGCAGTAACGATTTAATGACGTTTTCCCGAACATATGTAAACTTGCTTAATAACAACTGAAGCTTCCTTAAACAACCTTCCGGACAAGCGTAGCTTATTATTTTTCTCATAACTACTTCTTAATACGCTTTTGAATGCCAGCATTCTTATTGCAGTTAGTGTCAACGAGCCTTGAAGCGTCATTTCAAGTTTACACTGTTCGTGAAACAAGGATTGTGAGCAAGGGATATGATCTTGGTGAATAGTAAGCGAGTTCAGAAACAACACGATACTGAATGTTACACAATAGTAAACTCGCTGCTCCCTTTGAATCTAAACCCTACACGCCCTCATACAAAGGTTGGGCAGAAATCGCGGCTACAATTCTTTTCCGTAGTGCTCTTTAGCGGTTTGAAAGCGGAAAGTTAGCGAAGGCTGCTGTACTGCACCGCCAATGCAGGTATATAACAGGTGTGGTACGAAAGCAGAAAAAAGCACGAGCCACTACAAAGGAGCATTAGATCCAACAGGCTGCCTCAGAGTGTGGTCGTATTCGGTTGATATAGTGCTTAGAGACGACATAGTTTAATTCTGCGGAACTCAGAATGTTCCCGCATTCACGTAGAATACATTAAGTTCATTCTTAATTGCGTGAAATCATCAGAGTACCCCAATGGAGTAATAGAGGAAGGCAATTGCTTATTTAAGTGTAAATAATTTCCTAAGATAGGAAATTCCATACGACTCTTCGTGTGTGATGCTCTCGTATACAGGAAGGTCGTAGGAAACTCCACGTGCTGTTCGTATATAGTACTGCTCAGTATAGGAAAATAGTAACTAGGAAATTGAAGGGAATTGAAAGAAGACTAGCTGAGGTTCGAGGTTTAGAACACGGGCTGATATGTAACTCTAAACACGCATAAATGGAATATGTTGAGAATAAATACGTATAAATACCTATTACCATTCGTTTAACTGTTGGCGATCAGTAACTACAAACAATAATAGTCGCCAAATACCGAGGATGAGATTGCAAGGACCTGAATGGATTGACCGTATACAATCAGTCGAGGGAAACTATATCGCAAACAGTAATTCTTTTTCTTAAAATATTTTAACCACGAAAGAGAGTATTGTTTGGGACTCAACGACGCACACATACCTATAACACTTAATGGTTTTACTTTCGTCCAAATCGTTCTCCGCCATATCATTGTTCCCAGGGGTGTAATTCCACCAAGGTATGCTTGCGATATTCTTTGTCGTTTAGGAGCGTTACATTTTGGAATGTGTCCTATTCACATGACCCCATTCTGCCTGTATATTCTTCTTCCTAACATGGTATTCCGAAGAAGTCTGTATTCAAAATGCGTCCATAAAGCATTTGCCTTACATCTAGAGACTATCGTATGTGTATCCAGCGCCCATAACAGCACAAATTTCTTAAAATGGGAACATAACCAGACATGAAATTTAGAAAGCTAAAGAGATGTAGTAGTATTGTAAATGTAACGATGGCACTGAATAAACGTGGACAGCCCGGTCGGTATGAACATTGCCCATCAAAGTCAAGACGAGCGTATAATCTTCTGTCGAGTGAAACATTAATTTTCATTAATTATGTAAGGAGAAAACTCATATTAGGAGAAAACTCATTGTTTACTTGCTCGATATCCAAGAAACTGTGAAATTCGCACTTATATTAGCCAACTTGTAAATATTTAAATTTACCCGAAGTTTGTGATTTATTTTCAATTCAGACAGCTGATGTAAAAAGTACAAGAGCGTATAGTTTTATATGGATAACGGCTAAAAAAAAGCCATTTTGGATGTCCAAACGTCAAAAATAAGAAAGCAGAGAAAAAATTGAAGACAAAGTAATCTATTATAGTAACTGCTAAGGGCAAAGGAAAAACCATGTATGTTTCTCATTTAGATGTGTTAATTTATTATTAACATACAGTATATTTGAGATTGTAGATCTATTGTAAATGGTGTATGTCAAATCACATAATCTCTTAAATCGCCATTGCTAAGTCCTCGCTATCGCAAATAGGCAATTTAAAAAAATCCAAGAGTCCCGTCTACAGCCAGACGGAGCACAAGCTCGGATTGGTTATGGGAGAGGAAGGAAATCGGCTGTACCCTTTCAAAGAAACCGTCCCAGCATTTGTCTAGAGAGGTTCAGGGAAATCACATAAAACTTAGATTTGGATAGTCGGAGGCGGGTCTGGGTGGTCGTCCTCCCCAATGCGAGTACAGTATGCCAACACCGCGTCATCTTACTCCGTTTGCAATGTAAGCTTATATGGTATGTTCCTTGTGAATTTTAGATGTTTGGTGTAAAAAGACTCATAAGCGCTTTAAGTGCTGCAATAGCACAAGAAGTCGTTGACGCCGGCCGCGGTGGTCTCGCGGTTCTAGGCGCGCAGTCCGGAACCGCGCGACTGCTACGGTCGCAGGTTCGAATCCTGCCTCGGGCATGGATGTGTGTGATGTTCTTAGGTCAGTTAGGTTTAAGTAGTTCTAAGTTCTAGGGGACTGATGACCACAGCTGTTAAGTCCCATAGTGCTCAGAGCCATTTAGAAGAAGTCGTTGTCGAAGTCTCAGCAGTGAATCCATCCAGTGACAGCTCTTCCCACTTCCCACTATTCTCCACACATATAACTAAGCTAAACTCCTCCCGAACAGGCCATGAAGGCCCAAAGATACCGAATGGCCGCCGTGTCATCCTCAGCACACAGGCGACACTGGATGCGGGTAAGGAGAGGGGCATATGGTCAGCACACCGCTCTCCTGGCCGTATGTCAGTTTCCGAGACCGGAGCCGCTACTTCTCAATCAAGTAGCTGCTCAGTTTGCCTCACAAGGGCTGAGTGCACCCCCCCTACCAACAGCGCTCGGCAGATCGGATGGTCACTCATCCAAGTGCTAGGCCAGCCCGACAGCGTTTAACTTCGGTGCTCTGCTACCAAGCTAGTGTCGTCCGCAAACAGGAAGATTCTGGAAACACCTGATATACAGGGTGGTCCATTGATCGTAACCCGGCCAAATATCCTACGAAATAAGCGTCAAACGAAAAAACTACAAAGAACGAAACTTATCTAGCTTGAAGGGGGAAACCAGATGGCACTACGGTTGGCCCGCTAGATGACGCTGTCATAGGTCAAACGGATATCAACTGCGTTTTTTAAAATAGGAACCCCCATTTTTATTACATATTCGTGTAGTGCGTATAGAAATATGACTGTTTTAGTTCGATCACTTTTTTCGCTTTGTGATAGAAGGTGCTGTAATACTCACAAACAAATGGCTCGCAATTTTAGACGAGCAGTTGGTAACAGTAGGTTTTTTAAATTAAAATACAGAACATAGGTACGTTTGAACATTTCATTTCGATTGTTCCATGTGATACATGTACCTTCCATGTAACACACAATGTAACTAAAACTGACATATTGGTTATACAGAATGGGCTTATTGTTAGTGAGTCTGAAGGATCAAAATTCATGTGTGTGCACAATGGTACTAAAATTGTCATTTTGGTTACACAAAGTGGGCCTTTCGTTAGTGAATCTAATCGATCAAAGCTCATGTGGGATCTGACAGATACAAACGTCATTAAGAGTTCATAATCAGAGTCTTGTTCAAAAACCATTACAACGTTATGTGCAGTAAGTGATAGTTCAAACGATAATCTGTCTACGTTGTTTATTTCACATTTGTTTATGAGGTACGGCATTATATTTCAGCGTAAATATTCCTATTCACAAAGGATTTTTCGCACTCAAAAACGGGCTGTTAGATTAATGTGTGGTGTAAGTTTGCAAATCTCTTGTCGAACGCAGTTCGTGAGTATTGGAAATATGACACTGGCCTCCCAGAATATATTTTCTGTAATATCGATTGTAGTTGACAATATGAGCTTATTCCCAAGAATTAGCAGCTTTCACTCAATTTCAGGCAGAAATTCATTCTGTCTTTGAATCACGCCTCCCTGTTGTGCAGGATTGAGTGCAGTGTTCTACTGCATTCATTTTTGTTAATGTACGAGAAGAACTAAAATATCTTAGCAGTAGTCCTAGCACTGTTAAGTCAAAACTGAAGAATTTCCTCACGGCTCACTCTTTCTGTAATTTTCCTGGAAAAAAATTTAAGTAACTCCTATGTCATTTTGTTTATTATAAAAATGGTTCAAATGGCTCTGAGCACTATGAGACATAACTTCTGAGGTCATCAGTCGCTTAGAACTTAGAACTAATTAAACCTAACTAACCTAAGGACATCACACACATCCATGCCCAAGGCAGGATTCGAACCTGCGACAGTAGTGGTCGCTCGGTTCCACACTGTAGGGCGTAGAAGCGCACGGCCACTCCCGCCGGCTGTTTTTTATACAACTATATACTCAGCAGCCTGAGTGCATAGGATTGGTGCCAGTATTATTTATTATTAACTTTTCCGATGTTAATTTAATGTGCGAGAGAGTGCGGTAAGTGGAGGATACTGGACATAGAATCACACGATATTTCATGGTCGGTGTTTCAGTCTAGAGAATGATTTTAAAATTACATAAAGGAATGCGAACTAAAAACAGCCATTAGCATTTCTTGTAATTTTCTACTGTTTTTCTTTTTTTGTTAGGCATAAAGCTGTATTTTTATGCAGCGTTTGCTGTGTTTTATGGACTATAAAGTGCACTTTTCTCTTCGAGAAATTGTCTTCAAAATTCAGGTGCCTCTTAAATTCGAAATTAGTATAAAAATGTCCAGTATATCATTTAAAATTCCCGCCATCCTTAAAAACGTCCATATATTCGATGTTGCGGGAAACCTATCCCTGTCTGGCAACATTGGGTTCAACTGACAGCAGCAGTGCACCGATACGACGAACATGAGTTGTGGGGATTCACAAGTTCGCTGACACTGTCTCTCTCCCACCCGAGCACCACAAACCCAGAATACTGTCTAGCCCTAGGCCCACGAGAAAGACTGTAGTGCATACGTCACAATACGTGACACCTTTAGTGGGTCCTTTTCAAGTAAATATTGACCCCCTACGGGATCAGGTGTTATAATAGGCCAGAGGTATTGCTGCTGCCTGTCGTACAAGTTGACTAAAAGAAGTATCCTATTTTTCGGTCTGATAAGCTCCAGACCCCTTTTAGGGTTTGACCTCCCACCTTGAAAACTCTACTACAGAAGTACGGGACAGTTGGGAGAGGACGCCTTATATGGTGCACCATATATTCATTGTGTGATTAGACCTTCTGCACCTCTTATTGTCGGCTCTGCACCTCGATCCGCAAGTCAGCTATTTGTGCGAGAACACCTTCCAGAGTACGTCATCTTCCATTGTCCACTATCCTCTGGCGTCCTCATGAAGATATTGGATTTCTCCGCACCCATGCTAGCCAGTCCGTTGTTGAGGGGCCTTCCTGTACCCACTTGGTGGCAGCCCCCGACAACACAGGGATTTCACTGCTGATGCCTGGGCTGAGTAGATGCACTTATTCTTGGGGAATCAGGACTCCTGATAACGTCCATCGCGCCTTGTGGCCTTTGCTGTGACTAGGTGGCAACCAGTGTTGTTGTTCACGTACATGACAAGGGTTGGGTGGAGGATGCTGGTATGAAGTTGTGTAGGAGAGAAGGAAAGGTGCTTTATTGAAGAAGAGTTCTCTCTTGTGGCCTTTGCTGTGACTAGGTGGCAACCAGTGTTGTTGTTCACGTACATGACAAGGGTTGGATGGAGGATGCTCGTATGAAGTTGTGGATTAACAAATTGTAGGAGCGAAGGAAAGGTGCTTTATTGAAGAAGAGTTCTCTCTTGTGGCCTTTGCTGTGACTAGATGGCACCCAGTGTTGTTGTTCACGTACATGACAAGGGTTGGATGGAGGATGCAGTATGAAGTTGTGGATTAACAATTTGTAGGAGAGAAGGAAAGGTGCTTTATTGAAGAAGAGTTCTCTCTTGTGGCCTGTCTGTGACTAGGTGGCAGCCAGTGTTGTTGTTCACGTACATGACAAGGGTTGGATGGAGGATGCTGGTATGAAGTAGTGGATTAACAAATTGTAGGAGAGAAGGAAAGGTGCTTTATTGAAGAAGAGTTCTCTCTTGTGGCCTTTGCTGTGACTAGGTGGCACCCAGTGTTGTTGTTCACGTACATGACAAGGGTTGGATGGAGGATGCTGGTATGAAGTTGTGGATTAACAAATTGTAGGAGAGAAGGAAAGGTGCTTTATTGAAGAAGAGTTCTCTCTTGTGCTAAAAAAGTTTAGCAGTCATTTTAAAAATTTTGTGAAAGAGAAACTGAGATAGGGAAAAACAAAGCTTTTTGTTGTTCCGAGAGAACTTTCTTTACAATGCATTCTCTTGATGTCTCGATAAATAAACCGTTTAAAGTGAACAAGAGAGAGGTATGGAACAAAAGGATGATGGTTGAAAGCCATCATAAATTCACACCGAAGGAAACTTTGAAACTACCTAAAATCAAATAAGTGTCTCAAATGATAAACAGTCGTGGTCCAGAGTGAGAGAAGACATGATCGTTAAATCTTCCAAGAAGTGCGGCATAAGACCATCTTATACAGGGTGTTAAAATATTCATTATTTCAGTGAATGATAGTATGCATCAAAACAAGACAACCGTGTCTTATGAATATGGGTCCTACAGAGCACACGTCCTGACATATAACATATGAGGAGATGCTCTTGTGATGTCATCCATGGTAATGCGTAACTTTTTCTACTACAGACGAGTATCCGACAATTACCGTTAATTACAACCCCTGACATGGAATAGTGCAAGGGAGGATTGCACCACGAACATGTTGGTGCAGATATTGGCACCGTTGATACATTGGCGCCCCGTGTCACACCAGGGTGAACAGCGTGCTGGGAATCTGCCGTGCAGTATCGATGTAAACATTAGTTAGTTCAGTGGTTTGCAGTGAGCTGTTCCGTTTACATTGTGTGACTGTACTGTAGTCTTGTTACGTCTGTTTACATCATCGTACATTTCTCCAAACTCCGGGTGCGTACCGCGATGTTTGGCCTACTTATAGGTCACGTTTAAAGTACATGTTATTGTGATGTTTGTGGTGCGGTACAACATGTTTCCTCTCTTGCAGATACTCAGACACAACCTAACAATGGGGGCATTTTATTACACAAAGGAAATGTCAGACTTGATTTATTGCTACGGTTTAGCAGATGGAGTTAATCTGAGCAGCGTGGAGTAGCCGCGCGGTGTGGGGCACCTTGCACCTTGTTGCACGGTCCCCCCCCCCCCCCCCCCCCCCCCCGTCGGAGGTTCGAGTCCTCCCTCGGGCATAGGTGTGTGTGTTGTCCTTAGCGTAAGTTAGTTTAAGTTAGATTAAGTCGTGTGTAAGCTTAGTGACTTGATGACCTCACCAGTTTGGTCCCATAAGACCTTACCACAAACTTCCAGTTAATCTGAGAGTCCGTATCTTGTCGACTGAAGGATTCCTAGCACGCAGGATACCATCCGTTAAGCTGTCCAGCCGACTGTTCCAGGGTCTTGGAGAAACAGGTTCAGTAGTATCCAGCGAAGTAGACAATGGATTTCTTCATTCAGTTCACACGCCTGAAATTGAGGAGCGTGTTCTAAGTGTAGTGGGCGACAGACCTGGAACGAATGCAGTTATGCCAATGGTTCTTGCGACAGCGTGGTGCAGATCCACAATTTGCCTCCGAGATTTTGTTTACTGATGAGGCAGGGTTTACATGAGATGGCATTGTAAATTTCAATAATCAGAATGTGTGGGCAGATGAAAATCCTTGTAGAGTTCAAGGAAAAAGGCACGAGGATCGATTCTCAATTCATGTATGGGCAGCCGTTCTTGGCGATAGATTACTAGGGCCATATTTGCTACCACAGAGATTAACTGGGGCTTATTATCACCGCTCTCCGAAGAACGTACTGCCTATCTTGCTGGAAGACATGCCATTTCAAGGAGAGACTGCAGATGTGGTTCGTACATGATGGCACACCAAAACATTTTCTCTGCATTACGCATCGCCACGTGTTGAGGACATTTGGAAACCAGTGTATTGGCCAGGAGGTCCCATACCTTGGCCTGCCCGTTCCCCAGACCTAAATCCACTAGAGTTCTGATTATTGGGGCACATGGAACAATAGGTGTGTGTCATACCAATAAACGATGTGCAGAATCTACATAATCGTGTGTTCCTCGCATCTCAGCACATCAGAACCAACCAAGGCGATTTCAGAGAGAACGTGAGTCCTCACACCGAAGGGCATTGAGATGAATCGATATCATGTTCAGCTCCTCTGACATTCGTCAGAAAGTATACTTTGTAAGACTCATGGTTATTAGAAAGTTTTTCTTGTTTTAATGTGTACAATCATCTCCTGAAATTTTGGATAGTTTTTTTTTAACACCCCGTATGTGAATAGGACAACGATGACGACGAAGAGGAAGAAGAAGAAGAAGAAGAAGAAAGTTCATATGACGATTTTCAGGGATTCTAAAGATCAGTTCTGCTTGATAGACTAAGAATTTTTTTCTCTGTGTTTGCAACCTGATAATAAGAATGATAAAAATGCTATTTATTTAAAGGTGCTTAAAAATTGAGGTGCGTCTTTAAGTCCGTAGTATATAACAGTCCGTAAAGTAGGGCAAATATTGCGAGTTGTATATATTATCACGTAGAAGAAGGTGTAATTAGATGAATGACAAACACTAACTTCACTTAACGAAGATTTATTCAGCACTTGCACGGAGCGAACTGCCTCCGGACAGAACACATACAGTATATATACAGCTATAGAACATCCCAGTACAACGCTTCTTGACATTTGTGGATACTTCTAGAATGTACTCGAACCGAATACAGAAATAAAAATCGTACAGTCCATTTGAGTTTTGAACCCACGAGCCTCCTTGAACAGTTTATTGTCATAACCACTACACCATGGTGCTACTCATCTTCTTCTCCGACAATATTTCAGTGTTGTATAATGCAGTTGAGTTAAATGGGGGATATTGATATTTATTCAGTTTGATAGTACTGTAGTAAATAAAATTCCGTAAATTTTAAATCTAGTTACACAATGTGCGGATGATTATGCCATACTTCATCGGTCGTGCCCCATCTTGTACCTTGAAACGAAAGGAGGTCTTCTACCATGGAACAGATTATATTTGCAAATGAACTGATTTTATTTAATGTCTTAATAATTTTCCCTGTCTTCAAATAATGGTTCAAATGGCTCTGAGCACTATGTGACTTAACATCTATGGTCATCAGTCCCCTAGAACTTAGAACTACTTAAACCTAACTAACCTAAGGACATCACACAACACCCAGTCATCACGAGGCAGAGAAATCCCTGTCTTCAAAATGGAAATTTGTGTTAGTTGCGAATAGCTTCCGTTTTAAAACGTTTATAACATTTTGCAGATTTTTAATAGTACTTTTTAAAATATGATTTCACGATTATTTGGTGGGTAGTAGAGTACTATCGTAAGACATAGACTGCTAAACATAATGTTGACAAGATTTTCTCCATCGAAACACTTATGAATTTGAACACAAAAGTGTCCAGACAAACGCGCTCTGCTTCTCCAGCTGCGTGACGTATACAAATTGCTTGACTATTATCGAAATATGTGCCGTTAGTGGGCCATACTTTGCACTTAGGAGTACCTACGCAGCCGAAATAACGTCGTAATGAGCAATAAGACATAAGAGGATAGTTTAATCCTAGCATTAACAATCTGTGCAGCAGACTCATATACTGCTAGAAATCTATCATGGCTGTAGATCTCATTGCAACTAAAATATTGGAAGTATTTCTCGTACGTACATCTTAATGCGAGTGGAGAACAAAGTTAATTCCGTGTGTGGTCTCATGAACAATTTGTGTGTTATGTACAAAACACTCTGAAGTTATACCTGAGCGCTAGTGTTAGTGTATCTTCACCGATAACCTCGATGTTGAGCGCCTGTAAGCTCCACCTCAGTTTATCTTCGTCTTCGTACACAATATCATCTCTGATCGACCTCACCACATAATACGTTAGTGCCTGACACGCTTATATCTATGAAAACGGTGCCTTACGGTTTTCGGAGAAGGAGCGATATGAGCTTAGGAAATAGGCCGGATCGATCTCCCTGAGGCGAGGAAGCTAGACGCGCCACATTTCAGCGCCGTAGTATTTGATTACGGACCGAAATTTACATGAACGCCTACCTCCGTTTCATCCCAGACATCGGGTGGTATAAGGAACCTCATTTCCACCTCCCGTTTATCTTAGCTTATCTAACCCTACTTTCCCGCCTTTAAAGCGTAATTCCCCTTTTTATCGGGTTGTTTACGCAGGGCTGCAATGGAACCACCTTACTCCAAAGTGTTTGTTTAAAGCACACGATTTTAATCTGAATTTAAGACAGTGCCGACAAGATATAATCCGCTCAATGGTATTCTTGCAAACGCATTCTCTTTGAAAGTGAGAGCCATATCCAATGGACTATTTCATCAGATCGACACACTCAAAATATGTTGACTGCATTACAAGACAGTTGGCCAAAAATTGTGTTAAGTAACACTACAGAGCGAATTAATTGCGATGGGTGGCTCGTACGGTTCAGGAGAACAAACACAAACCAACATTTTGGTGTCTGGAGCATACCCGATCAGTACTACGTTTTAGTTAATGTATTATGACATGTATCCGTAATCATCATTGTCTGGATTTGAAGCTCTAACAGCGGCCATGTTCTCATTCTAAATTATTTGAACGGGGGTCCGCTATTGTGCAAACAGTATTATTTTTACTAGCCAAACATGTCTCACCAGCCGGCCGTAGTGGCCGTGCGGTTCTAGGCGCTACAGTCTGCAGGCGAGCGACCGCTCCGGTCGCAGGTTCGAATCCTGCCTCGGGCATGGATGTTTGTGATGTTCTTAGGTTAGTTAGGTTCAATTAGTTCTAAGTTCTAGTTGACTGATGACTTCAGAAGTTAAGTCGCATAGTGCTCAGAGCCATTTGAACCATTTTTTCTCACCGCCACTGTCCCATCGTCAGTGAGTACTTTCATTCAGAACTGTAAAATGCACAGCTCGTAAATAATAATTATTGGAATAAAAATAAGGCCTATGAATCTTTTTCTCTGTTGTGATAATTACCTTACTGTCCAGAATGTGTGGTTGCTTAGGATTTTCTTTATATAGCTGTGCAGCTTGTCATCTACAACGAAATAATGTTAGTTGAAAGTAAACAAGTTCCTTTCACGTCAGACGTAATTTAGTGACTTTATTTACAGTTGTTTCTTGTTAGTTGTCCGCATCTGGAAGCTCACCAAAAATGGTTGAAATGGCTCTGAGCACCATGGGACTTAACATCTGTGGTCATCAGTCCCCTAGAACTTAGAACTACTTAAACCTAACTAATGTAAGGACATCACACACATCCATGCCCGAGGCAGGATTCGAGCCTGCGACCGTAGCAGTCGCGCGGTTCCGGACGGAGCGCCTAGAACCGCTCGGCCACCGCGGCCGTCAGGAAGCTCACCTGTTGCAGAATCACTCACGTAATCGCGGTACATGCTTATAATGAACAGCAGTCAAAAGTAAAATTTTAGTTTGCTTTCTTGACTGGAGCACAGTGATCGGTATAAAATATTAAAAATCAATAAAAACTTTCTCCATTGCATTTCCAGATTTTTTTTAATTAAAAAAAAAATATTTTTTTTGGCCCTTACCTCGGACCAGCTTAAGGCTTGCACCACCATCATGGCTGCTGATGGCGGCAGACGGAGCTAGATCGTTAGGAGAACGATTATTACATGTGTCAGATTAGAGTCACGTAGTCAATTACTGTAGAGGTACCCTATTTCTACGGGAGCCACAACGAATAATATATGGGGTGACTCTTCAGTTCTCCAAACATAAATTTTTAGATTAACAGGCGCTTGTTTCCATTATAAATCGTCACGTTATTATATTTTCTGGATGTGTATTGCATCAATTACATAAAATAATTTCAGAAGTAAATGTTGCCGCCTGTTTACCAATGTCTTTGGCAACAAGTGTTGCAGCATCATTATAAGAATTTCCTACCGAAGTATTTTATTACATCATAACAAATAGAGTTTACACAGTAATGTAACCCAGTGTTGAATAACAAGACATCGAAGAGGTAAATTAACAAATGTAATTGAATGCACTGTTGAGCTGAGACCTAAAACTAAACTGTAGCTTGAACTATTATAAGAGATGTGAACTATGATAGAAGATGATGTCTGAGTTTTTCACGACGTAGGCAATGTTCAGATAACTTACAGAAATGTGTAGGTGCACACCCTGTCATTTTCAAGGCAAAATTTCAGTAAGTACGCGTGTTGCAAGGGAATTTAAAACCTCGGTTTGTAGAGACATTTCGGAAAGACAACACACATAAAGCACTCCGTGAACAGTAGCTCCAACACACAGCCAACGACGGCCGATGTCAGAAGATGTCAATAGTGAAAATTAGTAAGCAACGGGTAAGGAAGTATTAACTCTGTCCCTCTGATTTTTGAGAAGGTGGAGAGCAGGATTCCAGGCTGAAATGAAGCAAAAACGTCCGTCCCTATTTATAAGATCACTTGCTAATTTAATTTTAACTGTTTCCTTAATAACGCTCTCCCAATAGCCGGCATTGCTTAACCAGAATCTTCGTGTTGTTGCACCATCGGTGTTTGTTACTTTCCGGAACTGCTCTGCAAACCAAGGTTTTAAATTCCCTTGCTCAACGCTTACTTGCTGCAGTTTTGGCTTGAAAATGACATCGTGTGCGCCTGTCGTAATGTACGCGGTTGTTGAATAAATCACCCAGCTGTTCAAAATGTTCAAATGTGTTTGAAATCTTATGGGACTTAACTGCTAAGGTCATCAGTCCCTAAGCTTACACACTACTTAACCTAAATTATCCTAAGGACAAACACACACACCCATGCCCGAGGGAGGACTCGAACCTCCGCCGTGACCAACCTCACAGTCCATGACTGTAGCACCTTAGACCACTCGGCTAATCCCGCGCGGCACTCAGCTGTATTATAGTAAGTTATACGCCGGGAAGAACTCAAGTTTCCCATTGTTTACCTCTATGAAGACCAAATCTATCGTTGCTTGCGGAGGTTGGATAAACTGCACAACAGGAGAGAGAGAGACGGCAATAGAGTAAGACTGCAATGTGCGTTGTCGTTTTTTCTGATGTGTCGTGAACAAAATACTGTTCCACCGTTTGCCAAAGCTGCGCATCATATTAGTTCTCCAGCGGCCAATCGCACCAAGCAACGCGTTGGTCTATTTCTTGTTCCTGAAAGGATCAATTATACTTGTCGACATTTAGATTTTGTTTCCAGATAATTGTTTCGGCTTCAATTACAGATTGCTTCAAACCTTGTCGACATTTTCTTCTGGTTAGATGGACCATGGTGCACGGTCGCAGTGTGACTGGAAATTTCACTCTGAAACTTCTCCTTGTATAGGAGGGTAATCCTCGTATCATATCTCGACGATCAGTGATACATCTCGCTGGGAAATCTTTTGACACTGCAGCTTTATCCATGCTAGGGAAAGGTTTATACTTTGAACAGACGCCCAAGCTTTCACCAGTAGTTGATTTTATTAGTTCTGTTGAATATGCTGTTTTTAAAAATATCGCCTGAAGCTGCGGAAGAGGATATGCGGGACGCTTTTAATATCATAGTGGCAGAGAGGGCTGCTTTACGTTCACTAAAGGCTGATCTGGATATTGTTATTTTGCCCGTAGACAAGTAGAATTACGTTCAGAGTGTGCAGTGTTCACTATCTGATTCAGCTTATCACAAAGTCGATGCTGACCCGACAGAAACTGCTGAGAGAAATTCGTTAATTATGAAAGCCTAAAAGCGTCCTGAAGAAAATCTGCTTGTCGTACGAGACTGTGAAGAATCTTAATTCTTATTGTTTTGTTCCCGCTAGTTTATACAGCCTTCCGAAGCTCCCCATGGACGGGGTTCCTCTCCTTGCGATTGTCAGTAACATTGATGCTCCAATATATCGTGTAGCAAAATACCTTGCTACACTGTTTAGCCTACTAGTAGGTCTGTGTGAGCATCACATTAAGATCTCCGCGCATTTCTCACAAGGCGTTAGAATTAGAGGCAATGCGTTTGACCGACTCTGACATTCTAGCAATTTTTGATGTGGTCTTTCTCTTCACTTTCGTTCTTGTGTCTGATTTGTCGCCTTTAATTGAGGTTAGATTTGGTGTCGAGTTAACGATCCTGTTCGTGTTGACATCCACTTACTTTTTATTGAATGACTAAGTCTATGAGCAGACAGATGGAGTTTCCCTTTGTCACCTATTATTGTCTAATAGTTTACTGAAGACTTGGAGTGACATGCCTTAGATTCGGGGGCCATGAGACATGCGAGTTTTTTTGAGATAAGTAGACGATACTTTTGTTATTTAGCCTCTTGGCAGTAAGAATTTGAACGACTTTTTACCACATCTGAATTCAATCTTCCCCTATATTAGTTTCACGATGCAGGTGGAATAGGATGATTGCTTCTTGTCACACACAACTAGCTCTTTACTCTCATGAAGTGTTGAGTGCTGTTGACAAGGGATTGCAAACTGATTCGGTATTTCTGGACTTCCGCAAGGTCTTTGACACTGTACCACACAAGTGGCTTGAAGAGTAATTGCGTGCTTATGGAATATCGTCTCAGTTACGAGACGAAACTGGATTCGTGATTTCCTGTCATAGTGGTCACAATAACTGACGGAGAGTCATCGAGTAGCACAGAAGTGATTTCTGGCGTTCCCTACGGAAGTATTATAGACCCTTTGCTGTTCCTTATCTATATAAACGATTTGGGAGACAATCTAAGCAGCCGTCTTAGGTTGTTTGCAGATGACGCTGTCGTTTATCGACTAGTAAAGTCATCAGAAGATCAAAACAAATTGAAAAACGATTTAGAAAAGATATCTGTATTGGAAATTGACCCAAAATAACGAAAAGCGTGAGGTCATCCACATGAGTGCTGGAAGGAATCCCTTAAAATTTGGTTATACGATAATTCAGTCAAACCTAAAGGCGTAAATTCAACTAAATACCTGGGAATTAAGATTACGAACAACTTAAATTGGATGAAACACATAGAAAATATTGTGGGGAGGGCGAAACAAAGATTGCTTTTTACTGGCAGGACACTTAGAAAACTACGCTTGTTCGTCCTCTTTTAGAATACACAGTGTGGGACCCTTAGCAGATAGGATTGACGGAATACATCGAAAAAGTTCAGAGAAGGGCAGCACTTTTTGTATTACCGCGAAGTAGGGGGAGGAATGTCACTGACACGATACAGGATATGGGGTGGACATCATTATCACGAAATTACAATCACCAACTTTCTTCTCCGAATGCGAAAATATTTTGTTGACGCGGACCTACATAGTGAGGAACGATCACCACGATAAAATAAGGGAAATCAGAGCTCGTACGGAAACATATAGGTTTTCGTTCTTTCCGTGCGCCACACAAGAATGGAATAATAGAGAACTGTGAAGGTGGTTCGATGAACCCTCTGCCAGGCACTTAAATGTGATTTACAGAGAATCCACGTAGATGTAGATATAGGTGACGTATGTTTGTTAAAAATGAATACTAATCGCCATCGTGCGTATTGACACCAGGGTAGATAACTGTGAAGCGACATTTTTAGTCTTTTCAGATCAAACGTCTTTAGACAGTCACGTGAATTTGCTGTGTTTGACGTGGTTCATAAACAAAGTAGCACTGACTAAATGTTATTTTAGCACGAGTTAAGGCCCGAAGTGAATTAATAAGGATGATGCACGATCGTAGGCACCACATTTGTACTACGTTCGATTGGTTTAACGGAAGTTACATGCACGCATACGTATTTTAATTGCTGTGAACATAGGAGGAGAAAACTAAATCCAAACACTGACAAAGATGCGTGAACGTTAAGCGTACATTACAGAACAATAATGTGACACCGTCGTCCACCATTGAAGATGAAATTATTGTACTTCAGTTACTGTGGGAAGCAAAAAATCGATACGCTGGGAGGCTGTGACATTCCATTCCATGATGTGTTATTCTCAAAAATCCGAAATAAGAATATATGCTCGACGTCATGAAGAAAAAGAAGACCCTCTTAAGAAGTGTGACGGTTTGTCGATTGGCTGTATAAGGCGTTGTGAACCCGGTGGACGTTTGATGAAAAGTACTCACCTGAAAGTATTGTGACAATAGTGGTGTTCGGTGAAGTTTTGTGATTACCTGCTTCGGTTCTTCATGGTTGCGGCTCATAGGGAGGTGATACGCCATGTAGATCGCGGCGAAAAGAATTTAACCGGTTGTTATGTGGCCGAAAGTGTTGTTCCTATCTTTGAGGACGGTCGGAAATAGAGGCACCAGGAGCCAGTCGATGCATACTGGTGTAGGAGCTGGATACATGATGCAGTAATTTCCCAGATCTGGTTTCGGTGAGAGTATACTAATGGTATCCTGTACTAAACAATGGTGGAGTGTCGGCAATAGCAAGACTTTATATGAATAATCACTACCGGTAGCTATTGAGCTTCACTAAATCTAGTTAGCCCATTAAAATATTTAAGCAGTAATTTCTCGTTTAAGGAAATAATTAATTCAGCAGAAACTTCAAGAGCTATCCCTGTTTAAAAATACACAGGTAATTTCGTAGAACATTAATATCTTGGTCGGAAAAAGTTGTGCAGTGCTAAGAGGTGAGAATAAATCGCGCCTAAAGTGTTATCGAATGAAATGGAGATATTAGCGCTAATATAACTTAAATATCCGTCAGACGCGTACTCCGTCAGTCGCGGTACACCGCTAATGAGCTTCGGACATTAATTCGCAAGTATTTTAGAACGGAGACACTAGCACATGCAGCAGGTTCCAAAGTTAAACGTTGATAACGTTACTTACAAAGATGATAACATTGTGTGTAACTGGTGCCCGTTCCTTGCAGCTACCACTTGATCATGGCATCATAGCCGAAACCGGCCAATAGTGAATAATAAACAGAAGTGGCCCAACGCATTATTAACTTCCACAATCTGTGGAGCTCTTTTTCTTGAATAAATCATCTAGTTTTTTTGAAATAGTAGTCATTTGCTTGTCTCTACATATACTTCACATCTACAGATTTGAATCCCATTCAGATAATTTCTTCGTGGTGAACCTCTTCTTTTTCTTTTTTTAATGTCGTTAGCTACTCGCTAGTCACTTTTATGTCTAGATTTTCAAGTACGAATTGACCTCCGGAAGGTAACATTGTCTCTATTGCTTGGAATTAATCGCAAATTATTATAAAAATGGTTCAAATGGCTCTGAGCACTATGCGACTTAACTTCTGAGGTCATCAGTCGCCTAGAACTTAGAACTAATTAAACCTAACTAACCTAAAGACATCACACACATCCATGCCCAAGGCAGGATTCGAACCTGCGACCGTAGCAGTCGCTCGGTTCCAGACTGAAGCGCCTAGAACCGCACGGCCACTCCGGCCGGCCAAATTATTATAAGAAATATGTCAAATATGAACAGAATGTAGGTGATCTTGTCTGATGTATGCTGGAACCAATAAGAGATTGACCTGCGCTTTTATCGGAAATAAGAAAGCAAGCTCAATGGAAAAAGCTTTTGTTATAGGAGAAGGGGCTGGAAACAACATGCCACGTAGTATATCACAACTTAATTACAAACTGAAAATAAATGACACGTTCCAAATTGATACTGAGATGTGCTAACCATCCCACGGAATTTAATTCAGAAAGACTGCTTACAAAGGTTAAAGCTTGAGAGTAAATACATGGTGTTTCAAATTGTTTGTGTCAAACGTCTAGGGATGTTTATATCACGACATGGGGAACAACTTTTAATAGAGACAAAATGGTCGCTGACGCTTCCCATCCCTGCTTTCATGTGTGGTTCTGTCCCTGAGAAGCGGCAGGGAGTGGACACTCTGCGACGTGCGTGTGAAGTGTCCTATAATCCAGTCATTTGCTCCGCGTGATCAGGGGAAGATCATGCAAAACGTCCTAGCAAGGCGCCATTATCAATTGCTATTTATCTTGTGATGCATGTACCGTCAGACCGATGTTCACCAATTATGGATTAAAGTTAAGTATTCCAGCAGCTTCGTACTTTATTTGCTAGTCTCTATTCCTTTAACTGTTCCAGACCTCACGCCAGCCTGCGTGAGCTTATACGCGTGCCTTTCGGCTTCCTCTCCTAGTGGCTTGGCTGTCTTGCCAAGTCACAACATTAAGCACACCTGGTTAGTAGACGTAGTTCAGTTAAATCTTGTTGCCACAGTGTCGGGCAGTCCGATAAAAAGCTCCCTAGCGTTGCTAGGAAGCGACAGCGAACATTTTGTCTCTAACAGATGTCGTTCGTCGTGTCGCGATCTACCATCCTAGATGTTTGACACAAAGACTTTTAAACACTTTGTATGTGGAAGAAGAGCTGTGCAGGCTCACGTATTTTCTGATGGTGGCGTTAGAGGTGGCAGTATTTCCAACGTGTGCAGTAATTCGAGGGGCCTTCGATAAGTAATGCAACACATGTTTTTTTTTCTGAAAGCGTGTGGGTTTTACTAAGGATTCCAATAGATCTTATTATTATTCAACACTTTTTTGGCTACAAAACTTTCTTTAAATTTCATTATGGGACTTAACTTCTAAGGTCATCAGTCCCCTTGTGGAGTCTGCAATAAATTGGTTTCATTTTGAAACTCTATTGTAGTATGCTTGCTGTTAGGTATTCATACCCTAGTATCCTGTTCAAATGGCTCTGAGCACTATGGGACTCAACTGCTGTGGTCATAAGTCCCCTAGAACTTAGAACTACTTAAACCTAACTAACCTAAGGACATCACACACATCCATGCCCGAGGCAGGATTCGAACCTGCGGCCGTAGCGGTCGGCGGTTCCAGACTGTAGCGCCTAGAACCACTCGGCCACCCCGACCATCACAAAACTTTATTTTTGGAACATAATTTCCAATCAGTAGGATGACCTTACGCAATCCTTAATGGGAGGGTCCGTATGTCTGCATGGTCCGAAAGAACAGATGCCATATCCATATAAGTATATAGTTCTGGCAACACCGGCCTTGACCTTCTTCTTCTGTGCGGAAGCACATATATTCCCTTAACTCTTACGGGACTTGGTAAGAATGTCTTCCACGAGTAATGAGTGTGTTGGGGTGGGACACTACGAATGTAGTGTGTGGACATACAAAATGAGAATGTGGGTCTCGCGGGAGGCGTGCGCGATATAGTCCCTGCAGTCGTACTATGGTCTGTGCCCTCGGCAACAGCTGAAGGTATTAATACAATTCTAATTTCGTTCTAGACGGCTGCAGGTCATCAATCCATACAAGTATAGAGGAGGAAGAAGTTGAAGATTTGGAAGAGTGAAGAGATTGGGAGAGATTCATCGCCACAGACATTTAACATACTAGAGCCTCTGAACGTTCCAGAAATCGCCGGTGGTAAACGAGAATAATTCAGCCATGCCAAAAATCATCCCAGAAAATACAGAACCAGATATGTGAGTGTAATTTACATTCAAAAAGAGACTCTGAGTTTTGTTATGCCGCCGAGACAGATAGAATGAATTATTGTGGTTTTTTTGTAGTAAACAGCGTTGCGTCGTTAGATGCAATCATAAATAGTACTGTATCTACGGGCCGAGCGACAAATGCTCTTTGACTCTTGCAAGTACGAATAACAAGGGTGAGCTGTATAACGGTGAGTATGTTAGTCAGCTGTCCAAGTTTAATATTGAGTGGTGTTTTGTGTGATCAGCGGTCGGTTGCGTCTTGTCACGTTTTATGTTGGAGCGGTGAAAACTGCTTTCCTTTTTTAAAATTGTTTTTACAGTGTGACTCTTCGGAGTCGCTTTACGTGATTTATGGAATTTAGCATCGCCGTATTTGCTCCTGACCTTCGATCAACGAGACAACGAAACGTCGGCGCCGAGGATATCGCAGCAGTCGCCCGAGGTAGGGAGCAGCTGAAAACACGTCTGCGCAATCACACCGTTAGATGTTAACTGGCATTAGTCAACACAAAATTCCAGAGTATAAACATTTCAAGTGTGCCACACCGGTTCATGTCAGATTTCTACATAACTCCTTTATAATTCTCTAGCAGTACCTCAGCATATGTGCTGTAAATGTACAGTTCAATACAAGGGCTTATAGTTTTTTGCGTAACAAAGTATGTTGACACTGTGATTTACATGGAAGATACAAGGTTTAATACATTATTATCCAGCAGATATTGCAAAACTGAACTGTAAAGAACGATTTTCCACAAAATTATTGGAAGTAGACTGATTCCTTTCTTTATTAATACTTTGAAATACTGCCTACCCACATTCCCATGGACATTTATTATCACAGCAACACTTAATCTTAAATATTAGTTTGTTTGCTTGTGTGTATAATTTATATGTACTCATTCTGTGTGTGGTATTTGTGTTTTGTATCCGCAACCTTGGTAAAACCAGCTGACGAAATGTAGACAAAAGACAGCTGTTTGTTTGCTTATAGGCCACTCTAGAAGGGGACTGGAAACGACCTGCAGCAACAGCAAGAAACTATTTAAGAAAAGTAGAAGCAGTTACGACCGTTGTACAATAAAATTATGATCCTTTCAACAGATTTCATTTTACAGCCCCCTTCTATTTCTTTATGCACCATATTTATCACTTGGTTTCCTGCCACATCCTAGCTTCGAGCTAATCAGCTAAAACAGGGAGAAGTTTAAGAAAATTTTAACATCATTGAATTTACACGGGCCTCTACCGTTGGATGAGCGCATCTTAAAATGTATGGAAAGTACAGTATTTAACAACAATATCAAGTAAAATTAATCACTAGAAATCTGTTTACAGTGTGGTAACTATCAATAATTGCCCTTGAGGCAACCCGTGAGGCACAAAAAGCACTTCTTGGTACCGCACTCAAACAAGTTGTGGGAGTTGGATGTACGATCTTCACATGGGAAGTTCATTGGACAGGTTATGATCCAAAGTACAACTGAGGAAGTAACATATCAATGGGACGGTAAGAGTCACATCGATATACAGGGTGGTCAGAATATGTGTGAGATTCTTGTAGGGATGCTACAGGGCAGGTTGTACTGAGACATAAATGTTAAGAAAGAAATTCTATACGTTGCTCCGTTTCAGAATTATTTAGCATAGAATTTAGCCAATCGGGGCGTCGCGCACTCACATTCAAGCGGCCTGCCAGGGGCGGTGTTGCCCAACGAGTGCTTTGTCTCGTTAGCTGAAACTTGAATTTACGCGCGCGATGATCTGATTGGCTAATTTCAATGCTAAATAACTCTGAAACCGCGCAACGTATCGAATTCTGTTTGTAACATTCATGTCTCAAAACAACCTGCCCAGCAACATCCCTACAAGCGTTTCAGACATTTTCTGATCACACTGTATATGCGGACGACGTGTACGACTGGACTAATACGTTTTATTACATTTGTATTAACATTAGCATGATCTGAACTGGTGGATACAGCCAGAGGCTGGTACTCACCGTTTAGGTTGATCTCGGCAGGTGCGAGCGCTTTCTGCGAGCCAGCAGAGGACTGCCTGCTGCTGGGCGGCTGGACGTCTCCGTCGCTGGGGTGCAGTAGGTGCTGCTGCTGCTGTTGCTGCTGAGCTGGGTCCGTCGTGGCTGCAGCGGCGGCAGCGATGGCGGCGGCGCGGCTGCGGTGGCTGGTGCGGTGCGCGTGGATGCTGTTCAGCAGGATGTTGCTAGAGGTGCGGGACAACGCCTTGCGCTGCCGCACCGCCTCCTTGTAGATGCGGTAGTACATGGTAACCATCACAACCGCGGGCACCCAGAACGACACGCTGGAGGAGATTATGGCGTAGGCGCGGTTCACCACGAAGATGCACACGTCCGGGTTGGACCGGCGGAAGTCCTGGTGCTCCGGGGTGGTGTACCAGCCGAGGAAGATGGGCGTGAAGGAGATGAGCGCCGGCAGCAGCCACACGTTGGCCAGCATCAGGCCGACGGTGCGCTGCGTCATCGTGACCGGGTACTCGAGCGGGCGCACGATGGCGTAGTAGCGGTCCACGCTGATGCAGCACAGGTGGAGGATCGACGCCGTCGAGAAGTAGACGTCGAGCGAGTTCCACACGTCGCACATGAAGTAGCCGAAGAGCCAGGTGCCGCCCGTGAGCTCGACGCTGGCGTTGAAAGTCATGGCGCACAGTGCGACCAGTAGGTCGGCCAGCGCCAGCGAGACGACGTAGTAGTTGGTGATGATGCGCAGCTTGCGGTGGCGTATCACGCTGATGATGACGAGCGCGTTGCCGAGCACGGCGGCCACTATGATGCTACCCATGATGAGCGCTTTGACGGCGATCAGCGCGGGGGCCACCTCGGGGCTCCAGGGCGAAGCCACTGCCGAGGAGGCGGCGGCGGCGGAGTCGTTGTGCGGAGCTGCCGCCGGGACGGAGGCGGCGGCTGCGGCGGCGGCGGCGGCCCACGCGGCCGTGGGTCTGCCGGGCGGCAGCGGCGGCGGGGGCGGCGGAGGCGGCCGCACCGGGGGCGGCGCGGCGAAGACGGGAGGCTCGCTGGGGGCGGCCATTCCGCTCAGCATCGCGCCGGCACCGCTGGTGCTGTCTGGAAGCGCGACTGCGGACAGCTAGCCGCCCCCCGCCTCCCGGGGACCGCGCCTTCGGCTTGGGGCCCGGCTGGCGGCTGCAGGCTGTGTGCAGCTGCGTCTATGGCTACGGCAGGCCGCCTCTCGCTTCCGAATGCTTCCCTAGCTCAGCTAATGACGCTAGCAACTGGGCTAATCTGACCTAACGCTCAGCTCTGCAGATATAGTACCGTGCCGATATCGTGCTTTCCCTATCCCTTGGCTACTGATTCCCTTCACTATCACCTAGGACATTCGATTCATTGTCCCAGAATGGCTGCTTAGTGATCGTACGCTATCGATTAAATACATATGATCCATTTTTTGTACGCCATAATAGCTCTGGAACAGTCTTTTATTGCTACAATCCCTAAATACTGCAACGGGACATTTTAGCCATTTTAGCACCCGTCTGAAACACTCGTTCCCACTTTAAGAAAATGATTTAACACTTACTGCAGCCTAAATTTGCTCCTTTGCCAGTATAACACATCATTTTTCCCATGAGATTCTATGCTTCATTACCATTTTCAGTATGATGCCATTCTTTGTCACGAAACAACTCTTAAACTTCTCGTGTATTTGTCTCGTTTACATTACGTCTTGTCCAAGACGCCACAGAGCTCCTGTAGAGTGTTTCCCATTGGCGACGTTTCGACGGCCGACGTGCCGGTCTCTCCACTGCTCACCATTTTGTCGCCCTGCCACCTCGCATTCAGCAGGCTGTCCCGCAGCAGGTGTAGGCGGCAGGTATGAGGGCGGCGGTCGCAGCTTTGGAGGCGGGGACCGCGCACCGAGGCGCGCTGTCTCTGCCCCGTAATTTCATTTTCACCGCCCGGCGCCGCGCGTAGCGTTCACTTCCGTTAATTTTCCGACGAATTACGAGCCGCTCTCGCGCCCGCCTGATTTGCTCTCTTGTCTGGCAGCTTCGTTACTCATTCACCGCGATGCCCCACTTGCCGTCGGTTTTGCAGGGCACCTTCTGTCGCCTATCCGTAAGATCGAGTCCGCTGCGGTGGATCTGAAACAGAGAGGAATCGCGGTCAGATTGTCTGAGTGAATGCTCGTTTTACTACTATGACCTCCGCAAATTTTACTACGTTTATGCTAATGAATTTCAGTTTTGCTTGTTATACACTATAAGACCCTCAAGAAAAGAGAACAACCCACCACAAAGGAATTATCTGAGTGGGACAGATATTGTAGTCATCATGTACATGAACTGACAAACAGCTGATTGGAATTTCAGAAAAATTGGATTATTTATTCCAGAGAAAGAGCTTCCTCTTCATCTCAGAGTAGCACTTGCAACCTACGTCCTCAATTATTTGCTGGACGTATTCCAATCTCTGTCTTCCTCTACAGTTTTTGCCCTCTACAGCTCCCTCTAGTACCATGGAAGTCATTCCCTCATGTCTTAGCAGATGTCCTATCATCCTGTCCCTTCTCCTTATCAGTGTTTTCCACATATTCCTTTCCTCTCCGATTCTGCGTAGAACCTCCTCATTCCTTACCTTATCAGTCCACCTAATTTTCAACATTCGTCTATAGCACCACATCTCAAATGCTTCGATTCTCTTCTGTTCCGGTTTTCCCACAGTCCATGTTTCACTACCATACAATGCTGTACAATGCTGTACTCCAGACGTACATCCTCAGAAATTTCGTCCTCAAATTAAGGCCAGTATTTGATATTAGTGGACTTCTCTTGGCCAGAAATGCCTTTTTGCCATAGCGAGTCTGCTTTTGATGTCCTCCTTGCTCCGTCCATCATTGGTTATTTTACTGCCTAGGTAGCAGAATTCCTTAACTTCATTGACTTCGTGACCATCAATCCTGATGTTAAGTATCTCTCTGTTCTCATTTCTACTACTTCTCATTACCTTCGTCTTTCTCCGATTTACTCTCAAACCATACTATGTACTCATTAGACTGTTCATTCCGTTCAGCAGATCATTTAATTCTTCTTCACTTTCACTCAGGATAGCAATGTCATCAGCGAATCGTATCACTGATATCCTTTCACCTTGTATTATAATTCCACTCCTGAACCTTTCTTTTATTTCCATCATTGCTTCCTCGATGTACAGATTGAAGAGTAGGGGCGAAAGGCTACAGCCTTGTCTTACACCCTTCTTAATACGAGCACTTCGTTCTTGATCGTCCACTCTTATCATTCCCTCTTGGTTGTTGTACATATTGTATATGACCCATCTCTCCCTATAGCTTACCCCTACTTTTTTCAGAATCTCGAATAGCTTGCACCATTATATATTGTCGAAAGCTTTTTCCAGGTCGACAAATCCTATGAAAGTGTCTTGATTTTTCTTTAGTCTTGCTTCCATTATTAGCCGTAACGCCAGAATTGCCTCTCTCGTCCCTTTACTTTTCCTAAAGCCAAACTGATCGTCACCTAGCGCATTCTCAATTTTCTTTTCCATTCTTCTGTATATTATTCTTGTAAGCAGCTTCGATGCATGAACTGTTAAGCTGATTGTGCGATAATTCCCGCACTTGTTAGCTCTTGCCGTCTTCGGAATTGTGTGGATGATGCTTTTCCGAAAGTCAGATGATATATCGCCAGACTCATATATTCTACACACCAACGTGAATAGTCGTTTTGTTGCCACTTCCACCAATGATTTTAGAAATCCTGATGGAATGTTATCTATCCCTTCTGCCTTATTTGACTGTAAGTCCTCCAAAGCTCTTTTAAATTCCGATTCTAATACTGGATCCCCTATCTCTTCTAAATCGACTCCTGTTTCTTCTTCTATCACATCAGACAAATCTTCACCCTCATAGAGGCTTTCAATGTACTCTTTCCACCTATCTGCTCTCTCCTCTGCATTTAACAGTGGAATTCCCGTTGCACTCTTAATGTTACCACCGTCGTTTTTAATGTCACCAAAGGTTGTTTTGACTTTCCTGTATGCTGAGTCTGTCCTTCCGACAATCATATCTTTTTCGATGTCTTCTCATTTTTCCTGCATCCATTTCGTCTTAGCTTCCCTGCACTTCCTATTTATTTCATTCCTCAGCGACTTGTATTTCTGTATTCCTGATTTTCCCGGAACATGTTTCTACTTCCTCCTTTCATCAATCAACTGAAGTATTTCTTCTGTTACCCATGGTTTCTTCGCAGCTACCTTCTTTGTACCTATGTTTTCCTTCCCAACTTCTGTGATGGCCCTTTTTAGAGATGTCCATTCCTCTTCAACTGTACTGCCTACTGCGCTATTCCTTATTGCTATATCTATAGCGTTAGAGAACTTCAAACGTATCTCGTCATTCCTTAGTACTTCCGTATCCCACTTCTTTGCGTATTGATTCTTCCTGACTAATGTCTTGAACTTCAGCCTACTCTTCATCACTACTATATTGTGATCTGAGTCTATATGTGCTCCTGGGTACGCCTTACAATCCAGTATCTGATTTCGGAATCTCTGTCTGACCATGATGTAATTAATTGAAATCTTCCCGTATTTCCCGGCCTTTTCCAAGTATACCTCCTCCTCTTGTGATTCTTGAACAGGGTATTCGCTATTACTAGCTGAAACTTGTTACAGAACTCAATTAGTCTTCCTCCTCTTTCATTCCTTGTCCCAAGCCCATATTCTCCTGTAACCTTTTCTTCTACTCCTTCCCCTACAACTGCATTCCAGTCGCCCATGACTATTAGATTTTCGTCCCCCTTTACATACTGCATTACCCTTTCAATATATTCATACACTTTCTCTATCTGTTCATCTTCAGCTTGCGACGTCGGCATGTATACCTGAACTATCGTTGTCGGTGTAGGTCCTTCTGTCGATTGTGATTAGAACAACCCGGTCACTGAACTGTTCACAGTAATACACCCTCTGCCCTACCGTCCTATTCATAACGAATCCTACACCTGTTATACCATTTTCTGCTGCTGTTGATATTACCCGATACTCATCTGACCAGAAATCCTTGTCTTCCTTCCACTGACCCCTACTATATCTAGATTGAGCCTTTGCATTTCCCTTTTCAGGTTTTCTAGTTTCCCTACCACGTTCAAGCTTCTGACATTCCACGCCCCGACTCGTAGATCGTTATCCTTTCGTTGATTATTCAGTCTTTTTCTCATGTAACCGCCCCCTTGGCAGGATATCCGAATGGGGGACTATTCCGGAATATTTTGCCTTTGGAGAGATCATCATGACACTTCTTCAAATACAGGCCACACGTCCTGTGGATACGCGTTACGTGTCTTTAATGCAGTGATTTCCAGTGCCTTCTGCATCCTCATGTCGTTGATCATTGCTGATTCTTCCGCCTTTAGGGGCAATTTCCCACCCCTAGGACAAGAGAGTGCCCTGAACCTCTATCCGCTCCTCCGCCCTCTTTGACAAGGACGTTGGCAGAATGAGGCTGACTTCTTATGCCGGAAGTCTTCGGCCGCCAATGCTGATTATTTATCAAAATTTAGGCAATGGCGGGGATCGAACCCGGGACAAATGACGTTTCGATTATGAATCAAAGACGTCACCCCTAGACCAAATTACGACCATCAACATGTTAATAACGCGTTAATCCACATTTGGCTGTTACGAGAGTAGTTATGCGGCTCGACATTGATTGATAGTGTTGTTAGTTGTCCTCTTTAGGGATATCTCGCCAGATTCTGTCCAATTATCTCAAAGTCACGAGCTGGTTGGTAGGATTGGTCCATAATGCTCCAAACGTCTGCAACTGGAGAGAGATCGGCGCCCTTGCTGGTCAAGCTAGGCTTTGGCAACCACGAATACGCAGCAGAAACTCTCACCGTGTGCGGGCAGATATTGCCCAGGATAGTTTGCCTTGAAGGGCAATAAAACGGACGGCAGATTATCATCGACGTACTGTACCGCTGTGTGTTGTTAGAGTGTTGTGGTTCAGATGGTTCAAATGGGTCTGAGCACTATGGGACTCAACTGCTGAGGTCATTAGTCCCCTAGAACTTAGAACTAGTTAAACCTAACTAACCTAAGGACATCACAAACATCCGTGCCCGAGGCATGATTCGAACTTGCGACCGTAGCGGGCTTGCGGTTCCAGACTGCAGCGCCTTTAACCGCACGGCCACTTCGGCCGGCCTAGAGTGTTGTGGATGACAACCACAGGGGCCTCGCTATTAAAAGAAATGGCACCACAGACCGTCTCTATCAACTATCGGGTCGTACGACATGCTATACAGTGGTATGCTGTGCGTCCACAGACACGGTTTTGGCCTGGAATCCAACTGACTTGAGGAGCAGAAACGTCTTCCGTGATAAGGATGAGTCATGCTTCGAACTCAGAAACGATAATTCCTTCTTGGTGCATCACGTTTTTCAGCTCCAGTACGGCACTCGTGGCTGCCGCATCGCGGTCGCGTAGGGGGGCCGAGGCAATGCCTGATAAGTTTTACATTCTGATAATAATTTATTGATTTATAGTTCTAGCTTGACGATATTCACTATGGACAAACGATAGATACTGTTATTCTGAAGAAGGTTGGGTTATCCCGACTGAAACCTAGGTAAATTTCTAGGTAAACGGTGCAACTGAGGCTGTTCATTATTAAAATTGAAATTAATAATTCTTTTGTGTGTTTGCAGTATGTAGCTTCTCGGCCAAATAAATTTATATGATATTTGGAGGACAATTTGTTTTTGTTCTTTCAGTTCTCGGGAATGTCGAGAATTTACGATACGATCTTTGACAAGAATATCCATTATGAAGTTAGCTTTGGTCATTAATAATCTCTATTATCATTACTTGTTCCACGTTTTGTTACCATATTTCGATTTTTTGTTGAAAAGGGTCGTCCTCATAACGTCATTTTCACCACTGACGTTCCAAACTACACAGCAGACAGCTCCCGCAGCACACGGAATTTTAGCGCTGACGTATAAACGAAAAGACCACTCGGGGCGGACGTGGAACGTAACAGTAGTCAAACGCCAGGGGCGCCGCAGTAGAGTTGTTGTCTCCAGTACTCAACTGAGACAAGAAAGTCGATCGTGTAAAAGGCGCGTAAGATTAACAGGATGTAAACTGAATGTACTGCTGAAGCTAAGCAAGCATGTCAGACGCGACCAGGCGCTGTCTATGATCGGATCGCATCTCATAGTGTGGGATTGTAAAAAAGTGTCGGAAATGCTTGGAAGCTATCGCTTTCGTCCAGTGCTGAACAGCTGACGAATGTTCACGCAAAGGGCCAGACAGTTGTTGTATTACGAATTGTTTTCGCTGGCTGTAAAATTAATTTTATTACAGGAAGGCGTGCTGAAAGGTAATACCTCCGAAATTTTTAACTGGAAAACTCTTAAAGCTTTTTAGATGAAAAAAAAGACATTGTGAGCCGTGGTCGGCTCGCGTCAATGCCGTGTTTCCTTTTGGGCATTTTGTCACCATCGAGTGGCGTCTTATCCCTCCCTCAGTTATTATCTGAACGAGTTGCTCACTTGTCTCTGTCAGTGGCAGCAGCAGCGTTCGTCGATACTAGTACTGCTGTTAGCTTCTTTGGTGTGGCAATTATATTTCCGTGTCATGGTGTGTGTGGCAGCTGGTCGGTTAAGCGGAGCAGCGAGGAAGTCTCTGTGGCGTGTAATCAGACCGGGGCACGCGCGGTCGGAGTTGTGTGGCACTAGCTGCGAGAACTGCTAAGTTCGTCGCCCACCACACCTGCATACTGGAGTTGAGTAATCAGTGAACCTGTCATGAAAGCTCAGCCGTTGTGACATCTCTTCGTTAATTGCTGGTTGTTGCATCGTGGGCTGTCAGCGCAAGCAGCAAGGTGATGGAGTCGGCAAAATTCTGCAGCCGTCTTCCTGTATGGTGTTTAACCTTTGAAATTATAATGTATTAGTAAAGTGCACCAGCGGTATCTCCTGCCTTGTGGCCGTTAACGTTCCGGTACCGGCCCTGGTCGTTAGCGTAGCTTTGCAGCAATGTATTTTCCTCGCCGTGTTGATTCTTTCTGGCACGGGGTGTAGTTCGACAGCTTGGTGTTGTTCTCTTTTTCTCTTTGAGTGTTTATTCTGCCTTGACTGTGTTTATACGCCAATTATTAAGACATAATCCTGCTGCGATTCTCGTCTTCGCTGGTAGCTTTGGTTGTCGTGCTCTTGGTCGGGTGGAAGGGAATTGATTAGGCGATTGGTTGGTTCGTCAGCCGTCCGTAGGTTGTGCTGCAACCCGATTGTTTATGTTACGTTTGGCTGCCTGTCTCACCTAAACTGTGGTTAGAGTTTTCTCCCCAGGCCGACCCTTGGAACACTTCTGAACACCGCAGTTTGTTGTTTGTGGTTATAATTTTATCTGGTCGCAGGTACTGTGCCAGACCTTCAACCATGTATTAATACTGTATGTTTTATGTTTAGTATATGGCCTTCAGCCGAACTTCATAACAACTTTAAGATTAGCCCTTCAGCCATGTTTCATTTACAATTCTTGTTGCTCCGTATTTAGGCCTTCAGCCGCGTTTGTTTCAGAATCTGTGGCTTTAACATGTATATCCCTGTCTGTAAGGTTTCTCTTTAATTATTTTGAATTCTTGAAACGGTCTTCAGCCGTGTTTTGTAAATGTTTGTCTTAAGGTTGTCTTTAATTATCCTTGAGTAATTGCTTGGGCCTTCAGCCGACAAGGTACTTCTGGATTTCTTAAGATGTTTTTCTGTCTTTTATTATATAAAGAAATTTTTTTTAATTTGTCTTTCAGCCGAAGAATTAACTTGCATTTTCCTTAATATGGCCTTTAGCCAAAAGATATTGTAATTTCAATTAAGGAAGGCCTTCAGCCGTTACCCTAAATCATGGTGTTTTAAAAGCAAGCATTTAAACTTATTCTGGAGAAGTTACTTAGGTCCTCAGCCGTGAATTGATCTTTGTTGTTTTAAAGAGAAAACTGTGCATTGGTTTAAGGAATAAAGTTGTGTGTGTTCTTGTGTAACTAACAGTAATTGACCTTGGCCCCTTTCCGCAACCTGATCCGCTCTGTCCTGCAAAACTAGATTCCAGTTGTACAACTTTACGCATCATGTCTACATACACTGAAGCAAAAATAAACCGCAACACCAAAAAGGAGATGTGCGACATTAATGAATGTTGGTAGGTGTGTTGCTACGTCTGAAAGATGATGTATATCCAGAATTCGCGACAGTCGCACTATGAGGATGAAAATCAGGTTTTTTTTTTTTTTTTTTTTACCTTTAAGAATCATTGTGGTGAGATGGCGTTCGTCGAGAATGCCTTTAAAGTGAAGAAGACTATTATCAACACCTCACTGAGTTTGAACGAGGTCGTGTAATAGGGCTACGAAAAGTTGGATGTCCCTTCTGCTATGCTGCAGAAAGACTTCGCAGGAATGTAGCCACTGTTCATGATTGCTGGCAGCGGTGGTACAAGAGTGTTCGGTCGCATTAAAATCGCGCTCCGGACGACCACGTGGCACTACCGAGAGGAAAGACCAACGTGTTTGGCGTATTGCCCAGGGGTATCGTAATGCATCTGCAGCAGCAATCTGAACAGCAGTTAGCACCGCAGTGGCACAACGAACTGTTACAAAGCGGTCACTCCAAGGACAGCTCCGAGCGTGCATTCCACTTACCCGAAACCACCACAATTGGCGACTTTAGAGGTGTCTAGCGAGAGCTCGTCGGAGAGCAAGGTGGAGGTCTGTTGTATTTTCTCGTGAAATCTGGTTCTGCCTTGATGCCACTGATGGCTGCGTGTTGGTTAGAAGTAGGCCAATTGAGGGCCTGCACCCAACCTGTCTGCGTGCTAGACACACTGGATCTACAGCTAGAATTGTGGTTGTTGTTGTTGTTGTTGTTGTTGTGGTCGTCAGTCCTGAGACTGATTTGATGCAGCTCTTCGTGGTACTCTATCTTGTGCAATCTGCTTCATCTCCCAGTACGTACTGCAGCCTTCATCCTTCTGAATCTGCTTAGTGTATTCATCTCTTGGTCTCCCTCTACGATTTTTACCCTCCACGCTGCCCTCCAATACTAAATTGGTGATCCCTTGATGCCTCAGAACATGTCCTGCCAACCGATCCCTTCTTCTGGTCAAGTTGTGCCACAAACTTCTCTTCTCCCTAATCCTATTCAATACTTCCTCATTAGTTATGTGATCTACCCATGTAATCTTCAGCATTCTTCTGTAGCACCACATTTCGAAAGCTTCTATTCTCTTCTTGTCCAAACTATTTATCGTCCATGTTTCACTTCCATACATGGCTACACTCCATACAAATACTTTCAGAAATGACTTCCTGACACTTAAATCTATACTCGATGTTAACAAATTTCTCTTGTTCAGAAACGCTTCCCTTGCCATTGCCAGTCTACATTTTAATTATCCTATCTACTTCGACCATCATCAGTTACTTTGCTCCCCAAATAGCAAAACTCATTTACTACTTTAAGTGACTCATTCCCTAATCGAATTCCCTCAGCATCACCCGAGTTAACTCGACTGCATTCCATTATCCTCGTTTTGCTTTTGTTGGTCTTCATCTTATATCCTCCTTACAAGTCACTGTCCATTCCGTTCAACTGCTCTTCCAAGTCCTTTGCTGTCTCTGACAGAATTACAATGTCATCGGCGAACCTCAAGTTTTTATTTCTTCTCCATGGATTTTAACACCTACTCCGAATTTTTCTTTTGTTTCCTTCACTGCTTGCTCAATATACAGATTGAATAACATCGGCGATAGGCTACAACCCTGTCTCACTTCCTTTCCAACTACTGCTTCCCTTTCATGTCCCTCGACTCTTATAACTGCCATCTGGTTTCTGTACAAATTGTAAATAGCCTTCCGCTTCCTGTATTTTACCCCTGCTAATTTCAGAATTTGAAAGAGAGTATTCCAGTCAACATTGTCAAAAGCTTTCTCTAAGTCTACAAATGCTAGAAACGTAGGTTTGCCTTTCCTTAATCTTTCTTCTAAGTCGTAAGGTCAGTATTGCCTCACGTGTTCCAACATTTCTACGGAATCGAAACTGATCTTCTCCGAGGTCGGCTTCTACCAGTTTTTCCATTCGTCTGTAAGGAAGTCGCGTTAGTATTTTGCAGCCGTGACTTATTAAACTGATAGTTCGGTAATTTTCCCATCTGTCAACACCTGCTTTCTTTGGGATTGGAATTATTATATTCTTCTTGAAGTCTCAGGGTATTTCGCCTGTCTCATACATTTTGCTCACCATACAGTTTTGTCACGACTGGCGCTCCCAAGGTTGACAGTAGTTCTAATGGAATGTTGTGTACTCCCGGGGCCTTGTTTCAGCTTAGGTCTTTCAGTGCTCTGTCAAGCTATTCACGCAGTATCATATCTCCCATTTCATCTTCATCTACATCCTCTTCCATTTCCATAATATTGCCCTCAAGTACCTTGCCCTTGTATAGACCCTCTATATACTCCTTCCACTTTCCTGCTTTCACTTCTTTGCTTAAAACTGGGTTTACATCTGAGCTCTTGATATTCATGCGAGTGGTTCTCTTTTCTCCAAAAGTCTCTTTAATTTTCCTGGAGGCAGTATCTATTTTACCCCAAGTGAGATAAGCCTCTACATCCCTACATTTGTCCCCTGTCCATGCCTGCTTAGCCATTTTGCACTTCCTGTCGATCTCATTTTTGAGACGTTTGTATTCCTTTTTGCCTGCTTTATTTACTGAATTTTTATATCTTATCCTTTCATCAATTAAATTCAATATTTCTTCTGTCACCCAAGGATTTCTACCAGCCCTCGTCTTTTTACCTACTTGACCCTTTGCTGCCTTCACTACTTCATCCTTCAAAGCTACCCATTCTTCTTCTACTGTATTTCTATCCCCCATTCTGTCATTTGTTCCCTTTATGTTCTCCCTGTAACTCTGTACAACTTCTGGTTTAGTCGGTTTATCCAGGTCCCATCTCCTTAAATTCCCACCTTTATGCAGTTTATTCTGTTTTAATCTACAGTTCATAACCAATAGATTGTGGTCAGAGTCCATATCTGCCCCTTACATTTTAAAACCTGGTTCCTAAATCTCTGTCTTACCATTATATAATCTATCTGAAACCTATCAGTATCTCCAGGCTTCTTCAATATATTGTGTTATATGGTGCTATGTCGTATGATAGCGCGGGGACTGTCGTGGTTATCCCACGTACCATAAGTGCACAGTTGTACGTCAGTGTGGTAATTAGACCTATAGTACTGCCACTCATTACCAACATTCCATGGTGTGTTTCCCAACAGGATAACACCCGCCCACATACCGCTGTTTTAACGCAGCTTGTCCCACAGAGTTTGTACTTGTCGCCTTAGCGTATTCGATCACCGGGTATTTGTAAATTTGTGCTAAGTTCCTACGGGACAAAATTGGTGACGTAATCGGTTTCTAGGCTTACATACTACTTAATCTAAATTTAACTTACGCTAAGGACAACACACACGCACACACACCAATTCCGGAGGAAGGATTCGAACCTCTGAGGGAGGGAGGGAGGGGGGGAGGGAGTCCCGCGAACCGTGGCAAGTCGCCCAAGAACACGCGGATTAACACGTACGGCATTATCATCCTTGTGGTGAACGATCAAGAGGAACATGCATGGAACTTAATCCCACCACTTTTACGATACAATGCACGCACGCTTGAATTCTTGTATTCAACATTTTGGCCGTAACAGAGGATATTAATGTACCAGCATTTCACATTTGCAGTGACTTGTCTCACGCTTACATTAATCTGCTCATCACTTACATTTGTTACCTAGAAAAATGTGTTCCTGAAATTTCATTACTCCACATTAATTATTTTCTGCTGTTGCGATCTTTTTTCCGTCATTGTGTTTGCAGCTCACTGCCTTTAGAGGGCTCCGAATTGTAGGGTTTACCATGACGGCGAGTAAATGTAATTACGATGGTGCGTGAGCAACAGCGTGTACTGTAATCTAGTTTCGGACTGGAAAAGGTAGTCCACACTGCGCACTCTCTCCTACAGAATGGGTATGCCAGACCGCACACGAGTGCTGTGACATCTGTAACAATCCGACGCCTAGGGTTCACTGTCATTCCAACATGCCCCATGGAGTCCCGACTTGGTCTCATCCGATTTTCAGCTGTTCCCAGAACATAAAGAACGCTTTTGAGGACTTCACTTCGATAGTGATGAAGCGTTCGAAGCAGGGGTGAGGTTGTAATTCCGTCAACGAAATCAAACATTCTATAGTGACGGTATCAACAAAGTGGTCTCTCACTGAGGTAATTTTGTTCACCTCCAGTGTGAATATGTTGAGAAGTAAAGATGTAGACCTGAGGAACGTTAGCAACTTTTGTTTCATTTTACAAGCTTTAACAGTTTTCATATAATAAAGTCGGAGACGCGATAGCTCCATACCAGAACAAAAGCGTGAATATACAGAGAGTGGTTTGATATGTCTCTAAAAAGGAAGAGAAACTCACCTGGTTTCTCGACGTAGACTCCTTTGATGGGTATACATCAGTTTCAGCGATCTTACAGCAGTTTTTTCATACCATCGTAAAAAAAAAAAAATATAGGTTCTGTCTAATTCTGCAGAATACGAGTACTTGTTCGCTGTATTTCACCCCATCAAGACAAAGTACAAGTCAGGGGACAGGCAGAAGTCACTCGAGGCTACGTCTGGTGCATTGGGTGAGTGAGGAATTAATTCGAAGCATTGTTCACTCAATTTCGCCATTGTTGTCGCTGATGTGCGGGATACTGCAACGTCCTTATGAAAGAGCACTTTCTTCCGTGACAGCCTTGGTCTTTTTTCAGCCAACGCAGAATTCCGTCGATCCAACACTAAATCATTATGATTTCCAGTTATGGTTCTGCCTTTCTCCTAGTAACCTATGAGAATTATTCCTTGGGAATCACAACAAACTGTAACCACCACCTAACCAGCTGACAAAATGGTCTTTGCCTTCTGGGTGCACTTTCACTAGCTTTGTCCATTGTTCTGAGTGCCATTTTGACTCTGGAGCGTAATAACGGATTCAGTTTTCACCAACAACCACAAATCGGCTCAAAATGTCTTGCACATTTCGTTGGAACATCGCCAGGCATTCTGTTTAAATGCTGTGCTGGATGCGCTTCTGGTTGACTGTGAGTAATAGCGGTACCCATCTCACACACAGCTTTTTCATAGCCCAGTCTCCGTTCAGGGTATCATGCCTACGGCCTCAGCAATCTCAGGACTTTTTTTATTCGGCAGTCTTGCATTACACACGTCATCGATTCTGTCACTTGTTTCGTTTGTGGCGACCTCAAATGGACAGCCGGAATGCGCTTTGTTCAAATGGTTCAAATGGCTCTGAGCACTATGGGACTCAACTGCTGAGGTCATTAGTCCCCTAGAACTTAACTAGTTAAACCTAACTAACCTAAGGACATCACAAACATCCATGCCCGAGGCAGGATTCGAACCTGCGACCGCAGCGGTCTTGCGGTTCCAGACTGCAGCGCCTTTAACCGCACGGCCATTTCGGCCGGCAATGCGCTTCGTCTTCGATGCTTGTCCGCCCGTGTTTAAATTCATTAATCCACGCACGGCTTTCCTGGCGGCAAGGAGCGCCTGGTCACCGGCACGAATCCACCCGGCGAATTTGTGTCGAGGTCCGGTGAGCCGGCCAGTCTGTGGATGGTTTTTAGGCGGTTTTCCATCTGTCTCGGCAAATGCGGGCTGGTTCCCCTTATTCCGCCTCAGCTACACTACGTCGGCGATTGCTGCGCGAACAAGTTCTCTACGTAATCGTACACCACCATTACTCTACCACGCAAACATAGGGGTTACACTCGTCTCATTCGTCTGGTGGGAGACGTTCCGGGGGGGGGGGGAGGGGGGGGAGTGTCCACCGCGGGCCGAACCGCACAATAACCCAGGGTTCGGTGTGGGGTGGCGGAGGGGTGAAGTAGACTGCGTTAGTCGTCGTGGGGTTGTGGACCACTGCGGCTGCGGCGGGGACGGAGCCCCTCCGTCGTTTCTAGGTCGCCGGTAAACATAACATAACATAAATGCTCTTCAATGATGGTAAAGAGGTCGCGTGAACTGCATCCAGTTCTGTTTTGATTTGTGCAGCAGACCAACCCTTCAACTGAAAATTTTTAATAAACGCACGAAACTCGGTTTTCTCTATTTTAAAACGAAGTCGACACGCTGACCAATTGAGACAGCTGTCGACAATGAAGTGTTTGCTGTACATTATTGAAATTCCTTCTATTATTCGTGGAATAACCAAGCTTACGAATCATGAAGGCACTACAAAAAAGCTGCGTTCTTACATGGAAATTTACCAGATTTATCAAACAATCCTCTTAGGTACAGGCCGAAAATATTACTATGTGAGTTACTAATGCAAAATCATAGGACAACGTTCCCAAAGGTACGTTTACACGGCCAAAAATCTCATACTGCCACAGTATAGCTCGGACTGTCCTGCAATACTGCGGCACCAAGAATTTCTCCCACATGCACAGGGACGCTAGTGGCCACGGGCGCCCGGCAGTGCTTGCGGCAAAACATTTTTGAGTCAGAAGTGTTTACATGAGCCACACTATGACAGGGAAATGTGCGAAAGCAACTGGAGAACGTGAGTGTAGCTTTCCTGTACTTCCAGTCCACAAAGTAAGAAAAAAACAACAACAGAAATAGTGCCTCGTACAGGAATTGTTTTGTAAGTAAGCGAACTGCTTTTGAAAATTTAACTCGTGTACTTCTGTTGGATATACACTTCTGCCAGAATTCTGGAAGGCTATTTGGAATATATCATATAAAAGCAGTTCGTGAGAGATTCGGTGTGATCTATGCAAATATGGAAAACTGTATACCTGTTGCAACCCGACGGGCAGTCACACTTCAGTTTTTGGCTAGTGGTGCTTCACACAAGAGTCTGTCATACCTCTTTAACGTGCACTTTCTCGTTGAGATGTTTCTCGTTACAAGCCGTCTGCAATCCTTTGCTTCAGGAACTCAAGAAATTCCTTAAGGTAGGATCCATTAACGCTCTAATGTTTATGTCAATATTTTATCGACATTCACCAGTGCAGTAACACAACTATAGTCGGATCCACGAACGATGTCGATTCGCGCATATCGAGTTTGCGGTTCCAAGCGACAGTTGCGGTACGAACAAGCGCATGCTTCCCGCTTGAAGAAAGCGTATATCCTGCTAATTTTGTCCCCCACTTGCTTATGCAGAATTTATCACTTACCATCACCATCAGCGATGACAAATAGCAATAAATGGAATAGAAATTCACTAAAAAACTCTATACGATCATGTTTGATCCTCGAATTAGCTACGGCATTAACAGCAGAGTGTTCCGAACACTTGTGAACGCAGCAGTGCTGATTGTGGCGACAAATTGCTGTGGAATACTGCCCGTGTAAACGCACCTTAAGCCAGAAACTCTTAACGGATGTTCAAAATGGTCACCGTGTGCACGTGACATCATGAATTGCCTCATTGTTTTAAACTGTTCCGATTGGTGTCAAACGGTTTTGCAAGTTTTCATGGCACTTTGTCGAAGCCTCTTTGCATTAGGGCTGAATAAACCAACTGAAGTCAAAGGACGTAGCAGGCTATGGAAATTGCTCTCTTGTATCTATTCTACATCGCTGAGTTATCTTGACTAACATGACAAAAGATGCTCCGTCATACACAGACGAGACATACTGCGTTAGTGTAACACAATGACCGTCCCATATAAACTTGTATTATATACTAGCTGAGTACCAGGCGTTGCCTGGGTGTGTACTTATTCCAGTCTTCTATTAGTCCATTTCCTCCTCCTTTCCTCTGGCCACCTTCTCTTCCTCCCTCCTCTCTATACTCATCACTTCCTCACCCCTCACACTCTGTCCATCTCCTTCTCTTCCATTTCCTCCTCCCCCTCTCCCTCTGGCCGCCTTCTCTTCCTCCCTCCTCTCTCTATTCATCACTTCCTCACCTCTCTCTCTGTTCATCTCCTTCTCTTCCATTTCCTCCTCCCCCCTCTCCCTCTGGCCGCATTCTCTTCCTCCCTGCTCTCTCTACTCATCACTTCTTCACCCCTCTCTCTGTCCTTCTCTTCCATTTCCTCCTACCCCCTCTCCCTCTGGCCGCCTTCTCTTCCTCCCTCCTCTCTCTACACATCACTTCCTCACCCCACTCTCTGTCCATCTCCTTCTCTTCCATTTCCTACTCCCCCCTCTCCCTCTGGCCACCTTCTCTACCTCCCTCCTCTCTCTACTCATCACTTCTCTCTCTGTCCATCCTCTTCTATTCCATTTCCTCCTCCCCCTCTCCCTGTGGCCGCCTTCTCTTCCTCCCTCCTCTCTCTACTCATCACTTCCTCACCCCTCTCTCTGTCCATCTCCTTCTCTTCCATTTCCTCCTCCCCCCTCTCCCTGTGGCCGCCTTCTCTTCCTCCCTCCTCTCTCTACACATCACTTCCTCACCCCTCTCTCTGTACATCTCCTTCTCTTCCATTTCCTCCTCCCCCCTCTATTTCCTTCTGCTTCCTTTATGTCTACTTACCTTCCCCCTTCACTCTGCCCATCACCTTTTCTCCACTATCTGCGTCCACCTCCTCATACATCTTTCTCTCTCCAGGCTATCACTCTTACCCCCATAGTACTTCTTACCAGTTAGTAAGCTGTCTGTATACCAAGTTTGGCTGAAGTAGGTCCAGGGGTTTAGGGGGAGCTGTTTACCCATTGCTTTGCCCGCGCAACCAAATGCCACTTGTATTTAACATATATTTTACATATTTCACATAAATTAGTGCACATAGTGTCCCTGTATCTCTAGCGAGTTTCGCCCTCTAGTTTCGTTTTCGCGCAGGTCAATGTTTATGACGTCATATTTCCTGAACTACGTGTTGTTCAGTGATTTTTTTTTTTTTTTTGTAGGTACATTCAGCAGCATTTGTGGACATTTTCTGCGAAATGTGTTGCGAATAGATTTAATAACACGGGAATAATACATTAAAGCGTCAAGCCTGATACAGCAGTTTTACTGCATGCACAGAGGAAACATAGTAAGCGATATACTGTTTTCCTTTCATCATTTTGTGAAAGATGTCAGTGACAAAAAGTCTCGAAGAGGCTTGAAGTGATATTTAAATTTTGCTGGAAGCCGCCAAGAGCTCTTACTCTCAAATACTGTACGAATAAAGTCCGGGTATTCGTGCAGTGAGGGCTACACTTATTATTCATCCCCACAATCACCCTTTGATAGGTAGGTATTCTTTCGTCCATAGAGATTCCTTGCAGACGGTAAGTGATACGCGTAGTAAGCTTGACTGGATTCGGCCCAGTGCTTTAGGAGGAGATATGTGTGGATTTCAGCCTCAGCTCTTTCAATTTGTATCATTACTGATTTCAACTTATTATCAAGTCATCATCAGATGTTCTGAAATCGTTACGTAGTAAGACGTCAACTGAAGAGTCCTTGAGAGGTGCTAACAGTGTTGGAATAGAAGGTTACAGGAGTGTTAAATAAGTGAGTTGCTATTTAACTTGCACTGATCGTCCGACGAACACTTCGTAGTAAGTCGAAACCGACAATGACACAATTTAAGAGATATGATCCTGAAAAACTTTTACTTAAGTCACTGAAAATAAATGTACGGATGTTTCCTTTGCAACGGACATGACTCAGTTTTACTGTCTAATATTACTCAGTCCTACTGGTTTGTCTCTAATGCCCTCATTAACCACTCATCTTCCTTCTTTCCATTGTTGTCTTGCCTGTAAATAAGGCTAAAGATACAGTGGACTGGCAGCTTGTATGTACAACTAACAACTGAAAAAGCTCTTTCAAGTCCTGCTACGGGCAGGCGAAGCTAACTGCGCGTACTGAAAATTATCTAAATACACGAATGGTTGCCTTCGTGCGGTCGTATAGGATGTAACATTTCGGAAATCGTTAGGACGTACGACGAACGTATCATTTAGGACAGTGCGGTGAAATCTGTCGTAATGGGCAGTAGCAGCAATCGACTGACGCGAGTTCCTTTGCTAACAACATGACATGTCAGTTGCATCCTAGACGCCTGGAAGATCGTGGCCCGATCACATGAGTCCCGATTTCAGCTGGTGAGATATGATGGTAGGGTTCGAGTGTGGCGCAGACCTCACGAAGCCATGGACCCAAGTTGTGAACAAGGCACTGAGCAAACTGGTGGTGGCTCCATAACGGTGTGGGCTGTGTTTTTTCGTGTAACGGACTGGATCGTCTGGTCCAACTGAACGGATCATTGAATAGAAGTGGTTAGGTTCGGCTACTTGCATGCCAATTGCAGCCAAACAACGATGGAATTTTTGTGGATGACAATACGCCGTCACCGGGACACAGTTATTCGCGACTGGTTTGAAGAACATTCTAGACAATTCGAGCGAATGATTTGGCCACTCAGATCGCCCGACAATAATTCCACCGAACATTTATGGGACATAACCGAAAGGTCAATTCGTGTACAAAATCCTACACCGACATCACTTTCGCAACTATGGCCGGCTATAGAGGCAACATGGATCAATATTTCTGCAGAGGACTTCCACTGACTTGTTGAGTGCGTGCCACGTCGAGTTACTGCACCACACTGGGACAAGGGAGGTCCGACACAGTATTAGCAGGTATCCAATGACTTTTGCCAACTAAGTGTAAATATCTAGCGTTAATTTGGACAGAACGTTAAGCTGTAAGGAACCCCAGACACTTGTCAGCCGCACCTGTCGAACAAATCAGCCATAACTTGCACCATATGCGTCCGAGCATTGTCCTGAAAAACGATGGATGGGTCGTGCAGTAAGTGTCGCCGCTGCTTTCTCTAAGCTGTTCATTTTTGGAACAAGGTCTGCGACCAGCTAAGAGAATGAAACCGGTCGCAGTCTATGTTCCAAAAATCAACAGCTTAGAGAAAGAAGCGGCGACAGTTACTGCACGACCCACCCATAATTTTGTAGAACAATGCTCGACCGCATGTGACGCAAGTTATGACCGATTTGTTCTATCGATGCGGCTGTGAAGTGCTGCATCGCCAACTACACTCCCCGGACGTAAACCCCTACGACTTCAACTTGATTTCTGAATTGGAAGGAGCTGTTACAGAGATTCTTCGGGTAGTAGACCATCATCTCAAACTATCAACACAAGTGAGGCTGCTATGAGTATCTTACGAGTTCCACAGCGCTGGCAACTCATTGTACGAAATGCAGGTGACTACTTTGAAGGACAGTAGATTTTTGAAACATTATTTTGCGTAAGTTGTAAATAAGTAATTGCCGCTATTACAGTTCCAAACCTTGTATTACCGTTACTAACCAGGCGGACATATTTACTAAATTTACACCAGGAGCAAAGAAAAAAATCTGGGTAAGTGCGAGTAAACTCGCACGTCGAGAGTACCGTGCAAACTTAATTATGTATATACGAGTATACAGTTCATCTACCCCAAGAATCCAGGGTTTAGACGATGTTTGTCTATTATCAATATGATTCCAGCAAGATATCAAACCGGCCGCTGTGGGCGAGCTGTTCTAGGCGCTTCAGTCCGGAAACGCGCTGCTGCTACGGTCGCAGGTTCGAATCCTGCCTGGGGCATGGATGTGTGCGATGTCCTTAGGTAAGTTTAAGTAGTTCTACGTTCTAGAGGACTGATGATCTCAGAAGTTAAGTCCCATAGTGCTCAGAGCCATTTGAACCATTTTGAACAAACGACTGTGTCTTTTGATTACATTGACTTAGAAGTTTAAATTCTTTCACCGCCTAAGGACCTTGACAAAAATTTCAACTTAATACGCCTACCCGTTACCGAGAAAAAGGGATGTTCAAATGGTTCAAATGGCACTATGGGACTTAACTTCTGAGGTCATCAGTCCCCTAGAACTTAGAACTACTTAAACCTAACTAACCTAAGGACATCACACACATCCATGCCCGAGGCAGGATTCGAAACTGCCACCGTAGCGGCCTCGCGGTTCCAGACTGTAGCACCTAGAACCGCACGGCCACCGCGGCCGGCCAGGCAGACATACAGACAGATAGACAGACAATAGAAAGACCCTATAAGGCTTCCGTTTTGACCGTTTGAGGTACGGAACAGTATTGTTGGAATTTAAACGAGCGAAGGAGTAAACTTCCTTTAGAGTTGTATACAGCACAATGAACCATTTGTAAAGGGTGAAGGAAATTACTGAATGGAGAGACCGATATAAATGACACTGTGGATAATAAGTTTCGAGTAAGCATTTGACTCAATGTGTGCAAAATCTGTAATGGTAGTATTTTATCAATCAGATATTGTTCAACACACATTAGTTCCGTGAGGTATAAATAAGTCAACGTAAGAGCTTCCATAATAGTTCATGAATATAGTCAGAAACACAGAACTGAAACAGAAACGAAAAGGAAGACAAGTGTCTAACGTCGCATTGTTAACGAGGCTATGAGGAACATATCACGAAATTAGCTTCAGTAAGAATGAGAGGAACATCGGTTGCAACTTCAAAGGAACCATCCAGAAGCCTTACGCAATTTGGGAGAACCAAGGAATGCTACGTCTGGTTAACGGGGAGGGGATTTGTAATACCTCGTCTTGAATGCCAGTCCACTGCCTTGTAACTACCCCACCTCTATCTTTAATTAAAAGGGAGTTGAGGCCAGAAGCTTCCGTACCACCAAGCCAATTCTCAGCAGTCCTGTAGCTGTAGTTCAGATTCTTAGGCTGGAAAATCGAAGAAAGAGTACTTGCCCCTAGTGCGGTTGAGCTTCAAAATCATGTACATAACATCTACATCTACAACTATATGATTTACTCGGGCAATTCACAATCAAGTTCCTGGCACAGGGTTCACCGAACCACCTTCAAGGTATTTCTCTACCTTTCCGCTCTCTAACAGCGGGCGGGATAAACGAGCACTTAAGTATTTCAGGACGATCCCTGATTTCTCTTATTTTATGTAGATGGGCCCCAGCAAAATATTTTCGCTTTCAGAGGAGGAAATGAGGAAATGCTGTCCCAACGAAGAACGTCTTTGTTTTAACGATTGCCACCCCAACTCGTGTATCACTTCCTTGTGACACTCTCCGTTTTTTCACGATAGTGCAAAACGAGATCCCATTTTTTGAACACTTTCATTTTCCTCCGTCAGTACTATCTGATGCGGAACTCATCCTGCGGATCAGTACTCCAATAGAGGACGGACATCTGAATCATAGGCACTCTCTTTCACACATTTTCGATTTCTCTCAGTTTTCTGCCAATAAATCGCAGCCTGGTTTGTTTTCTCCACAACATTACCTATGTGATATTTGCACTTTAAGTTGTTCATAATTGTAATCGGCTAATACTGCATATTCAAAAGCAGGCTTGAAAATTGCGTGTAATGACATTAAAATAATGTCTAGGCAACGTATCGAATAGAAATTTGATAACGTTTTCTTTTCGTAGAGGCAAAGAAAATGACAACTACAATTTGTCTATTTCACTGTCTACAGTACCTGTCCCAAAATGTTTTGACCTTAGCTGAACCTGAAAGCATAATATAATCTTGGACGATATGTATTTTTTGGATGTAAATGGAATGTCAGTCGGCAACATGGCGGCTTCTGGACTACTTCTTTGTAAACTAGAAGTAAAAAATTGTTTGTGCCACTTCCATAAACGCAAAAATCGGAAGAACAACATGCCGTGTAGAAAATAAGTATACCTGAACAGCAATAAATAATTATGAAATTAAGGAAGTGTATTAATTAAACAAAATTGCTCAAGTCAGCTGCAGCATTCATTTTACTTCCCGATGTTGTAACTATGTATTGACTGAATTACGGGAATTGAAGATGAGTGAAAGACCGAAAAACGTAATAACTTAAATAAAAGTACGTAGAATAGTGGATGGTTGCTGCATTTATTAAAGTAATAAAATGACGAACTACAGTTGAAAAAATGACATGAAACGCTCTTGATAAATTAATCAAGCGGTTCAATTCTAAGTTTACTTTGCTACTGTCAGTGAACGTTACCAGGTTTTTACTGTTGTCAACGATAAAATGACCTTTATTGCGAAATTTAATGTTTATCAGCGAGCAGTGGAGAGATCCATGTTTAAAATTACTAGAAAAAGTACAGAAACTAAGAAATGGACGAAGGAACATCAAGCTTAATGTGGAGTGCGTAGTTCTGCCTGTACTGAAGATGAAATTAAGGTTGTTAGTAATCAGATTGTAATGTCTTTTGCAGCGGTCTCTCAGCAATATTTTCAGAAATTTTATAAATTATATAACTCAGTACATATCTCGAAATATCTCTTCTTACCTTACCGATTATCAATGCAAAGTAGTTTCAAGCCTAATTATTCCTTGGAGCGTCCATTTACTCCATGGAATAGCTTCTCTGCTATCTATGTTTTCTCTTATGAAAAGAATAGGGACGATTAGTCGTGAAAGAAGGATGTATATGTATGTATTGTTGAGCTAGTCGCCATCTTGATGAGATTCTGTATGAGAGGGAATTTAATACATGAACTAAACTAAAGTAAGTGTGTTCGCGTATTATTTAACTGTTTATTATTGACAGTGTCTGCTTACTACGCTGTGTTGCACGGGATCAGTGGGGAACGTCTGATTTACACTGGACGAACCTGCCGTTTTGTATGCTCAAGATATCCAGTTACTTCAAATAAATAGGCTAACACGGTCTTACCAGCAGATCTCCGGTCTTCCCCATGTGATCACCGAAAGTTAATAATTATTACAAATGTTTCCAGGAGATCGACTGACAATTTTCGTTGCACCGAGACTTCGAAATTGATTCACTGCCTTATGGAATTTAAGTTAAGCTCAATTTAATTAGGATAGAACAGTATTGAACTGTGTGAATGTGATAAGCCTGCTTTGTCAATGAAAATTCCCTTAATATACGCATGTTTTTACTATCCTGATCAGTGAAGCTGAATCAGGCCGGTGTGAGAGAGGTTTTTTAAATTTTAGAAATATTAAAAGATGAATCAATAACAGATGAACCAGTGGTCTTTCGTATATAGAAAAATGCACCACCGTTCGGGCCACAGACACGCCAATCGGGCTCGACCGAGCGCCATGTCTTACTCAGCCAATGACGTCGGGTGGATGCGATATAGAGGGGCGTAGGTTCAACACACCACTCTCCCGCCCGCTTTCAGCTCAGCAGACCTGATGCCGCTACTAAGCGGTCAAGTAGGTCCTCAATGGGCATTAACAGGCCAGTCCTCCCACTAAGGAAACAAGCCCCCACATGGCAGCCAACCACACTGATTATCTGCTACGGAGGCGGACACTGCGATGGAAGGTGTATAAATATTAGAAAACATGAGGAGCGACAGAGTCACCTAGATCACGGGGTCTATTTTTTTTCAGAAATCTCTTTATTGGAATTGGTGTCTTTATGACAGTACTACGGATCTGATTCTAATGTTTCAAAGATTCATTATCAGACCTACTAGCTCGTTAGTAAACTAACACGTCATCACCTAGCGCTCATCGTGGTCATTTAAAAGGAACAGTTAATTATGTGAACATGATAAGCGGTATATGACGAAGCGTTACTTTCGTAAGAAGGCACTGGTCCTGATGATGAATCATTCGAGTCGAATCGGTATACTGTCGTAATTACACCCTAGGCGATCAAAACTACAACAAATGAGTTCAAGGTATTCGTCAATATACAGGAAACATCAGGCGCTACATAGATTGCTTGCAGCGGAAGACTGTAATGCACTGAGACGTCTTTCAGATTCCTTTACACAGCAGTGAAAATCATTTGGCTGTCGATGAAATGTTACTAGTTGTTCTATGAAATAATACTGTATGCCAAAATCGATCCTGTAGCATTTCAGTTTTATCGGAAGAATATTTATTCATATACAATCGCGTTTTGCGTTAAAATTTATAAATTCAGTTCATAAATTTAATAAAGAATTTTATTTCAAATTTAGAGACCGAGAGCACAATATAATGTTAATAGCAACAGAACAGTAATGATGGAAATATCTAACGAACAGTATGAAGCGAGGATGATGGATCTGTATACTACCTTGGTCACTTGTTTCAACTAACGATAAAGTCAGAGCTCATGTGGACTCATGTCTTTTATCTCTCAATGTACTTCCTCACGCTATACTGACGGATAATTCGGGCTGTTGTAGGAAGAGAGTACTTTGAACTGGTCCGGCAGAAGGAAAAGAAAAGAGAAAAATGTGCGAAAAACGATAACGGAATCGACCCAGTGTCGGCCCGTGTGTTATAGCCCTTAAGAACTTTATACTTCGGCACAGAACATGTGTGAATAAACCAGATTAATTACATTTAAGAATTGTGTGAATAAACCAGATTAATTACGTTTATCAGACTGCTCGATAACGCAAAAGAGAAGAGAGTGAAAAAAATCAAGGAAAAAAAACAAATCAAGCTCAAAATAAGATCTGTATTGTAACACGGCTTATTTTTTATTACCCGTTTGCAAGTGTGACTGCGACCGACGGCAGGTTTAGCAGGTTTAGTTCAAAAAGCGGTTCTCCATTACATTGCGGAAACAAATTAATTCAGAGTGCTAGAAAGAGAGAGACTTAATTGTGTCCGGACTGCTTTCGTGAATACGGTAAACCGAGTTAGCACCAAATGCAAAACACCTCTCCGTACCGGAGTTGGCACTCAGCATATTGGATAAAAGGATTTACGACCAGACGAGGCGTCCGAATGCCTCTGCTAGAGAGCTCCTGCACTTGTAGTTTCATTAAGACTGAGCTTACTGCACTTCAAGTGAAACACTAAAGTGTCTAAGAATGGAACAACATCGTGAATAGCAACGCAGTAGGCAAAACAGCTGCAACAGTGTTGCATCATTGAAAGTAAGCCAAAGTTCAAGAATCCTGAATCCCCCACTCAGTGAGCCATGCTTACCACAGACAATTCGTTTTCATCCTAACACCATACAACTGGCGGCTGCTACAGTTCCCTCCTTTCTGAAAGACTATCCATCCATCTGAATGTTTTGACAATATTTTTAACTTGCTGCAAAATTTTGCAATGGTTGGAGAACCAAGCACCGTGATGAGCAGGAAAAACCATTTATTGTGACTCTTATTAACGCGTTCGCATATTAGATTTTGAATCTTTACTAACAAACAGATTCATATGGGCTATCGTATAAGGAAGTTCATGTCAATGAAATATGTACAGTTCCTTAAATTTCTTTGCAATAAAGAATCGGTTACTGTATGACAGTAGTTTCACCGTATGTAGAAACAAGTATTCCACACTATGCAGTTATTAGATACAATCTATGCAGAATGTCATGCATTTATTTACTAAAACTGTATTTCTTGCCGTGCGAATCTGGTGTCAGAAACATGAAATTAAGTACACAGAGGCTTGCAATAGTGCTGTATGGCGTCCGCAGCTCGTGGTCGTGCGGTAGCGTTCTCGCTTCCCGGACCAGGGTTCCCGGGTTCGATTCCCGGCGGGGTCAGGGATTTTCTCGGCCTCGTGATGACTGGGTGTTGTGTGATGTCCTTAGGTTAGTCAGGTTCAAGTAGCTCTAAGTTGTAGGGGACTGATGACAATAGATGTTAAGTTCCATAGTGCTCAGAGCCATTTGAGCCAGTTCTGTATAGCATGCATTTATTTTTTAAAACAAAAACTACATTTCCTCCGTAAGCTCGAATGTTTACAATGAGGCAGGCCTTATAAAGAAATTGTGAAACTCTCTAATCCAACGATCCGAATAACCTTTGATACATTTTCATTTTCTCTGTCGTGACGTTATGTATAGTTGTAAGATCCAGATCAGTAAGCATTCGTTATAGGTCGAAACAATAAGTTGGAAGGTAGACACATGCTCGATAGTTATCACACGACGGTAGGCGCATTTTAATTTCTACCTATTCTACGAAATTACACTCAAAAATTTCAGTTTTTGCCTCTTAACAGTTATTAAGCCCATTTAAAAGGAAAGCAACTACAAACCTGTTAGGAGTTTAAAATGATTTTCGAAGAGATTGCCAGTCGTAATTCCTCGGCGTGACCAACTACACTGATAGGACCAAACATCATGACTACGGCCCATCGCGAGGCCGAATGTTTCCTGGTGGCGTTGCGAGCAGTTAACTATCACCCCGGTTCCCAGAACTCCCGAAGATGGACGTTGACTGTGGAGTTTGTATCACAGACACAGTAACTATGACTGTTCAGAGTTTCCACTAAACCCGCCCAAAGTTGTAAACAGCTATGCATGAGCAACGCCTATTAGACGGAGGGGGTCCGACAGCCGATCAGTTCCAGTTATTCCACCAGGAAGGAGGTACACGGCTCTTGTTGTCTGTAGTTTAACCATGCCAAGACGTTCAATACCGTGGTTCGATCGCGTCCGTATTGTCACTTTGTGCCAGGAAGGGCTCTCAACAAGGGAAGTGTCCTGGCATCTCGGAGTGAACTAAAGCGATGTTGATCGGACATGGAGGAGATACAAAGAGACAGGAAATGTTGATGACATGCCTTCCTCAGGCCGCCCAAGGCTTGCTACTGCAGTGGATGACCGCTACCTGCGGATTATGGCTCGGAGAAACCCTCACTACAACGCCACCATGTTGGATAATGCTCCTCGTGCAGCCACAGGACGTCGTGTTACGACTCAAACTTTGCGCAATAGGCTGCATGATGCGCAACTTCATTCCCGACGTCCGCGGTGAGGTCCATCTTTGCAAACGCGATACCATGCAGCGTGGTACAGATGGACCCAAGAACATGCCGAATGGACAGCTTAGAACCGGTATCACGTTCCCTTCACCGATGAGTGTCGCATGTGCCTTCAACCAGACAATTGTCGGAGACGTGTTTAGAGGCAACCCGGTCTGGCTGAACCCCTTAGACACACTGTCCAGCGAATGCAGAAAATGTGGAGGTTTCCATCTGTTTTGAGGTGGCATTATGTTGGGCCAACGTAAGCCGCTGGTGGTCATGGAAGGCGCCGTAACGGCTGCGCGATACGTGAACGCAATCCTCCGACTGATAGTGCAACCACATCAGCAGCATACGGCGGAGGCATTCGTCGCCATGGACGAAATTCGCACCCCCATTGCACACATCTCGTGAATGACTTCCTTCAGGATAACGACATCACTCGACTACAGTGGCCAGCACGTTCTCCAGAAATGAACCATATCGAAAATGCCTGGAATAGATTGAAAAGGGCTGTTTGTAGACGACGTGACCCGCCAACCACTCCTAGGGATCTACGCCGAATAGCCATTGAGGAGTGGGACAATCGGGACCAACAGTGCCTTGATGAACTTGTGGATAGTATGCCACGACGAATAGAGGCATGCATCAATGCAAGAGGACGTGCTACTGGGTATTAGAAATAACGGTTTGTACAGCAATCTGGACCACCACTAAGGTCTCGCTGTATGATGGTTCAACATGTAACGTGTGGTTTCATGAGCAATAAAAATGGCGGAAATGAAGGTTATGTTGATCTTTATTCCTATTTTGTGTACAGGTTTCGGAGCTCTCAGAACCGAGATGATGCAAAACTTTTTTGATGTGTGTATATAAAATGAGCAGAGATGAACAGGGGGAATCATTACAGTGTTGACAAGAGCCGCAAATGGGGAAATCCACTGACACAAAGATATAGATAGTTAGGGCCCGGTGCTTGGGAACGAGGCTTTCTGAAACGACAGAGCAGAGAGCACGTGCAGACAAAACTGTCCCGGAGCACACAGTTCAGAGCACGTCGTTAAACAGGAGGCTGCGCAGTAGATGCCACCGACCGAACGACATCGTGAGCTACGATTGCCGTCGATCCCGGGATCATTGAGATTGGACAGTGGATAAACGGTAACTTGTCACCCCCTGGGATGAACCATGGTTTTTGCAAAACCAGCTCGTGGTAGTGTCCGACAGGCCGTCATCGAGACGAAAAGGTATTCAAAACATGCACTGCGTCAAAGACGTAAGCTGGAGGCTGTTACATACTGTCCACTCACATTAATGTGACCAGACGTCAAAAGTTTGACTAGCCACCTCTTGCACCCCAGACTTCTGCGACACGTGTAGGAGGTGAGTCAATCGGGTTTTAGAAGATTCCCACAGGGACTAGAACCACTTAGTATCGTTGCCAGCTGCACTACTTTTCTCAGTTGAGAATCCATGGCACAAACAGCCTGATCGAGGCGATCCCATAAATTCGTTATTGGGTTTAAATCTGGGGACTTTGTTGGCCAAGGGGGTAAGCTAAACTCATGCTGGTGCTCTTCGAACCATGCACGTACTGTGCGAGCTGTGTGACACGCAGCATTGTCCTGTTGGTAGTTGACATAGGGCCGAGAAAAAACAAACTGCATGGAGGGGTGGACATGGTCCCCAAGGACAGATGCATACTTGCGGTGACCCATTATCCTTTCCAGAATGATGAGATCACCCAAGGAATGTCACTAAAACATTACCAGTACTTTCCTTTTTAGAAATAAGTAATTTTTACAACTGTAGCGGATTTCATCATTGACGAGTACAATAAATTACATTGTGTGTTGAAACCTTTCAGAGAAAATAAACACTGAATATTTTGGTATGTTAATCGGCAACTATAATCTAATAATACCGTAAAACTGTAAAGAACATGTGTCCACGAAGCTAACAGAAATTTTAAAGCAGTTGCCTCGTTATCTTTTCTCTGAGTTTACCACGGCTAACGGGAAAAGAATGTACTCCATTCTGTTTCGCTCATTTACTTCAGTGGTTCAGAACGAACCCTAACATTACGAATTCGTTAAGGATGAGCTCAAAACATCTTTACACTTGTCTCTGTTGGAATACGACACATTTCAGTTTGATTAATTGTACAGGATTTCGTGATTATTATATTTTGGAATATTAATATTTAAATGGTGTACGGATCGCTGAATAGAAGTCGATAATGATGAACAAAAGTTTTTCGCTTATATAGATCAGCGGGCATCATTTAGCGAATGACATCATACGCTCTGAATGTAGAAATTAGTGAGTAGGATACACGAGATTATGATTTCACCCACTGATTAATAGCGCAAATTGGCGGAGAGCACCCATCTAGCCGGAAATAATCTCACATGGAAATAGCAACAGAGATCTGCTAACGCGCTTTGAATGTAATGTGACTGTACTTTAACCGTGAGAGTAAAGGAAGAAGGTGATTTCGCTCCATCAGTGGTGTGACTCATGACCAACCCAACCGTGTGCAGTGTTTCACGAACATATACGAAGGAGATGCCCTTCTAATAAATCTGTCAGCGATAAATGTAACTGACACGAGATTTAAGAAGTTTCGTGATATATTTACTCTCTATGCTGAGTTATTATTACATGGGAAGGCCTTGGTAATTTTGTAGGTGCCGTTGAGGGGGAATTTAAAGTAGACGGGGGCAACAGTGAGAATTTAGATCAAGAAGGAAGGCGTATCAGAGTAATCCGTGCAGCTCTGTGAACCGCTGTTCCAAGGTGTCTCAGTGGCTAACGCACCTGCTTCATAAGCAGGAGACCCCGGTTCGATTCCCGTCCTTCGTACAGATTTTTCACTCGCCGTTTCAGTCTATTTACATAAAATAAATCAGATAGTTATGTGAACCAACATGTATGCGATATCATTTTCTGTTGATGATTCATCAACAACAAGCGACATTTGCTGAAACATCGTATAAAAATGTATGGCTGATGTACTATGTACACGTTCCAGTAACAGACAGCTATTGCCGAAACGTCTCTCTTGTCGATTGTGACTAAGGTTAAAAACAAGGAATTTATTTACGCAAGTACCTATACGGAAATTCTCCATGTTTTCTATTGAACGCAACATTTTCGAGAATAATAACTCCTACCTTCCACACTGAATAAATATTTAGCGACATGAGTAATATACCCTAATTAATGACACGCATACTTAGATAAACTCCACAGACTGTCGCTTCTGTAATGGGTAGTGGGTCCACTGCCAAATATCTGAATAACTGCATATCATCTCTTATTCCTAGCCTATGCCACTGCACATAAGAATGTATTATAACGGATTAGGTTTACAGTTTCTGATGGCTTTATTTCTGTAGTAACTGATTCTCCCATTAATTCATCTGCTACAGATCAGACAAATTAAAATTGTCATTATACTTGGCTTTTTAATACTAGAACAGCAGTCTTAATTTCAGACAGTATTATGAGAACTGTGTTCGTTAGATAATGTAAGGGAAAAAAATTTTCTTTTTGATCAAACATGTTCCCGGACAGAGGGTTAGGTTCTATTTAGTTATTAGTCGCTTGAATTTGAGGCTGTGTAGGACCTTCGTGAAACGGTCAAATTAATTGTCATAATTTTCTATGATTGTCATTGTCAACATATTCAGGTTTGTATCTTACAGAAGAGACAGAAAACCACAGAGCACGTTAATTGACTTAACGACTTTCGGGTGTCAGAGATGCCAAGAATAAGACAGCTCTTCATGCTTGCTTGCTTGCTTCCTGAATGTTCCACATAGAAAAGAGCAATACATCATTATCGGCGCACAGGTGCAATTACGTAGAATTGTTGTTATAGAAGACATTGTTTGCATTCCGATTTCTCTAACATGCGAAAGCTAACAGACAAAAACGCCTTCTGGTATCAAAATATGCCCTTATCATAATGAACTCTTCTTGACTAAACTGGTTTTGTTACGTACTTCGAGCAAGCAAACGTAAGGCAGTTCCATTTACTTCCAGCAGAACCCAAATATCGGGGGACCAAGCATTCATAAGGGAAGGAATACTTGTATGACAAGAATGAAAGAAACTATAGGTGATAAAAATTTGCTGGATGTATTTTATCTGAGCTGTAGAAATCACATATCCGTAAGCGATGTAAGGTGGAACGTAGATTACATTTATTGGCCAGTTATTTGGAATTTTTCCGGCATGACATTGGATCCGTTGATAAAAAACATGAATAGCGGTTCCCAATGACGGACCTTTCTCGAATGTAAAAGAGTTATTAGGACAAACGAAGTACCATAATGTCGTGCGACTACTACTGGACTTACCGAAGAGACTTTCCTGAAACAAAGCAACATCAGAAATCAGTAAGCAATTAATTTTTTCCCTTGTTCTCCATACTTCTTCCTTGTTTTTTTTTCATACGTTTTACTTCTTTACGTACTAATGGAATCATCTTCCGTTCTCATTAGGAACTCTTGTCCCAAGACCGTATCATTTTGGCAGTGTAGGCTCATCTCCATCTGATATACCAGTTAATCTTTACACGAAGGCAAGCATTAGTAGACGCTTGTAGGAGTTGTCGTGTTTTGGTTTTGCCTGTTGCGTTTCGACATTTAAGCGCTCTGCCTTGTAAGCACCAACTGATTTTGCTAATTTTCGATTCCACATAACTACACTACAGGCCATTAAAATAAACGGTCGGATTGTAGCCTATCGCGAATTCAGTTCATCGTATCGCGACATTGTTGCTCGCGTTGCTCGAGATCCAATGACTATTAGCAGAATACGGTGGGTCAGGAGGGTAATACGGAATGCCGTGTTGGATCCCACCTGCCTCGTATCACTAGCAGTCGAGGTGACAGGCATGGTATCCGCATGGCTGTAACGGATCGTGCAGCCACGTCTCGATCCCTAACTGAACAGATGGGGACGTTTGCAAGACAACAACCACCTGCACGAACAGTTCGACGACGCTTGAAGCAGCATGGTCCATCAGCTCGGAGACCGTGGCTGCGGTTACCCTTGACGCAGCATCACAGACAGGAGCGCCTGTGATGGTGTACTCAACGATGAACCTGTGTGCACGAATGACAAAACGTCATTTTTTCGGATCCTGATGGTCGCTTCCGTGTTTGGCGACATCGCGGTGAACGCACATTGGAAGCGTATATTCGTCATCACCATACTTGCGTATCATCCGGCGTGATGGTATGGGGTGCCATTGGCTACACGTCTCGGTCACCACTTGTTCGCATTGACGGCACTTTGAACAGTGGACGTTACATTTCAGATGTGTTACGACCCGTGGCTCTACCCTTCATTCGATCCCTGCGAAACCCCACATTTCAGAAGGATAATGCACGAACGCATGTTGCAGGTCCTGTATGGGCCTTTCTGGATACAGAAAATGTTCGACTGCTGCCCTGGCCAGTACATTCTCCAGATCTCTCACCAATTGAAAACGTCTGGTCAGTGGTGGCCGAGCAACTGGCTCGTCACAATACGCCAGTAACTACTCGCGATGAACTGTGGTATCGTGTTGAAGCTGCATGGGCACCTGTACCTGTACACGCCATCCAAGCTCTCTTTGACTAAGTGCCCAGGCGTATCAAGGCCGTTATTACGGCCAGAGGTGGTTGTTCTGGGTACTGAATTCTCAGGATCTATGCACCCCAATTCCGTGAAAATGTAATCACATGTCAGTTCTAGTACAATATATTTGTCCAACGAATATCCGTTTATCATCTGCATTTCTTCTTGGTGTAGCAATTTTAATGGCCAGTAGTTTATTGACTACCGGTCATTCTAGTCGTAACTTGACTCCGTAGCCTGACATAAACATTTGTAGCAACCATTATCACGTGATTATCATGCAGAAATTCCCAAATTAAATCTCGATTCAGGGAAGAATTATTTTCTTGAATAAGTGTGTGGTGGTCTTGTAGAGGCAAAGCTTTCTTTAGATCGTAATCTGCCAGTGATTTAAGCTCGGTTCGTAAATATTCTTAACGTTATGATTCATACTTAATGTCGTATAAAATGTTTCCGGTGTTCATAGCGCTACAAATTGGAGTTAAGACTAGAGCTTTCGAAGAATATCACCGTCTTGTCCATCAGAAGATGACCGTATGCCTGTAACGACGTCTGCTTCGTTTATAGTGACGTTGAAGTTTTTTATTGGCCGGATGACGTCGCTAGGAGTTCTATTGGTGACGTGACGTCTCCTGTAGACAGGAAGTATTCCAGTCAAATAGCAGATATACCTTGCAAAAGGTGGGGTAGAAGATTTTATTTTTTTAACTCGTTCATATTGTTGGAAAGGTTAGAAAACCAAGTTTTGCCAACAAAATTTCGCATGGGAAAACTTTCTGCAGTCAAAAAATACATTATACATCATGTTATATGTTGGAATTTACCACCTCACTTATGCAACATGAGGATTGCTGGGCACCCAACTACTGTGATTCTTACATCACTACCTGAAGTTCACTATGGGCCACCTCAGCCCTGGTATTAATAAAACTATAAATATAAAAATACATCATTAACACACACACACACACACACACACACACACACACACACACGCACGCACGCACACGCACACAAAATAAATTGTCTCAGGAAACTGAACTATTATTAGTTGCAATAGGCAACCTAATTAGGTAGGTAATTATTCTTGTGTATAAAAGCCACACAGTTGACATTAAATATAAGTAGCTTTATTACAATTAAAATGCATTGTCAGTTACTAAAAATGTTGACAGTTCTGGGTGTGTAATGCTTGTAATATCGCACTTTAGCTCACTTGAGACAGATATGAGCATCACTTCCAACGTTTTGATGGGCCAGGTTCCTCAGTGACACCAGAAATACCTTGAGTTACAGATTCAGGGTCTGTACGCAGAGTTGGTCCCAGGTTGACCTCTTCTTTAAACAGCGAGTGAGCCTCAGCAAGTCTTCATATAAAAATTTTGGCACGTATTCACAGTTGACCCCAATACATTTCTTGCAAATTGAAGAACATTTCAAACCCGCTTTTCTGCAGGAGCTCGCTCCGCCACAGTTCAGCTTTCATGAGCATGAAACAATGTGAAGAAGTGCTTCAGGTGCTGGATCTTGGCTCATTATAACGGGTATTGGACTGGTCACTGTGATTCCAGCCCCATTTCTCAGGAGGTTTTCAGTTTCCCATCCAGCTTTGGACTTGTTGGTAAGTCCGCAACGAATGATGTCGTGCAGCATCTTGTGTAGGTGGCAACCGCGCAAGATTCAGTTTGCTTTTTGTGGCAGACTTGGCGAATAGCTGGTACCGCAAATGGTCTAGTGTGTGGGAATTGCTGACACCTCCACTATACAATGCGATAGTAACCTGTCCTCCTGCTGTTATTATTTCTTCACGGGTAGCGTGTGGTTTATTGAACGTGCAAAGTGATAAGGTTAGGTGTTCATTTATCGCAACAATATTGCAGCACTTAATTCTTCCTTGACCAAAAACAGCGGATGTTGTATCACATCCGCTAAAGGCGTGAGTGAACAGAATATATTCACTGTGAAACTTGTAAGATGCAGTGAAAAACCACTTGTCTTCTGAATTTCCTCTTCCTGGCTTTATGAAAAAGAAGTTTTCAATGCCTTGCCCCAAACCGGTCATGAGCACAAGCAGGTCAACATCTTCTCCTACTATAACAACACTTCCAAAATCTTTGGTTCTTGAAATGGCAGATTTTACCATCATAACTTCAACATCTTCTTGTGCCTTGTGCACTTCAATGCTACACTCCAGAAATTCCTTTTTAAGAAGTGTGATCAAACGCATCTTGTTTCGTTCGTTGTACAAGAACTTGTCCTGAGGGACTTGGTTCACCATCTCTGATTCAACCACAACGTCAACCGAAGAATGTATTTTGGACCTGCGAATCCTCTCAGCTCAGATGGATACTCCATCAAATACGATAGCAAATTGAGATCCAAAATGACGTTGCAGGTAAGAATCATAGCTTTGGGCTATTGACTTGAAGCAAACACTTCGAGTCCAAGTCACTTTGTGGATAAGGTACCCTCCATCAATGACAAAAAATTTACTCGGTCCACCTGACTTCACATCATATAACTGATCAATAACGTCAATCAACTGTAGAAAATGCACGGCACCTGCATGCAATCGTATTACATATTATACCACAAATAAACTTCACGCAATCCGACGTGAATGTGTTCGTAGTTACTGAATATGATGCTGTTTGTCCTGGCCCTGCAGCAGAGTGAGATGGTAAATTCCAACGAATAACATGATGAGTAATATGTTTATACTACACAAATAGAAACTGAGATAACAGTGTTCAAAAATTAGGTAATTTGCCACTTTGTTCGAAATTTGAAAAATTGGTATTTTTTGACGCGCTGTAGCGCCTTAGATACTGGGAGTAGAAAAAAATGGTAAGAATCAAATTTGTAGAGAATTTTGTGCTCTTTAAAAAAGAAAATAGACGTCAAAGCGATAGGAGCAAATGAAACTGAGATATTTTGAAAAACTGAAAAAAGTCCGAAATTTTCGAAGTTGTTTGACTGCAGAAAGTTTTCCCAAGAGAAATTTTGTTGGCAAAACTTGGTTTTCTAACCTCTCCAACAATATGAATTAGTTAAAAATATAAAATCTTCTACCCCACCTTTTGCAAGGTACAGGCTTTTTTTCTGACAGTTTCACTGGACTAAAGTCGGCAGTGCGACAGTTTGCCCCATCGAGTCGCGATTGAGAGGAGGGAAGGGGAACGGAAACCGCATCCAAAATGATCTGTCTCCTTAAGATTTTTGATTTTAGGATTTTTTCCCCGAACGCTCTCTGGCTCAAGTGCTCGTCTCCAGGCATCACTACATAATCTCCGTCCCCTTTCTTAAATTACGGAATGGTAGTATTCGATGCAAGGGAAAAGGACGTTCGGTAAGACTGTGTACCTCTGTCACGAATTTTTCAAGATTTTAGTAGTTTACGTGCCTCTCATGTTCAGTATAGCGTTTTCTGCGGTGCAGATTGTTGCCCTACGAAATTTCGCCACATTCGAATGGGACGTTGTTGAGATCAGGTATTGTCAAATCCAGACTATCTTTCACTGGTTGCATCAAATCCTCAATTTTGCTCGAACATCAGAATACTGGTGTAACACTATCTTAAGAAAATATTCAACAAATTTTAGTTGAGAAAACTGTGAATGGAATGAAAGAGGTCGGTTTCTCATTTTCCGTTGGTAGGATGCATTACCAACGGATGCAACTCTTACGTTGTAGCCGTACGTATCTGTTTCCCCTGAACACATAAGTGCCGTGCGTCGAAACTTTCCGCAAGGTTTTAGTATTTTTCGACTTTGTGCGCGTCTGGTGAAATCGCTGGTTGTGTAGAATCTCTCAGCCAGAGAGGTTTGTGGTGCGAACGTGTTTCGCAAGGCTGCGTGTGAAGGGCAGCGACGGGAGTCTTGAATTAGCAGCTGGATTGGGAAGGTGGCGAGAGGGGCCCTGTGCTGGCAGCAGCCCATGTATGTGCTGGAAAACCACTTGCCGCACCTGGAGTGATATCGCAGTCTAGTTGCACTTGAGAGCCGTTGTTTGGAAACATGTAATTTAGAAAGGAGCTCCCCTTTTGCATGCAAGAGCGCTTCACTTGCACAATACTGGTGTTGCCCGAAGGAGGTCGGCGGTTAAAACGACGGTTGGAGGTCTGTACAGCCATCACAGCGGCCTGGTTACATTTACGCACGTCTTCTGAATAACTGTACGTGTAGCTGAGTAACATTATTATCGAGTAATTGCCCATCTGTGTGTTCTAGTTGTTCATCTTGCAAAATTGTAATTGATTCTTCCCTTGTAGGGCGCCATTAGTTCCATTATTTCGTGACTGGTCATTTGTTTGTTTTAACTATTCATGTTACAAGGCTGTCATTGACTTTGCCCTGATGGGTGCTATTATTTGGTATACATGTGTGGGAGCAGTGGTAACTGATATATTTTTCAGGTCTTATCACGCCAATTTAATGATGCGTGCAATGTATTGCCAAGATGTGTGCGCAAGACTGGCGTGTGAAATAAAATAAGGTTGCAAGATTACGGCTCTGTAAACCTACTGGGATAGCAGCGGATAAATTCTAATGCTGCGGATTCGGTCTTGAGTTAAGTAATTACCTTTTGTAATTGAACAGTTCACGTCTCTTAATTTCGCTTTCATCTGAAGGAGTTTTGCACCTAAGCTTGTTTTGAAATTGTTCGGTACTCCTGTACAGTAAATGAGAAAATTTTAAATGACGGCACGAGAAAAACTGGTGTGTACAAAACCTGTGATAAAGGGGATCGCACTGCAATTTGTAGTCGTGTTTTTCAAGTGCTTTCGCTAAACTGGATTAATCTGAGTATTGTTTTTAGGTTTGAATTGCTGTCAGTTTGTTATTATAATTTTGTTTAAGGGTTACTACGTGCATTTTTAAAATAGAACTGGGGATTTTAAATTTTTATCACAAGCTGGTATTGAGCTTGAGTTGAAAATTTTAATTGATTTGATAATTGCTTTGGGCTCAAATTTTACACTACTGTATCATCGGTATTTTTCCGTCGATATTGGATTACTGTAAATGTTATAAACCAAGAGTACGCCTTGTAATGGCTACCATTTAAAAGAAGAAAAAAAAGGGGCAGGACAATATGTTTTTTAATAACTGTTGTGTTAGAATTGTTTCTTAATTAATTTGTTTTAATGAATGTCTCAATTAGTATTAGTCCGGTACCTTACATTCCTTCATACCTTCTACCATACCAACACACTTACGGTGTTTCAGTTCAGGCCCCAGGAGATCATTGTTTTAACTTACTCGCACGATTTCATACGTAATCAATGTTAACCATAACTCGGAAGGTGCTAGCAACTTTACGTCTGAACGGCTCTCGCTCGACCTACGTCATGCCAGGCTTTCGGTATTGAAAAAAAAAGCATTCTAAGTTCCAGAGTAGAACAAAGCAAGATAAAAATTTCCATGTCCCGCTTTTAGCACTGAGCTACATAGAGAGTGCTTCACATAGGCCAGGGATCGATCGGCACCTCACTTGAACTTCTCAGGGGTGCTGCGTACTGTTGCTGGGCGAGAACGATAAAGCGGACTACTTTTACAGCCGAACGCACACCACTGAGCTGTTCTGGCACACAAAAATATAGTGTATCTGTCCCGCCTTGCTTCTAGATACTTAAAATATGTTTACATAAAATATACTTACACACAGCATTAGCTACGATTATCAGGAACAGTTTCCAAAAGCCTATTAAGTTGGTCTATAATGCTAAGAGAAGTTATTATTGCAACTGTAAGACTGCTGAACATTTGCTTCTCCGTAGAGTTATAATCACATTTTTACATAGAAATTCTTCTGTACATTGACCCGTGTTCGTACTTGATGTACAAGCTTTTTCAGAGCCACACTGGTTAAACGAATGTACCCTGGACTGCAAAACAATAATTCGTTTAAGGAAATAAATTAATAAGGAAATACACACACGCAAAACATTATGACCTCTGCCCACAGCGACGTTGGATGCCGCCTGCTGGCGTTGCGTTCACGTGACGCGATAGCAAAGGTGTTTAAGTGATGTAGACACAATCAGGGGATGACTCTAGGGAAGATATGGGCTGCAAATGTGGAGATCCATTGAGATATGTGGCTCTGATCAATGGGCAGATTATTATTACGCAAAGATTGTGATCTCGGAAATGGCAAAGCTGGTCGAATGTTCACGTGTTACTGTCGTATCTACGGAAAGCTGCACGGTAGTGAAACTACCACTAGGCTCTAAATGGCAGGACGCTCACGACTCTGCACAAAACGTGGACGTCGGAGGCTTGTCTGCTCTGTAAAGTAGGACAGATATTGATGTGTGACATCTATGCCGAAGGGAGACAAAGCTGGTGCACGCACAGGTGTTTCGGAGCACACCGTTCATGGTACATTGTTGAACATGGAGCTCCGCAGCACACCACCCCTACGTGTTCACAGGCTGACCCAAAGACATCGTCAATTATGATTACAGCGGACACGGTACCATCGGGATTCGGAAGCGACTCGGTTCTTCGGGTGAATCACTTTTTTGATATACTAGGATAAATGTCATTTCCACAAACACCGTCATCGAGGGAACAGCGGCTCGAAACGTGCTGGTGGGAGCAGTTTATGCTGTGGGAGACGTTCTCCTGTGCTTGCTTGTGGCCTGTGGTAGTAATCGAAGATACTATGACCCAGCATACAGGAAAGTCAAAACGAGCTTCGGTGAAATTAAAAGTAACTATGGTAACATCAATAATGAACGGAAATTCCAGTGGTAAATGCAGAGGAGAGATCGGATAGGTGGAACGTGTACACTGAGAGTTTGGATGAGGGGGAGGCTTTTTCTGATGTGAAAGAAGAAGAAACAAGAGTCGATTTGGAAGAAATAGGGGATCCAATATTAGAATCAGAATTTAAAAGAGCTTTGGCGGACTTATGATCCAATAAGGGAGGAGGGATGGATAATTTGTAAAATCACTGGCGGAAGTGGCAACAAAATGACTATTCACGTTGTCGTGTAGAATGTACGAGTCTGGCGACATAGCATCTGACTTTCGTAAAAATATCATCCACACAATTCGGAAGATTGCAAGATCTGACAAGTGCGAGAATTTTCACACAGTCAGCTTAACAGATCATGTATCCAAGTCGCTGAGAAGAATAATAAACAGATGAATGGAAAGGAAAATTGACGATGTGTTGGATAATGGTCAGTATGGTTTTAGGGAAAGGTAAAGGCACCAGAGAGGCAATTATGAAGTTACAGTTGACAATGGAAGCAAGACCAAAGAAAAGTCAAGTCACGTTGATAGGATTTGTCGACCTGGAAAGAATATTCACAACGTAAGTTGGTGCAAGATGGCTCAAATGGCTCTGAGCACTATGGGACTCAACTGCTGAGGTCATTAGTCCCCTAGAACTTAGAACTAGTTAAACCTAACTAACCTAAGGACATCACACACATCCATGCCCGAGGCAGGATTCGAACCTGCGACCGTAGCGGTCTCGCGGTTCAGACTGCAGCGCCAGAACCGCGCGGCCACTTCGGCCGGCGGTGCAAGATGTTCGACATTCTGAGAATAATAGGGGTAAGAGGGGTAAGCTATAGGAAGAGACGGGTGTTATACAATATGTACAAGAGTCAAGAGGGAATAATAAGAGTGAAGGACCAAGAGCGAAGTGCTTGATTAAAAAGTGTGTAAGACATGGATGTAGTCTCTCCTTCCCCCCCCCCCCCCCCCCCCAGCCCTCCAGCCCTCCTCTGTAATGTTCAATCTTTACATCGAAGAAGCAATGATGGAAATGAGTTGTTGTGAGTTGTTGTTTTTGGGGGAGCAGACCAGACAGCGAGGTCATCGGTCTCATCGGATTAGGGAAGGAAGAGGAAGGAAGTCGGCCGTGCCCTTTCAAAGGAACCATCCCGGCATTTGCTTGGAGCGATTTAGGGAAATCACAGAAAACCTAAATCAGGATCGTCGGACGCGGGATTGAACCGTCTTCCTCCCGAATACGAGTCCAGTGTGCTAGCCACCGCGCCACCTCGCTCGGTCAATGATGGAAATAAGAGAAAGGTACAGGAGTGGAATTAATTCAATGTGACAGGATATCAATGATACGATTCGCTGATGACATTGCTATCCTGAGTGAAAGTGAAGCAGATTTACGTGATCTACTGAATGGAATTAACAGTCTAATGAGTATAGAATATGACTGTGAATAAATCGAAGAAAGATGAAAATAAAGGAAAGTAGCAGAAATGATAACAGCGAGAAATTTAACATCAGGATTGACGGTCACAAAGCAGATGAAGTTAAGGAATTCTACTGGGTAGGTAGCAAAATAACCAATGACATACGGAGCAAGGAGGACATCAAAAGCAGATTAACACTATCAAAAAGGGCATTCCCGGCCAAGAGAAGTCTACTAGTGTCAAACATAGGCCTTCATTTGACGATGAAATTTCTGAGAATCTTAAGTTTGAAGCACAGCATTGTGTGGTAGTGAAACGCGGACTGTGGAAATTCGGAACAACAGAAGAGGATCGAAGCATTAGAGATGTGTTGCTACAGACGAATGCTGAAAATTAGGTGGACTGATAAGGTAAGGAATGAGGAGGTTCCTCGCAGAAGCGGAGAGGAAAGGAATACATAGAAAACCCTGTCCAAGAGAAGGAACAGGATGATAGGACGTATGTTAAGATATGACGGAATGACTTCCATGGTACTAGAGCGAGCTGTAGAGGAAGACAGATTGGAACACATCCAGCAAATAATTGAGGTCGTAGGTTGCAAGTGCTACTCTGTGATGAAGAGGTTAGCACAGGAGAGGAATTCGTGGCGGGCCGCTTCAAACCAGTCTCAAATCACTCCAATACCCAAAGAGGGAAGTAGGAGTAATCCGCTGAGTTAGAGGCCTATATCACTAACGTCGATTTGCAATAGGTGTTTGGAACATATACTGTATTCGAACATTATGAAGTACCTCGAACAAAACGATTTATTGACATATAGTCAGCACGGATTCAGAAAATATCGTTCTTGTGAAACACAACTAGCTCTTTATACTCATGAAGTAATGTCATGAAGAAATGTCAAATTGATTCCACATTTTTAGATTTCCAGAAGGCTTTCGACACAATTCCTCACTAGTGTCTTCTATCCATACTGCGTGTCTACGGAGTATCGCCTCAGTTGTGCGACTGGATCCGTGATTTCCTGTCAGAAAGGTCACAGTTCGTAGTAATAGACGGAAAGTCATCGAGTAAAACAGAAGTAATATCCGGCGTTCCCCAAGGAAGTGATACAGGCCCTCTATTGTTCCTGATCTATATTAACGACATAGGAGACAATCTGAGTAGCCGTCTTAGATTGATTGCAGATAATGCTGTCATTTACCGTCTTGTAGTCATTAGATGATCAAATTGACTTGCAAAATGATTTAAATAAGAAATCTGTATGGTGCGAAAAGTGGCAATTAACCCCGAATAAAGAAAAGCGTGAAGTCATTCACATGAGTGCTAAAAGAAATCAGATAAATTTCGTTTACGCATTAAGTCACACAAACCTGAGGGCTGTAAATTGAACTGAATACTTAGGAATTGCAATTAAAAATAAAATAAATTAGAACGATCACATATATAATATTGTGGGTACAGCAAACTAAAGACTGCTATTCATTGGCCGAACACTTAGAAGGTGAAACAGGTCTACCAAAGAGACTGCTTACATTACGCTTGTACGCCCTATTCTGGAGTATTGTTGTGCGGTGTGGGATCCGCATCAGGTGGGACTGACAGATGACATCGAAAAAGTACAAAGAAGGGCAGCTCGTTTTGTTTTATCACGAAATAGGGGAGATAGTGTCAGACATGATACGTGAATTGGAGTGGCAGTCATTACAACAACGGCGTTTTTCGTTGCGACAGGATCTTCTCATGAAATTTCAATCACCAGTTTTCTCCTCCGATTGCGAAAACATTCTGTTGGCACCCACCTACATAGGGAGTAATAATTATCACGATAAAATAAGAAAAATCAGGGCTCGCACTGAAAAATTTAAGTGCTCGTTTTTCCCGCGTGCCGTTCGAGAGTGGAACGGTAGAGAGACAGCATCAAGGTGGTTCATAGTACCCTCTGCCGGGCACTTTATTGTGAATAGCAGAGTAATCACATAGATGTAGATGTAGATGATGACTTGAGAAAAAAATGACAGCTATGGTTGGTGTCTTCCCTGACGGCGATGTCATCTGTCACCAGTATAACTGACTGTATCTCTGAGTCAAAACCATGCTACAGTGGTTTGAGGAGCACTATAGTGAACTCAGTTTGTCGTGTCGGTAACAAAATTTGCCCAATTAAATCCTATGGAACCTATCTGGGTCGCTACAGGGCACCATTATCGCGTACGCAAATCAGCGGACAGTTATTTACGCGTATTGGATGTCCTGTGCGTAGAGATCTGCAACATACCTCCCGAAACCTGCAAACAAACTGTCGGATCCCTGATACGCAGAATCAGTTATGTATTTCATTCCAATGATGGACAAACAAGCTATGAAGTAGGTGGCCATACTGTTTTGGCTCATCCCCGTATGTAAGGACTATGAGTGGCCCCGTAAGTGAGAACTACCGGTCCCCCTTTATGATCTCACCCCAGTCACTAGCTTTCTTCGCCTTTCGACCACTGTTTGGATTAGCCAGCACAACTTTTTGCATTCTGTTTGTTATGTATGACTCAAACCAGTTATGTGTGAAGCCACTAGTTCCACAATACTTAAATTTTTCTAAGAGTGCAACACGATCTACACAATCAAATTCGGAAAGATGACAACGGACGATATTTTATTATTAAAGCCTTGTAATATTTGGTGGGTGAGGGAATAAACAGCATTCTCAGTCGAGCAAATCTTCTGGGATGAAAACTATGATTAGCTAAGTAAATAATTTCTAATTATTTGTGAGACTTGACGGCCTTGCCGCAGTGGTAACACCTGTTCCCGCCGGATCACCGAAGTTAAGCCCTGTCGGGCTGGGCTAGCACTTGGATGGGTGATCATCCGGTCTGCCGAGCGCTGTTGGCAAGTCCGCAGCTCGTGGTGGTGAGGTAGCGTTCTCGCTTCCCGCGCCCGGGCACCCGGGTTCGATTCCCGGCGGGGTCAGGGATTTTCTCTGCCTCGTGATGACTGGGTGTTGTGTGATGTCCTTAGGTTAGTTAAGTTTAAGTAGTTCTAAGTTCTAGGGGACTGGACCATAGATGTTAAGTCCCATAGTGCTCAGAGCCATTCGAACCAAGCTGTTGGCAAGCGGAAACTGATATACAGCTGGGAGAGCGGTGTGTTGACCACATGCCCCTCCATATCCGCATCCAGTGATGCCTGTGGTCTGAGGATGCCACGGCGGTAGGTCGGTACCGTTGGGCCTTCATGGACTGTTCGGGAGGAGTTTTGTGAGGCTTGAGTACATTACTTTCTCGAATACTGTGGAAAAAGCTGTCAATAAGAAAACTGGACAATTATTACGTAAGCCTTTCTTGTCAAAAAATGGTTCAAATGGCTCTGAGCATTATGGGACTCAACTGCTGTGGTCATCAGTCCCCTAGAATTAGAACTACTTAAACCTAACTAACCTAAGGACATCACACACATCCATGCCCGAGGCAGGATTCGAACCTGCGACCGTAGCAGTCGCACGGTCATGGACAGCGCGCATAGAACCGCGAGACCACCGCGGCCGGCCCTTTCTTGTCATCTTCCTTACAAGGCGGTATAACTGTTTCACATTTTAACATGCTGTGTTTCAAAAAGACTAGGTACTGGGTGACAGTTATTGAGCTGTATGAAATAAAATCGTCGTACCTTCAAAACTTATTGCGTTAGGATGTTCAAACAGTACGATTGACCGCGGGGCGTGATGGATGGGAATTAATATGCGCATGCACGGTTTGGTTTAGCGACGAGATCCGCTTTAATTTGGATTGGTTAGTCAATAAGCAAAACTGGCGCATTTGAGGGACTAAGAATCCGCATTCCGTGATGGAGAAGTCTCTTCACGCTCAACGTGTGACTGTGTGGTGTACAGTCACGGAATAATCGGTGCGATATTCCTTAATGGCACGGTGACTATTTAACGGTACGTGAAGGCTGTGGATGATAATTTCATCCCCATTATCCAAAGTGACCTTGATTTAGACACCATGTGGTTCATGCAAGACGGAGCTGGACCCCGTCGAAGCAGGAGTGTGTTTGATGTCCTGGAGGAGCACTTTGGAAATCGCATTCTGGCTCCTTGGAACCCATAAGCCACTGGCATCGGCCTCGATTAGCCACCATATTCTCCGGATCTGAACACATGCGACTCCTTTTTGTGGGGCTATATTAAAGAGAAGATGTACAATAACTGGAAAACCATTGATGAGCTGAAAACAGGCATTCAGGAGACCATCGACAGCATCGATGTTCCGACACTTCAGCGGGTCATGCGGAATTTCGCTATTCGTCTGCGCCACATCATCGCCAATTATGGCAGGCATATGACCTTAGTTTGAAACTAATTTGCGTTTTTTCATATAGTTCAGTATATGTCACCACGTATGTTAATATGGTTGTTATAAAAGTTAAATTCTTGTACAATAATTTCTAGTTAATGTTGTAATAAATAGCAGATTGCAACGGTTCGGGATAGATTGTACGGCACAAATAGAAAAATCAAGACGCTTCACTTCCCGAACCCGTCTATACCGTGTAACTAACAATAAATGGTTCAGCATTCATCTGGCCACATAATTTGGTTATTATGCCCCATTTCTCGAACTCGCAGCAGCCAAAGAGACTGCAACCTGGCTTAATGATTCTTCTTGTACAGACTGACCGCTGAGGAGTTCCATTTGAGAACACATGCGGCGAACAGTGCCCCAGACATTCACTTGCGACTGCGTCCGACCCCGGTAGCTGAGTGGTAAACCTGAACGGGTGTCGTGGGGCGTCCGCCCCGAACATACACAAGAAACAATTTAGGAACAAAAAAAAAGTGGTCAGCGTGACAGAATGTCAATCCTAAGACTCCGGCTTCGATTCCCGGCTGGGCCGGAGAATTTCTCCGCTCACGGACTGGGTGTTGTGTTGTCCTAGTCATCATCATTTCATCCCAATCGACGCCCAAGTCGCCGAAGTGGCGTCAATTGGAAAGACTTGCACCAGGAGAATGGTCTACCTGACGGGAGGCCCTAGTCACACGACATTTTTATTTTTATTTCCGATTGCGTCACAGACTGCTAACCATACTGCTTTTACACTCAGAAAAGGTAGCTGAATCTTCTGTTGTCGGACGCGATGTGGTGTCTGACAACTCGACTACTGTTAGCTTGTTCACTCACGTACTGTGCATAGATTGTAATGACTGCAGTTTGTGAGCGTCCTTTGTGTAATCTCGCTCCCAGTTGTTAACCCATCCCACTCCAAACTTTGTCAAAGTTGTTTAAATCGGCAGCTTTTCTCTGCTGCGCGGAATCTACTGAATGACGTCTTTGTATTCGGGGCTCCATTTATATTCATCCATTCATTTTCGTATATTCCGTCATGAAAGGAAATGTTTTGGGATGTGGAATCAGTAGGCGGATTTAATAAAGAGAAGACGCTTCAGAAACTAAGTCCGTACACAATATTAATAATGAAACATCTCTAGAATGCTAACATTAATTCAAAGCTAACATTAATTCTTTAAAATTAGCAGAAGAGTTATTATTGCATACTGCTCCTTTATTAGCTACGCCAAATGCGTACTATTTAGATACTGTGTTTCGAGGAAACCTGAGTCTCTGAATCTAAGTAACTAGATATCTTGCAGAAGTTGTTGTTCCTTCGAGCTATGTATTTTTCCGTCTCTTCTTGGTAGAAGAACATAATTATAAATGACGAACACAGTATTGAGTGTATTCTAAAGCATAGCTTCCCAGCCTGTGGTTCGCGAAACCGCAGGCGGTTCGCAAAATATTTCAAGGTCTTCGTCAAAACCCTCACTCATAATGGCAGTTTTCGGGGTTGAGCCTATTATTATTTCCTTAGCTTCTGCCGATTTGCCGTAATAATAATAGTAATAGTAATAATGATAACTTTCTCACTGAATTTCAAGAGATGGGTGAGTAATTACAATGAAAACTGTTACTTATTGTTGCATCTAGGCCTACACGTTGTGTAACTTTTCAAAAATGGCTCTGAGCACTTCTGAGGTCATCAGTCCACTAGAACTTAGAACTACTTAAACCTAACTAACCTAAGGACATCACACACATCCATGCCCGAGACAGCGGTCGCGCGGATCCAGACTGTAGCGCCTAGAACCGCTCGGCCACACCGGCCGGCGTGTTACTTTTAAGCCGTAACTAGAGTAACTTTAAGTTAATTTAAGTTTATTAAATCTTTTGATAGGAATTAAATTTTATTTATGTCTACTGTACGCATATTAAAAGTCATTGGTTCACTGAACTCAAATCGTTGTAGAGGTGTTCGCGCATCGAAAAAGTTTGGGAACCCCTGTTCTAATGGAATAATGTCTTTAATTAACCGGCTTTTGGCTTACAAGGCCATCATCAGTCTTTAATTCAATATCATGTCATCTAAACTGAGGTACGAACACGCAGTACTATGGAAATGCTATTAAAAAGTAAAAAACTTAACAGTGAACAAATACAAAGGGAGTGAACAAGAGAAAACATTAATCGAAAATCAGTGCCTATGTAACAGTTTAAATTAACAACCCCGTAAAATAAAATTAGTGCTTCACAAGAGTACTAAAGAATGACTTCATGGAAATTGATATATAACAGAGCAAACGGCAGAACTAACGCGACATAGGCAATCCCAATAAAATGAATAAACATAGAAAATGGAGTAAATGAAAGGAAGACACAATGTGAGAAGCATTTGGAAAGCTGTGAGAATTGAATAAAGCTTGGAAGATGGAACATATCCAGCTAATGTCATTTAATATTAAAACAGAACTGTGGATCAAACGTTTGGTGTTTCTAGAGCCCCCAACAGGCTGTGGTTCGGGCCTTTGTTTGCTAATTCGAGGACTGACTGGTTTCTGCAAGCTCCAGTTTCGCGTCTGGAGCTCGTGTTCTTAGTGTTCTGTTTTTATTTGGCCATCGGCTAACATCCATGTATACAGAGTGTCTTATGATGAATGGTCAAAATTTATGGATATGACAGTCACAATCATTCGAAGCAAAACATTCTGGTGAACATGGGATATAAAATGCGTACCTTAAGAGCGACCACTTCTTCATCTTCGATACTGTGAAACAAATCTCTCCTTCTTCAAGTTCCTTGCTTTCCGTATTTCCGGAGAAGGTTTTATGGACCGAAATTAGAAATAAATTGTCTAGTGAACATGGGTTCTAAAATGCATTCTTTAAGAGCTATGCGTTCTAGTTCCTTGGCAGAGATGTGTTTGAGAGCAGCGAATATGAGCAAGTGCTCACACTTCTTAAGGTATGTGCTTTAGAGCACATGTTTACTGGATATTTTTTCTTTTTCTTGATCCATACTACCACCTGCCAGAACAGGGAAAGAAAACCGCTTTCAGTAAAAGAGAGTTGATGCACAGTATCTAAGATGAAGAAGTGCTCATGCTCATACTGCAGAAGATATGAATTTTAGAACTTTTTTTGTTACGAATAATCGTTCATATCATATCCCTGAATACTGGGTTTTCCTCCTGGGATACTAAGTATAAATGTTGTCGACCTCGCCTTCAATCCTGTGCGATGTCTCTTTTTCACAGTCCTAGCTTTTATTCTGGTGTACGTGACCTGGTATTTTCAAACTTAGTAAATTTGATTTGATTTTAATTTTGTGAGCCAGATGTTCATCACACAACTAAGCAAGTTTAGTCTGTGTGTCACCTGTCTGTGAAACGGATAAATCTTCCTATGCGTGTTAACAGGTTTCGCCTATCTGAGTATCATATTTTCTGAGGCACATATTGGGAATCGTCCCAGAACTTGCCTAGAAACTAGAAAACCGCAAAACACACGTTTAGCTTGGCCGGTATATCAGACCAGTGATCGTTAAGCTACATGAGCGGATAGGTACTACGTCAAACAACAGTGACATAAATATGTTAGAAATAGGAAATAATGTAATAATTGGAAATCTAGGTCCCCCTTAGCTCCCAGAAAGTGGGCCAAAACAAATGGTTGTAGAAAAATTAAGAAAATAGGTGAAAGTCGTTGCTCGGGATGTTTAAACGTGGAGCTGTTGCTTGTACTACACTCGTGGTATTGTAAATATGTAGTACTATCTTTATAAATGCGAAAACACTGTTTTCGTTGCTAAGCTGCGAATAAAATTAGGATTGTTCGGGAAAGAGTGTTACATAGCCTCAAAATCTTGTTAACGCCCTTTGAAAAAGTATAGTATACCGTGGATAATAGACGACAGTTAATGGCTACATTAAATGTATTTGCAATTGCGAATATGGACAACCATCAGCTGTAGAATGGAATGACGACAGTGCAAATTTGTGCCTGACCGGGACTCGAGCCCTGATGTCCTGTTTATCGCTTGCGGTCGCCTTACAATTGGGCTATCTGCACACTCTCGGCCACACGCAAATTTTCGTACGTCATCAACACTGCCTCCGCAGCCTGTACTCTTATATGCATTATGTTTATTCCCGTACAGGGGAGACATTTTACTTGAAAGTCGCTTGCCCGGTGTCGGCGGATAAATTCTATATTGCAGTGCCTGTGTTATTCTGAATTACGATGCAAAGTTCCTTTCGACATGCATGCAAGTCCATAGGACCGAAGGAGGTTTGTACTGTAATTCAGAATTACACAGCCATCGCAGTAACGTTTTGTACAATTAATGTCTGTACTAAGGCGCACAGAAGGGGAATCCTCGTGTGGTAGTGATAATAGAACAGTATGCGAGGAGATTTGTGTGTAACAAAGCGACCTTTTAACCCAGACAGCCCACACAACAATGAGTGTAAACATAGCTTTTGATCTCGTTATATCCATCTAAATAAAGAGAACATAGGTTTAAAGCTTTTTTGACCTTTCGTTTTTGCAACTTTACACAGCAGAGAAAAATACACTGTACTGAACAGAGTGGAGGTTCGTGGTACAAGGCCTGATCCCCTGCTTTATCTGCCGGCGGCCTTGTGATTGTCAACATTTTAATGGCAACATCTAAACGGAACCATATGTCCTAGCAGTGTGATCATTTATATCTGGTAGCATAATTGACGTGGATAACGTCTGGAGTAAAAATTGTTTAGCATCCAAGAACCTTCCGCAAAGAAAATTGTGTTTTATAGGATTTATGCAGATGACACACTGCTATTAGTCAAAGGTAATGCCAAAGATACAGTGAACATTCTAAACTGCTTCAGTAGTCTACGCCAGAGAGTTAAATTTTCACTGCAACGTGAACAAGCAAATATATCCATCACCTGGGTCAATATATCACAAGATACAAAACATGAACACTCTAAATTTATAGGAGAAGTACAATGACCAGAACCACAATCCCTGCTGTGTTATGACACTCAAGCCTTCACAAGCAAGCAACATATACGGGTAGGTCAATGCTGCACAGGGCTCATAAAATACCTTTGGACCAAGAAAACATGCAAAAGGAAATACACAGGGTGGTCCATTGATAGTGACCGGGCCAAATATCTCACGAAATAAGCATCAAACGAAAAAACTACAAAGAACGAAACTCGTCTAGCTTGAAGGGGGAAACCAGATGGCGCTATGGTTGGCCCGCTAGATGGCGCTGCCTTTTTTAAAAAATAGGAACCCCCATTTTTTTTACATATTCGTGTAGTACGTAAATAAATATGAATGTTTTAATTGAACCACTTTTTTCGCTTTGTGATAGATGGCGTTGTAATAGTCACGAACCTATAAGTACGTCGTATGGCATAACATTCCGCCAGTGCGGACGGTATTTGCTTCATGATACATTACCCGTGTTAAAATGGACCGATTACCAGTTGCAGAAAAGGTCGATATTGTGTTGATAAATGGCTATTGTGATCAAAATGCCCAACGGGCGTGTGTTATGTTTCCTGCTCGGTATCCTGGACGACATCATCCAAGTGTCCGGACCGTTCGCCGGATAGTTACGTTATGTAAGGAAACAGGATGTGTTCAGCCACATGTGAAACGTCAACCACAACCTGCAACAAATGATGATGCCCATGTAGGTGTTTTAGCTGCTGTCACGGCTAATCCGCACATCAGTAGCAGACAAACTGCACGAGAATAGGGAATCTCAAAAACGTCGGTGTTGAGAATACTACATCAACATCGATTGCACCCGTACTATATTTCTATGCACCAGGAATTGCATGGCGACGACTTTAAACGTCGTGTGCAGTTCTGCCACTGGGCAAAAGAGAAATTACTGGACGATGACATATCTTTTGCACGAGTTCTATTTAGCGACGAAGCGTCATTCACCAACAGCAGTAACGTAAACCGGCATAATATGCTCTATTGGGCAAGGGAAAATCCACGATGACTGCGACGAGTGGAACATCAGCGACCTTGGCGGGTTAATGTATGGTGCGGCATTATGGAAGGAAGAATAATTGGCCTCCATTTTATCGATGGCATTCTAAATGATGCAATGTATGCTGATTTCCTACGTAATGTTCTACCGATGTTACTATAAGATGTTTCACTGCATGACAGAATGGCGATGTACTTCCAACATGATGGATGTCCGGTACATAGCTCGCGTGCGGTTGAAGCGGTATTGAATAGCATAATTCATGACTGGTGGATTGGTCGTCGAAGCACCATACCATGGCCCGCACGTTCACAGCATCTGACGTCGCCGGATTTCTTTCTGTGTGGAAAGTTGAAGGATATTTGCTATCGCGATCCACCGACAACGCCTGACAACATACGTTAGCGCATTGTCAATGCATGTGCGAACATTACGGAAGATGAACTACTCGCTGTTGAGAGGAATGTCATTACACGAATTGCCAAATGCATTGGGGTTGACGGACATCATTTTGAGCATTTATTGCATTAATGTGGTATTTACAGGTAATCACGCTGTAACAGCATGCGTTCTCAGAAATGGTGAGTTCACAAAGGTACATGTATCACATTGGAGCAACCGAAATAAAATGTTCAAACGTACCTACGTTCTGTATTTTAATTTAAAAAAACCTATCTGTTACCAACTGTTCATCTAAAGTTGTGAGCCATATGTTTGTGACTATTACAGCGCCATCTACCACAACGCGAAAAAAGTGGTCCAACTAACACATTCATATTTCTTTACGTACTACACGAATATGTAATAAAAAATGAGGGTTACTACTTAAAAAAAACGCAGTTGACATCCGTTTGACCTATGGCAGCGCCATCTAGCGGGCCAACCATAGCGCCATCTGGTTTCCCCCTTCAAGCTAGACAAGTTTCGTTCTTTGTAGTTTTTTCGTTTGACGTTTATTTCGTGAGATATTTGGCCCGGTCACGATCAATGGACCACCCTGTATAGGAGATGATCAAAAACTTTGTTTGAAGTCGTTGCTACAGTATATATGCAAAGCAGCGTGACTCCGATTTAGCTGTAAAATCACCGGCATATAGGGAAGGGATCTGGGTGGCATTCATCTGTTTCCAACGTGTGTGTGATAAATGCGGAAACGTGGGCTATGGCGAAATTGTTACAGAATGCACCCAACAGGACAGTTGGGGCTGAAAGACAAACGCCAGTAGGCAATCACTAGGGAATGGAGAATGTGTGTGGGGCAGCATGTCTGTCAGAAGCCACCACTGTGGAATGGTGTGCCAAGTTCCGTGTTGGTCGCTGTTCGACAGAAGACGCCGGTCTGAGAAGCCAGCCTTTCCGTCACAGCGGCCACAGCTCGTGGTCTTGCCATAGCGTTCTCACTTCCCGCACACGGGGTTCCGGGTCGATTCCCGAAGGGGTCAGAGTTTTTCCCTGCCTCGAGATGACTGAGTGTTGTTGTGTCGTCTTCATCATCATCATTCATCCCAATTACGATCGGAGGAAGGCAATGGAAAACGACCTCCGCTATGACATTGCCTAGTCGACGGTGCGGGTCTCCCGCATCGTCCCCTACGCTCCTCATCATCATCCGTCACAGCCAAATTGGAGACACCCGAGCACCGCCCTATAGGTTCGACGCCTCGTATCGGACAAGGATGCGCAGCGGGCTGTTCCGGACCTCTATACGCAACAGAACGCGGTGTCTTACCAACCGGGCATCTCTAGCGTTGTGCGTCGCTGGGATTATTGGCTCAATGTCCACGGTGATTTTGCCTGAGTGCCACAACGATTCTGGACTGTTCGGCCTCATAACAGAAACTATTTGATAGCCTCTTATACCGTGAAACGGATTATAGTTGATAATAACTACCTTAATTTTATGGCTGACTGAGTGCTATGCAAAGCAAAAAAATAAAAATAAAAATAAAATAAAATAAAATAAAAATAAATAGATAAATAAATATATCAAGATACGAATCACACAAAAGAAGAAAAAGATAAAATCATCTAGCATTCCATACAATGGAAATAAGCGCTAAATTTTCCAAGTATATTCAATAATCATTCGATAAAAATTAAACTCTTAACATCCAATAAACTACAGCATTTAAGCGTAATGATTACTCATAGAGAGATTCTTGAATATACTTAGTAATATGCCAGGAATGACCGATGTTCTACTTACGAAAAACACGCCGAGTTTTCCGCACCAGGTACACAGAGCTCAATAGACCTTACACATGCAACACGTACGCAGTAGCCATTTGGAAATATCGAGGAAAATTTTATAGTACTCCATACACCAAAAAGAAGCCGCGAAGTTTGTTGGAGATACAGTCGCGTCACAAAAAATATGGAGACAAAGTGTTAAATGGAAATCTGGAAACTGAATCAGTGAACTTCTTCAGATGCTTCGATGGTATCACTAAGTAAACAAATAAAATAGTGATACACAGAAATTAGTACCTTTGCAAACAATATATAAGAAAATAATAATTTAGATAACATAAGTGGCATGCCCTCTGCATGACAAAATCGTTTATCTTACTCTGTTAATATTCTATATACTTATCTCTGCTGAATACATGTAAAATTAACCAAATTACGCAACAAAGCTCAGAGAACGGTCAAAGACGCAATGATAATTTCCTTGAATACTTGACGATTAGCTTCATTCCTAAGCTCATTATCAATTAATCCAATAAGCTATGCACTAACACACATTACGACAGCCACATGGTAAACTAAGTTGAGTGAATAAAGTTCAGCCCTGCACTGCTTCATATTAAATACGTGTCTAATTAGAGTGCACAGTCATGTGGCTGTCGTAAAGTACGCTATTGCATAGCTTATTGACTGATTTGATAATTGACTAGGTTCGAAATTAGTCATCAAGTGTTAAGGGAAACTAAAATAGCACCTTTGACTGTTTTATGCAATTTATTGCATAATTTGCTTAACTAGAATAGTTGCAGATATTATGCCTTCCAGAACTCTGGAAATCAGTAGCATATACGTAAAATTATCTTTGTAATGGTTTTTTCGTACATTTGCTGTTTTCTGTGTCTACTATGCACTGTAATTCCTGCATAAATGAACTACAAGAAAACGGTAGTGGAACTTTTATTTTCCTAATTCGCCATTAACTCTACATAAAGATGTACTATTAATAATAAAATTGTGAGTGCTTATTCCTTACAGTAAAGATAAGACAATAGCGTAGCATCTCACTCTTCGCAAACATTACGCATAAATGGCTTAATACCAAAAAACGCGCTTGGAAAGGGGAATCATTTCCCGAAACACGTTGTGGTAGGTATAAATGGAAGCTATGACTTGCAGTAGAAAATGTTATTTTAAAAACAAACATAACACACTTTGTAAATGTGCAAAGCTGTCTACAGCATAGCAACAGACATAACGTGGTGTCGTCGCGGAAAATCTCTATCATTGAATAATACTGGGTTGAAATCATAAAAACTGTCAGGCTAAAACGGTTATTCACGTAACAGGAGCGTTCATTAAACTACATTGTAATGTGAAACTGCCAGCACCGCATGAAAAATAACAGCGAGAGCGTAATTCGTGGTTGTTGCTATTGTCTTCAGTCCTGAGACTGGTTTGATGCAGCTCTCCATGCTACTCTATCCTGTACAAGCTTCTAATCTCCCAGTACTTACTGCAACCTACATCCTTCTGAATCTGCTTAGTGTATTCATCTCTTGGTCTACCTCTACGATTTTTACCCTCCACGCCACCCTCCAATGCTAAATTAGTGATCACTTGATGCCTCAGAACATGTCTTACCAACCGGTCCCTTCTTCTCGTCAAGTTGTGCCACAAAGTCCTCTTGTCACCAATTCTATTCAATACCTCCACATTAGTAATGTGATCTACCCATCTAATCTTCGGCATTCTTCTGTAGCACCACATTTCAAAAACTTCTATTCTCTTCTTGTCCAAACTATTTATCGTGGACGTTTCACTTCCATACATGGCTACACTCTATACAAATACTTTCAGAAACGACTTCCTGACACTTAAATCATTACTGGATATTAACAAATTTCTCTGCTTCAGAAACGCTTTCCTTGGCATTGCCAGTCTACATTTTATATCTTCTCTACTTCGACCATCATCAGTTATTTTGCTCCCCAAATAGGAAAACTCCTTTACTACTTTAAGTGTCTCATTTCCTAATCTAACTCCCTCAGCATCACCCGACATAATTCGAATACATTCCATTATCCTCGTTTTGCATTTGTTGATTTTCATCTTGTATCCTCCTTTCAAGACATTGTCCATTCCGTTCAACTGCTCTTGCAAGTCCTTTGCTGTCTCTGACAGAATTACAATGTCATCGACAAACCTCAAAGTTTTTATTTCTTCTCCATGGGTTTTAATTCCTACTCGAAATTTTACTTTTGTTCTCTTTACTGCTTGCTCAATATAGAGATTAAATAACATCCGGGACAGGCTACAACCTTGTCTCACTCCCTTCCCAACCCCTCGACTCTCACAACTGCCATCTGGTTTCTGTACAAATTGTAAATACCCTTTTGCTCCATGTATTTTACCCCTGCCATCTTTAGAATTTGAAAGAGAGTATTCCAGTCAACATTGGCGAAAGCTTTCTCTAAGTCTACAAATGCTAAAAACGTAGGTTTGCCTTTCCTTAATCTTTCTTCTAAGATAAGGCGTAAGGTCAGTATTGCCTCACATGTTCCAACATTTCTACGGAATCCAAACTGATCCTCCCTGAGGTCGGCTTCTAACAGTTTTCTCATCCCTCTGTAAGGAATTCGCGATAGTATTTTGCAGCTGTGACTTATTAAACTGATAGTTCGGTAATTTTCACATCTGTCAACACCTGCTTTCTTTGGTATTGGAATTATTATATTTTTCTTGAAGTCTGAGGGTATTTCGCCTGTCTCATACATCTTGCTCACCGGATGGTAGGGTTTTGTCAGGACTGCCTCTCCCAAGGCCGTCAGTAGTTTCAATGGAATATTGTCTACTCCCGGGGCCTTGTGTCGACTCAGGTCTTTCAGTGCTCTGTCAAGCCCTTCACGCAGTATCGTATCTCCCATTTCATCTTCATCTACATCCTCTTCGTTTTCCATAATATTGTCCTCAAGTACATCGCCCTTGTATAGACCCTCTATATACTTCTTCCACCTTTCTGCTTTCCCTTCTTCGCTTATAACTGGGTTTCCATCTGAACTCTTGATATTGATACAAGTGGCTCTGTTTTCTCCAAAGGTCTCTTTAATTTTCCTGTAGGCAGTATCTATCTTACCCCTAGTGAGATAAGCCTCTACATTCTTACATTTGTCCTCTAGCCATCCCTGCTTAGCCATTTTGCACTTCCTGTCGATCTCATTTTTGAGACGTTTGTATTCCTTTTTTCCTGTTTCATTTACTGCACTTTTATATTTTCTCCTTGCATCCTTTAAATTCAATATTTCTTCCAAGGATTTCTACTAGCCCTTGTCTTCATACCTACTTGATCCTCTGCCACCTTCACTACTTCATCCCTCAGAGCTACCCATTCTTCATTTACTGCACTTCTTTCCCCCATTCCTGTCAATTGTTCCCTTATGCTCTCCCTGAAACTCTGTATAACCTCTGGTTTGGTCAGATTATCCAGTTCCCATCTCCTTAAATGCCCACCTTTTTGCAGTCTATTCTGTTTTAATCTTCAGTTCATAACCAATAGATTGTGGTCAGAGTCCACATCTGCCCCTCGAAATGTCTTACAATTTAAAACCTGGTTGCTAAATCTCTGTCTTACCATTATATAATCTATCTGATACCTTCTAGTATCTCCAGGATTCTTCCATATATTCAACCTTCTTTTATGATTCTTGAACCAAGTGTTAGCTATGATTAAGTTATGCTCTGTGCAAAATTCTACCAGACGGCTTCCTCTTTCATTTCTCTCCCCCAATCCATATTCACCCACTATGTTTCCTTCTCTCCCATTTCCTACTCTCGATTTCCTGTCACCCATCACTATTAAATTTTCGTCTCGCTTCACTACTTGAATAATTTGTTTTATCTCATCATACATTTCATCAATTTCTTCATCATCTGCAGAGCCAGATGGCATATAAAGTTGTACTACTGTCGTAGGCATTGGCTTCGTGTCTATCTTTGCCACAATAATGCGTTCACTATGCTGTTTGTAGTAGCTTACCCGCACTCTTTTTATTCATTATTAAACCTACTCCTGCATTACCCGTATTTGATGTTGTATTTATAACCCTGTATTCACCTGACCCAAAGTCTTGTTCCTCCTGCCACCGAACTTCACTAATTTCCACTATATCTAACTTTAACCTATCTATTTCCCTTTTCAAATTTTCTAACCTACCTGCCCGATTAAGGGATCTGACATTCCACGCTCCGATCTGTAGAACGCCAGTTTTCTTTCTCCTGATAACGACGTCCTCTTGAGTAGTCCCCGCCCGGAGATCTGAATGGGGGACTATTTTATCTCCGGAATTTTTTACCCAACAGGACGCCATCATCATTTGACCATACAGTAAAGCTGCATGCCCTCGGGAAAAATTAGTTTCCCTTTGCTTTCATCCGTTCGCAGTACCAGCACAGCAAGGCCGTTTTGGTTAGTGTTAGAAGGCCAGATCAGTCAATCATCCAGACTGTTGCCCCTGCAACTGCTGAAAAGGCTGCTGCCCCTCTTCAGGAACCACACGTTTGTCTGGCCTTTCAACAGATACCCCCCCGTTGTGGTTGCTCCTACGGTACAGCCATCTGTATCGCTGAGGCACGCAAGCCTCCCCACCAACGGCAAGGTCCATGGTTCGTGGGGGTAGGCATTGGTGGTAGCCAGTTCGAAACAAATGCCTCCTGTAACCTTCGCAAAGAAACGTACTACCAATAACTGTGCAATGTGGAGCGTCTGAGAGATAACGGAGTCACTTTCGGAATGAGATGTTTCAAAGCTCCGTCTTACGATCCACCTTCAGGTTTTCTGTGCTCTCCCTAAGCTTCTGAGGCAAATTCAGTTACACTTCCTCTGAGGACATCGTCTATAGTGTTTCATCATTCAGCGCTTTTGTTACGCCTGTGTATGTTAAACAATAATATTCCGTTCTTCCATTTCGTACAAGGATCAAAATCATTTGCATTCACTGACCGCGTCATCCCTGGCTTTCTACACATGCAGGGTAACAGCTTTGATTCATAGAAAACCCAACACTAATTCAATGTTTCTTAGTAGATAGTATAGATGCAATTATTTGCTTCCTATAGGGTTAAAGCAACATCCAGATATTTTTTCGATCTCTCCATGTTAAAGGAAAACGAATTCAACTATTTCACCTAAATAAACGATACCTTATACAAGGGGTCTCCAAACATTTTAACCTAAGGACCACACCGGCCCTTCCACTAAGTCACAAGGGCTATGACCTAGCTACAGATTTTCTTGAGGTCTAATACTCTTGCACCCCTCGGAACTTCTCGGCATAATTCAGAAGTTTTCGTGACGCTTTCTACTGTTGCCAGTTAACAGTACATTGCATCACTCATCAACAGTCGTCGTGCGGAAAACGCTTGGACATCTCAGAAGCTTTAAAACCTGACTTGTCTGGTGATAATTATATAAGATGGTCCGCCCCAATAGCTGAAGGTTCAGCGCTCTAAGTCATCGTCAATTACGCGTGTTTATTGGAGATATTAAGGAATTGACTTACCCTATTATACAGCACTACGCTGGCTTAGATCTGGAAACGCTCTGACGCAATTTTTTTAGCTTCGATGAACAATCGGAATTTTCTTGAATGAAGCGAAGGTACAAAACAATGAGTGGTTATGGAAGTCATAATTTTATGCATATTTAACTAAACATATGATCTAACTCAATTTAAAATTACAAGTGGAAAACCAGCTACTTTCTAATTTGTACACTCATAATATATCCTTTCGACAAAAAATTGTTTTCCTTCAGTCTCAATTGAACAAAAACGGTTTCACATGTTTTAATACATGCGAAACACTGTCAGTAATCAGAGGATTAATTTCCAGTATACTTCGCGATTGAGAATTTGAGTACTTTAAAGAAAAAATTCTCTCGTTTTTCAGATTTTGATACAGCTGCAAAAGATGTCAAGATTTTTCAAAATCATTTTATCATTGATACAGAAACTCTTGCCCCAGAACTTCAAATGGAAATGACTGAGCTGCAATGAAGCGACTTTTATAAAGGTTAATAAATAAATTCATCACTGCTGGAATTTATGAGAGGCTTCCACTCACACAATTTGATCAGCTGCGTAAGTTTGCTGCGGGATTTTTTTTCCAGTTTCGGCAGTACTTACGTCTGTGAAGAACCATTCTCAAAAATGTATTATACGAAGCACATTTACAGATCCAAGCTAACTGGTGAGCAATTAAGTAGCTGCTGATAATTTCCATTAGTAAATTTGATCCACAACTGCAACCAACTGTACGTGGAAAGTTACGTCTACGTCAATGTCACTAAGTATAATGAGTGCTCAATGTCATTATCTTAATTGCTTATGTATGACGCTTAAGTGCGGTAAATTTTCAGGAAATCAGGTATAATTAATTCCAGTTAGAATGTTCTATTACGTTATACATGTCAGCTAATTGTATCTTAATGGTCATAAAATAAAAGCTATTACTAATTGTTCGTTTACTTTATGGTTTATTTGAGTTTGTAAATTTTACTCTGTGCAGTGTTACTTCGCTCAATAAGCACGATTCGTTCCTGAACCTTACTCGTAATTGACACTCGTTAAGTTAAACACTTCTTTCCGTGGGAAACCAGTGCTTTCCATACAAAATAGGAACGCGAACGAATTTACAATACACTGTTTCTACCTTTTATCTGTAGTACACTACATCTTATATTAAACGAAAGTTGTCTAATGATATTTTTTATGCCTATTCTGCAAACTTCCTCGAGAATAAGATGTAGAGTTATCGTCAATTAAATCGGTAGCGTGCATAGCTACTGCCTTATTGGCACCTTATAGGTCAGTTAACGACGACAAATCAGAATTGGAATTCATGAACAGATATTGCAAGGGAAGGCGTTACAGTGCTTTCAACATCGTTGCAGAGACTTTGCAACGTCGGTGCGGAAGCCCGAGCAGTGGTACGGGTGGCAACAATAGCGGCGCGAGGCGCATTGTGAACAGTGCAGCCGGCGGAATACAGCAGTATCGGAGCTTCTGCTTTATATAGCAGTAGTACATAGGCTAATGCCTGACTCAGTGTTCATTTACAGTGACCAAAGAGACTGATCCACACCACAAAGTGATTTTTGATATGATTATGAATCTACGTGAAACATTCTTCGTTTCTTACATTTCCTTCACTCGTGCGAATCACTCGTTATCAGAGGTACTCGCTAAGCAACGTTCCACTGCATTAATAGATAAAAAAAAGGACGGCAGGCATTTCTGACCCGTTACCGCGTGCCGGATTGGTCTTTCACCATCAATGTATCGTTAATTACCTGTGTTATAAGAATAACAATGAACGACTCCTAGATCAAGTGAGATGGTGCAGATCGATAACAATATAGTCGATGTTCGGAAATTCCTGTTACAAACTTATAGGACTTGTAGAGGAGAGTGAATACATAATATTTAGAAGAGAACTCATATTTAAAAACTTACAGTTTCCGTTCTACGACAGTTTCAATTCAGTTGAGTAACGTGTCCATATGTGCTGAAGGAAAGAGAAGAGACTGGAAGTTGTTTGCCCTGGTACACATTAGGGCAGAAATAAGGGCGTGTACTACGTCAGACGGCTACCTGGCGTTCCTTAACGTTTAATTTACGAGGCTCCTGTAGAGACGGAGGAAGATTTGCTGACACGTATTCTGTCTGCTGCAGCAGAAACTGAAGAGACACCAAGTAGGATGGAAAGTGTGTACCACAACATGCTTCGTAGTGCAATATCTGTAACAATGTTTGCGGTCGTCACATCGAGTCGCTGTTATGCATCAGTACTCTTCTGTAAGCACAGTATGGAGAGTTCTTTATGGTTTGGACTGATGTCCCCAGACAGTGTTTACATAAATAAATAAGAAGTCACCTCTCATTCTGCCAACGGCCTTGTCAAAAAGGCGGAGGAGCGGAAAGAGATTCAGGGGTGGGAATCTGCCCCTAAAGGCGGAAGAATCAGCAATTATCAACAGCATGGGGATGCAGAAGGCAATGGAAACCACTGCATTAAAGATACATAGCGTGTATCCACAAGACATGTGGCCTGTAATTGAAAAAGTATCGTGATGATCTCTCCGCTGGCGAATGATTCTGGAACAGTCCATGAGAAAGAGATTGAATAACCAACTAAAGAATAACGTACTACGAGTCGGGGCGTGGAATGCAAGAAGCTTGAATATAGTACGGAAGCTAGAAAATCTGAAAAAGGAAATGCAAAGGCTTAGTCTAGATATGGTCAAGGTCATTGAAGTGAAATGGAATGAAGACATCGATTTCTAGCCATATGAGTATAGAGTAATGTCAGCAGCAGCAGAAAATGGTATAACGGGAGTAGGATTCGTTATGAAGAGAAAAGAAGGACAAAGAGTGGGAGGCGGTAAACTTGGAAAAGACCTGGTGATACGGGAATATTTTAGATCGATTACATCATGGTCACAGATCCCGAAATCAGATACTGGATAGTAAGGCGTACCCAGGAGAAGATACAGACTCAGATCACAATATAATAGTGATGGAGGGTGGGCTGAAGTTGAAGAGATTCGTAAAGAAGAATCAATACGCAAAGAAGTGGGTTATGGAAGTACTAAGGGACGACGAGACGCGCTTGAAGTTCTCTAAGGCTATAGATACAGCAATAAGGAATAGCTCAGTAGGCAGTACAGTTGAGGAGGAATGGACATCTCTAAAAAGGGCAATCACAGAAGTCGTAAAGACAAACATAGGCACAAAGAAGGTAACTGCGAAGAAACCATGGGTAACATAAGAAATACTCCAGTTGACTGATGAGAGAGAAGAAAGTACAAAAATGTTTAGGGAAATTCAGGAATGCAGCATTAGAAGTTGCTGAGGAATGAAATAAATAGGAAGTGCAGGGAAGCTAGGATGAAATGGGTGCATGAAAAAGGGGCCAAATGATTGTCGGAAAAACTGACTCGGCATAGAGGAAAGTCAAAACAACCTTCGATGAAAATAAAAGCAAAGGTGCCACTGGTAAAATCGTAGGAGAGAGTGGATAGTTGCGAAGATTACATTGAAGGTCTCTATGAGGGGGAAGATTTGTCTGGTGTGATGGAAGAATTAACAGGAGTCGATTTAGAAGAGATAGGTGATCCAGCAATAGAATCAGAATTTAAGAGAGCTTTGAGGGACGTAAGATCAAAGAAGGCAAGAGGGATAGATAACATATCATCAGGATTTTTAAAATCATTGGGGGAAGTGGCAATGAAGGAACTATTCACGTTGGTGTGTAGAATGTATGAATCTGTCGACGTACCATCTGACTTCCGAAGGAATATCATTCTCACAAATATGAAGACCGTACCAGCGGACAAGAACGAGAATTGCCACACAATCAGCTTAGCAGATCATGCATCCAAGTTGCTGACAAGAACAACACACAGAAGAACGGAAAAGAAAATTGAGGACGTGTTAGATGACGATCAGTTTGCCCTTAGGAAAGGCAAAAGCACCAGAGAGACAATTCTGACATCGCGGTTGTAATGAAAGCAAGACTAAAGAAAAATCAAGGCACGTTCACTGGATTTTTCGACCTGGAAAAAGCGTTCGACAATGTAAAATGGTGCAAGTTGTTCGAAATTCTGAAACAAATATTGGTAAGATATATAGAGAGAGACGGGTAATATACAGAGTGTACAAGACCCAAGAGGTAATAATAAGAATGGACGACCAAGAAAGAAGCGCTCGGATTAAAAAGGGTGTAAAACATGGGTATAGTGTTTCCCCCTACTGTTCGACCTGTCCCTCAAAGAAGCAATGATGGAAATAAAAGAAAGATGATTAAAATTCAAGATGAAAGAATGTAATTGACACGATTAGCTCATGAAATGCTTATGTGAGTGAAAGTGAAGGAGAATTACATGATATGCTGAATGAAATGAACAATCTAATGAGTACAGAATATGGACTGTTAGTAAATCGAAGAAAGACGAAAGTAATGAGAAGTAGCAGAATTGAGAACAGCGAGAAACTTAGCATCAGGATTGATGATCACGAAGTAGATGAAGTTACGGAATTCTGCTACCTAGGCAGCAAAATAGCCAATGCTGGACGGAGAAAGAAGGACATCAAAAGTAGACTATCACTGGAAAAAAGGGCATTCCCGGTCAAGAGAAGTCTACTAGTATTAAACATATTCCTTAATTCCATGAAGAAATTTCTGAGAATGTATATATGGAGCACAGCATTGTATGATAGTGAAACATGGACTGTGGGATAACCAGAACAGAATAGAGTCGAAGCATTCGAGATGTGCTGCTACAGGCGAATGCTGTAAATTAGGTGGACTGATACGGTAAGGAATGAGGATGTTCCGCAGAATCTGAGAGGGAAGGAATATGTGGAATACACTGCCATTGAGAAGGGATGAGAGGCCAGACATCTCTTAAGACATAAAGGAAAGACTTGCATGGTACTAGAGGGAGCTGTAGAGGGCAAAAACTGTAGAGGAGGACAGAGTTGGAATACATGCAGCAAATGACTGAGGATACAGGTGGGAACTGCTACTCTAAGATGAAGAGGTTGGCCCAGTAGAGGAATTCGTGGCGGGCCGCATCAAACCAGTCAGAAGACTGATGACGGCAATAAGGCACCAAACAAATGTGATTGAGTGGAAATCTGATAATTAGTTACGTTTTCTTTCGAACTGTTATCCAATTAGTATTCTAACTGTCCTGCGTCATGTCTTATCCGTTCCTCATGCGGAAGTGGATGAGTGGAACATCGACATTGAAACCATTGTAGAACGCAAGCCAAGTCATCCACTCGGATCTCATGAAGGAGACTGTCAAGGAGAATTTAATCATGATAAAAAAGATTCAGCTTACTTATGTGGAAAGCCAGAGGTCTGAAAGTGGCAGGGATGCTAGAAAATCTGAAAACCGAAATCCAACGGGCCAATATACTTTAGGTACAGTGGGCGCAATGAAGTGAAATGGAAAGAATGTAACGGTATCTAGTCAGATGGATATATGTACAAGAAAGAAAACTGCAGAAAAACATTGGGTGACAAAACAAATCAAGTAATGAATGAAAGAAGGAAGTACAAAATTCTGGAAAGACAGGAATACGGTAGTAAAAACATTTAGGAATGAAATAAGTAAGAAGTGCAGGGAAGCTAAGGCTAAACGGCGGCAGGAAAAATTTGAAGAGACTGAAAAATGAATGACCGTCGGAAGGACTGGTTCAGGGTATAGAAAAGCTAAAATCCCTTCGAAAAAGCAGAAGTCTCAACGCTTAGAATGCAGGAGGAATTATGCTGTTAGACGTAGAGGGCAGAGTCGATAGGTGAAAAAATTCATTAAAGATCTCTATGAGCTGGAGGATCTGTTTACTGGCGTGACAGGATCAGAAATGAAAGTCGATTTGGAAGACGTACGGGGTTAAGATTACAATCCGAATTCGATAGAGCTTGAGAAGACTTGCGATCAAAGAAAAAGACATTCCTTCCCTATTCCGAAGGAAATTGAACGAAATGGCAACGAAACGACAATTCCAGTTACTGTACAGATTCAATAACACTGGAGATAACCATCAAACATTCAGAAGCGTATCGTTAATGTAATTCTGAAGATAGTAAGAACAAATAAGTGTGAGGATTATCGCACAAATGCTAACAAGAATAACATACGAAAGAATGCAAAATAAAACTGAGAATTTCGTAGGTGAAGACCTGTTTGGCTGTATGTAAAGTAGGGCACCAAAGAGGTAGTCACATGTTAATGGAAGCAATATAACAGAAAACTCAAAACGCGTTCATAGGATTTGTCGATATCGAAGAATCGTTTGACAGTTTAAAATTGTGCAAGAAATACAAATTTCATATAAAAACAGGCGTAAGCAATAGGGTAAGGCCGATAATATACAGTTTTTTTTTTTTTTTGGTCATCAGTCTACCGACTGATTTGATGCGGCCCGCCACGAATTCCTTTAATGTGCCAACCTCTTCATCTCAGCACTTGCAACCTACGTCCTCAATTATTTGCTTGACGTATTCCAATCTCTGTCTTCCTCTACAGTTTTTGCCCTCTACAGCCCCCTCTAGTACCATGGAAGTAATTCCCTCATGTCTTAGCAGATGTCCTATCATCCTGTCCCTTCTCCTAATCAGTGTTTTCCACATATTCCTTTCCTCTCCGATTCTGCATAGAACCTCCTCATTCCTTACCTTATCAGTCCACCTAATTTTCAACATTCGTCTATAGCACCACATCTCAAACGCTTCGATTCTCTTCTGTTCTGGTTTTCCCACAGTCCATGTTTCACTACCATACAATGCTGTACTCCAGACGTACATCCTCAGAAATTTCTTCCTCAAATTAAGGCCGGTATTTGATATTAGTAGACTTCTCTTGGCCAGAAATGCCTTTTTTGCCATAGCGAGTCTGCTTTTGATGTCCTCCTTGCACCGTCCGTCATTGGTTATTTTACTGCCTAGGTAGCAGAATTCCTTAACTTCATTGACTTCGTGACCATAAATCCTGATGTTAAGTTTCTCGCTGTTCTCATTTCTACTACTTCTCATTACCTTCGTCTTTCTCCGATTTACTCTCAAACCATACTGTGTACTCATTAGACTGTTCATTCCGTTCAGCAGATCATTTAATTCTTCTTCACTTTCACTCAGGACAGCAATGTCATCAGCGAATCGTATCATTGATATCCTTTCACCTTGTATTTTAATTCCACTCCTGAACCTTTCTTTTATTCCATCATTGCTTCCTCGATGTGCAGATTGAAGAGTAGGGGCGAAAGGCTACAGCCTTGTCTTACACCCTTCTTAATAGGAGCACTTCGTTCTTGATCGTCCACTCTTATTATTCCCTCTTGGTTGTTGTACATATTGTATATGACCTGTCTCTCCCTATAGCTTACCCCTACTTTTATCAGAATCTCGAACAGCTTCACCATTTTATATTGTCGGACGCTTTTTCCAGATCGACAAATCCTATGAAAGTGTCTTGATTTTTCTTTAGCCTTGCTTCCATTATTAGCCGCAACGTCAGAATTGCCTCTCTCGTCCCTTTGCTTTTCCTAAAGCCAAACTGATCGTCACCTAGCGTATTCTCAATTTTCTTATCCATTCTTCTGTATATTATTCTTGTAAGCAGCTTCGATGCATGAACTGTTAAGCTGATTGTGCGATAATTCCCGCACTTATTAGCTCTTGCCGTCTTCGGAATTGTGTGGATGATGCTTTTCCGAAAGTCAGATGATATATCACCAGACTCATATATTCTACACACCAACGTGAATAGTCGTTTTGTTGCCACTTCCACCAATGATTTTAGAAATTCTGATGGAATGTTATCTATCCCTTCTGCCTTATTTGACGTATGTCCAAAGTCCTCCAAAGCTCTTTTAAATTCCGATTCTAATACTGAATCCCCTATCTCTTCAAAGTCGACCCCTGTTTCTTCTCCTGTCACATCAGACAAATCTTCACCCTCATAGAGGTTTTCAATGTATTCTTTCCACCTATCTGCTCTCTCCTCTGCGTTTAACAGTGGAATTCCTGTTGCACTCTTAATGTTACCACCGTTGCTTTTAATGTCACCAAAGGTTGTTTTGACTTTCCTGTATGCTGAGTCTGTCCTTCCGACAATCATATCTTTTCGATGTCTTCACGTTTTTCCTGCAGCCATTTCGTCTTAGCTTCCCTGCACTTCCAATTTATTTCATTCTTCAGCGACTTGTATTTCTGAATTCCTGATTTTCCTGGAACATGTTTGTACTTCCTCCTTTCATCAATCAACTGAAGTATTTCCTCTGTTATCCATGGTTTCTTCGCAGCTACCTTCTATGTACCTATGTTTTCCTTCCCAACTTTTGTGATGGTCCTTTTTAGAGATGTCCATTCCTCTTCAACTGTACTGCCTACTGCGCTATTCCTTATTGCTGTATCTATAGCGTTAGAGAACTTCAAACGTATCTCGTCATTCCTTAGTACATCCTTATCCCACTTCTTTTCTATTGATTCTTCCTGACTAATGTCTTGAACTTCAGCCTACTCTTCATCACTACTATATTGTGATCTGAGTCTATATCTGCTCCTGGGTACGCTTTACAGTCCAGTATCTGATTTCGGAATCTCTGTCTGACCATGATGTAATCTAATTGAAATCTTCCCGTATCTCCCGGCCTTTTCCAAGTATACCTTCTTCCACTTGTGATTCTTGAACAGGGTATTCGCCATTACTAGCTGAAACTTGATACAGAACTCAATTAGTCTTTCTCCTCTTTCATTCCTAGTCCCAAGCCCATATTCTCCTGTAACCTTTTCTTCTACTCTTTCCCCTACAACTGCATTCCAGTCGCCCATGACTATTAGATTTTCGTCCCCCTTTACATACTGCATAACCCTTTCAATATCCTCATACACATTCTCTATCTGTTCATCTTCAGCTTGCGACGTCGGCATGTATACCTGACCTATCGTTGTCATTGTTGGTCTGCTTTCGATTCTGATTAGAACAACCCGGTCACTGAACTGTTCACAGTAACACACCCCCTGCCCTACCTTCCTATTCATAACGAATCCTACACCTGTTATACCATTTTCTGCTGCTGTTGATATTACCCGATACTCATCTGACCAGAAATCCTTGTCTTCCTTCCACTTCATTTCACTGACCCCTACTATATCTAGATTGAGCCTTTGCATTTCCCTTTTCAGATTTTCTAATTTCCCTACCACGTTCAAGCTTCTGACATTCCACGCCCCGACTCGTTGAACGTTGTCCTTTCGTAGATTATTCAATCTTTTTCTCATGGTAACCTCCCCCTTGGCAGTCCCCTCCGGGAGATCCGTATGGGGGACTATTCCGGAATCTTTTGCCAATGGAGAGATCATCATGATACTTCTTCAATTACAGGCCACATGTCCTGTGGATACACGTTACGTGTCTTTAATGCAGTGGTTTCCATTGCCTTCTGCATCCTCATGTCGTTGATCATTGCTGATGCTTCCGCCTTTAGGGGCAATTTCCCACCCCTAGGACAAGAGAGTGCCCTGAACCTCTATCCGCTCCTCCGCCCTCTTTGACAAGGCCGTTGGCAGAAAGAGGCTGACTTCTTATGCCGGAAGTCTTCGGCTGATTATTTATCAAAATTTAGGTAGTGGCGGGGATCTAACCCGGGACCGAAGACGTTTTGATTATGAATCAAAGACGCTACCCCTAGACCACGGCGGACTACATATACAGTATATACAAGAAAAAAGAAAGAAATTTAAGAGCGATGTAAGGCAGAGATACAGTCTTTCTCCTCTACAATACAATCTGTACATCGAAGAATAAATGACGTATAGAAAAGATATGTTCAGGAGATGGATTTAAATTCACGATTAAAGAATATCACTGATTAAATTCGCTGGATGATATTTCTCTTATAGTTGAAAGCGGGGAAGAATTATAGGGAATACTGAATTAATTAAACAATGTACATAGGAAATAATATGTACTGAAAGCAAACCGAAGAAAGAAGAAAGGAACGAGAAGTTGCAAAAATGTGATTAGCTGTAGACTTTATATCCAAATTGAGGACAATGAGGTAGCAGAAGTGATGGAATTCTACATAGGAAGTAAAATTATGTATGTTGGACGAAGCAGGGAGGATACAAAAAGGAGATAGCACAAGAAAAGGAATATTGTTGGCCAAAATATATCTACTAGTATCAAACATCGTCCACAACTAGAGGAATAAGTTAATGGAAATGTACGTTTGGAGCACAGTATTGTACGAAAGTAGTGTGGGAAAACCGGAAAAGAAGATAACATGCGGTTTGGGATGTGTGCTATAGAAGGATACTGGAATTAGGTGCACTAATAAGAAAATAAGTCCTCCGCGGAATTTGTGAAGAATTAATTATGTTGGATATACTGATCAGAAGAAAGGACATGATGATAGGAGATGCGTTAATAACATCGGTGATACTAGATGGCGCTGTAGTGCGTAAAGCTGTAGGGCAAGTCAGAGGTCGGACTACATCCAGCAACTAATTAGGACGTTGGGTTAATGCTACTCTGAGGTGATGATGTTTGGCACTGGAGAGAAATGTGCAGTGGACATCATACGTGTCAGAGGTTCGATGAATCGAAAACTGCGTTGTCATATGACTGAGGTTCCGAACCAGTCCGTTCAATGCAGCCATAATTCTTAAACTGTAAGTTCCCACGTAAAACATTTTGTTATATAATAACAAATTAAATCACTATATCTTAGATTCAAGGTGTACACAAAAAATAAAGAAGCAGAAATGATGGCCCTTAATAGCTTCCGTACAGTATCACAAAATCTGTTGTTTGTAATAAAAGGTCACTCCCCAATGATGTCACTGGAACATCTGGAATCAAGAGAGCGTATGGGATTTTTTTATTCTCTTAGGTGTTAGTTGTATCACATGAATACCGACAGCAGATGGTAAAGTTTTTCCTTGTTTTTTTTTTTCCTTGCGAAACTATAACCGGATAGAAATGGTGATATTTTTCTGCTGACAGTCATTTAATCCTCAGGTTCCTTGTAGTCTATTGTGCGGGTGCACTCGTATCTTGTGAACCAGATCACATGATGTGAATTTCATCGGGAATTTTTTGGGGTGGGGTTGTGGCGGGGGAGGGGGAGAGGGGGGAGGGCACGAATTCCTCTCCAGTGTCACCTCATCATCCCAGAGTAGCACTTGCAACCTACGTCGTCAATTATTTGCTGTATATATTTCAGTCTCTGTCATCCTCTACAATTTTTACTCACTACAGTTCCCTCTAACACCGTGGAAGTTATTTCGTGATGTCTTAACAGATCCTATCATCCTCTCCCTTCTTGTCAGTGTTTTCCACATATTTCTTCAAATGGTTCAAATGGTTCTGAGCACTAGTCCCCTAGAACTTAGAACTACTTAAACCTAACTAACCTAAGGACATTACACACATCCATGACCGAGGCAGGATTCGAACCTGTACCGTAGCAGCAGCGCAGTTCCGGACTGAAGTGCCTAGAACCGCTAGGCCAAAGCGGACGGCTGTATTTCTTCTCTCTCAGACTCTGTGCAGAATCTCCTCATTCCTTACCTTAGCAGTCCATCTAATTTTCAACATTCTCCTGTAGCTCTGCATCTTAAAATGCTTCGATTCTCTACTTTTCCGGTTTTTCCACGGTCCATGTTTCACGACCATAAAACGCTGTGCTCTAAACGTACATTTTCAGAAATTTCTTCTTCAGGATTGTCAGACATAATGTCAGTACCTAGTAAGCGTACTCCCTATTCTAGTAGTGTAGAAGCTTCACGATAGTAAAAGCATTCATCTGCGTACTGCATGTGTCACTACTTGTTGGTCACCATGATGTCCAGAAAACTAGTACGTTGTCCACAATGTAAGGCACGTTTACTACTACCCACTTCTTGAGTTCTCTCACCCCCAGACGGCGACCGCACTCCTTAAAGGGTTTTGGGCGACTCCTTTTAATACGAGAAATGTATGTACATAACGTAGGAGTTCCATAAAGGGCTGATATAGGCATTGTACTACAGGTAATTCTTCCAGGACTTAGTCGTACAACTTAGCGAGTGGCTGCAATATCTTATGAGACAAGGAAGCAAGGGTGACACGATTTGAGTTCACGTACTGTACAATCAACAACTGGTTCGGTTTAATAGCATCCCTTTCAAATGTAATAATTATCAGCAATCAATCTCTGTAAATGTCGATAACGCTATTCAACAACCCTCTCATCATATGGTACCAACGCTCACCTTGTAAGTTTAAACATTAAAAATTCTAACGCTGGAAATGTGTTATAGAATTTGTGAAGTCATAAGCATGTGATCGGAGTGCTGAAAATCTGACGAAGACAGCATTTTCCATCCGGTGCTCATTGCTGAAGTGTATGAATGACGATTCAAGTGGTTGAATGCTTCCCATTATTACTGAATTGATTTGGTACACCTGGCACACATGGGCAGCTCCTTACACTCGCCTGGATAAGTTCTATGTTAGTTTCGTGCTTTCAGCTCGAAAGCATAATACATGATCAATTCAAATATGAGTCCGGAAAATTTGTTCACTTTAAGTTATTAAAGAAACTGACAGGAAAGGTTGTGATACAACAGAATTAAAACAAAATAATTGTTATTATTGAGAACCAATTTTCCGTCACTAGTAGAAAAACGTTAAAGCTGTAAAAACAGAGGAAGAAGAAGAAGACGAAGAAGAAGAAAAAACAATATTCTCCTGAATAACCACCTCCTTCACTCTATTTTGATGTTGGACGGCGCAGTGACTATTTGGGATAGTGAAATTGGCATATGAAAATCACATTATAGAGCGACTCACTTCATGAATCAGCAGTAAAACCACCTGAAAAGACCGGTGAAATACGGTCGCAATAATGCAAATTTTACAGTGCGATGGAACACTGCAATTCGAATAGTTTTATTCAGCTTCTAATTTCTCCAGCGGCAAGATCCTGGAACGTACTTGTCTGTCCTTACTCAAATATTGACTGAATAAAGCGGGGTATTTACCCATCTTACTTCAGAGACTTGCAAACATTTGCTGCCCCTGCTCCTCCTCCTTTTGATCTGAAGTGCAGCTACAAACTACGTGAGGACAAAGGTAATGGCAGTCCTTTGCAGTGAAACTGCAGACTAAATGGACGAGGTTTCTGATGAAAGTTCTAGAGAAATGGAATACAGTCTTTGAAGAAAAGTCAGTGTTTTAATTTGATGAGACCATATCGACATCATTTAAAACATTTTGTAAAAATTATATCTTTACAGAAATTGCTTCTCATAAGTGCAATCTTATTCAGCATCTAAGGGCGATTCATCCACAGAAAAATCTGAAGATTCGATCCTTGAGACTACTGCATGGATTTATTTAGTTCAATTAGGTATTCTTGGCACCGAGTATCTAGCAAAAATCATGTTTTATGTTAAATCACAGACTTCCACAAAAACGATCTTGCGAGCTGTTTCGGAAAAAACGTCACTTCCGCAGGTCAATTTCTAGTAAAGAAATGTCTTATTCTGAAGTAAATGTTTACATCTGTCTTGCTATTCTCGGCTGCCCGAGTGGAAATTCTTTACCCTGTTCTTCCCAGCACGTTACTCGACGTGCTATGCGCTACGAAACAGGACCCATCTTCTCAACGTCAGTTCTGCCTGTACCCTCACCTCCTGCTTTTCATACCAAGTCGTTCCTCCATGAAATGCGTGCCGAACACGACTGGAAGAAAGGATTTCGCAGTAAAAACTATCCATAACATACAGGATCTTTCAAAACGAATATAAGGGCATTATGTCTTAGTAGTATTTATTATATAAAATGGAAGCGCAAGTAAAACAGTTTTTCTTACAAGTGTTCAATGTTAGCGCCATGCGTTCACACATGGAGTCGATAAGCGAGTTCTTTCCAAAACTTGATGAGTGTGTCTGGAGTAACGCTATTTCTAAAGTCTCGTACATCAGTTGGTATCGGAGGCACATACACATGATGTTTTATGAAACCCCAAAGGTAACAATAGCATGACGTCAGATCTTGTGTGAATGTGGAAGGCATGCAAAACAAGCTCTGATAACATGCCCCTAGCGGCCAGTCCAGCGGCCACGTACAACGTCGATAACGAATTGCGCACTGAGTTATTCCAGTGCGATGGGGCACCATGTCTCTGCCAAATAAAGTTCTGTAGTTTAGCTTCTTCCAATTGATAAGAGTCATAGTTCTAGAGCCTTAAGATAAGAAACACCAGTTAGAATTGCTTCACTGAAAATGAAAAGCCCGTAAACTTTCCACCATTATATGGCACAAAAGCCATTCAATTCCGGGGATTCTCGTGGCAACTGTACCATCATGTGGGGATTTGATGTGGCTCAGATGCGCACATTGTAAGTGTTCACATTTCCTCTTAGGTGAAATGTATACACATCACTAAAGAACGACACGATCCAAAAAGACTTCACCGTCAAGCAGCATCATTTCGTTTACAATATTGGTACGTAACTCTCAGTCTACAGGCCTTAAAGCCTGTAAAAACTTCAAACTGTAAGGACGGAGATGTAAGCGTCTCCTTAAAAATTTCTGTAGAGACGTCAATGGAACTGCTGTCACGAATCACTTTCGAACTGATTTCTTGGGGCTACGCGTGGAAGATTATCACTCGTTCAACACGATCTTCATCCACTCTTGGTCATTCCATACTGTTTATTTTGCGCTCAGGTATAAAAACAATACTATCTTAGTTGCACTTTCAATGGGTGTATGAATTATAACTGTGAGCTGCATAAAGTATAATAAATTCTACCAAAGCCTTAAAACCCGTACACTCATTTTGAAATTCCCTGTACACTGATGAGCGAAAATAGTATAACAATCCACTTAATAGTCTGTTGATCGTCGTGAGGTAAACAAGTACACTATGTGATTAAAAGCATCCGGACACCTGGCTGAAAATGACTTGCAAGTTCGTGGCACTCTCCATCGGTAATGCTGGAATTCAATATCGTGTTGGCCCACCCTTAGTCTTGATGACAGCTTCCATTCTCGCAGGCATACGTTCAATAAGTTGCTGCAAGGTTTCTTGGGGAATGGCAGCCCATTCTTCACGGAGTGCTGCACTAAGGAGAGGTATCAACGGCGGTCGGTGAGACTTGGGACGAAGTCGGCGTTCCAAAACATCCCAAAGGTGTTCTATAGAATTCAGGTCAGGACTCTGTGCAGGCCAGTCCATTATAGGGATGTTATTGTCGGGTAACCACTTCGCAACAGGCCGTGCATTAAGAACAGGTGCTCGATCGTGTTGAAAGATGCAATTGCTCTTCAACAGTGGGAAGCAAGAAGGTGCTTAAAACATCAGTGCAGGCCTGTGCTGTGATAGTGCCACGCAAAACAACAAGTAGTGCAAGCCCCTCCATGAAAAACACGACCACACCATAACACCACTGCTTCCGAATGTTAGAGTTGGCACTACACACGCTGGCAGGTGACGTTCACCGGGCATTCGCCATAACCACACCCTGCCATCGGATCGCCACATTGTGTACCGTGATACTCTACTCCACACAACGTTTCTCCACTTCTCAATCGTCCAATGTTTACGTCTCTTACACCAAGCGAGACGTCATTTGGCATTTACCGGTGTGATATGTGACTTATGATCAGACGCTCGTCCATGAAATACAAGTTTTCTCACCTCCCACCTTCACAGTACTTGCAGTGGGTCCTGATACAGTTTGGAATTCCTATGTGATCGTCTGGATAGATGTCTGTCTCTTACACATTCGACCCTCTTCAACTGTCGGCGGTCTCTGTCAGTTAAAAGACGAGGTCAGCCTGTACGCTCTTGTGCAGTACGTGTCCCTTTACGTTTTCCACTTCACTATCACATCGCAAACAGTGGACCTAGGTATGTTCAGGAGTGCAGGAATCTCGCGTAACGTATTCCACAGCTGTCAAAGTGCCTTCATCATAAGCCACACTGAAAGGTAGGTGAATGTTCCCTCTAATGTTATATTCCCCAATCACCCTTCATCAAAGACGTGGAGAATTTTTCGAGCAGCCATTCCCCTGGTTGACAGCTTATCTGTACATGACCATCGACCTGATAAGAAACGTGATTCACTATACTAGGAGACGCGTTTCCACTGGCGCACAGTTCAGTCGTCACGATCTCGTGTCCACTAAGATCACAATTGGCGATTTTTTTGTAATTTTTGTTACGTATTGAAAACCCATGAAATAAAGATTGAACACGAAGTCTTCTTTATTTGGACTGATAATAATAATAATAATAATAATAATAATAATAATAATAATAATAATAAGTTTATTTATAATTTCGGCTAACAAGCTAGCCATTTTCAGATCACAAAACACTGTTGTTTACTGTTGATTCCATTACGGCTCCCCACATCGTTATAATCTGTCTTAAAATGACAACATCCAGACATGACATAGTTAAAAACAGCTTTTCATCCTTTGTGGCTACTGTAATCAAACGATAGTCGTAAAGAAATGGAGTTGTGCCTTATTGACATAGTTACTATTTTCAGCATCTTGGAACAGTGATCATATCTACGATTATCTCTGTTACGAGATGAAAATATTAATTCTGTCAGTTACTAAATGTTAACAGCCGAACGCCTTTGTTTTATAACTATTAGTTCAATAACGCTGGCCACGATCGGTGAAAAGCTGTTTATGATTGTGTCATGTATGGATGTTGTCATTTTAAGAAAGATTTTAACGATGTGTGGAGTCGTAATGCCACCAGCAGGAATCTACAATGTCGTACGATCTCAAGATGGCTAGATTGTTACCCGGAAGTAATAAATTTCCCGAGTAAAGAAGATTTCATGGGAGATATTGACTTCATGGATTTTCAATCCCTAACAAAAATAAAAAAAATACAATAGGTCGCGCATTTCATGGTTGACAGTGGGAACAAGCTTGGTATCTGACGATGTTGAGTTGACATGGGGTCGCGGATGGGTCGTATGCTGCGGAGCAACATGTTCGACAGTGTGTGCTGAAGGGTGTACTCTGAAATAACGGTGCCTGCACCAGTCCTATTATCTGTCACCAGATTTTCCATAGATCGCCGCCTGTCGTACTTTACAAAGCGGGGAAGCCTCTGACTTCCACGTTCTATGGTGAGGCGTAGACTTCCAACACGTTGTCGCCTTCTAGTGCTTTCACCATTTCGTAAAACCAGTCTCTATAGACTCCCACAACAGTAACACGCGAACAGCTAGTCAGCTCCGCGATTTGCGAGATGCTCATTCCCAGGAGCCAGGCCAAAACAATCTGACTATTGTTGAACACGCATATGTCTGTGGATTTTCCCAATTGAGGCCCGTATCGTCGATAGAATGAGTGCCCATTCTCCTCTGCTCAGCTTGGTCACAACAACCATCAGTTTGTGTGTGTGTGTGTGTGTGTGTGTGTGTGTGTGTGTGTGTGTGTATACACTACAGTAGCCTACCCTAAAGTTACATATATACGATGGAGATGGAAGCACTGAGCACTGAGCCACACCAAACGAGTGGGCGAATCAGAATGTTGTTACACTCTGAGAATTATTCATTGTATAATACCTGAAGAACATGCACGGCGGCAAATGCCTGTCCAGTTCATTACTCTGTTGTGGCGTGTTATTTTTTTTTCTTTTTTTTTTTTTTAAAGCATATACTTTCGGAAACTGTCTGTCAGCCTGTCATTCCTGACGCTGTGGACTTCTTCGGACTGAGAACAGTGTTACGACGAGAAACAATATTCGGCAAATACCGATCATATAATTACCAGTTTTTTTCATTTTCAGGGGAATTACTCTCTGGATCGCACTTTTTTACATCAAATGTTGTAATGCAGTGCGGATAATGAACACAAAACATCAACCCATTGCATTTTATAAGTGTGCCATAATCACCGACTACCATCATTAATTTCATTTAAACTTTTGTGTTTCTCACGTGTATTGTGGCTCCTAGTTTTCGTGGCAAACTCGCAGACACACTAAATTAAGCGGGCGCCGAAGTTTTGGAATGTATAATTAATGCGATATTAACATAGATACTGAATGCTCCCACTCTTGTACGCTGTGAAAATTATAAGATGTTAACTATTACATTACTAGTAGAGCTACAAGTTTTCCTATGAATACGATTAGTCAGTTAATACCTTACTTGTTTCCGATGGGATACTGTTACAGAGCAAAATCTTATATAGATCTAACATTATTTCCGAGGAAATATTGAACCCAGAATACTAAAAAGCACCAGAAAAATATATTTATACAGTTAGTACGAAAATTTTTGTGTAACCTGAGACCGCTACCAAAGAAAACAAACTGTATGGGGAGAAAATGAAGCACCCAGGAGTGGAGCATGAACAGAAATGAACTTTCACGGGTTGAGAGGGCTTGTGATGTCATTTCAGTTATTGTAATATCGAGTCAGTTTAATCTCTCGCCAGTCTTGATTTCCTCGATGCTGGCGTTGTAACAGAGTTGACATCCGAGTTGCTCCAACACGTGTTCTATCGGGGACGTATCTGGGGACCTTAATCGCCACGGAAGTACCATCAGGCTTTCAGTGGGCGGCTGCGTGGAAACTATTAGCCATACAGAAAATACACACATGTCGCTAAATAGGACATGTCTCCAAAGTTGGAAGTCACATTACAGTTGCTCAATATGGGCTGTTTGTAAGGAGGTAAACGTCAACATGTGCGTCCAGTTCAATGATTTGGCTGGGAGAACGCAACGACGGCAGCCCGATTTGGAATGATGTTCATTGGGTTGCCTATCTGCAGGCGCGAATTACTTCGTATGCGGCAGAAGGGAGCGGATGACTTGTCTGAATGTTCTGACGTGCCTACCCCGCTCCGCAACTAGTTCACGGCGCGTGTTACTCATAGAGACTTGGAGAGATACTCCATCCACTAATGTGTGTCATTATTCTGTATCTCTTATAGTTTTCACTCTTTCGTCTGCTGAAGGTTACTTTACAAATAATCCTTTACTTCACATTGATGAAGGTAAAAGTGGACAGATGTAGAATACGTGTAGTATACTATAAATAAGGGAATGAAGAGGGAGACAATGACACAAAACGTTAGCATGCAGGACTTCTCCTCTATTGATCAACGTGTATCCAGAAGAACGAATGAAGGAACAAAAAGCTGGGTTCAGAAGTGTGATTACAATTCAAGATGAAAGGGTATTAGTGATAAGAGTCGACGATTACATTGATATCCTCACACAGAATTAAGCGTCTTTTAATGGAACGATCTCATAATGTTGATTGATACTAAACCACAGTATATCGATACGAATGGTATGCTAGTAGAAATGAAGTAATCTGTAAACTTAACATCAAAATTTCGGCGCAAATGGCTCGGAAGCTAGATTACACGTGAGGGACCGAGAAGTTGTGTAAAAGAAATAGATCAACACTGATAAAGAGCGCATTCTCGACCAAACGAAGTCTACTATTATCAAACATAAGCTGTAATTTAAGGAAGAAATCTCTGAGACTGTATGTTTAGAGCATAGAATTGTATGTAAGTGACTCATGGATTTTGGAAAAACCGAAAATAATTGAATTTAAGCTTTTGAGATTTGATGCTAGAGAAAGAAATAGAAAAATAAATCGTCGAGAAAATGAATATATAGAAAATAATGCCTACAAGAAGAGACAGACTGCTAGTGCAACCTTGATACTATGTCTCAGTCCTCAATCACCATTACAATGATGAGCCGAAACGTTATGACCACATGCTAATTAGCCTGTTTGTCCGTCTATGGAACGGAACACATCACTGATTTGAGTATCAGGTATCCGACAGCTTCTTGGAAGGTTTGTGTGTGTGTGTGTGTAGCATTAGATATCTACGCAAAGGTCATGCAATCCGCTTTAACAACGGGCCGCTGATATGCGTTTGCGGTGATGGCACCAGATAACGACACGGATGGGTTCCATATGATTTACATCAGGCGAATTTAGTCCCCGTGAAATCAACGTGAGTTTACTAAAATGCTCCTTAGGCCAATGTAGCACGGTTCTGGCTCCGGGGCACGGATATCTACACTACTGGCCATTAAAATTGCTACACCACGAAGATGACGTGCTACAGACGCAAAATTTAAACGACAGGAAGAAGATGCTGTGATATGCAAATGATTAGCTTTTCAGAGCGTTCACACAAGATTGACGTCGGTGGTGACACCTACAACGTGCTGACATGAGGAAAGTTTCCAACCGATTTCTGATACACAAACAGCAGTTGACCGGCGTTGCCTGGTGAAACATGGTTGAGATTCCTCGTGTAAGGAGGAGAAATGCGTACCATCACGTTTCCGACTTTGATAAAGGTCGGATTGTAGCCTATCGCCAGTTCGGTTCGTCGTATCGCGACATTGTTGCTCGCGTTGGTCGAGATCCAATGACTATTAGCAGAATACGGTGAGTTCAGGAGGGTAATACGGAACGCCGTGCTGCATCCCAACGGCCTCCTATCACTAGCAGTCGAGATGATAGGCATCTTATCCGCATGGCTGTAACTGATCGTGCAGCCACGTCTCGATCCCTGAGTCAACAGATGGGGGCGTTTGCAAGACAACAACTATCTGCACCAACAGTTCGACGACATTTGCAGCAGCATGGACTATCAGCTCGGAGACCATGGCTACGGTTACCCTAGACGCTGCATCACAGACAGGAGCGCATGCGATGGTGTACTCAACGACGAACCTGGGTGCACGAATGGCAAAACGTCATTTTTCCGGTTGAATCCAGGTTCTGTTTACAGGATTATGATGGTCGCATCCGTTTTTGGCGACATCGCGGTGGACGCACATTGGAAGCGTGTATTCGTCATCGCCGTACTAGCGTATCACCCGGCGTGATGGTATGGGGTGCCATTGGTTACACGTCTCGGTCACCTCTTGTTCGCATTGACGGCACTTTGAACAGTGGACGTTCCATTTCAGATGTGTTACGACCCGTGGCTCTACCCTTCATACGATCCCTGCGAAACCCTACATTTCAGCAGGCTAATGCACGACCGCATGTTGCAGGTCCTGTACGGGCCTTTCTGGATACAGAAAATGGGCAGCATATTCTCCAGATATCTCACCAATTGAAAATGTCTGGTCAATGGTTGACGAGCCACTGGCTCGTCACAATACGCCAGTCATTGCTCTTGATGAACTGCGTGTTATGTTGTTGAAGCTGCATGGGCAGCTGAACCTGTAAATGCCATCGAAGCTCTGTTTGACTCACTGCGCAGGCGTATCAAGGCCGTTATTAGGGCCAGAGGTGGTTGTTCTCGGTACTGATTTCTCAGGATCTATGCACCCAAATTGCGTGAAAATGTAATCACTTGCCAGTTCTAGTATAATATATCTGTCCAATGAATACCCGTTTATCATCTGAATTTCTTCTTGGTGTGGCAATTTTAATGGCCAGTAGTGTATACAGCTAAAAGATGATATCGCCGTCGAGGAAGACTTGAAGCATAAAGGGATGCAGGCGGGTCGCAGCTGTTACAGCATCTTCGATTACCACGAAACGTCCTATGCAAGTGCAGGAGAATCTCTCCCATAGCATAACACTGCTCCGACCAGCCTGCGTCCGTGGCGCACTACACGTTTCGAGCCCCCTTTCCCTCGATGACGGCGTTTGTGGGGACGACCATCGACCTAGTATAGCACAAATGTGATTCACTCGAAGAGCCCACAGGTTTCTGTTGATCGAAGGTCGAATCCCGATGGTTCCGTGTGCTCTCCAAGCGTATTCGACAATGCCGTTGGGTCAACGAGTGAAGGCGTATGGGTGGCCTGCTGCGCAACTCCAACAATGTGCGATGAACGGCGTGCTCCGAAATACTTGAGCGTGCAGCGGCATTGTGCTCCTTTGGCAGAGATGCTACAGATTGTCATCAGTCCTACTTTACATAGCAGACAAGCCTCCGAATGCCACGTTTTGTGAAGAGTCGTTGACGTTCAACCATTTAGCGCCTAGTGCTAGTTTCACTGTCTTTCTACTTCTCCCCGTAGACGCTCACCACTGTAGCACATGAAGATTCGACCAACTACGCCGTTTCCGAGATACTCGTTCAGAGGCTTGCAAATGCTACGGACCTCCTTGAAGATGTCTCCCGCAGTCGGAGACGAAACGTTGGGAATCGACACAGAATTCATCAACCGACCACGGCATAACAGCCCGGATAATATTAATGGACAACCATGTAATTACTTAAATATTGTATAAAATATCAATTAAAAGCTTTAAAATTACTGTACAGGCGGTGTATATTCAGTATGCCCTCTATGGCTAAGGTGTACTACCACAATTGTTTCAAAGTCAACGATGTTGTGGAGGTTTTTGGCATTGCGGCATCATATCGATATGTGAGTTGTGACTCGACTGCAAGTATAAATCTATGCCAGATTCAGTCTGTCTGTCTTATATTAACTCTATTTGGCACTGGAGGTAAATGTAATGATGGAATGATCAGTTGCAAAGTGATATGATGTTACATAGATTTTTTAAAAAAATACTAAATATTTTGGAGGAGATAGAGATATATGACCATTATAGAGATGGACCGTCAGTGCTTCTCAATCAATAGTTGGAATTTCGTAAAAAACATTTTTATGATCTCATTCACGAAATTCTATGAACACGTATGTACTCTTTTGTTCAGAAAATCACAGGACCCAGTTGTATACCTGGCAGATATGTACTTTAGAACAGTACGTAAATATTAATATCATAATTTCAAACTTCCAATTAGAAATATTAGGAAATATGACTCCAATTTTAATAAATCATTTTTTTAAAATCTATCTAATATCATACCACTCTGCAGCTGATCATTCCATCATCACACACATCTCCAGTGCCAAATAAAGTTAATATAAGACAGACAGACTGAATCTGGCATAGATGTATACTTGCAGTCGATTCACAACTCACATATCGGTATCGTGCAGCAATGCCAAAGACCTCCACAACATCGTTGACTTTGAAACCATTGTGGTAGTACCGCCTTAGCCCATAGAGGGCACACTGAATATACATCGTCTGTACAGTTATTTTAAAGCTTTTAATTGATATTTTATACAATATGTAAGTGATTCCATGGTTGTAAAGAGATATTTCATACATAACTATTTTTATCTTATTATTGTACTTTGTTTTTTTTTACGTTTTGATGATTATGTGAACCCATTTTATACTGACTAACGTGAAGTGGAGGGAGAAGAGGTAGGCGGTGCATCTTCGTACTTAAGCATATGCTCGTCACTTGCTGGCACCAGTTGACATCACAGCAGCTGAGAAGAGTGCTCCACCTACCATCTTCGAAGGATGCCATGGGTATAACACGTCTTATTATATTTTATTCTTATAACCATTTTGTCATATTTTATTGTCAATCTAGTAAGGTTTCTATTACTTTCTAAATTAAATTACAGGTCTGATGATGGTCATGTGATATGACCGAAACCGGTCACCTATGTTCTTGTAACATAAGTGGTGTGATCTAGACTGGATTTAAAAAAAAAAAAATTAAATTTTTGATCACTGTTCCAAAAATTTTTATTAAAATTGTACATTGATTTTAAACATCAATCTCTGTGATGCGATCCGACTCCACGAACACATGGTGTGCAGCACATTCACAATGTACTCCATTAATTATCACACTGTATCTAACATGCCCTTTCTTTTGAGGGGAACAGTTAGCTGCAAGGGGAGTATTAGAAGATTTGCAATATTTATAACGCAGTTATAATAGTTGCTAAAAGGTTATTGTCATGGCTCACATCCCACATCAGCAAACAAACTAATGTCAAATTGTCAGTCAGATTATAGTTCCTTACTTATGCAATGATTAAGTTAACAACAAAGATTACGAAGAAACCAGCAGAACGAAATCGAAGACGGGGAGAGGAAGGGGGGGTGAATGAAGGAATAAAATCTAAAAACCACACAACAGGAGGATAATTCTACATCGATATAGCTACAAAAACTAACGTCGAATTGTCAGTCAAGTTATAGTCCCTTACCTATGCAATGATTAAGTTGGCAACAAAGATTACGAAGAAACCAACCAGCATTACGAATCGAAGACGGGAGGGGGGTGGGGGATGGGGGAATAAAATCTGACTACACAACAGGAGGATATAATCTCACTTAGGTAAACAAGTGAAGGAAATAGTTTATCCCACCACCACTGAAACTGCAAGGGGGAGTGAGAGTTCCCAAAGCCAAAAGTGAAAAATTCCATTATCATCCTTCTGTTCGAGAAAGATTATTCAAATTTGGAGTCCATCTGTGTAGGATACAGTAATGTAGCAAATGGCATACCCTATGCCTGCAGGTCCGCAGCTCCTGGTCTCGCGGTCGCGTTCTCGCTACCCGAGCACGGGGTCCCGGGTTCGATTCCCGGCGGGGTCAGGGGTTTTCACCTGCCTCGAGATGACTGGGTGTTTGTGTTGTCCTCACCATTTCATCCTCATCCATGAAAGTGGCGAGTTTTGACTCTGCAAAGGTTGGGAATTTGTACGGGCGCTGATAACACCATCATCATCATCATCATCACCTATACCCGCAATACCGTTAGATCGTTCACCGTACAAATGGCCACACCTCAGAAATCGAAATACGAAACTCAGATTCCATGATCTGGCTCACGTCGTTCTATGGCAAATTATACGAGCGACGGCTGAAGACAAAAACTTGAATAAACACGTACAAGCTAAATATTACTCTTCACACTTGGTTAGTCACACCAAAGTCCTTATCTGGCTGTAGTACAAAGATGATTTAATTAAGTATCTTTATTCTGTGTTATTCAAGAGTAAATTATTACTTCAGGTATGGAAAAAGGAGTCCCAGTTCGAGCAACATACTTCAAAATTAACTGGAAAAGTCAAAGAAATGAGATAAAAAGTACTCAACAACAACCCGTAAAATAAATGAAATGGCTCATCTTAACTGACAAATCAACTTATCCGCACTAACGAGAATGAATGCTAAGATGTGTTCCAAGGATCATTAACTGTTACCAGGTCGGCAGCAGGATCCAGAATGTCGCTTCTAAAAACCTAGCCATGGCGGTTACTTCGGTAGTGCACTCATTAACCTGGTGACGGAGGAACATTTTTAGCGTCTGTTGAGAAAAGGTCGGAAATGCTCTGGTTCCCACAGAATCAAACTTATCAACCGCTCAAAAAGTGCCAGCTAAAGTAGAGGGGAGTGTTCCTCGTTGCCAGCGTTGCGAAGAGAAAACCAGTGTAACGCTTTGAGTAAAAAAAAAGGTGAGAGTTTCTATTTCCCTTAATGATAGATTCGTATACTTCCACAGTTCATACTTTCCAGCGGTTGACTGGGGAAAGGAGGGGATATGAGGAGGATGCAAGTTGATACACAACATATATATAGTCACGCCGAGGAAATATAAACACACAGAAAAATCGTCTACACGGGATGATTAAGCAGTGTCACTACAGTAAGAAAAAAATTGACTCGTACAGCTACCTTCCACTAACACATATGTTAAGAATTCAGGGAGCATGTTTCGGAGTACTACAGAGAGCCGTAGAGGGTAAAAACTGCTGGGTAGTCCTGAAATTTTAGTATATCCAACAAATGATGGAGGTTATCAAAATATGGGAAATCGTGGCGACGAGCATTAAAGTAATTAGAAGATTAATTACGCAGAAAAAAAAGAGAATCTGTATCAGCCAGCACTTGTTGCACATCGTTGCGGTGTTCCACTTCTTCATCTTTCTTGTTTTCACTAGCATTTGTGCAGTCTTGTAATGAGTCCTCTTGTTCCTGATTTGGCAAACATATTTGTCATTTAACTATGGGGCAATGCGCTTGCTGATACCATAGTCAACACGGTAATGTGAAGGAGGAATATCTTGCACTCCATCTGTTTGTGAATCGTGCAAACTGTGTTCTGCGTGTTACGTATCTTAACTGCCTGTGTACAGCATTCTCTGCGGCATAACTTGGGGAGCAGCTCGTCATTTGTCTAAACGACCATGGGAACCATCTAAAAACCACCCCCTAATTGCCCGGTGTACTAACCGAAAGTCGTTAATCTGCCGTGTCGATTTGATCCGTGTCTGGCGTACTTCTTTCTCCCCCAAGCCATCCCGCTGAGCGTCACCCTATACGAGAAGTGCCGTCGCGGTATTCCTCTGTATCTATATAAGCTGTGGCATTTATCTTATCCACTCTGGTGACTACGATACTTTCGTTCCTCCTAACATCAGGAAAGACATTCCTCTCCTGCGCTGATAATATTTCCTACGCTGTTTCGGGCGGATTCGTTTCGATGAATTCATAACGCATCATGATTTTCTCAGAGTGAACCTTCCGAAGAGGAAACAAGCACATTTCAGCGAAACTAGCCCATAATAGTCCGCGCCCAGCTAGCCGCAGGCATCCCATTCGCTGTACTGCTTAAGTACCAGCTGCACCGCGATAGATAACGCATTTACAAAGCGCTGTTTTTTTTTTAAGTTGATAACTGAATAATGGCTGATGATTCGCAGAAGTACCTCCACCCTCAATTCTTTTAAGAATGTAACTCCATGTAACTCCATTGTAGTTTCTGAACTACGAGTAGTATAGTGATGCAGTTTTGTAGGTACAATAAGCGATATACTGCCTGCAAAATGTGCTGCGAATGAAGCCATAAGGAAGTAATGGGTTAAAATGCTATGCCTGTTGCTTCAGATTTACTGCATGAAAAGCAACAACGTGTTGGCCTTTAAACATTATTTTGTGGGGTGATGACAACGAGAAAAAGTCTTTGAAAGTTTTATCCAGCTTCAAACGTGACTGTACACAATAAACTCGAAGTATGAATTTAAAAACGCCTTCAGTCACAATTTTTCATGTTTTATTTAGTACACGATGTATTTCGGACCCTGTGGGTCCATCTTCAGGTGTAATTCGTCTTAATACGTGATTTATTTGTTACCTTGAATGGGATGAAATGCATACTCCTGTCACGAAAAGGTTTGACGTTAGTTTACGACCTTCGTACGACATACGCGGAAATTATGTGTGAAATAGTGGAAAAATTGGTAAGTTTGCTATATAAATCTTTGTCACTGTTTCACACATATTTTCACGTCTGACGTACGAAGTTCGTAAGCTAACATAAAACCTTTTCGTGACAGGAATATGCATTTCATCTCATTCAAGGGAACAAATAAATCATGTATTAAGACAAATTACATCTGAAAATGGACCCACAGGGTCCGAAATGCATCGTGTACTGAATAAAACACGAAAAATTATGACAGAAGGCTATTTTTTTTTTTTTTAATTCATACCCAGAGTTTCGGAAAGGTTTGAAATCAGGTGAAAAGTTAGTTGGAAGTCGCCAGGGTCTGTCAGTCTCAAATACTGAATTAATACAGTATGGCTAATTTGTGTAAAACTGCCTCAAGGCATAACTGTGATGGTTGACTTAACTGCGTTAAACAATTAATACAGGGTATACATAAAGTCTTCGGAACACTTTCAGTTATTTATTGTACAATAACTAAACATTGTACAGCTGTCATACATATTACATTTTGAAGAGAAACCCTGAAAGTTTTTTTGTTTTTTGTTTTTCATGTATACCGCCGCAGCTTAGTTTAGTAATTTGCTAGTCACAAAGATGGCTCCGCATTCTCTTCACTCACACTGGAACGTCCGCTTCTCTTTGCCGTGCACAAGCAACCCGTCGTAACTAATTTGTTTCCAGTGGTATATGGCCTTCCTTGTTGGTGGATTCTTACCGTACTTAGTTCTAAACAGCCGTTGAACAGGTGTAGCACACTTATTTTTTGTCGGAATCCAACACAGAAAGCTCGCTCCGCACCTTAACTCGCCATTTTTTGCGACTAGCGCTGACTATCGGCAAATTACAAAACTAAGCTGTGGTGGTATACACGGAAAAAAAACGGCATACGTATTATATCTGAACTATGTTTGGTTCTTGTGCAATAAATAATTGAAAGTGTTCCCGGACTTTATGTACACCCTGTATAAGATTGCAGCTCTCAGTGAGTAGATTACGTCAGCATTTTTAATTTTTGAATGCAGTCAATAACTGAATGAAACACTGAAAAGTAAATTTTTTGCCCCTGGAAGCTGTTACATAGGCAACCTGCAACAGGTGTTGTTCTCAAGATTATCCGTTATGTATCCGTGCTAGATATATACCTCGTGTATCTTCTATAAATAACAAAAATTACCAACATACATGCGAGCTTACGTGGGTTTAGGTCAACGGAGTAGTGAATTAAGGAATAAATCTAACAGAACTTAAAAATAGTCTTTACTGTGAAATAATAACAAAAGCAAGCCAAAAAAAGCAGTTTCTTCGATAGTGCGTATCTTTGCACATCTGTGAAATCAGAGTCTGCTTATGAGCGACGTTCAATACTCAAGCCGGTGTTTTGCTACATTTATATGCCAACACACAGGATCCCTGAACCAAACACACAAAGAGCAGTTACATGCCCTCAAACGTAACTTGCGAAGCACCGTGCTAACTTAAGGTCGTCGAACACAGACTTGGGTGCCGTAGTTTCCGCCGGCAGTCTGTGCCCTTACACGATACGCTGGTCTCGAAAAGCAGCGAAATTTCACTCTTTGTGAGCCGTTTCAGAGCAGGCAAACTTGGTGGCTTTTCTGAACTTCAGGCAAGGAAGAAGTATGTAGAGCCTGGAACGCCGCCCTAGTGTGTGTGTGTGTGTGTGTGTGTGTGAATGTGTGTGTGTGTTTTCCGTGACGTAGAATGAAGGCTGAGAAGAGGGCAGTCACGATAGAAAGTTGCTGACAGCACTTCTTTGTTCGTGAGTAGTTTGAACAGCGACGAGAAGCCCTGACTGCTATAGCGGTAACGTGTTAAATCTCCACAGTCTTATTGTTGACGTGCGATCGGAAACGTCAATTTATGGGCAAATGGTGGCGTTTGTTAATTCTCTGTAATGACATCGACTGGTATTTCGTTTTATCTTGGTGCAATGAAAGTGCAGTGCAAAGTCGGATCATCACGACAACCATATTGTGAATAACTGCCTTACTGATCAAATCAGTATGATACCCACACTTTAATTTCTTTATATGTTTGTACAAACACGCAAACAACAACTCATGACTGTGACAAGTTACCTTTAATTAAAAATGTGGGTGCATTCGACGTCTGATTATCCATTATCAATGCACTATTTCATAGTACCAATGCGTTTCCTAGTACGTCAATCCCCTCTTGTTCGGGCTTCTGTCACAGATCGTTCAAGAATACTGAGCAGTCATAAATTAACTGTGACAGAAGCCCGAATAACAGGGGACTTAAGTTCTAGGACATGCATTGATACTATGAAATAGTGCATTGTTAATGGATAATCACCAGCCGAAATCTAGATTTGCCCAATAAAACCTGAAAGAAAAGGGAACTTCACTTCAGTTCCTATGACTGATGCAAGTGACATATAACTGTCTACTAATAATGGAATAATACCGTCGAAATTAGTTAAAGCGCGAATTCGCTTGATCGAACATTTTGTCAGCGATATGTACCGTGTTGATTAGTCGTTTTGAAGAGCGATGTTTATGTCTCACTTTACCTTAGTTTTCATTAAGTTTCCTGAGGTGAATCTTGGGTTAATGCTCTACTGCTGTTTCTTTTTCTTTCTTTCTCGTCCAAAATAAATGTTTCTTTTCTATAACACCCGTAAAGCTGGGAAAATTTTACACGTTTGAGGTGCTCAACTCTTCACAACACAAACCGTCGGACCCAAGTTCGATGCACGTCTTCAGAAAGGTTTTACAGAGTTAATTTATGATTGTGAGAGATCTTACACTTTACGTTGTGTAATAAGGCACAAGTATCAGAGATCATATTACAAATGTCACTCGTAAAATTATTCTGCGGTGGATATGAATGCATTGCTATGTAATCATGTAACAGTTCTGTGAGGGAACATACGGCGCTGGAAAAGTTTAAGACAAAAGTAACTCAGTCAAATATACACATTGGAACTATTCGTTGTAAATCAGGAGGTTAATCTTTGTTTGGATCTTTAAAAATATGGGGAATAGTAGGACGGTTCCGCCTTCATATGCAGGTCAGCGAGTTTTGCTTTCTTGCAGTTGTTGTTTCAATATGTGTGTCACAAACATACATCTTTGCGGAGAGGTAATAAATTTTGCATATGGATTGCAATAGCAAGGGGAGCTGCTAATCGTAAAATCTGTGGAAGACGGATAGTCTGCCTAGGCGGCACCCAGGAGAGTCCTCTGTTTGACAAACAAGAGACTCACAGGAATTCCCCGAGACCACAATTTCGCGGGTGCCGTCTTCCGCCGCGACACCGACGCATCACACAAAGTAAGATGCTTTATTGCAGCAAAGACAGATCTATTGGCCTAATAACTCGCATGGCTTAAGTATACTTCTTGCGTTAAGAAAAACTAATGTTTTAGGTCGACGATAAGTCGTCTGTTGACATTAACGAACCTTTTTACTGTCCCACTGTCAAACGGCGTTGTGGCAGAGCTAGAGTGAATGAAGGCACAGAAAGAACCTTAAGAATTATTTTAAGACTAATTTAGTGTCCGCTGTTTCACTGCTTTTGTTTTCCATTAGCCGAGCTTTCATTTTGTTCTAAATTTTCAAGCTAATTAAGGCTATAGAAGCAGGGTCTTTTCGGAATGTGCTTCTGACCAAAAAGTATTTCTTGTCGCTGGATTCCAAAGTTTTCTTAATAATTCGTTTTGCGTTTTCATAGGAAGTGTCTTCCTCTAACACTATTTCTTTACATCCAACAGAAAAGTGCAATACCAGTTTTCATAGATTTAGCTCTAAAAATTTTTATGTAACGACATATTTTCTTAAAATTTTTCATCTTCTATTTTGCCCACTTATAGGTTGAATTTCCAAATATAGTCAAACTGTACTTTTTATTTCTAAAGGAGAAGCGAAATACAAGTCTTCATAGATTTAACTTTGAAAATGTTTTCATGTAATAGACCATTTCACCCCCATTTCACTCCCGTAAGGGATCGGGTTTCCAAAAGCACTGAAAATATATACATACATATATATATATATATATATATATATATATATATATATATATATATATATATATATATATAAATGAGAAATCTAATTCCATTTTTCATAGATGAAGCTTTAAAATGCGTTATTCATAATTTAATAATAATTATCCAAACAATTCACCTACTACTTTGCACCCTTAGTGATTCAATTTTCAAAAATGCTGAAACACTTCTTTTTTTGTTTCTAATTGAGAAACCAAATACAAACTATAATTTAGATTCAAAATTGCCTTAACAACGACATATTTTCAGAATGCCTTTCATCCCGAATTTCATCCTATTAGGAGTGGAATTTCGGATAATCAATTCTTAAACGAAGCATACAGTATAAGGTCAACACCCTCTCTAAATATCCATTTATACCTTTAGCGATTGGGGCTAGACGATGAAGAGGAAGTGGACCAGTTCAACCCTATTTCACTCCCTTAATGGTTGAATTCCCAAAATCAGTGAAACACCTTTTTTTTCATCTCTAACAGAGATGCCGAAAACCAATTTTCAAAGATTTAGCTTTAAAAATGCTTTCGCAATGAAATATTTTCATTAAACGTTTCAGCCCCTATGTCTCCCCCTTAGGGGTTGAATTTCAGAAAACAATGACTTGCGTGTGTTTTATTTCTAATAGAGAAGACAAACACAAATTTTCATAGCTTTAGCCTCAAAAATGTTTGCATAATGAAATATTTCCATAAGCGCTTTCATTCCCTAGTTCACCCCCACAGGGGTTGAATTACCAGAAAAAGTGAAACGAGTATTTCTTTATTCGTAACAGGGAAGTTAAATACCAGGTTTCATAGATGTAGCATTAACACACTTCGGAAGTTTTTTCATTGTTTTATTTGTTTATTTATTTTAATTATTTAAAAAAGTTGTCAGCCACTGTTTCACACTCATAGGGGTTCAATTTCCAAATGTGCTGACACACATATGTCTTTATTCCCGATCGATACCAATTTTCGTAGGTTTACCTTCAGAATTGTCTTAATAGCGACATATTTTCAAAAAACTTTTCATCCTCTGTTTCACCTCTTACGGGGTGGAAAAACTGAAAGTAAAATATGTAATCATATGGTTTCGCTGAAGAACTATGGACGAAGTAAAAGTAAAAAAACGCACACTGTTTGCATCTGTTCTTTTAATAACAACTGTAAAAGTGGAAACATAGTACGTGGTGATAAATATTGGAGTATGTGCTGAACAAATTATCACGTTTCCTCTGTTACAGACTATCGAATATGTATACACGCACTGTGGTTTAATGTTTTAGTCGGAGGCATTCTGCTCCGTCGAACGGACGTTTCAGGAAAGTCTGACTGCATAACGCGTATTGTGTACCCGCCAAATCCAAAGTCATTTTTCGTGAAGACTCAAAATTGTTTCGTCATTCAGAGCAAAACTGAGTTCCTCTTCTTTTGACTTCCATGCTTTTAGAGTACTTGAGGGCTTATATTATTTTTCTAATTTACTTGTATAAGTTCTTGCAAAACGTTAGGGAAAGGGGTGTCTCTATAGGCGTGCTGAAGCCTTGCCTCTCTAGTGAAGTAAGCCCTGACTATACTGTATATCCTGATTGCCCAAGTTTGGGGTGGGAACGACAAACCTGCAACTCCTTCTTCATGCAACAACTTGTTTGCAAGGATGTCCAAGTCAGGAGCCACGGAAACATGTGAGCCAGCCGAATTGATATTTTTATTTTATTTTATTTTATTTATTTATTTTGTTGCTGTGAACAACAAGTTTGTTTGCGTGGCCACGAATATTTCTTTTGCGGTGGTTTGGCTGCGCCTTCTAACTTGTTGGATAATTCGATTTTTCTCTCGAAATTTTTCCGTCAGTTCCTTGTTCAGCCATCGGGAGACTGTTTGACCTCTTGCGCGCTACCGTGTTTTCTCTTCGACAGTAGCGCCGTTGGTTGTGTGGTGGCCCTCTGCGAGATGCCGCGAATGACGTGGACTGTCTTGGCAGACCTGGGGGCAGCCGCCTGTAGTGTGTCTAAGGTGTCTGTTACTTGTGTAGCAGCGTGGTCCGGCTTCCCATTGCTAGAGGCACGTGTGCCTCGAAGGGCCCTATTAGCACCATGAAGAGGAGATCAGGAGTCATTGTGCTGTTTTGGAATTCTGTGAACCGGACTCTTGTGGAGTCTGCAATAAATTGGTTTCATTTTGAAACTCTATTGTAGTATGCTTGCTGTTAGGTATTCATACCCTAGTATCCTGTTCAAATGGCTCTGAGCACTATGGGACTCAACTGCTGTGGTCATAAGTCCCCTAGAACTACTTAAACCTAACTAACCTAAGGACATCACACACATCCATGCCCGAGGCAGGATTCGAACCTGCGACCGTAGCAGTCGTGCGGTTCCAGACTGTACCGCCTTTAACCGCTCGGCCACTCCGGCCGGCCTAGTATCCTGTCGCCACTGTGTTACTTCTAGTTGGTCGAGAGAGCTGAGCTATGTGCCGATGTTTTTCTTCTATAGAGTCTTCGAGAAAGAGATTTTATGTACTACGCATGCTGTTTCCGCGTGCTGATTAGATGAAAGCCGAATTATGTTTAATCTCATGTCAACAGTGCTGTGGCCTCTAGCTGGTCGTGTTTTCTTAACGTGCTAATCCATTGTTATTGCACATAACAAGCGTATTAAGTGGTCTTGGTTGCTTGAGGTAACAAGCATTCTGAAGGCCACCGTGATGGCTGATGTTTGTGAAAAACTCAGGCAGCCATTTGACGGTGGGGCTTCTACTTGTGTGTTATTAATTGGAGCCACGCTGTCTAAGTTATGCAAAGTGGGTTTTAATTTGTGGTGTTATAAGTCAATGTCTCAATTTGCCATGCTGTAAGCTAGTCAGTGGTAATTATTAATCGGTGTTAGTTACAGAAAATCGCTGTTTTATTCTGAAGGTCGCTATTGCTATTGTGGAACTTCAACTGTTTCTAATGAGGTGCATCAACTCCTATAGGAAGATACCGGTTGACAAAGCTGTTTGCCTAAGATTTATATTAAGTGATAGTTGTGTATTTAACTTTTAAATTTTAATGTGTTCACTAGGTGAAGTTGTGTAACTGTTGTTGATCCTTTTAAAATCTGTTCACTACACTGAACTTTGCTATAACAACTTTTACAAGTTTTAGTAATTTGTATGGTGACTGCGAGTTCATTCTTCATTGAATTGAATTACGCGGAAACGCAGCTAAGTTCTACCTCAAGTTTACATCTACATCTACATTGTCATCTACATGGATACTCTGTAAATCACACTTAAGTACCAGTCAAAAGGTTCATCGAACCAACTTCACAATAATTCTCTATTATTCCACTACTGGACAGTGCACGGAAAAAACAAACACCCAAATATTTTAGTGTGAGCTCTGTTTCTTCTTACCTTATTATGATGATAGTTCTTCCTATGTAGGTCGGCGTCAACAAAATATTTTAGCATTTTCTTGGAGCAAGTTGGTGACTGATATTACGTGGGAAGATTCAAAAAATGGTTCAAGTGGCTCTGAGCACTATGGGACTGAAATTCTGAGATCATCAGTCCCCTAGAACATAGAACTAGTTAAACCTAACAAACCTAAGGACATCACACACATCCATGCCCGAGGCAGGATTCGAACCTGCGACCGTAGCGGTCTCCCGTTTCCAGTCTGTAGAGCCTAGAACCGCACGGCCACTCCGGCCGGCTGAGAAGATTCCACCGCAACGAAAAATGCCTGTGTTTTAATGATGTCGTCTCCGAATCCTGTATCATGTCAGTGAGACTCTATCCCCCATTTCGCGATAACACAAAACGTGCTGTTCTACTTTGAAATTTCTTGATGCACTCCGTTAATCTTATGTGCTAAGGATCCCACACCGCGCAGCATTTTTCCAATAGAGGACGGAAAGCGCAGTGTGGGCAGTCTCTTTAGTAGATTTGTTGTATTTTCTAAGTATTCTGCCAGTGAAATGCAGTCTTTGGTTTTCCTTCCCCACAATATTTTCTACATGTTCTTTCCAATTTAAGCTATTCGTAATTGTAATTAATAGGTACTTAGCTGGGTTTACATCCCTTATATTTGAGTGATTTCTTGTGTAACCGAAGTTTAACGGATTCCTTTAAGCAATCATGTGGCTGATCTCACGTTTTTCATTATTTAGGCCAATTTCCAATTTTTGCACAGTACAGACATCTTGTCTAAACTGTTTAGCTATTTGTTTTGAACTTCTGGTTACTAAACGATAAACGACAGCATCATCTGGAAACAACCTAAGACGGCTGCTCATATTGTGTGGAATATTTACATCGTCTTCTTTGGTGAAGGAATTTTGGAAGGCTATGTTTAGTAACTCTACTTTAGCCGCACTGTCGTCGAAAGTATTTCCATTGTTATTGTGCAGAGAAACCATTGATTGTGTCTTGTCGCTACCATACTTTACATACGACCAGAGTTTCTTAGGATTATCTGCCAGATTTCGTCACAAAGATTTTTTTTTTTTTTTTTTTTTTTGTGAAAACGATTTTAAGCATCTCACATTGAAGACGGCATTAAATTTCGAGCTTCTGTAAAATATCCAAAATCTTGGGGATTTAGCTTGTTTAGTTGTTACCTAAGCTCTATGAAACTGATATCCGTTTCGAAACCTTTTTTTCCTGAGCGGTAGTCTGTGTGTCAAATTTGTTTTTTCAGCATTGTTTCATAGGAACCACCATCGCACTGTTGAACTGATATTTCTTGTAGCACGATGTCGTCATTAATTGTAATATGAATTACATAGCATGCGATATTCGCTCCGTGGAAGTTGAAACAAGATTTTGTAGGTTTTTAATATTGAAGCTCGTATTTCTGTGTTATAAATTATTTTAAGCAAAATGTGTAACGTAGTTTCGACCAAGAACCTTACCTCTTCTTCCCCGTTCCTACAATAAATTTGTGTTCAACGACGACTAAGCGAAAGAGAAAGGACTCTTACTTTTGGCTGCTGGAATATACAAGTTCCGAGTACATAGCACCAAGAAGTCCTTAGACTACATGACAATACAAGCTAGATACTGAAAATGAAACAAAAGCAAATGGAAATGACAAGGGATGGAGTTTGTGTATTTTTTTCAGCATAGTGAGTAAACATAATAGAACAAAGGTAGCTGTGTTCACAACGCTGTGCACTAAGTACATGAAGAACATTCGTAATTGGGACCGTATTAATGAAAGGACGATAGCAGTTGATCTTGACCTAAGTGGCCATAAAATTTTGTTATCTGTTGTACGTTGCATCAACAGAGCAGGCAACATATGTAGAAAGTGATGGGTTTTTACATATATAGCTGACCCTATTTTACAAAAGGAGACAAAAGAAGACCGAATCGGGTTTAATGGTCGTATTAATAGAAAAAGGGTCTACAAAATATGATGTTCTGTGGAGGACACAGTAAATGATAATGGAGTCAGATTAATGGAGACGAACAGTCTGACTTATGTCTTAACCCCCTACGGGGAACAAACAGTCAGTGCCTGATGGTTTTATTAGAAAGCAAACCTCCTTTATCGATCGAAGCTTGTTCTCCGCCACTAATCAACCTGTTATACGGTACACACATCCCTTAGAAGCTACAGCTGTGTCTATAGAATCTGATCCCTACTGTATCAACCCATGACAATGTTTGCTAATGTCTGACGCCGTAAACGCCTGTGATGACTAAAACGCGCAACTTCAGTCTCTCTGTCTTACAATAAGTATATTAATTAAAAGAACTGTATCTAAGCTCTAAACACCCGTTTATCCAGTGTCATAACAGTATACATTCATATATGCTACTAAGATAGCGTAACTTTACATAATGTCTTTCGCTAACTGACTTCATTCTGTCAAAGAAAATGATGTGACAATGCGCCATATCTCAAAACTTGTCTGTCTTATCGCTTAAGTCGTTTTGACAAGACACATTCTTTTTAACAATTTTATTATGATTTTCACATTTTTGGTTGCGATTTAAAATAGAAGTGATCCCTGAATAAAAATTTCTTTTTCTTAAAAAAAAACCTTATGAGCCTATAAATAAACAAGGTGTTCCGTTCAAGTAGCAGGATTCTCAGTGTTCCGTCAGAGGAAATGTTTGCGAGTCCCTGACCTACAGATATGCCGTGACGGTGGAACCTTCACGGACAGAATTCAGAATAGAAACGGGGAGGATATGGTCGGTTCGTCTTATGCCTCGCTTGCCAACCAATGTAGTAGAGATAATTCAGACACAAAAGTGCGATCACGCCCTCCTCAGACGTAACTGGTTCAAATCCCATTTGTGGAAGCAATTCTCGTCAATTACAAAAGGAGTATGGGTAACAGAGAAAACTTTATTCTCACCAACCTGTGCGCCATTGCCGTGCAACATTTTAAAACTCTTGGCACTGTTGTATTGAGCGGGAGTACGGGACACCTGTCTGTCAGACCCGTCCGTCGAACTCGATGTAGCAGCGCCTGAGAGGAAAAGGTTATATCGTGGCAGCCGGTTTACCATACTGGACCTCTCTCATTATTTTCGCCGCTACTTTCCGATAAAACTCATACCTCACATGTTCATAGAAGAACAGTTATTCTTATCCATTGGAATCCGCAAGGCAGGGCAAGAGGAGGCATTTGCACCCTCCTGGAATCTGGCTACAGGCTTTGTTGTCGCTACAGAACTCTTTTGAATTTGTATTAATCATACCATCTGGTGAGCAAGATGTATGAAACAGGCGAAATACCCTCAGACTTCAAGAAGAATATAATAATTCCAATCCCAAAGAATGCAGGTGTTGACAGATGTGAAAATTACCGAACGATCAGTTTAATAAGCCACAGCTGCAAAATACTAACACGAATTCTTTACAGACGAAAGGAAAAACTAGTAGAAGCCGACCTCGGGGAAGATCAGTTTGGATTCCGTAGAAACACTGGAACACGTGAGGCAATACTGACCTTACGACTTCTCTTAGAAGAAAGATTAAGGAAAGGCAAACCTACGTTTCTAGCATTTGTAGACTTAGAGAAAGCTTTTGACAATGTTGACTGGAATACTCTCTTTCAAATTCTAAAGGTGGCAGGGGTAAAATACAGGGAGCGAAAAGCTATTTACAATTTGTACAGAAACCAGATGGCAGTTATAAGAGTCGAGGGACATGAAAGGGAAGCAGTGGTTGGGAAGGGAGTAAGACAGGGTTGTAGCCTCTCCCCGATGTTATTCAATCTGTATATTGAGCAAGCAGTAAAGGAAACGAAAGACAATTTGGAGTAGGTATCAAAATACATGGAGAAGAAATAAAAACTTTGAGGTTCGCCGATGACATTTTAATTCTGTCAGAGACAGCAAAGGACTTGGAAGAGCAGTTGAATGGAATGGACAGTGTCTTGAAAGGAGGATATAAGATGAACATCAACAAAAGCAAAACAAGGATAATGGAATGTAGTCGGATTAAGTCGGGTGATGCTGAGGGAATTAGATTAGGAAATGAGACACTTAAAGTAGTAAAGTAGTTTTGCTATTTGGGGAGCAAAATAACTGATGATGGTCGAAGTAGAGAGGATATAAAATGTAGACTGGCAATGGCAAGGAAAGCGTTTCTGAAGAAGAGAAATTTGTTAACATCGAGTATAGATTTAAGTGTCAGGAAGTCATTTCTGAAAGTATTTGTATGGAGTGTAGGCATGTATGGAAGTGAAACATGGACGATAAATAGTTTGGACAAGAAGAGAATAGAAGCTTTCGAAATGTGGTGCTACAGCAGAATGCTGAAGATTACATGGGTAGATCACATAACTAATGAGGAAGTATTGAATAGGATTGGGGAGAAGAGAAGTTTGTGGCACAACTTGACCAGAAGAAGGGATCGGTTGGTAGGACTTGTTCTAAGGCATCAAGGGATCACCAATTTAGTATTGGAGGGCAGCGTGGAGGGTAAAAATCGTAGAGGGAGACCAAGAGATGAATACACTAAGCAGATTCAGAAGGATGTAGGTTGCAGTAGATACTGGGAGATGAAGAAGCTTGCACAGGATAGAGTAGCATGGAGAGCTGCATCAAACCAGTCTCAGGACTGAATACCACAACAACAACACATTAATCATTATCTGCGACTCCACTAAACAGTAGATGTATAATTGCCGGACGCGACAGCAAATACTGCAGCTTTAGTAAATATAGTTGTCTCGCTCTTCAGGCGAAATTATGGCGATTCCCTGGCGCGGCTGCGTTCCGTTGCTGTACATAAAAGTGCAGGAATAGTGTCTTCGATCTTTTCTTGTCGCTTCGTCGCGCATCCCTTACCGAGCTGCAGAAAGGAGACGGTCGAACAGCCCAGTTCCCGGGTTCCATCGCCAAATGCCATCAAAACATAATCATGTAAGTAGTATACGTGTCAGTCACCCACCTCAGTTGTTATAACGACGCCGACTCCGTGTTCCGAAATGGGATCACAGCAGCACTTTACCGTTTGTCTACAGGCAAGGAAAACCAACGATGGCTTCCTGATTCTCCATTCAGTTTTACACGATAGAGCTACTGTAGTACACTTACAAGAACGCATCCGATTTACACTACCTGTTTATACATCTAAACTTAATTCCAAATACATCAACCGAAAAAAGAACATTTTCTGCTCTAGAAGAGATAGAAACGTGTGAAATTTCAAGGTCGAAAACATGTCCTCTCTAGGATTGGGATTTTCTCAAAGTCTATGGGTGTAGCCCTGCGTCACGCGCAGTCACGGATTTACGAAATCTGTGTTCTAATTGACACGGCTGGACAACAATGAGACAGAATGGTTCAGTCCTAGGTTGCTGAAAGTCGATTCTAGCGGCCCATCTGCGAGTTGTTTTCGGAGGTTTCCCGATTTCATCATGTCGTATACTACCGTTGGGCTACAATTTACGTAACAAACAAAAATATTTTTGCCTGCGAAATACATTTTGTTCAACTGCAAATGCGCCACTCACAATAAAATACTGAAAGCTTGGAAGTGATGTGAGACCTACATCAACGGGAAAAGATGTGAAGTTTTATAAGAAAATAAAGTTAATTCAAAAATCCCTTATTAAAGTTTATTCTGCCTTCTCCACCTCAAGAATTAGTACTGCATTTTCTCAATCATTCTGACGCTTTTGCGTATTTGCGGGTTTAACCTAACATTATGGGAATGGAAATAAATATTTGTGAATATTTTCTAGCTCTATTTCATAACTCGTTGGATAACCTGGATTCAATAATTTTGAGGATGTAGTTTCAGATCGTTGAATTAAAAAGGTGCCATACATATTCACATTAACAACATAAAATATGCGGTTTCTTTTAAAGACAGTACAATAAGCTCTGCATATTACTTGTCAAATTTAATTTTTGAGACGTTTTACATTTTCAAATTCGTCGAATCAGTTACTTGACAACTGGCAATGTGCCCCCTTTTTGTAAAGTTCCTGCGGACGCCCATGCCATTAACACACTTGGCTCGCAAGTTGCTTAAATGGAGTCAACTAGATAGGCCAGCACCAGGCAGTGAGTATGGCTAAATGAACGTCTTGCGATGCTACTCTTCGCTAATGCTCTAGGACATCAGTAGTCTTGGAGCAGAATTCGTCTATTACTTGCAAGACGCATTTCTTTGTCAGTATGGGTATAAAACTAATACCTTTGTCCACATGCTTATGATATATTGTTATCATCCAATTTTTGAATACTAGAGAATCGCATATTACGCATGTCCTGAAACCGCACCTACTCGAATTACGAAAGCAAGTGATTCGTTAAGCTGGATCATTTTTCATCTGTTCTCTTGTTCATTTGATGCAAATAATTTCTTCATCAAATAAACCAGTGTTTCTTATACAATTATTTCGGTACCAACGGAATTTTTCCTTTTCCTTACTTCGAGCAAAAGGCGGCGTGCAGAAGTGGTGTCTCTCATTTTACGTATAAGTTACGTAAGACTCGGTATAAGGGCCTGAGAGTTTTCCGCAGTTGTTGACCATTAAGTCTAATGAGTACAGTCTGATTTACGAGCAGCACACCAGCTGCGGCTGATGGTCGCTTCACGTTTTCGTTTGTCAGATCGATAAGAAACGGAACGCCGTTTCTTGGCTCGATTCCCGCAGAGCGCCCTTGCGCCAGGCGGCCTAGGTCATGTTGCTACATGGCTCTCCACAACGGTCCTAACAAACTCCCAACACTCCCACCTAAAATATAAATCACACGCTTAAACTGTGTTATTGTTTATCTCAGGTAGCACATAAAATGGACTTAGCGAGCGACCGTATCATCATGCAAGGAAACAAGCGTTTGTTCAGTGAATTTGGCCCAGTCAATTCACTGGCAGAAATGGCATAAGAATAAATATTTGAGTCTTCACAATACTTCGCCATATGTATTATTTCGTTTTAAATCTATAAAATAACGAACTTGATCGCTGTATATCCTTCTAATATTGTATTCTGGTCTTAAAACGACCTACGAGTAGAGCTGATGGGGTTTATTTTCTCTGAGAAACTAGGCTGTCAACAGCTCATGTAACTTAGAACCATCAGGCCAACGATAAAGGCGTAAGTGTGTATGTTACGAAGTACAAGCTCTTTGTGTCACTTCACGCAATGACGGCTGTGAGCAGACATTACATTCCGCGTAACGATATCATTGAATACAAAGATCACATGAAAATATCTTTGATCCTAGATTAATTTTATGAAATTATTACTGTTCTGAAGCACAAAACATTTCCATTCATTGTTCTTAATTGTCAAAAAGAGTTTCACTGTATGAACAGTGATATAAACGTAAGACTTTGAAGGAACTACAAGCAGTTAACCTTGCACCTGTCGATTGTCTCTGTTACGTATCTCATCTCGCCTAGTCACTAAGAAGCAATCATGTGAACCATATTATGCCAATTATATGTAATTTATTGGAGTTCTCATAGAAAGTAAGCTATTAACTCATTTACGCACATGATAGAAAAAGTTTTATGTGAATAAGTGTATCTTGATCTTGATAACATCATTTCTGTTTCATGTTTAATAAAACCTTAGCTAGGGAATAAAGTAGAACTGTTCGCTTTCTTGTGCCTTCGTTAAAGGCAACATGGAACTGACTTCTAGACTGGGTTTATTCTTTAATATTGTTACACACCACAGCATTTTCCTCTGAATGTTCGCTTACTTTCAAGGGTAAATTATATAAATTGAGAATTATTTACTTAATAATCTTAATTATCTTACAGCCTTCATAACTCTATAAAATAGGATAACAACTTGTAGTAGATCATAAATAACAAGATATCGTGATGATCCCCACTTATTTAAGCATCGCGGCAGTATGTACCAGAAAGAGGAAGATTTATCAGTGATATCCCTCAGTTTCTGCGCAGGAAGACCGAAATGCCTCTGCCGAAGCCTTCCTCGCAGAATTTTCTAAGGACCCGGAAAAAATTGAGAGCTCACTGTAGTTTTATTTGCTATTACTATATCGTATGGTATCAAAGCTTTGTTGTCGGCCTCCTACTTCACTGAATCTTTAGTGAATGTATTCAAATAGTACTTTACGTTCATCTCAAACACCTGAAAACGGCAGACAATTTTTGATTGACAGTTTTACCTACGATGTCGTTCTGCTTGTATTCTATAGCTGTTTTAACTCCACATTCGCCGGCGATCGTTTAAAGAACTCAATGACAGACTTTTGTTAATGAGTCTGCCTTGACTCCAAATGTAAAATATTTTGCTGGAGGGGAGAGAAATGCGAAAAATATTTCCGCTATTAGAGAACGCAGAGAAGCCCTAATAAATTTTCGGAAGAGGATTAAGACTTTTTAAATTTTAAAAGAAATATTTGAGAGTTTATATCAACGAAAATATTAGTAACTGTATTAAGACCTTGCAAATTGTACAATAAAAGTTTGACGGCTGGTTTCTGTGGAACTTTATATCATTTTGCAACTGACGCTATTGCTAGCGAACGTCAGTTACAATGTCGGCATCTAGTTTTTATTAAAATGAGGGTATGATTATATAGCTACATCAGTGGATTTACGGTTGCTTTAGATGGAAAACATTTTACAAATGTTTTGCATGAATACTTACTCACAGCTCTGTAAATGTTTCTCGTAGAGTCCAGAAAACTGTCGCATTTTGCGACTGAAAAAGTATTTGTAACGAGCTGCTATTTTCAGTTGGTACAAGAAATTTGTAACCAGGGAAGATTTCCGCAAATAAAACAGAATTTCACATAATTACCCGCAAGCTACAGAACGGTGCCAGGTCTTCGCGAGGAATTATTTTAAAATTAGGGATCAGATAGGCATCAAACTGCGACATTTTAGCTCTGTGCTTCCTACAACTTACCGAACTGTCCAGTTGAACGGTTTGTCAAATAGAGAACATAGATTTTTATTGCTATAATAGCGAGACAAATCATTGGAATGAGAAACGTTATTTACGAATTCCTTCGAGGATAAAATTTCAAACAGTCGAGTTTCACTTGTTCTAGATTGCGAAGGTAATCTCACCTTCAAAATTATGGAAGTTCACAAAGAGTGCTTACAGCGCAAAGGTTAGACCGTTTCTGGCAGAGCGTGCGACTACTCTGCACGAGCCCCGTGCCCGGAGCGAGGTGACGCGGGACGGCTCGGCCACGCGCGCGGTGGCGTGTCGTGGCGCGTACAGTGCGGCGGTGACGTCACGGGGTGCTCGCGCCGAGCGCCGCGGCCAGACTGCCGGCCCGCGGCCCGGCCCGGGCTCGCCAGCGCCGCGGCGCGGAGCTGCGAGACACCTTGCCCTTCCCTTCCCGTCCCTTCCCTATCCAGGACCCTGCCCCTCCGGCACAATTACCGCCGTCGCTGCCCATTGAAGGCGCCGGACACTGAATGGGGGCCGCCCAGCTGGACAAGGAGCTACCGGCCCGGGCCGTCCTAGGACCCGATGTAGCGCGGAGTGGACAGGTGCTGATCAGGGGCTGGGTTCTGGGCGACTTGCTGTCACTGCCCCCCCCGACACACACATTTAAATTTCCACACCCGCCTACCATTTTACACGGACAGAAAAAATTCACAACAAAAAATAATTAATGCGGAGTAATGGGTCTAGGTAATATATTTGAATGATAACACTGCCAGATCACACATTCATGTAAGCACAAGACAAGCAATTTCAAATGCGAAGTGCCCATACATTTACACTGAAGAGCTACAGAAGTTGGTACACCCGTCTCATATCGCTTAGAGCCCCCGCGAGCACGCAGCAATGCCGCAACACGACGTGCCAAGTGCTCGACTGTTGTCTGAAGTAGTACTAGAGGGAATTGACACCATTAATCCTGCAGGGCTGTCCATAAATTCGTAAGAGTATGACAGGGTGAAGATCTCTTCTGAACAGCGCTTTCCAAGGTATTCCAGATATGCTCAGTAATGTTCATGTCTCGGGAGTCTGGTGGCCAGCGGAAGTTTTTAAACTCATAAGTTTTCGTGGAGCCACTCTGTAGCCATTCTGGACGTGAGGTGTCGCATTGTCATGCTGGAATTTCCCAAGTCCGTCGGAATGCACAATGGACATGAATGGACGCAGGTGAACAGACAGGATACTTACGTACGTGTCATATATCAGAGTCGTATCTAGTCGTATTAGGGGCCCCATATCACTCCAACTGCACACGCCCCACACCTTTACAGAGGCTGTACAAAATTGAACATTGCCCTGCTGACATGCAGTATCCATGGATTCATGAGGTTGTCTCCAAACCTGTACACGTTCATTCACTCGATACAATTTGAAACGAGACTCGCCCGACCAGACAACATGTTTCCAGTCATCAGCAGTCCAGTGTCGGTATTGACGGGCCCAGGCGAGGCGTAAAGGTTTGAGTCGTGCAGTCATCAGAGGTATACGAGTGGGCCTTCGGCTCCGAAAGCCTATATCGATGATGTTTCGTTGAATGGTTCGCACGCTCACACTTGTTGATGGCCCACCATTGAAATTTGCAGCAATTTGCAGAAGGGTTGCACTTCTGCCACATTGAACGTTTCTCTTCAGATGACGTTGGTCCCGTTCTTGCAGGACCTTTTACCGACCGCAGCGGTGTCGGAGATTTAATGTTTTACCAGATTTCTGATCTTGATAACCTGCCAGTGTAGCAGCAGTTACCGATCTAATACCTGCGCCAGATACTTCTTGTTTTATATAGAAGTTGCCGACCGCCACGCCGTATTCTGACTGTTTACATATCTCTGTATTTGAGTACGCATGTCTATACCGGTCTCTTTGATGCTTCAGAGTATTTAAGAATGCAGTTTCATGTTACTGGACAGACGTATGTAACATTTTGTCTGATTGGTGTTTTCTCCATTGCTGTCCCAAACGAGAGAGAGGGGTGCGTGCACGCTTCATTAGGTACTATGGTATCGGTCGTCTTTTAGAAGTGACGTCACGTGATCGATCGCTGAGGGGGGCGACCATTTTGGCTTTCTGTGATGGACGTCGTTCCGATGACTTAGATCGATCCACCTATTCCAGGCTGATGCACTTCTCGTGATGACTTAAATCTAGTTTATTGTGCAGCTCTGGTTCATTGGGAAAGAGTTTACTATTTTTATAAGGGTACATGGACGCCCTAACATCGTTGGATTCCAGTTCTTTTCAGTTTGGACAATCAAATTCAGATTCGTGGAGTTTATTCACATCACTGAGGGAATGTGCAGTTTGAATCCCTTACTCTACCCCGTACATTATAAATGCGCTGATTAACTGTTATCATGTTAGATTCGTATTTTCAATCTGTTGATATCCTCGTATACCAAGTCGAACTTTAAAATAGGTATTGCTCTCTTCATCTCTGGGATTTCATGTTAAGACCAAATTTCAGATAGCGTACTTCATTGTGTTAAATGTATTAACAGTGGGTCTTAAGGGGTGTGCCAGAGTCTATATTGTTTCTGACTCAAGGAAAGATTTCTAAGTTCACACACGCGGGTTGAAACTAGTATTACCTCTGCGTATCATAAAACGCCCAAAGGACTAAGAGGAACGACTGGACCTTAGGGCAGGGGAGCATTCACCTTTTATAGTTCGCAATATTTATTAAAGTCAATGAACAGAAATAATAATTGTCATGTACTTCAAGCGAACATATATACATAAGCCCCTCAGTTGGCTTTCAGTACCCAAGCCAATATAACATCTCTTCCAATGAGAAAGACAGTATATTAAGTAAAAAATAACTTTACACATGAACTGTGAACAACTATTTTGTATTATCAGATAGTGAAGAAATAACATTTATAGCAACGAACTCCCAGAGAGCATTTATACGCAAAGACAATCAGGTTTTCTTTCGTCACTAACAAATGTATACCAACTTGTCAAATGAGAAAGATAATACCTTTTTATAGAAAATAGAAAACACTGCACGTCCAAAGGGCTATCGTAAGTACATTTACTGAGAGTTGTTAAACCTTGCCCAAGTACATTCATTTAAAAGAAAGAGTAACCTTACAGACGGACTCTCAGCTAGACAGGCAATAATCTATATCAGACACTTCTCTCGCAAATAGTTCCCAGCTCATGGAATCTGCCAAGTGCGGAGCGGCAAACACGAGCTACACCTGGCTGTGCCATTCGGACCCGAGGGCGCGGAGTACAGTAGGTGCGTCCGACTTCGCTTCCCGGTTACTTCTCCCCCTCAAACGGTTAATTCAGATGCCTGTTATTGGGTGCAAATGGATCTTAACGGAACGTTCAACTCCGTCATATTCATGAACAAGCGGGAACCCGAAGATGCAGCCCAGACCCACCACCAAGGCACAGATGTAGAACAACACAATTATAGTCCAACAAAACGCATGTGTTGATGCAGCAACAACACGCTGCAATCAAATGTCTCAAATTGCGTTATGTTAATAAAACCAAAATCAAACACTTAAAACAACTTTAAATAGGAAGGCACGGCAGCAGTATCGCAAGAGTCAAAACAAATTGGGACAGCTAAATTTAGCTTACAAGAAACAACTAAACAAACTCAGTGTTTAGATATTTTAAGTAACCGATCGAGCTCACTTCCACACGTGATGAGCCAGGATAAAACACAAAATGATATTTTATCCTTACGATAATCATCCACTTGGTTGATGCCGACATTCAGACTCCGCACAAGTGTCTCAAGCAGTTAGCATACCTTGGTTCATCATACAGTTCAAGATAATGTGCCACAGGGGAGTGTTATGTGACCATTGCTTTTAACAATATATATAAATGACCTAGTAGATAGTGTCGGAAGTTCCATGCGGCTTTTCGCGGATGATGTTGTAGTATACAGAGAAGTTGCAGCATTAGAAAATTGTGGTGAAATGCAGGAAGATCTGCAGCGGATAGGCACTTGGTGCAAGGAGTGGTAACCGACCCTTAACGTAGACAAATGTAATATATTACGAATACATAGAAAGAAGGATCCTTTATTGTATGATTATATGATAGCGGAACAAACACTGGTAGCGGTTACTTCTGTAAAATATCTGGGAGTATACGTACGGCACGATTTGAAGTGGAATGATCATATAAAATTAATTGTTGGTAAGGCGGTGCCACGTTGAGATTCATTGGGAGAGTCCTTAGAATATGTAGTCCATTAACAAAGGAGGTGGCTTACAAAACACTCGTTCGACCTATACTTGAGTATCGCTCATCAGTGTGGGATCCGTACCAGGTCGGGTTGACGGAGGAGATAGAGAAGATCCAAAGAAGAGCGGCGCGTTTCGTCACAGGGTTATTTGGTAACCGTGATAGCGTTACGGAGATGTTTAGCAAACTCAAGTGGCAGACTCTGCAAGAGAGGCGCTCTGCATCGCGATGTAGCTTGCTCGCCAGGTTTCGAGAGGGTGCGTTTCTGGATGAGGTATCGAATATATTGCTTCCCCCTACTTATACCTCCCGAGGAGATCACGAATGTAAAATTAGAGAGATTCGAGCGCGCACGGAGGCTTTCAGACAGTCGTTCTTCCCGCGAACCATACGCGACTGGAACAGAAAAGGGAGGTAATGACAGTGGCACGTAAAGTGCCCTCCGCCACACACCGTTGGGTGGTTTGCGGAGTATATATGTAGATGTAGATGTAGATCCACGAGATTGTCTGGAACAAACTGAACACTCAGTTTTAAAACATTATACACAATAAGCCCCATGGCTGGGATGGTAAGGCAGAATACCGATGCTACTAGACACAAAGCAACAAGAGTTCCATCAGAATGGTGCGACAAATTGCGTAGGGCTTGACCACACACAGATTACTGACAGATTTTCATAATTCGGCAATCGCCAATAGTTTGCCTCAGGTGAGGTACACTTGCAATACGGGAGGCAGAAGGTGCATGGCAAGTGAAAAACATGAATAGAATGACGTCACCTTATCAGTCCAGCAAAATAGTCGTCCAACAGGATCAGAGAAGCAGGTCGCCACTACAATCCCCCCATAAAATGTCATCTGTTAACGGCCACCAACTGCTTGGCTGCGCAGACCATTTCAAGACACAGCCGTTACAACTGTCACCTGTACAATCCTTTTTCAAAACACCTCTTCACCGACCGGGTTCCTCCCCTGCTTCGGCAATCGCACCGCCCTCCCTCTACCTCCTAACTAAACTCACGCGCGCTCGCCACGTCGATACGCTCACTGCCGCGCCACCTCGTGACCGACTCAACGGCGCCGAAATGTTAGCATCTCTGATCAAATATCGATAGCCGCAAAGCCGGCATATCTCACGGATTATTGCAACATACCTTCAGGAAAATTTTGCTAAATAGAGAAAAGCCTCAGGAAACGATCTTCGAGAGAGAGAAAAAAAGGAAGAAAATGCATATGGACACGTGACTACATGGCTGTAAATGGGTTCCAACTTGTCAATGTATGTTTGAGAGAATGAAAGCACACATGGGAACCCACCAGCCCTGTGGAACTGTTCTGTCTGTATTAGTGTGCTTAGAGAAAAAAATTATTTAGGTTTGATCTCTAAATGTTTATGTTATTTCACCAATCACATTTCATCTAAATTCGTCGCCTTACCAGTTCTCGACGTTTCAGATTATTCCGTAGTGATGTAAAGAGTCAAGTGTCTAGTCTCCAGGTCTATTTGTCCATCTAATTTTGCCCTATTTACGTGACCCTTATTACTTAAGTAAGAGCCGATTAACAGTTGCATCAGAAGACAAGTTGATGTACACACGATCTACCTTGAAAGCATTATTAAGCCTTTCAATAATATCAAAGATGAAATAAAAGTACTGTTAGCGTTGTCCACTCAGTCAGTTGCGGCTGCAAGTACCGCAATATTGTACAATGCATACCATCGCTATGATAGCCCGTGGTGTAGTTATTGTGAAACAAGCGGGAAATAAACACGAGCAAAATGTCGCCTACTGCGGGTTACTGCACAGAAATTCAGTCCCATGTTCAGCTAGGGTAAGCTTTTCCTGTTACTTTGGTTCTCATCTCTCTTTTAAGTTATCTTAAAATAGGGAAACTGATCCATAAGGCTCTTTTTGGTGTTATTGACGAAGCATCTTTCAGCACAATAAAGCACGAGTATGTCCTCACGCCGAATGTTTGGTGCCGAAGACGGAATGAAGACAGGCAGCTGGCTCTCTTCTTTTCTGTCAGTGTTTTAAAGTACAGCGCATATTCACCTTCTTTGTAATCCGACAGGAGCATTTCTCAGCTGGCTGCCTTCTTTTCCTTGTTATAGCAAGGTGTGCTGTTTATATAAAACGAAGTCTATAGGCCAGTAAAGTTTTTACAGTTCATTAATGTACTTCGACACACTTACGTACTTTGAAATATATATAAACAACAAATAAGTACACATAATATAAGGTTAAGACAAAATCTCCTCCCATACAACGCAAGTTCATTTTACACTACTTTACATAAAAATGCAAATTATTTTTAGGCTAAATCTAAAATGTACCAAACAAATGCGATGTTTCATTTGCAAGTACAAAGAATTTCATAAGACAAAATAATTTTTTGTAAGATGCTTACGCCGCTAGCTGGTACAATCGGATAATTTTCTGGTTAAGACAGCCTGTATAAGCGCGAAGTGAACTTTATGCAGAGACAGTGTGTCAAGAAGCTTTATTGGTGAAATGGCGACTGAAAACATAGTTTTGTGACCTCACAAACATTGAGATGACGCCAGAACCGTTGCTCCGTGTTCATTACGTCACTTAAAACTGCATTTACGCATCAGATCGGATTTTACGAGCATTTTTACGGGCATAAGTTCTCTAACTTTGAATCTCTGAATCTTGGTAATGTATAATGGTATATAAAAAGTTTGAAGGTTTCTCGAGATCATCATCTTAAGAACATACAGTAAAACGTTTGACGATTTGCCAAGAATAGAAATTCCAGTTTCCATCCCCGAAACTCGTACGTTTGTTGCCCACACATCGTGGTTTATCACTGTTGCCTCAGGAATCGCCCACGAAGAAATAGTGCTTTTACAAGCCACCTAAGGCCCACTGTCGACTGGACCTAATGCTAAAGAACCATTCGATTTGCTCAATTTGCCTGGGTTGGAGGAAATGTGAAATGTTTAAATCCAATGGCTTTGAGCACTACGGGACTTAACTTCTGAGGTCATCAGTCCCCTAGAACTTAGAACAACTTAAACCTAACTAACCTAAGGACATCACACACATCCATACCCGAGGCAGAATTCGAGCCTGCGACCGTAGTGGCCGCGCGGCTCCAGACTGTAGCGCCAAGAACCGCTCGGCCACCCCGGCCGGCGTGAAATATTTAAATTTTGACCCCGAACTGTATGGTAGCTAGAATATGCCTGTTCTTCCGATAGGTATACAAATGGTCGCTGTTAGGGGCTACACAAAACACTTGACCCCTTATCTCTGTGATCAACAGAAACCGAGATACGATCCCCTGAAAGATAGCAATTTCGGGCGGGGTTTTGGAACATATTAGCACCGTGCGTTGCCGGGCACCAACCGATAGTTATTTCTAAATGTTGTAGCACGTATCACTTTCTTGTGTATGACGAAATGACTATAATGTACAAAATAATAGAGTTCCGCCTTTTTTAGAGTCCTCTTTAAATGTAGGTCTCCCTATAAATGGCCAGTTGGATCAATTCAAAGGTCGGCAAGCATACCTAACAAGGCACTGAGATGTTAAAACCAAACTTTAAGTTTGGTTTTGACTGCTTGTGTTTCCAGCAGCAGTAAGTGCGGTGTGCTCGGTAAAACTGTTGCTTTATTTTTAAACTCGTAACGTTGTAAGGAGTGCAGTTCCTCATGTATCAGCTTTTAACCCTTAAATGGTGTACGTGGTCAATGGCGCTCGTCGTGATATGTCGGCCATTGATCAGCAGTTTGATCGATACCTCTTTAGTAAATAATGTCTCTGCATATACTGAAGTGCACATTGAAATTTAAAAATACTTTTACCCTCTGACAAGGAACCACTTCAGTGTGAGGTTGCAAATGGCCAGTGATGTTTACGGCAGTGGACGCCCGACATATTGTGTACCAGGCACCCACAATATTGGTTGCTAATGGTAACGAGGGGCGGGACTGTAGGTATCCAATGGTGAGCACAGCATGAGGCTACGGAGCGTAGTCGCACTGCTTAGTCGATGAGTGACTCACAGCAGTGCAACACAGCTAGTGGTGTTGATAAATATCAGAGCAATGGCAACGATAAAAAAAGCAAACGTTGCGTTACATATCTACAACAACAGTTGTCGAAGTCGACATTTCGTAAGAAATGAACCCAAGGAATTTCGCAGAGTGAGGAAGTATTTAGAGATGAGATATTAGAATTTTTGTAAGATGGGTCAGTGGAACGTGTTGTGTCGTATACACTCGACCGTGCAGATAATGTACATGGGGAGTACAATGATAACGATACGTGCTTAACATGTGAAAGTGATGCTGAAACAGCTGACGAGCCACGTAGTTGACCATGCTTGTCGGACAGGGAGCCACAAACCCGGACTCCAGTGAAACGTAATGAAGGACAATTCTGGTCCAATGAGCGGGAACTAAAAATAATTATGTACATATATTAAGATCATACACAGCATAGAGAAACAAATTATGAACCGATTTCGAATACGTCCGTAGCAATACGACCGTCTAGTGCATAAGAAAAACTGCGAATATTAAATGAAGGATAAGGCGAGTTTGTTACAAAAATTGATGTTTTCGCGATTCCAGGATGGTCGACGAAGTTTGCAGGATGTGCATGATAACGGCGTACTACGTTATGCGCATTAAAGCGCAAGACATAGATTACAGTGATTTCAAGGGAAGCAGTGGATGGTTGCATAACTTCTAACACTGCTACAGAGTTGAAATATTAAACAAGGCGTCAGCTTGGCCGTGTGCAGGAAACTGTGGAACCGGCCCGAAATTTTGTACGTGAGATAAACGAACTTATCCCATCGTTCAGTTAGTAATTTGTTTTCAACTACGACCAATCGTAATGTGAAGAGGAATTGCACGTGAAAGGAACCCTGGAAATCAGAGAGTTGTATCAAGATAAACTAAAATCAATGCCTTAGCGGGTTCATATACAATTCTGTCGACTGTTAATCTGGTTGGTAAATTCGCTGGAAAGTTATTTATTGAGCTTCGAGAAATTGGAAGTGCTCTACACCCTACGTTTCTTTTTCGTGTGCGTGATCTTGCAAGACCATTTACGTCGGAACAAACAAGAGTGAGAAAATGGACGTAACTGAACTACAAATATGGAATGAGCACCATTTTTGGCAACTTGCAGGTCAAAATAACTCGCTGTCACTTGATTCTTGGTGTACGGTGAACTATCTCCCCTGAAAACTGTGTGACGCTGCTGTTCGTATCACTTGGATCAAATGCACAAATTCAGCTTCTGAATATTGTTTTTCCCATGACTATGAAATATTTCATCGTACTATCTGCAGCTACGCCTTAAGCGTAGCCAGTTTCACAGTTACTTCCACGACGGACTGTTCCGCAGTTGGCTGCGTGCCGTGACATTCCATCAGTTCTCATCATCTCGTTACACCAATATCATTGTATATGCATTCTTTAAGATTGGAGACCTAGCTGAACATTGCACTGTTTGGCTCAAATGGCTCTGAGCACTATGGGACTTAACAGCTGAGGTCATCAGTCCCCTAGAACTTAGAACTACTAAAACCTAACTAACCTAAGCACATCACACACATTCATGCCCGAAGCATGATTCGAACCTGCGACCGTAGCGAGCACTGTTTGTAACTTCCAAGGAATTCGCCTTCGAATTTGATAGTCTACAAGATAATGGTTTGTTCTGAATATTTCTAGAATGTCGACGATGTCAATTTTGTGAAGCATAATTTATACATAGTATGGAAGGCTGTCCTCTGTACCTTCCAGACACTCAATTTCTGTCCGCCTTCTGATGCACATGGTGAGTCGTTAGCAGCTATTTTTTCCTGTCATCACTGTTAACACAACACTTTCAAATGAGCCTTACTGAAAACCGAATTTGCGACCTCACACTCAAGGAATTCCTTGTGAGTTTATTTGATTTTGAATATTAAGTCAAAACAGCTTAGTGCAAACGTATCACTCACGTTATTTAGTACTTAGTGTATGTAAGAGATAAGAAAGTGCCACTGGATGCTTTACGTATTCAAGTACCGATGTTGTTGTTGTTGCTTTTGTTGTGGTTTTCAGTCCGAAGACTAGTCTGATGCAGCTCTGCATGCTGCTCTACCCTGAGCAAACCTTTTTGTGTCGGAGTAAGAATTGCAACTTACATACATTTGACTTGCCTGTATTCATCGCCAAACTTTCCACACCTCATACTTCTCTCCATTACCAGTTTCACGATTCCTTCATGATTCTGGTTGTGGTCTATGAGCTGACCTCTCCTTTTGGTCAATTTGTGCCTAAAATTATATGTTCATCAATTTGATTCAGTACCTCCGCAATAGTTACTCAATATAGCTGCCTAATCTTCAGCGTTCTTCTGTACCATCACATTTTAGAAGTTTCTATTCCCTTCTTGTCTCAACTGCATGCTGTCGACGTTTCACTTCCTCACCAGGCTACATTCCATGCAAATACCTCCAAAAAAGAATTTCTCATATTAAATTTGTGTTATATATTAGCAAATTCCTCTTTCTTCGTACTGCTTTTCGTGCTGCAGCCAGTCTGCATTTTGTACACTCACTACTTCTGCAATTATCAGTTATTTTGCTGCCAAAAGCGAAACTAGTCTAGTAGAATCTCAAGTTCCAATCTATTTACTTTAGCATCACTTGATATAATTCGACTACATTCCATTACCCTTGTTTTACATTTGTTAACGTTCATCTCATAAACTCTTTTCAAGACACTATCCGTTCAGTTCAACTGCTCTTTCAAGACATTGACAGTATTACAATGTCGTCTACAAACATAAAAATTTTTATCTTTAATTTCTTCTCTAGATTTTTCTTTTGTTTCCCTTACATCTTGCCCTTCACTTTCTGCAGGACCTGACAGTCATTTTGCAGGACAATGCTCAAGCACGTACAGTGCAAGCTGTTACTGATCTGTTTGACTGATGGGGCTGCTAAGTGCTATACCACCTACTGCACTCCCCTAACTTAAGCCCATGTGAGTTCACCTCGATTTCTAAACTGAAGGAAGCGCTTCACGGCATTCGCAGCAGAACTGCTACAAATTCGTCGGGCAATAGACCGCGCCGCTCAAACTGTCAACACAATTGGCACTACTGAGAGTATCCTACGACTTCCACATCGCTGGCAACGGGATATACACAATGCTGATGACTACTTTGAAGGTCAGTAAAACTTTGAAATACGCATCTATTTTGTACGAGCTGTAAATAAATAGTTGCCACTATTAAAGTTCCAACCCTCGTACTTTCAGCAAGTCAAGTGGTCGCTGAAATGAACCAGTTATTAATTTATTCCGGTTGTCGAATATGATCTCTACCGTAATAACTCACCCTAAATGTCTAGTGCAGTTCCACTACAAAATAAACTAATTCTATCAGGTAAAAAACACAATATGAACCCAATTTAATCAGTCCTTTAAGAACACCGTTAGGACCTTGGTAAAATCTTCTGCTGAAATTATCTCCTGCCTTAGGCAACTTTCAGCACAAATAACGATTTCTGCTTCATTGCTTAGAGCGCTGGTTCTTTCCGATGACCGCTTCTTAGGTCTACTTTCGTCCGATGTTTGACCTTCACTCTTTGAGTCTATACCTCTCATTATACTTTTCTGTGTTTCTCCAACCCAAAAACTTGTATATTCTCTATCCGTGTAGTCGCCTCCTTTGTGCTGTGGATTCCACATATATTAAGCGGATCCCGACACGTCTCCACCAAATGGCGCAAGTCAAGGAATTTGCAGCCTTGATGGTCGCTGAACCGTCTCAGCCCTGATTCAGACCCATCACTCACCTCTGTACCAACGATAAGAAAACGATCCTGTCAATGGTGCTGCCGATAGTGGTAGTCTTCATCTTGCAAACAATACTGGCTGTCTTCAGCACTTCAGGTAGCCACCGGCCACCAGAATCTCTTCTGATCCAAAGCGACACACGTCGTTAGCGCTAATGCGAGCTATACCTCCTGCAGTTGACTGCACTCTATCCAATTTGTGGTATACGGAAGGACCCATTCCGCATACGCCTCGTCCTCCGGTATGCACATAGAGACCGATTGGATTTCTTCCCAGGCTTGTTAGAGATATTGTAAGGGACTTCGTCACGCGTTATGGAAGTGCGAGAATTTTCTTAGAAACTGTGTGCATGGATGCCAGATGCGGACATCGTCAGGGAGCCGCGTGGAGTGGCCGGGGGGGGGGGGGGGGGGGTTGAGGCGCCATGATACGGATTCCGTGGCTGCTCCCGCCGAAGTTTCGGATCCTCCCTCAGGCACGGGTGAGTGTTACCCTTAGCGTAAGTTAGTTTAAGTAGTGTAAGTCTAGGGACCGATGGCCTCGGCAGTTTGGTCTCTTAGGAATTCACACACACATACATACACACACGCACACACACACACACACACACACACACACACACACACACACACACACACCGTCATATGCGGCACCCTTGAGTCAAAAAGACCTCGCGTCTCATACGGTAGTGATCCCATACCCTCATCCTGTAACCTGATTTCTAACAACTACCCGTCCCCGCCACAAGACAGCCACTACCAAGGTGGCCGTCGGTATCTAACTACAACCATTCAAATCACATATTTCCAGCTGTTGAGTATCCTTTAGAGTTTATTTAACGTCTTATGTCTAATTTCATTAGTTTGCATAACAAAGAGATCAGTTTAGAAGTGTGCAAAAGTGCACGGAGTAGAAAATTTGTGAAAAGTAGAGGAATATCGATGCAACCCAGTTACGAATATCTTACACGGGGGCGAAAATAAGGTCACCACTCTTCAGTCATGTGACTCCAAGCACGTAAGACACGCTCGGTTTCTTGTGAATTGCGCGTGAGCACACACACACACACACACACACACACACACACACACACACACACACACACATAGTAGGGAGTACACCTTGTTAAATTTAGTAGATTCGTTGTGGTTAATTTGGTAAGTTTTAAACTAATTAGAAACTACTAGAGTTAGCAATGAATTTAGTTAAGCGCAGAGCCTGCGGTGGAGCATAACCGCAATTACTACTGTTCGTTACTCCAGACATCCCAGCCGAGTTTCCGTAGCGAAACTCTGGCATACGGGTTTAAGCCCTTTGTGATGCACGTAATAGGCTTTATTTGCTGTTAAACTTTACTAATTGCTATTATTTCATAGTGACCGTGAGGATCTATATCAATAAATAACTATGACTACATTTTAAATATTGCCTTGGACAGCACGTACTCGTGTTACACTTGTCATTTCTGGTTTTTGTTTATGACATAGATCATCCATTTTCATGCTTCGTAGCACTCGTAGCAAGGCTGCTCAAGCTGTCCGTGTGTTACAAGAACGGTACAGCTCTTCGGACGAGTCTTTTCGTAGCTTCCTCTATCGACTCTACAGCAAAGATCCAGTCTTTCTCTGTATTCAGACTTCTTATTTACAGTATCAACATTTGTCTTCTTCGAATTATATATTAATATTTTCCACTTGTCACTGCCTAAACTTTTCAGAGCCACTGCTGTATTCGTGTGTTGTGTAAAGTGCCTTTCTTTTAGTTCGTACCTAGATGAGCTATATGAAAGAATAATGCTGCATTCTAAAACAAAAAATCTGTCTAAAATTACTTGATGTGCCAATGTCTGCCTGACGTAAATGTAACTTCTTTTCCAGTTACGTCAACTTACAGGTACATTATATTCATGGCACACACTTGGGACTTGCTCGGCTTCTCAAACACTCGAATGCCACTCTACGATTATACTAGTATTTGTTGAGAGACCAGTGCACTGATGTACTGTGTGCACTGCAGGTTCTCTGTACCGAGCAAGCACAATATTTAAGCCAAGAACCTCGTCGCTATCATCGTTACCGCGCATGTTGTAACGACGAGTTTAGTGTCTGAAGGATTGTGCCCGTTGGACTCCGAGGAAAGCAGTAAATCCGTTGACTCTTCTGGTACTGTAGGTTATTGTACCGAGAAAGACAGCGTCAGTCACAATCGCTTTTACCACTACAGTCCATTGAATATTCGCTTTGACAGAGTGTAATCAATGGTTTGTTGGACGTCATATGCAGAAGGTAACAGGGTTACACACAACTTGTCAACGAAGTCTGTTACATTAAGATACTCGTTAGTTGCAGGTTGTCATTGTTAGTAATAATTAGAATCAACAATAAAAAACACCTCCTAACCATGCATGAAAAGTACCGCATACGAAAAACAAAGCAGAAAGGAAAGCCCTGTTTAACGATCAAGTACACATGACAAACCTCTCATTGTTTACACCAACAGACAAAATAATATAGTAACACTCAAACAGAGGATTATTGTCATAATAAAAATCCCACCCAAACTCTTTCCACTCACTTGTCGACGAACTCCTCTACAAAACCGAAACGCAGATCAGTTCGACACCAAAATTTTCAACCACTCTCTGACAGCTATTGCAATCATATTCAGTTTTGTACAACTCGCCCTGAATAACAACACACACGCACACTCTCACGCACACGCACACGCACACACACACACACACACACACACACACACACACACACACACACAGCCAAGAGGTTCTAGGCGCTTCAGTCCGGAACCGTGCGATTGCTACGGTCGCAGGTTCGAATCCTGCCTCGGGCATGGATGTGTGTAATGTCCTTAGGTTAGTTTGGTTTAATTAGTTCTAAGTTCTGGGGGACTGATGACCTCAGCTGTTAAGTCCCGTAGTGCTCAGAGCCATGTGAACCATTTGAACACACTCACACACACACACACACACACACACACACACACAAAGAGAGAGAGAGAGAGAGAGAGAGAGAACAGAAAAGGATAGATGTTAGTTTTCAGCACATACTTCGTTGGATTGACAACGTGTATCTAAAGAAATCAAACAGGAAGAGACAAAGTGAACGCAGTTGTTACGACTATAAAGCACAGTTTTCGCAAAAATTTCCACAACTGGCGACAGAAGACAAACAGTGCTCCACAACAATTAAGGCAAACAACATGACAGTTATGCTTATGTTCCGTAAGTGAAGTTACAGTGCGACCTCCAGCATATGAGCAGATGAGAAGAAACGTAGATATCAACCAAAAACGTGAAGAACTACAAGTAATCTCTTACTTACATAAAAAAAACAAGACATGAACTGTTTTGTAATCTATAAATATCGAATATCAAAACAGAACTTTATCATTCTAGATTTCACTGACGATGCCTTACAGTAAAAGGCTAAACGCGTCTGGAAGAAATAAAATGTTTTGCAACACGAAAAGGAAATATTTATTTGCAAAAGGAATATATCTGTGCTTAGTTATTAGTGTGACAGTAAAGTCTCTTCTAAGATACAATCTGGATTTATAATTGGACATAACTCTTAAATTGTTATTCATCAACTATCTGTATTTCAACCAGTATCATTCGGCAGACGTTCTCATCCCAGTTTGTGGTGCAGTCCTTCATCTCCCTGTCAAAAGCTACATTCACTGTAATCTGTGCTGTTTATTGTATTGTCCGCTTATAAAAACAAAATCAGTTTATTTTCCATTAAAGCTTTTTGACAGATTTCTTCCCACAATTATACTTTCTAACTTTTTAATACTCCTTTATTGAGCACTTGATCTATGTAATCCGTTTTGACTATTTCCTGTAATAATACTTTCCAAATGTCTTCTAGTTGGTTTATAATAGTTATTCTGCTGCTAAAATATCGTTTCAGTACAGTATGTCTTCTGAAATTGTGCGTCAGTAAGTGATCTTTTGTACGAGAGTGGTTTACCTTCGGACTGTTTCCAGACTTCCTTCTCTAGCTACCCCAGTAGTAGACGTTTAATATATTTTCTTATTCCGTTTTTAAATGTTGACAGTGACATTTTGCATGCGACAGCCTTTCTCTGAATTTAAAAAACATTGCTCTGTAAAGTTAAGGGTTTTGAAATGTGGAAACATGTTCCAAAATATAACATAGTCATGTAACTAAGAATTAAGTAGAAGTGTTATTAAAAAGATTTTCAAACTGAAGCTCATAGTCTAAATCCCTGTCATGGTACGACAGCACCATATCCTTTTCAACAACATCCGCTCCCTTCCCGCCAACAAGAACCTCTTCCGGCACACCCTTGCCACCCACCACGTGGATGCCTTCCTCCTCAATGAAACCTTCCTCCAACCCCACCACACAGGCCACACGACGCCCTACCTCCTTCACCGCTCCGATAATCCCCTCCCGATTACGCGTGGCGGAGTTGCCATTGGTCACCACCGCCAGATCTCAGTTCGGCTCCAACCTCTCCTTCCCGACCCCACCAAACACCTGATCCGTAGTCTCTTCTTCCCCGGCCTTACCTTCACCTGCGCCACCATCTATGTCCGCCCTCACGCCCCTATTCCCTTCGACTTCCTTTCCCACGTTGACCGTACCTTCTCCCCCTACGTGATCGCCGCCGACCTCAACATCCATAGTCGTTCCGCCGCCCAGTTGCGGCGGTGGCATCGGTTCCTCTCCTCCCTTCAAGGCAACCTCATCCCCGTCCCCCAGAACACCCGTCCCGAATCCAACTCCACTCCCAATGTTATCCATTCCTCCCCTAACCTCCTTTGCTGCATAACGGTGGATGTCCTGGAGCCTATTGGTAGCGACCATCTCCCTGTCCTCCTCACCATTTCAGACGGTAGTCGCCCCCGCCCCAGCCCTCGTAATGACCCTCCCCCAAAAGTACGTCCATGACTATTCCCATGCCAACTGGAATGCCTACCGGGATACCCTCTCCACCCAGTCCTTAGCCACCCCTTCACCTACCACCACCCTGATGTAACCCATGCCACCTCCTTTCTCCAGCAGACCTTGTCTGAGACCGTGGAGGCCCACGTCCCTACGGTCGCCATCCACCCCCACCGTCCTACCTTACCCCCACAGGCTGTCCTCCACCTCTGTGAATCCTGCCATCTCTACCGTGCCTTCCTCCACACACGTGACCGTGACACACTATACCGCCACCAGTCAACTCCAGCGACACTTTTGAAATTTGCTCGCGACTAAGAAACGCCGGGACTGGCGACAGACATGCACCCGTTTAAATGCTACCCTACCTATAAACTTGTCCAAGTTCTCGTCAGCCTTCCGTCGCCTTACCGGAACTAAACCCTCCCTCTACTATCCTCTTCTCCATGATGATCACCCCTTCCCTGACACCCTTAGTAAGGCCAATCACTTTGCCTCCTACCTCTTCGATGTCTTTTCCATCCCCGATGATCCCCAGTTCGATTACTCCCTCTTCCCGGATATCCGCGATCGAACTGACACCTCTGTCCCTCCCCTCGTACCTGGTTTCCAGTACTTGGACAACATTGCACACATGGAACCTAATGCCCCTATCACTACACAGGATCTCATTGCTACATTCCACATGAAATGCAACACCACTCCTGGTCACGAACGTGTCACCTACCATCACCTTCGTGAAGCTCCTGTCTCTTTCCGCTCCACGCTGGCCAGGCTCTACAATGTAGCCCTGTCCACAGGTTACTACCCCAACCTGTGGGAAACCTCCCATATCCTGATGTTTCTTAAGCCTGGTAAACCGCCGTCCACCATCTCCTCCAACCGTCCCATCAGCCTTACCTCGGTCTTCAGCAAGGTACTGGAATCTATCCTCACCGGCCGCATCAACCAGCATCTCCGCCAGCACCGCCTCCATCCCGTTACCCAGTGTGGCTTTCGGCCATCCTTCTCTTCCAACGACCTTCTCCTTCACCTCACTCATCTCCTTTCCAACAGCTTAATTCCCGTCGCTCCATAATCTTCCTCTCCCTGGATCTCAAACGTGTTTATGACCGCATACGGCATTCCAGTCTCCTCTTCAAGCTCCAAACCTTCGCCTTTCCCATTAACTACGTCTGTATGATCGGCTCCTTTCTCTCCCTTCATCCTTCCTACGTCACCATCCACCTTTTTTCCCTCCGCCTGTGTGCCCCAAGGCTCTGTCCTCTCCCCCCGTCTGTATCTTTTATATATGGCGGACACGCCGCTGCCGTCACCCCCCGTCCACCTTCTCCAGTTTGCCAATGACACCGCCTTCCTTGCCCTTGCCCCCACCCTGCAGCGCTCCCAACACCTTCTCCAATCCCATCTTGACTGGTTCACCACTTGGTGCAACCAGTGGTTGCTCAAGGTCAATCCCTCCAAAACCCAGGCGATCATTGTAGGCAAAACCACCGCTTCCTTCCGCCTCCTTGATTTCTATCTCACCATCTATGGCCGTCTTATCGCCCCCACCCCCACCCTTAAGTACCTTGACATCACCCTCGAACGTCGCCTCTCCTGGATCCCCCATCTCCGGACAATCCAAGCGAAGGCACATTCTCAACTCCGCCTCCTCAAGCTCCTTTCCGGCCATACGTGGGGTCTCGACCCCTCCACCATACTTCACACCTATAAATCCCTCATCCGCCCTATCCTTTGTTACACCCATCAGGCCTGGATCACCGTCTCCCCTACCTTTTATAAATCCCTTCAAATCCTTGAACGCCATGCTCTCCTCCTCGCCTATCACATCCGTCTCCCCTCCCCCACGCGGATCCTGTATGATCTCATTCTGTTGCCCCACCTCCTCCTTTTCCTTGAAAGGATACAGATTCTGTACACCTCCCGTAAACTCGATCCTCCTCACCCACTTGTCACACCCATCCTCTTCCACACTCACCCGCTGCCGCGCCTGTATTCCCACGTCCCACCCGGTCTCCATCTCTTCACCCTCCTTACCCTCTCCCAAGGTGGCTTCCGCCAACTCCCCCTCCCTGATGATGTCCTCCTCCCCTCCATCTACCCCTCCTACCAACTTTGATCCTCCCACATCCTGTGCCTTTTCCTTTGGGCACCCTCCCTCCCTTCTCTCTCCTTTTCCCCCCATCCCCCTTCCTCCACCACTCTTCCCCTGTAATTTCCCTCCACCTTCCTCCCTCCCCCCTATCTCTCCTGCCCGTGGCATCTCTGCTCTCCCTGCTCCCTCTCCTACCCCCCATCCTCCTCTCTTGGCAGGTCCCCGGACTCATACACGCTTAGTGAACATTCGCGCGCCGGAGATCAACGCCTCGTATTTCTGTGTGTGCCGTCGTTTGTGCTTAAGTGGTTCAGTGTTATTCGTTGTGTGCACCTACGTTTGCGTGTGACAGTTTTCGTCTATGTATGTGTCCAAGTGTCTGAACTAATTTTATCTTGGACTCTACTCCCGTGAACGGCTCCATGTGTTTTAAAAAGTGTTATTCTCCGTTTATATGTCCACTATATTTTTCTCTAATTGTCTTCATTTGTCTCTTTTGTGTTTCTCAAAATGGCCCAAGAGCAGCGTAGTATGCTGCTGCTGGCCTGCCTGTAAACAGGTTTAAAAATAACAATAAAGAAAAAAAAGAAGCTCGTAAAATTATTAACACATTAAAGAAAATCTGTTAATTTGTAAATATCATATGTTCCGTGGTAAAAGACATACTTCTGTTTCAAGGTGCAAAACAGTGCACGACCGACAGTGTATAGATTAACCGTCCACACGTTATACAACTAGCTTTAATAATATACAGAATTTTACTTGCCACAAAATTCTGTAACTGAAGAATCAATAATACGTTTGAAATAGCTTTAATATATTACACAGCACTTAAATACGTAGAACTGGAAATGTTCGCAAATACTTCACGATACATAGCCTCATCTCTATCCACCTGTAGGAAATGGGCGAAACTATGACAGTCCCTAGAGAGTGATTCTACATGTGATTCTAAAATCAGTCACTAGACTGAAGACTGCAAACATCGTGTGTTCCTAGGTACAAAAGTCTCCCCTACTTTATCTGTCCATCGCAAGTGTGACAAATTTTTGCTTAAACGTCTCCCAAATCCGCAATGGCGCTGCTACTGTAGTTACATCTCTTAAGAATATGCCATTTTTCTCGAGACAGAAAACTTAAAATCTCCTTTACAAATTAAAGGTCAGTCGGTGACGTAAATATACCCCATAGAACCAAAAATTTAGCATGTATCAGTCGTCTTCAGGATACGTCTTTTCTTTGGGTATATGTTATTACATGTTCGCAATCTTTAATAGACTGCTTTCTTTTTCACTGATCTTTATTACTTATGTTTTTGGTTGCTTGACCCAAATACTACATAAGATATCTTTTCATACAATTACACTGAATAGCATAATCCAATTTTTCTTTTACTTATAAACATTGCTGTTACATCTCTAGTTCTTTGTTTTAAGCCGTCTTTGTATCTTCCGTTTCGTTTTGTGATAAACCCTTTGTACTGTATCCGCTACTTCTAACATTCTTTGGAGATTCACAGCTATATCATTCACAAACCTAAGCAGCTACAAGCGCTCTCCATTTACTTCGATACCTGTATAGGATTGGCATGTTCAAAGTAAGTGTTACATAGGGATTGCGGCAGATTGCATCTTTGTCTAACGCCTTTAAGAATTGTGCTTTATGTATGTGGACGTCTAATTTTTAATATTGCTGTTTGTTCTTCGCAAAATTATCTAATTATTCTTCTGTCTCTATAGTCTAGGTGAACCATTACTTCGTTCCAGTTGGCAATGTTAAATGTTTTCCTTATTGTTAGCGAAACCTGTGCAAATTTTCATGTTGACCCAAAAGCCTTCTTAAAATATACTACGGAGGCATAGGATGGCTTCTCTTCTGGCTATGCCTTTTCGGAAGCCAAACTAGTATTTTCCAAAATTGACTTAAGTTTTATTCTTAGTGCGTCTGCGTATTATTCATGTTAATATTTTAGAAGCGTGAGTTATAATTCTCAATGTCGTGTGGTATTCACATGTAGCGTCTTTGTTCTTCATCGGAATCATTATCATGATAATATTCTTACCGTATTTTATAGGCCATTGATTAAAATATATATGTAAGTTGATTTGGTTCAGGATGTAATGCTTCAAGAATTTCACCTGGAAAGTTATCAAAACCAATAACCTTCTTTTCTTTGAGATCTTTGTATACTTTTTCGAATTACTATTTTCAAATTTCAGGCTCCAGTTCTATTTGTTCTGCACATTCTCCTTCCTTTTCTTCACAGAACTATAGTTACTCTGACTCAATGTTTTTTATTTATCTATTACACCCTCTCAATTTTACTTTGAATTTGCAATTTAAAGTGTAATTGTAGTTTGTAATGTTAAGTCATGATCATTGCACGTTTCGTTCGATCTGCGTGAAGTGATGTCGTTTGTGTGAATCGATTTCTTTGTTTCTTTTTCCTACCCGTAATATAGTCACTTTGAACTTTCACATTCTCCATGCTACATCCAAAAAAATCTCTGGAGAACGCAAGTACCTGTTACTGTTAAACAAGTAAAAGTTTTTGCAAAGCAGTATAACCAATTAACCAGCACTGACGGATCCCTGGCAGTTTAAATCAATGTATCTAACGGCATGAGAACGTGAACAGTTGAAGCTTCAGTACTTTCCAGTCCTCGTAAGTGGAGAAATACGACTGTAATTCTGGTATCGTCCAGCGGATAAGCTGTTATGTAATTGAGACGCTTGTTCCATTAATGAATGTCGAGGACGTCCAATAAAAAGTCCCTAGCGGTACTGCAGCTGTAGAGCAAAACAAATTCCAATTAATCGATGACGCCATTGTCAGCACTTCGTTGGGTCAATCAGATTCTTTTGTGGTGAATTCCTCGAACGTAATCTAGTAATTAACAGCTGACAAGTGGCGCCGTTTCATTTCGGCGCGATTCCATACGGCCATCAGCAACTATCGTACCGTTACTCCACAAGTTTGGAACCCCCCCCCCCTCACAAGAGAAAAACTGGCGAATAAAGTCAGTATTGTGAAACAGAAAGGGAGGAAACCTGTGAGGCTATGATACAAGCATGGTGGCCTTTTAGGAAGGTCAATACAGAATGTAATTTTCAGATGGAAAGAGAGTCCTGTGACCTAACACACAAATAGAGAATTACGTGAGACAAACAATAGCTTCTGTCATTAGAGACTAGCTTTATTCACTCTCGAGTTACGTCGCATTTTGTAAAGAACAAGTCAGACGCTGACGGTAACACATCAAGGTTACAGAATGTGTTCGACATGCTGTCCAGCCTGTTCGCAACGCAGCCTCATACGTCTTTCCCCTCTCGTATCGCATACTTCTTGAGTAAATTTCTGTTTATGCAGTTGTTCATATGTTAGACGTAAGGTTCTGCGTTTATAGACTGCCCTGTACCGTAGTTGTACGTACAAGGATTCTACAGTGCCAAGGTGAGTCATCTGCTAGCTACATTTTCGATAAGCACCTTGAACGGAAGTCGCGTTAACAATCAGAAGAACTGGCGTCCCTTTAAGACGGAACTTGAGTTAATCGAAGCACTACAATCATTCGTGGGTAGGATGTCAGAAAACGTTTCGTGAAGGAGTGTCACACGCCAGTGGACAGCCAGCGCTTCTATTTCGCGTTAATACTCTTGATATTTGTAGCTAATATATTAAATGCTAACACACCGGCCGATATCAGCATGTGGAAGCTACTAAGAAAGTCTGTATACGTAAGAGTGCGGCGCTACATTGGAATTTGGAAGTGGGGAGCGTGGAATGGAAACCCCTAGCTACCGTCCTGATTTAAATTATTTCATTGTTTTGCTGTCTTTAAATACTATGGAGAGTATGGAATAGCCAATTCCTGTCTCATTACATCTTCAGTCTCAAGTTCGGCACAGAATGGTGTTAGAAAACAAGGAGTGGCTTCCCCGGACGCGATTCGACTTTCTCAAAGGCAGAAGTACCGCCGACATTATCAGATCTTTTCCGATGGACATTGAAAAAATCCTTCTTGAGTAACAGGTACCTGAGGGCTTCGTTTCTGGAATTTTCTAGGGTTTATGATAATGTTACGAGCTCATTAAGTGCTCATAAAGAAATTGTAGCTGCTACACTTTACAATATGGGTTTTACGAGTTATGTAGGGTTTGCTCGGCTGTGTCCCATGGCCTTCCAGAGGGTGCGGTACTGACCCCCTTAGTACACACCTGCACGCTATTTAGCCCCGACGCCAATGTTGTTCAGTACGAGGATTATGTTTTTATCAACGACTATTGGTCTTCCTTTTGGATAACAAGATTATGGTTTCCTGACACAGGTGTCAAGCAGGACAAATGGGAGTTAGGAAATGGACCACCTTTGTCGCTAGAAAGCTCTGCAACTGTGATATTCACGAGAAACCGACGCAATCACCTCTCATATGAACTTCAGCTTGGCTGATAGAAATTTCCTGTTTAGTTAGATGCTAAGCTACTTGGCGTCTGCTTTGACTGAAAACTGACTTGCACACGTTATGTTGCTTACCTCATAGACAAGGTGGAACACATTGCGAATATGTTGCGTATGGTTGCTAGAGCTTTGTGGGAAGCTGAGCCGACAGTCGTCATTGTATAAGGCCCTGATCCGCTGTGTCTTCGGTTACGGCATCTTCGTCTACGGCAACGCGACGAAATCCACTTCGCGTAAAAATGATGCCGTCCATTACAGGGAGCTTCGTCTTGTTCTTCAAGCGATGATATCACCGTCCACCAACTTTGTGGAAGCGTGAAAAGTGCCGCTGGCTATACGTCGGAAGATATCGTATAATTTTTCCTTTAATCGGTGCTCCATATTTGACTGTGCCTCCTTCAAGGCAGTGGTTCAGATCTGCAGGCTCATGCCAACACCTCACAGACGAAGAACGAACAGAACTCCATTAATGATTCGCAGCTATGAGAAATGGTTCAAGTCTTCCCTCGAGCGAAAAGTTTATTTTCCCAAAGCTATGATCTGTCCGTTCGTTCATTGACGTCTCTGTTCACTGTAATAAGTTTAGTGTCTGTGTTTTGCGACCGCACCGCAAATCCGTGCGATTAGTAGACGAAAGGACGTGCCTCTCCAATGGGAACCGAAAACATTTGATCGCAAGGGCATATGTCAACCGATTCCTCCACAGTAAAACACGTCGGATGTATTCTATACGACACTGATGACGGCATGTGCGTTGTGTGTTTCGACGTTTGTTTAGGTGTGCAGTTACCTCGCATCGGACGGACGGACGGACAGATAATAATTGTCTGAAAATAAAAAATTAAAGTTTTCACTCGAGGGAAGCCTTGAACCATGAACCTCTCGTTCCGCAGCTGCTCACGATAACCACGGAACCACGGCGCTTCTGAGCGCAGACTCTCCTTGATGTTGCCTGTCTTGCACATGGACTACTCAGTTTTTATACTTTGCTTATTTTTTTCAAAGTTCCACACAACTTCTTCCTGTTTTCTCGATTGATCTGTGTTCAGTTTTTCAAGGCCTATCCACTGTGCCAACTTATAACTAAATCTGAGCGGGATGCGATGGGGAGGTTCCCTTGTGAGTAGCTCTGCGAGTCACTGCAGCGTGCTGGGGTAAGAGGTGGGGTGAGGGCGAGGAGGAGGGGTAACTGCTTGGCTGGCACCTCTGCGCTCACGACTTGGAACTTCCGTGGCGGTTGAGGTAAACTATACCAGTACACGCTTATGAACACAAAGCAAAATGGCCAAGTCAAATGGAAATTAGATCCCAGTGGGAAGAGGAATGGCAAGCATAAGAACACAAATATAATGGATACAACGCCACTTTCCAAGATTACCTTGGTTTCAAAAAATGTCTGTACACATAAGAGCACTGTCTACGGTTACGAGAACGAGACTGAATCACGGAAACTTTCTTGCACATTTACTCTGTCTTCTTCTTAGGACTTCGGACACCTGTGATTGCAACGGCTCAGATATGGAAGACATTAATCGTCTGATCTTTGCATGCCAAAAGTATGATCAACACAGAGAAAAAATTCCTCTCCGAACTGGGACATCTTGGGATTCCTTTCTCTATAATAATTATTAGCCTACTAACAAGCAAAGCTCATGCGATGCTTCGATGTCTCGCCAGATTCATTTTAAGAAGTCATATGGAAATTTGGCCAACGATATATAAAAACGGTGTAATGACTATTTTTCCTATAGAAACGATTACATGTGAAGTGTATTTTCTAAAGTGTCTGTGTTAACTGAAATGCTGTATATCATAGTTATTGCACCTGCCTGTGGCCAAATAGCGTTACATTTTTGAAGACGAAATAAGACAAATAAGAAAAGGCCAGGTCCTGTTTGTACTAAACCTGAAGTTAAGAATATTCATTAAAGACACTAAAACTACTTCCAGACATGCTATAGATAATCTAAAGACAGGGCAAAGTAAAGAGACGAACTCGTCAAAATTATTATCATGGACATAAAGTAAATAATAAAAAGTTATAAATATTTTTACTCAAAACTGGTGCTAAGATGATAAACATTCGACCAATGCTTGCGACGAACAATTAGCTAAGTGTTGAAGTCAGTTAAAGAATTATTATGGTTATATTATTGTTGATGAAACACACATATTGTTATAAATAATACTAAAACAGTGCCAAAGCCAATATTTCTCCACATGTGGGCTCTACTCCGAAGAGCAGCGTCTCCATGTGTGAATTTTCGTTTAATGCCCGTCTATTTATGTTATGTTTACTTGAGCGAATTTAGTAAGTTAATGCTTGTAAGATGATCATACGAGTAAATGAGAACTGTAATCTGAATAAAGATGTGAACCTGACTAATTTCTCACCATTTCGTCTATTATGTTTAAAGTTCCAAAAAAAGATAATTGTTTGGTGGAGTTGTTGTGGTCTTCACTTTGAAAACGTGTTTGATACAGCTCACCATGCTTCTTTACTCTATACTAGCTTCTTTATTTCCGAATAACTAATGTAACCTACTTCCACGTGAAGCCAGTTATTGCATTCATCTCTTTGTCTCCCTCTACAATTTTTCGTCCCACACTTCCCTTCAGCACTAAATTAATAGCTAATTTAAGTCTCAGAATCGGTCCTAACAACTGATTTTTTCTCTATAATCAAGTTGTGCGAAAAATTTCTTCTTTTTCCGCGCTTTTATTCTGTACCTCCTCATTAGCTAGGCGATCTACCCATGTTATCATTAGCATTCTTCTGTAGCACCACGTTTCAAAAGCTTCTATCCTCCGCTTATCTGCACTGATAATCATCCAAATTTCACTTCTATACAAGACCGCACTCCAAATACCATTCAAAAGCACTTCGTAACATTTATAAATACATATATATTAGATACTAACCTAGCCCTCTCTTTTAGAAATAATTTTCTTGCTCCTGCCAGTTTGCATTTTTTATCCTCTTTACTTCGGCCATCATTAACCAGCTTACTGCCCATATAACTAAACGTAACTACGGCTTTTATTGTCTAATTTCCTAATCTTATTCCCTTATCATCCCCTGATTTAATACGAATACATTCCATTAAACTTGTTTGTTTTTGTTGTTGTTCATCTTATATCCGATTTTCAAGACACTGCCCATTCCGATCAACTGCTCTTCTAATTGTTTACTGGATCTGGCAGAATTAAAATGTCACTGGGAAACCTCAAACTTTCTTCTCCTGAACTTTGATTCCTTTTCTAAATTTTCCTTTCGTTTCCTTTACTGCTTGCTCAATGTACAGATTGAGTAACATTGGTGATAGGCTACAACACCTTATCGCTCCCCACTCAATTAGTGCTTTCCTTTAATGTCTTTCGGCTCTTATAACTGCCATCTCATTTCCAAATGGTTTGTAAATAGCCTTTCGCTCCTTGTGTTTTGTCCCGCTACCTTCGTAATATCACAGGGCTGTATTCCAATCAAGATCGTCAAAAACATACGCTAAGTTTACGAACGCTGCACTGACGGAAAAAAATTGCAAAACGAAAAATTAATTATTCTAGAGTAACATATTTAAGTAATAGCATTGCAATGTCAAATATTAATATAAGCACAAGATAAGCTTTGCAAATGCGAAATGCTGGTACATTAACACCGGTGTAACCCTCCAGACTGTTGAACGTAAGCATGTAAACGTGCTTCCATTGTGCTGTACAGTTACCATATGTCAGTTTCTGGTATCGAGTTCCATGTCTGTTGCTCTTGGTTGGTCAGTACAGGGACGGTTAATGCTGTTTATGAATGACGCTGGAGTAGTCGTCCCATGATGTCCCATACGTGCTCGACTGGAGATAACACCAGCGTCGTCCATAAACAGCATTAATCATCCCTGTACTGACCGACATCTGGTGATCAAGCAGGCGAAGCAACATGCTTTGTAGAGCATGTTGGGTGACAAAAGCAGTATGTGTGTGATTGCTGTCCTGTTGGAAATCACCCTCTGGAAAGCTGTTCGTGAATGGCAGCACAATAGGTAGAGTCACCAGATTGACGTGCAGTTTTGTAGTCAGGGTGTGTGGGGTAACCATGAGTGTGCTCCAGCTGCCAGACGAAATCACACCCCAGAACGTAACTCCAGGTGTAGGTCCAATGTGTCTAGCACACAGACAGGTTGGCTGCAGGCTCTCGATTAGCCTCCTCCTAACCAGCATACGGCCATCGCTGGCACTGTGGCAGAACATGCTTTCATCAGAAAACATCACAGACTTTTCCCTGCCCTCCGATGAGCTCCCACTGAAGTCGCAATCATGTATTCCTGTTGTCTATATTTCGTTCAGGTAACGACTTATGTGAGGCCACCATTCCGGATGAATGTGTCTGTTTTGAATGAACCGATAGTTAACATAACGCATGTTGTTCTATCCTACACTCCTATCCTACAGGATAATATTTTTAGCAGTTTCGCTGTTGTTCCTACTCGTTCATTAATTTGTTTAAGAGATTCACTAGCTTATCTATGCTAAATCAATGACTCTCATGATTCATCGGCTTTTCTATAGTGTCTTAAAGCAACATTGCGGGACTGAACCCCTCTTGTTCAATTGAGCCATTTATACCGGTTTTGTTCTAATCAACACTCGTATTTTTGCGGGATGATACTTTTATCATTTTCCACTGTTATTTCTATTCGTTTATTAACTTTTTTATTAATTTCAATAGTTTTTCCATCCTAAATCAGTGTCTGTTCGTGTTTGGTGTTTTTGTAAGGGCTTAAAGCAACAGAGCAGGACAGAACCTCTTCTTCGGATGAGCCATTTACGCAGTTAAGGCCGTGTGATTTTCCACTGTTGTGTTAGCTGATTACGACTACAGGGGTCAAACTAACCGGTGCGTTGCTACAGTGATATGTCCACTGGTCTGCTGAAATATTCTGAGCACTAGGCACTTCGAGGTTGGGTGCGAACTGATGGCTTTGTCGGCACGTGACGCTGTAACAAAAGTATGTAAGTGGAACAGACACTGGTTGGGGATCGCCCTAGCGACGGGGAAATACATTTAGATAAGCGACTTTGACGAAAGGCAGATTATTATTACGCAGAGCCTCGAAAACAGCTATGCTGGTCGAGTGTTCACGTGCTACTGTCGTGAGCATCTACAGAAAGAGGAAGAAGGACAGTGAAACTATCACTATGGGCTAAATGATTGGAAGTCCATGATTCTTGACACAACGTGGATTTAGGAGGCTTGTCTGCTCTGTAAAGTAGGATAGATGGTGGCCTGTGGCATCTCTGCCGAAAGAGCACAATGCTGGTGCATGCGCAAGTGTTTCGGAGGACATGGGCCATCGTATATTGTTGAACATAGAGCTCCACAGCAGACCACCTTTACGTATTCACATGTTGACCCAAAGACACTGATTTTACAATTCCAGTGGGCATGGGACACTAGACATTCGACCGTCGATCAACGGAAACGTGTCGGAGCTTTGGGTGAACAACATATCTGCTACACTTGGTCGATGGTCGTCTCCACAAACGCCTCATCGCGGTGAATGGCGGCTATCGTGCGTCATCGCCGTGTACGTAAATCAGCGCCCCTTGCTGATGCGAGTTACACGAACTGTGCGTAGACATCTAATGCTTCAAACCCGCACAAGCCTAGAAACAAACAGTCGGATCCCAGACACGTAGAATCAGTGAATTGTTTCGTTCCAAGGACGGTCAATCGAGCTATTAATCAGGTGGTTATACTGTTTTGGCTCATCAGTGTATATTCAGATTGTTAGTTGGTTGATTTGGGGTTGAGAGGACGAAACAGCGAGGTCATCGGTTCCCTCGTATTAAGGAAGGAAGTCGGCCGTGATCTTACAAAGGAACCATCCCGGCATTTGCCTGAAGCGATTTAGGGAAATCACGGAAAACCTAAATCAGGATGGCTGGACGTCTATTTAAATCGTCGTCGTCACGAATGCGAGTCCTGTGTGCTAACCACTGCGCCACCTCGCTCGGTATTCAAATTGTTTGTGCAGGAAGTCGTGATTGTGTTATTCAGACACCTGGCGTGTATCGCCTTTACGCTTCTGTGAGCCAGTAAATTAGTTAGACATATTTTATCCGATGTGAAATTGACTAACATTAATCTTCGTGATGTACGTAAAGGTGTAATAGAACGTAGCTCAGCTGTTTCAAATGTATTTCCAATAACAGATGTAGTAATTAACTTTCATGGCGGATTTTGATAATTTTGCTGCTGCCGTACAGTAGAGTATGTATCAGGAGGGATAACAAATACAACATGTGTCCAAGTTTTATTTTTTGCAGAGATACTGCTGTTAGAGCACAAGGAAAAGGAATACTCGTAGAAGATTTTAAACAAAGGTATAAATGATTACGTTTAAAGTTGATTTTCGTAAATTGCACCTCCGACTTCAATGCACTTTCGAATTCTCTTGACCACATTACGTGCGACTCTGCTGAGGTCGTACTCGCACTCTTGCATGGGACAGCAGTGGTCATAATTCTCACAGTAGGTCTCTTCAATTTATTTTTTCATTGTACACTTCGCTTTTCAACCAGCCGAGCAGGCAAATTTCTAAAGGTCTAAGGTCCTGGAGCTTTGGTGGCCAAGAAATGCGGATTCCTGCAGATCCATATTCCAGAGAATGTTAGATGATGTGTCACCTGTTAACAGAAAAGACGAATTGATGACTGGGATTATAGACAGCGCTGCGTCCATTAAAAAAAAAAAAATCGTCAATATGACCTCAGGACAGCTGCGCGTGGCTAGAGAATACGAAAGCGCGTTGAAGTAGGATATGGAATTTATGAAATTCAGTATTGTACGAAACCGTTTTCCTTTGCTCAACGCACTCTGTATCTGTGTGGGCTACTTTCTAACAGCTGTGCCTCCGTAAATAACGAAAATTTGAGCAAATTGAGTAAGGAATTAGCCTATACTTGAACCGCCTAAATGTTTACTCTTTCGTCAAATTGAAGGGAGAGAGATGAGAAAGGAAAGGAAAGGGACAGAAATGATAATATCACCTGCATCCGGACGTTATGCGGAAAAGGCAGCGACGAGTGAAAATGTGTGCGCGATCGGGACTCGAATATGTGATCGCCTGCTTAGAGGGCAACACCGTTAACCATTGCGCCATCCGGACACAATGTTTATTGCAAATGCACGGACTACATAGGCATAGTCCCCGGCTGATCGGCATTCCCACCTAGCGCCATCCATCCACAGTCCCCGTCCATGTACTCCATGCTCGCTAACTTTAGATTCCCGCAGGAGATCGAACGTAACCGTGCATCCTCACTGAAGGTCGTGGATTCATTGCCCATCGAGGTGAATCAGTTATATGAAAGCATTGTGTCTGTTCCTTTGGGCATGTCATTCGGCAGATATGTTAGGACCCCTAACAAAAGAATGATTAATGGAACTCTGGCAGTTTGAAGTCAGTTCGATATCACGGAAGGCGTGCTTCTTTCACATATTACCTCATCCAAATCTGGACCCCCATAACCTCTTTTCCTCCCTGTCACCAGACGCGGTTCCTGGAGCTCCTGAATCTGTGTAAAAACCGTATTCGTATAACTTTGAAGAGAAAGACGAAAGTCAGACAAATGATTTTTATTGAAAACAAATGTTATTAAAAAATACACTGCCTGACAGAAAAATTGAAGCACACAGAAGGGGAGGAGGAGGAAACAAAATGAAGCTACACCGGTTCATATGGTACGTCAGTTATTTCAGTGATAACAAATATAAGTCAAATTTGGAAAGAACTTGCCAGTGTGGACCAACTTACCGATATGACGTTCCACCCACTCTGGCCTAGATGGATGCGGTGATTCGGCTAGACTGGTGTCTTGAACCCGTTCTCTTTTGAGACATGTTTGTCTCCGAATGTGGTAAGTGCTACTTGATATCCTAGATATCCTAGGCGGAGTTGACGTCTGATCTGGTCTACATTTACATCTGCATACATAATGTACAAGCTACCGCGTGATGCACGGGGGGGGGGGGGGGGTTACCTTGAATCACTGCTAGTCATTTTATTTCTTGTTGCAAATGGAGCGAGGGAAAAACGACTGTCTATATGCTTTGATAGCAGCCCTAATGACTCTTACCTTAGTGGTCCTTACGCAAAATGTACTTTGTCCTGTAATCAGCTTCAAATGTGGTCTTTAAATTTTGCCAGTAGTGTTTGACGAAGAGAACATCTTCCCTCCAACGATTCCCATTTGTTCCCGAAGCATCTCCGTAATACTCGTTTGTTCATCGAACATACCAGTAAAGATACCTTATGGGGATCCTAAACACTCGACAGTACTCTGCAATGAGTTGCAATAGTGCTCCATACGCAGTCTTCTTCACAGATGACCTACACTTTCGTAAAACTCCTATGAAACCGAAGCAGACCATTCTCCTTCCCTACTACCATCTTTACGTGCTCGTTCCATTCCGTATAGCTTTGCAACACGACTCCCATATATTTAACTGACGTTATTGTGCCAAGAAGCACACTACTAATGCTGTAATCGAACATTACCGGAATGGTTTTCCTACTCATCTGCAACGACTTATGTTTTTCTACATTCAGAGCAAACTGGCAAACTGTCGTTCACAACACCAACTACAAATTTTGTCTGATCATCTGGTACCCTCCCTCGTAATGACACCTTCCCGTACACCACAGGTTCATCATTATCAGCAGACAGCTGCAGGTTGCTGCTCTCCTTGCCCGACTGATCGTTTATGTAGACAGTAAATAAGAGCGGTCCTATCACACTTCGACCTCCTGACGATACCCTTGTCTCTGATGAACACTCGCTGTGGAAGACAACGTGTTGGGTTCTGTAATTTAAGAAGTTTTCGAGCTACTCACATGTCTGTGAACCTATTCCCTGTACACTCGTCAACAGTCTGCAGTGGGACACAGCATGAAACGCTTTCCATAAACCTAGGAATCTGGGCTACGATCGTTGCCTTTCATATATCGTTTGCAGGATATCGTGAGAGAAAAGAGCAAGCAGCGTTTCGCAGGAAATATGCCTTCTAAATCCGTGCTGACTTGTGACAGAAACTTTTTGTCTCAAGGAAATTTGTTATATTCGAACTCAGAATATGTTCTAGAATTCTGCAGCGAACTTGCTTTGACGATACTGGTCTGTACTTTCGTGGGCCCGTCTTTTGCCCTCCGTATATTCAGGAGTCACCTGCGTTTTTTGCTTCTCGCTTGAAACTTCGCGCTGGGTGAGAGATCCGCGATATATGCAAGCTCAATAAGGGGCTAAAGCCTTAGAGTGCTCTCTGTAAAACTGAACTAGGATTACATCTGAATATAGTGACTTATTTGTTTTCAACTCTTTTAGTTGCTTTCCTACGGCAGCCATGCCTGTTTGCATTATCCTCCTGCTTGAATGATCTATAAACCCAAAATTTAAAATTTCAGCTCCCCTTTTGCTGTATTTAATTGCCACACTAGACTGGTGAACGAGTGACTGGGTAGAAGCTATCGGTTCGCGTAGCGATCTTGCGGACGACCAAAATTTTCTCTGGTTCTTCTACTAAGATACGACGGTGGAAGTTGGTGAATGCTTCACGCATCAATCTTTTTACAGATGCACGAATATATATAAACTTTTGACTTTCGTCATTTGCACATTCTTTTTGGAATCGAAAGTTCAACAGTCTCTGCTCCCTCAACATATACCAAACTGTGCTATTAAACCACGGCGGGACTTTTCCTTCTTTAATCCAACACATATTAAATTGGGGATAGATCTTAGCATATTGTTAATCATGGGAATAGCGTAACATCCCGCAGAGATTCGTGCCAGGTGTGAACGAACAGTGTCCTGTTGGGAATCGGCTTTGCGATACTATCGCATGAGAGGTAACATTATAGGAGGCAGGAAGACTGTGATGTACCACTGTGCCATCAGATTTCTCTCAATGACAACCAGCCGTGACATAAAGTCATAGCCGGCCAGAGTGGCCGAGCGGTTCTAGGCGGTTCAGTCTGGAACCTCGCTACCGCTACGGTCGCAGGTTCGAATCCTGCCTGGGGCATGGATGTGTGTGATGACCTTAGGTTAGTTAGGTTGAAGTAGTTCTAAGTTCTAGGGGACTGATGACCTCAGATGTTAAGTCCCATAGTTCTCAGAGCCATTTGAACCATAAAGTCATATCCTATGGCTCCTCACACGATTAACACTAATGTGCCCCTCTAAAATATTGGAAGAATGTGACCTCTGCCCAGGTCGCCCACATACTCGCCAACGATGATCATCCGGAGTAGCGCAGAACGCTCAACACATTGCGACAGCATCCATCAGTAGTCCATGCTTCCTGGTCACGGCACCTCTCCAAACGCGGTCATTTGTGGTGCAGTGTTAACAGCAGTATGTGCATGGGACTGTAATGTCGACGTGCAGTTGCTGATAATTTACTCAGGATGAGACGGTACTGCAGGTAGACCTTTGTCTGTTCTCGGACAGCATGCGCAGATGTGAATGGGTTACGTTGCGCTTGGCGCACAATATGGCGACTCTCCCTTGTGGCGGCCAGGCGTGGTCGACCGGAACCTTGACAGCGAGTATGCCTGCCCTCACGTTCCCACACACTCCAACATCGGACAACTTTCACATCTAAATGCCCCACACAATGGATACGGCACGATTCGGTCAGCCACTCTTTTGAAACTCTATCAGGTGCAGATAACGCTCTCTGACACGTGTACCCAGCATCTACGTGTTCTCCGGTGACCACTTGTTATCAAATCTGGTAACAATACTGACCACGAACAACACTTTCTATCACATTGAACTGTAAGTCTAATCATTTACATACCTGCCGATGGCTTGTGTGTGTGCTAAATTATCCCGATATCCGACAATGTCTTCTATGTGGTTCCCTCTTTTTGTCATTCAGTGTGTTTAATATTATCTGTTCTACTACAATTTGGAAACAATTATAAAAGTATGTCCACGTTCCTACTATAGAATTACGACGGTGCACCCATCATTGTAGTGCAACCCGGAGTGTCTTAGAGTATTCGTCGTTCTCCAATCAGGGGAATGTACAGTGGCCTACAGCTGTTGGTAAAGGCTGAAATTAGTTTAGCGGTATGAGTAACCTGCATTGCGTATTTACTATCGTGCGAGTATCAGGATAATGTCGTAATGTTTTTGACACGGTGTTTTTACACCATCAGTTAACAGGCGCAAAGTTCTCACATCTTTCTTGAAAATCAGAAACAAACTGTTCCATTCTCATCGCAAAAACAACAACAAGTAAATCGTGCAGAGGTGATAACTCAAAACCCCTGTTTCTAGACACTTTTTGGAATTGCAGGAATCAGAAAAAGTCACACGCTATGACCAAAATTATCAAAGAGAGAAACAGGGGCTCCTTGAAGTATTTTGGCGTCTTGCAACGAGTAAACAAACCTAGTGAATGCAAAGCAGTGTTTACATATGAAGACAGCTGCATCATCCTTGATATCTACACTCCTGGAAATTGAAATTAGAACACCGTGAATTCATTGTCCCAGGAAGGGGAAACTTTATTAACACATTCCTGGGGTCAGATACATCACATGATCACACTGACAGAACCACAGGCACATAGACACAGGCAACAGAGCATGCACAATGTCGGCACTAGTACAGTGTATATCCACCTTTCGCAGCAATGCAGGCTGCTATTCTCCCATGGAGACGATCGTAGAGATGCTGGATGTAGTCCTGTGGAACGGCTTGCCATGCCATTTCCACCTGGCGCCTCAGTTGGACCAGCGTTCGTGCTGGACGTGCAGACCGCGTGAGACGACGCTTCATCCAGTCCCAAACATGCTCAATGGGGGACAGATCCGGAGATATTGCTGGCCAGGGTAGTTGACTTACACCTTCTAAAGCACGTTGGGTGGCACGGGATACATGCGGACGTGCATTGTCCTGTTGGAACAGCAAGTTCCCTTGACGGTCTAGGAATGGTAGAACGATGGGTTCGATGACGGTTTGGATGTATCGTGCACTATTCAGTGTCCCCTCGACGATCACCAGTGGTGTACGGCCAGTGTAGGAGATCGCTCCCCACACCATGATGCCGGGTGTTGGCCCTGTGTGCCTCGGTCGTATGCAGTCCTGATTGTGGCGCTCACCTGCACGGCGCCAAACACGCATACGACCATCATTGGCACCAAGGCAGAAGCGACTCTCATCGCTGAAGACGACACGTCTCCATTCGTCCCTCCATTCACGCCTGTCGCGACACCACTGGAGGCGGGCTGCACGATGTTGGGGCGTGAGCGGAAGACGGCCTAACGGTGTGCGGGACCGTAGCCCAGCTTCATGGAGACGGTTGCGAATGGTCCTCGCCGATACCCCAGGAGCAACAGTGTCCCTAATTTGCTGGGAAGTGGCGGTGCGGTCCCCTACGGCACTGCGTAGGATCCTACGGTCTTGGCGTGCATCCGTGCGTCGCTGCGGTCCGGTCCCAGGTCGACGGGCACGTGCACCTTCCGCCGACCACTGGCGACAACATCGATGTACTGTGGAGACCTCACGCCCCAGGTGTTGAGCAATTCGGCGGTACGTCCACCCGGCCTCCCGCATGCCCACTATACGCCCTCGCTCAAAGTCCGTCAACTGCACATACGGTTCACGTCCACGCTGTCGCGGCATGCTACCAGTGTTAAAGACTGCGATGGAGCTCCGTATGCCACGGCAAACTGGCAGACACTGACGGCGGCGGTGCACAAATGCTGCGCAGCTAGCGCCATTCGACGGCCAACACCGCGGTTCCTGGTGTGTCCGCTGTGCCGTGCGTGTGATCATTGCTTGTACAGCCCTCTCGCAGTGTCCGGAGCAAGTATGGTGGGTCTGACACACCGGTGTCAATGTGTTCTTTTTCCCATTTTCAGGAGTGTAGTTCTGGGTGGAGATTTTAATTTGCCGGATATAGACAGGGAGAGTCAAACGTTCATAACGGGTGGCAGGGACAAAGAATCCAGTGTAATTTTTTTAAGTGCTTTATCTGAAAACTACCTTGAGCAGTTACACAGAGAACCGAATCGTAACGATAACATATCAGACCTTCTGGTGACAAACAGACCAGAACTATTTGAAACAGTTAATGCAGAACAGGGAATCAGCGATCATAAAGCGGTTAGTGCATCGATGATTTCAGCTGTAAATAGAAATATTAAGAAAGGTAGGAAGATTTTTCTGTTGAGCAAAAGTGACAAAAAGCAGATTACAGAGTACCTGACGGCTCAAATGGTTCAAATGGCCCTGAGCACTATGGGACTTAACTTCTGTGGTCATCAGTCCCCTAGAACTTAGAACTACTTAAACCTAACTAAGGACATCACACAAATCCATGCCCGAGGCAGGATTCGAACCTGCGACCGTAGCAGTCCCGTGGTTCCGGACTGCGCGCCTAGAACCACTAGACCACCGCGTCCGGCACCTGACGGCTCAACACAAAAGTTTTGTCTCAAGTACAGATAGTGTTGAGGATCAGTGGACAAAGTTCAAAACCATCGTACAATATGCGTTAGATGAGTATGTGCCAAGCAAGATCGTAAGAGATGGGAAAGAGCCACCTGGTACAACAACCGAGTTAGGAAACTGCTGCGGAAGCAAAGGGAACTTCACAGCAAACATAAACATAGCCAAAGCCTTGCAGACAAACAAAAATTACACGAAGCGAAATGTAGTGTGAGTAGGGCTATGCGAGAGGCGTTCAATGAATTCGAAAGTAAAGTTCTATGTACTGACGTGGCAGAAAATCCTAAGAACTTTTGGTCTGATGTCAAAGCGGTAGGTGGATCAAAACAAAATGTCCAGACACTCTGTGACCAAAATGGTACTGAAACAGAAGATGACAGACTAAAGGCCGAAATACTAAATGTCTTTTTCCAAAGCTGTTTCACAGAGGAAGACTGCACTGTAGTTCCTTCTCTAGAGTGTCGCACAGATGACAAAATGGTAGATATCGAAACAGACGACAGATGGATAGAGAAACAATTAAAATCGCTCAAAAGAGGGAAGGCCGCTGGACCTGATGGGATACCAGTTCGATTTTACCCAGAGTACGCGAAGGAACTTGCCCCCCTTCTTGCAGCGGTGTACTGTAGGTCTCTAGAAGAACGTAGCGTTCCAAAGGATTGGAAAAGGGCACAGGTCATCCCAGTTTTCAAGAAGGGACGTCGAACAGATGTGCAGAACTATAGACCTATATCTCTAACGTCGATCAGTTGTAGAATTTTGGAACACGTATTACGTTCGAGTATAATGACTTTTCTGGAGACTAGAAATCTACTCTGTAGGAATCAGCCTTGGTTTCGAAAAAGACGGTCATGTGAAACCCAGCTCGCGCTATTCGTCCACGAGACTCAGAGAGCCATAGACACGGGTTCACAGGTAGATGTCGTGTTTCTTGACTTCCGCAAGGCGTTCGATACAGTTCCCCACCGTCGTTTAATGAACAAAGTAAGAGCATGTGGACTATCAGACTAATTGTGTGATTGGACTGAGGAGTTCCTAGATAACAGAACGCAGCATGTCATTCTCAATGGAGAGAAGTCTTCCGAAGTAAGAGTGAGTTCAGGTGCGCCGCAGGGGAGTGTCATAGGACCGTTGCTATTCACAATATACATAAATGACCTGGTGGATGACATCGGAAGTTCACTGAGGCTTTTTGCAGATGATGCTGTGGTGTATCGAGAGGTTGTAACAATGGGAAATTGTACTGAAATGCAGGAGGATCTGCAGCGAATTGACGCATGGTGCAGGGAATGGCAATTGAATCTCAATGTAGACAAGTGTAATGTACTGCGAATACATAGAAAGATAGATCCCTTATCATTTAGCTACAAAATAGCAGGTCAGCAACTGGAAGCAGTTAATTCCATAAATTATCTGGGAGTAGGCATTAGGAGTGATTTAAAATGGAATGATCATATAAAGTTGATCGTCGGTAAAGCAGATGCCAGACTGAGATTTATTGGAAGAATCCTAAGGAAATGCAATCCGAAAACAAAGGAAGTAGGTTACAGTACGCTTTATCGCCCACTGCTTGAATAATGCTCAGTAGTGTGGGATCCGGACCGGACAGGGTTGATAGAAGAGATAGAGAAGATCCAACGGAGAGCAGCTCGCTTCGTTACAGGATCATTTAGTAATCGCGAAAGCGTTACGGAGATGATAGATAAACTCCAGTGGAAGACTCTGCAGGAGAGACGCTCAGTAGATCGGTACGGGCTTTTGTTAAAGTTTCGAGAACATACCTTCACCGAAGAGTCAAGCAGTATATTGCTCCCTCCTACGTATATCTCGCGAAGAGACCATGAGGATAAAATCAGAGAGATTAGAGCCCACACAGAAGGATACCGACAATCCTTCTTTCCACGAACAATGCGAGACTGGAATAGAAGGGAGAACCGATACTCAGGGTACCCTCCGCCACACACCGTCAGGTGGCTTGCGGAGTATGGATGTAGATGTAGATGTAGATCGAGAACAAAGGCACAGCAAAATAATACCTCTGAACACTACGTTAGTAGACTTTCGGTCCGAGACGAATGACATATCATTCGTTTTCTGATACAATAACTGCACGTTCTTTCCTGTCTTTGCTGTGTCGTGGTAGAAGACTTCAATTTGACTTTGTGAAAGTTTTCATTCAAAGTCACATATTGTGATATGTCTATATTTCCTGCTGATTTAAATTTCCTTATGTTCCGTTTTGCGGTTGTTTCGTACAAATTTCACTAATAATCAAATTCCACCTAATTACATTACATTGTATCGCTGCTGTGCGAAGACGACATGTTCCTACCTCAGCTTTAGGTACGTTTTAGCAGTTAAGACGTACAGTTCTGTACACACTAACGTTTCTCAAATTAATGAGCTTGTTTATAAAACAATTTTTTTTCTGCCACCAGTAACAGTTTTCTTCTTATTAAGATTTAGTATGCTGTATTTGAGGAAGTGATTCTCATTTTCAAATGTGTTTTTCGTATGCTATGACTTTTATTCGCGATGATTTAGAACTGTGAGGTACTGCATTGTTCTGTTGCTTTTCGATGATCCACTTATGTAGAAATGAGTAGAAATACTAAAGACAACAGAACATGCAGAACCTCACACATCGGAGACATCTTGATTAAATCAATTAGCACACGAAAAAGACATTTAAAATGGGGATCATTTTCAAAACGCGTTGTACAAAAAGGAAACAAAAAAAATCGTGGTGTACACAGAGACTGTCAACAGTCTCCTTCTCAAGTGCAGCCAATTTTTCTTTTAATTTTATTTTACTTTCTAATACATCTTTTATTCCTCACTCATAAATACCTGTACGGTCTGATGTAGAGCTTTGCGCTTTACAGCCAGTTACGCCAATAGACTCATAAAGTCACAAAAAACACTGTTGATTTGGAACTGTGATCTATCAGTTAGCTGCTGGAACCTGTAAGTTTTAAGTGACGTCAACAGAATCACACAGCCTGTTTCAGGCCACTGTGTTGGCATCATATGCCAACTTTTCTTAGAAAGAAAATGTTCAATAATGATTCCCAGTGCTAGACGTAGTTTTATTGTGAGTAATTCCTTGAGTAAAGGTAAAGCCTAGGAATTTTCAATGTGTATTTCCTATAATCTAGTCATCTGCTCTGCATGAATGGAGGCAGAGCAAAAGATTTGCTCTGAAGTATCTTTCTCCACTTACATTACTTCTTAAGGTTTATGTGTTTAAAAGTCACTGTATCATTTTGCTGGGGTAAGTAGTATGCAGATGCAGCACATCTGTTCAGTTGATCCTGCTACTTTGGTCAGTTCTTGTGGTCTCAGGACCAGTACGCAAAAGATACAACCTCTTCATACTTGATGCTAAGACTCTGACATAAGTTGTGTAATCATTTAATAACATTGGAACAAAGGTATTATAGAGAATATTCTGTGTTGTATTGTAACACAATGAAAGTACGTAATATCACTCCTAATTGTAATAATACACAGTGGAATATCCTGGTAGTTAAACTGATTTTGTCTCCAACCTGTTATATGTAGAAAGTAGAATATATGTCTGAGATCTCTCAAAACCATGGATCGATTTCAACCAAATCTGGTACTGGAAAGTAGTGCATTATAGCTTCCTAGCTCCAGTAGGAGTGAGGATATGGATAAATACACGTTTTTCAGCCCTTAGCATATAGGCTGCCCCATACAAAAGGTGTGTTGTGTGGGAAGTGTACTAACCTGTAAAATCAACCTGCTTGGTAGGACAGCCTATGTGTCATGGGCAGGAAATGGTTTTCTAGTCTCTGACTTGTAGGCTGCCATGCATGACAGGTATGTTGTGTTGGAGTGCTATTGGCCTGCTTGGCGTGGCAATTAAATGATTTTCAAGCCCTTGATGCATAGCTTGCCTAGCATGACATTAGTGTTGTGGAGTAGTATCAGCTTGTGTTATTGAACTGTGTTATTGAACATGTACAGATGAGCTTGACGTGGGACAGGTTGAATGAATAGAGGAGGGGATGGAAAGAAAGGGAGACAAGGGAATGGGCAGACAGAGGGGAGGAGTGGGAGATGCAGTTGGGAAGCGCAGACAGGTAGTGTACAGGTGGGAAAGGTAGGGGGGGAATGGGGTGATGGAAAGAGGATTTGGTCAGAGGGTGGGAACAGGAAAATGTGGTGAGGCAGATGAGGTGGAGGAAATGGACCAAGAAAGGAGAAGTAGGAAGTGAAGAAGCAGAGAGAGTTAGGAGGAGTAGATGGTGAGGCAGATGAGGTCGAGAGACAGAGAGAGCAAGAGATGGACACAGAGAGGGGTAGGAGAAGGTGTGTTCAGGATACATGCCAAAGCTGTGGGGAAAAGGCTAGTATAATATAAATGTCTCTCCATCAGGACTGCTTGTCCTACAAACGCATACTCTCATCAACAAGAAGTCACTTACTGCTACCAGAGGGATTTTCTTCTTAACGCTGGCAAATCTTTTGTAGCTTTTAGTTCATGCACTTACCACTATGTTGTTGAGTTGGTGTGTATAGACGTCACATCATTTCACACTCCCATTGAACTACAATCATTGGTAGCGAAGATGTCAGGAGGTTGGAATTGTGCTCTTTTAATGATTTATCCCCTGTGACTCACAACCTCCACTTCGAAGAGTATCCGTTACGTGTAGGTGTTTTCCGAAATTAGGAAAGCTGTCGGTTTCCAAGGTGGCATTTGAATATTGTCTTTCCTTTGTGCTGCCATGGAACAGATCTATGCCCACAGGCTTCCCGCTTTTTCAAATATACACCACGTGATGTTCACATCAAAACTCATTCGAGTCTGCTGCGTTAGAAACATTTTAGGAATCCTTTGTGGTGCTACCAGAGGGGGGGGGGGGGGGGGGACACACACCTACGGCTGCTGCGATGTGTCGGCTTTAAGCGAAGAACTTCGCTTACACGATCACTTACGCCCTTTACGTACTGTAATCATGCAAGCGGAAACTCATCACCCTCTTTAGATGCCTTCATTTTCCCTTAGTTTCGTGGCTCGGTGCATAGTTTTGTTGTAATAGCCTTTGTGGCGGAAGGCAGTTCGTTGCTAACTTTGCGTTCTATGTACGGTATCACATATCTGTAAACGTTGGAGCTGAGCGTATATAGAACAAAGTTTCGCAGAGGTCAAGATTGGTGCATCGTAAGTCTTATATCTACATCTATACTCCGTAACCTACCGTGAAGTTCTTGTACCACACTTTAAGGCTTCTACCGTGCCATCACGAATGGAATGTGAGAAGAATGTTGAAATACTGCTTCTCGTGCCGTGCTGTAATTAGTATAATATTTGTTATATGTAGTGTTTTTCGCGTATTCCTTATTTAACTGTGAAATGTAAACATTCACAGCCGGAAATGTCATAATTGACAAAATGTTACGGGCTATTATATCGTGGTAGAATGGATATCACTTTAAAACCCGACGTTTCGTCCCCAAATGTGGAAGACATTTTCAAGGGGGATCGTAGTTTTATTGAATGTCCGATTCACACCCTGGCTCACTACTGACTACAGCAAAATTCCGCCCCCGCGAATTTTCGCGTATTCAGAACTTGCAACGTCACGCCACTGCGTGGAAGCTCGCGGAGGTGGAAGTTTGCTGTAGTCAGTAGCGAGCCAAGGTGTGAATCGGACATTCGACAAAGCTACGATCCCCCTTGAAAATATCCTCCTCAGAGGGGGACGAAGCGTCTGGTTTTAAAGTGAAATCCATTCTATTACTGCATAATAATCCGGAACATTTGTTAATTGTGATATTCCTTGCCTGTTCACTTCATATTTGTTTTTGAAAGTCTGTAAGTAGGCTCACTATTAAGGTTTTTGTCCAAGTGTCAGCAATCTCAGGTTTTTCAACATTTCCATGGAGCTCTCCCACATTTTAAAAAGCCTATCACCATTCGTGCTACTCTTCTTTGTACTCGTTCAGTCCTTTTCTATAGGTCCTAAACACTTCGACACTATTCTAGAATAGATTGCATGATTCTTTTGTAAACAACATCCTTTGTATGGTGAGTGCATTTTAGCAGTGTCTTACAAAAGAACCGTAGTCTGCCGCTTCCTTATCACTAGAAGAGCATTTGTGATTTCATATCCCAAGAAACTGTTACACTCAGGTGTTTTCATGGTTTGGTCAATTTCACTTCTAACTCACTGATAATGTAGCCACAGGATACCACAGTTTTTCGCTTTCTAAAATCCACAATTTTACATTTACGAATATTTAAAGCAAGTTGTCCATTTTAGCACCAATTTTAAATGTTATCGAGATTCGGCTGAATATTTGTTCAGCTCTTTCCAGATGGTACTTTAAACAGATAACTGTCTTGTCTGTAAAATGTCTAAAGTTGGTGTTAACATCGTCTGCTAGGTTGCTTCTGACATGACAGATCAACATTGCATCCCATATGGAAGCAGAATCCAGATTACTGCCTACCGCTGTTAGCGTTCTCCCTAGCTGAACGATCCAGACGCAACTGACGTGAGAACCCAATTCTTAACTGCACCTCGACAATAATTCTCTCCTTTTCTCCAAGCTCCTCACTACCTCCAGTGAATATCTTGGTGGTCATCACCTCTGGGATTAAAATACGATTATTTCCAGAATTAATGTTAATCAATGCAGCGGTTTTCAGTCATCTGATTGTGAATTTTTATTTGGATTTTTCAGGAAATATTCTTACATAGTAAATCGTCAGTGGGTTCCCGACAGATAGTTTACCGTAGAGTAAAATAATTTATCCAGATCTTTTGGTTTGTCACGTACGCTATGTCTAACTTGTACACAGTTTTTCTGCGTTAGCAATACCAGGGAGAAACATTTTAGTTCTATATATGGGTTATTGAAAAACTAAGAAATATGATTACTTCAAATTCATCAAGTGACCCCTCGATGAACTTTTAGTCCAGATAACTGAGACAATTCCAAATGCAACAGCGCAGAGATTAACGCTGTTCACATCAAAATCTCATACAGGGGAGACGTGTGCCACCAGTACTAGGTCTAAGTAATTATAATATTTACCCAAAGAAATGAGATGAAATGACAAGCGGTAGAACTGTTGGTGAAGAATATACGCCTCTAAAGTGAAGCACATAGCAATAAGAGTTCATGTACATCCTTTACGTTGTTCTCACGTTTATTTTCAGTCTGTTGAGTTCGACCTAGCTTTGGTAACTGTAATATTGGGAAATAACAAGCATTTCCTGTTTCTTGAGAAAATAGGCAAGAACGAATCTAACAACATATTAGGCGTAAAGATAACTGAAAAGGTACCATCAGGTATTTACCTTCCCAGTCGCACAATGGTAAGTTCGAAGTAACTTCGTACTACATACGCTGACCGCCATAGAATCCGGCAAACACGAACCATGTGAGCTGTGGGAAACATTCCGTGGCAACAGACACAACACATCCACATGACGAACAGGAAGAGGTTAAACGTAAAGCAACAGGATCACGAGAAACTGCTAGTCATACACTTACCATTTGCGAGAGTGTTGACGTTGGTGACAAAAGACAAATTTTTCGCACGGCTCGAATGATCTTCTTCAGTGCGGATGCATTCACATTGCTCAAACTCTTATGGGAATCGGCAGATTGACGGCTGCGAGTAATGAGCATAGAGGGTAGGGGCACTACAAATGTAGTGTGTGGACAGTAAGCTGGAAATGTGTGTCTCACGGAGAACGTGTCAACGGTAAGTCCCTGCAGTGTCTTTATCCTCTGTGTCCTCGATGGCTGAGTCGGAGCAGTCTGCCTTCTGCAGGGCAGCCAGTGCGCACCGCGCTCGGGCGTCCACGCCGCTGTGCGCGCGGAGTGTTTGTTTTCATCCCCGTCACCGCACTTCTCAGTCGAACAAGCTATAATGGCCAACTCTTACAGGAAGATCACTTAAATTCAGCTTCTCAAATGAATAAGCGCGACCCAAATCACTGGCCGTCGAACGATTCCTACTCGAAGATGTGAAGATCCCCCGTGACCATCTCATCGGCATACACCTATCGATCATTAGCAGCGTCGTTTATGTTGACTTCCGACGCTGCCTGCAACGAGATTATTCAACGAATGCGACATGGGATCAAATTTCGGCACTTCGACGGCACCGTCGGGCCTGCGGATGTCGACCATGCAGGACTTGGCCTTCGGCCGATCAGTGTATACGAACTGCCTTTAAAGGTGGATGAAGATGAAGTCATCGCGGCGCTATGCCCGTACGGAAAAGTCCAGAGTCACGTAGCCGAGATTTGGGCACTGTTGACGACGTATCCGGTGCTTAATGGTGTGAGACAAGTCCGAATATATCTCAAATGGCACGTCCCATCGTACATTTCTATCGGCGGCTGCCGTGCAGTGGTCATTTACGACGGACAACTTCGAACATGTTCCGGTTGTGGTAAAGAAAGCCACGTCCGTAATGAAAACCTGCAACGCCGCATCACACAACTATGGCACGACCATACGGACACCGACCGAACCACAACCGCCCTTCAAATCATCTACGCGGTGACACGGCACGTCCAGCCCTCACAAGACGCAGTTCGTGAGTGTCTCTCTGGACCGATACACCCGGAGGCGCCCCAGCACCTTGACACCAGCAGTGCCGCCCGCGAACATGACTTACAGCCGGACACACCCACACTAGAAGATCACAAGGATGCCAGTGAGAGCGTTATGGAGACTTAAGACCGCATCATAGCACCCGCGGCTTTTGTACCGGAACGACGTGAATCTCTCCCTTCCTCAGACACCGAAACACATTGCTGGAAACAAAAGTCACCCAAACGCAGCAAGACACCAGGATCTACCACTGAGCCCCGTTCGCAGGACGAAGAGAAGGCACATAACTCTGACGGAGTACACGGTAACTCTTTCTCCTCTGCTACCGATATGCGTCATCCACAAGACGATGAGCCGTCCAATAGAGATCGTGAGCAAGCCCCGCGTCCAGAAGCCATGGAATTGCGTCGCCCACGCAATTGAGCCGAGTTGGCCAGCGCTGCCACCTCTCAACGATGTTAAAATTGACGGATATTTTTCATGGGCGGATGACACGGATTTCCCACCTCCACCTGATGTGAAAATGAGATCCGTTCCTCCGTTAGACCAACACAATAATGGGTGATGTTTCTACGACGACTCCTGCGACTTCTTCGGACTTCCAGAATCCACCACGACAATCGTCACCCGCTACGAATCTATCGACAGCACGGATCCCCTATCAGGCATACCGAATAGCTACTATCAGTACTAATAATATCAGCTCCCTCGTTAAACTTCAGCTGCTCCGTGACACGCTAAGAGCAGCGGACATTGACATCGCCAAGTTACAAGAACTGAGGACACCAACCCAAAGAGATTCTGGTCGTATGTAAAGTACACCGGCGGCAAAAAGTAGTTAATCCCGCCACTGCGCGATAGCGATGGAAATGTTACCAATAATGGTGCCACTAAAGCGGAGTTACTAAATACAGTTTTCCGTAATTCCTTCACGAAAGAAGACGAATTTAATATTCCAGAATTCTAAAGTAGAACAGCTGTTAGCATGAGTGACATAAAAGTAGATATCTTAGGTGTTGCGAAACAACTCAAATCACTTAAGGAAGGCAAGTCATCCGGTCCAGATGGTATACCAATCAGGTTCCATTCAGAGTATGCAGACACAATAGCACCTTTCTTAGCAATCATATACAACCGCTCACTTGACGAAAGGTTTGTTCCTAAAGACTGAAAGTAGCACAGGTCATACCAATATTCAAGAAAGGAAATAGGAGTAATCCATTGAATTACAGACCCATATCACTGACCTCGAATTGCAGTAGGGTTTTGGAGCATATGCTGTACTCGAACATTATGAATCAGCTTGAAGAAAATGACTTATCGATACGTAACCAACACAGATTAACAAAATATCGTTCTTACGCAACGCAGCTTATTCTTTATTCCCATGAAGTAATGAGTGCTGTCGACGAGGGATCTCAGAACGATTCCATATTCTTAGATTTCCAGATGGCTTTTGATACCGTTCCTCATAAGCGACTTCATCAAATTGCGTGCATATGGAGTATCGTCTCAGTTGTGTGACTGGATTCGTGATTTCCTTACAGAGAGGTCACAGTTCGTAGTGATAGACAGAAAATCATCGAGTAGAACAGAAGTGATACCTGGCGTTCCGCAAGGTAGTGCCATAGGGCCTCTGCTATTTCTGATTTACAGAAATGATCTAGGTGATAATCTGAGCAGCCCCCTTAGATTCTTTGCAGATAACGCTGTAATTTACCGTCTAGTAAAATCATCAGACGATCAATTCCAATTGTAAAATAATCTAGAGAGAATTTCTGTATGGTGCGAAAAGTGGCAATTGGCACTAAACAAAGAAAAGTGTGAGGTCATCCACATGGGCACTAAAAGAAATCCGATAAATTTTGCGTATATGATAGATCGCACAAATCTAAGGTCTGTCAATTCGACTAAATACCTAAGAATTACAATTACGAGCAATTTAAATTGGAAAGACCACATAGATAATATTCGTGGGGACGGCGAAACAAAGACTGCGCTTTGTTGGCAGAACGCTTAGAAGACGCGACAAACCCACTAAAGAGACAGCCTATATTACACTTGTCCGTCCAGTGCTGGAATATTTCTGCGCAGTGTGGGATCCTTACCAGGTAGGATTGACGCAGGACATCGAAAAAGTGCAAAGAAGGGCAGCTCGTTTCGTGTTATCGCGCAATAGGGTGAGAGTGTTGCTGATATGATACGCGAGTTGGGGTGGGGGTCACTGAAACAAAGGCGGTTATCTCTGCGGCGAGACCTATATACGAAATTTAAATCACCAACTTTCTCCGAATGCGAAAATATTTTGTTGACACCCACCTACGTAGGGAGAAATCATCATCATAATAAGATAAGAGAAATCAGAGCTCCAACGAAAAGATTTAGGTGTTCCTTTTTGACAAGCACCATTCAAGAGTGGAATGGTAGAGAAGTAGTATGAAAATGGTTCGATGAACCCTCTGCCAGGCACTTAAGTGTGAATTGCAGAGTACCCATGTAGATGTAGATGTAGATGTCCGGGTGTTATGGCTATGAGACCGACGCCGTCCCGGCAGCTATGGAACACACAGGCGCTACCATCCTTCTCCTAGAAGGGATTGCAATTTCCGATGTCGCATATCTCCCAACTGCGCGAGGGGTGGCCATAACAGTTGAAGGAATCAAAATCATAAATCTCTACGCCCCATCAGGCACTGAGAAATGGAGGGATCGCTCCCTGTTCTACGCAGAAGATATCACGTCTTTATTCCTCGGCAGATATGATCATCTCATCGTAGGTGGAGATTTCAACCGTGTTCTCGAGCGAACAGACCAATACCATCATTTCAGCACATGTCCGGAACTTCGCTTCCTCGTCCACCGCGTTAGTCTCCTAGACACTTGGAGAGTGGTACACTGCGACCGCCCGGGGCATACACCCATCGCGAGCCATTCCGTCAGGCTCACGCTCTAAAATGCGTTCTCCTCGACACGGAAGGTTGACCGTCTGCCTTTTCGGATCATGACATCTACATCTGTACCATGGACCTCCGAAGGCAATCTATATGGCGCACTGCACGACCTTTGATACTCAACGTCACTCTACTGCAGCACCCTGAATGTCGACAGCAGGTCACCGACAAGTGGCTCACTTGGTTCAACGCATCATGCGTTACGAGACCACGCTGCAATGGCGGTTACTGTTCACCTAACCGGCCACCCGACGAACCTTGACACACTATGGCAGAGCCAAAGCCAGGTGGAATCGCCACACAACAGATTTCTACTATAGCGCTCTACGCGAGCTCATGGATCGTCCTCTATCCCAGGATCATGTAAAAGAAGCTCAACGCATCAAGGCGAAGATTTTAACCTTGATCAGGTGCCGCCTAGAGGGAGCAATTGTACGAGCACGCAGCCAAGATAAGATTAACGGTGAAGAACCTTCCATGCATCATATTATTCAAAACGCTCGCCGACGCCGACAGGCTTTAATGACAACTTTAGACCTGCCTGATTGACAACGGCTGACCTCGCAAGTTACCATTGCGGATGCCTTCACAACGCACTACAGAATTTTCTATCAAGAGGTACATACCGGTGCAAAGGCCATTGCTGGGGTTGCCCAGGAGATACACTGTACACTAAACGCCGCGGCTGCCACCCTCCTGACTGCGGAAGTGACCACCGACGACGTCCATGGCGCTGTGGCCAAAGGATCACTGAATCGGTCTCCCGGCCCGGATGGTTTACCTCTCGAATTTTACAGAACCTTGCAAGATGTTATGTTGGCACAATGGAGAGACATGTACTGGGAACTTTTGTCCTGCGCGGCAATCCCGCCAGCAATGTTCACGGAAGGCTTACTCGTACCAGTCCCCAAACAGCAGGAGGACCACGACTCGACAGTTGTTGACCGACCACTTTACTCGATTCCGACTAAAACATTTTCACACGCCTTCTAGCAGTACAACTCGAACATGTCTTATGAGACATTGTTTCCCACCAAGAAACATCCTTAGGCGGCTGTCGTAATATACAGACAGCAGTCAGTGAATATCGAGATGTGATCGCCGTGGCAACACATTAGCGATTGCCAGGCGCTTTAATCTCCATCGACAGCAAACAAGCGTTTTACCGCGTTAATCGTGCATTCCTCAACGCAGTGATGGACCGGATGGCGATTCCCCCGACGTTCACGCAAGTGATAATGCGGCTCCTTCGTGGGGCAACGTCCAGGCTTCTCGTCAACGGCAGACATACAGAACTTATACGGATTGAACTCTCAGCACGGCAGGGTTGCCCACTGTCGACGGTGCTTTATGCCATTGTGATGGAACCAATCATTTGCGGAGTACGACGACGTTTGACAGGTATTCCACTTCGGGATCACATCTTTCGCTGCCGAGCCTATGCGGAAGACTTGGCCCTCATCCTACGTTAAGCGGCCGAAGTGCAAGCTGCGATGCAGTGGATTACCCGTTACAGTGCAGGGGCAGGGAGCGTTATGAACGTCGCAGAATCATGCGGCATGAAGATCGGCCGCGGCCTTCCCGCAGACAGCGTAGTCCCCTTCAACTGGTGGACATCCTTCGCTGTCTCGGGTTGGTGTACACGCAATACGTTCGCCTCACCTCGGCAATCAATTTTCGGGCGCTACTGCAACGCATCCTGGCCAGCATACAAAATCACCTACTATGCCTGCTGAATATGAGACAGAGAGTCACTTTCGTCATTACCCATCTGGCAGTCCGGATACCCCATATCGCGCAGATTCTGTCCATCACTGCGACAATGGTGGTCAGACTACAGGCGGCTTCGAGTATTTTATGTGTTCTGGACACATCTTCAAAGTCCAGTGTGAAGCTCTCACCTTACCGAAGAAGGATGGTGGCCTCGATGTGGTTAATGCGAGAGCCAGGACTACGGCACTTTACACCAATACTATGCTCCGGTTATGGAAAAGATAAAAACCTAGTTTTATTGGAATGTTGACCACCGAGCTCGCACCTGTTTTGCGACGCCTACTGCTGTCTTTGGCACACATCCCACCTCCAATGTCACACACCGGAAGTTTCTTTTTGCAATACAGCTACGTATGCATCGTGCTCCCCAGGACCAGGAAGACGACCACCCGCGACATCTACCGCTTTCTCCGGAAGTCCCCACCCCGAAACCCCGTCGGAGCACGTCACCCCCCCCCCCCCCCTCCAGGTATTATGGCCTACAGTATGGAAAACGGTCCACCAACCATGCCACACCACTGACACCACCGCGACGTGGTATCTTCTCGTCAACGGCAAATGAACACTACTGTCCATAAAAATTGCTACACCAAGAAGAAATTCAGATGATAAACAAGTATTCAATGGACAAATATAATATACTAGAACTGACAAGGGATTACATTTTTACGCAATTTGGGTGCATAGATCCTGAGAAATCAGTAGCCAGAACAACCACCACTGGCCGTAATAACGGCCTTGATACGCCTGATACGCCTGGGCATTGAGTCAAACAGAGCTTGGATGGCGTGTACAGGTACAGCTGCCCAAGCAGTTTCAACACGATACCACAATTCATCAAGAGTAGTGACTGGCGTATTGTGACGAGCCAGTTGCTCGGCCACCATTGACTAGGCATTTTCAATTGGTGAGAGATCTGGAGAATGTGCTGGCCAGGGCAGCAGTCGAACATTTTCTTTATCCAGAAAGGGCCGTGCAGAACATGCAATATGTGGTCGTGCATTATTCTGCTCAAAATGTAGGGTTTCGCAGGGATCGAATGAAGGATAGAGCCACAGGTCGTAACACATCTGAAATGTAACGTCCACTGTTCAAAGTGCCGTCAACGAACAAGAGGTGATCGAGACGTGTAACCAATGGCACCCCATACCATCACGCAGGGTATACGCCAGTATGGCGATTACGAATACACGCTTCCAATGTGCGTTCACCGCGATGTCACCAAACACGGATGCGACCATCATGATCCTGTAAACAGAACCTAGATTTATCCGAAAAAATGACGTTTTGCCATTCGTGCACCCAGGTTCGGCGTTGAGTACACCATCACAGGCGCTGCTGTCTGTGTTGCAGCGTCAAGGATAACCGCAGCCATGATCTCCAAGCTGATAGTTCACGCTGCTGCAAACGTCGTCGAACTGTTCGTGCAGATGGTTGTTGTCTTGCAAACGTGTCTTCTGTTGATTCAGGGATCGAGACGTGGCTGCACGATCCGTTACAGCCATGCGGATAAGATGCTTGTCATTTCGACTGCTAGTGACACGAGGCCGTTGGGATCCAGCACGGCGTTCCGTATTACCCTCCTGAACCCACCGATTCCATATTCTGCTAACAGTCATTGGATATCGACCAACGCGAGCAGCAATGTCGCGATACGATAAACTGCAATCCGACCTTTATAAAAGTCGGAAACATGATGGTACACATTTCTCCTCCTTACACGAGGCACCACAACAACGTTTCACCAGCCAACGCCGGTAATCTGCTGTTTGTGTATGAAAAATCGGTTGGGAACTTTCTTCATGTCAGCACATTGTAGGTGTCAAGCTTGTCTGAATGCTCTGAAAAGATAATCTACATCTACATTTATACTCCGCAAGGCACCCAACGGCGTGTGGCGAGGGGCACTTTACGTGCCACTGTCATTACCTCCCTTTCTTGTTCCACTCGCGTATGGTTCGCGGGAAGAACGACTGCCGGAAAGCCTCCGTGCGCGCTCGAATCTCTCTAATTTTAGATTCGTGAGCTCCTCGTGAGGTGTAAGTAGGGGGAAGAAATATATTCGATACCCTCTGGAAACCTGGACAGCAAGCTACACCGCCATGCAGAGCGCCTCTTTTGAAGAGTCTGCCACTTGAATTTGCTAAACATCTGCGTAACGCTATCAGGCTTATCAAATAACCCTGTGACGAAACGCGCCGCCCTTCTTTGGATCTTCTCTATCTCCTCTCTCAACCCGAGCTGGTACGGATCCCACACTGATGAGCAATACTCAAGTATAGGCCGAACGAGTGTTTTGTAAGCCACCTCCTTTGTTGATGAACTACATTTTCTAAGGACTCTCCCAATTAATCTCAACCTGGCACCCGCCTTACCAACATTTAATTTTATATGATCATTCCACCTCAAATCGTGGAATCATTTGCATATCACAGCATCTTCTTCCCGTTGGTTAAATTTCGCGTCTGTAGCACGTCATGTTCGTGGTGTAGCAATTTTAGTGGCCACTAGTGTACTACAAGACAGAAACTGCATTAGATCGCGCTGGTGGAATCACCCCTGTGCCTCAAGTGCAATGTCGAAGATACAGATTTACATCGTTGGGAGTGTGGGTCAGCAGGATCTGTCTGGACCCTCGTACAGAAGATTGTGGCTTTCTGCCTCCGAGTACTATCACATCACGTTTCTCCTACTATGATAATATATCCCGACAACACTTGCTTTCCAACGTCTAAGTCGCACGCCATCACATGGATCAGTGGCCTGGCTATCAACTATTTCTTCCCGAACGACTTCGTCGATCCGGCTGACTTTTGGACACGCCTCCAAGTACATCACCACACCCTTCGTCGGCATCGACACTATCGGGATACTTTCGCGAACTACTTGCAGAGTGTTTTCGCCAACCCGCCTCGGAGCAGGACTCTCAATGAAAAGTGCCGGCCAAGACTGGACGATCCCATGTTCCCCTCCTAATGGTCAATGATAGAATGGACGTTGTTCTGATGGCGCGCCAAAGTGGAGCATATCGCGGAAAGTATTCCTAATTTCTTTCACTTCTCCTTTCTCCTCCACTTCTAAGTATTTTTTCCCTAGTTTATCCTTTTTACGCATAGCTCTACCTGCAGCCGATTTGTTTTCTTTCTCCTGTGCTCCCTCATAAAAGTAAAATTAAAAAAGAAGTTGGGTTGCTGCTGACGGTCAGACTGTATACTTATTTACGTTTACAAAAAATAAAAATAAATAAATAAATAAAATAAAAAATAAAAAAAGACGGATAGTGCGAAAATATACTTATTTATGTTTCACGTTTTCAAGGAATATCCTGTTATTTTATGAAGAACGTAGTCTTTTATTTTCATACACTAGAGGTTTTTTTTGTTTTCTCACTACCCGCAACTTTTTTTCATGTACTAGGTGTTTGTCCCTAAAAAAAAAAAATTCGGCTAGTGCGTCTGCCATGTAAGCGGGAGATCCCGGGTTCGATTCCCGGGCGGGGCACATATTTTCAGCTGTCCCCGTTGATATTTATCAACGCCTGTAAGCAGATAATGGTCTGGATTTCATTGTAATTTAATTAAGTTATTAGATCTTTCCATGTCATTCTCAGCATTCTCCTAGTGCACCGTATACCAAAAGCTTCTATTCCCTCCTTCTCTGAATTGTTCATCGTCCACGTTTCACAGCAAATGTCCTTAGTTTTCGATGTTACAAAAGTACTCTTTTTGAGAGATGCTTTTCTTGCTATTGACAGTCTACTTTTTACATGCTCTCCACTCTGGTCACCTTTACTTACTTTGCTGCTCGAGCCTCAGAACTCATCTATTACTTTCAGCGTCTCATTTCCTATTCTAATTCCCTCAGAAATGCCTCGTTTAATTCTAATACATTTACGCCTTTTTACTTTTGTTGATGTCCGTCTAACCCCTTTTGAACATCTTGTCCATTTCGTTCAACTGTTCTTCCAAGCCCTATGTTGTCTCTGACCGAACTAAACTTTTTCTTCTCCCTGAACTTTAATTCCTCTTCCAATTTCTCCACGTTTTTTTCACAGATTGCTCAGTGTGCAGATTAAATATTATCTGGGAGATTGCAACAATATCCAAACTACCGGTCTCAGTTACTACTTAACTTTTGGTCCTTCGATACATACTTGCAGTCTGGTTTCTGTACAACTTGTAGATAATTTTTCGATCCCTTTATTTTATGGGTGTCGAGAGCTGTATATACCTCCTCTTGTCGAGCTATAGCAATAAATGAATTAAGTACCTATAAAAAGGAAAGTAAGATCTCCAAATTTTAAAATTCTTCATATTCACATTTTTTTTATAAATGAGTCTGTAATATCTTTTGTGTCTAGCTCGAAGAAGATACATACCGCACCTGAAGACTGGAAAGTTGCACAGATCACACCAATACTAAACAAAGTAAATAGGTGTACCATTAAATTACTGATCGACATCACTGGTGTCATTTTGCGATAGGATTTTGGAACATATACTGTGTTTGAACATTATGAATTACCTCGAAGTAAACGCTCTATTAACACATAGTCAGCACGGAACAAAATTAGATCTCAATTCACAGGACGTAGTAATGAGTGCAGTCCAGAAGGGTTTTGCCCCCTCCCCTTCTCATAAGCGGGTTATAATCAAATCGTGCAACTAGAAGGGGAAGTTCCCGTCTGAATGGACGCAGTTCGTATTAATTGTATGGAAGACGTTGAATAAAACAATACTTATACCTGGGGCTCCCCATGGAGTTGTTACGAGCCCTCTGTTGTTGCCAATCTGCATAAACGACTGGCGAGACGATTTGAACACCCATCCTTCTTTGCGGATAATGCTTTTGTTTAAAGTCTGATCAAGTTACCGGTAGATCAAAACCAATTGCAAAATGAGTTACACATGATACTTGTATGGTCCGAAAAATGGCAAGTTAGTATATAATAAGAGACGTGTAAGTTCATTCACATGAGCAGAAAAACCAATCCGTTAAATTTCAGTTAGACGATAACTCACCTAAATCAGCGGTAAGTTACATAAATCTAAAGGCTATCAATTCATCGAAAAACCTAGAGATCACAATCACGAAAAACATAAACTGGAACTATGACATAGATGATGTTATGGGAAATGCGAACCAAAAACTTTGGTTTAATGGCCGAGTACGCAAGACACGCAACTACCTACTCTGCGTTTGTCCGTCCTCTACTAGAGTGTGGCTGTGCGATATGGGATCCTTATCAGATAGCACTGAAAAAGAACATCGAAAAAGTTCAAAGAAGGGCAGCTTGCTGCTATGGTAACTCAGTTGGGGTGGCTTTCTTCGTTTGGGTGAGATTTCTTCACGAAATTTCAATCAACGAATTTCGCTTCTCAATGCAAAAATAATTGCTTTACGACGACCTATGTAGGAAGAAATTAAATTTGCAATGAAATAAGACCCACCAGTGCTTACATGGAAAGATTTAAGTGTTCGTTTTTCCCGCTCTCCGTTCGAGATTGGAATGACAGAGAAATAGTTTGAAGGTGGTTAGATAAACCCCCTGACTGCACTAAAATGTAAATTCTTGAGTAGTCATGTAGAAACACATGTTGGAACCCTTAAAACACACCGGTCCTACAGGCTACTTGAGGTGTGAAGCGTTACACACACTTTCACCATAATTCCCACCCCCACCGAACGGACCGACACGAAAGCGAGTTAATGTAGCTTTGTCATCCACTTCTGAGCCATTCTAGTATAAAAGGTCTCTAGCTTACAGTGAAGTTTGTATAATTAATTTGCAAATTTTGCACCAAACTGATAGGCAAGAAAGCGATTTAATAAAAACGTGTTACAATACAGGAGTATGGAAGCGACATCTGTTCACTACAGATCAGCAAATAAAGAAGATTTCAGTCCCTGTATGTTGATGTTTCTGGTTTCACTCTGTGCCTTTTGTTAGTCTCATTCGCTATCGCGTGACACTGCGACTCTAATGTGGTCTGGACGCACAACGAGGCTTAACTTCCATTTTCAGGTCTAAGTTTTCAGGCTAGCAATTGGTAGTGTCCAGAGATAAAATCAACTTTTCTGCAGAAAATTTAATGCATCATGCTCACGAATAAGCTTTATGTGCAGTTTATGGATCTTGTAATAAAACACACCATCTATTACATACTCCAGCACAACGCTATTGATTGTTTAAATGCATTAAATACAGGTTACTTACTTTCTTGTTAGCTACACTTCGTTTGCATCGTCTTTGTACTACAGGTGCAAGTCGTCCCTTATACTCTTTCTTCGTACACCGATTACCATGAAACTATCGTATGGTGATGCGGTAATTTAATTGAAAATATAAAGAATGCACATAGCGTTACCTGAAAGGAGAACAAAATAATCGACCTGATGACTTGATAACAGTCTAGAAACACCTAGAGAGGTGGCGCAGTTGTTAGCACACTGGACACTGGAGACACACTAAGGAGGACGACGGTTGAAACCGCCATCCGTCCGTCCAGCTTTCCTTAAATCTTTCCAGGAAAATGCCACGATGGTTCCTCTGAAAACGGTACGGTCGTTATCCTTCTCCATTCTTTTGAAATCCGAAATTGTGCTCCATCACTAATGTCAGCAATGTCAACGGAACGTTAAACTGTGATGTTCCATCCATCCTTCTAAAAGCGTAGTCGACCAAATAAAAGTGTAAGTTTAGCAGAATATTGTTTTCGTAAAATCACTCTGGGGAAAGAAATACATCAACCGTTGCATAGATCGACGACGTCCTTCGCTGTACCCAGACTATTTCACGTTTATAAAGACCTAGCCTAGAGACATGGTGCAAAATTACAGGTGACGCTTTGCCCTCTATAAACACTTAGGTCGATGTCGAGATCGTCGTCGCAGGGACGTGTTGTACGCTACACAGCTCTATCTGTAATTGATCCACCAGCCTAGACACTGTACATTAATATTTCTACTGAGTATTTCACTTATACACGGATTAAAAAAGTTTTGCATCACCCCGGTTCCCAGAACAACTGCAGATAGAAATTCACGGTGTATATTGTATCACAGACACAGTCCCTTTGACTGTTCAGAGATGTCACTAAACCAGCCCAAAGATATAAATAACCATGCATGAGCAGCGCCTATTACACAGCCGATCAGCTCCACTCATTCCACCAGGAACGAGATACATGGCTTGTGTTGTCTGTAGTTCAACCATGACTAGACGGTCAATATCGCGGTTTCATCGCGTCTGCATTTTTACTTTGTGCCCGGAAGGGCTCACAACAAGGGAAGTGTGCAGGCGTCTCGGAGTGAACCAAAGCGATGTTATTCGGACATGGAGGATATACAGAGAGACAGGAACTGTCCATGAAATGCCTCGCTCAGGCCGCCAAAGGGCTACTACTGCAGTGGATGACCGCTACCTAACGATTATGCATCGCAGGAACCCTGAAAGCGACGCCACCATGTTGAATAATGCTTTTCGTGGAGCCACAGGACGTTATGTTACGACTCACATTGTTCGCAATAGGCTGCATGATGCTCCACTTCACTCCTGACGTCCATCTTTCCAACCACGACTCCATGCAGCGCGGTACAGATAAGCCCAACAACAGGCCGAATGGACCCCTTAGGATTGGCATCACGTTCCCTTCACCTATGAGTGTCGCATATGCCTTCAACCAGACATTCGTCGGAGTGTTTGGAGGCAATGCGATCAGGCTGAACGCCTTAGACACATTTTTCAGCGAGTGCAGCAAGGAGGAGGTTTCCTGCTGTTTTGTGGTGGTATTATGTTGGGCCGACGTACGCCGCTTGTGGTCATGGAAGGCGCCATAATGGCTGTACGATACGTGAATGCCATCCTCCGACCGACAGTGTAACCGTATCTGCAGCATAGTGCGGAGGCATTCGTCTTAATGGACGGCAATTCACGTCCCCATAGCGTACATCTCGTGAATGACTTCCTTCAAGATAACAACATCCCTCGACTTGAGTGGCCAGCATGTTCTCCAGACATGAACCCTATCGAACATGCCTGGGATAGATTTAGAAGGACTGTTTATGGACGACGTGACCCACCAACCACTCTGAGGGATCTATGCCGAATCATCGTTGTGGAGTGGGGCAATCTGGACCAACAGCGCCTTTATGAACTTGTGGATAGCATGCAACGACGAATACAGGCTTGTATCAGTGCAAGAGGACGTGCTACTGGGTATTAGAGATATCGGTGTGTACAGCAATCTGGCCACCACATCTGAAGGTGTAGCTGTATGGTGGTACTACATGCAATGTGTGGTTTTCATTAGCAATGAAAAGGGCGGAAATGATGTTAATGTTGATCTCTGTTCCAATTTTCTGTACAGGTTCCTGAACTCTCGAAACCGAGGTGATGCAACTTTTTTTTTGATGAGTGCATTTATTCAAATTTCTTCTTGTGTATTTAACGAACCCTGTCCATGTCCAACATTTCAATCAATTCGTATACTCAGTCCTCAGTATTTCCAATTTTCTTCTGATATTTTTCAATGACTTCCTCAATTTTTATGAAAAATATATGGACGTTCTGAGGTATTAATTTAATTAGTTAACGGGTTTTCGTCTTACATGTCTGTTAGGAGGCAGTTAGTATCGTCTTCGAAGCGGATACCATATGAATAGTGACATGCACAAAATGTTTAAATTGCATCTTCGACAATTCAAGCGTAATGTAAATTAAAATACTTGAGTTAAATAATGCAAAGACTAAACACTGAACAACCAGTATGTGTGTGTGTGTGTGTGTGTGTGTGTGTGTGTGTGTGTGGGTGAGGTGGAAGGTGAGGTTATACGTATGTATGGAGATTTATGCTAAACAGAAGACATACAATTGATGAAAGAACCGAATATACAATATATGCGTGTCATTCAGTACGTATAAGATCTCTTTCAAATTTATTCTTCGGTACTGTACCGTCTTTATAACGACAATCAGGAGTTTTTAAATGCATTTTAAGCTGAAAACAGGTTAAATAATTAATTTAATACTGTAGACCATGCAAATTAGTGCGCTTTTTAATTATACATGTAAGCGACGGAGAAATTAATTAACATAATGTTTCTTCCATTCTTGATATATGCTTATGTGGTTGGTTGAGCCGGCCATCACTCCCACTAAGTGTCTGCTTTCATAAAATTCCTTCTGCCACACAAAAAAACATGCACTTGGTGACAAATAAAAGAATTAATATCGTACTACCACAAGCTAAAACTAAAAAACGGAAACAATACTACGACCATTTTCGTTACCGAGAATGGTCCCTTTCTGTCTAAGTTATTATACTGATGGTCCCTTTCTGTCTAAGTTATTATACTGAGACTGTTAGGGCAGGGAAATATGGCATACTTTCGGCATCTGGCATGAGTGTTAATTTATAGCTGGCAAACTGGCCAGGGGAGCTGTTCACCCGTAACACGGCGGTCTTGCAGCAATGCGACAGGCAAAATGGTGTCTGGTTGGCTATGTGAGACTATCTTTTCTTTCTTTATTTATTTATTAATTTAAATCAGTCTTCCGCGGCGCGACACAAATTCACCTCCTGGGCCGACCTCTTCAACTCAGCGGCATTTATACATTACGTCCTCAGTTATTTGTTGTATATATTCCAATCTCTGCTTTCCCCTACATATTTAACGCTCTGTGGCTCTCTCTAGTGCCATCGAGGTTCTCCCCCAATGTCTTAAAGTATGTCCTGTCGTCCTGTCCCTCCTTCTTGTGTTTTCCATATGTTCCCTTCTTCGCCGATTCTGCGGAGAACCTCCTCATCCCTTACTTTTCCAGTCCACCAAGTTTTCCATATTCATATCTAGCACCACATCTCAAACGTCTCGATTCTCTTCTGTTCCAGTTTTCCCACGGTCCATGATTCATTGCCATACAATGATGTTCCAGATTTACATACTCAGAAGTTTATTCATGTTAAGGCCTAAGTCTGATGCTAATAGACTTATTTTGGCCAGGAACGTCCACTTTCCCTGTGTTAGTCTGCTTCTTATATTCTCTTCGCTTCGTCCGTCACGAATCATTTTACTCCAACGTAGCAGAACCCCTTAACATCGTCAGCTTTATGATCACCAATTATGATATTAGGCTTCTTGATATTCCCGTTTCTACTGATTCGCAGTACTTTGGTGTGTCTTCGGTGTACTCTCAATCTACAGAGTGAATCACTAACTATTGCTACCAAGAATAACTCCGAAAGTATGATAGGAGCCCGAGAAGTTTGTGGGACAAAAGTTGCATGGGACAACGGGGGCCATAATATGACGTTGGTTTTTTGTTGCTAGGTGGGGCCACCTCAGACATATGAAGGTCAACTCTGTTCTTTTAAATGGGATGCTATAGTTTGGTACTTATTTTCTGATAGCGGCTATCAGACCCAATGATGTGTAACAGTAAGGTCTTTGAAGGTCAACGATGGTCAAAAAGGTAGCAAGAACGTCCATTCACATAAGGTTTTGGAAGTGATAACCATTGGTATCAATTCAGTGGTGCAATCTCCTTATCATGGATTGAGTCGTATTCTTTATCACATCGGCACTTATCGAAGCACATGCTCTGACATTTATCTCTCGTATATTGTGCAAATAGTAAATATTCGCCGAATACGGCGTATCCACCTAACGTGCCATTGACATGTAAACACCATTCGACGTTTTCGAAATAATACAGTCAAATGACAAAAAATTTGTGACCATAGAAGTGAAGTGAAGGAAACTTACAGTGTGATATGATCTCTCAGCCTCATATCACCCCGAGTCAGATTTCTTGCCATGTAGATGACATGAAAAAGTAATTAGCTGTGAGCCACAGGTAGTCACATTCCCATTGCCAAAATAACGGAGTAGACTCCACGTAATTATCAGAAGAGACTTACGGACATTTTCATTAATGTGCAAAGAACTGTATACATGCAAAGGATCTTATAATGTTAAGGTCTGAAGTCTTTCTACATGGAAGCTGGCGTGTTTTGGATGACCATAACAAGCCTCTTGAGGTTTGGAAAAAGTATTTTAGCCATTTCAGAAACAGGTCGATACATTATGATCCATCGAAGTTTCTGTACGCTTAAGCCTTCTGCTAGAGTTGCAATATTGAGTCAGTACTACGTTATAAATGTATGTCCGTAGTAACCGGCCGCATTTTTAAAGGTTGTCATATTATGGCAGTGATATTCACGCCGATAGATCAATTATCTCCTTCCATTAATAAAACTAGTGAAGTCACTCCCAAAACATTAGAACACGGTGACGAGTGTGATGTTTCGTGCATTTGGGCATGATGGGTGACGCGATTGGCATTCTTCGCAAATTGCTTACACTTCTGTCGATCAATGTCGGCGTTGCCGTCAGGATGACGTCATTGCGTTACTTCAGGCCACTAGGCCACTGCTTCGTTCGCTGTGTAGTTAGTTCACACTCATAAACACCAACATCTGATATCTCTTTCCTGAAATAAGACTCCAGTGCCATTATGTAATCTACGGTTTTTGGTTCCTACAGGAACTGAAAATGGCAATACAATAATTAAGGTTCATAGCAAAATGCGTGTATGTATCCAAAAGTGTCCGCACGGTTTTCAACATCTGTCTGTGACGTGGTACTAGTTAACCGAGGGTACACAGCTGCAATTATGGCAATCATTCAAGGATAGAACGAAATCCGTTATGAAGGGACAAGATTGTGGAAACACTACTTCACAGTGATTTCACTAGAATAACGTGTTTCTCGGTTCACTGTTAGCAATTTTATTATGAAATGGAAATTGTAATACCAATCTGCACGCTAGTAGGCGTAAGTATTAATTATTGATAGGGTCACCGATTCTGCATCTACATCTATACTCTGCAAACCACCGTGACTTCCATGGCAGAGGGTACCTCCGGTTGTACTAGTCATTAGGGTTTCTTCCTAGTCCATTTACGTATGGAGCGCGGGAAGAATGATTATTTGAATGCCTCTGTGCCTGCAGTAATTATTTTAATCTCATCCTCACGATCCATATTTGAGCGATACGTAGGGGATCCTAACCTTCTAGTTGTAGTCTACGTCTATTTTCAAGAGTCTGCCAGTTCAGTACCTTCAGTATCTCGTGGTGACACTCTCACACGGGTTAAACAAACCTGTGACCATTCGCGTTGCCCTTTTCTGCTTACGTTCCGTATCTCCTGTTAGTACTCTAAGCCCCATCTGGTACGCGCCCCACACACTTGAGCAAAGTTCTAGAACCGGTCATACGAGTGACTTGTGAGGAATCTCTTTTGTAAGTTGATTGCACTTCCCCAGCATTCTACCAATAAACCGAACTCTACCATCTGCTTTAACGACGACTAATCCTATGTGATCATTTCTTTTCATGTGGCTACAAAGTGTTTTACCCAGGTATTTGTGCGAGTTGGCCGATTCAACAGTGACTCATTGATATTATAGAACATACTATGTCTTTCTCATTTGCAAAGTGCAAAATCTTACGTTTCTGAACATTTAGAGCAAGTTGCCAATCTCTACACCACGTTGAAACCTTATCAAGACCTGACTGAATATTTATGTAGCTTCTGTGAGATACTACTTCATTATAAATAACTGCATCATCTGCAAACCTGATTATACTATTAATATTGTCTGCAAGGTCATTAATATACAACATGAACACCAGGGGCCTCTACATTGTTCCCTGGGGTCCACCCGAACTTTCTTCTACATCTGACGATGGCTCTTCATCGAAGATAACATGCTGTGTCCTTCAAACCAAAGATCTCATCCAGACACAAATTTCGCTTGATGCCCCATATGATCGTACTTTTGACAGTAAGCATAGATGAGGTACTGAGTCGAATGCTTTTCGAAAATCAAGAAATACTGCATCTACCTGGTTGGCTTGATCCAAAACTTTCGGTATGTCATGTGAGAGAAGTGCCAATTGGGTTCCACATAATCAATGTTTTCGACATCCATGCTGTTTGTCATTGAGGAGGTCATTCTGTTCCAGATACCTTATTGTGTTTGAGTTCCGAATATGTTCTAAAATTCTACAACCAATCGACGTCAAGGATATTGGATGGTAGTTTTATGGATCACTTCTATTATTCTTTTTGTAGACGGGTGTGGACTGTACCTTTTTCTACGAACTAGGCACGGTTTTTTGTTCGAGGAACCTACGACAGACTATAGTTAGAAGAGGGGCTAACTCAGCCACACATCCAGTATAGAATCTGAAAGGCTTTACTTCGGACTCTGTAGTTCAATTTTAAAGATTTCAGCTGCTTCTCAACACCAGTGACGGTAATATTTGTTCCATTCATCTCTTAGGTGGGAAGAGGATGAAATTGTGGCAGTTCTCCTGAATTTTCCTTTGTGAAGGAAGTTAATCATTTCAGCTTTTCTTTTGCAACCCTCATTCTCAATGGACTGGACACTAACTTTTGTGCTACTAACTGCCTTTACACACGAACGGAATTGCTTTGGATTTTGTCAAATGTCATTTGACAATATTCTGCTACGGTAGTCATTGAAGGCATCATGCATTGCTCTCTTGACTGCCAAGCCGTATTGTGCTTATGAGCCGTAACGCATCATGATAAACTATTGCGGAGGAGTTACACTGCAGCCCACAAACAGTGTACAACAGCAAATGAGCTACATCGCTTGGGTTAATGCTGAAAGACCTTTTTCCATTAAAGCCATTCCGCACTTTTGTTGTGGGAGGAAGCATTGTTATGTCTTATCTGTTTTAGAACTCACGCACTCGAAATTTTAACAGGAAATGTGTTGCGATGGAGTAATGTGTTGCCTAACTGCTCTTGGAAAGTATAATCACGGAATTATATCACTAAACCTCTGCATCTATCTCGCTTCTGTCATAGTCTATACTGCTGGAGTTGGATCAGCATCCTACGGTAAATATTTTAGAAAACATTATTGGAGCTATCAGCGGTCAAAATATAATACTTGGAAAAAATTATAATAGTCTAGATCGCTAAGCATATTTATTGAAAGGTGGTCGGCTTCGATCACCACATGATCCTCTTCGGACCTACAGCCATTGTCCATTAATATGGCTGTAGGGGTCAAGGTGATCATGTGATGCTCGAAACCGATCACCTTTGAGGAAAAGTGCCTTGCAATCAAGACTGTTGTAATTATTTTCAAAGGCTATGATAAATAGTTTGATGTGTGCAACTAAATTTTAATTACTTATTTGTCGACAGTGAATGTAAACCTCGGAAAATTTTGTAAGTATCAAAATTTATTGTGTAAATATTATCTGAAGAATAAATTCCAGGAGAGGGGATCTGTGAAATACATGATTGGAAAGAGGTTGTTTAGAAGTAGCAGTTGTGAAATTACACAAATTTTTAGAGGCGGAAAGATTGCCAGTTTGTTTATCGGTTATTGATATTTATGAGTGTAATGCAGTAAAAGCTGTTGCTTATGCCGTGGAGGTAACAAAGGAATATTACAAGCACGGTTTAGCGCAAAGGCACAAAACCAGGTATCAATTACTGTGTAAAGTGACTTTCATTGTAAAAGACAGAAAAGTCTATTTTTGTTTCAGTGTCGAAATAAATTGAAAATCCTCCATCAATGTACATAGAAGCAGTGCTATATTTCTGGAACGGTAAGCGGTAAGTTTTGTTATAAATATTGATCCTAGCCCTACAACACTAAGGGGGGGATGCTAGATAGTTATTAAACCATCGTAAATTTTACTCTCAACAGTTTATTCAAAAGAAGTCGTAATTTATAGATTGTGCTCTAGTTAATTACAATTGTTAGATCTCCAGTTGTATTTCACATGCAAATCTAGTACAAAATGTCCGTTTTACATCCTATACTGACAATAGTAGATTTGTGGGAGCTGTAAATTGGTACCAACAGCAATGGTAATCTAGGTTTAACCCTACTACGTTTCTCGTCTCACAATACTTGCTTTTGACGTGTAGGTAATTTATTCTTGGAGGCAAAGAGTCACCGAAGGAGGCACAACATCATTGGGGATTGGGGTAAGAAAGAGCTTGGAAATTGTCAATTTAATTTCACTATCATAACGTAACGAGAGAAACTGCCTACATCATTACATAATAAGAGAGAAAATATTTTTGATTATTACAGCTGCCGTATCATTTACGCTGTACAAACATAAGGAAAGAGAGAGAGAGAGAGAGAGAGAGAGAGAGAGAGAGAGAGAGAGAGAGTGAGAGAGAGAGTAAGGGCGGGGGGGGGGGGAGGGTGAAGAGAGAGAGAGAGAGAGAGAGAGAGAGAGAGAGAGAGAGAGAGCGAGATAAACAAGGTGCACACTCACGCCACTAGCGTGCCATGCCTGTGTATGTGTGTGACGTTAAAGAGTACGTTAAAAAGTCAGAGGTGCATGTATAGTTTCTAAAAACACTTTTATGTTCAATTCAACATTCAAAATTTTCTCTCAGAAAAGTTTTTAGCGGTTGCTGATTTAATATCAGACTGTAAAGGACGATGGTGGCTATATTATAAATCCGATATCGTTTATTCTTACAGCTGTCATTCGGCGACAGCAAATGTTCACCACGATATTGAATCAATGAATTCAGTTACATAAATTTTAAGTATGCCAGGACGATATTCATTGTCCGTAATACCTGTATTTACACGTTGTGTTTTATATGCGAAGTTTTATATGTTTCTCATGTAAGTGTTGTAGCCTGAAACAAGGCAGTGCATTGAATGATGGGGCTTTCTGCTCTTAGGTACAACAAACACTGCAGTTCATTATTTCAAGCTCACCTTGTGTCTGGTAAACTTGTTAAGGCTGTTATCATAACTTCACTATAAACCTGTCAGTCATTATAACGCTCTGGCGCTTACTAACTAAAAACATGATGAAACGAGCAACTGTTCTTTAGATCTTTGTTCAACCTACTGATGCAACGTAGTAACGGTTACAGATTGACGACTGTCGTATTATATTGTTGTGAGGAATAGTTTCCCCCTAGAAAAGTTGACAGGAAGTATAGGGATGAAAATACATCGGACGAACTTTTCATAAAGAACGGTCACAAGCTTCTATCCCGCAAGGAGGATTGAAATCAACAATAGCCAATTTAAGGTAATCAATCTGACATTCCCGAGAAGGGATTTAGGGAAGTGGCAGAAGACTCACTGATATTTTGTGATTTTTGTTTGTTTCCAACACAGATGGCCTATAGAAATTACATGCCTAGAGCTATACGCATTATTTTTGACTTCTTCCGTAGAAAAGTGGCAGCGTTAATTCTGATAGCTTCATGTGTCTTCACGCAGCTGTTCCATCGAGAGTACTGAAAAAGCTGAGTTGCGTTGCACATTCCCGTGACGCGTTGCTACAATGGATGCTGAAACTTCTATGCTGATTACAGTGTCAAGCAGTGAAAATGTTTGGGGGTCAAAAATAGCTTATTCTTCCTCATATCCACCTCCAGAAATGTTTTCCACTACCTAGCACTAAATCAAGACAAAGCGGCTGAACCTCTGCTGTGAATTGTTGTTGTGGTCTTCAGTCCAGAGACTGGTTTGCTGCAGCTCTCCACCCTACTCTAACCTGTGAAAGCTGCTTCATCTACCAGTACCTACTGCAACCTACATCCTTCTGAATCTGCTTAGTGTATTCCGCTCTTAGTCTCCTACGATCTTTACCCTCCACGCTGCCCTCCAATACTAAATTGGTGATCCCTTGATGCCTCAGAACACGCCCTACCAACCGATCCCTTCTTCTAGCCAAGGTGTGCCACAAATTCTTCTTCTCCCCAATTATGTTCAATACCTCCTCATTAGTTATGTGATCTACCTATCTAATCTTTAGCATTCTTCTGTAGCACCATATTTCGAAAGCTACTATTCTCTTCTTGTCCAAACTATTTATCGTCCATGTTTCACTTCCATACAAGGCTACACTCCATACAAATACTTTCAGAAACGGCTTCCTGACACTTAAATCAATACTTTATGCTAACAAATTTCTCTTCTTCAGAAACTCTTTCCTTGCCACTGACAGTCTACATTTTATACCCTCTCTACTTCGACCATCATAAAGTATTTTGTTAGCCAAGTAGCAAGACTCATTCACTACTTTAAGTGTCTCATTTCCTAATCTAATTCCCTCAGTATCACCCGATTTAATTCGACTACATTCCATTATCCTCGTTTTGCTTTTGTTGATGTTAATCTTATATCCTCCTCTGAAATCACTGTCCATTCCGCTCAGCTGCTCTTCCAGGTCCTTTGCTGTCTCTGACAGAATTACAATGTCATCGGCGAACCTCAATGTTTTTATTTCTTCTCCATGGATTTTAATTCTTAATACGAATTTTTCTTTTGTTTCTTTTACTGCTGGCTTAATACGCAGATTGAATAACCGGGGATAGGCTACATCATTGTCTCAATCTCTTCCCAACCACTGTTTCCCTTTCATGCCCCTCAACTCTTATAACTGCCATTTGGTTTCTGTACAAATTGTAAATTTTGATGTAACTACCCTTTTTTCTATCTAATCTATCTAAAGAAAGGAGCTCATTCTTCTGCTTCGCCAATAAGTAACTAAACGTGTTAAGCAGCTAATAACGTGCTCCTCGAGGACTCCGCTAAACCAACATACTTTAATGTATAACTGTTGCCTTCTTGAATGTACAAGTCTTTATGGGCAATGATTATAATAAACTGGAGTTAAATTAGGCCAAGACATTTAATTTAGTTGTTCACATAACGTTCTACAATAATTATTAAACATTTGATGTATTTTATAAGAATCCGACGGAGGACTCGAACCTCCGGCGGGAAGGTCCGCGCAATCCGTGACATCGCGCCTCAAACTGCGTTGCCACTCGATCTTATTTATTGTGCGTTATAGCATGTTTTCAAGAACTGTTGTTACTATTTGCTGCATATTTTTTTGTGATTTGTCTGTTTTCGTTTCTCTCGGCGTACGTCATGTCATCTGCAACTGTGTGAGCTGCTGTTAATAAACTATTACTAAAACGTGAACTTGCGAATGTCAGCGTTATACAATTAGAATAGCGGTAGTGTTGTGGATATTGTTTTTGTGCGTACTAGGCTCTTACTTAGTTCGTCTTGTAATCGCGTTCGTCGGACTGCTTGCAGCTAATTTTATACACAGAAAAGCAAAACTGTCGCACTTCGTTTATGATCCGAAACATTACGCCATCTTGCTGTTCACGTGAGTCGTGAGAAATGTATCCATGATGCGAGAAGGCTATGAAAACTGTAACGGGAGTTGTGACTACTTCTGTCCCTTGTGTATGTCTCCTTGTGTAATGGAGGAGTGGTTCTTTTGCGTGTGTGTGCTTTCTGTTCTGTGTCCTGGGTTAGTAAAGAGCGTGTTGTTGCAAAGCGTTGTGTTTTTGTTTATTACGTTTTTCACTTTCACTACAGCCTTTTGTAAATAGCAATTTTCTTCTCTTGTTAGTTGTCGCTATAGATTGTTGCTGTGTTTCAGGATGTTTCAGGATTAGGTTTAAAGAACCCACTGATGATATAATATTTGTCCCTGAAAATAGTTTGGGGAATAAATAATTTGTTGTTGTAGTCTTCAGTCCAGAGACTGGTTTGATGCAGCTCCGCATGCTACTCCATCCTGTGCCCAGTACCTACAGCAACCCACATCCTTCTGAATCTGTTTAGTGTATTGATCTCTTCGTCTCCTTCTACGATTTTTACCCTCCACGCTGCCTTCCTATACTAAATTGGTGACCCCTTGATGACTCAGAATATGTCCTACCAACCGATTCCTTCATCTAGTCAAGTTGTGCCACAAATTTCTCTTCTCCCCCATTCTAATCAATACCTCCTCTTTAGTTATGTGATCTACCCATCTAATCTTTAGCATTCTTCTGTAGCACCACATTTCGAAAGCTTCTATTCTCTTCTTGTCTAAACTATTTATCGTCCACGTTTCTCTTCCATACATGGCTATACTCCTTCCAAATACTTTCAGAAACGACTTTCTGACACTTAAATATACACTCGATGTTAACAAAATTCTCTTCTTCAGAAACGCTTCCCTTGCCATTCCCAGCCTACATTTTATATGCTCTCTACTTCGACCATCATGAGTTATTTTGCTCCCCAAATAGCAAAACTCCTTTACTACTTTAAGTGTCTCATTTCCTAATCTAATTCCCTCAGCATCACGCGACTTAATTCGACTACATTCCATTATCCTCGTTTTACTTTTGTTGATGTTCATCTTATACCCTCCTTTCAAGACACTGTACATCCTGTTCAACTGCTCTTCCAAGTCCTTTGCTGTCTCTGACAGAATTACAGTGTCATCGGCGAACCTCAAAGTATTTATTTTTTCTCCATGGATTTTAATACCTACTCTGAATTTTTCTTTCGTTTCCTTTACTGCTTGCTCAATATACAGATTGAATAACATCGGGGATAGGCTGCAACGCTGTCTCACTCCCTTCGTCCGCAGCTCGTGGTCGTGCGATAGCGTTCTCGCTTCCCGCGCCCGGGTTCCCTGGTTCGATTCCTGGTGGGGTCAGGGATTTTCTCTGCGTCGTGATGACTGGGTGTTGTGTGCTGTCCTTAGGTTAGTTAGGTTTAAGTAGTTCTAAGTTCTAGGGGACTGATGACCATAGATGTTAAGTCCCATAGTGCTCAGAGCCATTTGAACCATTTTTCTCACTCTCTTCCCGACCACTGCTTCCCTTTCAAGCCCCTCGACTCTGATAACTGCCATCTGCTTTCTGTACAAATTGTAAATAGCCTTTCGCTCCCTGTACTGTACCCCTGCCACCTTCAGAATCTGAAAGAGAGTATTCCAGTCAGCATTGTCAAAAGATTTCTCTAAGTCTATAAGTGCTAGAAACGTGGGTTTGCCTTTCCTTAATCTATTTTCTAAGATAAGTCGTAGGGTCTGTATTGTTTCACGTGTTTCAACATTTCTACGGAATCCAAACTGATCTTCCCCGAGGTCGGCTTCTACCAGTTTTTGGATTAGTCTGTACAGAATTCGTGTTAGTACTTTGGAGCCCCGTGGCTCATTAAGTAAATAAATAAATAATAAGTGTTTTACATTAATGCGGAGTCACAATTACCATATTGTTGCTTTTGTTTGCAAATATGGACCAAATGGAAGAGTTCGAAGATAAAGAGTTATTGGGCTTCATGAAAATGATTTACCGCTGACATAGTACGTCAGATGGCAGTCGCAAGGGACTGATCCTCCCTCGCGCATCCCATCCCTGCGAGACGCCTCAAACACACTCCCCGGGAGAGCAGACGCTGCTGAGCAGCCGCGCAGGGCCGCAGAGCGAGCGGCTGCTCTTGGCCTCCAGTGGACGGCGCCTGGCGTCGCGGCGCAGTCAAGGGCGGCCGGCGCTACCCGCAGTGGGGCCGCGGGCGCCGGGTCGCTGTTGGCTCGCGTCCAGCTGCGAGCAGATACAGCCGCAGCCGCAGCGGCGGCCAGCAGACGCCAGCTATCGACCTGCGCCGACACTGACACCGCGGCGCCACGCCGGGCCCGGCCGGCGATCTGTTGGCCCTGCCGGACAGCTCTTCCCCGAGAGCGATCACCAGGTGCCGTACTAGCGGCAGCGGCACTTCCTGCACTTCCGGCATTTCAGACAGACCAGAAAGGGAATATCCTGGAATCTACTCCGCACTAACATTCCATCTGAAAAGGGATCGCAAGGTCCATCGGCACCGACCGACCGCCATGTCATCCTCAACAAATTGATTTTATGTTTTTTATCCCTCAACAACTAATATCACAAACAAATGTGGGCAGTGTGCGGTCGAGTACATTTAAACCACGAGTTCTGCAGTGCATGTTCTAATCTTCCATTCCATCCGAACAGGTCTCGGGAGGTCCATCGGCACCGACCGGCCGCCGTGTCATCCTCAACGACTTGATTTTATGTTTCTTTTTTCTCAACAACATCTATCAGAAACAAATGTAGGCAGTGTGCAGTCTAGTGCACTTAAAACGCAAGATCTGCAAACCATGTTCTAATCTTTGTTCCTGCAATACACGTCACTCATGCGACTGCATAATAAATGTTGAGAATTGTCATTCCTCTCGTCTATCATTCCCATTCATTTTTTTTTACTTGTGGCGATAGACTGCTACACTGCCACTTTTTGTGCCGACATCGACTGCAACTGTCAACGTCCTCCATACGAAGAACAAATAACAAAACGTGAACAACGCTGACACAACGGTTCGGCCGAACTAAAAGGAGCGGCGCCTACAGAAAACTACCACATATCTATACTGAGTGAAATCAGGCGCCGGCCAGAGTGGCCGAGCGGTTCTAGGCGCTTCAGTCTGAAACTGCGCGACCGCTACGGTCGCAGGTTCAAATCCTCGGGCATGGATGTATGTAATGTACTTAGGTTAGTTAGGTTTAAGTAGTTCTAAGTTCTAGGGTACTGGTGACCTCAGAAGTGAAGTCCCATAATGCTCAGAGCCATTTGAACCATTTTTTTTAATGTAGCACTGCACTGGATAATTACTCGAAGCAAAACGAGCAAAACCGAGTCGGGCTGAGCCGTGACCCACACATGGCCTGTGCATTCGGCCCGTGTAAATGTTGGCATCCTCTGGCCGTCCCTCGCAGACATGTTCCTTGGGCGCCACGTCACGCGAATATGCTGGCTGGGGAAGCACTGGTTCAAAATGGTTCAAATGGCTCTGAGCACTTTGGGACTGAACATCTGAGGTCATCAGTCCCCTAGACTTAGAACCACTTAAACCTAACTAACCTAAGGACATCACGCACATCCATGCCCGAGGCAGGATTCGAACCTGCGACCGTAGCAGCAGCGCGGTTCCGGACTGGAGCGCGTTAGAACCGCTCAGCCACAGCGGCCGGCGGAAGCACTGGTGCCCGTGGATTTGCGAAGAAGTCTTGCACTTGTCTCGCTGGGCATTATCCTGCTGAAATATGACATACCGAGCTGCCTGCATCAAAGGCAGTGCCTCAAGCACTAAAAGTATCCTGATGTAGCGGTTACTGTTCATATACCGAGATCATATTGACGAGATGGAATATTATAGCCAATGGCGCCCCAAGTCATCACTCCTGCTCGCTATACCACTCAACAATAAAGTCTGCCCGACTGCGTTCACCACAGCTGCGTCTAACATGCTCGTGACCATCACTGTAAGACAAACTGAAGCGGGACTCGTTCCAAAACACTGCCACTCAGCATTCCAGTAACGACAGCCACAAGCCTATGGCTGTCCGAGGCACTGGTGGTTTCTGGTCAATCCGATGCTGTAGCGTAGATGAAGGACGTGGTCTAGGGGTAGCGTCTTTGATTCATAATCAAAACGTTTTCGGTCCTGGGTTCGATCCCCGCCACTGCCTAAATTTTGATAAATAATCAGCATTGGCGGCCGAAGACTTCCGGCATAAGAAGTCAGCCTCATTCTGCCAACGGCCTTGTCAAAGAGGGCGGAGGAGCGGATAGAGGTTCAGGGCACTCTCTTGTCCTAGGGGTGGGAAAGTGCCCCTAAAGGCGGAAGAATCAGCAATGATCAACGACATGAGGATGCAGAAGGCAATGGAAACCAGTGCATTAAAGACACGTAACGTGTATCCACAGGACATGTGGCCTGTAATTGAAGAAGTGTGATGATGATCTCTCCATTGGCAAAAGATTCCGGAATAGTCCCCAATTCGGATCTCTGGGAGGGGACTGCCAAGGGGGAGGTTACCATGAGAAAAAGATTGAATAATCAACGAAAGGATAACATTCTAAGAGTCGCGGCATGAATGTCAGAAGCTTGAACGTGGAAGGGAAACTAGAAAATCTGAAAAGGGAAATCCAAGGCTCAATCTAGGTATAGTAGGAGTCAGTGAAGTGAAGTGGAAGGAAGACAAGGATCTCTGGTCAGATGAGTATCGGGTAATATCAACAGCAGCAGAAAATGGTATAACAGGTGTAGGATTCGTTATGAATAGGAAGGTAGGGCAGAGGGTGTGTTACTGTGAACAGTTCAGTGACCGGGTTGTTCTAATCAGAATCGACAGCAAACCAACACCGACAACGATAGTTCAGGTATACATGCCGACGTCGCAAGCTGAAGATGAACAGATAGAGAAAGTGTATGAGGATATTGAAAGGGTAATGCAGTATGTAAAGGGGGACGAAAATCTAATAGTCATGGGCGACTGGAATGCAGTTGTAGGGGAAGGAGTAGAAGAAAAGGTTACAGGAGAATATGGGCTTGAGACAAGGAATGAAAGAGGAGAAAGACTAATTGAGTTGTGTAAGAAGTTTCAGCTAGTAATAGCGAATACCCTGTTCAAGAATCACAAGAGGAGGAGGTATACTTGGAAAAGGCCGGGAGATACGGGAAGATTTCAATTAGATTACATCATGGTCAGAGATTCAGAAATCAGATACTGGATTGTAAGGCGTACCCAGGAGCAGATATAGACTCAGATCACAATATAGTAGTGATGAAGAGTAGGCTGAAGTTCAAGACATTAGTCAGGAAGAATCAATACGCAAAGAAGTGGGATACGGAAGTACTAAGGAATGACGAGATACGTTTGAAGTTCTCTAATGCTATAGATACAGCAATAAGGAATAGCGCAGTAGGCAGTACAGTTGAAGAGGAATGGACATCTCTAAAAAGTGCCATCACAGAAGTTGGGAAGGAAGACATAGGTACAAAGAAGGTAACTGCGAAGAAACCATGGGTAACAGAAGTAATATTTCAGTTGATTGATGAAAGGAGGAAGTACAAACATGTTCCGGGAAAATCAGGAATACAGAAAGACAAGTCGCTGAGGAATGAAATAAATAGGAAGTGCAGGGAAGCTAAAACGAAATGGCTACAGGAAAAATGTGAAGACATCGAAAAAGATATGATAGTCGGAAGGACAGACTCAGCATACAGGAAAGTCAAAACAACCTTAGGTGACATTAAAAGCAACGGTGATAACATGAAGAGTGCAATGGGAATTCCACTGTTAAATGCAGATGAGAGAGCAGATAGGTGGAAAGAATACATTGAAAGCCTCCATGAGGGTGAAGATTTGTCTGATGTGATAGAAGAAGGAACAGGAGTCGATTTAGAAGAGGTAGGGGATCCAGTATTAGAATCGGACATTAAAAGAGCTTTGGAGGACTTCCGGTCAAATAAGGCAGAAGGGACAGATAACATTTAATCAGAATTTCTAAAATCATTGGGGGATGTGGCAACAAAACGACTATTCTCGTTGGTGTGTAGAATATATGAGTCTGGAGATATACGATCTGACTTTCGGAAAAGCATCATCCACACAATTCCGAAGACGGCAAGAGCTGACAAGTGCGAGAATTATCGCACAATCAGCTTAACAGCTCATGCATCGAAGCTGCTTACAAGAATAATATACAGAAGAATGGAAAAGAAAATTGTGAATGCGCTAGGTGACAATCAGTTTGGCTTTAGGAAAAGTAAAGGGACGTGAGAGGCAATTCTGACGTTACGGCTAATAATGGAAGCAAGGCTAAAGAAAAATCAAGCACTTTCATAGGATTCGTCGACCTGGAAAAAGCGTTCGACAATATAAAATGGTGCAAGCTGTTCGAGATTCTGAAAAAAAGTAGGGGTAAGCTATAGGGAGAGACGGGTCATAAACAATATGTACAACAACCAAGAGGGAATAATAAGAGTGGACAATCAAGAACGAAGTGCTCGTATTAAGAAGGGTGTAGGACAAGACGGTAGCCTTTCGCCCATACTCTTCAATCTGTACATCGAGGAAGCAATGATGGAAATAAAAGAAAGGTTGAGGAGTGGAATTAAAATACAAGGTGAAAGGATATCAATGATACGATTCGCTGATGACTTTGCTATCCTGAGTGAAAGTGAAGAAGAATTAGATGATCTGGTGAATGGAATGAACAGTCTAATGAGTACACAGTATGGTTTGAGAGTAAATCGGAGAAAGACGAAGGTAATGAGAAGTAGTAGAAATGAGAACAGCGAGGAACTTAACATCAGGATTGATGGTCACGAAGTCAATGAAGTTAAGGATTTCTGCTACCTAGGCAGTAAAATAACCAATGATGGACGGAGCAAGGAGGACATCAAAAGCAGACTCGCTACGGCAAAAAAGGCATTTCTGGCCAAGAGAAGTCTACTAATATCAAATACCGGCCTTAATTTGAGGAAGAAATTTCTGAGGATGTACGTCTGGAGTACAGCATTGTATGGTAGTGAAACAAGGACTGTGGGAAAACCGGAACAGAAGAGAATCGAAGCATTTGAGATGTGGTGATATAGACGAATGTTGAAAGTTAGGTTGACTGTTAAGGTAAGGAATGAGGAGGTTCTACGCAGAATCGGAGAGGAAAGGAATATCTGGAAAACACTGATAAGGAGAAGGGACAGGATGATAGGACATGTGCTAAGCCATGAGGGAATGACTTCCATGGTACTAGAGGGAGCTGTAGAGGGCAAAAACTGTAGAGGAAGACAGAGATTGGAATACGTCAAGCAAATAATTGAGGACGTAGGCTGCAAGTGCTACTGTGAGATGAAGAGGTTAGCACAGGAAAGGAATTCGTGGCGGGCCGCATCAAACCAGTCAGTAGACTAATGACAAAAAAAAAGAAGCGAGGATGATAGAAGTCCGTACTCGATATCGAACCAGCGACATAGGTATTTCCACACTCTTTACAGTTCTCCAAAGTCGAGTGAACACTTTACACTAAGCAATTTAGTAAGTTAATGGGTATGCTCTCAAGATGGTAGCTATCCCGCGCTGTGGTGACGTTATGTGGTCCAGCGCCCGCTTGTCGCTCTGTACCATCCTCTTATATCCCCTAGTTCCACACACACACACAGACACACACACAGACACACACACAGAAACACACACACACACACATACACACACACACACACACACACACACACACACACTCACACACACACACACCTGTCGTAACAGCATGTCCTACGTGAGCCACACGTCACGGTACGACAGAGCAGTATTTCGTAAACTGATCAAATGGTTCAAATGGCTCTGAGCACGATGGAGCTTAACATCTGAGGTCATCGGTCCCTTACACTTACAACTAATTAAACCTAACTAACGTAAGGACAGCACACACATCCATGCTGGAGGTAGGATTCGAACCTGCGACCGTAGCAGCAACGCGATTCCGGACTGAAGCACCTAGAACTGCTCGGCTACAACGGCCGGTGTAAACTAATCTATCCGTTTCGTTCGGACTCATTCCCATGCTCATTAGCATCTTTTGACATTGACGAGGCATACCTGCCCTTGCTTACGAACTTCGTTTTTAGGCTCTGCAGCGACTGAGCATGGCGTAAAACTGACCTGGACAGTCACACAAAGGAGGTCAGGGCTGGGTATACGTGCACGCTGTCTCTCCCCGACCTTAATCTCGTATTTAGGTTCCGCTAATTCTCCTATTTTGGGATGATTCAGACCTTTCCCTCTTGCCGTTATAAAACCGTTGTGTAACAGCAGTACTGTATGTGAAGTGAGGGACAGCGGCTACCACAATGATCGAATACATTACTTGCTCGACACCAGCATACGCAGGTTACGATGGGTGCCCACAAAGAACTATCTCTTCGAAAAAATCAAGCTGGACCGTTAATATGGTGGTATTCAGTCTTATATGTGCCACATTTTTAACAAATACGATATGTCACGGTGGGGACCTTCATTGCATTCTGGCTATTTAGGAAAGTTCCACGTTGTAAACTACAAGGCCTACATTCTGTAAATATCTGCCGCACTGCGGTTGCCTCAACCAAGTGATGGAGAACACGTCACAGGGTGTAATGTGAACAGAATGTGAGAAAAACGTGAAGGACCACAAAGTAGCGTTCTAACTGTGTTAACTGGTGTGTTGTGGTGGTGCAGTGACCACCCGCTTGGGAAACTATCTTTTTCTATATACATACGTGATCTCGGAGTAGAGATGGCAAAAATATGGGGCTGTTTGTTGATGATACTTGGTGTATGGGAAGGTGTAGAAGTCATGTGACTCTAGGAGGATACAAGATGACTTCATAGCTGGTGTGATGAATGCCAACTAGCTATGAATGCAGAAAAATGTGGGTAGGAAAACAACGCCTTAATGTTCGTATACTGCATCAGTAGTGTAAAAAAAGTGGTTCAAATGGCTGTAGCCACTATGGGAGTTAACATCTGAGGTCATCAGTCCCCTAGACTTAGATATACCTAACTAAGGACATCACACACATCCGTGACCGAGGCAAGATTCGAGCCTGCGACCGCAGCAGGCGCGCGGTTCAGGACTGAAGCGCCTAGAACTGCTCGGCCACAGCGGCCGGCGTCAGTAGTGTCCTGCTTGACACATACATGTCATTTAAATATCTGGGCGTAACGTTGTAAAGCAATATGAAGTGGAACGAGCATGTTTGGATTGTGGTAGGGAGTGCAAGTGGTCGACTTATTGGGAGAATTTTTGGAAAATGTGGTTCATCTATGAAGGAGACAGCATATAGGATGCTGGTGTACCTATTCTTGAGAACTGCTAGAGTGTTTGGGATCCATACCAGTGCAGACTCAAGGGAGACATAGATGGAATTCAGAGGCATGCTGCTAGATCTGTTGCCGGCCGGAGTGGCCGAGCGGTTCTAGGCGCTACAGTCTGGAGCCGCACGACCGCTACGGTAGCAGGTTCGAATCCTGCCTTGGGCATGGATGTGTGTGATGTCCTTAGGTTAGTTAGGTTTAAGTAGTTCTAGGGGACTGATGACCTCAGAAGTTAAGTCCCATAGTGCTCAGAGCCGTTTTGCTAGATCTGTTACTAGTAGGTTCGAACAACACGCAAATGTTATGGATAAGCTTCAGCATCTCCAATGGGAATCCCTGGAGGGAAGGCGAAGTCCTTTTCGAGGAACACTACTGAGAAAATTTAGAGAACCTTCATTTGAAGCTGACTGCAGAACAATTGTGCTGCCGCCACCACAGATTTTTCGCACGGACCACGAAGATTAGATAGGAGAAATTAGAGGTCATACAGGGGCATATAGACAGCCGTTTTTCCCTCGGTCTGTTTTCGAGTGGAAGAGGAAAGTAAATCACTAACAGTAGTAAAGGGTGCACTCCGCCACGTACAGTACGGTGGCTTGGGAGTATGTATACAGATGTACAGGACACTTCCCGTTTCACCAGATCTTTTGTAGCTTCCCGCTACATTCATGTGTGGAGTGCGGGAAGAATAATTAAATACTGTAGCTTAATCTGGTTTTCACGAAGTCTACGACAGCAATAATTAGGATATTTGTAGTATGTTCCTAGATTCCTTTCTTAAAGTTGGTTCTTGAAACTTTGTAAGTAGATTTTCGCGGTGTACTTGGCTTCTTTCTTCAAGAGTCTAGTATTTTTGCTTTTTCTTCCGGATCTCCATGGCGCTCTTTCATGGATTAAACGAACATGTGACCTTTAGTGCTATTCTTCTTTATGTTCACCTGTTAATCCTGTTTGATATGGGTCACACACACTTGCTCACTATTGTAAGATTGGTCGAAAATGATCAAATGTGTGTGAATTCGTAAGGGACCAAACTGCTAAGGTTATCGACCCCTAGACTTACACACTACTTAAAGTAACTTATACTAAGAACAACATACACACCCATGCCCGAGGGAGGACGTGAACCTCCGCCGGGAGGGGCCGTGCAATCCGTGACATGGCACCTCAAACCGCACGGCCACTCCCCGTGGCAAGACTGGACGTTGCCAGAACTTAAAACTTTATTACAGTTTTATATTGCAAATTATTCAGAACCTTTTTTGCGTCATCATCCTTCTGACTGGTTTGATGCGGCCCGCCACGAATTCCTCTCCTGTGCCAACCTCGTCATCTCAGTAACCTACGGACTCAATTGTTTGCAGGATGTCTTCTGATCTCTGTCTTCCTTTACAGTTTTTGCCCTCCACAGCTCCCTCTTCTACCATGGAAGTTATTCCTTGATACCTTAATAGATGTCCTATCATCCTGTCTCTTCTTCTTCCTCTCAGATTCTGCGCAGAACCTCTTCATTCCTTACTTAATGGGTCCACCTAATTTTCAACATTTCTGTTGCACTACATCTCAAATGTTTCGATTCTCTTCTGTTCTTGTTTTCCCACAGTACATTTTTGACTACCATACAATGCTGTACTCCAGGCGTACATTCTCAGAAATTTCTTCCTCAAATTTTTTTCTACTATAAAGAGCAAGCAGGAATTCTTTGTGGCCACACACGCACTGGTATCAATTGTTACATTGGATTAGTTTCTTTGAAGGATGTTTTCGAATGTGTGTACGCTTTTCGGAATTCTCCTTGCTACTTACGTAGCTAACAGTGCTAGTGCCATATGTTGCAGTGTGACAGTAAACGATTGCAGTCGACGTACCGTTGAAAGGTGAGTGACTGATATAAACTGTGTAAAGTTACGGTTGGACGTTCGTGACTATACAAATGCAGCACGCACCTTTTATTTCGTAGCTCACCATGTACAGGTATAGACAAAGCGGTAAAGTATCAAAACAGAAACAGCACCAGTATATCGATGCAGTACAAGAGGCATATACAAATGTGTAGATCAGCTACTCTAGCCTCATCGAGAAGTGTCATCTGGTCAAAGCCACTGATCTAAAATCTTTGGGACGTGCAGTATATCGGAAATCGACCAATACGGATTTATATTTACGTGCAAATAATAGCTGCCACCCTCCTTAGCAGACAATGAATGTTCTCAGAGCTCTGGTACACAGAATACTCGTCATTGTTGACGAGAGCAGTCTGGAGGACGAGCCTCTACATTTGAGAAGAGTTTTTGAGGACAATGGGTATTTTCCACAGCAGATACGCAAGGTACTACAAATGAAACTAACAGAGCGCGTAAGGAATGCAGAAGAAGCCACAGAAAGTTTTAAATGGTTTAATGGGTTTTCTGCCTTACGTGGGAAGCCTATCATTAAAAATAGGACGGTACAAACCCACGTCCCACCAACCTGATTTACGTTTCCCGTGATTTCCCTGAATCGCTTCGCGGAAATGCGGGGATGGTTCCTTTAAAGGTGCATGGCCGACTTCCTTCCCCATCCTTGCCTAATCCGATGGGACAGATGTCCTCACTGATTAGTCCCTTGCCGGCCGTTGTGGCCGAGCGGTTCTAGGCGCTTTACTCTGGAACCACGCGACCGTTACGATCGCAGGTTCGAATCCTGCATCGGGCTTGGCTGAGTGTGATGTCCTTAGTTTAATTAGGTTTAAGTAGCCCTAAGTTTTAGGGGACTGATGACCTCAGATGTTAAGTCCCATAGTGCTCACAGCCATTTTATTAGTCTCTTCCCCAAAATCAACCGAGCAACCACCCAAAAATAGATCAGATCCTCAGCAAACAGAAAATTTAAGTGGTCTTTCGTCCTCCACCAAAGACAGCAGCACTTTTGGGTTCCGTTAAAGATGATTTGGTACTCTGGAATCCTGGGGCTTACAAGATCCTCTGTGAGTTCATACATCAGACAGACTACACATACAGTCCATGAGAGATACCCAGAGCACTGCTGATACACCCCGCTCTTACAACCTAATGAAACGGCGTTGGCAGAGCACTGTATTGACACTGGGCACTTTATAGTGTACAAAAACGTCGAAATTTTAGCCTCGACTTCATATTTCTGGGACTGAGTAGTGAAAGAAGCATCTGAAATTCGGTTGGCGGCGAGTTTAATTAATAGAGATAAGAGCTTCAGCTTGGACAAATTATGTAATAAATTCACAAAGATGTCGCAACGGTGCAACTCCCAGTGATACATCGATATCACAGTGTGGATCGACCGCGCTGTGATAGGTCTAATTTCATACATTTATTGCACTTCTTTGTTGCCGATCTACGTCTATGGCGCCTTGTGTCTCTGTGGCCACATGCACAGTGACTAAGCAGCGGGTTTAAAAGTACGGAGCAAGTTCTGGAGCGTCAGTCACCTGGTTCACTCTGAGGATGGCTGGACCATATACAGCTGAAATATCAAAAGAAGTACAATTTATGCGGCTGAGGGTCCGAGATTTTATGTAACAATCATTGGGCTGCGAAAATATGAAGACGCACATCATAGAAGCTATCAGGTAGCCCTTATGGTTCCACTGGGTTCACCTAGGGACCCCTGCAAGTTTCTGCGAGCCGGCAGGGGCCGCAACCTGCCGGCACCAGCCGGTGATCTCGCAACGCTGGAGCTGAAATGAGCGATCGGCAAGGACAGAGTGACGCTGCCTATGAGACTGGGTACGTCACGGCTGCCTACTAGCCACGACCAGGAACTCGGTCTCTGACATTAAATTACTGCGCGGAAGGTATGCAGCAACAAGATCCTTGAGTTGTCCCGCGAGGATCTATCGCTAGCGTCCGCTCTTTGCCTCCATTGAAGTTATGTGGACGAGCTGCCATTGCATGGAGGCACGCGGGTGCTAGGCGATTTCGGCCACATGGTGCAGGTAGTCAGTTGGCGATTAAAGTGAGGAAACAAAGTGGCCGCAAGTGTCCCACCCTGCTCTGAGACCTAGTGTTGTGGGCACGTCGATAGGGGCAAGGAGGCTGGTCGGATACGACAAGAGGACGTGCCGAGTCAGACAACATGGGGCAGACCGGACGGATGCAACTGCCTTCCGGAACAGTATATGCGTGGAATCATCGCCTGGTCAGCGGGCACACAGCCTGAGCCCGCTCTATAGTGTGGGCACCACGTTGGAATCAATTCAACTGATTCTGGCCCGGCTGGCCTCTAGCGGTGGTCGTTTGGGTGACAGCTTGCGGAAGAAGAGGCCATCTACCGCAGAGACTCAAATCAACTACCGCCGGCAGTTCTGCGCCCGAATGGACTGTATCGGTCTGGAACTCACAACCCAATCGTTTTGAAACTGAAAAACTTGTGACTGTCGGTGCCAGGGACTAAACATTGAGCTTAGCTTCCCATCGTGCAGTTTGGCACACGATTAAAAGTTATTTACGCTTTGGCTCATGCACTTGTCTTTCTCCATGTTCTGGTCTGTGGCATAATACGTGCATTTTTTTGATCGCTCTCTTGCAAGAACCCCTCTCTCGTATTAAACCTCCAGAAATTTGGCAGTTTAGTCGGTGAGTCCGTAGATGGTGATGTAAGTGGCGTACAGTGTAGCTGGCCACGCTTTCCACCCGCCTTTTCCAGTAGTTAAACAAGTTCGTCCTTGAACTGACTAGTGAGACGCCGCGTAGGAATTCTTCCTACCTGTTATGTCGAGACGCTTTCGTAGTGCTATGTCCCCTTGCAGAGCCGTAGCAGCGCCGTCGGTTTCTGGAAGTGCAATACTACTCTTTATGCTTTAGGGAATGAAGCGGGAAGCAGTTTACTTTTGTGAAAATAATTTTGACGCGGTATGCCATTATGGTGCGTTTATTAAAGAAACACCTTAAAAATGAAATTGTTCATATTGATTACGGGTTAACTATATACGGTATGAGAGCCTTGTCCGCCCCATGACTAGATCGAAAGGCATCCTATTGACGACTGGGGACTGTGGCGCCCGGGCTCTAACTTAAGCATGCAATCTGAATGGTTCGTATAAGATCGTACATCATCGATTATGCCAAAGTTATTCATTTGTTCATTCAAAATCAACCTTTCTTGGTGTTGTAAAATTACTGAAAGATAGTATTTATGGCCAGTAGACTCCTCCTAGTGTCTGAGCACCAAAAGACAACATATGTTAGCAAATATTAGTTGACAACAATTACTTAATTCGTACCAGAAGAAATATACATTCCGTACGTATCTCTTTACTAACGTCATCAGCGATTTCTGCATCGGCACCACGTACTACAGGCTCTGAAAGCGAGCGCCAGATGCCCAACCGCCTCTGCTAGCCAGCGTGCAAACCTACCACTCGCCCCTTACTCCGTACGTACCGCAGCGCTGATACATTCACTTCACGTACGTGAAATAGAAGAACGGGAAGTAAAAGTAGCAAAATAAAGTAAAATACACTCTTTCTGCAAATAAGGGGTACCTTATGCGCTATTTAATTACGTACATTGGAGGCTCTTTATCTGCGTCATTGACTGCAAATCGGCCGGTCGGCACATTGCTTCTGCTACGTGATGTTTGTTGGAAAATTCCTACACTAAGAGGATTTACTTACGTAGCAATTGTGACTGTTTTGATGGTCGGTTGCGGCCATGCATGAATGGGAGGTCTTTTATCTCTTTCAAGTCCTATTATGGTATATTATTCTAAAGAGAAGTGTCTGTGGACCACGTAGTTTCTCAAGAATATTAAATAGGGATTAAATTGTTCTAGTGTTCCAGCATTTCTTGTTATATACTATGTGAGTAACTTGTTTGAATATCATTGGTTTGGAGTTCTTAACTTGTGCTTCGACTGCTTGAATCTCAATATTCTTAATTAAAAATTCCTTGCTCATAAATAATTTGAATCTCTTCGTATCTAAACGAATTTTGCTTGTGCTTGAGGTAACTATTAAATAGCTGGGTCGACCCACGTTTTTTTTTTTTTTTTTTTGTTTTCTTTTAAAATCTAATTTGTTGAGATTTGTCCTTTAAGGTATCTGTACGTGTGTTTTACAAGTATCCAGTGTCGGGGTTACCTTGTCAGCGTGTAGTGTGTCGCGTCCAGACTACTGGGCGGCCTAATCGTTTGAGTCCTGTCCCTGGATGCGCTACCGGACTTCAGCCTCACGGGTGACATCTTGATCGTTTAGTATCTGTTGCTGTATTTTTGAACTTCTGGTTTTGTTGTCAGCGCCACAAAGAATTGTTTTGTTATGGTGAATGATGTTCAGTTACCCTGACCCATTCCTTTCCTTCGAAGTTAACACAAGGGACTGGCTGTGTTTCAGTCCTTCTGGGTAAGTATTGTTGACTTCGCCACCGTAATATGTAATATTGCCGAAGCCATCCTAGTTTCCCCCGCCCCCCTCCTACACACACACACACACACACACACACACACGCACACACACACACACACACACACACACACACACACACACACACACAACTCTGCAGTTAGAACTTTCCAGTCTGTAACACTGGAGTCAACAGCGGCTGCGCTGCAACACCGTGATCTGTCCACAGTCTTAGTGGGAAGAAACCACAGTAAGTAGTACATTAATCCTCTGTCGCACACTTTAAGATCTGTCTGTAATTTTCTTTATGCTTACAAATTCGTCACTGTGGCATTAGCTATCGTCTGCTGACTCAACTAAAGAGCCTTTTACCTGCACACATTCGTGCGGTAGGTCTCTGTGCCAGTCTAGATTAGGTTTCTTGATAGCTGACGCCAGTAGGTTTCATACGGAAAAGTATCATACACCGTTAAGACAGAGAAAAAGGCGTACTGGGAAGGAATTACCCGAGTGGGACGGAAATCGTTAGCACAAGTGCAAACCAACAAATGATTACAATTTCTGAAAAACTGGGTGATTTATTCAGCAAGTCAGTAACGCATTGGTCCATTTCTTGGTCCTTACGAAAGCAGGTATTCGGCTTGGCATTGACTGACAGAATTGTAGGATGCCATTTTGGGGGATATTGTGCCAAATTCTGTCCAACTGGTGTGCGTTAGATCGTGAAAATTCCGAGCTGGTTGGAGGGCCCAGCCCACAATGCGCCATCGTTCTCAATTTGGGGGAGATTCGGCGACCCCGCTGGCCAGGTTAGGGCTTAGCAACCACGAAGACAAGCAGTAGAAACTCTCACCGTGTGTGGTCGAGCATTATGTTTGTGGCGTCACCGCCAGACACCACACTTGCTAGGTGGTAGCCTTTAAAGCGGCCGCGGTCCGTTAGTATACGTCGGATCCGCGTGTCGCCACTATCAGTGATTGCAGACTGAGCGCCGCCACACGGTAGGCGTAGTCTAGAGAGACTTCCTAGCACTCGCCCCAGTTGTACAGCCGACTTTGCTAGCGATGGTTCACTCTCTACATACGTTCTCATTTGCAGAGACGACAGTTTAGCGTAGCCTTCAGCTACGTCATTTGCTACGACCTAGCAAGGCACCATATCCAGTTACTATAATCTGAACAGATAATATTGTGAATCATGTACCGTCAAGCGCGACGTTCATTATTAATGGATTACAGTTAAGTATCAAACTAATTACGTCCGCTTTCTGAATTCTAATTCGTTGTCATGTTCCAGACCTCACGTCAATATAGTCCTTCCCTCCTCACGCCAGCCTGCGTGAGCTAAAACGCGTGCATTTCGGCCTCCACTAGTAACACTGTGTTGGCCCTTCTGCCAACACAACAATGTTCCTGAAATTTAAGTCTATGACGGCTTCCCATGAAGAGCTAGAAAACGGGGCAATTACCGACGTACCGCTATGCTGTAAGGGTGCCACGGATAAAAACCAAAGGGGTCCTTCTACGAAATGAAATGACACCCCAGACCATCACTACTGGTTGTCGGACCTGGGGCAGGCGAAACTCAGGCTGGTATGCCACCGCTGTCCGAGGCAGCTCCAGGCAAGTCTGCGGCTCTTCGAATTGTGTCCCGAAGACAGGCGAAGACGTGTCTGGAGTCACCCCAGACTACAGTCGGATACCACGCTCCAACAACCAGGAGTCATGGTCTGGGGTACCATTGCATTTAATGGCATTTTGCGTCCTTACAGCGCAGCGCAACGTCGGCGATACTTAATGTACAGCTACCGATTTCCGTCGCATTTGAGTAATTACTTGTGCTATATCTTTTTAGTTTAAGAGTGTAATTATTACATGGAGTCACACTTCTATTCTAAGCACCCAGGGATATGGTTTGTTGTGTTCAAATGGCGTCCAAGTGCTGTGGACGTAACGCAGTCTGAGTTCACGGACGGCCAGCGATTTCTTGCATGCATGTCGTTGTATCATCCATTCACTTCTTCCAATTTAAATACTATTAAATTGGAAATCTTTCCACGAATATCTGTCGTGTATTAGCGATGTTTCTGTATTCTGTGTCTGTATTAGTGTGGTCGTAAACAACAAATTTGTCTACAAGAGGGATACACTTGAACGTAAAATGTAACTGGAATCCTTTATCAAAATGTTTGCTTTCTTGGTGTCGATATAAAAGTTACCGTGAGTAGATTTTGGTTCACATCACCTCACGATTTCACACATCCGTATACTATTGTAAAAGCCACCTTGCACAAATAAGCGCACTTGCGTTGCACAACAACATGACTCATTTCAGGTGCAGAAGCAGACGATTGTATTTCATCTGCTGGGGCCGAGCAGGTTACATTTTTATTTCGAACCATGAAGAGCATCTCTTGTGTGTTTTAGAGCTACAAAGCATGTATTCAGTTTTTCGTATATTCCAAACTGGAATCATTATAAGTTGCAAGGTCATTAGTTACACATTCACATTCACTAAGCTATACAAATATCAGTATCACATGTTAAAGCAAAGGAAGAGCAAACTTTAATAGGCTTTCACATAAACGAGTCTAGAAACAAGTGCAGGTGTATCTGGCGGCAACTAAATAACGGAAAGACAGCTGAACTTACCTGATCCATAGATGGCTGGAGCTAAGAAGGAAGAAGAAGGGTTTCATATAATAGGTTTCAGCATACTGAGTTTCACCTTTACAAAACAATATTCCATCTACGGCAAGATCATCAGAGACGCAGGACAAGCTCTGATTAGGAAAGGATGCCCAAGAAAATCACTTCCGGTCTTGTCAATGGAAGTCTTCTGGAGTTCCGTTTCACGTGTTGGGAAAACCACGGAATTCTGAAACTTGTATGACATGATGGGGTCTGGAACCATAATGATCTTGTACAGGTTACAATGCTGTTATCATAAAATCAAAATGCGGGTCTTTGAATGCATGTCACACTGAACGACTGTCATGGTTATAGATACGTGATGCGCTCTCGACTTCATAGAAACTGTCACAAAAAGATATCAACGAAAACAAGTTAGTTTCTAAAATCAGAATATAGTTATTATTGTGAAATATTTATTTCATTGTTTAGGAATGGGTGTTAACAACCTGCTAGACACACAATCAGTATAATTACGGAAGAAACGTCTTTCTAAATGAAAGTTCAGAAACTACTGAATGTAATACATAATATGTAATATGTAAGATGATTTACGATAACATAACTCCGCTGCAAACATGATAAAGACAGAGTTTCGTTCATTTTAAGTATGTTAAGTATTTGTTTTTCTTTTCAAGATCGCACAGCATCGAGAAATATACGAAATTATGATGGAAATACTCTATTTTCAGAATGTGGGCCTCAAGCTATGTTCCTGGTAGAGAGCAAAAGATAACGAGGTGAAATTTATGGAATGCAGTAACTACGGTAGCAGGCTGAACCGACGACGGTAAAAAACAGATGTGCATTCCAGCAGTCAATTATTAGTATGCTGTGTGAAGTAGTAGACTTGCAGCCATGATGTCTCAACGCTGTTCTGTCACAAACTACTGTGGAGCAATATCTCTTCGTCTTCGTCAAATTTCGGAGACACTCTCCAGAATATATACTATGATGGTATCTGTTCTTTCGGACATGTCCGAATATATACAGGGTGGTCAAAAAGTCCGGAAACACCCTCATAAAATTCAAATGGAGTAGCAAACAAGGAAACAGAGTCCCTACACACGAGGAACGGGAAGGGGGAAACTTTATAGGCAATGCCACCAACATGACGGCCATCTTGAAAGCCGCCATCTTGGATTCAACTTCAAACTTTCAAATGAGAATGTGGTCATGTGACATATCAAACAGATAGAGAATTTCACCAGAAAAACAATGCCGTTGTTATTTTAAACATAGCTTTATTCGTTCTCGGGTTATAGCCAGTTATATATGGTAGCGGTGGGACGCTCGGCAGCATGTGTGTTATGTACCGAAGAGACATTACGCCGATGTTACACAGTCCCGAGAGACCACCAACAGTCATAGGAATGGCTCGATATGTTGTCCATTATGTTGGCTTAAATGCTATCCTCCGAACCCAGTTCTGATGAACTTTGACCAACACATCAACAACGCATGCGCTGCTTTAGATGATGCAAATCCCGTATTTTCACAGAATAAACCAGTGCTATCTGGTGAACGTGGTGGCCACTCCACAGCACCCTACGACCAATCCACTTTTGAGGGAACTGCACATCCAGGTATGCTCGCACATTGTGCCTGTAATGTGGTGCGGCTCAATCATGCTGGAAGAATTCCGGAAATGTCTCGTCCTCCGTTAACAACGAGGGAAACACTTCTTCATCCAATAACCTCAGATAACCGTTTGCTGTTAACGTACAATCAATATAAAAAGGGCCAACGACTTTGGTACCCCACACACCACACCAGACCATCACCTTTTGTGAGTCGACCGTTTTGGAAGCATCAATCCAGTGCGAATTTGTGTCGGACCAGTATCTGTGATTCTGCTTGTTCACCTCACCATTGATAAAGTAATTGGCTTCATCACTGAACAGCACCTGATAGGGGAAACGTGGGTTTATCTGCAGCTGTTGTGTCACCCATTCTGCGAACTATACCCGACGGACTGGGTAATCCTCGTTCAGGTGTTGGAGTAGATGAATTTTGTACGAATGCCATTTTTGCTGTGATAAAATTCGCAGTACGGAGGTACGGCTAACCCCACATTCTTGTGACCGGCGACGAGTACTCCGTTGCGGACTCTTGCTAAATGATGCCAACACGCTCACTGTTGTTGCTTCATCGGTGGCGGATTTTGGTCTTCCAGCCTTAGGTTTATCTGTGACAGAACCTGTTTCTCGGAATTTCGCCAAAAGCTTGGCAACTGCGCTTCGAGTGATGGGCTGTCTGGTTGGGTGACAGCTGTTGAAATCCTCAGCAATGACCCGTGTGCTACTTTCTCCTGATATCAAGATCATTTCAATGCGTTACTCATGTGTTAAGGACATTTTGTAACCTGTAAATAAGGAAACAATGATTAAAACGTTAGCATGAGTAAATGATACCTAACAATTAAACACATGTAACATATCAGGCATGGGATTGTCACTGTGCACCGTTTCAGACTCCATTTTAAGACTTCTCAGTACGTAATACTCACGCTGCCGAGCGTCTCAATGCCGCCGCAAGTAATTGGCTATAGCCCGAGAATGAATAAAGCTATGTTTAAAATAACAACGGCATTGTTTTTCTGGTGAAATTCTCTATCTGTCTGATATGTCACATGACCACCTTCCCATTTGAAATTTTGGAGTTGAATCCACGATGGCGGCTTTCAAGATGGCCGCCATGTTGGTGGCATTGCCTATAAAGTTTCCCCCTTCCCGTTCCTCTTGTGTAGGGACTCTGTTTCCTTGTTTGCTACTCCATTTGAATTTTATGAGGGTGTTTCCGGACTTTAGGACCACCCTGGATATATATATATATATATATATATATATATATATATATATATATATATATATATATATATATATATATATGCTTACCGGCCACTTTACCATCTTCTTCTTCTGTGCGAATGGACAAACAGAGCCCGAACTCTTACGGGAATCGACAACGCGCCGCGAGTAATGAGTATAATTGGCGGGGGCACTACGAATGTGGGTTTCGCGGGAGGCGTGCCAGAGATAAAATTCCTGCAGTCGCGCTATCCTCTGTGTCCTCGGTGGCTCAGATGGATAGAGCGTCTGCCATGTAAGCTGGAGATCTTGGGTTCGAGTCCCGATCGGGGAACCTTTACATCTATCCCCGTTGACGTATGTCAACGCCTGTAAGCAGCTAAGGGTGTTCATTTCATTGTAATTACACTCTCCAGAATGCTTTGAAGAAGAGAAAAGTGAGTGCAGACCTTTTTTCCTTGCACTTTGACTTCCGAGCAAGAGCAAAAGCTACAACGATATGTGGACACCTGCTCCGCCTTTATTGAAACGCAAAATGCAGAAATTTCCTCTCCGGAAAAAATCATGCCCGACGGTGCAACACTGTGTTACCGATACGAACCTGTCATAAAACAACGAAATGCAAAAATACGCATGAATGGTCAACGCTTCCACGACATAGCCGCTGTTCAAGCTAATGTGACGTGCGATGTGACATTTATGGCCTTAGGATTAGTAACATTCACGTCATAGTTTAGTTGAGAACTGCGTTCACTGATGTGTGACGGAAAAAATGTAGAGTCAGGTGCAGACAACAGATGCTACAGTAGGTACCGATTCAGTGAAAAATTGTAGTCGTATAATATGACTGGCTGCCACAGCAGGGGATGTATGGGTCACTATTGAGTGAGCCCGCCACAGCTCATTTATTAATATTTTCTAAAAATGTAACTCAGATTTAATTGACAAAAAAAAAAATGTCGTGTGACTAGGGCCTCCCGTCAGGTAGACCGTTCGCCGGGTGCAAGTCTTTCGATTTGACGCCACTTCGGCGACTTGCGCGTCGATGGGGATGAAATGATGATGATTAGTACAACACAACACCCAGTCCCTGAGCGGAGAAAACGGAACCCGGGACTTAGGATTGACATACTGACGCGCTGACCACTCAGCTACTGGGGACGGACAACTGACAAACATACTAGCTGACGTGTTAACAGTGAGTTATCACCCACTCACTCAGACTTGAAATGAATGACAACATTTGATCCCATTTAGAAATAAAGAAAAAGTTCTGTCTAGAGACCGCATGGTTAAGGTTTGTGTTGCATACTGTATAGAATGATTATAAGTAATCGCGACTCTGCGAGCAGCACAATTTATAATATGTACAGAATGTGTATATTGATCTGTGAATGTAGTTTCTGCAATGTATTTAATATACCGGAGTTATGTGTGTTACCATACATGAACTGCGTGGGGTTCCGCGGCCAGGCAGTCGACATAAAAGATTTCAAGGTGTGGTACCGCGTCATAATGTAAAAAGTACTACTGCTGGAGATAACCAACGTTTCGGCCACGGTTGCAGCGGCCTTATTCTGGGTCTCCAGCAGCAGTAGTTTTATACATTATGACGCGGTACCATGTCCAGAAAACTCTTATGTCGACATACATGAACTGTTACGTGCTTCTTTGAAAACGTATTTTTGTGAAAAAATTTGTCAGCGGTTTATATCTTAAGCTCCTCCGTATGCGATAAACAAATTAAAAACACAATCGTACACCTTTTAACTTTGGATACTCATTTAAGAGCCAGCTTACTGATAAAGTTCACAGCCGCACATAAAGAACAACGGATTCGCAACCTAAGTGCTACTTCTGCGCAAGGACATCCTTAGAATCATTATAAAATCTCAGTATTCTGCTTTGACACAGCAGAATACAAGTAGTCCCCTTACATGTCCTGGATTTTCGGTACAAAAGTTAACAGTTACGTGCTGCCTGTGAGAAATGAGTATAGTGAGTGCATCTTACACTGAGCACTGACTGACGTCACATTCGGTTGCTACTTAACTTTATCGCCGTCGTTGAAGAACATCCCAAAGAAGTATTTCCTAACGCACTGCGGTGGAGATGAGAATCTTCATGCTGAGTAAATATGTATAAAGCTAAGGATAGTATCAGATTACTTCTTCAAAATATCAGGCAAATAAAAAATAAAGTAGATGAGCTGTTAATGTGTTTAGGTGATCTGAAAAATAATAATGAGATTGATATGCTTTATCTGTCTGAAGACCATGTGTCTGTGAAGATTGAAACTGTATAATTTCGCATATTACACTTGCACATCTAGCATGGATAGAGGAGTAGTTGCCATTTACACAAAACAAGGGTATAAGGACAAAACTGTAGAAGTAAATAAATTTTGTGTCAATCAGCACTTTGAAGTTTGTGCATGTGAACTACAGCTAGATAATGCAGTGTTGATATTAGCAACAGTCTACAGGTCCCCATTAGGGTATGGGAGCTACTCATAAAAACGTATGACTCACTGTTAAGCTGTCTATCAGCCAAAAAGGAGTTATAAATCTATGGTGATGTCAATTTAAACTTGATAAGTAATTCTGATAGGAAAAGTGAACTAGAAGTGTTATTAATAACATATAACAGAACGAGTGATCAATTTCCCTATACGTATAGCTCAAGACAGTAGCATTCTAATAGATAATGTATTTGCACAGCAAGAGGATGTAAAGTTAACATGTGATAAATGAATTATCAGACCATGATGCTCAATTGATTAACTTACAAAACCTAGCAGGATCTACCGTTCAGAAACCGTTAAGTAGAAGTGTAAGGCTGGTCAACCCAGTATCTGTAGTGCAGTTCAAAGAACATTCAGGAAATTGTAACTGGGAAGATGTATATAATGAGCCAAATACCAATGACAAATGCAACATATTTATTGATAAAATTATATCCCTTTTTTGAACACTGTTGCCAAAAAAAATTACTAAATCTAACACTAAACAATTTTGAAAGAAACCTTGGATTACTACACGTATTAAAGTGTCTTCAGAAAGTAAAAGAAAATTGTATGAGGCAGCAAAAATTAGTAAAGACTCATAAGTAATTTTACACTATAAAATTATTGTAAGATACTGAGAAAAGTTGTCCGAAAATAAAAAAATATGTATATCAGAGATGAAATTAACAAATAGGGCAATAAAATAAAATCAATATGGAATGTTGTTGGAAGAGTAACAGGAAAAGTAACCACTGGCGTAGGTAGTATTACTATTAAAGAAAGCCATCAGTACACAAGCAGCTAATTTATTTAACAACCGTTTATTAAATGTAGGTGAAAAAATTGGTGAGAATAGTTCAAAAGATAAAAGCCAAGCAACACGGAAGAGTCAGTTTTGAGGAATCCTAACCAGATTAATTTTCATCTAATAAGCTCTTGTGAAATAATGAAAATCATTAAATCTTTGAAACATAAACGTTCCGCTGGAATAGATGACATATCTAACAAACATTAAAAGAATGTGGAACAGTTACAGCTGATATTCTGTCACATCTATAATGCATCACTAACTCAAAGTATAGCCGGCCGGAGGGGCCGTGCGGTTCTAGTCGCTACAGTCTGGAGCCGAGCGACCGCTACGGTCGCAGGTTCGAATCCTGCCTCGGGCATGGATGTGTGTGACGTCCTTAGGTTAGTTAGGTTTAATTAGTTCTAAGTTCTAGGCGACTGATGACCTCAGAAGTTAAGTCGCATAGTGCTCAGAGCCATTTGAACCATTTGAACTCAAAGTATTTTCCCAGATAGGTTAGAATATGCCACTGTCAATCCTCTCTGCAAAAAAAGACGTCAATAATTAGTGGCCAGTATCATTGTTTACAGAATTTTCCAAAATTGTCAAGAAATTAATGTACTCAATAGTTGTTGGCCATCTCAGCAGCAATGGAATACTTAAGAAATCACAGTTTGGATTTCAAAACTGCTGTTCCACTGAGACATTTTCACTGCCAACAAAATAGTGTCATTAAAATGTAAAATGTCACCAAGGGGAGTTTTCTGTGACTTATCGGAAGCGCTTGATTGTGTGAACCACGACATTATGTTACAGAAATTACAATTGCATGGTATAAATGGAACAGCATATGAGTGGATTAAGATATACCTATAGAACAGGAAGCAAAATGTTTCTTTATATGGTTTAAGTGATTTAAGGAAGTTTCCCACTTCATACAACTGGTTGTTCCACAGGGTTCGATCATGGATTCCCTTCTGTTCATGATATGTGTGAATGACTTCCCTTCTTACCTGAAACAGGAAGCTAAACTCATACTGTTTGTTGATGATACAAAAATCATTATTAATCGAGAAAAAGAAACTCCAATAGAAATTTGTACAAATAGTATGTTTGGAAAAGTTATTGATTGGTTTTCTGCGAATGGGCTTGCTCTCAACTTTGAAAAAACACAGTACACCCAATTGTCTACTGCAAGGAGTACAGTTCCTCCAATAAATATAACACATCAACAGAAGTCACTAGCCAGGGTAGAGTATACTAAGTTTCTCGGTGTACATATAGGCAAGAATCTTAATTGGAAAATTAATATTCTGGATCTCCTAAAGTGGCTAGGTTCAAGAACTTTTGCAATTAGAATAAATGGTAATTTTGAGGATATAGAAATTAGCAAGCTAACATAATTTGGGTACTTTCACTCTCTGATGTCATACGGAATAATAATTTGGGGTAACTCAACAGTCAGGCAAAAAGTATTCACTGCTCACAACAGTGATGTTCATGATTATAATACCAGAAGAGAGGTAGACTTACGCTATGCCCTACTTAACCTATCTAATACCAGAAGAGAGGTAGACTTACGCTATGCTCTACTTAACCTATCTCTGGCGCAGAAAGGGTTAAAATATGCTGCTGTAAAACTTTTAGATAAATTGCCAGATGAAATAAAATATTGACAATCAGCAGTAATAATTTTAAAAATAAAATGAAATCATATGTCCTTGACAACTCCTTCTGTAACATAGATGAATTCTTGAATAGGAATAAATAAATAAATATGTATAATGGAAACAGAAAAGATTGTAACAACTACAGAGGTATCTCTTTAATCAGCGTTGTGGGTAAAATCTTCTCAGGTATTGTTGAAAGGAAAGTGCGAGTATTAGTTGAGGACAAATTGCATGAAAATCGATGTGGGTTTAGGCCTCTTAGAGGTTGTCAGGACCAGATCTTTAGCTTACGGCAAATATTGGGGAAGTGTTACGAGTGGAACAGGGAATTGTATCTATGCTTTATAGAGCTAGAAAAGGCATATGACCGGGTTCCTAGGAGGAAGTTGTTGTCTGTTCTACGAGATTATGGAATACGAGACAAACTTTTGCAAGCAATTAAAGGTCTTTACATAGATAGTCAGGCAGCAGTTAGAGTTGACGGTAAATTGAGTTTATGGTTCAGAGTAGTTTCAGGGGTAAGACAAGGCTGCAAACTGTCTCCACTGTTGTTCATATTATTTATGGTTGGCTCTGAACACTATGGGACTTAACGTCTGAGGTCACCAGTCCCCTAGAACTTAGAACTACTTAAACCTAACTAACTTAAGGACATCACACACATCCATGCCCGAGGCAGGATTCCAACCTGCGACCGGAGCGGTCGCGCAGTTCCAGACAGTAGCGCCTAGAACCGCTCGGCCACTCAGGCCGGCTATTATTTATGGATCATATGATGAAAACAATAGATTGGCTGGGTGAGATTAAGATATGTGAACACAAAATAAGCAGTCTTTCATATGCGGATGACTTAGTTGTGATGGCAGATTCGATTGAAAGTTGGCAAAGTAATATTTCAGAGCTAGATCAGAAATGTAAGGACTATGGTGTGAAGATTAGCATCTCCAAAACGAAATTAATGTCAGTGGGAAAGAGATATAAACGGATTGAGTGCCAAATAGGAGGAACAAAGTTAGAACAGGTGGACGGTTTCAAGTACTTAGGATGCATATTCTCACAGGATGGCAACATAGTGAAAGAACTGGAAGCGAGGTGTAGCAAAGCTAATGCAGTGAGCGCCCAGCTACGATCTACTCTCTTCTGCAAGAAGGAAGTCAGTACCAAGACTAAGTTATCTGTGCACCGTTCAATCTTTCGACCAACCTCGTTATATAGGAGCGAAAGCTGGGTGGATTCAGGTTACCTTATCAACAAGGTTGAGATTACGGGTATGAAAGTAGCTAGGATGATTGCAGGTACTATTAGGTGGGAAAAATGGTAGCAGGGTGTCCACAATGAGAAAATCAAAGAAAAACTGGGAATGAACTTTATAGATGTAGCAGTCAGGGCGAACAGGCTTAGATGGTGGGATCATGTTACACGCATGGGAGAAGCAAGGTTACCCAAGAGACTCATGGGTTCAGCAGTAGACGGCAGGAGGGGTCTGGGTAGACCAAGGAGAAGGTACCTGGATTCGGTTCAGAATGATTTTGAAGTAATAGGCTAAACTTCAGAAGAGGCACCAATATTAGCACTGAATAGGGGATCATGGAGGAATTTTATAATGGGGACTATGCTCCAGACAGAACGCTGAAAGGCATAATCAGTCTTAAATGATGATGATAGTGATGATGATGATGATTATGTGTATAATGTATGGATTTTGTGCCATTTAATTGGAGGTTTACTACCTCTCGGCTCAAAAAATTGATTTTTTTAAATAGCATTTTTGGATCCATAAAAGTGTTTAGATGCCACCCCTAAAACTGTTTTTCCGAATACTTAACGAAAATGTATGTTATTCACGGCTGGACAAAAACATGCACCTGCCTGAAATCGGCCTTTTTCACGACCAGTTTTTTTCTTTCATAAGACGATTTATTGTACCTGTGCTTGGGAAGAAACACACAAAATTCAAATGAAAGTTCGAACGCGTGTGTTTTTAAGTTAGCCCTCAAGCATTTGCATTCTAGTGCGAAGACTGTGGAGACTGCGCCTTTCCTGGAAGTGAGCAGCTTCAACGAAGGGTATTCAGCAATTCTGAAGACCAGGACAACGATGGACGTCACCCTAGGACTCTATTCGACTCAGTTCGCCAAGCATTATGACGACAACCGGATTCAAGCTGCCGAAAACTACTTGTCACCGGCCGGATGAGCAGCTCTGGAACAGCATAGGATGGCCCAGATCGAGCAGTACGCCCTCGATGAGGAAGAGAAAGGACTAGTTTGTGAACCCGGAATACCAGATTGAATCTAAGTTGCATAATATTTCATTTATATGTAGTCAAAAATTCAAACGCGTTTTTCTCAAAATGACTTTTTTTATCGCGCGGTATGGTAACTTCAAATCTACTGAACCGTTTGGCACGATTCTTTGTTTCCGACGAAGTTAACTAAATTGTCTAGGATTTGTACCACTTTTATTCCGATCCATCAACTACAAATATTTTTACTTGGCCGACGAAGTCGAAAATCGATGAGAAACCCCTATTTTTTTCAAATGGCGTCATTTTGTTTCATATGGTCCAAATAACTTAGCGAGGTACAACTCCTAAAGACTCTTATATACTTCGATAACGTCAACTCAGTTTTGATTTCAGACGAGCCGGCTGACCTGTGACACACTGCACGTGGATGTCTACATCGAAATCTTATTTCGTTCCAACGGCACTTCTGACTTTGCTCTTCGACATTTCTGGTCCAGCAAAATTGCAGTTTGTGGAGGAAATATGAATAAACATTTTGACCGAATTTGGCAGTGATATCTATAACACATCCCGAGAAAAAAATTCTCAAAGAACATGTTTTTTGGGCCAAAGATAGTAAACCTCCCATTAAGGAAATGGGGCAGTTAATAAAAATTTTAAGAGTTAAAATAAATAATAAAAAAGTGGCCCTTGATTCATGTGTGCATTTCTTATGCACTACACACGTTCCACATCATAACGGTTACCGTGAGATTGATCAATGGAACACGTAACTAACTGACTATGATCGTCGTTTATGTTGTATTAAATTTTTTGTCCATGTGTCTGTCTGTCTGCTAAGACCCCTTTTCCTCAGGACCTGATAGATGTGGAAAGCTGAAATTTATACTATTTGCTGATATAAACATTCTCATAGTCGCAAATCACTCACCAAAACCTATAGGATGCATGTAATTGACATTCACTTGTGATCAAAAGTGTCTGCACACCTGTCTGAAAACGAGTTAGAAGTTCGTGGCGCCCTCCATTGGTAATGCTGGAATTCAATATGGTGCTGGCCTACACTTAGCTTTAATGACAGCATCCACTCTCCCAGGCATACGTTAAATCAGGTTCTGGAAGGTTTCTTGAGGAATGGCAGCCCATTCTTCACGGAGTACTGCACTGAGGAGAGGTATCGCTGTCGGTCGGTGAGGCCTGGCACAAAATCGGCGTTCCAAAACATCCCAAAGGTGTTCTATAGGATTCAGGTCAGCACTCTGTGCAGGCCAGTACCTTACAGGGATGTTATTGTCGTGTAACCACTCTGCCACAGGCCGTACAATAAGAGTAGGTGCTCGATCGCGTTGATATGTGCAATCGCCATCCCCGAATTGTTCTTCAACAGTGGGAAGCAAGAAAGTGCTTAAAACATCAATGTAGGTTCAAATGGCTCTGAGCACTATGGGACTTAACTACCGTGGTCATCAGTCCCCTAGAACTTAGAACTACTTAAACCTAACTAACCTAAGGACATCACACAAATCCATGCCCGAGGCTGGATTCGAACCTGCGACCGTAGCAGTCGCGCGGTTCCGAACTGCGCGCCTAGAACCGCTAGACCACCGCGGCTGGCCATCAATGTAGGCCTGTGCTGTGATAGTGCCACGCCAAACAACAAGTGGTGCAAGCCCCCTCCATGAAAAACACGACCACACCATAACACCACCGCCTCCAAATCTTACTGTTGGCACTACACACGCTGGCAGGTGACGTTCGCCGGGCATTCGTTGTACCCACACCCTGCCATCGGATCGCCACATTGTGTACCGATTCATCACTATACAAGAACGTTTTTCCACTGTTCAATTGTCCAATGTTTACGCTCCTTACACCAAGCAAGGCATCGTTTGGCATTAGCGGCGTTGATGTATGGCGTATGAGCGGCCGCTCGACTATGAAATCAAATTTCTCACCTCCCACTTAACTGTCATAGTAGTTGTAATTGATCCTAATGCCGTTTGGAATTCCTATGTGGTGGCCCTTTTCAACTGTCGGCGGTCTCTATGTCAGTCAACAGACGAGGTCGGCCTGTACGCTTTTGTGATGTAGGTGTCCCTTCACATTTCCACTTCACTATCACATCGGAAACAGTGGACCTAGGGATGTTTAGGAGTGTGGAAATCTCGCGTACAGAAGTATGAAACAAGTGATACCCAATCACAAGTGATACCCAATCACCTGACCACGTTCGAAGTCCGTGAGCTCAGCGGAGCGGCCAATTCTGCTCCCTCACCATGTCTAATGACTACTGAGGTCGCTGGAATGGAGTACGTGGCAGTAGGTAACAGCACAATGCACCTACTATGAAAAACGTATGTTTTTGAGGGTGTTCGGATACCTTTGATCACATAGCGTAGGATCATGAAATTTGATAAGAGACACAGATTAACAGTAAAGGTCGAAAATTGTTAATGTGTATTTACACAATATGAAGAAATATCTGTTTTGTCCTTTTTATACTACTTCAATATTAAAATTATGGAAAGTATTGGAATTACCTGGACATATTTCTTGCCAGTATCAATGTCGATAACAGTCAAAAGTCGTCGAGATTATAAATTTCCGGAATGGTTCAAATGGTTCAAATGGCTCTGAGCACTATGGGACTTAACTTCTGAGGTCATCAGTCCCCTAGAACTTAGAACTACTTAAACCTATCTAACCTGAGGACATCACACACATCCATGCCCGAGGCAGGATTCGAACCTGCGACCGTTTCCGGATTGGATGAATTGTCTACATACATAATTAAGTTAGTACAGAACCCTCAGAGTGCGTGTCCTAGTCGCGTTTATCCAATTTTCTATTAATGCAGTCTCGTAGCTCTTTACACTTTATGTGTGTGTGAGTGTACAAGGTAAATGATGAGTAACCTCGCTCACACAATGGTGTGATCTGACGATATCTATTCTTCGTTGTTGCCAGTTCCGTTCTGTAAATTAATAGGAACTGTACGTCCTTTAAGCTGTACGATAGGCGCAAAAATGTGCCACTAGTTTGCAGAAATACTTTATTTTGAAACTCAAATTGTAGTACAGTGTTCACGTAACAGTTCTAGAAATGTTATCCCTATTACGCGAACTCTACATAAGCTACAGTTAGAGAACCGTTTTTAGAATTTCAGACTTGATTACACGTATAAGAAACGAACCGTTCGGCCGCCTGCTGCACACGTGAGACAGGTGCGTTTTCGCCTTGGAGCACACACTAAGCGTTAGGGGGAAACCGCTTGTAGTGCGCTGACGATTTTCCCCTCTGCGGTGTACCGGCGGTCGCTAGTCGGCGCACTGAGGGAAACCACGCATACCGCATTCAGCAGCAAAGGGTAATTGAATTATTCGATGTCCATAATGGACAAAACGTATGCAATGTAATCCAGTATTCCATTAACAGAATTAGCAACTGTAGCCAGGTGCATATGCCTACGCAAATGTCGTTCATCACTAACACCAGAATACTGAAAGTATAAGCAATTTTGTGTGAATAGGAAGAAGGATAACAAACGATTTTACAAATTTTTAAACGTGTTCCAAAATGTAACTGTTTCTTTCAAACAAGAAGCTGTACATATCGATAAATTGTAGCATTGACAGATGGATAGAAAGTGAATTTTAGGAACGAGGAGGTAACAGGAATTTATGTTGTTACTGGCGAACCCAGCATATTATCGCGCACTCTCTCTATTCATCTCCTGCTTCCTCATCGCCCTGTTCATGTCCTCTTCCCCTTACGTACATCTATTTCTTCACCCCTTGTCTGTTGATCTCGTACCCCTTTCTATAACCTTATTTATTTTTATTGCAAACGGAACCTTGGGTTGGAATAGCAGTCAAAATTAATGAGTAAATCGGTTGGAATCGTTAGTACACGGGTATGAGAGAAACATTTCCAGCGGAATATTAGCTTTAATGACAGTATTTTGCGTGGCTTTAATCTACGAACAGGTAGGATTATAAAGCTAGCCATAAACAAAAGTGCACACTTCACAAAGCAGTTTAGCATGTTGTTTCTTTCAGCCGGTTTAACAGAAAGTGTTTATTTTACAACATATTTCCAGTAGTTTAGGGTGTGCTTTCTTTGTCAGTCAGTCAGTCGGCCGTATCCGAACACCAAACGTTCAGTTCGAATTGTCACGTTTAGCTCTCTGTTTTGTTGACGTTCGAAATTATTTCATGAGCAGGCTCGAACTGAGTGACTCGAACTTTACTGAACCGTTGTTGTAGAGTCATAATGGATGGCGATTGAGAAATTCATTTTCAATTTGCCTTCACATGCTGTCTATGCCCTTCTTCAGTCCCATTGATTCGACGGTCCTGTACTTGGCTTGCGTTGCGCATACGCGGAACGATATTTCGGCGCCTCACTGGTGACGTATCTTCCAAAGAAATAAACCACGAATTAAAATCAACTGAATGTTTCCAACACACCAAATTACCACGAATTGACATCAGTTCAATCTATGCAACACACCAAATGTACGATCACCACCGTTAACACTCTGAAATATCTTTCAATTTTTCTTTCTATTTTTTTTTCACTGAATATCAGAATCTGTAGTTGATAAGAAAACAGCGACAGCAGAACTGTCAAAGTGAACGTCACTTATTTTGTTGTGAAAACATGTGACAGTAGATCTATCAAACGGGGGTCACATTTCCTTCATTGAGATTTTAAAACAAAAATTCCATCCAGATTTCCGACCTTTCCGCTGGATTTTGCAAAAACTTGCTTTCGTACAAACCTTGACTTGACAATTACATCCACAACAATAAAAAAAATGTGCCAAATTAGTGGAGCCGTTCTCAGGTGATGATCTTCCACACATGTGACAAGAACAAGAATAAACTTCTATGAAGTAGGTTGAAATTAAGGATATTGGCAACAAATGATATGAGAGGAGTAATGGCAGAGGTTCACAATGACGAAGATGAGAGAATAAAGGACGCGGCTATTAAATCCGGATGAAATTCAATTAGAATTTCCCGCCATATCGTAGTTTCGCCAGAGGTCGCGATTGACGTTGTTGAAAGCCACAAGCATCTAGCAAACAGTCACAACCACAAAATGGCACATATATTGCTGACAACTACAGAGTACAACCGAAGAGCCACGATTATCGAAAGACTTCGCGCTGGACGCTCGCCCACTGAAACAGTTCTATTCTTCGTGTGCCCGAGGTCAACAACGTGAAACCGGCGAGGTAACCTCATACTAGTAAACGCGTGTCACGAACTCCGGCAGTCATCGAAACGCCTCAGGTGCTGATTACGGAGTATCCCGGACAATCGTTGAAGAAATTGGCGTCAGTATTGAATGTCAGCGAGCGAACAAAGCGTAGGATGGCACAGAAGGTCCTCATACCATCCATTTGGTCCGAAACTGGCTCTCGGATAACGCTGATATGTTCTGATCAAAGGATTTCTTGCCCCCGAATAGCCCGTATTTGAATCCCCTCGACTACTATGTTTGAATCGTAGCTGAAAGAGTTATCAGTAAGACGAGGCAGCCTGATGTCGTATCTCTACGCACCGCTATCGAAGCATCATTAGCGCATATGGACTGCGCTGTTTTAAGGAGCGCGTACAATCGCTTCAGGAAAAGACTGGAGGCGGTCATTGCTCCTGAAGGGGATTACAACGAGAAATGTTGCTCTTGAAAGATACCAGCATTTGTATGTAAAAGGTTTTTTATTTTCATTTTAATTTTGTTTTAATAAATCTGCTTTTAAAAGAAGTTTCATTTGTCAGGATTTAAGCGCCGCAACCTGTACAAGTAGCGAAGAGAGGGGAACAATAGGTGGCGTAGCAGATTAAGGAATGAAAATAGAAACAAGCAAAACCGAAAGAAGATGGAAATCTTTTATTCACTGTTTGACAGAGAAAATTGTGCTAACTGTTTAGACTAATGTTATGAGGCTGACAAGTTGAAATGATATACGTGTTTCTAAATTAAAAGGAACATTAAATAGTGCGGAGATGGCAGGATATCTTATCCCAGAGGAGTTCAGACACGAAAGAGATAGAACCTACGGAAGTTTTTATTTTATGGGTGGTCATTGTCAAGATACTAGAAGATTGAGACCTCCTGCTGCTATTATAATGAAATGACAGACATATGATATACGATGTGAAGTACAAGGTGTATATAAAGTCCAGGAACACTTTCAATTATTTATTGCACAAGAACTAAACATTGCACAGATGTCATACATATTGCATTTTAAAGAGAAAGTCTTATAAAGGTGTTTTTTAATTTTTTTTTTACAAACATTCGATATGCGAACCGTGAGTGACCCGGCAGACGTCACTATGGTAAATAGAAATGGCGTGTGGCTAGCGCCTACCGTCGAGTAGACCGTTCGCCTGGTGCAAGTCTTTCGAGGTCACTCCACTTCAGTGACTTGCGTGTCGATGGGGATGAAAGTATGATGATAAGGACAACAAAACACCCAGTCCCTGAGCGGAGAGAATCTCCGGCCCAGCCGGGAAACGAACCCGGGCCGTTAGGTATGACATTCCGTCGCGGTGACCACGCATCTACTAGGGGCGGACGTGAATACGGTAATCGAATTCTTGCCATACCCGTCCCAGCATTGAACCGTCGAATGTAGCAGTCGCTTCCAGTATTCTTTCCCGGAACTCGGTTACATCACGTGGTGGAGGCGGTACATACACAAGATCTTTAATGTCTCCCCACAGAGAAAAAGTCACATGGAGTGAGATCTGGTGATCTGGGAGGCCATTTCATGAAACAGCTGCCCCTTTCTGTAGCACCGCCATGTTTGCGACTAGTGCTGGATATCGGCAAATTAGCAAACTACGCTGTGGCAGTACACATGAAACACAACTTTCAGGATTTCTCTTCAACATGAGATATGTATGAGGTCTGTACAATGTTTGCTTCTTGTGGAATAAATAATTGAAAGTGTTCTCGGACTTTATGTACACCCTGTATTTGGGGGCCCGCGCACTAAAAAGTCACGTAATTTGTCTGGCTGCAACCATCTTAAAAGAACGATTGAGATAATAACATGATCAAATAGACGGATGTTGTAAACGTAAAGTATTCAAGTAAATGGGGTCCCAACAGAACAGGGTTTTTTCACCTCAAATCGTTTTTGATTACATCGCAATGGTGGGAATCGGGGGAACGAGTGATTGCACAGATCTGCCTTTCACATCCTGTGGAGAGGTAAGGGGTGAGCAAAAATTTAGGAACACCAGAGAAACAACAAATTACCATGCCTAATGCTATGTAGGAAAACCGTTGGCATTGAAAACGGTTTCCAGCCGTTTCAGAGTGGATAAATACAAGTTCTATCTGGTTTCAAGGAAATCTTATACCAGTCTTCTTGCAAAATGGTGGCAAGTACAGGTAATGGAGGTAGATACCGATCACCCTTTCTCTCAAAAGCAGACCACAAAGAATCAGCAACATTGAGATCTGGTGACTGTAGTGGCCAGAGGACATCCCTCAATCCATCCTTGTACTCAGAAAATCAGTCCAATGGGAGCCGTGTGAACGGAGGCCACCCAGTCCTGGAACACACATAATCACTTGGGATCAAACGTTGTACAATTGGACTGGTCTTATAACGCAAAATGATTACGTAATCCTTGGAAGTAATACGACCTTGCAGGAAACCTGGAGCCCATAGGATGCCACGATATGGTTATCCAAGTCATCATCGTAGATCTCACACCAGAGACGTAAACTCGGCTAGAAGATGGAAACAGTGTGAAAGAAGAGTCATCCAAAAGACTTTCTTCCACTGCTCCATAGTTCACTTTTTACGGCTTCGATATTTGTTTCCCTGTTAAGGGAATTTACATCGCTGATGAGTGTTTTTGGTATTCCAGTTCGGCCCTGCTATTCCCTGTTTATGATGCTCCTGAAGTGACTTTTCCAGGTGCCGTCCTGTTTTTCTTGAATGACCGTCCGTATCTATCACTCAACAGTTTCCTCGGCGTTGTTACTTAGCGGACGACGTTTTTCCAACTTTTCCCATCATCATCATCATCATCATCATCATCATCATTTAAGACTGATTATGCCTTGCAGCGTTCAGTCTGGAGCATAGCCGCCTTATGAAATTCCTCCATGATCCTCTATTCACTGCTAACATTGGTGCGTCTTCAGATGTTAAACCTATTACTTCAAAATCATTCTTAACCGAATCCAAGTACCTTCTCCTTGGTCTGCCCCGACTCCTCCTACCCTCTACTGCTGAACCCATGAGTCTCTTGGGTAACCTTGCTTCTCCCATGCGTGTAACATGACCCCACCATCTAAGCCTGTTCGCCCTGACTGCTACATCTATAGAGTTCATTCCCAGTTTTTCTTTGATTTCCTCATTGTGGACACCCTCCTGCCATTGTTCCCATCTACTAGTACCTGCAATCATCCTAGCTACTTTCATATCCGTAACCTCAACCTTGTTGATAAGGTAACCTGAATCCACCCAGCTTTCGCTCCCATACAACAAAGTTGGTCGAAAGATTGAACGGTGCACAGATAACTTAGTCTTGGTACTGACTTCCTTCTTGCAGAAGAGAGTAGATCGTAGCTGGGCGCTCACTGCATTAGCTTTGCTACGCTTCGCTTCCAGTTCTTTCACTATGTTGGCATCCTGTGAGATTATGCATCCTAAGTACTTGAAACCGTCCACCTGTTCTAACTTTGTTCCTCCTATTTGGCATTCAATCCGTTTATATTTCTTTCCCACTGACATTACTTTCATGTTGGAAATGCTAATCGTCATACCATAGTCCTTACATTTCTGATCTAGCTCTGAAATATTACTTTGCAAACTTCCAATCGAATCTGCCATCACAACTAAGTCATCCGCATATGCAAGACTGCTTATTTTGTGTTCACACATCTTAACCTCACCCATCCAGTCTATTGTTTTCAACATATGATCCATAAATAATATGAACAACAGAGGAGACAGGTTGCAGCCTTGTCTTACCCCTGAAACTACACTGAACCATGAACTCAATTTACCGTCAGCTCTAACTGCTGCCTGACTATCCATGTAAAGACCTTTAATTGCTTGCAAAAGTTTGCCTCCTATTCCATAATCTCGTAGAACAGAAAATAACTTCCCCTAGGAACCCGATCATATGCCTTTCCTAGATCTATAAAGCATAGATACAATTCCCTGTTCCACTCATAACACTTCTCCATTATTTGCCGTAAGCTAAAGATCTGGTCCTGACAACCCCTAAGAGGCCTAAACCCACACTGATTTTCATCCAATTGGTCTTCAACTAATACTCGCACTTTCCTTTCAACAATACCTGAGAAGATTTTACCCACAACGCTGATTAAAGAGATACCTCTGTAGTTGTTACAATCTTTTCTGTTTCCATGTTTAAAGATTGGTGTGATTACTGCTTTTGTCCAGTCTGATGGAACCTGTCCCGACTCCCAGGCCATTTCGATTATCGTGTGTAGCCATTTAAGACCTGACATTCCACTGTATTTGATGAGTTACGACTTAATTTCATCCACCCCAGCTGCTTTATTGCATTGCAACCTATTGACCATTTTCTCCATTTCCTCAAATGTGATTCTATTTCCATCATCATTCCTATCCCATCCTACCTCGAAATCTGAAACATTACTGATCGTATTTTCACCTAAATTGAGCAACTCTTCAAAATATTCCCTCCATCTGCCCAAGGTATCCACAGGTTTCACCAGCAGTTTTTCTGACCTGTCCAAAATACTTGTCATTTCCTTCTTACCTCCCTTTCGAAGATTGCTAATTACACTCCAGAATGGTTTTCTAGCAGCTTGACCCATAGCCTCCAACCTGTTTCCAAAGTCCTCCCAAGATTTCTTCTTGGATGCTGCAATTATCTGTTTGGCTTTGTTTCTTTCTTCAACATAACTTTCTCTGTCTACCTGAGTTCTAGTATGTAGCCAATTTCCATTTTTCCCATATGCGGTATAAATCGGTATAAATCTTCAACACAGAGTCTCTTGAAACACCGCACACTCCGGCTACCTTTGATATCCACCGTACGAGCACAAACAATTCACCCACGCAAAAATTCACTCTGCTTTGACACAATGCACTCACAACTGCACAGAGCGCTGTTCTGACCACGACTGACAACTTCAAAGTCCTGAGGACATTGCACAGGCGCCGTTCATGGTCAAATAAAACATCACATCCTGTAGGTTTGGCTAGAGTTTGCAGTCATGTTCAAGCATATATTTTCGCAGTGTTTTCATATTTTTGTCGAGCTCCTTAATTTAGAAAATTTTGGAGCGCATAGCAGTACGCGGAAAGATTCCTATACGTGGCTATAGAATTCTCTGTCCAAATATTTTCATCCGAAGTTTCATCCAGATACTTCATCGTTTCCTGATGTTGTACTAGGATACCGTCTAAAAGAATAGGTAACGATTTTCTCGGAATTGCGAACTAATTAAATTTTGATGGGATAATAAAGCTACTTGTGACTACTTCAGACATAGTTTAAGTTCTAGATTTTGCGTCCTTCTCCCCGGCGAAGAAAGATCGTCATTCATTTGGACGATGGCTGTGTTGATGTCTTTGGGTCTGGTAACTAAGTAAAGGAACAGGTCTGTAGCTCTAACATTGGAAATAGCCCGTAAACAAGCATTTACGTGGGTCCGACAAACATTCATTCTTGAGAAACGAAATTTTGTACGTGCACATTAGTTTTACTTGCAGTCTACAGCCGAGAAACGAGGCTTTTTTTTTTTTTTTTTTTTTTTTTTTTTTTTGTCATCAGTCTACTGACTGGTTTGATGCGGCCCACCACGAATTCTTTACCTGTCCTAACCTCTTCATCTCACAGTAGCACTTGCAACCTACGTCCTCAATTATTTGCTTGACATATTCCAATCTCTGTCTTCCTCTACAGTTTTTGCCCTCTACAGCTCCCTCTAGTACCATGGAAGTCATTCCCTCATGTCTTAGCAGATGTCCTATCATCCAGTCCCTTCTCCTTATCAGTGTTTTCCACATATTCCTTTACTCTCCGATTCTGCGTAGAACCTCCTCATTCCTTACCTTATCAGTCCACCTAATTTTCAATATTCGTCTATAGCACCACATCTCAAACGCTTCGATTCTCTTCTGTTCTGGTTTTCCCACAGTCCATGTTTCACTACCATACAATGCTGTACTCCAGACGTACATCCTCAGAAATTTCTTCCTCAAATTAAGGCCGGTATTTGATATTAGTAGACTTCTCTTGGCCAGAAATGCCTTTTTTGCCATAGCGAGTCTGCTTTTGATGTCCTCCTTGCTCCGTCCGTCATTGGTTATTTTACTGCCTAGGTAGCAGAATTCCTTAACTTCATTGACTTCGTGACCATCAATCCTGATGTTAAGTTTCTCGCTGTTCTCATTTCTACTACTTCTCATTACCTTCGTCTTTCTCCGATTTACGCTCAAACCATACAGTGTACTCATTAGACTGTTCATTCCGTTCAGCAGATCATTTAATTCTTCTTCACTTTGACTCAGGATAGCAATGTCATCAGCGAATCGTATCGTTGATATCCTTTCACCTTGTATTTTAATTCCACTCCGGAACCTTTCTTTTATTTCCGTCATTGCTTCCTCGATGTACAGATTGAAGAGTAGGGGTGAAAGGCTACAGCCTTGTCTTACACCCTTCTTAATACGAACACTTCGTTCTTGATCGTCCACTCTTATTATTCCCTCTTGGTTGTTGTACATATTGTATATGACCCGTCTCTCCCTATAGCTTACCCCAACTTTTTTCAGAATCTCGAACAGCTTGCACCATTTTATATTGTCGAACGCTTTTTCCAGGTCGACAAATCCTATGAAAGTGTCTTGATATTTCTTTAGCCTTGCTTCCATTATTAGCCGTAACGTCAGAACTGCCTCTCTCGTCCTTTACTTTTCCTAAAGCCAAACTGATCGTCACCTAGCGCATTCTCAATTTTCTTTTCCATTCTTCTGTATATTATTCTTGTAAGCAGCTTAGATGCATGAGCTGTTAAGCTGATTGTGGGATAATTCTCGCACTTGCAGCTCTTGCCGTCTTCGGAATTGTGTGGATGATGCTTTTCCGAAAGTCAGATTGTATGTCGCCAGACCCATATATTCTACACACCAACGTGAATAATCGTTTTGTTGCCACTTCCTCCAATGATTTTAGAAATTCTGATGGAATGTTATCTATCCCTTCTGCCTTATTTGAACGTAAGTCCTCCAAAGCTCTTTTGAATTCCGATTCTAATACTGGATCCCCTATCTCTTCTCAATCGACTCATGTCTCTTCATCTATCACATCAGACAACTCTTCACCATCATAGAGGCTTAGAATGTATTCTTTCCACCTATCTGCTCTCTCCTCTGCATCTAACAGTGGAATTCTCGTTGCACTCTTAATGTTACCACCGTTGCTTTTAATGTCACCAAAGGTTGTTTTGACTTTCCTGTATGCTGAGTCTGTCCTTCCGACAATCATATCTTTTTCGATGTCTTCACATTTTTTCTGCAGCCATTTCGTCTTAGCTTCCCTCCACTTCCTATTTATTTCATTTCTCAGCGACTTGTATTTCTGTATTCCTGATTTTCCCGGAACATGTTTGTACTTCCTCCTTTCATCAATCAACTGAAGTATTTCTTCTGTTACCCATGGTTTCTTCGCAGCTACCTTCTTTGAACCTATGTTTTACTTCCCAACTTCTGTGATGTCCCTTTTTAGAGATGTCCATTCCTCTTCAACTGTACTGCCTACTGCGCTATTCCTTATTGTCGTATCTATAGCGTTAGAGAACTTCAAACGTATCTCGTCATTCCTTAGTACTTCCGTATCCCACTTCTTTGCGTATTGATTCTTCCTGACTAATGTCTTGAACTTCAGCCAACTCTTCATCACTACTATATTGTGATCTGAGTCTATATCTGCTCCTGGGTACGCCTTACAATCCAGTACCTGATTTTGGAATCTCTGTCTGACCATGATGTAGTCTAATTGAAATCTTCCCGTATCTCCCAGTCTTTTCCAAGTATATCTCCTCCTCTTGTGATTCTTGAACAGGGTATTCACTATTACTAGCTGAAACTTGTTACAGAACTCAATTAGTCTTTCCCTCTTTCATTCCTTGTCCCAAGCCCATATTCTCCTGTAACCTTTTCTTCTACTCCTTCCCCTACAACTGCATTCCAGTCACCCATGACTATTAGATTTTCGTCCCCCTTTACATACTGCATTACCCTTTCAATATCCTCATACACTTTCTCTATCTGTTCATCTTCAACTTGCGATGTCGGGATGTATACCTGAACTATCGTTGTCGGTGTTGGTCTGCTGTCGATTCTGATTAGAACAACCCGGTCACTGAACTGTTCACAGTAACACACCCTCTGCCCTACCTTCCTATTCATAACGAATCCTACTCCTGTTATACCATTTTCCGCTGCTGTTGATATTACCCGACACTCATCTGACCAGAAATCCTTGTCTTCCTCCCACTTCACTTCACTGACCCCTACTATATCTAGATTGAGCCTTTGCATTTCCCTTTTCAGATTTTCTAGTTTCCCTACCACGTTCAAGCTTCTGACATTCCACGCCCCGATTCGTAGAACGTTATCCTTTCGTTGATTATTCAATCATTTTCTCATGGTAACCTCCCCCTTGGCAGTTCCTTCCCGGAGATCCGAATGGGGGACTATTCCGGAATCTTTTGCCTATGGAGAGATCATCATGACACTTCTTCAATTGCAGGCCACATGTCCTGTGGATACACGTTACGTGTCTTTTAATGCAGTGATTTCCATTGCCTTCTACATCCTCATGTCGTTGATCATTGGTGATTCTTCCGCCTTTAGGGGAAATTTCCTACCCCTAGGACAAGAGAGTGCCCTGAACCTCTATCCGCTCCTCCGCCCTCTTTGACAAGGCCGTTGGCAGAATGAGGCTCACTTCTTATGCCGGAAGTCTTCGGCCGTCAATGCTGATTATTTATCAAAATTTATGCAGTGGCGGGGCTCGAACCCGGAACCGAAGACGTTTTGATTATGAATCAAAGACGCTACCCCTAGACCAGGCTTTAGAGAAAGCGAAATCCCACACTCGCGTGAACAGCTCACACTGAGCACAGCCGAACACCCATCCCATATACATTCTCGCCCCTCCCTCTCTCCCGTACCACGAGCCTTTCCGTCCCTTTCATCCGTCGCACCCCCCCTCCGCTCCCCACCCTACCCTTCTCCACTTCCACCTACCATCCCATCCCCACCATCACACCGATACTCTTTTGACTATTTGACTGAAATGGAACCTGAAAAAGTGAGTAATTTTATTTTGATATAAACGGAATCTTTCATATGTCTTGAAATAATATTGCGTTTCGTACCACGCGCTGTAGCTATGACTCACGTCATTCTCGTAGAACAAGACGAAGGTCTCACATTCAAGAATTTATTCCTCGTTTCCTTGTCAGTATGTGATAGACCTCTCTAGTTAATGGAAGCACCTGATTTTGAATCTTTCTTGCTTTGTACCCCAGGAGCTATCTCATTTCACAGATAATTTGTTTCCTTTAATTTTTTTCTGCTGCTTTTATCCCAAGATTCATGTTAAGCATGTGTTAGGTTCGGTTGTCTTTAAACCATGCTATCTGCTACCTATTCCATTTAGTCAGCGTAAGTCCTATTTACTGTCGAGAGGAAACATTGCTATCGGACGGAAACAATACAATTTCTGTAAGGGTAGATATCACTAAATCTTGGAGTTCCTCTCCATTTACTTCCAATGTACAACATAAGCAAAAGTAATAATCATCTGCAGCCTTACGTTACGCTAGCAATAAATTAAGCACATAAGCGTACTATCCTCCTTTTACGCAGGTGGCGAGTACCGAGCGAGACTGAACAGTGGCTAGCATACTGGATTTCCATTCCGGAGGACGACGGTTCAAAGTCCTGTCCGGCCATCAAGATTTAGGTTTTCCGCGATTTCCCTTAGTCGCTCCAGGCAATGTCAGAATGGTCTCTTTCAAAAGGGCACGGCCGATTTTCTTCCCCATCCTTTTATGATACGATCTGTGCCACGTCTCTAATGACCGCGCTTTCGGCGGGCTATTAAACACGTATCTTCCTATTTTTCCTTTCTTTATGGCACAAGATCTAGTTTCAAATTTTAACTTTATTTAATATCATGATATCAGAACAATGAACGACAATTTTTATCGAGCTCTGGTGTTGTCGGAAGTATTTTAGTCCGCTACTGCTTATATCTCCCTCTCGTCTTAAGCCGGTTTCAGTACACATTATACTTCATACAGTATACTTATGACGCCTGAATATGATTGAAACACAGTAAAAAAGTATCAGAATAAAGAGAATTCAACAGATGCTATGAACAGGTGTTGCTGAAGCCCACATTAATTTTTTTGTATAATACTGCTTCGTAAACTCGTTCTGTGCTGCAGAGACAGTTTCTGTGTGTGTTGTAGTCTATTGGAAAGAGAATAAGCACTATCCGACAATATTTATTTGGTATAATCATCAGCAACATCTTGTCATCCATTCAAAATACAAAAATAATCCTTGTAAGTATGAATGTGTGAATCTACGTATTCAGATTGACAGTTGAGGAAAGAAGAGAGTTTCTGGTGCTCTATCGCAGCGTAGTGCCAACGTAGCAAAACTTCTCCGGAGAGAAATTTTAGTATGTGCTTTATCTTTCTGAGATTCAGTGGTGAGAGGAGCAACAAAATTGCTTGGAGAAGAGTCTAATAAATAGAGATACAGGCTTCGGCTTGGACGACTCGTTGAATCCGGCGCCTTCTGTGATAATGTTACGACGACGTCACGACAGTGCAGCTCACATTGACACCCCAGAGTGGGTCGACTGCTCATCTGCAGATATAATTCAAGAACATCGTATTTCTTTGGCGCCGATCAACACGTCTGACGCCCGTATATCTGTGGCCACATGCGCAGTGACTCGGTCCGCGACTTTAACAAGGACGCAGCGAGTTCTGCACCGTCAGTCTTTCGGCTCACTCTGAAGGTGGCTGAACAATATACCAAACAGTCGAGATATTAGAAGAAGAAGCTGAATTTATGCGGCTGCATACCCGAAATTTAATGGAGGAGATCTCCGGAGAGGCCAGGCAAAGCGTTTGTTTTCGAATCAAAGTGTGTCTGCTTGTTTTTCGCTGATTACTGGCAACGAGGTCCGCCCCACTCACTTTAAAAAAGTCTGATCTCTGCGGCTACCGTTACTGAGTCGTCTTTTTGAAACGCTGACAAAATTGCTCTTCTTTCTCTCCTAGCCATTGACTACCCTCAATCAGTCCCGTTTTTTCTTTAAAAGAAAATTAATGACAATTGCCTCAGCAGTGGCCACTGGCAAGGTTTTTCTGGAACTTCACTCTTGGTCTTGTCGCTGCATCAGTGTTCCTGGGAACGTACTTTCGTACTAGTTCTTTTTCGGATAGTTGGGACGGACACCTGTCTTCCGTTAGGAAATCGCTTTATTGGTTCCACTAAAATGCTCAGGAGTTTTTCTTATTTCGATTGATTTTTTCATTAATTCTCGTAGGTGATGTCTGAAATTGAGTCCTCCCGTTTGTTCTTATTAATACTGATCATATGCCATCAGATATAGTGCTTCATTACTTGAGAACCATTTAGTGTTTATTTAGAAGCAGTGATTTTTCAATTAGCTTAAATAATAATACTAATATAAATTGATTCCTTGGAGGAATAAATCGAATGCTAACTTCGACATAAATCGAATGGTAACTTCCAATGATGGGTCTCGTGTGGGAACAAGGTACAGTTTTGCAACTGCTGAGTTAGCGTTATTGCTTTCAACTTAGCTCGTAGTCTTGAAGTGTTTTATGTAAATTTGATCGCGGGATTTGAAGTTGTTCCTCTGTTTCTGACTTTGGAATCTTTGCATCGCCCGACTACCACGCATGTGCAAAAGAAAAGATATCGGAAGCAGGGGCTTCCTTAATGACTGAGATAAATGATTCTACACCGAATGAAGCCTAATTTGCATAATCGATTTCAAATATAATGATGACTAAGAAATTTAGCAATTTTGGTAGGAAAGTTTTGACAGCGACTTAAACCACTCCGTAGCACAGTCTCTTGCTCCTGTGTGGTTCGATAGTTGTGAAGGGACTATCCCTCCTGTTACTAAGCTGCGGGTGACTTTTATAATATTAACGCAGGATTATCCTTCTGTCTCCATGGACTTCCAGCTTTTGTGTCATTGTCTCTGAAGTCATTCACTCTGAAATTCCTCCCTCAAATTTTATTTTAGCTTGTCTGCCATACAAGTATGGGACTATGACGTTTTACCATTGGCTGAGATTGGGTCATGTGTTTCATGTGAGCTATTGAGTATTTTCATAAATCATGTTGCTTAATCTGCAATGCTTCTAATATGTTGGCCATTGCCGTGCACTCCCGCATCCTATGGCTGTAGTCCCAGAAGGTAAAGAGATCAAGTGTGTTCCGGTGCAGAATTACATGGTTAGATCGTCCCAAAATGGTCTCAACTGCACGCACGGTGGCAGTGAGTGAGGCGAAATTTATACAAATTCCCTTCGTTACTCAGGGGCAAGAACGAAACGTTCGCTGTTATATGGCAGCTACCGTTATCCCTCGAGCTTAGCAACATGCAACTGTCTCGGAGTGATTAATTTCTTTAGAACGAGGTGAGTGTTAAACAGAAGTAATAGTTAACTTTAATTTCATCCTTGCTGTCATAATAATAATCACAGTAAAGTAGTACACTTGCGCTTGGTGACTCTTGCCAACTCTAAGTAGTAACCTTGTGTTAGGCAACCCTTATAAGTATTTAGGTTAAAAGTATTTAGTGGTGGTAGTAGTAGTAGTAGTAGTACTCTTGCAGCTATAGTGAATTTGAAAAAAAAAATGTCGTTTATATATTATGAGACGCTGTGTCGCTCTATTCCGCAAAATATTCTGTCTTTTTATTTACTTACTTCTACACTATAATACGTGAGAATAGAAAGCGAAATGGGTGGTGAAAGGAATAAATTGATAAGAAAACTGACTGAAATTTTGAAAGTAAATCAATAACTATTGTACACAGACAAATAAGAACGAAAAACAGAGAATTTTAAACTTTTCCTTACAGTACACCCTATAAAATTTTTATATACAGTGACGAAGAAAATATATAATTTACTGAAATGCTTCTGAAGGCCAACTTTATTCCAGAACCTTCTGTTCACAGATAGCAACAGATGTTTGCTTCAAATCACTTAAATTAGGTATTGATGTTTTATGTCTTTATGTTAAGCTTTACAGCTCCCTGCTCGATATAATACTTTTCAAGAATAATCCACTTGTAAACCACATAAATACTTGTGTTTTAATCTTGACGGTAAGAAGAGAAATTTTTGTAAATGGAAAGTCATTTTTAGTCTGTAGGTACTGTTTGCAGAAGTGTACTACATCCGCCGAGATAAGTACATTTAATCAAACATCTGTACAAAAAGAGGTCACAGTTGTGTAAGCAAGATGAGACAGTAGTTCCGCTTCCACAATTTCAACTCTTTATTCCCCATTTATAAGATACTAGTAAACCCTCGATTCTTTAAAGAATCGCACTTCCATGTATAAAACAACTTCGAACGTATGAAGACCTTACAAGTGATTTAATCTGTTAAATATTTGAGGTTAAGTATGTAAACGAGAAAAAGTTTAGCAAATATTTGAAATGAAACTCAGTGTTTGTTTGAAGTCGCTAAATACTCTCATTATGAAATAATGAAGGAATATAGTGTGGCTAATTTTCTCTCCATTATAATCGAAAGCAAGTTTTCCAAGCACCTCAATGTCCTTGACGTCATATCTTCTGAAATCTGTTTCGTACAGTCATATGATTTTGCAGGTAAATTCAGTGATATAATATGTAGATACTGTGTGCTAACTGTGTTGCGAATAGACTCGCTAGTTAAAAATTAACAAATTAAAACGTGATATCTGATGCTGAAGTTCTGTTACAGCAACAACGAAAAGGAAGTAAGCGATAAACATTCTTCCTTTCAAAGCTCTGTGTGGGGTACCAGCGAGAAAAAGTTACCGAAAGATTTGAAATTACGATTAAAGTTTGTTGGTAGTCGCTAAGTGCTTTCATTTACACATACTGGGTGAATAAATTCTGGGTATTTACTCACCGTCAGTTATGTTACCTAAAGGAAAATACACAGTTTATAACAGTAATACTTGTATTATTGTGATAAGTCTTTAACGTATGATTGTACCTCTTACTCAGTAGACTGTGACAGCATTTTAAATTTTTAAGTTCGGTCAATAATTATCCGATACTCCGGAAACCAAATTTTTGTTTTCCCTGAAGACGCCGATAATGAGTAAATATGAAGCATACTTTCTGTTGCATCTGTATTAACCCAATAAGCAATATAAATGAAGAAATGCATTCCCTGAGTGCTTTACAAACACCATGTTCATCCGCTAAGCAATAGCCTAGTCATACACAGCGGGTAAAGAAAGTCTGGAAAGCTTGTAACGGTGCTGGAGGCTAGGTTGTGCTGAGAAATAATTGTTAAGAAAAAATTTCGATGCGTTGCGCCGTTTACGAGTGGCTCCTTGTTCTGTTTGAGGAAACCAAATGAAGAATACGTATGGTGACACAGTCTCTGGCGGGCCACTTTAATTTGCGAGCGCAACAGCTTGATTTGGTAAATTCAGTGCTATTCAACTCAGAAAAGGTTTAACTATCGAATTTTTTTCTTACCAATTACCTCTCAGCACAACCGATCCGGCAACGCCTTTACGAGCGTTTCAGACTGTTTCTAGTCATTCTGTATAGCGTCTTCATTGCACCAGTATTTCTGCTGTCTGGGATGTGCGAGCATCCTGTTGAATCCATACAACTATCGAGGTATGTGTCTTAGGTGATGACAGGGGCAACACGCACTCATGTGTCTTAAGTGATGAGACAGGAACAACACGCACTCACTTAAAGGGGACGCAGAGCCTCCAGCATTTACATCCGATGTTAACAGCTGGTAACTGTGGCAGGGAATTTAATAGCTACCAGTCGCCAAGCCCACCATTTATGAGATAGTAGCTCAAAAGGTTTTTAAAATACGTGCTACTTACATTTCATTGAATAAGGCCGCTTTGACCTTTGGAGGAAATCTGTGACCTTGGTTTCTAAATAAACTGTAGAGTTAGCAGTCTTTGAAATAGTTTACTTTACCTGAACATATGCACGAGGTGCGACAATAAAGTAATGAGACTGATTTTTTTTGCAAGATGTGGCAACCCTGGAGCCTTGCGTAGGCATAATAACTTTGACCTTGGTCTATAATCTGCTTCTAGTCCAAGGAGTACATCGATGCAACTGCTCATTCATGAGTTGTGCCGTATTAAGTTAACACGTGTTTGTGTCTCTCGTCACAGAAATGGAACCGCATTATATTGCGCAACGGTATGCCATTTCTTTTTGTGTTAAATAGGGTGAAAACGCGACGACAAGCTACAGTAAGCTTCAGAAGGCTTTTAGAGAGGAGGTTATGTCAAGAGCTCAAGTTTTTCGTTAGCATAAAAAGTTTAGTGAAGGCAGACGAATGTTTAAGTTGAAGACCGCAGTGGACGACCATCGACATTGATCCAATGGAATTTTACATTAGAGTGGGTGCCTTCTGGACAAACAATTAACCAGTGTTAATACAAGGACTTCGTATAAGAGTTCTTCGTGTCTGTGCCAACATTGCTGATAATTGGATTCTGCATCACGATAATGCGCAATCCCATACTGTTCTGTCAGTACTGTAATTTTTAACCTCAAAACAAATTTCAGTACCACCACAGCCACCCTATTCACCCGATATCGCTCTGTGCAACTTTTTCTATTTCCAAGAGTCAAAATGGCGGTCAAGGGACACCATTTTCAAACAAGATGTCCAAAAAGCTGTGACGAGGGTCTTGGAGGGTATTACACAAGATGAGTTCCATAAATGTTACCATCAATGGCAGAAGCTCTGGAAAAAGTGTGTCCAGTCAGAAGGAAATAACTTCGAAGGAGACAACACTAAACTTCACATCAGTCTCATTATTTTACTGTCGCTCCTCCTATGGTTCGGCTTTACAGCTGTCATCAGCTGAAAAATGCAGCGATCCAGGGTCGTGTGGTCGTAAACAGACGACATCGCGTCTCCTACCTCGCAGGATATTTGAGATCTGATGACAGTCGTAAGGCCATAACCGTTTACCTGCTCAAATAAATTAAAATGTGACCAAGACTACGATGTCTAAAACCTAGTGCTATAGTGCACGTATGAGTATCTGTACTTTGTATTTTGTGCAAACTCAGCATCATTCAAGTTGTCACAATGGTACAGTACACTTCCACGTTTGCACATAAATGTACAGATCTGATAAAGCTGATAACTTATTGATTTCTTCTTTGCAACTCGGAAATAAAGACAACTGACTTCACTCCTACAGTCTATCACAATCTTCTTTAATCGTCCGAACAGTCCCCTCCAGTCCGCTTTAGGAATGCACTTCTTTTGCAATGAATAATTAATATGTTGAATCGATGGACAACGGTTCCAGTTGTCAAGAGGTTCTTTGTTTTATTCAGTGAGCTGTTTCAGTTTCTGTATTGAAGTGCAATAGATGTAAATCACCTTAAGCGTTAAAGCCACTATCTTAACTTTTCTCAATTTTTTATTAATTAAGTTTAGAAATTTCTGGACTGATGAGGTTCACTTTTCTGAGAGTCAAAGAAAGTGCCACATTTTACTTACTTTCTTAAATTATTAAGTACGAGTTCTGCAGTTGGATTACAATTGGTTAACTTTTGAGTTCACTTTTTCTGTGTTTTCCTTTGGCCAGGTTTTCTTCACTGGTGTGCAAAACTTAAGGACGGCAATTTTCGCATTACCTGTCAGCGCCAAATACCATAGCTTGTTCAAACATGGACCATGCATGCAAAGAACTACTACAATACAGTACAAAGGTGTAACCAATGAGACGTATGTATGACACACTTATTCAAAAACATTGAAGTCTCCGCGATTTATGTTGGTCCCTGAACATTAAAAAAAGGCTGGAGATCGTTCTTAACAGCGTGTATGGTGACCACGGGTGGTAGTACATGATCAGCAGTGTGCTCCATTGAGCCGGCCGCGGTGGTCTAGCGGTTCTAGGCGCGCAGTCCCGAAACGCGCGACTGCTACGGTCGCAGGTTCGAATCCTGCCTCGGCCATGGATGTGTGTGATGTCCTTAGGATGGTTAGGTTTAAGTAGTTCTAAGTTCTAGGGGAGTGATGACCACAGTAGTTAAGTCCCATAGTGCAGAGCCATTTGAACCATTTTGCTCCATTGATGTTCACAAGGTTGCTAAGGAGTGGTTGGTTCTTATGATAGCGGTTTCCATTCCCCCACCCGGACGGCCAGCAGGGAAGCCGAGCGGTTCTAGGCGCTGCAGTCTGGAACCGCGCGACCGATACGGCCGCAGGTTCGAATCCTGCCTCGGGCATGGATGTGTATGATGTCATTGGGTTAGGTTTAAGTAGTTCTAAGTTCTAAGGGACTGATGACCTTAGAAGTTAAGTCCCATAGTGCTCAGAGCCATTTGAACCATTTTCCCTCACCCGCGCATTGTCCGCCCCCCGTAGCTGAGTGGTCAGCGCGAAACAATGTCAATCCTAAGGGACCGTATTCGATTCCCGGTTGGGTCTGAGATATTCTCCGCTCAGGGACTGGGTGCTGTGTTGTCCCAATCATCATCATTTCATCCCCATCGACGCTCAAGTCGCCGAAGTGGTGTCAAATGGAAAGAATTGCACCCGGCGAACGGTCTACCCGACGGGAGGCCCTAGTCACGCGACATCCACATTTTACCAATGCATTTGGCAACTGCTGGGTGGACATGCTGCAGAACGTCTCTCCAATGCAGCCCAGACATGCTCTATGGAATTTAAGTCGGGGTAACGGTTAGGCCAGGCTCCTGCAACTGTGATTTTCGATGCTGCTGCGCATTGTCATAACGAAGGTCAGAGCCGAATGCACACCTTAAACGACGCATATGTGGAGGGAGTACACTGTCACAATAACGTTACCCGGTGAGTGTACCTTGTTCAAAGACTTGCCGGTCAATACGCCAGTTCAGTACTATACCCCCAATATCATAACACTTGGACCATCAAAACGATCACATTCGACAATGTTCCCGGGTGCATTAAGTGTTCCTACCTCTCGCCATGTGATGGTACGTCCAGAATCACGACTCAGACTGAAACTGCTCTCACTCGAGAAGAGCACACGACCCCACTTTTCACTGATCCAGTCACTATGAACTTGGCACCGCTGCAAATGGTGACGCCGATGTGCGGGTGTGAATTGAAAAAGTACTGGTCGTCGGGCAAAGAGACCGCTATCAAGCAGTCGTCGTGCCACTGTGGAGCGTGAGACTGCGGGCATTTCAGTCTTGTTAAATGTGTACGCAATTGCACCCACTGTGTAACATGGATCGTTTCTTGTCTATTGCACTATGTAGGGGTCATTTGCTTCTGTAGATGACAACGGTCGAAAACCTCCTGACCTTCGGGCAGCAGTGTGTGTGGTACGGAACGCTCCATATACCCGTGAAATAATGCTGTGAGCTGTTTCAAACTAATGGACTACACTAGTCACTGTCCGTATTCAGTTTTCCTATGATTGTTACCCATGTGAAGTCATCCCAACGTTACGTCCGGACCATGTTGTAACGAGAAACAGAACAACAGTGGACAGTAAGCGCTGCTGTTTCCTCAACTGCCCCAAGTTGCGGGCGCAGCCCCATTTGGAGCTGTAGTCAAGCTGACCTCACACCATGACACATCAATCTGTCTGTGCATGACTGAGAGACTTCTGGCAACATGCTCGAGCACATTCATACATTTTCATCAAGTAGTTAATATGTAATGTTACTTTATCTATGCCCTCCTTATGTTTTGCAGGCTAGTGTATCTCACTACTAACCACAGTTCTGGAATTCGATTATACGCTGTGTACTCTTCTTCGCACTACAATATCTCCGGCTGCCATAACTCCACAGTGGCTCCAGCAACAGTTAACAGCAACGAACAGCATCAACAATAACTTTTTTCTGCATGCTCTTTGTAATGATTATTTGGTGTCCAGTAATTGTGCCTCACAAACGTCGTCACATATTGTGAGAGTATTTCTCTTAGTCACTGGTTTTTCTACACTTGATAATAAGCTGGTAAACAAAACGCCGTGTTGAAGTATTTGTGCCGGCCGGTGTGGCCGTGCGGTTCTAGGCGCTTCAGTTTGGAACCGCGTCACCGCTACGGTCGCAGGTTCGAATCCTACCTCGGGCATGGATGTGTGTGATGTCCTTAGGTTAGTTAGGTTTAAGTAGTTCTAAGTTCTAGGGGACTGACGACCACAGATGTTAAGTCCCATAGTGCTCAGAGCCATTTGAATTTGATGTATTTATTCCAAACACTGGATACACATACTTGAAGAGCGATGTTGCTAATGATAATTGAAAATACGTTTCCCACTGTTTCTGTAAGTTAAACCAATAGAACGGCGAGTTCTTTTTTCAAAATGGCTGACGCCCATTCCCTTTTGACCCTAGTCTAGCAGAGCTCATGTTACGTCTCCAATGAAAATGTCATCGACCGAACACTAAGCAATGAGCTTCTTTCCTTCCATTCAAGCTGTTAGTTGCCCCTGCCCGTAAAATTGCGACCTTTCTTCAGATACGTGTATTATAATGGATAGGAAAACTTTTTTCAGGAGCGTACAGCTGGAAGTGAACACAGGCTAGCCGAGATCATACGTTACACATAGAAAAAGAATGCATCGTGGTCTGGCAAGTAATTAATAAACATGTTTCAATCACAAAGTAAACTTTATTCAGTTCTGATCATGATAAATGTAATTACATGTTGGTGATCAAATTTTAAATGCTTTGTCACCTACATTTTAGTTCTGCAGTTCACACCGTGTAATGAAACCTGATTCCATTTATACATACGTTCCTATATCCTGTTAAAAGATTATTGAGATATTACATGTTACTGCCGCGTATGATACGAGTGTGTGGTCACATTCACGGCCACCTTTCCTACGCAAAGAAAGCACTGAATGAGGTAAAGATAGTTAGAGAATAGTAGAACCTTGCCTTCTGCGGAACAGGAAAACTCGCCTTGTACTTATTTATTTCTATTGCTTTAAAAACAGTTTGCAGCTTTAGTCTACACCATAAGTAGGAAACGAGACTCACCGTAGCGGACATCGATTTTTTGCACCCTCTTTGAGATGTGTAATGATTATTACTCAGGGCCCACATGATCACTTGAGATCGTTGAGAGAGGCCGCAAGATGGTGTAATGTAACATCGAAATCGACTGCAAATAATACAAGACTCAAACATGGGAATTATACAGTAAATCGGTTGCGAACAATTGTTTGGTACAATTGACATCTGAGATGTTGTACCTAGTTAGGCATACGTAACAAGGATGGAAAGTGTTTTATTTTATTTTTGACTTCAGCATAGCTGCTCTAAATTCTGACCATTGCTTTCTCGCAATGTAAGTTTACGGTATCTCAAAATTTAATGCTGATGAAAACACCTCTAGTAGCTTTCGAAACCTAGGTCAATTGTACCAAATAGTTATTCGCAACCGGTTGGCTGCATAATTCCTATGATTGATGATTGTCTACGGTTGCTGAGAAACTGTCATGTTTAAAAGTATAAAATAAGACGTTTAACCCTGCTGGATGTGTCATCCCTACTACATCCACGTCTAATAAGAGCGATCGTTCCACGGCCTACCGGAAGACGGAAGTACTGTGATCTCTCTAATGACTCCTCTGATGGAACGAATCTAATACAGCAATCGAAGTTTAATAATTGCCTGTTCCAGGAATCTCTCACTGAACATCTAGATTGATACCTACTACTCTTGCTAACAACGTCAGTTGCTGTAGCACAGAGGGAGAGCCAGAGTGGAGCTGGAAGTTCCAGCAAAAGAACTAGTGACACACTGTGCTATGAATGGACCCAGGAAAGGTGGCGGTGAAATCTTGTTTCCCTTTCTTAGGGTCGCATTTCGAGACTCAATCTTAATCATCCAGCCAGAGAACTGCCTTTACGATCCAGAAACAATATCATAACTCTATAGATTTTATCATCGTGTTGATGAAGAGCCTGCTGTCAAACCTGTCGGCCATTATCTGTTTCCACCCAAAAAACTGAAATTAAAAATAGGTTGTAAAATCGATAGATGGAAGTGTAATTATTTCCGAGAAAGTTATTGCCACAAACAGAGAAACGTTGGATGGTTGAGATAATTCACTAAACTGAGATCCAGACTGGACATCGATTGCAAGCGTCATCGGAATAGCTCACATCTGTAACGAGCTCTTATGCTAAATAAGTGATATTTCGTTAGGAATTGAATTAGTTGGGTGGAGTTATGTTTGCTGTGACTGTATCCCCAAAATAAGTTTTTACTTAATTCTGTAGTTAAAAGAGGCTGTTCACTGAGAACACACTATATAATGAAGTGTTTTAATGAACATCTACTCAGAAGAAATTTTCAGAATATTACTTCCATGCTATTACTTTTGCAAATATTTATAGAGACTGGTGTGGCTCGAGATGTCCAATGATTTGTACAATTCTTATTACACCTTACCATGAAGGAAACTAACACCCAAAAGGTGTACACAGAGCTGGCTGGAGTGGCCGAGCGGTTCTAGGCGCTACAGTCTGAAACCGCGCGACCGCTACGGTCGCAGGTTCGAATCCTGCCCCGGGCAAGGATGTGTGTGATGTCCTTAGGTTAGTTAGGTTTAAGTAGTTCTAAGTTCTAGGGGACTGATGACCCCTGAAGTGAAGTCCCATAGTGCTCAGAGCCATTTGAACCATTTGTGTACGTAGAGATGTGGCATATTCACTGCACTGATGTCTTAAGAGAACGAACTTAAAGCTCCACATTCGACGGTGGCACAGAGGTACTTCAAGAATATGAGAATGCTAAAAGAATGGACCCTCAAAATTACCAATATCCTTAATATCGGGTTTCTGCGGACTTCGTGATCATATTCTAAGCATTTTCTTTGTAGGCCGGCCAGAAATCCTCCCCTATGTCAGCCTCTTCATATCACAGTAGCACTTGCAACCTATGTCCTCAATTATTTTCTGTTTGTATATTTCAACCTCTGTCTTCTTGTACAGTTTTTACCCTCCACAGCTCCCTCTAGTACCATGGAAGTTACTTTCTGATGTCTTGACAGATTTTGCGAGATAGACTGCGAACCATAGATGAAGGGCAACAGCCAGTTTCCATATTCCTAGATTTGAGAAAAACATGCGACACAGAACAACGCTGTAGATTGGTAACATAGGTCCAAGCATAGGGTTCCCAGATGTAGAGTGGTTTGTATGTAATAGAGCACAGTATGGCATCCTGGATGAAGTGTACTAAGCAAAGTGTGTCCCAGAGACATGTGATAGAACGGCTCCTTATCTCTATACACAAAAATGAATTGATGAGTAAGAAGAGCGGTAAATCTAGCACCCTATTCCAACGAACATGTAATCTTCTTGTTGATTGACTGTAGGAGGAAGCAGTATAACTCGCATAGAAATTCAGTCTGGTGTGATGAATGGTAAAAAATAAATGTAAATGTCGTGTGACTAGGGCCTCCCGCCGGGTAGACCGTACGCTGAGTGCAAGTCTTTCGATCTGATGACACTTCGGCGACTTGCGCGTCGATGGAGATAATAGTACCACAAAACACCCAGTCCCTGAGTGGAGAAAACATAAGACCAAGCTGGGAATCTAACCGGGGCCCTTAGGATTGACATTCTATCGCTCTGACCACTCAGCTACCGGGGACGGGGGTGATGAATGGTGGTTTGTCCTAATGTAAGTTATTGCAGATGATGAAAGAAAACAGTTCTGTAGTTCCAATATAGTAATAATGATGTACTGTTTGGCATAGTGATGTCGATTAAATATCTAGGCGTAACGTAACAGAGCTACAAGAAAAGGAAAGAGCACGTAGGATCTTTGTACATAAGGTGATTGGTCTACTTAGGTTTACTGGGAGAGCTCTAGAAATTTATGTACAAAGGAGATTCTAATGTGACCGTTTCTTGAGTACTGGTCGAATGTTTGAGAACCTCACCACGGCAGAGTAAAGGAAGACACTGAAGCAATGCAGAGGTGAGCCACTAGGCTCGATCAGCAAACCGGTGTTATGTGACCTCAGGTGGAAATCACTGAAGAGAAAAAGACTTACGTTTAGAGAACCGCCATCTACGAGAGGCTGCAGAGCTATCCTACTGCTTTCAACATGGTTCTTGGGCAAGAACCACGAAGGGTATACAAGAGAAAGCCCAGTTCGTACGGAAGCATATAGATAATAGTTTTTCTCCTGTTCTATTTGCGAGTGGAACAAGAAAGGCAATGACTGGCAATAGTGAAGTGGAAAGCAAAGGCATGAACAGGGATGTGGCAAGATCTGGTTACCCAGAAAATGGATATTTTTGTTCCCAGAGTCGTTATGTTTCTTCTCTCCCCTTTTTTTTAAAAAAAAGGAATTTTCGTACATTGGTAATCATTACATGAAATCAAATCTTTATTAATAACAATTAAATCACGAAACCAATGTCCTGAGTTCAGTTATTCCTGCCTAAGTCTCAATTAGATATGAAATATGGCTGCTAAAACAAATGATAGGACTACACAAGTCTAGTGTGTTTTAGCCCAAATGGATCCTAGTGAATCTTTCAACATTCATTACGAATTTACATTAAAATCAATTAACCAGGTAAACTTAAGACTCTGAAGCATTACTTCCAACTGATAAAAAATTTCAAGGGTTTGTGATACACTAGACAGCATATAACACGTGGCCTACGCAAGATGCCCCTTGTAGATTTAGATATCTCGCATACGTTAGTCCAAGAGGGGACTGCCTCGTCACTGTTGCCTAAAGGGAAAGTGCAGGTACAAGCGAACCTCCACCGAGCTGTGCCGCAATCTACGTGCGTTTTCTCCTGGTTCCGCTCTAATAGAGTCGTGTGGCAGTCTATTTATGGTTAGATTCCAGCGAAGACTACACCGATTTGATACTGATTTATGGGGAGACGTACCGCAATGCAGCTGAGACCCGGAGGCTGTATTCACGTTTTCCAACGTGACGTCATCTTCTGTGCATGTTTTCAATAAGTTAACAGAAGTTCTAGATAAAGTCTAAACTACAGAGATCAGCGTAATTCTGTGTGGGGACATTAACATCAACATAATTTCATGAGTGAATCCAGCAGCACCTTCACAAGCATCCTTCAAAGTTTTGACATGTTCCTATTGGTCAATAATGCAACAAGGATTACTACAACGACTTCATGTGGCCACAGATATGGACAGGGAAAAATGCCATGTAGCTGTAAAAGATTTCCGACTATAGGACCACCTCTATCAAATAACAACAGTAAAAGCTGGCATCGAATCATTCCTTAAACTACAAGCCTACTAACGACATCTATCAGAAATGAAAATAAAACGTTTTTCAAAGGAACTAGAAAAACAAATCTGGGATGAAGTGTATAAGGAAACCAATGTGAATATTAAATTCTCTAAATTCTCTATATTTTTTAAACTGAACATTGAAAAGACATTTCCAAAAGTATGCATGTCAGTATCAACATCTCACAAAAATACGTGGATAACAGCTGGTATTAAGAAGTCCTCCCAAATACTTAAACATCTCAGTTCCATGAAAAAGATTCGCAATGATAAAGAATTCTTAAATTTCTATAACAGATAGAAAAACATCTATAGGAATGTGCTGGTTGCTAGAAAAAAAGTCATTTAATGACAAAATAATACATAATGCAGAGAATAAAAGCAAAGCAGTCGGGGATGTTATAAAACAGGAAACGAGGAGAGGCAAACAAACGCAGAATAGCATACTGCTAAGGCATGGGGATAAGGTAATAAATGATCTACAACCCTTAGCAAACTATGTAAATGAGCATTTGTCAAGTATTGCAGAGAAGTTGTAGCAAAAATTCCCCAAAACAAATATAATACCTGTAAATAATGTTGCACTAAACGCATTGATGGTACTTCCAGCCACAGAGAATGAAGTCAATAAAACTGTTCAAAAACTAAAAAATTAAAAGTCACTGGGCTTAGATGAAGTACCAATGTGGGTACTGAAACAATTCATAGGGATTACACAAGGCCCATTAACAAATATAATAATAATATCCTTCACATCAGGGACATTTCCCGAGCAGTTAAAACAGGCAAGAGCTTTGCTTAAAAAAGGTAATGCAAATACATAGAAAATTACGAGCCCATTTCCCTGCTGTCACTATTCTCAAAAATAATAGAAGCAATTATGAAAGACAGATTAATAAATTACCCAAATAAATACAATCATTTAAGCGAATCACAGTTTGGTTTCCGAAGTGGCAAAAATACAGAGTCAGCCATAGTAGAATTCACAAAAGTTGTATATGTGGTCTTGATAAAGATGAGTGTGTGACAGGCATAATTTTGGATCTTTCTAAGGCCTTTGATACAGTTGACCACAAGAGTCTATTAAATAAATTAGATGCATTAGGAATAACAGCAGTAGCTAATGACTGGATTCGATCATACCTAGTAGATAGGGTACAAAGAGTAGAGACAACACATACTTCAAATAGATCTAAACATTTTACTTATCACAACCAAAATACCTTAATTTAAGGGTTCTCCAAGGTAGCATATTAGGACCAGTACTATTAATGATATACATAAATGACTTTCACAGTAGTTTTACTCATGGTGAAAAAATTCTCTTCGCTGTTGATGTATTATATTATAGTTATTATATTATAGTTACAGTGAAAACAAGAGAATTCCTTGCTGAGAAAGCAAATGAAACTCTCAAGGTAGTTTATGATTGCTCAATAAGCAATAAAGTGACATTGAACATAAAGAAAACTAATACCATGAATTTCAGTTTGAAGAGGAAAAATGAGGGTGTAAAATTAAATGTAGGTGGCACCTCTATAGAATGTGTAACAAATACAAAATTTCAAGGAATGAACATCGATTCTCAGTTGAAGTGGTGTGAACACACAAAGGTACTTGCAGACAGAATGTCATCAGCACGTTATGCACTTAGAATCCTGTGTGTAACATGCGGTGGTGTCTTTTACTTACATATTATTCGTATGTACACTCAATTCTTAAGTATGGCATTCCTTTTTCGGGAACAAATGCACAAAATATGAACACAATTTTTAAACTCCAGAAAAGAGCCATAAGAATAATAACAAAAATTACTAGTCGAGCTCATTGTAAAGATCTGTTCAAAACACTATAGACTTTAAATGCTCCATGTGAATACAAATTGCAAAAATACACTTCTTTAAAAAGGCAGCTAAAAAGTATCTGTTATGCAACAGATTTTATACACTGAAGGATTAATTATGTAAAACAGAGTAGGGGTTCGATAAAAAATGTTATACAAATAAAAAATAATAATAATGATTATGAAATATCCAACATTCCACACCACACAATCATTTTATGTTTTTTCCTTCTTTTTTCCTTTATAGAAATACCTACACCCAAGCTATGTGTAGCACAGTACTAACACCTCTTCCTCTTTCTGAGCTCAACATCGTACTCATTATGGAGGGTACACAAAATGGGCCAGAGATCACCAGTGTGTGTGTGTCAGTGTGTGTGTGTGTGTGTGTGTGTGTGTGTGTGTGTGTGTGTATGTAGTGAGTGAAGTGTTATGAAAAACGTGTGTATAGTGTGTGCAGTGACTGATAGTGAGATACGAGTGAACAGTGTGGCATTACATTATTTAATAAGTTATTTGTAAAAAACAATATTGTATAACAAGAGTAAATCTGTCACTAACTAGAAGTCTCTAAATGTATGTGTACACGAATTAGCTTAATTTAAATTGATCTAGATGTACCCGTGGTCTAGGGGTAGCGTCTTTGATTCATAATCAAAACGTCTTCGGTCCCGGGTTCGATCCCCGCCACTGCCTAAATTTTGATAAATAATCAGCATTGGCGGTCGAAAGACTTCCGGCATAAGTAGTCAGCCTCATTCTGCCAACGGCCTTGTCAAAGAGGGCGGAGGAGCGGATAGAGGTTCAGGGCACTCTCTTGTCCTAGGGGTGAGAAATTGCCCCTAAAGGCGGAAGAATCAGCAATGATCAACGACATGAGGATGCAGAAGGCTATGGAAACCACTGAATTAAAGACACGTAACGTGTATCCACAGGACATGTGGCCTGTAATTGAAGAAATGTCATGATGATCTCTCCATTGGCAAAAGATTCCGGAATAGTCCTCCATTCGGATCTCCGGGAGGGGACTGCCAAGGGGGAGGTTACCATGAGAAAAGGATTGAATAATCAACGAAAGGATAACGTTCTACGAGTCGGGGCGTGGAATGTCAGAAGCTTGAACGTGGTAGGGAAACTAGAAAATCTGAAAAGGGAAATGCAAAGGATCAATCTAGATATAGTAGGGTTCAGTGAAGTGAAGTGGAAGGAAGACAAGGATTTCTGGTCAGATGAGTGTCGGGTAATATCAACAGCAGCGGAAAATGGTATAACAGGTGTAGGATTCGTTATGAATAGGAAGGTAGGGCAGAGGGTGTGTTACTGTGAACAGTTCAGTGACCGGGTTGATCTAATCAGAATCGACAGCAGACCAACACCGACAACGATAGTTCAGGTATACATGCCGACGTCGCAAGCTGAAGATGAACAGATAGAGAAAGTGTATGAGGATATTGAAAGGGTAATGCAGTATGTAAAGGGGGACGAAAATCTAATAGTCATGGGTGACTGGACTGCAGTTGTAGGGGAAGCAGTAGAAGAAAAGGTTACAGGAGAATATGGGCTTGGGACAAGGAATGAAAGAGGAGAAAGACTAATTGAGTTCTGTAACAAGTTTCAGCTAGTAATAGCGAATACCCTGTTCAAGAATCACGAGAGGAGGAGGTATACTTGGAAAAGGCCGGGAGATACGGGAAGATTTCAATTAGATTACTTCATGGTCAGACAGAGATTCCGAAATCAGATACTGGATTGTAAAGCGTACCCAGGACCAGATATAGACTCAGATCACAATATAGTAGTGATGAAGAGTTGGCTGAAGTTCAAGACATTAGTCAGGAAGAATCAATACGCAAAGAAGTGGGATACGGAAGTACTAAGGAATGACGAGATACGTTTGAAGTTCTCTAACGATATAGATACATCAATAAGGAATAGCGCAGTAGGCAGTACAGTTGAAGAGGAATGGACATCTCTAAAAAGGGCCATCACAGAAATTGGGAAGGAAAACATAGGTACAAAGAAGGTAGCTACGAAGAAACCACAGTTAACAGAAGAAATACTTCAGTTGATTGATGAAAGGAGGATGTACAAACATGTTCCGGGAAAATCAGGAGTACAGAAATACAAGTCGCTGAGGTATGAAATAAATAGGAATTGCAGGGAAGCTAAGACGAAATGGCTGCAGGATATATGTGAAGACGTCGAAAGAGAAATGATTGTCGGAAGGACAGACTCAGCATACAGGAAAGTCAAAACAACCTTTGGTGACATTAAAATCAACGGTGATAACATTAAGAGTGCAACGGGAATTCCACTGATAAATGCAGAGGAGAGAGCAGACAGGTGGAAAGAATACACTGAAAGCCTCTATGTGGGTGAAGATTTGTCTGATGTGTTAGAAGAAGAAACAGGAGTCGATTTAGAAGAGATAGGGGATCCAGTATTATAATCGGAATTCAAAAGAGCTTTGGAGGACTTACAGTCAAATAAGGCAGAAGGGATAGATAACATTTAATCAGAATTTCTAAAATCATTGGGGGAAGTGGCAACAAAACGACTATTCACGTTGGTGTGTAGAATATATGAGTCTGGCGACATACCATCTGACTTTCGGGAAAGCATCATCCACACAATTCCGAAGACGGCAAGAGCTGACAAGTGCGAGAATTATCGCACAATCAACTTAACAGCTCATGCATCTAGCCTGCTTACAAGAATAATATACAGAAGAATGGAAAAGAAAATTGAGAATGCGCTAGGTGACGATCAGTTTGGCTTTAGGAAAAGTAAAGGGACGAGAGAGGCAATTCTGACGTTACGGCTAATAATGGAAGCAAGGCTAAAGAAATATCAAGACACTTTCATAGGATTTGTCGACCTGGAAAAAGCGTTCGACAATATAAAATGGTGCAAGCTATTCGAGATTCTGAAAAAAGTAGGGGTAAGCTATAGGGAGAGACGGGTCATATACAATATGTACAACAACCAAGAGGGAATAATAAGAGTGGACGAGCAAGAACGAAGTGCTCGTATTAAGAAGGGTGTAAGACAAGGCTGTAGCCTTTCGTCCCTACTCTTCAATCTGTACATCGAGGAAGCAATGATGGAAATAAAAGAAAGGTTCCGGAGTGGAATTAAAATACAAGGTGAAAGGATATCAATGAGACGATTCGCTGATGACATTGCTATCCTGAGTGTAAGTGAAGAAGAATTAAATGATCTGCTGAACGGAATGAACAGTCTAATGAGTACACAGTATGATTTGAGAGTAAATCGGAGAAAGACGAAGGTAATGAGAAGTAGTAGAAATGAGAACAGCGAGAAACTTAACATCAGGATTGATGGTCACGAAGTCAATGAAGTTAAGGAATACTGCTACCTAGGCTGTAAAATAACCAATGACGGACGGAGCAAGGAGGACATCAAAAGCAGACTCGCTACGGCAAAAAAGGCATTTCTGGCCGAGAGAAGTCTACTAATATCAAATACCGGCTTTAATTTGAGGAAGAAATTTCTGAGGATGTACGTCTGGAGAACAGCATTGTATGGTAGTGAAACATGGACTGTGGGAAAACCGGAACAGAAGAGAATCGAAGCATTTGAGATGTGGTGCTGTGGACGAATGTTGAAAGTTAGGTGGACTGATAAGGTAAGGAATGAGGTGGTTCTAGGCAGAATCGGAGAGGAAGGAATATGTGGAAAACATTGATAAGGAGAAGGGACAGGATGATAGGACATCTGCTAAGACATGAGGGAATGACTTCCATGGTACTAGAGGGAGCTGTAGAGGGCAAAAACTGTAGAGGAAGACAGAGATTGGAATACGTCAAGCAAATAATAGAGGACGTAGGTTGCAAGTGCTACTCTGAGATGAAGAGGTTAGCACAGGAAAGGAATTCGTGGCGTGCCGCATCAAACCAGTCAGCAGGCTGAAGACAAAAAAAAAAAAAAAAAGAAAAGATTTGTAAATACTTTGACATGTCCTATTGTAATCTCCCCCCTCACTTATCGACCTTAATGACAGTGAAAAATGAAACCGCGTGTACCTAATGGGAGTTTTGGAAAAGCAATCGTCACCGAAGTTAACCTGTCGGTAAAGAGGGAGGAAAGGGTTGCATCTAAATGAAAGGAAAAATGCGAATGAAACTGGTGGAAATTAATTTTGAAAATGGGTAAAGTTAATAAAGAAGGTAAATGTGCAGCCGTTACGTTAACAATTAAGTAGCGGTAATTAGATATTTGAGATCTGGGGGAAATCACGGTCGCCAGTCCTAAGGACAATTACTATAGTAACTGAAAAAGAAAGGTTATTACACATATAATTAGCACTAGAAGCGTGGCAACTGAAGGTTGACACGTGTAGTGTGAAAACTGAAAGTTTGTCAGAAGTAATAAATTTCGCTACACTCTGACTTAATTTAGCAAAAGAATTAATAAAACCGGAAAATCGAAAGTTAATTTAGTGACTGAAGTTAATAGTGAGCTTTCTTTCTGAAGCACATCGAAATCCAGTAAAATACGATTAGTCTTGGACTACCTCAACAATCATTTCAAAAGCAACTTGACTCTACGCAATTTAGAAACAAGATATTTAACTTTGAACTTGAATTAAATGATTCTGAACTATTAACAATAGTAAAATTTAGTACGTACCAAGCTGAGCTGCAGTCACAGGTAAGCTAAAATATGCTAACAAAACTCGCACTCTAAATTTGTGCTCGTGTAACCTAAATATTGTAGCCAGCTACTGAACTTTGAAATTAAAGCAGCGAAATCTAATTATATTATTTTAATGCTGGCGTTTGAATTTCAACGACACTCGGGTTCATTTCGGAAAAGGAAGGGACCCTGCTTGGCAATGCAATTGGGACAATGAGCAACAAAGGTTCATGCTAAGTTGCTGTAATTTTGCGAGGCAAATGGAACAATTTGAAAAGCTGAGGTCTGCCATACAGTTCTGAAACTTTACGTGCTTTTAGTCTTCCTTGTTGGTTGATTGAAGGTTTGAAGCCGTCGATCGAGGAGGTGGCGACAGTCACTCATTGTCGGCCGTCGCTGTTGCAGAAGCTGGATGTTGGCGCGCCTTCTTCTCGACACGGTCACCAGGCGAAACGGGCTCTTGATGTGCGCCAGCTAATGCTTCCCGTCCGCGACACCATGTCATAAACTATCATCGCGAGTCGAGCGCGATTACTTGCTGCCAAACCCCGAAAGCGCGGCAACTCGCGGGAGCGTCACACGACACCTGCTCCACTCGCTACTCCCGCCAGACTCTCACTGTTCTGCCCGCGCTCCACGCGGCAGAGTTAACACTACCAAAGATCCTACACACTTTGATTCGTCACACGACCTATCGACGTAATCGTTCGATAGCAGTTTTCCCTAGGCAAGACCCAGCGTAAAAATACAAATAATATTTACGAAACAAACCAATTATACATCGACATGAGTGCATAAATATATATATATATATATATATAAACAGTAAAACAATTACAATATATAAAGAGACAGAAATGTCATATCTTGAGGTAACAAAACAAGGAAAAAAATAATAGTACAATAGATGGAAATAGGAGGATATGCATTTCCGGCGTTACACGTGCCCCACATTGTCTGAGGATGTTCGTGTAACGTAAACAGACTCAGAAAATGTCCCAAAAAAGAAACAGCGGAAATGCATATGCTCAAAACATCAACAAAATTTAGCATTCGTCTAATTAAGCATAAATCAATTTTTAGACCATAATAATTGAGTGGAGACACTCCTAATCTTATTCCACTCTCTGTCATCTTGCACAAAATAAAACAGGTTGACAACATATTAAAATTCATAGAAGATACAGAAAATGGTTTAGCTATTCCAAAATCGTCAAAATCCGTAACACTGTCATGAAATGGAATACTATTTACAAAATTAATCAGAGTACATGGTCATAAAAACAGGTAGATCAAAATACGCAAATTAATTATTAATTACATAGAATACACATTTTATATCACCTTTTCGTAATTAATACGCTTGCCATGAGAGTACACTTAATGCTAAACAAGAAAATAATATTCAGTAGATCGAAAAAAACATAAGTATTGACAGCAGAATTCTTTCACATCAGCTGTCCGGGAAGAAAAACTATTCCGCCTTTCGTACTCGAAAGTGCAAAGAATGCGGACAGCGGCACATGAGCCGACAGCGGCACAAGAGCCGACAGCGGCTCCGCCTCGCCAGTATTGTTGCGCCCACCTGTGCGGCACGCTTGATCTCACTCGCCTGTGTAACGGCATTTCCAGAACGTCCGCTTCACTGAATTCTTTCGGAAAACTCACTCCCGAGTAATCTCAAGGAGTCCATTAATTCTATCACAGTGGTTAACTCAACACTGTCCATCATCACACGCATGTACTAGCCTGAAACTTAAAACACCGTCTAAGTACATCGGCAATGACTAGTAAAACACATATTCATGAAATCTTACAGCTATTTACAAAATCATATTTACATTCCTTAATCTACTGTGACTCAGCTGAAAACTTAAACTAGCAGCTTGGATTTTTCAGTTGATTAGATCATGATTAAATTGATTAAAATTAAATTGATTAATCAAAACGCGCTTTAGTGTCATGACGACGTATGCGAGCATCGGCTTTTGGCTTCATTACTTCTCGCAAACGATCCTTTTTCACACCAATACTAATGTCAATCCGTGGAGGGAATTTGATTATCTCTTCCACTAAACTTGTACTTCTGTCACCCAACAGGATTTCCTCTGGAGAAAATTCCGTAGATTCAAGTCTCAAGGTGTTCATAATTCTCTCAAATACTGCTACATATTTGCCCCATGCCCTATGGTTGTGATGGCAATAGGTACGGGAAAGTCGGCCTCGTCTTTGTTCGTGTGTTACGTTTGACACACCGTCTACAATACTTTCCAATTCACTTTCTACATTATTGTCAATGCCGAGATTCTTCACATTACAGTAGTTCAAATTCATACCTACGTCAATACCATTCGGCCAGTTAACAATGTGTATAGGCTGGTATTGCCTATGCACACCGTCTCCTGCCTCGTCAAAACTAACTACTATTGTTTTATCTTGGGACGTACATGTCAACGTTTTGCTTTCGCAGTTAATCACTGCACGGTACTTTAACAGCCAATCTAACCCGATAATTACTTCCGTAGTTAAGTCTGGCACGACGACAAACTCTTGTTCAAATCGTGCCCCACATATCTCGAAGTTGACAAAAATCTGTTTTGTGACCGGTTTACTGGCCTTCCCAGTAGCACCGATAATTTTCACTCCTGTTACTGGCATAACTACGATGCCAGGTCTGTCTTTCAGTAACTCAAATATTTTCCCAGATACAGCACTCAATTCTGCACCGGTGTCAATCAACACGTTTAGTTGTAGGTCGTGCATATTAACAGACACTACTATCTGTCTACACTTGTCCTCGACTGTTTCTTTATTTTCCCACAGTAAACCCTCGTCTATATCCAGGTCATTCCAGAAAAAACCATCCGGCTTTGATCCTAAATCCGGCTTATCTGGCGGCTTTTTCAGCCTCTGTTCACATACAGTTTTAATTTCAACACGTTTGTCCTGAGGCTTAGTCTCTAGCTTCGCCTCCAATACCGAAACCTTTTCCTGTAACTCGTCAACTAGTGAGTGTTGCTTTGCTATCAATTCACTAATTGTCACCTTCGTTGATTCCTCTTTAATCAGATTGATCTCATCTGCCAATCTACCTGGAGGAATGTGCCCAGTCGCATCTGAAATTACTTCCTCTGGATCTGCGCAACCCACACTGCTACCGTCTGACCGCATAACGTCAGCTCTAACCTCATACACGCTGAAATCTATGTGCTTTTCTACCAATTGTGTCCGGCTATCACTAAAATTTTCGTAATCTTTCCCCTTAATACTCTCGCAATGTTTAAACTAGAGGTTTGCGTCGGATGGGTCGGCTACTTCTACCACTATAACTTTCGGTAAAGTCTGCCGGTTAGGGCCAGAACTTTCCGTTACTCCTTCAACATCTAACTCCTGCGGGACGAAACACGACGAATCTTGCTCGTGCTCCCCATTAACATCAACTATTTCTGGTAAAGTCTGCCGGTTAGGGTCAGAGCTTTCAATCACTTCACAAATACTATCTTCCTGTGGGACGAGACGCGGCAAATACTGCACGCGCTCCCCATAAACACTTCACCCATACAGACCCCTATAATCTCTTAGTTCGTCGTATAAGCGACCGAACTGCCTTAACCAGACCTCATCCCTCTCTGCATCCCCTCGCTCGATGACGGACGTTTTATCCGACATCTGATCTTCTCTCAACAATTGCGAATCATTCTTAAACTCAATCTCCAGTTCCGCTGTGGGTATTACAGCTGGCACCTTATAATCGATTTCCGGAACACTACTTAAATTGTTCTCACTGACAGTGAATGTACCTTCTACTGCCGTGTATACAGCTGATCTACTACTTGTGGGCGCACTCCTTTCTCTTAACACTGGCACACTCTCCCGCCGTTGATTATTCCACACGGAATTTTCATACCGACGACACCTGGGTTTTCTCCTGCTATTGGGCCGCCAAAATTTCTCCACGCCCGGTCGGCCCCTCACCGGCGCGGCTAATGGTTTCCCTGTCTCGTCCCAGCAGATACGCTCCCCGGATGCTGCTGAGGCGGCTGGTCACACCCTCTGGCGTTATTACTATTCTGTGAAGCCCGTATCACGTTAGTATGATATTGGTTTCCGTCATTCCTGTTATTATTTGCATTGTGCCGTTTGTTATTACGGTCCGAACCATTATTGTTATTGCTGCCATGGTTGCGGTATGCATTATTCCCATGGTTATCGTTGTTGTGGTTGCTGTGGTACCCGTTGTTGTTACCACGGCCTCTACCACTGTCGCGATTATTGCGCCAATTGTCCTCGTCCTCCACTCTTTCCAGGAAATCATTTATTGTCCTGTAATTGCTTCCTACGTAGCGTTTTGTATCATCTGGAAGCTTTTTGTAGAGTTCCCAGACTATTTCGGATTCCGTTCGGCGATCACGCAAATATTCCAACTTGCGGATCCAGCCCTCACAAAACTCCTTCATCGAGCCGCGCGAATTCGCATCGAAAGGCCTCGATACGACAAATTCGCGCCAGACACTTAGCTGTTTTTGCTCTGACCAGTATTCAGCCAGAAACAAATTTTTAAATTCGTCAAAAGTCAGGTTCGTAATGTTGAGGTTTAAGCCCCAACGCTTGGCATCACCAGCCAACACATCAATAATCGCATTAATTTTTCTCTCATCAGTCCATGATCTGGGTAATACTCTTTCACAATTTTTAATGAAATCCGTCGGGTGTATACCGCCTTTTTTCAAGGGGTCGAACCGCTCCTCTTTCGTCAACAACTCCGAACTATGTGCACAGATTGGCACATAGTTCTGTTTTTCGTCAAGTTTCCTTTCTAATTCCGACACCCTCGTAATCACTTGGCAAGTGGTTGTCGCAAGCGTTTCCACTTCCCTCTTTTTCTCTTCGCAGGTGTTAGCCTGCTTCGTCACTTTGGTATCTACTTCGGATACTAAAGCCTTTAAAGTTTCCACCTTCTGTTGATCATCTTTTCTCACTAATTGAATTTGTTCTGTCACCTTATTCTCGATGATCGGAGAAACTGCGTCTCCTACACTTTTCTCGATTCTGCTAATTTCGGAATCAAAACGAGTATTTATGCTCGCAATTTCCGCCTGAACGCCTATCATTTCCTGTTTAAGGTTACCGATTTCGGTATTAATCACGACAATATCGTCTTTGATTTTATCAATTTTTGTGTTAACAACTTCAACATTGTTGTTAACAACATTAATAGCTTTGTTCTGATTGTCTAGCATTCGTTCAATTTTTTCAGACTGAGCTTCTTGCTTGGCCGATTGACTCTTGATTTCGTTAATCAAAACATTCAATAAATCAGTTAAATTCCCGGAAACTACCGGTTTTACTTCCGTAGCGGCTTCCTCTTTAATTGTCCCCCCGTATTCGTCATCAAGGGATTCGCATTTGATTATCACTTCCGACTCCGAAACATTTTCTAAAGTGTGGAATTCCATTTCTGCTCTTTGTTGCGTTTCGGCGGTCGCGTCTTTCATGCTAGCCGCCTGTCCCTGAACAATGGGTACCGCGGTGCGCGTTTACCAATGTTCGACCGATTGTTCCGTATCTAAGTCTACCAAATTTTGGTAATTGTTGCCTTCACTCATTTTAATAATTTTCAATATAAATGCCAAATCTCAAATCTAATTAGGATTCCTCACACTAATATTCTCGCTGACGTATCGACCATTTCGTAACCAGTACTTTGTTACGAGATTTGTACAATGCAAAATTCGTGTCCAGAACAACCTCAAATTTGAAGATTGTCCTGTCACCAGGTCGCCACGTGTAACCTCCCCCCTCACTTATCGACCTTAATGACAGTGAAAAATGAAACCGCGTGTACCTAATGGGAGTTTTGGAAAAGCAATCGTCACCGAAGTTAACCTGTCGGTAAAGAGGGAGGAAAGGGTTGCATCTAAATGAAAGGAAAAATGCAAATGAAACTGGTGGAAATTAATTTTGAAAAGGGGTAAAGTTAATAAAGAAGGTAAATGTGCAGCCGTTACGTTAACAATTAAGTAGCGGTAATTAGATATTTGAGATCTGGGGGAAATCACGGTCGCCAGTCCTAAGGACAATTACTATAGTAACTGAAAAAGAAAGGTTATTACACATATAATTAGCACTAGAAGCGTGGCAACTGAAGGTTGGCACGTGTAGTGTGAAAACTGAAAGTTTGTCAGAAGTAATAAATTTCGCTACACTCTGACTTAATTTAGCAAAAGAATTAATAAAACCGGAAAATCGAAAGTTAATTTAGTGACTGAAGTTAATAGTGAAATCCAGTAAAATACGGTTAGTCTTGGACTACCTCAACAATCATTTCAAAAGCAACTTGACTCTACGCAATTTAGAAACAAGATATTTAACTTTGAACTTGAATTAAATGATTCTGAACTATTAACAATAGTAAAATTTAGTACGTACCAAGCTGAGCTGCAGTCACAGGTAAGCTAAAATATGCTAACAAAACTCGCACTCTAAATTTGTGCTCGTGTAACCTAAATATTGTAGCCAGCTACTGAACTTTGAAATTAAAGCAGCGAAATCTAATTATATTATTTTAATGCTGGCGTTTGAATTTCAACGACACTCGGGTTCATTTCGGAAAAGGAAGGGACCCTGCTTGGCAACGCAATTGGGACAATGAGCAACAAAGGTTCATGCTAAGTTGCTGTAATTTTGCGAGGCAAATGGAACAATTTGAAAAGCTGAGGTCTGCCATACAGTTCTGAAACTTTACGTGCTTTTAGTCTTCCTTGTTGGTTGATTGAAGGTTTGAAGCCGTCGATCGAGGAGGTGGCGACAGTCACTCATTGTCGGCCGTCGCTGTTGCAGAAGCTGGATGTTGGCGCGCCTTCTTCTCGACACGGTCACCAGGCGAAACGGGCTCTTGATGTGCGCCAGCTAATGCTTCCCGTCCGCGACACCATGTCATAAACTATCATCGCAAGTCGAGCGCGATTACTTGCTGCCAAACCCCGAAAGCGCGGCAACTCGCGGGAGCGTCACACGACACCTGCTCCACTCGCTACTCCCGCCAGACTCTCACTGTTCTGCCCGCGCTCCACGCGGCAGAGTTAACACTACCAAAGATCCTACACACTTTGATTCGTCACACGACCTATCGACGTAATCGTTCGATAGCAGTTTTCCCTAGGCAAGACCCAGCGTAAAAATACAAATAATATTTACGAAACAAACCAATTATACATCGACATGAGTGCATAAATATATATATATAAACAGTAAAACAATTACAATATATAAAGAGACAGAAATGTCATATCTTGAGGTAACAAAACAAGGAAAAAAATAATAGTACAATAGATGGAAATAGGAGGATATGCATTTCCGGCGTTACACTATATCCTCGTAAAAAGAGATCTACGGATGAATAAAGCTACTACTACTACATGTTTTCAGACGTACGGAGATGTGTCTAAGAAGAGTTCCAGGTACAGAGTGTTGTGGCAGGCCAATCAGCGAAGCAGCACATGTTGCCCGGAATGTTATTGAATATTTTTAGCATATCCACGCATGGTAAGCATAGCTTAAATTAAAATAAAGCGTACTTACAATATAGTATAAGAGGAAGTGTTAACGGGCTATTGTATTTAGACTGCGGTATTAAATGTAACTATAATATTAATAATAATAATACACTGAAGTGCCAATGAAACTGGCATAGGCATGCTTATACTAATACAGGGACATGTCAACAGGCAGAATACTTTGCTGCGGTCGGCAACGCCTATATAATACAAGTGTCTGACGCAATTGTCAGATCGGTTACTGCTGCTAAAAATGCAGTTTGTCAAGATTTAAGTGAGTTTGAATGTGGTATTATAGTCGACGCACGAGCATCTCCGAAGTGCGGCCGGAACAGATGCTGCAAGAACGGGACCAACGAGGACTGAACAAAATCGTTCAACATGACAAAAGTGAAACCTTTCCGCAAATTGCTACAGATTTCAATGCTGGCCATCAACAAGTGTCAGCGTGCCAAAGATTCAACGAAACATAGTCGATATGGGCTTTCGGAGCCGAAGGCCCACTCGTGTACCCTTGATTACTGCACGACAGAAAGCTTTAAGGCTCACCTGGGCCCGTCAACACCGATATTGGACTATTGATGACTCGAAACATGTTGCTTGGTCGGACGATTCTCGTTTCAAATCTTGTCGAGCAAAATGGACACGTACGGCTGTGGAGACAGCCTTATGAAGTCGAGGGCCCTGTATGTCAGCAGGGGACTTTTCAAGCTGGTGTAAGCTCTGTAATGGTGCGGAGCGTGTGCAGTTGGAGTGACGTGGGACGGTTAGATACGACTCTGATGGGTGACACGTACGTAAAGCATCAAGGTGACACGTACATAAGCATCCTGTCTAAATACCTGCAGCCATTCATGTCCATTGTGCATTCCTAGTGATTTAGGCAATTCCAGCATTACAATGGGGCCCCCCCATACGTCCAGAATTGCTACAGAGTGGCTCCAGGAACACTCTTCTGAGTTGAAACACTTCCGCTGTCTACTAGACGCCCCAGACATGAAAATTATTGGCAATTCTGTGATGCCTTCCAACTTGTTATTCAGAAAAAATCTCCACCCCGTCGTACTCTTACGGATTTATGGACAGCCCTGCAGGATTCATGGTGTCAGTCCCCTCCACCACTACTACAGACATAAGTCGAGTCGATGCCACGTCGTGTTGCGGCACTTCTCCGTGCCCGCGGCATTCCTGCACGATATTATGCAGGTGTTCCACTTTCTTTGGCTCTTCAGTGTAATAATACGGTCATTATTATTAATAGTATGAAAGTAATTTGATTTCGCCTATTAATACCTATTTCTCATAGTAATTAGGAAAAGGAACGGCTGCAGTGGACCTAAGAAAAGCGAGATCTTTCGCACAAAAGATTCTCTAGAAACGAAAAGGCGTCCTTTTAAGCTGCACCTACACCAACAGCTATATGGAAGCAATCTTAAAGTCGGGTATTACTCAGCAGACGTCTCGTAAATAAAGTAGCCGTAAATCCAGATTTAGTGAGGCACATTTTGTGAGGAGATGATTACTATTTCACCAGTGACGCCACTCTCAATAAATACAATCTACATTACTGGAATACTGCAAATCCTCACTGGTTACGACCAAATTACATGCAAGCCAGTGTTTGGGATACGCACAAGGTCGGATTGAAAGAAGAGATCGAAGCAATTCAGAGGTGGGCTACTAGATCTGTTACTAGTAGATTCGAACAACACGTGTTACCGATATGCTTCGGGAACTCAAACGGGAATCCCTGGAGGGGAGACGAGGTTCTTTCCGGGAAAAACTATTGAGAAAATTTAGAGAACCGGCATTGGAAGCTGATCGCCGAACGATTCTACTGCCGCCAACATAACATTGCGAGTAAGAACCAAGAAGATAAGCTACGAGAAATTGGGGCCCATACGGAGGCACATAGTCGTTTTTCCCTCGCTCTGTTTGCGAGTGGAAAGGAAATGACTAGTCGTGGTAGAGGGTACCGTAAGGGCAACGTAAGGTGGCTTTCGGAGTATCTGTGTAGATGCAGAAGCGCACTAGAATGTTAACGTATAGTGCGGCGTTCTGGAAGACCTGTTCATTTGGCTCCCAGTCTAACTGGTTGGCTGTATTTCCAATTCCTACAGAATGAGCTGAATTTTGGGCATCTCGAAAACATCCCACTGCAGTTAGCTGTGAGGCTCTCGTTTCAGCACTGTGGTGTACCACACCAATATTGTAGAGGGGTTAGAGAATATCTCAATAATGTGGTGGCTGCATTCGATTGCCAGCGAGATCACCTGATTTAACGCCCTTGGCTTATTCCTTATGGGAGCATATCAAAGCCACCGTTTACGAAACAGAACCGGAAAATCCAGAGGTGTTAAAAGAACTAATACGTCATGTTTACGCTTCAGTATCTGCAGAAATATTAAAAGGTGTCCATGCTAATACCGAGACTCGCTTAAATCAATGCATCCAACATGACGGACGTGCATTTCAATATTTGAGTTCTGAGCAATGAAATTATAAAGATATTTCAGTTTATAACATAGGTTTAAATGAAAATCATTTATGATACTCATTACATTCATTGTTCTTTATTGATAATCAAAGATAGTAAGGCATGTATGCTACACTCCCACCTCTGAGGCACGCATTGTGCATTTTCTGTCATCTGTAGATCTGCTTCGAAACAGATAATTAACATGCTTTAGCCCCTGTGCGTGTTGCTTTGATCAGGGATGGTAATTCTTCTACACTGACACCTTTATAGAGCCCGAAAATCAAACTCGACACCTTTCCTGCAGGATGCAAGTTTTCTAGCGACGAGTTATAGGACCGGTAATAGCTGTAAAATGTTTGTTTTCAAGTCCAGGTTCCACGTTCAGCACGGTCTTCTACCTGTTGGTGTTGAGTCCCCTTTACTGTTCTGCTTAGGCAAACCTTTCGGCCTCTGTGGTATCCTGAATTAACTGACGTCTACGGAGGTTGGTTTGCATAGGCCACCTGGTTCATCTGTTACACGGTGCAAAAATTTAATAATGAGCAACACATGAATCAGTCTGATGAAAGAACTAGCGACCGTAGAAAGGAGCGAAATAGGACCGTGCTGCTTGCACGCTTGTCAACCTGGAAATTAGGTGCCACATTAGTACAGACAAGGAATCATGCAACACTCCGCTTACTACAACGTAGAAAAAAAATACCAAACAGGCAATCACAGCTCAAAATAGATACTGCAGAACTGTGAAAGTAAAACAGGCAAGAAAACTGTATCCTGATGTTCCGTACAACTGACATTAAAAAGAAGCTGAAGCTGAAAACGAATCTGGAAACTATCAAATAAAGGTGACAACTAATTGCTTGCCAGCCTTTAAATACATATACTATTTCACTGCGTAAGCAGACTAGTATGGATTAAGTAAATATTATAGAACAGCCAGGGTAGTTGAAGGAGCACTCGTCTCCGAATACAGTGACATGATTTTCTTAGACACAGATGCTCACCAGTTTCAGCTACGGTAGCACAAATACAACAAGTATTAGTGCAAAGACCCACTTGGTAGCGAGCGTGGATGAGCAGTCACGTAACGTACAGTGCAGTCACATGCAACTTGGGCTGAGGACTTCCATTTAATCGTCCAAGCAACGGTTCGCCCGCCGCACATCGAGGAAGCGGCGCTGCTAGCTGTGTGTTGCTGTCCAGCCGTTGATTCCATCCACCCAACTGCCGCCCCAGTGCCGCAAAGCGGAAGAGGTTGACTTTCCCGCCTCGCAAGCGGAGCTGGCGCTATGTACACACCTAATGACACCCTCCCGGGGTCCTTACGGCGACAAGTAAAACCATACGTGCAGCAATGATATCAAGTATCTCTACCTTTCACTGGCATCAGAATCAAATCGAGCTGCAACACGACTCAGGTAGCACCAAGTAGTCTGCCACGCATCGTATGGTGACTTGGGGACTATGTAGATTACAGATTATGTAGATGATGGATAAATTTAACACTGACTAAATCTCAACTGCCAAGATCGCTAAAATCGTTTATTCATATAGATAACCGGTTTCGACATTTCTCTGTTGGCATCTTTGAATCTGCAAAAGATAGCACCGAAAATTTTATGCTACAGCTACTAACATAACAGTAAACATAGTTATGTCGTAAATTATACGTGCATAGAATATCAACATACCTAAGTTCACATCTTTGCATATCTTTGTACAATCTCCTCCATCATTACGTAAGTGGTGCTGTACAACGTATGTCTGTGCTGGTATCGTGAGCTACTCGACTTCGGCATGCCAGTTTTAAAATAACAGTTACGTGTACACATATTATTAAGCTGATTGCTAGTGCTCACAGTCATCACCACTTTACGACTGACGGATCCTAGCGTAAACATTCTAGTGACAAATCAGTACATCACATGACGCCGTGGTAGTACAAATCGATACTATGATCTCAGATTAAGGCTTGGATCTACTATTTCATAGAGCACTTGTAATCGGAACAATGATTTGTGTGTACATAGCTGTTATTTTAAAATTTACGTGCAGACTTCTAGAGCAGCTAATGCGATCAACATGGACCTACATTGTATAGCACGCATTGTATTGCACCATTTACTGTACTAATGGAGGAGATAATGTAATGATGTAAACACAGGTACACTGAAGAGCCAAAGAAACTGGTACACCTGCCCAGTAACGTATAAGGCACCCTCGAGCACGCAGAAGTGCCGCAACACGACGTGGCTCGGAATCGAATAATGTCTGAAATAGTGCTTGAGGGAAGTGATACCATGAATCCTACAGGGATGTCCATAAATCCCTAAGAGAACGACGAGGTGAACATCTCTTCTGGACAACACGTTGCAAGGCACCCCAGATATGGCTCAATATTGTTCATCTCTGGGGAGTTTCTTGGGCAGCGAAAGTGCTTTAGCTCAGAAGAGAGTTCCGGGAGACATTCGGTAGCAATTCTGGACGTGTGGGGTGTCGCATTGTCCTGTTGGAATTGCTCAAGTCCGTCGTAATGTACAGTGGACATAAATGGATGTAGGTGATTAGACAGGATGCTAACGTACGTATCACCTGTCAGAGTCGTAGCTCGACATATCAGGGGCCCATTCACTTCACGCGCCCCACACCATTACAGAGCCTCAACCAGCTTGAACAGTCTCTTGATGACGTGCTGGTGTTGACGGGCACAAGCGAGGCGAAATCTTTGTATCGTGCAGTCATCAAGCGTAAACGAGTGGACTTTCGGCTGTGAGAACCCATATTGATGATGTTTCGTTGAATAGTTCTCATGCTGACACTTGCTGATGTCCCAGAATCCAAATCTGCAGCAATTTGTGGAAGGCTTGTACTTCTGTAACGTTGAACCATTTTCTTCAATTGTCGTTGGTCCCGTTCTTGCATGATCTTTTTCCAACTGCAGAGATGTCGGAGATTTGATGTCTTACCGGATTCCTGATATCACGGTACACTAGTGAAATGTTCGTCCAGGAAAAACCCCACTTCATCGCTACCTCGGAGATGCTGTGTCGCATCGCTCATGCGTCGACTAAAACACCACGTTCAAACTCACTTAAATCTTGATAATCTTCCATCGTAGCAGCATTAACCGATCTAACAACTGCGCCAAACACTTGTTTTCTTATATAGGAGTTGCCGAACGCAGTACCGTATTCTGCCTGTTTGCATTTGGATATGCGTGGCTCTACCAATTCCTTTGGCGCCTCATGGTATGTTGGTGTTCCATGTACTGCAAAATTTTGGACATAATTGTTTCCGTTGTTATGTTAGTAGCTGTATCGTAGCATTTTCGGTCGCATCTTTTGTAGATCCGAAGTTGCCAACTGAGAATACCCGAAATTGGACACCTATATGAATAATAGATTTTAGCGACCTTGGTAGTTGTGAATTCATTCAGCTTTCATAACACTACAGATCGCCCCCGCACTGACGATGTTAGAGGCGTATACGCTGAGTAAAGTTTTGCCTAATTACGGATTCACGAAGACTAACACGAGAGACCCATGAATGGTGACACAACTATGACTAATGGACTCAAGGGGTGCCCCGTTTGCCATATTAGAAGGCCAGGGGTGAGCGGCAGACGCACCTGAGAGTGTCCTAGGGGCGTAAACAAGTTGTCCAGCACGCCCGTGGGATCGCCGCCTAGTGGTCACGCCTCAGTTCTGGCGCGGGGCTTGCGAAGGCTCATGGGTCGTGTAGTAGTTTATCACCGAGGGGGCCAAGGCGCCTCACGTGCTGTGGTCGATACCTGGCTATGGCCACGCAGACGTACTGCCCTGGTGTTAGGAACAGACTACGCTGTAGCCGGTGCTTTTATGAGGAGGAGTGTGAAGTGGCATTAGCTGTAAGCTTTGCCACAGCGAGCTTTGTTTCTGATTCATAGATGAAGGAGATCTCTTTGGGCTACCAAAGTTAATGTTATAAGGAATAGATGACGTCACTTATTGTCTTACTTCTTGCTGGGTGCCTGTTTCACAACATCAGTAATCGTCTGCCGTCTTACTTTCGAGATGTTTTCTTCATCTCGGATAACGCTGCACTGGGGCTTTCGAAAAAAAAAAAAATGTATGTGAAATCTTATGGGACTTAACTGCTAAGGTCATCAGTCCCTAAGCTTACACACTACTTAACCTAAATTATTCTAAGGAAAAACACACACACTCATGCCCGGGGGAGGACTCGAACCTCCACCGGAACCAGCCGCACAGTCCATGAGTTCAGCACTTTATACCGCTCGGCTAATCCCGCGCGGCGGGGCTTTTGAGTTTGTTGCTACTGCTGGTATTTGAGCTATATGGCTGGGTAAGATTTTTTATTTTGCGAGTCATCTGTAGGAATTCTGTTCTTGGTTAACATAACATGGTCTGGATAGATTCATTACGATTCCCACCCATGGGATAAGGAAGTTTTTGCTTCACTCTTCACATCTTTTCAGTGTGCCGATTGCAGGAATAAGATTTTGATAAAAGTTCGTAGTGCTTGAGCTTTTTGTCTCATATTCATGTCCATGTGAATGTTACCGGCAATGTCGAAAAGATGTTTGAGGGCTTCACTCCGATGTAGCTGTAATACTTTACTGTGTGTTTTCTGAGGTGTAATATAACTTTAGAGTGAAACAGGCTTCTACTCTTTACCGTGAAATTCCACATTATCGACAAAAAGCGTTTTTACCACAAACTTGCTTACACGCACAGTACTGTGGTTAGGCAGGATGATTTGTTTCAGGTCAACAAGCAGCGAAATTTTACATTCCTCTTATGGTGGCAGAGTTAAGCTTAGTTGTCTTTGATGCGGAGGTAAGAATTATTATCAGCGACACGAGAAATCATTGTTCAGTATGGATAGGGAACTGAGAGAATTCACAAATTTGTATATTTATTGAGATTAGTCTAGGTAGTTGCATATGGTCGTTCTATGCGTCAGTTAATATTACAATGTTGATTGTTCCAAGACTGAAAATTCTGTATCATTCTACACTTATAGTGTTAAACAGGTACGTTTGTTATTCAGAAAGTTACACAGTCATATGATGTTCATATTACAGTACATAAGTTACAGACCTTAAAGGATTCACTACAGTCACAATCAGAAACTTTCAGTCACATTCGTAATATCACGCTGAAACGTAACACAATTACATTATTACACTGAAATGTGAGACTATACCTTCAGAAGCGTAGAAACGTAAAGGTTACACAATTTTGGTAGTCCTACAGGGCTATAAAGAAACGAATCTGAAAGGACGCATATTTCGTAACGAAACTAAAGAATTCGAGAAATCCTTTAAAACAGAAGATGACCTCACACACTGCGAAGACTTTGGATGTCTGATAAATGCATTGCTTACATGCACGCTCCTGATCAATGTCGACTGTTCATTGACACTTGAAACTAGTAAACAATTCTTTCACAATGGTAACAGTTTCTAATATTCCTTTGTCGTATGCTACATATTCAAATAAGGAAAATCATTCCGACAGAACATTATAAGAGGCTTGTGGGTGATAGTTTATAGGACCTCAAGACCGGTACAAAAATTATTGTTTCCAGTTCAGTTCCAAGGAAAGTTAATCTAAAAGACAACTACTCGTATTTGCTTCTGGGAATGGAAAATGTGTATGAATCATTGATATAACGATGCACAACTTCGCTGCAGACTCTACATCTATACTAACGACAGTTTGGATGAATTTTGTAAAAGCTTTAATGGGTATAGTTCCAATTTCAGTTACATGCATCCTTAGCTCCCGAGGTACAGTTTCTAACAAACGCAGACTTGTTTTTCACTTTACAGATCACATTGTGATAATTCATATCACATTCGCTTAGAAACCAGGAAATTTACGAAGGTGGAGTAAATTTCTGAAAGAAATGGAGACTCAACATAAGTCGATAACAGTGTTGCGGTGTAAAGTAACGCTGCAAGAGATGTTTGGAGTCCCATAAAGCCGGGGAGCGGTCGTTAGTGTAAGCACCATGAGACATAGTCCTGATTTGCAGACGAGTATGAGGTTCAAATCTGCATCTCGATAGTAAGAATTTTTTTACAATGTTAAGTACATCTCTTGATAAATAAATATTTAAACTTTTCAAATAGTTTGACCATCTTAAATTTTGTACAATCAGGAAGAAGCAAAAATTGGGTCCTTGTTATAAAATAGTGCAGATTATATTAGCTTCAATATTAAAATTATTGCAATGGACGCTCATTAAATAAAATCAATACTACCGTCGATAAAATGAACACGTGAAGTTCGTTGATGTTCACGACTTATTCCATGGAAAAAGTGTAAATCTATTTACAACATTCATATGGTAATTTTCTTAAGTATATACACTTTTTCTTGATAAAAGAATTCGTCAGTAACGGTATTCGGACTTGAACATTACTTCTTAAATTCGTCGGATCACTCTTCACGAACACTGTTTGCTTATGACAGCGATTACTTGCATGGCGTCTCATGTGAATTTAAATTTGTTCTATTATTGACTGCTATATAACCGAAATGGGCAAAGTTAATGCGATTCATTTGTAATAAGTGCAATCGCAGACGTTCCAGCATGATGCAAGAAATTCTTCCACTACTCTGTCACATTATTACAATTGTTTTCTCTTTTTTCTACATAAGAAATCGATTCCATGTGCAAAGTACGTAACTGACTTCACCTGAAGAATTAAATGTCTTTGCCTGCCCTAAATTTATGGTATATTACAAATGAATTTCAATAAAGTACAACGTATTTGCTAGAATTCGTAAGGTTTTCTTCTAAATTTCTAATTCATTTGATACTAGATAGAATAAAACCCTTTACTGATTGGCTGTTTGAGTGAACATAGCATATATTGCCAGATCAAACACTTGTGTTAGTAGTAACATTTATTGGAGCAGAGGAGGAGACAGCTCAAAGAGCAGCTGAATGATGCAGCCCCCTAGAAAATACATTATTTCGCTGCAAAGCATATGCGTAGATCGTATTGATTCATTTACATTCGATCAAAAATCGCAGTATTTTTCTGTTCATCAGTCTAGGTCAATATCAAACATTAATTCCTTCATGAATATTCATGACAGAAATATTTAATTTCAGTACCAACGTTTACATTCATGATGTAAGTGAATGATGTACACCAGGAAATCGTTTTTATAACTTTACGTTTCAGGGAATTATTTTTAAACATCATCGATATCATCTTTTGCTAGCAAATCCTTTTCGATCAAATAATTATGAACAGAAATACAAAAGCAGAAATCAAGAACTACGCATTGGTCACTGCTTAAAATAGCAATATATTGTATTCGTTTACGTTTAAATGTTGCCGGAATATGCTAGTCTCTATTACAAACTACGAATGTCTCTGCTAATGATATCTGCTATATGATTTTCCTTTCATGTTAAACAGGTCAGCTGATGTTGTAATTGTGTCGTTCGTTTGTTAGCTTATCTACTTCTGGAGTTTTAATCCTTGACTACATAATCAAGAATAAATATTAGCATTTTTAAATTCAGCGTTTACCATACATACACCTAAAAGCCTGTCGGAGCTGGTCCAGAGTATCGCAACCTTCAACTCAACTTCGGTACATTATTTGACTGTCCTCGTAAGTAATTAATCGCAAGGGAATATTGATTCCTCATTAATACCTACTGAAGTTCATGTAAAGCCAAAAATATTTGCAGGTATATTTGGCATTTGGTTGCGTTTTCTCTTTTAGGAAAACCCAAATGACATATAAGATTATGTGAATACGTTGTGTCCTTCTTTTGGACATGTCCGAAGGAACAGACACCACGCAGAATCCCCAGCTGTGAAAGATTATATGTAATTGAAGGTGATCATTCCTGTCAGCTGCAGCGGGACGTTAAACGGAATCAGCCGCGACGAGTGAAAATGCACACCGGACCTGGGTTCGAACCCGGGTGCTCCCGTTTATTAGGTGGCTGCGATAACCACTGCTTCATCCATTACACAGTGTTATCTCAAATGTACGGACTATCTTGGCACGCTTCGCAGCCGATACACAATTCCACCGAGCACCACTTATCCGCAGTCCCTGCCCACTGAAATGTTCACTACCCTCAGATTCCCACAGGGGATCGGATATATGTGTGCAGCAAGACGTGTCCGAGAGAGTAGGCACTACGCATTCATATAACTGATACGCTAGCTAGGAAATTGGTCCACCTTCTTCAGTGTGGATGTACAGATACGTACGATCTCCTTTGGGAATGTCAGATTAGCGAACATGGATTCAATGGAAATAGACTGCCGACGTATGGTGCTCGGAGGGAATGTGAATCGGCCGTGAGGCGGAACCGAGATAGTCCATATAGTTGCGATAACATTGCGTCCCGAATACCGTGGTGGTTACCGCACATTCCTCCTAAACAGGAAATCCTGGGTTCAAATCCCGGTCCAGTACACATTTCCAATCATTGCCGCTAATTCCTCTTAATATCTCGCTGCTGCCGGCGGAAGCGATCCTCTCCAGTTTACACTTAGAGATATAAGATGTTGCGACCTGACGGTCTAACGTATTGTGCCACCAAATAAGTTCAAGCGATCTCATACCCCCACGTTTTTTCCGCGTAATATGCTGAGAAGCCATCATTTAGCAATCGTAAAACACATGACATTTGTATGCAGATGACCGTGAAGCAATAAAGTACAAATTGAAATGATATCACAAAAAGAAACATTTTAGCTCAAACATTTGATTAATTTTTACAGTTAGTGTAATGGACGCGTATGTGTTCTGAGATGGTGTAGCTGTTGGTCAGTAACTGTTCAGGCAACTTCACTTCAGCATCTGCAGCAGGCGCTCACCTGTGTTAGCCTATTTTTTCGTGTTATACAGTCATTTTCACGTACTCAAAAATGGTCCAAATGGCTCTGAACACTATGGGACTTAACATCTGAGGTCATCAGCCCCAAGAACTTAGAACCACTTAAACCTAACTAACCTAAGCACATCACACACATCCATGCCCGAGGAAGGATTCGAACCTGCGACCGTAGCAGCAGCACGTTTCCAGACTGAAGCGCCTAGAACCGCCCGCCCACAGCGGCCGGCTGTTCACGTACTGCACATTAAGTAATAATTTAATGTTTGTATTGAATGGAATATTGTGCTTGGTTCTAAATTTTAGTTTCTAGAATGGGAAATATTTTAGCGATATCGGATATGCAAAGGTGCTGACTGAACGCTATCCACAGTGCATGGACTATAACGGCTGGCTGGCCTCTATCCGCCAGTAAAATAGAGTCGAAGCAGCATGGCATGGAATGGCGTACCCCTATTTGTCAACCAAGTTCAGTCCTATTCAAGAACCAGTCAGGTCAGAGCTGGTCTTGCTGGCAGAGGTGGTGCCTCTCTGTATAATATTTCTCATCTTGTACACTCCCAAATCACGTACAGACATGTGGCTTAAATTACTGTACTTCCTGGTGTTTTGTTATTCATGGGAAGCAGTGAAGATATACACTCCTGGAAATGGAAAAAAGAACACATTGACACCAGTGTGTCAGACACACCATACTTGCTCCGGACACTGCGAGAGGGCTGTAAAAGCAATGATCACACGCACGGCACAGCGGACACACCAGGAACCGCGGTGTTGGCCGTCGAATGGCGCTAGCTGCGCAGCATTTGTGCACCGCCGCCGTCAGTGTCAGCCAGTTTGCCGTGGCATACGGAGCTCCATCGCAGTCTTTAACACTGGTAGCATGCCGCGACAGCGTGGACGTGAACCGTATGTGCAGTTGACGGACTTTGAGCGAGGGCGTATAGTGGGCATGCGGGAGGCCGGGTGGACGTACCGCCGAATTGCTCAACACGTGGGGCGTGAGGTCTCCACAGTACATCGATGTTGTCGCCAGTGGTCGGCGGAAGGTGCACGTGCCCGTCGACCTGGGACCGGACCGCAGCGACGCACGGATGCACGCCAAGACCGTAGGATCCTACGCAGTGCCGTAGGGGACCGCACCGCCACTTCCCAGCAAATTAGGGACACTGTTGCTCCTGGGGTATCGGCGAGGACCATTCGCAACCGTCTCCATGAAGCTGGGCTACGGTCCCGCACACCGTTAGGCCGTCTTCCGCTCACGCCCCTACATCGTGCAGCCCGCCTCCAGTGGTGTCGCGACAAGCGTGAATGGAGGGACGAATGGAGACGTGTCGTCTTCAGCGATGAGAGTCGCTTCTGCCTTGGTGCCAATGATGGTCGTATGCGTGTTTGGCGCCGTGCAGGTGAGCGCCACAATCAGGACTGCATACGACCGAGGCACACAGGGCCAACACCCGGCATCATGGTGTGGGGAGCGATCTCCTACACTGGCCGTACACCACTAGTGATCGTCGAGGGGACACTGAATAGTGCACGGTACATCCAAACCGTCATCGAACCCATCGTTCTACCATTCCTAGACCGGCAAGGGAACTTGCTGTTCCAACAGGACAATGCACGTCCGCATGTATCCCGTGCCACCCAACGTGCTCTAGAAGGTGTAAGTCAACTACCCTGGCCAGCAAGATCTCCGGATCTGTCCCCCATTGAGCATGTTTGGGACTGGATGAAGCGTCGTCTCACGCGGTCTGCACGTCCAGCACGAACGCTGGTCCAACTGAGGCGCCAGGTGGAAATGGCATGGCAAGCCGTTCCACAGGACTACATCCAGCATCTCTACGATCGTCTCCATGGGAGAATAGCAGCCTGCATTGCTGCGAAAGGTGGATATACACTGTACTAGTGCCGACATTGTGCATGCTCTGTTGCCTGTGTCTATGTGCCTGTGGTTCTGTCAGTGTGATCATGTGATGTATCTGACCCCAGGAATGTGTCAATAAGGTTTCCCCTTCCTGGGACAATGAATTCACGGTGTTCTTATTTCAATTTCCAGGAGTGTAGAAACATTTATCAGATGAAACTCATGGCAGCAATGGAACACTTTGCATAGCGTCGGCACTAGTTAAGTTGTGGTGATGCCTTTATCGTTTTAATTAGTGACTGAGACGCTGCTCTCTAGTAAATGAATCTTCAAAATGGCTCTGAGCACTATGGGACTTAACATCTGTGGTCATCAGTCCCCTAGAACTTCGAACTACTTAAATTTAACTAACCTAAGGACATCACACACATCCATGCCTGAGGCAGTATTCGAACCTGCGATCGTAGCGGTCACGCGGTTCCACACTGAAGCGCCTAGAACCGCACGGCCACACCGGCTGGCAAATGAATCTTCAGTACGTACGGTTTTCATCAGACAGTAACATCAGAAACTGGGCGCTAGACTCTTAGATTGGGCTTTGGCATCGTTTGCATCTTTCACTGAACACTTCTTGTAATTCCAAGTTGGGCCATATACCTGGCCATACCTTGGCCACTCTACTAGTGCTAGGGGTTAGTGTGCTCCAGCACCACAGGCAATCTCCATGGGAGACGGTCGCAAGCCGAGCGTCACTAGTACACCACATGTTGCGGAAACATTAGTGCACACAAACAACAACACGTCTGTTGACATGCCGACCTCTAGTAAGTGCCACCAGGATCGCCAATCAAGCTCCCAAGCAGCGTGTGCAAGCCGCTAGCGGCTCTGCCATCGCAGGGATTTCGTTGCATTGGTCGTCACGAGATCGTCGAGTGCCGCTGTATATAAAGACACCGCTGAACCGCAACCAGGCAACAGCACACCATCTCACGCTTTCGTTCACGCTCTAATCAGATGGCCGAACCGCCAGTCACTACGAAGCAGTCGACCGCCGACGCTGGCCTTTCTTAGACATAGCACCTCAAGGGCGATCGCAGTTACCATCCCGATTCATCTCACGATGGAAGATCACGACGTACGTTACGACATTGTCATATCCCAGATCTTGGAAATGTTTCGGTCACGCCACATTACTAAATTCGGAGGATCCCTTTCAGACGTATCATTCAGAAGCTACGTTATGTAGACGACGAGCAGACGAAGTTCATAAGGTGAAGGCCATCATCTTGAGTACGGTACAACTTCAGCTAGTTCACAGACTGTACTGTGGCATCTAGGATACGTATTAATACAGTATCATATACACAAAATTGCTGCGATTACCATCGGTCTCAATGATCAATTCATCACGAGTACCGGAGAGCTGGAGTACTTAAAGGGAGCTAGCGTGAGACTCAGTAGCATGTCTTACGAGCGAAATAGTGTACTTGTCTCGCTTGCTTTAGTTTTCTATGTTAACTTCCATTCTGCTGAATGCGTATCCTCACTCGGCAGACGGTGTCGTAATATGTCGACAACTTGAAACACTTGCGCATTGTGCCTCTCTTCCTGCTTCCAACTCTGTCTCTTGTGTGCCTTAAGATTACCTGTGGCAATGTGAACGAGTTTCGACAAAAGTTTCTAATTTCTATTCATTATTATTCTGTACGAAAACAGAACAGTGTCACTTCTTCACTATTTCTTGATACGGTACAAATCAGTACGTACGACCAATTCTTGGTAATTGCTCGTCATTTGTGAACTAGGAGTATTATCAGGATAGGAAAAGATACAGATGAGATAGAGAGAACGAACAACATCGTGTATCGTCATGGGATCGTTTAATAAAGCGAGAGCGTCACGGAGATGTTCGTCAAACTACAGCGGCAGGCACTACTGACTGGAGGCGTTATACACTCATGCTCATAAATTAAGATAATGCTGATACATGGTGAAACAACATTCTGGTGGTCGGTTTGCGGGTTTAAATCATCTCGGGGTATGACCATGCGATGCATGTGACCCGCGATCATCGCATGGTGGCGCTGGCAGCAGTCCACATACTCTCCGTGCAGCGAATAACTGTGAAGACGTTTTCAGACGTGCTAATGGTGACTGTGTGTTGAAAATGGCTCAAAGAACGTATACTGTTGACGTTATGAGGGGTAGAATGCTAGGGCGACTGGAGGCTGGTCAAACACAGCAGTCGTAGCACAGGCCCTCCGTGTGCCACAAAAGTGTGATCTCAAAATTATGGCAATGATTCCAGTAGACTGGAAACGTGTCCAGGTGCTACAGGATGTGACGTCCACAGTGTACAAAACCAAAAGAAGACCGATATCTCACTATCAGTGCCCGAGCCTTGCTCGGGACCTTACCGCAGCCACTGGAACAGTTGTCTCCAGACACACAGTCTACAGACGACTGAACAGACATGATTTACTCGCCCTGATACTTGCAAGGTGCATTCCACTGACCGATGGTCACAGGAGAGCCCTTAGAGTCTGGTGTCAAGAACACATAACATGGTCATCGGAAAATTGGTCCCAGACTATGTTCACGGACGAGTCCAGGTATGGTCTGAACAGTGATTCTCGACGGGTTTTCATCTGGCGTGAACCAGAACCAGATACCAACCCCTTAATGTCCTTGAAAGGGACCTGTATCGAGGTCGTGGTTTGATGGTGTGGGGTGGGATTATGATTGGTGCACGTACGCCCCTACATGTCTTTGACAGAGGAACTGTAACAGGTCACGTGTATCGGGACGTAATTTGCAACAGTATGTCCGCCTTTTCTGGGGTGCAGTGGGTCCCACCTTCCTCCAGATGGATTATAATGCACGGCCCCACAGAGCTGCCATCGTGGAGGGGTACCTCGAAACGGGAGATGTCAGGCGAATGGAGTGGCCTGCCTGTTCTCCAGACCTAAACCCATTGAGTACGTCTGGGGTGCTCTCGGTCGACGTATCGCTGCACGACTTCAAACCCCTAGGACACTTCAGGAGCTCCGACAGGTACTGGTGCAAGAACGGGAGGCTATACCCCAGCAGCTACTCGACCATCTGATCCAGAGTATGCCAACCCGTTGCGCGGCCTGTGTACCTTTCCATGGTGATCATATCCCACATTGGTGTCGGAGTACATGCGGACAAACAGTGGTGTTTTGTAACACATGGCCGGCCGGAGTGGCCGTGCGGTTCTAGGCGCTACAGTAAGGAACCGAGCGACTGCTACGGTATCAGGTTCGAATCCAGCCTCGGGCATGGATGTGTGTGATGTCCTTAGGTTAGTTAGGTTTAATTAGTCGTACGTTCTAGGCGACTGATGACCACATAAGGTAAGTCGCATAGTGCTCAGAGCCATTTGAACCATTTTGTAACACATGTGTTGTGGGACGATTTTCTCAACTTATCACTAATATCGTGGACTTACAAATCTGTGTCGTGTGTGTTCCCTATGTGCCCTTGCTACTGGCGCCAGTTTTGTGTAGTGTCGCGTTGTGTGGCACCACATTCTGCAATTATCCTTTATTTATGAGCATAAGTGTATGTCACTCACAAATTAAACTCTCAAAAGAGTCAAGCTACAGTCATTCTTCCCACACACATTTCGCAAATGGAACGGGGAAACGGGGAAGCACTAGTGATACAAGAAGCGCCACACACGGTAAGGTGCCCCGCAGAACAAAGTTGTGAATGTACCGTATTTTACGGACTGCCTCCACACATTAGGTGAGTCTTATACTAGAAATTAACATAAATATGTCCAGTGTTCGATTTAAAAATACCACCAGTCTTAAAAATGGCCATATATTCGATTCCGCTGGAAACCTATCTCTATCTGGCAGTAATAAATTTAAGTGGCACCAGCAGTGCACCGATGCAACGAACACGTTTTGCGGGGATTCATGAGCCTGCTAAGACTGTCTCACTCCCCCCGTTCTATCACAAACCCAGAACACTGTCTAGCCTGTGATGCGGCATTGCAATGTACTTGCCGGTGAACTTGAACTGAAAGTGCAACATTTTTGTTAGTTCCTAGTTTCGTAATGAAAAAGTAAACTAATAAAAGGCATTCATATGCTGCAGGCTGTAAATAATAGCATATGCAGAAAGACATGGAAACAGTGCAGCTGAGAGGCATCTCGGCCATACACCAGCAGAAGAAACCACTGGCAACTGACGGGCTAGTAAAGAAGAACTGAAATAGATGAGGAAGACTAAATGCGCAAATAGAGGACTGAATGCAAAATGACCAAAACTAGCTGATGTGTTAAAATGGATTCGAGTACACCGTCAAACTGGCAATGTAATTAATACAAAATGATTAAAATAAATGCTCGTAAGCTAGCGCTACAATGGAACGTGACAGATTTTTCAGGGTGGAGTTGATTGGTGCTACACGTCTATGAAGCGTCATGGACTTAAGCATCCGAACCAGAACCGAAATATCTTGGAAAATGATACACGAGTATGAAGATAAAATATAATTCCATCGATTTAATATTCAACATCGATAGAAAACCATTGTGGTTGGTTGGGTTGTTTGGGGGAAGAGACCAAACTGCGAGGTCATCGGTCTCATCGCATTAGGGAAGGATGGGGAAGGAAGTCGGCCGTGCCCTTTCAAAGGAACCATCCCGACATTTGCCTGTAGCGATTTAGGGAAATCAGGGCAAACCTAAATTAGGATGGTCGGACGCGGGATTGAACCGGCGTCCTCCCAAGTGTGCTAACCACTGCGCGAAAACCATTGTGGAACTAAGCAAAATACCGAATATGGACGCAACATCTCTGACAGTTGACTTGCCGAGTAACAAATATTTGCTATGAAAGGTGGTAAAACTGTAACTATAAAAGCAAGTGGTCATGATAAAATGTACTACACTGTTGTCCTTTTACGTTGTGCTGACGGTACTAAACTTAATGCAGTGATGGTTTACAAGCGAAAAACAATACCAAAACCTCATGAGATACCGCCAGGTTCTGTTCACGTACATGACAAGTGTGACGTGGGACACACGCTCAAGGAGACTTCAACTTAATAAAGACAAGACAATAATTACCAATCAAACACAAACTCTGGCTTGTAATTTCCAACAGGTGTTATTTAACAATTGCATGACAATAGCAATCTGCTGTTACCCCAGACTAACATACATAAATGCCCCTGAATTTGAAACGTTACTAGACAGACAAAATGTCTCCGGACGTCAAAGCCCATCCCAAAAATTAAATAATTTTAAAATTCTCTTTACATAAATCTTAAGAATCATACAACAATAAATAGTTTACTGAGAAAATCTCGCACTGAAGCAGGATGCCTTTTAAGACATAACAGCAGTAATAACTCACAATTTGTCTTTTGAATGAGACATTAAAAATCCAGTACAATGAAAGGCACCTTGCAGGTATTACCACGTTTCAGTGACAAGTAATGACACATCAAAGATGGGCGGAAACAACTCAGATCGAGTCTGAATGAAAACTGAAAGGAACGGTGAAGAAGGAAAAAGGACGCCTCGGCGTCACTAGGACAAATAATAAAATACTCAGCTTCAATTCGCCGAAGATCTGGAGTCCACTGATAAACACAGCTACCACGCTATCGGTCACAGTTCACTGGCATTTCCCGTGACAGGAGTTGGTTGGGTTGTTTGGGGGAAGAGACCAAACTGCGAGTCTGACACTCACATCAGTTAGCAGAATGGAAAATAGTACTTCCAGCACGTCAACTGATGTACCAAATGTACAAAAGCAACGAGTAACAATGAGTTTCTAAGTGACCACTCACAGTCTATGCGCACAGGCGGTCGCCCTATAACCTGTTATAACCATGCGCTCCCTTAGCGGCGTTTTAGAGATGGCGCTTACGCTCCTGCCAAGAAAACGGACGGCGCGCCGCTACCCCAGACCCTGGCGCACCGGCAACCCAGCTGGCGCCGGATATAGCTGTGAGGCCGCGCTGCGCCTGACCCACTTGCTGAGGCAGTCCCTCACGTGCCTGCTCGGCCGACCTGTCTCAGCCGCCGCGCATGCGCAAACGACAGACGCCGCGGAGGTCGCGTACGCCCCTATTCATTATTACTACAAGGCACTGGCAGCGAGCCGCCGCTGAATCAAGGACAGTGTAGTGGCAGGCATGGAACGTTCCCGAGCGTTAATCGCTCTAATTTCTCACAGAGCTATTACAACCGAAAGCCAATCTGTGTATATAAAAGGCAAGTCCAGATTGACTCATTGTCACTCAGCCCAAACCGCTAAGGATAGAAAGCTGAAATTTAGAGAGGTTGTTGATCTTATCTGTCTACGTCGCTTAAAAAGAGATTTTTTGAAAATCCACGATTGTGGCTGTGAAATAGGGGGTGAAATTCTTTCCCAAAATATATCACCATTAAGTCAATTTTGTAGCTAGAGCTACGAAAATTATTTGGTTTCTAGCTCATAAATAAATAATGTCGTGTTTCAGCGTTCTTTTTTCTTTTTGAAATTTAAACCCTTTGGGGGTGAAATAACATGTGAATTTCTTTTAGATAAATTATTAAGGAACTACTGAAACATTTTTAATGCTTCTTCTAAGAAAACTGGAATTTGACATCTCGGTTACAACTAAAAAAATACGTGTCTCAGTATTGTTGGAAAATCAATCCCTAAAAGGGTGAAATAGGAGATGAAATATGAAATATTTTATTAAGGAAGTATTTGTAAAGGTAAATCAATGAGGAATTTGGCCCTTCAGTTTGAAATAAAAAGATACACATTTCACTGTTTTTGGAAATTCAACCCCCCTAAAGGAGTGAAATGGGTGAGACTGATGCACTGATTATGACCACCCAGCCCAAACCGGTAAGGAGAGAGATTTTAAATTTCGAACGGATATGGGTTGTATACTGTAGATATTGTTAAGAAGGGATAGTTCAAAATTCCATTTCTAAGGGTGTGAAACATAGGATGAAAAACTTTTCGAAAAATAACACTACTAAGGTAATTTTGCAGCTAGAACTACGAAATCTGGCATTTGTTTTCATAGCCATAAATTAAAAAAATACGTGTTTCATCAATTCTGGAAATACAACCATTAAGGTTATAAAATTGTTGGTGGTAGTTTATTTGGAAATATATCACAACTAAGGCACTACTAAAGCATTTTCAAAGCTTCATCTATGAAAATTGGGAGTTTGATGTCTCGGTTAGAAACGAAAAATACTTTTTTCAGTGCTGTTGGAAACTCAACCCCCTTAAGTAATGAAGTAGGGGATGAAAATATTTATGAATTATTTCATTATGAAAGCATTTTCAAAGCTTAATCTATGAAAATTTTTATTCGGTTTCTCTGTTAGAAATAAAAAATACACTGTTTTGGGAAGTTCAACCACAAAGGGAGTGAATCAGGGGATGAAAACTTTTAAGAAACTATTTTGTTACATTAAAATTTTTTAACGCTTAATTTATCAAAATTGGTACTAAACTTCTTACTTAGACATAAAGAAATTTGTATTAGGGGATGAAAGTTTCTAAGGAAACACCACCACAAGAACGCAAAAGACTGATCAACTGAAACTCTTGACGCTAGATACCATAATCGCTTTTTGGTCAGAAGTAGATTCGGACAAGACCAAGATTCCATGGCTTTAATTAGTATGAAAAGCTTAGAGGGTGAACAATAAAAAAATCGATTAAAGAAAAAAAAATCTGTGCAGAGCATACAGTCAACGCGAGCTAAGCAGCGGACGCTAACCTAGTTATTAATTATGCGAATTACTTCTGCATTCACATTAACACAGCGATTATGAAAATCGATAGCATTTCAAGGGACTGCATAACTTGCACCTTTGTTGGTAAAGCACCGTTTCCGCGTCTGGTGGAAGAGCTATTGATTCAGGCTCCATTCCACGTGTTCAGTTCCCCACGTTCTCTACGTGTCATAGTGATGGAAGGGCAGGGCGAAAGAGGGGTTTGGTACCTGGGACTTGTACTGTTCATCTCGGAAAGTTTAGAGGTCTAGTTGAACCAAAATGTTGCTAGTCTGTGGATTGGTGCAATCTTTCCAGCTGCCTCGAAACAGAACGTGTAGTTTCATCCGATACACACGATACAGTTTTCATAGATGTCATTTACTGATGTTATTGTCCACGATCGGGCATTGTGACGCAGTTCTCACTACAGTGGTTGAATGTTAAAATTCGTCAATTACTTATTTTCGTGAGTAATTGCTGATTAGTATATTTAAACAGATTATGTGAGCATTGACTGAAATCAACTTTACATGCTCGCAGAAGCTGCGTGCCAGTGAAATGAAAAATATGTGCTATACTTCCTCTCGCCTTCCCGAGATCTTTCTCCCGTCTTTATGGCAGGTTGTAAGATTTCTTTAAAAAAATTAACTATAAATGAATATACTCAACATTACTGTGTCAAAAATTTCCTCCTCACGTAACGTGTGCTTTACATATCCCATTTAACTGCCGTGCAATACTGAATCTGACACTGTGTTGCGCATGTGAATATTGTCGTTTAAACTTACTGAAATACTGAGTCTAACTGAATACCAAAAGTAGCTAACTGTGTACCCAGTGAAACCTATGTAACTGAAACTCAGTATTGAAGTACATTATGAAAGTTGCGTCATATGAAGTGCAATTTCTTACGTGAATCGCCCCTAAAATTAAAATAGAGCTCTACCAAAAGAAAAATAGCTGTTTGAGTTTATCTACACCGTTTACTGTAAATTAATCTACTTGATTAGCAGAACAACTGAAAATTCTGACTATGAACTGTCTCCTAATAAGAATGCAAAGTGAGGTCTACCCTGATATAAAAGTGAATTACCTCATGCTCAGCACGTGGTTTTGTGTCTTGTGTGTTGACGTTCTCGAAAGCAAATAGAAATCAGCAGATGCAGCAGTTAAACAAAAAATAAACTATTCACCACAAAATTTGTTTTTTTTGATATTTTGTGTTTTTGTTTGTCAGAAACAATTTGGGGATTCAGGTGACGTACGGTGCGATGCACACAAGATACAATATTCACATTTGCTCTAAAAACTCGCAGTTCCCTACCATGTCTCAAATAAGGTACACAACTGACGGGCGAGGAATCGAATCACAGATGAACTTAAAGATAGAGTCAAGGATCTTTTTCACTGCTAGTGCAACGCGCTCATTCATTCATATTCATCCCAGTAAAGTAAAGATGACTTGTTCACAATGGCAGGTAACATACGAAAATCTTACAAAGTTAACAGTATAAAATGAAAAACTGTACTGTGTGTGTCCTCTCATATAAGGCTTGTATCATACTGTAGCACGAGAGAGTAAAAATCTTCGACAGTCACAAAGAGAATGCTATGTTGACTAAACTGTCATGGAATGAGTCAAACACACGCAGGAAACATCTACTCCAATGCAAGTGAAAAAGACTGTGTGTAAATGATGTAAAATGTGTAAATAACTCCGACTGCGTGCTGTTAACGTTTCGGACAACGTATTCGAATTTTATTATTACCGCGAAAAATATGGTTACGTATTCAGCTATTTCTTTGCTTGTAGATATGTGCTGCCATCATTGTATACATTGAAATCGCTATGCTGTAGTACCTCAGCACGCCTCTAGAGGCTCCAAAACAAAATTGGCGCATCCAATTGTAAAAAGGAGAGGGTAATATGGTAGTTCGTTTTCTGCACTGCAAGGGAAACAATGCTGCAACCATGCATGCTTCATTGGTAGAACGACAACAACGCACCATCCTGTGAAAGAAACGTTGGATGTGTAGACGCTTCCAGTGTTGTCAAACAAATCTGAATTACTAAGAACGAAGTTCCAGATCAACACTCTGTGAAGAACCAAGTGCTCGACAATAGGAGTAGCACAGTCAACGCAATAGTAGGAAAAGCGAAAATAAGTTATGGAGCAGTGTTCAAAATCTTGAAAGACGTTTTGAACGTGACAGAGGTCACCTTCTGCTGCGATCGGCGATTGTTCACACCCAAAAGCAGAAAAAGCCAGCCGAACTGCAGAAAAGTAGCAGGTGTTTTAGGCTTTCAGGTGAATTATTTAGAAACCTAATCACAACGGACAAGTGCTTGGAGTATCGATATGATCCCGTGATAAAGGAGTAAAGAAAGCAGGGGAAATATGAGGGTACAACACCGCTCGAGAAGGAGTAGAGTTAACTGTTAGCTAGTAACGTGGTACTGATTACCCTGATGAAAGGCAACCGCCGCAGTAGCGTAGTACGGAATTCATATGACGAAGTTACGGGGAGCTGTTAACAGGGAACGTCGTGGGAAGCTGCCCAAGGGACGGTTTGCTCCGCGACAACATTCCAGCTGTTTCTGTACAGAAAACAGTCGAAAATGCTGCTTTTTTCAGCACTCAGTCTCTGCCTCTCCCGTAGTTTTCTGACAGCGTAAGACCAACACTTAAAAGTCTTCACTCATTTATTGTAAAAGTTGTGGCTCCTTTTTGTGTACATTATGTCACTATTGACTTTTATTTCTTATTTTCTAACAAAAATGAGTCATTTCTGTACATGTAATGTGATAAAATACTGTACATGTTTTTGGTACAGGTCCACGGTCAATAGAATTGTAATGATAGGATAGGAAATGCTGGAGTACTTTATTTATTTTTTTATTTTTTATTTATCCAATTGATTTGTTGTGACAGGATTTGAAAAGCTGTTTTCGTCTTGCTGCATTTGGGCTACCAGGGTCCGCCCTCTAACGTTTTGTGCCGGCCGTACTGCTCCACTCAGTCTTCTTAGCCAAGTCCAACGGCTCCAAGACGCAGCTCTAAGCACTACGCAGATGTGGCTGCAGGCTCCGTTGCCCATGCGGCACCTCGTGGATGCTGTATTATACTTATAAAACTACTATACATCATATTGAAAACATGAAATTATAAAAGAAAATTTTTTATTTAAGAAGCAGGATAAAAGAGAATAGGATAGATTGGGCAGTAGCAGTCTGTTGACCTGCGCTGCCCAGAAAGGAGTTCTTGGAATGTGATATCAAGCCCTACAATACTGTGCAGTGCCTCGCAAGGTTACAGCTGTCTGTCCTGTGTTAAGTAGGTAAAAGTGTTGTCGTTGTGGTCTTCAGTCCTGAGACTGGTTTGATGCAGCTCTCCATGCTACCCTATCCTGTGCAAGCTTCTTCATCTCGCAGTACCTACCGCAACCTACATCCCTCTGAATATGCTTAGTGCATTCATCTCTTGGTCTCCCTCGACGATTTTTACTCTCCACGCTGCCCTCCAATGCTAAATTTGTGTTCCCTTGATGCCTCAGAACATGTCCTATTAACCGGTCCCTTCTTCTGGTCAAGTTGCGCCACAAACTCCTCTTCTCCCCAATTCTATTCAATACTTCATCATTAGTTATGTGATCTACCCATCTAATCTTCAGCATTCTTCTGTAGCACCACATTTCGAAAGCTTCTATTCTCTTCTTGTCCAAACTATTTATCGTCCATGTTTCACTTCCACACATGGCTACACTCCATACAAATACTTCCAAATACGACTTCCTGACACTTAAATCTATACTCGAAGTTAACAAATTTCTCTTCTTCAGAAACGCTTTCCTTGCCATTGCCAGTCTACATTTTATATCTTCTCTACTTCGACCATCATCAGTTATTTTGCTCCCCAAATAACAAAACTCCTTTACTACTTTAAGTGTCTCATTTCCTAATGTAATTCCCTCAGCATCACCCGTCTTAATTCGACTACATTCCATTATCCTCGTTTTTCTTTTGTTGATGTTCATCTTATATCCTCCTTTCAAGACACTGTCCATTCCGTTCAACTGCTCTTTCAAGTCTTTTGCTGTCTCTGATAGAATTACAATGTCATCGGCAAACCTCAATGTTTTTATTTCTTCTCCATGGATTTTAATACCTACTCCGAATTTTCTTTTGTTTCCTTTACTGCTTGCTCAATATACAGATTGAATAAGATCGGGGAGAGGCTAAAACCCTGTCTCACTCCCTTCCCAACTACTGCTTCCCTTTAATGGCCCTCGACTCTTATAACTGCCATCCGGTTTCTGTACAAATTGTAAATAGCCTTTCGCTCCCTGCATTTTACCACCTGCCACCTTTAGAATTTGAAAGAGAGTATTCCAGTCAACATTGTCAAAAGCTTTCTCTAAGTCTACAAATGCTAGAAACGTAGGTTTGCCTTTCCTTAATCTTTCTTCTAAGATAAGTCGTTAGGTCAGTATTGCCTCACGTGTTCCAATATTTCTACGGAATCCAAACTGATCTTCCCCGAGGTTGGCTTCTACTAGTTTTTCCATTCGTCTGTAAAGAATTAGTGTTAGTATTTTGCAGCTGCTTTCTTTGGGATTGGAAATATTCTAACTGTAGCATTGGGAAAAATGTGGGCCGCCTGTCGATTGCGCCAACTGAGGACAAAGCGCGGGTCACTAGTAAACCATCATACTCTGCCCTTGTCGGGTCTTATACGAGGCTAAAATTTATACATCGACATGGAAATAATGTCTCGGATGGATTTAGGCCACGATGGTAAAAATACGGAATGTTTACACAGTTTTCCATGGCAACTGTTAGTTAAGAGTATAGCCTAGTGTCATCCTCGCAAACGCTGTGATTGAAACTACTCAACATACTACGACGCCGACGGGGTGCTCCACATTGTCACTTCCACGCCACGTTTTCTTTAGCATGTAAATAACATGGGCCAATTATTCTAGTCTTCTAGTTCGAAAGTTGTTAATTGTGCAATGTTCTAATACGATCATATTTGCATGAGGAGTGAACCGATAATACAAATAATTCTATTCGGAAACTTCCTGTCAGATTAAAACTGTATGCCAGACCGAGACTCAAACTCGGAAGCTTTGGCTTTCGCTGGCAAGTGCTCTACCATCTGAGCTACCCATGCACCCAAGCCTTACTTCCACCACTAACTCGTCTCCTACCTTCCTAATTTTATTCTGATAATACGAATGGCGTTCACTAAGTAATTTAACACATTATTTCTCGACCAGTTTCAGTTGAAAAATACGGAATTTGTTGTGGGATACCGTGAAATATTCCAGCATCAGTTCCTACAGTTTCATGATATTCCAATAGATGTGGCGATATATGTAGCCTTAAAAATGCCGTCTGTGACGGAGGTGCTTTCCAAGCAGAGAGTTGTCATTGAGTTTCTTTTGATGGAAAACCAAAGCACTGCAGATATTCATAGGGATTGGAGAGTTTCTACAGAGATCTGGCAGTGAACAAAAGCACGGTGAATTGTTGAGTGACGCGTCTGTCATCATCGCAATAATGTCGCTCAAAGCTGTGCCATCTCCCACGCGCAAACTGGCCGCACACAGCTGTGACTCCTGCAGTATTGGAAAGTGGTGATCGACGGATCACAATCAAAAACCTTTCTGCACAACTGAATGTCTCTGTTGGAAGTGCTCACACACTCGTCCACCAGCTGTGGTACTCAAAGGCGTATACCCCCTGGATTCCTCGACTTCTTACAGAAGACCATTAAGACAATCTATTTGACCCAACGAAGAATGCGCTCCACTAGAAACAGTAATTCAATGACGCAACAAGACGTTGGCTCCGACGTTGACCAGAAACAGGCGGGAACACCGGCCCTTCTAGTAAAGTTATGTTAACAAAAAGGTTTTGAATATAAAAGAATGGGGAATAATATGACGTATTGGAATCTTGACTGCAACCAACATTCTTTTGGAAGAAGATGTGTTGCGTTACTTATTGAACGCTCCTCGTAATACTCAGCAAATAATCGAGATAAAAGATTAAATCTTTTTTTGTTCAGTATTTTATCGTTTCTAAACTGTTCGGGAGTAATCCAAAATAAGAAATTCAAAGCTATGACATCAGAGACATCGATCCACGCCACATCTAATTTCGTGCTCAAGCACCTCGTGAAGGCGACAACAAAATAACAACGAAGTTTTATGTAAGTGTATAGAATGTTTCAATGACTTACTGGTAATTATCATTTGGGAAACTTTGTGTTTCATTCGCTAGAAGATTATGAAACTCGGGACTATTCGTTCGTACCTAATTTAGTACCAGACACGTATTGTAAACGTGATATGAATAGATGCATTTAAAAATAATTGGGTCCATGAAAGCGTAGTTATATCAAATGATATCAGCGCAAACAGTTGAGATCCATGACCGTAATGAATCTGTAGTGACAACTAGAAAAGTGCGACAGACTGTGAGTCATCCCCATCCATCGCTTCATTCAGTGCATTTAATTCGTTTCATACACAAATTATTTCACATGCATACCGTTTAGTCTACAAAGTTTTTGAGAAGATAGCACCCATGAAACTGTCTTCAGAAATGCTGTCGGTTCATTAGAGGCTGTGTTCTGCAATCTAATCTTATTTCAGAGGTAGAGAGAAGAACTGTGAGATATATGCCTGTCTTATTGATCATCAAAAGGCTTTTGGTATAGCACAACATTACAAGAAGGGTGAGGTGCTACAAAAATAGTGAAAGTGACAAAGACCTCTGGAACATAGCTATACTGGAACCAATATGCTCCTTTAGAAAATGAGAAATATGAGACATTACAGATATTCCGAGGAGTGCGACAGGGCTGAGTTTTGTCGCTACTGATATTTAATCTTTATTCAGAATTAATCTTAGAAAGAAGCGATTGAAAATATAGAAGAAGGAATCGTCTTACATGGAGAGAAGCTGAACAAATATCTGCTACGCTGATTATACTGTAGTATTTGCTGATTGCTTAAATAGTCTTCAGCAACCTGTATTCCAAACAAACTGTTATGAGCTAAGGTCAACTAAGGAAAGCAAAACTCATTGCCACCATCAAGAAAGACGTACCCAACTGTCATTTCAACATTAAAGGTCGACTTACTGAACAAGTAAACAAGTACACATATTTCGGAAGCGCAATTAACGACCAAGAGGACAACTCGAAAGAAATTGATGTCCGCATTGAGAAAGCAAGAACCGCATTTTATACAATGCCTAATGTATTTAATAGCCATCACCTTGGGACCTAAACAGTTACTCTGTCTCATTACACTATTATGAGGACATAATAGTCTTGTCGTCTCATTGACGAAAATAGTCCTTCTCTTATATTTCCTATAATTCTGTGAACCTTTGATGAAGAAAAGAACATCACTGTGTATGTTCACTATAAATCACAATACGCATATGCTATCCTTCTCCCTCTTTGCTGCTATTTATTATTAAATGTTGAGTTGTCATGTGGGGAAGATCGTCTGCGGGATGGTAGAGTATCAAAGATTAGCCGTTGAGTTTCTGGTGCCAATTTAAATGCTGATGTGACTTCAGTCAAACATACACCTGTTTCTGCCTAGGTTTCAGGGGTTGGTAGGGGTTCCCCTTTCCCTTCACGGAAAGCAGAGTGACAGTTAGGGGTCGTCGCCCATCTCTTGGTTACTCGTTTCCAGGACGGTAGAGTGTGAGCACGGAAGCCTTGATGGTCCCTGCCGTTAAGAAGTTTCATAGACAAAGCGGACGAGGTATTATACCATTTATGTGTCTAACCCATACTGCTACAGATGACTGATAATTAAACTGTCATTACGACTATCGTTTGTAGTACTTTTCGGTATTAAACTCTGCAATTACGATTTTCGATATGAGCTGCAGGCATGGTGTCTCTCACCATGCTTTAGAATGATGTCAGTCGTTTGGTGCCTTAAGTGCATCTGATCTTAGTTCAGCTCTAAGTCCAATTTACCTTACTACTGCTACTAAAGATTGTAGTTTTGATAAATACATGTGATTTTTATTAGTAAATTGGACTTCACCGTAGTTTGAAGTAGCGATCTGGTCATAATAACTAGATTCGTAGAAACCGAGTGCAGCTATTTAGGAAAATCGTATGATCTGTGAGAAATATTTAAGAAATAGCAGAGTGTGAAATAATTTCCAATTTGATGGACTTTTGTAGAGCTGGTCATTGTCTCCTGTCTGCGCATATGGGCACCCCCAGAGGAAGAATTGAAGGGCAGCATCATAATTTTAGCAAGCATAGGCAAATCGTGTGAAATTTTGCATACATTTTAGCCCAGAAACGATCACTGAGGGTGAGTAAAGCATGGAACATGAGGATTTTTCTTGAAGAATTTCAGGTGAGACACATGCGTGTCACTAGTTTGAATAGTCCAAGAGCGTGTCATTAAATCGGTGAGTAATGTTGATTAAAATGACTGCGATCTGGCTACCGCCGCACAAAACTGCATGATGTTACGCGCTCCTGTTGAAATTCGGACTATGAATTAACGTTCACGTGTGTGAAGCGATCAGTGGGATTTATTACTGTTCAGTGTGTCTGTGGTACTTTTAATTTTCATGTTTCCCATGTTCGATCGCGTCCGGATTGTTACTTTGTGCCAGAAAGGGCTCTCAACAAGGGAAGTGTCCAGGCGTCTCGGAGTGAACCAAAGCGATATTGTTCGGACATGGAGGAGATAGAGAAACAGGAACTATCGATGACATGTCACCCTCAGGCCGCCCAACGTCTATTACTGCAGTGGATGACCGCAACCTATGGGTTATGGCTCGGAGAAACCCTGACAGCAACGCCACCATGTTGAATAATGCTTTTCGTGCACCCACAGGACATCGTGTTACGACTCAAACTGTGCGCAATACGCTGCATGATGTTCAACTTCACTCCAGACGTCCATGGCGAGGTCCATCTTTGCAACCACGACACCATGCAGCGCGGTACACATGGCCCAATCACATGCAGAATGGACAGCTCAGAATTGCCATCATATTCTCTTCACCGATGTGTGTCGCACATGCCATCAAACAGACAATCGTCGGAGACCTGTTTTGAGGCAACCCGGTCAGGCTGAACGCATTAGACACTTTCCAGCGAATGTAGCAAGGTGGAGGTTCCTGCTGTTTTGGTGTGGCAATATGTGCCGCTGGTGGTCATGTAACTCACAGTAACGGCTGTACGATACGTGAATGCCATCCGCTGACCTATTGTGCAACCATATCGGCAGCATATTGGTGAGGCATTCGTCTTCATGAACGACACTTCGCTCCCATATTGTGCACATCTTGTGAATGACTTCCTTCGGAATAACGACATGGCTCCACTAGAGTGGCCAGCATGTTGTCCTTACATGAATCCTATCGAACATGCATGGGACAGATTGAAAAGAGCTGTTTATGGACGACGTGATCCACCAACCACTCTGAGGTATCTACACCGAATAACTGTTGAGGAGTGGGACAATCTGGACCAACAGTGCCTTGATGAACTTGTGGATAGTATGACACGATGGATACAGGCATGCATCAATGCAAGAGGACGTGCTACTGGGTGTTACATCTACATCTACAACATCTACATTGATACTCCGCAAGCCACCCAACGGTGTGTGGCGGAGGGCACTTTACGTGCCACTGTCATTACCTCCCTTTCCTGTTCCAGTCGCGTATGGTTCGCGGGAAGAACGACTGTCTGAAAGCCTCCGTGCGCGCTCTAATCTCTCTAATTTTACATTCGTGATCTCCTCGGGAAGTAGGGGGAAGCAATATATTCGATACCTCATCCAGAAACGCACCCTCTCGAAACCTGGCGAGCAAGCTACACCGCGATGCAGAGCGCCTCTCTTGCAGAGTCTGCCACTTGAGTTTATTAAACATCTCCGTAACGCTATCACGGTTACCAAATAACCCAGTGTACAGCAATCTGGACCACCACATCTGAAGGTCTCGCTGTATGGTGGTACAACATGTGTGATTTTCATGAGCAATAGAAAGGTCGGAAATGATGTTTACGTTAATATCTATTCCCATTTTCTGTACAGGTTCCGGTACTCTCGGAACCGAAGTGATGCAAAACTTTTTTTGATGTGGGGGAAGCGAGAAAAGAGAAGGGATCCTACTACAGCCTGGCAGTGATCTGTAAGAAAATTAAGATACTCAAATTAGTCTTCCAGACTCTCAATCGGAACAAAATTAAAATATTTACATAGACAAATATTTTCCATCCATTCCTGTGGAGCTGAGACGTGGACTTCGACCAAGACGATGGAAAATTGACTTGTAGTATCTGAGATATGGCTGTACAGAAGAATGCCACGAGCGAAATGGAAAGATAAAATTTCTACCGACGGCATTCCCCGGAAAATGAAGAAACAAGGAGGAGTCATAAACACAATAAAATACCGAAACCGTCAATATTTCGAGCATGTAACAATAAGTGGATCAGGTTGAAACTGAAGGAGAAATTTCAAGGAAAGGTACATGTTAAAAACAGGACAATGTGGAAAAATAATGTTTTGACCCGGAAACTTAAGGACATGGGTTTCACACACAAGCAAGAAACTGTTTCGTACAAGACAAATGGCTGTAGCTTCGATGGTTTCCATGTTATGAAAGGGACAGTTACTAGAAGAAGAAAATAGCGATCAATCCCTTGTAGTAACGTAACTACATTCTTTAACATTATGCAGCGCGTCACCAACCGTACATGTATAGAAAATAAACAATATTTCAGCCTTCAGTTGAAGGTAATTTTTACTCGTTTACCTAGGTTTCGATTCCAGTAATGGAATCTTCTTCAGAACCTATAAATTAAACCACATACGGACATATATTACTCACTGAAATGCATAATCAGTCTAATGATTGAATAATAAAGAAATCGTGATACTTACAAAAAATTAAATTATTTTGAGAGCCAAACACTGGCCTTGTCACAGATTAAAAATTAAAACAATAAAGACGCATAATCATAAGATTATGTCTGTCAAAATTAAAACCATTAAGGCGAACGTAGACGAAGCTACGTCGGCCAGAAATAAGGATCACATGTGAGCGGCACGGAAACTGGGCGTCGCGAGCAGTCCCGGGGCGAGGCTCGGCCGCGGCCAAGCGCATGCGCGAGCGCAAGTGCAAGCGCAGGCGCGAGAGACAAACTGTCTCAAAATTATTTACAGCAAATATACATATAAACAAAGTGTGACTGAAAGCCGTCTTACAAATGGAAAACCTATCTATTGGTATGGCAACATTAAACAATTTACCTGAGAACAAAGTACAAGGTATAAAAAAATAATTTTTTTTACATTTAAATATAATAGTAAGAAGGCGAAGCCCCGCTACAGTAACTAAAAAATTAGCGTCGAAACCATGCGTGCTAAGCATAAAATGTCTTTAACATAAAAACGCCTTAGCAACTATGTGACATTACCAAGCATATTACGAAATACAAAGACACACATGTACAATCGCACAATAATAAAGGGACAAAGCAGATAGGGAAACAGCATCGGACATTCGAAGCGGACTGTGGGTCAACTCCACTGGAGTAAAGGTTGAAATCCTTCGAAATAACTTCTATTTTTTAATTGCAACTGATCATTAAGTAAGTTGTCTCTATCAATAATAAGATGTTTAAAAATTTGCAATTCTTCGATGGTGTCTAGCCTGCATCCCTTGACTTCATTATGCAAAAGCTCTGCGTCTTTTAGAGGCTTGGGAGCATGCACCTTTTGGACCAGATGTTCAGCAAATGTACATCCTCGTGTTCCATCACCGCCTTTTATCGGCAGATGCTCTTTAAACCTAACAGACAAGGTCCTTCCTGTCTGGCCGATGTAATAAGAAGGACATTCAGCACACATGATCTTATACACACCTGATAGCGATGATTTATCAGGGCCTTTATCCAGAGAATGTACTAAATTATTTTTGAGGTTGTTGGTGGTAGAGTATGAAACTTTACACCCTAGGTTTTTTAATAAACGACCTACCTTATAGGTAATGTTACCTCTAAAGGGAACTGATATGTATTTCGTTGCCTGGTGTTGATTGTGGGTACCTGAATTGGAAAGGGTGGTAGTCTTCTTTCGTGTTTTTTTGTTGAACATCTGTCTCACTATACTGGGATTATATCCATGATTCTGAGCGATGTTTTCGAGGACATTTATTCGTTCTGTAAGTTGACTGGCGAAAGCGGAATGGAAAGGGCTCGATGGATACTCGAGTGAAAAAAGGCCATTTTATGGGCCTGAGGATGGGTGGAATCAGCTGGGATGATGATGTCGGAATAGGTTGCTTTCCGAAAAATTTTGAAATCTATTTTGTTGCCAATAATGGATAGAGTCAGATCGAGATAGTTTAAGGTTCTATCAGCTGTCTGATTTTCTTGCGTGAAGCTGATTTTTTCATGGAGGTTATTGAAAGTGGTAAATAACAGTTCTAACTCTTCATGGGAACCTTCAAACACAAACAGCAAGTCATCTACATATCTCGCATAGAATTTTGTATTATTTGCCAAATCTGAATAATTCCGAAAAAACATCTGCTCCACTGAGTTTATAAAAATATCTGACATGATACCAGCTAACGGCCTGCCCATAGCTAGACCACAGGGTTGCGAATATATCTTATTATTGAAAGAGAAATAATTGTACTTGAGGGAGGTGCGTAACAGAACCATTAGTTCTTCGATCTCAGGGGCAGATAATTTTTTATGGTATCGCAAATTGGTTTCTATAATGCCCATCCTCTGCTCAACAGGTACATTAGTATTTAAATTTTTAATATCAAATGATACGATTTTTGTGATGTCAGAACAGGATAAAGTTTTAAGTTTGTTGGCCACGTCTACCGAATTTTTGACGGAGAAGTTTTTTTCAAACACAAAATTCTCTTTCAATTTACGGTGTAGGTAGTTTGTGGTATGCACTTTTTGTACAGTCAACGATCGGACGGATAGGATGGGAAATTTTGTGACCCTTAAACTGGCTTCTCAAAATAGGTGGTTTCGGATTCATGTTTATAAGGCATTTCTTATAAAACTCGCCGCTTAACATTTTTGTACTGCTAAGAGCCGACCTTATCTCATTTTGGATCACGGGTGTGGGGTCCACCTCGAATGGCACGATGCCATTTTCCTCAAAAAACATTTCCGTTTTACGGATGTATTCGCTTTTGTGGGCGATAATTAGGGATTTGCCTTTGTCGGCCTTAGTTATCAGTGCTTCATTTTTTTTAAGCTTAAGATTAATGCTCTTCAACGTTTGATGTACAGTAGAAACAGGATTTTGAAAAGAGCAATCTTTTTGGACAATTTCACAGGCGTCATAAGCTATTCTTGTTTGCGCATTTTTTGCTATTTTAGAGCAATCAAGCCCAACTTTGAGGTCGACAATTAAATTTTCTACACTTTGAGAAGTACATTTAGGTTGTACATTAAACTTGAAACCTTTACATAAGCTCGTTCTCAGCTTCGGAGAAACAAATATTAGTCTTATTCACCACGAGTTCGTAAAATTGGGGTAGGGCGGCCGCCCCATTACATGTGTTATGAACGCCAGAAACCTCAACACAATTTAATAATTTGGCTAGCTTTCTTTCATGCCTAACACTAATTTCGGTTTTACGGTTTGCTAACCATAAACTAATATGCATCCAAAAAGAATCAATTTGAAAATTAAAGGTAGTCTTAAAAATTTTTGAAAGTTCAAGATACAGTTCATAAGCTACTTCATTCAAGCTGTCTTTCTTGGAGTACAACTCAGCACTTCTTTCATTTAAAATCTGGTGTACGAGTTTCCTTTTAAGACTAGGGGACTTATTACAAACTTTGTTATTAATAAAGCCTTTTACAAAATCAGGTACTACATTTGACAGCTTGCATTGCTTAATGAAAGATATTGCCATACCTGTTTTCGGTATCTTATACACTATGTCCATATATCTGTTAGCTGCTTTACTTGCCTCGGCAGGTACAAATTTACAAATCTTTAACATAATGCAGCGCGTGAGCAACCGTATATGTATAGAAAATAAACAATTTATTCAGCCTTCAGTTGCAAGGTAATTTTTACTCGTTTACCTAGGTTTCGATTCCGGTAATGGAATCTTCTTCAGAACCTATAAATTAAACCACATACGGACGCACCACCCTCAAGTACAATTATTTCTCTTTCAATAATAAAATATATTCGCAACCCTGTGGTCTAGCTGTGGGCAGGCCGTTAGCTGGTATCATGTCAGATATTTTTATAAACTCAATGGAGCAGATGTTTTTTCGGAATTATCCAGATTTGACAAATAATACAAAATTCTATGCGAGATATGTAGATGACTTGCTGTTTGTGTTTGAAGGTTCCCATGAAGAGTTAGAACTGTTATTTACCACTTTCAGTAACCTCCATGAAAAAATCAGCTTCACGCAAGAAAATCAGACAGCTGATAGGACCTTAAACTATCTCGATCTGACTCTATCCATTATTGGCAACAAAATAGATTTCAAAATATTTCGGAAAGCAACCTATTCCGACATCATCATCCCAGCTGATTCCACCCATCCTCAGGCCCATAAAATGGCCTTTTTCCACTCGGGTATCCATCGAGCCCTTTCCATTCCGCTTTCGCCAGTCAACTTACAGAGCGAATAAAAGTCCTCGAAAGCATCGCTCAGAATCATGGATATAAGCCCAGTATAGTGAGACAGATGTTCAACAAAAAAACACGAAAGAAGACTACCACCATTTCCAGTTCAGGTACCCACAATCAACACCAGGCAACGAAATACATATCAGTTCCCTTTAGAGGTAACATATCCTATAAGGTAGGTCGTTTATTAAAAAACCTAGGGTGTAAAGTTTCGTACTCTACCACCAACAATCTCAAAAATAATTTAGTACATTCTCTGGATAAAGGTACTGATTAATCATCGCTGTCAGGTGTGTATAAGATCACGTGTGCTGAATGTCTTTCTTATTACATCGGCCAGGCAGGAAGGGCCTTGTCTGTTAGGTTTAAAGAGCATCTGCCGACAAAAGGCGGTGATGGAACACGAGGATGTACATTTGCTGAACATCTGGTCCAAAAGGCGCATGCTCCCAAGCCTCTAAAAGACGCAGAGCTTTTGCATAATGAAGTCAAGGGATGCAGGCTAGACACCATCGAAGAATTGCAAATTTTTAAACATCTTATTATTGATAGAGACAACTTACTTAATGATCAGTTGCAATTAAAAAATAGAAGTTATTTCGAAGGATTTCAACCTTTACTCCAGTGGAGTTGACCCACAGTCCGCTTCGATTGGCCGATGCTGTTTCCCTACCTGCTTTGTCACTTTATTATAGTGGGATTGTGCATGTGTGTCTTTGTATTTCGTAATATGCTTGGTAATGTCACATAGTTGCTAAGGCGTTTTTATGTTAAAGACATTTTATGCTTAGCACGCATGGTTTCGACATTAATTTTTTAGTTACTGTAGCGGGGCTTCGCCCTCTTACTATTATATTTAAATGTAAAAAAAATTATTTTTTTATACCTTGGTTTTGTACTTTGTTCTCAGGTAAATTGTTTAATGTTGCCATACCAATAGATAGGTTTTTCCATTTGTAAGACGGCTTTTAGTCACATTTTGTTTATATGTATATTTGCTGTAAATAATTTTGAGACAGTTTGTCTCTCGCGCCTGCGATTGCACTTGCGCTCGCGCATGCGCTTGGCCGCGGCCGAGCCTCGCCGCGGAACTGCTTGCGACGCCCAGTTTCCGTGCCGCTCACATGTGATCCTTATTTCTGGCCGACGTAGCTTCGTCTACGTTCGCCTTAATGGTTTTAATTTTGACAGACATAATCTTATGATTATGCGTCTTTATTGTTTTAATTTTTAATCTATGACAAGGCCAGTGTTTGGCTCTCAAAATAATTTAATATTTTGTAAGTATCACGATTTCTTTATTATTCAATCATTAGACTGATTATGCATTTCAGTGAGTAATATATGTCCGTATGTGGTTTAATTTATAGGTTCTGAAGAAGATTCCATTACTGGAATCGAAACCTAGGTAAACGAGTAAAAATTACCTTGCAACTGAAGGCTGAAAAAATTGTTTATTTTCAGTAACTACATTCCACCACTGAATTGGTAAACTGCATGGAACCGCTGGAGACCGTTCAAGACCATTGGACATAATCTAAATGTGATCTGAAGCAGCAAAGTGTCTTTATGCTTTTTCGGCCCTCCTACTTCCCATACTCCTGTGGTGTGATCATGGGTGACGGGGTGTTGTGGTATGGGGGGGGGGGGTGAGACAAACACATGCGTGAATAAAACGACAAAGTACAGCTAAATGGCGGTTCACGCTACTCTGCACCTGCTACTGGGCATGTGGAAACTGTGGACCGTCGAAGGAGTTGCCTGCCTACGGACGCCTAGGAATCGGCCAACCGATGTCACTGAACAAGTAAATTTTTAAAATGCTCAACTAAGGTGCGCGGTTGACATCGACGGTGTTGAGGAGTTCTGGAGTATTGCAATGACTCTTTGCTGTTTTGTTCATGCATATGTCAATGTCGTACCCTCCCTTTATCACGATACAGGAGGGCACGAATGAGGAACGCCGACAAAGCGTAAACATTCTTTGTTTCTTCGGATAACGTTCAAATATTGTTGAATAGTTTTGAACGAGTATTGCAGGATAATCGTCATGATGCAGCATGTGCTGTGTCAAGGCTTGTCAAGAACATCCTCTGTTGCACATCACACCGCAAATTGTCGTTTTCGACTGCAAAATGTGTGCAAATGAGTTCCTAAAGGGAAGGGGTGGTTTCATTGACTCCTTCCAAGTCTTTAGCTGAACCCCGTTCGTGTCGATTCTGAGCGGTGTGTCTGAAATGTTCTGGTCGACTACCTATTTCAGCGCTCGGCGTCGCGGTTCTGACCATCTCTACAGAGCCGTCAGGAGTTTGAGTGAGACGCGTTAAGTTGGGGGGTGGGGGGGGGGTTCTTCAAAAATTCTACGACCGCGTGACACATCCACGGTGGAGGGGAACAGAAAATTGGTGAAAATTTGTACCAATGTGGCCTCATTAACCCTCCTTAAACGTCACATGAACTTATGTGCTCTGGTCTTCCTTCCAGTCGTGTCGACATCTTGCTGTTTGAAGCGTCACGCACCCCCGAGTGTGTCACGGCAGAGCGCCACAATTTTGCTTCATTATAGATGCAGTTTGGAGGCGCCTATGGGTCACATCTAACGTTTCTGCGTCGTAATAAGGTACAGTGACGAGGTTTCAAACATAGCGACCGTTTTATTTCTTGCTCTGTGTATTTTTGACTGATGAACTGATCCAGATAATTCTCGACAAATTTAGTACTTTAACGATATTGTCATAATACTTAGTTGTCGTAAGGCTATTTATTGCTCAATTGAGACATTATGAACTTCATTTTCTTACTTTCTGATAATGTTCACTACAAATAGCGGTATCTCACTTTGCTTTTGTATCACAACGTCCTGTTTCCTTACCGTACCTCGGATGCTTTCTTTTTATATTGTACATTTCGTTTTGCAAAATTACTGAAATCCTTTCAGACCAGATGGTTGCTATGTCTCGGTGCCTTTACAACTTACACTATCCTTAAAGTATATAGTCAATGTTATCAATATACACTGACACGCCAAACTGGTATACGCACGCGTATTCAAATAAAGAGATGTGTAAACACGCAGAATACGGCGCAACGCCTATATAGGGTTATTGCTGCTACAATGGCAGGTTACCAAGATTTAAGTGAGTTTGAACGTGGTGTTGTAGTCGACGCTGAGCGATGGGACGCAGCATATCCGAGGTAGGATGGAGAAAATCTCCACCATCTCACGAGTGTGCCGCGAATATCAGGAATCCGGTGAAACAGCAAATCTACGACATCCCTGCGGCCGGGAAAAGATCCTGCAAAAACGAGACCAACGACGACTGAAGAGAATCACTCAACGTGACAGAAACGCAACCTTTCGGCAAACTGCTGCAAATTTCAATACTGGGTCATCAACAAGTGTCAGCGTGCGAATCATTCAACGAAACAGCATCGGTATGGGCTTTCAAAGCCGAAGGCCCACTTGTGTACCCATGATGACTGCACGACACAAAGCTTTACGTCTCGTCTGTGCCCGTCAACACCGACAGTGGATTGTTGATGACTGGAAACATTTTGTCTGGTCGGATGAGTCTCGTTTCAAATTGTAGCAAGCGGATGGACGTGTTCGGGTATGAAGACAACCTCATGAATCCAAGGACACTGCACATCAGCAGGGACTCTTTAAGCTGGTGGAGGCTCCGTAATGGTGTGGGGCGCGTGCAGTTGGAGTGATATGGGACCCCTGATAATCTTACAAGTGAGACGTACGTACCCATCCTGTCTGATCACCTGCACCCGGTCATGTCCATTGTATATTCCGACAGATTTGGGCAGTTCCAGCAAGACAATGCGACACTTCACACGTCCAGACTTGCTACAGAGATGGCTCTAGGAACACTCTTCTGAGTTGAAACACTTCCGCTGGCCACCAAACTCCCCAGACAGGAACATTATTGAGCATATCTTGGCTGCCTTGCAATGTGCTCATTCAGAAGAGGTGTCCAGCCTCTCGTACTCTTACGGTTTTACAGACAGCTCTGCAGCATTCATGGTGTCAATTCCGTCCAGCAATACTGCAGACGTTAGTCGATGCCACGTCATGTTTTGACATGCGGTCCCTCTACGATATTAGGCAGGTGTATCAGTTTCTTTAATGCAATATGTGACATATGGATATTTCCATTTCTAAGTAGTCGATTCACCAATTAGTAATTTAAACCTACCCACGAAATGATCTGTAATATAATCTCCAGTGTTGCTGTATGAGCTTTCGTGTGACAGCTATTGACATAATTGTTATATACAGTGATAACTGTAGTTTCCTTGTCGCCGCAGTAGCCCTAGAGTATTACTTGTGTGCCATAATCCGAAAGCCGAATCCCTAGTTTTAATCGGCATGTTTTGGTAAATAAGTGTACTGGTGTTGTAAGCAAGAGGCTCTGTTTCTGGTAGAAGGCGTATAAAGAGAGAGAGTATTTAATTAATGTTTTCCACTGTTAGTATTCGCTTTATCGACGTACTACGCGCCAACATGATAACGGCTGTGGCCTCACGGCTTGTACACCGCTCACACAGAGCCCACCAAACCCGGCAGTCGCCGACTACACAGCCCCTACTTGCTTCCGCTGCTTGCACATTCATTTCATTAATTTTCCTCTAAAATGCGGAGGAACGCAAAGAGAATATTTGGGAGAAGCTTCAAAGAAAAAAAGAAATGGGGGAAACATGGCAGCGACAACGGGTTTTGAGCAGGGCATTCGGTAGGGGAAGCACAGCGCTATTATCCAAAACTGCTGCAGAAATTTACTTTGTGTGTTATTTAAGAACAAAATGGAAACAAAGCGTGAAACGTTATTTTCGTCAAAATTAAAGAAGTATGTCGTGTGCATATTCATAAATAAATTACTAGAACAATATGAGCACGAAGCGTGTCTGCTACTCACAGGTTAGTGCACTGAGTAACTTACACTTTTATTTTACCTAATTGCATCTCTTTATGTTGCTAAAGCAGTTATGTTGGCTAGTTCTGTCGTCCAAAATGTAGTACGAGCTGTTCACAGAAACGTTCGCCGTAAATGAAGGAACCTGGGAAGTTCCGTACTATGAGACATACCAGTAACAAAAGCTTCATGGTTGGCCATGTACGCAGTATTCCCCGGGAGGTATTTTCTGTGGGGGAGGGGAGGGGGAGGAGGGGGTGCATGATTTAATTTGAGTTGGTATCGAAATTCGGTGAAACATGTAACTTACCACGACAGTGCGAAGATGGCACATGCCGATATATGTAAAAATTATCGCGCAATAAGCGTGGCAGTTTTGCTGAACTGAATGAGATAGAGAAAAAGAAATACTGAAGACTGAACGGAACAAGATGAGTTCGGTTTCAGATAAGCTAAAGGCAGTACATTAACCAACCGGACATTAAGGTTGATAACGGAAGACAGGATGAAGGCAAATCAGAGTACTTTCTTAGCCTTTGTGGACATTGTATGTTGGAACGATGATCAGGAGAAAGGCGATAAATTGCAGAGACTAAAAATCTACAAAATGCAAGTTAATGAAAACATCATAGACAAGTTTGTGTTACGGAAAGCATATGGCAAGACCCATTTTACGAGCACAGTTGTTCAAGTTGCTATAGAAGGGAGAACAGCGGCTTATGTAACTACCGAATTAGCAGTCAGTAGAACTGAAAGAGCACACCTATTTATGAAATAAGATAATATAGGATGGCTGAGGTAAAGATGATATCGGAAGTAGCTTGCCGCAGGCGAAGCACGATTTTTTTCTGCTCGTGTAAGATTTCAATACGCAACTGAGGAAGAAGTTGGTGGAAGCATAAGTATATAGCATAGTAGTGCATAGAGGATTTCTACTGAATTATGTCGCATTTGTATTGAACTGCATTTAATATTCCTTCTGTCATTGTGAGATGACAAAATTATGAGTGACCTTGAGTTTCCTGTGTCGAGACATTTCTTCATTTTTTGACTGCCAAACATGTTGTCTGGTGAAGTTCTAATTGCTTACGTTCACTAGGAAATACAGTTTGACATTTGGTATTAGTTTATTCGTGATCTAGAGGTCGGTTACAGGTATGGTTGCCCCCTGTGATAATAATAATAAAAATGTGACTCAAGTATTCAACGGTGAACCTGAAGGGGTGCCATGTGACGTCCGCCAAGACCCAATGAGGATAACAATGAAGATCAAAATGACTAGTAATTAAAACGAGCTGGGTCCAGGGATCTAACCTCGCCACTGCTTAAATTCTGAATAAAAGTCATCAATGGCGGCTGAAAATTACCGACATGTGATGTCACCCTCATTTTGCAAACGGTTTTGTCAAAGATAACGGAGGATTCAGTGAGGTTTTGGGCATTCTCTTGCCGTTGGGTTGGGAACCTACACTCAAAAGCGGAAGAATCAGCCATGGTCAACATCATGAAGATGCAGAAGACAATGAAAACCACTGCATTAAATTTACTTAACGTGTATGCTCAGGACATGTAGTCCGTAATGAAAGGGCGTCACAATGATTTATACATTGGCAAAAGAATCCGGATTAGCTTCCTACTCGGATCTCCGTGACGGGATTTCCAAGGAGGAGGTGACCATCAGAAAAAGACTGAATATACAAGGAAAGGCTAACTTTCTACGAATCGGGACATAGAACGTCATATAATTGTACGTGGTGTGGAAACTAGAATATCCGAAAAGGGAAACGATAAGGCTCAATACGTATATAATGGGGGATAGTGAAGTGAAATGGAAAGATGACGAGGACTTCTGGTCAGACGAGTACGGGATAATACCAACAGCAGCAGAAAATGCTACGAGTATAAGGGGAGGAAGATTCTTCATGAATAGAATTTTACGGCAGAGTTACTGAGGACAGTTCCGTAACAGCTTTGTTCTCATCAGAATAAAAAAATATGGCTCTGAGCACTATGGGACTAACTTCTAAGGTCATCAGTCCCCTAGAACTTAGAACTACTTAAACCTAACTAACCTAAGGACATCACACACATCCATACCCGAGGCAGGATTCGAACCTGCGACTTCAGCGGTCCCGCGGTTCCAGACTGTAGCACCTCGGCCGGCTCATCAGAATCGACAGCAAAAAAAAAAACACCGACAACAGAAGGACATATCTGATGACGTGATAGAAGAAGAACAAGAGGCGATATAGAAGAGACAGGGGATTCAGTACTAAAATCATGAGTCAAAAGAGCTTTCGATCGCTAACAATCAAATAAGGCAGAAGGGATAGATAACAGTCCATCAGAATTACTTAAATCCTTAGGGGAAGTGACAACAAAACAGCTATTCAAGTTGGTATGCAAAATGTACGAGACTGGTGGTACACCATCAGACATTCGGCAAAATATCATCCACACAATTACTAAGATTGCTATAACGACAAGGATAGAATTATCGCACAATCAGCGTAACAGCTCATCCATCCAAGTTTCTGGCAAGAATAATATAACAAAAATGGGAAAGATAATTGTCGATCTGTTAGATGACGATCAGTCAGCTCTAGGATAGGTAAAGGCACCAGAGAGGCAGTGATGACGTTGCTGTTGATAATGGATAGAAGATGACGTTAAATGAAGACATGTTCATCAGACCTGTCGACATAGAAAAAGCAATGGACAGCGTAAAATAGTGCAATATGTTAAAAATTCTGAGAAAAGTAGGGGTAAGTTATAGGAAAAGAGGGATAATGTGCAATATGTGCAAGAACAGACAAGGATCAATAAGATTGGAAGACCAAGAACGAGCTGCTCGGCTTAAAAATAACATAAGACGGGGATGTAGTCTTTAGCCTCTGTTCTTCAATCTATACATCGAAGAAGTAATAATGCTAATAAAAAGAGAGGTTCAAGAGCGAGATTAAAATTCAAGGTGAAAGGTATCAATCATAAGAATCCTGGATGACATTAGTACCCTCAGTGAAAATGAAAAAGAATTACAGGATCTCTTAAATGGAATGAACAGTCTTATAAGAAAAGAATATGGACTGAGTATCAACCGAAGAAAGACGAGTGTAATGAAAAGTAGCAAAACTGAGAACACTGAGATGCTTAACACCAGAATAGCTAGATGAAGCTGAGGAATTCTCTTATATGGCAGCAGAATAACTGATTTATAATTTCATGTGCCAACAGATGTCCATGAATAAAGAAATTTTCTTCAATAATGAAAAGAATAACATACTGAAGAATTAAATGACGACCAGTTTGGATATCGGAAAGATATCGGCAACAGAGAGACTGTTCTGACGTTGTGACTAACAATGGAAACCAGACATAAGAAGAACCAAAAAACGTGCGTGGGATTTATCGCCCTGGCACAGGATTTATCACTCTGGCACAGAATTTATCGCCCTCGACAAGACGTTTCACAATTGAAAACGGAGCAAGATGTACGAAATTCTGAGAAAATTGGGAGTGAGTAATAGGCAGAGGCAGACGGTTTGTATAAGTACGAAGAAGGAAGTATATGATAAGTAACGAGGAACTCTGACTGAAGTGGCTCTAAGGCACGAATCTGTCTTTCCGCCCACGTGTTCAGTCTATACATCGAAGAAAAGAGTGCAGGAAACAAAAGAAAGATTCTAGAGTAGGATTAAAATTCGTGATGGATGCATTATCAATAATGAGACTTGCTAGCATATTGCTATACTCAGTGCAATAAGGATGACTCTCAGAATGTAATAAATGGAATGAAAAGTGTAATGAGTACAGAATATGAATAGACAAGAAGCCGAAGAAAGGTGAAAATAATGAGGGGTCTCTTGTCAGCACATCATTGTCATAACGGATGTAATGTGAACCTAATGAATCATTTAGTAATGCTTCTCATGATGGTGGTAACAGTTACATCTGTACCACAATTTACACATAGTTCTTTTTTATGGATATTTTTGTCTTATGCGCATTACCACTTCAATGTTTTATGATGAAACAATGGTACTATGATGGCTATCCGTGATATAATTTGTCGATTTGATTGTGACATCACATAACCTATTTCTGTATGTGATTTTTTAAGTGCAATGCGTTGCAACAGTGCTCACATTTCGAATTCTAGGAACTAAAGAGAAATTGAAATTTTCTTTGTCACACATGATAAGTTTCCACCTTTCCATTCAAATGTAGTTTTGTTACATCTTGAAAGTACTTAATTAAATTATATATTCATATTTTCTGATAGTTACATTAACTGCTGTTTTAGTACATATTAAAACTTGGTAAACGGTATTTCATACACCTAACAAAGCAATTTCGTTATCAACAGCACTAAATTTTACTTCATCATTTGTATGTTTTTCCAACTTTTTGTTGAATTGTTATTGGTTTGAAATTTGTTCTTCTTATCTTTGTTTCATTATCTCCAATACCATGCTTGGAAGTGCAGCTGCTAGCCATAAACGAGAGTTTAATTATCTATGAACTTGCCAAAAGTTCCTTGAGGTCTTATCATCATTAGGGAATTTATTTTTTCAGGACAAAGAACCTTATATTTCAGGAAATGAATACTGGCATAACTGTAATGGTATTTACAAAATAAAATAATAATTAAAAACTTTATAAGCTAGCTAAATATCCGGTGATGATTAGGGCTTAATATTAGAAATACTCCTGATGTATACCTTTTCTTTCAAGGCCAACAATGTTTCATCCAGACATAGGTCTAAATATGTAGAACTGAAGAAGACATTTATTAACTCAGAAACGCTAGATCAGTTAGAAATTGTTGCAGCTCATTTCTACAAGTGTTAATGATGGTGTCACAGAAGAACCATGCATCATGTAATTTTAGCAGTGTATTGTTTCTAGAACAGATTTTCGATTATAAGCAGTGCTGCTGCTTAAAGTCCCCCGAGAATATAAATTCTCTACTGATGATGAGAACTGGAGGAGCTGTTGGTAAACATGTGGCTAATTAAGCCCCTAGTGCATGGATAGCAGTTTTGTAGCACTTTGAGGCCAGTACAGGCCGCTCAGTTGCCACCCTGGGATGTCCGCCACCCGCGGAACAGGGTAGGCATCCACGCGTTGCAGAGCTGAGCCGAGAGCCGGTATGGTATAGCAGAGCGACAGAGAGAGGTCCCACCATTAATTAGGGCCGTTCTCACGCGAATCATCCATCACGTGGGAATGCTGCTGCTGCTGCTGCTGCAGTAGCTGCACAGCTGACGCTGCGCATACCTCTTCACGGTAATTCGGCCCGGTACCAGTGAAAAGGGCGAGTGCTTTAAAAATGCTACGAAAAACTTACAGCTGAGCTACTCTCCCAGTGTTTCTAATGGGCTTCAGGATGGAAGTCTAAGGGGTTTCGTGGACGATGTATAAAAATAAATAAGAAAATAAAAACAACATTTCACAAATCGTCTCTGGTGTAGGCATTTAGATCTAAATCAGGTATAACTTGTTATTTGATCAACTAGCAGTAATATAGCATAGCACACACAGGAATAAAAAAAACTGGCCGTTTGTGAGCAGGACTCTTGCAGTGAGGGTTACCCGCCAACTTAACTTCTGGTAACCGTGAAACAGAAAATTTTTGCCTGTTTTCGATTCAGATACTGGCAAAATATCAATCCCTCTAATTCCAAAACCGTACCAAAATAACTACAGTAGTTCCTCAGAGAACGTCAGTCTGTATATGTAGATACTGAAGACATCATAAAATATTGTTTAATTAATTACTAAAACATGAATTCAACTTACATTTTATGTTTGCATGCAGTCATGTTTTCCTTTTATGCTTTTGAAGTATGATGAATGCAATGTATGTTGTGATGGGAAAAAGATACTTTTATGTGATATAATTACAATTGGTTTTCAGATTTTTTACTTTACTTCTATCATGACACCTGCTTCTCACCAAATTTCATGATTCTATGTCAAACGGGCAGAAAACCCCACATGTTTTGTGGATGATTTTGAGAGTATCAAGACTTTTGATTGCATTGACTTCGAAGTTTAAATTATTTACACTGCCAAGGGCCGATAAATCTTAGTGACAAACAATTTAATTTTATATGCCTATACGCTCTTGAAGAATGCATTCTCAACAGATGGACGGACAAACAGATACACGTATATGAAATTGCAAATGCATACTTGTTCGGTTTTTTTAAGCCACCAGTTTTCTGACTGGTTTGATGCGGCCCACCACGAATTCCTCTACTGTGTCAAGTTCTTCATCTTGAGCAGCAAGCAAACATTTCATCCTCAGTTATTTGTTGGATATATTCCAATCTCTATTTTCTTCTACAATTTTTAGCCTCCAATGCCCCCTCTATTACCATGGAAGTTAGTCCCCTATGTCTTAACAGATATTCTACATTCCTATCTCTCTTTCTTGCTAGTGTTTTCCATTTATCCTCTTCCTCTTCGACTCTACAGGGAACTTCCTCATCCCTTACCTTCTCAGTCCACCAATTTTCAACATTCTTCTGTAGAACCATATCTCAAATGCTTCGATTATCTCCTTTTCCGGTATCTCAGCAGTCGATATTTCATAAGCATAAAATTCTGTGCTTCAAAGGTTCAAATGGCTCTGAGCACTATGCGACTTAACTTCTGAGGTCATCAGTCGCCTAGAACTTAGAATTAATTAAACACCTAACTAACCTAAGGACATCACACACATCCATGCCCGAGGCAGGATTCGAACCTGTGACCGTAGTGGTCACGCGGATCCAGACTGAAGCGTCTAGAACCGCACGGCCACACCGGCCGGCTGCTTCAAAGGTACATTCTCAAAAATTTCTAACTCAAATTAAGGCCTATGTTTGATACTAGCAGACTTCGTTTGTCCAGAAATGGCCTTTTGTCCAGTGTTAGCCTGCTATTTATATACTGCTGCCGTTATCGGTTTCTTTGCTGTCTAGAGAGCAGAATTCCTTAACTTAATCTATGTCGTGATCACCAATACTGATGTTAAGTTTCTCACGGTTCTCGTTTCTGCTCCGTCTGATTACTTTCATCTTTCTTCGATTTACTCTCAATCCGTATTCTGTCCTCATTAGACTGTTCATTCCGTTCAGAAGATCCTGTAATGCTTATCCACTTACACTGAGGATGGCAATGTTATCAGTGAATCTTATAATTGACCTGTTGTATCGTACATTTGATACAATCACAGATGGAGATTTTACTCGTCGTCACCCTCAACGATTTATAGTGCGCTGAGGGAAACGCTATGAGACTGATAGTGATTAGTGTTAAAAACAACTACAGTTATTGTCAAATACTCAACTTTGTACAAATCAACTCAGGTAACAGATCAAACTTTCACTACTATTCTAGAAGCTACGACTGTATGGTAAACAGTTGCTGTCCCCCTAGAATGTTCACTACAGACGGGCTGGTGTGGATTCGCTAGAAGCGTACGATGCGGTTGCGAAATGCACAAGTAGATTGGTTGGTTGACTTGGGGGACGGGACCAAACAGCGAGATCATCGGTTCTAACGAATTAGGGAAGGGTGGGGAACGAATTCAGCAGTACCATTTCAAAAGAATTATTATCCCGGTATTCGCCTAAAGCTATTCGGGGAATTCAAGGAAACCCTAAATCAGGACGGCCAGACGCGGATTTGAACTGTTGTCCTCCCTAAAGTGAGACCAGTGTGCTAACCACTGCGCCACCATGCTTGGTACGCAAGTAGAAGGCGGTCTTCTCGTTAGCCGAAATGACATGGGACTGCTCGCTCTCCTGTGACTCTGGCGGATACCACTTCCTTGGCGGCGCCACCGCTGCGACTTCTTGGCGCAGCAATCGGCGCCTCTGGAGTGGGTTGTCGACCATTCTACACCTGTGGTGCGTGCTGTGCTTGCAACGCCACAGCCAGTCTCCCCCCCTCCCTGTCCGTGGTCGCGTATAGTTACAGAGCGAAACGATGGTGACAGGGAGGTCTGGATCTAGGCGTAGCTGACGGTTGGGGAACCGGAACTTATGCTGGCGACAGACTCCCATCCACGCCTCGGCATTCACCCTCAACCTCCACGGGAACGCCCGGAAAACCGCAGGGATGGCGCATGATTATCAAGCCCAATGCCCGAACACTGGACGCGCCCCCTCGGAGAGAAGAGCGGCAGGGCACAGAGGCGTCATCCCATAGCGACATGGGCCTCTGCAGCGATGGAATCTAGGATGAGGGCTGTTCCATCACTATGAGATGCTCCTCGTCCTGATATGCCACCTGGTGCGTGGTGGGAGCCGCGATCCTGGCTCCTCATACATTCTACACACCAACGTGAATAGCTGTTCTGTTGCCACTTCCCCCAATAAATTTAGAAATTGTGATGTACTGTTATGTATCCCTTCTGCCTTATTCGATTTCAAGTCTTCCAAACCTCTTTTAAATTCTGACACTAATACTGAATCTTCTATCTCTTCTATATCTACTCCAGTTTCTTCTATCACGTCATCAGACAAGTTTACCTCCTCATAGAGGCTATCAATGTATTCTTTCCTATTGCATTCCTAATGTTACCACTCTTGCTTTTAATTTTTAGCGATGGTTGTTTTGATTTTTCTGTCTGCTGATTCAGTCCCACCTACAATCATTTCTTCCTTTTTTATTTCATTCCCAAGTGACTTGTATTTCCTTGTTCCAAGACGGCAGGGACCCCCTCACAGCTAACGTTGTTTTGTGTGCACAAGGATGAATTTTCGCATTTCTCCTGGCCACCACGTGGTATGATCTCAGTATTATTGTGCCTTTGTAGTCTAATTTTGCCAGAAAGATACGTGGTCAATATCCACGCCCATCATCATTGTCTGAATTTTCCACTATTTTGCAGGAAGAATGGTATAAGTGACACGTGAAAACCTTACAGGGTCCGTGTTTAGGCATTCCGGGACGACCGGAAGCTGTTTTAAATGCCACTGATTTTCCTACGCCGTATTAGGCTTAGTAATGTGTTTTAAGTATTACCGTATTTTTGTCCACCCCCTGCATTCCGGTAACAGTAAGAACGAATAAACAGCAGAAAGGATTTGCCGAATCTGTAGGTTTCAACTACAGTTACGTTGTAATTGGAGTTCCGTGAAGGGTGAACAATGACACTTCCGATTATCTCTCAATTTCACATCACGGAGAATAAATAGATATCCTAATTCTTGTAATCGCCATAGGCAGATAATTTATGCAAGACGTGAGTAATAACGTACAGTACTAAAATCCTTAACATTCTTACGGGTCTGTCACTTGGCTATTTTTTGCAGACAAACTGATAAACAGTTTTCCCCTGGTATGAAATAGCTTAAGCCACGGACACAGTGTATGCCTATAAGTTACTTTCCTTATTTTTTACCATTTATCTGTGGACTTTGGTTCATCACAATTTTTAATTTATTATCGCCACTGGAACTGTGTATTTAAAAAATGCAAGCTCTTTTGAAAAGACTTGGTTATTGACTTGAAACGTAATAGCTGACGGCAACGGTTCAGGTGTTCTGGGTTTACAGATGTTAGGCACTCACGATCCACAATTTCTTGATATAAATGAACTTGTTTGACTTTTCTTTCTATTACCTTTCGCAACCCTATAAGGTTGAGGAAACATGTTTATCGTGTTATGATCACGACAGTCGAACGTTTCAAGAGCTACCAGAAATCAACAATATGGTTTGTAAACTTCCGTATCATGTCGGAACAGGAGCTACTTTTTTCCCTATATTCATGATATTAGCCCGTTATGGATATTATTGTCCTACCATTGTTAGAGTTTCTTGTCAGCACTTGGACCCGGAATCAAAGAAGTGGGTCGATATTTGACTGTGTTGTAAAAAACGAGAGCCAATAGTGAACGGAAACATTTCCTTTAGAAACACGTACATTTTTCGTAGCACTCAGACGTTGCCAACGCAAACGGTTACTAAAGCGCTGTAGTTAGAAACCAAGCGAATTATACTGTGTCGGGCCCTTAGAGACCGAGGACTCTTTTTACCAAAACACCCAGGAAACAAAAACTGATGAGTCTTTGACACTGCTGTCAGTTATTTTATTCTGTATATCTATATATATATTTATAAAATTTTGTGTTTCTGAGGTAGCTCAGCCATGTACGGCATGCAAAGAACGAAGCAGAGTAATAAACCTTGAGGAATGCCGCATTTGTTGTCAACGAAAGTCCGAGCGTACGGAATAGGTTCCCAGATATGAGAGTGGCTAAGACTTCGTAAGTAATAGACTCCAGTGAGTTGTCATCGATGGCAAGTGTTCATCAGAGAAAAGGGTCTCGTTGGGATTGCACCAGCGAACTGTGGTAAAGCGGCTCCTGTTCTCTGTGTATATAAATGATCTAATGGTTAAGGTGAGTAGTAGTCAGCGACTGTTTGCTGTTGACGCAAAGCGATACGAAACGAAAGAGCACTTAATGACGGTAGTAGGAAAGCTGAATGGTCGATTCACTGGGAGAGTTGTAGGAAACTGCTGCTCATTTACAAAGGAGACCGCATGTAAAACACTCACGCGACCCATTCTTGAGTACTGATTGAATATTTGAGATCGCCACAAGGTCGGGATTAAATCAATTCGAAGGCGTGTTGCTACATTTCTTACCCGTAGGTTGGATCAACACGCGGGTTTCAAGGAGATTCCGTTACGGAGATTCTTCGTGAACTCAGTGAGATGACGCGCTTAACCCGCAGGAGAGGACAGGTAGTTTAAATTGTGGAAAGGGGCTAAAATAAGAGGCTGTCAGTTACACTCGAACATTCAACTTTATTATTTTATCAAACATTACTAGAGCCCCCCAAAATTTTTTTAAGACACAGCTTTAATCTTTAGGACTTAATTATCGGCCGAAAGCCACTTTAATTTAAAAACGGCTGAAGGCCAATAACTTAAAATGAGAAATTTAAAAGGCAATCCTTATCTTACAATAGTTCTTTATTTAGGCTGAAGGCCCAAATAGTCAGACACTTCATGAGGAAGCAAGTTAAATTCAAACGGCTGAAGGCCTAACACTTAAAATTCAACAACATTAAAATTTTTTAAATGCCAAAGGCCTTACGTGAAACAGTCCTTTGAACTCGGCTGAAGGCTTTAAGAGCAAAACAACTCTAATCTAAAAATCGGCTAGAAACCACACAAGTACAAACAACAAGAACGAACAATAAAAGGCAGTACACTCAAGGGTGCTCGGAAGTTCCGAGCGTCGGCCTGGAATTCAAACAGTAACACTCGCTTAGGTGAGAAAGGCAGTCCGCCCAACCACTGTTGATCCGACGACAACCCAAGTGACAGACAGTCAACGGACCAAGCGATAGGATGTTCCAACAGCCCACAACGAAAGTTGCAACATTAGAAAATTGCTGCGAAATGCAGGAAGATCTGCAGCGGATAGGCACTAGGTGCAGGGAGTGGCAACTGACCCTTAACATAGACAAATGCAATGTATTGCGAAAACATAGAAAGAAGTATCCTTTACTGTATGATTATATGACAGCGGAACAAACACTGGTAGCAGTTACTTCTGTAAAATATCTGGGAGTATGCGTACGGAACGATTTGAAGTGGAATGATCATATGAAATTAATTGTTGGTAAGGCGGTGCCACGTTGAGATTCATTGGGAGAGTCCTTAGAATATGTAGTCCATTAACAAAGGAGGTGGCTTACAAAACAGTCTTTCGACCTATACTTGAGTACTGCTCATCAGTGTGGGATCCGTACCAGGTCGGGTTGACAGAGGACATAGAGAAGATCCAAAGAAGAGCGGCGAGTTTCGTCACAGGGTTATTTGGTAAGAGTGATAGCGTTGCGGAGATGTTTAGCAAACTCAAGTGCAAGACTTTGCAAGAGAGGCGCTCTGCATTGCGGTGTAGCTTGCTGTCCAGGTTTCGAGAGGGTGCGTTTCTGGATGAGGTATCGAATACATTGCTTCCCCCTACTTATACCCCCGAGGAGATCACGAATGTAAAATTAGAGAGATTCGTGCGCGCACGGAGGCTTTCCGGCAGTCGTTCTTCCCGCGAACCATACGCGACTCGAACAGAAAAGGGAGGTAATGCAGTGGTACGCAAAGTGCCCTCCGCCACACACCGTTGGTTGGCTTGCGGAGGATAAATGAAGATGTAGATGTAGAATTGAAACGACACAATGTGAACAGTTGGGGCTGGCTGGTAGATTAAGTAAAGACTTAACTTTCGTGTCCGGGATCGGTGAGCCACGGGCCTCGTAGCAATAGGAGGAGCCCCTCACACTGCGACCGCGGTTGGACCCCGGCAGCAGCGCCGGCCAGACACGCGCCACGGAGATTTCCTCGCTGATCCAAGCCAACCGATCAACTGCTCAGGCCCGGAAATGGTGAAAGGACCAAATATACGTCGGCCGATGAGGCGACCAACCGAACGACCAACCAACGGTCGTCCCGCTCCAATCTCCCTCCGTCTGACAGTTGATGTGTATCTCCAGTGGTCGGCGAGCACTGGCTGTCGGGCCCTCACAGGCGCTCCGTACCCAACTTCACTACCGCTGCGTCCAGACTGCACTGCTGGTCCGTTTCCAACTCACTGCCAGTCACACGATGACCCGGAAATACTATCGGTCCCTCCAGAAATGATACGACAGTGCACTTATCACTACACGCTGATGCTGCTGCTGCCGCCGCTCACGGGAAAGTAGGGCAGGAAGTTAGTGACGCTAGTAAATGGAATAAGAAAACGAGGCGGCAGTACCATAATTGAAGATGACAAACAATAAATCGCCTGAACACGAGGGAAGACGACGTTGTTTTCGCGAAACCCATTCGGAAAATTTAGAGAACATGCATCTGCCACTGACTGCAGTAAGGTCCTACTGGGGCCAGAGTACGTTTCGCTTTAGGACTGTGAGAAGATAAGAGAGGTTAGGACTCGTACCGAGGCATATAGAGAATCTTTTCTCCGTAGCTTCATATGCTAGTGTAATAGGAATAGAAATTACAATTAATGGTATATTGTACTCTCCGACGTATACCGTACGGTGACTTGCGAAGTATGTTAACTCATATTCAGAAAAAGGAGACCACCTTGAACGACTAGAGACAGAACTTTCATATTCACAGGACATGTACATTAGTATGTTGCGCAGAAAAGATTAGCATTTCAGTCATCTCGGTTCAGGACGTTTCTTGTTGCCTAGTAGGCACAGAGTCTGGCCTGTGCGGTGATAGCTTGTCCCATGGGTGTTGTCATCGGCGCGTATAAGGCGCGAATGGCGTCATATGATATAGCCATCCACGCTGCATCCACCTGGTTCCATAGTTTAACTGTGGTGGTTCACCATATCCCACACATTTTCGATTGGCTACAAGTCTGGTGATCTGGGGGCCAGGGCAAAAGGCTGACGTCCTGTGACACCAAGAAGGCACGTGTTCGTGCAGACACATGTGGTCGCACATTGTGTTACTGACTGAAAGGGTGTGGCTACAGGTCCCAGGATGTCATTCACGTAAGTCACACTGGTCACAGAGCCCTGGACATGCACCAACTGTGATTTGTGGTTGTACCCAACATCACACCACGCCATAAGGCCTCGAGTTGCGCTGTATGTCTTGTGCGAATGCAGTCACTGTGATGCCGCTCTCGCTCCGGCTAAGCAAAACGACATCATTTTCGAACAAACAGAACCTGTATTCGTTCGAATACATTATCTGATGTCTCTCTTGTCCCCAGTGACGTTTTTCCATACACCATTGGCGTCTAGCATGTTTCTGCACATTCGTCAAAGATAGGCGAAGAAGTGGAAGAAGCGCACGTAACCCATGCCGTAATAAACGGCGACGGACTGTCACCCCTGATAGTGTACGATGTGTTCCACTTTTCCACTGATGCACCAGAGCCGAGGACGACGCAAATGTGTCCTGCAGTGCCATTGGGATGAGGTTTTGAACTTCTCGGTGGGTGGTCTGTGTGGTGCTGCCTGACCCATCTCGTTACACTCTACGGCCTACCGTGAGCCATTCTGCACATACACGTTGCACTGCCGAAAAACTTCGTCACATACGATCAGCAATTTCCTGGATTGATGCGTCACATTCTCTCATCCCAATAATGCGCCCTCTTTCAAACTCACTTATTTAACGGTACTGTTCGCACTTACGTCTGCGAGGCACCCTGCACGTCTGTTCAAGTCACACTGATCCATTACCTTCGGTTTATAGCAACAACGAGAGTCGCCGGCAGATTTTGTCGGTAGATGGTGTTGCGCCGCGATATCGATGTTGACCTGGAACCCGCAGGCTGACGTGGTTCAAATGCTAATATTCTCTGCAGAACATACTAATGTACATAACCTGTTAATATGAGCGTCCTGTCTCTAGTCGTTCAAGGTGTTCTGTTTTTTTCCGAACATGTATGTACACTAATGGCCATTAAAATTGCTACACTACGAAGATGACGTGCTACAGAATCGAAATTTAGCCGACAGGAAGAAGACACTGTGATATGCAAATGATTAGCTTTTCAGAGCATTAACACAAGGTTGGCGCCGGTAGCGACCCCTACAACGTGCTGACATGAGTAAAGTTTCCAACAGATTTCTCATTCACAAACACCAGTTGACCGGCGTTGCCTGGTGAAGCGTTGTTGTGATGCCTTATGTAAGGAGGAGAAATTCGTACCATCACGTTTACGACGTTGCTAAAGGTCGGATTGTGGCCTATCGCGATTTCGATTTATCGTATCGCGACATTGCTGCTCGCGTTGGTCGAGAAATTCAAATCAATGGGACTTAACATCTGAGATCATCAGTCCTCTAGAACTTAGAACTACTTAAACCTAACTAACCTAAGGACATCACACACATCCATGCCCGAGGCAGGATTCTAACCTGCGACCGTAGCGGTCACGTGGTTCCAGACTGAAGCGCCTAGAACCGCACGGCCACTCCGGCCGGCCTTTGGTCGAGATCCAATGACTGTTAGCAGAATATGGAATCGGTGGGTTCAGGAGGGTAATACGGAACGCCGTGCTGGACAGACAGGAGCGCCGGCGATGGTGTACTCAACGACGAAGCTGGTTGCACGAATGGCGAAGCGTCATTTTTTCGGATGAATCCAGGATCTGTTTACAGCATCATGATGGTCGCATCCGTGTTTGGCGACATCGCGGTGAACGCACATTGGAAGCGTGTATTCGTCATCGCCATACTGGCGTATCACCCGGCGTGCTGGTATGGGGTGCCATTGGTTACACGTCTCGGTCACCTCTTGTTCGCATTGCCGGCACTTTAAATAGTGGACGTTACATTTCAGATGTGTTACGACCCGTGGCTCTACCCTTCATTCAATCCCTGCGAAACCCTGCATTTCAGCAAGATAATGCACGACTGCATTCTGGATACAGAAAACGTTCGACTGCTGCCCTGGCCAGCACATTCTCCAGATCTCTCACCAATAGAAAACATCTGGTCAATGGTGGCCGAGCAACTGGCTCGTCACAACACGCCAATCACTAATGTTGATGAACTGTGGCATCGTGTTGAAGCTGCATGGGTATCAGTACCTGTACACGCCATCCAAGCTCTCACTCATTGCCCAGGCGTATCAAGGTCGCTATTACGGCCAGAGGTGGTTGTTCTGGGTACTGATTTCTCAGGATCTATGCACCCAAATTGTGCGAAAATGTAATCACATATCAGTTCCAGTGTAATATATTAGTCCAATGAATACCCGTTTATCATCTGCATTTCTTCTTGGTGTTCTAAATAACAGCTTCTCGCGGCGTGATTGTAACAGAGCAAACAAGTATCGTGTTCTCTATTTATCTTCAAGAAGAGACTTGTCAGGAATCGTGGAAAAGTAGCGTGTCGTGCGGTGATTGCCCTCACTGTTTGTACAGCCCCGTGGTTTCTGGGCTGCCTCGGCCTGGCCACGCGCTGTGGGTGTCCTTGACACACAGGGACGCAGAGACACCGCCGCCTCCGTATCGATTCTGGCTCCCGTGCCCGCTCCGCAGTGGCTGGCATTGAAAGTAGATTGCGTGTGTGTGTGTGTGTGTGTGTGTGTGTGTGTGTGTGTGTTAGTGCGTAGCGACCTATTTCCTTCTACATGCAATATATGTAGCGTTGTCTGTTCACCTCTTCCTGACAGGTCAACGTGACACACTGAGAATGTAACTGGTCTAATCAGTATTACCAGTAAGATGCAAATGATCCGTAGTCGGCCACATTAATTGCATCACTCTTTTGCATAGACCACAAAGCAAGAAAAATCACATCCGTTAGGGTATCACTAAGCCCCAGTAATACCAACATATTTTCCATAATGCGCATTACCAAAGGCACCGGGAGAGGGGAGTAGTAGTTCTTTATGGACTCCCAAAGAAAATTAAAAGGGAAACAAATACGTCAAATGTTGTTGATTTATATTAACATACTTTTTAAAGAGGTCCTGATGTGTAAGTAGGGTGCAGAACCTGAGAATATCTCTTAGCACATTGTCAGTAATTTCAAAGCACTTTCGACAATGTGTAATACCACCCTCAAAAATTTAAAAACGCAGATTTAATTAATTCCTGTTGACATTTACCCACAATATACTTTTTAGAGGGATACTGTTTTTTAAGTAATGTACTGAATCTGCAAACACTGAATACGACATCCAGTGGGGAAAGTGGCACCTATTACAGAGACTTAATTTCTTTGGTTTAAGTTTATCTTAAAAATTTAAAACATTCATGGGATTCAAAAAAAATAATATTTTCTTGCAAAATTTTAAAATATAAAATAAGCGACTAGATTACAACGTTTCCAAAATGAGAGCAGTAAGGACCACTCCCCCCCCCCCCCCCCCCCATTGGTATAGCAATGATTAAAGGTTATGAATAAATTACAGTAATTTCTATTTCTCTTTTTATTTGATGAAGCTCTCCACGCTGGTCTTCCTTGCACCACCCTCTTCATCTCCGTTCTTCCATTATCCAACTCATGACTGATAATGTCTGAGAATGTGCATCACCAATCGATCCCTTCTTTTCGTCAAGGTGCACTATAATTATTTTTTTCTCCATTCTTCGATGCAGTACCTCTTCACTACGTATTCGACTCACCAACCTATTCTTCAGATCTATTCTGTAATACCATATTTCAAAAATCAATTATCTTTTGTTGTATTAACGGATTATCGTCCCTGTTTGATTTGCCTAAAACACCGCACACCTTACAAATATCTTCAGAAAGAACTTCTTAGCAATTAATATCCGATGTTAACAAGTTTCTTTTGTTCGGAATACTTTTCGTACGATTGCAAGTCTGTATTTTACATCTTCCGTTTTTCGGCCATTTTCAGTTTCTTTGTTCCACAAATGTCAAAGTTTGTCTACTTTTAGTCTCTCATTTCCTAACCTAGTTCCATTAACATTGCCTGATTTCATCGACTACATTGAATTACTCTTGTTTTACTTCCATTGATATTTATCGTATTACCTGTACTGAAGACACTATGCATCTCTGTGAGACGTTTAAAGCACTTCTTAGGCAGCGGCTCCCATTCCCAGTAAAGATCGGTGTCGCGATTGAGACGCAACTAGTGGTTCCGCATGATTACTATGTCACATAGCACTCTGTGACAGTGATTATATATGACGCATAAGTCTTTCTCGTAACTGTGGTAATGTACAGTGAGCCTCTGGGAAAGGAATGGACGCCACTGTTATCATTTATTTAATTATGTAATTACGTATATTCTTTCCCTTATTCTTATGAGTGTTTGTGCGATCGTCTGCGAACAGCTGCAGGACAGAGATGGACGTTTTACTAAAATTTGTTGTCAGCCATACTCTTGTTTGGAACTGCCAAAGGTTTATCTGTAGCAGTAGAGTCTTAAAGAATGGTAGGATCCCCCTCACACTTCCCCTCAGTGAAGGGCAGATATATCGTTATGGGTGCTCCGCCATTTTTCGTCATTCGGTTCGTGGTGTGGTTAAAGGATGGATGGAAGCTCCGATGGGCTCCGTCATGCAGTTTTTTTTTTTTTTTAAATTTCTTTATTAACAACAATATTAATTATACATATTTAGCCCACCTCCTGATATGATTAGTGGGCCATAATTGTTACATGAATCTGAAGAATATTTTTACAGCTAATATTACAATTTGTGTTAGTGAGCTACATTTAAGTTCTTAAGCTAGTGTTGAATTCCTACAGTAACTATGGACACTTTAATTTACCTACAATTTGTGTTAGTGAACTACTACTTGTTAAGTTCCTGATCTAGTGTTAATTTCCTACGGTAGCAATGGGCAGTTAATTTTACCTACTTCTAAACTAAGAATGACTACTAACTGCAGCGTCACAGGTGTGCCAGTAAGTACAAACCTACTTGGAATGGCCAGGCTCCCCGAGCTAACCCCGAGGAGCGTGCCCCTGGCACTGGGCCGGCCAAGGTTAGTAATCGCTGCAGTTTCCTATGTTAGTATTCTAATCTACATCCTACTCTACTAACTTAACCTACGTCATAGTTGGTGCTTTGTCATGGTCGGTGTGATTGATCCCATCCCCCTAATCCCGTACGTGGCGGTTTCCAACTGATGGAAGTCGGCCATTCCACGCACAGGCGGTATGGGATTGAGATCAGGTCTTAATCGGTTGGTTGGTTGAAAATTTGGTATTTACTCTTGATCCCTTAGGTACTTTTCGTGATACCTCTTCTGCCAGAGCATTCAAGGTATGAAAAGTGTCTTCCTGTCTTAGAAGGTCGTATGTCTCGTTGTGTGGAAGTCTATCTCTATATGTTGTCGCCACGTCGTTGAAGAGAGGGCACTCGAAAACCACATGTTCGGGAGTTCCTTCCGCTGCGCCACAGTCACACTCGGGGGTTGCCCTTTTCCCAAACCGACATAAGTATGTCGGATAGGGTCCATGACCAGTGAGAAAGTGGATGAGTCCTCGTGTGGGTTCGAAATAATTCATGGTCCCGCGTTCTTTAACATTAGGTAGGAACTGGAATGTTCTTCTCCCCGTTTCATCTTCCTCCCAATTCCTCTGCCACAGTTCCTCCCCTCTGTTTCTTATCTCCCTCTTATCCTCTACTCTCACACCCATGATATCTCTTATTTTTCCCCCATCTCCCTTTTTCTCCCAATACCATGCGGCTTGTTCTCTTATTTTAATATCTAACGGGCAGAGCCCCATTATAACTAACAGAGCTCCCCCTGGTGATGTCCTGTAGGCCCCTACTGATCTTAATATCATATTTCTCTGGACTCTTCTCACTATCATGGCGGGCACGACCCGCGTGAGCCTGTGCGCCCAGACTCCCGAGCCGTAACCCACTACTGATGTCAGGATGCTATTATGATAAAGTTTGATGAGATGAGGGGGGAGATGAAATCGTTTATGTCCAATGGAAATGAGATTATTTAATAACTGTAAGGCTTTCTGTGTTACGGTTTCTATGTGCTTTCCAAAGTTCCATCTCTCGTCAATTATGACTCCCAAATATCGCGCCTCACGTCGCCGAAGAACCGGTGAGCCATTTATTCTCACAGTGGGATTTCTAATAAGCTGACCTTTTAGTAATAGATAAGTAGACTTAGTCGGGGAAACTTTCATTTTCGTTTTGAGGCACCATTGGTGCAGTCTGTCAATGGCCCTTTCGATTTTCGGTTCTATGTCCTCTCAGCTACGACCACCGACCAGCAGGAGGAGGTCATCTGCGTAGGCTATCACCTCTAGCACTTCTTCACTTTGTTGCAGTTCGTCTAATAAGGGTTCCATGTGCATGTCCCAAAACAGGGGCCCCAATACAGAACCTTGGGGACATCCCTTAGTGATTATTTTTCCAATTTTCCCGCTAGGGGATGATAGCCAAACCTCCCTATCCTTACAATAGCTTCTCAGACACCCATATAGCGGCCCTGGACACTCTTTCTCCCGTAAACAGGAGAAGAGCGAAGGCCACCACAGGTTGTCAAAGGCGCCACTGATGTCCACCATGATGCCGACGACATACTTATGCGGGGTCGAGCCGCAGACCTCGGCCGCCAGAGCGATGGCATCAGATGCCGACCGCCCCGGCCTGAAGCCGAACTGCCTGCTGCTCATCCCCCACAGTATCCGGTGAGCCGTCAATCTGTCAGCCAGCAGTTTCTCCAAGAGCTTCCCAAATAGGTCTAATAGACAGATTGGCCTGTAAGATTTGACTTCAGTTGGATCTTTCTCTGGTCCTTTTTTAATTATAATTACGTTTGCGGTTTTCCACTTCTTGGGAAACCTTCTTTGTCGGAGGCATTCATTGAAGAGGTGAGTTAGCGGCGCGACCAACTGGGGTGCCAGAAATTGCACCACCTCAGCCACAATGCCGTCTGGTCCTGGAGCTTTCCCTCTTTTGAGGGATTTTATTTGCACAGCCACCTCCTCTTCCGAGAATGGGTAGACTGCCGTGTTGTTGTTGTAATCCATTAAATATGCATCACGCAGTTGCTTCTGGTTTTCAGTTTCCCCATCCGCATTGTCGTCAGGCAACAGGGACTGGAGAAGGACCTCGGCAGTTTCCTGCCAAGACTCCGTCATCCCATCCCCTCGCCTGACACTTGATAACTCCAGGGGAGAGCGGATTTTTTCCCGTACTAATTTATAAGGGAGACCCCACGGATCTAAGGCCAACTGGTTCAGCACATAGGCTTCCCAGCTACGTAGTCTCACCTCACGTAATTCCTTCTGAAAACTTTGCTTTGCCTCCCTGTATCGTAACTGCCATCTTTGTCTCTCCAGCCAGACGACACTGCGCTGGTAGTTTCTTCTTAGCCTTCTAACAGATTGACGTAACTCCTCTAATTCGGGCGACCATGGTGCTGGCGAGGCCGCCACAGCCTTCCTCCTGGTTGGTACGGCAGCCCTCACCGCTCTATTGTACTGCGGCCACCAGTTCCTCGGCTCTTTTGTCTATGTCTAGGTCTTCGTGTACATCACCTTCTGGTAATGCAGGAATGTCGCACTCCCTCGCTAAAAGTTCCCAGTTTGCTTTATTATAATTATACTGCACCTCCCAACCCATGGTCCAGCGGCACTCTCTTTCACTTAAGGTAAAGGTTATTAAGTTGTGGTCGCTCGTGGTGGCATTGCTTATAACTGTCCAATTCTTTATTAGATTGGCTGCGTTGTGTGACGTAAGGGTAACGTCTAAATTCGTGCCTTGTCCTCCTCCTGCTGTGTAGGTAGGAGGATTGCCCGGCTTGTTGGCCACCACGAGCTGTGAAGCCATTAGAAAGTCCTCTACTTTGTCACCATTCGCGTCTCTGGTGCCGCTGTACCATAGGGGGGATTTTGCATTGATGTCAGCTGTTATTATTATTTTTCGTCCCCGCAACGCCGTGGTGACTCTTGCCAGATGTTCCAGGTGTTCTTCTATTTCATCTCCGTATTGAAAATACATGTTTATGAGTATAATTACTCCCATTGGTGATTGGAGCTCCACGACGTTGCAGTGACGAGTTGCGAATTGTGCGAGCGTAGTTATCCTCAGGAGTTTATTTGTTATTAATATTGCTGCTCTAGGATCCTCATCTGCGCTGACAATCTGCCAAGTTGTAGCAGCAAAAGCTATTTTTCCAGCTTGGGAGTACGGCTCCTGTAGGCAGAGCACGTCTAGTCTCCTCTCCTCCACCTCTTTACGGAGCTCCTGCATAACAAGTCGACTGTTGTGCGTGTTCAGTTGTCCAATTGTTATTTCTGTCGTCATGGAAAATATGTGTGCATATGGTCGTCTGGCCAGGTCCTACTCCAGTCGAAAGCAATTCGTCCATTTGCCAGTCATGCAGTTTGCAAAATTTGAAGAAGATGAGGTATTTTATTGTTAAGATTACTAATCCATTCTTTTTCAGCTAAATAATAGTCAGAGTTATGTGGCGGCCACCATTTGTATTAATTTAACAAATAAATTCAATGGTTAGAAGGTTGGTAGTTTGTCGAGAGGATGGACCACAATAGAATCCACTAATATAGAGTCAAATTGAGGTATCCTCAGCACGTTTGATTTTATTTGAATTACGTCATAAATTATCTTGCCTTTAATGATAAACGTAAATTAGTTTGACAAATATTAAACGAATTATTTTGCGGCGTGGGTCTCGCCCAATGTGTTCGATACAACTATGTGCTCGACACTGTACAACAAAAGATATTAGACACTTTAGTACGATTTCTGGGTATGTATTTTGCGTGTAACTGTGTGAGATTGCCCTACGGAGTGGCCGCGCGGTTTGAGGTGCCATGCCACGGAATGCGCAGCCCCTTCCCTCCGGAGGTTTGAGTCCTCCTCGGGCATGTGTGTGTGTTATTATTAGCATAAGTTAGTTTAAGTAATGTGTAAGTCTATGGACCGATGACCTCAGCAGTTTGGTTTCTTAGGAGTACACACACAGTTGTAATGTTGTGTGAGATTCTTACGTACACTGGCGTGCGGAATTATTTGCTAATTTTCTTTTTTTATTTCTGTTCTGCTGGTTATTGTCTCCCCACTACCACGTGAGCAGTTCTGTAAGGAGACGTCATAAAACCGAGAACGATCCACAGGGATGAATAAATATAAGGGCCATTGATTTCTGGCTACCCACGTCGACTCGTGTGCACAAATCAATGAGTAAAGGACGTTCTAGATGTAATTCAGTCTAGGATTTGCGTGTACTTAGCGTGAAGTTTTGATTGTGTTCTAAGAACGATCGACTAAGTTGAGTTCCGGTGTACCGCTTTGATTTCCAACATGGTGGTGGCAGCACAATCAGTGCAAAATGATAGCCCTTGTTGAAGTTCGTATTAGGACAAATACTTGCATGTGAAGAATTTAGTAGGCTGTAATAACTTTTACATGTACATAATTTAACAATATTTTTCTCATTTAATTTAACCCTATGTCCCACGTTATGGTATTTCATCGCGTGTTCTCGTCAAAATCAAATAGTGTCAGTAACTAAGTTCAGTTGCTGTATAATTCAGTGCATTTCTAGTAGAATGAGATTCAATGACGTGCGTGATGAACATGTGAGATCATCAGAAAGAACTGTAGTGACATAATATTTCTTATCTGTACCCGTACGTTTTTTTTTTTTTAATTACGAGGCAGCTACGTTAGTCATCATCGCGAAAAAATACAATAAATAATGTTCTATTTTTAAATGAGTCATGGCCTGCATACCACAAGAAATTGCGTATAAAACTGAGACTCTTTGGTTTCGTAGTTCAATAATTTCAGTCCCAAAATCGCTCCTGATAGGGATCCCGAGTAGTTACCCCAAATGATGAGTTATAATGTCAGTAAATAATTTTGTTGAGGTCAGTGAAAGTAGATAGTGTCTGACTGTAAGGCAGATATGCGCTAAGTTCTTTGGTTGTTTGAGCCCTCCAATGAGTTATCCGTTATGCAAAGATTAACTATTTCTATTCCACTTAACAGTGAAATAATTATTTTGGATTTTTATTAAATCCCAAGCAAGCATTAAATCAAGGGCTGTAGCAAAAGTAAATGTCCTCATAGGAAAGCAAGGGCATAAAGTCCGGCAATGATCTCCCGGCGAGTTCTACGTAACGAAGTAAGGTACAGATGGACGTAACTAAATGTAAACAAGCAAATCAGAAACTAACGGGAATCGTTCAAGGTCTACAAGAGACCATGTCAAAGCCTCATGAGCTTCAGACACATACGACGTCCAACTGCATCAGCTACCATATTCCTACAGACTATGTGTGGCGGGACATAATTCACAGTCTTAAAAGTTTGTCGAAATTCGGATTCATGACATTCGGCTGCGAAAGGTCATATATATATGTAAACACATCAATTTTCAATACTATTATCTTTCTGTACTGTGGACAGTATTGGCGTTATTAACGTCAAATAAAATGTGTCAGTTCACATGATTAGGAAGGCAGCATTTATATAGGCTCCACTCAGTACGATTTTTATGAAAATCTATGTGATACTACCTGAAGGAGCGGTTAGAAGTAAATATATTTATACATGTGAAGAAAATTGTTTCAATAAAATTGTTTACTGCATGTTAGTTATTGCTAAAGTGTTCTGTCACACGTTGCCCTTTCAAAAAAATATTAAGAATGTTTTTTGATCATATTTAGAGAATTTATTTCAGGGGTAGATCATGGTAGCTAGGAGACAAGTGCGCCAGGCTCCAAGGAGGGACCTCCAGTAGGAGAGCAACATTTCTGCACCCCGTAGATGAGAAATGATAGCTGCTGAGAGCAAGCACCACCCGTGCCGCAGCGGTAACACACCTGTAATTGCCCTGAGTAGCGTCTCCTCCGTCGATAACGTCGTGTTGACATCGCAGGTGAATTGTCTCCATCAAATAACCTATTCCTGCCTACATCTCTCATTTAAAAGTCTCCTGCTTTAATGCACCGGTATACCTTCTTATCCTCTGGTCCTGATACCAAGTAATCGAAATTTCAGACACTTGTCTTCCCAGTGCAAAACATCTCTTCTCCTTCCCGCAATTCTACTTACAAACACGACCCTGTTTAAGACAAACGAGAAGCACTTTTTACAGCAAATAGTTTAAACCATACTAATTCGGAGTGTCCTTCATATACCTTTATGTGAAGCCAGAAGTGATGGGTTATACAAAGCTATGCCCAATTCATTTCTCTCTGCGCATCCCAACGTGTTATCGAGGGCTCTACAGTGATGCATCAGAACAAATTAGGTATCCACCGACACTACAATAAATGTGTAATAGTACAGCTGCGGTGGTTTTCAGTAAAAATCGGCGCGCGGAGTTGCCGCGCGGTTAGGGGCACCATATCACGGATTGCTAGGCGCCGGTCGTAGTGGCCATGCGGTTCTAGGCGTTACAGTCAGGAGCCAAGCGACCGCTACGGTCGCAGGTTCGAATCCTGCCTCGGGCATGGATGTGTGTGATGTCCTTAGGTTAGTTAGCTTCAATTAGTTCTAAGTCCTAGGCGACTGATGACCTCAGAAGTAATGTCGCATAGTGCTCAGAGCCATTTGAACCATTTTTGATTGCGCGGCCCCACCCGCCGGAGGTTCAAGTCCTCCCTCGGGCATGGGTGTGTGTTGTTCTTAGAGTAAGTTAGTTTAAGTAGTGTGTAAGTCTGGGGACCGATGACTTCAGCAGTTTGGTCCCTTAGTAATTCACGCGCACATTAAACATAAATGTCAGTGCCATTTCAGATGTGGTGGTAGAGAAAAAAAAAATGATGCCAATGGCTCTGAGCACTGTGGGACCTAACTTCTAACGTCATCAGTCCCCTAGAACTTAGTACTACTTGAACCTAACTAACCTAAGAACATCACACACATTCATGCCCGAGGCAGGATTCGAACCTGCGACCGTAGAGGTCGCACGGTTCCAGACTGATGCGCCTAGAACCGCTCGGCCACTCCGGCCGGCTGTGGTGGTCAGCACGACCAAAATTATTCTAGTTCATGTTTATTCTCTTGGTATATTGCTCTTTCTGATATTTTTCCATTATTTTGCTGATTCTTTCACTTTGTCTGCTACTCTTCAACGTTTCTGGTTGCTACTTTCAGCATTATTGAGATACGTTTCACTTTTCGTTTTCCGTAACTGTGTTCGTTCTATATGCCTCCAGTCCAATTCCGGGGCATATTTGGTCAATTGATGCTTTGACGGCTCCAGACTAGCCTATTGCATCTGCATAAATACTAAACACAATATCCTCTATAACAGCCCAGGAAAATTACTCCAAAGAAAGGCCGCGATGGCCTATAAATATGCATAAGATGGAAATAGTTTTATTCGACGTTAGGCACCACAAATAAGAGTTAAATGAGTCTGCGACGGTTTCTGGCTTGAGCTAAATTTCTGAGGGGCGAAAAATCACGAAATTTTTTGACTTTATCCAGCTTTTCGCTTATTACTCACAAACGATACATCCTACTGAAAATTCCTAAATTACCAAACTGAAAGAGCAAAAATTACTCATAGAAAGACCTACAAAAATCTGAAGTCGGTTCAGCCTTTTAGCCATAATTGATCATCAAAGATCCTCAGTTTTTACCAGCTTGGCGGAAAAGTGAGTTATGCTATCATACCGCCTGTAGCTCAAAAACGGCTACTCCAAATGAAAATATTGGGAACTCAATTTCTTAAGGCTGGTTGCGACAGTTTTTAGGATTTCTCTAAAGCCATCACCCCCCCCCCCCCCCCCCCCCCCCCATGAACCATGGACCTTGCCGTTGGTGGGGAGGCTTGCGTGCCTCAGCGATACAGATAGCCGTACCGTAGGTGCAACCACAACGGAGGGGTATCTGTTGAGAGGCCAGACAAACGTGTGGTTCCTGAAGAGGGGCAGCAGCCTTTTCAGTAGTTGCAAGGGCAACAGTCTGGATGATTGACTGATCTGGCCTTGTAACAATAACCAAAACGGCCTTGCTGTGCTGGTACTGCGAACGGCTGAAAGCAAGGGGAATCTACAGCCGTAATTTTTCCCGAGGGCATGCAGCTTTACTGTATAATTAAATGATGATGGCGTCCTCTTGGGTAAAATATTCCGGAGGTAAAATAGTCCCCCATTCGGATCTCCGGGCGGGGACTACTCAAGAGGATGTCGTTATCAGGAGAATGAAAACTGGCGTTCTACGGATCGGAGCGTGGAATGTCAGATCCCTTAATCGGGCAGGTAGGTTAGAAAATTTAAAAAGGGAAATTGATAGGTTGAAGTTAGATATAGTGGGAATTAGTGAAGTTCGGTGGCAGGAGGAACAAGACTTCTGGTCAGGTGACTACAGGGTTATGAACACAAAATCAAATAGGGGTAATGTAGGAGTAGGTTTAATAATGAATAGGAAAATAGGAATGCGGGTAAGCTACTACAAACAGCATTGTGAACGCATTATTGTGGCCAAGATAGATACGAAGCCCACACCTACTACAGTAGTACAAGTTTATATGCCAACTAGCTCTGCAGATGACGAAGAAATTGAAGAAATGTATGATGAAATAAAAGAAATTATTCAGATTGTGAAGGGAGACGAAAATTTAATAGTCATGGGTGACTGGAATTCGAGTGTAGGAAAAGGGAGAGAAGGAAACATAGTAGGTGAATATGGATTGGGGGACAGAAATGAAAGAGGAAGCCGCCTGGTAGAATTTTGCACAGAGCACAACATAATCATAACTAACACTTGGTTTAAGAATCATGAAAGAAGGTTGTATACATGGAAGAACCCCGGAGATACTAAAAGGTATCAGATAGATTATATAATGGTAAGACAGAGATTTAGGAACCAGGTTTTAAATTCTAAGACATTTCCAGGGGCAGATGTGGACTCTGACCACAATCTATTGGTTATGACCTGTAGATTAAAACTGAAGAAACTGCAAAAAGGTGGGAATTTAAGGAGATGGGACCTGGATAAACTGAAGGAACCAGAGGTTGTACAGAGATTCAGGGAGAGCATAAGGGAGCAATTGACAGGAATGGGGGAAATAAATACAGTAGAAGAAGAATGGGTAGCTTTGAGGGATGAAGTAGTGAAGGCAGCAGAGGATCAAGTAGGTAAAAAGACGAGGGCTAGTAGAAATCCTTGGGTAACAGAAGAAATATTGAATTTAATTGATGAAAGGAGAAAATATAAAAATGCAGTAAGTGAAACAGGCAAAAAGGAATACAAACGTCTCAAAAATGAGATCGACAGGAAGTGCAAAATGGCTAAACAGGGATGGCTAGAGGACAAATGTAAGAATGTAGAAGCTTATCTCACTAGGGGTAAAATAGATACCGCCTACAGGAAAATTAAAGAGACCTTTGGAGATAAGAGAACGACTTGTATGAATATCAAGAGCTCAGATGGAAACCCAGTTCTAAGCAAAGAAGGGAAAGCAGAAAGGTGGAAGGAGTATATAGAGGGTCTATACAAGGGCGATGTACTTGAGGACAATATTATGGAAATGGAAGAGGATGTAGATGAAGATGAAATGGGAGATACGATACTGCGTGAAGAGTTTGACAGAGCACTGAAAGACCTGAGTCGAAACAAGGCCCCCGGAGTAGACAATATTCCATTGGAACTACTGACGGCCGTGGGAGAGCCAGTCCTGACAAAACTCTACCATCTGGTGAGCAAGATGTATGAAACAGGCGAAATACCCTCAGACTTCAAGAAGAATATAATAATTCCAATCCCAAAGAAAGCAGGTGTTGACAGATGTGAAAATTACCGAACTATCAGCTTAATAAGTCACAGCTGCAAAATACTAACACGAATTCTTTACAGACGAATGGAAAAACTAGTAGAAGCCAACCTCGGGGAAGATCAGTTTGGATTCCATAGAAACACTGGAACACGTGAGGCAATACTGACCTTACGACTTATCTTAGAAGAAAGATTAAGGAAAGGCAAACCTACGTTTCTAGCATTTGTAGACTTAGAGAAAGCTTTTGACAATGTTGACTGGAATACTCTCTTTCAAATTCTATGGGTGGCCGGGGTAAAATACAGGGAGCGAAAGGCTATTTACAATTTGTACAGAAACCAGATGGCAGTTATAAGAGTCGAGGGACATGAAAGAGAAGCAGTGGTTGGGAAGGGAGTAAGACAGTGTTGTAGCCTCTCCCCGATGTTGTTCAATCTGTATATTCAGCAAGCAGTAAAGGAAACAAAAGAAAAATTCGGGGTAGGTATTAAAATTCATGGAGAAGAAATAAAAACTTTGAGGTTCGCCGATGACATTGTAATTCTGTCAGAGACAGCAAAGGTCTTGGAAGAGCAGTTGAATGGAATGGACAGTGTCTTGAAAGGAGGATATAAGATGAACATCAACAAAAGCAAAACAAGGATAATGGAATGTAGTCTAATTAAGTCGGGTGATGCTGAGGGAATTAGATTATAAAATGAGGCACTTAAAGTAGTAAAGGAGTTTTGCTATTTGGGGAGCAAAATAACTGATGATGGTCGAAGTAGAGAGGATATAAAATGTAGGCTGGCAATGGCACGGAAAGCGTTTCTGAAGAAGAGAAATTTGTTAACATCCAGTATTGATGTAAGTGTCAGGAAGTCATTTCTGAAAGTATTCGTATGGAGTGTAGCCATGTATGGAAGTGAAACATGGACGATAAATAGTTTGGACAAGAAGAGAATAGAAGCTTTCGAAATGTGGTGCTACAGAAGGATGCTGAAGATTAGATGGGTAGATCACATAACTAATGAGGAAGTATTGAATAGGATTGGGGAGAAGAGAAGTTTGTGGCACAACTTGACCAGAAGAAGGGATCGGTTGGTAGGACATGTTCTGAGGCATCAAGGGATCACCAATTTAGTATTGGAGGGCAGCGTGGAGGGTAAAAATCGTAGAGGGAGACCAAGAGATGAATACACTAAGCAGATTCAGAAGGATGTAGGTTGCATTAGGTACTGGGAGATGAAAAAGCTTGCACAGGATAGAGTAGCATGGAGAGCTGCATCAAACCAGTCTCAGGACTGAAGACCACAACAACAACAACAAAGCCATCAGTTACCGTAACGGCCTTCTGTCGGTCGGGGACCCCACTGTACTTCACCCCCATAGTTAATTCCATATCTGTCTCCGGCGTGTTGACGTCTTGGACGAGTGATCTCTCAAGGGAGCACCCGTGACAGACGAACAAAAGAAAAAAAATGCCAAATATAATAATACGGTAATGATTATTAGGCAGAAGACGAAAGGGATGAAGATGTAGAACAAATACTACGGTTATGCAATTGAAGAGTGTAACAAGATTATGCAAAAGGCAAAGCTCTTAACACTTCACGAAAGAAGACAAGGGAACACTTATGTGATAAGGTTACGCCCGAATGCCCGAATAATGTTGGGAGATAAAGGAGAAAGACCGCGAAAGAAACAGAAACATGTGTTATCGAATTTCTAAATGCAACGACCTGTCTGTCTTTGTGAAATAAGGTTCATAGGAGAAATTATCATTCACAGCACGCAGGTAAAGCAAGTGAAAATTCTAAAGTTGTTGCACTGGGACTGAAGCTTTTCATTTCAGGATAACGCTTTCAATGTTAACCACCACACCACCTATCTCAGTGAAGTTCGCGTAATTTGAAATGATTTTAGCTTCATTTAATTATTATTTCTTCGTACAAAATTAACAGCAAGTTTTCCTGGGTTTGGCTAGTGTTGCATCGCACAGCGTATTTTGCTGTGCGTCGTATAAAATTACTAAATTCAATTAACAGTGTTCGTGAATGGAACCTTGTCTTGCTTTCGCCAGATTCAATTTGTTTTATCTAAAATTAAATTTAGTTGCCAGGCAGAACAAAAGCGCCCAAATTGGCGAAATGAATAATAAAAGAAACTGGTCGAACGGGCTCGGCAGAATACTTCGCATGTGTGAGAGCCAGTTATTAGCTGGCTCCACGCTCGCCGTGTTGCCGTTTTCCGACCGCTGCGCGGGCCGCTTCTCTCTCTGACTATATTAACGAACGTCGAGATTCGTTAAAACTGCCGGTGAGCGTACGCTACGCAGCGGCTCGCAGGGCTGGTTCTGCCTGCGGCCGGAGCACGGCAGCAGGGGCGGAAACACGACCCACCCTATGTCTCGTTTCTCGCCCGCTGCGTTTCAGCTTTTATACCAGACACTCTGAGAGAGCTGTTGTGTGTACTTTGCTCTCTTCCACAATCGCTGCATGAAACGCAGATTTTGCTGCACGCGCGAAACTACATAAACGTAAATGGGCCTGTCGTGCTGTGCTCTCCTAGAGTTCAGACTCGAGCCTTAGTTTAAGATTCCAGTATTTTAATTCCCCTGCAGTTTTTGTTCTTGAACAACCGTCTCTAGTACCATGGAAGTTAATCCTGCATATCTCAACTCATGTCGTGCTACTCTGCTCATTCTTCTAATCTGATCAGTAATGTTTAGGTGACGAAGACGATTCCACTGTGATCAAACAAGATTGAACTACAAAGAACGAAGTGGCAGACATTTGTGAAGAACGGGGAATCGTAAAAAAAGAAAAAGAAATGTGGAGCCCCGACGTATCACAACAAACTGAGACCATAATGGGAATAAATGGTAATCAATTTTCAACGTATTGTATAACGTATTTAACTTGACCAATATCGCCGCCCGCTGCGTTTCGTGCTCATCCATTCCAAAAATCCGCAGAACTGAGGCAACAATGGAGCTTTTGTAACTTTTACATGTCATTCCACAGGACTGCTACATCCGGCTAATAACCAGGGAGCAGTACTTATTGTTAGTGTATTATGGTGGCCTCGAAACATAGTGAAACACAACGGAAATGTTAATCCTAAATTTAAAAAGTGTAAATGACCTTGTAATCAAGTGATGACCTTATTTCGTTACGTTACACTGAATGAAATTCATTGTGTCAATTAACAGTGACTACTTCCACACGTGGGATGTGGAGGCAAAAGAAGGAAATTAAATATCATGTCCAGCCTAAAAACAATAAAATTCTAGTCGTTAACTCGCCCTGTACCTTTACTCAGAGAAGCAAAACACAGTAAGAATAAAATTAAATAAACATTTCTGGTTCAAAATGGTTCAAATGGCTCTGAGCATTATGGGACTTAACTTCAGAGGTCATCAGTCCCCCAGAACTTGGAACTACTGAAACCTAACTAACCTAAGGATATCACACATATCCATGCTCGAGGCAGGATTCGAACCTGCTACCGTAGCGGTCGCGCGGTTACAGACTGTAGCGCCTAGAACCGCTCGGCCACAAACATTTCTGGCATTAAATATTGTTGCCGCAAGTATGTAGTGCAGATTTTGGGAAACAATAAGCAGTCATGCATCCAGAAATGTACTCAGTTACTCGAAATATACGGGTAAGTACAACCCGTAGCACTGGCGTAATACTGTAAAGAAACCAGACTCAAACACGAGTGCACCATGTGTTATATTCGAATAACGGACGGACTGCGCTTTCAACCAATGAGAACAATGCACGCTCATGATACGTTCGCACGTACGACATAAACTGGTGGGTTGAAAATCTATTCATATAACGCATACTTATTTGTTGCCTGACAAAGGAGAAATTGCGAGTTTTGGCAGATGCACTGAAGGGGAGCAGGTTTGGTTATTATTTTACCCAATAACAGAAAAAGTGTAAGGTAGGGGGGTATGCCAAACAAACAGTACATATGCCAAACAAACAGTACATTAATATTTAGGTATTGTCACTACCACAATCGAGAAATTACATAATGAACACTGGCGAAACATTTTATTTTAAAAAGAAAACCAATACCACATTACTTTTTGAACTGTCAGCTTGATTCTGTTTCAGAGTTTGTATCGAAAATTTGTGAACTGGCTGTACCTCACTTTGTTGTAATCTTCCGAGGGAGTGTGGTGACGAAGGCGCACGACGCTGGTATTTGGCGATTCTGTGTAGAAAACAATCTCCGTATCCGTTATAGGTGTATTGCTAGTAGTGGACCTACCCAGGCAGCGTGGCAGCTGTTGCCGTGAGCTTTGTGACGTAGGATTGCAGTTCCAAACTGTGCATAAATTGAAGCACGTGACACTAGTATACACTGATCAGTCAGATTATTATTTTTTTTATCAAAGTAATGTGCTTGTATTTTCAATCTGCTAAAAACAACAAAATCTCTTAGCAACATCACGTTTTGATTTGCAGTTCTCTTCCCCACTGTTATATTATTTATTGTTTATTGCCACATTGATCTAGTAGCTCTTCGAAAGTAGTGCAAAAATTATGAACTAGTCTTATTTTTTACCTCTTATGGTGCCTAAACTCTGATCGCTGCCACATTTCTTCCATGCTCTTGGGTGGTTAAAACTATGATTATGTCACCATCATAGATATGTTGTTTAATTTTTTCTCCCAAGTATTTAGGGATGTAAACTCCTACAGGTTAACTGGCTCTCTCTAGTGGAGCTGGTGTGCTGTAGAATACAATGTAGTCCGCAGTAAACTATATGATCTGAAGTATCCGGACACCCAAATCTGATGCGGAATTGATAACGTGATGCCACGAGATGCGGATCCGCCAGTAAATAAGAGGTCGGGAGTACCACGTTATCAGTAAAGTAGTAACCGCAGACGGAGTCGGTCAGGAAAGCTCGTTGACTTCTAAAGTGGGCAAATCGCTGGATGTCACTTGAGTATCATATCAAAAGGGGACATTTCCAGTCTTCTGAAGCTGCCCAAGTCCATTGTTGGTGACGCGATTGTGAAATGCAAACGCTAAGGAACAACCACAGGCAAACTAAGAGGGGGGCAGACGTCATGTCACTAGCAGCTACCGCTGAACATGGCAGAGGGTCGCTGTAGAAAATCGCATGAACTCAGTGGAAGGATTCACTTGTGAGTTCGAAAGTTTTATTAGCATTCCAGCTAGCACTAACACATCTAACTTAATAAACTAACAAGAATGGGGCACAAAGGTCAGCAGGTCATCATCAGCCACACTTTTCAGTAGTCCCTGCTAAGCGATGAGTAAGGTGGTGGGAACGGTGACACTGCTTGATGACTGGAACGAGTGATTTGGAGCGATGAATTACTCTATACTTTGTAACAATCCTACGTAATGTCCTGGATTTGGGTAATGCCTGGAAAACGTGTAGTGCGAACTATGAAATACAGATAAGGTGGTGTTACAGTATGGATCACCTTATAGCGTCTAAGGAAACGCTATGCTCAGAAGGATATGAATGCAGTCTACTACATTGTGTATTGTGTACAGTAGAGAAAACGTTCAAAGACGCTGACTGCATCAGCATGAGAATGCATCCCGTTATAAAGCGGCATCGATGTAGCAATGCTCTGTGGACAAAAAGTCCCTGAAATAGACTGGCCTGCCCAGAGTCCCCAGCTGAATCCAATGGAACACCTCCTCCCCCCCCCCCAAAACACACACACACACACACACTAACACACATTCAGGCACCTCATTGGCAGTGTCACCAGCAGAGTTCAATCCGTCATATAGGCGACGGGCAGACACACGTCATATTATTGCCAGCTAGTTGGTGTTCGAATACTTTTGATCAGATAGTGTATATTTAATCTTAATGGTTAATGAAAAACAACGGCAGCCATATTATTACAAATTGATTGTTGTACGATAGGTTTCGTTCTTAGGACTTCTTCAGCTATCCAAGTTGTGCCAAAATCATTATATAAAATTTATAACTGTCGCATATACACAGACCATTTACATAATGATTTTGCACTACACATCAACCTTAAAACGTTCAGGTTGCCGAGTTGTACCAAAATCATTACATAAATAGTCTGGTTGTCACAGTATCCAGGACATTTGTATCACGATTTTAGCATAACTCGTCAACCGGAAGATTTTCTAAGACCGACATCGGTTGCGGCACAGTAAATCTGTAATCATGTAGCTGAGGTGGTTTCATTAAATGTTAATGTTAGTGTCAGTTCAGCTGTGGTGGTCAACATGATCAAAATTATTCTCGTGCTAATATTTTTCAATACGTGTGCTGATTCTTATTCTTTGCCTGCAAATCTTCTGAAGTTTTGGTTGCCACTTTCAGTATTCTTTAGAGACATTTCACTTGTCCTTTTCCGTAACCGTGTTCGTTCTATATGCCTCCAGTCGAATTCCGGGGCGTTTGATGACTTGCAGTGAGGATTGAGCCCTGACGCCTCCAAACTTGCCTGTTGTATCTGCATAAGTACTAAACACAATATCTTCTACAATAGCCCACGGAATTACCCGAAAGGAAGGCCGCGATGGACAATAAGTGTACACAAGACGCAAATAATTTCATTGGATAATAGGCATTTCAAATAAGAGTTAAATGAGTTTGCGACGTTTCGGGTTTGTGCTGAATTTCTGAGGTCCGAAAAACCATAATATTTTTGCGCTTTCTTCACATTTCGATTATAAATCAAAAGCGACATATTCTTCTGGAAATTCCCGAAACACGAATATGAAACAGTATAAAATTCCTCGTACTAGGACCTACATAACATTTAAAATCGGTTCAGCAATTTAGCGACAATTGATCGTCAAAGACGGTCGGTTTTTTCCGGCTTGGCGGAAAAGTTAGTTGAGCTCATGTTCCAACGCCTGTATATCAAAGACAGTTTGTAGAGTATCAAATTCTGCGTGAAGAGGGCTCCTAAATTTTAAAATTCACCAACTCCTTTCCGAAGATACAAATAAGTATGTGAAAGTATTTGTAGTGCTAAATTCCTGCTAGGACTTTTTTGTGAAATCAATTTACTTTGGACCACTGATCATCCACATTCGTCCAGATATTCAAATTTAAGTTTAATTTAGTTGGATAACTGCATACCTATGTATTTAGCTCTATTTATTACTTTAATTACTCAAGTACATACAGTCACCTTAACAGCTTGCTTCCAAGTTGCTGACAAAAATAATATGCAGTAGAACAGAAAATAAAATTGAGGCTGTACTACATGACGATCAGTTTGCCTTTAGGAAAGGTAAGGACAGCAGAGAAGCAATTCTGACATTGTGGTTGATAATTAAAGCAGGGCTAAAGAAAAATCAAGACAAGTTCATAGGATTTGTAGACCTAGAAACAGCGTTCGACAATGTAAAATGGTGCAAGATGTTCGAAATTCTCAGAAAAACAGGGGTAAGCTATAGGGAGAGACGGGTAATATACAATATGTACAAGAGCCAAAAGGGATTAATAGGACGACCAAAAACGAAGTGTTTGGATTAAAAATGGTGTAAAACAGGGATGTAGTGTTTCGCCCCTAATGTTCAACCTGTACATCGAAGAAGCTGTGATGGAAATAAAATAAAGGTTCAGGAGTGGAATTAAATTTCAAGGTGAGAAGACATCAATGATACGATTCGCTAATTACATTGCTATCCTGAGTGAAAGTGAAGAAGAATTACATGATCTGCTGAATGAAATGAACGATGTAATGAGTGCAGAATACGGACTGAGAGTAAATCAAAGAAAGACGAAAATAACAAGAAGTAGCAGAAATGAGAACAGCGAGCAACTTAATATCAGGATTGATGGTCATTATATAGTTAAAATTAAGGAGTTCTGCTAGCTAGTCAGCAAAATAACCGAAGATGGATGGAGCAAGGAGGACATCAAAAGGAGACTAGCACTGGCCAAGCACTGGCCAAGAGAAGTCTACTAGTATCAATCATGGGCCTTCTCTGAATATACGTTTGGAGCACAGTATTGTATGGTGGTGAAACACGGACTGTGGGAAAAGCGGAACAGAAGAGTATTGAAGCATCTGAGACCTAGTGATAAAGACGAATGTTGAAAATTAGGTGGAGTGATAAGGTAAGGAATGAGGAGATTCTGAGTAGAATCGGAGAGGATAGGAATATGTGGAAAACACTGACAACGAGAAAGGACAGGATGATGGGACACCTGTTAAGACATCAGGGACAGACTTCAATGGTGCTAGAGGCAGCTGTAGAGGGCACAAACTGTAGAGAAAGACAGAGATTGGAATACATCCAACAGATAACTGAGGACGTAGTTTGCAAGTGCTACTCTGAGATGAAGAGGTTGGCAAGGAGAGAAATTCGTGGTAGGCCGCATCACACCACTCAAAAGACTGATGACCCGAAAAAAAATTATTTTAGTTACCGAAGTACGTATTGGATAGTGTTTTGTGTTACTTAGTTGCGGTTATGGTAATCATACAAGGAGTGTGTAACAGTAACTATTAATTCGTCCCCCTTTGTTGGCTTCTGAGTTTCAGTTGTGGAAAAGGCGATCTGAACGGTTGGCCATCTGGCTTGTTCTACAACGACTGTACATGTTGCGGAACAAGTTGTTCGTAGGCAAACGTCTTGATGTGGTGGGCGTTGCTTGTTTCACATGTTGTGATGCAGTCGAAACTGATTAATATAAGGGTACAATAAAGGAAAAGGCATTGAAAACATATATTGATGCCAGGAAGATGAAGAAGGACGGCCATTATACTTGGTTAGAGAGTCAGACAATTGTGCCCATTCATGAAAAGCGTCGGGAATGTGTCTACGCTAGAGAGGTAAATTTTGTCAAGCAAAAAATCCAGAGCATGTGGTCAGGGGAGAAGTGAACAGCTTAAACTTCAGGAAACTATATATTTATTGTGAGGAATATGCAACTGAATCCCTTAAGGCCCAACAACGAAAGTTAAATAACCACAGGCGAGATAATGTGCAGGAGGTAGTGAACTTAAAAAACCACAGAAAATATAAAAACAGCTTTTACCGATAGAGAAGATGAACGGGATGAGTATGTTTTACAGAGGCACACCACTTGGACAGGTTTAGTAGCATCACAAGGAAGAAACCATAGTTCCTGTCGCATGCTTTTACTCCTCCATGCACCTTCTTCAGCGGATACAAATCCTCATGGCCGGGCTGAAATCGCTGACATTACGTGATTGGACTGACTTCACAGTCAAGTGGATATGGAGGAGTTGTTTCCAGAAAGAAACTCTGAAGTTGTCTGAAATATTTAAAGATGATATAATTGTGGTACAGTACTCGGAACCAATCAGTTCAATTGCACCACAGTGTTTGATGGATAACTTGAGGAAGGGGCTGAAGATCTGTAAAATACGATGAATGCGCCCAAAGAGCGGAAGCTATGTCATCCTTTTCGGTTTTATTTGACGAGACAGTGTCACCAACTGTGCTAAAATACCGATTCCACATGTCGTGCACACACTTTATTCAACATGTAAACGTCATTACAAATATTCGAATTTAGTTTAGGACATGTTCGATTTGCCTGCCACAATTGGCGATGACGTGGCGCAGACAAATAGCGAAATTCTGCCTGACCCGCTGAAGTGTCGGAACACCGATGTTGTCGATGACCTCCTGAATGGCTGTTTTCAGGTCTTCAATAGTTTTTGGGTTTTTGCTGTACAACTTGTCTTTCATACAGCCTCATAAAAATAAGTCACATGTGTTCAAATCCGGAGGATATGGCGGTCAATCGAGGCTTAGGCTAGAGGCTTCTGGATACCTCAGAGCCAGCAGAATGCGGTCCCCAAAGTGCTCCTCCAGGACATGACTCTGCTACTTCGATGCTCCGTCTCGCATGAACCTCTCTTATCGAAATCACCGTCACTTTGGATAGTGGGATGAAATTATACTCCAAAATCTTCACGTAACGTTCGGTAGTCCCCGTGCCATCAAGGAATATCACACCGATTACTCCGTGACTGGACGTTGAAAGGTGGCTACACTGAGCCACAGCGCCAGAGATTGCGCCAAAGAGTTTTATTCCGCCACCTCCACTGGCAGTGCTTATCGAGATGTGGTAGTAGTGAGTCGGTGTTGAGATGTTGTAGTAGGGAGTGCTTGTTCCATGTTTTATGCAGTTTTGATGGGCTAGACAGCAGATGTTGTTCGAATGGAGATATTGTAATGATCAGAGTGCTTTTCGTCAATGTATATGAAGGTAAAAAAATTCCCTTTTCTTTTTATTATTTCAATGTCTTAAATAATGCGTCATTACAGGTTCAGTCAACAAAGCATCTGGCTTGTGTTCTTGTATTAGAGTGTAATTCTGGTTTTCTTACGCAATTATAGTATTTCTATTTTTTTAATTACTTCAGTATAAATGGTATTTAAAATTTCTTGTCTTATTGAAGAAGAACCGTGCCAGATATGTACGTTGAATCACACTTCCACGCACAGAACAGTTACACTTGTGTTTTGGTTTCGTAGGTTTTATAGTTGCTGGGGACTTAATTAATTAATTGTGTTAACGTAAATTTTCTTTCATTCTTTGTTGTTATTCTATGCAGTCAGATTGCGTACTAAAACTAGTCTGGGCCAACCGTTTACGACACTTCGTAATCGGACAGACAACTAAAAATGTTATATCCTAGCCAGTAATGCCACCCGAGCCCGCTGCCAAAAGGTTGGCAGCATCAAAGTCCGGACGCCGTCCGCATAAGCAGCGCCAGCGAGACCGGAAATCGCCGCAAGTCTGCGCGCGCCACCGCTGGCTTCTGGCTTCTTATGCGCTGGAGTCGCGAGCGCTAGGACAGTTCTGTATTCGCCGCTCAGTTGTATACTCGCCCCCGAATTGTGTACTTGCCAGTCAGTTGTGTGTTCATCGCAGCAGAGTTGTTGTTTGTCGTCAGCCGACGCTGACCTAGCCGCTCCGACTCGAACTAGACAGATTTCTGTAGACACAGAGTTCACTACTGTGTTTCTGTATCTTCGTTAATAGAGATAAGTACCGACTTTTATTTAATCAGAGTGTTTGGGTTTTCATCTTTCTGTTCACTGTTCCAGCGGACCGGTCGGCCCGCTATTCAAAGTGTGGCGGTGACTTCGTAAGCCGTTTCTACAGCGAATTGCTTGTCGCTACGAACGCCGCCACAAAAAAAAAAAAAAAAAAAAAAAAAAAGAAATTAAAAGTATTTGCATTTCATATTTAAATAATTAAGCCCCCATGCACGTGGCGACCGCTGCTTCGGATCGTCCCTTGGAATTCTTCCGATTGTAAAAATAGTAGACAGTAGTATTGTTGTAGTAATTTGTAGTTTAGTAATTGTAGTATATATTGCATGTGTAGATTTGGTAATTGTCATTCTTCTAATGGTATTTTTTTTCCAGAATTTAATTTTTGTTGTCTTGTCTACGGGTTTGACCATTTAGTGCAATTATTTCAATTGTTCGTTAATCGTGTTTGAGGGAAACATTTCGTGTGAATGGTATTGTTGGAGATAAAGAGTCATCGTGTGTAATTTTCGTACAGTAACGAGTTTTGTATGTTTTGTAAATGATTACGCGATCAATGAAAAAGGCAAAAATGATGAATAGTGAGAATGACGAAATTGTTAACATGGCGAACTCGTCAACACAGGAGAACAGTATGATGAATGATGAAGTTGAAAACACTTTAATAAGTCGGGAAGATAGTCCGGAACCATTTCAAAATTTTTCTCAGTCAGAAAATTCACAGAATACGAGATTAACGATAGAAGATTCTGGAATAGTATTGAACACAGATAGCTTCATGGCTATGCAGAAGGAAGTTAGTTTTGCGGGAAATGTTAGGGGCGAAAAGAATTTTGGACCAGTTAATATGGAGCAGTTGATGGGTGTAATATTAAATTTGGGATCTGAATTAAAAACACGGTTAGACTCACAAATGGGAACAATGGAAACACGGTTAGACTCACTGGGATCACAAATAGGAACAATTAAAACAGAGATGGGATCACAAATAGGAACAATTAAAACTGAGATAGGAACAATTAAAACAGAGATGGGAACAATGGAAACACGGTTACTCACGAATAGGGACATGTTTCAAAAACATGAAAGATGAATTAAAGAAAGAAATTAGAGAAGACGTACAACCGATTTTGAATTCTCACAATAATAGATTGATTGCAGTAGAGATTAGACAAAAGGAACAGGATAGAGAACAGGAAGAAAGAGATCGCGTGATGGTACAAAAATTTTCAGAGTTAAATTTACAACGTGCACACGATAAGGAGGAAATATTTGAGAGAATCGAGGAATCCGTACCAAATGACAGATTAAATAACCTAACACAACAATATGGACAGTTAACTACCAAATGTGTCAATACTGAAACCCGAGTCGCGACACTTACGGAAGACGTAAATAAACAGAAAGAACAAATAGGTGACTTATCGGAAAGAGTTGAGGAGATTGCAGATAAATTAACAAGTCTTAGTTTAAATGGGGACAGAGATTCAGATGATACAGCTCCATTGCCATTTGCAGAAACCGAAGAGTACCAGAACATAAATAAGCATGATGAAAAACAGGGAAAATTTAATGAACGCGTCAAAAGGGAATTTGAGGCATTACGAAAGCAAGTCAAACAAATTGAAGGCGAAATCGTAGGAAAAGACAGCAGAAGAAATTTTGAATCACACATAGGAGAGGACTTTGAAGACAATAATTTATTTCATTTACGGGATGCAACAAGAGAGCGCCAGGCGCGTGAACTTGACAATAATCGACATTCGGACTAGAACAGTCGCGGTAGGTCTTTGTCGCCACGAGGAGAAAACTTTGGCTATAAACACTTCTTAACTGTTCGGAAGTTTAAGATATTTCGCAGTTCTAAGAACGACATACATCCATGTTCATGGTCAGGTCAATTTGCGTATGCACTTCCGCCAAATTCGCCACTAAGTCACAAACTAGAAATTATGTGCGGCTATTAAGGTCCCCAGGGGACTCACTACACTAAGTGAATATGTGCCGTAGAGTGCATAGGGCCCCGAGCTGTAGTGGTGCTATATACCTTTTAGTTTTCTGCACCGCTGCCTACTCTTTTACTATTCTTTGCATCTGTCAAAACAACTCTTCGACTATCAATCTATCTAGAGAGTCGGTAAAGATTAACCAGATATGACTATTTTACCTAAAAGTGATTTCGGAAGTTACCATTTGAACTTACTGTATCTTCATCAGCATTCATTCGTAGTTTAAACGAAATTTTACCTGTTTATCTTCGTGACAATATAACTTCATATGTTGACGATATTCTTATTGCTAAACGTTCTTGGAGTGAGCACAACAAAATTTTGGATTCATTATTACGTATTTTTGCAAGAGTTGGCATTACAGTGAACTTGGAAAAATCTGAATTTGGTCGTTCTCAGGTGAAATTTCTCGGTCACATTATTTCTACAGAAGGTATTCTTCCTGATCCAGAGAAACTAGACGCTATTCGTAATTATGCTGTTCCTACTACAAAACGTGATGTTCGTAGTTTCCTTGGTGTCTGTAATTTTCTTAGACGCTTTGTTAGATTGGACAATTTGGCCACACCTCGTTTATGTGAACTATCTGGAAAGAATTCTAATTGGTGTTGGGATGAGGAAGCTCAGTCAGAATTTGAACAACTTCGTGATGCTTTAGTTGCTGCTCCACTTCTTTCACATCCGGATTTATCTAAAGACTTTTGTTTGGCGACGGATTCATCATACAAAGGCCTAGGTGCACACTTATTTCAAGAAATAGAAGAAAACAGCGTTTTAGTACAGAAGACTGTTGCAATTGGAAGTCGTGTTCTCTCTAAATCCGAAAAGAATTATTCGATTACGGAACTTGAAGCTTTGGCTGTTGTTTGGGCTTTCACAAAATTTCAGACATTTTTGTTTGGCAGACATACTAAGGTTTACACCAATCATCGAGCTCTGGAATTTCTTATGTCAACAAAATTAACTCATGGAAGATTGTCACGATGGGCGCTGTATCTACAGGAATTTGATTTTAGTATTGTTTACATACAGGGTTCTTCAAATATTATTGCTGATGCTTTATCACGTGCACCTATGGGTTTGAAACAAAATGTTGAAGAGGACTGCAAAGAAAACAATTATTGTTTGATGTATATTCAAGGTGTTGCGTTTGAGAATTTTATTTCGTCTTCGCTCCAGGACATCGCTAAGGAGCAAAATAAGGATCCAATCTGGAAGGACATTAAGGAGAAGTGAAGGAGAAAGGAAAGCGTAGCGATTAGACAGTATGATTTAGTTCGCAATGATATTCTTTTTAAACGAAAATCGGTCGACAACTCTGCTTGGTTAGTTTGTATTCCTGATGAGTGGGTCAATAAATTGATTTGGTACAAACATTTCAGTTATGCACACTTTTGTCCCAGAAAATGCTTTCATAAATTACGAGAAAATTGCTACATCAGTATTATGGAAAAACGTATTCGATCTGTTCTTGCCAAATGCAAATTATGTCAAAAGGCTAAGCCGCCAACTATTTCTCACAGAGCACCGTTGTTTCCTATCATTCCAGCGAAATTAAAAGAGATGGCTGCAGTCGATTTGTTCGGTCCAGTGGTTCGTTCTACTAATGGTTTTGCGTAAATTTTAGTAGCAGTGGAATTGACATCAAAATATGTGTGTTTTAGGCCTTTATGCAAAGCAACAGCTCGTTCAGTATCTAATGCTTTCATCAAACATTTTCTTAAAGAAGTGGGTCATGTTGATAAGGTTATATCAGATAATGGATCACAGTTTCGCTCTAAAATTTGGCTTCATACTCTACGGCGTCGTAAGATTAAACCAATTTTCATTTCACTTTTTCACCCTCAGTCTAACGCTTCAGAGAGATGGATGAAGGAAATCAATAAATTGTGTGGACTTTATTGTCATCAGAATCACAGAACGTGGGGTCAGTATCTTCATACTTTTCAAAGCATTCTGAATGAACTCCCTAATAATTCAACTTCTTTACCGCCTATATTAATATTAAAAAATAAAGCACCGACAAATCGCATTTCTGAAATCGTTCTTTTTCCGCCTACACGGAAACTGCGGCATTCTGAAGTTGTCAACCTGGCTCTACGAAATATTGCATCTGCGGCTGCTAGAAGAGAGAAATCAGCAAAATGTACTGGTCGTTTAAAGACCCTGTCAGTTGGTCAAAAGGTATTAATTCTCATTGTTTGTCTCACAAAGGAAAGGGCTTGTGTCGCAATTTTTTTCTGCTTTATAACGGTCCATATAGAGTTCGCAAAATTATTCATGATAACACTGTCGAAGTAGAAACTCTTAAATCACGACGCTCTAAGGGAATACATCATATATCAAACGTAAAAATTTTTGTGGAATGACATACTTTAGAGAAACTAACAGCTACATGTAAACATGCAGAGAATACAAGGATACCGCGCTGTGTTTCGGCGGCGGCAGATACTCAAAGCAACAGTCAAGTCTTCGCGCCGCACAAGGCAGTCGTTGACAGCAGACAATCACTTCCTACGTCACGCGTACCTACAGCTGATCGAGCGCTCAATGCGAATGCACTGACAGCCGTAAACAAATACACAGTCTAATTTCTCCGACTAAATTCAGTATAAAGCTATAGTGACTTGATGAATTATGTTATTAACGTTCAGTATTTTTCAGGATACGGTTCTATAAAATATTTAAGAACTTCAGGTAAATTCTGAGCGTGTCCGACGTTAGGACGACTTGCTATGCAGAAAATTTCAGGAAGAATGTAATTTCGAAGAAAAAAGTAATAAACTGAAAAGGTAACTATTAATTGAGTTTATTTTTCAGGTAACAGATTTCCAGTTACGTACGTACTTTCGACGTAATTTGCTGCTCGCGATTACGTGATTCATACTTTGTGCTACATTTCATGTTCTATTAATTTACTTGTGAAGCGACGTGCTTGCGTACATTATCTGATTTTGACAATGTTTTATTAATGAACAGGGTTGTTACTTGTGTATATTATGCATCGCTTGGCTGCACTGCTTTTTCACTGATGTCATATTTTTCTATTATGTGCCTGCTGTGCTTATTTACTTAAATTATAATCATCACCTGATTAATTGTGCTGATATGGTTATGTATGTAGGTTATACTTGTGATTTATCTGCTTGCACCTTCGTGTTTACTTATTAAGATTACATACGAAAATTTATTTGCTTATGCTGATATGATGCTAATGACCTGTTTATTACGTAAGATATATGTTTGCTGCTGTGCGTATGGATTGCATATTTATACATTTCTGTTTGTTGTCATAACTACTCTTTAATTTGGTATATAGAAATGCTGATATATGGTGTACGAACATGGAGTTCAGGTCACACTATGGTATTAATTATAGATTGTTTGCTTGGCAGAGCCTCGTTGTAGAAATTGTGCTGCATCCACTTGATGACATTCTGTTCTCCGCTGGTATATTTACTCGCTATTGTATGTTTTTTGCTTATGCTCAGTGCCTTATATTTTTAAGATAAGAAAATGAACTGCTATAATTCGACGAACGACATTAGTACAAGAAACTTCATAGAAGTCACATGAGCTGGAGGTTTTATGGAAGCTGCATAAATTTATGCCAATAGGAAGGAAGCTAACGACATGACATGCCAATACTAGGTTTAGACCATTAACAATTATTACACTGCATTCTTCGTGAGCAATTGAAATAGGAAGTGACACTTGACACAAGAATTACTCCACATGTATGTTTCTGATTTGCCATGATTCTTGAAGTGGTGTACACACTGTGAAATATTACGATTTATTCACTCAAAGTCTTATGTGATCTTTCATACTACGTACTCGTACTTACTTACTGAAAGTTCTTCGAACTAAAGGCTGTTAGAGGTCATGTATGCATTTCTTTTGTTTAATGATGGACAAGGTAACCAAAATGTATCTTATAATTCATAATGAGTAGAAGATTCGGATCAGATGGATTACACAGAGGTTGTGTGTGGAAATTGTGTCTACGGATTGTATGGGATGATGAAGTTTGCACTAGGATTTTATCTGTACTTGATCGAGGAGACTGACTAGAAGAAAGAGTTGTTATGGAAGGGAAATGATATTGGCGATAAGGTTTATATGTGTCGACGTATTGAAGAGATGTTATTGAGGTATTGAGATTGTGTGAAGTTGATGATTATTGGAGTTTTGGTGGACAAGAGGTAAGGTAAATGATATTAATGATAGGGTTTATATGTATCGACGTAAGAGGTATTATTGAAGTATTAAGATTATGTGATGCTGATGATTATTGGAGTTTTGGTGGATAAGAGGTAAAGTAAGTGAGGAGCATATTTTTTTTGTTGGTTTATATGGAACAAGGAGGATGAAGATGGCAGACTAGAACACTCGAGTAGAAGGAAGATAGTCTACACACACACTTTGTTAAATCACTAAGCAGTATATACTTTTTTTGGAGAGAGAAAGTATTTGCATATCTTGGAACACTGACAGTTGTTCAGCAACAGTACATTTGATTTAACTTGGCAGACATTGCTCTTGACATGATGACTGCGACGTTGACTAACTATTATTGACTGTTATACATTGCTGCCACTACTACTTGATACACATGATGAACATCAAATTTTGACAGAATTGCATTTACACAGTTAACACTATTCAATTACACAGTAGCACTAATGTGGTCGAAAGATGAGTGAGTGTGTTTTGTGTGTTTTCCCTTCCTAATCCCAGATAATTGGTACCGACCTATCTCCTAAATATTATTTTTCTTGTTTGTTGTGGCTTGCACTGACACCCATAAATATTATAGGTTTACTGATATTTGTGTATTTGTAATAGTAATATGACAATTATCTGATATCATTTGTGTGTTTATTATAATTTGTGTGTTTAGTGTAAGAGCATTGAGAATAATTATGTAAAAGCAGTTGTGTGTGCATTCAAACTATTGTTCATGCCTGAACTGTCTGATTAGTGATGGTGAATATTATGGACTGTTACTTGCACTTTTTCTACATGATTGGTGCCACTAGGACATGTTTAATTTCTGCTGATAAACTCTGATGAACAGTGTGATTAGTGATAGTGAATATTACGGACTGCTGTCTGGACCTGTTCAACATTGCTAGGTGCCACTGATGAACTGCTTCTACTGAAATAATGTCACTTGTTGCTGTCTGCACCTGCTCAACATTGCTGCGTGCAACTGATGGAACTGCTTCTGCTGAAATGATGACACTTGTTGGTGTCTGCACCTGTTGAACATTACTGGGTGCCACTGATGGACTGCATCTATTGAAATAATGTCACTTGTTGGTGTCTGCACCTGCTCAACATTGCTGGGTGCCACTGATGGACTGCTTCTACTGAAATGATGTCACTTGTTGCTGTCTGCACCTGCTCAATATTACTGGGTGCCACTGTTGGAACTGTCAACCAGTGATGAGATGTCACTTGTTGCTGTCTGCACCTGTCAACATTACTGGGTGTCACTAATGGAACTGCTTCTACTGAAATAATGTCACTTGTTGGTGTCTGCACCTGTCAACATTACTGGAAGCCACTGATGGACTGCTTCTACTGAGATAATGTCACTTGTTGGTGTCTGCACCTGCTCAACATTACTGAGTGCCACTAATGGGTTACTTCTACTGAGATAATGTCACTTGTTGGTGTCTGCACCTGCTCAACATTACTGGGTGCCACTATTGGAACTGCTTCTACTGAAATAATGTTACTTCTAGCTGTCTGCACCTGTTCAACATTACTGGGTGCCACAGATGGAACTGCTTCTACTGAAATGAAGTCACTTATTGGCGTCTGCACCTACTCAACATTGCTGGGTGCCACTAATGGAACTGTTTCTGCTGAATGAAGTCACTTATTGGTGTCTGCACCTACTCAACATTGCTGGGTGCCACTAATGGAACTGCTTCTGCTGAATGATGTCACTTGTTGGTGTCTGCACCTGTTCAACATTGCTTGGTGTCACTAATGGAACTGCTTCTACTGACATAATGTCACTTGTTGGTGTCTGCACCTGTTCGACATTGCTGGGTGCCACTAATGGAACTGATTCTACTGAAATAATGTCACTTGTTGCTGTCTGCACCTGTTCAACATTGCTGGGTGCAACTGACGGAACTGTTTCTACTGAAATGACGTTACTTCTTGCTGTTTGCACCTGTGGGCCATTGCTGGGTGCTACTGTTGGAACTATCAACTACTTGTTTTTTGAATCATTGAAAGCATTTTATATGAACATTTGTATAAACTGATTTTTTGTGTATTGTGTAAACTATTATGTAAAGTCACATGTATGAAAGAATTTGTATTGCTTACTGTATTTTATATATTAGGTTATTGAAAGGTCAGTGCAAAGCCCTAATTTTATTTAATTATTTGATATTTACGTATTAATATTATCTTTTATTTTTGTCTGTATTTTTGTGGACGAATTTGGTGGTATTTTCACCACCAATGCTGGCAAAAATACCATCAAATTGTGGCCCGTGGAGGAAGGGCACATGAAAGGTGGCTACACTGAGCCACAGCGCCAGAGATTGCGCCAAAGAGTTATATTCCGCCGCCTCCACTGGCAGTGCTTATCGAGATGTGGTAGTAGTGAGTCGGTGTTGAGATGTTGTAGTAGGGAGTGCTTGTTCCATGTTTTATGCAGTTTTGATGGGCTAGACAGCAGATGTTGTTCGAATGGAGATATTGTAATGATCAGAGTGCTTTTCGTCAATATATATGAAGGTAAAAAAAATTCCCTTTTCTTTTTATTATTTCAATGTCTTAAATAATGCTTCATTACATGTTCAGTCAACAAAGCATCTGGCTTGTGTTCTTGTATTAGAGTGTAATTCTGGTTTTCTTACGCAATTATAGTATTTCAATTTTTTTAATTACTTCAGTATAAATGGTATTTAAAATTTCTTGTCTTATTGAAGAAGAACCGTGCCAGATGTGTACGTTGAATCACACTTCCACACACAGAACAGTTACACTTGTGTTTTGGTTTCGTAGGTTTTATAGTTGCTGGGGACTTAATTAATTAATTGTGTTAACGGAAATTTTCTTTCATTCTTTGTTGTTATTCTATGCAGTCAGATTGCGTACTAAAACCAGTCAGGGCCAACCGTTTACGAGACTGCGTATCCGGACAGTTAGCTACTAAAAATTAAAAGTATTTGCATTTCATATTTAAATAATTAAGCCCTCATGCAACGTTCCACACCATACAGTCATCCGTTGAGGGCGAAGAGACTTCCCTGCCGGGAAATGCGGATTCTCAGCCCCACAAATGGGAAAATTTTGCTTATTGACGAACCCATCCAGATAAATGTGGGCTTGGTCACTAAACCAAACGATATTCACTATACCATTGCCCACCGTGCCCCGCGGTCAACCGTGCAGTATGAACGTCCTGACGCTGACCGTTCACAAGTAATGACGATTTTATTTCGTATAGTTCAATAACTGTCACCCCGCGTAGTGGTTGCATGGATCTTTCATCCAATATCTCTCTAACAGAGGAGGTCATATTCTTTTGTACTACGCAAATCGACGATTAGGTAGACATCGACGTGGAGGAAATCGATTTAGATCCCATGCCAGAAGAAGGCGAAGAAATGGATGATGACGTTCCCGTCTGTCATCTGACCTGAAATGCAGAAAAACGTGAAATTGTAGCTGTATGTAAACACAGAACAATAATCGTTTACGGAATATTGTATCGATTTTATATTGTAATTGAAGTATTTTTTCTTTAATAGCACCTTTCATTTGACATGATTTTTATTAATAACCCTGTTAGTTATCAACTAGAAGTGGTAGGGTGATTAATATTAATGCGCAGAGATAACTACCCTTGTAGGTAGGTACCTAACTAATTTGCCCCAAAGCCCATGTGGATGATACGGGTTCAGAAGTAATTTGACTTCATGAAAAGTCTTATCAGAAGCTTAGTACCACGAATACTTCCACATTTTTATTTATATCTTTCCAGAGGAGTGGGTGAATATTAAAATTAGTGCCTCTCTTCACGCATAATGTGATGCTCCACAACTTTCATCCACGACGTTGTTCATTCGGAGTAAGTATTTTTGAGTTACAGGCATTGGAAGATGAGCACAACCCACTTTCTCCCCAGGTTTGTAAAAAGTGACCACCTTTGGCCTGAACCGATTTCAACTTTTAAGTGTCGTTTTAAGCAGAAGTTTTTGCTGTTTCATTCTGGAATTTTCAGTAGGATCTACCTTTTCGAACTAAAAGTGAAAAACTGAAGAAACTCCAAACATTTCGTAGTATTTCGCCTTCAGAAGTTTAGCAAAAGCCAACTCGTCTAACTTTTATTTGGAATGCCTAATGTCGATTAAAATTATTCTAGATCGTACATATTTATTGCCCAGCAAATTCCTAATTTTCCTGCACTGTAATATGCATAACCTATCCTTGTGTTTATCTGCCCCTATTATGTTTCCCCTCTACAGACCAATCCAGCGTGAAGTGAACTATTCCAGTATACCGTAGCGGATGTTGCTCTGTCTCATCTTATGGTAAGGGTTTCCCATAGATTTTCTTTCTCACCTATTAAGTCTCCTTTTCGCCCTTTATCTGTCGTCGTTGTTTGTATCGTTCTTCGACAGCATCGTTCTTCAGATTGCTGCAGTTTCTTTTTCTCTCGATATCTGATGATCTGTGTCCCACATCCATGCAATCTTGGGAGTTAAATGCATGTTTTCGGGAATACCTTCGTCATTTCCGTATCAATATTTAACACCAGTAGAGATCTTTTATGAAAGAAAACTTTCTTCGCCTATGCCAATCTGCTTCTCATATCTTTCTTGTATCAGCCGCAGTGTGTAATCTATCACAACAAAATCATTATTGTCGTTTCTACTGCCCTTCGTCAACTTAATTATCGCTGTATTTGCCACTGATCTTTTCTTTTTTTTGAGAAGTACGTTGGTAACTTCTTCTGTATTATCACGTCTCCATACCATCTCCTAACAGAACTGCCCGTTTCCGTCCAACGCCGATAGTAGTCGCACTGGATCTGGAGGACTCAGCGCTCTCAGCGGCTCCATACCGCGAACACCCTCTGCCAGCACGATATAGGACGGCTGGTGGCAGCCACTGAACCAACTTGCGCTTGATGCCTCTACGCTACGACGCCATCATTTGTGCTTAGTTCAGAGAGCCACTTGGGTGTTGATTTTATGTTTGGTGGACTCGGTTTCTTGCTGCATTATTTGTGTTGAGTCTTTGTACGCTTAGAAAAATAAGTAAATCTTCTCTTTATTGTGCTAACTTAGCCCCTAACCATTTCTGCTCGTGACCAGCTTTCCTACGACGACAGTTACTGCACGATTCTGTAAAACAGTTCAAACGGCTGTGAGCACTATGGGACATCTGAGATCATCAGTCCCCTAGGCTTAGAACTACTTAAACCTAACTAACCTAAGGACATCAAACACACCCATGCCCGAGGCAGGATTCGAACCTGCGACCGTAGCAGCAGCGCGGTTCCAGACTGAAGCGCCTAGAACCGCTCGGCCACAACGGCCGGTCACAATTCTGTAGTCCACCTCTTCTTACTGTTGTGTGCGGAGTCATGCACAACGCCTTTTGTTTTCTCGGTCGCTTATATTTTGCCAGAACAGCATTTCTGTCTTTTCACCTTGCACCTTGCACTTTCGAAACACTCTTCTTTCCCTTCATTGCGTCTTTGACAATAGTGAACAATAGTGGCCATAAGCTATAACACTTTCTCAAACCTGTACTCAAACATATCTGCCTTCATCTTCAGTTATATCCATTAGTGCTTTGAAAGTGAAACAAATTATAATTTGCCATTCCTTGTACCTTAGTGTCGGTGTTCTAAAGATTGTGACTGTACCAAATGTAATCTAAATGTTTATGTGACAAATAGCAGGGTACGACGTATGAATAAATGTATTTTGAACTTTCACCTTTAGGCTGCCTTAGGTACTCTGTGGTTCTAAACTGAGCGTTGCTGTAGGTGCAGCTGCATTATCCCGCAACGTCCACGATACCTCGGGAGTTGAACAAGACCGGCGGCCCCACGGGCAAACAGCGGAGACCTGCCGCGTCAATATTTGCGGAGCAGCGGGCTTGGCTCAGTTTGGCCCGTCCTCGCCCGGTCTGGTCTCCCGTTAAGGCCACGGCGCGCCGATTACGCCCCATCGCACGGTTTGCCAGACCCACCGTACCGAGGGCTAACAGCGCGGTAGTCAGCGGCAACAGATGTTTGCATGTTAGTAGCTTAGCAGCAGTGGATCAAAGTGCTTACTAGGCTAGAGTGATATACAGCACGAGAGAAAGAAACGTGTAGATGTACTGGAGGGGATCCGAAAAACAAGTACACGAGGGAAGCAAATCTGATCTTTAAGTATAAAGTTTGTGACCGAAAAAAAATTACAGCTTTGTATATCTGGAAAAAGCTTTCAACATGCAATATTAAGAGTGCATCAGATCCTAGCATGAACCAGAATGTCGGAAGACGAGATATCAAAATATTTGCAGATGGGTTCGATCTGGCGTTGAACCTAGTCTGAGCCACCCCTGCACACTAGTCTCCCATTTACGTCTCCGTATAGCTACTCCGCATTTTTTCCTTCCGCCACGAATAACTCTCCGTGCCAACCTCTTCATCTCAGAGTTTACGCCAATTATTTGCTCGATGTATTGGTTCAAATGACTCTAAGCACTATGCGACTTAACTTCTGAGGTCATCAGTCGCCTAGAACTTAGAACTAATTAAAGCTAACTAACCTAATTAAAGCTAACTAACGTAAGGACGTCAGCCGGCTGCGGTGGTCTAGCGGTTCTAGGCGCTCAGTCCGGAACCGCGCGACTGCTACGGTCGCAGGATCGAATCCTGCCTCGGGCATGGATGTGTGTGATGTCCTTAGGTTTAAGCAGTTCTAAGTTCTATGGGACTGATGACCACAGATATTAAGTCCCATAGTGCTCAGAGCCTAAGGACGTCACACACATCCATGCACGAGGCAGGATTCGAACCTGCAACCGTAGCGATCGCTCGGCTCCAGACTGTAGCGCCTAGAACCGCATAGCCACTCCGGCCGGCGCTCGGTGTATTCCGATATTTGTTTTCCTCTACAGTTTTTACCTTCTGCAGCTCCGTCTAAAAATACAGAGTTTATTCTCTGATGTTTCAACAGACGTAGTTCCATCTTGCATCATCTTTTGTCAGAGTTTTCCATATATTCTTTCCCTCGGTGATTCGGCGGAGAACGTCTTCATTCCTTATCTCACCAGTCCACCCAATTTTCCACATTCTTCGGGTAGCACCACATCTCTAATGCTTCGATGATCTTCTTTTCCGTTTGTCCCCCAGTCCATGTTTCACTACCGTACAATGCTGTCCTCCGAACTTACATTCTCAAATTAAGGCCTATGGTTGATACTAGTAGACTTCTCTTGGCCTTGAATACCCTTTTCTTCTAGTGCTAGTCTGCATTTCATGTCCTACCTGTTCCGTCCGTTGTGGGCTATTTTGCTGACTACATAGCAGAATTCACTCAGTTCGTCTGCTTCGAGATCACCAATCCTGATGTTGAGTTTCTTCATGTTCTCATTTCTGCTGCTTCACATTACTATCATCATTCTCCGATTTATTAACGTTCCATATTCTGTATTCATTAGACTGCTCATCCTATTCAGCAGGTACCGTAATTCTTCTTCACTTTCACTGAGGATGGCATTGTCATCAGTTAATCTTATCATCTATATCATTCACCTTGAATTTTAAATTAAAAAAAAGTTCAAATGTGTGTGAAATCTTATGGGACTTAACTGATAAGGTCATCAGTCCGTAAGCTTACACACTACTTAACCTAAATTATCCTAAGAACAGACACACACGCCCGTGCCCGAGGGAGGACTCGAACCTCCGCCGGGACCAGCCGCACAGTCAATGACTGCAGCGCCTTAGACCGCTCGGCTAATCCCAATTTTAAATCCACACTTTAATCTTTCTACTGTCATTCCTTCTTCGAAGTATTGATTGTACAGTAGGGGCGAAAGACTACATCGCTGTCTTACAGCGTCTTTGATCTGCGCACTTCGTTCTTTATCTTCCACACTTACTATTCCCTTTTTCTTCTTGTAGATGTTGTATATAACCCATCTCTCCCTATACCTTCCCCCTATTTTTCTAACAATTTCGAACATCTTGCTTTCGTCATTCTCGAACGCTTTTTCCAGATTGACAAATCCTACGAAAGTGTCTCAATTTTTCTTCAGTCTAGCTACTATTATCAAACGCATCGTCAGAATTGCCTCTCTGGTCTCTTTACCCTTCCTGAAGCCTAACTGCTCGTTGTCTAACAGATCCTCGATTTTCTTTCCCACCCTTCTATATTTTATTCTTGTCAGAAACTTGGATGCATGAGTTGTTAAGCAAGAAATGGTTCAAATGGCTCTGAGCACTATGCGACTTAACTTCTGAGGTCATCAGTCGCCTAGAACTTAGAACTAATTATACCTCACTAACCTAAGGACATCACACACATCCATGCCCGAGGCAGGATTCGAACCTGCGACCGTAGCGGTCGTCCAGTTCCAGACTGAAGCGCCTAGAACCGCACGGCCACTCGGTATTATCTATTCTTCCCGACTTTTTAATCTTTCTTCCAATCATCTTTTACTTTCTGATTCAATTACTGGATCCCGTGTCTCTTCTATATTGACTCCTGTTTCTTTTCTAATAAGTCAGACAAGTCTTCCTCCTCATAGAGGCCTTCAATGTCCTCTTTCTACCCATCCACTATCTCCTCTGAATGTAACAGTGGAATTCCCATTGCGCTCTTAATGTTACGACCCCAGCTTTTAATTTCACCGACGGCGTCCTTCCGACAGTTATTCTGTTCCGACTTTACAATTTTCATGCAGCTATTTCGACTTAGCTTTCCTGCACTTTCTATTTATTTTCTTCCTAAGCGACTTGTATTTCTGTATACCTAAACCTCCCTGAACATTTTTCATACGGCCTTCTTTCATCGATCAACTGAAGCACTTCTGCTGTTACCCTTGGTTTCTTCACAGTTACCTTCTTTTTACGTATGTTTGTCTTTCCAACGTCTGTGATTGTCCTGTTTAGAGAAGTTCATTTCTCTTCAACTGAAATCCTTACTAAGCTAACACTTATCGGAGTATCCAGAAACTGAGAGACCTTCAAAATTGCTCTTTCATTCCTTAGTGCTTCCGTATTTCTCTTCTTTTCGTATTGATTCTTCCTGACTAGTCTCTTAAGCTTCAGCCAACTCTTCATTACTACTAAATTGTGATCTGATTCTGTATCTTCTCCAGGGTACGCCTTACAATCCAGTATCTTCTTTCGGTATCTCTGATTGACCACGATGTAATCTAACTGAAATCTTCCCCGCATCTCCCGGCCTTTCCCAATTATACCTTCTCCTCTTGTGATTCTTCAAAGGGGCCTTCCGGAAGGCGTTCGATAGAGTTTCGCACTGTCACCTGATAAACAAAGTAAGAGCCTACGGAATATCAGACCAGCTGTGTGGCTGGTTTGAAGAGTTTTTAGCAAACAGAACACAGCATGTTGTTATCAATGGAGAGACGTCTACAGACGTTCAAGTAAGCTCTGGCGTGCCACAGGGGGGTGTTATGGGCCCATTGCTTTTCACAATATATATAAACGACCTAGTAGATAGTGTCGGAAGTTCCATGCAGCTTTTCGCGGATGATGCTGTAGTACGCAGAGAAGTTGCAGCATTAGAAAATTGTAGCGAAATGCAGGAAGATCTGCAGTGGATAGGCACTTGGTGCAGGGAGTTTCAACTGACCCTTAACATAGACAAATGTAATGTATTGCGAATACATAGAAAGAAGGATCCTTTATTGTATGGTTATATGATAGCGGAACAAACATTGGTAGTAGTTACTTCTGTAAAATGTCTGGGAGTATGCGTGCGGAACGATTTGAAGTGGAATGATCATAAAAAATTGATTGTTGGTAAGGTGGGTACCTGGTTGAGATTCATTGGGAGAGTCCTTAGAAAATGTAGTCCATCAACAAAGGAGGTGGCTTACAAAACACTCGTTCGACCTATACTTGAGTATTGCTCATCTGTGTGGGATCCGTACCAGATCGGGTTGACGGAGGAGATAGAGAAGATCGAAAGAAGAGCGGCGCGTTTCGTCACAGGGTTATTTGGTAAGCGTGATAGCGTTACGGAGATGTTTAGCAAACTCAAGTGGCAGACTCTGCAAGAGAGGCGCTCTGCATCGCGGTGTAGCTTGCTCGCCAGGTTTCGAGAGGGTGCGTTTCTGGATGAGGTATCGAATATATTGCTTCCCCCTACTTAAACCTCCAGAGGAGATAACGAATGTAAAATTAGAGAGATTCCAGCGCGCACGGAGGTTTTCAGACAGTCGTTCTTCCCGCGAACCATACGCGACTGGAACAGAAAAGGGAGGTAATGACAGTGGCACGTAAAGTGCCCTCCACCACACACCGTTGGGTGGCTTGCGGAGTATAAATGTAGATGTAGATGTATTCGCTCTTAGTGATATTTGTTGCAGAACTCAGTCAGTCCTTCTCCTGTTTCATTCCTAACACTATGCCCATATTCTCCAGAATCCCTTTCTTCTTCCCGTGTAACCACATGCAGATTCTGTATGACTATTAGATATCCATCTTTATATGAAGATAGTAACTGTTCTCGAAAGAACAGATACCATTGATGACCGTGCAGCTTCTCTAGAACAAATGATAATTAACTGAAACCCTCAGCTGCCGACAGGTTTTGTTGATATTCCTCGATGGGGATAGCTGAAAATGTGTGCCCCGCCCGGGACTCGAACCCGGGATCTCCTGCTTACATGGCAGACGCTCTATGCATCTGAGCCACCGAGGAGATAGATGAAGAGCGCGACTGCAGGGACTTATCCCTTGCATTACGTATGTAGATTGTGGACAGTTGGGAATGTGGGTCTCACTTGAAGCGTGCAAGGTATAAGTCCCTGCAATGGTGGCGTGGAATATCAGAAGTTTTAACATCGTTATCGTTTCGTTGGTTAATCATGCTTTTTCTCATGATGACCTTCCGCTTGGCAGCCCCCTCCCAGAGATCAGAATGGGGGACTAATACAGAATCTTTTGCCAATGAAGAGATCATCATTACACTTTCTTAGTCACAGGGCACAATATGTGTCTTTAATGCAGCGATATCAATTGCTTCTGCATCCCCATGCCGTTGATCATTGTTATATCTTCTGCCTTTCGGGGCAGTTTCCAAGCTCTGAAACTCCGTCCTCTCTGACAGCGCTGTTGGTAAAGTGAGGGGGACTTCTTTTGCTGGAAGTCATCGGCAGCCAAAGCTCATGATTTATTCAAAATTAAAGAGGTAGTGTGGTTTGAATCGGGACCAAAAATATACTGCTACTAATCACAGATGCTATTCCTAGGTCATAGTTGCCTTAGAAGAGCACCCACTCTGTCTTCCCACCTCTTTCTTCCTGCGTCCCAAGCCAAACCCCTTTCTTGGAAATAGGCCAGGCCGAGATCATGAAAGGCAGCACAAATATTTACTCCACCAGTAACAGCCGAGCATTTTATTGACCAATCAGATTGCTGAACTACCTCTGAAACCATGCCCATTTTGGAAATAGCCCAATTAGAGACCTAAGGTAACACACATATTTCACTCACATAACAACGGTAACGTTTCTCCACTCTTTCTTTAACTTTTCTTCTCTTATCTTTTTGAAAATAGGCCAATAAGACAGCTTCTATGTCAGTTTATTTCTGTTAATTACTGCTCAGTGTTTCACTCCTCTAAAACAGCCAGTCAGAGAGCTTCCTACGGTAAAGATAGATGTAGCATAAGGTAATTCTCGTGCAGTAGTGATGGTAGTTTCGTAATTGTTCCAGGTGCTCGTTCTGATAGCCATGGTAGGTATAACCTCTTTAGTATGTGGCTTATAACACGTTATGAAAATTTTTCGTAGCACTTGCTTCACACATTAACTGCATTTTTTCTTCACCTATAGCTAGTACTTTACAGTTACATTTTTTCATGAAGTATTACCTTTCCATTATCATAAAACAGCTATAACATATAGGTTAAATTCAGTGGCGACTCGTAAGTATACATTCTGGCTGTTCACAAATTTTTAAATTCGGGTAAATATGACGCTGTGAAATTAATAGCACCTCCTGTATAACGCTGCAGAGTGAAAATCTCATTCTGGGAACATCCCCCAGGCTGTGGCTAAGCCATATCTCCGCAATATCCTTTCTTTCAGGAGTGCTAGTTCTGCAAGGTTCGCAGGAGAGCTTCTATAAAGTTTGGAAGGTAGGAGAAGAGGTACTGGTAGAAGTAAAGCTGTGAGTACCGGGCGTGAGTCGTGCTTCGGTAGCTCAGTTGGGCAATCTGCGTTCGGCAGGGCAGCAGTGCGCACCGCGCTCGGCCGTCGACGCCGGTGCGCGCGCGGAGTGTTTTGTTTACTTCCTCGTCACCGAGCTTCTCAGTCGAACAAGCTCTAATGGCCAACTCTTACAGGAAGAACACTCTTCACCTTCTCAAATGAATACGCACGACCCAAAGCACTGGCCGTCGAACGCTTCCTACGCGAAGACGTGAAGATCCCCCGTGACGAGCTCATCGGCATACACCTATCGATCATTACCAGCGTCGTTTATGTTAAGATGACTTCCAACGCTGCCTGCAACGAGATTATTCAAAGGACGCGACATGGACTAAAATTTCGGCACTCCGACGGAAACGTGGGGCCTGTGGATGCCGACCATGTAGGACTTGGCCTTCGGACGATCCGTGTATTCGAACTGCCTTTCGAGGTGAATGAAGATGAAGTCATCGCGGCGCTACGCCCGTTCGGCAAAGTCCAGAGCCACGTAGCCGAGACAGGGGCACAGTTTACGGCGTATCCGGTGCTTAATGGTGTGAGACAAGTCCGAATCGATCTCAAACGGCACGTTCCATTGTACATTTCTATCGGCGGCTGCCGTGCGGTGGTCATTTACGACGGACAACCTCGAACATGTTCCGTTGTGACAAAGAAGGCCACGTCCGTAATGAATGCCTGCAACGCCGCATCACACAACTAAGGCCCGACGATACGATCACCGACAGAACCACGACCACCCTTCCAGTCACTTATGCGGCGACGCTGCACGTCCAGCCCAACCAAGACGCCGTTCATGTGCGTCTCTCTGGTCCGACACACCCGGAGTGGTCCCAGCACCTTGACACCGGCGATGCCGCCCGTGAAAATGTCCAACAGCCGGACACACCCATGCTAGACGATCACAAGAATACCAATGAGAGTGTTCTGGAGAATAACGACCGCATCATAGCACCCGCGGCTTTTGTACCGGAACGACGTGAATCTCTTCCTTCCTCAGACACCGAAACTCATTGCCGAAAGCAGAAGTCGCCCAAATGACGAAAAAATCGCCGCAAGACATCAGAATCGACCATTGAGCCCCCTCCGCAGGACGAAGAGATGGCACATCACTCTGACGGAGAACACGATAACACTTTCTCCTCTGCCACGGAGACGTGTCATCCACAAGACGGTGAACCGTCCAACAGAGATCGTGCGCAAGCCCCGCGCCCAGAAGCCATGGAACATAGCACGCCTGTTGTCACCGACGCAATTGAGCCGACTTGGCCAGCGCTGCCACCTCTCGCCGATGTCAAAACTGTCGGACATTTTTCATGGGCGGATGACACGGATTTCCCACCTCCATCTGATGCGGAAATGACATCTGTTCCTCCGTTAGACCGACACTAAAATGGGGGAAGTTTCTACGGCGACTCCTGCGACTTCTATGGACTTCCAGCATCCATCACAACAATCTTCACCAGCTACGAACCTATCGGCAGCACGGATCTCCCATCAGGCGTACCGAATAGCTACTATCAGTACTAATAATATCGGCTCCCACGCTAAACTTCAACTGCTCCGTGACACGCTAAGAGCAGCGGACATCGACATCGCCCTGTTAGAAGAACTGAGGACAGCAACTTGGACTGGGTGCTATGGATATGAGACGTATGCCGCCCCTGCAGCTATGGAACACACAGGCGCAGCCGTCCTCCTCCGAGAAGGGATTGCAGGTTCTGATGTCGCATACCTCCCAACAGCGCGAGGGGTGGCCATAACAGTTGAAGGACTCAAAATCATAAATCTCTACGCCCCATCGGGCACTGATAAAAGGAGGGATCGCTCCCAGTTCTACGCAGAAGATATCACGCCTTTATTCCTCGGCCGATACGATCATCTCATCGTAGGAGGAGATTTCAACTGTGTTCTCGAGCGCACAGACCAATACCCCCATTTCACCACATGTCCGGAACTTCGCTTCCTCGTCCGCCGCCTTCGTCTCCTCGACACTTGGCGATTGGTACACGGCGACCGCCCGGGGTATACACACATCACGAGCCGCTCCGCCAGCCGACTTGATAGAATATACATCTCTAACGCTCTAAAATCAGTTCTCCTCGACGCGGAACGTTGGCCGTCTGCCTTTTCGGATCATGACATCTACATCTGTACTATGAACCTACGTCGACGATCTATATGGCGCAGTGCAGGACCTTGGAAACTCAATGTCGCGCTACTGCGGGACCCTGAATGTCGACAACAGGTCACCGACACGTGGCACACCTGTGTTCAACGCATTATGCGTTACGAGACCACACTGCAGTGGTGGTTGCTGTGCGCCAAACCGGCCATCCGACGCACATTGACACACTATGGCAGAGCCAAAGCCAGGTGGAATCACCTTACAACTGATTTCTACTATAGCGCTCTACGTGAACTCATGGATCAACCTCCATCCCCGGATCGTCTCAAAGAAGCTCAACGCTTCAAGGCGAAGCTTTTAACCTTGACCAGATGCCGTCTAGAGGGAGCTATTGTACGAGCACGCAGCCAAGATAGGATTAACGGTGAAGAACCTTCTATGCATCATATTATTCAAAATGTTCGTCGACGCCGACAGGCTTTAATGACAACTTTAGACTTACCTGATGGACGACGGCTGATTTCGCAAGCTACCATTGCGGATGCATTCACAACGCACTATAGACTTTTCTATCAGGAAGTACCTGCCGGTGCAGAGGCAATTGCTGAGGTTGCCCAGGAGACACTTGGTACTCTAAACGCAGCAGCTGCAACCCTCCTGACTTCTGAAGTGACCACCGACGACGTCCAAGGCGCTGTGGCCCAAGGGTCTCTGAATCGATCTCCCGGCCCGGATGGTTTACCTCTCGAATTTTACAGAACCTTCCAAGATTTGATGATGCCACGATGGAGGGACATGTACTGGGAACTTTTGTCCGGCGCGGCGAACCCGCCACCAATGTTCATGGAAGGCTTACTTGTACCAGTCCCGAAACCCGCAGGAGGAACACGACTCGACAGTTATTGGCCGATCACGTTACTCAATTCCGACTTCAAGATTTTCACACGCCTTCTAGCAGTGCGACTCAAACATGTCATACGAGACATTGTTTCCCACGAACAAACATCTTTAGGCGGCGATCGTAATATACAGACAGCCCTCAGTGAATATCGAGATGTGATCGCTGTGGCAACACACTCGCGACTGCCAGGCGCTTTAATCTCCATCGACTTCAAAAGCGTTTGACCGCGTCAATCATGCATTCCTCAACGCAGTGATGGACCGAATGGCAATTCCCCCGACGTTCACGCAAGTGATTATGCGGCTCCTTCGTGGAGCAACGTCCAGACTTCTCTTCAACGGCAGACTTACAGAACCTATACGGATTGAACGCTCAGTACGGCAGGGTTGCCCTTTGTCGACGGTGCTTTATGCCATTGCGATGGAACCACTCATTTGCGGATTACGGCGACGTTTGAAAGGTATTCCCCTCCGGGATCATATGTTCCGCTGCCGAGCTTACGCGGACGACTTGGCCCTAGTCGTACGTTCAGCGGCCGACGTACAAGCTGCGATGCAGTGGATTACCCGTTACAGTGCAGGGGCAGGGAGCGCTATGAACGTGGCAAAATAAAGCGCCATGAAGATCGGCCGCTGCCTTCCCGCAGACAGCGTAGTCCCATTTCAACTGGTGGACACCCTTCGTTGTCTCGGGTTGGTGTACACGCGAGACATTCGCCGCACCTCGGCGATCAATTTTCGGGCGCTGCTGCAACGCATCCGGGCCAACATACAAAATCACATACTACGCCCGCTGACTATGTGCCAGAGAGTCACCTTCGTCAATACCCATCTGGCAGCCCGGATACCACATATAGCGCAGATTCTGTCCATCACTGCGACAATGGCGGCCAGATTACAGGCGGCTTTCGGCTATTTCATTTGTTCTGGACACATCTTCAAAGTCCAGTATGAAGCTCTCACCTTACCGAAGCGGGATGGTGGCCTCGATCTGGTTAATGTGAGAGCCAGGACTACGGCACTTTACACCAATACTATGCTCCGGTTATGGAAAAGCCAAAATGCTAGTTTTACTGGAATGTTGACTACCGAGCTCGCACCTGTTTCGAGACGCCCACCGACGTCTTTGGCACACATCCCACCTCTTTTTGGAGTACAGCTACATATGCACCGAGCTCCCCACGACCAGGAAGACGACCACCCGCGACATCTACCGCCTTCTCCGAAAGTCTCCACCCCGCAACCCCGTCGAAACACGTCACCCCCAGGTTTCATGGCCTACAGTTTGGAAAACGATCCACCAACCATATCACACCACTGACACCACCTCCATGTGGTACCTTCTCGTCAACGGCAAGTATATTACAAGACAGAAACTGCATCGCATCGCACTGGTGGACTCACCCCTGTGCCTCAAGTGCAATGTCGAAGATACAGATTTACATCGTTTTGAGTATGGGCCAGCAGCAGCTGTCTGGACCCTCGTACAGAAGATTGTGGATTTCTACCTCAGAGTACCACCACATCACGTTTCTCCTACCATGATGATATATCCCGACACGACCTACTTTCCATCGGCTAAGTGGCACGCCATCACATGGATCAGTGGCATGGCTGTCAACTACCTCTTCCGGGACGACATCGTCGATCCGGCGGACTTTTGGACACGCCTCCAAGTACATCACCACACCCTTCGCCGACATCGACGCTATCGGGCCACTTTCGCAAACTATTTACAGAGTATTTTCACCAACCCGCCTCAAAGTTGGAATCTGAACGAAACGTGTCAGCCAAGACTGGACGATCCTACGTTCCCCTTCAATGGTCAATGATAGAATGCATTTTGTTCTGATGGCGCGCCAAAGTGGAGCATGGCGCGGAAAGTATTCCAATTTTATTTCACTTCTCTTTTCTCCTCCTCTTCTAAGTTTTTTTTTCTCCTTACACATGTTTATCCCTTTCACACATAGCTCTCTATCTGCAGCCTCTTTGTTTTTCTTTCTCCTGTGCTCCCAAACAAAAAAAAAAAAAAACAAAAAAAAGGTTGCTGCTGATGGTGAGACTGTATACTCATTTATGTTAACAAAAAATAAAAATAAAAAAGAATAAAAAAAGAAGGCCGTTGCTGAAATATAGCTACCTTTTATGTTTTCCGTTTTCAAAGGATATTGTGTTATTTTATGAAGAACGTCGTCTTTTATTTTCATACACAAGAGGTTTTTATTTGTTTTCTTATAAGCTGCAAAAAACAAAAAAACTAACAAAAAATAAAATAAAAAGAAAAAACAAAAAAAGTTGGTAGAGCACTTGCTAAAAAAAAAGATGGTAGAGCACTTGCCCTCGAAAGGCAAAGGTCCCGAGTTCGAGTCTCGGTCGGGCACACAGTTTTAATCTGCCAGGAAGTTTCATATCAGCGCACACTCCGCTGCAGAGTGAAAATCTCATTCTGGATAATTAAATACTGTTTGTGACAGTAACGAAATAATATTTAAGCTTTCACTAATCTCCGTTTCGCATTTTTGTGTAAGTGGAAGTCTTCGTTCTTTTTTATTCTTCTGGGCAAATGTAGAAGATCCCTAATACATGTATTAGTTAACGAATTAACTTCCGGACTAAAAATCGGACATTCTTATGTTGCACCTACACAACAACTTACGCTTATTATATGCTTCTCTGTTAAATGTTCGCTTGTAGTCGCACTTGTTCCATTACGTCACTTTATTAGACAACGGATACGATATGGGAGGCTCTAGTTCCTTTGCGGCTAACTTTCCCTGGTTATTTTCTTTTCTGTTAGCGCTTAGAACAGATTCAACAGAGTTCATGCTGACGCTGCACAGGAACTCAGATTCCTGCACTGGAAACAGTCAACTCCAAACAATAATTGCCGTTTGCGGATACGATTAAATTCATGTAGTACTGTCTACCAACAAGGTCACTTGAATAGAATACGAACGACCTGCTGAGAGCCATAAGGGCCAAAAGCACACTGTCTTCGACCCCACATTTATGTGAATATCAGAGAAACCCTTGAGATAGCCTTCCGTGAATGTTCGTATATAAATACAATGTGGGCTTACAGCACAGGTAAACCTGATCCACCATATGATCAACAGATGTCAGAAGCATGAATAAATGCTACTGTCTCATAATCGACGATGATCTGCTTTGTGGTTCTCAGTGGTCGAATGGATTACTCTATGGTAAAATCTCACAAAATAGATTTTTCTATCAATATAACTGACATATACTGATGTCCGATGTAATCTCAATGTACAGAACGCAAAGTTCTCACTGACTGAAAGACTCATCATTGTCCAGCGCAAACAGCTAAGGATACAAACTTGAAGTTTGTAGAAGGTGTGGATCATATACTGTAGACATCTTTTCGGAAATGATCGTCCGAAATACCACTGCTAAAGGGGATGAAATAGGGAATGAAACGTGACCCTTGAAGAACTGGCGCCAGTGTTATTTTGTTCATGTATCGATGAAATCGATTGTGGTTGAGTTAAACTGTGAGATCTCGTGTCATTCGCTGGGAGACGAGTGTCAACGGCTTCCGAACGAGCGTAATATCCGTTATATGTTGTGGTGTGAAGTTGGTCGGGCGTTTTGCCGACATGGGCAGCTTGGAGATACAGGTTCTGTGACTTCGCTGGGAACAAAATTTGAAGTGAAGCGGTGAAGCTGTGGAACCCGCTCCTTCGTGTTGGTTACGTGATATGAGTAAGTGGTCGTAATTGTGTTTTGTTGACCGACACACCCAGAGGCATTTAAATATTATCACTATGGTGAGACTTTCGCAGTCAAACTTTAAGATGGTGTGGAAGAGTTCAGTTGGCCTAGTTAAATGTTGGCCGTTATTTGAAAGGTTTCTCAGTTTTACTTGTGATTTGTGTTTCTTGTAATCTAATGATTTTATGTTGGCGTTTTCAAAGGCTGCAGTCTATTAATACAGTTGTCCATAAGTAAAAAGTTGAAGGTCAAAGTTGCGAATTTGTCAGTAGTGTAACGTGTTCCTTTACATGCTTACCAATATATCGAGCCAAAGGTTCTGCTGAGTGTTTCTATGTTTCAGAGTTATTGTATTGTCTTTGTGATTCGAGCAAAAAAACCTTTGATTGTGTCAGCGCCTTCGCGGAGAGTGAAATGTCTTCCGAGGTCTAGGCCTGGTATTGTTTAAGAACCTGGCCACTACCGGGAGTTGCTCACATACCGCCTTCCCAAGTTAAGTACTTATCTTCCTTCCTCCAAGGCGGTTTAAGCTGGTAGATATATAAATATATATTGTATGTAACCTGTTCTTATACGAACCTGTTTCCTTAAATATTATGGACTGGCAACTGGCTAAACTTTAAATTGCGTAGGATTTGCTTAGTTCCTTGCGCAGTTCTTTCTAGTAGTCTTTTATTAACATATCTGAGCAAGTGAACATTCATTTTTAAAGATCAGTGTTTCTGCTGTAGTATTTTTATGTAAGTGGTTCTATCATGTTATGTAATTGGATCTTAACTAGGCACTAGTGCTGAAGTGTAATTACGTCATCCTTTATTGGGAACTGTTTCCATTATATGTATTTGGAGGTAAATCGCATATGGGGGTTTGAATTTCAGAAGTTTGTCGGTAATTTTGTTTTCTTAATAAGGGAAAATAATGCGAGGGGTATTAGTGCCCAGCAACGTTAATTTTCTAACTGACCTTTTAACAAGTGCTTCATAGTAAGTTATAAGGGTATTTTAGTGAACAATGTTTTAAGTGTGGCCATCTTAATGTAATAACTGGTTTTGAAGAGTTTTATGAAGTGGCTATGTGAAGTAATTGATAACTGCTATGCTTAAGGTTTCTATAAATGTCCGGCACGTTAAATTTTTTATAACTTTCTCTTAAGGGACTGTTTATTTCACTACTGAGTACGCTGCATTTCTATCTGTATTTGCAAAACTTTATCTAGTGGCTCGACCACAATTCGTAATTGTCAAATATCTTAAAAGAAGTAATTACAAATTGTGACTACCAACCATGATTCCATCCCGCTTCCTCTTTTATGGTATCTAAGATATGGTGGGTAAGTGTGGTACGAATAGGAAACCGACGTACCAAAACGCTTTTTGGGAGTATGTCTTAAGGGAATTTTTAAGCTAGAACTACGAAAAGCAGTATTTGGTTTGTCAGTCAGAAAATAAAAAAATACCACTAAGGGAGTAAAAAAATGGGTAAACGTTTTTTTGAAAATAAATAGTTACAAAAGAACAGCTAAACGATTTTTAAGGCTACATCAATGATAAATGATGTTTCACTTCTCAGTTAGACATAAAGAGATATTAGTAGCTGAGTAGTAAGGGCTAGCTGTGTACGCCATGAATCGTGCACATTGTTTATCAAATCCGTCCGTATTTGGCCCATAAGGAAATTACGTCACGCCAGTCGCGCATGCGCAGAAGTTCCTTAAAACCTGCACCACAAAAGGTGTGCTCGCGACCATGATGCCAGGTTCCACCGAGTGTAGAGGAGCAATGTAGCATAGCGCTTTAGATTTAGTGCCATGTATTACTGATTACGTTTAACAGCGTTTACAGAAAAACTACTAATAAATCGGCAAGGTGTGTAAAGTTGGGATGTTCATGTGCTCTTGTGCTCTTACACAACAGCCGTCACTAATTACATTTATATTTTCAGAACACATCTACAAGCTGTACATTACATTTTCAGGGTGGAGCACAATATAATTCCGATCTAGTGTTACACACACGACGGTCCACTCTCATTTACATAACCTATTAGAGACATTTCCCTTCTGCGATTTATTTGTAGTATTCGCTCCAGAACTCTGCCTATTTGTTAAGAACTCGAATATGGTGTTACATTGATTGTTGCCAAGAGACAAAGTTGGCTGTTCGATATGCGAAACTCCATACAATAACATCAACTTATAAATTTGCGAATCACACGTCCTGTGACTGTCTTTTCAATTGACAGATTGTCAATGGCCTTGCCTCGATGAATGCACCAAGTTTCGTCAGATAATTAACGTTAAAAGAAGTCTGTCTTGGCCAGTACTGGGATAGGAAAACACTGGATATGTTACGTACTGTTGGTCGCCCAAAACTCTCAGCAGAATCTCATGATGTGAGGGTATGTGACCCTGTAGATGATGATATTCTGTCGGATGGAGACGTTAAGCTCAACGGACTCCTTGGTACCAAAGGAGTACGCAATGCGCCACCATCGTTTTTCATACTGTCCTTTCTCCCATTATCATCCTACGCCATCCTGACACCAGACTTCACACACAGCAAAGTTACATACACTTACCAGGTAGACTGAAACAGATGCCTCTACGTCTCGCAAAGGAAAAGGGCCTTTCGTGGTCTCCCAGCCACCCATATCATACGACTTTATTATTTAAATGACGGAATAATTTTCCCATTCTGCAATTGATTCTTTCAAATTCTACAACCAACATAAATAATCGCAACTTCCCGAACTTCTTCTTCAACAGATATTATTTCTTTAACACATGAATTATTGCCTGCCACTTCCGATGTTAGCGAGGAAAGGAATCACTCTAACGGTTCATCCAGGATATTCGAGTGTGCATGGTCGATATGTGATGACTGTTAGTTGGAGATCGTCTTCCATCTGTAAGGTGAAGTTTATTTCCATTCTGTCTATTCCAGCATGTTCCCATGCCGATAAGTATTATGTCACGACGGTCCAAAACTTCTTTTTCATTGCAGGCTTAACAATATCGACAGACTTGTATTCTCAGTTTGAGTTTACTGGTCTGCAGGAGAGATAGTTTTGTCTTTCTGTAGGTATCTCTCGAAGTTTTAGAGCGACTTTGAAAGCGCGACTCTTTTTATTAGGTTTAATTTTAAACAGCAATGAATGGTGAATCTGCTGTGCCCATTACTACATACCATTATGGGATAGTTGTTCGAGAAGAATCTTTACTTAAGACGGCGTGTCTGTTTTCCGCGAGTCGACAATTTTGCAGTTGAGGCCACTGACAGGACTAAAAAGAAATTACATTCCTATTAGGAAAATCTGCTTCGGAAACTGTAAGGTGTGTGACTCAGAGACCAAGGACAATCACAGGGGCGGAAGGCTTCGCCATCACCATGATCGAAGCAAGCTAAACAAGTGACAATCATTATGAAAGCAATGTCGAGTTGTTTCTTTGGCATTAAGTAGACTGTCCTCAACGCTTTTTTTGTCAAGTATCTCGGTTGACCGATATCACTACCGGCAAGTGGTGAGCCGCTGCGTATTGCACTGGGGATGGACCACACTCTCTCACGACATTTAATCCGTTCTATAACCGTCATTCTAACATCTGTTGCAAAGTCTGTCCTATTGTTTACAGTTGTGAAATAACGTGTATATTTTCTTTTAGTTATTTCTTTGTTTTATTTTCCGTTAAGGGTGTAACACTCACAAACAATTAATCTCACGTCTTCTCTGGTAGCCTGCTGAGTTTCACACGTGTAAAGTAAAGAATATATTGAGAACTGTGATGGATTGACCCGATATCAATGGCGAATACTTTACCATCAATCAAAGCTAACAGTTTCATTATTACCCTGTTGCGAAGGTAATAACGCTTTCAAGAGGGATGCGCCAGCCATTTCTTGTTACGCTCAACGGAATTCACCAGTGAAAAATGGCAGAGGATTTACACCGAGGTTTTAGGAGTACGGGCTTATTTTTATGCGGCTCAGGAACGTATTTTCTCATAGCTGTCTACACCGAGTGCTACTATAACTCCCAAGACGAAACTGTTTCTTTACTCTAATCTTTTAATAAATGCGCTACCTAAATGCTGCAGCATCTGGAACTCTCATTAATCTCCAAGGTCTTATACATTCCTTAGTAATAAGCATTTCAGTTCTTTTATGGCTTAGAATCTTCCAGTTCTAATTTCACACTGATCTTCTACATTAATGTCGAGGAGCGGTAAGGAACGGTAAGAAATGAGGTTCTCCGCAAAATCGGAGAGAATAGCAATATATAGTACACGCTGACAAGAAGAAGGCACAAGAAGATAGAACATCTGTTAAGACATCAGGGAATAACTTCCATGGTACTAGAAGGCGTTGTAGAGGGTAAAAACTGTAGAGGATGACAGACATTCGAGTACATCCAGCGAATAATTGACGACGTAGGTTGCAAATGCTGTTCTGAGACGAAAAGATTGGCTCAGAAGAGAAATTAGTGACGGGTCACATCAAACCACTCAGAAAACTGATGACACACAAAAAAGCAATCTTATGCTGTTACGTTACACCATCAAATACTGTGGTAGTTCACGAATGAGACATGTAGATAAAACAAAACTACACTTACTCATAAGCTTACCGTTCTTCGTTAAACCTTTGCCTTACTGCTTCCTGCGTTACTGAAAAGCTGTAAGAGCGGCATTATCTCTCTAACAGCTAGGCACTGTTGACAGAGCGTAATGGCGGCCTTGTTTTTGGTACTTAAATTTAACAAAAGTTAGGTAGTACAAATGTGATATAAGTTATTGTGTGTTAATACATTCTTTATTTGGAACGAATAGACCTTTTCTAAATTTAAAGTTAAAGAAATTTCTTCATCTGGATTTTTAAATTTGGTAACAGAATGAAGACCATGACAGTAGGCGTACAGTAGACAATTATCGGTACACAGGTTACCAAATAGATAAGACAAAACTAGAGTAGAAATGTTCGAAATTTAGTGCTACAGAAAAATATTGAAAATTTGTGAGTATTTCGAATACCTATCGAGAAGTTACTTAACAGAATCGTGGAAAAAAAATCTCCAGAAAACTTGACTGAAGGAAGTAATCGGTTGACTGGACTCATACTGATGTCTCGAGGAATACTCAGTTTGAGGATAGGAGGAAGTGTGGAAGGCATATACACAATATGCAGTGCATGGGGGCTTAATTAAATAAAATGGAAATATATTTTTAATTTTCAGTCGCTGTATGTCCGATTACGCTGTGTCTCGTAAACGGTTGGCCCTGACTAGTATTATTACGCAATCTGACTGCATAGAATAACAACAAAGAATGAAAGAAAATTTTCGTTAACACAATTAATTAATTAAGTCCCCAGCAACTATAAAACCTACGAAACCAACAAAGTACAAGTGTAGCTGTTCTGTGTGTGGAAGTGTGATTCAACGTACACATCTGGCACGGTTCTTCTTCACTAAGACAAGAAATTTTAAATATCATTTATACTGAAGTAATTAAAAAATAGAAATACTATAATTGCGTAAGGAAAGCAGAATTACACTCTAATACAAGAACACACGCCAGATGCTTTGTTGACTGAACCTGTAATGACACATTATTTAAGACATTGAGATAATAAAAAGAAAAGGAAAATTTTTTTTTTCTTTTACCTTCATATATTGACGAAAAGCACTCTAATCATTACAATATATCTCCACACCGACTCGCTAGTACCACATCTCAACAAGAACTCTCCACTACGACCTCTCGACAAGAACTCTTCACTACATCTCAACAAGCACTGACTCCTACGAGTTCTCGACAGGCACTGCCAGTGGAGGCGGCTGAATAATACTCTTTGGCGCAATCTCTGGCGCAGTGGCTCAGTGTAGCCACCTTCCTTATCCCCTCCTCCACGGGCCAGAATTTGATGGTATTTTTGCCAGCATTGGTGGTGAAAATACCACCAAATTCGTCCACAAAAATACAGACAAAAATAAAAGATAATATTAATGCGTAACTATCACATAATTAGATAAAACTTTGGCTTTGCACTGACCTTTCAATAACCTAATATATAAAATACAGTAAGCAATACAACTTCTTTTCATACATGTGACTTTACATAATAGTTCACACAATACACAAAAAATCAGTTTATACAAATGTTCACATAAAATACTTTTAATTATTAAAAAAAAAAAAACAAATAGTTGATGGTTCCTGCAGCAGCACCCAGCAATGGTCAACAGGTGCAAACACCAACAAGTGACATCATTTTAGTAAAAGCAGTTCCACCTGTGGCACCCAGTAATGTTGAACAGGTGCAGACAGCAAGAAGCAACATCATTTCAGTAGAAACAGTCCATCAGTGGCACCCAGCAATGTTGAGCAGGTGCAGACAGCAACAAGTGACATTATTTCAGTAGAATCAGTTCATCAGTGGCACCCAGTAATGTTGAGCAGGTGCAGACACCAACAAGTGACATTATCTCAGTAGAAGCAGTTCATCAGTGGCACCCAGCAATGTTGAGCAGGTGCAGACACCAACAAGTGACATTATCTCAGTAGAAGCAGTTCCATTAGTGGCACCCAGCAATGTTGACAGGTACACACAGCAACAAGACACATTTCTCAGCAGAAGCAGTTCCATTAGTGGCACCCAGCAATGTTGAGCAGGTGCAGACAGCAACAAGTGACATTATTTCAGTAGAAGCAGTTCCATCTGTGGCACCCAGCAATGTTGAAGACGTACACACAGCAACAAGTCACATTATTTCAGTAAAAACAGTCCATCATTGGCACCCAGTAATGTTGAGCAGGTGCAGACACCAACAAGTGACCTTATCTCAGTAGAAGCAGTTCATCAGTGGCACCTAGCAATGTTGAACAGGTGCAGACAGCAAGAAGTGACATTATTTCAGTAGAAGCAATCCATTAGTGGCACTCAGCAATGTTGAGCAAGTACAGACACCAACAGGTGACATCTTTTCAGTAGAAGCAGTCCATCAGTGGCACCCAGCATTGTTGAACAGGTGCAGACACCAACAAGTAACATTATTTCAGTAGAAGCAGTCCATCAGTGGCACCCAATAATGTGGAGCAGGTGCAGACAGCAACAAGTGACATTATTTCAGTAGAAGCAGTTCACCAGTGGCATCCAGCAATGTTGAGCAGGTGCAGAGAGCAGTCCATAATATTCACTATCACTAATCACACTGCTCATCAGAGTTTATAAGCAGAAATTAAACATGTCCTAGTGGGACCAATCATGTAGAAAAAGAACAAGTAACAGTCCATAATATTCACTATCACTAATCACACAGTTCATCAGCAGAAATTAAACATTTTTAAGTGGCACCCATTATGTTGAAAAAGTGCAGGTAACAGTCCATAATATTCACCATCACTAATCACACAGTTCATCAGCAGAAATTAAACATTTCTAAGTGTCACACATCAATATTGAACAAGTGCAGGTAGCAGTTCATAATATTGACCATCACTAATCAGACAGTTCAGGCATGTACAATAGTTTGAATACACATACAAATGCTTTAAACACTAAACATATAAATTCTAATAAACACACAAATGATATAATTGTTATATTAACTATTACAAATACTCAAATATCAGTAAACCTATAATATTTATGGGTGTCAGTGCAAGTCACAACAACAAATAAAATAGTATTTAGGAGATAGGTGGGTAGGACTAGGAAAGGAAAACACACAAAACACACTCACTCATCTTTCATCCACATTAAGTACTAATGTGTAATTGAATAGTGTTAACTGTGTAAATGCAATTCTGTCAAAATTTGATGTTCATCATGTGTATCAAGTAGTAGTGGCAGCAATGTATAACAGTCAATGATAGTTAAGTCAACGTCATAGTCATCATGTCAAGACCAATGTTTGCCAAGCCAGATCAAAATGTACGGTTGCTGAACAACTGTCAGTGAGCCAAGATATGCAATTACTTTCTCTCTCCAAAAAAAAGTATATACTGCTTAGTGATTTAACAAAGTGTGTGTATAGACTATCTTCCTCCTACTTGAGTGTTCTATTCTGCTATCTTCATCCTCCTTGTTCCATATAGACCAACAAAAAAAAATATGCTCCTCACTTACTTTACCTCTTATCCACCAAAACTCCAATAATCATCAGCATCACATAATCTCAATACTTCAATAATACCTCTTACGTCGATACATATAAGCCTTATCATTAATAGCATTTACCTTACCTCTTGTCCACAAAAACTCCAATAATCATCAACTTCACATAATCTCAATAATACCTCAATAATACCTCTCCAATACGTCGATACTTAATCATAGCTAACACTTGGTTCAAGAATCATAAAAGAAGGTTGTATACCTGGAAGAATCCTGGAGATACTAATAGGTATCAGATAGATTATATAATGGTAAGACAGAGATTTAGGAACCAGGTTTTAAATTGTAAGACATTTCCAGGGGCAGATGTGGATTCTGACCACAATCTATTGGTTATGAACTGCAGATTGAAACTGAAGAAACTGCAGAAAGGTGAGAATTTAAGGAGATGGGACCTGGATAAACTGAAAGAACCAGAGGTTGTAGAGAGTTTCAGGGAGAGCATAAGGGAACAATTGACAGGAATGGGGGAAAGAAATACAGTAGAAAAAGAATGGGTAGCTCTGAGGGATGAAGTAGTGAAGGCAGCAGAGGATCAAGTAGGTTAAAAGACGAGGGCTAATAGAAATCCTTGGGTAACAGAAGAAATATTGAATTTAATTGATGAAAGGAGAAAATATAAAAATGCAGTAAATGAAGCAGGCAAAAGGGAATACAAACGTCTCAAAAATGAGATCGACAGAAAGTGCAAAATGGCTAAGCAGGGATGGCTAGAGGACAAATGTAAGGATGTAGAGGCTTGTCTCACTAGGGGTAAGATAGATACTGCCTACAGGAAAATTAAAGAGACCTTTGGAGAGAAGAGAACCACTTGTATGAATATCAAGAGCACAGATGGCAACCCAGTTCTAAGCAAAGAAGGGAAGGCAGAAAGGTGGAAGGAGTATATAGAGGGTTTATACATGGGCGATGTACTTGAGGACAATATTATGGAAATGGAAGAGGATGTAGATGAACATGAAATGGGAGATAAGATACTGCGTGAAGAGTTTGACAGAGCACTGAAAGACCTGAGTCGAAACAAGGCTCCGGGAGTAGACAACATTCCATTGGAACTACTGACGGCCGTGGGAGAGCCAGTCATGACAAAACTCTACCATCTGGTGAGCAAGATGTATGAGACAGGCGAAATACCCACAGACTTCAAGAAGAATATAATAATTCCAATACCAAAGAAAGCAGGTGTTGACAGATGTGAAAATTACCGAACTATCAGTTTAATAAGTCACAGCTGCAAAATACTAACGCGAATTCTTTATAGACGAATGGAAAAACTGGCAGAAGCGGACCTCGGGGAAGATCAGTTTGGATTCCGTAGAAATGTTGGAACACGTGAGGCAATACTAACATTACGACTTATCTTAGAAGAAAGATTAAGAAAAGGCAAACCTACATTTCTAGCATTTGTAGACTTAGAGAAAGCTTTTGACAACGTTAACTGGTATAGTCTCTTTCAAATTCTGAAGGTGGCAGGGGTAAAATACAGGGAGCGAAAGGCTATTTACAATTTGTACAGAAACCAGATGGCAGTTATAAGAGTCGAGGGGCATGAAAGGGAAGCAGTGGTTGGGAAAGGAGTGAGACAGGGTTGTAGCCTCTCCCCGATGTTATTCAATCTGTATTTTGAGCAAGCAGTAAAGGAAACAAAAGAAAAATTCGGAGTAGGTATTAAAATTCATGGAGAAGAAGTAAAAACTTTGAGGTTCGCCGATGACATTGTAATTCTGTCAGAGACAGCAAAGGACTTGGAAGAGCAGTTGAACGGAATGGACAGTGTCTTGAAAGGAGGATATAAGGTGAACATCAACAAAAGCAAAACGAGGATAATGGAATGTAGTCAAATTAAATCGGGTGATGCTGAGGGGATTAGATTAGGAAATGAGACACTTAAAGTAGTAAAGGAGTTTTGCTATTTGGGGAGTAAAATAACTGATGATGGTCGAAGTAGAGAGGATATAAAATGTAGACTGGCAATGGCAAGGAAATCGTTTCTGAAGAATAGAAATTTGTTAACATCGAGTATAGATTTAAGTGTCAGGAAGTCGTTTCTGAAAGTATTTGTATGGAGTGTAGCCATGTAGGGAAGTGAAACATGGACAATAAATAGTTTGGACAAGAAGAGAATAGAAGCTTTCGAAATGTGGTGCCACAGAAGAATGCTGAAGATAAGGTGGGTAGATCACGTAACTAATGAGGAGGTATTGAATAGGATTGGGGAGAAGAGAAGTTTGTGGCACAACTTGACTAGAAGAAGGGATCGGTTGGTAGGACATGTTTTGAGGCATCAAGGGATCACAAATTTAGCATTGGAGGGCAGCGTGGAGGGTAAAAATCGTAGAGGGAGACCAAGAGATCAATACACTAAGCAGATTCAGAAGGATATAGTTTGCAGTAGGTACTGGGAGATGAAGAAGCTTGCACAGGATAGAGTAGCATGGAGAGCTGCATCAAACCAGTCTCTGGACTGAAGACCACAACAACAACAACAACAACAACATATAAACCTTATTACCAATATCATTTCACTTCCATAACAACTCTTTCCTCTAGTCAGTCTCCTCGAACAAGTACAGATAAAATCCTAATGCAAACCTCATCATCCCATACAATCCGAAGACACACTGTCAACACACAACTTCTGTGTAATCCATCTGACCCAAATCTTCTGTCCATCATTAAATAAAAGAAATGCATACATGACCTCTAACGGACTTAGTTCGAATAACTCTCAGTAATTAAGTACGATTACGGAGTGTGAATGATCATAATATTTCACAGTGTGTACACCACTTCAAGAATTATGGCAAACAGAAGCAAACATGTGGAGTATTTTTTGTGTCAAGTGTCACTTCCTATTTCAATTGCTCACGAAAAATGCAGTGTAATAACTGTCAATGGTCTAAATCTAGTTTTGGTATGTCATGTCGTTAGCTTCCTTCCTATTAGCGTAAATTTATACAGCTTCCATAAAACCTCAGCTCATGTGACTTCTATGAAGTTTCTTGTACTAATGTCGTTCGTCGAATTATAGCAGTTCATTTTCTTATCTTAAAAATATAAGGCACTGAGCGTAAGCAAAACATGCAATAGCGAGTAAATATACCAGTAGAGAACAGAATGTCAACAAGTGGATGCAGCACAATTCCTACAACGAGGCTCTGCCAAGAGAACAATCTATAGTTAATACCATAATGTGACCTAAACTCTATGTTCATTCACAGTATATCAGCATTTCTATATACCAAATTAAAGAGTAGTTATGACAACAAAACAGAAATGTGTAAATATGCAATCCATAAGCAAGGCAGCAAATATGTTATCTAACATAATAAACAGGTCATTAGCATCATATCAGCATAAGCAAATAAATGTTCATATGTAATCTTAATAAGTAAACACGAAGGCGCAAGCAGATAAATCACAAAGTATAACTTACGTACCTAACCACATCAGCACAATTAATCAGGTTACAATTACAATTTAAATAAATAAGCACAGCAGTCACATAATACAAAAATATGACATCAGTGAAAAAGCAGTGCAGCCAAGCGATGCATAATATATACAAATAACAACCCTGTTCAATCATCAATCATCGTCAAAATCAGTTAATGTACGCAAGCACGTCGCTTCACACGTAAATTCATAGAACATGAAACTAGCACAAAGTATGAATCACGTAATTGCGAGCAGCAAATTACGTCTAAAGTACGTACCTAAATGGAAATATGTTACCTGAAAAAATAAACTCAATTAATAGTTACCTTTTTAGTTTATTAGTTTCTTCTTGGAAATTACATCCTTTCTGAAATTTTCTCGATAGCAAGTCCTCTTAACGTCGGAGACACACAGAATTTACCTGAAGTTTTTAAAAATTTTATAGAACCGTATCCTGAAAAATACTGAACGTTAATAACATAATTCATCAAGTCACTATAGCTTTATACTGAATTTAATCGGAGAAATTAAACTGTGTATTTGTTTACGGCTGTCAGTGCATTCGCACTGAGCGCTCGATCAGCTGTAGGAGCGTGACGTAGGAAGCAATTGATTGCGGTCAACGACTGCAATGTGCGGCGCGCAGACTTGACTGTTGCTTTGAGTATGTGCCGCCGCCAAAACACAGCGCGGTATCCTTGTATTCTCTGCATGTTTACGTAAACTGTTGGTTTCTGAGTCCGTCGCCAAACAAAAATCTTTAGATAGACCCGGATGTGAAAGAGGTGGAGCAGCAACTAAAGCATCACGGAGTTGTTCAAATTCTGACTGAGCTTCCTCATCCCAACACCAATTAGATTTCCTTCCAGATAGTTCACATAAACGAGGTGCCTCCTTATCTCCAACAATACCATTCACACGAAATGCTTCCCTCAAACACGATTAACGAACAATTGAAATAATTGCACTAAATTGTCAAACCCGTAGACAAGACAACAAATTTAAATTTTGAAAAATACCATTAGAAGAATGCCGATTACCAAATCTACACATGCAATATAGACTACAATTACTAAACTACAAATTACTGCAACAATACCACTGTCTACTATTTTTACAATCAGAAGAACTCCAAGGAACGATCCGAAGCAGCGGTCGCCACGTGCATGGGGGCTTAATTAAATAAAATGCAAATATATTTTTAATTTTCAGTCGCTGTATGTCCGATTACGCTGTGTCTCGTAAACGGTTGGACCTGACTAGTATTATTACGCAATCTGACTGCATAGAATAACAACAAAGAATGAAAGAAAATTTTCGTTAACACAATTAATTAATTAAGTCCCCAGCAACTATAAAACCTACGAAACCAACAAAGCACAAGTGTAGCTGTTCTGTGTGTGGACGTGTGATTCAGCGTAGACATCTGGCACGGTTCTTCTTCACTAAGACAAGAAATTTTAAATATCATTTATACTGAAGTAATTAAAAAATAGAAATACTATAATTGCGTAAGGAAAGCAGAATTACACTCTAATACAAGAACACACGCCAGATGCTTTGTTGACTGAACCTGTAATGACACATTATTTAAGACATTGAGATAATAAAAAGAAAAGGAAATTTTTTTTTTCTTTTACCTTCATATATTGACGAAAAGCACTCTAATCATTACAATATATCTCCACACCGACTCGCTAGTACCACATCTCAACAAGAACTCTCCACTACGACCTCTCGACAAGAACTCTTCACTACATCTCAACAAGCACTGACTCCTACGAGTTCTCGACAGGCACTGCCAGTGGAGGCGGCTGAATAATTCTCTTTGGCGAAATCTCTGGCGCAGTGGCTCAGTGTAGCCACCTTTCAGCAGGTTCAAATGGATGTTGGTTTCAGTAGTTATTTGGATATTTACGGGCACACAACACTAGTATAGAAAACTGCGAAAAGAAGGCATCAACAAAAACAACTAAGTAAAACTAATCTGTCACAAAAGTGTGATCACATTTCATCATTATTTTGACAGTTTGTAATTACGACAGTATGAATTACCTGTAAGGTAAGAGCAATGAGGGTACGACGTCCCTTTGAAATGCTAACCCTTATTTCTATCATTCCAATTTCGTAGGTTACTACTTGTACCACACAGAGAGAATATCTTGCTGCTCTAATTACGAAATTAGTTGGACGCGACGTGTTACTGTATACCAGTACGTCCGTATATTTGTATGGAGGGCAGTCACTTAAAAACGAGACAGAAAAAGAAAGTAAACTGTTCTTTATTTCAAAGTTATCGCCTTAAGACTTAAAACAGTGATCTATCTCGGTGCGACAACATAGTTAATGCCTTCATGCAAAAATTTTTGCCGTTGCATATGGAACCATAAGACCGACACACAGAATGGCGCAATTATACAATGTGGTGATAAAAGTCATGAGATCCCTCATAATATCGTGTGGGACCTCCTTTTGCCCGGAAAAGTGCATGGACTCAACAAACCGTAGGAAGTCCCGTGCAGAAATATAGAGCCATGCTGCCTCCATAGCCGTCCATAATTGCGAAAGGGTTGCCGGTGCAGGATTTTGTGCACGAACTGATATATGGATTACGCTCCATAAATGTTCGACAGAATTCATGTCGGGTGTTCGAATTGTCCAGAAGGTTCATCAAACAAATTGCGAACTATTGTGGCCCGGTGACATGGCACACTGTCATTGATAAAAATTTCAACGCTATTTGAGAAAATGAAGTCCGTGATTGGCTGCAAATGGTCTCCAAGTAGCCAAAAATAACCTTTTCCAGTTAATCACTGGTTCAGTTGGACCATGTAAAGATAGCCCACACGATTATTGCTCCCCCACCAGCTTGCACAACGCCTTGTTGACAACTTGGGTCCAAAGCTTCGTGCGGTCTGCGCTACACTCCGACCGTGCCATCAGCTTTTACCAACTGATGTCTGGACTCACATGGCCAGGCCACAGTTTTCCAGTCGCCTAGGGTTTGACAAATACCGTCACGATCCCAGGAGAAGCACTGCAAACGATTTAGTGTTGTTAGCAAAGGCACAGAAATTAGTCTGGCGATATACGATCTGACTTTCGGAAAAGCATCATCCACACAATTCTGAAGACGGCAAGGGCTGCCAAGTGCGAGAATTATCGCACAATCAGCTTAACAGCTCATGCATCGAAGCTGCTTACAAGAATAATATACAGAAGAATGGAAAAGAAAATTGAGAATGCGCTAGGTGATGATCAGTTTGGCTTTAGGAAAAGTAAAGGGACGAGAGCGGCAATTCTGACGTTACGGCTAATAATGGAAGTAAGGCTAAAGAAAAATCAAGACACTTTCATAGGAACTGTCGACCTGGAAAAAGCGTTTGATAATATCAAATGGTGCAAGATGTTCGAGATTCTGAAAAAAGTAGGGGTAAGCTATAGGGAGAGACGGGTCATATACAATATGTACAACAACCAAGAGGGAACAATAAGAGTGGACGATCAAGAACGAAGTGCTCGTATTAAGAAGGGTATAAGACAAGGCTGTAGCCTTTCGCCCCTACTCTTCAATCTGTACATCGAGGAAGCAATGATGGAAATAAAAGAAAGGTTCGGGAGTGGAATTAAAATACAAGCTGAAGGGATATCAATGATACGATTCGCTGATGACATTGCTAACCTGAGTGAAAGTGAAGAAGAATTAAATGATCTGCTGAACGGAATGAACAGTCTAATGAGTACACAGTATGGTTTGAGAGTAAATCGGAGAAAGACGAAGGTAATGAGAAGTAGTAGAAATAAGAACAGCGAGAAACTTAACATCAGTATTGATGGTCACGAAGTCAATGAAGTTAAAGAATTCTGCTACCTAGGCAGTAAAATAACCAGTGACGGATTGAGCAAGGAGGACATCAAAAGCAGACTCGCCGTGGCACAAAAAGCATTTCTGGGCAAGAGAAGTCTACTAATATCAAATACTGGCCTTAATTTGAGGAAGAAATTTCTGAGGATGTACGTCTGGAGTACAGCATTGTACGGTAGTGAAACATGGACTGTGGGAAAACCGGAACGGAAGAGAATCGAAGCATTTGAGATGTGGTGCTACAGACGAATGTTGAAAATTAGGTGGACTGATAAGGTAAGGAATGAGGAGGTTCTACGCAGAATCGGAGAGGAAAGGAATATGTGGAAAACACTGATAAGGAGAAGGGACAGGATGATAGGGCATCTGCTAAGACATGAGGGAATGACTTCCATGGTACTAGGGGGAGCTGTAGAGGGCAAAAACTGTAGAGGAAGACATTGGAATACGTCAAGCAAATAATTGAGGACGTAGGTTGCAAGTGGTACTCTGAGATGAAGAGGTTAGCACAGGAAAGGAATTCGTGGCGGGCCGCATCAAACCAGTCAGTAGACTGATGACAAAATAAAAAAAAAAAATGAAAAAGGGCCCTCATGTTGGTTATCTGCAGCCATAGTCCATTATTGCCAAATTTCGCCGCTCTATGATACCGAATACGTTCGTCGTACATCCCATATCGATTTCTATGTTTATTTTACGCAGTGTTGGTTTTCTTAGCACTGACAACCGAACGCAAATACGGCTGCTCTCGGTCGTTAAGTGAAGGCCGTCGGCCACCGCACTGTCGGTGGTGAGAGGTAATGCCTGAAATTTGGTCATTTCGTCACACCCTTGATGCTGTGGATGGTGGAATGTAGAATTCCCTAACGATTTCCAAAGTGGAATGTGCCGTGCGTCTTAGCTCCAGCTGACGAACGTTTTCTCAATGGCGATATACGCTCAGTTGTTTAAAATTTAAATATTTGCAGTAACAAACCAAACTTGTTGCCATGCATGAACTGTTGAAAGGCTTTTGTTAAAATCCGATTTTGCTGTTCTTTTATGGTGTTCAAAACCACGAGTTATTTCAGAAATGGATGTTTGCTGTTAGAAGTTAGAGTGGAAGTCGATTAACTTAAACTGTGCTTTGATTCTGAGACACCTGGAAGGAGACTGACAAGTCAGGAAATTAGGACGAAATGGATAATAATTATTTGAGAGAATTTCCTGAAAGAAAAAGAGAAGCTGTAATTAAGTACTTGCCGTCAGAACCAACAATTGAAATAAATTAGTGGCTTACACACCAACATTAACTCCTTATTAATAGTTAGTTCGAGACAGTTTTCGGGGAGAAGCACTATCAGAAAGAAGCAAACAGGGAGGATATTTTTTCGATAAAGTACAGGGTAAGGATAAAAAGATAGCCAAACTGTAACTGTATGTGTCGTAATGTGTCAAGCGAAGTCGGGGATGCTCAAAGACAGACTCACAAAATGAAGAAGATCTGGAGGCAAAAATCAATTAATGACAACCCACAGGTTGCTCAAACATTGCGCGAAAAAGTACTATGTAACAATGAACGTGGAAAATGCGAATGTGGTTTAAGTATGTTTACATGTACAACAGAATAAGTCAATACCAAAGCGCTATGGTGATGCATTCTATTCAAGGAATGTGTGGCTTTATAATTTGTGCATTCTGATTAATTTCCGAGCACAGACAAAGAAACGGATTGCGTTTTATACTTTGTTCGAAACATAAGGGGCGAAACAAAGCAACCAATTCCCTTCTGCTGTAGTACACTTTCTCAGAAATCTTATTTTCACCCCAAATAGAAAATGGTCCAAATGAAATTAATTTATTTTCTGACACCTGTACCACTCAAAATAAAAATACAGTAATGATGTGCACACTTATGGCCTTCTTGGAAGAAAGCAGAAATTTTAATAAGCTGGTACATTACTTCCCTATTTGTAGTCACAGAGTATTTGGTATTGTGGATAAATAACTCCTCCCGCACAGGCCATGAAGACCCAAAAGTACGTACTCGCCGCCGTGTCATTCTTAGCCCATAGGCTGGATGCGGATATGGAGCGGCATGCGGTCATCACACCGCTCTCCCGTCCGTTATCTGTTTCCGAGACCGGAGCCGCTACTTCTGAATCAAGTAGCTCCTCGGTTTGCCCCACAAGGATTGACTGCAGCCCGCTTGCCAACAGCGCTCGGCAGAGCGGATGGTCACCCACGCAAGTGATAGCCCAGCCCGACAGCGCTGAACTTCGGTGATCTGACGGGAACCGGTGTTACCACTGCGGCAAGGCCGTTGGCTATTGTGGATAAATACTACTGAAAATAGGAAGATATTCCTTCAGCTACTGAATATGAAGTGCTTGAACAACATGACATCGTCAAGACATTAAATAAAGATTGAAAAACAAAGGATCTCATGTCAAGTACACTAAAAACCTTGCGATTTATGATCCCTTTCAAAATAAATGCTTAGCGAAAACTGGCTTCTAAAAATTTTTTATAAGATATTATTGTTAGTAAAGGACACTTACAATAGAAGGCGTGCAGAGCCTTAGATATAGAAATAAAAAAACTGCAGCCACGAAAGGAAAGCAGCCACATTGAGAAAGAAGAACATGGTCAGCAAAGAAGGGAATTACGTCTTCCAACTTATGAGGTATTTTAATGTGCCACGAGAATACTATAACGACTTTTGATAGTGATCAACAGGTTTCCACATTAGCATTTTTATAGCCGATATTTTGTTATATGTCAACAGCGTCTGTCGATATTTTGTACTTCTGTTTATCAAACTTTTATGGAAAAGTATGGCACGAAATTGTCATATTGTAGTACATTATTGAAAAGTGAACAGTAAAGTAGGCATAACGCTTTAACGTTTTAGTAATCAATGTTAAATATAAAAGATAAATGGAAAAAATAAATGTTAATGTGTACATTAAAAAGACAATCAACTTTCATCTTTGTATTTGTCGGCTTTTGAAAAAACTCGGAAACTTTATCCCTCTATTCCGAAATAAGCAATGAAAATTTTAGAAAAGTCACACAGCCGGAATTGTGCCTACAACAGCTATGTGAAGGTTAAATTATCTCATTTATTCAATTAGTATTTCGTTACGGTATTAAAAAATGCAGTCCATCGAAAATTTACTTTTTTGCGCTTCTCGAATTTTTAATATACTCTCCTCATTACTACCATTCGGTATTCAAAGTCTGTAAAACACAGTCGTGCGGCCATAATCACATCGGAAACCTTTTCACATGAATCTTCTGAGTACAAACGACAACGCACTGTCCTTTAATGCCTCGTGTACGCGATACTACCACCATTCATGTAAGTGCGTATCGGTCTTCTAGGTCTTCTGGCACCTGAGTCTACATCCCTAACATTGTGTCAGAATGGGGGCGACCTGCAGTGTAATAAACTCATATGGAGGAGATTATCTGATTTTGTAGAACGCAGGATACGAGGATGGTGACGAAGTCTTACCAAAATTAGTTACCGATATGGATGCATTACTAAGGATCTTGCCTTTTAGAAATTTTCTTCCGAACTTATAGGGCGATTTGGCTACGAGTATACAATTTGACTGTTAGTACAACGACATGACCACAAGATCATCTGAAGGAAGTTGTGCTTTCATGGATATTTAGAATATGTAAAAGGCTGCCTGACAGTCTTCTGTGATCAATTGGATTCCTCCAAAGAGCTAAACAACCTTCAGCTATTAGGGAGGAACGCGATACTGAGCCATTATTTCTTTGGTTTGTTTTTATCACTGTTGAACCTGGACAAACTTGCTACTGACATTGGCAAATTAGCTTACATCTAAAACATTGTGCTCCTCAGCAATGCCTATTATAGAACCATTTAGTGATAACACTGAGGTAGTTCAATCTGCCATAGAGGGAACTGCCAAGAACAGTTGGAGATGAACCGGGAATACTGTTAAAGAAGGAGATACGTGGGTCATTTACTATCTACATAACAAATTCTAAAAGTTCGTCACTGCAAGACATGTTGTATAGGCAAAGCTACCTTTCTTCTACATGGGAATGACAGTGTGACAGCATGAGAAATACTGGAAAAAAATTGGCAAGGAAGCAAAACCAGTTCGAAGACATATAAAATTATGTGGCTATACCATGTAAAGTGGAACTAACCGACTTTAAAGTGGATGTCTGATTGAAGAGCCACCTGGAATATAGCAGCAATACATATAGATGATTATTACATATTGGATTTGGACATAACGCAAGATTTTCTGTGAATTTTTTTTATAAAATTGACGTGTGTGACTATCTAATACCAAATCATGACTTCTGAAAGGAAGGAGACTGCCAAAGAAACAGTAATGTGATTGTGGACAATGCTAAGACAGTTGGAACAGATTGATGAATGTGGGCGGTCACAAAGTGCAAAGTAAAAATGAATAATAAATTTATATATCAAATTGCAAGCCGAGGCATTAAAATATTATCGGTAAGCACCATATAGATTTTATGAAGTGTCCACACATGGAATTACGAGAAAGTTTTATATCCTCCTTGGGTAAAGAACATAGTATTACCAGACTGGAGGCTGCAATATACAACTAAAAAATGGATTGTGTGTTTGATCCTGTGCAAGAATGTTTAAGAGTTTTAAACTCTCAAAAAGCAGTGTTTACAATGTCCTCCACTGTACTCTGTGTCAATCACATCCATTCGCCGGCCGCGGTGGCCGTGCGGTTCTAGGCGCTCCAGTCCGGAGCCGCGCTGTTGCTACGGTCGCAGGTTCGAATCCTGCCTCGGGCATGGGTGTATGTGACGTCCTTAGGTTAGTTAGGTTTAAGTAGTTGTAAGTTCTAGGGGACTGATGACCACAGCAGTTGCGTCCCATAGAGCTCAGAGCCATTTGAACCATTTGAACCACATCCATTCGTTTCAGCTAACAAATAACTTACAGAACAGCTGCTGCCTGGTGCTTAACAGCGTTCTGCAGACTGTCTACTGTGGTAGTACGAGAAGCCGAAAATGGACTGCTGAACAGATCACACTTTCAGACACTCAAGGCTGAGAAAAGCCTATTAATTACGTTCTGTTTGCATACAGTTTTAATCGTGTGCCTGTAAACTATGTGAAGACTCTTAACACTGACTCCAACAACGACAATATAAGTATTGCACAGAATTGATATATTGAAGCAGGGAATATATTTCTCTGAGACCAGGACATTGTTTTCCACAATACCATCAAATACAAATATTGTGTAATTAGGTTTGGTTCCATACACATTCTTATTTCACAAGTCCTAAGAAAAAGAACCAACCTGTTGAACCGGTTGAAGGCATTCCCTATTAAGGAATTACTTCCCTACACACAGTTAATGTGTTGTGTCTGCAAAATGTAAAACTGCAATTGCAAGAAGAATAATTTATTGCAGATGTGCAAGCAAGGTTTACATACTGCTTTAAACACAGTGTATGGCGACATTTGGCTGCGACTGGGGAATATAAAGTAGCCACAGTTATTGTAAGCAGTAATGGAAACTGATCACATAGAGTACAGGCCAAAACAAGTGGAACCAGAAAGATTACTACGTTAAACGACACATGAAAAATCTGTTTCTAAAACTTCTTTGCCAAATAGATCGACTTGAAAAGAGTGATTATATTGTACCCTAGCAACAAAACTGTTTGCAGAGATTAGATCATATGGAGTAACTCTATTTAATGGACACTCATTTGTGAAAGTCGTAAACTTAAAATTCTATGCGGAAATTCCACAAGAATATGCGTTAGTTGGCAGCGCAAACCAAGGAAGGTGTGGAGTGTTATAGCAGTTGTGTTATGCAGGAAATAAGAGGCCTAATTAAACTCCCCAAGTGCTCTCTGCTAGACGACCTGCAGTGAAAAATGTGATATGTGTTAGAATTCGAAAAAATACCTTCTTTGAAAATGTCAAGTTCCTACGTGGAGAGAGAATTAGAGGATTCCAATGTAGATGTGAATTATAAGTTAAAAATTAAACTGGATTTTATAAAACTACTCAAACAGGAAAAGGGTTGTCTCCTGTGACTAAATTTATGTGCAGAAAATAATGAAGTTTTTGAATGAGAATATTTGTTTTCCGTACTCGCAAATCTGACAAAAGTTGTAAAAATTTTCCTATTTATAGCGATTATATGCGTCTATTTCGATTGGGGGAAGTGGGTAGTGGGAAGTGGGTAGTTGGGTGGTCGTGAAAAGTATTCGAAACTAGGCAGCTGGAAGCGAGACAACTATTTTTTTCCTATATGATGCTCAGACCTCGATTGAAGAAGGCTCCACAGTGTTGCCAGTTACAACGTTGATAAGGGGGAGGAGAGGCGCACGAATCTTACTGCTCTTCTGGGTTTCCTACCTTTCTATTGTGCTCAAATTAGCTGAGACAGACAGGGAGATGGGAGGGATATCCCACTATTATAACGTGCTGAGGCAGATTGGAGGGTTCTCTTACCAATTTTATGTCATGTGACACATATCGAGTAATCCACTTGCCTCAGATGTATGGGTATCAAGTTTCGTCATGACCATGAATATACCTCACATGATTCCTTAAGGTGTTTGGGGGTTTTTCCTGGGTGACCTTGATCAGTTTCCAGCAGTTCCTCGAGGAGAGAGGAGTGGGGGTGAATTGCGGTGCCCAGGTGTGTAACCTGACACTGGATGTTTAATGTGACACCAGGTGTGATAAGGTTGTTAGCTGGGCTCCAACTGGCACTGCTGCAGTACTGTAGCCTTAAACCGCGACCCTTTAAACGTAGAATCCACACAGCTACTTTGCTTGTCAGCCCTGAGTGTGGCATATGATTACTGTAGCTTCTGTTATTGCTTCCTGGCATGCTGCTCTGGTCAGTGTCTGACGAAGTCTACCAGTGACACCAGTGATTACGTTCACAGTACTCGCAGTTCCATTACTCATGCATGTGAATCCGAACTTTTTATGTGTGCGTTTTAGGGTACTATTAGAGCCAGCGCCTGCTCGTCCAGTATGTAAATTAAGACATGTTTAACGGCTGAATACTGATTCCATGCATATTCATGACCATATGGATATCCTTGCAGCTCATGATGTTTATAGTATTGTACACTACCCCTCAAAGTTTCCTCTCACTACTTTTGTAGCCACAATTAATGTATAACATTAAGTATATTGTTCATCAGTCACACATGGTTGTGCATTACGTGAATTCAGTTTTTGCCTGACTTCATAAGGATATTGTTTAACAGTTTCTTCAACCCAAGCAAACAATTTTGCGCGTCTTTCCTACCACGGCTTTCCAAAATTCTAATTACACATATTTCAGATAGCCTCCACACTCCACAAGCGGAAATATGAGTTAATAATCTTTCAGCATCCCAAGTAAGTTTGTCACCATATTAGATTATGCAGGGCAGACAGAGCACAGAATGGCTTTTGTGTTTAAACGCAGGTCCAACTAAAAAGTTTTTCATTTCAGGGCATAGTTCTAAATGAGTAAATTCATATTAAAGCTGGAGTTCAACTCACAGGGTAAAGGTTTCATTTGTTTCAATTTAAAACCCAACCAAAGGCGTATACTTTCACCGGTAACGAAGAAATTTTATAAGTGGGGTGTTGGAATATCCAAGTACCGTTATTCAAAATTTCCTTTTACACACATGTAGAGTATTATCTTAGGAAGTGAGCTGCATTCATGTATGTGGGCGATAGCTCACTGTGTACTGTTTCCAACTTTAGGAAAACGATGAATGTGCATATTTGCATATTCTGTTCCATTTTTATTTGACCAGGCAAACAAAGATATGAAGTCTATGAAAGTTTCATATAATGAAACGTAACGAAAGCAGTTTTATCGGAAATTCCTCAGATACCTTTTGTAATCTCTCTTACAACATTTTTTCACAAACGTGTGTGTATTGGGATTTTTATATAACAAAAATCTACCAAAATAATTTTATTGGAAATTCCTTGCAGGCCTTGGGGAAATGGTGTCATCTTAACATGTTATCAGCAGCAGAATTCTTGTTGCCATTTTAAAGGGGTCCTTAGGCATAACAGTTGCCATTATCTTTCGATGTAGCTATTTGTACAAAATCTTAAGTCCTTCCGTTATTTAAACTTTTCCGCTGAGCACATATATTTCGTCTAATACACTGGACACATTATGTTAAGGAGGCGGTAGTTTATGGCTTCGGAATATTTTTGAACAGTCATGATATCTGATTTTATTAAAAACAGCAACTTACGGTAGACATACTCAGGTGTAAAACAACCTGCGGATTATCTGTTGTTAGACTTTAATTGGTCGTTTTAATTAAGTGACATACGGCTGTTGTGCAAATCATTATTATTCAGTATACAATGAACTCTTTTCTGATCTATCTACTTATCGTTGACACCTAAGCCAACACAGAAAGATAATAGATCGCCAGAAGCAAACAAGAGTTCCAGTGTCATCTGATGAGATTCCTCGCTGCAATCAGTTTCTTCTCTTTCATACTTCCAGATCGTATAAATGGAGAAGAATGTTAAACCAAAAACTTATACATATTATAAAAATGAATGTGAGTCACCGCGTGTATGTGAGTGGGTGAGTTGGTGTGGGTATGTATGTTTCCCATCTTGTCCTCCTATCCTTGACACCTGACAGCGCTTTTCATAGCATTCAAGTCCGAAGCGCAAACGGCTGTGGGCGAAAACAGTAGCCGTCTTTAGAGCTATGATGAGGCGTTGCCATACAGACGTCTACGCAGACGCATCATGGACACGCAAAGCAGCTGCGCTCAGGAACTGTCCGTGATCAAATTCCTTAAATTTGTTATTATTCTTATACGTCTGTACATTATGCATATTCCTTTGAACGACTGTATCGTAATTTCAAAGGTGTTTTAACGAATACATGAAAATGAAATTTTTTCGATACTTTACTATGAACACAGTTAGTTCAATTTTTTATCAAAATCCTTCTTCTTCTTCTTGGTTGGCTCCACAGTCCTTGAAGAACCTTTTCCTCCTGTATCACCTTCCTCCATTCTTCTCTGACAATCGCCTTCCAATTTCTTATTCCCATCGCCTTTAGATCTTCTTCCATATCGTCCAGTCACTTTTTACCTGGGTCTACCTCTTCTCCTTCCTCCGTCAGATTTTCCCATGAAAACTTTCTTGACACTCCGAGTTACTGGCATTCTCTGTATCCTATTCTTCCCTGCTTAATTTTAACAACAGTATCAATCTGTCCAATAAGTGTTTGTAGTTTTACATTTGTCCTTACTCTCCAGCCATCTTCCTCTCTCACTGCTCCAAAAAGTCTTCTTAGTATCTTTCTTTCCCATCTCAATGACCAGTTCTCCTCCTTTAATGTCAATACCCATCCTTCTGATCCATATATTACTATAGGTCTTAATATGGTCGTGTATATTTCGATTTTTTTATTTCTGCTAACATTCCTGGAATTAAATACATTCTGCAAGGCAAAATAACAACGATTTCCACTCGCTATCCTTTCTTGATTTTCTCCTGTTACTTTATTGTCCTTTGTTATTACAGAACATAAATATTAAAATGTTTTCACTCTTTCATATCCTTTCCCATTCATTACTATTCAATTCTTTTGTCCTTTTATATTGGACTCCCCCATCACCATATACTTTGTTTTGCTTATGTTTACTAGTAAACCTACTTCTCTTGCTTGCGTATCGTAGTTCCCCTTTAGTGCTTTTACATTCCTTGCAATTAATGCTACGTCTTTCGCATATGCTACCACTTGAACTTGTCGATTAAATATTGTTCGTCCTGGGTTTATTGGCATTTGCCGCATCACCTTTTCTAACACTAAATTAAATGCCATTGTAGAGATCACATCTCCCTGTCATAGCCCCCTCTGTACTTGGAATTCAGGAGACAGTTCGTCCTATATTCTTACTTTACACACTGTTGCTTTCATTGTCATTTCCGTTAAATTGATCAATTTTAGTGGGATTGTAAATTCTTTCATGATCTATATATTTTTCTTCCTGTGTAGGCTGTCGTGCGATTTTTTAAAATCAATGTACAACTAATGTAGTTGCTTGCTATACTCATAAGACTTCTCTAGCCCTTGTCTTAATAAAAATATCTGATCCATCTTGGATCTGTTCATCCTAACTCCAGCCTGATAGTCCCCTAATATCTCTTATATCACCCGTTCAAGCCTGGAGGCTACAATGTTACTAAATGTCTTATATGTTACGTCCAGGAGAGTGATTCCACGACAATTACTACATTCTGACTTGTCGCCGTTTTTGTGTAACGGATAGATAATTCCCATGTTCCAATCCTTAGGCATTGCCACCTTTATCCATATTTACCTTATCAATTCATGGACTGCCTCCTCCATTTTCTTTCCCCCATATTTTAATAATTAGGCCTCTATGCCGTCTTCTCCTGCTGCTTTATTATTTTTAGGCTCTTGATAGCATTCTTCACTTCCTACAGCTCTGGTACTACTTCCTCTTCCCGATCCTCTACATCTAACTCTGATTCCAATTCTGAGTCCTGTTCTCTTCCATTCTCAATCACGGTTCCTTCTTCTTTATCCCCTTGTTTCCCGTCAAGCAGTTCGGTAAAATACTTTTGCCACCTGTCTAGGACTTTGCTTTTATCTCCAATTAGATTTCCGTCCTTATCCTTATAAAAAACTGCTCGAGGTTGAAAACCTTTATTCAAATCTCTTGTTCTTCCATAGAACCTTCTGATCTCTTTATTGTCTCCCATTTCGTCCAGCTGCTCTATTCTTCTCCTTTCATGCTGCTTTTTCTTTACCTTACAAAGCTTATCCGCTCTTTTCGTCATTTCTCTGTATTCTTCTGCCGCTAACCTCGTGTTCCTTTGCAACATTCTCCGTCTCACTTCATTTCTTTCGTGTATTACCGTTAAGCATTCCTTTTCGAAACACTTAACCATCCTTTTACGTTGTTTTCTCCCCAGTATCTCTTCTGCAGTTATGCTAATGGCAGTTTTCTACGACTCCCACTTAGTTTCCACATTACCTTCATTCCCTGTGTTTCTCCCTGCTTCCTATATCTCTTCTAGTTTCTTCCTGTATTCTTCCCGTGTTTCCTTTGGTTTAAGTCTTTGCATATTGTGTTTCATTCTTATCTTATTCCTTTGGTTTCTTAAAAATCTATCTTCTGCCCACGTCTAATTCGTACTAAGTAGTGGTCTGTGTCTCGGTCTGCCTCTCTGCAGTTGCTAACTTCCATAATATCTGATGCATGCCTTTTGTCTATGAGTACGTGATCTATTTGGTTTCTTGTGTTTGCATCTGGTGATACCCATGCACATTTCTTAATATCTTTCCTTGGGTGATAGATGCTTTTTATTATCATGTTCTTCCCGCTGGTGAAGTCTATCAGCCTGAGGCCGTTATCATTACTGTCATTGTGTAGGCTTTCTTTTCCTATTATACTTCTATATACCTCTCCTCTCCCAGTTTTTGCATTTAGTTCTCCAAGTATTATTTTCACATCGTGCCTTTGAATTTTACCAGTTTCTTCTTCCAATTTGGCATAAAATATATCCTTTGCGTCTTCATCTGCCTCCTCCGTAGGAGCGTAGAAATTCACTATTGCAACGTTGAAAATTTTTGCCCTTATCCTTAGAGAACACATTCTGTCACTTATTGCCGTAAAACCAATTACATTAGCCTTCATAGACCTATGTAGAAGGAAACCAGTGCCATAAAGGCCCGTATCTCCACCTCTATACATCATTAAATGTTCCCCCGACGCTATCACTCCTTGCCCTCTCGATTTATTTTCTGGTACTGCTGCTATTTCCACTTGATACTTATCTAGTTCATTCCCAATTTCTTGTGGCTTGCCAGGGCTCTTGAGTGTCCTCACATTCCAGGTGGCAATCCGAATATTCGTGTTCCTTCTCTTTAACCGTTTTTCTCGCGTGGTCGCCAACAGGCAATCCTTTCCGTTCCGAGGCATGAGTATAATATCCGCAACAGCATTTTTTCCGGGGTAAGGTTCTTAGCCTCACACCCAACCCCCGACTTGGAGGGCCTGGATTTTTTTAGGGTTTACTCCCCTAGGAGAGTTGGCTTCCCTACGCCTATAGAGCCCCCCCCCCCCCTCCCCTACGTTGAGGGACACACTTTGTCTCACTCCTCCATCGAGAACAATTCTTCCTGCCTGGAAATATCCTGCCAACAACTTCATAGACTCATGCTGCGAGTAGAGTCCCTAGCTGCATGAACACACTCTGTAAATAGATGTCAATAATTAAGGCAGTATCTCCGTACGCGGGTGTTCCTCTTGTAAAGTATTGGGCACGAGGCTCAAGTGGGAAGCGGGTGCCAAATTTGCCTGTGAAATTCGTATAGGGTAAAGGGAGATATATTCATGATAAATTTGTTACTTTGCTACTTGCTTCTGATGTTCGTGAAATTAATCTTTTATGAATACTTGTCTGCTAGGAATCGGACGTAATACAGCGGTTTAGACTATTTCTTATTTATATAGTGCTACTGAAGAAATATCGCGGCATATTCCAAACGATAAAAAGTATGTAATTTCGAGATATAGGTAGGTAACTTTGTGATGATAGTAATCTAATTTCGTAATAATTCGTAATTACGGTATTTTGCATCAAATTTATTACATTACTTCTTTTTTTTTACAAACTAACAACACAAATGACCATGCAGGTGATAATAGGCTTTATTATTGTTATAACACACTTCTAGACACTGTTCCCCTTAAGCATTATCAAGCGTAACTGTCTGCCGCTTACGATGCCTGAATCCTCGAACGGTTGTCAAACATACAAAAATCCTCCCCTGGGACGGAATGCTGGCAGAGCACATCGTGTGATGTTAAGCTAAACGAACATTTGATCCATTTAGCTTCATTCTTTTTGAGTAAGATTTATGGCATGTACCACAAAGCCAATGATTTTCTGTCTTTTGGAAAAGAAATCACGAATCATCTCTTCATTTGCCATAGAGGTCCTGTAAGGAGCAAGGTTCTCAGGAGTCCGCAAAGTAAGATTGTACCTCGTATCGCAGCTCAACCACCACCATTTGCTGGCACTTCCTTTTTCAGAGTTTAAAAAATTTCCATGACCAGCTCGTTTCGCTAATTCGTATTTCACTTTTCTCACCATCATAAAAGTCAACCTGAAACCCAGTTCTCGCATCTTTATAATGTAGTTTTGGTCTTCTTTCTCAAAATCTGGGGTTAGAGCAAATGGTCTTCCTAATTTACGGGATCTGCTGTGGCAGTCTTTTAACGTGCTCCACGGAACACCCATCTGCCTGAAGCTCGGTATATAGAAACGTTATTAACTTTCGCTAATTCAGCAGCTGCTAGAAGTTGCTGAATAGTATACCTGCGGTATTTTGAACGCTCCTCTGACATCTTGTATGTGACATGCAATAAATGTAAATATGTAATTTAGTGATAATGTAAATATATGTAGGTAACTTCGTGATATGTTGAAACATAAATTTAAAAGTAAGACCTGTAGAACACAGTATTAGCAATAACTTTGCTTTAGTACACTAAACTGATATCTTGCTTACAATCCATACAACTGAGCAAAATAGGAGAGCATGCAAGGACACCATTCTATTGAGTGGAATTTGCTAAGAATATCACTGTTCCCCTTAAGCATTATCAAGCGTAACTGACGCTACACGAGTAATTGCAATGAATGTTTACGTTCACTGTATCAATGACTATAGCATACCGTAAAATAAATCGCTTACCTTCAATAGTTTCCAAGGAGTAGCAAAAATACACAGACGATGCAATAACCACCATAGTACTTAACGAAACGTCAAGAAGAATGAGAAAAAGTTTTGTATTGTTGACTTTAAGCGCAGTGGAACAGCAACAGGCATATTGTGCCATTTGGCAGGAAACACGGAACTACCACAACACAGGCCAACCTTCTCCTTGCATAGGAATGTCCGCTGCGCAGAAGCACAAATTATCACGAAATAACTTACACCACGAAAATAACTCCCTTTATCTTACTGGAAGAGACAGTAGTTGACAATCAGTAGGAAAAGAAAGTTCTTACAAACATAAAAACATAAGACTAATTTTTATGTGTAAATACTGTAAAAAAAGCATTGTATCCCTACTGCCGAAAGGGACGATAAGTTGACAAACACGAGAGCAATTAAACAAAAAATTGCCACGTGAGCGTATGCAGTGGCAGCTGCGAGTGAGAAACGGTATTGAAGGTTTGTGCAAATAGTGCAGGAGAACACGATAACGCTTCCCTTGCTTGACAGTACTACAGATCTGTTTAGATTGCGTAAATCCTGTGTTTGTTTTAGAGACTGCACATTTTCTCCTCCACGAGGAAAAAGTTACAATATAAGCCAGTTGTAGCTAAAGTAGGGAAATGTGGGTTTGTGCGTGAGATGAAGATATGATAAAATGGACCCGTAAATTACGCACTTTGCCTTACCGACATCGAAATAACGCTGAAATAGTTTTCGTATGTTGAATACAATCATTTTAAGTAAGTGTCGTTACTCTGTTGAGTTTTATGTGGCCCTAACCTAGACTTTTTTTTCATTTTAGTGGCTTTTGTAACGTATTAACTTATTTTATTCCTTTATTCAAATACTAAAGTTTATGAAACAGCTGTACTGCACATGTATTAAAAACCTTTTGAAATTATTTAATAGTGATTTTCATGTGTCGTAACGTGTATCCACAGGACATGTGGCCTGTAATTGAAGAAGTGTCATGATGATCTCTCCATTGGCAAAAGATTCCGGAATAGTCCCCCATTCGAATCTCCGGGAGGGGACTGCCAAGGGGGAGGTTACCATGAGAAAAAGATTGAATAGTCAACGAAAGGATAACGTTCTACGAGTAGGGCGTGGAATGTCAGAAGCTTGAACGTGGTAGGGAAACTAGAAAATCTGAAAAGGGAAATGCAAAGGCTCAATCTAGATATAGTAGGGGTCAGTAAAGTGAAGTGGGAGGAAGACAAGGATTTCTGGTCAGATGAGTATCGGGTAATATCAACAGCAGCAGAAAATGGTATAGCAGGTGTAGGATTCGTTATGAATAGGAAGGTAGGACAGAGGGTGTGTTACTGCGAAAAGTTCAGTGACCGGGTTGTTCTAATCAGAATCGACAGCAGAGCAACACCGACAACGATAGTTCAGGTATACATGCCGACGTCGCAAGCTGAAGATGAACAGATAGAGAAAGTGTATGAGAATATTGAAAGGGTAATGCAGTATGTAAAGGGGGATGAAAATCTAATAGTCATGGGCGACTGGAATGCAGTTGTAGGGGAAGGAGTAGAAGAAGAGGTTACCGGAGAATATGGGCTTGGGACAAGGAATGAAAGAGGAGAAAGACTAATTGAGTTCTGTAACAAGTTTCAGCTAGTAATAGCGAATACCCTGTTCAAGAATCACAAGAGGAGGAGGTATACTAGGAAAAGGCCGGGAGATACGGGAAGATTTCAATTAGATTACATCATGGTCAGACAGAGATTCCGAAATCAGATACTGGATTGTAAGGCGTACCCAGGAGCATATATAGACTCAGATCACAATATAGTAGTGATAAAGAGTAGGCTGAAGTTCAAGACATTAGTCAGGAAGAACCAATACGCAAAGAAGTGGGATACGGATGTACTAAGGAATGATGAGATACGTTTGAAGTTCTCTAACGCTATAGATACAGCAATAAGGAATAGCGCAGTAGGCAGTACAGTTGAAGAGGAATGGACATCTCTAAAAAGGGCCATCACAGAAGTTGAGAAGGAAAACGTAGATACAAAGAAGGTAGCTGCGAAGAAACCAAGGGTAACAGAAGAAATACTTCAGTTAATTGATGAAAGGAGGAAGTACAAACATGTTCCGGGAAAATCAGGAATACAGAAATACAAGTCGCTGAGGAATGAAATAAATAGGAAGTGCAGGGAAGCTAAGACGAAATGGCTGCAGGAAAAATGTGAAGACATCGAAAAAGATATGATTGTAGGAAGGACAGACTCAGCATACAGGAAAGTCAAAACAACCTTTGGTGACATTAAAGGCAACAGTGGTAACATTAAGAGTGCAATGGGAATTCCACTGTTAAATGCAGAGGAGAGAGCAGATAGGTGGAAAGAATACATTGAAAGCCTCTATGAGGGTGAAGATTTATCTGATGTGATAGAAGAAGAAACAGGAGTCGATTTAGAAGAGATAGGGGATCCAGTATTAGAATCGGAAAAGAGCTTTGGAGGACTTACGGTCAAATAAGGCAGAAGGGATAGATAACATTCCATCAGAATTTCTAAAATCATTGGGGGGAAATGGCAACAAAACGACTATTCACGTTGGTGTGTAGAATATATGAGTCTGGCGATATACCATCTGACTTTCGGAAAAGCATCATCCACACAATTCCGAAGACGGCAAGAGCTGACAAGTGCGAGAATAATCCCACAATCAGCTTAACAGCTCATGCATCGAAGCTGCTTACAAGAATAATATACAGAAGAATGGAAAAGAAAATTGAAAATGCGCTAGGTGACGATCAGTTTGGCTATAGGAAAAGTAAAGGGACGAGAGAGGCAATTCTGACTTTACGGCTAATAATGGAAGCAGGGCTAAAGAAAAATCAAGACACTTTCATAGGATTTGTCGACCTGGAAAAAGCGTTCGACAATATAAAATGGTGCATGCTGTTCGAGATTCTGAAAAAAGTAGGGGTAAGCTATAGGGAGAGACGGGTCATATACAATACGTACAACAACCAAGAGGGAATAATAAGAGTGGACGATCAAGAACGAAGTGCTCGTATTAAAAGGGTGTAAGACAAGGCTGTAGCCTTTCGCCCCTACTCTTCAATCTGTACATCGAGGAAGCAATGATGGAAATAAAAGAAAGGTTCAGGAGTGGAATTAAATACAAGGTGAAAGGATATCAGTGATACGATTCGCTGATGACATTGCTATCCTGAGTGAAAGTGAAGGAGAATTAAATGATCTGCTGAACGGAATGAACAGTCTCATCAGTACACAGTATGGTTTGAGAGTAAATCGGAGAAAGACGAAGGTAATGAGAAGTAGTAGAAATGAGAACAGCGAGAAACTTAACATCAGGATTGCTGGTCACGAAGTCAATGAAGTTAAGGAATTCTGCTACCAAGGCAGTAAAATAACCAATGACGGACGGAGCAAGGAGGACATCATAAGCAGACTCGCTATGGCAAAAAAGGCATTTCTGGCCAAGAGAAGTCTACTAATATCAAATACCGGCCTTCATTTGAGGAAGACATTTCTGAGGATGTACGTCTGGAGTACAGCATTGTATGGTAGTGAAACATGGACTGTGGGAAAACCGGAACAGAAGAGAATCGAAGCGTTTGAGATGTGGTGCTATAGACTAATGTTGAAAATTAGGTGGACTGATAAGGTAAGGAATGAGGAGGTTCTACGCAGAATCGGAGAGGAAAGGAATATGTGGAAAACACTGATACGGAGAAGGGACAAGATGATAGGACATCTGCTAAGCCATGAGAGAATGACTTCCATGGTACTAGAGGGAGCTGTAGAGGGCAAAAACTGTAGAGGAAGACAGAGATTGGAATACGTCAAGCAAATAATTGAGGACGTAGATTGCAAGTGATACTCTGAGATGAAGAGGTTAGCACATGAAAGGAATTCGTGGCGGGCCGCATCAAACCAGTCAGTTGACTGATGAAATACAAAGCTACTTCTGCGATACTGTAGAAAGACTTGGCAGCCGAGGTGCTGGCAGTGCTTGTCACGGGAACGTACGGTCGCAAGAAGACCGGGCTCCGGACACCCATGTGATACTACCGAGAGAGAAGACCATCGTGTTCGGGGCGCATCGTAATGCATATGCAGCAGCAGGCTGAGCAGCAGTTAGCACCACAGGGACAAAATGAACTGTTACAAATCGGTTACTTCAAGGATAGCTCCCAGCCAGACGACATGTAGCGTGCATCACCGCTATTTGTTACTTCAGTGGTGTCAAGCGAGAGCTCCGTGGAGGGCAAGGTGGAGGTCTCTTGTGTTTTATGACGAAAGCTAATTCTGCCTCGGTGCCAGTGATGGCCGTGAGTTTGGCAAGTTGAGTATCCGCAACTAACCTATCTGCGTGCCACAAACTGGACTTACACCTGGACCTATGGTCTGGGGTGCGTTTTCGTAAGACAACAGGAGCAATCTCGTGGTTATCCTACGCATCCTGACACCAAATCTGCACGTCAATCTGGTGATTCGGCCTGCTGTAATGCCTTTCATGTACAGCATTACCGGGGGTGTTTTCCAACAGGATATTGCTCGCCCACACACCGCTCTACGGAGTGTTGACATGTTGCTTTGGCTTGCTAGATCACGATACCTATCTCTAATCAAGCTCGTACGGGACATCATCGGACGACAAGTCGTCATCAACGAGCAGCATTAACGGTCTCTATATTGACCGACCTAGTACAACAGGAATGGAACTCCATCCCACAAACTGACATCTCCCGCACCGGTACAACAAAAATCATACACAATCGCAGGCTTCCATTCCACGTTCTGGCGGTCATGCCGGTTATTAATGTACCAGCATTTCACATTTGCAATGGCTTATCTCGTGCTTACATTAATCATCAAGGACAGCTCTGAGCCGGACGACATGTAGCGTGCATCACCTCTATTTGTGATTTCAGAGGTGTGAAGCGAGAGATCAGTGCAGAGCAGGTTGGAGGTCTGTTATGTTTTATGACGAAATCCGGTTATCCACACAACCCAGACAAATGTATTTTTGAAATTTCTTTATGGTATATTACTTATATTTTGCTGTAGCGATCCGTTTTGCACCCAGGTATACATTCCCGCGGACATTTCTAAATAAACGAAGCATGCAACACAACGTAAGTAGAATTTTATGTAGTAATATGTCGCTGTAATACCCTGTTATTTGATCATAGTGACACTAGGACCACGATCTATTGCGTTTCGTATCGAACTAGTTGGAATATGCTATCAGAGATTTGCCCCCAACATGAAAGTGACTATAGAATGCAGTCCCTGTAAAATAAATGGACCGTTTTATACTTCATGACACTGTGGCTGTGAATAGTACGTACTCTTGTCGCACTAAGATCGCAAATGTTTCTGGGAAATCAATAACTACAGGCGATGTGAGTGCGGCAGATGGTGTGTCTATTATACGTTTGCTCGACATAAGACACTGCAGATAAATGATTCCTAAACTACTAATATTTGAAAGAAACTTGTAATTACTCTTGAGATTTCGAAAGAATGAGTTCTATGCTTTGTGTCCTGTTGTTATAACCCTATGAGAGACAATACACTAGTAGTTTTAATGATGGCTTCTTCCACCAAACACCGAAACGTAAGGATCACCTGTATACTGTTCAGAGGACAATTATTTCCTTCACTTATAATCACATAGCGTTTTAGTATCCCAAACAAGAACCATAGTTATCAGAAGAGAGATACTGTGTATCAAACGCAAATTCGTTGCCAGCAACACAATTCACTGAGCTACCAATGTGCATAATGTCACGCGTAGGGAACGGTCGCACGCAGACAACGGTGACAATGATGCAGGATTCTCTACAAAAATGTAAAGCTTTATAGCAGCTGTTAAAAACTTAATAGTTTACTTTATAACAAGATGAATATTATTCTTTTCGGAAAATAAAACTGCACAACTCAGAAAAAAACTGCGGATTTACGTGTGTCTACTGTTAGGTCCGATCTACTGAAAATATTTTTTTCTGAATCCTAAGTATGCGACCGTATATCCTTCCTGTCACCAAATTAACTGTCATTTAACCTGCGGAAGGAAACCCATGAGCAGCGCCAGTCTGTGAACTGTGTAAACGCTGTTGTGTCTGTTTTCGTATTTAAACAGTTTGTGTATTGTATTTTCTGAAGCTGTGATTGGAAACTATCCCAGCATGTGCCTACACATTGCCAGTATATACTTATTGAAGTAGCTGATTGTCATGAGAAATTTCGGTGTTTATTTGCAAAACTGTAAATTTCGTTCATTAACTGAAAGGTATCAGTCAGTTTAGAAACGTTTGCGGGTTATCAATGTCACAAGGAAAAAGATGGTCTTACGCATGCCGAAATCAGTTATTTGGCAGAAAGGTACGACTAGAACAACGTACAATGCAGTTTTTCAAGTGCCTTAAAACTGTCAATAACCACGAAATACAGCAAAATGGTTCAAATGGCTCTGAGCACTATGGGACTTAACGTCTGAGGTCATCAGTTCCCTAGAACGTAGAACTACTTAAACCTAACTAACCTAAGGACATCACACACATCCATGTCAGAGGCAGGATTCGAACCTGCGACCGTAGCAGTCGCGCGGTTCCGGACTGAAGAAATACAGCACTATGAATCTGACTCTACAAAATAAAACTAGGTTTTGTGCAATAATTTCATTAAAGCTGATAACAATTTTATCTAATGTCTACAGCTACAAATCATTCTTTCCTGCAAAATATCCTTAGTGGAAGTGAAATCGTTTGGCGTCATTGGCCGGGAGACCCCTTACGGGGCAGGTACGGCCGCATTGGTGCAGGTCTTATTACATTTGACGCCACATTGGGCGACCTGCACGCCGGATAGGAATGAAATGATGATAAAAACAGTACATCACCCAGCCCCTGTGCGGATAAAATCTCCGACCCAGCCGGGAATCAAACCCGGGCCCATTACTACGGCAGTCCATCATGCTGACCACTCAGCTAACGGGGGGGACAATATCCTTAGTGATCTAATTCGAGTGACGTGGATAGGAAAATTTGGTCGGCAATTACTTCCCGGGACGGAGACGGAATGGTAAAAGAATTAGCCAGTGCCGAACAAATAACCCGGTGCTGTGACTGGAAGCTACGAAAGCGCTTAGAATATTTCCTAGAGATGGGCGAAAAAATCAAAAGGAATGTTCATACTCAAACAGAAACTAGTAAAATGTATTTGCCTCTCCATCGTGTCATTGAGAATGTGAAAGTGAATGAGTCACTGGTTTAACCCTATTCACTAACACTAGTTGCTTGTATTCTCACATCAGGTGTTATAAAACGTGCGATTAGTGCTCATGTCAGTGGAGTAGTGTTTGAATACTTTATTTATGAAAGCATCTGCTGTTGGTGTACCCTCGTAAACAATTACATCCTCGGGATGATAACGTGCGGGCCTTAAACGTAAATCGCCAAGGAAGCTTGACAATACCAGCAAAAGTAATGTTTTGGGAAAGGTGCCTGATGATCAAGATGGCCCCTTGTTGCTCCAACTACAGGTCATAATGTAACCGTAAAATACAGACTTCTCGAGGAAAAATTTTTCTCCAATTAATAGGTGCCAACTGTGAATCTCCTTTCCTTATTTTGACGCGAAATATTTATAGATGGAGACAAGAGACAAGACTAATACCACTATTGGATCCTGGATATAATTTATCTTGTCTCCTGCCTGACTAACGCTCTATTGATTGGCCGTGTGGCAACGCATCGCGCACCTTTCACTCTAGGCCAATGAATATTTATCACATCCGGGAGTCGTGTACGCTCCTGTCAACCTTACTTCAAACGCTTCATTCCTCCCGCATCAAAACTGCCCCCTTCCCTCCCTTACATAACTTCCGCGTCAAATATTTATACTACCAGTAATTCCTTTCTTTATCTGTGCGTTTGAGTACGCATTGACTCGTTGACATTCTGAGAGAACCACGAGACAGACGTACCGAAAAATCTCCCGATCTGCAGACAGGTTGTTCTCTGTCTTGATCTTCACATGGTTTATTGTCCATGTGTTAACTACTTTTCTCCAAGATTTATACGTCTCAGAAATCCTATATGTTTAAACAGTATAACGATAGTACACTTAAAGAGTAATAGACTGAGTAGTATACTCTAAGCGAGTAATATACTCTTCAGTCGATGGCAGGAGGGTAGTGGGGATGAGGCGGTGGAGAAGTTGAGTGCTATTTTGCTTCCAAATTAGCAGAATTCCTTCAGTTTGTCTATCAGCTAAGTTTATCGTTATCGCTAATCTAATTTCTATTAAACCCCAACATTTTGGTACTTTATTAGTACACTTTCAATTTATATTACATGTTCAATTGATTTTTCATTCCATTCCCCTCATTTTCACCAAGAATAGCAGTGTCATCAGTGAAATTTTTCATGGATATCCTCTCTCCCTGAATTTTAATGTAATTCCATAACATTTTATTTCCACCGTAGTTTCTTGGATGTACAGGTGGCCTTCCACGCTTCTACCTGTTTTTCTATCCTTGCTGATTTTACGTCGTACTTATGTGGAGAATGATTCCATGATGATGTTACAAACTATCAGGGACGGCGGAGAAGGATAAACATGTATATTTGATCAAGAGACTCTGGTGCGGAAGCGACCGAGTCAAACGTTATAAACGAAGATCGTTGAGATTCCTCTGGCAGCGGACGTATTCTACTGCAAGCTCCTTGTTTTCCATACCTTATGAGGAGGCAGCGTGAACCAAAACAAGATCTGTGCAGCAAACATCGTCTCCGAAGTGCATGCCTATGAGCCCTTGTTGATTAGAACAGATATGTTTCGCAGCAGCAAAGATGAAGAAGGGCTCACAGCTTCTAAGGTATGCACTTCAGAACCAACTTTTCTAAAAAAATTTTCTTGTTTTGGTCCATACCACCTCCTCCCAATATATAGAAAGCAACGAACTTGCAGAAAAAGGGTCCTCCGTTAGATGTATCTGAATGATTTTCTCTTATAAGTTTCGTCTCGGTCATTTCCGAATCAGGGCCCTTATTTCAAATATATACATTTTTCCTTTCTTCATCATCCCTAAAACTTTTTAACAATATCGCGGAGCGTCGGGCATGGATGTGTGTGATGTCCTTAGGTTACGTAGGTTTAATTAGTTCTAAGTTCTAGAGGACTGATGACCTCAACAGTTAAGTCCCATAGTGCTCAGAGCCATTTGAACCATTTGAATATCGCGGAATTACCCTGTACATTGTATATTACCTTGTATCTTACGACGAATTATTCTGAGAATATCCAACATCTTACACAATTTTATGTTCGCTTTTCCTAGCTCGGCAACGAATACTTTCCTTAAAGTTTCCTGCATAATTAAGCGCCACATCATAACTGCCTATCAGTTACCTCTATGTCACCATTTTGGATGACATTTGGTATTGTAACGACAGAGATATAGGTACTTTCATTTGCATCAGTATAAGAATGCAAGATTCATAAGAATCTACGTGGACATATTACATTTCCACATCTGTAGTGGACTTCGTCTTTTTCTATGGTTTACCATTGTCGCACATAGTGATGCTCCAGCAGCGATACATTTATGATACTGATTCCTCCATTAATATTCAATTTACTCATGAGATACGAAGATTATTAGTTTTGTATAAAAATATAAGAGAATTGCAATCTCATTCCGAAAGTTCGGTGCTATCAAGTCGATGTAAAACAATGTGCCGAGACTGCCTTTGACAGAGAAGCCCGTTTGCAGTCTCGATTCTAAGAATGAAAGAGGTGATTGACGGAAGGACTGACTCAATGTTTAGAAAATTCGAGATAACCTTAGGTGAAATTAAAAGCAAGGGTGATAACAAGAGATTGAAATGGTAATTCCCCTGTTAAATGCAGTGGAGAGATCTGATGGGTGGAAAGAGTACATTGAATGCCTCTTCGAGGCGGTAGGCTTGTCTGATAACAGAAGAAGACGTAGGAGTCGATAAAGATGAGATAGGGTATTCAGTACCAGAATCAGAATTTGTAAGACCTGTGTAAGATTTAAGATGAAACAATGCAGGATGGATAGGTAACATTCCATCATAGTATTGTATATTAAGTCATTGAGGAAAGGGGCAACAGGACGACTGGTGTGTACAATATATGAGTCTGGCGATATACCATCTGACTTTCGGAAACAGCCACGTAATTCCGAAGGCTGCAAGAGCTGTCAACATCGAAAAGTATCCGCAATCAGCTAAACAACTCACGCATCCAAGTTGGTCACAAGAATAATATAAAGGAGAATGGAAAAGAAAATTGAGGAGGTGTTGGATGACGATCAGTATGGTTTAGGAGAGGTAAAGCATAAGAGAGCCTGTTATGAAGTAGTCGGTGATAATGGAAGCAATACTGAAGAAAAATCAAAACACGTTCAGAGGACTTGTTGACCTGAAATAAGTGTCCGACAATATCAAATGCTGCAAGATGTTCTAAATTCAGAGGAAAATACAGATAAGCTGTAGGGCGAGACACGTAATATGCTGTATAACATGTACAAGAGCCAGGGTCCAGGAGTGGAATTAAAATTCAAGGTGAAAGAATGTCAATGGTTAGATTCGCTGATGAATTGTTATCCTCAGCTAAAGTGAAGAAGCATTACAGGCTCAACTAAATGGAAGGAATAGTATAGTGAGTACAGAATATGGATCTAGAGTAAATCCTAGAAACACGAAATTAATGAAAGCTAGCAAAAATGAGAACAATAAGAAACTTGACACCACAACTAGGGATCGCGAAGTAGATGAAGTTAAGGAATTCTGCTACCTAGGCAGCGAAATAACCCATGACAGACAGCGCAAGGACAGACTAATGTTTGAGAACAGAGCCCTTCTGGCCAAAAGAAGTCTGCCAGTATCAAACACAGACCTTAAGTTGAGGAAGAAATTTCTGAGACTGTATGTTTGGAGCGAAACATTGTATGGTAGTGAAACATGGAATGTGGATAAACCAGAACAGAAGAGAATCGAAGCAACAAAAAATAACGAGTACACTTTATATACTTATTACGTTGTCAAACACACCCACCTTTATTAAAAAGTAAGTCATTCAGTCAGGAGGAAAGCAGCCCATACCTGTCAAAGAAACTAACGGAAGCAAATTGGAGAAGGATTAATAATGAGAGTGACTGTATTTCCATGGTGTAACATCATCCGACGTTTCAACGAAAGTGGGAGAGGAGAGCGAAGTCGAGTAAGGCAGAGAACTATATTGACGTAAAGTTACACGAGACATAACTGTTTTAAAAAATGGCTCTGAGCACTATGGGACTCAACTGCGGAGGTCATTAGTCCCCTAGAACTTAGAACTAGTTAAACCTAACTAACCTAAGGACATCACAAACATCCATGCCCGAGGCAGGATTCAAACCTGCGACCGTAGCGGTCTTGCGGTTCCAGACTGCAGCGCCTTTAACCGCTCGGCCACACCGGCCGGCAACTGTTTTAAAATTTTGCGTTACAGTCAGTCATAAAAGTAAATAAAAATAATTTTTAGGATAAGAAAATTGTAGTGTCGATTTAGTAGTTTGGGAAGCTTTCGTTTTATTCCCTTCTATTTTGAAAAAAAGCTCTTAAGTTGGAGTGTTTGCAATCTGGGACTTGCAAAACTGAAACGACTACTCACTCCCTCTGATAAGAAATATCCAAAAAATACACACATGACTACTCCAAGCTATAAAATCGTTTCCTCATGTTATCTTAGTACTACTGCTACCTCGTTATCACAGCCAATGCATATTTCTGTGTACTTCTGTGATCTGTCTCTTCAACCGCCGATTTTGATGTTTTGTTTGATCGGCATCTGTACCCAAATGAATCATTTACTGTGTGGAATTATGTAGAAGTACAATCATTACCAACTAACTAGAAGATTCCAACCTGTATACATATAGTGTGCTAGTTCGTCATAATAAAGGCACCGGCGTGTCGTAATATGAACTCCAGAATAATGAAAGCATTGAGGAGTTATTCTAATTACTACACCACATCCACAGTTCAAGGGAACTGGTCAGAGCTGGGTTCGAGGTGCGGACATCTGTTCTATAGCTGTGGCTTGAGATGATCTGTGTGGCCACACAAGTCCCCTCATGTCGTCTGAGTCAAACTGTTTTGGAATACTGGGCACCATCTGGTATTTCAAAATAGTTTGAACACCCTGTCGATGATCCAAGTTGCACACCGAACTCAGCAGATGAACAGCTGCGTGGGAATGATCTGACAGTAGCTTCCTACCTCGTTAGCATTTTTCGAGGGTGAAAATAGTGTAAGCCTCACCACGAACATCACAAAACGATCAGAAACGTTAAAGGGTCGTGTTGGTTACGAAACAGCTGTTTTTAGCAACGTGTAGAATTGGATTTAATAATCAATCGCAATGACTTTCTTGGCAGGATTTTTTTTTTATTTTGTAATACTGCTGTACAGCATTAGATAAATAGAGCTATTCAAGGTGCGGGTTATTGTAACTAAAAATTTAAGTGTCCAATTTCCGTAGCTTCTTCATTGCTAGAACTTAGTGTGACACATTATTTACCGTAACAAAGTGGGACGTTAAATTTAAGAATGCAAAGGGAATTCTGTGGTTACGCAGGGGAGAATAAGACAGGCGAATGAGTACATCGAGGGTGTCAATGAGATGGAAGGATGTCCACAGATGTAATTAAAAATAAATGGATATTGAAGGGATCAGGGGCTACAGTCCTAACGTTTCACAGAGCTTTGGAAGATAGGCGATACAGCAAGGTGGACTGGAGAGATAACTTTCTTTCGGAACTCGTATAATCATTGGTAGAAGTGATAATCAAATGATTATTCAACCTAGTATGTAAAATAATACCAATAAGTACCTTCGGATTTTCGCAAGATCATCATCCACACATTTCTAATAAGAAAAGGCACTTCAAAGAAGGGAGAGTGAAGAGATAACCTTATTTTGCGGATTCGTAAAATTATTGTCTAATAAGAAAAGGCACATAAAAGAAGGCAGAGTAAAGAGATAACCTTATTTTGTGGACTCCTAAAATTATTATAAAGTGGTAGGCAACTGATTACTCAAGCTAGTGTTAGGTACATACCAACGCATATCATCGAATTTTTGGAAGAATATCATTCACATAATACCGCAGATGCAAGGTCATTTAAATGCGAGAACCATCGCACAATCACCTTAAGAGCTCATGCACTCAACTTGAGATTAATAAACAGAAGAATAGAGCTCAACATTTAAGGTCTGTTACATGACAATACGTTTTGTCTTAGGAAAGGTAAAGCGCAAAGAGAAAATTCTTTCGTTGCGCTTCATAATGGAAGCAAGATTGAATAAAAGTTAGAACTCTCCCATATTAACGTCTACCTGGAAAATATATTCTACAATGTAATGTTGTGGCTAGAAGAGCTCGTATAAGGAAAGACGGAAAATACACAATCTTCACAAAAGAAAAACAATGAATGAATGTTTGTCTACTTGCTGGACAAAAGGAAGATGTTCTGCTGCGTTGGAAGCAAAATAACTCATGATGGATAACACAAAGAGGGTGTAAGAAGCAGATTAGCATGGGTAAAGTGAGTCTCTCTTGACGAAGAATAACAGCATCAAACGCATACCAGAAAGGAGAAGTAAGGTGCTGAGAATTTACAGCTGGAGCACAAGCGCTGTGACTGCTTGAACTGTATACTTTGGCAAAACTAGATAAGTACAAAATCGAATCGTTTGAGACGTGGTGTTACAGGAATTTATCGAAAATGAAGTGGAACTTTTAATATCAGAGACGAGATGGTTCTTCGCAGAATCGAGGAAGAAAAGGAATATGTTGAAAACACTAACCAGAAAAAAAGACGGGATACCTGGAAATTGGTTAAACACCAGGGAAAACCTTGTATGGTACCAGAGTTAGCCGTAGATATCTATGTATTAGAGAGTGATCGACTGAAATTTACATAACAAAGATGCGAGAACATTGTACTTAAGTGTACTCTGAGAGACAGGCAGAGGACAGGAAACAGTGATGAGCGGATGAAGCCGTTAACGAGAAAAGAAATCAGAAAAATCAAACGAAAAATCATTGATAATTTCGATAAGATAAGCAAACGTAGCGATAGAGAACTGGCCGTAAATGATAATGGAACCAAATTAATTTACTATCTAGGACATTATTGTGTACAGCAGTATACAATTTGTAAATTAGGTGTTGCAAAATGGCAGTATACACAAGGAGTTGCCAGTAGGATTGTGTTTAGTTTCCTTTCCAGGAACGTGAATTAGTCAGGCCTGCAGACAAAGCCAGCCGTCTTCCCTAGGGAAGTGATTTACTTGTGCCATTCGAGTAGTATTTAGCGGGTGTGCTGCCACACGGAGGGCCAGTAGAACTGTGTCAAATACCTGGAGTAAACCGTTCGGGTGCTAGCATGGTTGAATAAGTAAATTTTAATACCAAAATAGGATCCTGTTTCTGCATTCAGTAAACCGTGTCCGCCGACTAAAAACGAGGTCCCGCAGTTTGTAAGGAACACTACAAAACAGAACGTCACCACCGACATTGACAGATACTGTACGTACTGACAATTTCGGTTCGTAGAGGCACGTGCTGTCTCGGTCCTAAGCCGATTTCTTAATTTTTATGTAAATGCAGCGGCGTTCGTTACATCGTTTGAGTATCGGATCTAAGAGCAAGCTTGACGTTAAATATTGCTTTTGCTTGAGTACCTCATAGCCAACAGCCATCTTTCGGGAAGGTGCAAACCTCTAAGTCCTTCCTGATATACACGGTCATTGTTAAGAGACATTGAACTCATTTCCTAGAATCGTAAAGAGGCAATGAGATCATACTTCTGAAAAGATAAGAGTGGTAAGTGCTGATAATTATAGTGTAATGTGTCAGTTTTGAGCCAGTTTGGTACTGTATCGAGTGTAATCTATCTTGTTCATCTCTGCACATTATCGCGAGCCGATATGCGTGGCAGCATCCGTCTTGGTGGCATTACGGTGGCGATAAAAGGACATTACTGTTCTGTGTCGCCCTCTGTTAGAGGCGCAGTCCTGACCAGTGCTCAGATACCTAAGCCCCAAAGAGTGACAGGCCGACCGGGGTGGCCGAGAGGTTCTAGGCGCTACAGTCTGGAACCGCGCGGCCGCTACGATCGCAGGTTCGAATCCTGCCTCGGGCATGGATGTGTCTGATGTCCTTAGGTTAGTTAGGTTTAAGTAGTTCTAAGTTCTAGGGGACTGATGACCGCAGAAGTTAAGTCCCATAGTGCTCAGAGCCATTTGAACCAAAGAGTGACAGCGTATGTTTAGCGATGGCGGAGCTAAATCGCACGTCTGCAAGCTGCGCAGTGACGATTTTGAGTCGCCCCAAGCCTGGCAGAGGTGTTGGCCACGTTCTGTAGACTATTACCTTCCGAGGATTCTAACTACAGTACAGATCCGCGTATACGGTGTCATTTAATGATTTATGTGTTATGATAGCGGTCTAGGGGAGTGAAGCGAGTTCCGGTGAGTGCGAGGTGTACCTGGCTCCGTGTGCAGCGATTTGTCACCATTTACATTCCGCAGCACGTTGACCATTGAGGACTGGGACATGTTTTGAGGCTGATTTAAACATGTTGGGTAAGGCACTCACCTGCAGTCATAAAGGTGAGCATCGAACGTGTTCGATGCGTTGGTGTATTAATACTATAGCTAAAAGTTAATTCTTTAGCCGAGTCTGATTCTGTAAGATACAATTCTATGAAATTTACAAAGATATAGTTTTTCGTCAGCCATGTATATTCTTGCAAGAGGTTATAACGAATTACAGCTTTACGTAAATAGTGTGTTACACAGTCACAAGATTATATGGTGCCTGTTGTGCTTCCTGTTTGTGCACATGAAACATTTATAAAGCAGTTCTATATGTGCAAATAACTGATCAGTTTCAGCTCTACAAACGTATAAACGCATTTAATATTTCTACTTCAAAAGTAAATTGTTTTAATACTTTAATGTTTTCAGCTATTGGTTTAAAGACTTATCGATCGTTACATGCTGATTAGAGGAAATACAGTGATATGAAACCATGTTTCCGCATAGAGAATTACTCTGTTATCAGCTGATTAAATTAGTGTTATGAATGATTTTGCCTCATATTTGCTTGCATTAACGAGTTGTATCTTGTGAATATTTTACAATGTAAGTATTTCTCTGTTGTATTATCGAACGGTAGCTAACGATTTCAACAGGTTCGCCCACCGGCAGAGGCGAAGGCTGAACTGGGTTCCGAAGTGTTATGATGAAAATCTTTTATAATTCCTAAACTCAACATGCGTAAGAATTCAGATTAACATTTTCCCTATTATGCGTATTGATTTCAAGTTTTCAAGGCGGCTCTCTCAAGGTAGTTCAACTTGTGTAAATAGTAAACGATCTTTGCTATTACTTGTGAAGTTAATTACATTAAAAATTAAAATACGGGTTTCTATACCTTTTGTTAACGTTTATGTGGCCTGGTACATTCCGCTCACCACAATCCTGGCGATCAGTTTTAGAGGCCAGCTGCAGAGGGTCGTTGTGTGAATTTAGCGGTATTAGTATCAGGAAGAAAGTTAAAAATAAACTGATTGTTAATAAACTTAAAACTGTTAAACTTTCATTGCATCTGTGTACTGCTTAAGTTTCGGGTTTCAGACTCAGCTGTCTAAGATGGTCACAAGAGCGATTTTGAATGTAGGACATCCTAACAAAGAGCATTTAATGTATGAATCTAATATTTTTGAGTAGTCGATGGAACAAGTGTCACAGAATTGATAATAGGCTTCTTAGCACCGTCAGCTCCCGCTTTTGAATCATTGCGGAGAAATTTGGCGAAGTAAATGAAACATTCCGCATCTATTTGCCGGAATACAGGGTAACACTGAGTTCCTTCAGTGTAGAGTCCTTTCACCCTCTCAGTTGTACCGGATTCAGTCTCATGTTGTTCGTGTTAATAATAGGGTTGGAGATATACCAATTGTTAATACTAGTTCTCATTAAAGGTTAGTAATCGACCAGTTACCGGTATAAATTATTTTCCTTGAACAGAGATGTGCTTCAGTGAGAGAAATGTATGGGCGAGGAAACAATGTTACCAGATGGCGGTAGCCATGGTGGTATGTTGTTGCATAGTAGGCCGACTGAGGTCTACAAATCATTTACTAAAACGCTAAATCCCGTATTACCTTTCTTACAGGCTATCGATCAACTTAGCATTGAGACAACGGTGAATTTTGTTAATGTTTCGTTGTTTCTTGCTAGAATAATGAATGATTCATGTTAATATTCTTTAGGTTTCTTATGTTGATATTTTATCCACTGGCTGACGGGCGAATAGCTCGAACTACTAGTAGCGTAGTTCAAGTTGAATCATTGCAATATTTACATGATGAAATTATTAAAGAGATACTTTGAGACCGAATGAGAAATGAGCTGACTAATCGCTGTTATTTTCGTATTCTGATGCCGATGAAGACGTCCCCCAATTATCTTCAGAGCATTAGAATAGCTAAACAGCTAAAGTTGCTATAGATATCCAATTGAGCGAAGAGCAGGACGCTAATAATATCCTGTAGCGCATGTGGGAGGGGGACTGCTCGAGAGTGTCTCTTTGTGAGAACTTGTTATTTTCTGTGATCTCGACCACATTGGTATTACTATCGAGAGTATTCGCTTTAGCGACGAGAAGAGGGATGGTACAAACAGCGTAGACCACGTTAAAAATTCACCTTTTTACTCCGTGTTCTCTGAGAAACGAATTTCTGTCAATCAAGGTAACTGTTTTCCCTGTGGTGGGTAAAACCATTTTGTTCGACACTGTCCGGTACTTACAAGGCAACTAATAGCAGCTGACGTCATAGGCGGCCGCCTCGCCTCGGTGGCGCGCTCGTAGTGCCACCTAGCTGTAATAACAGTAGCGCCGTGTTCCGGTGTTCATTACTGCGTATGTGCGCATTACCTATCCCAGTGCCAGTCTGCGTACTGTTGGATTAGAGCAGTAGTTTATGTTTCATGATTTCGCGCTAGTTTTTGAGATGTAAAGGCATATGTAATTTTCCGACATTGAATCCAGTTCAGCAGAAGTGCTGTTTAGTGAACAGTGAGTCTGTTCTTGTTTTTGGTCAATTTAGCGCTCACATTATAATTCATGACTTTTCACGGAACATTAACAGTGAGCGGTAAAAGGTTGGTCTGTGGATGTCATTTTGGTCTGCAATTTTCTCGATAAGCCAAATTGTGTACCAGGTTTTTCGCATAGGACATTTTGGTTTAAGTTCAGACCAAACCAGAGTTATCAGTTTGGCAATCGTTCTACTTTTAGGGCTAATTAAGTTTAATCTTGTGAGATGTATTTTGATGTTACTTGTTTAAAAAGGAAAGAAGAAAAGGCTTCTTGCAGTTGCTGGAGGAATTTCCCGTTGTTCTCACTGAGCATTTAGGTGTTACTAGTCGTCTTCTAGTCAGTATCAGTTAACTGATAAAATTAGTTTTCCTCATCCACCATGTATATATTGTTCCCAAGGAAGATGGAGGAGATAAGAAAGAATATCGATACAGCTTTGCAAGAAGATGTCATTATACTTTCAACGTCTCCGTATGTGACACCCTTGTTTCTTGTTCGCGAACCTAGGGGCGAAGGATACAGACGTGTCATCGACTATAGCGAGCTAACTTGCAAAGTAGTCCTGAAGTCGTTGCCTCTTCGTGACGTGCAAGACTGCTTTACGTGGTTTTCTGGGGAACTCACTGTTATACCTAAACCAAGTGTACACCAGATCCATCACATTGAAGATTTTAAACAAGTGACAGCATTTTGTACCGGGTATAGCTTATTTGAATTTCAATTTTGTTTGCCCACTAGCGCGGTTGTTCTCTTCAGATTTTTGAATCCTGTGTCGGGTGAGTTTAAATTCAGCTTTGTTTATAACTATATGAACGATGTAGTTGTGTATAGTTGGACGTTTGAGGAGGATATTCAGCATTTGTTTCAGGTTTTGGGCAGGCTTACGGAAACTGATCTTATGATCAAAGCTAATGTGACGAATTTTTGGTGTCCAGAGATATCATTTTTGGGGCGCTTGGTTTTTGCAACTGGGATCAAAGTAGGTACAGAGTAAATAAGAGCTATGGAGATTTTTCTCAGCCTAAGAACTGCAGAGGGATCATGTGATTCATCAGAATGATAGATTTCTTTCAGAAGTTTATTCCTGGATTCGCACAATTAGCAGCTCTACTGAATACACTTGGTCATAAAGGCGAACTTTTCTAATGGATAAACAGCCAGCAAGCGGCATTTGATACCTTAAAAATTTTTCCTCAGTTCGGCACCAGTGTTGGCTCAAATGGCTCTGAGCACTATAGGACTTAACATCTTAGGTCATCAATCCCCTAGAACTTAGAACTACTTGAACCTAACTAACCTAAGGACATCACGTACATCCATTCCCGAGGCAGGATTCGAACCTGCGACCGTAGCAGTCCCGCGGTTCCGGACTGAAGCGCCTAGAACCGCTCGGCCACCGCGGCCGGCGGCACCAGTGTTGGTAATCCTCAAGTTTGACTAAGATTTTATGCTCGTGATCGACGCCTTTAATTCGGGGGTTGGAACCGTGTTATTAGAGGAGTATGTTGCCAAACGCCTTCTTGTTGCATACGCATCCAGGGACTTATCAAGTAGAGAAGTTAATTATTCTGTCTTCGAGTTAGATGCTACGGTAGTGCTTCAAACTCTGAAAACATTTCAGATCTATTCAAAATACTTTCCTTTTACAAGAGACTAACAATGAAGCCCTTAGTTGGGTGTTAGCCAGGCTACGTAAGACTGGTCTAATAGCGAGGTGGGCTGTCCAGATTTCGGAATTCCGTTTCACGGTTAGAGATATTTGGAATACCGACAACCAGCTGGCTGGAGCCCTGAGCAGAGTGTTTAACGATAGTGTGGAGGACGTCTAACTACTGCGAGATCGTCATTTATAATTTTGTCATTTTCAGAGAAATCCTAAATTATTTCAAGATTTTGCTGAACAATATGTTAAGGATCCCAAACTTGGTAGTATTTGTCGACAACTTACTCAGAGCAGAAGATTACCAGTTTAAGTATAGGAATGTTTTGTCATCGCAGTACAGGCGATGATGACTTACGGATATATCTTCCAGCAAATTTGGTATCTGCCATTTTTCGTTAGTTTCAACAGTCCATGTACGGGAGGCTTTTGGGTTATTTTTAAGACACAATACCTAAAGTTAAGGAGCTTTCAGTCCGACATCTGGAAGTTGGTGCAAAAGTATCAGCACTATAGGTGTGCCAAGCTTAATCCTAATACCCAGCAAATGTTGTTCTGATCTTACCGGGACGAGAATCAAGTCACTAAATCTAAAAGAGGTAGAACGCCTCTCCTGGTCGTACAGTTCTGCTTTGCAGAGGTGTACCAACCAGTTTAATGTTAATGAGTGACAATAGCAAAAGCTTAACATAAGAACTGGCTATCACAAAGCAGAAAAATTAAGCACTTCTGATACTTAGGCAGCAAAATAGTCCATAACGGACGAAGCAAGAAAGACGTAAGAAGCAGAGCAGCACTGGCAAAAGAGCATTACTGGCCATGAGTACTAGCATCAAACAAAGGCCTTAACTTGTGGAAGAAATTTCTGAGAATGTACATTTGGAGCAAAGAATTGTATGGTAATGAATCATGAACACTGGGAAAAGCGGAACAGAAGAGAATAGAATCATTTGAGATGTGGTGCCAAAGAGGAATTTTGAAAATTAGGTGAACTGATAAGATAAAGCACGAGAAAGTTCTCCACAGAATCTGGGAAAGGAATAACACCGACAAGAAGAATGGACTGGGAAATACAACGTCTATTACGACATCAGGGAATAACTTCCATGGTACTAGAGGGATCCTTTGGGAGTAGAAGCTGTAGAGAAAGACAGAGAATGAAATACGTCCAGCAAATAATGGAGGATGTATGATTGATACTCTGAGATGAAAAAGTTGGAACAGGAGAGGAATTAGTGGCGGGCGGCATCAAACCGGTCACCAGGCAGGATAAAATTTATCATTTAGTGATTTTTAATACTGGCAGGATCCAGTTTCTAAGGGAAAAGATCATTTATTCTCTACAAGTCTGAAATAGAAAATCAAGCTTCTTGGAATAGCATTATGCCCTTCATGTACAGTCGTATTGGAGGCATTGTCCATTTCGTACAAACGAATCACAACGAGACTCGTCGCTGTCTCAAAAGTATGTTAATTTCGTGTATATTCATCCGAAAACGAAACATAGTATGGCCGCTTACCTTATGACGGTAATTCTCTTCATCACGTACCCAAAATGACAGATGAAAACTGCAACAAAAGCAAAGATGATGTCCCATGTCCTGTTTCTCAGCCCACAGAAATCATAGCTGACAATACAGCTTCAAGAAATAGTTCACTCTGACATCGCTAAATGTTGGAAAGTAGAAGAGGTTCGAATTTTATGGTAGAAACCTGTACAGTACAGGAAACTCTCCCCTACGTTCCCGCAGCTTCCGTAAACAAAACCAATATCAGGATGGTTCCTCCAACAAACAAAATAGTCGAACGCACACTATGCACACTACGCCCCATGTCATTGAGACAGATGTCAACGGGACAATATCGAGGCGTTCTACCGTTTTACACAACCATGTTATATCTAAAGGAACGAAATTGAGTAGTTTTTAATACACACATAATACCTGTATTAAGAAGCTGTTCTTGGGAACCAAACACTCCACGTACAGATGTTGGCAGTCAGTGTAAGACCACAATCTCCGCCAGAAGTGGGCGCGCTGTGAAGTCCCCGGTGAGCCGCAAGATGGGAGCTTTCGTGGAAGAGGCAATAACGGCCGCCGGGCAGTGCAGGCGAGATGATGAAGGGAGCACTCTCGCTCGCCACGAGGCCGCACCGCATCACTGCCCTCCAGGGTGCCCGTCGCGTCGCGCTTTGATCACCTTTATTGGCCTTTCAGGGCGCCGGCTTTCCGCTTAGTGGCAGCGAGGTGGCTGTCGCTCAGTGACACTTGCCGGGTAGTGGCGTTTAAAAAGTATCCCAAACTCAGAGAAAGCGGGGTCAAAACCAGAACGAAAGTGCCATAAACATAGTCCGGGAACGACAATTTTGTTGCCATATGGCCCACGTAGTCTGTCATATGTTTCGTACACAACTGGTAACGATCTTGTCCTTGTGCTACCTTCGTACTTGGATTTCTGAAGATGGAAATAATTCCGAAACGTGTATGTACGAGGGTATTTTAGAAGGTAGTGATGCACCGTACGCCAGAGAAACAGAAGAGTTGTGGAGAGCAAGTTGGCAACACTGATGTTAATCTTGAACCGTTAGCTTTCTCCTCGCGGTCGTTCGGCAGTTGAACGTTGCTTCTGGTTGGAGTAGGTCGTGTTTAAAATGGTTGCACCGATTCAGAATCCCGCCAAATGCGAAGTGCGCTCCGTCATCGTTTTATTCATGCAAAAGGTCAGCGACCAGCGGATATTCACGAAGAAATTGTTTCTGTTTATGGGAAAATTATGAATCGACAAAATGTAACGAAATGGTGTCGTCATTTCTCTGAAGGTAGGACCGATGTTTATGATGAACAAAGAACGGGTCGGCCATCTCTGATCTTTCATGCCCTTCTTCGGAGAACGGGGGAAGCAATTCGTCTGAATAGACGTCTCACATAGAAAGAATTGCATCATATCATACCGGAGGTGTCAATGACAACTCTTTATGACGTTGTGACTGTCAAGTTAGGGTACAGCAAATTGTGTGCGCGCTGGGTTCCAAAACTGTTAGCGGCAGAACACAAAAAGAAAAGGATGAACTTTGGGCTTTGCACTCGACTTCCTCACACTCTTTGCTGAAGCTGGTGATGAGTTCCTTGATCACATTGTGACAGGTGACGAGACGTGGGCTTATCACCATACACCTGAACAATCAATGCTATGGCGCCATTCGAATCCACCAAAAGCCAAGAAATGCAAAACGTCGATTTCAGCGAAGAAAATCATGGCTTCTGTTTTTTTGGGACAGGCATTCTTCTGTTGGAATTTATGCCTCCTGGAACGACAGTTAATGCTGCTGCATATTGCCAGACTCTGAAACGTCTTCGAAGGGCAATTCAAAACAAACGCAGGGAATCCTGACAAGTGGAGTCCGTTTGCTTCATGACAACGGTCGGCCTCACACAGCGCTCGTAACCAAAGCACTACTCAAACAATTCAAATGGGACGTATCGGACCATCCGCCATACAGCCCGGACCTTGCGCCCACCGACTTCCATGTCTTCCGTTACCTGTAGTCACATCGTGGTGGAAAATCATTCCAAGACGATGAAGAGATCAAAGATGAAGTTGAAATGTGGTTCCGGAAACAGGCGGCAACCTTCTATGACTGTGGGATACAAAAGCTCGTGTACCGACTTACAAATGTTTGGATAACGGGGGTGACTATGTCGGAAAATAACAAATAATCCAGTTAATAAGATGTAACTGACGTTTTCTAAATACATGTTCTATTTAAGGACTGAGAGCCATTGTATCTTTACTTTTCGAAATTCCCTCGTATACCTTGTGATCAATAAGGTCATTCTTCACCTGTTGTATGACTTTTTATGTGACTTAGCCAGATTAACTACAGATCTACGCAGATTTACTGCAATGGTCGCCAGACTCCTGCGTGACTTTATGTCACACCTTTATTAAGGCCAATTCACTGCTATGCCGATCATATGTATGTTTACACTACAGTGGATCTGTACACAACATGGTGAAAAGTATCCCGACAACCGTATGTAATACGCAAATGACGACTGGATGTCACGAGAAGCAGAGCGGCCGGTATAAAGGAAGGTGGAGAGTTTGTGTTGTCAGTAGAGAATCAATAATACCTTAATGGGTCGGTAAGGAGAGCTCAGTAACTTGAACGTATAATACTCACTGGGCAATAAACTGGTAGCCAAAATCGCAGGAATTCTTTTTATTCCATGATTATCGGTTTCGGCGAAACTAAAGCCGCCATCATCGGATCTTAGGACACATACAGGTTACAACATAACACAAATCGCTCCCAAATGAGCACAGTGTGCTCCCTACAAAATACTCACTGGACGTCACCTAAGCAATAGATCCATCACGGACATTTAAATTTTTCAGAACAGCCCAAGTGAACTGTTGGTGGTGTAATTACATTGAAGAGCCAACGAAACTTTTACACGTGCCTAATATCGTTTAGAGCTATCGTGTAGAGCCCCCTAAAGCACCCTGACGTGCCGAAACACGACATGGCATGGACTAGCCTAACGTCTGAAGTAGTGCTGGAAGGAACTGACACCGTGGATCCTGCAGAGCAGTCAATAAATCCGTAAGAGTACGAGGGGCCGGAGATCTGTTCTGAACAGCACTTTGCAAGGCATGCCAGATACGCTCAATAATGTTCATGTTTGGGGATGTGGTGGCCAGCGGAAGTATTTATATTGTGAAGAGTGTTCCTGGAACAACTCTATAGCGTTTTGGAACGTGTGAGATGTCGCATTGTCGTGACGGAATTGACTAAGTCCGTCAGAGTGCACAATAGTGGTCGGAAGCCCTGTTTATTTGTTCTTCCGTACAGACCACAGATAACGGGAGGTAATGGCAAATTTAACGTTTCACATCCGTCTGATCAGTCACGGCTGTTATATTGCAAACTGTCCGTACTTTACCACACCGCCTGAACTACGCAAAACCAAAAACGTTGTGCATTACCTCAGTTCCGAGAGTTCCAGAATCTGTGCAGAAAATTTGAATAGAGATCAACATAAACATCATTTCCGTCCTTTTCATTGCTCATGGAAACCTCACATTCCTTGTTGTACCATCAGAGGTGGTGGCCCAGATTGCTGTACACATCAGTACCTCTAATACCCAGTAGCACGTCCTCTTGGATTGATGTGTGCCTGTATTCGTCGTGGCATATTATCCACAAGTTCATCAAGGCACTGTTGCTCCAGATTGTCTCACACCTCAACGGCGTTTCGGCGTAGATCCCTCAGAGTGGTTGGTGGGCCACGTCGTCCACAAACAGCCCTTTTCAAACTATCCCAGGCATGAACCCTATCGAACATGCCTTTCAATCTGTCGCTGGCCACTCTAGTCGAGCGATGTCGTTATCCTGAAGGAAGTCATTTACAAGATGTGCACGATGGGGGCGCGAACTGACGTCCATGAAGACGAATGCCTCACCAATGTGCTGCCGATATGGTTGCACTACCGATCGGAGAATGATATTCACGTAACGTACAGCCGTTATGGCGCCATCCATGACCACCAGTGGCGTACGTTGGCCCCACAAAATGCCACCCCAAAACAGCAGGGATCCTCTACCTTGCTGCACTCATTGGGCAGTGTGTCTAAGGTGTTCAGACTGACCGGGTTGCCTCCAAACGCATCTCCGACGGTTGTTTGGTTGAAGGCATATACGACCCTCATCGATGATGAGAACGTGATGCCATTCCTGAGCGGTCCATTCGGCATGCTGTTGGGCCCATCTGTACCGCGCTGCATGGTGTCGTGGTTGCAAAGATGGGCCTCGCCGTGGACGTCGAGAGTGAAATTGCGCATCATGCAGCCTACTGCGCACACTTTGAGTTGTAACGCGACGTCCCATGGCTGCACAGTGGCGTTGCTGTCAGGGTTCCTCCGAGCCATAATCCCTAGGTAGCGTCACTGCAGTAGTAGCCCTCGGACGGCCTGCGCAAGACATTTCATCGATAGTTCCTGTCTCTGTGTATCTCCTCCATGCCTCAACAACATCGCTTTGCTTCACTCCGAGACGCCTGGACCCTTCCACCGTCGAGAACCCTTCCTGGCACAAAGTAACAATGCGAACGCGATCGAACAGCGGTATTGACCGTCTAGGCATGGCTGAACTACAGACAACACGAGCCGTGTACCTCCTTCGTGGTGGAATGACTGGAAGCGATCGGCTGTCTAACAGGCGCTGCTCATGCATGGCTGTTTACATCTTTGGGCGTGTTTTGTGACATCTCTGAACAGAGAAAGGGACTGTGTCTGTGACATAATATCCACAGTGAACGTCGATATTCAGAAATTCTGGGAACCAGGGTGATGCAAAACTTTTTTTGACGCGTGTATTTAGCATTTCCCTGAAATACGGTGTACAGAGAATAGGTTGTCGATAGTGAAGTCATAGCCATAAAAATATTTGGCATATAAAAGGATTACAAGCAATATCGCTAAAACTTAGTTTCATAAAGATGCCCCATCATTTTTTAAAGACATTGCCTAAAATTTATTTTATCCACCGAATATATAGTCCTTTGTTTACACTAGTACTTTTTAATTTTACTTCCTTAAATTTATTTTACGTTTCAATATTTTAACGACTGTTAGTCCACAACTTAATTATTACTGTAAACTTGCAAACATTCGTTTACATTTCCTTGACAATGGTTTAAAAATTGCAGCAGACCTATAGTGCATGTTATTACATTATTAATTTTGTCAAAAGCTTGCAGACCTGTTGACACCACGGTTCTAATGATTCTAAGCGACCTTAGACCCAACGTTGTGAAAATGATTAATCGACTGCTTTTGCAATTGTAGCATTGTTTTACATTAATAAACTGGGTGATCAAAAACGCAGAAAAGATATCTTCAGAGATCCATGAATATTTGTTTGGCATATACATAATTAGGGTAAGAACCTGATGGCAGAATCATTAAATTTTCAACATCTTTTGCTTTTCACTGCATTCTCAATAATTAGTATAGCAACCTGACGAAACAAAAGACAGTAAAATGTACAGTTAGCAGGAAACAATTCCAAATCCCAAAGTGAATATGATGCAACTTGAAAACCCAGCACTGATGGAATACAAGTGCATGAAAGGCGTAAGATAACTACAAATAATTCTGTGATCAAGACCAAACGTGATTATATATACTGCGTAACCTATGCACTTTAATTATTTCGCAATTCAAAATACGGAAACGAAATACGTATTAGAACTTAACAACGTGAAAATAATAACGCAGTGTGCAATATTCGGGAGTCATTTAAACGATAGCTCGAAAAATTTTTTCCGGGAGTAATTAGTTTGATTTTTGCGTGGGATAAAATTTACAATAAAATTGGAGGGCTCTGTTTTACATTTGTAGCCACGTGCCGCTTCTGGGAAACAGAATATTTGCGCTTGTCTCTTTACAGTATTTTCGTTGTAACTAACATGATAAAATTTAGCTGTATGTACCGGTTCTTTGTTTTTCAGATGATTCCAGGTAGCCGTGCACAGTATTCGTGGAGTTCATACTAACTACGTTTCACATCACCACTCTGTCTTTTCCGAGCAGACTTGAGATTTGACGGTTTTAATGAAGAACTTGTCACAAACTTTTCGTACTTTGGGCGCTATAAAACGAGACAATTAACAGCTTGAATAGTGCGAGCTAGTGACAAAAGGGTTTCATTTAATATGCTAGAATAAAGTACAGAAATTTTTAAATTCATTACGTTACCAAATTCTTTCCCAGTGTTGGTCGCAACAGTAAGATTTGAGTAGTGCGAGCTAGTGACGAAAGGGTTTCATTTAATGTGCTAAAATAAAGTACAGAAATTTCTTAAATGCATTATGTTACCAAATCTTTTCTGTGTTGGTCGCAACAGTAAGCTTTGTAACACCATTATCGGCTTCTAAATAGCTATTTTAGCCCTCATGTAACGTGTTAGAAACGCCTTTACTATAACGCAACTCCTAGATAGCACCCTTGAGCAGACCGTGAATGAGGCAAGATTCGATGTAAAATCACAGCACAACTTGAGAGGGATCTCCTTACTTGGTAAACTGGGTTAACACAAGCTCTGGCCATTAATATCTGTCTGCTAACATCTACAATCTCGAGAGCGTTTTTCATGAAGAGGGTTAATACAATTGAAAGATTAGACGTGCTTCTCGGTGATGACTCGTTGAGTTTTCCATAGGTGATTATTTGGCCGTATTCGAAGGTTGCATCCGGATGCACACATGCGACCTTTCAGTCAATAGTTCGAGAAATGCTAATATTTTACATGATCATCATTTGAAAGCTCGAAAGACGCTCACGAATTACATTGTCAGAGATCGACTCGCCAAAGCCCTACCTATCCAAACTTCAGACCCACAAGCTAACCAGCCCGACTGTTTTACGTAATTACACTTTACAGACCCAACAGATTATGTCCAGCTTATACAAGAACATTAAGCAAAAGCTGAGGATCTGATGGTTAACTACTGCGTAATCTCGCTATTTACGAACGTGCCTAAAGCTGAGAAAAGAATGTATGTTTATTGTTCGTCGACGACGAGGTCACTAAGATCGGAACAGGATCTCGAGCGAACATTTTCTCTTAGCGATTATGGGAAAAGGACAGAAAAACCTAAATGTTGATGACTGGTCGTGGATATGAACCGTAGTTCTCCTTCCTATAGCTGTGTCACTGAGATCATTAACAGCTTACAGCTGCGTATGCTGCCAGACATTTAAGACTGTGTCAGGCTGTCATCAGCATATTTTAATTCTAACAGGAATACAGCTACCAGGAAGACGGAGTAGCAATAAGCTCCACAATTTCTTCTGTATCACTGAGGTGTTTATGGAAGCCGTCGAACAAACAGCTCTAAATCCCGCTTCGCTGAGCCCACATTTTTGACTGAGGTACGTGGATGCCACGTCAGTGTTATAGTCGCGCGGGTAAGCAGATCTACGTAGATTAACACCAGCAACTACATAAAATCATGTAATTCACACCGTAAATAGAGAGTAAAAAACGATTCCTTTTCTGGACATGTAAGTAAGTACAGAAATAGCAGCGTAAGGTACATAGCATATCAAGGCACAGGAACAAATACCTGTATGCAGAGTGGCACATTAATCCATCAAAGAAGAACGCTGTGTTACGTTACGCTGAAATAAGAAATGCCGATAACCTTCAAAATGAAATAAACGAGACGTGAACTACATTTCGTGCTATAGAATACACTAATAAAAACGTACAACGAACTAAGAGATACAGCTAAGCCAAGATATATGAAAGAATAGAGGAACGACTCCGTGTTAATCGTTTGCTTTGCTGTTGCTGAATCTTCACGCCGAAGACTGGTATGATGCAGCTCAAGACGCTAATTTATCCTATGCGAGTTTCTTCATCTAAGCATTACTGCGACCTCCATCATATAGGCTGGTTCGTAGCATTTTTGTTTTGCATATCGGTATTCCCTTTGCTACGGTTTTATTTATCGATCCTCATTTTTTATTTGTGGTTTACTGTTGCTATATAAGTTTACTCATTGTCATTCTGTCATTTGGAGACAGTGACTGGAGCAGTGGATGCTAGAAAACGGAGGGCTAAGTGGAGAAATCGGAACGTATCCGACACATTCTTCTACTTCAGTTGAACAGAGGGGTGGTAGCAGCAGAGGCAGGCATGAACACTTGCGTCTTGTAGGAAGATAATGCCGTTTTACTGAGCATATTGTTTTCTCGTTTTAAGGACGATCGTTTTGACGTTATTGACTATCTTGTGGAAGACTTTAGAGGTCGGTTGAAGATCTTTTAAACGCATTAAGGGGAGGTTTACCATCTTTTGCCCGAAAAATCCATGTTTTTTGAGAATTTTTTTCTTGGGATGTGTTATAGATATCAATATCAAATTTGGTCAAAATGTTTATTGATATTTTCTCTACAAACTGGAACATTTTCGGCCGGAAATGTCAAAGAGCAGAGGCAGAACTGCCGTCGGAACGAAACAAAATTTCGATGTAGACCTCCACGCGCGGTTTGTCACAGGTCAGCCGGCTCGTCTGAAATCAAAATTGAGTTGACGTTAACCAAGTATATAAGATTCTTGAGTAGTTGTACTTCGCTTAAGTTATTGGGACCATAGGAAAAATATGGCGGCCATTTAAAACAAAATAGGGTTTTTTCATCGATTTTTCGAATTCGTCGGCCTAGTAAAAGTATTTATAGTTGATAGATCGGAATAAAAGTCGTACAACTCCCAGACGGTTTAGTTAGCTTCGTCAGAAACAAAGAATCATTCCAATCGGTTCAGTAGATTTGAAGTTACCATACCGCGCGTTAAAAAAACTCATTTGGAGAAAAACGCGTTTGAAGTTTTGACTACATATAAATGCAGTATATTGCAACGTACCTTCAATCTGCTATTCAGGGTCAATAATCTGGTCCTTGTCTTCTTCAGAGAGGGCGTTCTGCTCGATATGGGCCATCCTGCGCTGCTCCAGAGCCGCTCGCAGGGCCAGTAACAAGAGGTTTTCGGTCGCTTGAATCCGGTGGTCGTCAGAATACCTGGCGAACTCCATCAAATAGAGTACCAGGGTGACGCGCATCGTTTTCATGGTCTTCAGAATTGCTGAATACCCTTCGTTGATGCTGCTCGATGCCAGGAAAGTCGCAATCTCCACAGTATTCGCACCAGAATGCAAATGCATGGGGGCTAACTTCCAAACAGATGCTTCCAAACTTTAATTTGAATTTTATGTGTTTCCTCCCAAGCAGCGGTACAATAACTCGCCCTCCGAAAGGGCCTCGTAGATCGGATGCATCACTTTGAACTTCTTTGGACAGCGGCTGGTCGTGTTGATATTCGTCCAGATGTCCGGTAGCCTCTGCAATGCGCCACTTGCACCAACTAGTTTTCCCAGCCGGACAATTTTGATGTTGTGGGTGGTCATCCGTCGAACACTTGTGGAAATACATTGTCCAAATTGCCTTCTTCATATGTTCCACCGAACTGGAATGTTGTCAGATTGCCAAGCCGTAGTACATCGTAAGCTCCTTGATCACTTGATCACTTGATCCTTGGGCAAGTGCATATAATAATTTTTCGCGTTTACAAAGCCGAAATTCCCGAGAAAAACTGATGCGTGAAAAAGACCGATATCAGGCAGGTGCATTTTTTGTTCAACCGCGGATAACAAACATTTCCGTTCCGTGTTCAGAAAAACCGTTCTTTTATCGATCCAAAAATGCAATTTTAGAAAATCGATTTTTTGAACCAAAAGATAGTAAACCTCCCCTTAAACCACAATGATCCTTTTCATCATACTCGAGAACTGGCGAACATGATGGACTGTGATCATTCCACTCTCGTACAACATTTGCCAGCGGTGGGGAAGGCTGTAAAGTCGGGTGTACGGGTACGGCATGTTGTGAGCCAAAATAACGAAAATCAGCAGGTACCCTAGCATGCATCTCTGCTCGCACATCAAAAATTTGTTCGTGAACAACGCCAACCATTCCTATCCCGTGTCGTTATTGGTGACGAGAAATGGTGACTTTACTGTAACGCAAGAAAAAGAAAGGAATGGTTGAGCCAAAACAATACAGAAACTCCCCGTACCAAGACCTGGGCGCATCAACAAAACACAGTGTTATGCATCTGGTGGAACAGCGACTGTGTGGTCTACTACGAATTTCTTCCTCGAGATGTTAACCAACACTGCTGACACTTATTGCCTGACAACTGAGACGCCTTGGAGACGCGGTTAAAGAAGAACGACCTGGAAGACTGCGTGAAGTGATGTTACTCAACAATAACGCCCTCCTGCTTCTGATAAACTGAGAAAAAGAGATATAAAGGAGCTGGGTTGGGTAGTCATTCCGTAACCTTCTTATTCACCTCATCTTTCACCCTCAGATTTTCACCTTTTCCGCCCTCTATCGAACAATCTTCAAGGAACTTCCTTTCTGAGTGGAAATGTTCTCCGCACAGGGCTTAACGAGTACTTCGCCTCAAAATCACATGATTTCTACAGTCGCGGAATCGGAAATTTACCCCTGTGTTGGTAGACTGTTGTAATTAGTGAAGGAGCATACATTATTAATGACTAGAGTCTCTGTTACATATATCTTTTGAGTTTATCAAACTTATGGAGAAACAATATGGTCTTGTGCTCCAGCCTAACATTTGAACTTATTTACTGTAGTTTTGTTTTTTCACCCTACATCTTGCTGGATGTATTCCGAGGTCTGTTGATACCCACAAAGGATTCTACAGTGCACTGCGCACTGCAGGCGTTTCTGAACTTGATGTTTCTTTGGCGACGCCTATATTCGCTAAACCAGGAGACACTGAGATATGGGACGACACTCTCTCACTTTGACAACATTCTCAGTCAAATTAACGTTCATATTTTAGATCGTTAACACGGTGTTCCCAGTGCTACATATGGAATGTGTGGTTTATGACTTTTTTACATGAGGAAATTGTGGACACAATGTTCTTATAACTGCATTTGCGACCTGAAGAGAACTTGTATCTGTGGGACCATAATGGAGGTGACGGAGAAAAGGGAGAAGATATGAATTGGGGGGCCATAAATTCTAAGTGCAGTGACCAAGCTGTGTGAGTGCTTCTGGGAAGCAGCACTCAGTTGATTGCACCTGTACGGTGACTTCTGGATGTAGTACTTTCCTTCTGCTGCTTAGGAGCGGTCGGGTGGAGGGGGGGGGGGGGGGGGGGGGAGTGCCAGTTCGTATAAAACATTTTACATGGGCCAGGTGGAAGCCCATCGCAAAGGCAGCCAGTTGATGGAGACTGGTTGGAGGAAGCTATTTAAGAGAGACTGCTGTAATGGGAGCCTTTGTTGACAGGGTAGGAAGGTCATAAAACTCTGTCCATTCTCAGGTTTGAAACTGGGACAATACGGACAGAGCAGATGGTGCAAATGTTTTGTGCAGACAAGACTGTATGTAACTTTCGTGACGCCAGGAAGTCACGAGCTCTTCTTTTAGAAAGTGGCGAAAACATGTATATTTCACAGGGACAGCTGTCTGGGAAGCTGAACAGCCTTGTTTCAGAAATTGGGAACGGTCGGCCTGGAAAAATTAGATGTCTCCATAAATGAGGGATGTGTTCCTGTCTAGGCAGCTTTTCTTTCTTTTTGCCGGAACATGGGCATGCTTACCATGAGAACGAAGCCCCCCTAGTCAAAAATCTCCTTTTTTCAGACAAGAGAGATTTGGAGTCGCTGATTGGCTCCGCTCAGGATATCCAAAGCGGAGGCTTGCTCCCCCAATTTGGCAGCCCCAGTGCTGTGTCTGGATTGCCTACCGGGCCAACCAAACCGCCAAGAAGACATATTCGATGAGTAGAGGGTAGTTCGACTGGCCTGTACAATGTGGGGGCGATTTCCGTTTTGATAATTCGGCTCCCGTACAAAGGCTTAATGGATAGTGGTTGTGATTCTTTGCCTTTTTCGTATTCTGGTCTTCCCCTGGTGGAAAACTTCAGGTTTTTCCGTCGTGGGTGAGACTTGTGGTCTGTATCTTGTGGTGGACTAAAGAGCCAGTGGCAACATCCCACTGTATTGACAATGAAACTGCGTATCATCCCGGACTATATCTTATCTCAGGAAAGTGAACATATTCGTTTTGAGTTGGCTCTCTGATGTTTGAAAATTCCAACACTCACCGCTGTGTCTGTGAGTCAAATTGGTTTGGCCAGATCAGCACATGGGTGCACTTGACTCTAAAATCTGATAGGGAAGTTTCCTGTATTTTTATAATCAGACACCAGACCGTGTAGTTTGCAGATTTTCGTGGGTGTGTCAGAGCACTACAGCTGCTGTAGTACGCCACTCCTCGCCCTCAGCGTTCTATTTTCTGCCACCGCCTGAATCGAGGAGAAAGAGTAAAATACTGATGAACCAGCGTAGCTTTGTTAAATCATATTCATAGCTCCATAGTCTTAGGTGAACCGTAGTTTGTGGTATACTTGATTGTAGTTGATTACATTTGAATAGAATTAGGCCTCACAGTGGTTCATATATACAAAGTCAGATTGTGTTCTAAAAGAGATTAATTCAGGGGAGAATTTGTGTAGCTTCCACCCCAACGTATGCTTTGCCAATAAAACACCACCCCGTTTATGATTTGTGCTTGTCATTTGTGTGTAAGATTCATCAGCTCTTTGTACTTATAAAAGGTTTAATAAAACTTGGCCGCGCGGGGTAGCCACGTGGACTAGGGCGTCCTGTCACGGTTCGCGCGGCTCCTCCCGTCGAAGGTTCGAATCCTCCCTCGGGCATGGGTGTATGTGTCGTCCTCCAGCGTAAGCTAGTTTAGGTAAAATTAAGCAGCGTGTAGCTTAGGGGCCGATAACCCCCAGCAGTTTGGTCCCGTAAGACCTTACCACAAATTTACACAATTTCCAATAAAACTTGTCATTATTTTTAAAACTCAAATACGCCACTGTCTTATTCATATTCCCTCAAATATTCACTGTTTTTATTTTATTGTGGTGGTACATGGGTACACCAGCAATTTAAAGTTAAATCTTATTAAATTAATTAATTTGATTATTAATTTGAGTTCCGAAAGCAACCGCAGACATAGACAACAAAAGTGGCATGAGTAAATTTACTACATTTATGTATAAAAATAAAGTGTGTAACTCACGATTTTAAGGCTATTGAGACGATAATAATTTTCTTTATGTAAAGATTATAACATTCAGCATCATTCAGACATATATTTATGATTGAAGGAAGCGGCAGCTTGCAACCTATTACTGCCCTCGTGTTGGAACATAAACGCTACACAGGAATGGGGCAACACAGCAAGTCAGCAATACCCAAATACATCTAGATATTATATCCCACATTGATTTCTGTGGTTATTTCACGCAGTGTTGCTTACCTGTTACCACGTGCAACTATATACAAACGCCGCTGTTCTCGGTTGTTGAGTGAAGGCCGTCGGCCACTGCGTTGTCCGTGGTGACAAGTAGTGCCTGAAATCTGGTCCGCTCGCCACACAATTGACACTGTCAATCTTGGAATACTGAATTCGCTAGCGATTTCTGAAAGGGAATATCTCAAACTGCCAGCTTCAACTACCATTCTGCGTTCAAAGTATGTTAGTTCCTGCCTTGCGGCCACAATCACGGAAACTTTTTCATATGAATCACTCGAGTAGAAACGACAGCTCTGACAATGCACGGCCCTTTCATATCTTGTGTAAGCGATACTGCCATAATCTGTATATGTGCATATATCTATTCCATGACTTGTCACATCGGTATATAACAAAATCTCTCACTGGTCATGTCGTCATTGCTCTTCTCCACTGGAGCAACCAACAGCGCCAGTACCAAAAATTTACTTCGGACCCTATGCCTCTGAGTTCCACATATTCTTAATACTTGGAAAACACATTCCTTATGGCTACATTTCCACTTATCTGAAATTTCCTGTGCTCTAGTCCTCTGTTTTACGAATAATCAACGAGTCTGGTGGTATCTGATAAACTTGCGGGGGGGGGGGGGGGGGGGTCACTCTGATGAGCGGCTCTCCGCCTGGGGTAGATGAAGACCGCAAAACATAATCAACACCACCATTGTGCCCATTGTTCTTACACTAATCGTCAAGTACGTACGCTGTTGCTTCTCCTGGTATTGCTGCACATTTTGAACCATCATCTCTACCTAAATTCGTCCCTCTTGCGTGTCTGTTAGACGATTCAAGGCGAGGATTAGTTCGCATCTAATTTTTTATTCGAATAGGTCAAAGTTTGCATTGGGAGCACATTTATGGGTTCATCCGGTCAGTACAACTGTGGCTGCTTTATGTTTAACTTAGTATCTCCTATAACAGCCACTGACGGGTGAAAAGACGCTTCTGTAATATCGCAGTCCGTTCCGTTAATTATTAATACACTGCCAAGTAGTTCCATTCGCTTAGATCCTGTTTGCCTTCCTGTTCGTAGCAGCTAGCTGGCAACACTGCGTTATTCTTCACTTACTGAAGCCAGTGAAGCCCTGCCTGTTGGAAGTAGGTTCGCATATGTAGGATACCATGAGAACAACCCCGGCCGTTTTGTCTAAGTACAAACGAATTTCGCATGTATTCGTGCCAGTCTGAACTACACTGGCTGGGCAGATTGTAGCTCGATTCCTCCTGATGGCATCACTGACAAGGGGAGGCCGCCAATTGTGAAATTCAGATTCGATTCATACTGCGCATAATAAAAGCTCTTGGCCAGAGGTGTAATGTGGCAAAGCACCAAGATGCACTTCTCAGCCGTTGTCGAGAAAATCGACAGTTAAAAGAAACGGTTGTGGTGAAATACTCTCTACGATTACTAACTTCGTATAGCGCCGTGGCGCAGCGGTAAGCGCTCGGGTTCGTAGGCCGAAGGTCGCCGGATCGAATCTCGCGCCATGCAACTTTTTTTTTTAGTATTTGTTTTTTTTAATTCAAATATATATATATATATTACTAATTTTGTATAGCGCCGTGGCGCAGCGGTTAGCGCTCGGGTTCGTAAGCCGAAGGTCGCCGGATCGAATCTCGCGCCATGCAACTTTTTTTATTAGTATTTGTTTTTTGTAATTCAAATATATATATATATATATATTTTGTAATATATATATATATTTTGTAATTCAAATTAGTATTTGTTTTTTGTAATTCAAATATTTATATACATATATATATATATATTTTTTGTAATTCAAATATATATATATATATTTGAATTACAAAAAACAAATACTAAAAAAAAAAAGTTGCATGGCACGATATTCGATCCGGCGACCTTCGGATTACGAACCCGAAGTTCAATATATATATATATATATATATATATATATATATATATATATATATATATATATATATATTTGAATTACAAAAAACAAATACTAAAAAAAAAATTGCATGGCGCGAGATTCGATCCGGCGACCTTCGGATTACGAACTCGAGCGCTTATATACAACAATTATGCATATAATAAGTTGTTGAAAGTCGTTTGTCGTGGAAAAACTGGCGACTTCGAACATCATTATGTTTTCCGCAAACAAAGTTGTATTTCACAAATGTTATTAATTATCTTCATAATGTTATCCACGTATAGTTAACGGAAGACGTAGAAACAATATTCCGAAACGAATACGTATAGTGTAAGTCAAACGTTCGAATTAGAATAGAGACACCACGAACACAAATTTGCTGTGGCAGGTATGAAATATAAACTCCGTTACTCGCTCGTTACACTTGAAGGACAGATGTTGAATGAGCCGAAACGAGCCGCCGCATAATAGTGTAGTTGCGTGCTAACTTCGAAAGAAGGTAGATGCGGTCCCTAGCGCAACTTATAACATCGTCGAAAATCAGTGCGGACGGGAGAGCTTTGGTACACCCTGTTAAAAAAAAAAAAAGGGAAAAATATATTACAAAAAACTAAAAACAAAAAACTAATAATAAAAAAAAAAGTTGCATGGCGCGAGATTCGATCCGGTGACCTTCGGATTACGAACCCGAGCGCTTACCGCTGCGCCACGACGCTGTAGAAAATTATTAATCGTAGAGAGTATTTCACCGCAACGGTTTCTTTTAACTATCGATTTTCTCGACAACGGCTGAGAAGTGCATCTTGGTGATTTGCCACATTACACCTTTGGCCATGAGCTTTCATTATGCGCAGTACGAATCGAATCTGAATTTCACAATTGGCGGCCTCCCCTTGTGAGTGCCAATCTCCACCATCTTGAGATCAGCAATATTTCCGCTGTGTTAACCTGTACGAACTTTCCTGTTGGTATGTGGTAGTTTCTGCGTGCTTGGCTCTGCAATGTGTTCCCATTCCGATGGCACATCGCCCTACTTTTCGTAAGCGTAACAGGAACTGCTAGCAGCGCAGCCCTCAGTTGCCCTTGAACAGCATAGAGAATGGGTTCTTGCAAACCCGACACCACTACTCGCGCATCAGCTGACGACTGCACAACCCTCTCAACTACGAGCTTCATGCAAAGCGCATTCACTCGGGCCAGTACAACACTCAGTTCCTGGTACCCTCATCTTTACACACTGCATTACCTCTAGTCTGTATTCGTTACGCGCATTTATCTTTTTAAACATCCTCTTGGCTTTCGACTCTCGCCATCGAGCCATATGTATGTTTTCAAACCTCCTCACTTCGTTACGCACCTCTCACGCGTTAAAGTTCATTCTAGCGTTCATCGACGACGAGTGAAAACCACATCTTATTGCGTCTTATTGTTTTACAGAAAACACATCACTCTCTAATAGTTGTACTAGCAACGCCTCCACTCCTGTTAAAGAAGTGCATCACTGCCACGATTAGGATTCCCCTCATCTCTACCTCTGGCATGCATCAAGGTAGAAACAAGAAGATACAATCATTCCTCCTCTCCGACACCCACCCCCCTTGGGAAGGTCTGCCATCCAATAAACAGAGAAGAAGTATTTAATTACCTACGAGGGCTGTCCAGATAGTAAGCCCCGATCGGCCGTGAAATGGAAACCACAGTGAAAAATTAGAAATCGGTTATTTGCAACAGTTAGCAATAGGTTCCAACTACTTTCCTACATCGTAGACGCTCAGACTTACACATTTTTTGCAGCGTTGCAGCAACATTCTATGATCCTCTTCGTGTGCTTTCCACCAGGTCTCTACAATGGTCTGCAGCTTGTTGCTTGTACCAAAACGTCTTAATAGCCTGTGGTTCATCTGAACAGAGATGAAAATCAGAGGGAGCCATGTCTGAGTTGTATGGTTAGTGATCAAACACATCGCATCTAAAACATTATAAGAGCGTCTTCCTCGCCCTCAACTGTGAGTGACCGAGAATTTTCATGAAGAAGGAAATGCGTGACAGTTATGTGGGCTTGCATGGAATCAGGTGAAATCTCTTGGCAGGCACCCTTAATTGGCGAGAGAAACTATTTTCTGGGCATCTTTACATGATCACGGTGCAACATGAAGCGATCGAGAGTCATACTAGAGACACTCACAACATAACTGTGCGAAGCTTCATCGGATTTCACTGTGATTTCCATTTCGCGACCGATCGGAACTTACTTTCTGGACACCCCTCATAAATAATATATACTGAACACAAAAAGAAACACTTAAGTAACCAAATTCTGCTATCCAACCGCGCATCAGCTTCTTGTCACTTGCAGAATTGCAATCCAGTTAACATCACAATTAAACTTAACCTGTTAAGGTATAGAATACAACACACAACAACAAATATCCTCTCATACTTTCTTGACCACAATCCAGATGGAACTCCATTCACAGGTTGATAAGGTTTTTGCATTGACTTTTCTTCCTGCTATCAGTCAGTTTCTCCCCTGTGGATGCTAATAGTTGGGTTAATGTGCCCAGACTGCTCTGAAATGGTCGCTGGCACCTAAAATTGGCTCTGGTTGTATGAGTTACTATTTGTTTCAGTTGCCTAATACAGCCCCTGATACCTAGTGACAAATATTTGGTCTACCCTTTGGAATACAAGGGCTCAGTACCATTACCCACTGTCCTACCCTATCCTGTGGTAATTTTTCCACACTATTCCTTTTATGCTCTTGGTGTTCCAGGGCTTTGGCTTTTGCCCTCTGAACAAACCTCCATATCTCTCTCAATATTTTGGTAATATGCCTAACAGACCCACTGTCCCTGTTGAGGTTTTTATCTGGCCTTGTCACATGACGACATTATCCTCCTTTCATAAACCACCTCATATAGAGATAATCCAATAATAGACCTCATCTTTGAATTACATGGAACCACACAAAACGATAAACATGTATCTCAGTTAAGATAGCGTGAGACCTTATGCCTGTATTACAAATACCTTTCTTCTTAAAACATCTGAATTCCAATGTTTCTTACTAGATTTCGCTTACAGCTTCATATCCGAAATCGCTCAAACTTAGCAGGCATGTCACGACCATACTAGAAGTGTCCTTTACCCCTATTGACCAATTAAGAACAATATTATCAGCTACCATCCCAAATTTCTTCACATATAAATAATACAAAATACACTTAATCCCACATACAAACTGAGCATTTCCTTTTGCATTGAGGAGAAGTTTCTCTCCACTCTACTCATCTGCCGAGAAGTACATGTGCTGGGCCTTCCCACTCGTCTCGTATAGGGTGTCTAAGGGATGCAACGTTCTCGGAATGCCATACAAAAATTCATACAAATAAGATTAGTAGTTTTATTTCTATAAAGCAGATTGACAATTCTTTAATGTACCAAGGCGTCGCAAGAGAGATGCGACACGCTAAAAGTAAAGTTTTTGCTATACACAATGTTCAGACAAGCAACGGATATGGATCACTACAATCTGATGAGCAGAGCTCCGTATACGGAGCCGATCTGAGTGGCTGGACCTGGCAGGAGCAGCGCTTTTATTCTTTCTTCCAGAGAGCGCTCCTGTCGTGGCGCGGTCCTTGTCAGCGGGCTATTGGCTGACGGCGCCTCACCGCCTTCTCTGGTCTTTGCGTTTATCGTCTTCGTTCCAACGTTTGTGGTTACGCCAGAACAGTGTGCTACAGGATGTTCTTTACTGAGATGTTCTTTACTGTCGATCACCTGACTCAAACACACCCCAACACCTGATCAGAAGTGTCATATGAAAGCGCCAACTTTTTCTCCAGAAATACTAATGTGGGACACTATGCTAACGCTCTCTTCAGTCCTCAGTTGCGTCTCGGCATTCCTTCACCCACTCGAACTTTATGTCTTTCTTCAAAAATTGCATAAGTGGTCTTGTCACCTCTGGAATCCCTTTTACGAATTTCCTACAATGATTTGCTGAACCAAATAAGGACTGTAATTCTTTTCTGTACCCAGGAATTGGAAAATGTTTCACCGCCTGCGCCAACTTTTGGTCTGTCTTAACCCCTTCACTACTATCTACATGCTCCAAGTACGTCACTTTCTCGGAAGCAAAATGACACTTCTTCCGTACTTAGCATCAAATGTGCTGCTCATAAGCTTTTCAAAACTTCTTATAACTATCGTATTTGCTCCATCATGTCCTTTGAGAAAACAATTGTGTTACTATGATATACTATAAATTGTCGAGGTTTCAGACTCCTTAACATCTCATCAAACAACCGCTGGTTAGTTACTAGTTACTTTCTAATCCGAATGGCATCCTTCGATATTAATATAATTCCGCTTACAAACTGCTGGTTATCAAAATCGTCCATAACCGGTTGCAAATGCCAAGGTATACAGTATGGCATGATATACTGATGCTTCATTCCTTGTAGAAATTCTATGTTGTGTCATAGGTATTGCTGGCAATGGGCTTTGAGGAAAAAATATATCCTCAAACCCCAATCACAACTTTTCCATTTCCACTCCTTCCATTCCTGCTACTCTACCTTCTTACGTAATGCAGCTTTGGAGATGCCCTGCGTCTGATTATGCCGCACTTTTGTCGCGTCCCTTTCATTTTGACCTATAATATCCTGGTTAGCTACAGCAATCCCTTGATCACCTTCACTTCATGGGTATCATGATTATCTACATTCATGGGAAACATTTTCCTGTCATCTTCACCCTGTATGCATATAATGCTTTTTCTCACAAAGCAACGTGATGTATCATACACATCATTTTTTGCAAGTGGTTCTACCACACACAACATACACTCCTGGAAATTGAAATAAGAACACCGTGCATTCATTGCCCCAGGAAGGGGAAACTTTATTGACACATTCCTAGGGTCAGATACAACACATGATCACACTGAGAGTACCACAGGCACATAGACACAGGCAACAGAGCATGCACAATGTCGGCACTAGTACAGTGTATATCCACCTTTCGCAGCAATGCAGGCTGCTATTCCCCCTTGGAGACGATCGTAGAGATGCTGGATGTAGTCCTGTGGAACGGCTTGCCATGACATTTCCACCTGGCGCCTCAGTTGGACCAGCGTTCGTGCTGGACGTGCAGACCGCGTGAGACGACGCTTCATCCAGTCCCAAACATGCTCAATGGGGGACAGATCCGGAGATCTTGCTGGCCAGGGTAGTTGACTTACACCTTCTAGAGCACGTTGGGTGGCACGGGATACATGCGGACGTGCATTGTCCTGTTGGAACAGCAAGTTCCCTTGCCGGTCTAGGAATGGTAGAACGATGGGTTCGATGACGGTTTGGATGTACCGTGCACTATTCAGTGTCCCCTCGACGATCACCAGTGGTGTACGGCCAGTGTAGGAGATCGCTCCCCACACCATGATGCCGGGTGTTGGCCCTGTGTGCCTCGGTCGTACGCAGTCCTGATTGTGGCGCTCACCTGCACGGCGCCAAACACGCATACGACCATCATTGGCACCAGGGCAGAAGCGACTCTCATCGCTGAAGACGACACGTCTCCATTCGTCCCTCCATTCACGCCTGTCGCGACACCACTGGAGACGGGCTGCACGATGTTGGGGCGTGAGCGGAAGACGGCCTAACGGTGTGCGGGACCGTAGCCCAGCTTCATGGAGACGGTTGCGAATGGTCCTCGCCGATACCCCAGGAGCAACAGTGTCCCTAATTTGCTGGGAAGTGGCGGTGCGGTCCCCTACGGCACTGCGTAGGATCCTACGGTCTTGGCGTGCATCCGTGCGTCGCTGCGGTCCGGTCCCAGGTCGACGGGCACGTGCACCTTCCGCCGACCACTGGCGACAACATCGTTGTACTGTGGAGACCTCACGCCCCACGTGTTGAGCAATTCGGCGGTACGTCCAACCGGCCTCCCGCATGCCCACTATACGCCCTCGCTCAAAGTCCGTCAACTGCACATACGGTTCACGTCCACGCTGTCGCGGCATGCTACCAGTGTTAAAGACTGCGATGGAGCTCCGTATGCCACGGCAAACTGGCTGACACTGACGGCGGCGGTGCACAAATGCTGCGCAGCTATCGCCATTCGACGGCCAACACCGCGGTTCCTGGTGTGTCCGCTGTGCCGTGCGTGTGATCATTGCTTGTACAGCCCTCTCGCAGTGTCCGGAGCAAGTATGGTGGGTCTGACACACCGGTGTCAATGTGTTCTTTTTTCCATTTCCAGGAGTGTATTAACAGGCCATTAGATTCCACACTCACCCAAAGCAACTTCCCAGTGACGTTCAGCACAATATCATGTGAACTGAGCCGTAGCGTTGTTATTCACAGTCCAAGGGGTTCCCATCTTAAGACAGACGAATCTTGCGACGCTACTAAGCCGGCTACAGTTTCCCTCTGCTGAAATGGTACAGTCTGAGTTCAAACATGTTTTATACTGTCAGTTTTGGCATTTTGTGCTGTAAGAATGTGTAACCCAAGGTTCATACGGTAACCCTCACTTATACAAGGCACAACTACTACACATTACTTACAACGTTCTATCCCAGTCTGAAAACTAACCATAGGTGAACTCAGCAACTTTACATCACTCTGTACCCAACACCAAGCAAACCTGCGTGGTGGGTTGAGTTCACTCTGACATACCAGGCCACACTTAAGACTGACACATTAACCCCTGTGTTCAATAAAGACGTGGGCTTCTTGCGTCTCGCAGCTCCCACTATTTCCTATTACACCTCTACATACGCATATGTAGAATCGAAATTTACCGGGAATGACACGCGGAGGATCTAGGGTTCCTTTTTGCTTTTAATGTTTATTACAGCCCCTAGAATAGCGTTAATCGTTTTCAGCGACACCACACCTACTACAACCTATAACACTTTACGCTAGCTGAAAAAGCCCTTCGCCTATCGCTGCTAAATCGTTTCCTCAAACTCTGTAGCCAAACTGATTGCGAAGTCCTCTGGAGCACTTATCGTAAACCTTCTGGACATATAGGGTGGCATCCCGTTTAAAACGGCATCCAGTGTCTTATTTCAGCTTCCTGATCTCTACTCATCATCAACCCCCCCCCCCCCAACCCCCCAAACACACACACACGTTCACACTAAATTCGAGCGTTTGCACATTTATCTAACGTATTCTGTCCGCAAAATTTTCCACCGATCCACTGTGCTTCTTTCTTAAACTACTCAACTGCTTGCAGATGAATCTCGCACCCTTCTGTTACTCGCATCTTTCCATCTCGTTAAACGGCTGTGTGTTTTTGAACCTCTCTGCACGCCTGATGTAGGTTTTTGCTTCTCCTGACAACCGCAGTTTTGCTGTTTCTAGTAAACTGGTTCTGTGACCAGCGTCCAGAGTCTAACCTTAGATATTAATTACATTCCACAGGACGATGTGATCAGTTTGGCTGTTGATGGATTTCTAGACGTCCCTAGCTCCAAACCGCACAGGTAACTCTATTTGTGCATCCTTAATTGCACTACCTCATTAAGGAAAAGCTGTTTGGCGACTTGCCCGGTGCCTCTGCTACTGAGAACCTTAATCTCCAACATAAACTAAAACAGAACAGCCGGCCGGAGTGGCGGTGCGGTTCTAGGCGCTACAGTTTGGAACCGCGAGACCGCTACGGTCGCAGGTTCGAATCCTGCCTCGGGCATGGATGTGTGTGATGTCCTTAGGTTAGTTAAGTTTAAGTAGTTCTAAGTTCTAGGGGACTGATGACCTCTGCAATTGAGTCCCATAGTGCTCAGAGCCATTTAAAACAGAACAACAGTTGACAATAGCTTATATACAGCATACGCCAGTTACAACCTGCATCTCATTACGAGCCGTCTCGTCACCGTGGAATGTTTAGCCACATCACCATACCTATGGTAAATAAAACAAACTGCTGCCCGTGACTCCACACACGTTACAGTTTGGAGTAGCAAATTACACTGACTAAACATTTGGGGTTGCGAGTATCATTACCTAGTACTAGCAATGTTGACTGGAACACTCTCTTTCAAATTCTGAAGGTGGCAGGGGTAAAATACAGGGAGCAAAAGGCTATTTACAATTTGTACAGAAACCAGATGGCAGTTATAAGAGTCGAGGGACACGAAAGGGAAGCAGTAGTTGGGAAGGGAGTCAGATAGGGTTGTACCCTATCCCCGATGTTATTCAATCTGTATATTGAGCAAGCAGTAAAGGAAACAAAAGAAAAATTCGGAGTAGGAATTAAAATCTATGGAGAAGAAATAAAAACCTTGAGGTTCGCCGATGACATTGTAATTCTGTCAGAGACAGCAAAGGACTTGGAAGAGCAGTTGAAAGGGATGGATAGCGTCTTGAAGGGAGGATATAAGATGAACATCAACAAAAGCAAAACGAGGATAATGGAATGTAGTCGAATTAAGTCGGGTGATGTTGAGGGTATTAGATTAGGAAATGAGACACTTAAAGTAACGAAGGAGTTTTGCTATTTGGGGAGCAAAATAACTAATGATGGTCGAAGCAGAGAGGATACAAAATGTAGACTGGCAATGGGAAGGAAAGCGTTTCTGAAGAAGAGAAATTTGTTAACATCGAGTATAGATTTAAGTGTCAGGAAGTCGTTTCTGAAAGTATTTGTATGGAGTGTAGCCATGTATGGAAGTGAAACATGGACGATAAATAGTTTAGACAAGAAAAGAATAGAAGCTTTCGAAATGTGGTGCTACAGAAGAATGCTGAACATTAGAGGGGTAGATCACATAACTAATGAGGAGGTGTTCAATAGGATTGGGGAGAAGAGAAGTTTGTGGTACAACTTGACTAGAGGAAGGGATCGGTTGGTAGCACACGTTCTGAGGCATCAAGGCATCACCAATTTAGTATTGGAGGGCAGCGTGGAGGGTAAAAATCGTCGAGGGAGACCAAGAGATGAGTACACCAAGCAGATTCAGAAGGATGTAGGTTGCAGTAGGTACTGGGAGATGAAGAAGCTTCCACAGGATAGAGTAGCATGGAGAGCTGCATCAAGCCAGTCTCAGGACTGAAGACCGCAACAACAACAACAACAACAGTACTAGCACTGAACTGAGAAAGCCCAACCGGCGCTGATGGCTGCATTAAAGTTAACCTCAAATTTCCGTGAATCACCTACATACACTCCTGGAAATTGAAATAAGAACACCGTGAATTCATTGTCCCAGGAAGGGGAAACTTTATTGACACATTCCTGGGGTCAGATACATCACATGATCACACTGACAGAACCACAGGCACATAGACACAGGCAACAGAGCATGCACAATGTCGGCACTAGTACAGTGTATATCCACCTTTCGCAGCAATGCAGGCTGCTATTCTCCCATGGAGACGATCGTAGAGATGCTGGATGTAGTCCTGTGGAACGGCTTGCCATGCCATTTCCACCTGGCGCCTCAGTTGGACCAGCGTTCGTGCTGGACGTGCAGACCGCGTGAGACGACGCTTCATCCAGTCCCAAACATGCTCAATGGGGGACAGATCCGGAGATCTTGCTGGCCAGGGTAGTTGACTTACACCTTCTAGAGCACGTTGGGTGGCACGGGATACATGCGGACGTGCATTGTCCTGTTGGAACAGCAAGTTCCCTTGCCGGTCTAGGAATGGTAGAACGATGGGTTCGATGACGGTTTGGATGTACCGTGCACTATTCAGTGTCCCCTCGACGATCACCAGTGGTGTACGGCCAGTGTAGGAGATCGCTCCCCACACCATGATGCCGGGTGTTGGCCCTGTGTGCCTCGGTCGTATGCAGTCCTGATTGTGGCGCTCACCTGCACGGCGCCAAACACGCATACGACCATCATTGGCACCAAGGCAGAAGCGACTCTCATCGCTGAAGACGACACGTCTCCATTCGTCCCTCCATTCACGCCTGTCGCGACACCACTGGAGGCGGGCTGCACGATGTTGGGGCGTGAGCGGAAGACGGCCTAACGGTGTGCGGGACTGTAGCCCAGCTTCATGGAGACGGTTGCGAATGGTCCTCGCCGATACCCCAGGAGCAACAGTGTCCCTAATTTGCTGGGAAGTGGCGGTGCGGTCCCCTACGGCACTGCGTAGGATCCTACGGTCTTGGCGTGCATCCGTGCGTCGCTGCGGTCCGGTCCCAGGTCGGCGGGCAAGTGCACCTTCCGCCGACCACTGGCGACAACATCGATGTACTGTGGAGACCTCACGCCCCACGTGTTGAGCAATTCGGCGGTACGTCCACCCGGCCTCCCGCATGCCCACTATACGCCCTCGCTCAAAGTCCGTCAACTGCACATACGGTTCACGTCCACGCTGTCGCGGCATGCTACCAGCGTTAAAGACTGCGATGGAGCTCCGTATGCCACGGCAAACTGGCTGACACTGACGGCGGCGGTGCACAAATGCTGCGCAGCTATCGCCATTCGACGGCCAACACCGCGGTTCCTGGTGTGTCCGCTGTGCCGTGCGTGTGATCATTGCTTGTACAGCCCTCTCGCAGTGTCCGGAGCAAGTATGGTGGGTCTGACACACAGGTGTCAATGTGTTCTTTTTTCCATTTCCAGGAGTGTAGATCCATATCCTCTATACATAGAAAAAAAAGAAGAAAACTACAAAATCAACAGTTTGGTCACTCATCCGACTGTGTGACAATATCGTGTGCTGGGTGGAGGTCGACTCTCCTGGTACCAGGTATCAGTGAAGGAATCCTGACACCAAACTCTAATGGCAGGTCACTATCGGGTAGAGGTTGAGGTGGAGGGCGTGCTGCTGGCTGATGGTGGCTACCATAACTCAGCTGGAAGGTAAAACACTTCTCTGCAGCCTGTGATTCAATATTCGTGGTCTGGCGACACTGTGGTCACGCCCCCTTGAGCGTGAGGCGTGGAGGGTCTGCTGACCGTGGAAGCTCGCTGCCGGCCGTATGCCTGGGTGTGATGACACTTCATTGGCAGCTCGTGACGTATGCCAAGGTTTGCACGGCGTTGTGGTATGCAACACTGGAGACGCTAATCATAAACTCAGAAACATTTAAAGGTTATGCTCTTCTACTTTGGCTCTCATGACATTATGATACAGTTCATAGGGGTAGTCCTACTTAAACCCTCCAAAAATTGATCTCTGAGATGTCTGTTTTATTATAGTGACCACGCCAAGTTCGCCATAAACTCCGTTATTGAGTTACAAGGCGATTTGTGAAAGTGTCCCTGCGCATTGAGCGCACGTCCGACCTTAGTCGACGGATACGTCAGTTACCGACGAAACTGTCAACTATTTTAGTTCGGCGTGTTATCGCATAACTTGCTGGAGCTATTCCTGGGAGTTTACCCTTAAAAACTCCAAGCAGAATTTTAATGCTAGCACCTGTTTGATGCCTCTATAACCATTCACAGCGGAGAATAAAAAAATGTCCGCCATCGGGGCCTTATGGCAGCATGTAATTCCCACGACGGTCTAACAGATATTACGAAAATTATGAAAGTGCTCGAACTTTAGACGGGACAAGTCTGTCAGAACTTCTGCACAAAAATAGATGAAAGGCGTATCGAGCGAGCAGAGCAGAGGATGACGGATGCTGCCAAAGATGCCCGCTGGACCAGCATGGTCACGAAGAAGATGGAGGAGTACCTCTTTCTGGATCTGGAAGGATTACCGTACGATCCAGGGATCGCCGACTAGAGGTGAGTAACTTAACTAATATGTAACTGCGTTTTTCTCAAAACCGTGTTTTTGAAATTACGAAACATAACTTTAGAACAGTATGCACAATTTTGGTCGGATTTTGATGCCGGTATTCTAAATTCAATTGTCTTTCAGCTTACGTTATCGCTTTGCGATATCCTCAAAAGTTATTTTTAGTGCCCGCTTCTGACTCAGTTTTTCGGATTAAATTAGTTACCTTTACTTCAAAAGTCAATCATCCTTCATATGCTAATTGAAAATATATTGAAAACGATTTATGCAAAATTATTTTGTGGCAGGTCCAACAGGAGGCCTTCGGAAATTCCCGCCGATGATCAGTGTTCCGGATGCAAGAGGTTCTTCCACTTGGTGCAGCGACTTCGGGGAACCTCCGATACGTACACAAAAATAATTTCTTAAAGACAAAATTGTAAGGAATAACACTATATCGTCGGATTAGCATTACTTTTTATTGTGCGTGAAAAAAATACAAAATTAACTTTTTTCATGTGTTCAAAGAAGGCTATTTTCCTCAGAAAAACAAACAATGGTTATAAAAAGTCCGCAGCTGAGGTCATAATTACTACATTTAGAACATTATAATTCGACGAAGAGGTAGAGAAGGCAAATCTTGTCATTTGTATTAAATAATATTGATAAACACACATGAAACGATGAATAAGGCAAGCAGAAACAGGTCAATGTTCACCTTCAATTTTCTGGCGACATCTGTGAGACAGTTGTAGCATAAAGTTCTCACCAAATAATTTTCGCATGTGGTTGTCCTGGAATAAATTTTTCATAGACCCCAATGCCGTGTATCATGTGTAGGAGCTCACACGCTTCCACTTAATAGGTTAACTTGGAATGCGTTTCTGGAACCGAGCAGGCCTGGACTGCAGGAACCGTACCTTTAGTGGAGGTTGCCAAATACAACCTTCCCACTCAGTTACAACATGGCGCCATATGGCAATCTAGCCCCTCTAGCCCATTACCAGTAAAAATGTGCCAATTAACTCCAGCACGCAAGTGACCCCGCGAGTGTCACTGATCTTAGTTAAGTAGGCGTAACCCTGGGTGCCCCTTTGAGTGCGGGAGGTAAATACGTCCTTACGAGCTAAGCAAAGATGCAGTAAGCCATAATGCGGATCCAAGCATTCACAATGGTCAGTCATGCGTCCTTAAAAGTAAAAGATGTCGAAGAAGTTTAGAGAACTTGTAACCTCCCCCTCACTTATCAACCTTAATGACAGTGAAAAATTAAACCGTGTGTACCTAATGGAAATTTGGGAAAAGCAATCGTCACCGAAGTTAATGTGTCGGTAAAGAGGGAGGAAAATGGTTACATCTAAATGAAAGGAGAAATGCAAATGAAATTGGTGGAAATTAATTTTGAGAAAAGAGTAAAATTAATAAAGAAAGTAAATGTGCGGTGGTCACGTTAACAATTAATTGGTGTTAATTAGATATTTGAGATTTGGAGAAAATTACGGTCGCCAGTCCTATGGACAACTACTACAATAAATGAAAATGAAAGGTTATTGCACATATAATTAGCACTAGAAGCGTGGCAACTGAAGGTCGACACGTGTAGTGTGAAAACTGAAAGTTTGTCAGAAGTAATAAATTTCGCTACACTCTGACATAATTTAGCAAAAGAATTAATAAAACCGGAAAATTGAAAGTTAATTTAGTGACTGAAATTAATAGTGAGATTTGTTTGTGAGGCACTACGAAATTCAGTAAAATAAGGTTAGTCTTGGGCTACCTCAACAATCATTTCAAAAGCTACTTGAATCTACGAAATTTAGAAATAAGAGGTTTAACTTTGAACTTGAATTAAATGATTCTGAACAATTAACAATAGTAACACTTAGTACGTACCAAGCTGAGCTGCAGTCACAGGTAAGCTAAAATATGGTAACAAAACTCGCACTCTTAATTTGTGCTTGTGTAATCTAAATATTGTAGCCAGCTATGAATACTTTAACTGAACTTTGAAATTAAAGCACTGAAATGGAATGATATTACTTTAATGCTGGCGTATAAATTTCAACGACACTCGGGTTCATTCCGGAAAAGGAAGGGACCCTGCTTGGTAATGCAATTGGGACAATGAGCAACAAAGGTTCATGCTACATTGCTGTAATTTTGTGAGAAAAATTTAGCAGTTTGAAAAGCTGAGGTCTGCCATACAGTTCTAAAACTTTACGCGCTACCAGTCTTTCTTGTTGGTTGATTGAAGGTTTGAAGTCGTCGATCGAGGAGGTGGCGACAATCACTCATTGTCGGCCGTCGCTGTTGCAGAAGCTGGATGTTGGCGCGCCTTCTTCTCCACACGGTCTCCAGCAGAAACGGGCTCTTGATGTGTGCCAGCTAACGCTTCCCGTCCGCGACACCGTGTCAGAAACTATCATAGCAATTCAAGCGCAGTTACATGCTGCCAAACCCCGAAAGCGCGGCAACTCGCGGGAGCGTCACACAACACACCTGCTCCACTGCATTACTCCAGCAAGACTCTCTCTGCCCACGCTCCACGCGTCAGAGTTAACACTACCAAAGATCCTAAACACTTTGGTTCTCCACACGACCTATCGATGTAATCGTTCGATAGCATAGTTTTCCCTAGGCAAGACCCAGCGTAAAAATACAAATAATTTTCACAAAACAAACCAATTATACATCGACATAAATGCATAAATACATATATAAATATAGTAAAACAATTGCAAAGACACAGAAACGTCATATCTTCAGGTAACAAAATAAGGAAAAAAAATATAGTACTATAAATGTAAATAGGATTATATGCATTTCCAGCGTTCCTATAGGACTCCAGTTTTTACCAGCCTTAAACTGACTGTGTTTTATACGTCTTCTTTTATTTTTCAAACTTACATGATTGAGCATACAGATGACTTCATAGGAACCTACAAAATTTGGGCGTACGTTAGCAAAGGCTTTCTGATCCGTCCCACTGAGGGCCCACAGCTTCTTAAATAAAAATGCGGTCACATATTCCAAACGATGGCGGACGCCTACCTCTGTTATACCTGTGAGCATCTCGCCCATCTGCTGACCGAATACTCTTAACTGGTTTCTTCGCATTTGGTTTGGTTCTATAGTCTTGGAAAGAAGATCATGAATAGACCGAAGATTAGGTATTGCGAATTTATGGGGTAAGCAAACATGAGCTTAGCTGGTGAAGTCCTGTGAGACTCATGAACAGCAGAACTGAGCACAAAATTTAACCAATCAATGGACTTATCCCAGTTACTTCGAGCTTGACTGTGATAGATAATAAGTGCGGTTTATATTAACTCAGACAACAAAACAGAGTACAGGATCCTTGGGTTATGGCATTCCAAAAACAGAATTTCTGGAATTGTCTTGGTATAACGATAGCTGCAGTAAAGGTAATCAACGTTTTAGGTGACACAAAATAAGAAAAACTTCCCCTCATTTGGGAAGTGGTCCAACCAGTAATGACCCCCAGTTGGCACCAGCAAGATAAAGCGTGTGAAGCCATAATCTGTTATCATAATATCCCTGTTCTCACGTTTAATTCATGGAAGCGGCAGCAAGAAATCTATAAACAGCTTGTCCATTGGCCTCTCTTCTGAAATGGACTGTAAAAGATCCTTATATATAACTCCAGAACGGAATACTGAAACTTGCATGACACAACATGTTCTCTCTTTCTTTTTATAGGTCCCGCCCAAATGACACAACATGTTCTCTCTTTCTTTTTATAGGTCCCGCCCGATTGTGGGGTGGTTGTCTTTTTCTATGTGAAATTCGCTGTGCTCTAGAGGATAAATTTTTCTAAGCCAGAGAGAACAGCCAATACCTTCGGCTAATAGAGCGAGTACTTAAGTTCACCGGTAGAAAGAGCTGTCGATGCGTACGCTATCGTAGATAACAACAACAGTTAGGTAACAGATATAAGTTCTCCAACCGCACTGTCCAAGTAACGGTATAATACCGTAGCACCAGCAGACAAACCGAAAAGCACCCTGTTACTTTCGAAAAAATAGTAATCAGTACAAACGGCAGTCAAAGGTTTACATTGTTCAGTAATCAGAATTTGATGATAAGGCTGATTCAGATACGGAACTGTGAAATGAAGTACGCAAAAAAAAACAGATAAAACAGGTATTTAGACCGGGCAAGGAAACTAATTGCAAAACATTTTTTGTTTGTTTGATGGTGCGATAGGCAGCTACCGACTTACAACCTTCGCCTTTCCCACTCGGTACTAAAAATGTGAGAGAATCGTCCGTGGGTACAGTCTTCCTAATAATTCGTTCCTCAAATGTCTTCTTTTTCCAAATTCCTGCACCTTAGGTGGCGACAACCCGTAGGGGGAATGTCTGACGGGTGAAAAACAAAGCCGAAGACGAAAGTAATACATTGTACTGAAAAACGTGATTAGCGATTTAATGAACGTGAAAGTCAGTGCAAGGAAAACGCAGAGTTCCAAGGAGTGAAAGTTCTATCTAAGAATGCTCAAGGTACCCGAACCACTGGACAATTATAATCATATTAGTGTAGATTTGGGTTATAATGAACTTTTCGTCCCCACTTAATCTTGTTTCTACAGAATACCACCATCCCGTAGGACTCCATCAACTACTTTGACACTTTGTACGTGTCATATATTGTATGTTAGGTTCGCCAGTCTCTCTCTGAGAGACCTGCTGTCGCCTAGTAAATGTCGAGTACCTATGACTCATGCGGGAAATTGAAATAAGAAAGCTCGAACACAACAAAACAAACAAAAACGCTTGCGTATTTGAAAAGTTAGATTAACTGCACGAAAGGAAACGAAATGGAGGTAGGAAATAAACTGTATTTATTTTAACACCGTTCATTCGAGTGCACTTAGCAAAATCAAGTTTTTGCCACCCCTACGAACGCCACTCTAGCCCCAGAGAGCTATTCAGGCTGCAACGCGTCTCTCTCCAATCTGTGATCGAAAGCTATTCAGTTCTCTGTTACTACACCTCCCCCTACGCTGGAAGCTTCAGTAGATTTTTCCATCCAATCACACTCGTGTGATACGGATACGTGTTTTATCTTTGAGCCGATCAGATGAGTGCTTGCAGCCCGAGCCTGCAGTCATATCCCGACGGTCTTGTGTTTGCACAGACACACACACACTCACACACGCGTACACACACACACACACACACACACACACACAGACACACACACACACACACACACAGACACACACACACACACACACACACACACACACACACACACACACACACACACACACGAACACACACACAGTACACACAGGCAGCAGACATCACGGAAAGCTCTAAGTTATTATTTTGGTATTTTTGACAGGATCACAATGCCTGTTGCCAATAAATAAATACTACAGGGCGTTTCAATAAGTATTGCAATACATTTTATTTTCTCGGCTGATTTCGGCTTAAAGATGAAGGAATTGTTGTGGAACATCGTGGAGTACTCCAGCTTTAGCCCCTATAGTTGCGATAGGTGGTGGCACTATTTGATGCCTTCAAAATGGCGTCTGTAACAGATGTGCGTCCCAAGCAGAGATTTGTCTTTAAGTTTCTTTTGGCGGAAAATCAGAGCGTCGGCAGATATTCATAGGCACTTTGCAGAATGTCGACGGAGATCTGTCAGTGAAGAAAAGCGCGGTGAGTCATTGGCTGAGGCGTCTGCCATCATCGCAACAACATCGCGCAAATCTGTTCAATCTCCCGCGTGGTGGTCGGCCACATAAAGCTGTGACTCTTGCAACGTCGCCACATCTCCGGCGGAACTCGAGAGAGTTTCGTCCTTCAAGGATTCTTTAACCACAATCGTTGAAGTGCTAGGCCTTGTCGCAGGTGCAGCAGCCGTCGTCGCATCCAGCAGCCAAGCAGTGATGCAAGTGCCCGGTCCAGCTACGAGCTCCGGTGACGCCAGCCGGTTTCCAGCTGTGCCAGCCGAGTCCAACTACGCCAGCGGCCTTCGCCGGTTGAGGCATCAGCAGCGTCCCAGCCTTTCGAGCCGTTCCAGCCGTGCCCCACTACACCAGCAGCCCTAGTCCGCTTCGTGTGTGTTTCATCTCTGTCGTCGTCCCTTATTGTTCCACTTCTCCTGTGCTGTTTTCTCCACTGGTAAGCCCTCACCATGACTACCCCGACAACCACCGCCACCACGACTGCAATAGTTTACACATCCCCATCGGCCACCACCACCACCATTACCTGGTGCGCGCAGTCGCCCCCCCCCCCCTCCTCCTCACCATTACAACCACTACACACTTTCTTGCCCCATCTCCTGCTCCTGCTCCCGCTCCCTCTACAGCTCAGCAAACCCTTTCACCCTCTTCTGATCCCTTTACTCCACTTCCCCCCTCACTACATCAGCCATCCCAGCCCCTGCCTGCCTCCTCCCGCCATCACCCAGTCGCTCCCGTCCCCCAACCCTCCTCTCACCCCTCCATTGCGGTTAAGCGCCCTAGCGCATCCCCTGCCTCCTCCAACCCTAAAAAGTCGCAGCCTTTCCCTCCTCCCCCATACCCTGAAGCCATGGACATCACGCCTCCCACTTCCTCCTCCCCTAGATTCCCCTCAGCCTCCTCCCCTACCTCTACCTACCAGTATGTCCTATCCAATCATGACCCATCCTTCCTGGAAACCTGTAACCTTACCATGCCTCTCAGGAAGTACTGCGTAGTGCCCCTATCTCCCTCCTTACCCCCCATTGGGACTCTCTTCTTATTTCCTCTCCCAGACCCACCTTCCATGCTAATGTCCTGGCCAGATTCCCCCATATCCACTTCGGCCCCAATGCCTCCCTCACCCTTGCTCCATCCACCCCTCCTCTCACTAACCTCAACCCCAGCGCCATCTGCCAACCCTCACGTAGCCCAGTGATCACGGAGGAGGAGGTGTTGGCGGAGCTTAACGCCCATCCCAACCTTGAAATCTGTGTGGCCTGCCGCATCCATAATTCCACTGGCCCTACCTTCCTCGTGCAGGTATTCTCAGAGTTGGCCTCCTCCATTGACTGCCTCCTCAAAGAGGGTGCACTGTTGTTTAACCACCGCTACAAAGTCAACTCTTCCCGTTCCCCTCCCCAGTCTGTTCGCTGCCAGAGGTGCCTCCAGTAAAATTCACACAAAACATCTGTCACGAGGCCCCCGTCTGCCCTCACTGCAAACAAGCACATTTCCTCTGGCAGTGTCCTTACCTTGAATCCCCCCCTCCACCTGCAACACCTGCAGCCTTCCTCTCCCCACCTACTCTCAAAAATGTAAGGCTTGGCCTCCTCCTGTCTCTCCCAAACTCACTGTCCCTGTCTGTCCCATTGATGACCCCACCCCTTCTGGTAACTCCCTTCGCCCCCTCCCCACAGCTGAGGATATCATCATATTCGTCACCATTGTCCTTCAGAATATCCACTCCTATCAGTGTCCCTTTTCCATCAAACAGATCTCCCTAGCTGCCCATTCCGCCTTTCACCTCAACACCTTCGCCACCTACTCCTAGAACCTCGCCCATTTTACCTTCTCCTGCCTAGACACCCTCGTTTAAACTCCACCATAGTGCAACAGCATCGTATCTTGTTCAACAACATCTGCTCCGTTCCCATTACTAGGAACCTCCTTATGCATACCCTCATGACCCACCATGTGGATGCCTTCCTCCTGAACGAAACCTTTCTCCAGCCCAACATCCAGTACACACGTCGCCTTACCTCCTTCACCGCTCCAATAATCCTCTCCCAATTGCTCTTGGCGGGGTAGCCATCAGCCACCACCGCCAGACCCCTGTTCAGCTCCAAAACCTCCTTCCCAACCCCACAGAACAACTGGTCCTCATGCTTCCGCAGCCTTACCATTACCTGCACCACAATCTGTCCACCCGTCTGCTCCTGTTCCTTTTGACTTCCTTTGCCACATCGACTGTACCTTCTCCTCCTACGTGATTGCCACTGACCTAACACCCATAGTCATTCCACTGACCAGCTATGGCAATAGCATCGGTCCCTCTCCACCCTCCAAGGTGACCTCATTCCCATTCCCCAACACATCCACCCTGAATCCAATACCACTCTCAATGTCATACTGGCCTGCCCTAACCTCCTTGGTCGCATGACGGTGCACATCCTTAACCCTATTGACAGTGACCATCTCCCTGTTGTGTCAGATGGTCCACACTGCCGTCCCAACCCTTGCATCAAGCCTTCCCTGAAATATGTCCATGACTATTCCCACGCAAACTGGAATGCCTACCATGCTACCCTCACTACCTGGATCGATAGCCACCCCCTCATCTACCACCACCTTGATGACATTACCCATGCCGCCTCCTTTCTCCAGCAGACCTTGTCTGAGGCCGTGGAGGCCCACATCCCTGCCGTCGCCATCCTCCCACACCATCTCACTATACCCCCACAGGCTGTCCTCCTCTGTGAATCTCGCAGTACCTACCATGCCTTCATTCACATGCATGACTGGGACACACTACAACACCACTGGCAGCTCCAATGACACGTCTGAAACTTGCTCACGGACAAGAAACGCTGGGACTGTCGACAGACAGGTTCCTTTCTTAATGCTACCCTTCGAATCAACTCGTCCAAGTTCTATTTGGCCTTCCGCTGCCTTGCCAGATCTCCCCCCCCCCCCCCCACTACCCTCTCCTTCATGATGACCACCCATTTCCTGATAGCCTTAGTAAGGCCAACCACATTGCTTCTTACCTCTTTGATGTCTTTACCATCCCTGACGATCCCCAGTTCGATTAATCTCTCTTCCCTGATGTCCATGATCCAACTGACACCTCTGCCCCTCCACTCACTCATAGCTTCCAGTACTTGGACAACATTACACACACTGAAGTCAATGCCCCCATCACAACTCAAGATCTTATCTCTATACTTTGCACAAAATGTAACACCATTCCCAGGCACGAAGGTGTTACCTATCATCTCCGTGAAGCTCCTGCCTCCTTCCTCTTCACCTTGGCCCGACTTTATAATGTGGTCCTTTCCACCGGCTTCTACCCCGACCTGTGGAAAACCTCCCGGATCCTGATGTTCCTCAAACCCGACTAATCACCATCTGTTGTCTCCTCTTACCACCCCATTAGCCTTACCTATCAGCAAGGTCCTGGAATCCATCCTCACCAGACACATCCACCAGCATCTCCACCAGCACTGCCTCTTTCCTGCTGTCCATTGTGGCTTGCGGCTGTCCTTCTCTACCGATGACCTTCTCCTCTACCTCACTCACCTCCTCTCCAATTAACTCAACTCCCGTCGCTCTGCCATCATCCTCTCCCTCGACCTTGAACGTGCCTACGACCATGTATGACATTCCAATCTCCTCTTCAAACCTTCAGCATTCCTATTAACTACGTCCATCTGATCACCTCCTTTCTTTCCCACCATCCTTATGTCACCATCCATAACACATATTCCTACACCTTCCACCCCTGCACTGTTGTGCCCCAAGGTTTCCTCTCCCCTCTTCTCTACCTTCTGTATACTGCAGACATGCCGCCGCCTTCACCTCCCATTCACCTTCTCCAATACACCGATGACACTCCCTTCCTTGCCCTCGCACCCACCGTGCCACGTTCCCAGCACCTTCGGCAATCCCATGTTGACTGGTTCACCACTTGGTGTAGCCAGTGGCTGCTCAAGTTCATTCCTTCCAAAACCCAGGCAATCATTGAAGGCAAAACCACCCCTTCCTTCTGCCTCCTTGATTTTTATATCACCATCTATGGCTGTCCTATTCACCTCACCCCAACCCTCAAGTACCTTGGTGTCACCCTTGACCGTCACCTTTCTTCGAACCCCCATCTCTGGACGATCCAAGCCAAGGCATGTTCTCGACTCCTCCTCTTCAAACTCCTTTCCCGCCGCACATGGGGTCTGGACTCCTTCACCATCCTCCACACTTATAAATCCCTCATCTGCCCCATCCTCTGCTATGCTCATCCCACCTGGATCTCCAACCGTCCCACCTACTATAAGTCCCTCCAAATCCTCGAACACTCTGCCTCGCCTATCGCATTCGCCTCCCATCATCCACGCGGATCCTATACGACTTAATTCCCTTCCCACAACTTCTCCTTTTCCTCGAATGGATACGGATCCTTTACTCCTCCCGCATACTCGATCCCCCACACCTGCTTGTCTCTCCCATCCTCGCCCATCCCTGCCTACTGCTGTGCCTATATTCTTGCATCCCACCTGCTCTCCATCTTCACACCCTCCATACCCTTTCCTAAGGTGGCTTCCGCCAACTCCCCCTCATTGATGATGTCCTTGTCCCGTCCATCTACCCCTCCTACCAGCTCTGACTCTCCCCTCCCATTCTCCCGTCTTATTGTACCAAGCCCTATGAAAATGAAACATCTTTGCACCCTTGCGTGCCCCAATAATGCGACGGTTGACAACAACAATCAACTACTCTTATCTGGTCTGATACTGTACAACAGTTTGCTACTGGAGATAGACATCACAAATTAAAGGAACAAAATTGCAAGCTCCGTTGGTGACGGCTGAGCCGTGCGTGGCTCGTGTTTTCACCATCATGTAGTTTACACCACGTTTTTAACGTACTTCCACCTCACTACGTTAACTTAAATTCCTACTGTCACTGAGTTGTTGCTTTGCCAACCCGTGAGCGGCGTTAGCAGCGCACATCGATATATCCGCTCTTGTAGTATCTTTGCTTGACTGCTATTACTTCCCAGTTGGGCAACGTCTGGAGGGCAGTCCTGACCTGACAGTCGGGGAGTTACAATGCGTCACTTGTGCAGTCGAGTTGGAGCAGTGACGTCTGCGTCGTCATGGATCTCCCGACCATTGCCGCCACGCATCACAAGAGCCGGGCCACGGTCTTGGTGGATCGTCGGTCGGTCGTCCAACAGGACGACGCGTTTCGGCCCGCCAATCGTTCATGAGTCGGCTGTGTGTGTGTGTGTGTGTGTGTGTGTGTGTGTGTGTGTGTGTGAGCGCGCGCGCGCGCGCGCGCATCGACTCCCGATTTGTCTTCGTGTGTGCTTAGTCACTGTTGGGTATCGTTCAGGTCTTCATGCAGTGTTATCAGGTTGTGTGTGTAGTTGGGGTTATTTCCACTGACGACTATTTTAGATGTTGTCGGCATTCTGAGGCGAGTCGGTCGGAACGTGCGAGGAGGAGGGTTCACGGTGGCATTTAGAGTTGTGAGTAGGGCCTGGAAGTCAGTTGCAGCGCGTCTGGAGCGCAGCCCGGGCCAGCCAGTCGCCGACTTGCAGCAGCGGTGAGCCCTGAATGGACATCGCCCCCCCGACCGTTGCCGCCACGCATCACTTAATGCGGGCCTGACTTTTGGTGGATTATTGGTCGGACGGCTTGTTCGAGGACATCTCTGTGCGGAGTAGTCGTCTGGGCCGCTGGCGGTCTCTGCGCAGTGTCGAAGTCTGTCTGGAGCTGTCCGATCGGTTCGAGCACCGTCGCTCACCGACCCAGGACGTGAGGTTTTGAGCATTACGTTGTTGGTTCCGGTGTTGCTGTTGCGGAGGTTTTCCTGTGAGTAACAACGAGTGAAGTGTTCGAGATAGCCGCTGTCACGTGGACTTGATCAAATTAATTTACCCATAGTGAAGTGCACCAGCGGAATTTTCTTCCTTGTGGCCGTTAGTGTTATGGTTACCTGCCCTGGTCGCTAACGTAGTTTTTAGACGGTGTCTTTTCCTCCCCTGTTGTAGCTGTCCTACAAGGTGTGTAGTTTTGGAAGCTCAGTTCACATACACGTTTGTTTGGGGAAAGTGATACGTGTAAATTTTTTGGGACCTTGAATTCTCGTGTACTCTGTCGTGGTAAGCAAGCGGTTGGTCGGTCGGTTCGAGACTATCCCTTGGTTGGGTTCGCACGAATTAAGTGTAGATGGACTCACCACCTGTCTCGCCTAATTGAACGAGGGCAGACCGATCCACTGGACACCCCTGAGTGCCGTTCTCTTAATTATCCTTGTGGCAGTCTTAATGTCGTTGTAATTTAAATGTATTTTATATTTTTAATTTTATCCTGCTTTCTGTATTCATTAGACTGCTATGCGCTGTTTTAACCTTAGGAAAAGTTGATTCTGGTGCTTTGTAGGATCCCAGCTTCAAATGTATAGCGGTGTTTGAGCAGCTTCCAATAGTACGCTGTTCGCATTGCTCAGAGGTATATCAGCACGCGTCGTAACTGTAGCTCGCCACGTGAATGAAACGCCACATAATCGCGCTTAACAAATATTCATGCCTTTACAGTGTAACGGTTTTAAAGACAATTATGTCAACTTTAGTCTTCCTCTGCGTGATCGAATCCAGCGAACAGAAGCATATCCGATGGGAAACATTTTAGTTGCATGCGCTGCGTTTTTGATATTGCTGACATACTGGGGTTGGACAAAAACATGGAAACACAAAACACACCACACATTACCACGCCCAATACGGTATAGGTAAACAGCTGACATTTCAAACAGCTGGCTGTCGTCTCGGAGTGGGTAAGGACAGATTATGTATGGTTTTCAAGGGAATCTCTTTCAATTCTTCCCGCAAAGTCCAGCTGTCGATGATGGAGACGGATATCGATCAAGCACCCTTCTCTTCGAAGTCGATGACAAAAGCTTAAAAACATTGAGATCTAGTGACTGTGGTCGGCAATGGAGACGCAACAATTCGTCCTAGTGCTAACAAAACCAGTCCTCGACAAAGCGAGCTGTTTAAGGTTGTGCCCTGTCGTCTTGTTACAAACCATCACAGCTGGGGAACTAACATTGTGCCAGACGATGTGGCCGTGCGGTTCTAGGCGCTTCAGTCCGGAACAGCGCAACTGTACGGTCACAAGTGAATCCTGCCTCGGGTATGGATGTGTGTGATGTTCTTAGGTTAGTTGGGGTTAAGTAGTTCTACGTTCTAGGGGCTGATGACCTCAGATGTTAAATCCCATAGTGCTCAGAGCCATTTGAACTAACATTGTACTACGAGAAGGACCTGATCAGCGAGAGTGATCACGTAATCCGTTTTGTAATACGATCCTGCAGAGAAACGAAGGAACCCCTGCCATGTTTCACTCTTGTGACGTAAACTCTTGGAAACAGTATTTCTGTAGGACTATACCGACCAAATGTCTTTTTTGCACTGCACTAAAGTCCACATTTTACGGTTTCGGCACTACGTTTTCCGATTACTGGTATGTATATCGTTGATTTGTGTTTCGGAATTCCAGATCAACATGGATTCCCGGCTTATATAGCTCCCTTAATGTTGTTTTGGTGCTGGCTGTGTTCGCCAGTGCCACATTCAATTCTGCAGTGACAACTGCATCTGTCGTCTTCTTACTTTTCAATGCAATCATCTTCAATGACCGACTGTCACGATAACTCAACATACACTTTCGTTTGCGTTGTGACATAGCAGAAAATATTTTTTCACTTTCCCTGTATGTGATGTAAATCTTCGAAACGGGGCCCTTGAAACACCTACAGTCCGGCTCCCTTGGTTACGAAAGCATTCATCATACAGGCACCGACAGCCAGTCCTCAATCGAATGCCCTTCACGCCGACACAACGCGATGCTAGAAGTGTCTCTCCACAACGGTGACGTTGTACGCTATTTAAAATTTGTAGGACATAGAACGGTCTTATACTGCACTTTTCTTTGTGTCATCAGTCTTTTGACTGGTTTGATGCGGCCCGCCACAAATTCTCCTAGCCTGTGCCAACAATTTAATTTCAAAGTAACCTTTGCAACCAGCATCCTCAATTATTTTCTGAACGTATTCACTTATTCCAATTACTGTCTTCCTGTACAGTATTCACCCTCTACAGTTTCCTCTTGTACTACGGAAGTTCTTCCCTGATATCTGACAGATGTCCTATCATCTTGGGCCTTCTTCTTGTCAGAATTTTTCCCGTATATTCCTTTCCTCTCCTGCAGAGAACCTCCTTATTCCTTACCTTACCTGTCCACTTAAATTTCACCATTCTTCTCTAGGCCAACATCTCAAACAGTGCATGTTCCATTATCATACTATGCTGTGCTCCAAACGCGCATTCCCAGAAAATTCTTCCTCAAATTAAGGCCTTTGTTTAATCCTATGAATACGTTTTTTTACCAGTGCTAATTTGTTTATAAAACCTCTTAGCTCCAGCCGTCAAGGGTTATTTTGCTGTCTAGGCATCAAAATTCCTTAACTTTATATACTTCGTGATCAACAATCCTGATGTTAAGTTTCTCGCTGCTGTCATTTCTGCTGCTTCTCTTTACTTTCGTCTCCCTTCGATTTACTTTCAATCCATATTCTATACTCGTTAGACTTTTGATTACATTCAGCATGTCCTGTAACACTTCTTCACTTTCACTCAGGATAGCGATGCCATCTGCGGATCTTATCATTGATATACTTTCACCTTGAAATTTAATTGCACTCTTGAACCTTTCTTTTATTTCTGTCATTTTATCTTAGTAGTACAGATCGAATAGTATGGGCCAAAGACTACATCCCTGTCTTACATCCTCTTTATTTGAGCACTTCGTTCTTGGTCTTCCAGTCTTATTCCTCCTTCCTTTTTCTTGTAGATAATGTAATTGTCCGTTTTTCTCTGTAGTTTGCCACATTTTACCCAGATTTTGGAATATCTTGCACCATTTGATATTGTAGAACGCTTTTCCATGGCCGGCAAATCCTTTGAACGTGTCTTGTTTTTCTTTAGTCTACCTTCGTTCTACCTAACTTGATATCAAGTATTGAAAAGCTCTTTTAAATTACGATTCTAATAGTGGGACCCCCACCTCTTCCCTATCGATTCCTGTTTCTTCTTCTGTCACTCATCAGACAAGTACTTCCCATCACGTATGCCCTCAGTGTACTCTTTCCACCTATCCGCTCTCTCTTCTGCATTTAACAGTTGAATTCCCATTTCACTCTTAATTTTACAATACTGGATATTAATTTCAGCGAAGGTAGTTTTGATTCTTCTATATGCTGAGTCAGTCCTTCCGACAACTATTTCGTTTTCTATTTGTTCACATTGTTCATGTAGCCATTTCGCCTTAGCTTCCCCGCATTTCGTATTTCTTTCACTGCACAGTGACATGTATTTCTGTATTTATGAATTTCTCTGAAAATTTTTGCACTTCTTTCTTTTGTCGCTCAACTAAAGTATTTAGTTGACTATGGTTTTTTCGCCGTTACCTACTTGTGTCTATCTTTTTCTTTTCAACTACTCTGATTCTCCTTTTTAGAGATGGTCATTGCTCTTCAACTAAACTGCTTACTACGCCATTAATTATCGCAATATCTGTAGCCTCCGAGAAATTCAAACGTATCTCCTCATTTCTTAGTACTCCCGTATCGCACTTCTTTGCGCGTTGACAATTCCTAACTAGTCTTTTCAGACTACTCTTCATCAGTACCAAATTTTGATTTGAGTGTATATTTCCCCCTGGTTACGCCTTGCAATCGAATATTTGATTCTGAATCTCTGCCTGACCATGATATAATCCAACTGAAATGTTCCAGCATATCCCAGCGTTTTCCAAGTACAGTTTCTCTCTTGTGATTCTTGAACAGAATATTCGATTTTTTTAGTAGCTGAAGTTTACTGCAGAATTCAATTAGTCTTCCTCCTCTTTCATTCCTACTAGCAAGCCATTATTCTCCCATAAGCCTTTTATCTACTCCTTCCCCTACAACCGGATTCTTGTCGCTCATGACAATTAGACTTTGATCTTCCTTGATAGACTGAATTTCCCCTTTAGTATCTTAATATACTTCCTCTGTCTTTCCATCTTCTACTTTCGATGACGGCATGTATAGCTGAACCACTGTTGTTGGTGTTGATTTGCTGTCGACTCTGATGAGAACAAACTAAACTGTTCTCAGTAACTAACTCTCTGTCCTACCTTCAACACTCCCGTTATACCATTTTCTACTGTTGTTGATATTTCCCTATACTTGTCTGAAGAGAAATTCTTGTCTTGTTTCCAATTCACTTGACTGATGCCCACTGTATCTTGAATCAGCCTTAGCGTTTCCCTTTTCACATTTTCTACATTTTCTATCACTTTCAAACTTTTAACATTCCACGCTCCGACTCGTAGAAGGTTATCGTTTAGTTGGTTATTGAATCTTTTCTCATGGTAATCCCCCCTTGCAAGTCCCCTTCCAGAGATCCAAATATTCGTTTTGTTGCCGTTTCTACCACAAAAAGTTATCCATCCAATCTGCCTTATTTGATCTTAAGTCTTTATTTTGTAAAATGAAATTAAATACAAAGAAGACGGGTCAAAGGCTGATTTAAAATCTACAGATTTATCAAGGTGTATCACTGTGTCCTTCACTTCGGCTTTGTCAAGTTTCACGAAAGAGGACACGGTGGCTGCGGCAGATTGATTGAATGGACGGCTGCTGGCAGCTCCGTGCGCCATTAAGGCCGTTGGCTATTGGCGGGCCCGGTGCTTTGGGCAGCGAGGCGGCCAACACGCAGTCATGCCGGCCGGCGCAGCGGCTTCGGCCGCCACAGGTACAAAGGCATCGCTTCGTCCGGCGGACTTCCGCCTCACTGCGCCGGGAACGTAGCGCTGGTACAGTAGCTCTGATAGCCGCAGGTACGCGCGTCCCTCAAACCGCCCACACATGATTTCGCTTTGCGCCATGAGATGTGACGCCGACTACGCTAGCTACTGTGCAATGTTATAGACCCTCATACTGTCAGCGGAAGAACGAACATCGCTCAGCCTGTTGTTCCCGCTGTTTGTTCGTAAAAAGCGACGATTCTACATTGCTTCCCATACTTCATGACTACATATTCGGCGCTGATAGTTAAAATGCAGCTACTTACTCAGATCCAGTGTGGACTGTAATCATCGTATAACAGCGAAACTTGATAGATACGATAATGTGCTAATGCGGAGCCGATTCACTCTGGAAAAAAATACTTTTAGTCGTGGTCAACAGATGAAAATCTGGCGCTGTATACTGTTTGCTTGTAACTATGACATTCACGCTGTCATTTGACAAGACTGCTTAAATTTTGATTAATAATCAGAATCGGTGGCAGAAGATTTCCGGCATAAGAAGTCGCCCTAATTCTGCCAACGGCCTTGTCAAAGAGGGCGGAGGAGCGGACAGAGGTTCTGGACACTCTTGTCCTAGGGGTGGAAAACTGCCCCTGAAGGCGGAAGAATCAACAAATACCAACAGCATGAGGATGCAGAAGGTCTGGTACCGCGCGCCGCGGAATTTCAATCCGCACCAGACGTCATGGACGTCGAAGACCCATAGACGTCTCTGCACCATCGCGCCGTAAGCTGTGGCGGCGCGCGCCTCCTGGCTCGCCTTTAGTGTGAGTGCGCCACCGTGGAACACGTGGTCCCAGCGGCCAATAGCTGCGCCCCTGGTGGAGTACTTAAGCGCCTGCCTCGTGCTCAACCAGTCAGTCTAATGTCGCGTACGTCAGTTGACACCTCGCTTCGCGCTATACAGTTTACTTCCTTGTTCTGTGTACGAGTGGACGTGTTAGTTTCCTTGTGACTCCGTTGTTCGATCTTGTTGCATTCGTTCTGTCCTTCATTGGTCGTGTCCGTCCACTCCCGTTGTGTTGTTGCTCGCGGGCCTCTCCGCGGGTCCCGCTGCGCTTTCTGTCATTGCTACCCCACGACCGTCCCGGCCGTAGTTACAACAGAAGGCAATGGAAACCACAGCATTAAAGACATGTACGGTATATCCACAGGACATGTGGCCTGTAATTGAAGAAATGTCATGATGATCTCTCCATTGGCAAAAGATTCCGGAATAGTCTCCCATTCGGGTCTCTGGGAAGAGGCTGCCAAGGAGGAGGTTACCATGAGGAAAAGATTGAATAATCAACGAAAGGATAACGTTATACGAGTCGGGGCGTGGAATGTCAGAAGCTTGAACGTGGTTGGGAAACTAGAAAATCTGAAAAGGGAAATGCAAAGGCTCAATCTAGATATAGTAGGGGTCAGTGAAGTGAAGTGGAAGAAAGACAAGGATTTCTGGTCAGATGAGTATCGGGTAATATCAACAGCAGCAGAAAATGGTATAACAGGATTCGTTATGAATAGGAAGGTAGGGCAGAGGGTGTGTTACTGTGAATAGTCCAGTGACCGGGTTGTTCTAATCAGAATCGCCAGCAGACCAACACCGACAACGATAGTTCGGGTATACATGCCAACGTCGCAAGCTGAAGATGAAGTGTATGAGGATATTGAAAGGGTAATACAGTGCGTAAAGGGGTATGAAAGTCTAATAGTCATGGGGGATTGGACGCAGTTGCAGGGGAAGGAGTAGGAGAAAAGATTACAGGAGAATATGGGTTTGGGACAAGAAATGAGAGGGGGGAAAGACTAAGGGAGTTCTGTAACAAGATTCAGCTAGCAATAGCGAATACAGTGTTCAATAATCACAAGAGGAGGTGGTATACTTGGAAAAGACTATATGATACATGATTTCAGTTAGAATACATCATGGTTACACAGAGATTCCGAAATCAGATACTGTGTTGTAAGGCATACCCAATAACAGTTATATACTCAGATCACAATATAGTAGTGATGAAGAGTAGCGTGAAATCTAAGACATTAGTCAGGAAGAATCAATACTTAAGGAAGTGGGAAACGGAAGTACTAAGGAATGACGAGATACGGTCGAAGTTCTCTAAGGCTATTGATATATAGCTAGGTAGGCAATACAGTTGAAGAGGAATGGACATCTCTAAAAAGAGTCATCACAATAGTTGGAAAGGAAAACATAGGTACAAAGAAGGTAGCTTCTGGGTAACAGAAGAAATACTTCAGATGATTGATGAAAGAAGGAAGTACATAAATGTTGCAGGAAGCTCAGGAATACAGAAATACAAGTGACTGAGGAATTAAATAATTAAGAAGTGCAGGAAAGCTAAGACAAATCGGTTGCAGAAAAAATGTGAAGACATCGAAAAAGAAATGATTGCAGAAGGACAGACTCAGCATACAGGGAAGTCAGAACAACCTGCAGTGACCTTAACAGCAAGGGTGCTAACATTAAGAGTGCAACGGGAATTCAACTCTTAAATGGAGAAGAGAGAGTGGATAGGTGGAAAGAATACATTGAAAGCCTCTATGAGAGGGAAGATTTTTCTCATGTGATAGAAGAAGAAACAGGAGTCGATTTAGTGGAGATAGGAGATCCAGCATTAGAATCAGAATTTGATAGAGCTTTGGGGATCTTAAGGTCAAATAAGGCAGAAGGGACGGATAACATTCCACCAGAATTTCTAAAACCATTGGGAGAAGTGGGAACTAAACGACTATTCACGTTGGTGTGTTGAATGTATGAGTCCGGCAGCATCCCATCGGACTTCCGGAAAAGTGTCATCCACACATTTCCGAAGACGGTACGAGCTGACAAGCGCGAGAATTATGGCACAATCAGGTTAACGGCTCACCCATCCAAGTTGCTTAAAAGAATAATATGCAGAAGAATGGAAAAGCAAATTGAGGATGCGCTAGATGACGATCAGTTTGGGTTTAGGAAAAATAAAGGCACGAGAGAGGCAATTCTGACGTTGCGGTTTATAATGGAAGCAAGACTAAAGAAAAATCCAGACACGTTCATAGGATTTGTCAACCCAGAAAAAGCGTTCGACTTTGTAAAATGTTCGAAATTCTGAAAAAAGTAGGGGTAAGCTATAGGGAATATGTTCAACAGCCATGAGGGAATAATGAGAGTGGACGACCAAGAACGAAGTCCTTGTATTAAAAAGGGTGAAAGACAAAGATGTAGTCTTTCACCCCTACTGTTCAATCTGATCATCGAGAAAGCAGTGATGGAAATAAAAGAAAGGTTCAGGAGTGGAATTAAAATTGGAGGTGAAAGGATATCAATGATATGATTCGCTGATGACGTTGCTGTCCTGAGTGAAAGTGAAGAAGACTTACGTGATCTTCAAATGGTTCAAATGGCTCTGAGCACTATGCGACTTAGCATCTGTGGTCATCAGTCCCCTAGAACTTAGAACTACTTAAACGTAACTAACCTAAGGACTTCAGACACATTCATGCCCGAGGCAAGATTCGAACCTGCGACCGTAGCGGTCACGCGGTTCCAGACTGAAGCGCCTAGAACCGCACGGCCACACCGGCCGGCTTACATGATCTGCTGAGCAGAATTAATAGTCAAATTAGTACACAGTATGGACTTAGAGTAAATTGAAGAAAGACTAATGACGGACGGAGCAAGAAGGACATCAAAATCAGAATACCTATGCAAAAAGGGCATTCCTGACCAAGAGAAGTCTGCTGATATCAAATATCGGACTTAATTTGAGGAAGAAATTTCTGAGAATGTACGTCTGGAGTACAGCATTGTATGCTAGTGAAACATGGACTATGGGAAAAACGGAACAGAAGAGAATCGAAGCATTTGAGATGTGGTGCTACAGACGAATGTTGAAAATTAAGTGGACTGATAAGGTAAGGAATGACGATGTTCTGCGCAGAATCGGAATGGAATGTGGGTAAAACACTGATAAGGAGAAGGGTCAGGATGACAGGACGTCTGTTAAGACATGAGGGAATGACTTCCATGGTACTAGAGGGAGCTGTAGAGGGCAAAAACTGTAGAGGAAGACAGAGATTGTGATACATCCAACAAAAAACTGAGGACGTAAGTTGGAAGTGCTGCTCTGAGATGAAGAGCTTACCACGGGAGAGGATAACTAAGTCCGTAATCAGCGCTCTTATGTAATCAAGGTCATGCGCTCAGTATAAAAGCGGCCAACGCAGACCAGCGGAATCATTCCGCTGTGAGCACTATCTGCAACAGCATTGAAGCACTATGCCTCGTCGACGTGTGTATCGTCAACGTCGCCATCGCATGCCAGTCTACAAACATATAATAAGCATGGAGAATAAATTACTTTTGAATGCATTATGGGAACAGCAGTGATCAATGTCTTATAAATAATTACTATTAAAAACAGTCTTGACCACAATTTATTTAATAAGGTGACCGGTTTCGACCACTACTGTGGTCATCTTCAGACCATTGAGTAGGAACCTCTTTGTTGGAGATTCTCCAACAAAGAGGTTCCTACTCAATGGTCTGAAGATGACCACAGTAGTGGTCGAAACCGGTCACCTTATTAAATAAATTGTGGTCAAGACTGTTTTTAATAGTAATTATGGAGAATAAACTTGGCACAAAAGGAACTGCACTAAGTGTCATATTGAATGGACCGATTTTTTTCCGTGGATGTCAATTGCAGTATTGACGTTGCCACAGGGAGTACTGGAAGTGGATGGTTTACTCTCACTATCGTCCGTTGTCAGAATTCCTCTCTACATGGACTCGAATCATTCACCGACCGAGATGTCATCGCTTACAAGACCTGGCATTGTGGAATGAATGCTGAGACCCAATCTAGACCTAGTTATGTATATAGTAATATGCTTTTTACATTGTATACCCGCTCCTGTTGTAAAGTTAGTAATGATGAAGAAATACATGTGTGGATGAAAGGATTTGGTCTACTTGCTGAGAATGTAACAGTAACTGGTGATGTAACCCTGTACTATAATTATTAATAAAGTGTGATCTGTAGCGTCAGCCACCAACCGCTAGACGTACATCTGGTGAACGGGGGCTCAAGTAGAGAATAGTATGTCTACTGACTAGAGGGACCGTGCACCGTGCACCGTGCACTGTTAGTGAATCTGCTTTATGTGAATGGCAGCCACTATAGTACCGCGGTGAGGAAGTACCGCAGAGTGAAAGGCCTGAGAAGGGGCCCGATGCCATTAAATGGTTTAAAGGTGATAATGAAATCAAAAAAACTCAGGTGAGCTTGGTGCTTCCTGCTTTAGAAGAGAGCAACCGTATGGAAACCTCGTGTTATGCAAGATGGGGAAACACATGATGTCGTTCGCCCAATGAAACATCTCCTTGTTGCAACCGTCCACGAACATCCAGTTGTTTTCCAGATGTATGGCCTGCAAGATCTCTTGATTTGAATCCATGTAACTCTTGACTCTAGGGATATCTAAAAGGATGCATCTACTAGGGGCATGTTCATTCTTTACCTGATCTGAAGGCAAGTGTACAGAACCACGCTGCTGGGATCCCACTGGAACTGCTGCGAGCAACTGTTGATCTCATCATTTTACGAATGCAGCATTTGTCGACGTCTCTAATGCTGATAATGAAAAAAAATCTGTTTAAACGACTGTTAACAATAAAATCAACTTAATGCGTTTCTCACTTGTTTGAGCTCTACCGCCCATGTTCTATCCCTATCTCATTACACACGGAAACATTTCTATCTGTCTTTCATGGATCCACGGCGCCTGATCAACACCTGGTGGCCAAAATTGAAACTATTTTTGGCAGCGTAAATCGATTCCGCTTTAACACATTGGGATATATACCAAGGTTCGCTGCCATACAATAAATACAGCTCACGCTGGAGCTCTGTGAGTAGTTGCACTTCAATTATAACCACCTGGTACTATGACACACGTCGCCAATATTTTATTCGAAGGCAGTAAGCAACGACGCTTTACCTCTTCGGCGGTTTATATATGTCCAGCTGTATCGACTGTCCCTGAAAGTGGACCCTAGCATCCTATGACTACTACGTCACTGAGCCACAACTATAATCTGCAGCAATCAGTTGGCTGTGGCACCACATTAACTGGGGTATTGTGCCTAGTGATTGGGACATAATTGATAGAAATAAATATTAAGTATGACGGGGTAACACACTAGCTGAAAACGAACTGACTAGTCGCAGTGGAGATATCGTAGGGTAGGACATACAGACTTTGAGAGTGTGGTGTCGTCCAACGGGTGGGGAGCAAAAGCAAGGATGGCACCACGCAGCGAATCCACAGTAGAGGGCAGGCGCTGCATGTCGCACCGGCAGATGATAAACCCTGATTTGGTCTCGCCTACAAGAGTTTTGCTGCTCGTCTACTTATGATTGGGCAGACGAATGCTCGCACCAGTTCTCAGTCAGCGGTCTGGACGACAGCATCGTCTTAGATAGGCCACTTGTGGAAGAATTAATGTGTACAAGACAGAAGTAATGGGCAAGGGCATAGGGCCACTGCAAAAAGGCCCGTTCCCCAATGTTAGGGAGGGACTGGGATGAAGTATCTCTATCCCAGCCGGAGTATCATTAATATTTCAGCCGGCCGGCGACAGACAATAGCCCACAGATTTACTGCGTATGAATCACGGACAATAGGTTAATTGCGCATGAGAGGGACACTTATACTTTCATACTGTGATCGTTGCTCCCTCGACGATATAGCACACTCATTAGAGACCAGACCACCTAGATCGAGCTGAACGACTGCGCAGACAGGATGTTCAGAACGCCACACATATAGTACTTAGAGTGACATGAGGACAGGTGACAACGAGTAGAGGCGCATGGTGACTCAACAGACGAACTAGCGAGACAGGCAACATTAGTAGTGGTAGTAGATCAGGTTGTATACTAGAGCTTTTCGCTGGTAATGGATTCCTGGACATGGAACAATATTGACTACTTCGTTATGTAAAACACAATACACTGATACATACAGATAATGGTAGAGATCTAAAGAACCTGGACTTATAAAATTGAAAACAGAATCATAATTTAACGCGGCTAGGGATTATCGCAGTAATAGTATATTATAAGGTAAACGTAGAAATAGAGGACAGCAAATGCTGCAGTGTATAAAAGAGAATTAATACCTAGGGTGGACGTAGAACCACGCCATTTGAAAGCGACAGGCTCCAAGTATTGCAAGGGCTCACGTTTTCGAAAAGCAGGTAGTTGTAGTAGTAGGTCAGACGGTGACTCCCAGGAGCGAAAGACCCAATGCTTTCCTCACGTCCTCCTTCCTGGAAGTGGTGGCATCCTACAAATCTAAACTCTTTCCTACGTCCCTGTCTTCTTAATATATAACTTGTTAAGCATTTCCATTTCCTAATTAGTTTTAAGTATCCAGTTATGAAAAGCTGCTACTTTGCTCAAACTTCGTTAAAACACTACGGAACAAAATGAGCTTCATTTTATATACATGCATTATTTAACATTGTGGAAGCACGACATTTGTAACTCACCATGTGACAGATCAACTGTAAGTGGCAACAAATAAAGTAATAATATTAATTCCAATCAGTCTTCTCGTACAAGTACCTCGGTGCGACAATTGTTAGTCTTATGAAATGGCATGATGACTGACATAGGCTCAGTCGTAGGTAAGGCAGGTTGCAGACTTAGATTCACTGGAAAAATACCAGGAAAACTGCCAACTGACACTACTTACATATCACTCGTGCATTCCATCTTAGATTATTGCTCAAGTGTGTCGAACTGATACTACACTACTGGCCATTAAAATTGCTACACCAAGAATAAACGCAGATGATAAACGGGTATTCATTGGACAAATATACCAAAACTGACATGTGATTACATTTTCACGCAATTTCGGTGCGTAGATACTGAGAAATCAGTACCCAGAAAACCACCTCTGGCCGTAATAACGGCCTTGATACGCCTGGGCATTGAGTCACACAGAGCTTGGACGGCGTGTACTGGTACAGCTGGCCATGCAGCTTCAACACGATACCACAGTTCATCAAGAGTAGTGACTGGCGTATCGTGACGAGCCAGTTATTCGATCACCATTGACCAGACGTTTTCAATTGGTGAAGGATCTGGAGAATGTGCTGTCCAGGGCAGCAGTTGAACATTTTCTCTATCAAGAAAGGCCCGTACAGGACCTGCAACATGCGGTCGTGCATTATCCTGCTGAAATGTAAGTTTTCGCAGGGATTGAATGAAGGGTAGAGCCACGGGTCGTAACACATCTGAAATGTATACGTCCACTGTTGAAAGTGCCGTTAATGCGAACAAGAGGTGACCGAGACGTGTATCCAGTGGCACCCCATACTATCACGATGGGTGATACGCCAGTATGGCGATGACGAATACACGCTTCCAATGTGCGTTCACCGCGACGTCGCCATAACATGGATGCGACCATCACGATGGTGTAAACAGTACGTGGATTCATACAAAAAAAATGACGTTTTGCCATTCGTACACCCAGGTTCGTCGTTGAATACACCATCGCAGGCGCTCCTATCCGTGATGCAGCGTCAAGGGTAATCGCAGCCATGGTCTCCGAGCTGATAGTCCATGCTGCTGCAAACGTCGTCTGTTGACTCAGGGATCGAGATGTGGCTGCACGATCCGTTACAGCCATGCGGATAAGATGCCTGTCTTCTCGACTGCTAGTGATACGAGGCCGTTGGGATCCAGTACGGCGTTCCATATTGCCCTCCTGAACCCACCGATTCCATATTCTGCTAACAGTCATTGCATCTCGACCAAAGTGAGTAGCAATGTCGTGATACGATAAACCGCAATCGCGATAGGCTACAATCTGACCTTTATCAAAGTCGGAAACGTGATGGTACGCATTTTTCCTCCTTACACGAAGCATCACAACAACGCTTCACCAGGCAACGCCGGTCAACTGCTGTTTGTGTATGAGAAATCGATTGGAAACTTTCCTCATGTCAGCATATTGTAGGTGTCGCCACCGGCGCCAATCGTGTGTGAATGCTCTGAAAAGCTAATCATTTGCATATCACAGCATCTTCTTCCTATCGGTTAAATTTCTCGTTTGTAGCACGTCATCTTCATCGTGTAGCAATTTTAATGGTCAGTAGTGTACATACGGCCAACTTATGTGAAGAAGGGTGAAAGGGATCCTCACAGGCTTGACTCACGGTCAGGGTCATAAAAATTTTGAAAAACATTTGTTGGAAGTCGCTTGAAGACAGATACAAATTATTCTGTTAGTGCTCAGTTAAAAAGTTTCAAGGATCCGTATGTAGTGAAAAAGCTAGATAAATTCCGTCCCTCCTAACATATTCTCTGATAGGCATCCTCAAGACAACTCTATTTACAGTGAGTACAGAGGTATTAAGGTAATCATTGTTCCTATGCTGCATATACGATTGGAACTCACATGTGGTATCATGCTAAGGATTCTTTGCCATGCACTTCGCAGTGGTTTCAAGATCGTGTAAGTAGATGGAGGTTGACATGGAGAAATAGGACATATAAAAGTAGAAGACGTTGCCTATAAATAAGAGAAGGGGAACAGGCAGGGGAATACCATTTATTAATCAGAGAATTAAAAATAAATTACATATTATTGAATTGCAAAGAACATTTGAGTCGTCACCCAGCGTCGCATACCGGCGGACTGTGTCGGAAAACTAATGCGTTTGCGACGGAGTCCATGAAGAAATGACGAGGAATACGATGACGGAACCTTAACAGCCAGCATTTGCTTTGAGGAACTGATAATTAACTTCGTACTGTAATAAAGTCAGTTGTCGCTCTGTAATTGAACTGAACGATGATTTTGGTTTCGCCAGCCTAGGACTATTTAACTTCACTGCCTTACAACATAGTGAAAAATGTTTAATACAATGAGGCGCAGTGCTTCTATTTGTTAAGAGTAGTATATCTACTGTTTACCATCACTTTTTATTGGGAGAAGGTAAACTGATTGGAAATGTAGGCTTTAGTGCTACAAAATTTTAAAATGAGCTCCCTTATTGGTTCCTAAAGACAGAACAGCTATTTATTCTTTCGAATTAAAATTTCAATTCATCTTTTTTAGAAGAAGCTCCACACTCATCCGGAATATTAATAATACACAGTCAAGTGCATATTAGATCCCTGGTAATGTATTTTCTGCTGGAAGCAATTCATTTTCCAGGAACATTTTAGTCACGACCATTAAAAGCGGTGATTCACCCAAGCAGAAACATATAGACAGACATATATTTCAGACAGAATGTTAGCGCTTTCGATCAAGGCTATCTATTCCGTTAATAAGAATAAAAGCAACCTTCACGAATGGAACAGTTCGATTTGTTTCTTGTAATGTGTATTTTGCTCACAGGTCAGAATTTCTCTTGTGCACAAAGCATTTCACTGGTGCTCCACTCGTACTCACAAGCACAAAAATGAACCCGAATCTAATAATTTAACGCTTGGTAAAACTACGTGACCTATAACCAGCACCGAGAGAGATACAGAAAACAGTGGACCCAAAGAAGGGGACTGAATGCCGACTCCCTCTCTATGTTATAAGATTAACTTCTTGATGGAAAATTTTACCCTTCAGAAGGGTGTGGTACAATAATTGTGTGGGACGAGAGTGATAAGGATGAGGGACTTCTTGGTTTAAGAAAAAATCACATTGCTTCACTGTGAACTTCTCTCTTGATTTCATATTCAGTGAAGATTCTTCACCTTGTCTGGAAGGTTATTGAAATTGTGTTGAAATTTGTCAACAGACTATTGCAAAATGTATTGGGTAACAAGTGTCCAAATGCTGAGTAAATACTCATCTGATCGTTTCCCAATATTAATGCTGCATGTTAATATTTATAAATAATCAACTTATGTCGTCTTGAAGACTGTAAATCAAGAATCAGCCGAATTTTATACACCAGACAGGAAATGTTCATAAAAGTCTAGCACAGAGAATTTAGGTATTAGAAAAACTTTTCTGGAAAAAAAGATAAGAAAAAATCCGTCTTTTGCTGCTGACATTTTATTTTTCACTACCAGACATGTTTCACCTACTCATGTTAGGCATTTTCAGTGGTGTATAATATAAACAAAACCATGTAATTATACTTATTTTGATAAAAGATTTGTAGCGATTTTTTGGCAGTTTGTTTAAATTAAGATATTCCTGCTGAAGTGTATATGGATGTGTTTGTTACATACATTCATATTTTGTGTCCTGTTCATGCAACAATTTATTGATCTGTATGTGTTCAATACACGCAGTATAGGTTTGTTCTCGTAAATAATTCTTTGCTCATAGCCTATTCTGTAACGCACTGTACATCCTTGCACTGCTGTTGGTCACATGCTTTAGAGAGCTGACTGAGGGATTATGGGAGCTGAATGAGGGATCATAGAAGAATGGAACAGAAAGTGGGTGCGTGTGTGTGGGGGGGTGGGGGGGGGGGCACTGTGTGTGGTTTGTTGTGTGTTGTGTTGTGTGTGGTGTGGTGTAGTGTGGTGTAGTGTGGTGTAGTGTGTGGTGTGGTGTGTGGTGTGTGGTGTGGTGTGGTGTAATTTTTACTATCATTATGTTTTTCATTTTCATTCATTTAGTTTATATAAAATACTCATGTTAATTTGAATATTGGTTTTCTCTTGTTGCTCTTTTGGTATTTGAGAATTTTTGCATTTTTGTTTATGTTGTTTTAAGAAATATTCTACCCCTAGAGAAAGCTTTCCCTTTCTATCGTTTTTATGGCTTAAGACTGCAATGTCTGTTTTTGTCCTAGTAGGTTGAAGAGATTCTTTATTAGATGTTCATCACATTTGCAGTGGGTATATTCAGCGTCATTATATGCTTTTTGTTAAGTTAACAGCATGGAGATCTTGATTAAATAATGAAATTAGGCAACAGTATTCTAAATAACTTTAACAAAACAAAGAACTATACACTTCACAGTTAAAGACAACAGTTTAACTGAACAAACTCTGACACCCATTGAGGACAGACGTACAACACAGATGTAAAATTAAGCAAACGAGAAACAAATTTATTAGAGAAGGCTTTAATTACAGTAATAAGAACAGTGGATAGGCAAATGCAGACATCAAGCACATCATGACAGAAACAGAACATACTGTAGCACAGCAAGAAAGAAAACGAAATCAGTGATATAAAAGCAGGGCGAATTAGAGAACTGTAGGAAAACAAGAAAAGTTACACAGACAGATAAATAACATATACCACAATATTCACTTCACCATGGGAACAGAAACAGAAGAGTCAATATATACCTTGACCTCAAAATCATAAAATCTAACAAAAGACAAAGTTCCAACAACTTCAGAATAGAAACAGCAACAGTTATGATAACTCACCAGTAATCGAACCACATACATTCTCATAAACTTGCAACCATCAAACATTTGGTATACAGCTTTGGAGAATACCTCAAGTCAAAAAGAACCATCAAGAAGAAATAAACACGATCATTGACATAACACAAAACAATGAGAAAACCAGACAGGCGACAGAAGAAATAAGAACAAACCAAATATGGCAACAAATAAAAGTATGATAAAACAGAATTGCCTTAGCAGCCGAGGAAAATGGCCGCAAACATTAATATTATTGATATTAGACGTTATGTAGAAAAAGTGTACAGTTACATAAGGAGAAGATCTGAATACTTAAAGGTAGACATTCCACGTTAACAGCACAATAGGCTGTTTACGTTGAGGAGACGTTGGGTGTAAGTACTACACTAAGATATAACTATTAGTGCAGCAGACAAATCATGGTGGGTATTAGCTAAGGTGATAAAATATTCCAAAAATAATTTGTGAACTTTTGAAAACTCTTGATTCTTAGTTAATTGCCAACAAACTTATCGACTACAGGTAATATTCCTGTCACAAGTTTTACTAAATTATTAAACGGTTACAAGTGAGTTTGTGACAGGTTTCACTCTTTACATTGCAGTTCGTTAAGATTGAGGCCCAAGCCTAGAAAGTGGTTTCCAGTCTTTTTCATACTATGTGTTTCTGTCTTTATTGAAATATTGATTATTTCTGATTAGTTACTGAAAATATTACGTTAATTGTAGTGCGGATCTCAATCAATCACTAATTCATTTTACGTTAACGATCATCACTGACGAACTGAATAGCTGTTAGAAATTGTAGCTGAGCATTAATTCCTTTTGGTACATAAAATCAATGAAGACAGCTATGGAACGGAGAAGGAATTTAGTTCATTAAACATAACAGGCATTTACTTTTAATATTAGACAATACATTTATTTTCAATAGATTCTGAATGAACAAACCATTATGCTGCTCTGTAATGAGACTTCTAGAGTTGGTGAGATGGATCTATTACTTTGTTCTAAGACATTATTGCCGATACATGCACCTGAGAAGAATGGAAGCACTATATTTATAAAGTACGAAACAAAGACGTGTGTATCTATGAAAGCATATTTCACATGCATACTATGAACACTCTGAAGCAGTCATATCGTGAACGGCAGACAGTATCTGATACCAGGGTATTCGTTCGGTCGCAATCTCATCTATGGCTGACAGTGGAAAAAATGTCCACGATGTTTTAGTTTTTCTATAATGTTGGTCCTTCACTGCTCTTTCCATGGCCTTCTAGATTATCTATTGATATTTTAACACTTATCGCATCAGCCCACTCCTTCTACTGGTAATGACTGTTCATAGAAGTCTTCCGACACCGCACATTACCTATGGGCCTCGGAGCTTGTCATAGTGGGTTCGCTTCCCTGCCTCTGCTACACAGATAGCTGTATCGTTGGTATCCGTAGAATGGCCAGACAAACAACCCTCCAATTTTTATAACTGACTAAACTGGCCTTGTAAAATTTGCAAACATGCGCTTGCAGTATTGCTGCAGCAAAGAGCGGAAAGCAAGGGGATAGTACTAACGTCATATTTCCCGAGGATCGGCACCTCTATTGCCTGGCTTAATGATCATGCGATCCGGAGTGAAAATAGTCTCCAATATGGATACAAGTGCAGGGACTACTCAGGGTGTTTTTATTATGGAAAACAAAACTGGCGTTCAACTGGTTCGAGCGTGCAATGGTAGCTTAGATGCTTTAAAAAGGGAATGGATGGGCTGAAATTATATATAGTGGGATTTAGTAAAGTGAGGTGGCAGGAGGAACAGGACCTCTGGTCAAGTCAGTTCAGGGTTATCAACACAAAATCAAAGACGTGTCATGCAAAAATAATCGGTGTGCATGCTACGTTCCAAAACGAAGCGCATAAAAATGACATTTTCCGGTGCTTGTACCACAGGTCCTACTATTGACAAAAAAGGAGGATCAAGTGTTTTGGACAGCCCTTGGGCTAAGAACCATTTGTGTACCCAACAGAAGGATTGTCTTAGTGTTACTATCTAGAGTACACGGTCGGAGCATGAATACTACACATCTCCTCCTGCTTAGGCATTTGAGACAGATCGGTTGATTCGTTTTGCATTTGATGCGGTACAAGGCGGGCTTGACTGGACTTACCGAGGCACTGTACTTCACACGCCCACAAAAAAGGTTCTTTGGTTCTTGCTATATTTTCGCCGGCACCGGCTGTTATAACCCCAGCTGAGGATTTCAAGGCAGCTATGCACAGGAAATGGCTGAAATGTTTACCATGTATTCCTAACATCCAGATCTGGAATAGTCTTTGCAATTTTCTTCATATCTTTATCTGTTTCTGGGATACAGAGGACCAAAATTACCCTGCTTGGGGAAGTAAAATAGGCACGTAAAACCCAAGTTAAGGTGAAAATGTAGTTTTTAAAGTGCTGTAGTACGCAGAAATATTCTGAAAAGCGTCTCTGTTACCCTCTAGGGACCACATATTGTAGAACCGATTCACAAGCAATATTTTTTTTCCCCTAAAGCTCGCTCTGAGATGTCAATTTACTTTTGGGTTGTATGAATTGACTTTAGTAAACTACGTAAATTCCACTGATCAATTCTCATATGAGTTACATGCACTGCTGCAGCAGAGAAAATAAAGGAACCACCTGAAAAATACTCCTATTGGAACCCAAAAATGGGAATAAGGTACTGTTTTTATAGAAGACTTAGACTGAAAAGTGGAGTATCAACTGTCTCATTCTACCTTCCTCAGCAGATCTACAAATTTTCCATGCAACAAATATATTCGCGCTGTCTTATGCTGAGAGAGATGAAGATAGTAGCAGTAGCAAGCAAACGAAAAAGTAAAAATACTGTAAGCTAGCATTCAGTGGTTGTGTTGTAGAAGCTGCGAATAAGATGGTGGAAGTGTGAGAGAAAGAGAGGGACATACTGACACTGGAACATAATTCACAGTGACAGAACACTGCCAGGAAAAGAGTGAAGGAGACATTTCCGATGGGGCGGGGGTAGGGAGTAAGGGGGGGGGGGGACAATTACAATGAGAGAGAGAAAGTGGAAGTGGGTGAGAGACAGTGATAGTAAGAGACAGAGAATATAATTACAAGGAGGAAGAGAGAGATACTGACAGTGAGAAGGGACAGCAGCAATAAGAAGGATAGAATGAAGTATTAGCTGTAAAGAGAGACGTAAAGAGAAAATGACAATGAGTTGGGGAAAGTAGTGAGTGAGAAATGGCAACTGGAGGTAGACGGGTATGAGCGACTTACGGCGATAGAGTAGTGGGTGTGAGTGAGTTACAGTTAGGGGAACCTGTAGGAGTTTGAGAAGAGTTGCATTTGCAAAACAGCAGGAATATGTTCGCGTCTAAAAGTTTTGGTAAAATTTCTCAAGGTACCGGGGAAGGTAGGATAAGACAGCTGGTACTCCTCTTTTCAATCAGAATCTATTAAATAAACAACAAAATATTCGCATTTTTTGTGCTCCTGTAGGAGCATTTTTCCGCTGGTTCTAATTATAGATAATAAAATACGAAAGCGGGTATGCTCCTATCAATCTCATACTGAACACAGCATCGTAGGCAAGAGAAAGTCAAAATCGACCACAGTAGTACACGCTCATATGCCTACTACCTCCGCAGATGGTGAGATGAAACATGTTATAAAAATGTCTATATGCACGCGTGTCCATATGCACGATGTCCCATATCACCTCCCAGACACCTGGACCATCAGGCAACAATCGGTGCGGGAGTTAAAATTTATTACTTCTGTGTACTAACACTATTTGCAATAAATTTTGCAGACAGTATAAACATATGCTGCTAAATACACCTACCGAATTATATCATGGTACTGCGCACAGTACAGGAAATACGACATCATAAACACTATTCATGAAAAACTGCCGCATTGTCCAGGACGTTAAAATTTATTAGTATTTTTGTTCTCACTCTATTCGGAACACATTTTGCAGACAGTATCCACAAACGCCGCTGAATGTTCCAACAATATTATATCATTGTATGACACGTAGATCAGGAGATATGACGTCATAAACAATGAGAGACATGGAAAAGAGTTGCATAACGCATGCAACACATTTCTCAGTCAGTATCCAAGTATGCCACTGAACGTACCTACACGAATATACCATTGCACGACACGTAGTTCAAGAGATATGACTTCATAAAAATTAAAATCCATGAAAAAATGCCTCACTGTGCATGAAGTTTTAATACATTTATTCCCTACTACTAAGACACTCGTACAGTCGAGTCCACTTATGGAAATCCCTGAGACCTGACAACGCTTTTGGGAGCTTACAACAGCAAAAGCGCAAACAGCTGTAGGCGAGAACAATAGCCCTCTATAGAGCTATGTGGAGGCGTTCCTGTACGGTCGCTTACAAAATCGCGTTGTAGACACACAAAGCAGCGGTGTTCCAGCATAATTTCAAAGGCGTTTCCTCCATTACAGGGAAATGAAATTTTTTCAGTATTACAGTTCAGACACAGTTAATTTTTTGTTTTCGTTTGTAACAGAAAATTCGCAAAACGAATGCCATATACCGCCGGGTTTGTCAGCTATTTACAGAATAAACGAAAATATTCAAATACTCGTACTTAATTGAGATGAAATATTAGTTGTGGTGGGCAGATTGGAGTTCGGTTGTAAGGGAGGACAAGAAGGAATAAAGACAGGAGGGAATGAGAGGGAAAAGAATTGACCACGGAGCATAATTTAATGTTGCTAATACCTATTTTACAAATGATAAGGAATGTTTTACACATGGAAGATATCTTGAGATACCAGAAGGTTGGAAATAGATCATATATTGGCATGACACAGGTTTCGAACACAAATTTTAAAATGCAAAGCATTTCCAAGAGCACATATGGGCTTTTACCATGATTCACAGATTACGAACTGTGGGTAAGAAGACGAGAAACATCTGAAATATAGGAAATTAAGGAGATGTGACCTGGATAAACGGAAATAACCACAGGTTTTCAAGGGGCGTTTCAGGCGACATTTGACTGAAGCAGGTGTAAGGAATACAACAGAGGACGAATGGGTAGCCGTGAGAGATGAAATAGTGAAGGCAGCAAATTATCAAACGGGCAGAAGACGAAAGAATCAAGCATAAAAATGCAGCAAATTAAGTACGCAAAAAAGGCGTCAGTAGAATGAGATTGGCAGAGACCACAAAGTGGCAAAGCACGAATAGGTAGACGAGCAATGCAACGATGTAGAAGCATGCATGAGGTAACCTCTCGTTAAGTACCTGGTCATTTTTCAAACTAAAATTTATTCGAACTGATCATGATTAATTCCTATATTTCATTGCAAATCATGAATTTCCGTTTTAAACAAGAGAAAATTAAGTAAAAGAATTGTAATATCCAATGGAATAGAGTATTATAGGCAAAGTAGCAAATAACCTTATTCAGTGAGTTTCTAACGAACGTCCCTGTTGTTTTACAACTAGTATATAAACCCAACGCACGTACTGTTCACGTCTTTACCGTCTGGGTGTCTTTAGCGTCTGGTAGTCGATAGCATGTTGGAGTATTTGCGTTCGAGATTGTAGTGTCCGGACTTTTAGCGTTTGAGTTCTGAGTATTAGTGTCTCTTAAGTTTATGAGTCATTGCTGCAAGAGTTAAATTCATCGGAGGCTGGGATAATTAAAATTTTTGTTCGTTTAATTTATTGTCAAAAGTACGAAAATTGACAGAACTGAGAAAACGCCAACAGGCAGCGAACATCTCAATCGATAAAAGACCGATATCATTTGCTCCAATTTAAGAGCTACAGTTGTTTCCGAAGCTACTATTCAAACTTCAGGTCGCAACTTGACTTTCGTTTATAGACCCTGTTTGAACATTTATTATTGAGCTAAAGCGTGACCATTTATACTAGTGAATCATGTCGAAGAAATTGTGTCAAAAAAAACTATAGTGTCCTATGACTTCGAACAGAGTATCACGAGTAGTGAACCGTGTATATTGGACGATAATCACATTAATAGTTTATCCCACATTAATATTAAAGCGAATAATTTTCAACTGTCGTAACATCGTGCTGTGTCAAATTAACCCTGTGGTTTGTGAAGGAATTAATTTAGAGTACATGTGCTACGCAAATAAAAGTATCAATTCATTCTGAAACGCGAATCGGACGCCCAGTAACTATGAACGAGCATTTTTGACTGCAACCGCTAAACAATGCAGCTATCCGATAATAATAATTTGAATCTAAGCTTGTTAACGAAAGAGTCTACCTCAAATTAGTGCAATGAGTAGCCATTATCAACAAATATTGAGTGCAATAACAGATAGTGCTGCGTCGCTTCGCTTTCACGTAATTCGACGAGGTGAACAATACTGGCTGGGCATAGAAAAAGGACATTACGCTTTCACTGTACGTGAAAGTGCCAGTAGGCAGCAATAAGAAGTATCATAAATGGCGAGGCAACATTGGTTTCGAAGGTAACAACTCAACAATATACAGTTTATATACGTGAGTTTGTGAATTATTTAGTGACTGTATACGAACGAAATAGCCATTCGTGCAAACTTGTTCGTGTTACACGTTCACTCTCTTGGAGAAACTACGCCCGGAGTGGCAAGAAAGAAGAAGTACACCGAACTGAAAGCGACTGAATTCGTTCCTGAAGGAAGCACATATTCAGGAGTTATAAAAAGACACAATACCAAAGTAAGTATCGAAATAACTGACACTACGATTTTCACGTAATAATCGATATTTAAAGTTTGAGCCATAGCTCACTGTGCTTCAATTAAATATTGTATATTGTAACAGCTGGTGGATGACTACAGCAAGTTTGTCGCTTTGTTGGACTGATGTTGTAGCTTAGACAGTATTTGTGTGTTGTGTATCTGAAGTTGTGTTAGTGTTGATTCGTTGTAATTTGTAATATTTGACCATATCAATGAAGTCTTGTGGGTTTAGATGTAATGTAGAGGATGTGAATGAAGATATGACTAGGGAGAAGGTAATAGACATGGATGATAACAGGATAGAAAACGTATTAATTGAACAGATGAATAGGGCAGGACAATTAGTATTATCGAATACGACCGGAGTAGACTCGTTGTTTGGGGCGGAAACGACTGAAAGTAACAATATCGGAATGTTGGTATCCAATAGTGATTCCCCCGTACGAACTAGCAGAATGGGTAAACATACAAATGAAGGGAGGAGGGGGTGGATGTTTTGTTTGACTTTTTAACTGAATTCAAGGAGGAGATAGCACAGACTAATGGAGACCACAATCATTAAGATCGAGGATTTGAAGAGGTCATACTACAGATTAATCAAGAACAGGATCGAATGGATCGAGGCCGGCCGGGGTGGCCGAGCGGTTCTAGTCGCTACAGTCTGGAACCGCGCGACCGCTTCGGTTGCAGGTTCGAATCCTGCCTCGGGCATGGATGTGTATGATGTCCTTAGGTTAATTAGGCTTAAGTAGTTCTAAGTCCTAGGTGACTGATGACCTCGGAAGTTAAGGCCCATAGTGCTCAGAGCCATTTGAACCATTTGAATGGATCGAGAATTTAAAGAGTAAATATTACGGACTAATCGGAACGGCAGGTAGAATAACAGAAATACAGGGAAGAACGGGATCAGAAAGACCGGTCATTTTATGGAAGAAATCCAACAGGCGATTAAATCGTTAGAGGCTCAAATAAGGAAAGGGACGATAGGTTGACTAAGGAACTCGAGAGACTGGACTTAAAGTCAGCAAGCCGGAAACATGACACCTTACAGTACATACTTTAGAGAAGGATGAGATCGAGATACGTAAAGAGGAGTCTACCGTGTCGGACAGATGATCTATCTATCAAAGTAAAAAACTACAATTACCAATCCAAGAGTATACTGACTGAGGAAGAAATGTCCGAGTTGATAGAGAGCAAATCAGAGGAGGTACGATCTCAAGTACAGAGTGTTCTAGAGTCAGTTAATGAACCGATAAAGCCGGAATAATCGATACGCAGAAATACCGAATCGTGAAACAATTTAAAGCCGAGTTTAAGAATGTTAAAGAAAAGCCAATTACAGAAATTTGTCAAGTCAACAATCAATCACTGCGTATGGAAGACGAGTCAACCGAGCTAAAATCGCTGGATAAGTAGTCCGATCAACGTTAACTGATCAATCCAAAGGTAAAGAAAGGGAGGTGGAACGGATACGGGGAGAGATCAGTTAGCAGTAGCGAAGATTCAGATGACGGGAATCGACATTTTGACCGTCGAAGTGCAACTTGGTCGGCAAAGGTCGAAAATATTATATTTAATGCCAGGCATTCCATATGTTTTCAACAGAATAAAATTCTGTCTACGCTATGGCTTCCATAAAAAGTTTTTGAGATGTATTTCCTAAATCCAGGAAAGAGCAGGATAAAATTCAATTTATAGTGTCGAAAACCAGAGGTGAAGTCTCGCTATAGCAAACAAAATAGAAACGAGATTTGGAGTCTAGAATTTTACAAACCGATAAAGGGCACACTTTGACAGTGTGTCGAAAGGTACATGAATAAGACCTGATATTGGGATGAACCTATTAACCATACTGGGGTTTTAAGAATGCTGAAAACGAAGTTACCAATTCACCTGCGAGAGATACTGATTAATGTACCAGGTACAACTTGATCAATTCCTGTCAGTAACAGACTCTTTAGACGTAATCCAAGAGGACGCTAGACAGTTCGGAAATCAGATATTTAATGCGAATCCATACAATGTATACCACAGTAAGTGTTGCAATAAACCGCATCGCAACGGAAAATCGCAATATAATAAAGGTAATACAAATAATCGAAGTTACCACAATAATAATTATTGTAATGGCTACCATCCTGGAAATAGAAAGCCCAGTTCACTTAAGCATCAGCCGGGTAACCGGGTAACAGTAATAATAAGAACGGTGGTATGCATAATAATTATAACAGGCATTATAAACAGAGACCAAACGACGGTAATAGCCTTTCATTGAATTACACATGGAAGCGAAAATAACATGAAAGAAGTCCAACGGGGTGCCAATCGGCCGTTCTAGAGACAGAGCCTGCAGACGTAATAGAAACGTCAGGGTTATACATTCCATCACTCAAATGTTAAGGAAAACCGAAAACAGTCTATGCAATCAAGACCATCAATGGACAGCTCAGAACCATGAAGTATGCGAAGTAGTAGTAGAGAAAGGGAATTTAACCTCTATCAGTTTATGCTCTTCATATTGGCAGATCAAGTTATCATAAGACTCTAGGAAATTCACAGCCTTTATCTTTGCAGGTAGAGCTACAACTTTAAGGTACTACCTTTCGGATTAAACATAAATGGTGGTGTTTTTATCATGCCTTTGGATACTGTACTAGGACCAAATTTTTACAAAAGGTGACTGCTTACATTGGTGATTTATGAATTGCAGCTTCCACCTGGGAAGACCATGTTGATTTATTGAGAAAAGTACTCTCTGAATTTGGAAAATATGGCATCAGAGTGAACTCGACAAAATCTAAGTCTGGAAGGGATAAATTAAAAATTTTTGGAGCATATGGTTTCACCGGAGGGGATAGTACCAAACCCGAGAAATTACACAATTAGAAGCTTCCAATATCCAAGTAATAAGAGACAAATTAAAATCATTTAGGGGTCTCATGTCGTTCTTTCGAAAATTTCTACCAAATCATTTACTAAACAAGGATGCTTAATTAAATTTGCCAAGAAAGAACATAACCTGGCAATCGACTGCTGAGTACAGCACAGTTTTGGATGAAAAAGAAATATTAGTTAATTCTGACTTGTTGAGTCATCTCGATATGGGAAAAAACTTTTTCATCGGATCCGACGCATCGTCTACAGGGATCGTTGTGATGCTGTTTTAACCAAAAGTACTAAAGAGTTTGGAAGATATCAGTATCGATTCATTCACTACCAGCACCTTATCTGACTGTGAAATAGCTTAAACAACCACTTAGTGGGAAATTTTAGCAGTTTTATCGGTCCTGCGTAAATTCAGGTATTTTGTATATTGCAAGCGGATCATTATATTAGGCGAACATAGGGATATCACAATTTTAATGACCTGTAAACTGTTACATGCAAGACTAATGAGCTGGAATAGCTATTGCAAGAATATCAGATAGATATTAGATACATTAAAGGGAAGGATAATGTAGTAGCCGATGCACTAACTCGATTACCACAAGGAGTAACTGACGAAGACAATATAATAGAAAATAGCCAGAATTTTAGGGTAATGTTGTTGTAAAATGTGCCTTACCGAAAGGACTACCAATATATGTGCAAAACTTTGCAGTCTTACAAGAACAAGATGCTTTATTCAAATAGTTTCTGGCGAACGTCCCTTGTGTTGCATAACTACTATATATAGCCAAAGCACGTATTGTTAACGTCTGTAGCGTCCGAGAGTCCTTAACGACTGGGAGTCTTTGCGTTCGAGATTTTAGAATCCGAACTTTTAGCATTTGTGTCGTGAGTATTATTGTCTTAAGTTTATGAGCCAATGCTGAAATAGTTAAATTCATTGGAAGCCGGGATAATTACAAATTCTGTTCGTTTAATTTATTGTCAAAAGTACGAAAACTAACAGAACTGAGGAAACGCCAACAGCCAGTGAACATATCAAATGATAAAAGACCGATATCATTTGCTCCAATTTTAGAACTTCAGTTGTTGCCGAAGCTGATACTCAAACTTCGCGTCGCAACTTCACTTTCTATTACAGACCCTGTTTGGACATTTATGTCGGTATAAAGTGTGACCATTGATAGTAGTGAATCGTATCAAAGAAACTGTGTTAATGAAATTATAGTGTCCTACGATTTGGAACAGAGTATCATGAAAAGTGAAAATTGTATTGGATAATGATAACAATAATTGTTTATCCCACATTAATATTAAAGCGAATAACACTGTTCTACAAAAAAAACCTTTTTTCTATTTCTGATAAAAAATATTGTGATCCTAGTTGTATTTTGAGTGCTGAATTGAAAATTGTTTTTGGTTTTTTTCTGTTAGGGATAGTTTATGAGTAATCGCCATTTTATGTCTCTTTTCAGTTTCTGATATAGTGCAGCAAACGTGAGGTGAAATTCGATAAACAAATGCACATCTTTATGATGTTATAAGTTCATCACATTAATGGAGGGTGGGATCTAACATATAACACAGTAACCTTTGCGTATACACTTTGAAGCATTTATTTGACATGAGAAATTACAGAAAATTGACAAACAATGAGCCACTGCCTTGTAATGCAAATCACTTTTTTCTCTTGTATTGTGAATTTTTCTTCTCTCGAATGATATTCCAGCAATAATCTGCTAACATAGAAGGTACCCATTCCCTTCATAGCGCCTTTATATGGTAGAAATGTCTTTAAGGAATCTTTCCCCATGTTCATCCGATACGTCACAACTCTCTGTGAAGTAGTCCAGATGAGAGTTCATCATATGTACCTTCAAAGACATATTGCACCCCAAATCCTGATATGCTTTGATCATATCCTTCACCGTTGCTTTGTAGTTAGTAGCTCTTCTTCTTCCGAGGAAGTTTTCCGACACCATCTTGAAACAGTCCCATGTGGTTTTTTTCTTTATCAGTTAAACATGCTTCAAAATTTGCATCTTTCTGCAGGTCCCCGATTTGTGGACCCACAAATACACCTTCCTTCATTTCTGCAGCTGAAAGACGGGGGAATCTGGTATCTAGATATGCAAACCCACAGCCTGTTGGATCCATGGCCTTCACGAATTGTTTCATCACGCCAAGTTTGATGTGAAGCGGTGGAAGTAGTATATATTCAGGAGCTACCAGAATTTCACGTTGTACATTCTTTTCGCCAACTTTCCATCTTCGCCTAGGCCATTTCTTTTTCACATAGTGAGACTTCGTGTAGCCTTGTTGCATTCAGAGTACCATAGCAATTACCTTGAAATTTGTACATATTTTCCATTTGTGTTCATTGTATTTTAATGAATTTAGTAGCATCCTTTGTACGAATTCGTAATTCTCTTTTGTCAAACTAGCGTAAGCTACTGGAGCAGAGGGTATTTTATTTCCGTTATGGAGCAAAACACCCTTCTGACTTGTTTTCGATGCATCTACGAAAAGTCTCCACTCCTGTGAAATATAGGTGAAGTTCAGCACTTTCATCAGGCCAGCAACGTCATTGCAAAATGTCAGTGCTTTGTCAGTTGAAAAATAAGAAATAAAGGCATGCTCTCTGTGCCTGAACACACTGATTTTAGTACTTTGGTGCAGTAGATTATACTCTTGTAATCTTGAACCAAGCAGATGCGCCTTTTGTTTACTTAGTCCTAGATCACATACTAAATCATTTAAATCTGCCTGTGTTAACAAATGTGGCGATGACTCACTTGTGCAGTGATATAAAGAATCATCGTCTGTGATTTCTTCAGTACTACTTATTTCACTGTCACTCAGAATTTGACCTCGAGCTCTTGAAGGTACTGGAAGGTTGTCGGACTGCTGCACTGGCATTCTCGCTGAAGGCAGATCTGGGTAAACAATGTGCCTCTTCAACTTTTTGTTTGTAAAACCCTGAATTTTTGTTAGACAGAAATAACAATCAGTAACATGGTCCTTAGGCTCCCACCACACCATGGGAACAGCAAACAACGCCACATTCTCTTTACGTTTCCACCACTGAATTAGTCTGCAGTAACATGTAGCACAACAGAAATGTGGTGCCCTTTCTTTATCTTGGTCTCCTACCTCTACCCCAAAGTAATATTTGTATGCTTTCTTTACGACTGAAGAAATTTTCTTCCTATTTCTGGCCAAAGTGAACTTCCCACAGATGTAGCAGAAGTTGTCCGGCTTATATCGACATCCACGACGACGTGGCATTTCTGCAAATTTAAAAACACCACTTTGGTAATACACCTGTATTAAATTAATAGTAAGGAACTAGAGGAACGCTGATGTGTAAAAACAAGCAGTCGTTTTATCTTCAGCACCAGGCTCAATCAGTTTACACACGGGAACTAAAAACTTCAACCGTGCTAGGAAATATGACATACAGTTACTTGGCAGCCAAAACACCCACTCGTTAAGACTGACACAAATTGCGGCTAACATCACTGTTGTAAACTCGATGCACCTGCCCCTAGGAGGCGTGAAGCTTTACTGCCGAGGTAGCGACCGGCTGTCACCGTTCGAGTTAATGAGATGTTTCAGGTGGTCTTAATGGCATAGGTATGGCGGGGGATAACCTAATGATGTCTGATTCTTCCCACCTGCTGTTGCACAAGAAATTATCACGTTCTATCACTACTGGATGCAGCAACATACCCGTATTTCTCTATAACGTCTCTGTGTTTGCCATGAATTGTGAATGTACATATATATACATATTACATAAAAAGTATCCCTGACAACGATATTTTGTTTACATATTTGAATTTCCCACGGTAAAATGGTCTAGAAGCACATACTTTAATATCAGAAATAGAACCCATGTCGAACAGTGTAATTTTCAACTCACACAGCATCGTGCTATTTTAAACGGAATTCGGTGTACACGTGCTATGTAAATCAAAGACATAAGTTCATTTTGAAACGCGATTCGGCTGCGTAGTAATTGTTAATGAACATCCTTTGCCGGCAACCGCTAAACAACACAGCATGCGAAGAGTAATAATTTGAATATCAGCTTATTAACGAAAGATTCTGACGAAAATTAGTCCAATAAGGGGACATAATCAATAAATATTGAGTGCAATAACAGATAGTGTCATGTCGCTGCGATTTCACGTATCCCGACGAGGTGAAGAATACAGACTGGGCATAGAAACTGGACATCACACTTTTGCTGATTCTGTAAGTGCCAGTAGAGAGCAATAGGAGGCGTCACAACGACTGTGGGAGAAACAGGAGCATCGTATACGAAAATTAAAGCCACCCTTTGAGGAAAAACAAGCAGCTGTGAGAATATAAAGAGCACAGGTGGGAAGCTCGTAGTGAGCAGAGAACGTGAGGCTGAAAAGTGGATGGTCAATGTTAGGGAAGCGAACATGAGGCCTGTATTATAGAAGGAGAAGAAGAAGTAAATGAAGTTAATATTGAATATATGATAATGGGGGAAGAACTTGTCTGAAATCACAAAGACGTAAGTGGAAACGATGCACCCTGAACAGACCATTTTCCCTCAGAATTATTGAGAGCGTTGGGAAATACAGCCATTGCAGAAGTATTCTATCTTTTTATGTATGACGTACCAAACGGACGAAATATCCTCAGACTTGAAGATGAATATATCAATTCATACTCCGGAGAATACAGTAGTGATAAGTGCGAATATTACCAATCTGCCAGCTTAATGAGTCATTGTTGCAAAATACTGACGAGTTATTTACAAATGAATGGAAAGACTGGTAGGAACCAACACCAGATAAGATAAATTTGAGTGTCGTAGAAATAGAGGAAGATGCGAGGCCATACTGGCTCTACAGTTATCTTAGAAAGTTTAATGAACAAATGCACACCTAAATTTATAGCAGTTGTATAATATCTCTAACTGCCATATGTTTCCCACTTCTGTTTTTCGTCCTCTTGTAGAAGCTTATTTCATTTCTGACTTCGCCATAATCACTTGTTATGTTCGTTTTGACTTTGTAGATAGTTCACCATAAATTATCAACAAATGATCAACAAGTCCTACGGAAGTATTATGAAATGTCTTCCATTCCATCGTTGAAGCTGATACAGAAACAAGTGTAAGATTTGAGATGAAAGTACAGTGGAGGTAGGCATCTTCAGATTAAACTGGTCACGGTGAATGCCGTCCATAAAAATATTACACGATGCGAATACATCGATTGTGATTAGTATATCAAAAAGTATTAGGAGAACCCAATGTGCAGGCACTGGGGATTTTCAACTTTTTAATGCTGTAATCCCATTCTGCAGACATGTTCGCATCGTGTAATCGTTTTTGTGGAAGGTGTGCACCGTGACCAGTTTCCTACAATCTGAAGATGCCTACCACAGGTGAAACACGTCACTGAAATTTGAGAATAAAAGCCTCCGCATCAAACACTGCAGTTTTATCTAAAAGTATTACGAATTTTTTTATTCTTCTTCCATTACTAAATAAAGAATCGCTACCGGACCTCTGATACTTTTACCATCATTGATACCAGAATCATGTTTGTCTGTTAACTCATTAATTATAATTTATATTCTTCTCTCTTATTCTAACCATCTACGAAACAATTCGTTTTTCATTTCCTGAACATCTAACGGTAAGGCTTAGCCCCTAATATGAAATTATCTTTTAGTTTCTATAAGCTTCCTACACTCTCAATATTCCTAATTTTTTCACCATGGTTCTTCCTAGACCAAAAATGTATTCTATAAAATGATTATTTATAGTTCTTGAAGTACATTCGTTAGTTTTCAACTGGTGTGTTTCCAAATTCTGCGTCAAGTGTGCGATATTTAGCGCCTGAATCAACTACAGCAAAAGATTTGGTTATAAAATTTACTTTAGAACTGTATTTATGATACTGATAATGACAGGAAGCAGCTGTGTCCAAGTTTTGAATTTATTTGCGTTTACCTTCCCCGCTATTATGAAAAAAAAGACACAGCCAATCAAAGTACATCTACATCTACATCTACATCTATACTCTGCGAGCCACCTTGCGGTGTGTGGCGGAGGGTACTTATTGTACCACTATCTGATCCCCCCTTCCCTGTTCCATTCACGAATTGTGCGTGGGAAGAACGACTGCTTGTAAGTCTCCGTATTTGCTCTAATTTCTCGGATCTTTTCGTTGTGATCATTACGCGAGATATATGTGGGCGGTAGTAATATGTTGCCCATCTCTTCCCGGAATGTGCTCTCTCGTAATTTCGATAATAAACCTCTCCGTATTGCGTAACGCCTTTCTTGAAGTGTCCGCCACTGGAGCTTGTTCAGCATCTCCGTAACGCTCTCGCGCTGACTAAATGTCCCCATGACGAATCGCGCTGCTTTTCGCTGGATCATGTCTATCTCTTCTATTAATCCAACCTGGTAAGGGTCCCATACTGATGAGCAATACTCAAGAATCGGACGAACAAGCGTTTTGTAAGCTACTTCTTTCGTCGATGAGTCACATTTTCTTAGATTTCTTCCTATGAATCTCAACCTGGCGCCTGCTTTTCCCACTATTTGTTTTATGTGATCATTCCACTTCAGATCGCTCCGGATAGTAACTCCTAAGTATTTTACGGTCGTTACCGCTTCCAGTGATTTACCACCTATGGCATAATCGTACTGGAATGGATTTCTGCCCCTATGTATGCGCATTATATTACATTCATCTACGTTTAGGGAAAGCTGCCAGTTGTCGCACCATGCATTAATCCTCTGCAGGTCCTCCTGGAGTACGTACGAGTCTTCTGATGTTGCTACTTTCTTGTAGACAACCGTGTCATCTGCAAATAGCCTCACGGAGCTACCGATGTTGTCAACTAAGTCATTTATGTGTATTGTAAACAATAAAGGTCCTATCACGCTTCCCTGCGGTACTCCCGAAATTACCTCTACATCTGCAGATTTTGAACCGTTAAGAATGACATGTTGTGTTCTTTCTTCTAGGAAATCCTGAATCCAATCACAAACCTGGTCCGATATTCCGTAAGCTCGTATTTTTTTCGCTAAACGTAAGTGCGGAACCGTATCAAATGCCTTCCTGAAGTCCAGGAATACGGCATCAATCTGCTCGCCAGTGTCTACGGCACTGTGAATTTCTTGGGCAAATAGGGCGAGCTGAGTTTCACATGATCTCTGTTTGCGGAATCCATGTTGGTTATGATGAAGGAGATTTGTATTATCTAAGAACGTCATAATACGAGAACACAAAACATGTTCCATTATTCTACAACAGATTGACGTAAGCGAAATAGGCCTATAATTATTCGCATCTGATTTATGACCCTTCTTGAAAATGGGAACGACCTGCGCTTTCTTCCAGTCGCTAGGTACTTTACGTTCTTCCAGCGATCTACGATAAATTGCTGATAGAAAGGGGGCAAGTTCTTTAGCATAATCACTGTAGAATCTTAAGGGTATCTCGTCTGGTCCGGATGCTTTTCCGTTACTAAGTGATAGCAGTTGTTTTTCAATTCCGATATCGTTTATTTCAATATTTTCCATTTTGGCGTCCGTGCGACGGCTGAAGTCAGGGACCGTGTTACGATTTTCCGCAGTGAAACAGTTTCGGAACACTGAATTCAGTATTTCTGCCTTTCTTCGGTCGTCCTCTGTTTCGGTGCCATCGTGGTCAACGAGTGACTGAACAGGGGATTTAGATCCGCTTACCGATTTTACATATGACCAAAACCTTTTAGGGTTCTTGTTTAGATTGTTTGCCAATGTTTTATGTTCGAATTCGTTGAATGCTTCTCTCATTGCTCTCTTTACGCTCTTTTTCGCTTCGTTCAGCTTTTCCTTATCAGCTATGATTCGACTACTCTTAAACCTATGATGAAGCTTTCTTTGTTTCCGTAGTACCTTTCGTACATGATTGTTATACCACGGTGGATCTTTCCCCTCGCTTTGGACCTTAGTCGGTACGAACTTATCTAAGGCGTACTGGACGATGTTTCTGAATTTTTTCCATTTTTGTTCCACATCCTCTTCCTCAGAAATGAACGTTTGATGGTGGTCACTCAGATATTCTGCGATTTGTGCCCTATCACTCTTGTTAAACAAATATATATTCCTTCCTTTCTTGGCATTTCTTATTACACTTGTAGTCATTGATGCAACCACTGACTTATGATCACTGATACCCTCTTCTACATTCACGGAGTCGAAAAGTTCCGGTCTATTTGTGTCTATGAGGTCTAAAACGTTAGCTTCACGAGTTGGTTCTCTAACTATCTGCTCGAAGTAATTCTCGGACAAGGCAGTCAGGATAATGTCACAAGAGTCTCTGTCCCTGGCTCCAGTTCTGATTGTGTGACTATCCCATTCTATACCTGGTAGATTGAAGTCTCCCCCTATTACAATAGTATGATCACGAAACTTCTTCACGACGTTCTGCAGGTTCTCTCTGAGGCGCTCAACTACTACGGTTGCTGATGCAGGTGGTCTATAGAAGCATCCGACTATCATATCTGACCCACCTTTGATACTTAACTTAACCCAGATTATTTCACATTCGCATTCGCTAATAACTTCACTGGATATTATTGAATTCTTTACTGCTATAAATACTCCTCCACCATTGGCGTTTATCCTATCCTTGCGGTATATATTCCATTCTGTGTCTAGGATTTCGTTACTGTTCACTTCCGGTTTTAACCAACTTTCCGTTCCTAATACTATATGCGCACTATTTCCTTCAATAAGAGATACTAATTCAGGAACCTTGCCCTGGATACTCCTGCAGTTTACCAATATTACGTTAACTTTTCCTGTTTTTGGTCTCTGAGGACGGACGTTCTTTATCAACGATGATAATGTCCTCTCTGGTAAGCCGTCAGGTATTTTATCGTTTCGCCCAAGGGGGGGTCCCTCTAACCTAAAAAACCCCCGTGTGCACGCCACACGTACTCTGCTACCCTAGTAGCTGCTTCCGGTGTGTAGTGCACGCCTGACCTGTCTAGGGGGGCCCTACAGTTCTCCACCCAATAACGGAGGTCGATGAATTTGCAACCATTATAGTCGCAGAGTCGTCTGAGCCTCTGGTTTAGACCCTCCACACGGCTCCAAACCAGAGGAACGCGATCGACTCTGGGCGCTATGCTGCAGATATTAAGCTCAGCTTGCACTCCGCGTGCGATGCTGGTTGTCTTCACCAAATCAACCAGCCGCCGGAAGGAACCAAGGATGGCCTCAGAACGCAAGCGGCAGGCGTCATTCGTTCCGACATGTGCTACTATCTGCAGCCGGTCACACCCAGTGCGTTCAATAGCTGGCGGAAGGGCCTCCTCCACATTACGGACGAGACCCCCCGGCAAGCACACCGAGTGCACACTGGCATTCTTCCCCGACCTACCCGCTATTTTCCTGAGGGGCTCCATAACCCGCCTAACGTTGGAGCTCCCTATAACTAATAGGCCCGCCCTCTGTGACTGTCGGGACCTTGCCGGAGAATCGGCCACTGGCCCAACAGGCGAGGCATCCTGTGGTGGCTCGGAAACGATGTCATCACCACTAGGAAGCACCCCGTACCTGTTGGAAAGGTGTAAGGCAGCTGCCACGCGGCCAGATCCCACCTTCGCCTTTCGGCCAGGCACGCGCGAACCCACCACTGTCCGCCATTCACCCTGGAGTGATGGCTGACCGGTAAGATGCTCACTGCCGGAAGACGCAGCGACATCAGGGGTTCCATAAAGTAAGAACGGAAACGGATACTACCGTTTACGCTCAGTTTACATGAAACGTATAATCAAGTACTTCCGACGGTGCTTTCAGTATTTTGATATTAATCATTCGATATGATCTGCTTTAGTCAGACTTCTTTGACTATCTCATTGCCGAAGTTATAACACCTTTAATGGTACATATAGCGCACAGAGTAACACTTCACCGATTATGCAAATAACGGGTGGTCACACGAAAAGCAAATACTCTGGCGCTGTGTTCAGAGAGCGCATAGGAAGCTACGTTAATCTAGATTATTAACACTAACTTTGTATGCAACGAGCACCAGGTTACACAATTTCGTGTTTGCCGTAGCTAACGGAAAACACATCGAACCGCATACAATTACGTAATGGAGCAGCGTGCTGCCTCTCTCACTGCTACTCGAACTGACAAGCGGGACTTGTCCAGACTCTGTTTGAACTTGCTCACGCAGTGGGGGGAACACGTATCGGTTACTGCTTTAGCAGTGGACCACACCATACCCGCACAGGTATTAAAACTGCATATCACAACAACAACAAAAAATGTTAGAGGGCTCTAGATGAGCCATATAAGTAACAACCTGATTGTGGGAAGCTGCGTCATTGTACCTGTTTAACTTACGTCGGGCTCATCATATTAATACTGCTGCACACTTCTTATGAAGCAGTTTCCTGAATTTCACAGGAAGCTGCACAAAAATGGCTCTGAGCACTATGGGACTCAACTGCTGTGGTCATCAGTCCCCTAGAACTTAGAACTACTTAAACGCAACTAACCTAAGGACATCACACACATCCATGCCCGAGGCAGGATTCGAACCTGCGACCGTAGCAGTCACACGGTTCCGGACTGCGCGACTAGAACCGCGAGACCACCGCGGCCGGCTGAAGCTGCACACTACGTATCATAGAACTACAGAAAGATCGGTGATGTCTGTCTGAACTTGATATGGACTGAAGTTCTTTTTAGGAATAACAGTGACACTGTATGAGCACTCGATTGTCTGACATTTTACGCATATTCGAACCAGATGATTGTGACAACTATCTGGTTGTTGCACTGCTGAAAACTGCGTTGCATCAGTATTTACTGCTTATATATGCAGGGTGTTTAAACTTTTCTGTTACAGGTTTCTAGGGACTGTACAGCAGATTTAGTGAATAAGGCTTTCATAAGGAACCGAGAAGCGGTAAATTTGAAAGTGATCCGATCATTATACTCATTTCACATCTAAAATGTACCTCTTCGGACATGGCTTCCTTATTTGTCTGCTACGTCACCTGTAAAAGCTCTAGAAGCTCAGAATAGGAATTGTGAAATACACATCACATTATTTTAATTTCAATGATTCGTTCAGTGAACGTCTATGATTATTAAAGTATTGATGGAAAAAACTAATGGAACCTAGTATATCCATTACACTCTTTGTTTTACTATGATGTATGTATGAGAGACATAGTGCCCTTGCCTTCCTTTCACCTAATAACGTGCTTAATTACCTCATTTAACAAAACTTCTAGCACAGTTTTGGTTTTCTAGCCATTAGACTCAAACCTTGTTGCTTATTCGGACGATAGAGCGACCTCGGAAAATGATCTTGGCTGCATAGCGTAATGTAAACATCTGCCTACCCCAAAAGCTGTATAAAAATTGTGTAGTTCGCGCAAGATACGGCGTCCGATGCACAGTGACCAATTTTCGTCCAAACCGCTGGCCGAGTTCATTCATTAGTTTGGAAGGGGCGGCCGATAAGTGTTTTCCATCTATCTGAGCCTACAATCTTTCTCAGACGATTTTAGAGAATCTATTAGGTAAAAAGTTTCATCTTTGCTTTACTTTTAACTTTATATATCAGGTTCATGATGATGTGCCCATTATTTTGATAATGGTCATAGCTACTGTGATATTTCAGTGAGAGTAAGACACTGCGTGCAATTCAGAAAAGTGTGCAATGAAAAACAGAGGTCGCTATGTTTTTGCGTTTGGTGAATATTACATAATATGTTGTTGAGTATGAAATTTAACGAACATATTGAATTTTTTTTTAATTTTGGTAGAGGTATCTATCTGTCACTAACCTCGAGAAAACTGATCTGATGTAGCGCACTCATTTTCGATCGCGCCGCGTCAGCGACAAGGCCAGAGTGAAATATCCTAAATATTCCGAATATTTCACAAACAGTTTCAGATATCGAAATGAGATTTTGGCAAATGACAGCGCGCAAAGAGGACAGTATTTTGTCACGTCGTTGTTATGTAAAACTGCATTATCTACCGTGTTGTGCCAATAAATACAGAATTTTTCGGAGGAAGAATGTAATTTTTAAGTGCAATCGATAGGTGGTAAAACAAGAAATGCTATGGGTCTTGGAACAACGTAAATGAAGACATTACGTGTTTATTTTGTACCAAGTATGTGCTCTTTCATAATCTACATACCATACTTTTCCTCAATTTCTCATTTAACAAACTTAATAATCCATTGTTTCAGAATTCTCTAGCAATTTTGTCTGCATGACGTGTTAGTGAGGTGAAAAAGATCAAACTTTGCTGTATTTTGGTACAAGAATCAAATTTTGAGATGGTAACCAGAGAAATGTTTAGATTTCACTCAAAATTCGATACTCATGACGCTGATCTGAAAGTTACAAACGGTTAACAAGCCAAGCGAAAATAAATCGTTGAATTTTCGGTGGAATTCTTATTATATACTAACGAAAGCAAATCTTTTTGAATGGTGACTATACAAGTGTGAGCGTCAAGGGGTCCAACTAAATGGTTACAAAAAATGTGAGCGTAGGCTACAGTTTGGAGCGGCATTTTCCCCTTCCGCTCTCCTACAGTGCTCTGACGACCCCCGCCCCCCCACTACTTCCACCATTCTTGCTCTCCCAACACTTCCCCAGCCGACTGCGCATCTAGCGGCCACGGCATTTTGCGCGCTTTGTACAGCCCTGTTCACTCAGCTGAGTGAAGGCAGTTATCTTACACTGTACAAGCACATTGTCAGTTATAACTTTGTTTACCTTTGACCATATGCATCTCAAACTGAAATATATTAATTTTAAGGCGTTCGACTATTTCTTTACAAAGTGTAAGCTGGATATGTTGTTCGATCAGTAATCAACAACAGACACAAATATAACACTGCACTGTCTAGATTAGTTAACCTTTAGGTTTCTTGTGTGTATATACGTAACCGTGATTTTGTTATAAGACTAGTTGAAACTCCTATTAACTCACCATATGATAATCGCCTTGAAATAAATATTAAACTAACTAAAACCGACACCATTTTGCAATTCTTCTGAATTTAGCTTTAAGACTATGAAGCCAAATACATTTTATTGAACTTAAGCTACTTGAAAACAAAATGTATCCAAGCTGTATAGTTCTTACATAACCTCGCATCATTTTAAACACCATGTTTTTAAAAGGCGACCACAGCCATTGGTAATCTTGAAATTATAGCTTCTTGAGCTAGTGAACGGCTTACGAAATTTTATTACCTTCACATAATGAGACAATATTCCGATACGACATTTGAAATCTTATATTAGGCGCAAAACATCAAATATATGTATACGAGTATAATGACCAATGATTGAGAATAAGAAACGCCTTTAGGTAAATGAACATTAGAAGCTACTGAAAATATAGAGCACTATAATCTTAAAATCGTGAGCATAGCTAACCCAAGAAATACCAACACATTTTTCATAATGCAGGTTACTAGGACACACTTGGGATATTTTACGCATGTCCTAAAAGACGTTCATTTCGTTTTACCGACTTCTACTGACGCCACACTTTTTAAAGATGCATTGTTGTATAAGTATATTCCAGAGCGAGAAAAGATCTTTTAGTGTTTTCTTAAGAATACCATGAATTTTTGACAAAGTGTACTATCAAGATGGAAAAGTACTTTACGACAAAGGCAAGAAAAATGTTAAAAATGCAGTTTTCATTATGGTTGTGGATTTTTACCTTCTGAGGATGTACTGATGTCTAAATAACGCCCTGAGCCCGAAAATGCTGAATACGACATTAGATATGGAGAGTAATATCAAAAACTAAGACTAATTTTTATGTTAAGTTTAAATGAAAAATTCACCACATTTATGGAGGCTAGTACAAGAATTCACTACAAACAACAATTTTTTCCAAAGTTTTAAAATATAGAGTAACGGATTAGAATACAATATTTCCAAAAGGTGGATGTAAAATAAGTCCACCCCCCATGATGTTGTGATAAACATGTGGTTGTGTATGACTGTAAATTCCATCTGCACTATCAAGAAAATTGCTTGTAACAAAGTTCTTGCTTTGAAAGTTTCTGTGCCATCAAAAGCTGTGGTGGCAAATGAATTTACACCAGTTCTTCACTTCTACGATTATTTGGATTAACAAAGCTCACCATGACGCCTGTAGAACCCGTTGTTCATACTGCAGCTATGGCTGACGCATTCCAAATAGTTATTATGACCAGAAAAACCTGGTTTCGCCATGTGTAACTTTCTGTGAATACTTCTTTAAGTATAATCTGTAGCGACACCATTGTATCTGATTTGATACTATTTTCGCCCTTTTTCAGATTCACATCTCCAGACAGAAACACTATGGCTATGTAAACACTCTGTGCTACCCTGTCTGTGACTCATTCCATTCTGTCAGCAATATGGTGCTACAGTGTTATACAAACAAGTGGGGAAGGAAAATCCAATTGTGGGTCCTCACCAAGCATGATGAAATATCTGCAAACTTAATTTCGAAAATATGTTCTCTAAGAATATTAGAAAAATTTTAAATAATATACACAGTCTGTTATCTTGATAGAACAACTATTTAATGCACATTGACATGCCTTCATTTAGGCGGCTCTAAGTATTTACAACATTGACAGTATATTAACACTACTAATCCGTTACATAAAGTTTTGGTAAAAAATTTTACGTTTTCCGAGACGTTAATATCTTTATTGAAGCTCTTATGTTACATGTAAGCACATTTCTTTGAGTCATCGTATAAGTATAGCATCAACGAAATGTACCCTAGCATAATGGAACTTTTGCGACATTAGCAGTGCAACACTGGTTATAGATTCATCCAGATTATCAAATGATGATATACACACAGACCCTTTATATAATACATACAATTCTGGGGAGTTCTTGTCAATTGTTTTCAGTAAGGCTTGTTTAAACACATCATGTTACATACTGTAATTTAGTGTTGTACCTTAATCAATGAGTTAAAGTCCTTTGCTTGATTTCAGTATCACAATTCCTTAACTATTGAATATTTGTGATAATTCCTATGGGACCGAACTGCTGAGGTCACCGATCCCTAAGCTTACACACTACTTAATCTAACTGAAACTAACTTACGCTAAACACCACACACACATACACCCATGCCAGAGGAAGGACTCGAATCTCCGACGATGGCGGCAGCGCGAACCGTGACAAGGCGCCTGAGACTGCACTGCTACCCCGGGCGGCCCCTTAACTGTTCTGAACAAATTTATATACAGGGTGAGTCACTAAATATTGCCACTACGAATAATTCCGGAAGTATGATAAGAGCTGAAAAGTTTATGGAACAAAAGTTGCATGAGACAACGGGGGCCATAATACGACGTCGCTAGGTGGGGTGGCTTCAGAGATATGAAGACCAACTCTTTATTTTTTTTATTTTTTTTAATGGGATCGCTTAGTTTGGCACCTATTTTCTGATAGCGGCTATTGAGACGAATCCAATGATATGTAACAGTAAGGTCTTTGAAGGTCAATGAAGGCCACAAAGGTGGTTTAAACGTCCGTTCACAGAAGGTCTTCGAAGTGATGAGCATTGATATCAATGCAGTGCTGCAATCTTATTATCATGGATTGACTGGTATTCCTTACCACATCGGCACTTATCGAAGCACATGCTCTGACAATTCTCTCTCATACCTTCAGGTGTAGTGGAACGTCTCTATAACCAATGTCTTTTTCAAATACTCCTGAAGGAAGGAATGTTGTGGAGACATGGGTTAGCCACAGCCTGAGGGATGTCCAAACAGTAAAGATGTTTGGACGGGGTGTGAGTCATGCTTGGGTAGCTCAGACGGTAGAGCACTTGCCCGCGAAAGGCAAAGGTCCCGAGTTAGAGTCTCGGTCCAGCACACAGTTTTAATCTGCGAGGAAGTTTCATATCAGCGCACACTCCGCTGCAGAGTGAAAATCTCATTCTGAAATGTCTGTTACAAATCCCCTCAAGAAAAAATACAGAGACATCAAGTCTGGCAAACGAGCCGGCCACGACGCATCTCCTCCACGTCCAATACAACGATCTGGGAACTCATTTCTAGCCATCAGTTAAAATGTACCATCGTGCCATCATGTTGATACCAGATTCCGTTCCTTGTACCTAAAGGTATTTCTTCCAATAAAAAACCTAATGTTTCTTGCAGGAATGTGGTGTACTTCGTACCGTTAAGATTTCCTTCGATGAACTAAGGTCCTATAATTCTGTCGTTCAGAATCCCTCACCATACATTCACCGCCCACGGTTTCTTGTGTGCAACTTGCCACAGCCAACATTGATTTTCACTTGCCCAGTAATGCATGTTGTGCAAATTAACATTTCCATGATTCATGAAAATAGCCTCGTCAGTAAATAAAATCAAATTAATAAACGTGTCATCCCTCTGAATCTGTAGTTGAGCCCATCGGCAGAATACAGTGCGACACATACAATACGTACCAGTTAATTCTTGGTGGAGACTGATACGGTAAGGGTGATATTTATGGCGATTCATAACACGAACAACACTACTCTGGCTCATGCCAGATTTCCCTTGCAATTAGACGAGAACTAACAAAGAATCTCGAACCACAGCGGCAAGAGTATCAATTCCCGTTCCCTCGTTAGTAATTTTCCTTTGCCGGCTATATTTCCGATGCGTTAAAGATCCAGTTGTTCTCAGTGTATCATACACATATTTAAATGTACGACGTATAGGATGCGTACGTTGGGGATATCTTTCAGCGTATAAGTATCTATCTCTCACTGAATTTCTTGGCATTCTTCGTAACTGAAAAGCATATCGACTTGTTCTTCGAAGGATTACATCATTCACATTCGCTTGGTTCGACAATATTGGTCTTACCGTTCCTGTTAGTGGTGTATTGCGAAACCGACGAATGGTGTTTACATATCAATGGCACATTAGATGGATACGCCGTATTCGGCGAGTATTTAATGTTTGCACGATGTACGAGAGAGAATTGTCAGAGTACGCCTATGTGCTTGAATAGGTGCCGCAGTGTTAAGTAATAGCACTCAATCCATGATAAGAAGATTGCAGTACTGCATTGATACGAATGGTCATCACTTGGCACACCTTCTGCAAATGGATGTCCATGCCACCTTTTTGAGCTTCGCTGACCTTCAAAGACCTTACTGTTGCACATAATTGGATTCGTCTCGACAGCCGCTATCAGAAAATAAGTACCAAACTAAAGCATCCCATTTAAAATAACAAAGCTGACCTTCATATAACTGGAACTACCCCACCTAGCAACGTCATATTGTGACCCTCGTTGTCCCATGCAACTTTTGTTCCACAAACTTTTCAGCTCTTATCATACCTTTGGAATTATTCTTGGTGGCAATAGTTAGTGACTGACCCTGTATATTAATTTATAAGTACACACAGACATGTAAAATTAGTTTTAGGATGTTTTATTAACTCACATTTCTAAACAGGACCTGTGTCCTAAAGTGTCTTTCCTTTCAACTAAATGTTCATACCTTTTCACTCTTTTTATTTGTTTAATAAGTTCTTTCTCACTACAGTTATCTTTTGGCACTCCAATGCTCTGTGATGGATCTTTCACAAATTCCATTTTTATTTACTTTTACAACTCGCGATGTTTGAAAACACTGTCTTCTAGTTGGTTTGAATTTCTTACATATTATATTATGTATGTTTTTCTCTGATGTTTGAAGTGTGAAGCTCATATTATTATAAAAGGATAGTTTCATACATACACTGAAACAATACAAGAATTACAAATGAAAAACAATTTTTTTATTTATTTATATACTTTCTTTCAAGGCTTCTTTTATGTCTGTGTACTGACATATTGAACCTTGGGTTTGTACCCTTTCAGACCTATAATTATTCTTACTCTAAGTCATTTTCCCAAAACAAGAAATGCCAAGAAATATTCATTGGTATGTGATGTGTCTACTATATTAGACCACTGTATACAAATTTAAAGTCGTATATTTCTTGGTTAGTTTAGCTTGATTTTTCCTAAGTCTTCATGGGAACCAAGTTACCAACATTAAATTTTGGAATTTTAAATATGATTATTTCCATGGATTCTAGGTTAAGTTTGTTTGCTCATCTGGTATTTATGTAAATGTATCTACTCACCAATAGTACTCTCATTCCATGGAGGATATTCTGTTAAATCTCCTACCCGATTTCCAGATGTTATGTTGAGCAACATTTCTTCAGGAGTAACCATATGTTCTTGGTTTAGTGTCCTCAGATTCTGTCATGTAGTTGCCCCAAAACCAACGGTTATCATGGCAATATGTATAGCATAACGACCCCGTACCCTCATGCATCTTTCAGCAGGTCTCCTGGATGTATCATTTGCTGAAATGTGGATACCATGTACTTGATTATCACCAACTTCACCTTTCCATCGCTTTGAAGTTGGGACCACTATCATGTTTTACCCCATTTCTAAAGTAATCCATAAACATATTATTGTACATCGATTTTTCATTTGATTTTTTCATGGATTACAACTTTAGGAGCTTGGAGAACAGTTTGACAACTACAACAATGCAATTAGAAGTACCAGATGTCTCAGGTAAAGGACCACAGTCATCCAAGTTCACTACTCTCATTATGTCATCTGGCTTAATAATTTGCTTTCGCTCCTCATTAGTGTCATTAGTTACTTTTTTGTTTTATACAATTACACAAAGTTTATTTCTTTGTGCTACTGTGCTTACTAAGTTATTGAATGTGATGCATTTTAAACTTTTGTCGGGACGTTTTTCTGCACTACACTGAGTATAAGCCAAATTTGAACAATCATTTATTTAATTACTGAACTACAAAGATCAACAGGTTCTCCATATTCCTGTATCTTTTTTTCTTTGCATATATTATAACTTGATAAATCTTGTGTGATGTTCTTTTATTTCCTGAATCAGCATCATCAAACATTTAACTCCACTGACATTGTGTCATCGTTTGCATTTCGGTGTCACCTCTTAGTTTGACAAATATTCATGATTATTTCTTTCATTTCTAATGCTTTAAAGTAATTTAGTTGGAAGTTACTGTCGTTTTCCTCTAACTTAATTTCAAACTCCCCATCATCTGATAATCTAGATGGGGTTCCAACACACAATTCTTGTTATCTTTGATTTGATCTGCATGTCACTCTATTAAAGAAACCACCCACTTTGTGGGTTTGTCATGAAAATGTAAGCAATATTGTCAGAAAATTAAAGCCATATGATCAGTAAATATAATTTTCTTTTGCCCCCATAAATAATTTCTATGTTTTCTAAATCTCCAAATTATGGCTTAAGTTTCTTTCTCAGATACTACAAAATTCTTTTTAAATTTTCTAAAAGTGTGATTAAAAAATGACAACGGTTTTTAAATGACATTTCCATCCATTTACTGTCTTTAAATACTGTAATCCTTAATCCTCAATCTGAAATGTCTACAGCAATATGGAATGGTTGAATTAAATTTAAGTGGTGTAACTGCATATAATTGGCTAGACTTTCATTTAATTTGTTAAATAGCACTTTGGATTAATGAATACATATCAATCAAATATTCTTTTTTAAGCAAGTCATTCACATATGAATCGCCCAATGGCTGGTCATCTACAAGTTCACAGTTGCGTGACAGTTTATTTCCGAATCACAGTCTATGATAAACTGGTGATATGTCAGTCAATCTATACTCGGCATTGTCCTGGGATTTAATTCTTCTATTACTAATAACACATAGCTACAATATTGTTGTTGAATCTTAAATACAATCAACACTTATCTTTATTACCCAATGTAGGCATGATTTCTACATTTAGTAGCTCTACAATCATTTCAAACAAAGCATTCTGCATGGACTAGTCTGTGAACCAGTGTTCTAATAGGACATATAAATCATTTCCTAAACTTCAATAGGTATTATGGTTTGAATATGTGTAGCTTTTTGCCTATTAACCCCACTTTCCTAAAGCATTTGTTTTCTATTGAGAAATATTTCCAGCATATCTGTCCAACTTAAAGGATTTTTCAGTTGCCAAGATGATCTTCGTTGTGGAAGTTGCTATACTGTCGAAAACTGGGGTAGAAAATAAATTTATGCATGCTCAAGTCCATGACCATATACAGTACCTGTAGAAGCGATTGTTCATTCTGCAGCAATGGCTCAAACGTTCTAACTTTTATAATGACCAGTAAAGTCTCGAAATCCATGAGCCTTAAACTTCAGCGACAATTTGTCTTTGAATACTAGATAACCACACCACAATTATGTGATATGATACAATTTTTCCACTTTTCCAGAATCACATCTTCATACGTAGATACCATCTGAGCTGTGCATGGAAACGGGCGCTTGATGCAGAGAAGTAACGGAGACGTTCCTTCCAAGGTTTACGTTCCAACGGAAGCGGTAGCGCCACCGGCGCACACAGTGACACCGTCTGCGACAGCAGTACGTAAACGCCGACCAACCATAAGCCGACCAAACAGAAGCCGTCCACGGGCTATAAAGAGGTTACCGCAGCAGCAGTGAAGACAGTCAGCTAGTGACGATGACGATGGAGGTAATCGTCGAAAGCTCGAAATTTTATCTAGAACTGACACCGCAAGGATACTGAGAATGTTTTCTATATAAGTGCCGTCGCGAAAAACTTCGTTCCCATATAGATACAGTGTCTATGTCTGCAGCCGATTCTACCCTGTGTGCAGCTATTTTATCCTGTCCTTCAAACAGCACTGGAATGTCATCCTAACAAGTGAGAAAGAGAAACCTGGCATGAGTAAATCTATGAAAATGGAATTTGAAAAATATATTGTCTATATTGTCTAGAAATATAACTGTAATATCCGATGATATTTAGATTATATATAACCTGATAAAATTCCTATTTAATGCATATTAACACAACTTCATTTAGTTGGTTCCAATGATTCGCCACTTTAAAGGTAGGTTAATACCGATAATTCTTTACATAAATGTCTGGAAAAAGTTTTGTGACTTTGACAGTATTCGTATGGTAAATAAAGGTGCCACATTACGTAGGCACCACATTTCTATGAATTTTCCTACAAGTATTGCTGCAAAAAATTGCACCATTACACAATCTAACTTGTGTAACTAGCAGTGTAACATGAGATGTACACGGCGATTTTTTCCACTGTGTACAAACTCTATGGATTGATCGACGAGAAGATACGCAACAAAAAGGTCTAATGAATTTACGTCCGGAAATGCATGGTTTCCATGACCGAGACCATTTATTCAGTCTTACTTTGTTACACAGACTGTGGTCTAATACGCGCTGTTCCGTGCAGCCACATTTGCAGTATGCATGGTTTCCTCCTAGAGGTTGGTATTTTTCTTCATAACTCATGCCGTAGAGCCCTCCCCTGCCGTAGTAGTTCGTAATGTTTTGTCCGGTTAACTTCTCTTGTTGACACACTTTGTAGTGGATGTGATACAGCGTTGTGCACAATGGTATTCGAATCGAGGGCCTGCGCCATGGTATTTACTTACGGAAGTCAAACGGCAACTGGCGGCGGGCAAAAGGTTGTGTCAGGAGACTTATTCCCGCCAAGAACAACTATGGCACTCAGTACGGTATTTGCAACGGTGTTTCGCCCTTTGAGATAGGGTCGTTTCAGGAAGCAGGAAATAATGAAGGACATACCCGAAATGTTCAGACACCAGACTTGAAGGCAAACGTGATTAACCACCTTGTCAGCACCAGGCAGTTGGCCCGCCAGTACAGAGTAAGGCATACGACCGTGTAGAACATTCTCCATGACAGTCGTTACAACCGTTATCACTTACAGCGCCTGCAGGGATTACTAGCGACTATCTTTCCACATCAGGAACAATTATGTCACTGGTTTCTTCACCAGGCAATCATGATTCCAGGATTTGTGTCAGCCATCCTATTGAGAGGTGAGGCCACCTTTAGGTAAAGTGGTATCTTCAACTTTCATAAAAGTCGTATATTGGATAGTATTCAGAACCTCCATGGTATGGAGACAGCGAGTCATCAGCATCGGTGCAGCCGCACTGTATATACTGGGATAAATAGCAGAAGTATTCTGGGACCAGTCTTCCTTCCAAGTCTCCTAAGAGGCTGGAACATCGGCGTTTCTTGCGGGCGACATTACCCCCCCTACTGGAAGAAAAGCCATTGAAGATTCGAAGGGTTATGTGGCTGCTATATGATGGTGCTCCAGCACACTTCGCCATTAACGTACGGACGCGTCTCAATCGTGTCTTTGCTGATCAATGGATCAACGAGGTGGTCCTGATACATGGCCTGCTTGTTCTCGGGATCTCAAACAGTGCGATTTTTGGTTATGGAGCCATCTCAAAAGTATCGTGTATGCAAAGCCGATTCCAGGTGTGAGGACATTGGCGCAACTTATTCGTGCTGCCTTTGACACTTTTCACATGCAGCCTGGCCGATGTGAACGTGTGAAATTTTGTTTGACTTTTCGTAAGTTTTCATGAGAATGAATTCAGTAATTTTAAATTTTGCGATGTTCGAATTTTCGTCGTAATTACGAATGATTGCTTTAACTTACTTACTCATCTTATTCTCGTGTAATTGCTTCTCCTCATCAATAGTACTCTCATTATGCTGAGAAAACTGTTAAATCTTCTACCAAACGTTTAGGTTTCTTGGTTACCAATATTTATTCAGGACTGGAACCTCTGCTCTTCTGATTTTCAGTATTCAGGAGTTTCTCACTAATGTACTTGCCCCAAGACCATAGATAATCATGGCAATATACTGCATACTGCAAACCTGCCTATATTCCATATGTATCTACAGCAGGACTACTGGATGTATGATGCGCTGATAAGTGGGTAACTTGTATTTGATTAGCACTCATTCCGTGTTTCCGTCTCTATGAACATGACTATTTGTCAGATAGTACACGCCTACTTCTTTCTCCATTTTTAAAGTAATCCGTAGCCCTCATATTCGATTTTTCAGTTGTTTTTTGCAATGAATTTTGAGAACATTTCTGCTATTACTGAACAGCAAGTAAAATTACCAATTGGTTCTGGAACAGGATCACATAAATCCAAGGTCACAATATTCAAAATGTTACCTGCTTTGATGGTTTGCATTCACCCTTCATTAATAGGGGTAGTTAAATTTACTTTTTCACAAATGTCACAAGATTTAATTCTTTGTCCTACTCTCCTCATTAACATATTGAATGTGATGCATTCTAAAATTTTGTTTGTACCGTTTTTGGTACCACAGTGATTGTAGGCAAAATGAAAATATACTATTTCATTAGTAAACTGGTAAGGCTAACAGACTCTCTACAATCCTAGTTCTTTCTCTTTCTTTATGTATAATACAACTCCATAAAAATTGTATGCTTATCTAAGTCTTATAATTACTGTGTTCGCATCATTAAATTTGAGTTTACCAACTTCAGAGCATCGTATGAATTTTGGTATCACCTCATGTTTTGCAAGTATCCATAATTACTTTTTTCAGTTACACTGCTTTAAGGTAATTTAGCTGGAAGGTACTGTCATTTTCCCCAACGGATTGCTCGCTGTGAGATTGAATGCTCCCTCGTGGTGTGGTAAGCACGTGACATGGAAAGGAAAATATATAATCGGTGCACAGGCAAAAGGAGAATAGTTCTATGGTATGATACGATTTGCAAATGGAGAAAACCACTGCTGTAATGGACTTTGCCATACGGTCCACTCCCTAGAAGTGAGCACCTCCGAAACAGAAGAGCTGCTTGGCTTCTTGAATGCTACATGCTGAGCATGTATGGGAAATGATTGGAGGTTCTCAATCACTTGAGTAGGTGACAAGGCGTTGGGCGTCCCTGGACGTGGTGGAGGGATGGAAGTTTGCTCATCCTGTGGATCTGGATAGACATCTCTCTGTGGCAGATCAGTTGACGGAGTACAACGCTGGTGCAGTGTTGAACAATGGGCTTTACAGTAGACCGTGTTCCCATGTTGACCCCCCAAAATCAACAGCTGTGTCGTTGGCACATAATCATCGAGATTGTAACGTATATCAATGGAAATGTGTCGCCAGGTTATATAAATCACCTTTTTAACATTATATCGATGATCATGTCTAGATATTCTGTCAGCCAGGTGAACAGCAGGTTGAAAAAACTTCATGCCATGAAAGCTAACAAGGACACTAATCAACTTTTCCATGATAGCAGTGGTTGTAATCGAAGACTCCGTGACAGCTGTGGACGTCTCCTGCAACCCTTCATACTTGATATGCTCCTGGAAGATGACGGAATCTTCCAGCAGAATAACTGTACATCTGACTAGGACAGAATCATGGTAGTGGATTGAGAAGCATGATGGCGAACTTATGCTGACGTCTTGGACACCAAATGCGCTTGATATTAACCTGATTTAACTCAGCTAGGGTGCCATCAAGTACCAGTTCCTTGACAACAAATCATGGCCAAACTGTTTACGGTAACTGCAAAACCTGTGCGTAGATTTCAGGGGCCACGTAACCCTGAAAACGTACCTAGGAATTTTCGAATCTGCTTTGCAAATTTCGACCATCACGCTATTAAACATGTGGTCATAATTTCTTAGCTCATCACTGTAGATATCATTCCTTGTTTTTCACAAAAAATTACTTACAAGTAATGACTCTGCGTCAAACGTATACTGCAAGTGCCTGAGCGAGATCTCATAGCAAGAAAAGGAGAGAGCTTAGATCTGGATGATTAATGAAGTGCAACGACAGATGCTGTACCTCGGGGCTGTGGAGAAGATAGCAAGCTACTTTTCATATACCCATGGGTGGAGCTTTCTTCCCCATGGCCCAGTTGCTGACATTCTATCCATCCACTGTGTGAGAGCACAGCCCGATAATATGTACCATACAAATTTCTCTTAAATGCTCTGTGTACCTCACATAGTTACTAGAAGAGTACTCAAGAAATATCTGCCCAAGTGTAGAGAGCTGACGCAGCAACTGCTCGAACAGAACTGGATAATGCAAAGAGAACGCGAGTTTCGCGTCCTGGGAAAAACAAATACGTATCAAAGGGAGCAGCGGGTGGGGGGTGTGGACGGGGAGGGGGGGGGGGGGTTGTATCCACCTACAAACTTCAACGACGCGACATCACAGAGCCAGATTAATGGGTTGGCTGTCAAAATACTATATTGGCATGGAAATGGGAACAACAATTCTGCTGAACATGCGAAAGCACATCTCTAAAATAATAAACAGGAAGCACATTTTAATGTATTGAAAATTAATATATGTTTGGTAACGAACTGGCTTATGGCTTCTTAGGTCACCTTCAGATGACAACTCAATGTCGTAAACACATATAAAAAATTATGTTCGACTTTCACACATATAATTTACACAGACGGTACGGAAGATACAAAAAAAAATGACATGTCGAGTGTTTACACGGAAACAGTTGCATTAAAGGAAAATAAACCAAAGTCTATATGGAACTACACTTAACAACTGATGAAAAATATTTAGAATTTACAATTTAAATCTATTATCTGTAATCAAAATGTATTTTAACAGTAGTAAAATGGGAAGTTGAGCTTGATGGTATAATACTAAACTGGCAATCGGTGTCATAATGTTTGTTGATTTGTAGTGTTTCCAGCAGGGGCATCCTTATGTAGTACACCACATTATACAGCGTATTAGTGGTTTTCAGTCAAAAGATGAAAGGCAAAACTTAAATCTTTGTTTCTTAACATCTAGCTTCTCTCATATTCAGATACACTATTTGCCACGACTCTAGATTATGGATCGAGCACCACAATATTTGCAAGTGATTTTATGTGGTTGCAGATTGTCTCCACTGTTGGATAAAATCATGATAGGCTGTTAATATTATGAAATGTAGGTCTCCGGTTGCGAGACTTCAAGCTTGAAGCAAGGTAATTTGAAATTTTCTCAGTATATGGGATGATGTAGCAATTTTTGTAACTTCTGACTGGTTCTTGTTGGCTATCGTACAGAAGCGGTGTAATTTTAAGTATTTTCTTAATTTTTTAGTATATTACCAGTCACGAAGAGCTGTTGCAATTACTGGAAGAGATGTGTTTGACGGCCTGTAGTCCTGTTCCAAAGGTAGATTCAGCTAACGTAACGCGTATGAGGCCGCGCACCACTGAGTGGAAAGTTATTCATTATAGTAGTGTAGTTTATTTCTCTATACTGTCATTCTTCAAAAATTCAATTTTATTTAATTTGTCGTACATGTAAAGACCTGCTAGCATATATTTTAAGACGCGGCATACGTTTTACAGTTTCCATCCTGTTATAACATACATTTTTCCATATTAGAAGCAAAATTTAGTTTTCTGCAAAGGAAAGTCGAAGTAATAATAGCATCACATAGAAAATTCAACGGAAAAACCAAACTGCAAAACGGTTAAACAAATCAAGAGGTTGTTGAGGAAATAAAAACATTATTAATATAGATGATAATAAAAGGAAGTGAGGAAAGGACAGTCAAGGTAACCTATATTTCTTTTACTATGTTCTACATCGCTAACCAGCCATCGTGACTGGTCGGAAGGGATAGTCTCGGAATTGCAACGAGCCTTTGGTTTCGGTCGAAATTATATGTATAATTTTTATGTGTATTAGTGGTTAGTTTCCTAAATTAAGAACACTATTTAAATGACTCTTCGGGAAGAATGACTGGTCATTGTCTACAAAATTACTATATAACGCATTTCAAATGAAATTATCATTGTAGTTATTGCTGTCAGTACTTTATGTGGCTTGTCAGGAACGCAGATATTGTAACGTAGACGGTGACCCAAGAGACCATTAACATTTTAAAATTCAAATCTTTGCTGAGTAATACAGGTGGAGAGCTAAACATTGACATACATTTTTAAATGACTTGGGGTTCTATTTAAACCGAAGACAAGTGCACAAAATGACCAACTGACGCGGCTTCCTATAATACAAAAGCAATAACTAGCGCAACAATTAATTTTTAGCAAACACGATATTCTTTATAACAAATGCCGGCCACCAGCCATCAATAATTGCTGTAGTCGATGGACAATGTTGTGAATAGCACTGTACTGCATATAAGTACGTACGCTGAGAAATTTCCGTCGGATGTTGTCAGACGATCGTGGTAGACTTGCGACTTCAGGGAACCCCACAACCAATAATCACATGGACTGAAGTCTGGGAAGCTGGGAATCCAGGCATGACGGACGTCGCGACTAAGCAAGTGATCCTCACCAAACGATGTGCGCAGATCTTTCACACGTGTAGTGGCATGAGGTGGAGCGCCATCCTGCACAAAAGTCGTACCTACCAGAAGGTATTTATCAGCCAGGCTTGGGGAGATATGATTCTTCCACTCACTGCAGCTCATTTTATACACGATTCACATGCAGCGTCACTGACTTGTTGCCTCCACGGCCATCTGCTGACCAGTTTTCGCTCTCGTTTTTGGTTTCAGTAACACCTCATGTCATTTCAAACGTGTTGTAATATCCACAACACTATGTTTTAGCCACAAAATGTTAAAATGAACTAAGTGTTCAAACTTCAACAAATATTGTCGATACTACGTATAAAAAAGACTGCATCGTGTAAAAATGACGATAATAATTTCATTATCTCCGTAATAATTTAATTTCTGTGTGAATTAAAACTATTATCAGAGAACTCTATAATGGACAATGACAATTATAAACTTTTTTTTTGTTTATCTGTAATAATTGTGGCTCAGTAGTTCTTCCTGTGCTAACCGATGAAACTGTTCGGACGTGAGGCGTGTGAGGTCTGTAAAGAGAAACCCTGTAACTATACTGTTAATTATTGTTTGAAACATGGAGTCGCTATTGTCTAGACGTGGATTTGTATTTATTTCAATTGTAATCCAATCTAATTAATGTTTTTAAGTGTTAATTTTCAGCTCCGCAATTAGGAGCGCAGCCATTAGCGTTAGTAACTTACAGCGAAGTTTAATAGGAGACATAGTCAGTGCTGTGCACGGGTAGTATTTTGTGACTAAATGTTCCCTTAGCTAGAGAAAAGTGCTTCCATCTTAAGTAATAGTTGTGTAAAATCTGATAAATGATATGCAATTTAGTGCTACTCACACGACTTTACAGACAACATTTCCACACAACGTCAAGAGGAGATTTCTTTAGCAGAGTGACAAATATTAGCCGGGATAATCATTTTTTAGGTCAAACGAATTGTTACGCTGACAATAGGTAACTGGTTTCGTATATTTTTTTGATCTACCTGAAATATAATTTATAATTAATTAAAGTCACGAAATACTATAAACCGGTTCCGCCATAATGTGTGTTAATTTTCACCTCTCTATATACGTTATCACGTGAAGTATGGAATTTTCAATCTTTATCTAACTTTTGGGTTCTCCTGTATAGCACTGGAGTATTTCACGAAAGCTGGAAATGCGAAAAGCTAGTAAGTAGCATTTAATGATCGTTCCAGGATCTTACCACTTCAGAAAATAGGTGTCCGCAACGGGGAGGACAGGGGGTATTTGCTATTCCCCCCCCCCCCCCCCCTCCTCACGAATCTGTTATTCACTAAAGAATTCTCAGGCCAGTAGTTATCATTACTTGGATGGTCGCAGTGAGACAGTAGTATGGCTGTGTATCTTATGTTTGTTTGGTTGTCACAGTTTTCATTCGTTGCAAACCTGGCAGTTTACGGAAGTTGCCCCCTGCCCTTGGAAAACTTCGGCTGACACCCACGCTGCAGAACAGTGGTTTACCTTTCTCTACAGCTAGTTGTGTACCTTTAAAGATGAAAAACATGTTTGTTTGCTATCGGTTTCCAATGGCTGGTGGTAGATAGATTTGACAGACGAATCCTCGCTCAGACCGTCACGGAGATTGCATACGAAACGCTGTACTAGTTGCCCGTCAATTTTTTCCGGATTAAATCAGCCGCACGTATCACATCCGCTTGCTTTGAGCTTACCGGCCGATAACAGTCACACAAAGCGACAATACCAGCTGTGGTTTTTTCCATGTTTTCTGTGTCTGTTTCCGCTAAGGCTGCTTCTTTTCAGTGACGCACGAATTTATTGCACGAATCGAACCGATCGCACGCAGAACATCTCATGCATTTTTCGTGATAGCCTGAGAGTACGTTTAATTACACGCAGAATCTGAGATTGATGCTTCCTTCTGCTGTCTGAGCCGGCCAAGTTATGTGATCATGGTGTGTCAGGCAGAGGAATGTGAGCAGCTAGACTGTTCATTTAATTTATTTACCGATGAGTTATAGGTAAGTATCAGGCACTGAGGAAAGGATGCTATAAACACGGTTATAGGTACGACCAATATTTCTGCTGCATTGAAACATTCTCCTAGGAGAATAAATATACAGTAAAATGAAATCACATAATGTATCCAAAAAGTTGTTGAGATATTATAAAAAAACGTGGGTCTCATATGTCACATGCCTGGATTTTCGGTAAACTCCACTCAGGTCAGTTCATATTTTTGTTGTGTCGTTCAAACATTATCAAACAGTCTAGACATCTGCATCCTAATCGTAAGAATATCCTACACTCCTATTAACCTATGCGGAAACGCTCGTAATTAATGCAAACATATAGCCTTCCGCATTGTGCTATAATCGTAGCAAGGTCACTGGAACTGGAGAAAAGTGAGATCAAGCCACTGGCCCCAACCGTTTCCAAGAAACCATCCCGAAATGTTATTGAAGTGGCGTAGGTAAATTCGGAATATGTAAAAAAGATTTATCAACCCTTAAATGTACTCTGTTCTTGCCAAACACGTGTCTCTTCTCACCAACACTACGACACCTCAGGCGCTGATCGCAGTCGAAGCCTCTGACTCATCATCTCTCCCCTCCCCCCCCCCCCCCCCCAGTAGTCCCAGTCCCAAACAACTAAGGATAGAAACTTGAAATTAGGAGAGAGCGTTTGCCTTATACTGTAGCGTTCCTAAAAAACAGATATTTCTAAATTTCACCAAAGAGGACGAAAGGTATTCTGAGAATATGTCGCTATTAAAGGAATTTTGAAGCTAAAACTACGAAAATGGTATTTCGTTCCTAAGCCAGAAATAGAGAAATACGTATTTCTACATTTTTTGGAATTTTAACCCCTAACGGGGTGAAAGAGTGGGTGTAAGTTTTGGTTGGAAATAAACCGTTATTAAGGAACTACTAAAGCATTTTTAAATCTACATCTACGAAAATTGATGTTCGAGATTCATTGTTCATGGATATTCATCAACTAAGGGGGAAAAATTGGGTATGGTATTTTTATTTAAAATATTTCGCGTTATTAGACATAGTTGAAGCTAAATCTATGAAAATTCGTATTTGGTTACTAAAGAAACATATGTTAGCAAATGAAAGTTTTTATGGAAATATCACAACAAGAATTAAAAAGGCAGAGTTACGAAGACTCCCAGCTCCAGCTACCAGAATCTCTGTTAGTTATAAATACCTTCTGAAAACACCATGCTTCTATGGCCTTAGTTAGCGTGGAAAGCTTAGAAGATGTTGCAACCTGTGAACAACAAAAAAAGTCTATTAAAGTGAAACAAAAAATGCTATGCAGAGCATAAAGTCTACGCGAGCGAGGCAGCGGCTCTAAACTAGTAGCAAATAAATGGCTACTTAAAGTGAATAACACTCTCGTTTTCCTTCGTTAAGCGTCGGCCTTTTTCACGGCGACTTCTACCATTAGGTCCCGTAGTTGTCTGGTAAATGTTCACGTGGTCGTGAGGTCTTCCCTGACGCTATGGGAGTGAATTTAGATCCTGTGGTTAGAACATTTCCAGTCATTCAGCAAATCTGAATTAGTTAGTGCTAAATTTACTCTCTGTTCAGAACGCAGTTGCCCTTTGGATTTTGTTCATTTTGTTCTCCTATAGTTGGCATGGTAGTGCTGAGATTCAGAGAGTGATGCAACTAGTAAGGGTAGACAGAGGATCATAAGTGCCTCAAGAAAATGGTTTAAATGGCTCTGAGCACTATGGGACTTAACTTCTGAGGTCATCAGTCCCCTAGAACGTAGAACTACTTAAACCAAACTAACCTAAGGACATCACACACAGCCATGCCCGAGGCAGGATTCGAACCTGCGACCGTAGCGGCAGCGCGGATCCAGACTGTAGCGCCTAGAACCGCTCGGACACTCCGGCCGGCTAAGCGCCTCACTCGCCGGCTTAAGACTCCAGGTCAATCTTAATGGAAGCAGTACGTTTTATTTAACTTCACCGCTGTCTGTTTAGTAATATTTTTGAGCCTCAGATAATTTAAATAATATACTGAAATCAATGCACACCTAACGATGATTTGAATCTTCACTTAGGACATAGCAGTTTCATTCAGACGACAAAAGAATGTATAATGGTTTTCCGTGATTCTGCAATTTGGTATCATATTCTTTCACCTAGGAACAAATTGGCAATTAAAGGGAGAAGAGACTTTTATATGAATATGTGGAAGCTGTTCTTTCCGACAGGTCCGACAGAACAGGCACAACGCAGAATCTGCAGCTTATATACTGCAAATTAATGACTAAGGTGTGTGGGTGTGGGCAGGGTTGGTGGAAGGGGGGAGGAAAGGAACATGAAAGAGTTACCAATGTACCGGTGTTAGCTGCATCGGAACTTTATGCGGTTCCAACGGCGAGGACTGAAAGTGTATGCCGGACCAGGACTCGAACCCGAAATCTCCTGCTTCCTAGGCAGTTGTGTTAATCACTACACTCCCGTACACAGATGCCTCTCGCTGGGAGTGTGGCTTGGTAGAGTGGCGTGCCGAGATAATCCGCACAATTGCGACAAACTCTGTGTCCGGATAGCTCAGTGGTTAACGTAACTGCCTTGCAAGCAGGAGATCCTGAGTTCGAGCTGCAGTCCGGCACTTATTTTCACTCGTCGCCCTCATTCTGCATAAAGTCTCGATGCAGATGACGCCAGTAACTCTTTGCCTTGCCTTTCCTTTCCTTTCTCTTTCTCCCTCCTCCTGTGCATGCGCCGATGTCGGACAAACTTAGAACTTACCACCAACCTTTCCTTCTGACGCCTTTGAGTCTCTCTATAACAGAAGGACATTTCCCCACCAAGTGTCAATTTTTTTTCTCTCGTTTGTCCTTGTAATGGAACCATCCGTTTCTATTCGTAATAGTAAAACATGTGATATATGCACATAACCTTCAGGATTTATTACGAAAGGTCTCGGCTCAGTCATCTACAACTTTCAGTTATACGAAAAAGGCATCGAGAAACTTTCATAATACCTGTATAGTATATATGTTGCACATTGTACCTGTACTTAACATGTCACACGTTTCAGTCATGTATCCTGTTATGAATCAAATCATCCTACCACACGCAACACTGTGCCATACGACTGTGAGAGTTGTTGTAAGACAAAATGTTTGTCTTCAGAAATGTAAATTTTTACAATTTTCTTTACAAAAATTATGAATTTACATTTTACTGAGAGCTTATATGCGTCTCCTTTATTCTCATGGAATATACAAGAAACAGAAAATCTTAAACAGCAACACAACAGTAACACAAAAATGTTGGCATGTCAGGACATTCATTCATTACTCTTGAAAGAAATTGCTATTTTCGCTATCAGTTACGTTAAAATTTCTCGAAATTTTACTATCGTTTTCTATATCAAAAGGTAATAAGTTATTTATAATTAGCTACATCCTTTCTCACTGGAATGTTTCAGATCTCAGTAGTATCCTCTATATGTAATATCCTGCAACTTGTAAGAGATATTAAAATATCTTTTGTCAGTTGTAAGTATTTTTAAACATATGTGAGTTAATTTTAGCTAAATAGTGAAAACTCGAACTGTCCCAATAACAAAGCAAATCTCAGTCACTTCTGTTATTATTCTAAAAAGATTATTACACAGTTTTACCGTATCAATTTAATTTAACACGTTTCAGTCATTTATAGGTAAGTATGTTTTAAGTGTACAATATCTCTTAGTCAGAACTGCGTTCGAGATTTTCGATATCAGGTTTTAATAAAACAAAATCTAATATTTAAATTTTACCACTTTAAAAGTTCCAATATGGCATCTGATTCTAGCAACTGTTTTTTATTAACATGTTGTTTTAACTTTTATTTCTGTCTAAGCCGCACTCCGTAATAGGCAGAAAAACAAGAATTTAATTCAGTTTGTTTTAGACTTCCCTGCAAAAAGAATTTCTTCAGCTGTGAATTCAGTGAATTTATGCACTGATGAGTTAATTACATTTTCGAAATCAGTTACATTTTAGCCCATACACACTGATTATGATGACAATATGTTCAACATAAGCAACTTAAATCATGTACATAGTTCTCAATGGAAGTACAAAACAATACCTCATATCTTATATGGCATGATAGTCTGTTTTGTCAATCTTTATATTCTCAGGATCTTTCCAAACCAAATCCTGGTCGACCATTAGAAAAGTGGTTGACTGCTAGGGCATTGTCTGGGGGCTATTTAAGGCTTCTGACGGACACTTTTGAGTGACCATCATTTGGTGCTGAGAGTGCACTACATGAGGCAGTAGTTAATTCTTCTATGGTTCAGTTTCCATTTCCAGTTTTTGTGCTGATCAAACTCTGATTTCTTTTCCTTTCGTTCAGTCACGATTTCCTGTTTTTGTGTCTGTAGCTTTGTACACATAGACACCATTGGCAGGTATGCAAATGTATAGAGGTAGTACTATTGTGACATGTGGAATGGCCGTCAGAGTAGATTAGTATTGTTCGTGTTTAGCCTTGTTACTAGGCCATGTAAGGTATGTAAGGGGAGCGGGCAGGTCGGCGTTGGGAATATCTATGAAGCACACGGACGTATCACATGTTCATGTGAGACTACGTTATCAGTAACTGTGAAAGTTTGAAAGAGGCCTCATTGTGGGTCTCCATTGAGCTGGCTGGTCGAGTCACACAGCACAATATCCAGAGCTGTGGGGCATTCAGATTTGACATCGGCCTGATATCGGACTGCGTGAGAACGTGAGGGTAGGTGCAGGAATATTGACAGTCAAGCTTCAAGTCACCACCACGGGAGAAGACTGCTGTAAAGCGTATCAACCACATAGTAATCATTTCACGCCGGCGACTGCCATCTGGGATCTAGTAATGGACGGCATGCAACATTCTGTGTCATCCCACCATAATGATCGGAGACTAGAATGAGCTGGACCGGGTATTCTATGCGTAGGTGGTCGTTAACAGCAAAATACAAACAGCAGCGTTTCTAATGGTACTGTGATCGGGAAGCATGTGCTGCTAATGCATGACGTGACAATATGTTTAGTTGTGCCTATCCGGGATGACCGTTGTCGGCCAATATGGGAGTGACGTGGGGAGAAGTCCTATTCTTCCAATGGTTTCGAAAGACGTAGCAGTGTTACTCACGTCGCCATGATGTGGAGAGCCGTGGGGTGAAGGGACAAATGGTTCAAATGGCTCTGAGCACTATGGGACTTAACATCTGAGGTCATCAGTCCGCTAGAACTTAGAACTACTTAAACCTAACTAAGCTAAGGACACCACACACATCCATGCCCGAGGCAGGATTCGAACCTGGAACCGTAGAGGTCTCGCGGTTCCAGACTGTAACGCCTAGAACCGCTCGGCCACCGTGGCCGCCTCTGAAGGGGCAATTATAAGTCACGGACATCCTGAATCCTCATGTGTTACGTATAAGGCAAACGTATTGTGATTCCATTTTTCAGAAGGACAATGCTCGTCCACACGTGGCATTTATCTGTATGATACTGCGGTAATCCCACGCCCAACAAGTTCTACAGACCTGTCACGGGTAGAACACGTGTGGGACCAGCTCGGACTTCAATTCCGTCCCATTGCCAGTATTCAGAATATCAAGGACCAGTTACATCAGTTCTTGATCAGATTGCCTGAGAAAACGAATGCAACGCTTTTAATGAAGTCGTTCATAACTGAATCAGAGCATGCATCTAGGCCTGAGGCGATGAAAAGTCCTACTGATAAATGAGCTCTTTTTGCAAATTTCTTTGCAAATTTGACTAAATTTTGCAGTCACTGAAATAACATCCTCCCAATCCGAAAATTTTCGTTTCGACTCCTTTTCCCCTTCTGGGTCCTGCACTTTTTTTCATCAGACTGTGCTTATGTGCAACATCGTCTGTAACTAAATCTCTGAGAAATTCCTCTTTTATTTATTCCACACGTGAGTTATTCGCCATAAATGCATTATTGACGTTTCTGTTAACGTCAACAGCCGTTCGGAAATTTCCCGTGACATTCCTAAAATAGGAAATATGTGGTATGGTCTTATGGGACCAAACTGCTAAGGTCATCGGTCCCTAAGATTACGCACTACTTAATCTAACTTAAACTAACTTACGCTAAGGACAACACACACACCCATACCCGAGGGAGGACTCGACCTTCCGACGGGGGGAGCTGCGCGGGCCGTGACAAGGTGACGTTCCCTACTGCACACTAAATACACTGAAGTGACAAAAGTCGTGGTCTAGCAATATGCGTATATGCAGACGGCTTTATTTTTGGGCATGCAAGGCATAGAAGGACAGTGCATTGTACTCAGGTGATTCACGTGAAGATGATTCCGACTTGTTTATGCTCGCACGACGAGAATTGAAGGCGGAGTGATAGTTGGAACCAAACGCATAGGACACTTCATTTCGGAAATCGTTCGGCAATTCATTATATCGATATACAAAGTGTCAAGAGTGTGCCGAAAATACCAAATTTTACGAGTTACCTGTCACCACGGATAATGCAGTGGCTGATGTCCTCCACTTAACGACCGAGAGTAGCAGCGTCAGTGCTAATAAAGAAGCAATACTGTGGGAAATGCCCGAAGAAATAATGTGGGATGTACGACGAACGTATCCTTTAACACAGTGCGGCGAAATCTGGTGTTAAAGGCTGTGGCAGCAGACGTCCGAAGCGAGTGCCTTTGTTAACAGCACGACATCGACTGCAGTGCCTCTGCTGGGCTCGCGACCATATACACTGAAGCGCCAAAGAAACTATTATAGGCATGCGTATTCAAATAGAGAGGTATGTGAACAGGCAGACAACGCCTGTACAATAAGTGTCTCGTGCAGTTGTTAGATCGGTTACTGCTGCTACAATGGCAGGTTATCAAGATTTAAGTGAGTTTGAACGTGGTGTCATAGTCGGCTCACGAGCGAGGGACACAGCATCTCCGAGGTAGTGATTGCTATTTAACGAGTGTGTAGTGAATATCAGGAATCCGGTAAAACATCAAATCTCCGGCATCATTGCGCCCGAAAAAAGTGCTGCAAGAACGGGGCCAACGACGGCTGAAGAGAATCGCTCAACGTGACAGAAGTGCAACCCTTCCGCAAATTCCTGCAGATTTCAGATCTGGATCATCAACAAGAGTCAGTGTGCGAACCATTCAAAGAAACATCATCGATATGGGCTTTCGACCCGAAGGCCAACTCGTACACCCTTGATGACTGCATGACACAAAGCTTTACGCCTCTCCTGTGACATTCGTCTGTTGATGACTGGAAAAATGTTGCCTGATAGGACGAGTCTCGCTTCAAATTGTATCGAGCGGATGGACGTGTACAAGTATGGGGGCAACCTCATAAATCCATGGGCCGTGCATGTCAGCAAAGGAGTGTTCAAGCAGGTGGAGGCTCTGTAATGGTGTGCGGTGTGCGCAGTTGGAACGATATGGGACCCCTGGTACGTCTAGAAACGACTCTGGCAGTTGACACGTACATTAGCATCCCGCCTGATCTCATGTATTCATTCAAGTGCATTCCGACGGCCTTGGCAAATTCCAGCAGTACATTGCGACACACCAAACGTCCAGAACTGCTACAAAGTGGCTTCAGGGGCTCTCTTCTGAGTTTAAACATGAAGTGTTGGCAGAAGTGCCAACACCGTGTTGCTAAAGGAGGCCGAAATGCACGCTTCTAAGCTCACGCTGATTGGTGTGAGGTCTGGAACAAGGTAAAGGAATTAATAGTAGCAAATAAAGTACGTAGTTGATGTAATACTTAACTTTAATCCATAATTGGAGAACATCGCTCCTGTTTGGACATTATTACAATATTAACTGGTAATGGCGCCTTGCTAGGTCGTAGCAAATGACGTAGCTGAAGACTATGCTAACTATCGTCTCGGCAAATGTGAGTGTAATTGTCAGTGATCCATCTCTGGCAAACTCTGCTGTACAACTGAGGCGAGTGCTAGGAAGTCTCTCTAGACCTGCCGTGTGGTGGCGCTCGGTCTGCAATCACTGACAGTGGCGACACGCGGGTCCGACGTACACCAATGGACCGCGGCCGATTTAAAGGCTACCACCTAGCAAGTGTGGTGTCTGGCGGTGACACCACAAAACACTCCGCTGGTCACCTAACTCACCAGACATGAACATTACTGAGTATGTCTTGGATACCTTGTAACGTGCTGTTCAGAAGATATCTCCACCCCCTCATACTCTTGTAGATTTATGGACAGCCCTGCAGTACTCGTGGTCTCAGTTCTCTCTATCACTGCTTCAGACATTAGTCGAGATCATGCCACATCCTGTTGCGGGACTTCTGCGTGCTCGCAGGAGCCCTACAGGATATGGCAAATTGCCATGTTAACGGACAACATTTGTTTCCGATTAGTTTGAAGAACATTCTGGACAATTCGAGCGATTGTTTTGGCCACCCAGATTACCCGACATAAATCCTATCGAGTATTTATGGGACAATTCGAGAGGTCAGTTAGTGCACAAACGACTGCACTGGAAACACTTTCGCAATAACGGACGGCTATGGAGGCAACATGACTCAGTATCTACAGGGGACTTCAAAGGTTTGTTGAGTCGCGCGGTTCCAGAATGTAGCGCCTAGAACCACTCGGCCACACCGGCCAGCCGTTATTCATGAGTTTAAATGCAAAATTATCTACCTCGAGACAATACTATTTCAACATCCAACAGCATCTCAAGGGCCATTTAAAGGCTTCATCCACTCACCACCTATCCTCTCACCTCTACAAAGGACGTACAGAGAGCTGTATGTGGGGACAAGGATATAGCAAAGAGCTTGGAATATCTGCGGTTGCTGCTGAGAACGACTTATTATACACAGATTAAATTCTGAGATGACCGTGTATTACAGATTAAAACCGCGCAAGAATTCGTGTTCTAATAGCGGCCAGCACACAGTTTCAGATTCTCACGTAAAATCAAGACGTTAATATTTCTTAACTACATCCGAAAGATATACAAAATTATCTGAGCGGTATTCAGTGTTGTCATAAATACCTTTTCATAATTCTGAAAAAATAACAATCGAATCCACTAACTTACCTCTGTCCTAATTTAATTACGCTGTTATATATGGAAGCGATATTATGCAAGACTACATGCATTGCTTGATCATGTGGGTGAATGTTACTTTCAGTTACACTAACTGTTTGACAGAGCACTGAAAGACCTGAGTCGAAACAAGGCCCCCGGAGTAGACAATATTCCATTGGAACTACTAACGGCCGTGGGAGAGCCAGTCCTGACAAAACTCTATCATCTGGTGAGCAAGATGTATGAAACAGGCGAAATACCCTCAGACTTCAAGAAGAATATAATAATTCCAATCCCAAAGAAAGCAGGTGTTGACAGATGTGAAAATTACCGAACTATCAGCTTAATAAGTCACAGCTGTAAAATACTAACACGAATTCTTTACAGACGAATGGAAAAACTAGTAGAAGCCAACCTCGGGGAAGATCAGTTTGGATTCCGTAGAAACACTGGAACACGTGAGGCAATACTGACCTTACGACTTATCTTAGAAGAAAGATTAAGGAAAGGCAAACCTACGTTTCTAGCATTTGTAGACTTAGAGAAAGCTTTTGAAAATGTTGACTGGAATAATCTCTTTCAAATTCTAAAGGTGGCAGGGGTAAAATACAGGGAGCGAAAGCCTATTTACAATTTGTACAGAAACCAGATGGCAGTTGTGAGAGTCGAGGGACATGAAAGGGAAGCAGTGGTTGGGAAGGGAGTAAGACAGGGTTGTAGCCTCTCCCCGATGTTGTTCAATGTGTATATTGAGCAAGCAGTAAAGGAAACAAAAGAAAAATTCGGAGTAGGTATTAAAATTCATCGAGAAGAAATAAAAACTTTGAGGTTCGCCGATGACATTGTAATTCTGTCACAGACAGCAAAGGACTTGGAAGAGCAGTTGAATGGAATGGACAGTGTCTTGAAAGGAGGATATAAGATGAACATCAACAAAAGCAAAACAAGGATAATGGAATGTAGTCTAATTAAGTCGGGTGATACTGAGGGAATTAGATTAGGAAATGAGGCACTTAAAGTAGTAAGGGAGATTTGCTATTTGGGGAGCAAAATAACTGATGATGGTCGAAGTAGAGAGGATATAAAATGTAGGCTGGCAATGGCAAGGAAAGCGTTTCTGAAGAAGAGAAATTTGTTAACATCCAGTATTGATTTAAGTGTCAGGAAGTCATTTCTGAAAGTATTCGTATGGAGTGTAGCCATGTATGGAAGTGAAACATGGACGATAAATAGTTTGGACAAGAAGAGAATAGAAGCTTTAGAAATGTGGTGCTACAGAAGAATGCTGAAGATTAGATGGGTAGATCACATAACTAATGAGGAAGTATTGAATAGGATTGGGGAGAAGAGAAGTTTGTGGCACAACTTGACCAGAAGAAGGGATCGGTTGGTAGGACATGTTCTGAGGCATCAAGGGATCACCAATTTAGTATTGGAGGGCAGCGTGGAGGGTAAAAATCGTAGAGGGACACCAAGAGATGAATACACTAAGCAGATTCAGAAGGATGTAGGTTGCAGTAGGTACTGGGAGATGAAAAAGCTTGCACAGGATAGAGTAGCATGGAGAGCTGCATCAAACCAGTCTCAGGACTGAAGACCACAACAACAACAACTGTGTATTTTGCTAAATTATTATTGTTCGTCGGTAGTTTCTTGTCTTTACTAGTGTCGTTCTTTTATAATAATAGGTATTCGGTCAGTCTACAATGGCGTCAAAGGAACATCGTTTCAATACTGTTTATGTACTTCAATAATAACTGCGACCTGTAACTTTCTGTTGTTTCGTAAAAAATCCAGAGACGATATGTTCAGTAAATCTGTAATACTGAGACTACTAATTCAACAATCGTTTAATTAACATAAAGTGAAATAAATTGGATTTTGCTTGCATTTTGTATTCGGTACAATCTGATTACTTCAGTAGTTAAAAAGGTGTTTTTTTGTTAGACAGGCGAAGTTAATTTAGTAATTTGCACCGTTAAACTGGCAACAGCTACATGTAATGTAAAACGCTGCACACGTCTGAGTGCGATTCTCCACTCGTTGGCACGAAAGTTGGTTATATTAGAATGAATACATCATTCGTAAGTGACGTGTTGCGTGATTGCACCGAAATATCCATACCGTGTTCGAGAATTCTGAACCATAGGCATGGATTAATGTGTTCAATTTGCTTTATTGTATTATTTTTCAGTAGACGTTTATCAACTTGTAATCTTATGTAAAAATTTAAAGAGGTTTTAATTTTAATATTCTAGTTAAGCCTACCGACATCGTCAACCTTTCCAGGAATTAGAGGAACACCAACACAGGTTACCCTTGTGGTTGTCAGCCGGCCGGTGTGCCCGAGAGGTTGTAGGCGCTTCAGACTAGAGCCGCGCTACCGCTACGGTCGCAGGTTAGAACCGTGCCTCGAGCATGGAGGTATGTGATGTCCTTAGGTTAGTTAGGCTTAAGTAGTTCTAAGTCTACGGGACTGATGACCTCAGATGTTAAGTTCCATAGTACTCAGAGACATTTGAACCTAAATGTTTAGAGGAGATCTCACATATGTTTTCCAGCTTACGAGACCTTTTCCCTTTTCAGTTGAAAGTGCCCCTGTGCAAATGCCGATGTAAGTGATTAATCTACAATGTAACTCCCATTCTAAAGACAACTCCTTTTTGTTAAAACTGTCCAGGAGACCAGCACTGTATTCCTCAGGTAGAATTTCCACTTTGCATAATGAGTTTGTGAAGATGCTGCAACGTATCGATCGGTAGATGCGTGTGAAAGACGTTTGTTTTAGATTATGAAACTAAGTAAGTACATTAAGTGTGTGAAAAATCTATCAAAATATCTGCATCTGTGCAAATGCCGACAGTCAATACCAGATATAAAATTTTATTCTGTCACTGAGCGCCTATAATAATGAAATAATGAGGAGAGTTTGTTTTTTTCTGATCTATGTTGTTGAGAAATGTGAAATATAGAGCCAAATTACATGCAGCGTGACTGCAATGCCGTTCATATACGATGCATTCGCTGTTTCCCCCTCTCCCCCCTCATCTAGCTCAGACAGCGTGCCGTGGCAGTGGGGAAAATTTGCATGTAGGCTGAGGGCTATGGTACTCGTGCGAGCCGAATTCTTGGCCACTTCTGGTTTAGAGCAGTGCTTTAGGAAGCTTGTCTGGCAAACAGCTTATGAGAATGGGTCTGGATGGGGTCTTCATCAAGCTCTGAAGACACTACAGGCTCAGACCCCATCATTTACAAGGCACAAATAGCGCGGTGTACACCTGTCGAAATATTGGCAGTTATCTAAGATGTCACATGGACGCATTCTTGTAAGCTGTTCAGACGTTTATGCCCTTGGAGAAACTCAAATTGCCTCATTGCTAGAATTCTCCACGCTCTTTACAGTATTACCACATACATGCTGTAAGTCGTAGGCAAAAAAAAAAAAAAAAAAAAAAAAAACAGCTAGTAACACTGTGAGTAGTGGACTACCCAACACTGATGAGCTATTTAACAGACTAAAAGGAAATAATTTTCTCTACGGAGCTCAGCATTGGTTATGAAAATATCTGTTCTCAACTCGCGCTCTACAGTTGAGCAGAGATGAAGCATCTTCCAGGTGATATACTACCGTGGTGAGCTGCTGAGCACAACAACAGCATGTAAACAGCTTTTCAACAAATTAGAAAATTTCCTGATAGGCAGGACCAGAGCCTCACCCCAGGGAAGGTCTCCTTGGATACTGGTGTGCGCCGGGAAACTCTAGAAGACAGTTGCTGTTCTATGTACACAGTAACGAGTAAGTGCCAGTGAAAATCTATCGGGTAAAAATTACTGTAGCATCCAGTTACATCTGGCTAAAAATATTTGTCTCGAGTATACGCTGACAGCGAGCTCTTAATGTAGAGAAATTAAAATTTATGCATTTCATGAAACTTAAACATCTGGTATGCTTTGAGTACAGAATGAATGCGTCGTAACTAGTTAACCATATTTTGGAGTACCAACATGTACAGATACGAAGTGGAACGACCACAAAGGATAAGTTAAACAGCAGCCCACAGTCCACTGCTTGAATGCCGGAAAATTGAAGTCTGTCCAGAAAAAAGAATGCTTACCAAAAGCTTGTATGGCGGAAACATGAAGTTATATGGTCGTTGCGCTCCCATTTCTCTTTAAACTATGAAAGATATTTCGCCTACTCAGTGTTAATTTAATATGTCTAGCAGGAAAATAAAGTAAATGTAAAATATTAATGAAATTATTTCATGAAGTTTGAAATTGAGCTTTGTAATCCATGATCAGATAAGGAATAACATTTTCGTAAAGGAGCTAAAGAATTGTTTCCACAGATACGTAAAGACTGAAGAGATCAATGCTAAAATTAACACTGGAAAAGCACAAGTGAAAAACTGGGACATTAATATAAGGATTCAGAAGAAGAGAAAGTTTACAATTTTAGAGCCTTCAGGAGGTTTTATTCATTTAAATGGCATTACCAAGTCTCACACTACTCCAGGAACTAGAATGAGAGCATTAGTTTTAGTATATGTGTTCTGTCCGTTCACACACACACACACACACGCACGCACACACACACACACACACACACACACACACACACACACACACACGCACGCACACACACACACACACACACACACACACACACACACACACTGTACTTCATTACTATGTATGCGCCTGTGTTCGATCTGTATTGCATTCTATCTCCAGCTTCGTAAATATGCGTTTTTGTCCTGTAAGTAAACGTTCCCAGCTTTCTGTCTCAGTTACTTCAATAATATGATACGTCTGGGCAACGTCTACAATATAAAGCATCTGGGAGCGCATGTCATTGCCATTTCTCCTTGTTTACATTGTAACAGAAATTCCTCGTGTCAAATATCTATAATCTGTAGTTTCTGACATATATTGTGTCCTTACCTTGGCCGAGATTAAAGGCATCTGCGATCCATTGAGTAACTCAAGTCCTCTTTGTAATTAGACTGTAGAAGTATCTGCCTGAGTAATTTTTTAATTAAGTCCCACTTTCCGACTCAATGCACACAAATTTGAACATTTACCTTTTCGGTTGTATTTGCGACATGAAATTTTGTGACTGTACAATGATTTCGTCCGTTACACTGCACACAACATCTCACGATGCATTTGAATCTCCACGTCGAGTCTCCACATTCGAATATGAGATCGATGCATATTTAGACAAGTTATGAAGCCATCACCAAACACTACTGAGTTTTGATGGTTTACCATGCTACGTAAATGTGACAGAAGTGCCAAAAGGATGGGCACTGTTCAAGTAGGAACATTCTACGGGTGACATTCTAAGGCCATACACTAATGAGCCCAAACAATTTTGACCATGCTCCCCCGCAAGGTTGTATGCTGCGGGGTGGCGCTAAAGGCACGTGACGCGGTAAGAGAAGTTTATGAGCCGAGCAAAGACGAATGGGGAATCATTCCAGCGAAGGTAAGTGGTGCGAATGCGGAAATCCGCCAACTTGAGAGACTTTGAGAAAAGCCAGATTGTTGTGGCCCAATGACTGGGGGCGAGCATCTCGGCGGAGATGGTTGGCTGTTCGCGTGCTTCTGTTGTGAGCAGCTAAGGAAAGTGGTTGAAGAATCCTGAAACCACGAGTAGGCGACATGAGTTTGGACGTCTGTATCCCATAACAAATCATAGGGATCAGAGGCTTGCCCACTCTCTAAAGCATGCTAAACGGTGATCTGTGGCGGATCTGACGACAGATTACGACACTGACGCGGGCAGAAGTGTTTCGGGGCACATCGTTCGGCGCACAGTGTTGAACATGACGCAGCAGACGAGCCCTACGTGCTCCCATGTTGACCCAACGACATCATCAATTATGATTACAGTGTGCAAGGAATCATCTAGACTGGACCGCTGACCCATGGAATCGTGCCGACATGTCGGATGCATCCCGTTTATTGTTAAACCAGGTCGATGGTCGTGTCCAGATAAGCCACCATCCAAGCGAACGGTTGCTCGAACCATGCTCCACGCTACGGACGCAGGCCAGTTGGAGCAGTATTATCTTACGAGGAAGATTCATCTGGGCTTCCATGGGACCTGCGGTAGTAATCGAAAACACCATGACACCTGTGGACTACGTGAACACTATTAGGGACCACCTGAAACCCCTTATGCCTTATATCTTTCTCAATAGCGTTGGCATCTTCCAGCAGGACAACTGTCCGTGTCACAAGGCGAGAATCATGCTACAACGGTTTGATGAGCATGATAGTGAACTCACGTTGATGTCTGGGCCATCAAATCCGGACTATCTGAATCTGTTGAAACCCAGCCGGGAAGTTATCGGCCGCCAGCTCTGTGTCCGCAAACCATCCGCCTGTAAATTACGAGAAGTGCACAGATATCGGGTGCCACAAACATCTGGAAACCTATCAAGTACTTGCAGAATCCGTGGCACGCAGAATCACTGCTGAATTATGTTAAAGAAGTGGACCAACATGCATTTAAATAGGTGGTCATAATATTTTCGCTCACCATTGTATCACCTCTACGATCGGCCGTTGTATCAGCGCACTCTGTTTCGCTTTGGTTTGGCGAGCAAATTGGTAACCGTTGGCGTTAAGAGTAACGAGGCTGAGTCAGTAGTCGTTAAGATTGCACGGTTGCCTGGTTCACGTGACGGAGTTGCGGAAATAATCGTCTGGCGAAAGGACCTTAATTTTGTGTTAAATTTGCGTTCGTACGTACACCTCACGCAATAGTAGTATAAAGCTGAATCGAATCGTGAGAGATAAGAGCTGTTGTCCGCATATAACCCCCGCGTTGCCTGAACGGACTAGTTGGATTAACTATCGTGCCCACAAACAGGAATCTGTTGTTGTGCAAAATGTGTGTGAAATCTTATGGGACTTAACTGCTAAGGTCATCAGTCCCTAAGCTTACACACAAATTATCCTAAGGACAAGCACACACGCTCATGCCCGAGGGAGGACTCGAACCTCCGCCGGGACCAGCCGCACAGTCCATGACTGCAGCGCCTTAGATCGCTCGGCTAATCCTGCGCGGCTCTGTTGGTGTGACTCAGTGTGAGTGTGACCTCAAGGAGTGTAAATAATTTAGTGTGTAAACAGTGCAGACGTGTGAAATAATTTTGAACTATATGCTAAAGATCTGTCAGAATCATGTTGCATCAGTCGATATTCTAGCACCTTATAATTGTTTGTTATAGCAACCTCCCAGAGAGATTCGAATTCAGTAGTGCAGAGGAAGAAGTGAACGTGAACGTGTGCAGGTGAGTGTGGCCAAGCATCATAGTAAAACATATATCCCGTCTCCACCAAACAGCCCTCCCCCAAACGTCAGGCAGCTTCACTTAGAAGCCGCTGTTCTGCAAAGGGATCCGCTGTCGCACTTCTAGCACTCGATCGTGCTCTGACTACGTGACGATTTTCTGCATGGGTGACGACAAAGACGTGGTGCCGGTACACGCAATACCAAAGAAGAGGCAGCCCCTTCACCCAGCAGCTACTGGACTCTGACACTCACACGAGCTATCATTAACAGCTTATTCCAGTGAGTCCACTGGCCCCTTGAGTTCGATAAGATATCTTTCTAGGTATTTTCCTAGTTAATCAAATAAGTGTGTGTTACCCATATTCGCTCCATGGTGGCTGTAGACTGAATATCACTATATACGAGGGTTGAAACTTTAATAGTGCCAACTATTTGTTTACAGCTCGTACAAAATAGATATGTGTTTCAAAGTTTTACTGACCTTCAAAGTAGTCACCATCATTGTGTATAACCCGTTGCCAGCGATGTGGAAGGGAGGATACTCTTAGCAGTGCCAGTTGTGTTGACAGTTTGAGCGGAGCGGTCTATTGCCCGACAAATTTGTAGCCGTTGTGAAACGAATGCCGTGAAGTGTTTTTTCAGTTTAGAAATCGAGCTGAACTTACGAGGACTTAAGTCAGGGGAGTGCAGTAGGTGGTATAGCACTTGCCAGCCCCATCAGTCAAACAAATCAGTAGCAGCTTGCACTGTAAGTGCTTGAGCATTGTTCTGCAAAATGATGGTCAGGTCCTGCAGAAAGTGTCATCACTTCTGTCCCTATACTGTTCATTTTTGGAACACAACCTACGATCGGCTTACAGACAGAAGTGATGACACTTTCTGCAGGACCTCACCATCATTTTGCAGGACAATGCTCAAGCACGTACAGTGCAAGCTGTTACTGATTTGTTTGACTGATGGGGCTGCTATGTGCTATACGACCTACTGCACTCCCCTGACTTAATCCCTCGTAAGTTCAACTCGATTTCTTAACTGAAGGAAACACTTCACTGCATTCGCTTCAGAAATGCTACAAATTCGTCGGGCAATAGACCGCGCCGCTCGAACTGTCAACACAACTGGCACTGCTAAAAGTATCCTACGACTTCCACATCGCTGGCAACGGGTTATACACAATGATGGTGACTACTTTGAACGTCAGTAAAACTTTGAAACACGTATCTATTTTGCCTCTATCAAAGTCCCAACCCTCGTATCACTAGTGACTAACTCAGTCTTACGAGTCCATTCCTTCCAACCTATATCTCATTTCCAAACGCTGTCGTTCTCAGTAAATTACACTTACTGAGGCGGTGTGGGTGAGCACATTTTTTCAATGATTGTTCCCCGTGTTTTATATTCCGTTTTATGTCAATGTTCTGAGGTTTTTTTTTCTTGACACCCGTCTCACTATGATGCTGCACGGGCGCTGAAGACCTTGCTGTCGTGCGCCCACAAACCCCCCCTACTACTACTACTACTACTACTTATTGAGGGAGTTAAAAATAATTAATCTCGTGTCGTAATACTGTTTCTATAGATCGCTTCCTTACTCTAGACATCTCATCAGAAATACTACCTAACTGCATCCAACATCTCCTTGGTTTCGTATGAAAGTCTGGTGTTAATTATTGTATTTTTGAATGTTTCTATGTTGGTGTTTCGAGTAAATCACTTGTTTCGACAGTTTCTGTTAACTGCAGTCTACATTCTGCCCTAAATTTTAATTCACTATACGCATATTATGATGCTCGCCTTCATCTTGTTTGTGAATCCTGATTTGATTCAACGAAAAGCGGTCTTGGATCAATTAATCTTAGTACTGTAGGCAGTGTAAAGGGTGTCCCAGGAAAAGCAGTCAATACTCATGGATATATCAGGAATGATTGTTTGAAGCAGTAAAGTTCGTATGGATATATAATATACTATTCCGAATGATTTCCGAGATGCAGTACACTCTTAATGTAAAACATTATTTAGATGGAGCAATCCCAGATTAGTCTGTATCAGCTGTTATTCGCAACTCAGCTTATTTACTTAGGTAGTCAAGTTAATAAGATGAATACTTTCAGTTGAGTGAAATACCCACCAAGAATAACGAATGTGGATCTGCTGGAACCAGCTTTTCTGATGGAGTTAGACTTTCGACTACTTGTTGAGTCATATAAGAAGACATTTGTGTAAAAAAACAACGAAGAAACATAGATTATCAGTGTCTACGTGATGGAATCGCCCACCTTCACCGAGATGGCGCTGTTGTTGATGAAACAGATGGCAATTCCCGTTTCTGGAATGGAAATTCGTACATTTTACTATACTTTCATAAACTACGAAATAGAACGTATCAGCATGTACCGAAGATCTTTTTCCCTTGAGACGCAAAGCCGAAATTACAAGAACGAACACATCAGCAGAATTTCCGTGGAAATTGGTATCACGCTTTGAGGAAGATTCTATACGTTTTCCCATTCAGAATAGCCCAAACACAATAAGAGCCATATATTAGCTGAAACCTGTGACTCCTTACTGTTTTGGTAAGTCTAAGATATTTTAGAGTCACGTAGTGATGGCGCAACCGCCTGGTTTGAACAACCAATTGCCAGTCAATTCTTTTTGTGATTAGTCGGTGTTTTCGATCACATTAAACAACCGAATGAAACTAATCTCTACGGCCACGTGAGCTATATGAACGTTTTTCATCCACGCTCTGGGTTTCAGAGGTGTCACTCAGTGTAAGACAACTGAATGAGAATTCTCTGAGGGTTACGTCAGTTGCAAGAATATTTTCACGTAGTCACCGGTTAGGAGTTCTCAAACTTACAAACTTGTTAAACCATTTCGATTACATATGAACTGTGGATGGATGTCTACTCTTTTCGATATGTAACTTATCATACTTCAACGAGAGGTAAACAAAAGGTATATTTCTATAAATAATTTTAATGATTTCTGTATTTATTTACCTAATTCCAGCGTTAAATATGAATTTTTGTTTGGCCCTCAAAGTCTAATAATCGCTGCTACATTATATATGTATGTTTAGGTAAAACAAAAGTTACTTTGGTAATTTAAATTTATTCAAACTCTGTCTCTATCTTATCGCCAGTTGTCACCCATGATCGATAAATCTATTTCGAGAAATGGTCAATTGAGGTGAACATAAAGTATATGAGATACTGATTATGGATTGTTTGGTGACTTAATCTTTTGCTTTTTAAGTATATATACCACTTTTCAGCAGTACGTTTTTGCGAAATATAATTTGGAATCATTTGTTGATATTATTAGCGAGTTCAGCACTCTCCTAGACGAGTGTGGAGAAACCACGTAAATGTCACACTCAGGCTGTCTAACAGAACTTAAACTACTAATACACGTCAGAAAAAATCGGAAAGGACTAATGGAAGTTTGCGTGGTGAAAGTGTGACGTGAAATCTATGGTTCTAGCCGTAGCAGCCGCGAACAAATTATGCAGTACGTCAGCCATATTGTCTTTGTCTCCTGTAGATACAGTAACAGGCCAGATTGTCTGCTTACGGAGCTGGTCAAAATTGAAGCAAGACTTCCCATTCCATGGTGACGTTCTTGACAGCTGTGGATGTAATCAATTATATGCTGCTCATGGACTTATTGTAACAAAATTACATTGAAATATAAACTATTAGTTTTGTGTGTGCGTGCGCGCGCGCGCGCATGTGTATGTGTGTGTGTGTGTGTGTGTGTGTGTGTGTGGGTGGGTGTGTGTGTGTGTGTGTGTGTGTGTAGGTGTAGGTGTGTGTGTATAGTCTGAAATTAGTCTTTAGTACTTGAACAGTGGTCTGGCTGACGCAAGAATATCAAGAATTTCTTTTTTCTTTTACATGCTACGAAACCCCTATTAGACAGTGATTTCTGTAGATTTAAATCGATGTGTTCCATATTTTTAAAAGAGATAACATTGCGAAAACAAGACAAAAACTCTAAAAGTGTATGTCTGGAAAGAATGGCTGGTGAGATAGGGGCCAGACCAGTGTTCTGGAGCCTACTTTTCTGTTGAGGTCATTGTCCATTTCCTTTTGATTGTATGTGCAGCCACAAGGTATGGTGCTCGTGTCGATCTTAGTGGCAGCAAGCGCCTCTTACATCACATATTTTGTTTTTAGCTTATTGATGTTGTAGTGGTCTCAGAATACATTAGTTATTGCATGTACTGTAAAGAATTACAAATAAAATTCTCTTATTCCAATGGCTAATATGGTACCGTGCTATTGTTTAGTTAAAGATATCAATAGTCAGTCTCGAGTAGTAAACGCCGGAGATTGGGGAGCGAGTGGAGTGACGAGTAGACTGTGACGTGGAAGCAAGTGCACGAAAAATTTTAAAATCGATCTTACGTAGTCAATTCCACGTTGAGCAATTTTTTATGACAGTACACGATCAAGACCGTTTACAGTTGTTTTGTATGCTTCTAAAGCAGCGTGATGACGATCCGCAGTTCACATCACACATTTTATTCACAGACGAAAATAGATTCACACAGATTCATAAATTACCACTCTAACATTAAGTGGATGTGAGCAGCCGCGAATCCCCAGTCGAACTTGGAAGCAAAGCACTATGATATCGTCTCCGCCACTGTATTATCATAGTCACAGAGATGTACGTTTTACTTCCCCATTGTCAGCTGCTCTTTATGAACAATTTCTGCTTAACAAGTAGCCATCTTTGTTTGAGAACGTGAAACCCCTACCAGACAGAGATATGGATCTCAGAGCTATTTCCGTACCATGCGAGGATCTCGATATTCACCAAACACCTGTCTCATCGCTTCCCTCTTAACTGTGGTCAGCAAATAAAGGTGTCCATTTCTTTTTCAGCCTATCGGGAGCTTCTACTGTACAACATTAATAAATAACACAAAAATCAACATTACCATTTCAAAATTACTATGAACGGTCTTTATGTATGGCGGGATACCATCCCAGATTCAGCATCAAGTGTGGATACACTTACCTCATTCGTATAGTAAGTGGTGAGTGAGTTTTGATCTCGATGATATTCATGCTAATATTTGAATTATTGCAATAAGGCATCCAGAGTACGAAAATTAAAGGATGTTTCAGCTCAAATGTTATAAGCACCTCATAAAAAAAGAATGATGAACAGATCGAGCAGATTCTGTCCACACATCTGCTTACTTCTTGGAATTCAAAGATACGGAGCCTTTTGAAAACTCTGTAATGTTTTATATCATTTGTAAGAGTACCCTGACAAATATGCGTTTCCTTCCACAGGACCACTGAAGGATATAATGTCACGCGTAGTTACGGCATGGAACACATACAGGCAGATGGTGATCAACGGCTCGCATAGGATAGACCACGTTTTAGTTTCCATATGTATTTTCACAGGTCCGTTCTTTTTCGTCCACTGTTCTTTTCTGTAAGAATGTAGGACATTTAAAACATCTTGAATATCTCCTTGTCGCCATTAGAATTAATATGCTAAAGCAATGAGTTTGTTTTGTGCAAAACGCAACGTACAGAAGTTACTAACGTAACTCATTACGCTCTATGGCGTATACGCCCGATGACGGCATAAAACATCATGAATTATGTCGGCGTAATAAAGAGATTCCACTTGCGACTCACTTGACGTATTGACAGTATTTTCCGAGGTTATAAGCTGTTAGCGGAGCATACATACTCTCGGACTGAAGAGAATGGAGTTTTCAGTATAATATCGAAATTTCAAATCATTGTCACACCTGCGTCCCCGCCGATCTTGCGAGTCAAGATTTTTTAAATAGCACTTTCTTCGCGGTTTTTACCTAGTACCTCGAAGGAATTTAACACCTCGCCATCTGGTACCTAATCCACTCTCCAAACCAGAATTCTGATGTGTGTCGCCCATCGTCGGAAATTCTCCACTGTGAGAATCCACGTCCATAAAACATCGTGTATAAGGCACGTTTCCGAGCGTCTTCCTTAGTTTCGATAATAAGCGAACGAACGATCTTTGAAATAAGTAGCAGTGGCGTAAATTTACTGTCAGCGGAGCACTTCACCTTTCAGTTGAGTGTGTCATTAGAATGTCGTCTTCACAGTGTCGTCCTCCAGCGTGACCTGTTCCTTCAAAGAGGCGATACGTAATCCGTGCCTTGCCTCTTTAAAAAGCGCCTTCTGCTGCGTCTCACAAGTGGCTAGTATTCACGTCAAACGAACTACACTATTTTAACGAAGTAGTGACTCCTAGTATTCCTTTTTGCATGTTCATCGAATAAGACGAAAGAAGAAATCAATAACTTCAGCCGATGTCCACTCTAAAACAAATGTCTTTGTGCACCTAATGAACCGGTCATGAAAGTTATTCCCTTCGTACATTTATTTCTGCTCTGTGTTAGCTCCTTTTGAGAACTTAAGCAATAAACCCCTTGACCGTTTTATCTTAGCAGAATGAAGATGGAGGCAACTGTTTTGGTTGTGTTGATTCTCTGTCCTCAATATTCTCGCTGTACATATTCTACGAAGATATTTGTTTCACATAAGCAAAAAGATAAAATACACCACAGCCACTTGCGACACCGTACCCAGAGTTCGATAATAAGGTAGAACACCTATCTGGAGATTCTCATCACAGCAAAAAAAGAGCTGTGTGTGAACCACTTTTAATCATCATGTTAGAGGAATGTTCAAACTTCCTCATTGCCCTTTAATTACCATTCGGCAGCATAAAAATGATTTCTGCAAAAGCAGCAGAATAGTATTCTGCTACGTACCTTGATACGTTGGTCCAAGAAAACTACAAGGTTGACATAGCCCATATATCGTGTAGAGACCATACAGGTGTTACATCTGAGTGTGCATGTCCTGTGCGATGGGATGAAGAATGGCAGGTATTACACGAAAACAGAATACATTGTAACTGACATTAAAATTTCTGTCCTCCAGGACTTGTTTTTAGGCTGTCATGGGAAACTAAACATGACTCTACTTTGCACTCTTGGCCTTAATAGAGGGTCCACGTGTATGTGTGGTCTGCACCGCGCATACAGTATGCGACCGAATATCCCTGGACAGCCAATGATGCTTTCCCCAACACTCCAGCGCTGTATCTAGAAAGTCTTTCCACTGCTCTAAGACACTGAAGGTATAATTTCTTTCCTTTATTCCGGAGTCACCCAGTTCTGGGTATTTGAGTGAACGGATATGACCTAGCTTATCCAAAAGAAATTCAAAGCTACATAATCTTTGGCCTGAACAGCCACCTGATTCTTTTCGAAGCATGATGCAGCGCCCATAACTTCATTTTGGAGAGCGTTGTGTTTCACCGTTAGTGACAAGGGCACGCCGATGGTCTGTAATGGCCATTGTATGAAAATGAAAAATTAAGTGGATCTAGCATTAAATAAGAGTGCTTAAATTGCTGATATAAAAATTAGACGTCGCATACACAAGAATTTTTGTGCTAGCTCGGAAAAGCGATAAAGAAAAGGTATAAGAAATATTTTATTGTTGTTTCCAAACAATATTAACCCCATTTATAGATATGTTCCCAGATACCGTCTCAGCTTTGCAGTCCAAATAAATTTTATAAGATCTACTCCACATGCAGTTTTCTTTTCTGACGCGGTAGGATCGTGAATTACAAAATCTGGGGTGGACCTTATATATCATTAATACGTAATTGACAAGAATCGCTCCACAGGTCGTCATAGTTGCGTTACATCAGGCGATATACATTTCTTGGGCCATGTGAGTAGAAATGTCTGGCATATGGAAAGAAGTCAAAAACTTAAGTTTCATAGAATTTCATTCGAACAATTCGATTCAAATTTATGAAAAATTATAGCTGTGCCATGCCAATTTCAACTGTATTATAAAGTAATGAAATAATTTATACAATAATTGTGATGTCAGTCTTCAGAGGAATGGAAGGAATAATTCCTTGAAAATAATTTTCAAACAGCATATTCAGTCTTAGTCTTCATGATTTTGCTCACAAGAGACTTAAACCTTTGAAACACACTAAAAATTCAAATTCCCCAATCATAACCATTTATTCAGCATGAAACAGTTCCAAACAACTGTGGGTAATAATTTTGTGAAAATTGCATGGGCATTACACGCTACTTACGCCAAAGTTACGTTGTGAAACCACAGGGAAATATGACTATAGAGCACATACCATGTCTTTTACGCTATTTGCATATTTTCAGCCCTTTCCCATACATCATTTTGTGTTATATAAATATTTTCCCATAGATTATTTGAGATTATTTTTTTCGACAACATCGCAGTTTACAGACGTCCAGTTTGTACCGTGAAGTCCTGGGGCTGAACTGCTGTGTGTAATTCATAGGTACACGATAATGACAAATAAGCGATCTTTTACTGCGAAACGTGAATCTTGAACTGTGTCTCTTCGTCCCTGGACAGTGCTGAAGATACTACACTGGATGTTAATGAGAGTCGAAGATTTTTAAGTGTATTATAAAATGTGGAGCTGAATGTCTAAAAATCTACGCCTTCTACAAATTCTTCGTTAAATAAAGAAAATCATCAACTGAGTATCAGCAGTTTCGTCTAAATTAGGCATCGCTTCATCCGTGAAATACTCCATTATGTTAATCAAAACATCGGTCTGTCATTCATTATTACTGACTCTGTGACTCGCGACGAGGTCCAGTGTAGGGGCTTTCTCGATCACCCACCTTCCTCCAGGGGTCTTCTGGTTGTGGGGACACATACACTACTGGCCATTAAAATTGCTCCACCAAGGAGAAATGCAGTTGATACACGGGTATTCATTGGACAAATATATTATACCAGAACGGACGTGTGATTACATTTTCACGCAATTTGGGTGCATAGATCCTGAGAAATCAGTACCTAGAACAACCACCTCTGTCCGTAATAACGGCCTTGATACGCCTGGACATTGAGTTAAACGGAGCTTGGATGGTGCGCACAGGTACAGCTGCCAATGCAACTTCAACACGATACCACAGTTCATCAAGAGTAGTGACTGGCGTATCGTGACGAGCCAGTTACTCGGCCACCATTGACCAGACGTTTTCAGTTGGTGAGCGATCTGCAGAATGTGCTGACCAGACCAGCAGTCGAACATTTTCTGTATCCAGAGGGGTCCGTAGAGGACCTGCAACATGCGGTCGTGCATTATCCTGCTAAAACATAGGGTTCCGTAGGGATCGAATGAAGGGTAGAGCCATGGGTCGTAACACATCTGAAATGTAATGTCCTCTGTTCAAAGTGACGTCAATGCGAACAAGAGGTGACCGAGACGCGTAATTTATGGCACCCCATACCATTATGCTGGGTGATACGGCAGTATGGCGATGACGAATACAAACTTCCAATGTGCGTTCACCGCAATGTCGCCAAACATGGATGCGACTATCATGATGCTGTAAACAGAGCCTGGACTCACCCGAAAAAATGACGTTTTGCAATTTGTGCACCCAGGTTCGTCGTCGAGTACACCATCGCAAGCTCTCCTGTCTGTGATGCAGTGTCAAGCGTTACCTCAGCCATGGTCTCAGAGCTGATAGTCCATGTTGCTGCAAACGTCGTCGAACTGTTCGTGCAGATGGTTGTTGTCTTGCTAACGTCCCCATCTGTTGACTCACGGATCCAGACGTGGCTGCACGATACGTTACAGCCACGTGGATAAGTTGCCCGTCATCTCGACTGCTAGTGATACTAGGCCGTTGGGATCCAGCACGGCGTTGCGTATTACTCTCCTGAACCCACCGATTCCATATTCTGCCAACAGTCATTGGATCTCGACCAACGCGAGCAGCAATCGCGATAGGCTACAATCCGACCTTTGTCAAGTCGGAAACGTGATGGTACGCATTTCTCCTCCTTACACGAGGCATCACAAGAACGTTTCACCAAGCAACGCAGGTCAACTGCTGTTTGTGTATGAGAAATAGGTTTGGAAACTTTCCTCATGTCAGCACTTTGTAGGTGTCGGCACCGGTGCCAACCTTGTGTGAATGCTCTGAAAAGCTAATCATTTGCATAACACAGCATTTTCTTCCTGTCGGTTAAATTTCGCATCTGCAGCACGTCATCTTCGTGGTGTATCAATTTTAATGGCCAGTAGTGTATAAAGCGTGACTTACACTCGTCTGGTTAAGTATATCAACTGTCAGATTGGGCGCAGTGGTAATGGGTTTGACTCATGCATACATTACGAGTCTTTAGGTGTCCAGAGAAGTTTGAATACTCAGGATGATTCATCACAGCGGTGTTTAGTGGTGTACGTATTTAATCAATGAGAGAGCAGCTATAAAAAGTCATCTGCCTAGTTATCAGGAGACCCAGGTTCGAATCCCGGTCCGGCACATATTTCTAACTTTCTCTGTTGATATGAATCAGTTCCCACTGGCAGCTTTGTGCTTTGATAAAGAAAACTATTATCTGTTGTAACAGACGATTACCTGAAAATGGTGTAACGCTTAAAATTGTGTGTATATTACGTGATTTTTTTCCCATTGACCCATCTCGGTCCTTTAGGTAATTTACAGTTTCATCACATGCATTTAACTAGAAGACTTTGAGAATACAGTATCGATTTCTGTTAAGAAGACTATATGGGTTGTAGTCAAAGACCTTAAATGTCGCAAAGTAGGAAGTCTCCCAACATGTATTATGTACACAGCGTATTTGCAGTGACTGCTGACGGACTGCTACGACAAAATTCTGTCTAGCTTCCCATACTGTGTAGTAACATTATACCTCTCCACGGCATTGCTGGAGGGAGTATGATGAGGTACTTTGCTACTCCGTCAAAAGAAAGTTCCAGTCTAGGTAGGCGGGATTTGATCCGCCTGCATGAAGAGCAAGACTTCTAATGCATAACTGGATTGATATCCTAGCGGTTATGTTCGAGTATAATGACTTTCCTGGAGACTAGAAATCTACTCTGTAGGAATCGGCATGGGTTTCGAAAAAGACGGTCGTGTGAAACCCAGCTCGCGCTACTCGTCCACGAGACTCAGAGGGCCATAGACACGGGTTCACAGGCAGATGCCGTGTTTCTTGACTTTCGCAAGGCGTTCGATACAGTTCCCCAAAGTCGTTTAACGAACAAAGTAAGAGTATATGGACTATCAGACCAATTGTGTGATTGGATGAGTTCCTAGATAACAGAACGCAGCATGTCATTCTCAATGGAGAGAAGTCTTCCGAAGTAAGAGTGATTTCAGGTGTGCCACAGGGGAGTGTCATGGGACCGTTGCTGTTCACGATATACATAAATGACGTAGTGGATGACATCGGAAGTTCACTTAGGCTTTTTGCAGATGATGCTGTGGTGTATCGAGAGGTTGTAACAATGGAAAATTGTACTGAAATGCAGGAGGATCTGCATGGTGCATGGTGCATGGTGCAGGGAATGCCAATTGAATCTCAATGTAGACAAGTGTAATGTGCTGCGAATACATAAAAAGATAGATCCCTTATCATTTAGCCACAAAATAGCAGGTCAGCAACTGGAAGCAGTTAATTCCATAAATTATCTGGGAGTACGCATTAGGAGTGATTTAAAATGGAATGATCATATAAAGTTGAACGTCGGTAAAGCAGATGCCAGACTGAGATTCATTGGAAGAATCCTAAGGAAATGCAATCCGAAAACAAAGGAAGTAGGTTACAGTACGCTTGTTCGCCCACTGCTTGAATACTGCTCAGCGGTGTGGGATCCGTACCAGATAGGGTTGATAGAAGAGACAGAGAAGATCCAACGGAGAGCAGCGCGCTTCGTTACAGGATCATTTAGTAATCGCGAAAGCGTTACGGAGATGACAGATAAACTCCAGTGGAAGACTCTGCAGGAGAGACGCTCAGTAGCTCAGTACGGGCTTTTGTTAAAGTTTCGAGAACATACCTTCACCGAAGGGTCCAGCAGTATATTGCTCCATCCCATGTATATCTCGCGAAGAGACCATGAGGATAAAATCAGAGAGATTAGAGCCCACACAGAAGCATACAGACAATCCTTCTTTCCACGAACAATACGAGACTGGAATAAAAGGGAGAACCGATAGAGGTACTCAGAGTACCCTCCGCCACACATCGTCAGGTGGCTTGCGGAGTATGGATGTAGATGTAGAATCCAGCTGGGTTGTAATAGAGGGTGTATCTGAGGTGGCAGAAATGTCGTACATTCGGATATTGTACATTTACACACTTATGTCATTATAATAAGGAATCGTCTGATACAGAAAACACATATACCATTTGAAACATTTTTAAAGACTACAATAATGTCCCATTGTGACTATTTTGGATGCTACACCCACTGCATAAAATACAAATGGTTATAAATTAAAAATGATTCATACAACATTGGAATACCACAAAAACACTAAAATAAAAGCGACTGAGGAATTCTTTCATATAATCTCAGAACCTGTACAATGCACACTGATATATACCCTCCAGAGACTGAAGACCACTCCTGTTTCCAACAAAGAACTCTCCATTGTGTTCCTTGAACCACTCCATCACAATCCTGGCCTTGCGACATGGCACATGCCGAAAAATGTCACTGCCGTCGGGAAATATTATCGCCATGAACGATTGTACGTGTACGGTTCTACTTGGCCGTCATGGTGCCCTGCATGAGCTCCATTGAGCCCATGGGTGCCTAAGTGAATGTTCCCAGAGCATAAAAGAGTCAACGCCAGTTTGTCTCTGTCCAGTAGTACAGGTGTCAAGGAGCTCTTCCGCAGGAAGATGATGGATTCGCGCCATCCCATCAGGGCGTAATGAAGAAGACATCGCGATTCATCAGTCCATGCAACGCTACGCCACTGCACCAACGTCCAGTGCCGATTTTCACGTGCCCATTTCAGTCGTAGTTGCCGGTGTCGTGGTGTTACCGTTGACACATGCATGGGTTGTCAGCTGCGGAGGCCCATCATTAGGAATGTTCGCTGCACTGTGTGTTTGGACACACTTGTACTCCACGCAGTATGAACGTCTGGTTTGCCACAGTTCGCCGCCTGTCCTGTTTTACAAGTTTTCCCAGCCGACGACGTCCGACATGTGTCGATGGCCGCCCAACCTCGGTTTCGCTACATGTTGAAGGCACTCACCGCAGCACTCCTCGAACACTCGTTTCTGAAATACTCGTGCCATCACTATCTGTCCTCGGTCAAACTCGGTTATATTGCGCGCCTTCCCCATTTTACACACTGACAACAATCTTACTCATACTACATGCACCGTGCGTGTGACTGACTAGCAGTCATTCCCCGCGAGATAACGTTGCTATCGCCTGGACAGCTGTATATCGATAGTAGGTTGGTGGTCGTAATGTTCTGGCTGATCAGTTGACATAAATACATACATACATTATCACAGCACGTACTAGCTGACAAACCCGGCATTACCCGGGTGCCCATTTTGCCATTTTACTACCAAAAACGAGAAAAATGGACTATGTTCTATTGTCATCTCCGTATAAGTTTCAGTTTGCTGGGTGCAGCGATTTTGTAAATGACTCTGTGTCAACGCCTCTTCAGAGCTGTACAAATAGCCACTGTTTTCCAGTGCAGGCGTTTGCGCCCCGTAGTTTCAAAACCACATCCACGTGCCAGGGATTTTCTAAAATTGACTCGGCTTTAGGAGAGTCTTAGCAGTAAAGAAGAAATGTATTCAAACTTCATTGATTGTGCGGCATTTTTTCAAGCATCTCAGTGTTTGTCACGCTGTATCTCTTGAACTGCATGTCGTACAGTGATATATTTGTATAGATAAATTCAGCAGCGTATGTGGATATTGCTGCAAAATGTTCTACGAATATAGTTAGTATCACAGAATCAATAAATCACAGAACTAATAAATTTAAATGTCATACTTGGTGCTGCAGTTTTTTCACGCATCTCATTGTTTATGACGTCATATCTGCTGAAATATGGATCTGGTGGATCTAAATCTCAACAGCGATTATCGTTTGTCAGTAAGGTATATGCATACCAAGTTTGGTTGAAATCGGTCCAGTGGTTTAGGAGATGTGGAACATACGTACACACACACACACACGCACACACACACACACACACACACACACGTATAGTCACTTTTATAATATGGCTGGGTGAATATATTTTTCTTCCGTGATGCGATTTTGATGAACTGAGGCCTATTCGATGCCCAAAACTATGCTCAAATTACCTGCGAAAACCCCATGAACATCTGTCTAGTAGTTTAGGAGATTAACATGTTCAAAGACGAATAGATAGACGCGACGATTAAATACATTCATCATTAGTGTATCTTTGCCTCATCATTTTTTGCAGTGATGCGGTTAGCATCATAATTCTGTGGTAACAGAATACCTTCCAGTTTTTTTGGGATACAAACCAGTTATCTACAAAGAGAGACACACAATTTTCTCATTCTCCAGACTAATGTCAAATTTGGCTAGCCCGGTTAGCCGAGCGGTCTAACGCACGGCTTTCCGGAGTGGGAAGGAGCGCCTGGTCCCCGGCACGAATCCGCCCGGCGGATTTGTGTCGATGTCCGGTGAACCGGCCAGTCTGTGGATGGTTTTTAGGTGGTTTTTCATCTGCCTCTGCGAATGCGGGCTGGTTCCCCTTATTCCGCGTCAGCTACACTATGTCGGTGATTGCTGCGCAAACAAGTTCTCCACGTACGCGTACACCACCATTACTCTACCACACAAACACAGGGGTTACACTCGTCTAGTGTGAAACGTTCCCTTGGTGGAGGGGGGGGGGGGGGTCCGTCGGGGGCCGAACCGCACAATATCCCTGTGTTCGGTGTGGGGCGACGGAGGGGTGAAATGGACTGTGGTATTCGTCGTGGGGTTGTGGACCACTGCGGCTGCAGCGGGGACGGAGCCTCTCCGTCGTTTCTAGGTCCCCGGTTAATACTATACAATACAATGTCAAATTTGGTACAGTTAACACTCTTTAACTGAGACCGAACCCCCTAACACAGCCTACCTTTTTCTGCAATACTTTACTCAGAACAGAGCCACTAACACGGTTGTAAAAATATGTTATAGTCTTTTAGAGACATCTACGTCATGCACATATGGCGGCTTTACATGTAGAATGCTACTTGTTCATTGTTAAGGACCGAGTTCTGGGAGTAGTGTCTTGAACTAGTAATCGAAACGTTCTGGGACCCGGGATCGGTTCCAGCCATTGCTTAAATATCGAAAAAAATCTCTTCACCAAAGGCAGCCGCAGACTTTCGGTATAAGGAGTCACACTCATTCTATCAGCGGTCTTGTCCAAAAAGGCGGGCCAGCAGACAATTTCAGGGCAACCAAGACGTCAAATAAATCAAGACACGTTCATAGGACTGTCGCCCTAGGAAAAAGAGTTGGAGAGTCCAATATGGTGCAAGCTATCAGAAATCCTGAGAGGAATAGTCCTGTGGGGTAGGACAGGTAATATACAAAAGACAGGGGTACAGCCTTTCGCCCAACTGTTCAATTTATACATCGAAGAAGCAATAACAGATACAAAACAAAGTCTCAGGAGTGGGATTAAAATTCACGGTAAAAGGATATCAATGACCGGATTCACTGATGACATCGTTTCCCTTAGTGAAAGTGAACACGATATACAGGTCTAATGAGTACAGAACAAGTGTTGAGAGTAAACCGGAGAATAAAATAATGAGAAGTAGAAATGAGATTAACGATAAATTTAACATCAAATACGATTTCCATGAAATAGACGACGTTGCCTCATTATTAGTCCTCCCTGTTATGGAATGAGCCTTGTTAGCTGCGCAGTTTCGGTGAACCATCACCTGAAAGTGCTGTTATGCGACTTTTCCTTAAAATGAATAGCCAGAAACTCTTTCTTTCAATTTAAAATCAGAAGTTTAATAATCTTTAATCACGTTTTTAAGATCCTACCGATGATAACCTGGTCTCTTACAGTCTCTAATGTTTACAAATAGATAGTTATCACTTACATACTTGGAGCTTAATAGATCTTCTCTCGTCAGAACGTGAAAGAGCTACAGAACAGACGAAGAGATTAAAAGTTGCTTCACACCCAATTAAGTAGAAGAATTCACGAAACTCTTACTACAGTCACAAATATCATCCAAATGATCAAAATCACACATTTTGAAATCTATTGTTCATGTTGTTGTTGTTGTGGTCTTCAGTCCTGAAACTGGTTTGATGCAGCTCTCCAAGCTACTCTATCCTGTGCAAGCTTCTTCATCTCCCAGTACTTACTGCAACCTACATCCTACTGAATCTGCCTAGCGTATTCATCTCTTGGTCTCCCTCTACGATTTTTACCTTCCACGCTGCCCTCTAATGCTAAATTTCTGATCCCTTTATGTCTCAGAACATGTCCTACCAACCAGTCCCATCTTCTCAAGTTGTGCCACAAACTCCTCTTCTCCCCAATTCTGTTCAATACCTCCTCATTAGTTATGTGATCTACCCATCAAATCTTCAGCATTCTTCTGTAGCACCACATTTCTAAAGCTTCTATTCTCTTCTTGTCCAAACTATTTATCGTCCATGTTTCACTTTCATATATGGCTACACTCCATACAAATACTTTCAGAAACGACTTCCGGACACTTAAATCTATACTCGATGTTAACAAATTTCTCTTCTTCAGAAACGCTTTCCTTGCCATTGCCAGTCTACATTTTATATCCTCTCTATTTCGACCATCATCAGCTATTTTTCTCCCCAAATAGCAAAACTTCTTTACTACTTTAAGGGCCTCATTTCCTAATCTAATTCCCTCAGTATCACCTAACTTAATTCGACTACATTCCATTATCCTTGTTTTGCTTTTGTCAATGTTCATCTTATATCCTCCTTTCAAGACACTGTCCGTTCCGTTCAACTGCTCTTCCAAGTCCTTTGCTGTCTCTGACAGAATTACAATGTCATCGGCGAACCTCAAAGTTTTTATCTCCTCTCCGCGGATTTTAATACCTACTCCGAATTTTTCTTTTGTTTCCTTTACTGCTTGCTCAATACACAGATTGAATAACATCGGGGAGAGGCTACAACCCTGTCTCACTCCCTTCCCAACCGCAGCTTCCCTTTCATGCCCCTCGGCTCTTATAACTGCCATCTGGTTATTGTACAAATTGTAAATAGCCTTCGCTCCCTGTATTTTACCCCTGTCACCTTTATAATTTGAAAGAGAGTATTCCAGTCAACATTTTCAAAAGCTTTCTCTAAGTCTACATATCCTAGAAACGTAGGTTTGCCTTTCCTTAATCTATTTTCTAAGGTAAGTCGTAAGGTCAGTATTGCTTCACGTGTACCAACATTCCTACGGAATCCAAACTGATCTTCCCCGAGGTCGGCTTCTACCAGTTTTTCCATTCGTCTGTAAAGAATTCGCGTTAGTATTCCACATCTACATTTATACCCCGCAAGCCACCCAACGGTGTGTGGCGGAGGGCACTTTACGTGCCACTGTCATTACCTCCCTTTCCTGTTCCAGTCGCGTATGGTTCGCGCGAAGAACGACTGCCGGAAAGCCTCCGTGCGCGCTCGAATCTCTCTAATTTTACATTCATGATCTCCGCGGGAGGTATAAGTAGAGGGAAGCAATATATTCGGTACTTCATCCAGAAACGCACCCTCTCGAAACCTGGACAGCAAGCTACACCGCGATGCAGAGCCCCTCTCTTGCAGAGTCTGCCACTTGAGTTTGCTAAACATCTCCGTAACGCTATCACGCTTACCAAATAACACTGTGACGAAACGCGCCGCTCTTCTTTGGATCTTCTCTAAATCCTCTGTCATCCCGACCCGGTACGGATCCCACTCAGATGAGCAATACTCCTTTGTTGATTGACTACATTTTCTGAGGACTCTCCCAATGAATCGCAACCTGGTACCCGCGTTACCAACAATTAATTTTATATGATCATTGCACTTCAAATCGTTCCGCAGGCACACTCCCAGATATTTTGCAGAAGTAACTGCTACCAGTGTTTGTTCCGCTATCATATAATCATACAATAAAGGATCCTTCTTTCTATTTATTCGGAATACATTACATTTGTCTATGTATTTTGCAACTGTGATTTATTAAACTGATCGTGCGGTAATTTTCACATCTGTCAACACCTGCTTTCTTTTGGATTGGAATTATTATATTCTTCTTGATGTCTGAGGGTATTTCGCCTGTCTCATAGATCTTGCTCACCAGATTGTTCATAATAATAAAATATGTTTTCTCAGCTTGAATGAAGCGAAAGTAGAGGCAAAAAAAGCGGTTCCGAGGATAGTCAGAATACAAGCTAGCTAGACAGAAGGTACATTACACGAAGGGCAGAATGAACAGAATGTCCGAAAATGGAGCGAGCCTGGGCTTCGTAAAGACCCTCTCCAGGACATTATTGGACTTTTTTAATTGATAATAGTTTAAAATTCTTTAGGTCATGAAGTTCATCTTTTATTGGTTATTGATTATTCATTGTATTTTGTTGTACATTATTTCTCATGTGAAGCATTTATCAAAGTATGTAGTACTAATTTATACCTAAAGAATAGAAACAACTGGTTTATGTTAAAATTTACTTATTGAAAATTTAGTAACTTTCCATGACGGACCTTTGCTCATTAATATGCCTGTCAATATATGTAACAAAGTGAGGCAATCAAAAGTATATCAACAGATCCCGGAAGTTTACAATGGATGGGGTATAACTATTACTCAAAGTTTGGACTTTTAAGCAAATTAAGTTTGAGTTAATGTACAGGGCGTTTCAGAAATGACCGGTATATTTGAAACGGCAATAAAAACTAAACGAGCAGCGATAGAAATACACCGTTTGTTGCAATATGCTTCGGACAACAGTACATTTTCAGGCGGACAAACTTTCGAAATTACAGTAGTTACAATTTTCAACAACAGATGGCGCTGCAAGTGATGTGAAAGATATAGAAGACAGCGCAGTCTGTGGGTGCGCCATTCTGTACGTCGTCTTTCTGCTGTAAGCTTGTGCTGTTCACAACGTGCAGGTGTGCTGTGGACAACATGGTTTATTCCTTAGAACAGAGGATTTTTCTGGTGTTGGAATTCCACCGTCTAGAACACAGTGTTGTTGCAACAAGACGAAGTTTTCAACGGAGGTTTAATGTAACCAAAGGACCGAAAATTTCAATGGACTGGGAACGTGACGGATGAACGTGCTGGAAAGGTAGGGCGACCGCGTACGGCAACCACAGAGGGCAACGCGCAGCTAGTGCAGCAGGTGATCCAACAGTGGCCTCGGGTTTCCGTTCGCCGTGTTGCAGCTGCGGTCCAAATGACGCCAACGTCCACGTATCGTCTCATGCACCAGAGTTTACACCTCTATCCATACAAAATTCAAATGCGGCAACCCCTCAGTGCCGCTACCATTGCTGCACGAGAGACATTCGCTAACGATATAGTGCACAGGATTGATGACGGCGATATGCATGTGGGCAGCATTTGGTTTACTGACGAAGCTTATTTTTACCTGGACGGCTTCGTCAATAAACAGAACTGGCGCATATGGGGAACCGAAAAGTCCCATGTTGCAGTCCCATCGTCCCTGCATCCTCAAAAAGTACTGGTCTGGGCCGCCATTTCTTCCAAAGGAATCATTAGCCCATTTTTCAGATCCGAAACGATTACTGCATCACGCTATCTGGACATTCTTCGTGAATTTGTGCCGGTACAAACTGCCTTAGACGACACTGCGAACACCTCGTGGTTTATGCAAGATGGTGCCTGGCCACATCGCACGGCCGACGTCTTTAATTTCCTGAATGAATATTTCGATGATCTTGTGATTGCTTTGGGCTATCCGAAACATACAGGAGACGGCGTGGGTTGGCCTCCCTATTCGCCAGACATGAACCCTTGTGACTTCTTTCTGTGGGGACACTTGAAAGACCAGGTGTACCGCCAGAATCCAGAAACAATTGAACAGCTGAAGCAGTACATCTCATCTGCATGTGAAGCCATTCCGCCAGACACGTTGTCAAAGGTTTCGGGTAATTTCATTCAGAGACTACGCCATATTATTGCTACACATGGTGGATATGTGGAAAATATCGTACTATAGAGTTTCCCAGACCGCAGCGCCATGTGTTGTTGAAAATTGTAACAACTGTAATTTCGAAAGTTTGTCTGCCTGAAAATGTACTGTTGTCCCAAGCATATTGCAACAAACGGTGTATTTCTATCGCTGCTCGTTTAGTTTTTATTGCCGTTTCAAATACACAGGTCATTTTTGAAACACACTGTAAATACATTATTGAACAGAGGAAAAGTATCTCTTTAATTCGAAAGAGGTCTCACCTTAAGAATCTATTAGCGCAAATGGCTTTCCCTATGGCTACATATACGAAATTTTGTAACTGCAGTAATTTGTGATTGCCATCATTTGTGATGGAACTAATTAACTCATTGCAACCAGGACAACAAACTGAATGAACTGGCGCCACTCAGAGTGGCCGAGCGGCTCTAGGCGCTACAGTCTGGAACCGCGCGACCGCTATGGTCGCAGGTTCGAATCCTGCTTCGGGCATGGATGTGTGTGATGTCCTTAGGTTAGTTAGTTTTAAGTAATTCTAAGTTCTAGGGGACTGATGACCTCAAAATTCAAGTCCCATAGTGCTCACAGCCATTTAAACTATTTTTTTGAATGAACTGAATAATAAAAATTTTTGTGGGGGAACTTATTTCTACCATTTTGATAGTAGGCGTAGTATGAGTTTAACGTAGAAACTTTAACATCGCAGTTTTGAAAAGTAAATTAGCGAAAATATAATGTAGACCTTAACATATGAGACAGGGGTGCATAAAATGTAGGATGGTGGGAGTCAACCTGCTTTGTCACGAAGTGTAAGAAATCTGCTACCTTGCAAGCTAAATAACACGCAACTGACGGATGAAGGAGAATGGAAATAGCAGACAAGTACAGACAAAGTGTGCATTCCTGGCCAAAAGGAATCTTCTAGGACAAAAAATAGGCCTTAATTTTGCGAATGCTGTATGGTAGTGAATCACAGTCTGTGGGAAATCCAGAAAAGAAGAAAATCGAAGCGTTTGAGAAGTGGTGCTACAGAAGCTGGGTGGACTGGTAAGACTAGGCATGAGGAATATGTCCGCAGAATCCTCAGTGACACGAAGATTAGGAAAACTCTGACAAGGAGAGGGGGCAGATGAGAGAACATAGGACATCGAACAATTTCTGTGGTGATACAGGAAGCCGTAGGAGATACAAGCTGCAAATAAAAGAGAGACTGGAATACATCCAACAAATAACTAACGATGTAGGGTGCAAATTCTACTCTGAGATGCAGACGTTGATGGAAGAGAGGAATTCTTAGGGGGCTGCATAAAACTAGTCAGAAGACCCACGATTTGAAAAACGCTACGTTTCTCTTACTTTTCAATTTTTTCATTTTTTCTTGGTCTATCTTTATCCCATATTCTGAGCTATGACAGGCATTCCATTCCACAAGTTTCTTCTGTATATCCGGGTGGGACAGACTCACATACGAAACGCTACAGCTGTCAGTGTTACGCCATTACTTAGATCATCTGTCTCAAGAAAATTTTGAACAGAAACCGTTGACAAAATATACACTATCGGCAAACGAGTCGCAACACCAAAAAATAATTAATGTACACTAATAAAATTTCTGGGATACATTGGCCAAGGTAACATATTTAAGTAATTAACACAGCAAGATTACAGGTTAGTGTAAGCACAGGATAATCCGTCGCAAATGAGAAGTGCTTGTACATTAATAACCGGTTGAGCCGCTAGAATATTGAATGCAAGCATGCTAAAGTGCATTCTCTATGTTGTACAGCTGAAAGATGTCAGTTTGTGTGATAAAATTCCATGACTGTTGCATTTGTTCAGTCAATACACGGATGGTTTTGTGGATAACAGTGGAGTTGTCATACGATTATGTCCCATATGTGATCGATTGGAGGCAGATCTGGTGATCGAAGAGGCCAAGCCAACTTGTCGACATTCTGTAGAGTATGTTGTCTTAAAGCAGCGGTAAGTGGGAGAGCATTATCCTACTGGAAAACCCCCTCTGGAATGCTGTTCATAAATAGCAGCGCTACAGGTCAAATTACCAGATTAACGTACAGTTTTGCAGTCAGGGTGTGTAGGATAACCTCGAGAGCACTCCTGCTGTCATACGAAATCGCACTGCAGACCCTAACTCCAGGTGTAGGTACAGTGTGTCTAGCACTCAGGCAGGTTGGTTGCAATGGCCTCCATCTAACCACACACTGCAATCACTCGCACCGAGGTAGAACAAGCTTACCTCCAGCAGAATTCCACCCTGCCCTCCAATGAGTCGCAAATGGCGGTGGTTGGTATCAGTGGAATGCACAATACGGGGGGGGGGGGGGGGGGTCTGGCTCGGTGCTATCCTCGGTGTAACTGATTTCCAATAGTTCGTTATGTCACTTTGGTGTCAACGCATGCTCAAAGCGCAGCTGCAAATGCAGTACGATGTATCAGAGTCATACGCCGAACACAATGGCTTTCCTCTCGATAGTGCCACATGACTGCCCGGATCCACGGTCTTCTTGTGGCCGTACATTCTCGTGACCACCGCTGCCAGGAGTCATGTGCAATAGCTACATTCCTATCAAGTCTTTCTGCAATATCACAGAAGGAACATGCAGCTTCTCGTAGTCCTTTTACACAACCTCGGTCAAACTCAGTGAGGTGTTGATTCCAGCGTCTTTGTCACCTTAAAGCCGTTTTCGAGTAATATCAACTCACCACGTCAAGTCTCAGAGAGAAGTAACACTCATGACCGTTATAACGTGTGTTTAAAGTAAAGCTGATTTGCGTTCTCATAGTGCCGCTACCAGCCGGAGTCCTTGCGACTGTCTCTAAATGTAAATGTCTGCAGCTCGTGGTCTAGCGGCTAGCGTCGCTGCCTGTGGATCACGAGGTCCCTGGTTCGATTCACGGCCTGCTTGGGGATTTTCTCTGCCCGGGGACTGGGTGTTTGTGTTGTTGTCATCATTTCATCATCATCATTCGTGACATAGGCTAGACTGGACTGTAAAAATGGGGACTTTTTACGTGCGCTGATGACCGCGCAGAGGAGCGCCACACAAACCAAACATCATCATCATCGAATTGTCCGCCCCGGTAGCTGAGTGGCAAGATTTTATGTTTTTCTGTGAAGGTGAGAACTTCACTGTAATTCAATATGCTTGTCTCTCTATTCTCAGGAGGAAGACTGATTTCCTTTAATTAATATTAAGAAGAAATATTTATCTTATTTATGTCAGCAAAAGTGGTTAAGGCTTATGGCTTACAGAAAAACTGGAAGCTGACCAGAGGTGTGGCAAAAAAGTAAGATAAATGAGGATCGGCTTCAAAACAAAAAAAAAGAAAAGCAGGTGGTGAGCTGAATGGAACGACATGCCCAGGGGCCCGGGATCGGAGATTTTCTCCGTTCATCCACATCGACACTCAAGTCGCCGAAGTGGCGTCAACTCAAAAGAGTTGCACCAGACGAACGGTCTACCAACGGGAGGCCCTAGCAACACGACATTTCTTTTTTCATCATCGAAAAGTACGCCCCCGGTAGCTGAGTGGTCAGCGTGAAAGAATGTCAATCCTAAGGGAGCGGGTTCGATTCCCGGCTGGGTCGGAGATTTTCTCCGCTCAGGGTCTGGGTGTTGTGTTGTCCTAATCATCGTCATTTCATCCTCATCGACGCGCAAGTCACCCAAGTGGCGTCAAATCGAAAGACTTACACCAGGCAAACGGTCTCCCCGGCGGGAGGCCCTAGTCACACGACCCTTTCTTTTTATCATCGAAAAGTAAACAGACATTACCTTTCAGATGTAGAAACACTCCTACCAACTTTAGTTTACGTCACACAATGCTTTGCTGTTGAGTTTTCTTTCAGTCAATGTATTTGACCCTCACCAATAAATAACAGCAGTTACTCCATACGAGGTCCCGACGAAGACCGCTGCAATTGTGATCGATACGTCAAAATACCCATGTACGGACAGCTATTTAACAACATGAGGTGTCATGATATCCTGAGTACTTTTTTTTATTAAGTAACAGATGCGTAGAAGCCTTCGTCGTGACACCGATGATTAGAGAATTTAATGCTAACGTAATGGCGGGAAAGGAAAGAATCAGTAGCATTTGGCTACATGAACGGGAGTGCCTTAATTAAACGCAAAAGCCATTAAGTGCATACAACAGGGGTTAGGCGATGAGACAGAGGCAGGCCAGAAGGAACAGGCAGCGTCTCGGCGGAAGTTGCCTTGAATTATGCAGGGGGTTGCCCACCACGCCGCGCCTCCCGGCACAGCACTCCATCAGCGTAATTTGATTCCGGCCGGTGTCACCGGCTGCCAGCCCGGTGGATTTTTCTTCCCTCATTTCCGCGGCGTTCCCCACTCCGCCCGCTCCGCCTCTCGTGTGTCGCGCAAATACAGCGCGTCGCGCATCGCACGGCCAGTCTCTGCTCTGACGGGTCCGCATTAAAATAAACCCGCTCCGCATTCCTTATGCATTAGCCTGTCGTGCGGCGCGGCTCTCCTCTCTGAATCAGACAGTCTCATACAGAAAGGCGAGTGCTTCTGTCTATCCTTCCACCATTTCGGAGTTTCATTGGGAGTTGGAATCCGTAGCTGAATGTCATCAGTAGGCACTGCGCGTTTGAAATGAAATAATACGTCTTCTTTCTATTGGCACTCACTTTTTTTTCTAGACGTTCGTCAAAAATTCATTTTTTGACGGTACATCTGGGGGGTTGGAAATTTGGAAATTTGTGGTAAGGTCTCATGGGACCAAACAGCTGAGGTCATCGGTCCCTACGCCTACACACTACTTAATCTAAAACTAAGTTACGCTATGGACAACACACACACCCATGCCCGAGGAAGAACTCGAGCATCCGATGGGCCGGGATCGATTCCTGGTGTTGTTAGGGAGGGACCTTTCCACGCTGGGAGGCCTCGAACGTGGTTCACCGAGCCTCGTAATGTCAGTTGAGGAACTAATTGACCGAATAGTAGCGGCTCTAGGTCACAAAAACTGACAACAGGTGGAAGAGCGCTGTGCTGATCCTTTCCGAGATTGATGTCGGAAATACTCCTGTGTGATACAGACAAGAGGAAGATTGAGTCAATAATTAAATCACTGAAGACTATGGACTCTCATGGTTATGACGGAGTGTCTAGCAAAATAATGAAGTACTGTGCTGCACATGTTAGCCCTGTATTTAGCCATATTTGTAAACTTTCCTTTAGGAATGGTCAGTTTCCTGAGCGATTAAAGTACTCAGTAGTAAAACCGCTTTATAAAAAGGGAGAAAGGGATAATGTAGATAATTTTAGACCTATTTCTATGCCATCAGTGTTTGCAAAAGTTATTGAAAAGGCTGTGTGTTTAAGGATGATTGATAATTTTATATCATACGATTTGTTATCAAATGTAGAGTTCGGCTTTAGAAGTCGTTTAACAACTGAAAAGGCTGTATTCTCTTTTCTCTGTGAGGTACTGGATGGGCTAAACAAAACGTTTCGAATGCTTGACGTGTTTTTTTTAATTAACTGAGGCATTTGATTGTATCTATAATGAAATTTTCACTCTACAGCGGAGTGTTCGCTGATATGAAACTTCCTGGCAGATTAAAACTGTGTGCCGGACCGAGACTCGAACTCGGGACCTTTGCCTTTCGCGGGCAAGTGCTCTACCAACTTTTTTTTTTTTTAATTGAACAAACTGAGAGTACATATATATACACAAAGCAACAGTCCTTCAAGGTACCAGTTAAACATATACAAATGAGCGTTAGGTAAACAAATTATTAGAATAACATTAAATACAACAAAATCTAACATATCCTGTTTTCTTCCCTTTTTTTACAATCTTTATTAAACTAACTAAAAGTACATATACACTCCTGGAAATTGAAATAAGAACACCGTGAATTCATTGTCCCAGGAAGGGGAAACTTTATTGACACATTCCTGGGGTCAGATACATCACATGATCACACTGACAGAACCACAGGCACATAGACACAGGCAACAGAGCATGCACAATGTCGGCACTAGTACAGTGTATATCCACCTTTCGCAGCAATGCAGGCTGTTATTCTCCCGTGGAGACGATCGTAGAGATGCTGGATGTAGTCCTGTGGAACGGCTTGCCATGCCATTTCCACCTGGCGCCTCAGTTGGACCAGCGTTCGTGCTGGACGTGCAGACCGCGTGAAACGACGCTTCATCCAGTCCCAAACATGCTCAATGGGGGACAGATCCGGAGATCTTGCTGGCCAGGGTAGTTGACTTACACCTTCTAGAGCACGTTGGGTGGCACGGGATACATGCGGACGTGCATTGTCCTGTTGGAACAGCAAGTTCCCTTGCCGGTCTAGGAATGGTAGAACGATGGCTTCGATGACGGTTTGGATGTACCGTGCACTATTCAGTGTCCCCTCGACGATCACCAGTGGTGTACGGCCAGTGTAGGAGATCGCTCCCCACACCATGATGCCGGGTGTTGGCCCTGTGTGCCTCGGTCGTATGCAGTCCTGATTGTGGCGCTCACCTGCACGGCGCCAAACACGCATACGACCATCATTGGCACCAAGGCAGAAGCGAATCTCATCGCTGAAGACGACACGTCTCCATTCGTCCCTCCATTCACGCCTGTCGCGACACCACTGGAGGCGGGCTGCACGATGTTGGGGCGTGAGCGGAAGACGGCCTAACGGTGTGCGGGACCGTAGCCCAGCTTCATGGAGACGGTTGCGAATGGTCCTCGCCGATACCCCAGGAGCAACAGTGTCCCTAATTTGCTGGGAAGTGGCGGTGCGGTCCCCTACGGCACTGCGTAGGATCCTACGGTCTTGGCGTGCATCCGTGCGTCGCTGCGGTCCGGTCCCAGGTCGACGGGCACGTGCACCTTCCGCCGACCACTGGCGACAACATCGATGTACTGTGGAGACCTCACGCCCCACGTGTTGAGCAATTCGACGGTACGTCCACCCGGCCTCCCGCATGCCCACTATACGCCCTCGCTCAAAGTCCGTCAACTGCACATACGGTTCACGTCCACGCTGTCGCGGCATGCTACCAGTGTTAAAGACTGCGATGGAGCTCCGTATGCCACGGCAAACTGGCTGACACTGACGGCGGCGGTGCACAAATGCTGCGCAGCTAGCGCCATTCGACGGCCAACACCGCGGTTCCTGGTGTGTCCGCTGTGCCGTGCGTGTGATCATTGCTTGTACAGCCCTCTCGCAGTGTCCGGAGCAAGTATGGTGGGTCTGACACACCGGTGTCAATGTGTTCTTTTTTCCATTTCCAGGAGTGTATATTCACTATGCAAGAGTTCTTCAGGGTACCATTTAAACATAAACAAATAACTTAGTGCAAAAAACATATTTAAAAAAACATTAAATACAACAAAATATAACATATACTGTCTTCTTTCTTTTTTTTATTTGTTTTTTTGGTCGATGCATGAGAACGTGGATAGGAGTGTTGCATCATGTGACAGGCAGGCATGGCACACCCAAACTTTGAGGGGGGTCAAGGAAGACGCTGCGGAGATAACCGGCAAAAGTTCGTCGGTAAGATGGTTTTCGGGTGAGGGTGCTATGTGCGGTCACAACTTTGTACCAGAAGCCAAGGACTGTATGCGGACCACTCTGAAAGAGGTATTCTAAAGCTTGTCCTAGAAACCAGATTAGGGTATGGTGCTTAGCAAGAGGGAAATGAAATGCCTGGGGCAACAACAGGAAATCCGGGGTTACCGTCGTTGGCGGGGCACGGAGGTAAAAGTCCACGATTCGTTGGATGAGGAGCCATACGTTTTGTTTCAGGGGGCACGTAAGACGGTGCTCGTCGGTGTCTTCGAGCTGACAGTCAGGGCAGAGTGGTGGGGGTGGCCAGTCCTATGCGATAAAGTCGACTATTAGTCGGGAATTTTCCATAGACTAAAACGTACCAGAGTGCAGACACAGACGACGGTAAAAAGGGTGCATGCACACACACCCAAACCGTTCGCCAGTTAATATCAGGATGCTGTAGCACCATGGGGTCGCAAGGGTTGTACAGCATAAACAAACGATAGTAATCTTTAGTACGGGGAGGACGGGTGACTGGAAGATCGGCCCGAACATAGCTGAGTTCTATGAAACAATTGGCGATGTGGTACAATAATGGAGAAATAGGTGCCACATTGATAGGTGGATCGAGAGAAGCTGGTCGGAGGATATCTAAGAGACTGCGTGTTAAGGACGGGACCGGCCCCTGCTAGTGCCGCAACAGAGTGTGGACAAAGAGTGCAGAAGATCGTGCCCGCACGTTGACGAGTCCGAGGCCACCTTTTGCAGGAGGCAGTGTTAGAGTGTTGTAGCGGACTTTGAAAAGTGCCCCTGCTGACACGAAATGTCCAAAGGCTGATTGGATGCGGCGACCAAGGAGTAATGGCATTGGGAGGATCTGGGCGACGTGTACCAGTTTAGGGGCGACATACATGTTGACATAGGACACACGTTGGAGTTGGTTTAAGTTACGGTGCACTTGACCGCGGACATGGTGCCGAATCGACTGCAAAAGCCGCCGGTAAGCCAGGGCCACTGTGCGGTGTGTGGAGCTCGTAAATTCGATACTTAAGTAACGAAGGGTGGTACTGACTGGGAGTGGGGTCGGCACCATAGCCGGGAGGCCGCGCCCAATGTGCATCATAATCGATTTACGGACATTAAGAATGCTACCGGAAAGACGTCCATACTGGTGGATCCATTGGAAGGCGTCATTGAGTTCCGTGGAGGAGCAGGTGAGAAAGAGGAGGTCGTCCCCATAAGCCCTGCAGTGAAAGGTGTAGTCACGCAAAGTGAGACCCTGCAGCCTAGAGGTAAGACCAGTGATGAGGGGCTCAAGTACAATGGCATATAGTAAAGTAGACATAGGGCATCCTTGACGCACAGAGCGGCGTATAGGAATCGGTACTGCAAGCCTCCCATTGACTTGTACCATCGAGACCGCGGGAAGTAGTAACCGGCGAATGGCATCGACAGAAAGTAATGGGAACCCCATACGTGTCGCCACCATGAGGAGGAATGGGTGTCGAACGCGATCAAAGGCACTCGTGAAAGCGACGGATACCAGTGCTGCACGAAGGCGACAAACCGACGCCAGTGCGATGAGGTCACGGAATTCTCTTAGGGTTGTTTGTAAGGTGGCCCCACAACCACGTGCAGTCCGCTCCGGTGAAAGGACCGTAGGTAAGACGGAGCGTATGTGCGCTGCTAAGAGGCGTGCATAGATTTTATAGTCTGCATTCATTAATGTAAGGGGGCGATATGCTGAGACATGAGACCCTCCCTTCGGCTTAGGCACAGGTATAAGAATGCCAGTGACGAATTTAGGTGGAATTGGGAAGGACGGAGTAAAGAGTTCCTGAAGCATTTCCGTCCAGCGAGGGACCATTAACGTGGTGAACGCCCGGTAAAACTCCACTGGGAGACCATCTGGTCCCGGTGATTTGTTCTTGGCCCCTTTGTTGATCGCATCTACCACCTCTTCTGCGGTGATTGCAGACATCATGGACGTTGACTCCGCTACGGTGAGGGTCCTATCAGGGGAACGACGGAGATCATCAGGAATTGGCGTCGCCATCGGTTCATCATCATAAAACTGGCGATAATGTTCAGCAAAGGCAGACACCACTGCCGCCTGTGTTGTGAGGTGAACACCATCGGAGGTCATGATGTTGGGGACGAAAAGTCGACGTCGACGACAATGGTCGGATGCGGCATGGATTGTGGATGGGGTTTCGTCGTGGAGGAGGTCTTGTCGTCGGGAACGCACCACAACACCATGCAGTCGTGCACGTTGAAGAGAGAGGAGGAGCTTTAGTACGTTGTCGTTCCCTGTGGGTGTCTGGTGATGGAGGGAGCGCATCGAGCTCACGGAGGACGGCGTAGTGAAAATTTGTGGTGTCTCGATGCCATGCTGCTGCTTCCTTGCCACATTGCATGAAGACCTTTCTGATCGCAGGTTTGGCACATTTCAGCCACCAAAGGAACGTGGATGTGTACTGCGGGAGGCGTCTTCCGCAAGACGCCCATGTAGTGGCAACACATTGTCGGCAGTGTGGATCATTAAGGAGCGAGGTATTAAGCTTCCAGTAACCTCTGCTGCGCCACACTGACTGAGGTGGCAGAGCCAGGGAGCAAATGACGGCGCAGTGGTCCGAAAATGCAAGGGGCCATCGTTCAGCGTGGGCGACTTAATTGCCAAGGTGGGTAGAGACATAAAACCGGTCCAGTCTGCTAGCAGAATGTGCTGTATAATGGGTAAAACCGGGGGTATTGCCATGAATTTTCTCCCAAACGTCCACTAGATGAAAATCTTCGATTAAGGTGAGCAGCGCCGGGCATGGCGAATAACCAGGCATTTGGTCCTGCGGATGGAGGACGCAGTTGAAATGGTAAGGCGATCATAGTGTCCAGAAAACAGGGGCGCCACGTCATGTCCGAAGAAAGTGGACCGCTGCCGACGGTTCTTAGAGCCAGACGGAGCGTAGATGACGCGCGTGTCGAAGATGGTAATAGCCATGCCCCTTCCACAGGGAAGGATTGTCGTGTCCTTGAGTGGGATTCCTTCGCGTATGTAGAAAGCCACTCCACGCCCTGATTGATCACATGTGGACGTGTATTTGTCGTAGCCGTAGACTGGTGGTAGTGTGGCAACGCGTACTTCCTGAAGAAGGGCGACGTCGACGTCAGAGGCCCGAAGCATGTCACATAGGAGTTGTAGCTTGGGAGCAGTGCCGATCATGTTGATGTTCAGTGTGGCGAACCGGTACGTTTGTTTCAGTGGTGGTGGACGCGCATCTACCAAGGGAAGAATGAAGAGGGCACCGACGGGAAGTCCCGTCCCATCACCTGCAGTGCCTCGCTTTTAATGTTAACAGGCAGCCTTGTCCGACGGAGGCAGTTCATCCGGAGGAGGGGGCGTATCTTCCTCAATGTCGTCAGCCCATGCTCCTGTGCCGTGGGTCTGTCCAATGTCCAAGGGAATGGCGTTGTGGTGAGAGAGATTTGGAGTTGTCGGCGGGGAAACAGGCGTCTCAACCTGCGCACCGATCATTACGTTGTGCGTGGCGACCTCCACGGTGGTCCCGTCCTGCGAAACGTCTTGTTCATCGTGAAAGTTGTCCGCCGACCTCTGCGTGGAAATGTCGGCTGGTTGTGTGTCATCTTCGTCGTCGCGGGTTTTGACGCTTTGGGAGCCCGAGGGTGAACGGCGACGGCGTTTACGCCTACGTGGCGAGCGTTGTTTCCGCACGTGTTCCTCAGTGTCGGAAGACGGCAAGGATGAGCGTCGACCTGGTTCGAAGGCTTCGGTGGGTACAATGAAACTGTCAAACAGGTGTTGTGAAGAAGTACTGTTCTCCTCAGCGTCCGGTGCGGGAGCCTGTTCGGCGGCAAGGTTCCCAGGTGGGACGTCCGCACCGTCCATAGGTGACTGGGACGGTGGAACGCACCGATCGGAAGGACGAGGCGGCGGACTGGACGAAACTGCAGACGTGGCAAGGGCCGCTGCGTAAGTGACCGGTAGGGCGGTCATCGTGGGTGTGACGGACGCTTCCGACAACGGGAGCTGCGCGACACGTCGTTGAATGCATTCAGACCGTAGGTGACCTTCTTTCCCGCAACCAGAACAGGTCCGAGGTTGGCCGTCGTACATTATAATGGCACGGCAGCCTCCGATACGTAGATAGGAAGGCACGTGTTTCTGCAACTCGATGCGGACCTTTCTAACACCGTTTAAAACGGGATAGGTTTGAAATTGTACCCATCGTTCGGCAACATGTTCGAGAACGTTGCCATAGGGACGGAGCGCCTCGATGACGACGTCTCCAGGTAGTTCGAACGGCAGTTCGAAGATCCTTATCGTCCGTGTGCCGAGACCTGCGTGATCGACGGTAACGGGTCCGTCGGAATGACAGAAGCGCAGTCCACGTTTTGCCTCTTGAAGCACCTTGTCGCACGCCGCATCGTTTATCATTATGACGTAGACGGTACTGCTAACTATGGACAAGTGGATACCAATTAGATCCGTTGGTAGTATTTTAACTTCATCGCGAGTAAATCGTTCGACCTCCAGGGCCTTGGGTCGGGCGAAGTCGGAACAAATGATGAAACGTAATGTCTTCTTCCGATAGTTGTGCGCCATGGTGGTCTAGAAGGGAAAACGGCACTTACAGCAGCCGAAGTAAACACAAACACACCATGCGCGCCTCGCCCGCAGCGCTCTGGCGCGTGACCGCCTCGCAGCACTGCCGGCGGCAGACTGCTACCCAAGCACGACTCACGCCCCGTCCTCTCTGCTTTACTTCTGCCAGTACCTCGTCTTCTACCTTCCAAACTTTACAGAAGCTCTCCTGCGAACCTTGCAGAACTAGCCCTCCTGAAAGAAAGGATATTGCATAGACATGGCTTAGCCACAGCCTGGGGGATGTTTCTAGAATGAAATTTTCATTCTACAGCGGAGTGTGCGCTGATATGAAACTTCCTGGCAAATTAAAACTGTGTGCCGGACCGAGACTCGAGCTCGGGACCTTTGCCTTTCGCGGGCAAGTGCTCTACCAACTGAGCTACCCAAGCACGACTCACGCCCCGTCCTCTCTGCTTTACTTCTGCCAGTACCTCGTCTTCTACCTTCCAAACTTTACAGAAGCTCTCCTGCGAACCTTGCAGAACTAGCCCTCCTGAAAGAAAGGATATTGCATAGACATGGCTTAGCCACAGCCTGGGGGATGTTTCTAGAATGAAATTTTCATTCTACAGCGGAGTGTGCGCTGATATGAAACTTCCTGGCAAATTAAAACTGTGTGCCGGACCGAGACTCGAGCTCGGGACCTTTGCCTTTCGCGGGCAAGTGCTCTACCAACTGAGCTACCCAAGCACGACTCACGCCCCGTCCTCACAGCTTTACTTCTGCCAGTACCACGTCATCTACCCTCCAAACTTCACAGAAGTTCTCCTGCGAACCTTGCAGAACTAGCACTCCTGAAAGAAAGGATATTGCGGAGACATGGCTTAGCTACAGCCTGGGGGATGTTTCTAGAATGAAAGCTGTGAGGACGGGGCGTGAGTCGTGCTTGGGTAGCTCACTCGGTAGAGCACTTGCCCGCGAAAGGCAAAGGTCCCGAGTTCGAGTCTCGGTCCGGCACACAGTATTAATCTGCCAGGAAGTTTCGCATTTGATTGTGTTGATCACAAAATATTGATCCAGAAGTTGGACCATTACGGAATACGGAGAATAGCTCACAATTGGTTCACCTCTTACTTTAGCAACAGGCAGCAAAAGGTCATTATTCACAATGTTGATAACGGCTGTGATGTGGGATCTGAGTGGGGTACTTTCAAGTGAGGGGGGGGGGGGGGTGCCCCAGCGATCAGTGTTGGGGCCGCTCCTGTTCCTTATTTATATAAATGATGTGCCCTCTAGTATAACGGGTAACTCCAAAATATTTCTGTTTGCTGATCACACTAGCTTGGTAGTAAAGGATGTTGTGTGCACCATTGGCTCGGTTTCAAGTAGTGCAGCACATGACCTCAGTTCATGGCTTGTAGAAAATGAACTAACGTTAAATCACAGTCAGAATCAGTTTTTACTGTTTCTAACACACAATTCAACAAAACCTGACGTTTTAATTTCACAGAATGGGCAATTGATTAGTGAAACTGTACAATTCAAATTTCTAGGTGTTCAGATAGATAGTAAGCTGTCTTGGGAAGCCCACGTTCAGGATCTTGTTCAAAGACTTAGTACTGCCATTTTTACTATTCAAACGGTGTCAAAATTGAGTGATATTTCGACACGAAAATTAGTCTACTTTGCTTATTTTTATTCGATTATGTCGTATGGTATTATATTTTTTTTGGGGTAACTCTTCCCATTCTACAAGGATATTTTTGGCTCAGAAACGGGCGGTTCGGGCAATAAGTGGTGTGAGTTCACGAACCTCTTGTCGACCTCTGTTCACGAGTCTGGGTATTTTGATATTGGCCTCTCAACATGTATATTCCTTATTATCGTTTCTTGTCACCAACATTAGTTTATTCTCAAGAATAAGCAGCTTTCACTCGGTTAATACTCGGCAGAAATCAAACTTACATTTGGATCGGACTTCCTTAACTCTTGAGCAAAAAGGTGTGCAGTATACTGCCGCATCCATTTTCAATAATCTGACGTTCGAATTCAAACATTTTAGCAGTAATCCACACGCTTTCAAATCGAAACAGAAGAGTTTCCTCATGGGTCACTCCTTCTATTCTGTCGAGGAGTTTCTTGAAATATTAACCTGATTGTTATTGTATTGCTGATAGCGTTTTACTTAAACTTATGGACTGACATTTTTCAGGTTCATAAACATTTATTTTTATTTCTTATTACTTTTATGTTGTAATTTCATGTACTGACACGTTCCATGACCTTGGAGATTTGCTCCTCAATTTGGTAAATAAAATTTTTAAAAAATCACTCCATATTTCCTCCAATGACGCTATTGGCAAAGGATGACACGGCGGACAGTCGGTACCGATGGGCCTAGTTTTACATTTAGGGGGACAATTCAGAATATTTAACCAAGTGTCCATCACTCTTGGGTTGAAACGCAATGTGGGACAGCTGATATGGATATCAGCCACAGATCAGCTCATGACGCGGCAGTCGGTACCGATGGGCCTGCCAGGGTCTTTGGACCTAGTTTTACATTTAGGGCTCCATTATCAGAATATTTGACCCAGTGTCCATCGCTCTTGGGTTAAAAAGCAATGTGGGAAACGTGCTATGAATTTCTGCTGCAGCTCATCTTATGGTCCCCAGCGAAAGATTTGTTCATTATGCATGGTGAAGCAGGTACAAAAACATTGGAACCACCAGGTACGGCAAAGTAAATCCGATTCGGGTAATGTTCCCTGCGACATCTATGCGATACCTAGCGCATTTATAGAACTCGAAAGATAACTGATTTAGCGACAGCGTTTTTCATTATTGTGCCCTCACATCACATGTGTAAGTCATTCACCAGCTTAAAGACGATCGATCTATCTGCTGGAGCGGCACATTTTTGTATAGTTGGGGGATCTTGAAGATTTGACCGGTACTGGCCAATCAGAGCACTCTCCCCACACGTTTCAGTTGGGACGCCTTGTTCCTAGCAGCACACTGAATGATTTAAACCCATGTCTTCAGTTTTGAAGATGTGTGCATTCAACTTTGGACCAGCAATGCGACATTTCAGCAAACGACGTGTATTAGGATTACATTTAGAGACCAGAAATTGATCGAGTACCTATTTTGAGGGTTGCATACCTTAATATGAAGGCCCTACTTTTACGACAGTGCTAAACTGGCTTCCTTTATTCCACTGTAGTTCGCCGAGTGTGAGAACTGTGGCACTGCGATCGCTTCCTACTCGTCGACTAGTTCTCTCTGGCTGAAGCTTGCGCCGGTGTAAGACAATTCGTGACGTAGTACGGTAGCTGAGTGCACGATCTTGCTACTGCAATACAGCAGCGACACCTCGAAATGAACCTCTGACGAAGCTGTGCTTCCTGAAACTGTGGACGGTGTACGACCAAGATTATGTGATGCAGTGCGTACAGTTTCAAATGTGCTTGATTGTGGGGACAGCGATACCTGCAAAGAGTTCAATGCTTCAGACGAAAATGATGCAAATGCGTCCAGTGAAAACAAAACCGTTTTAATCTTGTTTATTTCACATCCGTCATGACAATTACATGTGGTCCTTGACTTGAATGTGAGGAATAGAGCAACGGCACTGTTATCTCTCTGAGACCAAAAAAGTGCGCGACTAGCGTATTCTTTAAGTCATGGCAACTTGTGATTATGGGCTGATAGCAATTTGTGAAGGTGATCAATCACTTCTGAAACTTTTGTAAGACTGCTGTAATTATAATTTAGTAACTGATCACCATTCAGAGAATACACTTCGTCCTCGGGTGCTGTTTTCTCATACTGTCACGCACTCGGCGCTTTTTCCAAAGAGTATGTACGTCAAAGAAATTGTTAGATGTTCTATGAATGCATATTGTATCTTAAAATTAATTTACAGCAGTCTTTGAAAAAGTTTTATACATATGCATACATACATACATACCCATATACATCCATCCATACACAAACAAACACACACACACACACACACACACACACACACACACACACACACACACACACACACACACACACACAACACACATACATACATACAAACACACACACCGCCACCACCACAACAACAACTCAAAACCATACAGTAGACCCATGAGGTCAACATGGATTTAAAAAAGACTCGTGTAACTCCATCAGATATTATCAACAGAAACTCATACAGACGAAAGGTTAGCAAGTAAAAGTGCTGCTCGAGAGTGAAATCAGTACCAGACCAGGGACACAGTAGACTGAAGAAAGAAAAATAATCTAAGAACAAAATATGAGGGATGACAGGAAATTCCGTAGATTGAAATATAAGAGCATCGGATAATCCGATAGTCCTATCGCACCTCATACTAATCATAACAAAATGATAATAACAGTAATAATAATAGTAATAAAATAAAAATAATAATAATAATAATTTTGCGGATTCAATAGCCTGGTGTCTTCCTACTGGACGCCACTTCGCCGACATTGGTGTCTCTATCCTACTTCAGTTATCCAACAGGAGAAAGGGGACCCGTAGTTTCATGTCGAATCCGACCCACGTGTCGTGTCTGGCAACTCCTCACATCTTTGAGTGATAATGACTAGGTTAAAACGATGACTGAATTTAAAAAAAAAATTGCATGGCTGTTCGCGAACTTCATTGTTAAACAAATCATTGTATTGCTGAACAACAACTGCCGCGCCCGGCGGTTGCTAATATAATGAAACTGTCGCGAGTCCTCGATAACGCTTTTGAACGCATGTAGTCGCTCTCCTCTCTATGCTGGTATCCACTTGTGCCTGACAAGACTAAAGCGATTCGAGTATCCAAGCGTACGAGGACGGCGAGTTCGAAGATGGCAGCTTGGAGCTTTCAGTTGTATTCCGTAAGATATTTACGTACCTCGATACACATGGCGACAGGTACGGTGTCATCGAAAGTTATTTCTTCCGCCTGGTATAGTTTTTCCAATAATTAAGCAGCCTAGGTCAGGAAAGACAGCCACATTTGTCCTGCACAAATGGAGTCTATAAGGCATACTTTATTACACTTTGAGATAGTGCAGTATGACGTTTGCAGTCGGTGTTCTAATGTAAATGTCGTCTGTGTTACTTTCGAGTAATTTCCTCTTTCCAGAATTTCTTCATTCTGCAGCTGATTGTGTGCTAATAGGAAAATTCCTGGGAAATTAAAACTTTGTGCCAGATAAAGACTCGAATTAGGTACATTTGTCTTTTACAGGCAAGCATTCTACCAACTTAGTTAACGAAGCACGATTCACTACCCGTGCTTAGAGCTTTACTTGTGCTTCTCCTACTTTCCAGACTTCACGAACCTTGTGGGATTACTGAAAAGCGGAAGTTCCGGGTTAGAGTCTTGCTGCAGGACAAAGTTTTAACCAGTCAGGAAGTTTCCGGCTTAACAGTTAGATTGCGATATTAATGGGTCATGTGCAGTGCCTGGTGGTGTATTTCAGTGCAGAAACCATGTTGATAATCTCACATCAATACACTGGTACTGGTCCCAAGGAGTGGCAGGCCTTAAACTTGTAATGACTATGGTAACTCTAAGACTATTTGTGTTTTCGAGACGGAAGCGCGTTTGTAGTTGCAAATTGTTGCTTTCCTTCTTTTTTAAAGTTATATGTCTGCTTCCTGGAGGAGAGCAGTGTCGAAATTCACCTGGGAGGACCCGGAGCGACCGGAGGATATGGCACGAAACTTGATTTACCAGCGGAAGTTCGGTTTTATGGCTTTTGGTGAGACAACCAATTAAAAGAATGAGAAGGCGAAAAGTGTGTCAGAGAAGGGAAGCAGGAAGGGGTAGTTGAAGGGGTGGGGTGGGGGGGGAGTGGATTGGCTCAAATGGCTCTGAGCACTATGGGACTTAACTGCTGAGGTCATCAGTCCCCTAGAACTTAGAACTACTTAAACCTAACTAACCTAAGGACATCACACACATCCATGCCCGGGGCAGGATTCGAACCTGCGACCGTAGCGGTCGCGCTGCTCCAGACTGAAGCGCCCAGAACCGCTCGGCCATTCCGACCGGCGGGGGGAGTGGAGAATGGGATGTCATAGCCTGTAATTAGTGACCAATTGCGTGTATAATGGGTGTGGTCTGCAGCGAGAGGGAGGGAGTATAATCAGCACGAAGGAAGACGTTCTTCTTCCTATCTGGAGCTGAAGGAAGTGGAGAGATAGCCAAAGCCCAAAAGGGAATTCGTTACAATCACTTTATATGTACTAGGAGTGAATTCTGTTCCTTAGAAGCCTGAGCATGAGGATATTGAGCGGGCAAATCAGAACGTAAAGGGCTATGGGAAAGGAACATAACAAAGAGTCACAGGAGAATATGGGCTTGACAGTAGACATGAGAGGAGAAATATTAGTTGAGTCCGGCAGTAAATTCATCTAGTAGCAGTGAGCACGGTATTCAGGAATAACAAAAGTAGAAGGTATACTTCGAAGAGGCCATGAGACAGTAGAGGCTTCTGGCTGACTTATATCATGGCTACACAGACGTTCCGTAATCAGAAATCGGACTATAAGGCGTACTGAGTAACAGATATAGACTCAGATCACAATTACGTAATGATGGACGGACTGAATTTTGAGAGAATCATCCGGAAGAATCGGTCTGGAAGGAAGTGGAATACTGAATTACTGAAGAATGATGAGACGCGTTTGAAGTTCATTAAGGACGTGGATACTGCGATAAGGGACACCACAAGAGGCAGTCAGTTGAAAAACAGTGCACTTCTCTAAAAAGAGCAATTACATATGTTAACAAACCTTACCTACTGAAAAGGTAGCTTTGAAGACGCTTTGGGAACAGAGAAAATACTTCAACGGAAAAAGGAAGTACAAAAATGTTCAGAGAAAGAAAGGAATACAACATTATAAATCATTTAGAAATGTAATAAATAGGAAGTGTACATCAGACAAGACGAAATCGCTGCTGTAAAAATGGAAGAAGTCGGGAAAGAAATGACCATCTGCAGGAATCCTTCAGCATAAAGAAAAGGCAAAACAACGTTCGGTGAGATTAATAGCAAGTGAGGAAACAGTAAAAGTGCAGAGGGAGCTCCATTGTTAAACACAAGGAAAAGAGCGGATAAGTGGAAGCAGTACATTGAAGGCCTCTATAAGGGAGAGGACTTCTCTGATGATGTGTAACGTGCAATTTTGAATCATTAGCTGTTTTTATTTTAAACCCAAATTCCACCGCTTTCGGTCTTGGACCATCTCCACGGATGCAGGGTTAAAATGGTTTAAGCCACCATTTTGTATTAGTCATTACTTAAATTGTGTAGCGCATGCCATGAATATAAATATATGAAACAGGCGTTTCAAAACAAACATCCGAATTCTGAATGTATACAGAGCAGTGTGAGTACTAAAATCATGGGGGGAAATGCCAACCAAATGATTACTAAGGTTTATTTGTAGAATCTATGAGATTGGCGACATACCATCAGTTTTTCAGAAAAATGTCATCGACACAATTCCGAAATAGCAGTGGCAGATATATGAGAGTACTATAGCACAGTCAACATCAACCAGGCCATCCAAGTTGCTGACAATGGAATAAAAGGGGGAATCTGTTTGATGACGATCAGTTTGGCTTTAAGAACGGAGAAGTCATGGCAGAGGCAGTTCTGACGTTTCGCTCCGTAATGAAAGTAACACTGAAGAAAAATAAGTACACTCTCATAAGATTTATAGACGAAGAAAAAGCGTTTGACAATGTAAAATGGTGCAATATGTTCGAAATTCTGAGAAAAATTGGAGCAAGCACATGGAAAGGCGGGAAATCTACAGCATATACAAGAAGAAAGAGTCATCAATAAGAGTGAAATGTCAAGAATAAAGTACTCGGATTAGAAAGGGTGCGAGATAGGGATAAAGACTTTCGTCCCTAATGTTCAATCTGTACGTCGAAGAGTCTATGTCGGCAATGAAAAAAAAAGTGCAAGAGTGGGTTTAAAATTTAGGGTGAAAGGATATTTATTTATTTACACGTCATGTTCCGTAGGACAAAATTGAGGACCAAATCTCTAAGGTCATCGAACGTGTCACTACATGAAATTACAACATAAAAGTAATTACAGATAAAAATAAAATGCTTATGAACACGAAAAAAGTCAATCTATAAGTTTAAGTAAACGCAATCAACAGTACTAGAAGTATCAGCTTAATTTTTCAAGGGATTCTTCGACAGAATAGAAGGAGTGACCTATGACGAAATTCTTCAGTTTCGATTTGAAAGCACGTGGATTTTCGAATTCGAGCGGTAGCTTATTGAAAATGGACGCAGCAGTATACTTCACACGTTTCTGGGAATAACATAATATTGTTAACAAGAAATGACAGTAAGGAATCTGTACATTTAGAGGCCAACGTCAAAATACGCAGACTCGTGAACAGCTGTCGAAAAGAGGTTGGCGAACTTACACCACTTATTGCCCATTTCTGAGCCAAAAATATATTTCTAGAATGGGAAGAGTTACCCCAAAATATAATTCCATACGACATAAGCGAGTGAAAATAAGCAAAGCAGACTAATTTTCGTGTCGAACGGTCACTCACTTCAGATACCGTTCGAATAGTAAAAATGGTAGCATTAAGTCTTTGAACAAGATCCTGTACGTGGGCTTTCCATGACAGTTTACTATGTCTCTGAACACCTAGAAATTGGAACTGCTCAGTTCCACTAATCATATGCCCACTCTGTGATATTAAAACATCAGGTTTTGTTGAGTTGTGTGTTAGAAATTGTAAGAACTGAGTCTTATTGTTATTTAGCGTTAGTTTATTTTCAATGAGCCGTGACGTTATGCCATGAACTACAGTGTTTGAAACCTGGACAATGTTGCACACAACATCCTTTACCACCAAGCTAGTGTCATCAGCAAACAGAAATATTTTAGTGCTTCTCGTAATACTAGACTTCATATCATTTATACAAGTAAGGAATAGGAATGGCCCCAACACTGATCCCTGGGGCACCCCCCGCCCCCACCTGACCATATCACACTCAGACCCCACATCATAGCTATTCTCACCATCGTGAATAATGACCTTTTGCTGTCTGTTGCTAAAGTAAGAGATGAACCAATTGTGAGCTACTCCCAGTATTCCGTAATGGTCCAACTTCTGGAGCAATATTTTGTGATCAACAAAATCAAATGCCTTAGTTTGAAAAAAAAATGCCTATCGTTCGCTCTGTAATGGAAGAAACACTGAAAGAAGTCATGACACTCTCATAAGATTTCTAGACGGAGAAAGAGCTTTTGACAATGTAAAATGGTGCAATATTTTCGAAATTCTGAGAAAAATGGGAGCAAGCTAAATGGAAAAGCGGAAAATCTACAGTATATACAAGAAGAAGGAGGGACATCAGTGATTAAATCCACTGATGATGTTTCTATCCTCAGTTTAAGTAAAGGGTCATTAGAGAACCTTTTGAATGGAATGAACAGTCTAATGCAGTGGTCGTCAAACTGCAGCCTGCAGGCCGCATGCGACCTGAATCAAGTATTCGTGAGGCCTGTGGTTCTCAATCGTATTTTATAATTACATGCATCCAGCAACTACCAGCCGATTCCAAAAACTTCAAGTAGCGTTACGAGGTTCTTGAGACTGTAGTTTTACTGCTTAGTGATAAACAAAAATACCTGTAGTAATACTTTAAAATGTTCTACATTTTAATTGATGCTGGTGTATTCGATTATGAGCTAGGTATAGTAAACCGCTTACCTCAGGGGCAGAGGGTAAGTAGCGTGGCCAGTGCAAGTTTAGAGTATAATAAGATGGAGAATGTTCTATTCGTTATCTTCTAGTAGCGAAAACTCAGACGTGAGTGATTCGAACCAGTCAGCGCCTATGGTACACATTTTCACACGAAACTTACATGGATTCGTCAATGCGCATTATAGCGACGATCATCATCAAAATTAACGTGGTCACGAAGAAGGCGAAGCAGACCAAGTTAAGTAATTCTGCTGCCTTGAAAGCATAAAAACCACAGACGGACGAAGCAAGGAGGACAGAAAAGCAAAGTAGCACAGACAAAGAGGGCATTCCTGGCCAGGAGATGTGTACTCGTATCAAACAAAAGCACTAATATGAGGGACAAATTTCTGAGAGTATAGATTTGGATCACAGCGTTGTACGGCAGTGAAACATGAAGGAAAACCGTAACAGAGCAGAATCGAAGTGATTGAGTTGCGGTGCTACGGAAATACACTCCTGGAAATTGAAATAAGAACACCGTGAATTCATTGTCCCAGGAAGGGGAAACTTTATTGACACATTCCTGGGGTCAGGTACATCACATGATCACACTGACAGAACCACAGGTACATAGACACAGGCAACAGAGCATGCACAATGTCGGCACTAGTACAGTGTATATCCACCTTTCGCAGCAATGCAGGCTGCTATTCTCCCATGGAGACGATCGTAAAGATGCTGGATGTAGTCCTGTGGAACGGCTTGCCATGCCATTTCCACCTGGCGCCTCAGTTGGACCAGCGTTCGTGCTGGACGTGCAGACCGCGTGAGACGACGCTTCATCCAGTCCCAAACATGCTCAATGGGGGACAGATCCGGAGATCTTGCTGGCCAGGGTAGTTCACTTACACCTTCTAGAGCACGTTGGGTGGCACGGGATACATGCGGATGTGCATTGTCCTGTTGGAACAGTAAGTTCCCTTGCCGGTCTAGGAATGGTAGAACGATGGGTTCGATGACGGTTTGGATGTACCGTGCACTATTCAGTGTCCCCTCGACGATCACCAGTGGTGTACGGCCAGTGTAGGAGATCGCTCCCCACACCATGATGCCGGGTGTTGGCCCTGTGTGCCTCGGTCGTATGCAGTCCTGATTGTGGCGCTCACCTGCACGGCGCCAAACACGCATACGACCATCATTGGCACCAAGGCAGAAGCGACTCTCATCGCTGAAGACGACACGTCTCCATTCGTCCCCCCATTCACGCCTGTCGCGACACCACTGGAGGCGGGCTGCACGATGTTGGGGCGTGAGCGGAAGACGGCCTAACGGTGTGCGGGACCGTAGCCCAGCTTCATGGAGACGGTTGCGAATGGTCCTCGTCGATACCCCAGGAGCAACAGTGTCCCTAATTTGCTGGGAAGTGGCGGTGCGGTCCCCTACGGCACTGCGTAGGATCCTACGGTCTTGGCGTGCATCCGTGCGTCGCTGCGGTCCGGTCCCAGGTCGACGGGCACGTGCACCTTCCGCCGACCACTGGCGACAACATCGATGTACTGTGGAGACCTCACGCCCCACGTGTTGAGCAATTCGGCGGTACGTCCACCCGGCCTCCCGCATGCCCACTATACGCCCTCGCTCAGAGTCCGTCAACTGCACATACGGTTCACGTCCACGCTGTCGCGGCATGCTACCAGTGTTAAAGACTGCGATGGAGCTCTGTATGCCACGGCAAACTGGCTGACACTGACGGCGGCGGTGCACAAATGCTGCGCAGCTAGCGCCATTCGACGGCCAACACCGCGGTTCCTGGTGTGTCCGCTGTGCCGTGCGTGTGATCATTGCTTGTACAGCCCCCTCGCAGTGTCCGGAGCAAGTATGGTGGGTCTGACACACCGGTGTCAATGTGTTCTTTTTTCCATTTCCAAGAGTGTATAATGAACATTAGGTGGACTGGTAAGGTAATAAATGGGGGCTTCACAAACGGAACAGAATGGCGAAGAAGTAAACATATGGAAAAGACTGACAATAACAGCGTACAGGATGAAAGTACACGTATTATACTACTGGCCATTAAAACTGCTACACCACGAAGATGACGTGCTAAAGACACGAAATTTAAGCGAAAGGAAGAAGATACTGTGATATGCAAATGATAAGCTTTTCAGAGCATTCACACAAGGTTGGCACTGGTGGCGACACCTACAACGTGCTGACATGAGGAAAGTTTCCAAGCGATTTCTCATACACAAACAGCAGTTGACCGGCGGTGCCTGGTGACACGTTGTTGTGATGCCTCGCATAAGTAGGAGAATAGCGTACTGTCACGTTTCCGACTTTGATAGAGGTCGGATTGTAGCCTATCGCGATTGTGGTTTATCGTATCGCGACATTGCTGCTCGCGTTGGTCGAGATACAATGACTGTTAGCAGAATATGGAATCGGTCGTTTCAGGAGGGTAATACGGAACGCCGTGCTGGATCGCAACGGCCTCGTATCACTAGCAGTCGAGATGACAGGCATCTTATCTGCATGGATGTAACGGATCGTGCAACCACGTCTCGATCCCTGAGTCAACAGATGGGGACGTTTGCAAGACAACAACCATCAGCACGAACAGTTCGACGACGTTTGTAGCAGCATGAACTATCAGCTCGGAGACCATGGCTGCGGTTACCCTTGACGCTGCATCACAGACAGGAGCGCCTGCGATGGTGTACTCAACGACGAATCTTGGTGCACGAATGGCAAAACGTCATTTTTTCGGATGAATCCAGCTTCTATTTACAGCATCATGATGGTCGCATCCATGATTGGTGACATTGCGGTGAACACACATTGGAAGCGTGTATTCGTCATCGCCATACTGGCGTATCACCAGGCGTGATGATATGGGGTGCCAATGGTTACACGTCTCGGTCACCTCTTGTTCGCATTGACGGCACTTTGAACAGTGGACGTTACATTTCAGATGTGTTACGGCCCGTGGCTCTACCCTTCATTAGATCCCTGCGAAACCCTACATTTCAGCAGGATAATGCACAACCGCGCCGGTCGGGGTGGCCGAACGGTTCTAGGCGCTACAGTCTGGTACTGTGCTACCCCTACGGTCGCAGGTTCGAATCCTGCCTCGGGCATGGATGTGTGTGATGTCCTTAGGTTAGTTAGGTTTAATTAGTTCTAAGTACTAGGCGACTGACGACCTTAGAAGTTAAGTCCCAGAGTGCTCAGAACCATTTGAACCGTTTCTGCAGGACCGCATGTTGTAAGTCCTGTAGGGGCCTTTCTGGATACAGAAAATGTTCGACTGCTGCCCTGACCAGCAAATTCTCCAGATCTCTTACCAATTGAAAACGTCTGGCCGAGCAACTGGCTCGTTACAATACGCCTGTCACTACTCTTGATGAACTGTGGTATCGTGATGAAGCTGCATGGGCAGCTGTACCTGTACACGCCATCCTAGTTCTATTTAACTCAATGCCCAGGCGTATCAAGGACGTTATTACGGCCAGAGGTGGTTGTTCTGGGTACTGATTTCTCAGGATCGATGCACCAAATTACTTGTAAATGTAATCACATGTCAGTTCTAGTATAATATATTTGTCCAATGAATACCCGTCTATCATCTGCATTTCTTTTTGGTGTAGCAGTTTTAATGGCCAGTAGTTTAAGACACCAGCGATGGGGAAAATTTGTAGATCTACGTGCCGCTCGAAGAAAGAGACTACTCATAGGACTAAATTTTTATACTGTGTATTACTCTTTCTTTCTTGATTAATTTTTGCTTGTTTAAACATCTGATAGTGCATGAATGCAAGCATATTGTAAGACTGATAGTGCACAGATATTTGAGCTCTATAGATTAATGAAAAATAACTAATTACTTCCATATCAATGCTCTTTATCTGGAATCAGAAATAGACGAGTTGTTTTTGTGGTCTTCAGTCCAAAGGCTGGTTGCTGCAGCTATCTTTCCTGCTCTATCCTGTGCAACTCCCTTCATCTCCGAATAACTACAGCAACTTGCAACTTTCTGAATCTGTTTTCTATATTCATGTCGTGGCCCCCCTCTAGAGTTTTTACCTTTCACACTTCCATCCAGTACTAAACTGATGATTCCTTGATGTCTCAGAATGTGTCCTATCAACAGATGCCTTCTTTCAGTGAAGTTGTGCCACAAATTTCTTATCTCCTCAGTTCTATTCAGCACCTCATTAGTCACGTGATATACGCATCGAATCTTCAGCATTCACCAAACGCACCACATTTCAAAAGCTTCTCTTCCCTTCTTTTCTAAACTGCTAATCGTCATGTTTCACTTCCCTTAATGGCTAACCTCCAGACAAATACCTTCAGAAAAAGCTTCATAATGCTTAAGTCTATATTAGAAATTAAAAAATTTATTTTCTTCAGAAACACTTTCCTTGCCATTACTATTAATTTTATATTCTCTATATGTTGGCCATCATCGGTTATTTTGCTGCCGAAAAGTCTCGTTTCCTAATCTAATTCCCTCAGCACCACCTAATTTAACCTTGTCTTGCTTTCATTGATACTCATCTTACATGCCCCTTTCAAGACACTGTCCATTCCGTTCGATTGCTCTTCCAAGTACTTTCATTCTTACTCGAAATTTTTCTTTGGTTTCCATCACTACTTGCTCATTGTGCTGATTATATAACATTGTGTATGGGCTACAACCCTGTCCCACTCCATTCTCATCCACTGCTTCCCAGGCCTTCGCTTCCTGTATTTTACCCCTGTCACCTTCAACGTTTCAAAGAGAGTATTCCAGTCAACACTGTGAAAAGCTTTCGCTAAGTCTATAAATACTATAAACATAGGTTTACTTTTCCTTAAACTATCTTATAAAATACGTCGTAGGATCAGTATTGGCTCGCGTGTTCCTACAATTTTTCCAGAAGTGAAACTGGTATTCCCCGAGATGGGCTTTTACCAAATTTTCCATTCTTCTGTCAAGAATTCGTGTTAGTATTTAGAAACTATGACTTATTAAATTGATAGTTCGGGAATTCTCAAATCTGTCAGCAACTGATTTCTTTGGAATTTGAATTACTATATTCTTCCCGAAGTCTGAGAGTATTTGGCTGTTTCATACATCTTGCTCACCAGATGGTTCTGACGTAAGGTCGTCTGCTCCAGATGTCTCGTTTTGACTCAGATCTTTCAGAACTTTGTCAAATTCTTCTCGCAGTAACGTACCTCCCGTGTCATCTTCATCTACGTCCTTTTGCCTTCAGGTTCACCTCCCTTGTTTAGGCCCTCTACATAGTTCTTCAACAGTTCAGCTTTACCTTATTTGCTTAGGACCGATTTGTCACCAAAGCTCTTGATATTCATACAGCTGATTCTCTTTTCTCCAAAAGTATCTTTAATTTTCCTGTAGGCGATATTCATCTTTTCCCTAGCGAGATATGCTTCTATATCTTTACGATTTACACAGAAATAATGAACATAAACTTTTTAGATTATCTAAATGATAGAAGAATTAATTTATTTCTGTTGTTTCAAATTCGATGTCAAATAATTTATATTAGATGCATATTCCGTATTTTTTAGCAGAATGCAAGCTGAACTTGAGCCCTATGAAAAACGGCTTCTTAGCGAGTCATTAGTGTTATTTATTTTAGAAGACTGGAATTGAATTTCACGTTTCCATAATTTTAATAACGATAGTTTTGTTCATAGTGCCTGATAATCTTCTTAATTCTTTTACTTCCAATTCTTTTCATCTTTTAATAAATTTTATAGTCTGTATTGAACTAGACTCAAACTTATAAGTTGCATTTCTGTTTCTTCAGTTTACAACTAGTCAACTTTAGGCCAGTTCAGTTATCTCGTGAAGCCACATCTGAATTCGTAATAAATTTCAGTGTTTTCGACAACTCTCTGAACTGATAAAATCTCGATGAGAATTCTTCGACTGGAAAATGTATCACAAATGTAAATTCCTTAGTGACTTCTTCTTGGTTTGGCTTTTCGTGAAAATCCAAATGGCTGGCACATTATTCCAAAATTTGGAAATACTTTTTAGTTTTTGGAAATAATATATTAATTATAAATTTGCAACTTTGCCTCAAAAGTGCGATTAAGATCTGTCAAAACAATCATGGCTTTGTTTGTGCCTTGAAGCTTTACGTTCAAATCATATAAGTGTTGTCACACGTCCATAGAAGAACATCGGCTTTGTAAGCGTTTTCTTTCAACATATTTGTCATAAAAGTCAGCACACGATACCGCATAAAATGTCTTTTGATAATGGCCAAGTCCTTCATTGTTCGCGTTTTTCAACTGACCACACACGTTTCTTCAATTTCAACGTTTCGTTGACACGGATCCAACAACTTCATTAAATTTCAAAAAGCGTCTATTAACGAATCTGTCAACAGTTGCGGTACTTATATTTGGCAACTAGTTTCAAACCTTACAGGTTCATTTTCAAGCCTAGCCCACTAAAGATGCACTGAAAGAGCCTGATCTTAATAATTAGCATCAAAGTGGCAACACATACTTTATAAAATGCCAGCAGAATGAATGTCACAATCCAAACATGCCTCTCAGTTTGATTCTGACTTGCTAAGAGGCACGTGTTGATCGTGACTTTCATTGTGTAAACTTTTTATATAGGCTGTTTTGCCACTTTGATGTTCATTATTAAGATCAGACATTTTCAGTGCAGTCTTAGTAAGCCAGGTTTGAAAATGAAGCTGTAAAGTTTGAAACCAGACGCCAAATATAAGTATTGCAACTGTTGACAGATTCGTTAATAAACGCATTATGACCACAAAGTGGTCGCAGAAGAAAGCATGTTCGACAGCAGCATGTGACCGGGAAATTCTTACTATGTAAACAAGTCGATAATACACCTTAACATGAATCGCTGATACAGATACTGGAAATCACTGACAGTTATTACAGTAAAACTGTAGAGCGAGGTTTACAAGTGGTGGTTCCTGGCGTATATACTAGCACAGTGAACTACAAATCAGACATTAAGTAGCGTATAAAGTGTTTATTTCAAGCGAAATCCCACTAAAGCCGGACATTTATGCGTCCCCAAGAAACTTTCGGGACAACATGACATTTTGGAAAAAAAAAAAAAAAGTTGTCCCGAGGGAAACGGGACTAATGGATACCCAAGATTACGGCCATTGTACACTGATGAACCAAAGTGTTATGACCACCTGCTCAATACCTTGGTTGTCAGTCTTCGTAACGACATACATAACTGATTCTGCGTATCCGGAATCCGACAGCTTGTTGGTAGGTTTCTGTAGGTATTTGGTATTAGATGTCAATGCACAGGTCACGTAAATCGTGTAAATAAGAGGCAATTGATTTGCGTACCTGGTGATGTCACCAGATAGCGACCCACATGGGTCCACAGAATTTACGTCAGGTTCATTTGGTCGCAGAGACATCAATGTGAGTTCACTGTAGTTCTCCTTGAACCACTGTAGCACGGTTCTGCCTCTGAGACACGGACAATTATACTTCTGAAATATAACATCGTCATAGGGGAAGACATTAACCATGAAGGGATACAGGTGGTTCGCAGCTGTCAGGATGTCTTCGATTACTATCACAAGCCCCATTCAAGCGTAGTGAATGTCACTGAAAGCATAGTACTGCTCCCGCCAGCCTGTGCTGCACGTTTCGAGGAGACGTTCACCTCGATGACGGCGTTTGTTGAGACGACCATCGACATAGTGTAGCAAAAATGTGATTCATTCGAAGTACCGATACGTTCCCATTGATCGATGGTTGAATCCCGATGGCTCCTGCCCAACGACATCGTAAATGACGATGTCCTTGGGTCAACAAGTGAACACGTAAGAGTGGTCTGCTGCGGAGCTCGATTTTCAACAACGTACAATTAACGATTATCTCGGAAACACTTGTGCGTGCATTAGCATTGTAATCTTTCGGCAGGGATGCCACAGATGGTGGTCACCACCTGTCGTACTTTACAGAGTAGACAAGCTTCCGAACTCCACCTTCTGAGAAGAGTCGTGGACGTCCAACTATTTTGCGCCTAGTTGTAGTTTCACTGTCCTTCTACCTCTTTCTGTAAATTCTCACGACAGTGGCATGTGAATAGAAGTTTATAACAAAGCAGAACATTAGGTAATATAGAAGCTATACTAGAGGACAAAGTAAAGGAGATGCTGAAAAAGGGAAGATATTGAAAGGGAAGTGAACCGGGAGGAGTTATGATGGAATGTGGAAATGTTGACACCCTCAAATGGTGAGACTTATATGTAAATTGTTCATCTTGTGGAGGGACAGAAAATACCAAAGGAATGGTGTGCGTCATAAATATTCGCTATCTCAAAAAAGGAAATACGAGCACCGAAATATTCAAGTAAGTATTATGACATGTATCAGTAGACTTTTTAGCGCTATACTGAAAAACAGGTTTGACAATAAGACTGAGGGAAAGGATGCAACTATACAACGCAAGTTTGGACGATCTTATATGCATCATATTTGTAGCCTTAAGCAAATAAGTGTGAACCTGTATTCTAAGGGTCAGGAAGTACATCTTACATTTGTGGATTTAGAAAAAGTGCATGATTCTGTACCCATCAACGAACATGGGAAGCGATGGAGTATATAGGTGAAGAAACACAAAAGATACCCCTAATTCACAGAATATCCCGCGCATCAGTTAAGGTAAGGAGAAAGCTGAGTGAGACAATCCAAACATCGAAAGGACTTAGACAGGGCTCCACTATGTCGCCAACTGTGCTTAAAATATATATGCAGTATATATATGTGAAAGGTGGAATCAGTCTTGTGAAAGTATGGGATTTCCTTCCCAGCTTAGTACTATCTAGCCAACGATCAGGTACTGATAACACCATGTAGAGAGGAAGTCAAATTTGTGATAAAGAAGTTGATGGAAGCATTTGAATGAAGCAGGTTTAAAATAAATATCAGAAAAACAGAATATCTGCTAGTGGGAGGGGGTGGAAGGGGTATAGTGCTACTGCAAGGAACTATTAACACAGTTAAGCAATTCAGATACTTACTATCGATTATCCATTCCTCGGGAAGTTGTGAAGCAGGTGTGGAACGCAGGATCCGGCCGGCAAGACGAGCAATTAAAATGATAAATGGAGTTCTGTGGAGACAGGAAATATTAAAGGACGCAAAGAAGAGGATTCTGCAGACAGTAGGGATACACATAAGGTGCAGAAGAATGGGCCCTGGGAGAGCAGCACAGAAACACAGGCAGTAGACATGGATCGAATAAGATGGGCAGCCAGGATACCCAGAACTGAGCAGAGAATAAATGAGGAAATTAAAGAGGTAATGGACATCGAACAATCAAATAATGGAGAATAGAGCTCTTCAATGGTATGACCATGTACGGCGAATGGAGCAAGGACGATTTCCGCCGCCGGGAAGGGGGAAGTTGAACGTCTGAGATTAAGATGGAGAGCGGAAGTAATAGGAATGATGAAGACAGATCTAAAAAAGGAACGCTGCCATGATCATGAAAGATGGCAAACGTGAATACAGGGCAATCGCTGAAGAGCGGAGAAGTGCTTAAAAATAAGTGAGTAAGTCAGTCAGTCATTCAGTACACGTTCTCCTCCCCTATTCAGAGGCACTTACTCTTCTCTACTCCGTCCCATCACTTTGGGGTTATGATCTCCATCCATCAACTCTTCCATTCAAATCAGTCTTCCATAAAAATATTCATCATTTACCTCTCACCTAATCGTAAAAGTCTGAATCTCTTAAGAAAATCTCAATAAAATCGTCAGTCTTTTGATGTATAAACTTTAAATAATTTGACAGCTTATGATGTCTTAGAAAACTTTTATATATTCTGGGACAAGGGGGGTGAACAGCAATTCATAGAATAAAATTTAAAGTTCCTGATCTAATACAATAATTCAGAGAAGGTTGGCAACGGATAATCTTGCTGGTGAAAAGCGGTAGACTGAAGGAAACCTTATCTGATAGTGATGAGTTAAGTTAGTATGCTCCGTCAATAATACGTACTGATGAGGCCTAAATAATCAGCTTTTAGTTATTTAGCCACCGCATTCGGTAGCGCATTACGACCAGCTGGAAGGAGAACACGTATTTGAAATATTACGACTGAGTTCCCGCTTTGTTCTGTGGAGCGAGCGCCAGTTTCTCGGTGAAAACCGTAGCGTAAGGATCCAAGGAACCAGAGCCCACGCCAAAAGTTAGTACCTCGTCTGAAGCTATCATACGCCTGCAGAGCCTCACGTGCCGAACAATGGAGTGGAATCTTAAGCAGGGCTGCCGGCTTCTCGATTGCTCTTCGTGACGTGAATTATGAATGAACACACTGAGCCTCGGCTCTGTTCCGTATATAAGGCGGAAGAAATAGCAGTGGCGCTAAAAACGAATGCAAGCAATGCGGAAAATCTCTGTCTGCTATTCCATCGACGACTTTTGGAGGGAACTTGCTGGCTCCTATCCTGCAGTCTTAGAAAAGCTGGTCGTGTCCTAAATTGAACTGAATAGCACTTACGTAATTTACTTTCAACGAGAGATTCCTTATCCTCCTCAGTTATTAAGTACTATAGAGGCTACAACAAAATTTTATTTTATTCTAGTCAAGGCAATTAAGTATGCATTCTGTTCCTAGTTGCAGATTGTAATTTGCACATGTGCTTCTGTCACGTTGAACGATTCTCTTCAGCCGTCGTTGGCCTCGTCCTTGCAGGGTCTTTTTCCGGCTGCAGCGGTGTCGGAGATTTGATGTTTTACCGTATTCCTGATAATCACGGTACACTCGTAAAACGGTCGCACGGGGATATCCCCTCTTCATCAGTACCTTGGAGGTGCTGTGTCCCATGGCTCGTGCGCCGTCTACAACACCACGTTCAAACTCTCGTAAATCTTGATAACCAGCCATTGTAGCAGCAGCAACAGAATTAGCAATTGCGCCAGACACTTGATGTCTTATACAGGCATTTCTGAGCGCAGCGCCGCATTCTGCCTGTTTACGTTGTATTTGAATACGCGTGCCTATAACAGTTTCTTCGCCGTTTCAGTGTAGATATTGTTGTGATTCAGCAAAATGTCATGGTACGCGGCACATATGCAACATTAGGACATAAATGCGTTTTTTATATTTCTAATAATAAGATTTGGGGAATTACGTTGACCAATTTCGTTAAAAATTGACCACGAAATACATAACACAAAATGTTCAAAATGTCTTATTATGCCAGGAAATACAACTTTTCCCAATTCTTTTTTTATGACTGTCAAAAGAACAGTTGCTTTTTCTTCTGAGAGAAAGAGAACTATTTTGCAACTAGTGTGCTGCTCAAATGTGAAATACTTACATCGAGGCAAGCCGCATCTGAGAAGACTTTCCTGGGCTTTATTCATTCGGACAGTTAACTGATACGGAACATCATTTGTTTTCAATGAAAATAACACCAATCGCCGTTGTATAGGTTTATTTCTACGCAACCAGTTTCGACGTTACACTACGTCATCTTCAGGCCTAAACTGCTCCAGTCCAGTAACCTTCGTGTTATAAATATAGCAGTGCCTTTAACAGGTGTATATATATATATATATATATATATATATATATATATAGGTGTGTGTGTGTGTGTGTGTGTGTGTGTGTGTGTGTGTGTGTGTGTATGAAGTGCGCATGGAGCCTGATCATGGCAAACTGAAATGCCGACACTGGTAGTCAAAGCACAAAATAAAATTTCTCAAATACGTGCGGCTGTCTGGCTATCTCCCTTAATAAATATTTGACCAGCCACTGTCTCGCGTCCAAAATGGATCAACAGAGACTTGGGTCCATGGCTTCGCCTGGTCTGTGCCACACTCGAACCCTACCATCAGTGCATGCCAATTAAAATCGGTACTCACCTGGCCAGGCCACGTTTTCCAATCGACATGGTCTAAGGTCCGATCGACATGGTCAAGAGACCAGGAGACCCACTACATGCGATGTTGTACTGTTAGCAAAGGCACTCACGTCGGTCGTCTGCTGCCATAGTCCATTTACGCTTAATTTCGCTGCTATATCCTAACGGATACGTTCATCGTAAGTCCGACATTGATTTCTGCAGATGTTTCACGAAGTGTTGCTTGTATGTTAACACTGACTACTCTACACAAACGCTCGATCGTTAAGTGAAGGGCTTCGGCTACTGCTATATCGATCATGAGGGGTAATGTCTGAAATTTGGTACTTTGGGCACACTCTTGACCCTGTGGATCTCTGAATATTGAATTCCCTAAGGATTTCAGAAATGGAATACTCCACGTGTCTAGCCACAACTACCACATTGGGTTCAAATTCTGTTAATACATATAACGTGGCCATAATCACGTCGGAAACCATGTCGCATATTTAAAAAAAATGCAACGGCTGTAAGAGAACTGAAAAGGAACCAGACGAATAAGTTTTCTAGAAAGTACTCAGAGTACAAATCTGACGCCACAGGAAGGCCGTTAAGTTTGTGCACTGACCAGAAATGTTATATAGACTCACGAGGTATAATGTGAGCTCACAGAACGAGTAGCGAGGGCAGCAGTACATTGGCCGTGACCGTATGTTATAGTCATACTTGAGGCCCTGCAGGGAGGTGTCGAGAAGCGGCCATTTGGAAGGGGAAGTGCGGGCTGCCACACAGTATAAAGATGGAGGTGGCTTAGCCTGTGACAGAGTTAAGTACACACATTGGTCCAAGATGGACGTCTGTGCAGGTGAGGTAAAGGGCCTGGACTTGTAGTATTCGCTCTGGGTTTGCTTACACTCATACTTAGCTGCGTACCTCCCTACATAGAATTCTGTCATCAAATGTAGTGCACTTTCAATCAAGTCATTAGCCAATTGTGGCTCAGACGAACAGTTAAAGATTGTAATTATTCAAGTCTTGCCTGTGGTCGATTATTTCGCGATGGAGTTTCCTAACTCCTTCATACCTACAGTTGGCCATCTCCATGTTAGCTGACTAGAAAGACTGGTGAACATCTAGACCACTCACTGAACAAGAACCCCTCTTACATTACTTGAATAGCGCGAACTCAGCCACTGGCAGAGCCAGGATAGCAAAAGTGCTCCTGAGAAGAAGAAGAAGAAGAAGAAGAAGAAGAAGATCCCTATCCAGAGCCAAGGAACTAATGGTGCCTGTAAAAGATGGGAGAAGAGTTCGGGACCAGCCCAGGAGCAGCACCTGGAGACAGTGTGGTTATACCAAGAAGCGCCAATGGTAATGCAGCCACGGTAGCAGTGGATCGACAGCGCCCATAGTAGATTCCAGAAAGAAGCCAGGGGCAGCTGATGGCACCACGAGGACGTCGACGTGGCGTGAGCGCAGCCGGCAGCCACAGCAGTCAGCATGGTGTCGCAGATGGTGCGCACAGGTGGTGCATACACACCTGCAGTTGAGGACAGTGGCACAAAGTCGCAGAAGACAGTTCAAGAGGCAGAGAGCAGCAGTGGCAGCTGCAGTGTGTCACATGATGACCAGACGATTGTGCAAGAAGCGGTGAGCAACAGTGGCAGCTGCAGAGTACCGCATTAAGTCGCAGACGACGGTGCAAGTAACAGCGAGCAGCAGCGGCAACCACAGGGTCACTCATGAGGTCGTAGACGATGCAGAGGCGGCGCAGAAGCACTGGTGAAAATAGACAGCAGTGCCGGTAACATACAACGTGAGGACAACCAGCGGAGCCGCAGCTCAGATAGACAGCCGAGGTTGCAGATAGTGGCATGAGACAGCAGAAGGGAGACACGTGCACTGGTGACGGCGGCGGTGACGCTTGGCGGAACAAGGACAATGGTTCGCAGCAGATGGTTCAAAACCATCAGTGAGAAGCTCAATGTAGCGTTAAAAGACTAACAGGTGTGTCACGATACATATATAACGTTTCTGGTGCAGGCTATGATGCGCCCTGAGCCACAAAGTTGGAAAGAATGTTTTTGTCAGATGTGATAAAATTACTGCATAATTAACTACTAGCCATTAAAATTGCTACACCACGAAGATGACGTGCTACAAACGCGAAATTTAATCAACAGGAAGAATATTCTGTGATATGAAAATGATTAGATTTCAAAGCTTTCAAACAAGGTTGGCGCCGTGCTGACATGAGGAAAGTTTCCAACCGATTTCTCATACACAAACAGCCGCTGACTGGCGTTGCCTGGTGAAACGTTGTTGTGACGCCTCGTGTAAGGAGGAGCAATGCGTACAATAACGTTTCCGACTTTGATAAAGGCCTATCGCGATTGCAGTTTATCGTATCACGACATTGCTGCTCGCGTTGGTCGAGATCCAATGGCTGTTAGCAGAATATGGAATCGGTGGGTTCAGGAGGGTAATACAGAATGCCGTTTTGGATCTCAACGGCCTCGTATCTCTAGCAGTCGGGATGACAGGCATCTTATGTGCATGGCTGTAACGGACCGTGCAGACACGTCTCGATCCCTGAGTCAACAGATGGGGATGTTAGCAAGACAACAACCATCAGCACGAACAGTTCGACGACGTTTGCAGCAGCATGGACTATCAGCTCGGAGACCTCGGCTGCGGTTACCCTTGACGCTGCATCACAAACAGTAGCGCCTGCGATGGTGTACTCGGCGACGAACCTGCATGCGCGAATGGCAAAACGTCATTTTTTCGGGTCAATCTGGGTTCTGTTTACAGCATCATGATGGTCGCATCCGTGTTTGGCGACATCGTGGTGAACGCACATTGGAAGCGTGTATTCGTCATCGTCATACTGGCGTATCACCCGGCGTGATGATATGGGGTGCCATTGGTTACACGTCACGATCACCTCTTGTTCGCATTGACGGAACTTTGAACAGTGGACGTTACATTTCAGATGTGTTACGACCCGTGGCTCTACCCTTCATTCGATCCCTGCGAAACCCTACATTTCAGCAGGATAATGCACGACCGCGTGTTGCAGGTCCTGTACGGTCTTTCTGGATACAGAAAATGTTCGACTGCTGCCCTGGGCAGTACATTCTCCAGATCTCTCACAAACTGAAAACGTATGGTCAATGGTGGCCGAGCAACTGGATCGTCACATTACGCCAGTCACTACTCTTGATGAACTGTGGTATCGTGTTGAAGCTGCATGGGCAGCTGTACCTGTACACACCATCCATGCTCCGTTTGACTCAATGCCCAGGCCTGTCAGGGCCATTATTACGGGTAGAGGTGGTTGTTCTGGTTTCTGGTTTCTCAGGATCCATGCACCCAAATTGCGTGAAAATGTAATCACATGTCAGTTCTAGTATAATATATTTGTCCAATGAATACCCGTTTATCATCTGCATTTCATCTTGGTGTAGAAATTTTAATGGTGAGCAGTGTAGTTTGATGGCACTGAGAACAATTTAAATGAGTTCTATGACGGTTGTGATCTAGTGTGTCAACTTACAGACCCAGAGCAGCATGAAACCCTTTTTGTAACTTTTAAAACTAAAATTGTGGGCTCAGCAGTGTAGCACATTATTAGTAGAAAACTACGCTAGTAAAAGCTCATATGACTTCTACACGTTTCAATTGTTTGCAAGTGGGCAAGAACGTGGGGAAAGTATAGCTCAGTGTAGCTTGTGGTTGGACACCATTCAGCATCATTTCAGGGAAGCAATCAGTTACCATGCGACAATCTGAGCTAGAAGGCCGAATTGCTTTCATTTGGATATTAAGCCCAGTGGTGTTTATCCAAGGGATTTACAATGACAGGATGAAGGCTAGAGAGAGTGAGTGAAGTGAGCAGCTAACGTCAGCTAAGGCTATATAGATAGCTCTTACAGAGACATCTCGGCCCTAGAAATGATGATGGTGTGGTGCTGCCAAGAAGAAAGCCACCAAGTGTTTCACGTGTGGGAAGCCACGCCATATGGTGCTACAGTGTCATGCATTTAGAAGAATAAGAAAGGTGGGACCGGATGTATCAAGAAAAGGCAGGGAAACTGATCAGTCACAAGTAGTGAGGTGCTCACAATGCAATTCTCCAAGCCACAGAGGCGTGCCTCTGACGTCTGTTGTTGTGGTCTTCAGTCTTGAGACTGGTTTGATGCAGCTCTCCATGCTACTCTATCCTGCGCAAGCCTCTTCATCTCCCAGTACCTACTGCAACCTACATCCTTCTGAATCTGCTTGGTGTATTCATCTCTTGGTCTCCCTCTACGATTTTTACCCTCCACGCTGCCCTCCAATACTAAATTGGTGATCCCTTGATGCCTCAGAACATGTCCTAGTCAAGTTGTGCCACAAACTCCTCTTCTCCCCAATCCTATTCAATACCTCCTCATTAGTTATGTGATTTACCCATCTAATCTTCAGCATTCTTCCGTAGCACCACATTTCGAAAGCTTCTATTCTCTTCTTGTCTAAACTATTTATCGTCCTCGTTTCACTTCCATACATGAGTACACTCCATACAAATACTTTCAGAAACGACTTCCTGACTCTTAAATCTATACTCGATGTTAACAAATTTCTCTTCTTCAGAAACGCTTTCCTTGCCATTGCCAGTCTACATTTTATATCTTCTCTGCTTCGACCATCATCAGTTATTTTGCTCCCCAAATAGCAAAACTCCTTTACTACTTTAAGTGTCTCATTTCCTAATCTAACGTTTTAAATGCAAACGAAACGGTCACTACACTAGTAACTGCCCAAAAAATGCTTGTCATGCACAGAATGCAAATAGCAAAAGTCAAGGCAATGAAAAATAAATAATGGCGTGAGAAAGAAATCGCCTTACGATTTGACTGGAAAGATATTAAAAGTCGACTGCAAAAGTAAAAATTATTTTATAGAATTGATGTGTCAGGACGCCGTTAGTAATCGCCTCAAATTTCTAGTAGATAGCGATGCGCAGATAAGCCTTGTTACGAGAAGTGGTTTCAGAAAGGGAGGTGAATATAAACCAGCTGAACATATTAGGATTCGGGGAACCGGTAATGAGGTTGCAAGGGCAGAGGGAACAGTAACTCTCGAATTATGAACGAAAAGTGGGATGCAAGTGAGGTATCGTTTCCATGAAACTGGGGAAGATATGGGTCTCCCATTTGATGGGCTGGTGGGCAGAGACTATTTCAAAGAACATGGTGTCGTAATCAGTTATGCCACCGGAAGCCTGTGCATCCGAGGGGAACACATCAAAATAAAGACAGAGCAAGAGTATCAGTCCCAACCGGTGCAGATTGGCATTAGAAGTTACGTTTATGGAGGTACAAGAAAGAGAAATCTCTCTCAGAGAAGCTTCAGACGCTCACTGAAAAGCATCTAATGAAAGGAAGACGGAGTCACATGGTGAGCTCAACACTGTACATTCAAAGACAATAGAAGGCTCTTGCAAGAGATTTTTAAGCGCAAAGCGAGCAACATGTGGAGAGGGAAGAATGAATAGTGACAGAAAATCATTAACTGCCAGAACAAAACAGAGGCACTACGTTTGTCCGTCCTCTTTTAGAATACTGCTGCGCGGTGTGGGATCCTTACCAGATAGTACTGACGGAGTA